>NC_088386.1:123321666-126107500 GCF_037993035.2 Macaca fascicularis
GCCTGGGCGACAGAGTGAGACTCCGTCTCAAAAAACAAAAACAATACAAAAGTTCTTGCTTATGCTAACTGACCATCCTGATCTCAATGGGGTCCGTGCTCATGGTAGTTCCTGAAAGACCTAGACTGGCAGAGGCAGCATCTTGATCCAGGCTTCCACAGTTGCAGAGGCAGGGTACAAAAATGTGGTGAGCCGCATACTGGATCTGTATGTTTCTGCCCAGAAGCGACCCACATCACTTTCGTTCACATTTCATTGGCCAAAAAAGTCACTCAGTTATGCATGAGTTCAGGTCGGTGGAAATACAAGCCAATATGTCTAGGAGAAAAGATTGGGATGTTAGGCAGTTCTAATCTCTACAATGCCTTCCTTCTGCTTCTGTGTAATCCCCCACTCAGCCCAGAGCATAGATTCAGTGAGTGCTGTTGGGAACGGTGAGATAGTGCATGCAGTGGTGCAGTCAGTGTGGGCCAAAAGCTCAGGCGTAGTAGGCTTAGGGAGCAGGGCTCCACTCTGCAGCAGCAGGGGCGCACACAGCCTGGTACAAGGGGCATGCCTGGTAATGGACACCAAAACATTAGCTCCAGACTGGGGATCCAGTCACTGGCCCCCAGTGAAATGTGAAATCCTTTGTGTGAAAGGATTTGTATGAAAGGATTAAGAATAACCCACCTATGGGCCGGGCATGATGGCTCACCCCTGTAATCCCAGCATTTTCGGAGGGCGAGGTGGGAGGATCACTTGAGCCCAGGAGTTCGAGACCAGCCTGGCCAATATGGCGAAACCCTGTCTCTACTAAAAATACAAAAAAATTATCTGGGTGTGGTGGCAGGTGCCTGTAATCCCAGCTACTCGGGAGACTGAGGCAGGAGAATCACTTGAACCCAGAAGGCAGCGGTTGCAGCGAGCCGAGATTGCACCACTGAACTCCAGCCTGGACAACAGAGTGAGGCTCCATCTCAAAACAAAAACAAAAAACACCCACCTATCAACACAACACACAAAACACCGAGAATAACTGAAAGAATACAACTGGGTTAGAGACAGAAGAAACTTCCATTGTATGGTTTATGCAGTTCTGCATGGTTGAGATTTCTACTATAATTATATAATATTCTAAAAATACATATTTTTTATTTTATAAAAATTAACAACTGGCCGGGCGCGGTGGCTCAAGCCTGTAATCCCAGCACTTTGGGAGGCCGAGACGGGCGGATCACGAGGTCAGGAGATCGAGACCATCCTGGCTAACACGGTGAAACCCCGTCTCTACTAAAAAATACAAAAAACTAGCCAGGCGAGGTGGCGGGCGCCTGTACTCCCAGCTACTCGGGAGGCTGAGGCAGGAGAATGGCGTGAACCCGGGAGGCGGAGCTTGCAGTGAGCTGAGATCCGGCCACTGCACTCCAGCCTGGGCGACAGAGTGAGACTCCGTCTCAAAAAAAAAAATAAATAAATAAATAAATAAATAAATAAACAACTAAAATGTACCCTTGCACTGTCATATAAATTATATCATTCTATAACTATACATTATAATAAACAAATTATATATTTATTACTGACTTGAATGAGTGGGAGGTGGTAGTTACTTATCTTAGAATGTGGGTTGTGCCATTTCTTTTATTTTTTTTTTTTTTGAGACGGAGTCTCACGCTGTTGCCCAGGCTGGAGTGCAGTGGCGCGATCTCGGCTCACTGCAAGCTCCGCCTCCCGGGTTCCCGCCATTCTCCTGCCTCAGCCTCCTGAGTAGCTGGGACTACAGGCGCCCGCCACCGCGCCCGGCTAATTTTTTGTATTTTTAGTAGAGACGGGGTTTCACTGTGGTCTCGATCTCCTGACCTTGTGATCCGCCCGCCTCGGCCTCCCAAAGTGCTGGGATTACAGGCTTGAGCCACCGCGCCCGGCCGGGTTGTGCCATTTCAAATCTTTTTGCTGTCTTCATAAGCTGTTGAATTGCAGAACTGTTTCGGTAATCATTTTATGTGTAGGGAACTGGATCAGTTGGACTCCACTTGACTATGAGAATCAAGTGTCTGACGTCCAGAGTCTTTGCCGTTTGACCAAAACCGAGTTAAGTTGCATGCTTTTGCTAGTGGGCATAACATTTCCACTTGGGTTTAGAACTCCTTACATTTGTGGCTAAAAGGAAGTATCTGAAGAATTCTGTAAAAATGTAGAAATTTAATCTGTATGTTATGAAGGGGAAGATATTTCAGTATAAAGTTGAAAAGAGAATTAGCTTATAACTGAAGAGGAGAATGATGACAACATTTTAGTATCTGCCCAACACACATACCTGTTTCTGTAAAAACAACCCCCCCATAATTTACATGCATAGATCCTCTGTATCCCATTTGTGTTATGGAACTTTGCTCCCTGGCCATTGTTGATTGGAATACCAGTAGATACAGAAGCTAAGCTCTTCCAATCTCTCTAGGAGCTTGGAATTGAAACCAAGAGAAACAACTTATTCCCTAGTATGAATGAAATGGGAGGGCACGTGTATCCGTTAAGATTAAGCTTAGCTGCACACAAAAAGAAATTTAAAATAAAAATGACTTAAGATAGAAAGCTATTCTCAAAGTCGGGAGGTAAGTACTTAATGTGGTCTGGCCGTGTCCCCACCCAAATTTCATCTTGAATTATAGTTCCCATGATCCCCACGTGTCATGGGAGGGACCTGGTGGGAGGTAATTGAATGGGGGTGGTTACCCTTATGCTGCTGTTCTCCTGGCAGTGAGTGAGTTCTCACGAGATCTGATGGTTTTTTAAGGGGCTTTCCCCCTTTTGCTCATTCTTCTCCTTGCTGCCGCCATGTGAAGAAGAACGTGTTTGCTTCCTCTTCCACCATGATTGAAAGGCCTCCATGATTCCCTGAGGCCTCCCCAGTCATGCTGAACCGTGAGTCGATTAAACCTCTTTCGTTTATAAATTACCCAGTCTCAGGTATGTCTTTATTAGCAGCATGGGAACAGACTAACACAGCACTCAGGAGTTGGAGTGGGAGCTCCACTTCCTCAGAGATCCTTTCAGTGCACGGATCCACCATCTCTTTGATCTCTTTATTCTCATGTTCAAAATGTGGCAACCATAGCTCCAACCATTATATCTGCTCTCCACTCAGAAGGATAAAGGAAGAGAAGAAGAAAAAATAATAAAACAAGAAGGATAAAGGAGGAGAAAGGCTCACCCTCTTTCTTTTAAAGAGCCATCTCATTGCCTAGAATACAGCCATGTAGCAGCACGGGAAAGGTAGTATTTATTCCAAGTGATCTGTGCCCAGTTAAAACTGGGGAGAAGAACGAGACCAAGAGTACTGGGTAGGCAACTAGAAGTCGCTACCATATTTAAATTCATGAGCTTAACCAGGCATAGTGGCTCACACCTATAATCCCAGCTACTTGGGAGGCTGAGGTGGGAGGAGTGTTTGAGGCCAGGAGTTCAAGACCAGCCGGGGCAACATAGCAAGACCCCATCCCTACAAAAAATAAAAATAACAGCCAGGCACGGTGGCTTATGCCTGTAATGCAGTGATTTGGGAGGCTGAGGTGAGAGAATCATCTGAGGTGAGGAATTTGAGACCAGCCTGGAGACCCCATGTCCACAAAAATATTTAGCCAGGTATAGTGGCATACACCTAAATTCCCACCTACTCAAGGGGCTGAGGTGGAAGGATCGCTTGAACCCAGAAGTTGGAGGTTGTAGTGAGCTATGATCATGCTACTGCACTCCAGCCTGAACAACAGACTGAGACTCTTCTCTAGACAAAGAAAAATAAATAAAAATAATACAAATACAATACAATACAATGAATTCATGAACTCTGCTGGGAGAGACAGAGAAACCAATCGGTACAAAAAGAAGGAGGAGGAGAGAGAGAGAGGAGAAATACGCAGGAAGAGGAGGTAGGAGGCCACACAGCTTTAGAGGGTGGCAGAGAAAGGGTGACTGTTTGGTTTCTCAATTGTATTTTACATCTTAATTTCTACCCTATGAAAACTGACTGCAGACTCTGTTTTCTGTGAGATGCTCCTATATTATTATCCTTTTATATTGTTTTTAGTGGATTTCTATTTTTCTGCAACCAAAAGAGCTAAAACTAAAAGTTGCTAAAACCAAGGATAGAAAAGTATGCAAATAACTTGTCACATGGCATGCCAAAACAGCAAAAGCCTCGGAGTTCAGAAAAAGGAAGATTCCATCAAGAAGGGCTGGGAGCCAGGATTCCGCGCAGCTTTGGATCGTGGCTAGAATTTGGTATAAAAAGATAGAAGGGCGTTTCGTAGACTAGTGTCAGTTAGTTGCAGAAAACTGAAATTCTAGCTATGGAAGTGGGAAGAGATGTCATGGGAGAATCCTGTGTATAAAATTGCTGGAAGGGCTAGAAAAGCAGGCTCTAGACTTATCTGCAGAAATGCTTCTGGGTCATGACTGCTGAACTGGCCCTGGAAGATGCCACTGTCTCTGCAGTAGCCAAAAAGGCAGGGAAGGCTGGGCACGGTGGCTCACGCCTGTAATCCCAGCACTTTGGGAGGCCGAGGTGGATGGATCACGAGGTTAGGAGTTTGAGACCAGCCTGGTCAACATGGTGAAACCCCATCTCTACAAAAAATACAACAATTGGCCAGGCATGGTGGTAGATGCCTGTAATCTCAGCTACTTGGGAGGCTGAAGCAGGAGAGTCACTTGAACCTGGGAGGCGGAGGTTGCAGTGAGCCGAGATCATGCCACTGCACTCCAGTCTGGGCAATAAGAGTGAGGCTCTGTTTAAAAAAAAAAAAAAAAAAAAAAAAAAAAAAAAAAAAAAAAAAAAGGCAGGCACATCAAGAAGCCACCTCTGGAACGATTAAGTTCAACAACACCCCACTATGGCTGCAGTCGAGGAACCATTGCCTCTGTTGTCATCACCACTCTGCACACCGCGGGTTAGTGACTGAACGCTACAACACTGAATTTACCTCCACCTCCTGGGCTCAAGCGATTCTCCTGCCTCAGCCTCCCGAGTAGCTGGGATTACAGGTACCCGCCACCACGCCCAGCTAATACAAAAATTAGCCGGGAGGAATGGTGGGTGCCCCGCTGACTACAGCTGCCTCTGCAACTGGTTATTAACTTGTATGACACTATCTGGACCCAGGAACATTGCTGCAGTGCAGAAAACTCAACTCCTCCACCCCAATCTTCCTTATCAGCAGCAACAGATAGAAGGTGGAGGAAAATGACCTTCACCGCGTTTCTGCCTTTTATACCCCTCAGAGGTTGATCTAATTCTTGCAATATCCAGATCCCAGATGCAGAGGATTCTGTGCAATGTAATTTCTAATCATCTCAGCCTCTGCTGTACAGAAAAAAAGCAAATACTAAAGGGACACAGAAATGGCTGTTGAGCAAGAGTTCACCATAGCCATCACTATGATCTCATTTAAATGGTATGGAGAAAACTTTCTCTAGAATATCTAGATCCTTTTTCAATAATCTGAATGATGTTTTTGTGCTTATAACTCTAGAATGACATATAACATTTTAAAAAACAAATTAAAACTACCTGATTAATTCAAATGAGAACAGTGTTAACAGTATTAGAAAAACTTGTGCTTGGCACGGTGGCTCACGCCTGTAATCCCAGCACTTTGGGAGGCCCAGGCAGGTGAATCGCTTGAGCCCAGGAGTTCGAGACCAGCCTGGGCAATGTGGTGAGACACTGTTTCTACAAAAAAAAAAAATACAAAAAAATTAGCCAAGCATGGTAGCACACACCTGTGGTCCTAGCTACTCGAGAGGCTGAGGTGGGAGAATTGCTTGAGCCTGGGAAGCAGAGGTTGCAGTGAGCCATAATCACACTACTGCACTCCAATCTGGGTGACAGAGTGAAACGCCATCTCAAAAAGGAAAAAAAAAAAAGAAAAACTTTTCTTTGAAGACTTATCTGCTGCAGGGACCAGTTTCACTGCTCCAGGGGAAATTCATGTGATACAAATGGGAATTAAACACCCACCAGTTACCTCAGGGTATCCCCTTCTAAACACACTGCAGTCAAATCAGCTAGGAGTTTTCCTAGAACATGAGCTTTATATGGTAGACACAGCTAACTGTCCATGAGAAATGTATGCTTTTCTCTTTCATATGACAAGGTTGTTGCTGGGAAATGTCAGTCTAGCTATGGACTGGATAGGACCATGTGATTATTTCCTTTTTTTTTTTTGAGACAGAGTCTCACTCTGTTGCCCAGGCTGGAGTGCAGTGGCACAATCTCGACTCACTGCACAATCTTGACCTCTGCTTCCCAGGTTCAAGCGGTTCTCCTGCCTCAGCCTCCCGAGTAGCTGGGGTTGCAGGCACCCGCCACCATGCGCAGGTGATTTCTTTTCATTTTTTAGTAGAGATGGGGTTTCTCCATGTTGGCCAAGCTGGGCTCGAACTCCTGACCTCAGGTGATCCACCCACCTCAGCCTCCCAAAGTGCTGGGATTACAGGCGTGAGCCACCAACCCTGGCCAGGAGCATGTGGTTACTTCCCATCAATGACAAGCTGTGTCACTGTCAAGCCACAGCGCTTAAGAAGCGATGGGCTATCTATTCTTTTCTACCTATAAACTGAGGACCACTAAGCCATCTTAGAAGCCATATCTTGAAAATGTCAGTGCTTTCTTCAACCTAGATCCCTAAATGACTGAGTGAAGAATAGCTTCCCGAATCCTCATCCCCTCCTGCCCACCTAAAACTGCTCAGGATCAGTTGACATCAATAAGAAAAGCTTTGTTGTAGCTAACATTACCCTAATAAATTCAGAGTATCCCTTCTCTTTCATCTTACAACCTTCGAAAGTTTGCAACATGTGTTGCCAAACATCAGCTTCATCACACTCACCCCTCCTTCAAAAACGACAAAAACAAATCAAAACAAACACAGTGAAATACAAGATTTTTCTAGTGTTTCTTTTAAATTATATTTAGGAAGATAAGGGAACACTAGAAGCTGTTACCAATGTATAGTATACAACGAATATAAGCAGGTATATAAGTACAGAATTTCCACAGATAGTAAATGTTTCAAAAGAATGGAATATATTAGTAATCATTATTTCATCCCGGCTGAGCTCATTAATGTAAACTGTTGAACTTTCATCAGGTAAGGTATGGCCTGTTTTTGTTGCAGTGTGGATTATAACTGATGAATCATATTAGATTAAAGGTGATTGTTTTTTGTGTTAACAAATTTTAATGCCCACTATAGCAAAGGTGTATATATTTAAAAGCATAAGATATGTAAGAGAAATCTTCAGAGCGTGGGGCTGGAGAGCCTGTGAGTGTAGTTCTGTGAACTCAATAGATCTCAGTAGACTCACATGTTGTTAAAACTGAAAAGTTCCTTACTCATTCTTAGTTCAAACTGACTATTTTATAGGTGAATAAGCAAGACTCTGGGAGGCTGCCTGACTTGTGTGTGGCTGACCGCTGTGGCAGAGCATGGACTTGAATTTGGGCTTCTGACTTCTAATCAGGTGTATTTATGTTAAATCACATGGCTATCTTGCTCTCACTCTTTCTCTCTCCTTAGAGAGAGCGAGAGAGCCATGTGATATATCTATCTATCTATCTATCTATCTATCTATCTATCTATACATATTTTTTTTTTTTCTTTGAGATGGAGTTTCACTCTTGTTGCCCAGGATGGAGTGCAATGGTGAGATCTCAGCTCATTGCAACCTCCACTTCCCGGGTTCAAGCGATTCTCCTGCCTCAGCCTCCCAAGTAGCTGGGACTACAGGCACTCACCATCATGCCCAGTCAATTTTAGTACTTTTAGTAGAGACGGGGTTTCACCATTTTGGCCAGGCTGGTCTTGAACTTCTGACCTCAAGTGATCCACCCCCTTCGGCCTCTCAAAGTGCTGGGATTACAGGTGTGAGCCACCGCGCCTGGCCAACACGACTCAATATTTAGGTGAACCAGAGGAGATGAAAGCACACAAAGTCTACAAATCCAAGCACAGGAATGAGCACCTGCCCAGAGGCCGGGGGCCCGCCTAGCAGCAGCATTGCTTCTGGCAACAGCCCTTCCCACAGCCATAGCCACAGCCACACGAGCTGCAGGTGCGGCGGCAGCAGCAGATCACGGGCGTGCTACAGCAGCCCCCACAGCAGCCGCGGCAGCAGGGGCAGCAGCCGGAGCAGCAGCCCACCCGGTAGCACCTGCAGGTGGTGCAGCTGCCACAGCCACCACCACAGCCACCACAGCCACCACCGCAGCCACCACCGCAGCCACCACAGCAACCACTACAGCCACCACCACAGACACCACAGCCACCACAGCCACCACTACAGCCACCGCAGCCACCACAACCACAGCAACCCATGGTGTCAGTAGAGAGGACTCCAGTGAAGTGAGGAGGGAGGACTCAGGAGACCCGAGGGGAGTCTGATGCCTCCTTCTGCTGGGGAAGCCTTTATATACCATCTCTGGCTTGGACTTGACCCAAGCACGTGGCTACTTCCTTGCTGTTTATCTCAGTTCCCTCGGGAGAATTTTATAACACCTGTGCTTTACTTCTTTCTGAGGAACTTTTGACCTCATAAATAGCTTATTTTTGTTCTGATTTCATTTGCTTTAAAGACATTTACAATGGACCTATAAGAATATGAGATACTTTGCTATCATATTTACTTCCTGCACAACCAATAAAAGTCCAGCTCTGAAGCCTTGAGATGAATTGTAATCATTGTTAGAATTACAACCTCTACCCTTTCCCATTTTTATTCAATGTCATTGCTTATCCTTTAAGATATGGTACAAAGAAATACCTTCGGAAGCGGATGTCTCTACCCATTAGAGGCCCCAAAAGACCATTTCCAAAATCCCCCATTTGCCAGATTCAAGGAGAAGGGTCTGTGGGGCCTTCCCTTCCTGCTTTAGGCTCCCTGTTGTCCCTGGTTAATCCTCAGATTTTGCAAAGAAGAGGTACAGTGAGAGTCAGCTTAAAAATTGGCAAAGGATCTTCAGAATTGAAGACTTTGGGTCACAGGGATGAGACCTGAAGCAGTCGGTGCATTGCAAGCCCTGTGAGAATCTCCATGCATAAATGAGTGTGCCGAGATGGGCCTGCCCTTGGGCCTGTGCATCCCACAGTCATGTGAACCACTGCCCCTCCCTGTGTAGCATAGTGGCTCTCCATTGTGGCACATGAACAGGATGGCAGGAGGAGTCAGAAAAACCTATTCAACATCATACTTTTGAATTAAGCATGTATTCCCTTCAAAATATGACAGAGAGTGAAATACAGGTAAATCTTGTTTGTAAGCTGGAGGTCCTCAAGGAGACTGCATTTGAGTAAAAGCATCAGGAATTTCAGACAGGGTCATCAAGTAAAATCAAGTAGGAGGAACAAGTAGTTTCAATGTCATGCGTTGAGCCCTATCTTAGAGCTGTCAGCCCTCCTTCACAGAGGAGGTCTCCACGGGCAGTGATACTTCAACAGTCACAGGAGTGGCCAGACACAGTGGCTCACGCCTGTAATCCCAACACTTTGGGAGACCGAGGTGGGTGGATCATGAGGTCAGGAGATCAAGACCACCCTGGCTAACATGGTGAAACCCATCTCTACTAAAAATACAAAAAATTAGCTGGGCGTGGTGGCGTGTGCTTGTAGTCCCAGCTACTCAGGAGGCTGAGGCAGGAGAATCACTTGAACCCAGGAGGCAGAGGCTGCAGTGAGCCGAGATCGCACCACTGCACTCCAGCCTGGGCGACACAGTGAGACGTTGTCTCAAATATAATAATCATCATCATCACAGGAGTTTTCCATGCACCCAGTACTAACCTCAGATCTAAGGAAGATCTAGGCCCAGCCCTGGGCCCTGCTCTTTAGGATCCCACATGTCATAAGAGTACAAAAAAATAAATCTATGTAAAAAATGCAAGCCCTGACCCAACCCCGCCACTTAGGACCCAGAGCTCAGCCCAGAAGCCTAAATATGTGCAGCTGGGACTCGTACCGCTCAGGGACCTGCTTCTTCATATCTCTTGCCCCATGTCCTCAAAACAGGAGCTGCCAGCTTCTCCATGCCATAGAGGTTTGTAGATTGATTCCTTCAAAGTGTGATGAGAGTTTGTTGGAAAACACCTAAGTGAGAGAAAAGATGGGTTAACATGTCAAATCCTTCTTCTCGGCATGACTAAACAATATTCTTGTGTAATAAAGTATTTCCAGTAAGTAGTGGCAAGAATCCAGTTTCTTGCTCATGGTGTTCTGCCCCATTGTTGGATGTACTGACGTGCTAGTGTGATGTTTACAAAAATTGCACGCCGTCACTGAGCAATGTTTGCACCATGAAACAATTCGTATTTTTCTTAGGTTTGTTTACATGTAGGTCTAAATACAGCATGCATGAAATAGGCTGATTCTTTATGTTGGCAATAAATGGACATGAAACACTAGACTTGTGAATAATTTTACTTTCATAATATACTTTCTTAAATGCACTTAAATGTTTAAAGAGTCCATAAATATTGCAGTGCCCTTTAAATAACTTTATTTAAAATTTGGATGTTCATTTTTTATAATTTGAATTTTGCTTTTTAATTATGTCTTTAAATTTCAAGAAGTTTAAAAAATTTTTGAAGACTCTTTTTAAAGAAAGTTAACTCCTAAGGATGTGAAAAATACTTTTAATTTTGTTACTTTTAATTTCCTTTATTTTGTTCTCTTAATAAAAATATATTCAGATTTTTGGGAAGGCGACCACAGGCAATTTTATGACTTTATCCCTGAACCTCAGTTGCCTCATCTATAAGATGGAGATAACAATGGTACCCATTTCATAATTATGAAGATTAGATACACTAATGCAAGGAAAACACTTTAGCATGTGCCTACCATATGTTAAACACTCAACGAACGTTATCTGTACACGCTGATGTCTCAAACAGGGGTGGAATATATTCAAATTTTATAGTTAGAATACTGTTACATTTTGTTTTTAATCTTTTAAATCACTGTCAATAGAATACAGATTATTTTTAAATTCTTTATAAATATTTAAGAATTTTGCTGAAATGAAGGTAAGAAAAATATTCTGAAACAAACGATTTATGAATTATGGATATTTCTATTTTATTACTCGTCTGAACATCCTGCTCCATTAGCAGAACATCTAGCCATAATACAATACTGATTAAATTCAGCTGTCTTTGATATTTTGCCCAAAATCACAGATTTACACACTGTTTTTCTTTTTCATTTCATTCCTTTTTTTTTTTTTTTTTTTTTTTTTGAGATGGAGTCTTGCTCTGTCACCCAGGTTGGAGTGCAATGGTGCCATCTCGGCTCACTGCAACCTCCACCTTCCGGGTTCAAACGATTCTCTTGTCTCAGCCTCCCGAGTAGCTGGGATTACAGGTGCACGCCACCACGCCTGGCTAACTTTCGTATTTTTAGTAGAGACGGTTTTTTGCCATGTTGGCCAAGCTGCTCTCGAGCTGCTGACCTCAAGCGATCCACCCGCCTTGGCCCCCCAAAGTGCTGGGATTGTTACAGGAAAGGGGTCCCGATTCAGACCCCAAGAGAAGGTTCTTGGATTTCCCACAAGAAAGTATTCAGGACGAGTCCGCAATGCAATGTAAAAACAAGTTATTAGGAGAGTGAAGTGGTGAAAGAACAGCTACTCCCATAGACAGAGTAGGACGTTCCTGAAAGTAAGAGCAGGAACGCGTCCACCCTAGGTACAATACTCATGTATATGGGGAGATGTGCTCTGCTACAAGGGTTTGTGATAAAGAACTAATTTTCTTAATTACTACATTTTGCAAGAATCTACAATGTTATCTTTAAAGCAAAATTAGGAATGCCTTTGTTCTCCAGATATTGGAATATCTGGACACTCCTAAGTCTGGGTCTGTTGAGTAAACGTTATTAATTTGTTCCCTTAACCGTAAACATCTAGAGGCCCGGAATGCCTAACTTTCTGGGAATCAGCCCAGCAAGTCCCAGCCTCATTTTCCAGCCCTCACTTAAAATGGAGTCGCTCTGGTTCGAGTGCCTGCGACAGGATTACAGGCATGAACCACCACGCCCGGCCTACACATTGTTTTTCATTTAGTTGTTATGAAGGTGTATTGCACAAGGCGGAAGGATAGAATACATTTTATTTAAAAGTCGTTAACATGATCTATCACTTTTAAATATTTGAACATATCGTCTGTAGGCTTCCCTTTGTACTCAAACCTCAGTCCTGCAAATGACAGGGCTATGTCTACGTTCTAACAAAATTGGAGGGCATCGGAGCACAGGGGGGAGGAAGGAGCCCTGTGATAGATGAGGCCAGTTAGGAAGGCGGCTCAAAAGCTGCTCTCAGATGTTTGTGTTGGGGGACTCGCATCACTGAAGGCTTAGGCAGGGGACAGGAAATCCCAATAGCCCAAGGAGCAGGGGAACTGTTCTTCCTGCAGGGAAGTCAGTTGTGATGCTCAAAAACCACACCTTCTAGGAGGGAAACCCCGAGATGCTATTTCCCTTCAGTCATTGGATAGGCGGTAGGGTCCGGGTAGGACCATTTCAAATCTAACTTTTGTAAGGAGGTGCCACTGCACTTAGAAAGAGGGAACAGGCCAGGGGTGGTGTTTCAAGCCTATAATCTCAGAACTTTGTGAGGCCGAGGGGGGTGGATCTCTTGAGGCCAGGAGTTCGAGACCAGGCTGGCCAACATGGTGAAACTCAGTCTCTACTAAAAATACAAAACTTACCTGGGCATCATGGCAGGCGCCTGTAATCCCAGCTACTTGGGAGGCTGAGGCATGAGAATCGCTTGAACTCGGGAGGCGGGGGTTCCAGTGAGCCGGGATGATGATGCCACTGCACACCAGCCTGGGCGACAGAGCAAGACTGTCTCAAAAAAAAAAGTGGGGTGGGGGGGTTGTGTGGTGTGGGGAACTGATTATTTTCCTTCCCCAAATCACCTGAGGAAGAACAATATTAAGATAAAAGAGAGCACATTCTTTAAAATGAGATATCTGGTCATTCCGTCTTATTGTTCGTGGGATGCTATAGGTAGGACACTGTTGGGGAAATGTTCTTGAATGTGAAATTGGAAGGGGAGTCATGGTGAATTAGGAAAATGCACAGCAGGTGCAAAGCAGCCCCTCCAGGTATTTGGCTTGTGCAGATCCCTCTCACTTCATGGCTTACAAAAAACAAACGAAAGCTCCTTCAGGTCTTGTGTCTCCATTATGTGGTCATTCTTTTGATCTGATGTCACACTCCACATTTCATTGCCTGACTGAAAATAAACATTTATTTAAATTTATGGGATGCTGACTTCCATCTGAATTTCACATGAATCTTGGCATTTATTATTTCCCATCTCTTCAAAATGCTCAGCTCTGCCCATAGGCTCAACTTTAAGCAGTAAAAAGGAAGTAGCCAAGAGCTTACTTTCTCCTTTTTTTTTTTTTTTTTTTTTTTTTTTTTTTGAGACGGAGCCTCTCTGCGCCCAGGTTGGAATGCAGTGGCACGATCTCGGCTCACTGCAACCTCCGCCTCCTGTGTTCAAGCGAGTCTCCTGCCTCAGCCTCCCGAGAAGGTGAGATTACAGGCGCCCGCCACCAGGCCCAGCTAATTTTTGAATTTTTAGTAGAGACAGGGTTTCGCCCTGTTGGCCAAGCTGGTCTCAAACTCCTGACCTCCAGTGATCCACCTGCCTCTGCCTCCCAAAGTTCTGGGATTACAGGCGTGAGCCACTGCTCCCGGCCTCTCTACCTTCTTTATCCCACAGGAAAAAGGAATATGCTTCTGTGGGAAGAACATGAATTAGGGCAACAGCAAAAGGAAGGGGAATGTGGGGCTGTTTTGGAGTTCCAGGCCCTCTCGGCAGCAGAGCAATATTAAAGCTTGCTGGAAGACATCTGAGTAGCAATTCCAATAGTCATGTATTACGTATCTGCAATAAATCACCATGAGCGGAGTAGCAAATTGTCTTGCTTGTTTCTCAGCAGAAGTCATTTTCCATACAGCTTTTCATCTAGTGGCCACCATTGTGTAGACTTGGATGTTTGACTGCAGTTTTGTGCATGTGGCAGTGCATGACAATGTTTGCCATGTTGTTTAGAGTCATACAAACTTATGGGTCATTGGGGGGATGGGTTCAAGCATAGCTTATTCATTCAATTCATTCAGCAAATATTTACTGAGAGTCTACTATGTGATAAGCACTTTCCTTTCTTTTTTTGGAGACAGTCTCACTCTGTTGCCCATGCTAGAGTGCAGTGGTATGATCTCGGCTTACTGCAACCTCTGCTTCCCAGGTTCAAGCAGTTCTCCTGCCTCAGCCTCCCGAGGAGAGTAGCTGGGACTCCAGGCACACGCCACCATGCCTGGCTAATTTTTGTATTTGTAGTAGAGACGGGGTTTCACCATGTTGGCCAGGCTGCTCTTGAACTCCTGACCTCAAATGATCCACCCACCTCGGCCTCCCAAAGTGCTGGGATCACAGGCATGAGCCACTGTGCCCAGACGATAAGCACTTTTCTAAGCATATGGAATATCTCAGTAAAAAAACTCAACACAAATCTCTCCCCCTTGAAGCTTCCACGCTCATTGCAGGAAACAGAAAATCACCCATAAATGTCAGCAAAGTAAGGAAAATTGAAAGTATAAGCATTTTTTTTTCTGTAATTTCAAATGAAATCATGTCCATAATACATGTTGCTATACAAATTTTTAAAAAATGAGACAAATGCATATAGTGCAAAAGATCTCAAAGACAAAGGAAAAGGAAAAATGTTGTAGAACCATATAAACACATATGGCTGTGTGTGTGTGTGTGTGTGTATCTGAAAAGATACACACCAAACTGTTCTTCTGCAAATCTCGAACTTATTTACCATATCCCCACCACCGCAAGCTGCAGCAGACATACTGAATATCTCACTTTGTCATGTGGATTTTTTTCCAAGCCCCCCCTTGAAGCTCTGGGACCTTTTGCAGCTTGGCACTTTCTGCAGCTGTCTCTGCTGCAGCTCTGCCCTTGCCCGGCCCAAGGCAGCTGCAGCATCTAGTTTGTGGCTCTTTTCCATTTCTTCTGGGAGCCGCCTTTATTCTGAGCCAGCTCTACACTTAAAGGGGTGTTTGTTCTATTTTATCTCGAATTCCTAACTGTTTTGTGGAGAGGGAAGGCTTTTTAAGATATCTACCATATTGCCAGGAATAAAAATGATTTCTGTAATTTTTAAAAACCTATGTAAAGTTAAACATAAATTAAAATGGAAAACAATTATATTTGTTCATTCCCTATCTGTTCTTGTATGAAATGTATTGACACCAGGATGCCACATCATGGAAAGAGAATTCTCTGCATGTGAAAGCATTAGGAGAGACCCTTAGGAAAATGGATGAAGCCCTCCAGCATGAGAATGCTGCTAGGAAAAATATGACAGTGTCCTGCAAATAAATCTGAGTCATTCTTTGTTCTAAAAATCAGCACATTGTTGTAATTATAACCTATGTTTTTCTCAACTATGAAACAAAATAATTTTTATTTATAATTGTGAGTTTCATGTTTAAAGCTAGGATTGTAACCAAACACTCCTAATTATTTGATCTCAAACTGTAGTTCCTCTTCAGAGTCACTTCAAGTTTTTTTTTTAAACCTGTACCAATGATCCTTGGATAATGAAGACTTCTAGTATTCCTTCTTGAAAATGAAGATACTGAGACTCAAAGAGTTTGAATGCTTTTCTCAAGGCTTCCCAAGCGGTGACTTAGAGCTGAGATTTTAGGCCAGGTCTTGGTGACCCCAGGGAGCGGGCTCTGTCCGTCCCCTGCATGAAGCCAGAGAGGGCATCGCCTATACCTGTGGCATTGTGCCAGCCCACTTTCTATTTTGCTTATTCTACTTTTTGTTTCTCAGCCCTCTCTCCTGTACCTTGGCCTCTTGGTCTATTGGGTCACAGGACCTGAGGTCCAGTTTTGAGTTTGCTTTGCAGGCTTCCACTCCAAAGGCAAACATCCTCTATTTCTTCCTCAGGTTCCACCCTTCACAACTCCAGGTGAGAGACCATGTATTATTCCATTCTCACACTGCTGCAAAGAAATGCCTGCCTTCCTTGCCTATTATTGAGAAAAAAAAAAAAAAAAAGGCCAGGTGTGGTGGCTTATGCCTATAATCCCAGCACTTTGGGAGGCGGAGGTGGGAGCATCACCTGAGATCAGGAGTTCCAGATCAGCTGGCCAAAATGGTGAAACCCTGACTCTACTAAAAATACAAAAATTAGCTGGGTGTGGTGGCATGCACCTGCAATCCCAGCTACTTGGGAGGCTGATGCAGGAGAATCACTTGAACCTAGAAGGACGAGGTTGCAGTGAGCCAAGATTGTGCCACTGCACTACAATCTTGTGACAGAGTGAGATACCATCTCAAAATAAAATAGAATAAAATACAATTTTAAAAAATAAAGGAAAAAACAAAAATACCAGACGCTGGGTAATTTACAAAGAAAAGAGGTTTAATTTTCTCACAGTTCTGCAGGTTAAATAGAAAGTGTGATTCCGGCATCTGCTTGGCTTCTGGGGAGGCCTCAGGAAACTTACAATTACGGCAGAAGGCAAAGGGTAAGTAGGCTCATCTTAGGTGGCCAGAGAAGAAGGAAGAGAGACTTTTAAACAGCCAGGTCTCCTGAGAACTCTGTCACAAGAACAGCACTAGTGGGATGGCACTAAACCATTCATGAGAAACCACTCCCACAAGCCAATCACCTCCTACCAGGCCCTGCCTCCAAACTTACGGATTACAATTCAACAGGAAATTTGGGGACACAGACCCAAACCATATTAGACCCACAGCTGACAGATGAGGGGCATTGGAGATCATGTCCCATATCCTGCTTCTTCTATGACATCACTGTGATTATCCTGAGGCTGATACCTGGACCCGGCCAGCTTAGTACCTGAGTCAGTGGGCGGGGTTGCTGTTACAGCCTGTTGTGGCTGCCTAGTTCCCTTTATCATTTCCTGCCTATGGATTCCATTGCTCACATTCCTGCCACAGGTGTATCACATGTTCAGTAAATGATTATTTAATACTCTATTACTGGAAATAGATGAATAACCTCATCATTGTTAATGCAGTTCATAGTGTACTTATGACAAAGTTATAAGATATATCATTTCCAAACTTTATGTTTTCTTAACGTGAAGACTGCATATTCTGTGTGTGTTTTGAGGACACTAGAATTTCTGAACACATAGAGGGTAATCAACATATAGCATTATAATCAAGGTCAATTTATCATACTATGAATATAGAAATGAGACTGAATTATCCATAATCATGTGTATCCAAATGCTAGGAACACTCAACAGTTGTCTATCTTATCCTTAAATTCTCAAGAACTGAAGCAAAAGGATTGCTTGAAGGCAGGAGTTCAACAGCCTGGGTGTCAGAGCGAGACCCTGTCTTTACAAAAGATTAAAAAATTAGCTGGGTGTGGCGATGTGCTTCTGGAGTCCCAGCTACTCACAAAAGTGAGGTGGGAGGATTGCTTGAGCCCGGGAATTCAAAGCTTCAGTGAGCCATGATTGTACTACTGCACTCCAGGCTGGGTGACAGGGTCTCAAGAGAAGGAATTATTGAACCTCTTTCTGCAGTAAGGAATGTTTTTTTTCTACGTAACTAAGCTGAATGCTTCTATAGGTTGAAGCTGGTCCTCTTTTATCTTCAGATTGATCGAAAACATCTAGTAAACATAAGAAATCAAATAGCCCTTCAAGTGTTGGCTGATGGTTATCAAGTCACCTTTTAGCCAATATTTTCTTTTCCAGAACATGTTATTGTAAGCTTTATTATTTTTATTATTATGCATTATTATTATTTTGAGACGGAGTCTCGCTCTCTCACCCAGTCTGGAGTGCAGTAGTGCGCTCTTACTCACTGCAACCTCTACCTCCTGAGTTCAAGCGACTCTCCTGCCTCAGTCTCCCAAGTAGCTGAATTACAGGTATGTACCACCATGTCCAGCTAATTTTTGTACTTTTAGTAGAAATGGAGTTTCACCATGTTGGCCAGGCTAGTCGTGAACTTCTGACCTCAAGTGATCCACATGCCTCGGCCTCTCAAAGTGCTGGGATTACAGGCGTGAGCCACCACCCCCGGCCTTATTATAAATTATTTATACTTCCTTAGTTCTGCTTCATCTTTCCAGTCTTGCTCATTTCTCCCCTTTCCTGTTCAATTCCCTCCCCCACCTTCAGCCCCCGGTGCATTTCCAAAACCTCCAGAAGAAAATCCAAACCCCTTAGGATGACTTATGTGGCCCTTCATCAGCCGTAGGTGGAGTTGTGGCTTTCATTGACCTCTGGTTTCAATTTTCCCACTCCCTCACCATTTTCTTCCTGCTCCAGCATGGCCAGCCTTCTCATGCTCCAATAAATGTATGGCATGCCAGCAGTAGGGGGTTCACACCTGTAATCCCAGCTCTTTGGGAGGCCAGAGCAGAAAGATTACTTGAAGCCAGGAGTATGAGACCAGCCTGGGCAACATAGTGAGACCTTGTCTCTACAAAAATAAAAAATATTAGCCAGGCATGGTGGCTACAGTCACCTATAGTCCCAACTACTCGGGAGGCTGAGATGGGAGGATCGCTTGAGCCCAGGAGTTGGAGGCTGCAGTGAGCTATGATTGTGCCTCTGCATTCCAGCCTATGAGACAGAAGAAGACCCTGTCTCAAAAAAAAAAAAAAAGTATTCCCACCTTAGGACTTTGCACTTGTTGTATCAGTCAGGATTGAAATAGAAAAACAAATGCCCCTCTAGAAACTGTTTTTGAAGAAAAGAATTTAATTTGGAGACTGTGATGTAAACACATGAAAGGACTGGAACCGATGGTTGCTGTCAGCTTCACCAGGGAATCAGGAGCACCAGAAAAGTGGAGGAACTTTCTGCCGATGAGCGGAGAAACCACACGGCCAGCACAGGAAATGCCAAGTCATGCCTTTGCCAAAGCCCACACACTCATCTGTACTGTACCTGCTTGCCTAAGACACCTTCCTGTGTCAGGAGCAGAATGTGCCCTGCCTCCAGGGCACTGGGGTGTCAGAAACTCAGATTCCAGGATTCTCGGCCCTGGGGTAGAATTCTAGCTCCTGGTGCAGGGGAGAGGTGGAAGGGGATGGGGGGAATAGACCAATACACAAAACTGTTATTTTCACCTCAGTGCTCTTGCCACACACCTTCCAGAGGCTCTTCCCTTATCATCATATCCATTCTTTCCAGAGGTCTTCAATCCCATCCTCCTTCCCCTTGTCCAGATACTCACTAAGACTCTATCATCTCTGACCATTTGTTAGTACCTGAAATAAGCATAGGTATTCACTTGCTTATTTTCTGTTTTATCTTACTGTATATAATTGCAGTGATAGCAAACCCCTCCCATCTGTAGTCCCTGCTCTCACAGCTGTAGACTCTGCACTCACAACGGTGGTCCCTGCACTCACATTTGTAGACATTACACACATAGAAGCACCCACGTACCAACAGCTGTGGTCCCTGCTTTCACAGATGCATTCCTGGCCCAACAGCTCTGGTCTCCGAATTCACAGACGCACTCCTGAACCAACAACGGTGGTCCCTGCACTCACACATGCGCTCTTGAACCAACACCTGCAGTCGCTGCACTCACAGCTTTGCTCTCTGCCCTCAGAACAGGGCCTGGCCCATATCAGAAACACAACAAAGATCATGTCCTCTCAACCTCCAGGTCTAGGAGAGTTTGTTCTGACTTCTACAGGCAATAAAAATATTGACAAGTGAATTTCAATGACGGGCAAAGCATAATAGACCCACCGTCAGAAGAGTGAATTTTGCATTCCTCCTTGTGTGTTCTCAGGAGACTTTGTTCGATGGTGGTCCGCAAATGGAACTTTCACGTACACTTATGGTGGTCCTAAGAGACCCACAGGATTATCTTTCAAGGCCTGCTATCATACATTTCTGTAGAGAGAGTATTATAAATTTTTGGTAGGCACAGAAATTAAGAGCATGGCATATAACAAGAACTCAAAAAGTGTGAGCTCGTCTTAATATCACTATTTCTCTGTATTCTAAAGCAGGGGTCAGGGAACTACAGCCCACAGGTCAATCTGTCTTTTACCTGTTCCTGAGCTCAGAATGGTTTTGATGTTGTTAAAGGGCTGGGCAAAAAAGAAAAGAAAAAATAAAGAAAGAAAAGAGAGAGAGAGACAGACAGACAGAAAGAAAGAGAGAGAGAGAAAGAAAGAAAGAGAGAAAGAGAAAGAAAGAAAGAAAGAAAAGAAAGAAAGAAAGAAAGAAAGAAAGAAAGAAAGAAAGAAAGAAAGAAAGAAAGAAAGAAAGAAAGAAAGAAAGAAAGAAAGAAAGAAAAGGAGCGAGGGAGGGAGGGAAGAAAGGAGGGAGGGAGGAAGGAAGGGAGGAGAAAAAAAGAGGAGAAAGAAAAGGAAAAATATGTGTCAGAGATAGCGAGTAGATGGCTGCCAAGTCCGAGATTTATAACCTGACCCTTTACAGGAAAAGTTTGTAACTCAGCTCTGCAGGCTTAACTTCCTTTAAACAGTTTTGTGGCTTACTTGATTGATTAGAATGAAAACTTTATTTATTAATTAAACAAATATTTACTGTTATCATTCAGGGAGGATTTCCAAAAGCTGATGAAAACAGGGATCCAGAAGCCAGTGGAGCAGCTGCCAGCCTTGAGGGGCCTCACTTCAACGACGCTGTCATTCATCTCGTCATGGGTCTAGAGTTTATCCCATTGGGTGCCCCTGGGAAGATGCTGATTAGCTATAAATTTTTTTTTTTTTTTTTTTTTTTGGAGATGGAGTCCTGCTCTGTCTCCCAGACTGGAGTGCAGTGATGTGATCTCAGCTCAGTTCAACCTCTGCCTCCCGAGCTTAAGTGATTCTCTTGCCTCAACCTCCGAGTTGCTGGGATTACAGGCACCTGTCACCACGCCTGGCTAATTTTTTTGGGTTTTTAGTAGAGATGGGATTTCACCATGTTGGCCAGGCTGGTCTGGAACTCCTGACTTTAGGTGATCCACCCACCTTGGCCTCTCAAAGTTCTGGCCTATAAATAGCCACCACGCCTGGCCTATAAATATCTTTTAATTGCACCTCTTTGGGAATATCGTATGGATTTTCAGCTAATGATTGACTTTGGGGAATTTCCAAGGTTCTACCCACAGCTTTTGCTCTGAGCCTAGGGTTCAGCTCTTTCTGAGGAAAGAGGTGCACAGGCAGGAGCCCAGCCTGCCTTCCCTCTTCATCCTGGCCCCTTCCTCATCATCGCCCCCCGCTCTTTCTCTCACTTCTTGTTGGGTGCTCCACTTTGCCCCCATATCTGCTGTGGTGGACCCTTGCAGTTGGGGCAGTCAGATAGAGCGGACCCACCACTCCAGATTCTGTCTCGAACTTGTCAGCTGCCACAGACGTTTCTCTTGCCAAGTATGTTCGTGTTCCTCAGAAGAAAAATTCTTCATGGCCTCAAGTTTAATGAGTTGACTTAGCCAGTAATAAGTCTTTCATATAGACAAGTGGATCTTTTATAGAGTCCTGGGTAAATAAAGCTCTCTATTTTGTTACTATTACTAGTAATATTATTATTATTATTATTATTGACAGAGTCTCACTCTGTCACCCAGGCTGGAGCTCCGGGGCATGATCTTAGCTCATTGAAACCTCTGCCTCCCAGTTCAAGTAAGCGATTCTCCTGCCTCAGCCTCCCAAGTAGCTGGGATTATAGGCACACGCCACCACACCCAGATGATTTTTATATTTTTAGTAGAGACGGGGTTTCGCCATGTTGGCCAGGCTGGTCTCAAACTCCTGACCTCAGGTGATCCGCCTGCCTCGGCCTCCAGAAGTGCTGCGATTATAGGCGCAAGCCACCGTGCCCAGCCCAAACTCTCTATTTTAAATGTTAACTCTGTTCTTCCAAAGTCCTTCCCAGTCATGTCACTTGAGACCTCTCTATAGCCTTCAATCCCTCAGCACTCAGCCCACCTCCCCACTTCACTCCTGATTCTGGGATTGCTCCAAGAACTCCACTATTGTTGTTGCTGTTGTTGTTTTCCTGCTGCTGTATTTGCTAGAACATTTTAGTTTTCCCATAAATTTTCACAATGAGCCTCCTTAAGATGTTGAGCAGCCAAAAGTTCCTTCAATTGTATAGGTGTCAGGCCAGGCACGGTGGCTAACACCTGTAATCCCAGCACTTTGATAGGCTGAGGCAGATGGATCACTTGAGGTCAGGAGTTTGAGACCAGTCTGGCCAACATGGTGAAACCCCATCTCTACTAAAAATACAAAAATTAGCCAGGCGTGGTGGCACACGCCTGTAGTCCCAGATGCTTGGGAGGCTGAGGCATGAGAATCGCTTGAACCTGGGAGGCGGAGGTTGCAGTGAGCAGAGATCGCGCCACTGTACTCCAGCCTGGGCGACAGAGCCAGACTCTGTTTCAAAAAAAAAAAAAATCGAAAGCTGTATAGATTTCACCCTTCTTGGAAGGCAGTTGTGGTAATGAAGAACAAAACCTATATCCTGGTTATAATGGTCGAAGGCATTGTGAAGGAGAAGCTTAGAGCAGAGGGGGTCTTGACCTAGTGTGTGGGGTGGGGAAGGTGTGCTCGGAGAATATGGCTAAGAGTTGAAGTCTGAATAGGAGCTGGCTATGAAAGTAGGGGAACAAGAACATTCCAGGGAAAGCCTAGAACGAGTGCCGTGGTGCTGAGGAAGGAAGGCATCCTGGAATTCCAAGAATCGAAAGAAAGCCAGAGCATGTGGGCTGTGAAGACAGAAGGGGCAATTGCTTACAAGGAGGCTTTGGGAGTGACGGAGGCAGGTCTTGCCCAGAAATGTAGGACTTGCAAGTAACTCTGGACTTTCCCCTGGATTCAGTGACTATGCTTTAAGTGGGAGAGTGGGGGTTTCCTTTGCTGCAGTGTGGAAGGGGGTTGGAAAAGGATGAATATGAAGACAGGGAGACGAGGGAGGAAGCTGCTGTAACAGGCAGGGGGGTGGTGATGCTGGATCTAGATGTAGCAATGGAGGTGGAAATGTAAACCACCCACAGAGTTTACTTTGCCTGCTGCCTAGATAGAGCTAATTCATCAAGACAGGTGAATTGCGATAGATAAAGAGTAATTCACGCAAAGCCAGCTGAGCAGGAGATTAGAGTTTTATTATGACTCAAATCAGTCTCCCCTAGCATTCGGGAAGCAGAATTTTTAAGGCTAACTTGGTGGGTGGGAGGAAGCCAGTGAGCCAGGAGTACTGACTGGTCATACTCTATGATGAAATCACAGAGAGTCGAAGCTGTCTTCTTGCGCTGAGTCAGTTCTTAGGTGGGGGGCCAAGATCAGATGAGCCAGTTTATTGATCTGGATGATGCCAGCTGATCCTTCAAGTGCAGGTCTGCAAAATATTTCAAGCACTGATCCTAGGAGCAGTTTGGCCACCAGCTTCATGACTCCTAAACCATAATTTCTAATCTTGTGGCTAATGTTAGTCCTACAAAGGCAGTCTAGTCCCCGGACCAGAAGGAGATCGGTTTTGGGAAAGGACTGTTACCATCTTTGTTGAAGCTGTAAACTATAAACTAAATTTCTCCCAAAGTTAGTTCAGCCTATGCCCAGGAATGAACAAGGACAGCTTGGAGGGTAGGAGCAAGATGGAGCTGGTTAAGTTAGATCTCAATCTCAATTTTGCAAAGGTGGTTTCAGAAAGAAGGGATGGATTTGACATGTATTTAGAAAGGATATAACGATTGATTGGATAAGGAAGGTGGGGGAGGGGAACAATCAAAAATTGCTCCAGGTTCTGGTCTGAGTGACCAGGTGGTCGCAGGAGCAGCTTGATTGCTGGGTTGTTTGGGTTGTAGCAAGGTTGTAACTTAAGGTTCAATCAGGTCGGCCAGGCGTGGTGGCTCACGTCTGTAATCCCAGCTACTTGGGAGGCTGACGCAGGCGAATCACTTGAGGTCAGGAGTTCGAGACCAGGCTGGCCAACATGGTGAAATCCCGTCTCTACTAAAATTACAAAAATTAACTGGGCATGGTGGCGGGCACCTGTAATCCCAGCTACTTGGGAGGATGAGGCAGGAGAATCACTTGAACCTGGGAGGCAGAGGTTGCGGTGAGCTGAGACCACGCCGCTGTACTCCAGCCCGGACGACAAGAGCAAAACTCCATCTCAAAATAAAGAAAGAAATAAATATACTGTTGAAAAGGTTCAGTCAGGTTGAATTGGAAGTATCTGTGAGTCATCTACATGGAGATGTCAAATAGGCTGTTGGAAGGTTGGCCCTGGGACCCAGAAAAGGGACAAGGAGGAGGACCCTCCTCTGGAGTCCCAAGAGGTGAGCCAGAGTAGTGGGAGGGAACCCAGGAAGCAGGGGAGGGCAGGTCAGGTTGGACTAGATTTAGTTTTGATGTTGTGATAGGATCCAGACTAGAGTGGAAGCAAGTGACGGCCGGTTATGTTTAGACTTCTCTCTCCACCCAAGAAGAGCCCATTCTCATGCCCCAGACAAAGGGAAGCGTCTTCAGAATCACTTGGAAACACCAATCATACTGATCCAATTGGGTGCTGCACAGTGTGGGAACTAGCCTGGAGACAACTGAGCAAGATTTTATGTTTTTTTCTTTTTTTTCTTTTTTTTGAGAAGGAGTCTCGCTCTGTCACCCAGGCTGGAGTGCAGTGGCACGATCTCAGCTCACTGCAGGCTCGATCTCGGCTCACTACAGGCTCTGCCTCCCGGGTTCACTCCATTCTCCTGCCTCAGCCTCCTGAGTAGCTGGGATGCCCGGCTAATTTGTGTATTTTTTTTTTTTTTTTTTTTTGTATTTTTAGTAGAGACAAGATTTCACCATGTTAGCCAGGATGGTCTCGAACTCCTGACCTCGTGATCCACCCACCTCAGCCTCCCAAAGTGCTGGGATTGCAGGTGTGAGTCACTGCACCAGACAGAGATTTTATATTTTTAATCTAATCTCTTTTGCAATCCAAAACCAAGAAACCAAGGGAGCCCTGACCTTTACCCTTAGCCTCAATGTACTCTAATGGGAAATCAGAAAAACATTTATGAAAATAATTTAGGTCAGAGCAAATCATATTCCTCCTACGATACAGTTAGACAAATATGAACACTGCTGCAATCAAAGAAAGACCTTAGAGGCAAAGGTCAGATTTATTTCCTGCTGCTGGACCGAGTGTTCCTTGGTGTATGATACCGGAATATGAGAAGAAAACAGAGGGCCAAGGCCGGGCGCAGTGGCTCACTCCTGTAATCCCAGCACTTTGGGAGGCTGAGGCGGGCGGATCATGAGGTCAGCAGATCGAGACCATCTTGACTAACATGGTGAAACCCCATCTCTACTAAAAATACAAAAAATTAGCCAGGCCTGGTGGTGGGAGCCTGAGGTCCCAGCTACTCGGGAGGCTGAGGCAAGAGAATGGTGTGAACCCGGGAGGCGGAGCTTGCAGTGAGCCGAGATGGCGCCACCACACTCCAGCCTGGGCAACAGAGTGAGACTCCGTCTCAAAAAAAAAAAAAAAAGAGGACGGGGCCCAGTGGCTCACGCCTATAATCCCAACAGTTTGGGAGGCTGAGGTGGGAAGATCCCTTGAGTCCAGAAGTTTGAGACCAGCCTGGGAAGACCACTAGGCCCTGTTAAAAAAAAAAAACAAAAACAAACAAACAAAAAAACCAAAAAAACTAATTAGAAGAAAAAAAAAGGAAATAAACAAAGAGACCTCTTTTAGCAGAGATGACAGAGTCAGACATAAAAAGCATGAAGGGATGCCAGAAATGTGATGCTGCACCAAATGTCCCCCTTACTTGCTGATCACTAACGTGGTCTAGAGGTTTGCCAGTGGAGCTTTGCTCTTTTGAGGTAGGGGATTATGCCCCATTAAAAACAGGATGCACCTAGAAGAACAGAGGGTGGAGAGGCACACAAAAGTCCTTAGGGAGCGCTTTACCACTAATGCACTGGGGATCCTTAAGGGGAGGTGGGGAAGTACAAGTCTCACTTCTTGAGAAATGGCCAAAATGGAGTTTTAAAGGCATACTCTGAGCATTAGCACTCTTTAGGCAGGAAGATATTGGTCAGGGCTGCTTGGTAAGGATGTTCAGGTTGTGCACTCTACAGATGCACATTTATCACAGCCAGGGCCTCCTGCAGAGGCCCTGATGGCAGTTTTCGGAAGGTAAGGTCCACGTGTATGAGAGATAGAGGCATAAAATGTACGTAGATTAAGGGAGTCCCTTCCTACTGGGCAAAGTATGTCTTTATCTATACTACCTAACCCAGAACAATACGTAACTAAGTGTTCAAAGGATGATTTTTATAGTGTCAATGTGAAAGTATCTTTTATTCTAGTGCCTTTGCTTTAAAAACCAGTATAAGGCTGGGCATGGTGGCTCATGCCTGAAATCCCAGCACTTTGGGAGGCCAAGGCGGGCAGATCACGAGGTCAGGAGATCAAGACCATCCTGGCCAACATGGTAAAACCCTGTCTCTACGAAAAGTACAAAAATTAACCAGGTGTGGTGGCACGTGCCTGTAGTCCCAGCTACTAGGGAGGCTGAGGCAGGAGAATTGCTTGAACCCTGGAGGCAGAGGCTGCAGCAAGCTGAGATTGTGCCACTGGCCTCCAGCCTGGGTAACAAAGTAAGACTCCATCTCAAAACAAACAAACAAACAAACAACAACAACAAAAAACAGTATAATAGAAGCTTGGGCCACCAGTCTCATCCAGGCCACACTTGGGTCAGCGACTGTGAGAGCTTCAGATTCAGGTGTTTGGTGGAATCTGTTTGGTGTGCCAGAAACACGCCTTGCACTTTTTACAGGGATGGAAGAGTGAGGACTGATGGAGGCCAGAGATCCAAAGTTCTTGTATCTCCATAAGAAGGTGTAGGAGCAAGCAGAGCAGTCTGAAATTGTAATTGAGAACAGAAGACCCTGCAGGTGGGCATATTTGCACACACAGCTTGTGTGGGTGTGGGTGTGGGTGTGGGTGTGGGTGTGTGGATGGGCAACATCGAAGAGGATATGAAAGGTGATTCAAAAGCCAACAGGTCGAATATGAAAATGCTAGGAGGACATCTTCACGTATCTACTGTATAGTACAACTTTCAGTGTATGGAAAATGTCCAGCTCTTTTAGAAGGTAAACATTTTCTGTGAGCTCTTGAATATGAATTTTATGGTGCCTTATACATTTTTTAACTTTCAAAACTCTGGGTTGGGGAGTTATCAGTACCATCTTCACAAATTCTGGATTCTTCTGGATGTTCTTGACTATTCTGGGAAAATTGGTATGTTTGTTCTCCATCTGCCTCGTACTGAGGTCTGCAGGCTTAAGGGATGTTACAAGGCTTCAATTTGCTGTGTGCGTTAGCAACTGCTGGAAACTACCTTGCCAAATGTGTCACAGACACAAGAGGGCGATGTTTCCCCAACTGTCAACCTGGCTGAGGAAAAGGAATTCATCCTTCAGGAATTTTGGGCTGAATTCCCAGACCTAAAAATGATTAACAAAGTGTGTTTGGGAGGGGCAAACTTCACGCTGAAACCTAATCAAAGAGGCAGGATGTGACGTCAGAGTGTGGAGACAGGCTGGCAGGACCTTGGAGGGGATTCTTATCCTTGGGTTCAGAACTGGGCAGTACTCTAGGCTAATGATCATTATAATCAAGACTCGTCCTCTGTCTGGACATTCAGAAAAGACAGACTTCAAGGCTGCAGAGAATCAGTGGCTGTCTTGGTCTCTGATTACAAAACCTTATTCTGAGAAAGCCCCTCATTCACGGGAGGAAAACTGGCTGTGCACTTGTTACATGCCAGACATGAGTCTTGTAGGGGCTCAGAATTCAGCTCTGAGTAAGACAGCCAAGGCCACTGCCCTCTGGAAGCGTCAGCGACCCTTGGCACGTACTCCCATCTATTGGTTTCTTTTCTCTCTGAGCCAGTCCAAACCAGCAGTGTCTACATCATCTATTCTTATTCTGAAAGAGAATGCAAGTCACACATTCATGGCTGTGGGCCACATTTTTTTAGCGATACCATCTGGTTCCAGTTTTTCTGACTGTTTGTGGAGAGTGGTGATTCCAACAATCTTCTACCAAATGTAAGGGAGTGATAGAAGTGTTTAGTGTTTGCCACAGAGGTATCTCTTACTTGGCCTGATCTCAGTGCACTGCTTTTTGGGTTTACTCGACAAATTGAACAATGCTCAGCCCCTCTTCCACGGACTCTTTCCTAATCTCTTTAGCCAAGGTTACACTGTGACTCCTCAAAGTCTCCGTATATCACAGCACTTTTGTGGGAGACTACTGCTACTTCAAATCTCTGCCAATAGCACCATGTTTCCTTTCATTGCCAGCTTTTTAGGACTCTAAAGCCTACTTGGCCATTAGCATTTTTTTTTTTTTCAAGACAGGGTCTCACTCTGTTGCCCAGGCTGGAGGGCAGTGGTGCAGTCACAGCTCACTGCAGCCTCAACCTCTTGGGCTCAAGTGATCCTTCCACCTCAGTCCCCCAAGTAGCTGGGACTACAGGTTCTCACAACCACACCCAACTAATCTTTGTATTTTTTGTAGACACAGGATTTCGTGATGTTGCCCAGGCTGGTCTCAAATTCCTGAGCTCAAGAGATCCTCCCATTTTGGCCTCCCGAAGTGCTGGGATTACAGACATGAGCCACTGTGCCCGGACTAGCTATTTTTAAAATTGGAGTTTGAGGAAGGAGGAACAGAAAGGCTGCATCTGCTTAGTAAATGACTCCCCGCCGTCAACACATGCACCCAGTGGATGGCAACACCCATGAAAGTCCTTTTGTCCTGCTGGGAATGATGGATTCCAAACTCTACAGGACTCTGCACTAGTCAGCATCTGCTCTTCCCTCTTGAGTCAGAGCAGCCTGGGGTATATCATAGGCATCTTGAGGCTCACCTTCTACAGAAGGTCAGAGAGCACAGCAAAAATAGCTTTCTTGCTGTGACCTAATACATAAACCCCGGCCCACTTCCGTCTGTCAGATGGGAGCACGCCCCTGTCCTCGGGCTGTTTTTCCGCTGTCGCAACAGGCTGTTCTGCCGTTAATCCTTTCCTGTAATTCCTGTCGCCTCGCTCGATCTTGCAATTCTCTGGCCCAGTGGCCTTTACAGGGGGTCATTACTGGGACACGGGGAACCAATGTGCGGTAAAAAATGCAACCTGACAGCAACGTGGTCCTCGCCAAAAGTGGGACTCTTGGGTTTTGTGTGTGTCAACTCAGAAGAAGTGACAAAAAGACCCCACCATGTGTTGGATGAGGATGGAAATTGGGTGCCGTGACTAAAAGGTGTTTTGATTAGGTGAATCTGTTGACAGTAAGAAGGAAGAGATTCTCAAGGTGCTTGGCCTTCCGCTTTGGCTTACTTTGGGTGAACAGTCCCAATTCTGTCAGGCGTGCATCTCTTCGTCCGTCAGCTCCGTGTCTCTTGCCAGGATGCTTCTCTCTATCCGACAGGCAGAATTTTCAGATGTTGTCTTTCCTGTCAGGAAAAGTTTAATTCATCATTTTCCTCAGGCCTTGAAAAAATTTTTACAGGAAAAAATGGTGGTGGTGGGTTGGGGGTGGGGGGTTATGAGAAAAATATTTACAGATTTTTCTTCACATATAATTTAAAAATTGCCTATTTTTGCCAGGCACAGTGGTTCAAACCTGTAATCCCAGCACTTTGGGAGGCCGAGGCAGGTGGACGACCAGAGGTCAGGAGTTCAAGACCAGCCTGGCCAACATGAAACCCCGTCTGTACTAAAAATACAAACTTAGCTGGGCATGGTGGTGGCGCACTCCTGTAATCCCAGCTACTTGCGAGGCTGAGGTAGGAGAATCCCTTTAACCCGGGAGGTGGAGGTTGCAGTGAGCCAAGATCACGCCACTGCACTCTAGCCTGGGCAACAGAGCAAGACTCCATCTCAAAACAAAACAAAACAAAACCCTTAGTTTTGAGTAGGTAATACATACACACAGTGCAAAAGTCAAAAGATTCATACAAATGGAAAAAAACTCCATACTGTCTTCCCCTCCGTTCCCCAGGCACCCAGCTGCACTCCACAGAGGCAACCCTGGGTACTAGGGGTTTACATCTTTCTAGAGATTGTCTCTATATAAATTAGCAGAGATAGTCTTCATATGCCTTTTGAGAGCATCTTTTTAAAATGTCTAAATCTAGGTTTGTTCAGAAAAGCAATATATTAAATATACATTAAAATATACTCAGTGTGACCTGGCATGGTGGCTCACCCCTGTAATCTCAGCACGTTGGGAGGATGAGGTGGGAGGATGACTTGAGGTCAGGGGTTTAAGACAAGCCTGGCCAACATGGCAAAACCCTGTCCCTATTAAAAATACAAAATTAGCCAGGCAATGAGCCGGATGTGGTGGCGCATGCCTGTAATCCCAGCTACTTGGGAGGCTGAGGCAGGAGAATTGCTTGAACCTGGAGGTGGAGGTTGCAGTGAGCTGAGATTGTGCCATTGCACTCCATCCTGGGTGACAGAGTGAGACTCTGTCTCAAAAAAAAAAGAGAGAAAAAAAGTATATACATATACACACACATATATTCAATGTATTGCATGGTCTGTCCAGTTGAAGCCCTGATTCTAGACTAGATAATTTGTTGGCTTTCTGTTAGATCACGCTAGCAGAAATGTGACTGGACTTATAATCAGTTTGGAAGCATTGCGGATACTCGGGAGTCTGATGTTTCTTATCCCTTAATATTCAGTTCATCTTCCCTGAGTTATACCTCTTAGTCATTTCCCTTTGAAATTAAGAGAAGGGCCCCAAATCTTAAAAATGGAAGAATACAGCTGGGCATGGTGGCTCATACCTGTAATCCCAGCACTTCAGGAGGCTGAGGCAGGCAAATCACCTGAGGTCAGGAGTTCGAGACCAGTCTGGCCAACATGGTGAAACCCCATCTCTACTAAAATTACAAATATTAGCCGGGCATGGTGGCGCACACCTGTAATCCCAGGTACTCGGGAGGGTGAGGCAGGAGACTGACTTGAACCTGGGAGGCAGAGGTTGCAGTGAGCTGAGATCGCACCACTGCACTCCAGCCTGGGTGACAGAGTGAGATCCATTTCAAAAAAAAAAAAAGGAGGGATAGAAAGTCTTGTGTTAAGACATAGGAGAAAAGTTAGTTGAGAATCTCACTGGCCACACCCCAAGAGTGGACATTTGGCTATTGGGGGTACATTGGGTGGTCTAGGGAATTGGCTGGGTCCAGGACATACTCGTTATGCTCCTGAAACTTAGAGTAGAACAGAACAACAGCAGCTGCTATAACGACTCGAAAGGTCCTTTGATGAATTTTAATACCTGGATGCATAAATATTTGTGTTGATACTTTTAGGTATCTGAAAGAAGTGTATGATTTCCCTGCTAAGGGACTGGCCTCAGGAGCAGATGCACCCAGTGTTGAAATTCTCCGCAGCCTTGTGAGAGGCAGCGATTCTTGTGCATCTGCCCTCTGCCTGTGTTGGAGCTACTAGACTGTAAGAACCTGTAAGTTGGTAAAATGCTTGTAAAAGCCCTCAGCTCCATAAATATTTTAAAATTTAAATTTAATTTTGTTTTAGAGATGGGGTCTTGCTATACTGCCCAGGCTGGTCTCAAACTCTTAGGCTCAAACCATCCTCCCATGTCAGCCTCCAGAGTAGCTGGCACTACAGGCACAGGTCACCATACCTTGCTTTGCTCTTTAATTTTTCTTTTTCTTTTCTTTTTTTTTTTTTTTTGAGATAGACTCTTCCTCTGTCACTCAGGCTAGAATGCAGTGGCACAATCTCAGCTCACTGCAACCTCTACTTCCCAGGTTCCAGTGATTCTCCTGCCTCAGCCTCCCGAACTGTTGGGATTACAGGCATGTGCCACCATGCTTGGCTAATTTTTGTATTTTTAGCAGAGAGGGGAATTCACCATGTTGGGCAGGCTGGTCTCGAACTCCTGACCTTGGGTGATCCACCCACCTTGGCCTCCCAAAGTGCTGGGATTACAGGTGTGAGCCACTGTGCCTGGCCAGCTCTTTAAATCTTAACCTAGTAACACCCTGACTAATTTCTCAGCTGCTTTGCTCAGTTTAACCATTTCTGACTGAATGCTTTATTTATAGGTTGACAATTCTCGGTACCCCTAGTCAGCCAAATGTGTCTCTCTCCACAACAGAGACCCACCTTCTCGTGGCTGCAAGCTGTGCAGCTGAAGATGAATTCTGGAGAAAGAAGGAGAATCCTTTTGTCTGGGTCTATTAATGCTACGCAACGTGTCTGAGTTCTTGGAGGGAGACATGTCTATTTCTTCCTCATTCCCTCCCACTGACTATACAGGAGAAAGTGTATGGAGCTTACTTCAGAAAAATTATTAAGTCCCAAAGATGTGGAGCGTTTTGAATTTTATTCAAGTCCAACCTTGCAGGGCAACAACTCAACAGAGCCATCCCTGCTCTTTCAGGGGAAGCCACAAGTGTGGGAAGACAGGCAGCTAAGTGTAGGGCACAAATTAGTCATATTGTCTCCTTAGATCCTGAGGGCCTGCCTAACCCTCAAGGTTTCCTGGTGGCATCTTAAGGTGCTAGTTATTCCATTCTGGCTGCCTTTTGATTCATTTGGTTTTCTGCCCACAGGCAAGCAGAGGCGAAACCAACCTGCCAACTCTTACCTCAAACCCATTGAGAGAGACCTGGGGATTTCCTAGGGTTTTATTTTTACCTATTGCTCCCCAAGCAGAAGTTCCATTACACAGAAGCATTTCTTTTTTCTCTTCTTTTTTTTTTTTTTTTTTTTTTTTTTTTTGAGACAGAGTCTTACTCTGTCACCCAGGCTGTCACACAGTGGCACCATCTCGGCTCACTGCAACATCTGCCTTCCGGGTTCAAGAGACTCTCATGCCTCATCCTCTCGAGTAGCTGGGATTACAGGTGTGTGCCACCACGTCCAGCAAATGTATTTTTAATAGAGACGGGGTTTCGCCATGTTGGCCAGTCTGGTCTCCAACTCCTGACTTCGAGTGATCTGCCCGCCTCAGCCTCCCAAAGTGCTGGGATTACAGGCATGAGCCACCGTGCCCGGCCACACAGAAGCACTTCTCAGTGCCTAGTCTAGTTTGCATATCAACTATTAGGGCATAAAGAACCCATCAAGACCTTGCATTGGACTCCCCGGGTGGAATGACATATGCCTATCAAGGCCAGTGCCCCTTGAAACCCACCTCTTATTTCTGTTGGCACTGCTCCCACCCAGACAGAAATGAGTTAGAGTGAGGCATTTTCCCTAGTAACCATGGGAAGTAGGATTTCTCCCTGCAGAGGAGCAAAGGAATAAAGGAATGAATATCTTTGACTCCTACTCTTATTCACCTTATGGGCGTCTTCTCTGATCCCCACAGCTAAAACACCACCACTTCTACCCCATTCATCTTTATGCTCTTATCTGGCTTTATATTTCCTGTCTTTTCCCCCACCAACACTTACCTCCCCCCTGCCCTAGAATGTGAGCCCCCGAGCACCGGATCTGTCTGATTCATTTACTGCTGTATCCTCAGCGCCCCAAACAGTACCTGTCCCGTTTCTGAGTGCACACAAAAAAATACCTGTTAAACAAATAGGGGACCTCTACTATTGCCAGGCGCTGTGTCAGATCCTGCGCATACACTATACATGTGACACAGGTAGGTGTTAGTGACATCTTTCTACAGATGAAGAACCCAGGGAGTAAGAAAGGAGGTCACAAGGAGGTCAGGTAACTTCCTCAAGGTCACACACTTAGTAAATAGTTGAGCATTTACTGCCTCTAGAAGGTCTACTCTCTAGAACTCCATCCCTTTTGTCAAATGCAAAAGCTAAAGAAATGTAGGGTAGAGTGTGTTTCACTCTTAAAACCATCTCAGTTTTCTACCTAGGTAGAATTTAGGAAAACAGAAGGGATGGCAAATATATACATACATATATATACACACACACACACACACACACACACACACACACACATATATACAGATACAGAGAAAACCTTCTTGAGGGTTACAACTCAAACAAGCACAGCCCAATACAAAATACTCTGAACTAAAATCAAATGACAGTTCTCAGTATCTCAGAGGGTTTGATTAGTTTACTTAAAGTTTTTCAATCATCCCATGTGCATTTACTGAGGCCCTCGTATGTGCCAGGCTCTGAGCTAAGTGCTCCGATACTAAGAGAAAAGCTGGAGACTTAGCCCTGTTGGATCTACTGTCCACCTAAGAACAATGAACCCAAGAGGTGTAAGAGACCAGGATTTCTGAAGAATACAGAAGAAATATTCAGTGTGCTTGGAGAGCAAGTGAAAGAGGGTCTGGCATAGACTGTGGGGCAGGGAGGGCAGGTCAGGGAAGACCGGCCTGAAGAAATGGTTTTAGAATGGAACTAAACTTACCCTGGAGATTATAGTTGTTGAAGAAAAGCAAATCATAAACAGCCAGGACACACAACACAGACATTACAGACACTGACAAGAGGAAATGGGAAGGAGGCGATTAGATTCATGGGCGGGAGCTCAGAGGAGAGGTATGGGCTGGAACTATATATTTGGAAGTCATTGGCTTACAGAGGGTAATTGAAATTGTAGGTGTCGATGAGATCATCTTGGAAAAAATTATACAGCAAGAAAAGAAGGGAGTCCAGCACTGAGCTTTAAGGAAGTTTAACACGTAGTGGCTGGGAAGGAGAGGAGTTACCAGCCAAGATGCCCGGGAAGGAGCGGGCCAGAGAGGCAGGAGGGAATGTAGGAATTGTGGCCACATGAAACCCAGGGGAGAAAAGTTCTCAAAGGAATCACGTGTGCAGAGCCAGCACTGCTCGGGGGCCAGAGATAGGGGGACGCAGAGATGAACAGGTGACAAGGAGGCCACAGGTGACCCTGGGGAAAGGTCCTTAGGTGGCATGATATGAGCAAGAGTCTGATGACAGGCAGACGAGAAAGGGTGGGAAGGGAGGGAATGGAGATGGTATCACCCAGTGGTCTGCAAACCAGGACCCACACACCAAATCTGGCTGGAGGCCTATTTATTTATTTATGATGTATTTATTTATTTTGCAAGGGCCTGTTTTTGTAAAGATTTCACTGGAACCCGGCCACACCCATTCACTTACATACATATTATGGGCGAATTTTATCCTCCTCCTCCACACTCAATTTTTTAAATTGTGTATATTTAAGGTATAAAACATGATGTTTTGATATACACAAACATAGGAAAATGATTTCCTTTTTTAAAAATTTTAATCAGGCCAAAAGAGAGAGAAAAAAGAATAAATGTTCCTATAGTGAAATGATTCCTACAGTCAAACAAATTAACACATTTCCTCATCTCATATAGCTACCTTTCTGTGTGTGGTAGAAGTACCTAACAACTGCTCTCTTAGCAAATTTCCAGTATACAATACGTTATTATTATTATTATTATTATTAGAGACAGGGTCTCACTCTGTTGCCCAGGCTGGAGTGCAATGACAGTCATGGCTCACACTGCCACTTGAAACTCCTGGCCTCTAGCAATCCTCCCACCTCAGTGTCCTGAGTAGCCCGGACTACAGGTATGTGCCACCACACCTGGCTAATTTCTTTTTAAATTTATGTTATATCTTTTGTAGAGACGGGAATCTCTATATGTTGCCTAGGCTGGTCTCGAACTTCTGGCTTCAAACAATCCTCCTGTCTCAGCCTCCCAAAGTGCTAGGATTATAGGCGCGAACCACTGTGCCCGGGCACAATACAATATTATTATTAACCATAGTGTCTCTCCCAAACTAATATGCTGAAGTCCTAACTCCAGTGCCTTAGAATGTGACTATATCTGGAGACAGAGACAGGGTCTTCAGAGAGGTGAATAAGTTAAAATGTGGTCATTAAGGTGGGCCCTCATCCTGATAAAGAGGGGGAGATTCGGACAGACACACACAGAAGGCAGGCCATGTGAAGACACAGGGAGAAGATGACCATCGGCAAGCCAAGGAGAGAGGCCTTAGGAGAAATCAACCTTACCAATACCTCGTTCTCCGACTTCCAGCCTCCAGGACTGTGAGGAAATACATTTATATTGCTTATGGCACCCAGTCTGTGGTTCTTTGTTATGGCAGCCCTGGCAGCCCAATGGCTATTTTTGCACTACAACAGTTGCAGAATTGAGTAGTTACAACTGAGGCTACATGGTGAGCAAGGCCAAAAATATTCAGTAGCTGGCTCTTCATAGACATTGTTTGCCAAGGTTAGGCATGGTAGCTCACCTGTAATCCCAGCACTTTCAGAGGTCAAGGCTGGTGGATCGTTTGAGCCCAGGAGTTTGAGATCAGCCTGAGCAACATGGCGAAACCCCATCTCTACAAAAAATACCCGCCTCCACCAAAAAAAAATTAGGCATGCTGGCATGCACCTGTAGTCCCAGCTACTTAGGGGACTGAGGCAGGAGGATCACTTGAGCCTAGGAGACTGAGACTCCAGTGAGCCATGATCGTGCCACTGCACTCCAGCCTGGGCTACAGAGTGAGACCCTGTCTCAAAAAAAGAAAGAAAAAAAGAAAAAGAAATTATTTGCCAATCCCTGATACAGACAGTTGTTTCAAGGTCATATACCTGGCACATCCCAGAGTCAGGATTTGAACCCCAGTCAGCACCAGTGACTCCTGTTCCCTGCCCTACCCCCTGGGAGCAGGCTGCCTCCCCTCAGCCAGGAGGGCTGGAGCTCAAAGAGTCAAGTCAGCATAGTTCTTTTCTTTTCTTCAGTTCATGCTCTGTCCTGTGGGCAGCTGTTGTGGGGAAATGCTGAGTCATAAATAATTCTTACATTAATGCCAAGGCAGCCGGAAGGGAAATGTCAGTAGGAAATGGTATTTCAAATAAGTACAAATTTCATAATTCAGTCAATGTTTTAGACCATTTCTCACAGCAACATTTTCTTAACTTGAGTTTTGGTAAACTCATAATCATTCATAAATGTGGACACAACATACCTTCATTTGGACATGTGACCCGGATATATACATGATATAGAATAGGCCAAACGGATCCGAGCAGAGAGAAACAATTGGTCTTACGTAGAACGGACCCTTGTATCTTTACATCACCCACGACAATTAGAGTATTGTGACATTCACTGTTTGAGCTTATCATTGAGAAGCTCCAGGAAGCTTTAATTTCTACTAAACAGAATGGCTCGTTAGTGTAATTGTATCCTCCCAGAAATATATTGCAGAAGTCAGCCGTCGCCGACAGCTTCATTCCCTTGAAGGCCTCTTCAAGGTAGTGCCCAGAAACACAGGGGTTGCCAATACCGGTGTCTGCAGGTCCAGCAGCGTGGGCTAAGAAGCCAGTTAGAGAAAACACCTTCCTCTGCCCCACCGCCCCCAGCCTATTGTGGTGATGAGGAAACCCGGGCCAGCTGTTCCCAAATCTTCTGCTTTTTCACGAGAAGCCGGAAATCCCGATTTGATGTGAAATTTCCTAATTTCTAAATCTTGGCAACTAATTGAAATAAAAATAAAAACAGATTTTTTTTTTTTTTTTTTGCCTGTGGGTTGGACCTCACCCTAGGACCCCTGTTAATGACGCCTGCTTTGGTGAGACTCCATGGCCACGGTGAAGGGGAAGGGTGAAGGTCAAAATTAGTCTGCACTCACCGGTGTTCATCACTCCGCATCGCAAAACCCCGCTTCCACATATGGTCTTTCCCCGTGCATTTCTGTGGCTGTATCTGACTTACCCAGTCTCATACCCAGTTTTTCTCTTCCCTTTATTTCTGGATACTGAAATTCTTGAGGTTATTTAAGCCACGGCTGTTTTAAAATGTCAGCATCTGAACCTCATGTTCCCAAGCAAGGAACTGCTGGCTGAGTTGGGTCAGCAGGAAGGAATGGACTAGATTTTTCTGCCACCCTGACGATGTTTTCTAAACCTGGAGTGAGGCTTCCTGACTCTGTCTCTGCCACTCTTCACATAGGAGTTGCCAAGGAACAGATGAAGGGATACTAAAAATATAAGCTTTGCCATCTCTCTGTTCTTTTTTCTTCAAATCTTTTCTCCATAAATATGCCTCCCCTCTTGAATCTCCATTTGTTTTTCTCATTTGTTCAATCATTTATTCACTCAGTAAACATTTATGAAGCAAATAATGTGTGCCAAGTACCACCTTAGGTGCTGGGAGGGCCAAGGCAAATCAGACTCAGTCCCTGCCAGTGAAGGGCCTATGTCTATGGTGAGCGAACGTTTGCATCCTCCTCAAATTCATATGTTGACATCCTAACCCCCAAGGTGATGGTATTAGGAGGCGGGGACTTTGGGAGGTGATTAGGTCACGAGGGCCTAACGCTTATCAATGGTATTAGTGCCTTATAAAAGAGATCCCAGAGAGCTCTGTTGTTCTCTTTCTGCCACGTGAGGGCATGAGGAGAAAGAGGCCATCTATGAACCAGAAATGGGCCCTCACCAGATGCCAAACCTACTAGCACTTTGATCTTGGACCTCCCAACCTCCAGAACTGTGTGAAATACATGTTTGTTGTTGAAGCCACCCCATTGATGATATTTTTGTTGTACAAGCCTAAAGGGACTAAGACATGTAGGTTCCTGGATGATCCAGAACTGAGACCCATGATGTCCGGTGACCACCACTCCCCATGCATAACCCTCACCACCCCCTCCTAGGTATGGTGAATTTGGCTTGAAAGAGTGGAAGTGAACAATAAATACTAAATTGACAGGGATACCATGGAGTTCTCTGGGACAAAAAAAAATCATCATGGTAGATTCCTTTAAACCAAGCAATAATTTTAGCAAAGGCATTACTAAAGTTTCTTTTTCTTTTCCTTTTTCTTAATGGACTTTATTATATTTTAGAGCAGTTTTAGGTTCACAGAAAATTTTTTTTCATTTATTTATTTTTGTACATGAATAAGTTCTTTAGTGGTGATTTCTGAGATTTTGGTGCACCCATCACCTGAGCAGCACACACCATACCCAAAGTGTAGTCTTTTATCCCTTACCTGCCTCCCACCCTTTCCCTGAGTCCTCAAAGTCCGTTGTATCATTCTTATGCCTTTGTGTCCTCATAGCTTAGTTCCCTCATGACAAAATTTTGAGGAGGGTAAAGACAGTTTCTGTATTCCCCTTGCCACTGTACACAGCCTGCCTCACTACAAAAATCCCACACCAGAGGATATATTCTTTACAATCAATGAACCTACATTGACACATTATCACCCAAAGTCCATAGTTTACATTAGGGTTCACTCTTGATGCTGTATATTCTAAAGATTTGGACAAATGTATAATGACATGTATCCACGATTACAGTATCATACAGAATAGTTTCACTGCCCTAAAAATCTTCCGTGCCTTCCCTATTTGGATTATTTTTTTCACTTTGAAATGCTTAAGAACAGCCTCAGTAAAATGTTTGTATCCTAGACAATGAATGATTTGATCTCTATAGGAATGAGCTGGTTGTTATCATGTCAGAGTTTGGGGGTAAGCTACAGATGCTAATATAGGGACATAGAAGATTTCCCCCCCCAAAATTAAGATTAGCAAATAGCATTAAGGCAGTTAACCTTGATGAAATACCTAGCAAGAAATGAGTGACGTTATCCTGGAACTACTATTCTCCTCCCATCTCTTCTCTCAGCATTTGCCATCCAAACCATTTGGAAGCTTTGGTGCTTGATGCATTGCAGTATCTTTTTTTTCTTTTCTTTGAGAAAGACTATCTTAATTTCTAGTTCAATTTGAAAGCCCTTGCTTCAGTGGAGAACATCTATATTTGCTGAGTTTTACCAGGAAAGGAAGGCATATTCAGTCCAACCTCTACTGGACTAATGTTTTAGGAAGCCTCAATCATTCCAGCCCATGAAGAAAAATCTCCTCAAAAAATTTTGCAAAATATTATATTTTAAAACTTTGTGGGCCGGGCACAGTGGTTCATGCCTGTAATCCCAGCACTTTGGGAGGCCGAGGAGGGCAGATCATTTGAAGTCAGATCACCCAACCTCAGGTGATCCACCTTCCTCGGCCTCCCAAAGTGCTGGGATTACAGGCATGAGCCACGGCACTGGGCCAAGATCCATAGTTTGAATGGGCTTCCAGGATTGGGATAGATAGCAAAGGTTCAGCTTAGGCCTGTTCCATTTGTGACTGTTGTCGCAAATGTTAAATTTGGAGTCACCTGCCCTTGAACTCACCCCTGACCTGGCCAGAAAAATGGAAGCATGTCAACGGTCTGGGGACGAAAGGACCCTATGTGAAATCAAAAGAATTGTCTGGTTAACCACGTTACACCTTGGGTCCAAATAACTTTGAGTACAGGCACATTTAAGAAGGGAACCTAGAGATGAGAGAACTGCTCCCTAATGGATGGAGTGAGTTGAGCCCTACTGGCCAGGGTCGTCAGACAGCCCTGGTTACTGGCCTGGAGACAGGGACAGTGCTGAAAACTGTACCCAAGAGACATTCCTACCATAGCTGAGACACGTCTGGGGACTCCCCACGACACACACACACAAAACAATGGAGCCCAGAAATGGAGGCTAAGGCCCGCAGTAGCGCAGTGAAGGTTCAGCTTAGGCTGAAGGGGTTCATGAGGTAGGGAAACACTGCATTATCAATGACTGTGACCTGAGTTGTGCCTGGACCAGTCAATAAGGGGTATTTCTCAACTCCAAGCTTGCCCCTGCCCCACCCTTCTGTACTCTGCTTTGTGATTCGGGGGACTGGATCTCTGCAAACCACATTTTCGCTTTGGATCTGGCTCCTTCTGAAGCTCTTCCCATCTTCCCATGCGCGGGTGCAAGAGAGAGACTGCGAAGCTGGAGGAGGAGGAGGAAGCCCCTGTTCTTTCCTGACCACTTTCTGCTCCTGTGAGTGGCCCCCAGGCAACGCTTCATTAAGAACCGAAATGAGCATTAACCATTTCACCCTCAGCAGTAGCACCAGTTCCTTCCCGGGTCCACCACTGAATCCAGTCTGTAGTATTTTCAACGCTTGTAGATCTGGTCTCCTCACAGCCCCTCGCAGACCTCAGCTGGAAGGTACGGCAGCCCTCCTTAAGAATCTGGTGCTCAGCTCTGCACGGCTCTTCCTCCAAACATGTAAGCTTTAATAGTTTGAGCCTTTTCTTTTTGTTCCCCAAGTCCCTCTGCTTCCTCTAGTTTCCACCTCCAGGGTAGTTTTGCATTATCTTTCTGCCATTTATGTTACCTAGCACATTTTATGTTATCAGCAAATTTGTATTGAGTTAACAATTAAATCCTCTCTATTCATTCAACCAACTCATGCATTTTCTGTTTTTGCTTTTGTTTTTTTGTTTTTTGTTTTTTGTTTTGAGACGGAGTCTCTCTGTCACCTAGATTGGAGTGCAGTGGTGCTATCTTGGCTCACTGCAACCTCCACCTCCCAGGTTCAAGCTATTCTCCTGCCTCACCCTCCCGAGTAGCTGGGACTACAGGCGCCCACCACCATGCCTGGTTAATTTTTGCATATTTTTTTTTTTTTTTTAGTACAGACGGGCTTTCACCATGTTGGCCAGACTGGTTTCCAACTCCTGACCACGAGTGATCCGCCCTCCTCTGCCTCCAAAAGTACTGGGATTACAAGGGTGAGCCACAGCGATGGGCCAACTGCTGCATTTTCTATCTCCTTATTGGACCCTGACTGACACATACCTAAAATTTTCTCTGTTTATTCATTCAGGAAATATGTAATGAGTTCCCACTGTGTGCCAAGCATTGTACTTAGTGCTGGGACACAGGGAAGAGGGAAAGAGACAATAACCAATAGAATGGAATCTCTCCACACACCTCCACTTACCAGAGGGAGAGATTTAAACTTTCAATCTGGGCTGGGCGTGGCGGCTTATGCCTGTAATCCCAGCACATTGGGAGGCCAAGGCGGGCAGATCACCTGAGGTCAGGAGTTCGAGACCAGCCTGGCCAACATGACAAAACCCCATCTCCACTAAAAATACAAAAATTAACTGGAGTTGGTGGCGTGCGCCTGTAATCCCAGCTGCTTGGGAGGCTGAGGCACGAGAATCACTTGAACCCGGGAGGCAGAGGTTGCTGTGAGCCGGGATAGTGCCATTGTACTCCTGCGTGGCAGACAGAGTGAGACTCCATCTCAAAAATAAATAAATAAACAAACTCTCACTCTGTAAAATCTGTAATATAAATCGTTAATGCTCATTTGGCGTTTTTTTGTTTTTTTGTTTTTATTAAAGACGGAGTTTCGATCTTGTCAACCAGGCTAGAGTGCAATAGCGCGATCTCGGCTCACTGCAACCTCCGCCTCCCAGCTTCAAGTGATTCTCCTGCTTCAGCCTCCCAAGTAGCTGGGATTGCAGGTGCCCACCACCACATCCGGCCAATTTTTGTATTTTTAGTAGAGATGACGGTTCACCATGTTGGCCAGGCTGCTCTCGAACTCCTGACCTCAGGTGATCCGCCTGCCTCAGCCTCCCAAACTGCTGGGATTACAGGTGTGACCCACCGTGCCTGGCCTCATTTCACTACTTAACGAACTTAGAGTATTGCAGTAGCCAGTGCTTCCCATTCCATCATAAAACCCAGTGATGGATGCTCCTATGGAGCCCCTCGCCAAGGTGAGACTCACACTGACCAAGAGTCAGTTGTGTTTGTCCCCAGTCCTGTGTATGGCATTTGTATTTATATTTCTGATTGCATTATTCAATGAAATAGTATATAAACCAATAAAATGTGAGTGATAAAAGGATGAACATTATTTTTTATAAAAAATTACAGGAAGGTTCCTATCAACAGTAATGCAAGTAGATACTAGGTGGCTGAGAAGGGCACTTCACCTATATTGTATTCTGTCTCCAAGCCCATAACTCCAGTCTAATCTGGAAAAAATTTCAGATAAACCTATATTGGAGACAGTCTACAGATACCTGGCCAGTATGTCTCAAGACTGTCAAGGTCATGAAAAACAAGGAAAGACTGAGAAACTGTCACAGACCAGAGGAGACTGGGCAGATATGACAACTACATGCAGGGAGAAACCTTGGATTGGATCCTGAGGCAGACAGATAAAAATGACAAAGGTGGCAAAGGCTGGGCACGGTGGCTCATGCCTGTGGTCCCAGCACTTTGGGAGGTAGAGGCAGGCAGATCACCTGAGGTCAGGAGCGTGAGACCAGCCCGGTCAACATGATGAAACCCCACCTCTACTAAAAATACAAAAATTAACTGAGCATGGTGGTGGGCACCTGTAATCCCAGCTACTCGGGAGGCTGAGGCAGGAGAATCACTTGAACCAGGGAGGCAGAAGTTACAGTGAGCTGAGATCACACCACTGCACTCCAGCCTGGCAACAGAGTGAGATTCCATCTCAGAAAAAGATAAAAAAGAAAAGGAAAAAAAAGGTGGTAAAATACTAATGAAGTCTAGAGTCTAGTTAATAATAATGTGCCATTGTTGGTTTCTTAGTTTTGACAAATACACCAGAGAAATGAGGATGTTAATAACTGGGAGGATTGGGTGAAGGGTATTCAGGGACTCTCTGTACTATCTTTGCAATTTATCTGTAAATGTAAAATTACTGCAAAATGAAATGTTTGTTTTTAAAAAAACAGCTAAATTACATGCCTCGGAAGATTTGATAACAGTGGATTGCTTTTAAACAATGCTGTTAAATTAGGCATGGACACGACCTAATTGTAAATGATAAGAACAAGTTTTGAAATTTTGCTTTACACATCTCCTTACGTTCATGCTCCACTTTAAAGAAAATGAAACCAGAAATTGCAGATGACGCTTTATGGCTATAGTTTCTGCAGGAAAGATGATGCTGAATTCCAATCAACATATTCAGGATGATGGCCTAAACATAGGTTAAAACACAGGCAAAAAGAATGAGCAGTTATTTATATTTTTACAAAAATAGTTAATATACATAGTATATATCGCTTGTTATGATTCCCTAATTTTGTCATCTAATTTTAACTGACTTACCAACTACCGGTCTCAATTGCGTTAAATAAGATGGCTTCTACCAAAAAGTAAAATCAGATAATCACGGGTTGTGAAGGGCATTCTGAAAGAAACAGACAGGATGGGGTAATAGAGAATGACAGGCAGGGGTGGGAGGGCTTCTTGGAGAGATGAGGGAAACTCTGAGAAAATGACATTTGCGTTGAGGTCAGAATATGGCTTAGGGAATTTTGGTTGGCAGAGTGTAATGAAGGAGAAAGTCATATAAACAGATAAGTGCAGCAGAGGGTCATGAGACGGATGTGCTGACAAGAGGCGGGTGCTCATTTCTTGCTGTGGATGTCAGAAGAGGCTTCATGGAAGAGGCTGCCACCCAGCTGTGCTTCGAAAGAGAAAAAAATGTTTCCCAGGCAGATACAGGAGGGAGCAGAGTGATCTCCAGCAGTGGGGGAAATATTTAAAAAGCACAGAAGTACGAAATATTGTGGAACCATAAACAGTGTGATACAAGGGAGTAACTGGTCAGATTCACGTTTTGAAAAGGTGGTTAGCAACAGTCTAGTCTTGCTACTTAGAGTGTGGTCCAAGGACTAACAGCATCAGCGTCACGTGGGAGCTTGTTAGAAATGCAGAATCTTGGGCCCCTCCCAGAACTACTGAATCAGCATCTGCATTTTAAGAAGAATCCCAGGGAATTCAGATGCACTGTATAGTTTAAGAAGTACTGGTGCAGAGCATGGACCGGAGAGGTAAAAATTTAAATTATATACACTTTAATAAATTAGAATTAATTAAAAACAAATATTTTATATTTATATTGTATTAATATAATTTAATAAAATTATATTTAAAACAAAGGTAATGAATTCTCAAAACTCATCACTTCCTAATTACTTTACTATTATCCAAGTTGTAGGGGTTACTTTTTTTTTTTTTTTTTGAGACGGAGTCTCGCTCTGTTGCCCAGGCTGGAGTGCAGTGGCCGGATCTCAGCTCACTGCAAGCTCCCGGGTTCACGCCATTCTCCTGCCTCAGCCTCCCGAGTAGCTGGGACTACAGGCGCCCGCCACCTCGCCCGGCTAGTTTTTTCTATTTTTTTTAGTAGAGACGGGGTTTCACCGTGTTAGCCAGGATGGTCTCGATCTTCTGACCTCATGATCCGCCCGTCTCGGCCTCCCAAAGTGCTGGGATTACAGGCTTGAACCACCACGCCCGGCCAGGGGTTACTTTTATTTACTGTGTCTGTTTGGTGGAAACACCGTACAGTGGCGTGATTCTCCATTTCTCTTCCTAACTCCACAATCAGTGACCTCACAGTAACAACTTGAAATCTGCCGGAGTGGGAATATTTACACCATGGTAATCAGCAAATGCAACAAAGCAGAGCTTAATTTGTTGCTTTGTTGATTTTCTAGATCAGGAGTCAGCAAACTTGTACTATAAAGGACAGACAGTTAATATTTGGGGCTTTCTGGGCCATAGTCTGTTGACTATTCAACCATGCCATTGTAGCAAAAAGCAGCCAATGATAATATGTAGACAAATAAGTGTGGTTGTGTTCCAATAAAATTATAATGTGTTTTTTCTTTTTTTAAATTTATTTTGTTTCTACCCTTTGCTTTTTACTTTTTTCTTCAGTCATGCTCCAAATGTCAGTAGAAATTTTAATTTGTATAAATTGTTTTCACTAATATTATTATTTTAAAATATGTATTACCATTATTATGTCTACCAGCCATAGTTTGTCAATTCCTGGTTTAGAATTGAGAAAGTGATGGAGAATATGTTAATAGTATAAATGAAAATTTAAAGTATTTCTTGTCTGTAGCCATTACATTGTGACTAGCATAAAAAATTGAAAAAATATTCTTTCAATATTCAAAAATCTATTATCTCATTCTGCTAAGAAGTTGCTCACATCACTGATGAATGAGAAAAGTTCCAATATACATCTTCCTTCCTTCACATTTATTATTGTAAACAAAAATAGCACCAATATTCATGTTGAAACCACTCATTTACCAGTTGCCCTACAGAATGGCTAGAGTTAGAAAAGTTCAGCAGAAAACAACAAAAGCCTTCTGTGAGAATCAATTGGCTACATGGAATTTACAATACACATTGTTGTATTATTGCTGTTCGATTATTATTTATAAATTGTGTGCCAAACATAAATTTATATCAGTAAAATTTTAAATACATTTATATGCATATAGATAAACTTTTTGTTTTCTGGTTTGCTGGTTGTTACACATTTATCAGCACACCATTGCTCAGGTTTCTGATTTAGATGAGAAGGTGAATGGGGGGCAGGGTGGGAAACAGGAGAAGCAGCTTTGCAAAAAAATTTGGGGTCAGTTTTGGACATGTTCCCCAATTGTAATATGTTACATTAAAAAGAGGATCACTTAGGGCCCAACCCCACATCCTGTGAGCAACCCTAGTTTCTTACCAGATCTTGAATGAAATCAAAAGATTTTCTAAAGCCATTAAGTGTCCACCCATATCATCTTCCCCTATTAAAATAAGCAGCCCATTGTGTAAAGCCGTTCACTCCCAACTCTGAAGGTGTCATCCACACTGTAGTCCATATGAAAGCAAGGTAAAGGTTTAGCTCTTCTCCTTCTCTCTACCCCAACCTCTTTTAATCATGGTGAAAAACACATAAAACTTGGCCTCTTGACCGGGCACAGTGGCTCACACCTGTAATCCCAGCACTTTGGGAGGCTGAGGCGGACGGATCACTTGAGGTCAGGAGTTTGAGACCGGCCTGGCCACCACGGCGAAACCCCATGTCTACTAAAAACACAAAATTAGCCAGGCATAGTGGCGCATGCCTGTAATCCTAGCTACTCAGTAGGCTGAGGCAGGAGAATTGTTTGAACAGGGTAGGCAGAGGTTGCAGTGAACCGAGATCATGCCATTGCACTCCAGCCTGGGCAACAAGAGTGAAACTCCATCTCATAAATAAATAAATAAATAAATAAATAAATAAATAAATAAATAAATCTTACCCTCTTAACCATTTTAAGTGTAGAGTTACAATGGGCCAGTTTGGGCCCTGGAGTTTGGGAGCTCCATTGCGAAAGTATATTGCCTCCCAGGTGAGATTTCCAGATAGAAACTCTAGCTCTGACCCTCCGTTTGAGGTTAGTTCTAACAAAGATTGGGGACCATTCTCTTCCCCTTCTTCACTGCCTCATTCAACCCCACAACCATTTCCTACTTACAAGCATCCAAGTTGCCTGCTCAAATTTTCTTCTGCTAGCCCTGGGTGGTGCTCCCAGGGTGACTGCCACCCTATGTCCTGGGCCCTGAGGAAGACCCTGCTGTGCCAAGGAAAACTGTGAGTTGTTGGAATGACCTGCAGAGACAGCAGGCTCAGCTGGGACCTGGATCTATTCTGGACTCAGAAAATTGACTCTGACACTGGGTTTACCAAAGTGCATTCTGCAGAATAAGAAGGGCTTATGTGGAAAAAGTGTTCTGAGGTCACTTAGATTCAAAATATTCCAAGTTAAGTAAAGTTACTGATAAAGTTAAATATATTTTAATGATGGCAGAACATTGTGGAATCTTAAATGGGCCAATGTAGATTGTGACTCTCCTAAAGCGGTTAGAACCTGTAGCATTTCTCTACCTACATGATCTCAGAATCTTTTTCTGTATGTGTCTTTCATGACCACTTGTTATGGATTGAATGTTTGTCCCCTCCAAAACTTATGTTGAAATGTAACTGCTATTGTCACAGTGTTAAGAGGTAGGACTTTTAAAGATGCAATTAGGCCATGAGGGCTTCGCCCTCACTAATGAACTAATGCCATCTATTGTGGGAGTGGGTTTGTTATAAAAGGGAGGGGTTGGCCCCCTTTTCTCTGTCTCTCACTCTTTGCTCTGTTGCCATTTGATGCTCTTGTGGTGCTACAATGCAGGAGAAATGCAAGGCAAGATGCTGGCACCTTGATATTGTACTTCCCAGCCTGGAGAACGGTAAGCCAATACATTTCTGTTCATTATAAATTACCCAGTCTGTGGTATTCTGCTATAGCTGCACAAAACAGATAAAACACTGTTGCTCTCTGGAAGACAGTTTGACAAACAGAACCCTGGGGCCATCCCAAAAGCTGGCAACATCAGGGAGGAAAAGTGGTTTCTTCCATCAGTCTGGGCACATCTCTCTTCTTCAAGGCAAAAACGTGTATTCCAATGTTTTAGCTCAAGTTGAGCACTTTTCAGCTTCAGAACCCAGGTTGGGTTTAAACCAGCCCTTTTTTACCACAAGATAAAGCCATATGTGATTTGAGGCTAGAGCTTGAACTGGCCTTATATTTTGGATGCAGTGGTTTTTCTATGTGTTCTTTCTTTCTGTTTCCTCTCTCTTTCTCTCTTGAAGGGGTGGCCTGCCCCTCCACACCTGTGGGCATTTCTCGTTAGGTGGACCGAGAGACTTGAGAAAAGAAATGAGACACAGAGACAAAGTATAGAGAAAGAAAAAGTGGGCCCAGGGGACCGGCGCTCAGCATACAGAGGACCCACGACGGCACCGGTCTCTGAGTTCCCTCAGTATTTATTGATCATTATCTTTACCATCTTAGAAAAAGGGAAGTGACAGGATAATAGGATCATGGTAGGGAGAAGGTCAGCAGTAAGACATATGAATAGAGATCTCTGTGACATAAGTTTAAGGAAAAGTGCTGTGCCTTGATATGCATATGTAAACATCTCCATAAACCTTTTTAGTGCATAAAGAGCAGCATTGCCCTAGCAAGTCCACCTTTCACCCTAAGGTGGTTTTCTCCTTTCTCAGTAAACAGAACATACAATCGGGTTTTACACCGAGATGTTCTATTGCCAGGGACGGGCAGGAGACAGATGCTTTTCTCTATCTCAACCGCCAACAACCGCCAAGAGGCCTTCTTTCCTCTTGTACTGGTCCTCCTCAGCACAGACCCTTCACAGGTGTCAGGTAGGGGAATGATCAGGTCTTTCCCTTCCCACGAGGCCATATTTCAGACTGTCACATGGGGAGAAACCTTGGACAATACCTAGCTTTCCTAGGCAGAGGTCCCTGTGACCTTTGGCAGTGTATGTGTCCCTGGGTACTTGAGATTAAGAGAATGGTGATGACTTTTCACAAGCATACTGCCTTCAGGCACTTGTTTAACAAAGCACACCCTGCACAGCCCAAAATCCATTAAACCTTGAGTCACCACAGCACATGCCTCTTGCAAGGACAAGGTTGGGGGTAGGGTCACAGATTAACAGCATCTCAAATACAGAACAAAATGGAGTCTCTTATGTCTACTGCTTTCTATATAGACACAGTAATAGTCTGATCTTTCTTTTCCCCACACTCTCTTCCTTCCTTCCTTCCTTCCTTCCTTCCTTCCTTCCTTCCTTCCTTCCTTCCTTCCTTCTTTCCTTCCTTCCTTCCTTCCTTCCTCCCTTCCTTCCTTCTTCTCTTCCTTCCTTCCTCCCTCCCTCTCTCTCTCTTTCTTCTTCCTTTCTCCTTCCTTCCTCCCTTCCTCCCTCCCTCCCTCTCTCTCCTTTCTTCTTTCTTTCTTGCTTTCTTTCTTTCTTTCTTTCTTTCTTTCTTTCTTTCTTTCTTTCTTTCTTTCTTTCTTTCTTTCTTTCTTTCCTTTCCTTTCTTTCCTTTCTTTCCTTTCTTTCCTTTCTTTCCTTTCTTTCTTCTTCCTTTCTCCTTCTTTCCTTCCTTCCTTCCTTTCTCTCTTTCTTTCCTTCTTTCTCTTTCTTTCTCTCTTTCTTCCTCTCCTTCGACAGAGTTTGGCTCTTATTGCCCAGGCTGGAGTGCAATGGTGTGGTCTCAGCTGAATGCAACCTCCACCTCCTGGATTGAAGCAATTCTCATGCCTCAGCCTCCCGAGTAGCTGGGATTACAGACGCCTGCCACAACACCTGGCTAATTTTTGTATTTTTGGTGGAGGCAAGGTTTCGTCATGTTGGCCAGGTTGGTCTCGAACTCCTGACCTCAGGTGATCCGCCTGCCTCGGCTTCGCAAAGTGCTGGGATGACAGGTGTGAGCCACCGCACCTGGCCACGTTTCTTGATTGTATTCTAAGAAAAGGATGTTCCCACGTTAAGCAAGTCATTAAATCCAGAATCTGCTAATTGGTAAATGGTGATAAGAGAATCAACAACCTCATTTCCACAGATGTTATGGCTATCCACTTGTCATTCAATTACTTAGAAATTCCTGGGGGATGTAAGTTAAGCAAACAGAGGCCAGGCGCGGTGGCTCACGCCTGCAATCCCAGCACTTTGGGAGGCCGAGGTCGGGGGGATCATGAGGTCAGGAGATCGAGACCATCCTGGCTAACACGGTGAAACCCCGTCTCTACTAAAAATACAAAAAATTAACCGGGCGTGGTGGTGGGCGCCTGTAGTCCCAGCTACTTGGGAGGCTGAGGCCGGAGAATGGAGTGAACCCAGGAGGCGGAGCTTGCAGCGAGCCGAGATCGCACCACTGTACTCCAGTCTGGGCGACAGAGCGAGACTCCGTTTAAAAAAAAAACAAAAAAAACAAAAAAAAAAACCTTAAGCAGACATAGAGTATTTTCATCTATTAGCTATATCTGTACCCTATTACTATACATGCTGTGGAAAGTTTTAAGGATACTCCCAGGAATGTAGTGGGTGGGTGTGGGGGGTAAACAACAAAAACATTTTCTATTTCCCAGAAGCGGAAACCACAGTGGAAATTATCTAAATATTTCCTCTTATACAAAGAATGTCCCACATAGCAATACAGGCAATGAATGACAATATCGCCAGATTTGAGAAGCCAAGGGGAAGGAAATGGCAGAAATTCAGGGGATAGAAAAGACCTCTGTGTTCCATACCAAAGATCCTAGGATTCAGAATCATAGGATGGTAGGCAGTTTAAAGGCCACTTAGTACACCTTTTCATCTTGCAGATGAGGCAACTGAGCCGTTGAAAAGGGACTTGTGCAATGACATCTAATTAATTTGGTAAGGCCAGAATAAATGAAACTTGCTGCATTTTCAATGTACTTATCTGTTAAGCTCTGGCCCCTGGAGGCAGCCTGCAGCCTCACCCTGCCTGGCTAATGTGGGTTGGTCTAAATGCCTGTGTTGGTCACAATTGCCTCTACTTGTACTCATAACCTTTCACTGCTGAGGTTTGAGAGCCAACTTCTATGGTATTTGCTGACCCTTGCTGCTCACCTTTCTTCAGTGCTCTGGTAATGCATTGTGAAGGCTTCAGAATCTCTTCACCACACGAAACAGTCCACTTTACAATACCTCTCTTGAGTTGAGTTAATATCTAAGCTACAGTGAGATGCAGAACAACTGGAATCCTATTATTTAAGATCAGAAATGGCTGTAGTCCTAGTTTTTCATTTCCTTTGAAGCAGCCAACATACTTTTCTTCTTTTTTCTTTTTATATAATACAAAATATAGGGATGATTTTATGTAGGAGAGTTCTTTTACTGGCAAGAAAAGGGGTTTTGATAGAAAATATTTGCAGCTCTTTAAAAAAGATTTTATATCTTTTTAAGATTTGCATAGAAACCTAGAAGCTTGGTTGCAGACTACTTAAAATAGATGAGATAAAATGACATGTAATGGAGAGAGTGAGCTTGTTATAGTCCACTGACAATCTACTTCATTTCATGCATCAGTTTAGGTAATTAATCAACAAAAAACATAAAACCATACACATAAAAACCATACAGTTACTTCCTATGACTTATTACTTGAGTAGCCACTTCACAAAACAATATTATACAATGTCAAAATGAATAACATTTTCTAAAAGTCAGCTTTATGTATCAATGCATGGTTACAAACAATAAAATTTATGTGTTTAAGTTCAGTGGTCTTTGATACATGTTGCACTCATGCAACCATTGTAACCATCACCACAAGGAAGACACAGAACATTTTCAGCCTAAAAGTTATCTCATGCTCATCTATGAGTAAACCGTAGATATGATGACCTTTTACTCCCTAAATATTTCATATTATACTTCCTAAAACCATGAATTCTCTTATGTGACCACAGGACAATTAACAAAATCAATAAATGAGGCCGGGTGCAGTGATTCACACCTGTAATCCCAGCACTTTGGGAGGCTGAGGAGGGAGGATCACTTGAGGTCAGGAGCTTGAGACCAGCCTGACCAACATGGTGAAACCCATTACTACTAAAAATACAAAAAAATTAGCCAGGAATGGTGGCAGGTGCCTGTAATCTCAGCTACTTGGGAGGCTGAGGCAAGAGAATCACTTGAACCTGGGAGGTGGAGGTTGCAGTGAGCTGAGATTGCACCATTGCACTCCAACTTGGGCAACAAGAGCAAAACTCCATCTCAAAAAAAAAAAAAGAAAGAAAGAAAGAAAGAAATTAACTCTGAAACAATGCTACTGTCTAATCTACAGACCTTATTAAGATTTTTCCAACAATGTCTTTCATAGCAAAAACAATCTAAAATTTGAATTCAGTCATCTTGTCTCTTTAGTCTCCCGGGATATGGAATAATTTTCTGACTCTATTTTTCTTTCTCATGACATTGACATTTTTGAAGAGTACAGGACAGTTATTTTGTAGATTGTTCTTCAGTTAACTCAGGCTTGTGGGTGTTTCCTCATTACCATGTTTAGGTTGTCAACTTTTGGCAGGAATACCAGAGGAGTAGTGCTGCGTTCTTCTCCGTGAATCTTGTCAGGAGTTACATGCTGTTTACTAGTCACGTTGCTGTAAGCGTACCTTTGGTCATTCAGTTAAGGTAGTGCCTGCCGTCTTTCCCCACCTTAAGATTGCTATTTTCCCCTTCATAATTGTATTAGTCCATTTTGCATTGCCATAAAGGAATACCTGAGACTGGGTAATTTATAAAGAAAAAAGGATTATTTGGCCCACAGTTCTACAGGCTGTACAAACATGGCATCAGCATCTGCTCAGCTTCTGGTGAGGCCTTAGGAAGTTTTTACTCATGGCAGAAGGCATGGAGGAGCAGGCATGTCATGGTGAGAGAGGAAGTAAGAGAGAGAGGAGGAGGTTCCAGGCTCTTTTAAACAACCAGCTCTAACGTGAACTAATAGAGTGAGAACTCACTCATTACTGTTGAGGACATCATGAAGTCATTCATTTAGGAATCCACTCCCATGACCCAAACACTCCTACCAGGCCCCAAATCCAACATTAGGGATCACATTTCAACATATTTGCAGGGGATGAAACATCCAAATCATATCATTCCACCCTTGGTCCTTCAGATATTATGTTCTTCTCATGTTTCAAAATACAGTCATCCCTTCTTAATAGTCCTCAAAAGTCTTAACTAGTTCCAGCATCAACTCAATCAAAAGTCTTAACTAGTTCCAGCATCAACTCAATCAAAAGTCTTAACTAGTTCCAGCATCAATTCAATCAAAAGTCTTAACTAGTTCCAGCATCAACTCAATCAAAAGTCGAAAGTCTCATCTAAGACTCAAGGAAAGTTTCTTCTACCTATGAGCCTCTAAAATAAAAAACAAGTTCCAAGATACAATGGCGGTACAGGCACTGGGTAAACATTCCCATTCCAAAAGGGAAATTGGCCAAAAGAAAGGGACAATAGGCCCCACACAAGTCCAAAGCCCAGCAGGGAAGACATTAAACTTTAAAGCTCCAGAATAATCCTTGACTCCACATCCCACAACCAGGGTACACTGGTGTGAGGAGTGGGCTCCCAATGCCTTGGCCAGCTCTGCCCCTGTGGCTTTGTAGGGTACAGCCCCCTACAGCAGAGGGGGTTTCTCTCATGGGTCGGAGTTGAATGCCTGCAGCTTTCCAGGCTTAGGGTGCAAGCCACTGGTGGCTCTACCATTCTTGGGTCTGGCAGACAGCAGCCCCCTTCCCATAACTGCACTAGGAAGTGCCCCAGTGAGGACTCTTGTGTGGGGGCTCCAACTACACATTTCCCTTACATTGACCTAGTAGAGGCTTTCTGTATGGGCTCTACCCATGAGGCAGACTTCTGCCTGGACACCCAAGCTTTCCCAGAGATCCTCTAAAATCTAAGGGGAAGCTACCAAGCCTCTTTTACTCTTGCATTACGTGTGCCTGCAGACTTGCCACCACATAGAAACTGCCAAGGCTTAAGGCTTGTGCTCTCCAAAGCAGCAGCCAGTTCTATGCCTAGGGTCCTTTCAGCCATGCTGGACCTGGGGCTGGAGCAGCCAGGACGTGGGCAGCAGCCTCTTCTGGTGACACAGGGAAGTGGGGCCCTGAGCCTGATCCCTATAACCGTTCTTTTCTCCTAGGCCTTTGAGTCTGTAAGGGAAGGGACTGTCCTGAAAACTTCTGAATGCCTTCTGAAAAGTACTTGTCTCCCTTTTAGTCATACAAATTACTCTAGCAAGTGGTTGCTTTGCAGCCCACCTCAATTCCTCTCCTGAAAACACTTTTTCCTTTTCTACCACATGGCAGATGCAGATTATCTAAATTTGCAGATTATCTAAATTTTTATGTTCTGCTTTTCATTAAAAGTTCCAACTTTATGTCACTCCTTTGCTCCCACATCGATCATAGGTTATTAAAAACAGCCACATCACTTCTTAAACACCTTGCTGCTTAGAAATTTCTTTTGCCAGATAACCTACATCATCACTCTTAAATTCAACCTTCCATAAATGCCTAGGGCATGGACACATTGCAGCCAAGCTCTTTGCTAAGGCATAACACATGTGATTTTTACTCCAGTTCCCAACAAATTTCTCATTTCCATCTGAGTCCTCATTAGCCTGGCCTTCACTATCCCTATTTGTATCCACATTTTAGTCACATTCATTTAACCAGTCTCTAAGAAGTTCTAAACTTTCCCTTCTTTTCCTGTCTTCTTCTGAGCCTTCCAAACTCTTTGAACTTCTACAATATTACCCAGTTCCAAAGGTGCTTCCACATGTTCAGGTAACTTTATAGCAACAAACACCCCACTCCTGGTACCATTTTCTGTATTACTCCATTTTATGTCGCTATAAAGGAATACCCAAGACAAGGTAGTTTATTTTAAAAAGAGGTTATTTGGCTCATGGTTGTGCCAAATAACAAGCATGGCACCGGCATCTGTTTTGCTTTTGGTGAGGCCTCAGGAAGCTTTTACCCACAGTGGATGCCACAGAGGGAGCAGGCATGTCACATGGTGACAGAGAAAGCAAGAAGGTGGGTGGAGTGGGGTGTGTTCCAGACTTTTTTAAAACAACCAGCTCTCATGTGAGCTAACAGAGCAAGAACTCATTCATTACCATGGGGAGTGCACCGAGCCATTCATGAGGAATCCATCTTCATGACCCAAACACCTTCCACCAGGCCCCACCTTCAACATTTGGGATCACATTTCTTTCTTTTTTTCTTTTGAGACGGAGTCTCTCTCTGTCACCCAGGCTGGAGTGCAGTGGCGTGATCTGGGCTCACCGCAAGCTCCCCCTCCTCTTTATTCTTCTTTTGAGACGGAGTTTCACTCTTGTTGCCCAGGCTGGAGTGCAATGATGCAATCTCAGCTCACTGCAACCTCCGCCTCCGAGGTTCGAGTGATCCTCCTGCCTCAGCCTCCTAAGTAGGTGGGATTACACGCATGCACCACAAGGCCTGGCTAATTTTTTTGTAGTTAGTAAAGACAGGGTTTCACCATGTTGGTCAGGCTGGTCTCAAACTCTTGACCTCAAGTGATCCACCCACCTCAGCCTCCCAAAGTGCTGGGATTACAGGCGTGAGCCATCACACCCGCTGGGATCACATTTCAACATGAGATTTGGAGGGGACAAAAAACACCCAAACCATATCAATAATTAAATAGTATTTCTGGTAATATTCATTGAGATCCACTATATTCTTCAACACTTATACTCATGAACATTTTTCTCCTAAAATGAGAGAATCTCAATTGGCCAGAATCAATTAAGTAGAAGTTGTCTTTTGCTAAATTTTTTGTTGCCCCCTACAACCTGGTGAAAGGAAAGAACTTAAAACATGTTTTAGAGCTCACATCAGGCATTTATCTCGCTAAAAGAACTTTGTAGGGTCCACCTGAAGTTCTGAATACTGGTTTACAATGCTGGCATCTATTGTAGTTGCCTGTTATCACTAGACGTTTAGATACCTCATTCTTAAGGGTTAACTCAACTGTGATGATTCTTCAGTGAAGAAGTCAGATACAAATTTATAAGTCAGATATATAAATTTATAAATATCTAAGTCAGAAAAGCTTATGTATTTTAGAAAGAGTTTCAACAACTGATGGTAAGATGCTAAAATAAATTTCCCCATTTCCTATTTACACTTGAATAAATGCTTTCAGATTAGTTGAAGTTTTCTAGCATATAAGGAAATACTATTCCATCTTTGACAAATATATTTCTAACAAATGCAACATTGTTTGTTTCTATCAATATTGACTGGGTGTGTTTTATTCCATATTTAATATTTTATGCCTTTCCACACACTGGGACATTACACTGATGAACTCTTTACCACAATAATTTCCCTTGTCATTTAACCTTCTGGGCTGTTTTTAAATGAACATTCCTGGCTTCAAATCATCTGGTAATTAATGGGGAGGAATTATGTTCATTCTCTAAAATCATCTTCTAGAATATTTATTTCTTTTGTTGTTTCTTTAGAAGAAGTGTGGGAAAATGTGCTACACACATTTCTCAAAACTAGGCTGTTACCACTTAAAAACAAAGGTCAGATTCTAAATGCATGCTTACTCATTGCTGGAAAAGCTTTTACATCTTTACATTTACTGAAGCACAAGGCCCTCTGCTATCAGATGCCTTCATTTTATGTTTTATTAAATAAGAAATGTAGACTTTGGGGGACACATATTTGAATATTAAACATGACTGAGAGTCTAGCTTCCTGTTAATTTACATGCACTGATAGACCAGTGGAAACAGAGGAAAGGCCTCCTGTTGTCTTTTTCAAACAAAATAAGATGTGGAGAACAGAGAAGCAGCAGTGAATTTTGGAGGTTGTGTGTATCCGGATGCTTATTTGGCGTCTCATCCTTTGTGTCCTTCCCTGAGTCCCATATTGGTCATGAATTGCTCTCTTCTGGGTCCTCCCCCATTGATCATACCATTGAATATGGCTGTGCTGTTGCTCCCACTGAACCTGGGACTCTTTCCTATACATATTTGTATCCAGGGCACCTAGATGAGTTCCTGAGACCTGTTAGGTGGTTGAATGGACACTGAAATGCTTCAGAGGTTTGATTAATATCATATAATATTTTATAGCTAGAAAGAGACTTAAAATGATCTAAAACAACACAACTTTTTATGGAAGAGGAAAGCAACTCTGAGTGGTTAAACACCTGGTCAATGTCATCCACTATTTAGTTGATAGAACAGGACTGAAAATTACCTGGTTCTTTTTTCATGGCAGCATGTATTTAAAAATCTTTGATTCTTACAGGACTGGACAAAAACAAATGTGGCCAGGAGCGGTGGCTCATGCCTGTAATCTCAGCACTTTGGGAGGCTGAGGTGGGCGGATCACCTGAGGTCAGGAGTTCAAGACCAGCCTGACCAACATGGTGAAACCTCATCTCTACTAAAGATACAAAAATGAGGCAGGCATGGTGGTGTACACATGTAGTCCCAGCTACTCGGGAGGCTGAGGTGGGAGAATTGCTTGAACCCAGGAGACAGAGGTTGCAGTGAGCCAAGATGGTGCCACTGCACTCCAGCCTGGGTGACAGAGGGAGACTCCGTCTCAAAAACAAAACAACAACAACAACAACAAAAAACAAATTAGAGAGAATGTAGTGTCTAATTTCCCCCTTGTTCTTTACTTACTGTTGACGTAGCTGATGTCTCTGAAAGAATTCACTTTGAGAGTAACAGCCTTGAAGATCAGAGTCAATGGCTAGTGATGGATAACCTCTGTCAACCCTTATATCAAAGCAATGTTCCCAGAGGATTAACTGGAACCTACTCCATTTAATGACATTTTTCATTCTGGAATCCATTGCCTAGATGACGCTAAGGTCATATCACTTCTAAACTGTTGTTCCTAATAGTCTCTCCACTTAGAATACATATTTTTATTAAAAATGTTAAAGACATAAATAGATCTGGGAATTTAAAAAATGTTGAGTGAATAAAAAAGTTGCAGAAAGATGAATATAGTATGGCCACAGTCACGTACATTTTTTTCTCCACTTTTTAGTCATACACAGTAAATTTGGTGTACAGTTCTGTGAGTTTTGAGAAATGCATACGGTTGTGTAACTACCACCGCAATCAAGACACAGAACAGTTGCATCACATACCCCCTCAAATTTCCTTGTGCTGTGTCTTTATAGTCAAAGTTCACCCTTTTTTCAGACGCCTCTTCTCTCTGGCAATCACTGATCTGTAAGATGTTACTATGCCCTTTTCCAAAATGTCATATAAATGGAATCATATGGGATGCTACCTTTTTACACTGATTTTTTTTTTTTTACTTAACATAATGTTCTTGAGATCCATCCAAGTTGTTACATAAATCAATAGTTCTGTTTTTATTCTTAAGAAATATTAAATTTTGCCATAGACCACAGTTTGTTGAGAGACTGTGTTCAGTTTTTTACAATTATGAATAAAGTTGCTATAAACATTTGCATACAAGTTTTGGTATAAACATAGATTTTCATTTCACTTGGGTAAAAATGTAGAAGTGTGATCACTAAGTTGTAGGTTAAGTGTTGTTTAACTTTATAAGACACTCTGCCAGGCTTTTCCCATAGTGACTGAATGAGAGTTCCAATTGCTCCACATCCTCGCCAGTACATGGCATTGCCAGGTTTTTATTCTATTTTTAGCCATTTTAAATGGTACACAGTGGTATTTCATTGTAGTTTTATTTTATTTATTTATTTATTTATTTACTTATTGACGGAGTCTTGCTCATGTCACTCAGGCTGGAGTGCAGTGGCACGATCTCGATTCACTGCAACCTCTGCCTCCTGAATTCAAGTGATTCTCCTCTCTCAGCCTCCTAAGCCGGGCCACCACGCCCGGCTAATTTTTGAATTTTTAGTAGAGACAGGGTTTCACCATGTTGGCCAGGCTGGTCTTGAACCCCTGACCTCAAGTGATCCTCTCGCCTCAGCCTCCCAAAGTGCTGGGATTACAGGCGTGAGCCACCATGCCCGGTCTCATTGTAGTTTAATTAGAATTTTTCTAATTGTGAATAATTTGAAGATCTTTTCATACGATTATTTGCCAGGTGTGTATCTTCTGTGGCGAAGCACTTGCTCAAATATTTTTCCCATTTTAAAAATATTGATTGTCTTTTTACTGTTGAATTTTGAGAGTTCTTTGTATAGTCTATCTAGATGTCCCTTGTCAGATATGTGATTTGCAAATACTTTCTCTTTTTTCTCTTTCTTGTGAATTTCTTAAAGATGTCTTTCATAGAGCAAAAATTTTTAATGTTGATAAAGTCTAATTTGTCAATTTTTTCTTATATGAAGCATTGCTATTTATATCACATCTGAGAACACTTTGACTAACAATGTTTCTTTTAAAGATTTAGAGCTTTGGCTGGGCATGGTGGCTCACACCTGTCCCAGCACTTTGGGAGGCCAAGGAAGTTGGATCACTTGAGGTCAGGAGTTCGAGACCAATCTGGCCAACATGGTGAAACCCTGTCTCTACCAAAGAATTAAAAAATTAGCCGGGCGTGGTGGTACATGCCTATAGTCCCAGCTACTCAGGAGGCTGAGGTGGGAGAATTGCTTGAACCTGGGAGGTGGAGGCTGCAGCGAGCCGAGATCACACCACTGCACTCCAGCCTGGGTGACAGAGTGAGACCCTGTCTCAAAATAAAAATTTTACAGTTTTATGTTTTACGTTTAGGCTAATGGTCCATTTTGGATTAATTTTTGCATAAGATGTGATATGCCAATTTGAAGCCACAAAAATCACTATATATAAAGTACAGTCATGCATGTGTGCAATTAAATTTGAAACAAACATGGACGATGGATACACGGACGATGGATACATGGGGTGGGAGGGAGTACCCATGAGTTTGGGTAAAATTGACAAAGAAGTCTTCAACAGCAACAATAACATTTTATTCCCTTTAAAATAATCAATCTTGGAGTTATGGGAAGATGCCATACAAGTAATATCTTCTATTTTTTTTTTGCTAAGTACAACTAAAAAGCCTGGATATTATATATAAGACATAAACTCTGAGAGGTGGAGAGAAAAAGGCATATTAACTAGGGATTTAGGGGCCTAAGGAATGACACAATGGTGAGTTCCCTGGGTCTTCTTTCTGTCTCATTTATATTCCAGACTTGGAATTGAGGAAACTGGCAACCCAGAAACTCCAAATGATGCATATGGAAAAAATCCTCAACATGCCTTCTCACTCCAGCCAAAGGATGAGGAAGGAGGCAGTGTAGTAAGACAAAATGCTTGCAGACAATACCTGCTATACTCCAGTCAAAATCTACAGAAAAAAAAAAAAGTGGCCCCCAACTCCACCCATGTCAGCAAAGATTCAATAGTACTTTGGTCTGAATGTTTGTGGCCCCTTAAAATTTGTATGTTGAAATCTCAAGGTGATGAAATTAAGAGGTGGAGGCCTGTATAAGATGATTAAATCAAGAGTGCAGACTCTTCGTGGATGGGATTAGTGCCCTTATGAAACAGACCTCAGAGAGCTGTCCTCCCTCTTCCCCTCGGTGAGGACATGGTGAGGAGGAGCCATCTATGAGGAAGAGGTCCTTCTCTGACACTGAATCCCATAGTGCTTTAATTTGGACTTTCCAGCCTCCAGAACTGTGAGAAATAAATGTTTGCTGTTTATAAGCCACTCAGCCCAGTTCATGGTATTTGTGTGATGGCAGCCTGAATGGACTAAGACAAGTTGGGAGCTGAGACTTCTACTCTTGTTAGACTGTAACAATGCGTGTCAGCACCCCACTGCAATGGTGTCAAGAGAGGGCCAAGCAAGGAGCCAGGACTTGCATACCAGGCAGCTGGTAATGGGCCCCCATCCCATGACGTGTCATTGGAGACCCCATGAGGAGCCAGAACTCCCACCCTTGACCAGCAGTAACAAGGAATCACCCCTTCAGGTGTCAGCTTAGGCAATGTTGGGAACCTGGACTGCTACTATTACCTGGCAGTAATGAGGCAGCACCTTCCCCTTACACAGCCAGCCAGCTGAAAAAGGTTTTTTTTTTTTTTTTTTTTTTTGAGACAGAGTTTGGCTTTTGTCACCAAGGATGGAGTGCAATGGCACCATATTGACTCACTGAACATCTGCCTCCCGGGTTCAAGCAATTTTCCCACCTCAGCCTCCTGAGTAGCTAGGATTACAGGCACCCGCCACCATGCCTAGCTAATTTTTGTATTTTTAGTAGAGATGGGGTTTCACCATGTTGGCCATGCTGGTCTTGAATTCCTGACCTCAGGTGATCCACCCTCTTTGGCCTCCCAAAGTGCTGGGATTACAGGTGTGAGCCACCACACCCAGCCAGAAAAAGAAGGTTTCAGTAAACATCCAGAGTCTCATAACATAATATGAAAATCAGCAGATGGAGAACTAAACAGCACTGATAACCAACAGGATCTAATCATTTAGAGAATACTCCACTTAAGAACATTAGAATACACATTCTTTCTGAGTGCCCATGGAATATATGCCAAAATAGATTGCATTCTAAGCCACAAAAGAGGCCTCAAAAAATGTAAAATAGTTGAAGTCATAGAATGTATTTTCTGACCACAATGGAATAAAGTTAAAAATCAAAAATAAAAAGATAATATTGAAATCTCCAAACCCTTGGAAACCAAGTAACACACTTTTAAATAATCCATGGGTCAAAGAGGATGAATCAGAGGAAAGAAATAAAAAATGCATTGAGATTAATTAAAATGAAGATGTAACATATTAAAATGTGTTCCCATGACCATGGCATAATTGTCTACATAAAAAATAGCAAGGAAGAAACAACAGCAACAAAAAAATTTCTGGAATAAGTGAGTTCAGTGAAGTCATAGGATACATAATAAACTTAACAGCAATCATTTATATTTCCATAGACTAGTAATGAACAAACAAACACTGAGATTTAGCATACAATACTATTCACAGTTGCTTTAAAAATAAAATATTTAGATGTAAATCTAACAAAATATATACAGGACTTGTATGTTGAAAGCTGTACCATGCTAATTAAAGGAATCAAAGACGATCTAAATAAATTGAGAGACACGTTATGTTCACGGATTGGAATACTCAATGTAACGATGATGTCAATACTCACCAAATTTAAATACAATTTTAACACAATTTTTATCAAAACCCATGCAAGGGCCAGGTGTGGTGTCTCATGCCTATAATCCCCACACTTTGGGAGGCTGAGGTGGGTGGATCATGAGGTCAGGAGATCGAGACCATCCTGGCTAACACGGTGAAACCCCGTCTCCACTAAAAATACAAAAAATTAGCCGGGCAAGGTGGCGGGTGCCTGCAATCCCAGCTACTTGGGAAGCTGAGGCAGGAGACTGGTGTGAACCCAGGAGGCGGAGCTTGCAGTGAGCTGAGATCGCACCACTGTACTCCAGCCTGGGTGAGAGAGCTAGGCTCTGTCTCAGAAAAAAAAAAAAACCCATGCAAGATTTTTTAGATGTAGGCAAGATTATTCTAAAATTTCTATGGAAAGGGAAAGGAACTAGAATAGCCAAAACAATTTTGAAAAAGAAGAATCAAGTGGAAGGAATCCATCTGCCTGATTTCAAGACTTATTCGATAGCCATGACTGTGTGGTATTGGTGGAGGGATAGAAACATAGATCAATATAACAGAATAGAGAACTCTGGAATAGAACCACACAAATAACCCTAACTAATTTTTGACAAAGGTGCAAAAACAGTGCGATGGAGAAAATATAGTCATCTGCAGGTGCTGGCAGGGGACTGGTTCCAGGAACCCTGGAAATACCAAAATCCGTGATGCTCAAGTCCCACAGCAGGCCCTGAGGATTCCCCGGGTGCAAAAAGTTGGCCTTCGGTATCTACCAGTTTTTTTGGTTTTGTTTTGTTTTTTTGAGACGGAGTCTTACTCTGTCACCCAGGCTGGAATACAGTGGCACGATCTCAGCTCACTGCAGCCTCCACCTCCTGGATTCAAGTGATTCTCCTGCCTCAGCCTCCCGAGTAGCTGAGACTATTGGTGTGCGCCACCACACCCAACTAATTTTTGTATTTTTAGTAGAGGCAGGGTTTCACCATGTTGGCCAGGCTGGTCTTGAACTCCCGACCTCAGGTGATTTGCCTGCCTCTGCCTCCCAATGTGCTGGAATTATAGGAGTGAGCCACCGCGCCTGACCTGTATCCATGAATTTTGCATCCCACAAATACTGTATTGTTTTATATATATATTCAGCTGAGTCTAAGCATAAGGAACCCATGGGTACATATAGCCTTTTTAACAAATGGTGCTAGAGTGTACAACAACCATCCATTGGTGAAAATGTGGGTCCCAACCTAAGTCTCAAATCTTACAAAAACATTAACCCAAATTGAATCATGGACATAACTGTAAAGCATAAAGCTACGTATTTTTTCTTTTTTCGAGACAGGGTCTTGACTCACTGCAACCTCCACATCCTGGGCTCAAATGATCCTCTTGCTTCAGTCTCCCAAGTAGCTGGGACTACAGGCATGTGCCACCATGCCTGGCAAATTTTTGTATTTTTAGTAGAGACAGGGTTTCCCCGTGTTGGCCAGGCTGGTCTCAAACTCCTGGGCTCAAGAGACCCACCCGCCTCTGCTTCCCAAGGTGCTGGGATGACAGGTGTGAGCCACTGAACCTGGCCAGAACAGGCACATTAAAGCTACTGTTTCACTTTAACCAGCCAAATAAAGTCATGTACTGCGTAACAACATTTTGGTCAACAACAGACCAAATATATGATGGTGGTCCCAAAGAGTATAATACTGTATTTTTACTGTGTCTTTTCTATGTTTAGGTGCGCAAACACGTACCATTGTGTTACAATTGCCTACAGTTATTCCGTGCAGTAACATACTGCATAGGTTTGTAGCTTATGAGCAAGAGGCTATACTGTTTAGCCTAGGTGTGTAGTAGACTGCAACATCGAGGTTTGTGTAAAAGCACTCTATGATGGTCACACGACGAAATCACCTAACCATGCATTTCTCAGAATATATTCCTGTTGTTAAGTGACGCATGGCTGTATTTTGCCTTCTCCCAAGACTACCTTAAAGAAGTTTTCCCCTTGGCCCCCTTGGTGGAACCCCACCGTCGCCCAATTCCTGTATCACAGTCTGCTCAAATACACTTTAACATTTGAATGTGCTTCAGTTCATCTTTTAACACTTACAATACATGTTAATCTCCAGTTATTTCAAAATGAAAAGTTTAAAAATGGAACGGAAACAAAAATGCTAGTATTTATAAAAGCGGTTAGTGGGTACATTAGTGTGTATTATATAATTTTCTGTACTTTTTATGTTTAGAAGTTATTTTATTTAAAAAAAAAATACCTTGGCCAGGCTTGGTGGCTTATGCTTGCAATCCCAGAACTTTGGGAGCAGAATCAGGCGGATCACCTGAGGTCAGAAGTTTGAGACCAGTCTGACTAATGTGGCAAAACCCTGTCTCTACTAAAAATACAAAAATTAGCCGAGCATGGTGCCTGTAATCCCAGCTACTCGGGAGGCTGAGGCAGGAGAATCGCTTGAACCTGGGAGATGGAGGTTGCAGTGAACTGAGATCACGCCACTGCACTCCAGCCTGGGCAACAAAGTGAGAATCTGTCTCAAAAAATGAAAAACTAAAAATAAAAAAAAATTTTTTTAATACTTCAAGACTTAGGTCAAATGTCTCCTCCACTCAAGGCTGTTGTCAGATAGAATGACATTAGCTGCTCTTCCTCCATGATTCCATGGGGGTAAGATCAGAATAAGAGCATCTTGTCATTTGTCTTTCTTCACACCGCTTCCCGTAACTCCCCATATTTAATGCAGTGCCTTGAATGCAATGGTTATTCTTACTGATACACCATTATTTTTGTGTACGTAGCTGTGTCTAAGGGATCTAAATTAGAAAGAAACAAAAAAAGCCCATACAATTTGAGTCTTCATTTCACAAAGAAAAAATCCAGCCAAAATAAATGCATCATAAGTTACAGCAATTCAAAGAAATCATAAGGAAGGGTATTGAAAAGGACCCACAGTGTGCTTTTTTCCAAAGCAGTTCCTTTGCCCAAGGGGACAAAATGTCTTTTGTGGAGTGGAAATTTTGTTTTAGTTCCTTTGATGCCCACTTCTCTATCTTTGTGTTGTTTAGAATGCTTTTGGTTTCGAGTAATAGACATTGAACTTCACCGGCTGAAACGCTGAGTAACTGTCTTGGCTCTCAGAGGGGGAGAGTGTTGATAGGGCATGATCAGGGTCATCGGAATCCAGAGGCTCCAGTTCCCCTTCCTGGGGCTCTGCATTCCCCTGTGGGCTGATTTCATTTGTAGCCTAATATTGGCAAGTTCTAGGCCTCATATCCTCACATGATGATATCCAGAGGAAGAGAAAGACCCTCTCTTCATCTTGCTTTCTCCTTAGCCTGAGGAGACGCCCCCAGGGTGCCCCAGGAAACCTCTCCTCGCATTGGCTCACATGCCCATTGCTGAGCCAGTTGCTGGCAGTGAGGATGGAATCACCCCAGACCAGCCAGGCCTCTTGCCCATCCTGAAGTCTCCATGCCCTGGAGGACCTAAGGGCTGTCTGGGAGGAGGGTGGTTACCTGAACATGTTACAGGAAAGGGGTCCCGATCCAGACCCCAAGAGAGGGTTCTTGGGTCTCGCGCAAGAAAGAATTCAGGGCGAGTCCTCAGTGCAAAGTGAAAGCAAGTTTATTAAGAAAGTAAAGCAGTGAAAGAATAGCTACTCCATAGACAGAGTAGGACGTTCCCCAAAGTAAGAGGAGGAACGTGTGCACCCTAGCTACAATGCTTGTTTATATACCGGATAAAAGAAGATCTTGGGGAGATGGGCTCTGCTATGAGGGTTTGTGATAAGGGATTAATTTTCTTAATTATTATATTTTGCAAGAATTGATAGTATCTTTAAAGCAAAATTAGGAATGCCTTTGTTCTCCAGATATTGGGATATCTGGATACTCCCAAGGCTGGGTCTGTTGAGTAAACATTATTAATTTGTTCCCTTAACCGTAAACATCTAGAGGCCTGGAATGCTTAAATATCTGGGAATGCAGCCCAGGAGGTCCCAGCCTCATTTTCCAGCCCTCACTCAAAATGGAGTCGCTCTGGTTCGAACGCCTCTGAGAAGCAGGCTGGGGGTTTTGGAGGGGTGACAGAGCCTAACAAGAAAGTCCATCCTAATCTCCCTGTCAGCCCTAGGTCAAGCTATGGCTTTCATTCATGCCTCTCTTTTTCTGCAAATTTGTTTGGCTTTGTTTCTGTGAATCAGATGGTACTGGGGTTTAATATCCCTGGCTGACTTGAACAGAGAAACTTAGCCAGCATGATGGCCCATGTCTGTAGTCCCAGCTACTCCAGAGGCTGAGATGGGAGGATCGCTTGAGCCCCGGAAGTGGAGGTTGCAGTGAGCCAAGACAGCGCCACTGCACTCTAGCCTGGACAACAGAACAAGACCCCGTCTTAAAAACAAATAGACAAAGACAGAGAGAAAAGAGAAACTTTCTTCCACATGTTTTCTGTCCATGATAATATATGCTAAAAGGCCTCAGGCCAGAGCCAGGTGGGGAATGTGACTTATTAAAAAAATTCTGGGCTTATGTTACAAGGAGAGATGTACACGCCTGGGGAGAGATGACCCAGGCGGCTCTCTAAGTCCAGGTGGATGGAAAGACAGACAGTGCCCAGTAGGTGACAGGATGACAGGGGTCTGTCGCCAGGCCCCTCAGTGGCTTGGGTGATGTGGTAGGTCTCCCTAAAAGAAGACTGAAGGCCAGAATAAACCCACAGAGAACCTGGGGGGCACACCCAGATACAGGAGTGTGTTCCCAGTATGTGTTTAAAAAACAAAGATTAAAGATATGTCTAGGAAGAACAGCAGACGAGTCAGGAAGACAGGCCGGGGGCTGCTCCATTCCACTTTGGGATTTAAAGGGAATAGTGAGGGTACAGTATCTTGAAGCAACAAGGTATTCAAGGATACAGGACCACCACATTCAGCTCTGTGGTCCACTAATGAATATGCTAGTCCTACAGCTTCCATGGATTTACAGGATCAAGGTTAGTTTCAGCCCCCAGTGAATTTCAGTAAATGAAGGCTATGTTTTTAAATTAAAAAAAAAAAAAAAAGCCTCAAAATTCAAAATGAACTCAAGAACTTGGATTAAAAGCACATAAACATAAAAAGAAACCACTGAAGTCTGGGAAAAACGTTATTTAAAATCTGCCACTAGTGGTAATCACAATTTCTTTCTCTAATCATCCCTCTCACTTATTTGGAATCATTTTTGAGATATTTCTGGGTCTGGCCTGGTAAAGATTTAGTGATGATAGATAGTACTGTGAGCTCTGGGGAGAGAGAGGGAAAAAAAAGAAATTGGAGCACAGAAAAAAATAATTTTCCTCTATTCCCCTTTCTGAAAAATTCTAGGAGAACACATGAGGAACCATTAATAGTGCCTACTTCTGAGCAATGGGACTTTGGGTTGAACAGGTAGGGAAAGGAAGTCTTACTTTTACCACCATTCTGTGTGGTAGGCATTTTTTTCATACATCATGAGCTCATATAACTATTGTCTTTTTTTATTTCTTTTTATTTATTTTTTATTTTTTATTTTTTAGATGGGGTTTCGCTCTTGTTGCCCAGGCTGGGGTGCAATGCTGCGATCTTGGGATCTCGGCTCACTGCAACCTCCACTTCCCGGGTTCAAGCGATTCTCCTGCCTCAGCCTCCCAGGTAGCTGGGATTACAGGCACGTACCACCACCCCCAGCTAATTTCTTATATTTAGTAGAGATGGGGTTTCACCATGTTAGGCTGGTCTCGAACTTCTGACCTCAGGCGATCTGCCCGCCTCAGCCTCCCAAATTGCTGGGATTACAGGTGTTCACCACTGTGCCCGGCAGACTAGTGTAGTCTTTACAAGTAAAATAAAATTAAGGAAAAAGTGTATTAAATATATCTCCAGTTAGTACCTGATGCATCGATTCTTAGTTCTGCTAATGTTCAGTGCAACTGTCTTCCCTGGGATGAATTCGTGTTTGAGGTGTCCTTGGAGGCCTCATTCAGTAGGGAAGGAATGTGAGTGACTGAGTTTAACAACAATAAACGACGAACATTCTCAACTGTATGCTTTGTACAGATGCTTCACATACTAAATATCACCACGGAGTCTCCACTAAGTTTAGCTGCACCCTTCTCATAAATACCCCGAGAAATGCCCAAAGATCAGACACGGCTCATTAGGAAATGTAACGGAGTTGTGACTGAACACAAGTGACAGATTTTAATTCAAGTTAGCTCAACAGTGCAGAAAAGTCCAATCTTGATTCTGTCGCGGGTGGGTAGGGAGTAGAAACAAAAGAATGTCATAATCAAGGCCAGATTTCAAGGAAGGGATAACTCTCCAACAGGCTAAAGAGTAAATGTATTTAATGTTTCAAGTATACAAGCATTATTCCTATAATGATATCAACACATTATTAAAAAATCATATTTAACAAGGATTATCAGTGGATCTGGCTTGCTTCCCATACTTTCAAATGTCAGCTCTAACCTGGAATTGGTAACAACCCTTTTGGTCTTTGAAAATATTAATTTAGGTTAGATTCACAAAACTAGAAACTTGAAGCAAGCAAAAATATGACGATGTGATAACCTTAAGCCTGTTGTTTGTAACTGCTACTTGCTTTTTCGATCCTAGTATTTTGGTAACATTTCGTAAAGCACACTGCTTTATTCATTTTCCTCCTGACATTTAGCATTGAAATCTGTATTAAAGATGACACCAAGGCCAGTGCCAAATTCCACAAAAAGTTGGGGATGGAACAACCAATCAGGAAGCTTCTGTTAGCCAAAGTCCTTCCAAACCTGCAGGAAAAAAAAAAAAGTGTCTTAGCCTTCCCTTTCCTCTTCCCTTCCTTTTCCCTCTTCCCTTCCCTTTCTTTCTCCCTCCCCTTCCCTTTTTCTTTTCCCTTCCCTTATTGTATCACTCCATTCACCTTATATTCTTAAGAAATTGAATTCTCCCTTTTAAAAAATGAATGGAGAATATCATTTCGGGGGGGTACCTCTTTAATATTCTTTTCTTTTTTCTTTTTTTTTTTTTGAGACAGAGTCTTGCTCTGCTGGCCAGGCTGGAGTGCAGTGGCATGATCTCGGCTCACTGCAAGCTCTGCCTCCTGGGTTCAGGCCATTCTCCTGCCTCAGCCTCCCGAGTAGCTGGGACCACAGGCGCCCGCCACCACGCCCGGCTAATTTTTTGTATTTTTAGTAGAGATGGGGTTTCACCGTGTTAGCCAGGGTGGTCTCGATCTCCTGACCTTGTGATCTGCCTGCCTCGGCCTCCCAAAGTGCTGGGATTACAGGCGTGAGCCACCACACCCGGCTGAATATTCTTGAGGTATTTGTTTGCTATGAAAAGTTTTTCACTTTTAAGTCTTTGACTTTGCTTGACTCTGCTCTGCCTATATAAACTTGAATATGTAGAAACAAGAATACAAGCTTCTGAATAACAACAAGGTCCTAACGGTTGAGACAAGGGTTTTTTTTTTTTTTTTTTTTCTCTCTTCTACATTTAATGGCTTTTCTCCTTGGGTTTCTCAAAAGTGATTTGGTTAATCTGGAGTCTTACTAAACTCAACACAATCCTAATTTTAGAATAACTAGAAAATGTAATTTTGTTTCTCCGTGTGATTGTTAATGCTTGCTTATCTTGGGACTAAGAAATATAATTAATAGGCTGGACACGGTGGCTCGCACCTGTAATCCCAGCACTTTGGGAGGCTGAGGTGGGTGGATCACCTGAGGTCAGGAGTTTGAGACCAGCCTGGCCAACATGGTGAAAACATGTCTCAACTAAAAATACAAAAATTAGCCGGGCGTGGTGGTGGCACATGCCTGTAGTCCCACTACTTAGGAGGCTGAGGCAGAAGAATTGCTTGAACCTGGGAGGTGGAGGTTGCAGTGAGCCAAGATTGTGCCACTGCACTCTAGTCTGAGCAACAGAGTGAGACTCCATCTCAAAAAAAAAAAAAAAAGAAAGAAAGAAAGAAATAGAATTAGTAAAAACTTTGTTTCCAATGGCTTATTTCAAAATAGTGTGTGCTCTTCAGAGTCATTTAATCAGTCAAGTAATCTGCTTTGTTTGGGGCAGTGAATAGATAAGCAGCAGGGGAAAAAAAAGAAAAAAAAAAAAAAGCAAGCTTAGGAAAAGACCTAAATTGGGATTTTTTTAACCTTGGCACCACTGACGTTTCAGGCTGGATAACTCTTTGTCGTGCGGTTGTACTGTGAACTGTAGGAGGTTTAGCAGCCTTCCTGGCCTCTGCCCAGCCAGTAGCAACCCCTTTCTTTGATATGTGACAACCAGAAAAAGTCTCCAGGTATTGCCAAATATCCCCAGGGGGTCAAAATTGCCCCCAGTTGAGAACTACTAACCTAAATTCAGCAGTGAAACTGTTTTATGAACAGTGTCTCTCTGAGATTTATTTCAGAGACTTTCAAAAATTAAAAACTGGGACAGAGTAAAATTTTACGTGGCTCTAAATTTTCCTCGGTCATTTGCCTAAGACAGCATGTCACAGGCTCTCCCTGGAGACCTGGGCCTGCTCCAGGAGTGAACTTTGATGATCTAATGGATCTTTTTTTTCTATCTTAGTATTCTGGATAACGACAGCGTGATCAATGCGCTGATGCTGAAAACACGCTGAGAAAACAGTGGGAACAGGGTCAAATCCTCCCGAAGAAAGATTCTTTTTTAGTAGCATGGACCAGACATAACACTGCAGTGCATTTTTTTCATAAGGCAGAAAACTCCAGTGATTCAAGGAGAAGTAAAAATCATTCTTTTTATTGTATTCAAGTCCGGTATACATCCATACATGGATGGAGTTAAGATATAGTGACAAAAGGAGAAAGCTTGAAATATGCTGCCAGGTGGCTTAAAAATCACAGCTGAATCTATACGGTCAACTTGGCGGTAAAACACGTTACTTATTTCCTGTTTGGGAGAAATACCACACTATCCTTCCTAGATTCAACTGAATTATGAAATGCAGAAATTGAGATGGGTATAAAAAGTATACTATTTTTTCTCCCTCCCCCCAACCCCTGTTTCCTTTCTTCTTTCCTTCCTTTTTTTTTTTCTGACAGCGTTCACACATAGAAGAAAAGTTGATTCAACACATCTGGATTGTGAAATAAAGCATAAGGTGTGGACAGACAATACAAGTATTGCATACTGTTAATGTTTAATTAAACATTGGAAATCAAAAGGTTGACTTAGCAAGTGCTATAAAGAAGAGAGTGTAGATTTTACTAGCTTCTCCATAGCTTGGAAAAAAATTCAGATTGTACCAACGAAGGTCAGGTCTTCAGTTGTAAAAGCTAAACATTATTCCATGGACGGCTTCCTAGTGGGTGACTTTGGCTCCCTGACTGCACTGCCCATGTGGCTTTACAGGTCAGAAAACATCTTCTACGAGGAGAGTTAGAGGGGGTCAGACCAATGAGTGGCTGATTTGTAAGGATTTCACTTTATTGAAAGACACCCTTATTAGTGCTTTCTAAACCCCATTAACATAAATTGGTGTTAAAAGTTAAAAACTAGTAATAATCTGACCTTCAAGCATGCTCTACTATAAACTGAACTCTCTATTTTCTGACTACCGCATTTCCACTACTAGCCCTAGCCCAGGTTGCTTCCTCCGCCTGAGATGTTCTTTCCTCCCAGAGCCATGTGCCCTCCAAACCCTGCCCAGCTTCACTGCTACTTCCTCCAAGAAGTCTCCCTTCCCTTATCCTTCAAGACCGAGGGACTCATGCCTTCCTATGAACTGCCTTAGTGGATTATCTCACTGCTCTCGTAACACTTCACTTTCTGTCTTGTTTTAAGATCTTTTGTGTTTCCTTTTTTATTACATAAAAAGCTCTCTGTGGAAAGGACTTGCCTCTGGTTCCTTGTTCCATTCCCCACACCACATGGCTTGGGACTTTGTACACTGTTTAGCAGATAAGAATTTAAATGAATGACCCATTAGATATCATGTTGGTGTTTGATATTTGTTCTACCCAGAGTGAGTCCATCTGGACGGTGAGATAACATAGTTCAGCTCCTCTCCAACCCCATCAGCAGTCCTAGGTGAAGAAAGGCAAAGGCCTGTGGTAGATCAACTCCCTGAACTAATGTTGCAATCATTCTCTTTGCAAACATGTGTCAGCATTTCTGCTTCCATATCTTTCTACATATCTGCAGTGAACAAACTCCCGAAGAAACACTGGCTGCTTATTGAAATGGAGCATGTTACTAAATACACAGCATTCTTTTTATCCCCCTTCTCTGCTGTATAACACACCAACCTCCACTTGCACATTCAGAAATACAAAAATGATTACATTATGTAAGTCCAACTCGTTTGTAGGGATCACTGCCAGAGAGATGTTAAAATGACACCACACCTGACCTTTCTGAAAAGGATAATGCTCCAGAAGTAAATTCTTACAAATGAGGATGGACAACATTTGGAGATTTTTTTTTTTTTTTTTTGGAGTCTTGCTCTGTTGCCCAGGCTTGAGTGCAATGGTATGATCTTGGCTCACTGCAACCTCCGCCTCCCAGGTTCAAGCAATTGTCCTGCCTCAGCCTCCTGAGCAGCTGGGATTACAGGTGCCTGCCACCATGCCCAGCTAATTTTTTGTATTTTTAGTAGAGATGGGGTTTCACCATGTTGGCCAGGCTGGTCTCGAACTCCTGACTTCAGGTGATCCGCCTGCCTTGGCCACCCAAAGTGCTGGGATTACAGGCGTGAGCCGCTGTGCCTGGCCAACATTCAGAGTTTTTTTGTTTTGTTTTGTTTTGTTTTAAAGAAACCCCTATTGGTTTGTTATTTTATATAAATATGCATTTTGATTAAAGGAACTATTTGAACTGAATATTTTCTCCCACAGAATGGGAATTAGATTTCTTTAACTTGGCCTGGCTTAGGGTTTCTCTGTGTTCCTTTTTTTGAATATCTGAAACTCTGGCAAAACAATGTCATATTTTCTGCTAATTTGTGGTTGTTGTCTTCTTGCAGGATTTGAATCTTATATGAAGTTTATTTTGTCACCAAGACGGTATGCCATTTTTTGAGTCTCAGCTGCTATGGGGGGAAAGGCAATGGTGGTCCACTGGACAGCATGTGGAAGAAGATGGCATTTGAGTTTGGGCTATGCCGCTACTGGCAGTTTGGTTTGGGGAAAGCCAAGTCTTCACCTCTCAGTCTCCCATCTGAAAAATGGAGACAATAACAATACATATTTCCCAGAATTTCTGTGAGATTTTAATGAGCTAATGCATGAGAAAATGCATCGTACACAATACTATACAAATACCAACGCTTCTTCCCATATCACCAGACTCTGCCACATTCTTTCAAATCAGCACTTGGTGTTTATGAACATCTTCTCCATATGAGATGCAGAGGACAGAAAGTAAAGAGATGCTGACCTTGCCTTTGCAGAGTATTTAACCTTTTTTTTTTTTTTTTTGAGATGGAGTCTTGCTCTGTCACCTAGACTGGAGTGCATGGTGCAATCTTGGCTCACTGCAAACTCTGCCTCCCTGGCTCAAGTGATTCTCCTGCCTCAGCCTCCTGAGTAGCTGGGATTACAGGCACCTGCCACTATGCCCGGCTCATTTTTCCATTTTTAGTAGACACAGGGTTTTACCATGTTGGCCAGGCTGGTCTTAAACTCTTGACCTCAAGTGATCCACCTGCCTCAGCCTCCCAAAGTGTTGGGATTACAGGCATGAGCCACCACACCAGGCCTTAACCTTTAAGTTTCCTTCCTTCCTTCCTTCCTTCCTCCCTCCCTCCCTCCCTCCCTCCCTCCCTCCCTCCCTTCCTTCCTTCCTTTTCTTTTTTTTCCAGACAGAGACTCACTGTGTCGTGTGTCGCCCAGGCTGGAGTGCAGTGGTGCAATCTCAGCTCACTGCAGCTCACTGCAACCTCTGCTCCTGGGATTCAAGTGATTCTCCTGCCTCAGCCTCCCGAGCAGCTGTGATTACAGGCACATGCCACCATGCCCGGCTAATTTTTGTACTTTTAGTAGAGACGAGGTTTCACCATGTTGGCCAGGTTGGTCTTGAACTCCTGATCTCAAGTGATCTGCCAGCCTTGGCTACCCAAAGTGCTGGGATTACAAGTGTGAGCCACTGCACCCGGCATTTTAAGTTATGTTTAAAAATTAGTTTAATTATGTTTGCTTTGTGAATCTGAAAAAGTGGCTTATCTTTTGTGAGTATTGGTTTCCTCATCTGTAAAATGGAAGTAGTAATAACCATTTTTCAAGAACAAAGGAGGTAATACACATGAAGCATTGGCATAGTATCTGTCACATCTAGTTTCTCAGTAAATGGTACCTTTCCAAAGAACAAGAAAAGTGCCCACCTAGCATTATAAGGGTTCAAATTAATAAGTAAAAACCATTATATTTAGTTGGAAAAGTCTGGAAAGGCTTTATAGAAGATTTAGAATCTGAGCAGAGGCTCAAAGTACAAACAGATTTCTACATTTGAAGATAATAGCAGCAATGGCCAATGTTTGCCACACACTGTTCAAATCACTTTACATGTATTCACTCATTTAATACCAAAACACAGCTGGTATTTTCATCCCCATTTTGCAAATGAGAAGATTGAGGTACCAGAGTTGAAGATACTAACCCATAGTCTCACAGACGGTTTGGAGCAGAGCAAGGACCAGACCCAAGCAGTCTGGTTCCTAAGCCTCAACTCATAACCACCACTTAGGAGGGGCAGTGGGGGCCAGTGCAGTGGCTCATGCCTATGATCCCAGCACTTTGGGAGGTGGAGGCAGGAGAACTGCTTGAGCCCATGAATTCAAGACCAGCCTGGGCAACATAGCTAGACTCCATTTCTTTAAAAAAAAAAAAAAAAAAAGCTGGGTGTGAGGGTGTGAGCCTTTAGTCCTAGCTACTAGGGAGACTGAGGTGAGAGGATGGTTTACGCCCAGGAGATCAAGGCTACAGTGAGCTATGATGGCACCCCTGCATTCCAGCTTGGGCGACAGAGCAAGACTCTGTCTACAAAAAAGTAAAAATAAATAAACAGAATGGAACAGGGAACTGGAGGGTGAGAGGGATGGGGGAGACAGGCAACAAAAAGCATTGCAGGCACAGAGATGATGAATGAAAAACCTGGGGTCTTCCTCTCATGAGACAAAGCAGTGTGAACAGGTCAGAGGCACAGTAAGATAGGAGCCCCGTGTGATGGAAAAGCTGGGGAGACAAAAGGTCAGAGGGAGAAGTGGTGTCACTGAGTTGCAGAGAGGTGGCCTCACCATTGAGCCCAGTTCATACCTATTGATTATGAAGGTAGCAAGAAGGAGAGTTCCAGATTTTGCAAGTCCAGGCCAGATTTAAACATACGGCCTGTATTTTCTTAGGAGGCTACCTGGTCTAAGAGGGCAAGGTAATCCCCTCCTCTGGCCACAAAATGCTGCTGACCTTTGACTTTTGCCAGAAAAGCTTTAATCTGGTGTCACCTCTCACCAGGTCCTGGCAGTTATGTATATTTCTTAAAAAGGTTAGACTAGCAATTTTTCAAGCTTGCACAGTAGAATGTCATTGTGTGCATGTTTAATTAATCAAGCTGGCATCTAGACTGTGAAAAGCAAGTCTGCAAAGCACCTTGAAGAAAATAATAAACATCCTTCAGTCTTTAAAACACAAACTGCAACAAAAATGAACACTTTCCTTAAGAATCATGAAGACTCAATGGATGCCAAGTTTGCGTGTTATTTTGCATGAAATTTCCTCCTCTCTCTCTCAGATTCAGAGTTTTATAGACAATTTCATCAGGCCAGAAGTGTCAGACTTTCTCTTCGATGGAATCATGATGTCTTTATATGCCCAAATATCGTTAGCATTTAGATTCAAGGTTACTTCCTCTGCAAAAGTTAATTGGATGGGATGATGGTTATTCAATGATAATACATTACACTGTCTTAGTGTGACCCCTGGGCCTGTCATTTCATTAACAGTCCAGAGAGCATGTCTCACTAAGGCTTTTTGGCTCCTAAACACATGAGGTCACCTCTGCATGCAAAATGAGTCCCTCAAAGGTAGTTAGCATAAATTACCTTATCACTCAACCACAAAAGCATCTTTCTTTTGGCAAAATGTTTCTGACTTTTAAGTAACTTCCTCGTACATGCATTTTTGCTTCTTATACTCGTTATCCAATGAAGCGAAACCTAATAATAATCTAGGCAACTGTTTGTTTTGTTGCTAGGAAGACCCAAGGAACTGCTATAATCTTCTTTTGTTACAATTTTTTTGTATTTAAAAAATTACTACTCTGAAAATAAATTATTGTGTAAACTCTGCTTGTGGTTTTGTCAATTTTGCTCCCATTAAAATAGGTACATGACATCCATGAATTTATACTAAGGAGAGAGTTAAATGACATCTATTAGTGTTCACACTTTCTAGTCTGTTTCCCTCCCGTTTCCTTACTTCAGAAACCCTGTAGAGGTGATGTTCTTGCTACTAATCAGCAGTTAACCAGACCAATGGCTTTATTTATTCATTCAACCATTTATTCATCAAATACTAATTGAGCACCTATTACATGCCTAGCACTATTCAAGGCACTTGGAAAAAGTTAGCACATTAGCGAAAAAGCAAGAAAAGATTCCTGTTCTCCTGGGGCTTAAAGTCTCATAAGGGATAGTTAGATAATAAATAATAAACATAACAAATACAAGAACTATAGAGTATATTGAAGGTTCACAAGTGATCTGGAAAAAATAAAAAATGGCACCAGGGGAGTGGAGAACTGGTATATGCAGCAGCGAGGAAGGGGCAGACTGCCATATTAAATAGGGTAATCATGGACAGGCCTGGTTGAGAAATAGAGATGGAGAGAAGTGAAGGAGTTAACCAAGCCAATACCTGGCTTAAAGCAAAGGTAACAGCTAGAGGAAAGGCCCCAGGCAGGAGCTTGGCATGTTCCCAATGTAGCAAGAAGGTCAGAGTGGCTGGAATGAATGGGAGAGAAGAAAGAGCTTTGTGGGACAGGAGGTCAGGGGTGCTGGGGGACAGGGTGGACACTGCAGGAATTTGAGTAGCAACATGATCTGACTCAGTGTTTAAAAGGATTCCCCTTTAGGGCCTTTTAGGGCATGGTGGCTCATGCCTGTAATCCCAGCACTTTGGGGAGGCCAAGGTAGGAGGATTGCTTGAGCTCAGGAGTTGAGACCAGCCTGGGCAACACAGTAAGACCCCTGTCTCTACATAAACAAACAAAAAAACAAACAAAGGATCCTGCTAGCACAGGGTTGAGAATGGACAGTGGAGGGGCCACAGTGTGGAAGCAGGAAGACCAAATTACTATATTCTACAGTCACATTAGAAAATATTAAAAACCCTTTTTGGTTTACATTGTTGTAAACCAGACTTAGAACTAGAAACAAACAAACAAAAAACCCTCCTGTTCAGTCACCTTCTTGGACTACAACCCTTGCATAGAAACTTTAGCACCCTCCTGGAGGAACGTACAGCATTCCTAGCCCCCTGGCTTTTCTGCGCTAGAGGAGCAGTAGATCCGCTTAAGCTAACTTGGTAGTGCCCTGTGGGGGCGGTGCAATTACGTCACAGAAGACCATCATCAAGTCAAGGGGCACTGAGGCAAACACAAGGGTGGGAAGTTCCAGAAGTAGTTCCGGAATGCTTGCTTGGTGATGCAAGCCAGGAACGGAATCAGGGGAGGGGGCCAGCAGGTGCTCTATCCTCACTGTGTCTCACTGACGCTAAAGACAGAGTGCATGTTCTTTGATATTTAGAGTAACAAGATGCAAAATAGCACACCTTACCTCACTCTGTTTTTGCCTTTGAACTGTCATGATGCAGCTTAGACTTGTATCAGTCTATTTTCTTTTCCTTTTTTTTTTTTTTTTTGAGATGGAGTCTTGCTCTGTCGCGTAGGCTGGAGAGCAGTGGTGCGATCTCCACTCACTGCAACCTCTGCCTCCCAGGTTCAAGCGATTCTCCTGCCTCAGCCTCCTGAGTAGGTGGGATTACAGGAGTGAGCCACCACACCTGGCTCATTTTTGTGTGTGTGTGTATATATATATATGTATACACACACACACACACATATATGTGTGTGTGTGTGTGTGTGTGTGTGTATATATATTTTTTTTTTTTTTAGTAAGATGGGGTTTGACTATGTTGGCCAGGCCGGTCTTGAACTCCTGACCTCAAGTGATCTGCCCACCCTTGGCCTACCAAACTGCTAAGATTACAGGAGTGAGCCACCGTGTCTGGCCTTATTTTTTTTCCCCTTTTCCAAAGTCTAATATTAGGGATATAGTCCAGTGAGAGAACAATCACTGATACACAAAAGGGCATCACAAAATTAAGACCCAAGATCGAAGGGCAATAATGAGATTGAACTTCATGCTTCTGAGGACTTGTCTTCATAGTCTGTGTAAACATAAGTTAGAAGCAAGAATACTTGGGGCCCTCTTAATTATTTCACATGGCTGAGAATGTAGGAGTACAGCTATTAGAAGAAATCCTAGGAGAGATTACTGCCCTAGAAAGACAGGTCTCTGGGCCTCTGCTGAACCAAGTAAAGCCATCAGAAAGTTTAAATGAGACTACAGGGAAATATCACAAGGGACTGGAAGCAATGTGGGAAGGTCGGGAAGGTCATCTAGCCATAGAGTGGCAAACAGTGTGCAGATCTCACAGCAACTGGGATCATTAGCGGTATCTTCTGAGCAGAGAGTTAGTTGCAAGGGATTCCAAAGCTACATGTGGTATTGGCTAGAAACGGTGTAACGAGCATGAGTGATGCCTGCTCCATGCTAAAGAGGCAGGAGTGGCGTACACAGACCACATAGCTAACATTCCTGATGGGTCGGTTCTCTTGCCTTCTTATCTGTCTACATTCAGATCATCTTAGAAAGATGAGATACTAATTCTATTTTTAAGAAGATTTGGCCAGGCACAGAGGCTCATGGCCTGTAATCCCAACACTTTGGGAGGCCAAGGTGGACAGATCACCTGAGGTCAGGAGTTTGAGACCAGCCTGGCCAACATGGGGAAACCCTGTCTCTACTAAAAATAGAAAAATCAGCCAGGTGTGGTGGCGCATGCCTGTATTCCCAGCTACCTGGGAGGATGAGGCAGAAGAATCGCTTGAATCCAGGAGGAGGAGGTTGCAGTGAGCCAAGATCGCACCACTGCACTCCAGCCTAGGCAACAGAGTGAGACTCTGTCTCAAACAAAACAAAACAAAACAAAACAAAACAAGCCTGAAGAGGACATGATATATAATCCTTTCAGAAATGCAAATATTAAAACGAATTCTTTTTTTTTTTTTTTTTTGAGACGGAGTCTCGCTCTGTCGCCCAGGCTGAAGTACAGTGGCCTGATCTCAGCTCACTGCAAGCTCTGCCTCCCGGGTTTACGCCATTCTCCTGCCTCAGCCTCCGGAGTAGCTGGACTACAGGCACCCGCCACCGCGCCCGGCTAGTTTTTTGTATTTTTAGTAGAGACGGGGTTTTACCGTGTTAGCCAGGATGGTCTCGATCTCCTGACCTCGTGATCCGCCCGTCTTGGCCTCCCAAAGTGCTGGGATTACAGGCTTGAGCCACCGCACCCGGCCTAAAACGAATTCTTAAAAAAGAATTCTTAAAATGAGTTCTTCTTGTTTTATCTGAGGTGGGACTGCTTTAACAGACAGCTGGTTTTTGTTGTCCTGGCCTTTGCAGAGAATGGAAGAGTGTCATGTCCAGGAATTCATCTGTGTCTATGGTCTAGATTGGGGGAGGGGGTCCAATCTTTTGGCTTCCCTGGGTCACACTGGAAGAAGAATTGTCTTGGGCCACACATAAAATACACTAACACTAACGATAGCTGATGAGTTAAAAAAAAAAACAAAAAAAAAACAGCAGAAAACACTATTGTGTTTAAAGAAAGTTTACGAATTTGTGTTGGGCTGCATTCAAAGCTGTCCTGTGCCACGTGTGGCCCACAGGCAATGGGTCAGACAAGCTTAGTCTAGATGTTAGACACTCTCCTTCCTCTGGCCCATCCTCCTACTTAAATCCAGGGTTCCCCTCCCTCTGTTCCCCACTCCCCGACCTTTTTTGTTCCTGTAGACAAACTGGGGACTTTAGATTCAGACACAGGGAACATCAGGGAGATGATGCATTGAGGAGAATCTGGGTTCCTGTTTTGGTTCTACCATCAGATCCCTTGTTTTCCTCAGTAGAATGAGGGGGATTTTAACCTTGGGCACGGGATCAGCCTGAGATGATATTTTACATGTCTGGTGCATAGTTAAGGAAAGGGGAGGTGGTATCTTCTATCTGATTCTCAAAAGGGGCTCTAACCCCAAACCTGTTGAGTCATTGGGCTCAGTGATTTCTAATATTCTTTCAATTTGAAACTTTTTATGTGAAGATCCGTTTTCACTGGGCGCCATGGCTCACGCCTGTAATTCCAGCACTTTGGGAGGCCAAGGCAGGTGGATCACTTGAGGTCAGGAGTTTGAGACCAGCCTGACCAACAGGGTGAAACCCGGTCTCTACTAAAAATACAAAAATTAGCTGGGTGTGGTGGTGCATGCCTGTAATCCCAGCTACTCAGAAGGCTGAGGTGGGAGGATAGCTTGAACCCAGGAAGCAGAGGCCACAGTGAGCTGTGATCGCACCACCGCACTCCAGCCTGGGAGGTAGAGTGAGACTCCATCTCAAAAAAAACAAAAAAACAAAAAAAAGAAGATTCCTTTTCATGCAATCATATACCCTATGTATCATGCTCACAGCTGGAAGATGTAGCAAAATACTCTTCAAATGGCAGCTTCCAGATCTTATGGAGAATGGACCCATATTTATCAGATTTAAGATGTTTAAAATAGACCCAAAATGTAACCTGTATAAGAAAGGAGAAATAGGGGTTGTTAAAATTTCCCTGAAAGCCCATGTGTAATAAAAATGAGTCATTATTCTAGAGGGTTTTCTGCCTTTTAAGGGCTGTAAATCAGAAGCAATGCTCATGGGAGACAAGGCCACGCTCCCCGGGTCTCCTGGGGGCGGCGGCAGCAGCACTACCCTTGCCCTGGCTGTGGTCCACGGCGCCTGGCTGCAACCAAGGCTGCAGAACGTTGGGTTGCTGTTCTGCGGTTTTGCCACATTCATCAAATGTGGTTATTGTCAACTAGATAAAGTATAGTACGGTGGTTATGAGCACAGTTTCTGAATCAGACTGTCCAATCCTGGATCTCCCCTGGGAGCCTGAGCAAGCAACTTAATTTTTCTGTGCCTCAGTTTCTTCACCTGTAAACTAGAAATAATCAGATCATCTACTTCATAAAGTTCCCCTGAGGATTAAGTGATTTAAATATACGAAAAGCACTTAAAACAGTGTCTGGCAGGTAGTAAGCATTCTATGTACTTGGATAGTAATAGTATTCCAAATATTACTTATCCAGTCCACAGTATTGGATAGGTAAAAAGCACAGAAAAAAGGTCTGGAAAGGTAACGATGTGCCGCTACTGCTGGACAAGGGGATGTGAATGGGAGAGTGTGAGCTGTGGGCAGGGGAACTTTTGGCTTTATCGGCTGTGTTAGCGTCCCAGGGCTTCTGGAACAAACTGTCACAAGCTAGGTGGTTGAAAACAACAGGGATTTATGCTCACAATTCTGTAAGCTACAGGTGAGCAGTCAAGGAATCAGTAGGTCCATGCTCCCTCCAAAGGCTGCAGGGAAGAATCCTTCCTTGCCTCTTCCAGTTTCTGGTGATCTTAGGTGTTCCTCGGCTAGTGGCAGCATGACTCTCACCTCTGCCTCCATCATCACATGGCCTTCCTCCCCGTATGTCTGTGTGTGTCCTCTCTTCTTCTTATAGAGACCCTAGTCATTGGATTTAGGGCCCACTCTAAATCAGAATGATTTCCTCTTGAGTTCTCCAATGAATCATATCTTCAAAGGTCTTATTTCTAAATAAGGTCACATCCTGAGGTTCTGGTTGAATGTGAAGTTTTAGGAGATGCTTCAACTCACTATTACCAGCATTGTTTTGTTTTGTTTTGTTTTGCTTTCTTTTTAAAATGAGATTATATTCATGTATTACTTAGGGTATTTTTATTGTTTTTAAGACAGAGTTTCACTCTGTCGCCCAGGCTGGAGTGCAATGGCATGATCTCGGCTCACCGCAACCTCCGCCTCCCTGGTTCAAGCGATTCTCCTGCCTCAGCCTCCCAAGTAGCTGGGATTACAGGCGTGTGCCACCATGCCTGGCTAATTTTGTATTTTTAGTTGAGATGGGGTTTCTCCATGTTGGTTGGGCTGGTCTCGAACTCCTGACCTCAGGTGATCTGCCCGCCTCAGCCTCCCAAAGTGTTGGGATTACAGGCGTGAGCCACCATGCCCGGCCCTATTTAGGATATTAAACAACAAAATGAAACAAGAAAAGGGTACTATGGGAAGCTAAATTATACATGTATACACTTGCTTATTCTGTCTCAGTTGTAGAGGAGGTTGTTGATGGGAAAAGAGGGAAATACAATGATTGCTAACACTTGTAGAATGATTACTATCTGCCAGACATTGTTTTAAGTGCTTTTCATATATTAAATCACTTAATCCTCATAGGAACCTTATGAAGTAGGTGGTATGATCATTTCTATTTTATAGGTGAAGAAACTGAGGCACAGAAAAGTTAAGTTGCTTGCTCAAGCTGCCAGTGGAGATCCAGGATTGGACAGTCTGATTCAGAAACTTTGCTGGTAACCACCATGCTGTACTGTCCTTCATGTATGGGCACACATAGGCGATACAGGTCTGAGTCAAGAAAATTTGACATCACTTCCTAAACACACACACTCTCCTTTTTCTCCCCAAATAAAGCATCTATAAATGAACGTTGTTTCTGTGGTTAGAAGTGTTTGGAGAATTTTATCTGCAGAATCTTCTGAACTGGACATTGTCTGGTATTTACTTAGAAGAAATAAAAACTTCCGTGAACTGAGTAAAAAATAGTTGTTCCTGCCTATCACTGACTGCTGTTCAGATCACTTAGAGCACAATGGATTTCAACCAGTCAAAGTGCAGCAACGCTCTGGGCAAAGGGTAGCCACAAACAAGGTGGTTCATTTACGGCAGCTTCTGGCAAATTGCAGCTAAACTGCAGTTCCGGTTGACTTGGCAACTTACAAACAGCACACACTGAATGGAGAAGGAATTGGTATGCCATAATTGAAATGATGAGAATAATGAGAGCGGTGCTTACATTTATGCTAGGTGCTGTGCTGAGTATATTTTCTTACTCTGTTCTTACTGTAATTTTCTGAATCATTAATGCCCTAGACAGAGGTGGGGTGGTGACTAATGATAAACTGATAGGGGTATCCTTAAGGTAAAAATGACCATGGCCTTGTTCTCTGTGTAGCATCAGTTACCTAAATGAATATTCAGGCTGCTTTCACTCTGGGAACTTGGTGTGTGTAAATTTTCAGGTAATTTCCCTCATTTGAATAACTTATTGAATGAAAACAGGTCCTTCAAGTGCACATCCTGGAGCCCTGGGGCTTATGAAGCAGAAACCTCAGGCTAACAGAGCCCAGTTATGTCCTGGGATGTCCGTATTCCTAGACCCCAGCTCGAGACTAGGAAGTGCCTCCTACGTTTTCCTGTTCTCCTGTGGCCTTGGTTTGGAGTCACAAGAAGAGGATGCAACAGAGTACAGTGCTGACTGTACCGGTTACATTGTGGCCTCCAAAGTCCAACCACTGGCCTTCCAGTCCCAGCTCCATCACTTCCCAGCTATGTGACCTTGGCAAGCTCAACTCGGGAGGCTTAGTTTCTTCATGTGTAAAATGGATATAACAATAAAATCTATGTCCAAAGGCTGCTGTGAGTATTAACCGGGAGCTTAGTCAACCAGGTAACATTAGTCATTGCTATTGGGGGATCAACAGTGGAGCTCTATGTCATCGATTCCCTTCTCAGGGGATGGGGTAGGATGGCGACATCCGTCAACTGGGCTCAAGAGAGTTACTTTGTGCTCAGGTCACCACATGCTGTCTAATGAGCCATTGCCTATCAGCCAGCATTTGTTGAGAAATACAAAAAGAAAAAGAGGAGGTTTTTTTGGAGACCCACTTTAAAAATACCCCCATCTGACCCCTTCAAAATGGAGAGACGATGGGTACGGTCCATTTTCCTTTTCTGTAGGCCCAGCAAGCCCCACTGGTGTTTCTTTTCTGATAACTAAAGCAGGTTTCTGTCCCCACAGGGGCCCCTTTCTTTCCCCTGAACCAGAAGGGAAGATCCCCTTTCTCTTTTCAGTAATGGGCAAGAACAAAGTTCCATTGACAACGTGAATGGAGCATTTCTTACCCTGGACTCTCTGCGCACTGCAGAGGCAAGGACCTTTTCTCTCCCCCTTGGCTTCTGAAGATTATGATTCAAGTCCTCTACAGGCGACTAGGGCAGCCCAGGAATCCTGATTCTGGCACGAACTGACCAAGAGAGGGAGGCTGCTTGGTTGCAGAGCCTCCGTGCCGGTTCATTTTACCTGTGACTTCTGACAGGTGCAACCCCGAGAATTTCCCCTGCTTCACCTACTCTGGGCCTCCCCTAACCACCCAGTAGCATCCTCTCCTTTCACATGCTATTACCATACCCTGCTTCACTTTCCATCGGAGCACTTAGCATCACCTGGTCCATTATATTAATGTGTTTGTCTGTTCTCCCGCCCAATGGAACATAAACTCCAGGAAAGTAGATGTTGTCTTGTTCATTGCTGAATCCCCAGTGTCTGGCACAGTGCCTGGTAAAGAGTAGATGCTCAGTAAATATTCATTGAATGAATGAAGGCAGGCTGAAAGCTACTTCTGGTTTCCCTCTAAAATCCAAAAAAACCACAAAACTGTCTTTCTGATAAATGGATAACTAAAGTCAGGTTGCAATGGTTTTGGGCTTTTAGAATGGCCTGAGTTTGGATCAGTCCACTGGCGCAATTTATGAGAGATCTTTTATGGCCCAGCAAAGTAGGGACACAGAAGGATATGACTTGGTCCCTGCTCTCTGAGCGCACAAAATTCAGCTGGTGAGACAAAGCTCACAAATGACAGTGGAAAATGAACTGAGGTAAAAGAAAAGGTCTCCAACAACATGGACAGCTGGAAGGCAGGTCTGCAGCTTCTCTGTTTTTCCTGGCATCTCTAAGGAAAGAGAAGCCAGGAACCCACCTGTCAGTGCCATAGCCACCGGTGGTAAGGGATACGTGCCCTACAGGTGTCTAGCTTCTGCATCCCTGGTGCTCTCTGTAGCATATACCCAGAAACTACACTAATATTTCCAGGAAGTATACACCAAGTGCTGTTCTCTGTAGGTTTTGCCCCCTCTTTCTTTTCTGTCATGCTGCTTCTTACAAATTAAAAAGAAGTCAGGAAGCAAGGTTAAAAATAATCAAACCACAGCTAAAGGAAGGTACCTTCAAAAGAAGAAACGGGGGAAAAAATTGAGTGGACTTTTATTCCACAGTGCTTTATATTTGAGGCCCTGTGATTATTCACTCTGTGAAACCCAGCGGAGCCTGGGGGAGTTAACGGGGCCAATGTTACTTTTCTTTTGCATTACTTACGTGGGCCGTAAAAATGAGCACTGGCTCCATGGCCAAAAGCGGAAAATGTCACGTCATGGGGAGGGAAGAATGTTAATCAAAATGCAAAACCTACAGCTCTAGTTTTCCTACATTGTAAATGCTTATTTCTATCAGGTAACTCCTCTCTGTAATCCAAAGCAGCTCCGGGCACCACAGGAGCAGAGGAAAGGAAGATGTGAAGACCCTAAGTATGGACAATATTGAGGCCAGACACAGTGGCTCACACCTGTAATCGCAGCACTTTGGGAAGCCAAGACAAGAAGATCGCTTGAGGCCAGGAGTTCAAGATCAGCCTGGGCAACATAGCGAGACCCCGGTTTCTGCAAAAAATATTAAAAACAATAATTAGCTGGGCGTGTTGGTGCGTGCCTGTAGTCCTAGCTACTCTGGAGGATCACTTGAGCTCAGGAGTTGGAGGTTGCAGTGAGCCATGATTAGGCTGCTGCACTGTACTCCAGCCTGGGTGACACAGCGAGATCTTGTCTCAAACAAAAAAACAACAACAAAAAACAATATTGAGGGTCCCCAGCCACCCAGAGCTACCTGACTGAAACTGGGTGTTTAAGAGAGGATTTGGGGGCTTCTGAGAGAGGCTCTGTGCTCTAAGACTTGGGGCTAGGGAAAGCCGATCAGAAATGTGGGGGCTTGGGGAAGAAGGTAGCTTGTTTTGTGACTAGCTCAATTTTTTTTGAGGGTCCCAGAAACAGGGCCTCCCAAAGCTGTGGCATATTCTAAAATAATTAAACTTAACCAATATATTGTTGAATATTAATTAAATATTCAATATTAATTTTATTAATATTAAATAGTAAGTTTATTAAGACAACATTAAACTTAATATAGAGGTAAACAAAGAAAATACAGCAATCGCACTATTCACAACGTAGGTCCAAGACTTACTAAAAGTATGAGTGCACTGCAGCTGGCAAGAACGATGTGGGACATGACCGGAAACATCTTTTTTTCTATTCTGTCAATGGATCTTTCTGACACTGCAGTAACTCAGAGATATGGTCAAAAGTCTAAACCTAAGTCGAGCGTGGCAGCTCATGCCTGTAATCCCAGCATTTTGGGAGGCTGAGGTGACAGGATCACTGGAGGTCAGGAGTTCGAGACCAGCCTGGCCAGCATGGCGAAACCCCGTCTCTACTAAAAAAAAAAAATTAGCCAGGCATGGTGACTCATACCTGTAATCCCACTTACTTGGGAGGCTGAGGCAGGAGAATCACTTGAACCCAGGAGGCGGAGGTTGAAGCAAGCCACGATCGTGCCACTGCACTCCAGCCTGGGCAATAGAGCAAGACTCTGTCTCAAAAAAAAAAAAAAAAAAAAGTCTAAACAGATGACCTTTATGAACGGAAAGCCCTTTAGGGACAAAGCCAGCACTGGCCATCCCATGGTGTTTCTTACTGCTAGTCCTGCTTTGTTCTCAAGTAAACAGGGGGCCTCCTCTTGGGGCCTTGCCTGCAGGCATGGAGGGTGGAGCAGCCTAAGATGAGCTGGCAGCTTGCTGCTGGCTCCCTGGGGCCTCTTCAAACACCAGGGTTTGTCGGGGATATATTCTCTGACTCACCAGTAGTGATAAGACAGGCCAAGAACCTTTAAGCAAGTCAGACAGCATTCAGGGAGGTTTTAGATTCTTACCACTGGAAGTCTGATTCCAGAATTTGCAAGTTCCTTAACAAAACTGTTGTAGCTTTGACAGAACTGTAGTCATTCTGGGAGCCAAAACAGCAGAGAGAACAATACACGGAATGCTGAACCTGCTGCATGAAAGTGAGGGAAGCTTCATGTCTGCCTCCTCATTGCTGCCTCTATTTATTCATTCAACCAATATTTACTGAGCCCTTTCTAAGTGCCAAGTCTCACAGTGAGTGCTGGAGAAATAATAGCGGACAAACACAGACTTGGTCCCTTCCCGGAGGAGGCCTGCAGTGTATGGGGCTGGGGGAAGGAAGAGGGACCCTAATTGAAAATCACAGAGCAATGTAAGTAGCCACAGCAGCAAATGCTATAAAGGAGAGGCACGTGGGGCTATGAGTACATATAATGAGGTCTGACATGGTTAGGCATGTCAGGAACGGATCTCTGAAAAACAGATATTAAGCTGGATCTGTTATGGTTGAGAAAGGAAAGAGGAGATGGAAGACCATTTTTTAACCAACAAAAATAGTGTGTGCAAAGGCCCTGTGGTGGGAGCCAGGAGAATGTAAAAAACTGAGACGGAGTAGGGCTGGAGCAGAGTGGTGGGGACTTAGGATGGTGCCCAAGGCATCGGGGCATGGGGCAGAGGCCAGGGGGCGGCGGGGGGCGGGGGTGTGTGCGCTGCTGGGGGTGTGCTGGGCCAGGCTGGGAGAGACCTAGCGTGGGTAGGAAAGAGGCTGCCTGTGCAGGGCTTCTGAGCCTAAGAGGTTTTCTTTCATCCTAAGAGCAAAGCAAAAGCTTAAGTAGGGGGAGGGGGACTGGGGACATGTGAATCACATTGGGATTTTGAAAAGGTGACTCTGGCTGCAGTGTTAACATCTCTAAAGGTAATTTCTGCTTTGCAAGTCCAACAAGCAGGATCAGTCTTCAGTCACTGGAAGCAGAAGCTGGTGCCTTGCAGACAGATCTGGGTTTCAATACTGGCTTCATGCCTCACTTCCGGCATGGCCTTGGGCAGGCCAGCCTTTCAGAGCCTTAGTTTCCTCATATATAAAATAGCTGTAATAATACCACTTTCTGCGTTGCTGTGAGAGTTAGGGAAATTAAAGCAAATAAATAGTCTTGCTTGATATACAGCAAACTCTCCTTGGGATATTTTAAAGTAGAAACTGACTTTGATACCATGTATGGCATAAAACAGCTAACATCCAAAAGGGCTGTATAAACTTTCAGCTTGAGGAAAACATGTTGGACCTAACTTCACCTTCCTACAGGTTCACAGTTCGGAAATACTGCACCTACTCTTATCTCTCTCTCTCTCTCTCTCTCTCTCTTTTTTTTGAGACAGGGTCTTGCTCTGTCACTCAGCCTGCAGTGCAGTAGCATGATCACAGCTCACAGCAGCCTCAACCTGCTGGGCTCAGGCAATCCTCTGGCTTTAGCCCCCTGAGGAGCTGGAACTATAGGCACATGCCACCATACTCAGCTAATCAATTTTTTTTTTTGTAGAGACAAGGTCTTACTATGTTGCCCAGGCTGATCTTAAACTCCCGCGCTCAAGTGATCCTCCTGCCTTGGCCTCCCAAAGTGCTGGGATTACAGGCATGAGCCACTGTGCCCAGCCTTACTCCTGTCTCTTTAAAACAACAAAAACACGATAATCAACCAAGCGCTCATTTAACTGTTTGCATAAGGTGCTACAGCCACGCCTTCGGATTTTGGAATTTATCAGATGATAGACCATGGAGAGATGAGCAACCAGAGAACAAACAAATGACAAAAGAGCACTGCAAATATAGAAACAAGTAAGTCACTGGCTGTGGCATGAGGGCACTTGTTGGTTATGAATAAGACACTGCTGGGTGTCATATTTAGCCAGCGTGGGGCTGGTCAGTAAGCCTTCTGTATGGATCAGTCAAGAATTCAACATTGCTTTCATCTCTTGAACGGCCCGGGGCCCTGTCAGACTATAACTCCAGGGCCAGTCGCAGCGGCTCATGCCTGTAATCCCAGCACTTTGGGAGGCCGAGGCTGGTGGATCACTTGAGGCCAAAAGTTGGAGACCAGCCTGGCCAACATGCTGAAACCTCATGTCTACTAAAAATACAAAAATTAGCTGGGTGTGGTGTCAGGTACCCGTAATCCCAGCTGCTTGGGAGGCTGAGGCAGGAGAATCACTTGAACCCAGGAGACAGGGCTGAGATTGCACCACTGCACTCCAGCTTGGGCAACACAGTGAGACTCCATCTCAACAACAACAACGAAAACTTCAGTTGACCATAAGTCAAGGGTCTTGTCAAAATACTCAAGAGCCAGCTTTCAGTGGTTCCCACTGGCCAATGATGAGACAATGTAAGCATCGGGGACATAAAATACATTAAATACATTTAAATCCTTGAGTTTGTAATAGCACTTTAAAAATATTGATCACCTAGCCTGGGCAACATAGCGACAACTTGTCTCTACAACAAATACAAAAGTTAGCCGGGTGCGGTGGTCCTAGCTTCTTGAGGGGGTGTGCTAAGGCAGGAGGATCACTTGAGCCCAGGAGTTTGAGGCTGTAGTGAGCTTTGATTGTACCATTGTATTCTAGCCTGGGTGACTGAGTGAGACTCTGTCTCCAAAATGTAGATGTATCTATATATCTCTGTCTATATATATTGATCACCACTGAAAGGTGAAATGAAACCAATACACTATTTTGAAAATTTGTGGGCCGGGCGCGGTGGCTCACGCCTGTAGTCCCAGCACTTTGGGAGGCCGAGACGGGCGGATCACGAGGTCAGGAGATTGAGATCATCCTGGCTGACACGGTGAAACCCCGTCTCTACTAAAAATACAAAAAATGAGCCGGGCCTGGTGGCGGGCGCCTGTAGTCCCAGCTACTGGGGAGGCTGAGGCAGGAGAATGGCGTGAACCCGGGAGGCGGAGCTTGCAGTGAGCTGAGATCCTGCCACTGCACTCCAGCCTGGGCGACAGAGCGAGACTCCGTCTCAAAAAAAAAAAAAAAAAAAAAAAGAATGAAAATTTGTGAATAAAGGAAAGGAATCAAATATTTATCCTCCCTTTCTGACATGTACTATACCAAATAAAACTGTAGATGTGGGGAAATTTTTTCTTTATAGAAAATTTGAGCTGATAAATGAAGGAATGGTAGAATTAGTTTTATTTATTTATTTTTATTTTTTTATTTTTTTGAGACAGAGTCTTCATTCTCACACTCAGGCTGGAGTGCAGTGGTGGGATCTCGGCGCACTGCAACCGCCACCTCCTGGGTTCAAGCGATTCTCCTGCCTCCGCCTCCTGAGTAGCTGGGATTATAGATGCCCGCCACCACGCTCAGCTAATTTTTGTATTTTTAGTAGAGATGGGATTTCACCATGTTGGCCAGGCTGGTCTCGAACTCCTGACCTCGGATGATCCTCCTGCCCCAGCCTCCCAAAGTGCTGGGATTACAGGCGTGAGCCACCGCACCCCGCCATAATGACAGAATTATAATATCACTATTTTCTTCTAATCATTAGTGAATTAATGAATCTAGACATTAATCATCAATGGTTACTAACATCATGAAAAAGATACCCTCTCCTCAATTATGTGCCTACTGATGGAAGAACACAATGAAACGAATGCCTGCCCTGCAAAAAAACTGAACTGGATACAAGTGAACTACATGTAACTACCAATTTTTAGCAAATAGAACCGAGGAACATGTTAAATGATACAGATTATGAGAAACTCTACAGAATAAAGTGCCCAATTACTAAAACAAATGAATTGTAATTTAAAAAAAGAGATGGTGGAGAAACCCAAAGAAACTTTATGAGACATATTACCCAGTTGCAAGGAGGGGGTTCAAACAAACTGTAACAATATTATTAAAATATTGATAATTGCCAACTTAAACACTAGTGTGATATTTGATGATCTTTAGGAATTATTAACTTTATTTTTATTTTTTTCAAGGTGGAGTCTCACTCTGTTGCCCAGGCTGAAGTGCAGTGGCACAATCTTGGCTCACTGCCACCACCGCCTCCCAAGTTCAAGTGAGTCTCCTGCCTCAGCTTCCCGAGTAGCTGGGACTACAAGTGCATGTCACCATCCCTGGCTAATTTTTGTATTTTTAGTAGAGACCGAGTTTCGCCATGTAGGCCAGGCTGGTTTTGAACTCCTGACCTCAGGTAATCCACCTGCCTTGGCCTCCCACAGTGCTGGGATTACAGGTGTGAGCCATCGTGCCCGGCCTATTGTTAACTTTTTAGATATGCTAACAGTATCATGGCTAAGTTTGAAAGAGATAACATTTTTCATTTTTAGGGATACAAATGGAACTATGTACCGTTAGATGAATGGTACGAAATCTAGAATTTGCTTTAAAATAATAGAAGAGGGGATGGAGGGATGGGTTGAGGTATTCATAAAGCAAGATTAGCCATGAGCTAATAAGTGTTGAAAGTGGTCCATGGGCTCATGGTAGTTTGATATTTTCCATAATAGAAAAGTTTAAAAACATTCATTGGCCAATGTATCTGTCCATTTCTTTTAATAGTAAAAACATTATTATTAGTGGTATTATATTAATATGAAGTCTCACTTCGTGGATTCACCGAGTCCCTTTCATGAGAGAAATGGAGGTTGGCCTTGGCTGTTAGGGAACGTAGATTCTAATCCATTCACCAGCCCAGTGATTTGGGAACTTCAGCTCTCTGGGTCTCCCTGTACTCCTTTGGAAAATGAGAGACGAGAGACGAAGTTGACTGCTGCAGTGACTAAGAGATTTGGGTCCTGCAGTCTGACTGTCTGGGTTGGAATCAAGTTTCCCCATAGGTACCCTTGGGTAAATTTACTTTATCCCTCAGGGTTTCATCTTCCTGTTTTGTAAAATGTAAATAACAATAACACTGACCTCGAAGTGTTGTTGTGAAGATTACATAAATGATTTCGTGCATTCATTCCATCAACATTGAACAGCTAGTCTCCAGCTCTGGGAGGGGAATGGGATGGAGTGGCAAAGAAAATACAGGGGCCAGTCTGTGTAGCGCCTAAAGGGAGACCCCAGAGCACCCATGGTAAACACGAAATAAGATGCAGTATTTCAAATAGCTAGAACTGAGACGAAAACACAACGCAGCAATTTGATGGAGAGCAACTTCGAGAAAGGTGAGCTGCAACATTAACTAGGCTGATCTGGGACAGCGTGGCGGAGGTGACATCTGAGCCCCACCTGACTTAGAGGACGTCAGCTATGGATGATCCGGGTTTCCATACGCAGCAGCGGTTCTCAAGCCAGGTGACTGCACCGCCCTAAACCTCCCTCCACTTTTGGCAATGTCTGGGGATTTTTGGTTGCCACCACTGGAGATTGGGGGTTTGTTCTGGTATCATTTAGTGGGTATAGGCTAGGAACGCCGCCCAGTATCCTATAGACAGGACATCCCAAGGCCCCCAAATTAGCTGGTCCAAAGATAAGGAGAGAAGAGCAAGGGCAAGGGTACTGCAGGAGTCAGAAAAGAGCTTGCTGTGTTCAGAAAACTCAAAATCCAGTGTGGTTGAGTGAGGACGATGAAGAATGAGGTAGACTGGGCTAGACTATGGAGCACTTTTCAGGCTATGGTGAGGAATTTGGAATTATCCTCAAAGCAGTGGAAAACCCTTGAACAGTTTTAAACAGAAGGGGAAACGCTTTGCATATATAAGCGCTTAATAAATACTGTCTATTATTAATACTGTTATCATCATTGTGTCTTCCCTACTCTGCTCCAGACCCGGCCCATGCCTCAGCGCGGCCGCAGTGACTCCTCCTGGCCAGCAGAGGGCGCTAGCAGACACTTGGCCACCGGCCGCCTGGGGCGGGCCTCCTCTTGCCGTCCCCTTCCTCGTCTTTTCCCCTCAGGAGAAGTCGGGAAGGTGGCGGCGGCGGCGGCGGTTGTCCCGGCCGCGCCGGTTGGTGTGTCCCGTCAGCCCGCGTACCGCAGCGCCCGCGCCGCGTCGAGCCCAGTACAGCCGAGCCGCTGCGGCCGGGTCCGGCGCGGGCGGCGCGCGCTGACGGAGGGCGGCGGCCGCGGCCAGGGCGGCCCGTGGGACCGCGGGCCCCCGGCGCAGCGCCGCCCGGCTCCCGGCCCTGCCGGCCTCCTCCCTTGGCGCCGCGGCCATGGCGGCCAGCGCGAAGCGGAAGCAGGAGGAGAAGCACCTGAAGATGCTGCGGGACATGACCGGCCTCCCGCACAACCGAAAGTGCTTCGACTGCGACCAGCGTGGCCCCACCTACGTGAACATGACGGTCGGCTCCTTCGTGTGTACCTCCTGCTCCGGCAGCCTGTGAGTGCGGGGCAGCCAGGCTGGTGTCGGGCCCTTCCCGGGAGGTGGGGGAGCGGGCGGGGAGACCGGGACCCTGCCGGGGCCGGGGAAGCGCTGGGCGGCGTGGGAGGCTGTCAGAGGCGGCCGTTGGGCGCCGGCTGGCGGGCGCGGCGTGGGAGGCTGCGGGCTGGATGCGCTGGGCCGGGGCAGCCGGGCTGGAGCAGCCGGGCTGGGGATGCGCTTTCGGTTTTGCCGGGTAAGGGTTTACGTTCTGTGCTGCCTTCGTGGGTGGGACGTGGGCGGGGTTGGGGTCCAGGAGGGGGCGCCCGGGGCGAGCCTCCCTGGTCTCCGCCGAGCCTGCGGCCGCCGCCCTTGCTCTCCAGCTCCCCGGGGCGCCGGGCTGTGTTGGGGGGGAAGACGCTAGGAGGCCGGGGAGGTCCATGCGGGTCCTTTGTGTGCCCCGCCTCTCAGCGGCCCGGGCGCGGCGGTGCGGAGCGAGGCACCTGCTGGGCGCCTGTGCGGGGGGTCGGGGAGAAGCTGGGGTGGGAGGGAGGAGGGAAGCCTGCCTCGCCGGTGCCTTTTTTCCTGGGTCGAGAGTACCTAGGTAACTGGGAGAAAGCAGGCACTTAGGAATAGTAGCAGGATGAAAGCATCTTGGTGGCAGATATGAATCCCCAGGGAGAAGTTCGAAAGGATTAATTGCGGGAGAGGGAGGCAGAGGAGCAGATTTGAAGCTGTGGGATTTTAGTTTTATGGTCCAAAGAGAGTGTTGAGGAGTTTGGGGAAAGTTTTAATGGCAGTGAAGTACCGACTAGGAGCTATGTGGTTCTAAATATGATGGAGTTGTTTGTGAAACTTATCTGTATCTCGTTATCAATACCCGAGTGCCCTGGCGGTACACAGAAATGAGAGCTAGCAAGTCAGCATGATTTCAGAAAGACACTACCTTCTTGAGTTACTGGGATGATTTGTTTGTTCTTCTTTGCTTCATTAAGCTTTATTTTGATAAAGATTTTTATTGCCGTGCAATTTCATATGGAAAATGTACAGGTGGTTTTGGAATTGATAAAATGCTTTTATATTATTGTCTTGTATTTAAAGTTACTAACAACGTAGCGGTTACTAAGTATTCTTAAAACCTTTGCTTGTGAGATTAATACTGAGACAAAGCACATAATACTTTATGTGGGAAAATTGATTTCTTAAAACTTAGAAAATACAGAACATGTCTAGTAATGTACTATTTGCTTTTTAAAGTTGGGCAAAGAGGCATTATTAGTATTACATGAGTTACTTCTTCAGCAGACATTTTTTTGGTGCCTATTAGGTTGTGTAAAGGCCCTGGGGTGTGCTAATAAATATAGCGAAGTCTTGTTCTCTTGGTTCTTACAGTCCAGTGGGGATGCAAAGTAAGAAAAATGTCATGGGCAAGTACTATGCTGAACTTTAAAATTGTTTGATATGAGAGTCCTCACGGTTACTTTTAGGCTGTGTAACCAGGGAAACACTCTGAGAAGTTGCCAGTTAATGATATTCTTGAATTACTACAGAATCACAGAGCTGGGTGGTATCAGGTAGGTAGCCTGGTTCATGCATTTCATTTACAGAAAAAGGAGTAAAGCTGGAAAGTTGTTACTTACGTTGGACAATATTGGTTCCAAAATGAAGCCAACAGAACAATTGTAATTGTATTTGATTTTTATTACATGGTTAAGATGTATGTCCTGCTTTTACTAAACAGGTCCTTTAGTCCATGTAAAGTATTCGGTTTGAAAAAAATCCATATATTTACACTTCCGGATTTCTGACATTTCTGTGTAGTCCTTGTAAGTACAGCAGCAAATACGTAATATCAAGGAAATATTTTCAAATTTCTTCCTAGATACCACATTTCAGAAACATTCTATATAAAAGGATGTCTCAGCATAATGACAATTATTTATCCTAATGGAATTTAATCTGTGGCAGATAGGACTTCATTTCTCTGTTGAGTCATTCCACAAATATTTATTGCCCACTTGTCCTGTGTCATAAGTTACTTGGATCTTAACTGTTCTGTGGAGCGTGCCTTGTAAGTATGTAAACATAGAGTTACAATATATTGTAGTATTTCCTCTCTGTGAATGAGATAGCCATGAAATACGTAAATGATATATAGCTTCTCTGGGAGTTGATGCCTGAGCAAAGACCTTTAAGGACAAATTCTGCTTCATGTAGTTGAAAGATCAAGTACTTATGAGCTAGGTACACACAGCTTTGAATCCTGACTCCAAGTATTAGTTACGCAGTATTGAGAATGCCACTCAATCTATTTGAGCTGGAGTTTTCTCATATATGAAACATTGAGGATAAGATTTCCCTTGTAGGTTTTGGGTGTAGATTTGTTTTCAGTATTAAAAATAATGTATCTTAAACATCTCACGTATTGCCTGATGTATAGCAAGTGCCCCATAGACGAGAAGCATCAAGGGAGATGCTTGATTCCATGAGTAAGGGAACAATACTGTATGTGAAAAATATTAAATAAGAAGTATCCTAATAAAAATCTGTCACTTTGGATTTTATGGTTGTAACTCAAAACCGGAATCAAATTGGTTTAAAAATATGAAGGGTTTATTGATTGATTTTAAAGTAAAACTATCCAGTGGCTTAATAGTATTGCCTAGATTTTCCTCATTCAAGTATGGTTGTCCCCAGCTCCTGGGTGTACTGCCTTAATTATGTCGTTGGTCCAATACTTTCAAAAGTTCTGCATTTCCCTCTAATTGGGTTAGCTTAGATCATGCCACAACTGGACACATGTTCTACCCTGACTTCATTGTCACAAGGATCCCCAAATAGAGTTCCCAAATCTGAAATCTAGAATTCCTGGGATGTAGGGAATGAAGACTGGAGTGGCAACCATCAGATGTCTACTGCAGAACGTTGGAGGGACAATAGCTTCTGAAGATTTTTTTCTTTGACAAGCAATAGTGCAGGAAAATAATTTAGGAAGAATAATATGACTCAGGTTTAATAATTATGTATTTACTGTTTAGATGACATGGTATAATTGAAAGAATATGAATTTGAAGTCAGATTTTGACAGTGCTTTGTGGCTTAGGTCTAGGTATTAAACTAGGCCACTACATGCAGGTTGGCCCAGATCCACCCTCTTAGCCTCAGTTTCTTTCTTTGTGATAAGAAGATAACGTATAGCTCAGGGTTGTTAAGAGGATTCAATGACACACATACTTACTGTATTTACTTATTTGAACACATACTGTATTTGAGGATAGGGCTAAGCACTGAAGTTACAAATATTGAAATAAGGCATGCTAGCTGCCATTCCTTGATTTACCTGGAAAATATGATACATAGCAAATAGTATCCACTATCATGAATTCTAAATCTTAGGATAGTGACATACCTTCTATCGTTTATACTAATACTTTTAAAAAAAATAAATTGAACTAGCATCTTGTTAATGTTACTAGAGTTGGAGCTAATCTTTCCTGTTTCTTGTTTTCCAGATGACTGTCCTATATGCTTGAATGATGTTCATTCAGAGTATATAACTGAATTTAGATTGTGAAACTTTAAAATGAACTTCAGAGTTAGATGCAGTTAAACTATTTGTTACTGAGGCAGAATGATGAAGGCATCCTGATTGGTTTGTCACTATCTTTTATTATCTTTCTGATTGTATTTATGGAAATCCCTAAAATTATCAATGGACACTTCAAACATTTAGAATATAGCCAACAGTAAAATTGGCTTTCATGTTAAAGAACTTCTAGTTGATTTAAAGACTAGTTTTAGGTTAAATTATTTGTTTTATAGATACTATAAATATTAGTATAATTGATATGTAGTATAAAAGATTGTCCTATCCTTAAAAAGTGATCCATACATTTTTCAGTGAGGGTTTAGATAAAATAATAACATTTGAGAAAGAGGTTGCTGCTCTTAATACCATCTATTTTATGTGGACAGTGCATTTAAGCTTGAAATTTCACAGGTAATAAATGTAGCTGGATAGTAACTTATATTCCATTGAGTCTGTGTACATTTTGACTCTTGAGATGAATATTACAAAAATTTTAATTTTTTTAGATGACACATGAAAAGAGGTATTTAATGTTTTTATACAATTAGTAGCATTAGGATGGATTGCAAATCAGATGCTCTTTTGGAGCTCTGTATAATATTCAGGACCTTATGAGGTCACAGTGAGCAGGGATTTATATTCTTAATACCTTTTTTACTCTTTTTGGATACTCTGATATGGCCACATTAAGTATTTAGAGTAAGTGGCCAAAATATTTTACACTTTTTCTTTGGTTTTTTTTTTTTTTTTTTTTTTTGAGATGGAATCTGTGATCTCGGCTCACCGCAACCTCTGCCTCCTGGGTTTGAGCCATTCTCCTGCCTCAGACTCCCGACTCGCTGGGATTACAGGCACCCATCACCAGGCCCGGCTAGTTTTTGTATTTTTAGTAGAGATGGGGTTTCGCCATGTTAACCTGGCTGGTCTTGAACTCCTGACCTCAGTTGATCCACCGCCTTGGCCTCTCAAAGTGCTGGAATTACAGGCATGAGCCACCTCGCCTGGCCTACATACATTTTCGTTTGTGAAGGACATTTTTATTTTAAGCAAATATTTAGTAAGTGCCAGATACTAGCCCATGTGCTGGAGATATAACAGTGAAAGTATTTATTGAAAAAAATAAAAACTATCGAGTGCTAGCTGTGTGACAGACATTCTAGTAACAGTGATATGAGGAAGGTACTATTATCCAAGCTCAACTTTAAGTTGTAAAATTAGTGCACACTCTCAGTGTTTCGCTGTTACAACCTGCTGGAAGTTGGGATCTGGAACTGATGCTGATTCCACCACCAAAGAATGTATGGTTACCATGGTTACTGTAAATTGTTGTGAATTTTATATTTTGGGGATTTAAATGGTAGATTTTACTTCATTGTATTTTAAATGGCAGAATAGACTTACCTTTTTTTTTTTTTTTTTTTTTTTTGAGATGGAGTTTCACTCATTGCCCAGGCTGGAGTGCAGTGGCGTGATCTCAGCTCACTGCAACCTCTGCCTCCCAGGTTCAAGCAACTCTCCTGCCTCAGCCTCCCAAGCAGCTGGGATTACAGGCATGCACCACCATGCCCGGCTAAATTTTTTTGTATTTTTAGTAGGGACGGGGTTTCACCAGCTGGTCTTGAACTTCTGGACCTCAGGTGATCCACCTACCTCGATCTCCCCAAAGTCCTGGGATTACAAGCATGAGCCACCATGCCTAGCCCAGAATAGATATTTTATGATGCATCATAAATGTTTGTTTATGGCTGTGTCATGCTTTTTATTATTTTTAAGGAACTTCTTAGCTCCAAAATGTGTGTTCTTATCTTTGAGTTTTATTGAGAAAATACTGTTGTGTATTCTGAATTCAATGGGAAAGATGGTGCCATTCCAACAGCAATTCTTTTGAATTTGGCATGTCCATACTACCATGTGCTGTAATTCTCGTGCTATTTTTTTATAGTTGAATTCTAATTAGAACCCCTCATTCTGTGCAGTCAGGATTGCTAGTGGATAAGTTTATCAAAAAATTCAGTTAAAGCAAACAATCAGTAAAGAAAAAAAAATACATACATGCACACATACATATATGTGTATCTATTATATATACATATATAATATATATTTAGCAAGCATAGGTTTTTTTTTGTTTGTTTGGGTTTTGTTGTTGTTTTGTGACAGGGTCTCTGTCGCTCGGGCTAGAGTACAGTGACATTATCGTGGTTCACTGTAGCCTTGACCTCCCCGGGTTTAGGTGATCCTCCGACCTCAGCTTCCCAGGTACCTGGGACTACAGGTGTGTGCTACCATGCCCAGCTAATTTTTGTAGAGATGGGGTTTCGCCATGTTGTCCAGGCTGATCTCCAACTCCTGGCTCAAGCAATCCTCCCACCTTGGTCTTCCAAATTGTGGGGATTACAAGCCTGAGTTATCATGCCCTGCCTCAAGCTTAGGTTTTTAAATTTTAACATACAACTGTTAATTTCCTGGCACATAAGACTTTGAATATGGGTCCACTGGTTAGATTCTTTGTCCACCAATATAATTTATGTCCACTTACATATAATTTATGTCCAGTTATATATAATTGTCCACTAATATGCTATTTATGATTTTTAGCATTTTAATGTACTTATAAAACAGTTTGAATGCTGAATTCTTCTAGATTTTTATGATTTTTCTCTCAGTCTTTTATAGTCCTTTTCCATGGTCAAATAACAGCTTATCCTAGTGACTTGTTTTAGTCTCTAAAAATACTTAGTTTACATGGAAATAATTCTTCTTACTCCTGCCATTGTTTTACATGACATTCACTTAAACTATATACTTACCAAGTACCATACCAACTGTATTACCAAATACTATACCAGACAAATTTTGATAAGCATAAAACTCACTCACTCCTGAGAGAGGAGCAGGAGAGAGTGGCCTTCTAGCCATGAATGTTCATTGTGCAGTAGGCATTAACTTTAGGTTTTTCAGAGAGAAGGAGGAACATAGATTTAACCAGCAAATTGGATAAGAAAGACTCTTCTGTATGGTGCTATGGGGTACCTTTTATACTGGGAAAACTCCAGCATTCGGGGAGTGGTGACATCATTTGACCATAACCGCGTATAAAGGTATCATTGCCTTGTTAAGCCTTTTTCTGTTTCTTATTCATTCATCCATCGTTTTTGGCATGTGATTTTTAAACACTGGCTTTTAGTTTCAAAGTGGATAAAATACAGTTTAGATTAAATTTATATTAAATTTTATAATATTAGTGCATTATAAATGAAAAGAAATAAGACTTTGTTTTAAAAGAACTTGCTGATCTCTGGATCTCAATTTGAAAATCATTGTCTCTTTGGAAACCTCTGTATCTGTTCCAATAGCATTCTTTGGAAAACAGGCAGATCTCCTTATTTGATATTTTCCTTCTTTTCTATGCAGCATGCATGATGTTCACATTTGTGAGAAACTGCTATGGAAATATTCAGGACTAGGTGTTATTACCCCCCTCATTTTTTCCCCCACTCTGTAATGTGTTTTATAATTCAAATCAAAGTGATGATTGTCTAGGGAGATACAACTTGGATACCTTTAATGTATGTAAAAAACGTTTTTAAATCATTTATAACTTTGAGTACTTAGATTAATAGCATGTTCCTTGTGACATCTTTTACAACCTTACACATGAGAACCATTGCTAAAGACATCTGATTGAACATTAGAATGAAATTCATGAACTATACAGTGGAGACAGGAAACTTATTTGAATTGTCTGAAATACAGAGAATTAATTTTTGTTTGAGTTAGAACATACTTTGCTCAAAGACTTCTGACTAAGATAGCAGTCTTTTTGATTGACACCGTACATGTTTTGTAGAGGTCATAATTATACCTTGCTTTTATTCTGGTTGCTTATTTTAAGAGGAATGTTAACAAACTGGAGCATGCTCCAAGGAATCTGATCAAGATGGTAAGGAAGTTTGAAACTATGTATTAGAGGAACATTTGCAGGAACCAAAAATGCTACTAGCTTAAAGAAGAAAATATTAGACGATGGGGGAGCTGTACACATGATCACCGTCATTGGATAATTTAAGGCATTGGGAGAGGTAATAGATTTGTTTTTATGACTCTAGGGGGAGATGCACCACCAGCGTTTGTAAGTTATGGAGAAACAGTATACGTTTAGAAAAGGAAAGAGGAATTTTCCTTGTAATTGTCAGATTCCAAAAATTCTTGTCTTTCCGTAGTTCTTATTTTATTTTATTTTACTTTATTTTTGAGACGGAGACTCACTCCATCTCCCAGGCTGGAGTGCAGTGGCGCCTTCTCAGCTCACTGCAACCTTCATCTCTCAGGTTCAAGCGATTCTCCTGCCTCAGCCTCCCTGGTAGCTGGGATTACAGGCATGAGCTGTAATGAACTTCCTTCATTATGATCAGACGCATCAGCTACCTTTTTTTTTTTATTTTTATTTTTTCACCGTTTCTGGGTAGTTTTGTAATCTTCTGCTCTGGAAATGCTGCTGTCTAGGCCTGCTGTGCGCCTCTCATACCGGAACTTTTCTTCTGCCTTCATTCTGGAAATTCCTTTCACCTGTAACCTATGTTAGATGCTGTCTTTCCAGGACCCCCACATTTCCATTAACCTCCTGATGAAAGGTGAATGAGAGGTCATTTTTGAAAGGCACAAAGCTGAAAATGTTTTATTCTGCCCTCATTTAAAAAATTAGTTTGTCTACATTCACAAAGGTGAAAATAATTTACCCTTGAAACTTTTAATATATTGCTTAGTTGTCTTCAAACCTTCAGTGTTGCTGTTGAGAAGTCTGATGCTGTTCTTATTACTGAGTCTTTCTGACCCACTTTTTTTCTTCCGTCTTTGGAGTATGTGAGATCTTCTTTTCTTCCTGCTGTTCAGAACCTCATATTGAAGTATTTTGGTATAGGTCTTTTGTGCAGTGTTTTAGGCTTTTTTTTTTTTTTTTTTTTTTTTTTTTTTGTGACTCTGTTTGGAAACTCACGCTTTTTATAGTTGAGACATATTTTTTCCAGTCTTCTTTTTTGGGGAATATAAAAGCCTATGATGCCACTGTTTTGGGAGCCAAGTTGAGGGAGGTGACTCTTATTCTGTGTGTACGATCTTAGATAATCCTCCAGCTTTTAACATGGTGCCTAACAAGAATCTTCAGCAGTGTCTGAGTTTGAAGTCTCTGTGGTATAACGTCTTTAATTTAAAACTTTCCTTCAGACTTCTGCCTAGGGCTGGTGGGAGTATGCTTTTGGCTGTTGAGGAGCTGGAGAGTCTAATGATTTCTGACCCCACTTTAAGCCTCACCTGTATCCAGTTCCTTCAGTAAATCTTCATAGGTCCTGTGGCTATGAAGTTTCCAGTTGGCTTCTCCCACCTTTGCAGAAGCTTTTGTTTTGGCTTTCTCCATAAAGTCAGTTACTACTGGTATTTTGTTTTTCTTCCAAATTTTGTTATTTAGAGAACTGTCGTGTGTTTTTGGGCTCCTCTCTTGTTCTCTGACCTTCTGTCTAGTTATTTTAATTTTTGTGGGCACATAGTAGGTGTTTGTGTGAGGTACACAAGATGTTTTTGATATAGGCATTCAGTGTGAGATAAACACATCAAAGTAACCCTCTGTCTCTTGTGGGTTAATACTTTCTTATTCCTTTACTGTCATTTCATTGGGGGTTTGGGGATATGAAGACATTGAGATTTTGTCCACTGCTCTTAACTAGAATGCCTTAATTGGGTTTAAATCATAACTTGAATATTATTTTTTAGATGCTTGCTCTAAGTGTTACAAGGACCTTATGGTGTAGTATTTGTGGCTTTCCCAGAAACTCAGAATAACAATTAGAATTTATATCACACTTATTATTGTATGGAAAGCTAAATATATTCAGTTTTTTAATATTGGACTCTGGATAGATGAATATTTTGGACTAGCCAACCTATATGATGTCTTCGCATCAATAGTTTGTAGATTTGATAACCTACTAAAGGCACCTTCCATCTGTTCTAGATTTTATTTTATTTTATTTTATTTTTTGAGACAGAGTCTTGCTCTGTCGCCCAGGCTGGAGTGCAGTGGCCGGATCTCAGCTCACTGCAAGCTCCGCCTCCCGGGTTTACGCCATTCTCCTGCCTCAGCCTCCTGAGTAGCTGGGACTACAGGCGCCTGCCACCTCGCCCGGCTAGTTTTTTGTATTTTCTAGTAGAGACGGGGTTTCACCGTGTTAGCCAGGATGATCTCGATCTCCTGACCTCGTGATCCGCCCGTCTCGGCCTCCCAAAGTGCTGGCATTACAGGCTTGAGCCACCGCGCCTGGCCTGTTCTAGATTTTAAATGTATAATTTTATACTATGAAACATATCTAATATTTTTAGTAAATAACTAGGATGGGCTAGATCTAAATGTCAACTTTATTACTTTCTGCCAATATTATTAGCAACTACATAAACTTCCACAGGTTATTAAAAATATTTTAACCAGCTTCTCCCCCAGCAGGATAAAAACAATGAATAAAACTAACTAAATAAGCTTTCCTACTTACTCATCCAGCACAGATTGTTGTTTGAATTGAACAAATGGCTATTTGCAAGATGATTTGAGGCCTAGTTAAGTGCAGCGTACTGATGGACATATGGAATGAGTCACACCATCTGGTTACAGTCGTACCTGGGTGGTGGTCATTAAAACTAAATCTCCTGGGGATCTGCAAATGGCTTAATTATACCACAAAGATGTATTGGGCTGCACCAGTGGGCTACTTTGAACTTCTTGAAACCAATTAACTTGGAAACATGTTTTCAAGATATGAAAGTCTTTTTTTTTTTTTTTTGCACAGAACTGAAGACTTAAAATGTGTATTTGAGGATCTGGAATGGGTGATACTTCAGTATTGGCCCTATAAAAGTAATGTGGTTTACATACCCAACACTTTCATCCAATAGTTATGACTAATATCATTACAGAAAGGTGTTTTATAAACACTGAATTCACCCTGCAGCTAGAAGAACTTTGGCAAAGAAGGGAGGTGACACCAGGTTCCAGGAATACATCTTAAAAATACTTGTTTTGATTCACTACAGGATTTTATTCACTTAAGTGATCAAATTTGGTAGGTGGAGATAGTCTGCTAATGATATATTTATTTTAATTAGTCTAAAAATTGTGGTTACTATAGATAGTAACATGAAATCAGGACTACAGTTTTTTTGTTTCTTAACATATATTATCATTTTTTGATATACAGTTCCGTGAATCTTAACTTATGTATACATTCATATACCATCACTAAAATTAGAACATGCAAGTTTTCCATCACCCCAAAAAACTTTCAGCCCTTGTTTTTACTGTACTCCTGGCAATTACTGATCTGTTCTCCAACACTGCAGGTTTTGTCTTTCCAAGAATGTTGTGTAAATGGACTCATAACTTTTCTAGATTGCCTTTTTTCACTCAGCATAATATCCTTCAGATTAATCCAGGTTTGTTGTTGTTTATCTTAATAGTTTGTTCCTCCTTGTTGCTAAGTAGTATTCCATTGCTTGTTTGTTTTTCCATTCTTCGTTTGAGGAGTTTCTAGTTTTTGATATATATGAATGGAAATGCTGTAAATGTTTATGCACAGGTTTTTGGGTGAACGTAAGTTTTCATTTCACTTGGGTAAATATCTAGAGCTAGGTTGTATGGCACATGCATGTTTAATTTTATTAAAAATTGACCAAGTTTTTTTTGGCATTGTGTTGATTTTCCCTTTTACTTGTGGAATTGCATTTTCTTTTATGGTCACAATTGAAATTGTGCTATTGATATTAACATTCCAGAGTCAATCAGTATTTTAATCTTCTATTAATACAAGGTCTTTAAAAATACAAAGTAGTTTCATTTAAGTGGGTTTTTTTTGTTGTTGTTTTTTGAGATGGAGTTTTACTCTGTGGCCCAGGCACAGTGGCGGGATCTTGGCTTACTGCAACCTCCGCCTCCCAGGTTCAAGTGATTCTGCTGCCTCAGACTCCTGAGTAGCTGGGATTGAGGATTGCCACCACATCGGCTATTTTTTGTATTTTTAGTAGAGATGGGGTTTTAACCATGTTGGCCAGGCTGGTCACGAACTCCTGACCACAGGTGATCCACCTGCCTGCTGGGATTACAGGCGTGAGCCACCGCGCCCGGCTCATTTAAGTGTTATTTTTGGTAAACATATTATTTGTCCCTTTTTTCCTTCTGTAAATTGGATGTTACTATAATAAGATATTTGTTTAGATTTGCCAGTTACAGTTTTCTTTGCTTACCCTTTTGTGTCTCTGGACTTTCTTGGGTCATTTTTCTTCTTAAAGTATATACAGTATAAGCTTCTTTAACGAAGATCTCTGGTTTTTTTTTGTTTTTGAGATGGAGTCTCACTCTGTTAGCCAGGCTGGAGTGCAGTGGCATGATCTTGGCTCACTGTAACCTCTGTCTCCTGAGTTCAAGTGGTCTTCCTGCCTCAGCCTCCCCAGTAGCTGGGATTATAAGTGTGCACCACCATGCCCAGTTAATTTTTGTATTTTTTCATTGTTGTTAATTGAGATGGGGTTTCACCATGTTGGCCAGGCTGGTCTCGAACTCCTGAACTCAAGTGATCTGCCCACCTCGGCTTCCTGAAGTGCTGGGATTACACACATAAGCCACCGTGCCTGGCCTAGTGGTTTTTTGTTTGTTTGTTTTTGTTTTTTTTATCTGAAGATACTGTTATTTTGATCTTATACTTCAAATACAGCTTTGCTGGATTCACAAGTTATTTTTTCTTACCGCTTGAAGATAATATTCCATGGTCTTCTCCCTTCCATTGAGAAGTCTACTGCTAGCCAAATTTTGTTCCCTATATTTTCTTTCCAGTTGCTTTTAAGATCTTCTCTGTCTTTGAAGTTTCACTGAATTGTTCTTTTTTTTTTTGAGACGGAGTCTTGCTCTGTCGCCCAGGCTAGAGTGCAATGGTGTGATCTTGGCTCACTGAAGCCTCCGCCTTGGCAGGTTCAAGTGATTCTCCTGCCTCAGCCTCCTGAGTAGCTAGGATTACAGGTACCTGTAATCAGGTACCATGCCCAGCTAATTTTTTTTTTTTTTTCTTTTCGGTAGAGATGGGGTTTTACTAGGTTGGCCAGGCTGGTCTGGAACTCCTGACCTCAGATGATCCACCTGCCTTGGCCTCCTAGAGTACTGGGATTACAGATGTGAGCCACTGCACCCAGCCCGAATTGTTTTCAAATTGAATTTTATTTATCTGTATTTTGATGGGCTGTGCTTTTTATATCTGTAGATGTATGACTTTTATTGGATCTGAAAAATCTCAGTCATTATCACTTCAGTGTTACCTTCCAGTTCATTAATTGTCTCTTTAGGTATGTCTAACTGCTTTCTTATTTGGTGAATTTTTAATTTCCACTTTTGTAGTTTTTCATTTCTGAAAATTCTGATTTTTAAATTTGCCTCATTCTGATAATTACGTATTTCCTGTTCATTTTTACTCCATCTTTCATTTATTTTAATGTTCCCTATACACTATATTTCATAACTGGTAATTCTGATAACTAAAGTCTTGGAGGGAGGTGGTGTTAATATTTTGCATTTACTGACTCAAGCTCATGGGTTTGTTTCATTTTTGTGTGATAATTTTTATTGCAGCCTCATATTTTATTGAACTTAATATTTGGAAATCTTGATAGCTTAAATTGAAGATGCATTCCTTTAGAGAGAATTTGCGTGTTCATGGGATCCTAGGATCCTGTGTAACCTGAAGGTATTTTATTTTCCATCCAGGGTCTTAGGTTTAACTTCACAGAGATATCTGAGGTTGAGCTCTCTCATCTCGCCTTGGCTATTGTTGGCACTTGCCTTCTGAGCAACATTGCATCTTGTGCATAATGTGGGACACATTTCTGGTTTCGGCTTAATTTTTGATTTTTTGTCTTTCTTTTCTGTGGGGTGGGGGATCCTTAGAGATTTCCCTTTCTAAAAAGTTCAACAGTATGTTAATAGTCGTAGGGTTTTTGGGGGGTAATTTATGGACTATCATATTGTAGTAGAGGAGGCTTTTCATTTTGCCATACTGTTGGAAGTAGAAATTAATGAGATTAAATATGTAAAGTGCCAGTCTAGATACTGTATACATATTAATTTCTTACTGCCTTATTAAGTTACATTTTGCCGACTAGTTCATATAAGAGTGCTTTATATGGTATAGTTTATTCTTGGTTATTTGTTGTGGACACTTTCCTTAGTCTATTTTCTAATTTAAATTTTAATATATTTTCTATATGAATTTTAAACATGTATGTTTACTTTGTTGTTTATTGTTTCAGAGAGAGAAATATTTATTCTGTGTTCTGTTATTCTGAAAAGAAAGTTATGCAAGATTGAACCTTGGTAGAGTTTACATCTTAATAGAGAACCAAAGAAATTCCATTAATTTCTTTTGCTTGGTAATTTACGTATTTATTATATTTAGAGCAGTGGTTCTCAGCTGAATGGGTTTTACCCTGTGGGGGATATTTGGCAATGTCTGGAAACAGTTTTGATTGTCAGTATCTGATGAAGGGTGCTACTGACATTTAGTGAGTAGAGCTAGGAATGCAGATGCTGCTCAACATCCTACAAAGCATAGGACACCCCTCCACAATAAAGAACTATCCAACCCAAAATGTCAATAGTGCCAAAGTTAAGAAGCCTTGATTTAGAGAAATGAAGATAAGGTGTTGATGTTGGTGGATATCATAGGATTTGCGAGGAAAGGTTTTCCAGGTTTTAGAACAATTGAAAGAAAGTCTTAGAATGGAAAACCGTTCCCTCCTTCTCTTAATTGCTTTTTCTAATTCTTCAGCATAGACGTTCACATTCATAAAGCCAAGACTAAAAATCTAAATTTTTTGAATACTACTACTAGTCAATTGGACTTTCCATTATTTCTCACTGCTTTTTTCCTACTGCAGAATAAGTAATATTTATTATAGAAAATTTGGAGAGAATAGAAAATTATGAATAGAAAAAAATTGATTCGATCTCATCACATATACAAGAACTGTTAACATTTTGGAGTATTTGGTTTGTCTATTTTTTTTTTGCTGATTTAAAAAAATTAGTTCTGAGAATACTATATAATTTTTATTTTAAAAAGTTAAAGCAGCCGGGCGCGGTGGCTCAAGCCTGTAATCCCAGCACTTTGGGAGGCCGAGACGGGCGGATCACGAGGTCAGGAGATCGAGACCATCCTGGCTAACACGGTGAAACCCCGTCTCTACTAAAAAATACAAAAAACTAGCCGGGCGAGGCGGCGGGCGCCTGTAGTCCCAGCTACTCCGGAGGCTGAGGCAGGAGAATGGCGTGAACCCGGGAGGCGGAGCTTGCAGTGAGCTGAGATCCGGCCACTGCACTCCAGCCTGGGCGACAGAGTGAGACTCCGTCTCAAAAAAAAAAAAAAAAAAAAAAAAAGTTAAAGCACAATTGTGAGTGCATAATGTCATACTTTTTAAAATTGTCACTTATTTAACCGTTTCCTTTTTGGTGTGAAATATTTCTGATGTTTTCCTATTATGAATAATGTTTGGTGAACATCTTGTACATAGGTGGTCAGCTGTATTTCCAATTCTTTTTTTAGAATTGATTCCCAAAAGTGGCATAGCTGGGTCAAATGGGAATAATGAGGTTCTTAATAAAAATTGGTGAGTTTATCCCACTATCAGTGTTTGAGACTACTCATTTTTTGGCATAGGGGTGGGTAAGATGGGGTGTGGGTGGTGTGGGGGCGAGACTGCTCATTTTTGTTGCAGCTCATCACTCCGACATTAAGACATTGATGGAATCAGTCTTCAGCTTTGTCTCAGACTCTTATAAGCATATAAAATCCATGTACAAAGCTTTTGAAGGCTAAAAAATGAAAAATCCGTGTACAGCCTTGCATTGAGAATATAGTTAATATCCCTGAATAAATGGAATATAAAAGAGCAATTAGAGAAAGCAACATGAACGCATAAAATTTCCTCGTGGTTACTCAATTTGTGTAATAAGTGTAGCCTTGTAAAATTGTCTGCCATTTTGTAAATTGAATCCTATTGTGAGTGTACTGAGAAAGTTCATTTGAGTAAATCCTGTAACGGGTAACAAATCCTGTAAAAGATTTCACTTGGAAAAAATGTCCTTTCCTCATTTGGTTGTGAGTACATTCTGGTTGTACTTGTTTCATAAGTTTAAAATTTTGTTCACTTATTTAGTTAATATGAATACCTTCTTTGTGCATTAATAGACCCTGTGATATGGTAGGGCCTGGGATATATTTACACACTGTACTGCATTTGTAAGATTACATATGTGTGATGTAACTTAAAGATTTAGGGTTAGCTTTATGAATTGTTGTTTCCTCATTGAACAATTTGAGAAGTATACGGGTATAGTTGTTCGCTCCAAAATTTCCAAAACATACATCCTTTTAATAGTGTTTGATATTTCATCATCAGAAAGTTACTCCTTTGCATTTTCCATTTTTAAAAAGGAGATACTGCCAGTAGGTAGAAAGGTAAAGGCTTGTCTGAAACAGCGAGGAGATATTACAGAATAAGGAGAGACAAAGTTGCAAAGTAAGGAGGGAATAAGAGGCATTTGAGAGAACAATAATATGTTAATTCCTTTTTAAATTGTTTTGGGGCAAGGTGGAATGTAAGTATTATATCATAAATGATTAAATCTCCCTGAAAGGGGTGAATTAAGTGTTGTTCTCATGGAGGATGAGTTGGAAACAAAGTGTTGTGCCCTAAGTAATAATGACTGTTTAAAATTTTCACTTTTGGAAATTAATTAATTAATTTGTTTGTTTGTTTGAGATGGAGTCTCGCTCTGTTGCCCAGGCTGGAGTGCGGTGGCGCAATCTCGGCTCACTGCAACCTCTACCTCCCGGGTTCAGGCGATTCTCCTGCCTCAGCCTCGGGAGTAGCTGGGACTACAGGTGTGCGACACCACACCCAGATAATTTTTGTAGTTTTTAGTAGAGACAGGGTTTCATCATGTTGGCCAGGCTGGTCTCAAACTCTTGGCCTCGAGTGATCCTCCCACCTTGGCCTCCCAAAGTACTGGGATTATAGGCATAAGCCACCACTCTTGGCCACTTTTAGAAATTTGGAACTAGTCTTTAGAGCCTTATTTTGTGATTGCAAGCTGTAAAGGTACTTGCAAGTTACTACTGAGGTTGTTTCTTCAGAGTTAAATTTGAGAGTTTTTTTTTTTTTTTTTTTTGAGACAGGTTCTCAGTCTGCTGCCCAGGATGGAATGCAGTGGTGCGATCTCGGCTCACTGCAACCTCCGCCTCCCGGGTTCAAGCGATTCTCCTGCCTCAGCCTCCTGTGTAGTTGGCAAGCGCCACCATGCCCACCTAACGTTTGTATTCTTAGTAGAGATGGTCCTGCGTAGCTGGCAAGCGCCACCACACCGCCTAATTTTTGTATTTTTAGTAGAGATGGAGTTTCTCCATGTTGGTCAGGCTGGTCTCGAACTTCTGACCTCAAGTGATACTCCCACCTTGGCCTCCCAAAGTGCTGAAATAACAGGTGTGAGCCACCGTGCCTGGCCAAGTTTGAGAGTTTTACCAGAATAAAATTTCGGTTACTTGGTTCTTCTTCAGTCTTTATTTCCCTATTTTATGACAACAGAAGGAAAGAATTAGTATAAAATTTAAACAAACCAAAACAAAACAACAGCCAAACCCAAGTTAACTTTTCCTTACCTTGAAATTCGAAATAAATGAAGTGTAACTTGTCTTCATTCAGATCATGATCTGAAAGATGACATTTATCTGTGACAAGAGGGAGAAAAAGAAACAGTCAGTTGAGGAGCTTTTCCTTTGTGTTTTGACAAAAATACTGTTTTTATTAGTTTTTAAATTTTATTATTAGTTTTTGAGACAGAATCTTGCTCTGTCGTGCAGGCTGGAGTGCAGTGGCGCGATCTTGGCTCACTGCAACCTCTGCCTTCTGGGTTCAAGCAATTTTCATGTCTCAGCCTCCCCAGTAGCTGAGATTACAGGTGCATGCCACCACTCCCTGCTTATTTTTGTATTTTTAGTAGAGACAGGGTTTTGCCATGCTGGCCAAGCTGGTCTTGAACTCCTGACCTCAAGTGAACTCCTCGTCTTGGCCTCCCAAAGTGCTGGGGTTACAGACGTGAGCCACAGCACCCGGCCCCAAAATATAGTGAATTTCTAGAATGTTACGCACTGTATTTAATTATTCAAAATGTTCTCAAATATTTCTTAAAGACTTTTGGTACATTTATTATTTTACGTCATTGTTAAATATCCTATTTAATTAGTGTGAATGATTACAAATTGACAAATTCTTTAAAAATATTACTGCAGTAATTGCCGTAGAACCGAGCGTTCAAATGAGACATTTGTCAGAGAGCATCAACCCAAAGTAGTTTTATGGAACTTTGCATAGGTTACTTGTTGCTTTGCATAGATTATTTGGCCATTATTCTTGTGGGTGGACCTGCCCACAAGATAATTGGACAACATGTAAATAGTTATTAAATCTGTTCCACTCAGTTTTTCATGTGCATATTCAAACATCAAGATAAAGTCCTTTTAAGGCCATCCATACAGAAAAGGCTTCAGGGTTGTAAAGGACCTTAAAAACTTGTTTAATCATGCATCCAGCAATTTTTTGAATCTCTTCCGTGTGTCCTTGCGGTTTCCTCTTGTACACTCACTGCCTTCTGAGGTGACTGAAAATGTTCTTTATTATAAATTCTTACTTGAATTGATGGCAAGATAGGACTTTACTAATTGGCTTATTACCTCAATTCATGACATTACTTTTAATATAGTTTTCTAAATTAGTCTTAAACTTATTTAAAGGTAACAGCTGTTTGATAAGGTATTTGTATGGCTCCGGTCTTATATCATTGTTTGTTTCTTAGGAAATGTGAAGTATTTAAAGAATTAAAATTCTTTACCATAGAGCTCTTCACATGTATAGCCTTTTTATCAGAAACACACTAAAGCACTATTTGCATTTCCTAGAAACTCATGTGTCACAGTTACTTTGTGTTTTTAACTAGGTAGTTACTTGAATTTATTGTTAGGTCTATTATTTAATGAGTCTAACCAAACTTTAACGTCTGTTATGAAGTTTAATAGTTTAAAATAATTTAAAAATACTTTGAGTTTATGGAATGAAAACACTTTCAAGTTTGTGTGTTGGTTAAAAATGTTTTGAATCAATAGATGTGTCATTTTAAAAATGTGGTATATACTAGTAAATTTTGTGAAATATTTTATCTTTCAGACGAGGATTAAATCCACCACACAGGGTGAAATCTATCTCCATGACAACATTCACACAACAGGAGATTGAATTCTTACAAAAACATGGAAATGAAGTAAGTGGGGTTTTTTGTTTTTTTTTTTTGTTGTTGTTGCAATTTTCAACTTTTTTGACAGTCATTTTAATAAGATTTAATAAGTTATTTAAAATGTTGAATTTTGCAGTCTAAAAAAGTTATTTTTGGATCTTATATTTAGATATTTTAAAATGTACTCAATTAATAATGTATTTGGAATTGTTTACTACGTAAACACTTTACCGTAAATCTGAGGTTGACATGTGTGTATTTAAAAGTCATCAGTCTTGAATATAAAAGGTGTTTCGGAGGACACCCATTATTACAGTTACTGTTAGTCTTTGCTTTAAAAGTCAAAAAACAGGAAGAGAGTTCATTTTGTGATGTTATGTTAAACTTGTTAGGGGTTGTATGATCAGCTTTCACTTGAAGTCCTCTATTTTTCCTAAATTTTTAACTTTGGATGTGTATGTGATGTGTAATGTTTAGCAGGTGTTCAGTAGGGAGGAGGTTGGTAGTTCTCAGTGGCAGCCTAGTGTCCTTGGGAGTAAGATGGTGTATTTGGATGGAAGCTTTTTTTCTTTTTGCCTTTAATGGGCTTCCAGTAATTCCATTCTGTTTGCTTGTTTGCTTTTAGCTCTATGTTTTGCTATTAGTAAAAGGTTTTAAATTTTTCTAATATTTTTTAAATTAATAAAATTAAAGAGAGTGGGCATTTTTTAATAATCCTGGGGTAAGGATGAACCAGTTAACCCAAGTTGATTAATAATAGCTATTATTATTTGACAGAAAAGTCTCATTTTCTAGAAAGGATAAGTAGTACTTTAGTGGTAGTGGTACTCTTCTGGTTGCATCTTTGATATCCTTAATAAACATAACATAAGTTAAATATTAAGATTTTATTAGTTTTAATCTTCTCTTTGACCCTTAGAAAATATATGCAAGCATTTTACACTCTGCCTTCCTAATATTTTGAAACTAATATCTTAAAATTGTTTGCCTGCTTGTGATGTCCATGTGCTCTTAGTTCTAAAATAGTGAGGAAATACAAATTCACAGCTATGAAATATTTTTAAATACATGATTTAAAGAAGAGAGCACATTTTGAAGTCTCCAGATTTTGCCAATGACAAATTATTTTGAGTATTCAGATTCCAGACTAATGTGACTACATTATAAGAACATGTAAAGTTGGGTGAAAGGGTAGGAGGCTTTTAATGACAGTAAACATAGAATAATATATATGTTGATTAAAATACAATTTGAACTATTTGTGTAAAGTTTACAAGTGGGATTAACTTAACAGTGCACACTTGAAGTTACTTAGGATGTTGGCTTCGTGTGCAAAATTTTGGAAATTAGAATGGAATCAGAAATAAAAAATACTATTCTATCTTTAGGTTAAAAATATGACAGTAGGTAAAACCAGAGTAACAAAACTGTGATAACAGCAGTCCATTTAACAACATGTGAGATACAATTAGGTGGAGACTGGTCCAAAAAAATGCCAAGATTGAAGGCGTATATATTTTTTAAAATGTGGTGGGAACATTGATCTACTTTCTTAACAAATTTTTAGGTGTGCAATATTGTATGGTTAATTATAGACATAGTGTTGTATAGCAGATCTCTAGAAATTAATCATTTAACTTTATACCAGTTGAATTACAGCTCTTCATTTTATCTTCTGCCCCTGGTGCCCCTGATTCTACTCTCTGCTTCTCTGGGTTTGACTATTTTAGATACCTCATATAAATTGAATTATACAATATTTGTCCTTCTGTGATTGGCATATTTCACTTCATGTAATATCCTCAAGATTCATCCTTATTTTCATGTATGGCAGGATTTCTGAAGGAATATTTTTTAATGCTGTAGCATTAAGGTAAATTTAGAGTATATAAAAAGAATTAGTTGATTTTGAGGAACACACTGTATCAAAAAGTAGAAGCAAAATGTAAATGTTAGAAGTGAGTGAAGTGTATTCATGAATCTTAAGTCCTACAAAGAGATATGCAAGTTGGTAGACCACTCAAAGTACTTACCATGACAATCACTGTCACTATGCTGGGTATTATAGATGTGGTTATAGATGTGTTACACTGGCTTAGTGGACAAAGGGCTCACAGTTGGTGCAACAGATACATAACAGATAATTGCAACATGGTGTTAGATAAATAATGATAAGAATAAGAAGTATCAGCAGTAGTATGGAAAAGGGACTCAGTATTTTGGTGGGAAGGAGAGGATTGGGAAGACCCCACAGAACAGGTAACACATTTATTGGTTTTTGAGGGTAACTGGAACCTAAACTGGTAGTGAAAGTCACTAAAGATGGAGCAAAGAGTAGAAAAAAAAAGAAGAGAAGCTTGCAATAGGTTGCTAGGAAATATACTAACCTTGTAAATGCTTGTTAAGAAAGACAAACATATCTTCTCATAGTATACCAAAGAACATCTTAGAACCAAAATAATGGACAGGTATGTTTGGTTCTTTGCAGTATCAACAGTATCTTAAAATTTTGAGAAGTGTGTAGAGGGTGAAGATACGAAGTGTGGGACAGTTGGTACAGCTTTATAACCAAATATGTATGGGTTTCAAGTGCAAGTGTTTTATTATCAGTTTATCTTTTTTAAACCTTTAAATCATAAGTATCACTTGCATAGGGAATAGTACCAGAACGTGAGTTTATATTTCAAAATAAGTTGCCGTATTTCTCTTGTCACCTTTTAATAGTTTGGAAAGGGCCATATTCAGTCACGTTAAGTTTTGGATTAAAAAGGCTCTATCATACATCTTGTGCGTGAATGAGTTCATGCCTGAAGATGAGTATTTCCAAAATTAAAAGATCAGAAAGTATATTGACTTTGGCAGCAGCCTTGGATCTTTGATCCCTACCAGGGAGTTTTAGTGTGCTGGGGGGCATGTTTGGTTGTTGTCACTATTGGAGGATGTTGCTGGCTTAAGCAGGCAAGCACCATGAATGGTGAATGACTTGTGATGTGTTGAACAGAATTAACCTGCGTGCCATATGCTATGAATGTTCTTCCAGACATTTATATGTGGGAAACATCTGTGTATGGTCTTCTGCATATGTAATTTAATTCTGTTTTAATACTTGCATTATAGTTGAGCATCCTATTACCAAAGACAGTCGTGCTCCAAGCCCAGAATCAGAGTGAGGTGGGCTACCAAGTTACAGGGCAAAGGGCATGGATACAATCGCACAACTGATGGCAATACTAATTATATTTTAGTCATCAATAAAGTATATCTGTATTGGTCTATATTAGTAGCTGTGGTAAGCAAATAATGTTATTACTGTTTATAGATATGCATAGAGACCATACTTTTTGCAGAGTATATCATTAGTTTCTACAGATGTAGTTTACAAATTTCTTGACTATTACTTTAGTGTTTATAGACTTCTACAGTGTGTTTGGTGGAGCAGATATGTACATTATTAAGTTACAGAACATAATATGCCAGATGCTAGTAAAATATTTTGCATTGGAGCACTTTGTTTTTATTTGCTGAAGTAATTTTTGTCATTTTTTTCAGAACCAAAATATTTCACAAAAAGTTTCCATGTATTTCTTTTGTAATGCTTTCTTTTGTATCAGTTACTTTAAAAACAAAACAAAACAAAAACCTGTAGTGATCTTGGCACTGTAGCTCCCCTGTAATCCCAGCACTTTGGGAAGTGAAGGTGGGAGGATTCCTTGAGACCAGGAATTTGAGACCAACCTGGGCAACAAAGCGAGATCCCATCTCTACAAAAATTCAAAAATTAGCCAGGCATGGTGATATATATCTGTAGTCCCAGGTACCCAGGAGACTGTGGTGGGAGCATTGCTTGAGCCCTGGAGTTCAAAGCTGCAGTGAGTCATGATCGTATGACTGACTGTACACCAGCCTGGGTGACCAAGAGAGATACTGTCTCAAAAAAAAATAAATTCTGTAGTGATTTTCTGTATGTCCTCATTTGTGATGTCATGGGCAAATCATGGTTTTCCAGTTAAAGGAAGGTAGATTAACTTCTGATTATAAAGTTAATGGAAGGTGGACTGGTGAACGCTGCTACGGATAGATAATTCAATAGAAAAGAAAATGTAGAAATAATTTTATTTTGAAATATGTATAGTTTATGTTTTCTAGTAGTAAGTTAACCTTCCTAATTATGTTTGAAGACTAAAAGTAAAAACATTACTACTGGCCAAGTGTGGTGGCTCACGCTTGTAATCCCAGCAGTTTGAGAGGCTGAGGCGAACGGATCAGTTGAGGCCAGGTGTTCAAGACCAGCCTGGCTAACATGGCAAGACTCTGTCTCTACTAAAAATATATATGTATTTAAAAACAAAATAGCCAGGCTTGGTGGTGTGCACCTGTAATCCCAGGTACTTGGGAGGCTGAGGTGGGAGACTCACTTGAACCTGGGAGGTGGAGGTTACAGTGAGATTGTGCCACTGCACTCCCATCCTGGGCAACAGAGCGAGACTGTCTCTAAAAAAAAAAAAAAAAAAAGCATTGATGCTCCACAGGCATGGTATATGTGTAGGAGTAAAATCAGGCATTGTGTGCCAGTATTTGATTATCTTTTACTAGATTAAAAACAAAACAAAATGATTGCTTTGAAAACCCATGCAATAATGTACACTTTTCCCATTAACATTCATGATTGATTCATTTTTGAAGCGGAAATTTATTAATAAATTACCTGCTGTGGGAGAATGGCGTGAACCTGGGAGGCGGAGCTTGCAGTGCGCCAAGATTGCGCCACTGCACTCCAGCCTGGGCGACAGAGTGAGACTCTGTCTTAAAAAAATAAAATAAAATAAAAATAATAATAAAAAAATAGATTGCCTGCTGTGTGCCAGGAACTGCCCTTAGGTCCTACGGATACAAAAACTGAGATGATTCCTGCCCTCCCCTTGCAGTCTTTTAGGGCAGGAGACATAATAAAAGTACAGTGGTCTTGTGCTGAAAGCTCAGATTTGGACTATGCAGGTTATGAACCTTGGGCAAGAAGCTTCTGAGCCTTCCTTTCTGTTAGTAGTAACTATAATACCTGTGTATAAAAATGCTAGGATTTTTTTAATTAGGCCAGCTTGTGAAAATTCCCAGCATATTTCTTTTCAGATAGTATTTATTTATTGAATCTGAATCTAAAGTGGTAGAAGTTATAAGAAGAATTATCAATTTTCATTTTCATTCTTGATTTGGATGGTTTCTTTAGGGGAATTTTTCAGTTTTCATAGCATGCTGTCATGTCATTTACATTAATATTCGGGTTATGTGTTTAAACTCTTGGAGCATTTTAACTTCAATTTTCTGCTGAGTTTAATAATGAAAATTGATAGTTATTTTAGTAACAATATATTGTCATTGTAGAGTGGCAGAGTTAAGTTACGTACTCAATAATTCAGGATTTACAATTATTCTGTTGCTCACATCTGGGGTTGGCAAACTGTTTCTAATGGCCAGATAGTAAATATTGTTGTTGGCTTTGTGGGCCACCTGTATTCTCTGTTGCATAACCTTGTTTGAAATCCACTTCTCCCCGCCAACACACACACAATTCTTTAATGTAAAAACCATCTTTAGATTAAGGCATCTTTAGATAAAAACAAGCCAGTGATGACCCAGTTTGGTCTGCAGATTGAAGATCTGTTGATTGAAGATGTATAGAACTCTTATTTTTCAGCTTGCAATGTAAATCTTTTTATGACCTGGCTTCTTAACCTTATTGCTAGCAGAAATGTTTTAACTACAATGATCTTTGTTTCATTTCCCATATGTGCTATCTGTATTCTAATTTTCTTACCATTTTACCAATGCTGGCTTTTATTTTTGCTTGACTTTTCTAATCCTATCAGTCTTTCAGGAGTTTTTATCCCTCAGATACTAACACCCCCATAAGTATTTTAAACTGTTTAAAAAATAGCATGCACTAAAAGATTTACAAAAAAAAATTTTTTTTGTTGTCGTTATTGCTCTTAATTTCTTCTGTATTGGTCTTACTGCCCTCAAGACATTATAGATATCTCTGTGGCATAATCTTGCATATTTCTTAATTATACCTAAAGCAGTGAAAATGCACAAGCATATATATCCAAGTGAGTTTCTTTCTTTGGGGGGCCGGGGGGATGGAGTCTTACTCTGTTGCCTAGGCCGGAGTGTAGTGGTGCCATCTTGGCTCACTGCAACCTCCACCTCCCGGGTTCAAGTGATTCTCCTGCCTCAGCCTCCCAAGTAGCTGGGATTACAGGCATGTAACACCATGCCTGGCTAATTTGCTAGGACTCAAAAAAATCCATGGTTTAGTTTGATTACCACCAATTTATGAACCTTGTCACCTTGGGCAAACCACTTCCCTGAGCTTCATTTTCCTTTGTAATCTGAGAAGTATCTGTTTTGCCTATTTCATGAGCTTGATTTCAAGGTAGTATATAGGAAAACATTTTGAAAATTGATGTATTATGTAGATGTAAGATCATGGTTTTATTTTATTTTTTAAAATTAAAATAAAATTGTTTTCCCCAGGTTTAGTAACTTGCCCAAGATCGTACTTTTATGGGCAAAGATACTTTTCCAGTTGATTCCTAAACGCAGAAAATAAGTATCACGTAGGAACATGGCGTGCTTTGAATTGAATTTAGGGTGGAGATAAATTTTTGCAGAATTTCAGTCAGTATGATGGTATCAATAAATGAAAACTTTCCCTAATAATACATTGGAAAACATTTTAAACTACAAAATTAATTAATTGAGGGAATAGCTTCCTAGAGGGATATTTGAGTTTTAAAACCATCCAATTAAAATATTAAAGCACACTATTGTATTATTTAAGGGATATTTATTTAGTGTCTGCTTATTTATGCACATGTCTGGCCTCTTAAGCATTTTGAAAGAAGGGTATGGCACCATAGCTCTTCTAAATATTAGCTGAATCTAGTCAGTAGTAACTTAGTAAAGTTGAAAATATTTAGAGTGTATTCTTTGATAATTAACTGTTGGCTTTCAGAGAAATACACTAATTAGCAAAAATGTAGAAAATGTAGGGGCGGGGATAAAAAAAAAAAAGAAAATGTAGACATGTTTTTGTTTTGAACATATTATAACCTGTGGGTCTTTTTGAATGATGACAGAAAACCCAGAGCTTTATAGAAGAAGCTAGATGTTATGTTGTTAGTTTGTAACTACTCTGAGAGTTTAATTTTTTTTTACATTACATATTCTGGGTTACAGTGTTTATTTCTTTGTTTGCCTTACCATTCTAGCTTCCTGTAATCTCTTAGCTTGTTTTTTTCTTGCCATTGTGTGTTATCTTCTAAAAAATCTTATTTGACTCTAATTAAAACAATATAAATCATTAAACGTTTTTGTTTCTTTTTAAAAGACTTTTTTTTGTGGAGGTATTCATGCACTTACACAAGTAGATAATATAACAAACTTCTATCAACACATTGCTGTCTTTTTATTATTTTTAAGCAAATGCAAAACATAAAATTTCATCTGTAAACGCAACTCTCATGTTATCTGTAAACTTCAAGGGCTTTAAAATATATATAGCAACAGTGCTATTTTTGTCCCTATGACAATTAATAATAATCTAGTCATCTGGTCAGTGTTTAAGTTTTCTGTTGCTTGTAAGTATCCTACTTTTCTTTTTTTTCTTAATAGTCTGTTTGAATGAGGATCCAGGTAAGACCCACACATTGAGTGGTTAAAATGGGCTTTAAAACTTTGTACTGCTTATAAAGGATTGGAGGCTTGGCTGGGCACCATGCCTCCTGCTTGTAATCCCAGCACTTTGGGAGGCTGAGGCAGGCGGATCACTTGAGGCCAGGAGTTTGAGACTAGCTTGGGCAACATGACAAAACCCCATCTCTACTAAAAATGCAAAAATTTGCTAGGTGTGGTGGCGTGTGCCTGTAATCCCAGCTACTCTGGAGGCCGAGGCACAAGAATCGCTTGAACCCAGCAGGCAGAGGTTGCATGAGCCAAGATGGCACCACTGTACTCCAGCCTGGGTGACAGAGTGAGATTCTGTCTCAAAAAAAAAAAAAAAAAAAAAGGATTGGAGGCTAGATGGTTCACAGTGACATCTGCAAAAGATTGGACTGGAACGGGTCTGTATTAGTGGTATGTGGCATAGATTCACCCTGAGGTTTGTGTTAAGACAGTGGGGGCCTCAGGCCAGGTAGTTATTCTGGGGCCGGATAATCTGTAACCTGGGGCCCCTGCCAGCTTGAAGTCCCTGGGAAACATAGCAGCTCAGGTGACTTCCAGTGCCTTGTGGGACACTCACGCAGCACGAGTGCTACCTGGTACACATCTGAGTTGTAGTCCTTTTCCTGTGCCTTTTCCATTGCTCTGACATCAGCTACTACTCAGTCTCCTTAAAATTGATACTGGATTCTTTTTTTTTTTTTTTTGACACGGAGTCTTGCTCTGTGCCCCAGGCTGGAGTGCAGTGGCGCGATCTCGGCTCACTGCAAGCTCCGCTCCCCCGGGTTCACGCCATTCTCCTGCCTCAGCCTCCCGAGTAGCTGGGACTACAGGCGCCCGCCACCTCGCCCGGCTAATTTTCTTGTATTTTTAGTAGAGACGGGGTTTCACCGTGTTAGCCAGGATGGTCTCGATCTCCTGACCTCATGATCCGCCCGTCTCGGCCTCCCAAAGTGCTGGGATTACAGGCTTGAGCCACCGCGCCCGGCCGATACTGGATTCTTACTGCAGGACAAGAAGCCTGTTTGTTTGTCAGGACAGCAACTGACGTTCATTTTGGCAACAGAGTATGCCATCTGATTATGGGGTATGTTATGAGCTGGTAAGAAGAAAATAAACAGGCCCTCCAGCCTCATAGGTTTTTGAGGAATTGGTAATGATGTTTAAGGTTTGGGTAGTAGTAGCCAAAGACCATGCCTGCAATAACTTCTTGTTGATTTGGGTGATATTTTTTGGTCAGTCTCCTACTGGACCATGTTTCCCACCACTTCCCCAAGGACAGTCTCATACTGGCCTGTGATCCTAGGTTCTTTCCAAGGATGGAGTGGCTATGAGCAGTTACCTTTTGGTAGAACTTGTCCTGCTTTGTGCCATCTAACGGCAGCATAGTGTGGTAGGTCTTACGGCAGGTGAGCTGCTCTGCCTGCAGGGAGCCTGATTTGGCTATCTGCTACATTGTCTCTCAGAACCTGCTCTCCTAGATAGCTACAGCAAGACTCTGGACTTGGGCAGAGAATGCTCAGAGCCATAGCACAATGGCCAGATCTACCTGTTTTCCTCCCCTTCTCCAATGTTATTGTGAAAAATTCCAAATACATATACAAGTTGAGAAATTATGCAGGTAAAATAAACATTGTGCTGTATTTGCCTCAGCAGATATCTGTACTCATTCAGTCCATCTTATATTTCAAAGTAAATTCAAAACATTAGTTCACATCACTTCTATAAACTGCAGTTCATCTATCTTTTTATTTTTAAATTAAATTAAAAAAAATTTTTTTTTTTTTTGAGACAGAGTTTCGCTCTTGTTGTCCAGACTGGAGTGCAGTGGCATGATCTTGGCTCATTGCAGCCACCGCCTCCCAGGTTCACGTGATTCTGTTGCCGTAGCCTCCTGAGAAGCTGGGATTACAGGCGCTTGCCACCATGCCCAGCTAATTTTTTGTATTTTTAGTAGAGACGGGGTTTCATCATATTGGCCAGGCTGATCTTGAATTCCTGACCTCAAGTGATCCACCTGCTTCAGCCTCCCAAAGTGCTGGGATTACAGGCATGAGCCACCGTGCCCGGCCTAATTTTTTTTTTTTGAGGTGGCATCCTGCTCTTGTCGCTCAGGCTGGAGAGGTGTGATCTTGGCTCACTGCAACTTCCGCCTCCTGGGTTCAAGAGATTCTCCTGCTTCAGCCTCCGGAGGAGTTGGTGCTACAGGTGCCCACCACTTGGGCTAGTTTTTGTATCTTTAGTAGAGATGGGGTTTTGCCATGTTGACCAGGATGGTCTTGAACACCTGACCTCAGGTGATCCATCCACCTTGGCCTCCTAAAGTGTTGGGATTATAGGTGTGAGCCATTGCGCCTAGCTTGGTATATCTATCATTAATTAGAATTCAGTATTCATTCAATTTTTTAGGTATAATTTATATACAGTGGAGCTTAAGAATCTTAAGTGTACTTTTGGATGAGTTTTGATCATTGCTTCCAATTTGGTAACCCAAAGCCCTGTACAAATATAGCACATAAGCATCATTACAGACAGTCACTCGACACTTCTTCCTATTCAGTCCTTTCCTGAATTTTTTGAGACAGGTTCTCAACTTCTGTCCCTCCCAGGCTGAAGTGCAGTGGCTGGATCACAGCCTACTGCAGCCTTGACTTCCTGGGCTCAGGTGATTCTCCCACCTCAGCCTCCCAAGCAGCTGAGACCACAGGCATATGCGTCCATGCCTGGCTCTTTTTTTTTTTTTTTTTTTTTTTTTTTTAGTGGAGACGGAGCCTACTCCTGAGGCACTGTTTTGTTTTGTTTTTTTTTATTCACATTCATATGAAATAAGTTAAAGTGTGATTTTAAAAATAACCCTTCTTCCTTTTTTTTTTTTTTTTTTTTGAGGTAGGGTCTTATTCTGTTGTCCAGGCTGGAGTGCAGTGGTGCAATTACAGCTCACTGCAGCCTTGACCTCCTGTGCTTAAGCAGTCCTCCCACTTTAGCCCTCGAGCAGCTGGGACAACAGGTGCGTGCCACCATACCTGGCTAATACTGTTTATTTTTGTAGAGACAGGATCTTACTGTGTTGCCCAAGTTCGTCTCAAGCTCCTGACTAAAGCGATCTACCTGTCTCGGCCTCCCAGAGTGCTAGGATTACAGGCCTAGACTGGAGTACAGTGGTGCAATCTCAGCTCACTGCAACTTCCGCCTGCCGGGTTCAGTTGATTCTTGTGCCCCAGCCTCCCAAATAGCTGGAACCACAAGTGCACACCACCACTCCCAGCCAATTTTTTGTATTTTAGTAGAGATGAGGTTTTGCCATGTAGGCCAGGCTGGTCTGGAACTCCTGACCTCAGGTGATCCACCTGCCTCGGCCTCCCAGTGTGCTGGGATTACAGGCATGAACCACCATGCCTGGCCCTCATTTATTTTCTTATTGATATCTTCGGCAAGTAGGAGTTTTGTCATTTTGATGTAATACAATTTATCAGTTTTTTGTTTTATAGAGAATGATTTCTCTTCCCTGGTTAAAAAATCTGCTTCCTCTTAAATCATGAGGATAATCTTATTTATTTTAGAAGCTTTACATTTACATCTGTGATCCATCTCAAATTAATTTTAGTGGATGGTGTGATAGGGATTGAGGTTTGTATTTTTACCTGAATATATACACTTCTAGCTCTATTGTTGAAAACACTTTTCTTTTCTCAGTGTTGCTTTGGAGTCTTTGTCAAAAATGAAATGACCAGGCCGGGCATGGTGGTTCACGACTGTAATCCTGGCACTATGGGTGGCAGAGTTGGGCAGATGGCTTGAGCCCAGGAGTTCAAGACCAACCTGGGCAACATGGTGAGACCCTGCCTCTACAAAAAATACAAAAATTAGCCTGGCATGGTGGTGTGCATCTGTATTCCCAGTTAGTTGGGAGGCCGAGGTGGGAGGATCACCTGAGCTTGGGGAGGTTTTAGGCTGCAGTGAGCTGTGATTGCACCACTGCACTCCAGCCTGGACATCAGAATGAGATGTTGTTTCTCAAAAAACAACAACAACAACAAAAAAAAAACCGCGTAATTATGGGTTATATGTTCTCTATTTAGTGTCATTTATTTATTTGTTAACCCTTATGCCTTACAACACTGTCTTTTGGTTACTCTGCCTTTCTAGTAAGTCTTGAAGTCAGGTAGTACAAATCCTTCAGTTTTCTGTTTTAAAGATTGCATTAGATATTCTGGGTCAGGGGTTGACTGACTAAAGCCTGTGGGCGAAATTTGGCCTGTTGCCTGTTTTTATATGGTCTACCTGATTGAGCTACCATTGTGAGACATGGAGACCAAGCTGGGTTTTCTGTCCCTTCTTTCCTCATTTCTCCCTCCACTGTTGGCAGCTTTGGGCACCAAATGGTGGAATCTGGGAGTTGATGACTCAGTCACCTTTGACCAGTTGCCCAAATTGAGATGCTGGGCTCTTTGGGAAGTTGGAAAGGCACATCAGGATCTGGGTGTCACTGCGGTAGAGAGTGAAAATGACCACAGTGCGGATTATCTTTTTGTCATACTGGTTTTGATAAATTGTACTTTTAAGGGAATTTGCCCATTTCATCTAAGTTGTCATATTTATTGACATAAAGTTATTCATAATAGTCTTGCTCTGTTAATGTATATGGGATCTGTAATTATTTTGCTCTTTTATTATTTCCTTCTGTTTACTCTGGGTTATTTCCTCATTTTTAGCTTACTAAAGGTGGGACCTGAGGTCATTGATTCTACAGCTTGCTCTTTGAATACAAAGTTAGAAGAAAGATAATGTTATTAAGACATTAATAAAGAAGGGAAAATTTATTTACTACTTATTAAGTGGAAGTAGATTGTCATAAAGGTCTTCATTCTCATCTTCGTGTTCAGTAGGCTGAGGAGGAGGAAGAGGAGGAGGGACTGGTCTTGCTGTCTTGGAGGTAACAGAGGCAGGAGAGGTGGAGGGGAGGCCAAAGAGGCAGGGACACTTGGTGTAAATTTTTTATTTTTTGTTTTTTGAGACAGGATCACAAGTTCCCTCACTCCCAGGCTGAAATGCAGTGGCTAAATCATGGCTTACTGCAGCCTTGACTTCCTGGGCTTAGGTGATTCTCCCACCTCAGCCTACCAAGCACCTGTGACCACAGGCATACGCCACCATGCCTGGCTCATTTTTGTATTTTTAGTAGAGACAGAGCTTCACTGTGTTGCCCAGGCTGGTCTCTAATTTCTGGGCCCAAAAGATCTGCCCACCTTGGCCTTCCAAAGTGCTGGGGTTATAGGCTTGAGCCACTGTGCCCAGCCAACTCGGTGTAACTTTTGTTGAAAAAAACCTGTGTTTAAGCGGACATGCACACTTCAAACTCATATTGCCAACTATTAACTTTTTAATGTGATCATTTTCCCTCTAAGCTCTACTTTAACTGTGTTATACAAATGTTGATGTGTTTTATCATTTGGTTCAAAATGTTTTCTGATTGCCCTTGTGGGCCTTCTTTGACCCATTGATTTATTTAGTAGTGGTTTAATTTTTGCATATTTGGGATTTTCCTAGGTCCTTTACTGTAATTGATTGTTGAGTTAATTCTATAGCATCAGTGAACATTTTTAATATATTTTCACTGCTTTCCTTTTTATTGAGACCTCTTTTATGGTCCAGCACGTGTTCTGTCTTGGTGAGTGTACAATGTGTACTTGAAAGGAGTGTGTTTTCTGAAGTTGTTGGGTGTAGTGTTCTATAAATGACAATTATAGCTCTGTGATTGATGATGGTGTTTAGATGATGTGGATCCACCTTACTGATTTTGGTCTAGTTAAGTAACTGCAGATAGAACAATTGGACAGCTGGTGTGGATTTACATATTTTTTTCTATAATTTTTTGCTACATGTATTTTGAAACTTTATAATTGGTGCTGGTATATAATTATTATGTCGTCTTGATTACGCCATTGTTATGTAATGTCTTTTTTTATGTTTGATAATACTCTTTTTTGAAATTTACTTTATCTCATACTTATATTGTTTTTTCTTTGTAGTGATGGGTTGTTGTGAAACACTTTATTTTTGTTTTCAGAATATGACTGTGATGCACCTGGATATGCTTTGTGTGTATGTATGTATTTATCCTACTTGTGGTTGATGATGCTCTTGAATCTATACATTTTTCATTTACCAAATTGGGAAAATTTCAACATTTTCCCACCAAATATTTTTTCTGCCTCATTCTCTCTCAGCTCTCCTTCTGAGATTCCAATTCCATGGATGTTAGGCATTTTCATACTGTTCTGCAGTTTCCAGAGGCTCTCTTAATTTTTTTCCCTCCATCTTTTTACTTTACAGATTGGACAATTTCTGTCTTATCCTCAACTCACTCTTCTGTTATCTTTAAGCTCTGATTTTTAACTTTAGATACTGTATTTTCCATCTCTAGTATTTACATTTTTTCTGTTATTTCTAGAGTTTCCATTTCTCTGCTCAGATTTTGTTCATTTTTAATTATTGTAAAGATGTTTTCTCTTTTAATATGATCTTTTATTTATTTATTTTTTTTGAGACGGAGTCTTATTCTGTCATCCAGGCTGGAGTTCAGTGGCACAATCTTGGCTCAGTGCAACCTCTGCCTCCCAGGTTCAAGTGATTCTCTGCCTCAGCCTCCCGAGTAGCTGGGATTACAGGCGCCCACCACCATGCCCAGCTAATTTTTGTTTTTTTAGTGGAGACAGAGTTTCAGTTTCACCATCTTGGCCAGGCTGGTCTTGAACTGACCTCATGATCCACCCGCCTTGGCCTTCCAAAGTGCTGGGATTACAGGCGTGAGCCACTGCCTCCAGCCTGTAATATGTTTTTGAGTATAAGTGTACTAGCTATTTTAAGTCATTGCCTGCTTATTCTAAAATCTTTATCATTGCAGAATCTGTTGCTGATTGATTTTTCTTTTGATTATGGGTCGTAATTTCCTGTTTCTTTGTATATGTAGTGCCTCTGGATTCTGTTTTGTTCCTTCAAAAACTATTGGTTTTGTTAAATTGTTTTGTTTTTTACTTCAGCAAATTCTGCTTCTCCCATGGTGAGTGCCAGCTGAAATCTCTGCTCAGTTCTTTATTTGAACTGTTAGAAGTCAGCCCCATGCACACATAGGTTAGGAGTGAGCCAGAGACTTGGGAAGAGTTGATACATAAGTTTTGTGGTACCTATTTTCTTTCTAGCCATCTCTCTTCTGGGATTTACCCTTCACTTTCCAGTTGCTGTGGCTGTGGTGAAACTCTTGTCTTCTTGTACTTTAAGCTTTAAGACTTGTGTATTTCTGTTTGAGTTTTAGCAGCCCTGCATGACTGCTTTCAAGTGATGATCCTTAAAAAAAAAAAAAAAAAAAAAAAGCACATAAGCACATACCTAGTACTGTTTCTTTCCTCTTCAGCTTATTTGTGGTTGCCCTTTAGTGTCTTTATAAACTTTGTCCAGAGTTGATAGTTGTTACCTGTTGGAGAGTTGGGGTTTTAACATGAGCCTTTTTGTCACTACTGGAAGGAATCTACACTGCTTGCCCTTTAAGTCTTTTTTCATCCTCTAAGTTTCCTCTCCAGTCACTCATTCTTATTCTCTGCCCTCCTGCTAACCAAGTCACTTATTCCACCTACTGGATTTTGCTAATGCCATCCACATAGTGTTAGCGTTCCTCTGTTCTCCCAGTTACCTGTAAACCGGTGGTTGGTTGGTAGCAGTTTCTTAAGATTCAGGCTTAATTTCAGGAACGGGAAAGATCCACTATTTCATAGGTTGTGTGGTGTGTTCTTTTATCAAGAACCACTTTAAAAGTTTTAATTTTTGGCCATGTTAGCAGCTAATGCTCAGTGCCTACATCCATTAATTAGGAATTGTAAAATGGTGATATTCTAACTCAGTAGTTTTCCAAGTACAGTTTGAGACTTGTAGGGGATCCTTGAGACCTTTTCAGAGGTTCTTTACAGTTAAAAAAAAAAAAAAAAGAAATAAGTTTAATAGTACTGAGACTCAGTTTGCTGTTTTTTTACTTCTGTTTTCATGGGTATACAGAGTTTTTCCAGAAGCTACATAACATAAAAATGCAGAAGCAGATGAGAAATCAGCTGCTACCTAACAAGGCATTAATGAAGTTTACAAAAATTACAACGGTAATCCCAGCACTTTGGGAGGCCGAGGCGAGTGGATCCACAAGGTCAGGAGATCGAGACCATCCTGGCTAGCACGGTGAAACCCCGTCTCTACTAAAAATACAAACAAATTAGCCGGGCGTGGCACGCCCTGTAGTCCCAGCTACTTTGGAGGCCAAGGCAGGAGAATGGCGTGAACCCAGGACTCCAGCGAGACTCCATCTCAAAAAAATAAAATAAAAACAGTACCTTTTCACTAATTTTTTTGTTTTGGGAAAAAATAGCCGTTTTTATAAATAGATTACTTACATTAAGATGCAATAGTCTTATTCTTCTTTAAGAACATTACAACTATTTATAAATATCAGTAGATATGGTGCACCACCATTTGTGGTCTTCAATATCGAACTCTTTAAAATAGTTTCATAACATTTCCAACATCTACCAATTAGATGTTTTTTAATTACTATGAATTTATTTATTTGATATGTTTCACTCAAATTCAGTTATTCTTACTGATGCCCAAATTTTCCTCTCTTTAGATAATCTGTTTTTGAAACCAATTTAAAACTTCTGCAAATCTTGTTTTTACGTAGAAGAGCTTTGCCTGAATGTTCCTTTTTTTTTTTTAAACCTGTGAGCCACTGGTATATTCAGAAATGTTGAAAGAAAACTGTTTCTTCCCCACCTCTTGTTTTATTTACATAGAATATGGTACAAATGCGGTTTACTTCAGAGGCTTGCTTTGAATTTGGGCTAGCTTCTTTCTGTTCCTTGGCCAATGACTACATTCCAAACCTGGGTCAGCTGCCTCACAAATGCATGCCTCCAGTCACCAGGACAACAAGACAATAGAGTGTCAGTACAAATAGGTCACTATCATTGAGTCCTAAATTGAACTAAATAATAGATGAGTATATTTGTGTTAAGAGGTGGCTAGTATTGATGATATCCTTAAACCATAGATAATCCACAAACAATTCTTCATATCAGGACAAAATAAAATACAAAGTTATGTTCTTAATCATTTCTGAAGGTTATATGACCAAACAGGCTGGCCCTCTTCTGCTACTCCTTTGCTAAACTCCTTGTTTGTTCCAGGTGTATTCTGGAAAATGTAAAAATATGTAAAGCTTATTCTGTGTGTACGTCTGTATGTGAGGGAGGAAGGCAAGAACACACCTTTGGTTAATTTTTCCTCTGCAACCTTGCTTATCAGATTCATAGTATCTTTGGGAGTGAGAATGCTTTGCTTTAAGAGGCGTCACAAAATAAGTTTAGAACAATTGGAATGGAAGCACTGTTGGGATTTTTTTTCTTTTTAGGAAATAATTCTAAAGCTCATCCAAAAGAACAAAAAAGTAAAATTAGTTGGGAATAATTATTTACTGTTTGTAAAACAGTAAATAGACAATGTAAATGTAAAACAAATAGTAAATAGGATTTGTCCTATTAAATACTAAGTTTATCTCTGTCTTTTATGTACACAGTAATTTGTGATATAAACTTGCAATAATTACAGCAACCTGAAACTAGTGTTAGGATAGGCACAGATCTGTATATTAGATACTGAGATATACTTAACCTTCTTATATTATAAATGTGAATGATCTTGTAAAACAAATGAATTTCAGCATTCGTTGTGGAAGTTGGTTATTCAATAAATGGAAAATTAACTAGAATGTTACCTGACATGATACACCAAAATTTCAGAAAAATTTTAGCATTAAAATTTAAGTCATAAACGAAGCCATAAACATGTAGATAATAGTCTCAAAAGGTCTACCTGCAAAATGTTTATTAATCCCAAGGGGGACAAACAGTGACTTTAAAATGGATAAAGATACATTTTAACCAAATAATCCAAGTATACACCAGTACTGGGACAAATTGATGTTGTGTGTCTTTCTTGATAATGATGCACTGGGAAGGACATGTCACTTATGTAGTATCTTCCCCAAAATACATAACATTAATTTAATCATGAGGAAGCCCAAAGTAAGGGACATACCACCAAACAGCTGGCCTGTACTCTTCAAAGATGTCATAGTCGTGAAAGACAGAAAGAGTAAAGAATGTTCCAGGTTAAAAGAGACAAGACAGTTAATGGATTCTGGACAAGGAAAACCTTTTCTTTTTACTTATATAAAGGCCATTATTAAGATTACTGACTAATCTGTAGATCAGATAATATAAAATATTAATGTCTTGGCTTTGATCGTTGTGCTATGGTTATGTAAAAGAATGTACTTATTTTTAGAAAATACACATTTAGGGGTAAAAGGCTTGTTATGTCACCAATTTAAATGGTTACAAAAATTCTTTTTCTCAGAAGGATAAAGCAAATGTTACCATTGGAGACTTGGTAAAGGGTATGTGGGATGTGTTTCTATTATCAACTTTTCTGTAAAATAAATTATTTTGTAATTAAAAAAAAACACCAAATTGTAATGTTTAAGGACATTACCCACGTGGGGGCGTGGGTAATAGTAAAACACTAAGAGTGATTACTATAGAAAATACAGCCAAATAGCCAACTACATATTTAGCATTTGAATGCAGAAGGACTTTATAGACTAAAAGCAATGGAAGAAGTCACAAAGTAAAAACTGATACATTTAGCTAGATAAAACAAGGAAACTCGTGGAAGGCAGGGTAAATAAAATTAAAAGGCAGAGCCATTGTTCTGTGCCAGGCACCATACCATACAGGGTAATTTACTTACGTTATCTTAGTTTGAGAGAGTTGGGCAGATGATAATTTTCCTTGAAACTGCTATGACTTGACTAATTATAAGTCTTAAATTTATAAATCTCTTTGTAATTTACAAAGCATATTCGTAAATAACCTGTGTGTTGAGGGGGTAGGGAGGGGTGCTTACCATACTCATTTCCTTACTGAAAGAAGAAAAGGCTTATTGCCCTGAGAAAACCACGAAACACAGCACCACACATCCACACACACACACACATCCACACCCCTGATTGTACCAGGGATGGACACCTAACCCTGAGGCTAGTGACTTATCAGGTCCTGTTTCTTCGTTCACAGAGGCTGTATTCAAACAATTAGTCATCTGAACTGAAAAATTGTATGTAGTGGGCTCTGTACAGGCTAACAAGTAAACAAACAAAAAGTTGTACTTAGAGAAGCAAGAGTGGGGAGAAGACATAATATGAGAAGCAAAATGATAAACTATGTCTTGGTGGAGGGGTCGGTTGAGAGGGGGCTTAGGAGATAGGCACTCAGACTGCCCAGGTCCCAGATGGTTTCCTGTTTGCATTTCTGGTTCCCATGAAGTATTTGTTTTATTTTGGTGGAGTGCTTTGGTGTATGCTGTCTGCAAGTCTGTTTTTCTCTAAGCTAGTATAGCTGGGTTTTGATTCATTTCATCCTATCTGGAACACAGTTCTGATGTTAGAGACCTTAAGTGAAATAGGTATGGGTATGTGAGTTGTGTGTGAAGTGAGATAAGGTATGGGTTTGTGAGTTGTGTGTGCTGCCCTTTACTAAGTCCTTACAGTAGATGTCTGAATTAGAGTTGTTGCTCTCCTTCACAATGCAGATACTTGCAAGTAAGTTTTCTTACTATCCATTGCATTTTATTTCTCTCTAGTATTCTAAATATTTGCTTCTTTCTTTCCTTTGTGAGATTTCCTAATCCTTTTCCAAATGTTTTATCATTTCTGTTTCTTTGTACTTAGTAGTTATTTAGAAAACAAGTGTTAAATTCCTATTAATCTTTCACCAAAACTTACTCTGGTACTTTTTCTCCTGTATTATCAAGTGAATCAGTATGTATAATAAATTGGCTCTTAGATAGTCCTTGCTGTTGGGAAATTCTTCCTCCAGGGAAAAATTTTTGCCCACCTCTCTATGTTATTCCCTGTGCACATTCTAATACCTGTCTCTGAAACAGGTTTTTATTATCCTATTTAAATTGTTACTAGTCTTGGATGCTGGGATGGTAGCATAGTCCATGGTTACAGGTATGTTCGGGGTTGCCAAACTTTTTCTATGAAGAGTCAGATAGTAAATATTTTAGGCTTTATGGGTGCCATAAGATCTTTGTTGCAATTAATGCTAATGTTGTAGCTGTAAGTAGTCATAGACAAAAGGTAAGCAAGTGGTTGTGACTGTGTTCTAAGAAGATTTTTGTCTATACAAATAGGCCCCAGATTTAGCCCAGTTTGCTGATCCCTGGCTATATATGACGTGAGAATTTGGATCAGTGATTTTATTATTTCTACCTAAATAAGTTGGGGAACTAAATGTTCTAGGTCAGTGTGTATATTTTAGATGGAACAAAAGAAAAAAGATAATTTCTATTGTGCATACATTTGAGGGCTGTTAAGGAAGTTGCTTTCACTCATACACCAGGTATTAAGTGCTTACTGTGTGTCAGGTACCGAGCATACAAATAGTGTTGAATCAGAGAGGAGGTTCCTGCCTTATGAAATTTGCATTTCAAAATTATGAGATAAAGGTTGTGAAAATAATGTGAGAGTGTGTATCTGTGATTTGGTACAGGGATTATTGTCCCTTTGGATTGGGTGGTTAGGGAAGACTTTCTGAGGAAGCCAGTGGGCTGGAAAGAGTTTAAAATTAGTTTGGAGGGCTAATCAGGGGTCACATTCTGTTGAGCCTAATAGGCTGTGATGAAGAATTTGAATTTTACGTTAAGGAAGCTGTTATAAGGTAGTTTGTGCTTAAATAAATTATTTTTAAAGAAACCCTAGGACAAAATAAACAAGTTGGATTTGATATCTCGTAAGTCCAATACTTCCTTACCTGTCAATTTATGTGGCTGTTTTACAAAGGCACTTTGTCTCAGAGATCTCACATACAGCTTGTGTGCGCCTATTTTTAGTTAGTTACTCAGTTGCATAAGTTCTAATTCTTGCCAGCACATTTTATAAAACCAAATGTTTTTTTTTTTTTTTTTTTTTTTTTTTTTTTTTTTTTTTTTTTTTTTTTTTGAGACGGAGTCTCGCTCTGTCGCCCAGGCTGGAGTGCAGTGGCCGGGTCTCAGCTCACTGCAAGCTCCGCCTCCCGGGTTCACGCCATTCTCCTGCCTCAGCCTCCGGAGTAGCTGGGACTACAGGCGCCCGCCACCTCGCCCGGCTAGTTTTTTGTATTTTTAGTAGAGACGGGGTTTCACCATGTTAGCCAGGATGGTCTCGATCTCCTGACCTTGTGATCCGCCCATCTCGGCCTCCCAAAGTGCTGGGATTACAGGCTTGAGCCACCGCGCCCGGCCATAAAACCAAATGTTAAGATAGGATATACCATAAAGTTCCTAAAAAAGGTATATGTATATGCAAAACCATCAGTTTCTCTTGCATAAAGCACATGCGGATAGTGTTTTTGTTTGTGCAGGCATCATTCAGTTTATGTATTGTTTAGAGATATGTCACTGAGAAATACAAATCAGCTGGTGGTCTAGAAATATAGTCGAAGTAATGTAGGCTGGATCAGTGTAGGAAATGTTAACAATATACTTAACATTAATAATGTACTTGTTTTTCCAGTATTTTACTTGAGTCATGGCATATATTTGAGATGATTTCTCTGAGTATGGACTTTTTCTCCCTCGTTTCTTCCTTTTAGGGCAAAATAATATGTTGGTGATAGAATTTTGTATAGGTCCATGGTACCTGTCTAGAGAGCTTCTAATGGTATTTTCTGTTTGTTAATATTTATTTTTGTTCAGTTTTTCTGCCCCATTCCAAAAAGTGGATATTGATTACTTGTTCCTCAAATTTTCAGTTGTTAAACTATTCTGTTATTTGTTCCTGTGTTTTATGGGTGGTATTATTAAGTGCTGTGATTATATCTTATATCCAGAAGGAGGCAGGATTACTTAGAGGATTGCTCCATCTCTACTAAGTAGATAAAGGACAGAAAAGAAAGTATGAAATCTTGTTGGATGTATGTAGATTGGCTGAGTGAAAAAAAGTTTCTTTAAATTTCAGATCCTCTGTCCTTATTCTTGTATCTTTCTATATGGAGGTTACAAGCAGAGTCATGCCATGTGGTTCATTCTTTTTATCTTTTTTGTGAAAATAAGGTTTTCTCCAAATAAAGGTGAATATCCATTTCAACAAGTTTCCACTCCAATTTGCTGTCCCCCTCAAGGATTACTGATATAACACTGTTTCTTACCTTTCCTTTTATATATGAGTAATTGGGAATGAGTATGAAGGTTTCCTATTTCTGGTATTCATAACTGAGTTTGTTAAATTGCTAGCCCTGTATATATTTATTATCATGATTTGGCTGCTGTGCTGGATACCTGCTGTCTGCACTTCTCACTCTGGTCTTTTCCTTGCTCTGGCTCCAAGCAGCTGGTCTGTCTGGATATACAAATCGGCTTCTTGTCACTGGTTTCTAGTTGGGTTCAGCTGGTGGGGAACATTTTATTTTCCTGACTTCTTCCTGTGGGATTTCTGCAGCCTGGCTGCATCCTTCCATTAAAGTTTGCAGTTCCTATCAGGGCTGATAGTTCCTGTCAGGCAGCTGACATTTTTCTTTCCTCCCCTGCTTTATGCCAACGGGTAGTGGTAGGCCCTGCTGTTACTAACCCTGGGATATAACACTCTCACTTGTGATTCCTTACAACCCACCTATGCTTCGTAATAGTCTCCTTATTAAACTTCCTTCAAATTATCCAAATTGACCGTGCCGTCTGTTTCTATGGTAACTGACTGATAAAATATGCTTTAGTATTTTAGATTCTGTCAGTGGCTATTATGATTCCAATTATAGAGTGGATTAGGACTATTAAGGGAAAAAATTAACAATTTTATGAATTTATTCTGTTGTCTGGTGTGATTTTATTTTTAGTTCTTCCATAAGATCTGGCTTTGAGTATTACCAGTTTATTGAACACTTAATATGGCCCAGCCTATTGTTTGAAGCATTATGGGAAATCCAAAAGTAAATGAGACACATGCTCCATGATTCTACTACTAGGCAGTTTGGAATGAGTTTCCTGTGAGAGCTACAAAATGCTAGAAGTTCAGAGGAGGGAGATTGCTCTGTCAAGACCGCTTTGATTGTGTCTGTGGCAGGAATGAAGGGAGATCTACAATTTCCTGTATTTTCCTGGTAAGACCACCCTTCCCAGTCGTTGCTTATCTCATCACTCCATAGTCCATCACTGCAAAACACTTAAAGAGGCTAGACCCAAAAGTAATATAACTAATATGATTTTTTTTTTTTTTTTGAGGCAGTCTTGCTCTGTCACCCAGGCTGGAGTACAGTGGCGCGATCTCAGCTCACTGCAGCTTCCGTCTCCCAGGTTCAAGCAGTTCTTCTGCCTCAGCCTCCTGAGTAGCTGGAATTACAGGTGCATGCCACCACACCCGGCTAATTTTTTTTGTATGTTCTTAGTAGAGACGGGGTTTCACCATTTTGGCCAGGCTGGTCTTTACCTACTGACCCCCCAAAGCGCTGGGATTATGGGTGTGAGCCACTGTGCCTGGCCAAACTAATGCTATTTAAAGTTTATATACCTGTTCTCGGTACAAAACATGTATTAATTTATTTAACTCTCTATGCCTCCCTATGAAATAGGTTCTATTATTATTTGCATTTTACAAATAAAGAACAGTTACTTTGCTCAAGTCAAATAGTAGCAAACAGAGTTGGAATTCAAACTCATGCAGTCTGATTCCCTTGTCCAAGCTCATTAACTACCATAACCACCACATTATTCTATAATTAGAATTGATTATTCACCTCCCCAAAAAGAGACCATCAAAACTAATTCCGTTGTTCCATATAATTCCTTGTTTTAGGTGTCATTCTTGCTCCTCAGTGCTGTTTTTAGCCCCTCACCCCCACTTTTCATGTCAATAGATTTTATCACTTGCTGCATCTTCTTGTTGCAATCATACCAGTCAGTCTTCCTTATTCAGTATTTATTTATTTATTTAGAGACAGGATCTCACTCTGACACCCAGAATGGAGTAGAGTGGTATGATCAAGGGTGACTGCAACCTCTACTTTCCAGGCTCAGGTGATTCTCTCACCTCAGCCTCCCTAGTAGCTGGGACTACAGGTACACCACCATGCTCAGCGAATTTTTGTATTTTTTGTAGAGACTGAGTTTTGCCATGTTGCTCAGGCTGGTCTTGAACTCCTGGGCTCAAGCAGTCCATCCGTTTTGGCCTCCCAAAGTGCTGGGATTACAGGTGTGAGCCATCGTACCCAGCCCCCTCATTCATTTTAAATACTGTTTTTATTCCCGCTAGTGTTAATCATTTTGGCAGTTCCAGTATCCACATAGATATCTACATGGCCTCCTGAATTCCTTGACCTCCAGTGATCCTCCATACTACTTTAGACCTTTTATTGATTGTTAACTGTATCACCTTCCAGATTTCAGTTTAAAGCATCCAGTTCTCTGACCACCACTGATTCTCTCTTTCCGGCTTACTCCCTCTAATACTGGAGCCACAGCAATTTTGGGACAGTCATCAGCACCTCTGTTCCTTCATTTCACTAAATCCCTTTGTTATCCATCTTCCTCATGATGTCTTTATTTTTCTTAGCTTAGATTCCATGGTCTGTTAATATAATCATCTTTTTCCACCCTCAGTCCTGTTCTGCTCGATCAACCCAATATTCTACCTACTTTTACCTAAATAACCAGATAAAGCTGGAGAAAAACACAGCCTTCTGACTACTTTCACTTTAGATATTGATGGCCACAAGTCTTCAGTGCTTCCTAGTCAATTCATTCTCTCCCATTTTTCCCAACCTTGAAACCCCCTTTTTTCAATTGATGGTGTTTATTTTACTAAAAAACCAAAACAAACAGAAAAGAGACTTTATCGGCAAGTCTAGATGCCTGAAATAGCAATGTTAGTAGAATGTTGGGAGCAAAAGGCAACCTTTCAGGGACTAAACTATGAGTAGGTCATAAGGAGTTAGAGATTGATGCTTTCCCGGATGTGCCACTGAAACGCTGTCTGTGTTAAATGAATCTTGCCCCATAATAGGTTTACTGGCTGTATTTGGGAAATGCTGAAAGCTATGTATAGTTTGAATCTCTGTTTCCCTCTGTCTCTGATGTGCTGATACAGAAGCAAGGAAAGATGAATAAAATTACAGGTAGAAAGTAAGTTTCCATCTGCTGGCCTAGATGTTACTAAAGCATTGGTTTTCAAACTTTTCACCCACTTCAGAATAACCTGGAGGACTTGATAAAACAGATTGCTGGGTTCTACCTAGAGGGACTGAATTCACATGTCTTGGGTGGCTCCTGAAAATGTGCATTTCCAACAAGTTCTTAGTTGACACTGATGATGCTTGCTGATTTACGGAATTGGGAATCATATATTGAGAGTTACTTCATTTAAGTAAGAATTCAACTGCCAAGAGCGTCAAGAATGGTTAGGATTTTGATCTATACATATAGGAAATAGCTGCTATGGGGCAATATAATGGAAAATTAGAGCTGATTAATAACTTTGAGGGACTTTGACAGTGAGACGGTTTGAATTTATAGGGGACTCAAGCAGCTATTTTTAATGACTTTTTCTCCAGCAATGTGACCTTTCAGAGAGCAGGAACAGAACCACAGCAGTTAGTATATACAATTTTGAGGGAATCCTACAGGCTACTTATGTCAAATATTTTATCATCAAGCCACTCCATCTTTGCTTTGCATTACCATTATGAGTGCCAAGATGGCAACTGTATGATCTGTCTGCCCTTAGCCCATCTGCTTCATTTTATTTATTTGTATGCTTATTATTTATTCATTTATTGATTTTAATTTTAAAAAGTTGTATATGGCAGAGGCTTTGCAATGTAGAGAATAAAGTGTCCATCAAGTACAGTCAATAGTTTCATGGCTTTGGGTAAATAACTACCCTGTCTCTTGTTTTCTCATTTGGGAAGTTTTAAAATAGAAGAATGAGAAACGGGCCTCCCTTTATGAATGTAACTGATAAATCTTTAAAAATCTTAAAGAATTACATTTTAGGAGAATCATTAGTTAGGTTTCTGCCTGAGCAGAGTCCCATGTAGTTCTTTTAACTGGCTAAATATTATTGGACAAGCTGGGTCTCTTAAAGGTTTGTAGTATTTCTGGCAGTAAGTTGCACTACTATTCCTGGGTGTCTGTACTTCTGAGGCGTTGCCAGTGAAATGTTTTCATAATGGATTGTGCCTTACTGTAGTCCTCACTCTTGTCAACTGTCACTTCCTAAATGACTTTATACTCTCTGTACTGAGCCTGGAATAGGAAGGAACCACAAGAAATATTTGTATAGACAGACAGACACGGAGTCTCGCTCTGTTGCCAGTCTGGAATGCAGTGATGCGATCTCGGCTCACTGCAACCTCTGACTCCCGGGTTCAAGCAATTCTCCTGCTTCAGCCTCTGGGATTATAGGCACGTGCCACCATGCCCAGCTAATTTTTTTTTTTTTTTAATTTTTAGTGGAGATGGGGTTTCACCATGTTGGCCAGGATGGTCTCGATCTCCTGACCTCATGATCCTCCCGCCTTGGCCTCCCATAGTGCTGGGATTACAGGCGTGAGCCACCACGCCTGGCCTACAAGAAATATTTTGAAACACACTTGGGGACATGATAGGAGAGGAGAAGGGCAAGCCCTTTTTCCTATCCTTTCCCTTACTGATTCCGTACCCAGTTCAGTGAGCAGGTAAGATTGAGAAGTATGCTTTTCCTTCCCTGATTTCTTAAATATTTGTCAGCGTTTTTGAAACCAGATACCATGTTCTTTTCTTAGTGTCATAATTGCTTATTCTTTAAAATAATATAATTTTGGAAACTTGTTGACTTGTTCTTGATAATTTTGCTGAGGAATAATTGATAACTTTTGGATATTTAAATTGATAACATGTACATACTTAAAGTGTACAATTTGATGAGTTTTGACATTTGTATATACTGTGAAACCACTACCACAATAACAAGATAGTGTATATTTTTATTGTGCAACCCTTTGCAATGAATCCACTGGTCTGCTTTTCTTCGCTGTAGACTGGTTTACATTGAAAATTTAAGTGAATGGAAATATGCAGTATATACGTTTTGGTGGGGATGGTGCACAGGTTTTTTTCAGCATAATCTTGAGGTTTTTTCGTGTTTCTCGTATTAATGGTTTTCTCCTTTTAATTGCTGAATAATATTCTTCTTTGGCTATTCTCCCATTTGTTTGTTTATTCACTTGTTTATGGACAATTGGATTATTTCGAGTTTGGGTAAAGCTGCTATAAATATTTATGTACAGTTTGAGTGTGGAAAAGTGCTTTTATTTTTCTTGAATAAATGCCTAAAAGTAGAATGGCTACGTCATATGCCAGGTCTGTGTTTAACTCTTGAGAAACTGCCAAATGTTTTCCAAAGTGCTTATACCATTTTACATTCTAAAGAGTTCCGGTTGTTCCACATTGTTACCAACACATGGTGTGGTCACACTTTGTTTTCAGCTTTTCTAGTAGTATCTATGCATGTCTATCTTGTGGAGTCTCAGTGTCTTTTTTTTTTTTTTTTTTTTTTTAAAGATGGAGTTTTGCTCTTGTCGCCCAGGCCAGAGTGCAGTGATCTCCACTCACTGCAACCTCCCCATCCTGGGTTCAAGTGATTCTCCTGACTCAGCCTCCCTAGTAGCTGGGATTACAGGCATGTGCCACTACTTAGTGGCCTGGCTAATTTTTTTGTATTTTTAGTAGAGATGGGGTTTCGCCATTTTGGCCAGGCTAATCCCGAACTTGTGACCTCAGGTGATCCGCTCGCCTCGGCCTCCCAAAGTTCTGGGATTACAGGTATGAGCCACCGCACCCGGCCTCAGTGTCATTTTAATTTGCATTTTATACATGACTGATGATAGTGGGCTGCTAATATCTTTGGTGAAGTGTTTGTTCAGACCTTTTGCCCCCTCTTTAAACAAGTGTTGGCTGGGCGTGGTGGCTCACTCCTGTAAACCCAGCACTTTGGGAGGCTGAGGCGGGTGGATTGCTTGAGCTCATGAGTTCAAGAGCAGCCTGGGCAACATGGTGAAACACTGTCTCTTCAAAAAATACAAAAAATTAGCCACCCGTGGTGCTGCACTCCTGTAGTCCCAGCTTACTTAGGAGGCTGAGGTGGGAGGATAGCTTGAGCCTGGGAGGCGGAGGTTGCAATAAGCTGAGATTGGGACACTGCACTCCATTCTGTGCTATAGAGACAGATCTTTTCTCAAAAACAAACAAAAACCGAAACAAGCGTTGGGTTATCTGTCTTTTATAATTGAGTTATGGGAGTTCTTTATATATTCCGGTTTCAAGTTCTTACACATTTTGCAAATACTTTTTATCAGTTGTTATCTTGATTTTTGTGTTAAGTTTTTTGAAGAATAGTTTTTTATTTTGATGAAGTCTGTCAGTTTTTCTGTTTATAGTTCTTTTTGTGCTGTTTCATTTCATTTCTCTTTTGGTTTTTCTGGAAGTTAAATTTCTCAGATTCTCATTTTTTAGCTATCAGACAAAAAATGCATAGGAGACAACTATAAAGCTAATAGTGTGTTTGCCTTACGTTTGTGTTTATTGTTACAGTTTTACGGTAAATTGTTTATGATTCTAGTATTTTTGCTTGTTCTTTTTGGTTTTTTAGACTTGCTAACGGGCCTGTAAAATTGCTATTGGTTCATTCCTTTGTTTTGTGAGTAAGGGAACAGAGATTTACACAGGTTACATGACTTTGCTAATGGTGAAGTTTATGATTATGCCAAGACTGAAAAGACCCCAGGTCCTCTCAAATCCCATTTCACTGTTCATTTCCCCTTTTTAATGATTTTGTTGCTAAAATTTTACTGCATACTGCAACATATTAAAAAGTAATTTAGTTCCTTTATTTCTGTTTATTAGTGTCCTCATTGAAAGCATATTATTACAATTATTATGTAGATTAGCTTCCTGAAAGAATCACAATATCCCCTTAAAATTTCATTAAGTGAAGATGTTGAATTTAACATATATTTTTTTGATTCTTTCCAAAGGTCTGTAAACAGATTTGGCTAGGATTATTTGATGATAGATCTTCAGCAATTCCAGACTTCAGGGATCCACAAAAAGTGAAAGAGTTTCTACAAGAAAAATATGAAAAGAAAAGATGGTGAGTGAAGAGTTGTATGTAGAATAAAGCCTCCCCAAATCACATGTTAACTATGGGTAAGGTTAGTCTGACACAATGAAGGATAAAAGACAGACAGTGAGAGCTTAGATAGGTATATAATTCATTATCCCTTGGCTTTTTGTTGGTTTGGTTTCCAAAAACCTTTACTTCTACTTTATCTTAACTCATCTGTTCCTGGCAGCAGCCTTTTTGTTATAATAATTACCAGGAAAGTTAGGTATTCTTCCTTCTAATCATTCCCTATCGCTGTTAGCTTCTTTAAATATGTTTTGCCCTACAAAGCCTCTATTCTTAAAAACCATTAATTTAGCAAGTATTTACTGAGTCATATCTTTTTTAAATTTATTGAGTAACATCTTCTATATACTAGGCACTATGCTAAATAAAGCTCTGGTGTGGTAGTCCATCTACCTAATTGTCTGTTGTAGCCTTTGCTCTAAATATTTTTTCTTTCCACCTAAGAAATCAGTTTACTTTCTGGTTAAGAAGGGAGCATTTACTTTTGCCTAACTAAATCTATCAGATGTTAATTTTTAAAAATTAATTCCAACAGGTTGTACATATAGCTAGTAAGCCCCTTCCAATGGAATAGGGACTATATCCATAAAGCTAGTGTTCAGCTACTCAGGGTTCTGCATTTTTAGCTATATGAGCACAATTTAAGTATAGTCACTGAGACTCGTTAACTATGAACTCTTTTGGTTGTTTCTTTAATAGTATTGAATAGTGGATATTTTCATCTTGGGAGGTTAGAAAGATGGGGCAGGGAATCAAAATAGAGGCAATAAATAATGGGGAAGTAACGAACTTCTTGTTTGCTTGAGGAGCTGTGTTTCAACCCAAGAGAATATGTTCAGAGCCTGTTTTGGTCCTGAGGGAACATTTGCTGTGGCTTACAGCAGAGGTCTTTACCTTTATTCAGGAGCACATTAGCTCTGACTTGCATGCTATATCAAAATTTGTATTCTTACTCCTTTCCCAAATAGACTACTTTTTTTCTTTTTTTTTTTTTTTTTTGGAGACTGAGTTTTGCTCTTGTTGTCTAGGCTGGAGTGCAATGGCGTGATCTCGGCTCACTGCAACCTCCGCCTCCTGGGTTCAAGCGATTCTCATGCCTCAGCCTCCCAAGTAGCTGGGATTACAGGCACCCACCACCACGCCTGGCTAATTTTTTGTGTTTTTAGTAGAAATGGGATTTCGCCATGTTGGCCAGGCTGGTCTCGAACTCCTGACCTCAGGTGATCCACCTGCCTCAGCCTCCCATAGTGCTGGGACTACAGGTGTGAGCCACCGCACCCTGCCTAAAATAGACTCCTTTTTGCAAGGCAAGATTAATGAGGGCTATATTCAGCTGTACTAGAAGACATCAGGTATGAAAATAGATTAAAATACACCAGTAAAATTTAAGCTCAGGAAAGAAGAAAATATTAGAAGGTGGGTTGAGAGTAAAAATATGGTAACATAAATGATTCTTTTAAAACGAAAGGTATAATTATCTTTTTATCTTTTTGATTCTGAATTTCCTAGACATTCTACCTCATAGGAAAGACTGTTCTCCTTATATAGCCCTAACCTAGTTTTTTTTTTTTCCTCAGCTGTGTTACTTTTACCAATTCAGAAAGAGAGTTTGGTTAGGGATTAGCTTATGGTCAGCTCTAGCTATCAAGAGAAAAGTGAGTGTGAGTAATGGTAGAATTAAAATCATAGATCCTTACCTCCACATTTATAACAGTAATGTATTATTCATTCAAACTGTAATGCAAATACCTAGAAACCTCAAGTAATTACAATTTGTGTTGTTATTTTTTTTTCTTTCCTGAGAAACAGGATAATAAGGGTTATAAAAATAGAGACTTCAAGTGGTGGGACAGGTGACCATCTTTAAGAGGGTCAGGAACAGTATGTTTTTAATCCAGACTCCCGCACACCCGTAACATATAGCTAGAGAGCAGTGAAGTTGGTTTCTAACATGGAATAAGCACTATCCAGATGCAGCCTCCCTAAAAATACTCACTGTAACTATACTTAAAACAGTGATGCTGTTGTTATCCAAAGGGATTTTGAAATTGTTCTTTTGACCAGTTCTCAAAATCACTTTCTGTGTTATACAAGATTCGTTTCTTTACTTTGTCAAGGCAAGTCTTTTGAACCAGTAACTATCATTTGATTTTATCCTTTGATAAGACTTGGCTATACTCAAGAATTTGTATTAGTAGTATGCTAAATTACGGGAAAGTATAACTTCTTGTATTCATTCTCATATATCTTTTGTGTCTCTCATTTACTTTAAAAAAGCTGGTTGTATTGTTTGTGATTATTATGTGGTTTGGTGACAGTGAACACTTATGTAGTTAATATCTATACCAGGAATTGTTCTCAGTGCTTTACAAATGTTAACTTGTTTAAACCTAGGCAACTCTGTCTCTCCATTTTATAAATGAAAAAAATGGAAGCACAAAGAGTTGAAGTATTAATAGTTTGCCCAAGGTTTCACAGCCATTTGGTGGTAGAGATGGGATTTGAACTCTTGTCTATGGAACAGGTGCTCTTAAGCATAGTTTTCCTTCTTTCCTCACCTACTTCATATGGGGAATAAGAAGGAGGGTAGGACAAAACCCAGAATTACAAAGAGCAAAAGCTCTCACATAATCCCACACCTAGATGTTAGGATTGCCAGTGTTTGGACATTATTATATCTTTGCTGCCTCTCATTTCTTGACTCGCCTCCTCACATAAATCATGTATTTACATGACTGGAATCAAATCTGAAGGATCTGTGAGGTTTTATCTTACCATGTCAAAGCAGAGTAGCTATGAGTATTGTATTATTGTAAATATTTTTTTCTTGATAGATGTTGGGTTTGTTTCCCAGTTTTTTGGAAATTATAAAGAGTGGACTGTGATTAACTAATCTGTGTGTACATGCATCTGTATACACTTACCAATTCTTAAGGATGTTTCTGGAAGTGGTACTTCTGGTGCACAAAGCACACCTATTTATATATTTTAGTAGGTAGCAATAAAAAAATTGCAAAGTTCACACTTAGCTTATAGGTGAATAAAACCTTAATTTGCATTTTTGTTAGGTTAAAAGTGTTTTCATTTCTATGTCTCCTGTCTTCTGTGAATTGCTTCTTTTGTTCATTTAAAATGGGATGATCTTATTCTTACAGTTTTAATAAGCCTTTATATTTTAGGCCGTTAACTGTAATGTTACGAATGTTTTCCTGCCTCATTTGTCTTCAGATGTTATTTAGATCTTAAGATAATTTTTTAAATTGTAGTATGAACTATTCATCATGATGATTAATTGTAGGTCCTCTGTTTAAAAAAAGCAGTTATTTCTTATGTTGTACTGAATACCTTAGAAAAACCATAAATAAGTAATTGAAACAAGTTTTGTGGTTAGTCTTCTCTTTCTCTGAGTATTTCAAGTATTTAATGGGTGTAGTCTTAAGCTATCATTCCTTTTTAAAAAAATATGCAAAGGTATTCTGTGTGAGAGGGTTTTCAGATAAGATTAATGGTGAAGCAGTCTTGTACGAAGTTAGAATTAAGCTTATTTTTTGGTGTAGAATTACCTACTTTTTTTTTAGTTAACTGGTTTTTATGTGTTTTAGGTATGTCCCGCCAGAACAAGCCAAAGTCGTGGCATCAGTTCATGCATCTATTTCCGGGTCCTCTGCCAGTAGCACAAGCAGCACACCTGAGGTCAAACCACTGAAATCTCTTTTAGGGGATTCTGCACCAACACTGCACTTAAATAAGGGCACACCTAGTCAGGTGAGTAGTCTTTGAATCTTTGTAGGAAGCTTCGACTTAAAGAGGGCTTGACTGTCAAGAATTTGAGAATTCTTTAAGACAGCAGCATAACCTTGTATGCCAGTAGCATTATGTTCCAGTGGTTTATTATACATTAAGAAATTGTTAAGTGGTTGAAATATATATATATATATATATATATATATATATATATATATATTTGTTCTTTTTGCTATTGCTAATGAGTTTCTTTGACTTCTCTGCAACTTTGTAAAGGTGAGTTATACAGGAATGTTGCTATAGCTATATGTGTGTGTGTATACATGTATATATGTATATATCATGTGTTATACAATTAGTAAAACGAATCTATGGTGACCATCAGAGTTAGAACGTATAGTCTCTTTGATATACTTTTCTGGGAAAGGATTTCTTTAGTAGTAGAGTTTTCCCACATGTGTGGTTGTGAAGCATGTTGATCATTGAAACACAAGGGACTTTGCATTATATCTTATTCTTAAAAATGAACAAAATGAAATCTTTTCAAAGTTGCTACCTAAAGTTTGTCTTCTACACTGTATTATAGTTGATGGGGCTGTGACAGATCTGTTACTGTGTGGCACTGCAGCCTCTATCCTATACAAGAATAGTTCAGAGGCATAGTACTATGGTTTAAATCCTGCCCTTTTTGGTAACACATACTAAGACACTTGGATAAATTTCTCTGTTTTCACAAAAGGTTGAGTGAAAAATGAGAAAGGTTAACTCAGCATACTGTAACTCTTCTTATGTATAAGTGTGTTTTAAGTTTGGAGATAGTTTTGTATAAAGATTTCGCAGATCCAACTGGAATATCTTTATAGTTAATATGTGGTTTATAGTCCCCAGTTGTAGGTCGTTCTCAAGGGCAGCAGCAGGAGAAGAAGCAATTTGACCTTTTAAGTGATCTCGGCTCAGACATCTTTGCTGCTCCAGCTCCTCAGTCAACAGCTACAGCCAATTTTGCTAACTTTGCACATTTCAACAGTCATGCAGGTAAGTGTTTTTTCCCAACAGCTTTTGCTGGGGGTGCATATAAAACACCAAGAAACATCAATTCTTCATCACACTTTGAGGATCAGTAAACATTTTTTGTTGAGAATGTTTTGTTACTCGTAACTGTTGAGCTGTAATATGTAACCATATAATTGTGTTGCTTTTTAATCACAGAAGAGATTATATTTAATGTCAGTTGGTTGGCATGACCTCTTTCTGTGGAAAAATGGGGAAAGGATATAATGTCTGTTTTTTATTCTTTATGAAAATTGCAAATATTCAAAAGTAATTGGATACTATAACCTTTATGTGCTAATCACCCGTGGCTAATCTTATTTCATTTGTCATTCCACTCTCACTGTCATATTATTTTGAAGCAAATTTTAGACATAGTTTATCCTTAAATGTTGTATATTTCAATCTATAAAACATACTTTTTTTGTTAGATATAACCACATTAGTAGCATCACTCCCTAAATAATAGTAGTAATAATAATTCATTAGTCAGTATTCAAATGTTCATTATAGTTCAGATTTTTCCATACACATACATACATACGTGCATACATACATGTATACATACATACAGTTTGTTTGAATCAGATTTCCAGCAAGGTCCACAGACTGCAATTGTGAGATATGTCTCTTAGGTTTCTTAGTTCATAAGATTTTTCCTCTATTCCTTCTTTTTCCTCCTCTATAATTTGTGAAAGAAATTTGCTCATTTGTCCTGTACAGTTTTCAGTAGTCTGAATTAGTTGATTGCACCACTATGGTGCCCTGTAACAAGTTCCTCTGTTCTATTTCTTGTATCAGGTTGTTGGATCCAGAGACTTAATCAGTTACAGGTTCTTCCTATTAGGAGGATGGGTGGCTGGGGATATGCTTACTACTTGGGATTTAAGAGGCTTTTAATTTTGGATTGTGTTTTTATAATGTTACCTGTTGATGCTCAATAACCGAGTTCATTGTGTAAAAATAATGATGTTCTGAATTTATTCCTTCACTTATTAGCTGAAATACTTTTTAAAAAATCTGTCTGGTGGCATGATTTGTTTAGGAAAGTCAGAATACATGATTCTTTGCCATCAGATATCACAATAATGAGTTGATTTCCTAGCATTTTATAATGGTGACTTTTTTCTTTAGTATCATTATGACTTCATAGATTTAAACATTTGCTTCTTCTCAGTTTGCTGTCATTATCCTTAGTAGTGCTCAGATTAGCCCACCTTAGGAGTAGGAACATTTTCAGGTTGGTTCCTACAGATACAACTCATTCATTCATTTATTTGAGGTGGAGTCTTGCTCTCTCGCCCAGGTTGGAGTGCAGTGGTACAATCTCACTGCAACCTTCACCTCCCGGGTTCAAGCTATTCTCCCACCTCAGCCTCCCAGGTAGCTGAGATTACAAGCGTGTGCCACAACACCTGAAATTATATACAAATGTAAAAGTTTGTATTTTAGTAATACAAAAATACTGATTTTTTATTTTTAGTAGAGATGGGGTTTCACCTTGTTGGCCAGGCTGGTCTCAAACTCCTGACCTTAAGTGATCCACCCACCTCGGCCTCCCAAAGTGTTGGGATTACAGGCATGAGCCACCGTGCCTGGCCTCTTTTTGTTTTTTGTTTTGTTTTGTTTTGTTTTTTTGAGATGGAGTCTCACTCTCTTGCTCACACTGGAGTGCAGTGGCACGATCTCGGCTCACTGCAACCTCTGCCTCCCAGGTTCAGCTGATTCTCCTGCCTCAGCCTTCTGAGTAACTGGGCTCACAGGTGCCCTCCACCACTCCCGACTGATTTTTGTGTTTTTTAGTAAAGATGGGGTTTCACCATGTTGACCAGGCTGGTCTCAAACTCCTGACCTCAGGTGTTCCACCTGCCTCCCAAAGTGCTGGGATTACAGGTATGAGCCACTGCACCCGGCCCTAAAGATATTTTTTGATAGAACTCTTGTGGTCTTTGAATGGCGTTTTCTCCCCTGCTTATTCTCAGATTTAACATATTTGTTACAGTTTAATGCATGTCACCAGAAATTGGGATTTATGGAGTTTTATTAACAAATATGCAAGCCTTGAAGAGGTACTTAGGTAATATTTAAAAATTGATTATTGAAGTATAGATTTGGTCACTTGTATCTCTCCTTAATTGTAATAGCAATAGTCTGATAGGGAAGTGGCATAATGTAGTGAAAAGAACCTGGACTTTGGAGTTGGGACAACCTGGGTTCAGATGCTGGCTTTCTTGCTTATTATGTGTGTAACTTTGGGCAAATTACCTAACATTTCTAAGCTTTCTATTCTGTAAATTGATTTTGATAAGTGGCAAGGTTCAAGTGAGATGATGCATTTAAGTGGTTTACCATCTAAAAGGTACAATAAACATTGTTTTTCTTTTCTCTTTTACACACACTTCATATATATGTACCTATGTATACAAATACACACTTATGTATGTATGTTTGTATGTTTACATGCATTTAAGAAAAAGGGTCATACTTTATGGCAAGTTTTTATGCTGTTTTAATCTTTTGATCTTTGTTAAGATTCCACAAATGGTTTGGATTCATTTCCTAACAGCTTGGTAATTTCTTGAGTCTTTACAGTGGCTTCTTTATGCTTAAACAGTGTAAAAGCATACATAGTATTTGTGTTGGAAATATGTATGGAATCTATTTTGGATGTCAGTAAGCTGTGATGTTTATATCATGGAAAGTTTACCGGTCTGCATTTTGAGTGATTAAATAAATATCAAACCAAATGTAGAACATTAATTTGGGAATTTAGTCATTTTATAGTTTTATTTTGATAATTCGAAACTTTGCTTTATATTATTTTGGCATGTGTGTATGAGGTATTGGCTAAAGCTTACTCTTTCTTTTTCATAGATTTCTATAGGTTCAATTATGGAGAAGAAAAACTCAAGACTGTATGTTTCTAAAAGATGTATTTCACAATTTTATGAGCATAACAGAAACCAGTGCTGATAGAACTGATTTCCTATTCGTATTTTAGAACTTACTTTGCCTTATTTTACTTACTTGTGAGATTGTGATGGTTTTTCATTTTCTTTCAATTTGATGACCTGGCTTCTTTTTGGATAATGATGATATGAAGCATTTTATACATAATCACACTCCAAAGTGTGCTGTTTGGGATAGTTTGAAAATTTGTAGAAAAACTTCTCTCCAGCCACAATTCTTTCTAGCAAGCAATAAGGGAACCTTTCATTTTAAATATTAATAAAAACATTTTCTAAGGACATGCTTTAGAAGGGAATTGTGGTGTAATTTTTATATGTCTCGTGTGTATTTGCTTTAAAAAGGAGTCCTAGGATGACATGGATCTCCTTTTTCAGGAAAGGTTATACTGAGAAGGATAAGAAATTTTGGTTTTCTTTTGCTTAAGTTGGAGTTGTGGTAGATTTCCCTTCTCCTGTGTTAACCTGAGCTGCAAAATCCCAGAAAACATGGAGAACCCTCTTTCCCCATAACCCTCCAGATAAGAAGCCATTTCCCCTTCTGACCAAAAAGAACCCCAACTCTCTTTTTTCACCTCTTGCATTTGAATGCTGGTAAAAAGAGTTGGTGAGAGAACCAGTAAATAGAGTAAAACTTGTGTAATTTGTGAATATATTCTGGTTTTATCTCCATTTTAGGATTATTGAAATATAATGTGAAATTACTGATACCCACCAAATTCTTTTGTAAATTCGCAACTTATTTCTTGTTCCCTTTGTTTTTCTCTCTTGAAATGCAGTTTGTGAGTCTTCACAGGTAATGTTGGACTTTTCTTTGTAGCCCTGTTAGCCAAAAATGGTTAGCCAAAAATGGTTAGACTGCAACTCTACAGACTAATTTGTACCATGGCTGCACTAATACTTTCAACAACTTCCTTAAATTGCACTTTGAAAACAATAGCCATCATTTAATCGCAGGATAGTAAAGGAAAAGAATCTTATATTTTGATCAGATTGATAGAAAGTAGTTAATCTTAACTGTTCTGTTTCTTGTGCGAAGAAAGAATGAAATAGCTCCTGTAGGCTGCAAGTCAGGCTGCCTGAGAGGAGTTGCTTTTTAGTCTGAAGTTCTTACTTAGAAATGACGGCTCAGATTACCTTTTTTCCTTTACTTTATTTGACTTTTGGTTTCTTTACAGGAGAATAAAATATATATGCCTGTTACAAGAAGAAACTACTGAATTACTCATTTATTTTTCCTTCTAATATGTATGGTTGATACCATCTTTTGATATTTTGCCTTGGAGTAGTTTTTAGGTGTAAAAACTAGGTCATGGTTTAACTGAAATGTCTTTTTCCAGAGCCTTTCCAGGCATTCAGAATCTTTATTTTTCCATATATAGTTTACAAATAAAGTCATTGATTGCAATTTCTTCTCATCTTGCTATTCTTGTTAATTTTTAAAAAATACTAGGTGAAAATTTTATCCTGAACAGTTTGATACGACTGATGGAACCTTTAATGGCAAATGATAACTATTCACACATGCCAGTCTGGTTCGTTAGCATTGTTTTGTAGGGAAACTTTTTCTTTTGTAGGTAGTTTAGTGACTTAAAAGCTGGAAGCCTTTACTCTTCATGTGAGCATTCAGGCTGAGGTAGAGTATTTGTGGATGTGTGTTGCTGGGTGGGGTCATTATTGGGTTCAGTAAAAGTCATCTTCTACGGAAATGTGCATGAAGCTAGAAATAAAATTCACCTACTGAATTTAGTAGTTATTTTGCCTGATGATAAACATCATATCACAAAACCTGTGCACTATAAACTGTAATTGATTTTTGTCACACTCTATACTGTAGGATCTAAACCCAACTGCCTTGCAACTCAGGTAACACAAATGAGTAGTATCATGTGTGTTTAAGGAACTATGGTGCCCTTTTTAAAGGGGATGTTCTAATCTGTTACTACATGGAAATAGGGATTTAGGATACTAGATATATTGATTTTTTTTTTTTTTTTTTAAATAAGAGAAGCTAGAAGTCTTTTTGTTTATTGTGAAATGCCCTCTTTTTAAATGTTGGGAATTGATGGGAAATAATGTTAAGTACTGTACAGATGAAACAAAGCATATCTGTCAGATGAATTTGCTGAGGGCTGCTAGTTTGCATCCTATGATCTCTCTGTCTTCCTGTCTCATGAATATGTGTTTTTCTTTGAAGAGGAATGACAACTCTTAGCAAGACTCAGGCTCATTAATTTGGGGTCTTAAGTTCCACACTAAGTTGACTCCTTGAAATACGATTATTTAAGAAACAGCTTTACCATTGTGTTACATTCTGCTTAGCTTGGATTTCTTTGTACAGAGATTGCTTGAGTGTCCAGATAGTAATTTTTGTATTTTAGTGTTGAATTTGCAAAGTTTTGTTTTCCAAAGTTTTATTCTGCAGCATTTACAATCGATTGTTGAAGTTAGTGAATAGATCAGTACCTAGACGTAAAAATGGATACAAGTACTACAAAGTCCTGTCTTGCCATATTTAATAGGTATTCGATTAATGTTTGGGGCTCTGAATTATATGCTATAATTTCTATACTAGCATTCATTGTTCCTTAAAGTTTAATGAGTTTAAAATTGCAGGCTTCTAATAGAATATGAATATCTTCCATTTATTTGGTGATCCTATGCTTTTTTTAGATTTTTATATATGACCATGGTGAGACATTTGTAAACTTAAAAAAAGTTTTATTTCTTAATTAAACCATCTTTGTATTATTTTTTAAGTATTTCAATTATTGTTGAGATTCACATAGTTGATTACAATTTTTATTCAGTGAATTTTTCCAGAATGTTTTCTACATCTTTGTCTGCTTTCCTATAACTCGGTACTGTAACTCAGTACTCTGAAATAGTTTCCTTTGTTAATGGAGTCACTTTTATAGTACTATGCTTGAGGTCATATACAGAGTATTATGTCCAAATTTATCATTGCACAAAGTGTTCTTGGAAATTCCTGGTTACTACTTAGTAAATTACCTGTAATTGGGTTAAATACTGGTAGGGTTTAAAATCTGATTTCTAAGTGAATTCTCTATAAAGTGAGTTTTGATACATAGAAACTTTTCATATAATTCTTAAACTCATTTGTCATGTATTTTCATTTATAGTTTTCATATTCATTAACATATGTTGTTCCTTACCATTTACAGCTCAGAATTCTGCAAATGCAGATTTTGCAAACTTTGATGCATTTGGACAGTCTAGTGGTTCGAGTAATTTTGGAGGTTTCCCCACAGCAAGTCACTCTCCTTTTCAGCCCCAAACTACAGGTAGAGCTTCTCCAGCATTGTGCTTAAATGTTTACTTCACGAAACAAAATTCTCTTAAGTGTAGTTTTGAAAAATTAGTCTAAACTTAAATTCTGTAATTATCTGACTTTAAAATGGTTCTATCTTAAAAAGCTCTGGGGAAACCTGAACTCTTATTTTTTTCTATATTCATTTGTTTTTCTGCATTATTTGGTGTATTGTCTGTTGGACAACATCCATTCTCCTCCTTTTCCTGCACATGAATCTTCCTTAGATCTACCATGCACAGAGGACAGAGGCATGACACTACTATAAGTATTTCTCTTTCAGTCTCTCTTTTTTGTGTGTGTGTGTTTGTTTTTTGGCAATGCTCCTGCCTCAGGATAGAATACAGGCACGTGCCACCACTCCCAGCTGAAATTTTTTTTTTGGTGGGGGGAGGGTAGCAACTGGGTCTCACTGTGTTGCCCAGGCTGGTCTTGAACTCCTGGCCTCAAGTTATCCTCCTGCCATGGCCTCCCAGAGTGCTGGGATTACAGATGTGAGCCACTGTGCCCAGCCAGTACTGTAAGTTTTTTAAGGTTCATAGAATCCATTGATTTAGGCTGACATTAGACCTCTTAATAAAGGAAGCTGATTGCTTCTGTAGAGCTAAAAATGTAAGTAATTTTCAGAGCAAGAAGCCTGAGAAAAATTTTCATATGTTTATTAGACAAGAGTACATTAATGATCACTTCAGTCAAACTTGGAAATAGTTTTCTGTGCAGGAATTGGTGTTTAAACATTGAATACTTTTCCATAAATTGTGCTGTTTCCGGAAACTCATTGAACCCTTATTTAGATTTTTGGCTGATTACTTTTCTTTCAACTTTTAACTCTGTATTGTCTTAAAGCCTTTTCTTTCAGTTTTCTTTTTTTTTTTTTTCCCTTTAACTTTCATCATTTACATAATTTCTGGCTGTCCAGCATTTAGAATGCTTTCATCTAGCTGCAGTTTTGGTGAATTTACTTCAGCTTTTCCTCTTCAGGCTACCCACAGTAAGTTCTGTTGTCAAATAGGCATCTTATACTAATTTGCATATTTTTGCTATATTTCAAGGGTTTTTCGAATTATAGATCGTTGATAATTCTTTAGTGATAATCCTTCATAAAAAATCTCTCCCAACTCTATTTATTAAACTCAGAGTTAGAGAACACAATAGTAGACAAAGAGTTACTTGGTTTAATAATAATTTGAAATAATATTCTTATATAAATTTTGAAAGTTTAGTATGCACTTTGTTTGCCAGCTCCTTGTAACAGGTCGCAGTCTTTTACATACAAACATGTATTACTTACCTTTAATTGAAAACACCATGGTTTAACTCCTGAAAGAAATTTGATCAGTATGTATTTCTTTTAGAATGTATAAAAACCTGCTTGATAGAAGGTGTTCGTGTTTTTAAATAGAGGTTCATGCATTCTGTTTTCAAATTATCTGTAGTTGTCTTTTCTATCACTTTAATATATAACTGTGTATGTATACTATTTTGATTTCTGAAACTAAAGTTTAGAAATAAAGAACTAATATCCCAAAAGTGTAGGATCAAAAGCATAGAATGAAATATACTGGTTTTAGTCTTTTGATAGTACTTTAAGGAGGTCTTTATAATAGAGAACATATTTTAAAGATTTAACAGGATATATACAATAGGGACCATTAGGTGAATTGTGGTTTATAACGTCAAAAATTGCTATAGTGTATTATGTACTGTAGTTTTAATGCCTTGAACTACACATGATATTGTATACACATTTAACTCTTACATGGAATTAAATAGTAGCTCTTCAAGTGAAGTAAGTGTAAATGTCAATAACCATCTTTTAAGAAATTCTGAATCACCTTAACACATTTTACATATTGTTAATTGCTACTGCTGGGATTTGTTTAAACTGTTTCACCATGGAGCCACAAAAGTTTGAAATCCTCCAAGTAAGATACTTTGCATCTTGTTTGCAGTCTGTTTAGGGAGAACTAGTAAAAGGCCATAGTGTATTTGGATGAGAAAGTAACTGAATCTCAAACCAGGTAGTATGGAGTTACCCCCTCCATGAATTACATTCTTCATTCCAGGGTAGGTAATAAACAGAAACATGTTATTTTACATGTTGCCAAGGCCTTTGAAAAATCTACTTTTACAAATTAGAAAACTTCACTTGCAGTCGAAAGCCATTGCCAGTCATTGATTTTAATGTTGTAAGATTGCTTATAGGACATTTAATTTAGGAAGAAATGATCATACAGTCTATGAGAGGGTATTAGGAAAAGCTTAGAAATTTCAAGTGCTCTGTTTATTCTGTTACAGGTGGAAGTGCTGCATCAGTAAATGCTAATTTTGCTCATTTTGATAACTTCCCCAAATCCTCCAGTGCTGATTTTGGAACCTTCAATACTTCCCAGAGTCATCAAACAGCATCAGCTGTTAGTAAAGTTTCAACGAACAAAGCTGGTTTACAGACAGCAGACAAATATGCAGCACTTGCTAATTTAGACAATATCTTCAGTGCCGGGCAAGGTATCAAGCTTTAAGCAAAACAAATACAAATTTGTGCTCTTAATTTGGTTGTATTTATTAAAATGTGGACATGTTACACTTTTCTCAGTTGTTGTATAGCAATTTTGTCTGCACTGTCATTTTGAGTAAAATGTTCACTTGGCACATTTTGTACCTGAAATATCAACTACAAAACTGAGGACATAGGAACTGATTTGTAAACTTTCAGTCTCACTAGTTGAGAAAAATTTTATTTTGTCCTAGAAGGCATGCTTTACTTTTCTTTGGCAATAAAGAGCCAAGAAACCCCATTGGCAGAGCTGAATGGAGGGTTATTTGGTGGTTTCTGTGATGTATTTACTTTGAACAAATTTCCGTTAACAACTTGGTGGGTTTTATATTTTTTTAAGAAATTCATGAATTTTATAGTATAGTCTTGTATCCAGTTTTATCTTAAGGCTAGTAGTCTCTAAAAATGCATATGGCAGTGGTGAATAGCAGGTGTGTGTTGCTAAATGGAATTCTCCATTCTGATCTCTGGGCCTGTTCTCCTCCTCTCCAAAATGGATAATTCTAAGCATTAAACTCATGGAGTTGTGTTCTAAGTATTATTGCATGTAAGGCATTTAGAACGGTGCTTAGCACATAGTAAGTGCTCAGTAAATGTTTCCCGTTATTACTGTCTCTAATTTTTTCATGGAGAGTGCTGAGGGAAATGATGCTATTGATAGACTGTTCACATTAGGTCCAGCATTATATGAATTTATATGTTCACGTGAACAAGATCCACTTGTCTTGGAGATGTTAACATAGTAGCACTTGAGAGTTTCTTGCTTATGCATAATCTAGACAAATTTTTTTGGTACAGAGTCTTAATTTTTGTTAAAAGACATATTCTTTTTTTACCACAGTGGTATGTATAACGACTAATCCTGTCCTGTATGGTCCAGGTTATTTATTAGATTAATGATTTGGAATCCTGCTTAACTCCAAATCCATTTTAAGTTTACCTATGTTTCATGGCAAATGTAGTTGCTAAGTTGAAAGTGTAACTTTAAATTTTTGGTGTAACGTGATTTTGTTCATTCCCAGGTGGTGATCAGGGAAGTGGCTTTGGGACCACAGGTAAAGCTCCTGTTGGTTCTGTGGTTTCAGTTCCCAGTCAGTCAAGTGCGTCTTCAGACAAGTATGCAGCTCTGGCAGAACTAGACAGCGTTTTCAGTTCCGCAGCCACCTCCAGTAATGCGTATACTTCCACAAGTAATGCTAGCAGGTACCTTGTCTTAGCTAGCCCCTCCTGCTTTGTGTTTTATCTTTTTTTTCCAACTTTGAGTAATCAAGTTAAAAAATGACTGTTTTAAGGTATAGTTTTAAAGTTCTTGAATACTTTTGTAAATTTGAGGAATTTGAATTTAGTTTGCTAATTAAAATATAATCCTTGAATAATTGGCATAATTTTATCTTTTCATTGAATCAGACGTTTTTGTTATGTTCTGTCTTTGAACACTAAACTGTATTTGAGAGCATGTACACATCTCAAAATGGACAGTTATTTTCAGATTGTACTCAGCGGAGAATCCATTTAGTAGTCAAATAATATACTTTAAAAATAGTTTTTAGTCATGAAGATTAAACAGTGAAAGTACCATATTATAGGCTTAGTCGTAAATACAGATTTTTAGAAGTGTTTGCACCAAAGCCCAAAATCAATTCTATATCTCTTTAGTGTCATCCTTGTATTTATAAATAAGCACATCTGCTATTATGTTCATATAGATCTGTTAGAATTCTTGGCAGTAGGAAGCATGACACATTTTAAGGACATTACACTTGTAAAAAACTCTTCTAGTCTTTATTTTAGAGTTGCGAAAATAGTCTCGGAAATACAAGAGATTTACCTGTAACAGTGTTTTATTCATCTCTGTTTTCCATTCCTGTGGATTGTATTTACTACTTTCTTTTGTTATCCTAGTAGCTTATTTTCCTTAGGGTTGTAACACTTGTAGAAACATAAAGTCTGGAAACATACGTGATATATAATACATGATTTATTGATATTACATTACAGTACATCAGGGGTTCACAAAGTGATCCATGGAATGTTTGGGGTACCTGAGACCCTTTCATGGGGTCTGTGAGGTTAAAACTTTCTTTATAATAATTCTGAGAGATTGTTTACCTTTTCATTAATTGATATTTGCATTAATGGTACAAAAACAATGGCAAGTAAAACTTGCTGTTGCTGGTGTCTTTTTTTTTTTTTTTGGTACTTTAAATTCTAGGGTACATGTGCACAACATGCGGGTTTGTTATGTAGGTATACATGTGCCATGTTGGCTTGCTGCACTCATCAACTCATCGTTTACATTAGGTATTTCTCCTAATGCTATCCCTCCCCCAGACCCCCCACCCCTGACAGGCCCCCGTGTGTAATGTTTCCCACCCTGTGTCCATGTGTTCTTGTTGTTCATCTTTACACTTAAATGTCTTAATTTTTCTTTGTGTTGATAACTGATGCTATGATACATGATATGTTCATTATTTTATGGCTACCCTGTAGATCGATTATCCTTACTTTCTCTTTTTTTAAAGAAAAAAAAAATGAACTCTTTCAATATTTGTTCTCAGCAATGTTTTTGGAACAGTGCCAGTGGGTGCTTCTGCACAGACACAGCCTGCTTCATCAAGTGTGCCTGCTCCATTTGGAGGTATGTGCTTCTGGTATATATACTGTTTTTTATAAAGAACCCAAGTATATATTGTGTAGCATTTTCTTAGGAGTCAAAGCAATGATTTGTTATCAGAATCCTTGAGTTTTCTGTCTTGATAAATATAGTGAACAAATAATTTAAATATTAAATACAAAATGTATTAGGATTTTATAGTGTATTTTATAATTTTTTAAAGCTACGCCTTCCACAAATCCATTTGTTGCTGCTGCTGGTCCTTCTGTGGCGTCTTCTACAAATCCATTTCAGACCAATGCCAGAGGAGCAACAGGTAAGAAAAAGAGACAGTCAGTAGAACAGTAAGCTTTGGGGAAGGTGTTTATCAACAAAGATACCATGTGAAGAACACCAGAAAATGGGGCTTCTTTCTTAGTGAAGTGAATGGCAAATGGATAGAGGAGTTTGTCCATAAAGACAAATTCTAGCTGAAAGTTCATAAAATCCTAGAATTTAACAGTTGAGAGGGACCTTAGAAATTATCTAGTGTCTGCCCTTTCCAGTTAAAGCTTTCATTTTTCAGGTAGGGAAGCCCAGACATGGAGATGAGACTCCACAGAACGTTTATGACAGAGATGAGACTTAAACAGAGCAATTTAGACATATTTGGTGGTCTAGTTTCAGAATTACTGGTTGTAACTCATGCAATCTTAATGGAACCATTTTATGAGAAGTTTTTATTTTCCCTATGAGATTGCATCAGATGACTTTATTATGTGAATTCTTAATTATTAGGTCTTTTTCTAGTGAATATCTCTTTCAAGTGTGAATATTTTTTAAGTTGTGGAAACTTGATTCAGTTGTGGGTATAATACTGAATATTTTGTCTTTTGATAATTTTTTCCCTTAATTCTCTTTGTTTTCTCCATTTTTTTCTTTTTGATTCATACTGTAAGCCAGTCACATTTTTCTCACGTTATACCTCTGATTTTTGTCATATTACCTTAAACACCAGAGATATTTGCCAATATCTTGGAATGTCAGCAAGTACATTTGGTATGGCTGGGTATCCATTAAATCTAGAGTTTGTATGCTTTTTGTGTCTATGTCACAGTAATTTAGAACTAAAGCCTAAACTCCAGTTATAGTAAATGTTGATATGAAATCTTGAGAGATTAGGTACTTGTAACATTGAAATCAAATTAAACCATTAAGAATTACTAGTTTTTAGTAAATCTCTGTCATTGACAAGATTAAGAATCACAGTATTAGAAGTTTGAGCTGTAACTATTTTCTTTTCACATAAATGTCTTCACTTTGTTGGTAACTAACATAATAGATATTTGATAAGTATTTGAATTTCACACAAAATTTAACTTTAAAAAATAGTTTAATTCAAGCGTACCTAATGAATGATTGTTTTAAATTTCCATTTGTACAATTTCTTCATTAGGTGTGTGATATGTGCAGTGTTTCTGTTTCTTAGCATACTGTTTTCATTTTGTGGACTGAGTTTGTAAAATGTTTCATGATACAATGGGTTTTTGTACATTGCCTCATTTAATCCACTCAGCTGTCATCAAATAAATATTTTAATTGTGTGACAGCTGAGGGAACAGGCCCAGAAAAGTTAATTGGACATATTTTGAGTACAGCCAGCCAAACTCGTGTTCGAATTCTGATTTATAGTTAATTCTGGTTGACCACAAGAAAGCCTTTTGAATTTTGTTCTTTTACTGAATGGGGTAAGAATGATAGGGGAATGTTCAAACATTTATTGTGATAAAGTTGTTCACAAGATGCTATTGAGATATTTATAGATATTATAACTTCATTTAAGAACTGATGAATAGGCCGGGCGCGGTGGCTCAAGCCTGTAATCCCAGCACTTTGGGAGGCCGAGACGGGCGGATCACAAGGTCAGGAGATCGAGACCATCCTGGCTAACACAGTGAAACCCCGTCTCTACTAAAAAAAAAATACAAAAAAAACTTAGCCGGGCGAGGTGGCAGGCGCCTGTAGTCCCAGCTACTCGGGAGGCTGAGGCAGGAGAATGGCGTGAACCCGGGAGGCGGAGCTTGCAGTGAGCTGAGATCCGGCCACTGCACTCCAGCCTGGGTGACAGAGCGAGACTCCGTCTCAAAAAAAAAAAAAAAAAAAAAAAAAAAGAACTGATGAATAGAAACTCAAATTATGCTTTGGCTGAGCCTAATCGTGTTGACCTAACTTCTTTGAGCCTTCATGTTGTCCCTCTCTATAGAATGTGAACAGTATTCTCTTGCTGGCAGGTTTGTTGTAAAATTAGATGATGCACATTTACCCTGTATGGTCTTCACATTACAGCATATGCTCAGTAAATCAGACCTAATATTTTCCTTTCATGACTATACCTCTGAGTTGGTTCTGTCATTAGAGTTAAGGGCCTTTTTTTGCTTGTTTTATTTAGAGTATGAAAGTTTTATAAAAGTTGAAGCTCTACATAGGATATAAAATAATATAAAATGTACAATGTATGTTCAGATAATATAATTTTAGTATTAACTAACAAAAATTTATTAGAAAGGTAAAACTACAGTGTCCACAAATGTTTATTTCAAGGTAATACATTTTTTCCATTATAAGTCATTTTGAATTTATCACATTGGTCACTTTATTAGATTATTATTGAATTGACCAAATCATAAGCATTAACTGCATATGTTTCTATTGAAACTGAAATATAAACAATACTTTGACAAATACACTATACTTAAGAATTTCCAGTGTTTTATACCATCAAAATTAATATTATTTAAGAACTTTTTGTTGCCTTCAAATATATTAACACTGGCCGGGCACAGTGCCTCATGTCTGTAGTCCCAGCACTTCGGGAGGCCAAAGCGGTGGCCAGGTGTTTGAGACCAGCCTGGCCAACATGTTAAGACCCTGTCTCTACTAAAAATGCAAAAATTAGGCAGGTGCGGTGGTACATGCCTTTAGTCCCAGCTACTCGGGAGGCTGAGGCAGGAGAATCGCTTGAACCAGGAAAGTGGAGGTTGCAGTGAGCTGAGATGGTACAGTTGGACTCCAGCCTGGGCGACAGAGCGAGACTCTGTTTTAAAAAAAGAAAAAACAAATATGTTAACACTGTGAAATTATATTTTGAGGTACCCTTTGATCCTAGCACTTTGGGATGCCGAGGTAGGTGGGTTGCTCGAAGCCCAGGAGTTTGAGAGCAGCCTGGGCAACATGGTGAATCCCGTTTCTACCAAAAATACATGGTGGCAGACACCTGGAGTCCTAGCTACTCAGGAGGCTGAGGTGGGAGGATTACCTGGACTAGGAGTTCGAAGCTACACTGAGCTGTGATTGCACCACCACACTTCACCCCGGCTAACAGGCCCTATCTCAAAACAAAAAAAGAAAGGAGGTACCCTTATTGCATACCTTACTGCATAATAGTTCTATGTGAAATTTGGAAAGGTTTATCTATGTATTTCTTTTTTGTTTGTTTGTTTGTTTTAGACAGATCCTCACTCTGTCACCCAGACTGGAGTGCAGTGGCTTAATCTTTGCTCACTGCAACCTCTACGTCCCGGGTTCAAGCAATTCTCATGCCTCAGCCTCCTGAGTAGCTGGGAATACAGGCGTGTGCCACCACACTCGGCTAATTTTTGTATTTTTAGTAGAGATGGGGTTTCGCCATGTTGACCAGACTGGTCTTGAACTCCTGGCCTCAAATGATCTGCCTGCCTCGGCCTCCCAAAGTGCTGGGATTACAGACATCAGCCACCGCACCTGGATCATTCTTAAAATGACGTTTAAATAATCATTTTTTCTGGATTTATAAAACTTTGGGGCTTTAGCTTTTTTTTTTTCATACTTTAAGTTCTAGGGTACATGTGCACAACATGCAGTTATGTTACATACGTATACATGTGCCATGTTGATGTGCTGCACCCATTATTAACTCGTCATTTACATTAGGTATGTCTCCTAATGCTATCCTCTCCCCCTACACTGCACCCCAAGACAGGCCCCAGTGTGTGATGTTCCCGACCATGTATCCAAGTGTTCTCATTTTTCAGTTCCCACCTATGAGTCAGAGCATGCGGTGTTTGGTTTTCTGTCCTTGCAATAGTTTGCTCAGAGTGATGGTTTCCAGCTTCATCCATGTGCCTACAAAGGACATGAACTCATCCTTTTTTATGGCTGCATAGTATTCCATGGTTTATGTGTACTGCATTTTCTTAATCCAGTCTATCATTGATAGACATTTGGGTTGGTTCCAAGTCTTTGCTATTGGGAATAGTGCTGCAATAAACATATGTGTGCATGTGTCTTTATAGTAGCATGATTTATAATCCTGTGGGTATATACCCAGTAATGGGATTGCTGGGTCAAATGGTATTTCTAGTTCTAGATCCTTGAGAAATCGCCACACTGTCTTCCACAATGGTTGAACTAGTTTACATTCCCACCAACAGTGTAAAAGTGTTCCTATTTCTCCACATTCTCTCCAGCACTGTTTCCTGACATTTTGATGATCGCCATTCTAAGTGGTGTGAGATGGTATCTCATTGTAGTTTTGATTTGCATTTCTCTGATGGCCGGTGATAATGAGCATTTTTTCATGTGTCTGTTGGCTGCAATAAATGTTGTCTTTTGAGAAGTGTCTGTCAGTTCATATCCTTTGCCCACTTTTTGATAGGGTTGTTTGATTTTTTCTTGTGAATTTGTTTAAGTTCCTTGTAGATTCTGGATATTAGCCCTTTGTCAGATGAGTAGATTGAAGAAATTTTCTCCCATTCTGTAGGTTGCCTGTTCACTCTGATGGTAGTTTCTTTTGCTGTGCAGAAGCTCTTTAGTTTAATTAGATCCCATCTGTCTATTTTGGCTTTCGTGGCCATTGCTTTTGGTGTTTTAGTCATGAAGTCCTTGCCCATTCCTACGTCCTGAATGTTACTGCCTAGGTTTTCTTCTAGGGTTTTTATGGTTTTAGGTCTAACATTTAAGTCTTTAATCCATCTTGAATTAATTTTTATACAAGGTGTAAGGAAGGGATCCAGTTTCAGCTTTCTACTTATGGCTAGCCAGTTTTCCCAGCACCATTTATTAAATAGGGAATCCTTTTCCCATTTCTTGTTTTTGTCAGGTTTGTCAAAGATCAGATGGTTGTAGATGTGTGGTATTATTTCTAAGGACTCTGTTCTGTTTTGGTACCAGTACCATGCTGTTTTGGTTACTGTAGCCTTGTAGTATAGTTTAAAGTCAGGTAGCGTGATGCCTCCAGCTTTGTTCTTTTTGCTTAGGATTGTCTTGGCAATGCGGGCTCTTTTTTGTTTCCATATGAACTTTAAAGTAGTTTTTACCAGTTCTGTGAAGAAAGTCATTGGTAGCTTGACGGGGATGGCATTCAATCTGTAAATTACCTTGGGCAGTATGGCCAATTTTCACGATATTGATTCTTCCTATCCATGAGCATGGAATGTTCTTCTATTTGTTTGTGTCCTCTTTTATTTCATTGAGCAGTGGTTTGTAGTTCTCCTTGAAGAGGTCCTTCACATCCTTTGTAAGTTGGATTCCTAGGTATTTTATTCTCTTTGAAGCAATTGTGAATGGGAGTTCACTCATGATTTGGCTCTCTGTCCACTATTGGTGTATAGGAATGTTTGTGACTTTTGCACATTGATTTTGTATCCTGAGGCTTTGGGCTGAGATGATGGGGTTTTCTAAATATACAGTCATGTCATCTGCAAACAGGGACAATTTGACTTCCTCTTTTCCTAATTGAATAGCCTTTATTTCTTTCTCCTGCCTGGTTGCCCTGGCCAGAACTTTCAACACTATGTTGAATAGGAGTGGTGAGTGAGGGCATCCCTGTCTTATGCCAGTTTTCAAAGGGAATGCTTCCAGTTTTTGTCCATTCAGTATGATATTGGCTGTGGGTTTGTCATAAATAGCTCTCATTATTTTGAGCTACATTCCATGAATACCTAGTTTATTGAGAGTTTTTAGCATTGAAGGGCTGTTGAATTTTGTCAAAGGCCTTTTCTGCATCTGTTGAGATAATCATGTGGTTTTTGCCTTTGTTTCTGTTTATATGCTGGATTACATTTATTGATTTGTGTATGTTGAACCAGCCTTGTATTCCAGGGTTGAAGCCAACTTGATCGTGGTGGATAAGCTTCTTGATGTGCTGCTGGATTCGATTTGCCAGTGTTTTATTGAGGACGTTTGCATCGATGTTCATCAAGGATATTGGTCTGAAATTCTCTTTTTATGTTGTGTCTCTGCCAGGCTTTGGTATCAGGATGATGCTGGCCTCATAAAATGAGTTAGGGAGGATTCCCTCTTTTTCTATTGATTGGAATAGTTTCAGAAGGAATGGTATCAGCTCCTCTTTGTACCTCTGGTAGAATTTGGCTGTGAATCTGTCTGGTCCTTGACTTTTTTTTGGTTGGTAGGCTATTAATTATCAATTTCAGAGCCTGTTATTGGTCTATTCAGGGATTCAATTTCTTCCTGGTTTAGTCTTGGGAGAGTGTATATGTCCAGGAATTTATCCATTTCTTCCAGGTTTTCTAGTTTATTTGCGTAGAGGTGTTCATAGTATTCTCTGATGGTAGTTTATATTTCTGTGGGATCAGTGGTGATATCCCCTTTATCGTTTTTTATTGTGTCTGTTTGATTCTTTTCTCTTTTCTTCTTTATTAGTCTTGCCTAGCAGTCTATCAGTTTTGTTGATCTTTTCAAAAAACCAGCTCCTGGATTCATTGATTTTTTTTGAAGGGTTTTTTTGTGTCTCTGTCTCCTTCAGTTCTGCTGTGATCTAAGTTATTTCTTGCCTTCTGCTAGCTTTTGAATATGTTTGCTCTTGCTTCTCTAGTTCTTTTAATTGTGATGTTAGGGTGTCAACTTTAGATCTTTCCTGCTTTCTCTTATGGGCATTTAGTGCTATAAATTTCCCTCTACACACTGCTCTAAATGTGTACCAGAGATTCTGGTATGTTGTGTCTTTGTTCTCATTGGTTTCAAAGAACATCTTTATTTCTGCCTTCATTTCGTTATGTACCCAGTAGTCATTCAGTAGCAGGTTGTTCAGTTTCCATGTAGTTGTTTGGTTTGAGTGAGTTTCTTAATCCTGAGTTTTAATTTGATTGCACTGTGGTCTGAGAGACAGTTTGTTACAATTTCTGTTCTTTTACATTTGCTGAGGAGTGATTTACTTCCAATTGTGTGGTCAGTTTTGGAGTAAGTGCAGTGTGGTGCTAAGAGGAATGTATATTCTGTTGATTTGGGGTGGAGTGTTCTGTAGATGTCTATTAGGTCCTCTTGGTGCAGAGCTGAGTTCAAGTCCTGGATATCCTTGTTACCTTTCTGTCGATATCCTGTCTCATTCATCTGTCTAATGTTGACAGTGGGGTGTTAAAGTCACCCATTATTACTGTGTGGGAGTCTAAGTCTCTTTGTGGGTCTCTAAGGGCTTGCTTTTTGAATCTGGGTGCTCCTGTATTGGGTGCATTTATATTTAGGATTGTTAGCTATTCTTGTTGAATTGATCCCTTTACCATTATGTAATGGCCTTCTTTGTCTCTTTTGATCTTTGTTGGTTTAAAGTCTGTTTTATCAGAGACTAGGATTGAACCCCTGCTTTTTTTTCGTTTTCCATTTGCTTAGTAGATCTGTCTCCATCCCTTTATTTTGAGCCTGTGTATGTCTCTGTATGTGAGATGGGTCTCCTGAATACAGCACACTGATGGGTCTTGACTCTATCCAGTTTACCAGTCTGTGTTTTTTGTTTGTTTGTTTGTTTGTTTGTTTGTTGAGACAGAGTCTCACTTTGTCACCCAGGCTGGAGTGCTGTGGCGTGATCTTGGCTCACTGCAGGCTCCACCTCCTGGGTTCACACCATTCTCCTGCCTTGGCCTCCCGAGTAACTGGGACTACAGGCGCCCACCACCATGCCCAGCTAATTTTTTTGTATTTTTAGTAGAGATGGGGTTTCACCGTGTTAGCTAGGATGGTGTCGATCTCCTGACCTCGTGATCTGCCCACCTCGGCCTCCCAAAGTCAGTCTGTGTCTTTTAATTGGGGCATTTAGCCCATTTACATTTAAGGTTAATATTCTTACGTGTGAATTTGATCCTGTTATTTTGCTCGTTAGTTGATGCAGTTTCTTCCTAGCATTGATGGTCTTTACAATTTGACATGTTTTTGCAGTGACTGGTACTGGTTGTTCCTTTCCATGTTTAGTGCTTCCTTCAGGAGCTCTTGTAAAGCAGGCCTGGTGGTGACAAAATCTCTCAGCATTTGCTTGTCTGTAAAGGATTTTATTTCTCCTTCACTTATGAAGCTTAGTTTGGATGGATATGAAATTGTGGTTTGAAAATTCTTTTCTTTAAGAATGTTGAATATTGGCCCCCCACCCTCTTCTGGCTTGTAGAGTTTCTACTGAGAGATCTGCTTTTAGTCTAGTGGGCTTCCCTTTGTGGGTAGCCCAACCTTTCTCTCTGGGTGCCCTTAACATTTTTTCCTTCATTTCAAGCTTGGTAAATCTGACAATTATGTATCTTGGCATTGCTCTTCTTGAGGATTATCTTTGTGGCATTCTCTGTATTTCTCAAATTTGAATGTTGGCCTGCCTTGCTAGGTTGTGGAAGTTCTCCTGGATACTATCCTGAAGAGTGTTTTCCAGCTTGGTTCCATTCTCCCTGTCACTTTCAGGTACACCAATCAGACGTAGTTTTGGTCTTTTCACATAGTCCTATATTTCTTGGAGGCTTTGTTTCTTTTTACTCTTTTTTCTCTAAACTTCTCTTCTCGCTTCATTTCATTCATTTGATCTTCAATCGCTGATACCCTTTCTTCCACTTGATTGAATCAGCTACTGAAGCTTGTGCATGCGTCATGTAGTTCTCGTGCTATGGTTTTCAGCTCCATCAGGTCATTTAAGATCTTCCCTATGCTGTTTGTTCTGGTTTGCCATTCGTCTAATCTTTTTTCAAGGTTTTTAGCTTCCTTGTGATGGGTTCGAACATTCTCCTTTAGCTCGGAGAAGTTTGTTATTACCGATCTTCTAAAGCCTACTTCTGTCAGCTCGTCAAAGTCATTTTCCATCCTGTTTTGTTCCGTTGCTGGCGAGGAGATGTGATGCTTTGGAGGAGAAGAGGCACTCTGGTTTTTAGAATTTCCAACTTTTCTGCTCTGGTTTCTCCCCATCTTTGTGGTTTTATCTACCTTTGGTCTTTGATGATGGTGACCTATGGATGGGGTTTTGGTGTGGATGTCCTTTTTGTTGATGTCGATGCTATGCCTTTCTGTTTGTTCATTTTCCTTCTAACAGTCAGGACCCACAGCTGCAGGTCTGTTGGAGTTTGCTGGAGGTCTACTCCAGACCCTGTTTGCCTCGGTATCACTAGCAGAGGCTGCAGAATAGCAAATATTGCAAAATAGCAAATATTGCTGCCTGATCCTTCCTCTGGAAGCTTTGTCTCAGAGGGGCACCAGGCTGTATGAGGTGTCAGTTGGCCCCTACTGGGAAGTGTCTCCCAGTTAGGCTACTAGGGGATCAGGGACCCACTTGAGGAGGCAGTTTGTCCATTCTCAGATCTCAAACTCCATGCTGGGAGAACCACTGCTCTCTTCAAAGCTGTCAGACAGAGACGTTTAGGTCTACAGAAGTTGCTGCTGCGTTTTGTTCAGCTATGCCCTGTCCTCAGAGGTGGAGTCTATAGAGGCAGGCAGGCCTCGTTGAGCTGCGGTGGGCTCCACCCAGTTCAAGCTTCCTGGCTGCCGCCTCCCAGTTCCATCTAGGACTGCTGTGCTAGTAGTGAGCAAGGCTCCATGGGCGTGGGACTTGCCGAGCCAGGCATGGGATATAATCTTCTGGTGTGCCGTTTGCAAAGACCATTGGAAAAGTGCAGTATTAGGGCAGGAGTGTCCCGATTTTCCAGGTACCGTCTGTCACAACTTCCCTTGGCTAGGAAAGGGAATTCCCTGACCCCTTGCGCTTCCCGGGTAAGGGGATGCCCTGCCCTGCTTCAGCTCAGTCTGTGGGCTGCACTCACTGTCCAACCAGTGCCAATGAGATGAGCCCAGTACCTCAGTTGGAAATGCAGAAATCACCCTTCTTCTGAGTCGCTCAAGCTGGGAGCCGTTGACTGAAGCTGTTCCTATTTGGCCATCTTGGAACTCCCTTCTGGGGCTTTAGCTTTTTACAAAACTGTAATATTACATAGTAACTCTCATTAGGAGATTAGCCTGTTATGGCTTAATTTTCCGATTCTATGATATTTAGTTTTTTCCCCCCAGAGCCCTTAAATCTAATTAATAGAGGTAAAATAATTTTTAAATAGTGGGAAATTTTTATAACTCTTAGGTCTCTCCTTTGTCACTGAATGAATAGTTATTATTTCCTAGCATTTATTTTAATGAATGAATGGTTCCAAAGATTTTTTTCCCCAAGGAAAGGTACTTACTGAAATGCAGAGCTTGTTGGATGGTGTCTGGCCCTCATATCTTTGTTTTATTACCTAGGTGGAAACCGATTTGCTAAGATTAATGAATTTGCCTTAAAGTTTCATAATTCCGTAATGGCTGATCTGATATTAATACCCAGAATGCTTCTGAACCAACACTATTTTTGTTCCAGTACAGTTGCCTCCATATTTATACTTTAGTTTCACATTGATGAAACATACCAATTAATATTATGTACTATTCCTTGTATCTGAATACTTAGAAGGCTCACTTCACTTGCCTAGCATACTCTGGAAGTGAGGATTAATACAAAAAAGGGTTGGAGTTAGCTGAGCAAAAGCAAAGAAAAAACCGTAAGTAGAAAGTTTCCTTGGGCTGTGAAGGACATATTTTGTTTATAGAATTGCTGCTGCTTTGCTCTCCCTGTGCTCTCACCCTCTCAGTTTACTCTTAATATTTGGACATCTCTAATATTTAATAATCTACAATTAGCATTTTAAAAAGGAACTGGAAATGAAAATTACCAATTTGGTAATTAAAACAAGAAAGACAGGAAAGTTGTAAAAATTAACACAATAGAAATATTAAACTTGATAGCAGTCTGGAGGAAATATTTGTAAATCCTACATCTGATAAAGGACTTGTATTCAGAATATATAAAGAACTCGTAACAGCTAAATAATAAAAATAAAAAGACAACCCATTTAAAAAGTGAGTGAAATATTTGAATAGATATTTCCCTAAGAAGACATAGAGATGGTCAATAAAAGAAAAGACAACGATGAACAATGTAAGGAGGTAGAGAAAATGGAAACCTCATATATTGCTTGTGGGAATATAAAATGGTACAACGCCTTAGAAAACATTTTGGCAGTTCCTCAAAATGGTCATCATAGAGTCACCATATAACCTAGCAGAGTGCCACTATTAGGAATATACCAGAGAGAAATGAAAACATGTATCTGCACAAAAATTTGTACACAAATGTTCGTAGCATCAATATTTATAATCGCTAAGAAGTAGAAGCAACCCAAGTGCCCGTCAGCTGATGAAGCCAAATGTTGAATAGTCATACTGTGACAAAGTATTTGATAATAAAAAGTGATGAAGCATTGATAGATGCTACAATATGGATGGACCTTGAAAACATTCTGCTGAGCAAAAGAAACTCGTCACAAAAGGCCACATATTTGTGGTGCCATTTGTGTGAAATGTCCAGAATTGGAAAGAAAAAGTAGATCAATGATTGACGAGGGCTGGGTTTTAGTGGTGGGGCAGCATGGGAAGTGACAGCTGATAGGTATCATGTTTCTTTTGAGGGGCATGAAAATATTCTAAAATTAGATTGTGATGGTGGTTGTACAAGTCTGTGAATATATTTAAAGAAACATTGAATTCTATACTTTAAGTGAATGAGTTGTGTGTAGTATGTGAATTATATTTCAAAAAGCTGTAAAAAGTCTAAAAAAAGTATAGAGCAGTTCAGGACCAGAGCTTGGGGGGGCGTCTTTGTTGCAGGCTGAGGTATAGTGATTAATACTGGTTAACAGTCACTGTTGGCTAAAAGTCAGTTTTTGCCAGTGCATTTTGTGAAACATGTCTCCTGTAACATTGTTAGCAAAATTCTATGGACAAGTGTTCTGTGTCTAAACACATATGAGAAATGCTGGAATAAACACAATTTAATGTCATTAATGCAGTACTGCTGCAAGCCTGTAAAGTGCTTTAAGAAAGTAGATAAGACCTGGCACAGTGGCTCACGCCTGTAATCCCAGCACTTTGGGAGGCCGAGGCAGGCAGATCCTGAGGTCAGGAGATTGAGACCATCCTGGCTAACACGGTGAAACCCTGTCTGTACTAAAAATACAAAAAAAGTAGCTGGGCGTGGTGTCGGGCACCTGTAGTCCCAGCTACTCGGGAGGCTGAGGCAGGAGAATGGCGTGAACCTAGGAGGTGGAGCTTGCAGTGAGCTGAGATTGCGCCACTGCACTCCAGTCTGGGCGACAGAGCGAGACTCCGTCTCAAAAAGAAAAAAAAGAAAGTAGATAAATATAAAGGCCACATTTATCTTTCACAGGCCCTTCTCCCTCAGTTAACCTTTTTTTGTATTTGGAATACAGTGACACTTTAAGTTAGCAAGAAAGTTACATTCATTGAGTATTTATTGCAAAGCACTTTAATTTGTCGCTACATTTATTCACAGCAGCTTTGTGATCTCTATTCCTCCACCTCATTTGCAAATGAGGAAACTGAAGCTTATAAAATAAAGTAACATCATGCAACCAGAAAATGACAGAACCACAACTCAGAACCATTCAGTTTTTTAATTGTTCTTATGCCAATTTAAAAAGTATTCTAATTTTAAATCAATGGAAATACATTTTCGGTACAATCTTACTTCAGATTATTAAAACAAACAAACAAAAGATTATATTATTTAACAATTTAAGTTTACTTTGTATTAATTTATATGTAACCTGTCTGTTCTCAACATACCAGGTGAGTAAGATCTGTACAAGATGCATTTTTCTTTTTTCTCTCTCTCCTATTTAGCCGTTGTATTTTAACCTGTAAATACCGCTTACCTTTCTTTTGAACTAGAATATTTAATAATTTTTCCCTTGTAATACTTAATTAGTTCATTTGAGTTATTTGTGTATTTCTAGTTAATGTGCTGATTTGTAAATAAAACAATCTAGCATTGTTTATGCGCTCTCCCCCAAGACTTGGTTTTGATCCTAAATGTAGATGCTGGATAGTGTCATATGATGCTATGAATAGCGTATTTAGATGTAGCTTATGATGCCTACAAAGTGTTTTTTAATGATTATGAAAAAGTTGATGCTTATTTAAAAAATTAATTTCATCACTATTTCTTAATTTGTTATTTATTATTCTAATCTCCCCTTTATTTCAAACAGTATAAATATTACACTGTCATGAATATAGTTGAAATTAAAAGGCTGATTTTGTGAATGTATTTTTGTTATGTATTATGCTACCCCCTTAGCAACAGTACGCTCGAATTTTACAACTTCTTAATGAAACAAATATACTTTTATTTTAACAATAGTTATCCATAAATTAATTGACATTGGTCTCTTTATGGCTTTCCATAAGGCCTTTCTGGAGCAATGCATTCTCAAGTGTTTCCTCACGCTCATTTTGGTAGGTGGCCACAATTAATATCTAGATTTGTGTGGCAATTTGTCTACCTGCTTGTGGAAGCTTCTGCTAGTGTTCTGGATCCCTGCATGTGGAATTAAGTTTTTTTTCCATGTTTTAAAATAGAATGGGCATGGATGTGTGGCATTGGGATTACATTGTATTTAAAATTACATGGAAATTTTTTTAGTGATTTATGTGTAAATGCTGAAAAGCATTACTGCTTACCTACATGGTCATATTAGAATGTTAATAGCCGTTTTGATTCTTTTTCTTGAGTTTGAATTCATGGTATTTTGAGTGATGCCTTTTTGATATACCAAACCATTTTACTGCATTATTCCATGGAGTTTGGTTTTGCTTAACTGTATCCAAGTTTTGCTTTTTAGTGCTCTCTTAAAGTGATTTGTCAAAGTTATGTCAGTGCATTGTTGTCTGTTATGAAGCCCTCCCATTACCCTTGCAGTCTGCTTATTATTATTTAATTCACCTGCTTCCCAATGGCCTGTTTTTCCTTTTTTTCGCATCAATAATAATAAAGTAGTTTTTTAATATTCTAATTAGGTTCATTGAGTAGAATTGCATTGTTACAAACATTACAACTACAGGGATTACTTTGGGCAACATCTATAACTTGATTTTCAGCTTTTTAAAAATGAAAGACATTCTGTGTAACATTTTTTAGTGTTTAATTTCTGTGCCTTAAACCAATGAACAAATTGGTAAATTTTTAAAATCAGGAAATTTAGTGAATTTTCATGGTATTTTCATTGTATCATCCTTAGAATATTTCATTATGTAATTACTGGTAGTCTATATTTAAAGCAACATTATTGGCTCTTATTTTACTGAGACCCTTCCTAGAACACATAGTTGGAGGTTCTGTTTTTAATATTCACTGGTAATAAATAACATACTGTAAGTGAATAGTAAGTAGGGAAATGATGGCAGCGTTCCACATAGCAGGTGTTCACACACATTTCCCCCAACGTGATAATACTCTGTCCACCAAGTAATACCAGCTAGGCATGGCAAGCCAAGGAAGAATACAGTAGCATTGAACACTATGGCCATTTATTCTGCATTCTTTCTAAGAATGCTTATTTCATTTCTAATCTTTGTGGATTTCACACTAATTTTGATAGCTCAGTTGCCCTAACCTTCCTTCAGTCTTCGAAAGCTGTCTTCATTTACCTTCCAGAAGTGGGTGGGAATCCATGTGTGTGTGTATATATATATGGAATTGATTTAATAGGAACATGTCCTTTTAATTGCGTTAGTGTTGTTAAGAGATTATCTCTCCTCCTCTGGCTGTAGTCACAAAGCTGCATAGGTTCTGAGTGGTCTGCCTCTGACTAACTCTGTTTGTCCTATAAGTCCTGTCCTTTTTAGTGAACTATTTTTCAGTGGTTTTAAAATTTTTTTCCAGGAACACATATTACTTTATGGCAGATACTTCAGTAGATAAAATTTTGGCTGTTATTTTACTGCATATAACAAAACAAAACTAAGAACAAAAATGTATACTAGTTTACATATTAATTGCATAATCTTTAAAAAGCAGACAACTGTTTAGACTTGAATTTATAATACGAGAAATTTTCTTGGGATTTCAAACAACAGCTTTGGTAGTTTCATTCTGGTCATTGTGTTTTAGAAGAATAAAATTTCTACAGGGTTATGTTAAACTGTAGTGCTAAAACTCGTTGTTAACTTTGTTGGAATTTTGGAATTAACCCTGCCTTTAATGTACATCTTAGTATTTTTCAAGGTGAATGATGTCTTTTTTACAATGTTGTGAGAAACTGAATATGTCCTGTTGTATGTAACTGATCAGCCCTTCTCTTCTGTCAGCGGCAACCTTTGGCACTGCATCCATGAGCATGCCCACGGGATTCGGCACTCCTGCTCCCTACAGTCTTCCCACCAGCTTTAGTGGCAGCTTCCAGCAGCCTGCCTTTCCAGCCCAAGCAGCTTTCCCTCAACAGACAGCTTTTTCTCAACAGCCCAATGGTAAGATCTAACATTTGGCGAGCTGTAAGTTCATTTTATGTATCCTTTTTATATCATAATGTTGTGTGCTTGGGCAGAAAGACTTTTCTAAAGAATACTATACTATTATCTACTGAATTTTACTACACAAAAATAAAAGCTTTTGGTGATTTGAACCTCAGAAAGCTAAGTGATTTTGTAAGTTTTTGTGAGCAGGTTACAATTTATGGGAAATCAGTGACTCTGTAAAGAGTATCCTGTCATTCTCAGAATTTCTGTTGCCTTTTTCTGATTAATTTGTCTTACAAGCCTCTTGATTTTAAAAGGAGAATTTATAGACCTAGAATGTTGGGTTTTTTTTTTCCTTTCTTCACAGAAATGTGTACCTTTTTGTGTGTGAAATAGACTGCTTTTCTAATTTTTCTAATTTAACTATACTGTAGTTAGAGTTTGTTATTAGATTTTAGGAAGAGACAAGATTAACTCAACCATTTTTACCTATTTCTGTCATTTGCTCAAGTTTGAAGTGCATAGATTTGAAGATTGTTGAATCACAACTACATGTTTTCTTTTTTTTTTTTTTTAAGTAAGTGGTTATTTAAAAATCTGAAATATGAGCCAAACGTGGTGGCTTACGCTTGTAATCCCAGCACTTTGGGAGGCCGAGGCAGGTAGATCTGAGCTCGGGAATTCGAGACTAGCCTGACCAACATAGAGAAACCCCATCTCTACTAAAAATACAAAATTAGCCGGGCGTGATGGTGGATGCCTGTAATCCCAGCTATTCAAGAGGCAGGAGAATCACTTGAACCCGGGAGGCGGAGGTTGCGGTGAGCTGAGACCGCCATTGCACTCCATCCTGAGCAAAAAGAGCAAAACTCCGTCTCAAAAAAAAAAAAGTTCTGAAATATGGACTGTGGAAGAGCCATAAGTAATAAAAATATTTCCTACAAATACTGTGATGTTTACATAGAAATCATTGGGTTGTCTGCATGGCCTGTCCCAAATAGTCACAAGCTCATCTAGTAACAAAATCCTATAAATTTTAGTTATTAAGACAAGTTAGAATGAAAGAGCTGAATGAAAGTTCTGTTGGCGAGTGTGGTGGCTCACGTCTGTAATCCCACCACTTTAAGAGGCCAAGACAGGTGGATCACTTGAGTTCGGGAGATTGAGACCAGCCTGGACAACATAGTGAAACCCTGTCTCTACAAAAAATACAAAAATTAGCTGGGCATGGTGGCATGTGCCTGTAGTTCCATCTACTCAAGAGACTGAGGTGGAAGGATCACCTGAGCCCTGGAGGTTGAGGCTGCAGTGAGCCATGATCGTGCCACTGGACTCTGGCCTGGGCAGTAGAGTGAGATCCTGTCTCAAAAAAAAAGAAAAAAGTTATTTTAAGACATGCTACAGTAAGTTTGTCTTTGGTATCTGAAAGAGCTTGAGGCCTAACAACTTAACTTTGACATTTTATTTTTGCTGCTCTGGTAGGAATTTCTCTGAAAGTTATTACGAGACTTTATAAGCATCAGATTGTCTCTTGAAGATGTAGGTTATAATTGGTGGTTCTGTTTTAACAAGGTGCAGGTTTTGCAGCATTTGGACAAACAAAGCCAGTGGTAACCCCTTTTGGTCAAGTTGCAGCTGCTGGAGTATCTAGTAATCCTTTTATGGTAAGCAAAACTTAAAATTAAGTACTTTATAAGTTGTTAAATCTTATTTTCAAATTAGGAATAGCAGGCTGTAAGGCCGGGCATGGTGGCTTACGCCTGTAATCGTAGCACTTTGGGAGGCCGAGGCGGGCAGATCGCAAGGTCAGGAGATTGAGACCATCCTGGCTAACACGATGAAACCCTGTCTCTACTAAAAATACAAAAAAATACAAAAAATTAGCCAAGCACAGTGGCGGGTGCCTGTAGTCCTAGCTACTTGGGAGGCTGAGGCAGGAGAATGGTGTGAACCCAGGAGGTGGAGCTTGCAGTGAGCTGAGATTGCACCATTGCACTCCAGCCTGGGCAACAGAGCGAGACTCTGTCTCAAAAAAATAAAAATAAAGGAATAGCAGGATGTTAATACTTTTAGATGGTATTTGGTGTTCTATTGATATGAGTGACATCATAAGATTGTACAAATTGACACAGAGCCATTATGTGTGATCCTTTTCTGACCTTTTAAAAAAATTAGTTGCAAATCAAAGCGTTGACAGTAGATCAACTGTTTTATAATGTGAAACTTACTTGCTTTCTTGTCAAAATAACACTTTATGAGAGGCCCTAGGAATTAGTGAACATAAAAAAGAGGCCTTAAGAGTCAGAAGTTTTGTTTGAATCACAAGTGCTTTTCTAAGACCATTCTAACATTCTTTTTAGAATCTATTACAAGAACTGTATGAAATAATGGATATGAAAGACACATAGTAGTTTGATATAGCATATTGCCAATAACAAATATTGTTGCCAATAATTTAAAAAATAATTCTTAACCAAAAAGTCTAATTAAATAAAATTAAGTTCAGTTTAATGTTTTTGTATTTTGTACATGCACCAGTTTTGTCTCTTTATTTATTTGTCTTATGTTTTCCTTTAGACTGGTGCACCAACAGGACAATTTCCAACAGGAAGCTCATCAACCAATCCTTTCTTATAGCCTTATATAGACAATTTACTGGAACGAACTTTTATGTGGTCACATTACATCTCTCCACCTCTTGCACTGTTGTCTTGTTTCACTGATCTTAGCTTTAAACACAAGAGAAGTCTTTAAAAAGCCTGCATTGTGTATTAAACACCAGGTAATATGTGCAAAACCGAGGGCTCCAGTAACACCTTTTAACCTGTGAATTGGCAGAAAAGGGTAGCGGTATCATGTATATTAAAATTGGCTAATATTAAGTTATTGCAGATACCACATTCATTATGCTGCAGTACTGTATATATTTTTCTTAGAAATTAGCTATTTGTGCATATCAGTATTTGTAACTTTAACACATTGTTATGTGAGAAATGTTACTGGGGAAATAGATCAGCCACTTTTAAGGTGCTGTCATATATCTTGGAATGAATGACCTAAAATCGTTTTAACCATTGCTACTGGAAAGTTACAGAGTCAAAATTGGAAGGTTTTATTCATTCTTGAATTTTTCCTTTCTAAAGAGCTCTTCTATTTATACATGCCTAAATTCTTTTAAAATGTAGAGGGATACCTGTCTGCATAATAAAGCTGATCATGTTTTGCTACAGTTTGCAGGTGAAAAAAATAAATATTATAAAATATGCTATTGTTTTTGTGTTCTTGCTGCAATGCCTTTACCAAAGTGGCCTTAAATATGAGTAGTGAATTGAGAACATCTTGAATTCTTAAAAGACTTCTTAGTGACTTTTTATAAAAAGGCCATGTAGAAAATTTATTAAAACTACTATGACTGCTACATTCAGGAATATGCCAATGGTAAAGCATTTAAATGTAGCTTGTCAGATTACTATAATCCTTCTAATTTCTTTGCAGCTTATTAATTTTGTGAAATTTGTATATATGAAGAATTTGCATGTATGTGTATTTACAAATTTTTCTAAGTATCTTGAATTCTCAGACTGCAGAAGGCCTATTTTAACTATTGATTTTTTAAAAAAAAAAATCTTGTCTTTGAATGTATTGGAAGTTGACATGCATTAACTGTGACATTATTGCACCTCAGTTTTTTTTCTTTCTTTTTTGGGCAAACTGATATTATCTGTAGGATATTTATGTTTGTTTTTTGGGGGAAAGAAACTGGAACTCAGTGTTACCTTAAAGTGATGGAATACTTTGTTTTAAAGGAAGAGATAATAAGTTTAGTTATATTTTTTTGTTAATATTCAAATGAACTTCTTTAAGTATCTATGTACAGTAATGCCTCTTTCATCTAGAGGTAATCTGGCAGTCTCGTGAAAACCGAACACAACTCAGAAACTTGGAATCCTTTTTTTAAAAAATGCCTTTGAGCAACCCATATAAGTCACAAAGTCTGTGTGTTAGAGCTTATGCATTTGTTTATATGAGAGATTTTAATAAATTTGATTATTTGCTTGTCCAGACTGTTGGCAGTTTAGAAGGGATGGCTTGAAAGGAAGGAGACTGAAAAAAACTCTGAGGAGCATACACTGTCCAAGGCCATTAGTGTAAGGACCACTAGCAGGCCTAGAGGACATCACTATACTACATCATCTGATGATCGTTCTTTATTATGCCTCTAGGTAATTAAGTAAAGGTGAAATTGCATACACAGATATGTAGTACATATTTTAAAAGTTTTATCTTAAATTGATTAAAACTTTTTTAAAAGCTTTGGTATTAAAAGAGGTAAACATCAGTTTCCTCAAACATTTTATTCATGTTGAATGCCTTTTTGCAATGATGAATGAGTTGTTATAGTATTTTAAAACCTGTATAGTGTTTTAGACTTGTTAAAACATTGCTGTCTAGTGTACATCTAGCTGAAAGTGTGGTTTATCTGAACCGTTTTAATAAGCAGGATGACTGGGAAATCTCTGCCCCTTTTCTGAGCAGTATGCCTCTTCTTTTAGAATTAAATGAATTAAATTAAATGAGGTCCAGGTGTGTGTTGATGTAGACTTGAAATGTCTCTACATTTTGGAGGACTTCCTCAGCCCTTTTCATTGAGGGAAAATATATTTGAATTTCTGTTTTAGAGTGTATCGGGTCCCAGTTGATTCATGTGTACAAAGTTATGCTACCTAATTACAGGCCATTACCCAAATAACCTACCAGGCTTTCCACCTGAGTAGTAAATTAAATGATTGTTATCAAAATAATTTTAAAGACTATTTCTTTTTCTGGGTAACTATTGAAGTTTGTAATTAAATGGGAGCTCTTACTGACTTTATCGCTTATAAAATAGAAATGTTTAGTTTAAGAAGAGACCCAACTTGGGTATGTTGGTGTGAGAGCCTGTGAGTCCTAGCTACCCTGGAGGTGAGGTGGGAACATCACTTGAGCCCAGGAGTTGGAGGCTGCAGTGAGCTACGATCACACCACTACACACCAGCCTGGGTGATAAAGTGAGATCCTATCTCTAAAAAATAAAAAGAGGAGAGGTAGCTTTAAAGTGGTTTTTCTCGTGATACTCACTGTTTATTATTAAAGAAAATCAGCTTTCGTTAGACTTTTACATTCAGATTTATTCTAGTTTTATACAGACCATCAAAATTATGTTGAGTACTGAGAAGGAGAAAAAATCCTGGAAGGTAACAAGGCTGAAGACCTTCAGATTTCCTGGCTTACTGGTTTAGTCAGATCATTTTTCCTGTTCAGGTATCTGCAGGTATCCCCGTTCAGCAAAGATCTTTTTTCAGGATGGCAATCTTCTGACATAATTTAAAAACATTTTTTCCTCATTTTTTTGAAATAGAGAATATTTTACTATTTTTGTGAAAATAGAGTTTTGGTTATCACTTTCTTCCTTAAAATAATTCCTTCTGTTAATTTGTAAAAGCACATTTCATGCTTTACCTGTGAGATTCCCTGCCCCCTACACACACACCCACTTAAGTAAAGTTCCCGTCAATTGGCAGCATGGAGAGGGTGACCTGGCTGCTGCTTTACCATGGTACCAGCATCTCTGGAGCATCTTAGTTTCAGGACCATAATGCTTATGAAGATCCCCAAACAGCTTTGGTGATGTAGCTTATATCTCTGATAATTAAAATTAGCTTATATCTCTGTATTAAAATTAATACTGAGATATTTTAAAAACATTTATTTTAATATAACAGTAATAAACTAATAACTTGCTAACATAAATAACATTTTTGATAAAAATGACTTTTCCAGAACAAAAACTAATGAGAACAGGAACATTGTTTTACATTTTGTGCATTTTAAAAAATCTGGCTTAGTAAAAGCAGTGAAATTTTCATATTGCTTTTGCATTCTAAATTAAAAATTACACAGCATACACACACTCCTCCACTGTGCACTTGTGAGATCATGAGAATGAAAACTATATAATGTCTCAGTAGTACAATGAAAATAGTTTGACCTTTCACACCCTTTCAAAGAAAGTGTTATAGGGGCCCTTAAGGGTGTCCAGACTCTTTGAGAACCACTATACTTTAAATTTGTGTATTTCTAGAACAGTATTTACTTGTAGGGCAAACATACTACTCCCTGGGTTTTTTGTTTGTTTGTTTGCTAGTGAGAAAAACTGAAATTGCAGACTTTTTAACACTACTTGAAGGTAATAATAGCAGTGGTATTATAGGGTGTGTATGAGATAGTTATTTGCAAACGATTTTCATATTTTATCTCTTACAATCCCTGCAGTGGACCCGTACTTTTAGGATGAAAGAAGCAAAGCATAGGGAGGTGAAGCTAGTGGCAGCTTTTGCTCTGGGGAACAGATTTGGATTCAAATGCTGTCACATTTATGTACAAATGCATTCTTAATATTTTGAAATTCTGAACAAGTTCTATATCTTGTATATCTAAAACAAACTTTAATCACTTGAATTCCTTTCATAATTTGATGAAATCAGTACAGTTTATTCTTTTTTTTTTTTTAAACTTTAGAAGTAAATTAATATGGTAACTAGTGGAGCGTGCTTTAAATTGAAGACTTATCTGAAGTATCACAGACTCCGATTTTGTAAAGCATTCCACCTTTATTGATACAGTTTGTGGCCTATACACTTTTAAAATTTAGTTTTTAAAAGATGGTATTAAATTTTGTATTAAATTAGCCTGTTGTATTTATCCTCATTAGTAGTTAAATTTTTCTTTTTATATTTTAAAACTTAGTGACATTAAACTTTTCATGTGGTTGGTTGTGAACAAATGAATATATAACCACGATGTAATCCAGTGTTGTGCTGCTGCTGAATGTTTAACAACCATCTTTCATGAAAGAAAAAAGGCCCTGTTTTGTAGTGTTTACTAATATTTGTGGTATAAATACTGTCTTCATGGTGATTTTACCTGCCAATCTGATGTCATTAAATGCAGTTTGATGAAAGAGATAGCAAACCAGTGGCTCTCCCAAGCCTTTGCAAACCAGCACAGCAAAGGACATAAATTTCCACAACTCATTAATTAAATGTATTGGTCATTTGATTATTATATCCAGTATTTGAAGAGCTTTTATATTGTTAATTCATTTGGCAAGCATTTGGACACTTGTTTATTTTTAGAGATATACTGGGCACCTGAGGTATTTAATCTGCAAAGACCCAAGTTTTGTGAAGCTTGGTTTTAAAAAGTCCAATTATTGTGCTCTTATAGGGGTTGCACATTCAAGGCTTACACTGAATTCTGTCTGCAGTTCTGTTTTGTGTGACCAGCACAGTGTTTTAAAATGTTGCACTCCGAATCCAACTTTTTAAAATGGGGCATGTGCTCTTAAGGTGACCACTAGCTTACCACTCCCAGTTTTTCTTAGTCTCAAACATTCACATGCTTTTCAAGGCCTTTGAGTTGGCAAATCCTGAATATATAGTGAAGGTAGGAAATGGCTCTTCTTATGCCACATGTTAGTCTGATTTTGAAGTCAGTTGTATAAGGTTGGGCTGACAGTGGTATTTTCCAGTGAAGACTATTGCCAAGAATGCATATCATTCTGCTTATTTTATTCTAGTGGAAAAAAATTCAGTGTATATTTAAGTGTATTTTTGAAATCTGTGCTTGTCCAACACAGGGCTGTAGGGGCTGATGAAAAGAGAATGATGTGATTTGAGCTTTTATTAAAAAAAAGATACAATGATCCTGGATAAAATATTTTAGATGGTGATTAAAATGCCCATAGATTAATTTTTTATTGGTTCTCTGAAATCTCGAAATGTTATCCAAGTTACAATTTAAGCAATGAGAGTAAAATTTGAATTCTAAATTCTCAGCATCTTCCCATAATCTTGAGTGGAGAGACAGAGGAAGCAAATGCCAAGGAGCCTTCTAATTTTGACTATATGATCATTAACTAAAGGCAGCAAGGGGTTGTAAACTAATCTTATATAGTCAATGTTTCATAGAATGCTTTGGTTACAATCAGGTTTTTTAAAGACTTTAAAGGTTTTTTGTATGTTATATGCTTATGATTTCTAAAAATTATGCAGTATACACAAAGGGCATAAAGTCAAAAAGTATGTCTCCCTCTGTGACTTATTCTCACACCCCAGCGGTATATAATTTCTTGTATTCTTGTATAGTCTTTCAGAAATGTTATTCATTTTATATATGGTTCCCTATACATATGCCTCTTCCTGTTCTTCCTTATTTTAAATGTTCAATTTTGTGACTTGGTTCTTATTTAACTTGGTTGTCTTTCCATATTGCCACATCCAGCTCTCACTCATTATTTTAATGTCTCCAGGATTCCATTATATGGATGTCCCTTTGGGAGAACATTTGTTTATAGACTTTTCTACTAAATATATTGTTACAATGATAATATCCTTATGCATATATGAAGATTACTCTTGATTCTGCCTGACTGGAAACTTTATTAATAAAGTAGACATCATTCTATTTTGAGGCTCACCAGCTGTGTAGGTATGATCTTGTGCTTCCATTTAAGAAATTCTTCCATTTAAAGAAGAAAAAAAATCTCTCTGACTATCTGAAGATACATGAAAAATCCTATGCTTTTAAATTAAATAATTAAGGCAGTCAGTTCATTGAAAGATTGTGCAAGTTCACATCTATTTTGCATCTTAATTTTTTCATTGTCCCTACTCATGACTCTAAATAAAGTGCATGGCTTGGGGCTATATTTTGTTTTGCAGTTTGTTGGTATGTGCCTTTCCTTATCTATATTAGCTTAGACTATACCTTATTTTTAAGAAGAGAAAGTGGAAATTAACTATGGCAAAATCTGTTTTGGCACAACCATGTTTGTTCATTATTCAAAATTAGCTTCCTATGCTTTAGAAAAAATGTGAGTTATTACTCTGAAAGTTCTGATTCTGATTCCTCATGGTTTAGAGCCCAGAAATATCTTAACATGTCTTTGCTGTTAGTCAAGCACAGGATTTGTTTCCTGCAAAAGTTTATTTTCAGTGAAGAATACTTGTCCTAATAGCTGATAGAAAGTACCTTTGCACTTTAAATCCTAGGAATAGCGAACAAGGAACTTACTGAGAAGTTCAAAAGAAAGAGTAACAGGACCTTCTAGTCAGCAGGGCATGTTTGGAAAATGTTAATACACCATGATTTTTGAAGACCAATTTTAGTTCAGGAGGTGGTTTTAAATATTGGATGAAAACTTACAGGCTGATATCAATATTCATTTCTGAAATACTTTAGTATGATAAATTTGGTTAAGTTCTTGTTCATTGTGAAATACTGTTGGAAGAATTTTTTTCAAAATAAAGACTTCTGAATTTGTGTACCATTTGGAAATAGCCTCTTTCATTTAAATGAGTATCAAATCTGGAAAACTGAAATAATATTTTTTCCTTTCGTCACTCACATTATGCATTCCTGTAAAGCAGCTCATGCATTTACTTCCAGCTTAACCTGTTTTCCATTAATTAATAACTTTTGCCATTTTTTTGTTTTTTTTAATTAAAAAGTCTTCCTTTTTAAAAAGCAGGATCTATTTGTTACTTAATTTGCAATATTTTTTCTTCAAAGGTGGATTTTTTTTTTCTTGAGTACACATTGATATAAGTTGGTTTTAAGAAAACATTGTAATGGGATTTTACTTACCTTACCACTGTTGAAATTTAGAAGGTAAATCCTGAACTGTGTGTGTCACATCCCTAATCTTATTTCCCTGTAGTGGTCACTGACTATTATTTGTTATGAGTCCATCTTGGTTATTCTGTACATCTTGTTTAAATTATTTTCACTAACCATCACCAGAACAGAAAATTTTGTTTCCTTAGAATCAATGAGTATTTCCACCACCCGAGGGTGGGGGACAAGGAGAGAACTAATGTTTGTTTTAGCCTCTTTAATGAGAAACTATTCAAATTATTTTTCTTCATATTTTTTTCTCAAGTGGTATGCTAATGATTTTTGCTGACCTCAAGATTTGGGGCTCTGTGAAAAGTACTATACCAGAGTCAAATTGCCCGTGTTCTTTTCTGCCGTTAACTGGCTTTGGGTTGGGAAATTCAGATAATTCCACTTTTCCAACTTTAAAATGAGATCTCTTTCAAAACAAGATTCTCCACAGCCATTTGGAATATGTGTTTAAATTAGTAATGTTTTGGAAATTGGAATTAAACATTTCAGAATAATAGCTGTTAGGCCGGGCTCAGTGGCTCACGCCTGTAATCCCAATGGTTTGGGAGGCCGAGGCGGGCGGATCACCTGAGGTCAGAAGTTTGAGACCAGCCTGGCCAACATGTTAAAACCCCATCTCTATTAAAAATACAAAAATTAGGCATGGTTGGCGGGTGCCCGTTGTCCCAGCTACTTGGGAGGCTGAGGCAGGAGAATCACTTGAACCAGGGAGGTGGAGGTTGCAGTAAGCTGAGATTGCGCCACTGCACTTAGAGCCTGGGCAACAAGAGTGAGATTCTGTCTCAAAAAATAATAATAATTTAAGAGCTGTTAGATTGAACATATGAAACGTTTTTGTAGATAAAAATTGCCAAGTGTCAGCAACTTTGATGATTTTTAAATCACCAACTTGTGCCATTTATCTCATATAATTGATCCCATTTAATGGATACAAAAACCCTTTAAGGCAGTATTTGTCAGAAGAAAACACAAGTGTTCGCTTGGCCTGGATTGCACAGCTAATTACTAAGTGGCAGGAGTAGAATTCTGACTTTAAAATTAATCTTCCTGTCAATATTGTATTCCTACTTTGAAGCTCCTCATTCTAGCAGTTTTAATGAGTATGGATATTTTTTTAAAAAAACACCTGTTTCACAAGCACTATTGGAAACTGTAAGGACTACTCATAGCCTTCCTACACCAAATGTTCCAACTTTGGGGTTTTTTCCTTCCACATTTGCTTCTTGTCAATGTGAAACATTTTGTTGTAATCATAACCAGTTAATTTTTAACCCATTTATGCCTAGTGTTCCATTATTGGAACGCTAAGCTTGTGGGAGTTATTTATATCCTGCTCAAGGTCATTGCCAACGTCTAATTTTTCACAAAAAATTTTGCAGCTTCCGGCATAAATGAATTAATATTGAATTTTTCCTGCATACCAGTTTTCTTCCAAACAAAATACATTTACATTTATTATTTTTTCTGATGGTGAAAATACATACTTATTGTAAGGAATTTGAAAATAGAGAAAAGTTTATAATCTTATGCGGGTATAAGTATGTCTGGATTGTGTTTTATGGATAAGTACAAAGACTTCTTACAGAATGGCATCATATTATGCTTACTATTTTGTAACCTTTTCCTCAATATATCATGGTTTTCTTTCAGTGTCAAATATAGATGCAGATTCTTTTCCAATGAAGTTTCATTGTATGGAGTTCTCATAATTAATCTCCATGACAGATGTTGATATTTCCAGTTTTCAACATTAGGAATTTTACCTGTGTTTTTATTTTACCCGTACACATGATTTGGAGTCATGTTTTCTTAGAAATTGAATTGCGGAGTGAACAGTGTACATCTTAAGGACATTGATACGTCTCCTCTTCTGTACTGTAATGTAGATTTTATGGTCATTTGTCATTTTTCATAATGTTAATTGAATATTAATTGAATTTAACTTTTCATTTGGATTATGTCTTGGAATTAAATATTTGTAAATTATACTATTGTAAGGATTAACGTTCTCTCAGCTTATTATTTAAAGAGATTGTTTTAATTTATGGAATACCAAAAAGGGCACTTGGGCCATTTTTATTCCAGTTCTTATTTAATGATTGCTAATTTCAGGGGATTCTTTATTTATTTATTTATTTATTTTATTACTGGTGAGTTTGGTTTTTTTCGTGATTTTCTACTTGCATTTTCTCATTTGTAAATTGTCTTAAAAGTTTATTTTAAGGCATTGGATTAACTAAATTTACATTTTTATTCATTATATCTCATTGTTTTGGGATTACAGAGGCACAAACTGGAATTTCTATTGCTAATGATGTCATTTAACTTTTAGGCTGAATAACTTAATTTGTAATCTAGAGATCGAAAAATCTAGATAACTCCTAAACTTCCTTCTAGTTGCATAATTTTTTAAAAAATCAGTAAAAGATAACTTACTCAGATTCTCTGGTTGAACTGGTTGTTATTCAGACTTAAAAGCTTATTTCTTCACTCTACACTGTAAAACACAGAAATGACTGTTGTATTTTTTTGTTTGTTTTTTGTTTTTTTTTGGTGTGTTTCACTGTGATGTGTCTGAATGTGGATATTTTGTTTTTGTGTTTTGCATGGGATTTGATATGCTTGAATCTGTATTGGGTGTGTGTGGGGGTGGGGTGTGTGTGTGTGTGTGTTGCTACCAGCTCTGCAAGTTTCTCAACCATCCTGTATTCAAGTATTATTTGCCCTATTTTCTGCATTAACTTTTAAGGTTTATAAATGTTTTAAAGAAGGAACCAAGTAAAATTATTTGGAATCCTTGAAGGATTTTAAACATTTAAAATGTTTACGGTTATCAGTATGAATTCAGACTAAATTTCTATAAAGTTATCACAGAAGAATATAAATTTAGAACACATATAATTTTAGAACAGTACTGTTTCAGCCTTTCTATTTTAGTTGCTTACTGTATATGGGTAGTGTCATGCGTGTCCGTGTGAAGAGACCACCAAACAGGCTTTGTGTGAGCAACATGGCTGTTTATTTCACCTGGGTGCAGGCGGGCTGAGTCCAAAAAGAGAGTCAGCGAAGGGAGATAAGGGTGGGGGCCGTTTTATAGGATTTGGGTAGGTAAAGGAAAATTACAGTCAAAGGGGGGTTCTCTGGCAGGCAGGAGTGGGGGTCACAAGGTGCTCAGTGAGGGAGCTTTTTGAGCCAGGATGAGCCAGGAAAAGGAATTTCACAAGATAATATCATCGCTTAAGGCAAGGACCGGCCATTTTCACTTCTTTTGTGATGGAATGTAATCCGTTAAGGCGAGACAGGGCATTTGCACTTCTTTTGTGATTCTTCAGTTACTTCAGGCCATCTAAGTGTATACATGCAAGTCACAGGGGATGCGATGGCTTGGCTTGGGCTCAGAGGCCTGACAGGTAGGTCTCCCAAATAAGGAGAGAAGAGAGGAATTACCAGGCCTTTCAGATAAGATTTCTAGTATTCTAAACTAAGAAATGTTAGAGAACCTTGCAAATTCTAGCAGGTCAGAGATACTGAATTTTTTTTTTCTTATTAAGAAATAATACTTGAAAATGCAGAACAATTTTGACTTCAGTGATGTTTGAGAACTGCTCATGTAAAAGAAATCACTAAATGCTGTATGTCATTGTCGTAGCTTCCATTTAGCAGGTGTTATATTTGGTGCTACTTTGCTAAGTGATTTTTAAATAGTATTTCCTATAATTTTCACAATGTTATATGTAGGTATGATTTCTTTTTTACCAGACAAAACAGGCTTAGAAATGATGGTTTACTTGCTGAAGTAAAGTAAGTGGCAGAACTGAGCTTTGAATCCAGCTGGAGAGTAGGTATGCAGAACCACTCCACCACAGTGCCTTGAAGGAACTGGTCTTCTAGAAGGGGGGTGTGATGTATATGTAAGTCCACACCAAGGGCAAGGAAGTGGGGCTGTGGGAGAGTAAAGACATCTCAATCCGACCTAATACAGATTTTTGAAGGAACAGTAGACATAAGACTAAGGGAGAAGAGTGAGAAGGAAGCAAGAAGAAAAGAGGCCTGTATATTGGGGTTATGCTATATCGATGGACAAGTAGGTATCTGAAAATACATTGGACAGGTTTTCTCCTCAGGGCATTTGATTAAAGGATGGTGGGTGTGGGGGTGTGTGTGTGTCTGACTGTTGGTGTAAGTACTTAATACAAATACTTCCTTTCCAGATCTCTGGCTTGAAGAACATGGAACAAGGTATAAGAGTTAATAATAGTTGTGTTTAAAATTAGTGTGAAGTAGTATTAGATTGGAATTCTGTATAGCGTATATTATTTCACCTAAGGCATTAAAGATGCAGTCATTTGCTACTCCAAATGTGGTCTGAGGACCCACAGCCTGGATGTAGTCACCTCGAAGCTTGTTAACCATGCAGAATCTCAGGCCCCATCCCAGGGTAATAAACCAGAATTTACATTTTAACAAAATCCCTAGGTGATTTGTATGCAAATTCAAGAACAAGAGGCACTGATTTAGGTTCTATGTTAGGCAATCATTTTTGTATATGGTTACTTGTTGTACTAAAACCAATCTGGAGAATCTTAAAAAGGAGATTGAGAAAAAAATTCTGTGAAAGTACATTTGAATTAAGTTCCTTGTGTGTGTGCAGTTTTACACATGTGTTGCTAGGAGTCAGGAGTTTATGCAGAGTGTTTTATTTAAAAAAGTGGTAGAGAAATATGCTGGTATAAACCTCACACACGTAAAATCATTAGGCGGTGCTGTGCAATGAAGATAAATGTAAAGGCAGTAGACTTCCTCTGGAAGAAACTGGAAGAGGAACATGGGAAGAGCACAGGTTTCACTATCACCATGAAGTCGGTCACTGGAAGAGGAAGGAGACTCTGCAGATGACAAAAGCACCTGAGGACACCTGAAATACTTCTTGGTGCTGGCTACATTTGAGCAGTAGCTTGGAGGAGTGGCAGCATTGAGGAGGAGGATACATGTATCATACACCCTGCTGGCCAAGGTATGGCCCAGATGTTGGAAACTGGCTGAAGAGCGGCAGTGGTTCCTGATATTAAAGAGATGGTGTTTAAAGCTGTTTTTCTTATACCCTATTTACCTTTGAAATTTTAAAGCATTCACTTTGCCCATCTGTTTTGCATTTTTACAAAACTTTTTTTAAAGAGAGCCCTCTGCCACCAAAATATGCTTGACCTCATCACCCTGAGATCACTGGTATCAAAATATTTGGTGTATATTTTTCCCCTGTTTTGTGTGTGTATATACATTCTATATAATTGCTTTCTTGTGTACAATTTGTGTAACTATTATCTGCTTTAAAGGTTTAATAGTACCTTTTTCTATCATTAAATAGTGTGCAAGAGCATGTGTAGTAACTGCAGTGTACGACTGTCTCTGGTCAGAGCATACATCTCTTCACTAGTCCTGTCCAGGGGTCTGCGAACTTTTTAAGTGGCTAGCTAGTATACATTTTTAGACTTTGCAGGTGATATGGTCTCTGTCCTAACCACTGGACTCTGTTTTTTTAGAACAAAAGCAGCCGCAGCCATAAGCAAAATGTAAGTGAGCTCAGCCTTGTCCCAGTGAAATTTTTCTTACAAAACCAGGCCTGCAGGTCATAGTTTGTCCTCCTCTGTCTAATGGAACCTTTAGGTTGTTTCTGGTCATGAGCCATTCTTTTAGCATCTTTGCCCAACACTAGTTTCCACATAAATGAATCCCTACAGTGGGTGTTTCTTTTTAATTCATATAGTCCTCCAGAAAGTTTTTCCAACTTTGGGTTCCTGTAAGTTTTTGAGGATGTTTATTCTTCTGGAATATTGATAACACTGGTTATTTTTAATTGTCAACTTGATAGGTCGAAGGTGTTATCAAGTATTTCATGTTTCTTGCGTTTCTAGTGAGGTTGGTCATCTTTTCATGCTTTGTGAATTACCTTTTCATGAGATTTACTCTTCCCTCGTATACTCATGTTTTAAAAATTGTTTTTAGACCTTTTTGTAGGAAAACCACGTTGTATATTTTGCATGTTTCAATTTTCTGTTTTATTTTTATGTAAGTTTTATATTTGTGCAGTCACTTCTGTCCATCTTTTCTGTAAATTTTTTTTTTTCATTTTTTTGGTACCAAAGGCAATCTTTTCTGTAATTTGCAACTTGGAATTCATGCTTAAGAAACCCTTTACTAAACCATTGTTACAAAAATAGAAACCTGTGTGTTGTCATAGTATTTCTCAGGTTTAGTTTTTGTGTAAATATTGGAGGTTGATACAATTTTTTAACTTTGGGGGAAAGTTATTAGGAGTAATACTAGAGAGAAAGTCCAGTGTTTATTGGATAATACACATTTCTCATGGAAACTTAGAAGTCAAGGATATGAAGCTTATATCAAAAGCCTAAACAGGCTGGGCATGGTGGCACACACCTGTAGTCCCAGCTACTTGAGAGGCTGAGGTGGGAGGGTCTCTTGAGCCCAGGAGGCTGAGGTTGCCATGAGCTGAGATCACGTCACTGCACTGCAGCCTAGGTGACAGAGTGAGACCCTGTCTTCAAAAAAAAGGTGGGGGTGCTAAACAACAGTGGTATGATCTCTTGCAGCATAGAATGATTTCAGCTTCAGAGTTTCAAAAGTTCACAAAAGACATAAAGGACAACTAGAAGGAAGTTAGATGGATATATGTATTTTAAAAGGGACAGGGGGAGCTTTTTTAATGAGGTGGTGATAGAGGTAGGATGGGTGGAAGATGGGAGACTGGGTATGGGGGAAGGGGGAAGGGATAGTCCAAGAGTAGCCTATTTGTGGGCAGACAAGAGACCAAAAATGCCAGTGTTCTAGAATGCTTATACTGTCCAAGCAGCCTCTCCTGGAGAAGCGCTTTGCTATTGCTAATCTGAAATTTAGTCATCTATGTGAGGTAACTGCAGGGATTAAAATGCTAATTCACTGGATGAGCTTGATGGTTTAGTGGGAAGTTTTTATAAGAAAGAGCCAGAAAGAGTTGCCCATTTGATTGCTTTAGAAAATCCTCAAAATTGTGTTACAATCCCATGCATGGTGTCGTTTCTTAGCTACAAGGGTTTGATCCTGGATTCACCATAGGTTCTTAAGAAAGTTACCATTTATTTTTTAAAGGCAGCAAATACTTCCTGAGAATAGACAACTCATAAAGTAAGTAAGGGATAAAGAGAAGCATAAAGGGCCTGTCCAAAAGGAGATTATGACTTGTTTTAAAAGAATAACACATGCCAGGTGCAGTGGCTCACGCCTGTAATCCCAGCACTTTGCAAGGCCGAGGCGGGCAGATCACTTGAGGTCAGGAGTTCAAGACCATCCTGGCCAACATGGTAAAATCCCGTCTTACTAAAACTACAAAAATTAGCTGGGCATGGTGGTGCGTGCCTGTAATCCAAGCTACTCGGGAGGCTGAGGCAGGAGAATCACTTGAACCAGGAAGTTGGAGGTTGCAGTAAGCCGAGATCGTGCCACTGCACTCCAGCCTGGTGACAGAGCGAGACTCTGTCTTTAAAAAAATAAAAAACACATGGAGGGATAATTAAAAGTAAGTTCCATTTTTTTTTCCATTTTCCTAGTATTCTGGAATCATTAAAAGGAATAATGACATGTTTTATTGTAAAACTAATACACTTTCGTGCTGGATCAGAGGTCAGTAACCTAGTGTACTGTCTGCTGGCTAAATCTGGCTAGCCACCTAACAAAGTTTTATTGGAACATAGGCACGCTCATTTCTCATATTGTCTATGTTGCTCTTGCCTTACAACAAGAGGTGTAGTTGTGATGGAGACCTATGGCTCACGAAATCTAAAGTATGCCTTTACAGAGAAACTTTGCTGACCTCTGCTTTAGATAATTAGGCAAATGCAGAAAGTATGAAAATTTTAAGTTGTCCATAATTTCACTTTTGGTTAGTTTATGTATGTACATCTTACGCACCAAAATGTAAAATGGTTTATATGGTTATATATGCATTTTTAACCACACTGTGTCATTAAATATTGGGAAAACAAGATTTTTAATGCCTGAGTAGTATAACGGATATGCAGTAATTTAAACATTACCATTTCCAGTCTGCACTAGTACACATAATATTTTAATACCATTCTACATAAATGTGTGTGTATATATATGTGTATATATAGTGTTGCTTTTTGTGAAAGGTTTTCAGGTGTGGACTTACTAGAATTAATATTTTCAAGATTTTTTACCTTATGCCAAATTGCCCTCCAAAGACATTTTACTAAGTTTATACTCCCACCATTAGAATATGAATGTTCATTTTCCTCAATTTTTACAGTTGTGAATTTTTTAAGTAGCCTTAGGCATTACTTTAAGCAAAAACAGTATCTCATCGTCATTAAATTGCTAGAGAAGCTATTTTTCCAAATGTTAATTTGCTTGTTCTAGTTCCACTTTTTGGATTTGCCTATTTATGTCCTGAGCACATTTAATTGCTTGTGTAAATGCAACATTTTTTCTGCTTGGAAACTATTCATTCCCCAATGTTAATTCCAAATGTAATTTTATTACTGTCAGCTGTTATTTCTAATTACTTATTCATGCCTCTGCTTTAGTATGATATTTATGATTCATTTATTCATTTGCTTCCAAACCAGGCTGTGAACTCTTCCATGGCAGTAGCTCTGGATTACCTCTGGATTACTGTGACCACCACTGGGCTAGGCGTGTGCTAAACACTCAATAGATGTAGGTTGAATGAATGAATGGCTTTTGGATCAACCCATGGCAAGATAAGAGTTGGCACTGGTAATATAACAGTCCTGTAAAGAGTTATCACTTCATACCTTTTGAAAATGTTATTTTCAGCACATCAAGTATATACTATGAACCAAGAACCAGGTTAGGTCCTGGGATTTAACAGTAAATAATACACAGTGCCTGTCCCAAGTTCTAGTGGAAAATGTGAAATTATAAATTATGGTGTAGTGAGAGATAAAACAAGTGCTCAATAAAATAACTGATAGAAGCTCAGGCGTTGTGAATACACATAGAGGCATTTAACCCAAACTACAGCATTGAGAGAGGTTTGCTATAAAAGGAAATAGAGTTACGGCTAGAAAAATGAGGAAGAATTACTGAAATCGCCTAGCGCAAAAATCTAGGGCTTGCAGGAAATGAGGCTTTAGAAGAATTTCAAAGGAGGGAAGAACGGAAGGAAGCTGGGGGCAAAATGATGAGAGACCAGGCTGCACAGATAGAAGCTAGGTCTTGAAAGGCTGCTGTTTCTTTTTAGGAGTTTTGACTTGTGTTAGAGCAGAGTGAAGGAAAAGAGTGATTAAGCACTGAAGTGTTGAAGCAGTTGAATATGATCAGATTTGCAATTTAGAAATGTGACTTTGGACTGGCTGCAGAATGGAGAAGGGATTTGCTGCAGGAATAAGACTGGAGGCAAGGAGACAGTTCATAGAAGAACTTCCAGCTTCAGGTAATGGAGGAGTAATTCCTTTCTGACCAGGCCTCCCATAACTCATTCTCAATTCTGGAAAAATACTGAAAACAAAAGCACTGGAGAGCAACCAATAACAGGCAGAAACTGGAGGGAGAGTTGACACTGGAAAAAGGGAATAGCACTGAGTGTTCTGTTTTTATAGCTTGTTGCCTGAGCACAGGCCCCAGTTAACTTCACGTGAAACAACTAAAGCTTGACAAAAAAGAACTGTGGTTGAACTCTACTTGTATATTTGACTGAATTTGGTATACACAAGGCATACTCCAAGCAGCCCAGCCAGGGCTGAAAGAAAGAAACACAGATTGCTCCTGATGTTAATCTCAGGAATGACAGAGTTTGGACTTTGAGTCCATAGAAGTTAACTGCTTGGTAAAACAAAACAATAGTTTTCAGAGGAATATGATAGAATCCAGTGTCTGGCAACAAATTAACACAATGTTCAAGATTCAGTAAAAAACTACTAGGTGTATCAGAGGCCAATCGCTGCACTCAAAAAAAGTTCAGATAAGTATTTTAGATGTTACAAGTATTTTAGGCCTCTGGTGCAATTGCTCACCTCTGCCATTGTAGAATAAATGCAGCCATGTATAATATGTAAACAAATGGGCATGACTGTATCCCAATAAAACTTTATTAAAATGAGCCACATACTGGATTTGGCCAGCAGGTCAGTTTGCCAACTCCTCAAGTATAGGAAGAAATAGGCAAATTTGAGCCATACTCAAGAGAAAAGGTAATGAATAGAGACCAACACAGAAATAACCCAGACAAGGATTTTAAAGCAGTAAACATAACTATGCTTAAGCATGTAAAGGAAATATAAACAATGAATAAAAGGATAGGGGGAGGCCAAGACAGGCGGATCACAACATCAGGAGATCGAGACCATCATGGCTAACATGGTGAAACCCTGTCTCTACTAAAAATAAAAAAAATTAGCCAGGGGTGGTGGTGGGCACCTGTAGTCCCAGCTGCTCAGGAGGCCGAGGCAGGAGAATGGAGTGAAACCAGGAGGCGGAGCTTGCAGTGAGCCGAGATTGCGCCACTGCACTCTAGCCTAGACGACAGAGCGAGACTCAGTCTCAAGAAAAAAAAAAAAAGAAAAGAAATTTTAGAGAAACTACCAGAGGGGTAAATGGGAATGATTAAGCTGAAAAATAGTCTCTGAAATAAAAGACAAACAAACCACTCTCTCTCTCACACACACACACACAAAACACTACTTGATGGATTTAACAGTAGATTTGAGATGACAAAGACCTTGAAGATAGATCAATAGAAATGATCCATGAAAGGAAAAAGATTTAAAACAAAAAGCCTGAGTTACCCATGAAATAATAGCGAAAGATCTCATTTATATGTGATTAAGTTCTAGGAAGAAAAAAGGGTGGGATGAGAGAAGAAAAACTATCTGATGAAATAATGGGCCGGGCGCGGTGGCTCAAGCCTGTAATCCCAGCACTTTGGGAGGCCGAGACGGGAGGATCACGAGGTCGGGAGATCGAGACCATCCTGGCTAACATGGTGAAACCCCGTCTCTACTAAAAAATACAAAAAACTAGCCGGGCGAGGTGGCGGGCGCCTGTAGTCCCAGCTACTGGGGAGGCTGAGGCAGGAGAATGGCGTAAACCCGGGAGGCGGAGCTTGTGGTGAGCTGAGATCCAGCCACTGCACTCCAGCCTGGGCGGCAGAGCGAGACTCCGTCTCAAAAAAAAAAAAAAAAAAAAAAAAATAATGACTAAAAATTTGCTCTCCTGAAAGCTATAGAGTCCAAAAAGCTCGGAATCCCAAAAAGAAGAAAAGGATCAGTGGTTGCCAGGAGTTACCTGGGGGAAAAGGATGAATCGAGGGCACAGGTTATTTTCTAGTCTTTTGATACAACAAGCAATTGTACAGTGGGAAAGTATTATAAACAGAGTATCATGCAAAAAGAAAAAAAAATGATGGACAGATTCCTATGCAATTAAGACTTAAGGCCATAAATTATAGCACTACTAAGTCCTTGAGAGTGTAATTTTTCTCCGATAGTGCATGCAGAAAAGACAAGAGCTTGGATTAATCTAGGTTTGGAGTTTTGCTGGGTATGTGCAAGAAATGGATAGCTGAGGATATTGGAAAGGAAATGATTGTCCTAGGAATGAAAGATGAATGAGGAAAGAATAAAGAACTAAAGGGATGCATTGAGCCAAAAATAGAAGGTTCAAATGGATAGGAGCTCTTCTAATAGTATTAAAGAACAGATGAATATCTGAATGGAAGTATTTAAAAGGATAAAAGTTGTCTAGAGGAGTATGTTTGGACTTGAAATTGTAATTCTAAATGATGACAAATTTAAGATCTGACCTTGATAATTAGGTAGCTAAAATTCAGTGGGGGTGTGGTCTGTTAAGGATATTAAGGAATTAAGGTTAGGGTGCCGATGGATTTTATGCAAAGATATAGGGGATCTACTGCTCATCAGCCTCAGTGATGGTGGTGGTGGTGGGAGGTGATAATCACCATTGAATTGGAGGATTACCAGAGGTTAATAGATGACGAGAGAGAGAAGGTAGAAATTTTATATGAGGAATAAAATCTGGCAGGGGCAATGGGGAAAGGAGCACCCATCCTGGAGTATATGCAGTGTAAGAACATGATCAGTTTCCACTGGAGAAGACAGTAGGGTCAGATTTCACTTGAACCCTGCAGAGGGTTGTGGGTGGAGGGCAATGTGAAGATGGAGTATTGATATATAGGCTGGGAGCATCCCTGAAGTCCCTGAGCATGTAATGAACTTGAGCCTGGAAAGCAGGTTCTACAGGTCAGCAATAAAGGTTTAACAAAAGAGAAGTGGTGCAAGGTTAGGTCTGGGAGGGAGCACTTGGAACAGTAAGGAGATAAGAATATTACAGGTGGAATGACTTGAGAAGTTTTCATCCAGTGTTGTGAGGTATAGTTGAAACTGGCCACATTTCCCAAAGAATGAGTCCCAGCAGGGAGGGGCAGGTGGGCAGGAGAGGATAGGACCTTTCCTCTAAGACCAAATTGATTGCATTTCCAAAGGAGGTCTAGTTTGCATGCAGAGAACCCATAGATTTTGGCGAGAGGGACTCTTGCCATGGGTCCTGAGCTTTAAGGGGCTTAATTCTGACCCTCCTCTTCAATTCATGTGCCCACATTGGGGAAGGAATCCATGGAATCACCCCCTCCCTGGCTTGTGTTTCTTGTAGACCACACCCCAGGCAACCAGGAACCCAGGGATCTCTGCCCTAACAGCCCCAAGCCCGCTTCCAGGTGTTTGTAGCTCATCTAGATCCTAAGCACAGCCTAGTAGCTGCTGCTTGCCAGGAGGTAGGGGCCAATACATGGCCAGAGCCTTCTTTTCCTTTTGGGCAAATTTATGGTAAAATATGGAATACCCAGTTTACTTCGAATTTCAGAAAAACAATAAACAGAAGTATGTTCCATACAGTATTCTGGACATGCGTATACCAAAAATTTCTTTATTGTTTATTTGAAATTCAAATTTAACTGGGCATCCTGTATTTTTATTTGTTAAATCTAACAACCCTACTTCTTCCTCTTGTTTTTCACAAGAAATAAAAAAGAACACATAAACTAACATAAGAATGTGTTTATACAAACAACTGTTAGGCTGTGTCAATTATGGCTGCACTACCATACAGTGAGAAGTCATGTTTATATGTCAGTGGTAGGCTAATAGGTAGTTGCTCTTTCAAATGTAGATTTGTGTGCTCAGTGGTGAATTCTGCTCCCACATGTTACCAAGGGCTCTACTTGCGTGAGTTCCAGCACACATGGACTGGGCTCTTGGCCGCTTCTCCCCAGGACCCTCTGTACACACAGGTAAGAATGCTCTGTTCTTTCAGCTTGGCCCCCACCCCATTTCAGGCTTCCAACTTTACATTTATTTATTCACTCAATGAATATTTGCTGAAGATATACAATGTATTTCTTCATGGTATATTGTGCCACAGGCTAGGATAAACAACAGTGAAGACAAAAAGCAAGACCCATACCTTTATGGAACTTAGTTCTAGTGAGGGAGGGGTTTTCCATCCGCTATTGTCTTCACCATGCCCTTTAGTTTAGCACACGAGTTAGTTTCTCTTGGCTTTGATCTTGGCCCCCATCTAGCCGTGTTGTCATTGGTTTAGTGCATTCTCAAGAACTCTTGGGGTGACTCTCGTCTCACTCTGACAAGGCCCTGCAATGAATGTCCCTGTTCATCCTAGTGAGCAGTCCCTGTCTTACCTGTTCTGGCCTCACTTAGGAGCCAAGACCTGGAGAGTATATATGATGCAGAAACACCCAATCATTTGGAGTAATTAAGAATTATCATAGGGTTAAATATAAAAATCCATTTGAGATGATTGAGAAAAAAGTACCATTTTGAAACTCTGAAATAATTTCTGCTAATACTCCAAGATAGCTCAATATGTCAAAGATTGAAGACTATACTGGAAGATGTTCCATCTTAAAAATGAAATAGTTTACATTCCTGATGAGCTATTGTAATAAATACACATAGCATTTGTCTTGGCATCTTGAGAAAATAGGGTTATTGAAATTGACTAGACAAAGATTTGTGATCAAATTATATGAAGACTCATTAATCAAGTATTGATGACTGCTAAACATCTAATTGCTTATCACTGGAAAAGTTATGTGGACAGTCTACAAAGAGCTTAATAGATAACTCAATGTCATGGCTGTTGAGAAATTGCTTATTCTCCTGTATTGAAATCTACATATATTTGTCACTTTTTTTTTTTTTTTTACTATCTCGTTTTTTATTTGTTGAGATCTTAGCACTTCTTTTTTTTTGAGACAGAGTCTTGCTCTGTCACCTAGGCTGGAGTGCAGTGGCGCAATCTCAGCTCACTGCAACATCCACCTCCTGGGTTCAAGCAATTCTCCGGCCCAGCCACCCGAGTAGCTGGGATTACAGGTGTGTGCCACCACACCTGGCTAATTTTTGTATTATTAGTAGAGACAGGGTTTCACCATGTTGGTCAGACTGGTCTCGAACTCCTGACTTCAAGTGATCCGCCCACCTCGACCTCCCAAAATGCTGGGATTACAGGCATGAGCCACTGCGCCTGGCCTGAGATTTTAGCACTTCTTATGTCGCTCATTTTTATAATAACTGTGAATGGAGCCCGATTTCCTAAATACCAATTTATAAATTATCCAAATTGTAAGACAAGGATGTTACGCTTATATATTAGTTTTAAGTCTGTATTTGAAACTTGGGTTAATATAATGTGTAATATATTCCTTCTTATACCTTTGTACGGAGTCACTTCTACCACTTAACAATAAAAAGACAACCAAACTTAAAAAAAAAAAAAAAAGAGGAAAGGATATGAATAGACATTTCCCTGAAAAACATAGACAAATGGCCAATAAGCCCATGATGAAATGTTCAGCATCATGAGTCATTAGTGAAGTACAAGTCAAAAACGAGATACCACTTCACACCAACTGGGATGGCTCTCATCAAAAAGATGACGGCAACAAGCGTTAACAAGGATGTGGAGAAACTGGAGTCCTCATACGTTGCTGATGAGGATGCAAGATGAGGCAGCAGCTTTAGAGAATGGCCTGGCAGCTCCTCAAAAAGTTAAATACAGAGTTGCCATATGACCCAGCAATTGCACTGTTAGGTATATACCCAAAAGGAATAAAAACATATGTTGATACAGAAACTTGTATGTACAAGTGTTCCTAGCTGCATTTACAGGAGCCAAAAAGTGGGAACAACCCAAATGTCCATCCAGGGATACATGGTGTAGGCACACAATGGAATATCATTCAGCCTATAACTGATGCTGCACCATGGGTGAACCCTGAAAACAAGTGAATGAATGAAGCCAAATGCAAATGGCCACTTATGTATGTTTCCATTTATACGAAGTGTTCAGAATAGGCAAATCCAAACAGACAAAATGTAGAGCAGTGGTTTCCAGGGCCTGCGGGGACAGAGGAATAGATGACTACTAATGGGTACAAGGTTTATGGGATGGTAGAAATATTCTGAAATTAAATAGTGAATTTTGCAAATGTATGAAAAACCATTGAATTGTACACTAAAGAACCATATGTGTGGATAAAAATATTCAAATACTTATTCTCCTTTACCGAACAATGAGGGTTAATCTAAACTTCTGGCACAAAGCCAGCAGGCCGTAGGCACTCTCTCACTCCTTTTTTTTTTCTTTTCCTTTTCTTTCTTATTTTTAGCAATTTAACAAGTGAATGAATGAGTGAACTAAATGCAGATATCCTAAATAAAATTCCTTTGACTCTCTTCCCAGGGATCATAAAATTGGGTCCCTGTGACTCATTTCCCAGCGCTGATGTCTGTTCTCCCTGCTGGTGGTTCTACTGCTTCCCTTCCTGAAATGGCTTTGCCATCAGCCACTTACCCAGTATGATCCACTTGTTCAAGTGATGTGAGCAGCCTCGTCATCATGGATAATGTTCCAGCACTTTGTTGATGATTATTCTAGGATTTCATATAGAACAGCAGGATAACGTGGATCAAGAAACCAGATGAAATGTTTTTGTCATGAAAGAATCCAACTTCTTATATCACAGGTCGGGGGAGGAAGAGAAGATACAAACGGCAGTGAGAAAAGAAAGGGGGCGAGGACTAGCCAAGGTACAAATGGAAAATCATCCTCCCCTAGTTTAGAACCTGGTGTCTGTTTCTCCGCTACTTTTTATGTAATAGTAAGCTGACACAGCTCAAATGAAGAGTTTAGTTTTCTTTCAGATATTTCCTGACAAGTTGATTCTCCTTATCCAAAAAGAATGAACAATGCTAGTAGTTACTGCTAAAATATACACAGGTGCCTAGTCGTCCCCACCCTGTCATTTGCCCTTGTTTATCCAGGAACCCACTGTTTCTGTGACTCTGCGGGTGTTTACAGTACAGGAACAAAGACTGTGAGCTGTAAAATCTCTCAAATCTTGACTCAAATTCCAGCTCCATACCTCTGAAGACTTGCACTTTTGGCAGTTTGTTTAGTTTCCCTGAATTTTGGTTTTTCTATTTGTAAAATTTGGATCATGATAATGATATTTCATGATTGTCATCAGAGTTAAATTAGATTGATATATGTATACCCTCCACAAATGTTAACTATTATTCAATTATTAACCATTTAACTATTCATACCTGTCAACATAGGCTTTATTTTCAAGTTCAGAGTCTAAATTTCTTTTAGGTCTAGACTAACTTTTAAGAGTAAGATTAGGACCTATATGCTTATATTAATTTACATTATAAATCTAGCATTTTCTGTTTAAGCTCTCACCATGAAAAGAAATTTGACTAAAACCACTTTGTACATCAGTTGTATGTATCAAGGGCACAAAAATGAAAATTTCAATCCAGATCAAATAAAAATAACCCCTTCTACCCTCTTTAGACAAATCTTAATAAGCATATATCCAGGGAATACTTTTTAGTTAAAATGGATCATTCTGTATTATTATTGAACTCACTTAAGAATTTAAGAACTAGAAAGGACCCTTGGGAGAGTCTGACCTCCAGTGTTTACAAGGGAAGAAATGGAGGCTCAGACTTATTAGAAATGGAGATTTAGTGACTTATTGACAAGAAGATAGCTGCACAGTGATATGGACAAAACCAGAGCATACTGCCTCCCACTCCCATTCCATGTTCATTCCAAGGCACTAACTCCTGTATTAAGAAACAGGTCACTTGCCCTTAAGGCTCTATATTATGTGACCCTTCAATGCCCTCTCTGCACACTCGAGTACACATCACCTATCTCATATCTTTCTGATCCATCCTGGTTCATTGGCCTTACAACACCCAGGCTCTTTTCTGACCTCAAGTTCAAAAGGCTTCTTAGAGCTTCCGGTGGTAATTATAGCCTCCCACACAGTGTTCCCACAGTCTTATGAACAATTATAGAGCTGGTTATTTCTGGGCAAAAGTGCTCAGCCCCATATCCCATGGCTCTCACTGAGAAATGTTTGATGAAGATTTTGGTACCACCTGCTGGCTCCTAGTGGATTGGCAATGTTGCCCAGACACCTATATTTTATGTTCCCTTAAATGGCTCTTAGTTTCTAATTCTTTATTCCATTTTGTGTCAGAATAACTCAAAGAGAAAAGAATATCCGTTAACGTCCTCCTTGAAAAATAGTCAAAAGCCATTTTGAAGACCTTGGGTCCCAGGAAAGAGCTGTGTCTCTTTGTTCTTGCTTTGGTCTTGCTGGTGAAACATTTTACCCCAGGATCAAGAGGCTGGTGGTTGAACTGAACAGAGGCGCTCCAGGCTGGTCCCAGGATGGGCATCATTTGCCACTGCTGGCTTGGTGGGAGGCAACTGGTGGGTAAGTCCCTCTGGAGGCTGAGTTTTCAGACTATTGAAAACTATTGAGGCAGTTAAATGGAGGGAGTTATGAAGGAGATTAGATATTTTAGGCACTTTATTGCAGAGGTTTTCTTTTCATTGCCTACATATTTGACCTGGTTTTTGTTTGGTTTTGTAACTCAGTTTTGCTTGTATCTAATTAAAGTTTTTTTGGGTAACAAGCAATAAAAATCACAGTAACAACAAATACTCTAAATGAATTGGGAAGTCACAGGAATTACAAGGAGGAGTATCTGCTTTCAAGATGACTTTATGATTTGAGTTTCCATCACCTGTCCTGTTGACCTACTGGAAACTTGGTAGACTCCCAGAGGTCATTTAGACATCCTTTTTGAAAACCATTGATTTTCTTTTGAGTGAATTCATTATATTCTTATTACGAGGCCTGCTTTTCTCTGATGTTTTAGACGTTGTGCCTTTTTAAAAAAAAGTTTTAACTCAAAGTGTTCCTGTAAGATTTAATTGTGCTTTTGGTTTGTAGCTTTGCAGCTTTGCTGCTTTGTTTTGTGAGTTTTCTTTGTAGAATGTCTTAGGCCATAAACTTAGTGACACAGCTGAATTTTGTGCTTTAATCAGAAAGGAAGTGTTAGGTCTTCTGTCTCTGGCCCATATACCTTACATAATACACTGTTCAATACCCATCATCGCTGGCCTTGTAAATGGCTTTAAATGGATTCTTGGTGATGTGACCATCTGGTGTCATCCTCTGGAAAGAGGGTGAAGTCATTCACTCATCAAATATTTATTGATGCCATATACCGTGAAAGGACCTGGGAATTCAAAACCAAAAAAAACACGTGGTTTCTGCCCTCAAGAACTTCAAGGTCTTACAAATAGGCATGTATGTTACAGTGTCAGTGTGGCAGGAAAATTAGCTATACCATTTTATATTCCTACTAACAACGTATGAGTGATCGACCCAGTTTGTCTGTATCCTCACCAGAATTTGGTGTGGTCACTATGTTTTAAATTTTAGCCTTTCTGATAGCTGTGTGGTGGTATCTCATTGTGGTTTTAATTTGCATTTCCCTAACATCTAAGGATGTCAACAACTTTTCATGTGCTTATTTGCCAGCCATATGTCCTCTTTGTAATCATTTTATCACAGTCTGTAGTTTGTCTTCTCATCCCCTCAACAGGGTCTTTCACAAAATAAACATTTTTAATTTGGGTAAGATCCATTCTGTCAATTTTTTCTATTGTGGTTTTTGCTTTTGGTGTTAAGTCTAAGAACCACTCCCTAGATCCCAAATATTTTATTCTTTGTTTTTTTTTCCTAGATATTTTATAGTTTGATATTTAAATCCATGATCAATTTTGAGTTAATTTTTGTATAAGTGTGAGGCTTAGGTTGAGTTGCATTTTTTTGCCTATGGATGTCCAATTGCTCCAATATTGTCTGTTGAAAAGACAATCTTTCCTCTATTGAATTGTTTTTGTTCCTTTGTTAAAAAAAATTATCTGGGCACATTTATGTTGGTCTGTTTCTAGAGCCTTTATTCTGTTCCATTGATCTCTGTGCCTGTCCCTCTTCTTATCCATGCTGTCTTGATCACTATATGTGAATAATAATCCTGAACTAAGGTGGAGTGATTCTTCTCACTTTATTATTTATTTTTCAAAAATTGTTTTAGCTATTATAGATCCTGTGCCTTCCCATACAAGTTTTAGAATAAACTTGTCTATGTCTACAAAAACTCTTGCTAGAAATTGGGAGTTGCATTAAACCTGTAGATCCATCTGGGAAGGACTGATGTCTTCACTATGTTGACTCTTCCCCAACCTGTTAATGTGATACAACTCTGCATTTATTGAGGTCTTCTTTGATGTATTTCCTCTGTGTTTTATGATTTTTAGGATACAGATTATGTTCTTGTTTTCTCAGATTTACACTTGAGTGTTTCATTATTTTGGAGCAATTGTAAATATTATCAGTTTAAATTTGTTTCTGTGTGTTTGTTGTTAGTATGTAGTTCATTTTTAGTTCTCCTTTTTTTTTTTCAACCTTTCCTTAGGTGGAAGATTGTACAATTTTATGGATGTAAAATACTAAGAGAATTGCTAGTCCCAAAATTGTGATTTTTCAAACATGATTCAAATCCTAAATTTGTGGAATCTTCATCTGGGTAAGGATTAGAATGCCTCTGCATCCATGGGAGCCTGTGATATTTGGTTGTGGTTCATTGTGAGTTTGCGTGTGTTGGGGAAGAGGGACCATGGTTTCTAGAGAAAGAGATTTTATTGTTTTTCAGGCAGCCATGCTACTCTCTGAGTTAGGTATTTTTGGCTCTTCTGATGTGTCTAGAGTGAGACAGCTGGCCTAAAAGAACTTTCATGCAAGCTATATATCTTTCTAAGCTTTTTTACATTCTCTATAAAAAATGTACTGAATGTACTTACTGTAAGAACATGCTTTACTTTTTTTTACTTATTAATTTAAGAACTGATGACAAGGTAAGTAATTTTGGGGTTATCAAACTGATCATTGAGGATAGGACCAGTGCACAATTCACCAGCAGCTGTGAAGCCAAGAATTGTTCTTGCATTTCTTATTGTATAATTGACTGACATCATTAGAAGAGTGTTCAATGCCTGGCATTGTTAGAGTAATCATAGTTCCAAACCCCAAATTGGGCATTATAGTTGAGAAAATGAGATCTGAGTTATTATTTGTTCATATTAAAATTGCATATATGTTATATGTTCAGATATGAGCCTATAGTCCTTTCCTAACTCCACTGAAAGCTAAAAAAAATTGGGGTTGTCAAACTGATATGGTTTCGGTATTTGTCCTCTCCAAATCTCATGTTGAAGTGTGACCTCCAATGTTGGAGATGGGGCCTAGTGGGAGGTGTTTGGAATGTGGGGGCTGATCCCTCATAAACGGCTTGGTGCCCTCCCCGTGGTAATGAGTTCAGATGGGATCTAATTGTTAAAGAGAGAGAGGAGAGACTGGGCCCTCCCTCTCTCTCTTGCTGTCTCTCTCACCATATGACATGACTGCTCCCCCTGTGCCTTCCACCATGGGTAAAACTTGCTGAGACCTCACCAAAAGAGAAGCAGATGATGGTGCCATGCTCATACAGCCTACAGAACTGTGAGCCAAATACTTTTGTTTATAAATTACCCAGTCTCAGGTATTCCATTATAGGAATGCAAAATGGACTAACACAGAAAATTGATACCAAGAGTGGGGTGTTGCAATAAAGATACCTAAAGGTGTGCAAGAAGCTTTGGAACTGGTAATGGGCAGAGTTTGGAAGAATTTAGCGGGCTCAGGAAAAGGCAGGAAAATGAGGAAAAGTTTGAAACTTCTTAGAGACTGGTTAAGTGGTTGTGACCAAAATGCTGATGGAAATATGGATTGTGAAGACCACGCTGATGAGTTCTCAGGTGGAAATGAGGAATTCATTAGGGACTGGAGTAAAGATCACCCTTGTTATGTCTTAGCAAAGCACTTGGCTGCATTGTATCCGTGCCCTAATGATTCGTGGGAGGTTGAACTTAGGTGTGATAGCGTAGGGTATCTGATGGAATTAATTTTTAAGCAGCAGAGCACTCAAGAGGTGGCCTGGCTGCTTCTAACAACCTATGATCAGATGTGGAAACAAATGAATGACTTTAAGTTGGAACTTATAATTAAAAGAGAAGCAGAGTGTAAAATTTTGGAAAATTTGCAGCCTAGCTGTGTGGTAAAAAAGGAAAAATTATTTTCAGATTTTCAGGAGAGGAATGCAGGCAGACTATGGAGCAACCACTTGCTAGAGTTTCATGGTAGCCAGGTGCTAATAGCCAAGACAAGGAGAAAAAGGCCTTGAAGACATTTCAGAAGTCTTTGAGGCAGCTCCTCCCATCATAGGCCCAGAGGCTAGGAGGAAAGAATGGTTTCAGGGGTCAGTCCTGGGGCTCCACTGCCCTGTTTAGCCTTGGGACACTGCTTACAGAATCCTGGCGGCTCTGGCTCCAGCCTCAGCTCAAAGGGTAACTGGTACAGCTCTGGCCACCACTCCAGATGGCACAAGCTATAAGCCTTAGTGTTTTTCACATGGTGTTAAGCCCACAGGCACGCAGAATGCAGAGGTTTGGCAGCTTCCACCTAGATTTCAGAGGATGTATGAAAAAGCCTAAGCCCCCAGGCAGAAGCCTGCTGCAGGGGCAGAGCCCTCACAGAGAGGCTCTACTGGGGCAGTGCTGATGGGAAATACAGGGCTGGAGCCCTGTTTAGGCTATTCTTGCATTGCTCTCAAGAAAACCGGAGACTGGGTAATTTATAAAGGAAAGTAGTTTAATTGGCTCATAGTTCTGTAGGCTGTACAAGCATGGCACTGGCATCTGTGTGGCTTCTGGGAAGTCCTCAGAAAGCTTCCCATGGCAGTAGGCAAAGTGGGAGCAGGCATGTCACATTGCAAAAAGCAGGAGCAAGAGGCAGAGTTGGAGGGGGAGGTGCCACACACATTTAAACAACTGGATCTCACAAGAACTCACTCACTGTCACAAGGACAGCACCAAGCCATGAAGGATCTGCTCTCATGATCCAATCACCTCCCACAACGCCCCACCTCCAACATTGCGGATTACATTTCAACATGAGATTTGGGTGGAACAAATATCTAAAACACATCAAGCCCCCACACAGAGTCCCTGGCAGAGCACTGCCTAGTGGAGCTGTGGGAAGGGGGCCACCACCCTCCAGACCCCAAAATGGTAGTGCCACCAGCAGCTTACACCCTGAGCCTAGAAAAGCCACAGAGTCAATTACGACCCGTGAGAACAGCCATGGGGGCTGCACTCTGCAAAGCCACAGGGGTGGAGCTGCCCAAGTCTTGGGAGCCCACCCCTTGCACCAGTGTGCCCAGGATATGAGGAGACCTGGAGTCAAACATTATTTTGGAGCTTTAAGGTTTAATGCCTGCCCTGCTGTGTTTTGAATTTGTGTCTGGCCTGTTACCTCTTTCTTTTTGCCATTTTCTCCCTTTTGGAATGTGGATGTTTACCCAATGCCTGTACCACCATTGTGTCTTGGAAGTAAATAATTTGCTTTTGGTCTTATAGGCTCATAGGAGGAAGGAACTTGCTTTAAGTCTCAGATGAGACTTTGGAATTTTGAACGGATGCTAGAATGAGTTAACACTTTTGGGGACTCTTGGGAAGGGATGATTGTATTTTGCATTGTGAGAAGGACATGAGATTTAGGAGGCCAAGGGCAGAATGATATGGTTTGCATATTTGTTCCCTCCAAATCTCATGTTGAAGTGTGACCTCCAATGTTGGAGGGGGGCCTAGCGGGACGTGTCTGGATCATGGAGGCGGATCCCTCATGAATGGCTTGGTGCCTTCCCTATAGTCATAAGTTCACACGAGATCTAGTTGTCAAAAAAACGAGACTGTCCCAGGTCCATAAAGGGTTTTGTTGAGCAGATCTTTAGATGTTGCTCTTTGGTCTACAGAGGACAAGAGGAAACACAAAAGCAGGGAAGATTTCAATAATGTGTGTGGAAGACTTTTAAGTGGAGGATAATAGTACATTGAAATGGGCTAGAAATAGAGGGCATGGATTTTCTATACCTGGACTCTTTCTAAAGAGAACAAGTCACTCTTTATCCTGAATTTTTTAGAAATTCTCCTGTCTAAAGGTAAATGGTTAAGTTATGAAAATGTAGGATATATCACAAAATCAGTGTAGATTAATTCTTTCCAATTTCTAAGTCTGCTAGGTGTTGCCATTGAATTATTCAATTATGTAGATGTTTTCTTTCTGTTTAACTTTTCTAACTTACTCTTTATTTTTCTTTTTTTTTTTTTGAGACAGAGTCTCACTCTGTCACCTAGGCTGGAGTGCAGAGGCACGTTCTCAGCTCACTGCAACCTTACCTCCCCAGGTTCATGCGACTCTCATCACCCAAGTAGCTAGGATTACAGGTGTGCACCACCACACCTGGCTAATTTTTGTACTTTTAGTAGAGATGGGGTTTCACCATGTTGCCCAGGCTGGTCTTGAACTTTTGAGCTCAAGCGATCCACCCGCCTCGGCCTCCCAAATTGCTGGGATTACAGGAGTGAGCCACTGTGCCCAGCCTCTGTTTAACTTATATTCTGTTAGTTACACATAAGGAGCAACTTCCTGGGACATGAACAATCAGGTACTTATATTATATTCTTAGTTTGGATTGGCTAAGTGTAATTTCGGTTTTTGTTTGCATGTTGCAGAGAGACTTTAAAAAATCTTCATGCCCTTGCACATGAATGCATGTAAATAGTATGGTGAATCCTTGATCAGCATCTTAGATCCATTTGGTACTTTTGCTTTGTTTGTTCTCCTCATGGGAATGAGGTGAAGAATCACTCTTAGAAACTGGCAAATACAAAATTAAACCATTATCACCATTTCTAAGATTAATGCTAGAGTAAAAACAAAGAGACTGAAACCTCTACATCTTCAGGGTGGGCCTACCCTGGGCTCATTAGACTTTGTCATTACCTGCATCACATCTACTCCTGATACCTCTCAACCCATCCCAGCACAGAGCCAATTCTGCATGAGGCAGATATCTGCTGGCCTGACCTGGTTGTGGCCTCTTCTGAAAACCCTTCTCTGTGATAAGTATTTTGTGTGCAAGGTCATATACTTCCTTTTTTTTTTTTTGAGTCAGAGTTTTGCTCTGTCACTCAGGCTGGAGTGCAGTGGTGCAATCTTGGCTTACTGCAACCTCTAGCTCCTAGGTTCAAGCAATTCTCCCATCTCAGTCTCCTGAGTAGCTGGGATTACAGACAACTGCCACCAGGCCTGCCTAATTTTTCTATTTTTAGTAGAGATGTGATTTCACCATGTTGGCCAGGCTGGTCTCAAACTCCTGACTTCAGGTGATTCACTCACCTCGGCCTCCCAAAGTGTTGGGATTACAGGCATGAGCCACTGTGCCCAGCCCTAAGGTCATATACTTCTAATTGGGATTAGAAAAGGAAAGATTTAAGGCAGATTTGAAAATGTATTACATTTGTTTTAAGGTTATCATTTTCACGGATGGGTCAGGCTGATTTGGGGTAAAGCACCTGCTATTCTTTTGGCGTGTCCGCAACCCAAATTGGATTCATGCTCCTTTGACTTGACCCAATGAGTGGAAGTGAGATGTAGTCAATTTGGGAGTAAATTACATTAACATTGACTCCAAAGAAATGAGTGTCACAAACACTGAGACAGGGACATTGAAGCTGGGTGAATAAGGCTTCCCTGAGACCTGCTCCACATGTGAAGTGTTTCTGCTCTGGATATTGAGCCCATAATGCATCTTAGCACAAGTCTGATCATAAAAGAAATGAATCTGACAGTAGAGGAAATTCTTCCCAACAGGATTTCTTTATTTAACTTGCAGGAATTTATACAGCACAAAAAGGTCCTCTTACAGCAAGCCAATAAGTAAAAGTAAAAGAGATGTTTAGCCATCAGTATGTGTACATTATTCTATGCATTTAGGTTTTAGCAGTACAGAACTGCTGGATATGAGACTAGAATAGAAATAGTATGTAATTTACAGCACAGTGAAGAGAAGGGCAGGTACTGAAGTTTGTGTTAAGGAATTTCAGAAAAACACAAAAGTTAGTAACTATGATTTCATTTTCCATTTCTTCAGCACGTGAATTGTTTGCAGGAGCTGGGCTGTCCCTTACTTTCATAGTTTTCATTGTTCGCATCGATATCACTCAATATTTTGAAATTATGGATTTGTGATGTGACAGAGAGGAGGGTATCAAATCTACAGCCCTTGAGTGCACATGTGTGACTCCCAGCGATGGAAAGAGAACCGGGGCGAGTTGGGGGAAGGTTTACAATGGGCAAGCGAGATCCATCAAACTCATCCAGAGGCAGGTGCCCCGCCTAGCAGCAGCATTGCTTCTGGCAGCAGCCCTTCTGCTGGCAACAGCCCTTCCCACAGCCGCAGCCACATGAGCTGCAGGTGCGGCGGCAGCAGCAGATCACGGGCGTGCTACAGCAGCCCCCACAGCAGCCGCGGCAGCAGGGGCAGCAGCTGGAGCAGCAGCCCACCCGGTAGCACCTGCAGGTGGTGCAGCTGCCACAGCCACCACCACAGCCACCACCACAGCCAACACAGCCACCACCGCAGCCACCACCACAGCCACCACTGCAGCCACCACTGCAGCCACCGCAGCCACCACAACTTCCACAACCACAGCAACCCATGGTGTCAGTAGAGAGGACTCAGGTAAAGTGAGGAGGGAGAATGTGAGAGGTGACGAGGTCTGATGTTTGCCTCTGCAGGGGAGCCTTAAATACTCCTGCTGGGGCTTGGCACATGACTGTAGTCACTTCCTCGTTGTTTTGGCCACTTTCTGTGGCAAACTTTTGTTTCCTGTTTGTTACTTCCTCAGGGGTGTACACAACTTGATTTTTTAATTTCAAATTTAGATAAATTCACTTCTATTTCAAAAATGGAATCAGAACTGACTGACATTTTTTCCGAAAACACTGCATTGTTTCAATCTGTCTACCTGAGGGTGAAATTATTTTGATGGTAGTCGATGGTCTAAGCCAAAGAGATTCAGCCATTCCTCCTCTTTTGCAAATCAGTAATAGCTGCCCAGAGGAAAGAGTCCTCATTTGAAATGTATCTGTCTTTTCCTCTAAGTATATACATTTTATATGTATTATCTTTAATCACCCTTTAAAAAAACCCCAAAACATTAGGTATATAGAGTCTTTATTAAAATGAGTGTTATCATCAAAGAAGCCCAGGAAATGTTGCATATTGTCTCCATTTGGGAAATTCATGTTGATATATTAAATGTAATAGGAAGTCCTGGAGGAAAAGGAGGTCTTAAAAACCAGTATTCAACGTAAAGAGATTTCATATCAAATAGAAAATGTAATTTAAGAAATTGCTTTTTGAATGGGTTTACTCAAAACAAAGATTTAGAGAATCCATTTAAAATAGCAACAAAATTAAAATTAAAATATAATAATATATGAATCCAATGACATGCAGGATCTTGATGGAAAAAATGATTAAATTCTACTGAGGGACATACAAGAAGAAAGAAATAGACGTTTGTGCATGGAAAGTCTCAACTGACATCTAAAAGACGTCGATCCTTCCCAAATAAATTAATAGATTGATTGCAATTCTATTAAAAACACAAAGAGATATAAAAACTTTTTTTGTTTTGATTTAACTTGACAGCTGCCCCTAAAATACACTTGACAAAACAAAAGTCAATAATATCAAATACATGGTTTAAGAGAAATGAGAAGCAAAGTTTGTCCTATCAGATGTTGGGACTCATTCTAAGGCCATGGCCATTAAAACAGTGAGAAATTTTGTTGCTGAGAGAGATAGACAGACTAATGGAGGGGAATAGAGAGCCCAGAAATGGAATCACATAGATTTTGGAATTTGGTATATGGCAGAACTGTTAAAATCAGAAGAAAATATTGACTATTCAATATTAGTACTGAAATAGCAGGTTATCCATATGGATAAAAATAACACTAGCATCCTTCTTCACACCGTACAAAAAAGAAAGTTCCAAATGATTTTGAGATCTAAAAATGAAAAGCAAAGCTTAATATTTTAAGAAGACACAATAAATTATTTTTCTTTTCTTTAACTTTTAGGTTCGGGGTACAAGTGCAGGTTTGTTACAGGTAAACTCATGTCATGAGGGTTTGGTTTACAGATTATTTCATTACCTAGGTACTAAACTTAGTACCCAATAGTTATTTTTTCGGATCCCCTCTCTCCTCCCAGCTTCTACCCTCAAGTAGATGCCAGTGTCTGCTGTTCTCTTATTCGCAACCTTGTGTTCTCATAATTTAGCTCTCTCTTATAAGTGAGAAAACGTGATATTTGGTGTTCTGTTCCTGCATTAGTGTGCTAAGGATAATCACCTCCAGCTCCATCCATGTCCTTGCATGATCTTATTCTTTTTTATGGCTGCAAAATATTCCATAATAGTAGACTGGATAAAGAAATTTATAAATGGATAAATTTCATTATCCAGTCTACCACTGATGGACATTTAGGTTGATTCCATGTCTTTGCTATAGTGAATAGTGCTGCAATGAACATGTGTGTATGTATTTTTATGATAGAATGATTTGTATTCCTCTGGGTATATACCCAGTAATGGAATTGCTGGGTCAAATGGTAGTTTTGTTTTTAGCTCGTTGAGGAATCACCAGACTACTTTCCACAATGGTTGAACTAATTTACACTCCAACCAACAGTTTATAAGCATTTCCTGTCCTCTGCAACCTCACCAGCATCTGTTATGTTTCGACTTTTTGATAATAGCCATTCTGACTTATGAGACAGTATCTCATTGTAATTTTGATTTGCATTTTTCTAATGATTAGTGATACTGAGCTTCATATGCTTGTTGGCTGCATATATGACTTCTTTTGAAAGTGTCCATTCATTTCCTTTGCCCACTTTTTAATGATGTTGATTTTTGCTTGTACATTTGTTCAAGTTCCTTATAGATGCTGGATATTAGACCTTTGTTAGATGAATAGTTTGCAAATAATTTCTCTCATTCTGTAGGATTTCTGTTTACTCTGTTGACAGTTTGTTTTGTTGCATGGAAGCTCTTTAGTTTAGATTCCATTTGTCAATTTTTGCTTTTGTTGCGATTGCTTTTGGCATCTTCGGCACGGAGTCTTTGCCCATGCCAATGTCCAGAATGGTATTGCCTAGATTTTCTTCTAGGGTTTTTATAGTTTTGGGTTTTACATTTAAGTCTTTAATCCATCTTGAGTTGATTTTTTTATGTGGTGTAAGGAAGGGGTCCAGTTTCAATCTTCTGCATATGGCTAGCCAGTTATCCCGGCACCATTTATTGAATAGGGAGTCCTTTCTCTGTTGCTTGTTTTTGTCAGCTTTGTCAAAGATCAGATGGTTGTAGCTGAGCAGCATTATTTCTGGGTTCTGTTTCATTGGTCTATGTGTCTGTTTTTGTGCCAGTGCCATTCTGTTTTGGTTACTGTAGCCTTGCAGTATAGTTTGAAGTTGGGTAACATATGGCCTCCAGATTCTTTCTTTTTACTTAGGATTACTTTGGCTGTTCAGACTCTTTTTTGGTTCTACATGAATTTTAAAATAGTTTTTTTCTAGTTCTGTAAAGAATGTCATTGGTAGTTTGATAGGAATAGCTCTGAATCTGTAAATTGCTTTGGACAGTATGGCCATTTTAATGATATTGATTCTTCCTATCCATGAGCATAGGATGTTTTTCCATTTGTTTGTGTCAACTCTGATTTCTTTGAGGAGTGCTTTGTAATTCTCATTGTAGAGCTCTTTCACCTCCCTGGTTAACTGTATTCCTAAGTATTTTATTCTTTTTGTTGCAATTGTGAATGGGATTGCATTCCTGACTTGGCTCTCAGCTTGACTGTTGTTGGTGTATAGGAATGCTGCTGATTTTTGTTCATTGATTTTTGTATCCTAAAGCTTTGCTGAAATTGTTTATCAGCTTAAGGAGCTTTGGGGCAGAGACTGTGGGGTTTTCTAGATGTAAGATTATGTCAACTGCAAGCAGGGATAGTTTGACTTCCTCTCTTTCTATTTTGATGCCCTTTATTTATTTTATTATTATTATTATTATTATTTTGAGACATAGTTTCACTCTTGTTGCCCAGGCTGGAGTGCAATGGCGTGATCTCGGCTCACTGCAAACTCCACCTCCCGGGTTCAAGTGATTCTCCTGCCTCAGCCTCCCGAGTAGGTGGGATTACAGGCATGCACTACCAGGCCTGGCTAATTTTGTATTTTTAGTAGAGATGGGGTTTCTCTGTGTTAGTCAGGCTGTTCTCGAATTCCTGACCTCAGGTGATCCGCCCACCTAGGCCTCCCAAAGTGCTGGGTTGCCTTTATTTATTTCTCTTGCCTGATTGCTCTGTCCAGAACTTGCAATACTATGTTGAATAGGAATGGTGAGAGAGGGCATCCTTGTCTTTTGCCAGTTTTGAAGGGGAATACTTCCAGCTTTTGCCCATTCAGTATAATACTGGCTGTGTTTGTCTTAGATGGCTCTTATTATTTTGAGATATGTTTCTTCAATACCTAGTTTATTGAGAGTTTTTAACGTGAAAGGATGTTGAATTTTATTAATTTTATTTCTGCATCTATTGGGATAATCATGGGGTTTTTGTCTTTAGTTTTGTTTATGTGATGAATCCCATTTATTGATTTGCATGTGTGGAACCAGCCTTTTATCCCAGGGAGGAAGCCTACTTGATCATGGTGGATAAGCTTTTTGATGTGCTGTGGGATTCGGTTTGCAGGATTTTGTTGAGCATTTCTGCATGTGTGTTCATCAAGGATACATTATTTCTTAGAATAGAGAAATCCAAACAATAAAGAAAAATATGAATTACATAGAAAATACTTCAAATGAAAGAGAAGAAAACATTTTCACATAAAAACATGCTGAAAATTGGCTGGACACAGTGGCTCACACCTGTAATCCCAGCACTTTGGGAGGCTGAGGTGGGCAGATCACCTGAGGTCAGGAGTTCGAGACCAGCCTGACCAACATGTTGAAACCCCATTTCTACTAAAAATACAAAAAATTAGCAGGGTGTGGTGGCGCATACCTGTAATCCCAGCTACTCGGGCATCTGAGGCAGGAGAATCACTTGAACCCAGGAGGCGGAGGTTGCAGTTAGCCAAGATCGTACCATTGCACTCCAACCTGGCAAACGAGAGCAAAACTCTTTCTCAAAAAAAATCAAACACAAAAAACAACAACAACAAAAAAAAAATGCAGAAAATACAGATTAAAATAAACTCTAGCCTAAAGAACAAATTAATTTTTAAAAGCAAACAATAGAAAAATGAATGAAGAATATGAATTGAGGAGTTACGGAAGACAAAACTCAACACGAAAAGATGCTCAACCTCACTGGTAATCAGAAAAGTGCCAGTTAAAACCACAGTGTGGTTTATACCCACGTGATTATCAGGTTATACCCACCCGATTATCAAAATGTTCAAATCTGACAATACCAAATATTGGTGAGAATGTCAAACCATTAGAATTCTCATACTTTGTTGGGTGGGAGTGTAAATTCTATAACCAATTCTGAGAGCAATTAAGCAATGTCTGGCTAGGTCAAAGATATGCGTTCTCCCGTTTAATCATTTACATCAATATTGGTTGATCGAACCCTATTCTATTCATTGAGTTATAAATATGTTACTGCCATTATTTTGATACTTAAATTGCCCCAAATTTTGCCATTGGTAGCACCTTCAAGCTGGTCTGTGGTTTTAAAAAATATCTCCATAATTTTTGAAGTACTAACTTATATTCTGAAACAACATGTTCAAGGTCCCATTTCATCCTTTTCCTGTCCCAGATCTGGAATCAGCCTGTTCTCCAAGGATTCTGTTTCCTTTTATTGGATAATGATACTTAGAATCCAAGATCTGGATACTAACTGCACTCATTGCTAAGCTTTTTTTTCTGCACCTACAGTCAGTTCTTCTGTAACACGACATATGTCCTCCTAACAATCATGAGACTGTACAAAATTGTGCAAAAAAATCACAGGACTCATGGCTAATGCTCAGCTTTGGGAACAGCACTCAAAAAACTTTAACAGTGACTCATTAAAGAAAAGATGGAGAACTTAATAAAAAGGGTGCACAGTTCTATACATTACACATGTGTATATATGTGTATGTGTGTGTATTACAGGATATACATATATCTTGTAATAAATGTGGTACTTTACCTGAAGTTTGCTTATGGAAGTGAGCATAAGAAGGGTTGCAGCTTGTGGTATTGTCAAGTGATAGGAAGGGAGTGGTATCTGAAATGAAACAGAAAGTTGTAACTGTATGTGTGGATGGATTTCACTCACAGCGCATCCGTGAACAGGTAGCTAGTAGGTAGTTGTTTGAAGTATGCATGTGTGCATTTTAGCTGGGTGCAGTTTTCTGTATCTGCTCAGTATTTCTCTTGGACAAAATCACATATAAGCAAATGCAAAATTTACATTATGTTCCAGTTGTTTCCCAATACATCAGCCTCCTTGGAACACATTTACATTTTCAAAAACAAGTGTTACACCAGAACTGACTACTATAAATTAGGAACTGTGCTAGGCATTGGGAATTTGAGTAATTGATCCCCTGTATGTTTTCCATTTGGCCTTCTGTTTCAGGGCTTTTCATATTCGATTCTTATGGTTTGCTTTTGTGTCTGTCTTATTTGATGGACCTTACACACTTCTTTAGGGCCAGTTTTATCTCTTGTTCATCTTACTCTACCAAGTGCTACACAGAGTCTGAAATGTGTAACAGTAGACAATTATTAAACTTTGCATAAATTGATACCAGTAAGGATAATGTATAGTTCCTCCTTTCAAAGAACTACAGTCTGGAGTTGTTCTGTCCAATATGGCAGCCACTCACAATGTAGGCTAATTAAGTTCAAATTAATCAAATTTAAATAAAGTAAAAAATTTTGTTCTTTAGCTTCGTTAGCTACATTTTAAGTACTTGATAGACACATGTGGTAAGTGGCTACCATATTGGTCAGCTCAGAACAGAACATTTCCATCTTCCCAAAAAGTCCAACTGGGCAGCTCTGGTCCAGATCCAAGAGGATGGAGAATTATAGCTCCCTTATTATTCAGATCATTATAGGAAGACCCGGTGATGCCCTGCCTCCTGTTCTTACAGAAAGAAAAAATGGTCCTACATTTAAGAAGATATAATTGAAAATAGTTGAGACTGAAGGCCTTCTGAAAAATCAGAATTTTAAAAAGGTAGATCCATGTAATAAAATCTAAAGTATTCGACAAAGAAGTCAATGAAATCTAAAGAAAGTGAAATTCTCCCAAAGACACAAGGAAGACTTCCTTACCAAGTCTCAAACCTCCCAGAGTCATTTTTTGCAAAGTAGACTGAAGAAGATTAACAGAAGTAGTAGGAGAAAAACAAGGAATTTTGTCTCATAAAACTCAAGAGGTGAGAATGTGTTAAGAAAGATTTGTCAGTTGCATAGTCTGAGAAGTCATCTTGTGACATTGTCAAAGAGCGAAGAGCATACTGTGGACTCCGTCACAGTGGAGGCCACCGGGGATTTGAGTTAGAGCGTTTCACACGCAGGAGTTGTCTAGAGAGAAGTGGGGAAGTTCTGGAGGATTTTTGGTGAAGATTCTTATTTTTTTATAGTAAGTGAACAAACAATAACTCTCAATATATGTACCATAATCCCCAATTTTGTTTTTAAGTAGAGCAGATGGGTGGACATAAAATTCTGGAAGAAAATTAAAAAGTGAAGACTGGTTATTTCCATAAGGTGTGATTGTGGAAAATTTTTTTCTTCGTATTTCTGTGTATTTTTCCAATTTTCTACAATGAGCATGTATAACTTTCATAGTGGAAAAATATTATCACTAATTATACTTAAATAGAATTATAGGTAATATTGTGCTTCTTCTTTTTTTATATTTTAAAAGACATGCCAACACATTTTATTATGTATAATCTTTAAAAAAATTTTTTTAATTTATTCTTTCTAAGAGAAGGAGTCTTTCTATGTTGCCCAGACTGGCCTAAAATTCCTGGGCTAAAGGGATTCTCCAAACTCAGCCTTTTGAATAGCTGGCACTGTAGACATGCTCCACTGTGCGTGGCTTTTTGTGTATAATCTTTTCATTTTGAGATGGAGCTGTGCTCTGTTGCCCAGGCTGGAGTGCAGTGGTGCAATCTCGGCTTACTGCAACCTCCACCTTCCAGGTTCAAGCCATTCTCCTGCCTCAGCCTCCCAAGTAGCTGGGGGTGTGTGCCACCATGCCTGGCTAATTTTTGTATTTTTGGTAGACACGGTGTTTTACCATGTTGGCCAGGCTGGTCTCGAACTCCTGGCCTCAAGTGATCTGCCTGCCTTGGCCTCCCAAAGTGTTGGGATTACAGGCGTGAGCCACTGCACCTGGCCGTTGTATATAATCCTATGCATACTTTGCTGACTCCTCATCCCACATTCCTGCTTCCTCACCCAACACCTATTTTTTAGTGTCACTGTTCTCATGCCTATCATCTAGAGGGAGGTTTTTTGTTGTTGTTTTCTTGGGTTTTTTTGGACAATGCTTTCTGAAGTGTGGCTGTCAAGGGGAGGAGACACAAAAGCAGTAGCTGGAGGGGGACTGGGCTCAACAGTGTGCTTTTTTTGCTTGAAGCTAGGAGAAGTGCCACTTTCAAGGTTTTGATGTGGATGGAAGAGTCTGGAAGGTTGGGGGAGTGTTCATTGCTGTGTTTGCAGTGTCTAGGATGGGCGGCACTTCCTAGGTGCTCAGCAAATACCCGTGGAGTGAGGGAATGAGAGGAAGAGACGCCTGAGAAAGGAGATTTAGAAAGCCAGATGGAGGTGGTTTCAAGTGCACAGGGGCAGGGGCCAGTCTTGGATGGTGGGAGTGGGACCCACACCCACCTTCTCCTCCATGGTTACCCAAGAAGAGGAGGGCCGACTGGATTCCAGCAGTTTTTTGCACATTATGGTAGGAAGTGCCTTCTTGGAGTGACGGGGTCGGAGAAGGCATCCAATATCTGAAGAAAGGGGAGAAGACAGGAAGTAGCCATTGTAGGAAGAGGGCAGGCCAGCTGATGGGAGAAGGGGAGAGCCTGGAGGAGGGCAGGTGGAGGGCCAGCTCCCTCTGCTGCTGCCATCTGTGGTGGTGATGACAGATCACAGCCTCCTCCTTATTCTACTACTCTCACACCATTGCCTCCTCATTTTCCCACCCTTGCTCTCCCTTCCTTTGTTATAATTTAATGGAGATAGGACCAAAACAGAAGGGGAAAAAAAAAGAGACAGATAAGTTTCAGTTGGGGTGATTGGGGATAGGTGACATTTGAACTGTGTCTTTGAGGATGCGGGGGACGTCCCTGCTGGAAGAAGGCCCTTTAAATGAAGGCACTGCCACAACGGAGGTGGGGGAGGAGGCAGGTTCAAGTTACGATGACGTGGCTGGCGTGTTTCCTGTATGAAATCAAAAGGTCTGTGTCAGAGGAGCAACCTGGTGCTTGCCCTGCATTTGCCCCCTTCCTCCCAAGGGTCCTTTGCTTTGTTGGTTTCCTTTCTGGCCAATGGCCTGTCCTTCGGTGAATCTTGCCCCCTTCATTGTTCTTGTCTCTGTCTCATTTCTAAGAGTGTAGTACAGTGTCGAACACGTGGTACCTGCACCATAAATACTAACTTTTACTAGTAGTCATGATGTTAATTACAAACTCGCCCTTCTCATGTAGCTTTGGGCTACTCTAGAGCCCGAGGAGCCCCAGACAGGAGATTAAGCTGCAAAGATAAATTGAAGCTAGATTTATTATTATTATTATTATTATTTGAGATGGAGTCTTACTCTGTCACCCAGGCTAGAGCACAATGGCGTGATCTTGGCTCACTGGCAACCTCCGCCTCCTGGGTTCAAGCGATTCTCCTGCCTTAGCCTCCCAAGTAGCTGGGACTACAGGCCTGCACCACCACACAGGGCTAATTTTTGTATTTTTGGTAGAGACAGGGTTTCACCATGTTGGCCAGGCTGGTCTCGAACTCCTGACCTTAAATGATCCGCCTGCCTCAGCCTCCCAAAGTGCCAGAATCACAGGTGTGAGCCACTGCGCCTGGCCTGAAGTTGGATTTTTGAGGGCATTTTAATGCCATACTAGTGAATCTGAATTGTTGAGTAGGAAAGAGATGTTGAACATTAGAATAAAGAGTAGAACAAGATAGCTTTTAAAATACAGAAGTTATTGGCCGGGTGCGGTGGCTCACGCCTGTAATTCCAGCATTTTGGGAGACCGAGACGGGTGGATCACAAGGTCAGGAGATCGAGACCATCCTGGCTAACACGGTGAAACCCCGTCTCTACTAAAAAAAATACAAAAAACTAGCCGGGCGAGGTGGCGGGCGCCTGTAGTCCCAGCTACTGGGGAGGCTGAGGCAGGAGAATGGCGTGAACCCGGGAGGCGGAGCTTGCAGTGAGCTGAGATCCGGCCACTGCACTCCAGCCTGGGCGACAGAGCGAGACTCCGTCTCAAAAAAAAAAAAAAAAAAAAAGAAATTGGCAAAAATATAAAATAATGGCCACTGTACTTATTATTTTTTTTTATTTTGGAAAATGCAGTGTTTTTTTCCCCAAAATGTATTATATAGGTGATCACATAACGGGCTTACATTGTTATTTTAAAATGAATTAATAAACTTTTTAAAAGTCTCAGTGTTAACTTAGAATGCATTAAATATCCATAGATAAAAGCCATATAACAAGGACAATTTGGAGTTCTCAATACTTTTTAGGAGCATAGGGATCCAGAGAGTAATACGTTTGAGAACTGCTGCTCTACCATTTCTCTTCTCTTTGGTCAATGTGTGAATGTGCTTTTCTAAATCCACCATCAAAATCTGAACGTGGGACGTCCTGGGACTCCACGCCTGAGAAGTAAATGAAAGCCTTGCTTTCCAGACTGAAAGGAAGTTCGGTCCAGGGTGCGGGGTGCCGCATACTCCCCCTCCCACTTAGAGAGTCACAGAGCACGTGACAAAGGCAAGCCACTGCGAAGAACAGAGTCAAAAAGTCTGTTGGGTTTTATTTAAATTCATTATTTCTCAAAAACAGTCAAACCTTTTTTGTGTGTTGCCTTTTAATGTCCTGTGAAAGGAATCTTCTAGCAAACATGTTTTGGGAAGCCCGCCACTGATTAGTCCCCTTCTTCCTGAGTTCTGAGCAACATTGCAAGGCCAGATGAGGCTGTCTTTGGGGCAGCAAAGCTTCCTGGGGCCTCTGGACCCTTACCTCGGAGTTGCCTTGCTGCCAGCTGTGTCATTAAAGTAGGACCTGCAACATGTGACTCGTGTGAGAAGAATTCATTAGGAGGCAGAAACCCGAGGACCAGAAGGTACTGAAGCTGGGTCTGAGGGCTGTGGGCTTCCCTAGTGAGGCTGATCTTGATAATTCCCTGAATGAGCTCACTGTGTGTGCTGAGGGCTCTCCCAGGTAGAAGAATCAGACATAGCCACTAACCCAGATGCAGGTGGCCTCTTTGAATTGTGACTTCCAGACCAGAGAGAAAATAGCAAAGATGGGGAACTTCCTTTATGTTAGCTTCTGTGCTCTCCTTCTCCTAATCAAGTAAACCCTAGGAATTTTTTCTGGGGCGATGTCCAGGGAAATATGTGATTCTCCTGGGAAAAGATTAGTGAGCAAGGAAACCATCAATGACAGATATATCTCTCTGGCTCATCTATTCAAGACTGGCTGTATTTGAAAATAGGGATAGGTCCTTGGCTGAATATTCCCACTGGATGAAACAGAGGTTAATTTAGCTGAATTGAAGATAAGTGCCTTAATGAGATGAAAGGTACCTAATAGGGACATCAACAGGAGGTTTCCCTGCGGAAACTGGAATAAACAATAACAAGGAAATGGTCATGTGTCTTCCCTCTCCTCTCCCCAGAGTTGGTACATAAGGGCCTCCCCCGAGCAGAAGGAGGCATCAGACCTCCTCACCTCTCCTGAGTCCTCCATCCTCACTTCTCCTGAGTCCTCTCTACTGACACCATGGGTTGCTGTGGTTGTGGAAATTGTGGTGGCTGTGGTGGCTGTGGTGGTGGCTGCGGTGGTGGCTGCGGTGGTGGCTGCGGTGGTGGCTGTGTTGGCTGTGGTGGTGGCTGTGGCAGCTGCACCACCTGCAGGTGCTACCGGGTGGGCTGCTGCTCCAGCTGCTGCCCCTGCTGCCGCGGCTGCTGTGGGGGCTGCTGTAGCACGCCCGTGATCTGCTGCTGCCGCCGCACCTGCAGCTCGTGTGGCTGCGGCTGTGGGAAAGGCTGTTGCCAGCAGAAGGGCTGTTGCCAGCAGAAATGCTGCTGCCAGAAGCAATGCTGCTGCTAGGCGGCCGGCCTGGCTCCACCCCTGCCCAGGAGCTGTGGTAACGCTCGCTGTCTCCCGCTGGCAAGGCTCTGCTTAACCCCATTCTGTCTAATCCTTTTTCTAACCTATCTGTCACCAGCAGATCCCCTTGGCTTCTGCTTCATGTGCCTTGTGCTTTGCCCTTCCGGGATTTTCCTTTGCCCACACTCTGCACAGACTTGCCCAGACCACACAATGTGAAACAAACGGGCAACCAAGCCACCAGTGATAACTGGATAAAGTCAGAGCCAACCAGGAAACTAGTGTTTTCTTATTTTATAATGTACAATCTTTCCTAAATGGTCAGTCCTGGATTTCACCATTTTTCTGTTCACTGTGTGTGTGCAATCTTTTCCATTGCTTTTGTCTATACTGGCTCTTTAAAATTTCCCAATAAAATGACTTGGCGTGTCACAAAAATCTCTTCATTAGTCATTTTTTAAAAAATCAGTTCCTTCGTCGGCTCATCTGTCCCTATGCTGTGAGTCCCATTCTGGCCCTCACACTCCTGCACCCTCCTGAAGCTGGCCATGGTCCCAGCCCCTGAACCTGTAGCTGTTAATCAGAGAGGCACACAGCCCCCTGTGCTGCTGCCCTGACATGATGTCTTACCTGTGGGGTCTGTGTACTCGGATTCTCCTAAGGATTTTCTAGGGTGGGATTGAGGGTGGTGCGAGTTGATGGTGGTGATAGGTTTCTGTTTCTCCTTGAAATGTGTCTAGGAGGCCAGGTGTGGTGGCTCATGTCTGTAGTCCCAGCACTTTGGGAGCCCAAGACGGGTGGATCCTTTGGGAGCAGTTGTTTAGGACCAGCCTGGGCAATATAGGAGACCTCATCACTGCAAAAAACCAAAGTGTTAGCTGGGTATGGTGAAGTGCTCCTATGGTCTCAGCTACTCGGGAGGCTGAGGCAGGAGGATCACTTGATCTCAGGAGGCTGAGGCTGCAATGAGCTGTGACAACATCACTGCGCTCCAGCCTGGGTGACAGAGTGAGACACTATCTAAAAAAAAAAAAATTATCTAGGAAATGAAAAATGAGCCCCAAAGGAAGGGGGAATGGATGTAGCCTCTACCTTGCTGTGCTCAGTGGTTTCTGAAATGACTGGAAAGTGTTGCTAGAACAAGGAGGTTGAGCACTGTGGGGGGTGGGGTGGTTCCATGTAGCTCACATCCTTGCTGGTGTCCTTGGCATGGCCTCCGAGACCACTACTAGGCATCAGTAGTCATAAAGACTTATGAATAAATAAGAAAGTTGGGGCTGGGTGTGGTGGCTCAAGCCTGTAATCCCAGCACTTTGGGAGGCTGAGCTGGGAGAATCACTTGAGTCCAGGAGTTTGAGACCAGCCTGGGCAATAGAGTGAGACCCTGTCTTTAAAAATAATCAAAAATTAGCTGGGCATAGTGGTGCATGCCTGTACTCCCAGCAACCTGGGAGGCTGAGGCAGGAGAATTGCTTGAGCCCAGGAAATCGAGGCTATAGTGAGCTGTGATCACTCCACAGCAGTCAGCTTGAGCAACAGAGTGAGACCCTGTCTCTAAATAAATAAATAAATAAATAAATAGGAAAGTCATCCTAACACTGGTTATGGCAACAAAACAGCTTCCACTTAGGAGGGAGATGGGCTACAAAAGCTTAGAGAAGTGTCATGCTCATTCAAGGTGAGAGAAAGAACAAATTTGCCAAACTCGCATTGGATTACAGCTCACCACAGTGTATTAGGCCCAAGGCAATTTGCTTGCACTCAAAAATCTTTTTTTGACTAAATGTTCTTCATGATCTAGAGTACGCTGTGGCAATTTTTTTCTGTAAAGTATCGGATGTAAATATTTTCAGCTTTGCAGGCCACATGATTTGCTGCAACTTGTCAACTCAGCCATTCTGCCTTTAAAACAGCCACTGACAACAATTAAGTGTGTAAGTGGCTGTGTTCCAAGAAAATACTGTGTACAAAAGCAGGTGGCAGGGCAAAAGTGGGCATCAGTTTGTTGACCCCCGGTCTCAACATTGACGGCAAAGGTAAGTGCAATGTTGCACAGTGGTTAAGAGGACTGACTCTGAGGTCAGCCTGCCTGGACCTGTTTCCAACTCTCCAATTTCCTTGTGATCTTGGACAATGTTTTTAGTTTTGGGGGTTTTTTTATCTGTAAAATGAGAATATTAACAGTATATGCTGGCCGGGCGCGGTGGCTCACGCCTGTAATCCCAGCACTTTGGGAGGCCGAGGCGGGCGGGTCACAAGGTCAGGAGATCGAGACCATGGTGAAACCCTGTCTCTACTAAAAATACAAAAAACTAGCCGGGCGAGGTGGCGGGCGCCTGTAGTCCCAGCTACTCCGGAGGCTGAGGCGGGAGAATGGCGTGAACCCGGGAGGCGGAGCTTGCAGTGAGCCGAGATTGCGCCACTGCACTCCAGCCTGGGCGACAGAGCGAGACTCCGTCTCAAAAACAAAACAAAACAAAACAAAACAAAACAAAAAACAGTATATGCTTTGCAAAGTTATTTCAAGAATTAAATCAAATGATACATGTAAAATACCCAGAATTGTGCCCGCAACATTAGAAGAGTTCAGAAAGATTTCCAGAGAGAACCAGAAAGGTTTGAGCATTATGGAAATACTCGTAATATAGATTTGACTTTCTTAGCAACTGGGAGAACACATTCTTTGTGCTCCAATGTCCTGGTAGACTCTGATCTTGGCAGGACCACGTGGGGCGCCAGAGCTCCTTCAGGGAGTGGGTTCTCCTCTCGTTCCTCAGGATTCAGCTCAGATCTCGTCTCCCTCCATAGACAGGGCCTGCGACTGCTCTCCCAGTGACCCATGGGCCCCTCACCTATCTCTAACAAAACTTTTCGACATTGGAGTAGGAACATCTCATTCTGCCCTGAGCCTATGAGAACCATTTCCTTTTTCCGTTTCCTCATCTCCCATCTTTATCGTCCCCAGTTCATGCACACACGTGCCGTCATGAGGCCCTCAGTCACACCTTCGTAGATCATCCCTCTCACTCCCACCCATGCCCAGCACCCAGCACAACACCTGGCAAAGCAGCGTGCAGTACGGTGTGATTGTTCTGTCGGCAAAGAATAACAGGGCACATGTTCAGCTCGTGTTTCTGTGGTTGACTGTAACCGCTTTGGGGAATTATCTTTGTTGTATTCATTGGTGTAATAGAGTACGATGAACAAGAATTTCGAGAAGACTGTTGGCATTTGAGAATTTTTAATGGGAATGAAGTTCTCTCAAGCCATCTAACTGACCCATCTCTAGGTTTTCTTTTTTAATTTGATCCTACAAGCTGCTGTCAGATGTATCTTCCTGAAAAGCCATCTTTTATTGTGCTATATAATTCACTTACAAAAGGAATATCAAAGTCTTCACAGTCTAAAGTTCATAACTACTCTCAAATTTTATTTCCAGCTTAAATATCTACTAACTCCATTGGATAAACTTTCCACTGTAGGTAAATTGCTTTCCTTCCTGTTTCCTGAATAAGTCTTCTATTTTCCCTTAACAACATGTAACCTACCTTAAAATTCTAAAAATAACTAACATTTATTGAGTGCTTACTATGTTCCAAGCCCTATTCTGTGTGCTTTATACGTGTTATCACATTTACATTTCATAATAACCCTACGATATGGATATTATTTTTCCATCATGGAATTCAGGTATAAAAAGATCAGATCACATCTTTCTAGAGGCAGAGGATCAGTTTGCACAGGATGATCCCAGACTGCACTGCACCACACCCTCTACCCTCTGCTTCTCCTTCCTCTCCACCTTTTCAAGTGCAGTTTTCCATTCAAGAAGGCTCTGCCTTCTTCATGAAACCTCCCTTTCTTCACTATCCAATTGGAAGTAGTTTGTCTGTTCTCTTGTTAAGTCTTAATATTCACCAGCAACTACTTTGAGGCAACTCTTATTGGGCTACTAGTTAAATCTTTTTTCTTCCTTACTTTTCCTAATTATTTCTTCTCATATCTCTTATTTATGTATTTATGTGAGACAAAGTTTCACTCTTATTGCCCAGGCTGGAGTGCAATGGAGTTTTACTCTTGCCACCCAGGCTGGAGTACAATAGCATGATCTCAGCTCACTGCAACCTCTGCCTCCCTGGTTCAAGCCATTCTCCTGCCTCAGCCTCCCGAGTAGCTGGGATTACAGGCTCCCACTTGTATTTTTGGTAGAGATGGGGTTTCATCGTGTTGGCCAGACTGGTCTTGAACTCCTGACCTCAGGTGATCCACCCCCATCGGCCTCCCAAAGTGCTGGGATTACATGTGTGAGCCACTGTGCCTGCTATCGTCGCTCTTATTAATTTGAAGTAATTTAGACATATATATCTTTATATCACCTGTATTGTCCTGCACATTACAAGGGTTCAGCAAATGCTTGTTGATTAGGTTTTATTTTGCTCAAATGTTTATCTTTCACAATAGGATTACAAGCAGGAAGTTAATGGATAGAGGCACTGAATAGCCTCCTCTGTTTAGGACAGCAACACCTGGTTGTATTTAACTGGCTTGCTTATGCACTTGAGCCACGCTTTATGTAGGAACTTATGCTACTGACTAATAGGTCACATATGTGAATCCCCTGTGGTTTCCAATGACCTGGATGTTACAGGTTGGCTGATTGGGGCTTGGGACTGCTATGTATCCCATGAAGCCGAGCTGAGCTGCCTGCCTGTATGTCGGTGAATCTGAATGCAGATACACTTTGAATGAGTTCTAGTCATTGCCCAGTATCATTTTTTTTTTTCTAATTTTCATTTAAAAGTTCAAGAAAAGCAAAGAACCTATTAGACGGTATGTGTGATCTGTGTGGGAGTCTGGTCTAGTCTTTGGGTCATTAGTCTTTGGATTCCTCTTACAATGGAAGGCATTGTTGTTAGTACTAATATGGTGGTGGGCAATATATCCATGCAACAAGCCTACACATGTACCCCCTCCATCTGAAATCAAACATCTATGCATGGCGCTGAGGCAGGAGAATTGCTTGAACCTGGGACGCAGAGGTTGCAGTGAGCCGAGATTGTGCCATTGCACTCCAGCCTGGGCAACAAGAGCAAAACTCTGTCTTAAAAAAAAAAAAAAGTATATCTATATACACACGCACACACCCCCATTTATATAACATGTATAACATATAATGTATATTATATATATATACATGGTGGTTCAGGATTCACCAGAATGTTGGAGTGCCCTGAGTCCAGATTCCTTCAACCTCTGTCTATCTTTTCTCAACTTAACCCATCCAATCCATCATTCTTTGGCTCTGTAAAGTGTCTTTAATGGACATCTTTTGCCACGTCCATTGATGTCTAGTTTTCCTCTAGGGCAGTGTAGCAGTGTACAGAAACCTTCTTTCCTTTCCTGTAAGAAGGAAAGAGAAGCAGATTACTTTTTTTTTTTTTTTAAATAAGCGTGCTCTCCCACTACTTACAAAATATAGAAAAAGTACAGAGTTACAATATTAAAGATACAAACAAATAATTCAACTTTGTTTAGAGACAAGAAACTTTTAATTGTTGTTAATCCATTCGAGATCAATTCAATCAAGAGCGCAGCCTCTGAATGGCAATTTCCACATTACTGTGATACTTGTTCATACCTCATTAATTATCTGAATACCTGGTTTGAAAGTTGGCTGTGGGGGTGGGGAAACCTAATGAAACAATTCTCCCTACTTGACTTGTAATAAATACACTTTTTAGCACATTCAGTGCATGTAGAAATTTACATTTTGATCTAATTGTATGGAGGATTGGTAGGAGAACAGTGAGCAATGGCAAGTAGGTGATTCTCGACGACTACTCATATTTCCCTGTCTCCAGTCTTTTTTTTTTTTTTTTTGAGATGGAGTTTTGCCTAGGCTGGAGTGCAATGGTGCGATCTTGGCTCACGGCAACCTCTGCCTCCTGGGTTCAACTGATTCTCCTGCCTCAGCCTCCCAAGTAACTGAGGTTACAAGCACCTGCCACCATGCTTGGCTATTTTTTGTATTTTTAGTAGAGACGGGGTTTTGCCATGTTGGCCAGGCTGGTCTCAAACCCTGACCTCAGGTGATCTGCCCGCCTTGCCCTCCCAAAGTGCTGGGATTATAGGCATGAGCCACCGCGCCTAGCCCCCTGTCTCCAATCTTTACCGAAGCCCTTTCCTGTGATAGACAGTCCCTGTCAGAGTCCTTCCAATTCCCCTTCTCCCATAGACACTCAGACTTGATTTATTTTTCCCCATACATCTAAGAAAATCAATCGGTAGGGTTCTTGTTGCAGGTGCTTTTATTGGAATTTCTTTTCATGCATTTCTTATCAGACTGGGAGCTTGTGGATTCATCTTGTTAGGTTCTCACAGTGCCCTGCGGAGCCACTTTCTGTTAAGAGGAGGACAAATCCAACAACTGTTAAATTGCTCTCTGCAAGTTTATATGATGGGAAAGTATTATGGTGTATCAAAGTAGAGGTTCATGGGCCTCTTTAAGTAAAAACAGACAATCCTGGAGATTAGAGAGCCGGAAAGAAATGTATACCAGGTGAAGGCATGGAAGAAATGCCTGTTCAATGTGTGTTTTACAATATAGTTATTGAAGCAATTTAACTGTTCTGTCTTTAATCTGGAATATTGAAAAAAATTACCAAACATTGGCAGGAAATTATTACATTCCCAAATTGGCTGGAAAAATATCAACCAAAAACTGACAATTTTACACAGGGGCTCATCGTTGCAACATGGTACCTGAAGCCAACTAAGTGTAGGCAGGCCTTAGAGGACTGTGCAACAGAACCACAGTGCTGAACCACTTCATTATCTTTCTGGTTTGAAAAGTAGTACACAGTTGCACTCTCAAAAAAGTCATCTTTAAGACTTCTTGTACAGTATCTAAAAATTAATCTCAAGAAAGGCCGGTGTTAAAGATCGAGCTCATATGGCTGGGTGTGGTGGCTCATGCCTGTAATCCTAGCACTTTGGGAGGCGGGCAGATTGTCTGAGCTCAGGAGTTCAAGACCAGCCTGGGCAAATGGTGAAACCCCATCTCTACTAAAATACAAAAAATTAGCCAGGTGTGGTGGCGGGCGCCTGTAGTTCCAGCTACTTGGGAGGCTGAGGCAGGAGAATTGTTGAACATGGGAGGCGGAGATTGCAGTGAGCCAAGATCACATCACTGCACTCCAGTCCGGGCCACAGAGTGAGACTCCAACTTAAAAAAAAAAAAAAAAAATCCAGATCATAATATTATTCTAGGGTGTATTAATCAGGGTTCTGAGAAACAGAATCAGTAGGAAACATGAATAGATAAATGAGATTTATTATGGGAATTGGCTCATGTGATTATGGATGCCAAGAAGTCCCATGATCCGCTCTTGCCAGGAAATCCAGTGGTGCAATTCAGTCCGAGTCAGAGGGGCTGAGAACACCGCAGCCAATGGTGTAGGTCCCAATCAGAGTCCGACTGAGACTCGAGAACCAGGGTGCTGATGTCTGAGAGCAGGGGATGGATGTTCTAGCTTAAGAGGAGGGAGAGAGAATTCCCCTCACTCTATCTTTTTGTTCTATTTGGGCCCTTAATGGACTGGATGATACCTGTCTTAGTCCATTTTTTGTTGCTATAATGGAATACCTGAGAGTGGGTAATTTATAAAGAACAGAAATTTATTCTCTTACAGCTCTGGAGGCTGGGAAATCCAAGATTAAAGCACTGGCATCTGGTGAGGCCTTTCTGCATCTTCACATGGTGGAAGACAAAAGGGCAAGAGAGAGATAAACTATGTGTCCTCACTTGGCAGAAGAGCAGAAGAGGCTGAACTCACTCTCACAGGCCCTTGTCTTTTTTTTTTTTTTTTGAGACGGAGTCTGGCTCTGTCACCCAGGCTGGAGTGCAATCTCAGTGCACTTGCAACCTCCACCTCCCAGGTTCAAGCGATTCTCCTGACTCAGCCTCCTGAGTAGCTGAGATTGCAGGCGTCCACCACCATGCCTGGCTAATTTTTGTACTTTTAGTAGAGATGGGGTTTCATCATGTTGGCGAGGCTGGTCTCGAACTCCTGTCCTAAAGTGATCCACCCACCTCGGCCTCCCAAAGTGTTAGGATTACGGTCTTGAGCCACCACACATGGCCTCACAGGCCCTTTTTATAGTGGTATCAATTCCTTCATGAGGGCAGAGTCCTCACGATCTGAACACCTCCCATTAAGCCCCACCTTCCAACATTGTTGCATTGGGATTGTTTCCAACACCTGACTTTCGGGGAACACATTCAGACCATAGCAATGCCCACCCATGTTGGTGAAGGTGATCTTCTTTCCTCAGTACACAGCATTAGTCAAAAGCTAATCTCTTCTAGAAACATCCTCCCAGACATATCCAGAGACCAGCTATCAGGACATTCCTTAACCCAGTCAAGTGGACACACAAAATTTGCCATCATTCAGGGGAACCATAGTTCCTCCAACTCTGGGTCCTGCGGGGACCTGAGAAGACTCTTGGGTTCTCCTTGTCTTGTGCTCCTTGGCATGGCCTGGGGTGACTGATAAGAGCGCCGTATTCTGAGAACAGACACACAGGGCTAGAACCTGTAGATTTCATTGATGGCCTTCACTATTCTGTTTGTCATTTTCATTTTTCCTTTTACAGGAAAGAGTAGTCTGTATAGGGATGGCCAACTAGAACTAATCATTTCGAGTAAGCATTCCATGGGGGACTGGTCCAGGATCAACCAGGCACCAGGGGACTACCAGAAACATGCCTTCAGCATTATCCTCCTTCCTTAACAGGCTGATGATAACAGAAGCCTCATTGAGTTTGGCAAGTGACTTGGCAACGTTCTGCTCAGGATGTGCTTTTATCATCTGCACAACACGAAGGATGCCCTGTCATAACCTGTGATAATGCAGGATCCCCTCTCCTCTGAGTCAGAGAGTCCTGACTAATGGTACAGGGTTAGCAAATAGCCGAGGAGCTCTGCCTAGGGAGGACAAAATAACATAACCTGAGACCACTCTTTTCTTTTCTGTATTCAAAGTGCTCTCCTCCATCTAAAGGGATGTTTTGCAAATTAATAAATAGTTACAAATAATGTAGGAATGAAAGATCTTTGTCCTGGGCTGATACAATGGAGAAATGTACAATAGCTAGGGAAATTGTAATCCCACTGTGACTTTTACAATTACCAAAAAAAGAAAAGGGAGTTGTTAGATGTTTACTGTTCTATATTATAGATGGCTTTAAAAAAACAAGTGAAACCTAAATTTAGCAAGATTTTGAAGTCAGAAGGACCCGTTAAGGAAGCGCACAAAAGATCATGTGAGATTCTGCCTTGGAGATTTGCATAAACAACAGGGAAGTAGCACTGAGTCTTAGGTCAACATTCTTCCCCAGAGTTAGTATATAAGCTCCACCCCCAGCAGAAGGAGGCATCAGACCTCCTCACCTCTCCTGAGTCCTCTCTGCTCACTTCTCCTGAGTCCTCTCTACTGACACCATGGGTTGCTGTGGTTGTGGAAGTTGTGGTGGCTGCGGTGGTGGCTGTGGTGGTGGCTGCAGTGGTGGCTGCGGTGGTGGCTGTGGTGGCTGTGGTGGTGGCTGTGGCAGCTGCACCACCTGCAGGTGCTACCGGGTGGGCTGCTGCTCCAGCTGCTGCCCCTGCTGCCGCGGCTGCTGTGGGGGCTGCTGTAGCACGCCCGTGATCTGTTGCTGCCGCCGCACCTGCAGCTCATGTGGCTGTGGCTGTGGGAAGGGCTGTTGCCAGCAGAAGGGCTGCTGCCAGAAGCAATGCTGCTGCTAGGTGGGCTGGCCTGGCCTCTGTCCTGTGGCAGGATATGCTGGGGACTTTCCCTCACCCCATTCACCTGCCTTACCTGTCCTCTGGGTATCCTAGCACTTATGCTCTTGGACTGTGACTTTGCTCCTGAAATCTGGGTTCCTGTATTTTCTGCTTTGGGTGTTCTCAGTCTTCCTACATGAAAAGTTTCCTCTCTAATATCAAGCAGCCAAAACAAAGATGTGAGGACAACCTACCTCTTCAGGAAGAGTCCACATCACTGAGCTCAATGAGGATTATGATTCCCAACAGACTTTTTGATGTATATGATCATTTCATTTCCATGTGCGTGCTTTTCTCTGCTTCTTTTCTCTCTTATATTCCTATTTGTCAATAGCTACTTTCTGAATCTCCTAAAAACATATCACTAAAAGTTTATCTTTGCCTTTATTTTGGTTTGAATATATCTCACATTCTAGAAAATCTTGATCTCTCTTAGAAAGCCTTTCATGGATGGGCAGTGATAGTGGAGAGAGTCAAAGACCCTGAGAGTAGCTTCCTGCTTCTGTTGTTTGTGCCCTCCAGTTACCAAACAGAATACTTGAATGTCCAGCATTTCTCTACAGTTTGTATTCAATTTTGAGATGGGAGGTTCCTTTAAAAAGAGATAAGCTGGGCTGGGCGTGGTGGCTCACATCTGTAATCCCAGCACTTTGGGAGGTCGAGGCGGGCAGATCACCTGAGGTTGGGAGTTCGAGACCAGCCTGGCTAATACGGTGCAACCCCATCTCTACTAAAAATACAAAAAAATTATCCAGGCACAGTGATGCACACCTGTAATCCCAGCTACTCAGGAGGCTGAGGCAGGAGAATCACTTGAACTCGGGAGACAGAGGTTGCAGTGAGCCGAGATCGTGCTACTATACTCCAGCCTGGGTGACAGAGCGAGACTCTGTCTCAAAAAAAAGACAAGCTTCCTGAATGCATTCAAAATCCTGTTTTATTCACAAAGAACTAATTCGAACAAATTTTCAGAAACACACCTCTTTGCAAAATGCGGGTGACTACATGTGCTTTAGATTTCCATCTACTGGGGCCATTTACTCCTTGCCTGGAGGGCAGAGTTCCATCCTTTCTTAGAAGCCTAATGTTTACCACCCCCCACCACACCATAAATTCAGCCAACAGTGCACATTTAGAACTGTGGTATTATCGAGTTAGCTTTCACATTTCCCTAACCACAAAATTAATGCCATCAGGTTTTACTGACTATGTAGGCATTGATGAACATTGGATTTGGGCTTTATCTTAGCCCTCCTGGCTTTCTTGTATCCACCTTGGGCCCCACTTCTTATTTTCAAGTCAGTTGCTATTTGCTTTTCTGTCTAAATTAATTTAACCATGATTGGAGTATTGTTAAGGCTTATGGTTTCTTTCTAATTCATTTCAGATATTACTTAATAACTTAAACTGTGATTTATGTTTTCGTTCATTTCTTCTGTTTTTTTTTTTTTTTTTTTGAATTCATAAGCCTAAGGGGACTTGAGATTAGAATAATCTAATCTGTGTCCTTTTGCCGGACAAGTGAATCAATTTCTGATAGAAAAACCATTTTTGTGTGTATAGGATCTATGGTGTTTTTTATACCCAGAGAGAAAAGTAGATAATAATTAGATAATCCTCAATAATCATCATTCACTTGGAAGGTATAAATTGAAAGGCAAATGACGTTTTATGACTCAGACCATGAGTAGTCTATAAAAGCATTAACAATTTTTAGAAGAGACTTCTTTCTGTTGACCAACACTCATCAAGAGACTCCTAGATGTAGGCCAGGCCTGCTGGCTCATACCTGTGATCCCAGCACTTTGGGAAGCTGAGGCGGGTAGATCACTTGAGGTCAAGAGTTTGAAACTAGCCTGGCCAACATGGTGAAACCTCATCTCTACTAAAAATACAAAAATTAGCCAGGCGCGGTGGCACATGCCTTTAATCCCAGCTACTTGGGAGGCCGAGGCACAAGAATCGCTTGAACCCAGGAGGTGGAGGTTGCAGTGAGCTGAGATAGCGCCATTGCATTCCAGCCTGGGCAATGGAGCGAGACTCTGTCTCAAAAAAATAAAATAAAATAAACTCCTAGATATAAAGGCAGGTTTAAGGGGGTGAGACCAGTTCAGAGATGGAGCAAGTCCTGCCGTGGACTGTCTTTGGGATGGGATGCATTGTGCACAAAGAATGATCATCCTAGGCAAAGTGTGGTATTTGCCATTGGTATCCCTATCAGAGGTGGGAAGCTAGCTTCCCTGAAACCATCTAGAATGACTTCAGAGCACTGAATCTTGTGGCTTCTTATTCTCTGTGGACTTTGCATTACATGCTCCCTCCCTCACACTTGGTCTGTTTAGGGCGGTGCCAGAGAGAGTTTCAGGCTGAAGCTTGTGCAGTTGCATGGCAGAGGCCGTGGCCCGCAGGGCGAAGGTCAGCACGCATGTCTGTACGGTAAGTTTCCTCATCCCTGGGTCCCAAGGCTCTAGTTTCTCAGATGGACTTAATACTAAAAAAAGAAGAAAAAAAGATGGTCAGAATTTAAAGAAGATATTTCTGTAGTTCAATTGTTCCCAACAAACTGTTTTCATTTTTCAGTCTACTAGTATTGTCACTTGGTTCACAAATCCCTATAAGCCCTGCCTATAAATTCCCCCACAGTAAGGGATAGTTGACTACATTTGTGCTAATTATTCAGACAACCTAAACCAAGACTCAAATTCACACCTGGATTACAGGGAGGTGCCTCCAGCTACTCCTCTGCTGAGGTGAGATGCAGACGGGTGTCCCCGGTGCACTGCATGGTGAGTTTTGCCCGTCTCTCCCAGGTGGGCCCCAGCGTGACATGTTTAGCCCCTGCCACAGGTTCCCCTCCCTGTCCTTCCCTGACTGAGCCCCAGGAACATTCAGATGCACTGATGGGCACCCCTGCACCTCTTGCTCGTATATTCCACCCTGACACCTGTGAGCGAGCCCGTGGGTCCTCTCTCCCTGTCTGCCTGGCTGAGACCACTCCCCCGGTGCCGCCTCCTATGTGACCCCCTCTTGGCACGCGGTGACTCCATCTCCTTAGGACCTGTGATTGGAATACACTGTTTTCCTGAACCTCTCCTTTGTCTCTTCTTTTTATTTATTTATTTATTTTTTAAATTTTTGAGATGGAGTCTCGCTCTGTTGCCCAGGCTGGAGTGCAGTGGCACGATCTCAGCTCACTGCAAGCTCTGCCTCATGGGTTCAAGTGATTCTCCTATCCCAACTTCCCCGGTAGTTGGGACTACAGGCACATGCCACCACGCCCAGCTAATTTTTGTGTATTTTTTTTTTTAGTTGAGCTGGAGTTTCACCATATTGGTCAGGCTGGTCTTAAACTTCTGACCTCAGGTGATCCGCCCGCCTCGGCCTCACAAAGTGCTACAATTACAGGCATGAGCTACCGCGCCCAGCCTCCTTTGCCTCTTCTTGTGGCCATGCCTGACGGACCATCTGACTATCTCATAATATGTGTGTGTGTGTATATATATATGCACACACACACGCACAACACAAACCTTACACTAGGCCACCTGGGCTCTTTTTTCAGGAATCTGTGTCAACATGAGTAGTGACACCCAGCAAATCCTGGCAGACAGCCACTGTTTACACTGACTGGAAACAAATTCACACTTTCAACGAGTGGGACAGGAGGAGCAAGTGCCTAAGAAGTGTTGGGTCTTGGTGTCTGGAAAAGCCACATGTCCCAGAATCCTGCCCGTTGGGTTGGTCCACATTACTGTGTGGGAAAAGCGACTTGAGGGGTCCTCCCTCATGAGAAAAAGTGGATGCCCCTTGCCTTAGCGTAAGATGGATGAACTGATGCTTCTCTCCTGACCCCACTCTTCCAGCTGAGAACCATCACAAGGAGGGGGCAGTTCTACGGGTGAAGACTGGGAAGGAAGAATGAGTGAGAGGGTGGGACCCCAGAGGTAAATCCTAAAGGCTGAGAGTAACTAAGGGGCTTTGGGTAGCCTGAGGGTCCTAGAGGCACAGGGCTCTTGGAGCTGGAAAGGGAATAGAGCCAGAGCCGGATGAGTGCCCAAAACCACCTTGTCAATTTAGACATCGGGAGGCTCATCTCGCACCCGCCTCCGAATCCGCTCTTCTGGATTTCAGGGTGGAAGGAAAACTGTCTTTCTGTGACAACATCTTCCCCTCTTTGGAAATCTTATTTGACATGGTTATTCGACCCATGTTCCCTGTGTTTATAACATTCATGTGGTCAGTTCAACCTGTTTAAGCTTCTATCCAGAGCCAAGCTCTGCTTAGAGTAACAAGGAAACACCCTAAGTGGCCCTGGTGTGGTTGCAGCAAGAACCAGCTTCTCCTAGAGACACACCCAAGGAGCTTGACTTCCCTCGGCCCCCGCCCCACTGCTCGCCCAAGCTGGGATTCCCCACTCTCTACCTCGTTTCCTTCTCACTTTGCTGCTAAACCAGCCACAATAAATCAAGAATCTGGAGTCTACAAAGAAAAGAATCAGGGAATCTCTATGAAAAATTAGCAGAAGGGGTGTTCGGGGACATTTTTTATTACGCATGAAGACACTCTCAGTAGGGCGTATGATTATTTTGATTCTAATGCTGATATTCTCCCATTACAGTGAAAGCTAATTTTGTAGTTCGAAGTGGTTGATACCACGGACTTCTATGATACCTGACATGGCTAAGAGCCAAATTTCATCTTTGCCCAAAGGTGACCAGGCTCCTGAATGATCATATGACCATTTGCAGTCTGAACAGGTATTTATGACTCCAGACTTCTCTTTCTAAGACTCTATCAAGAGAGAGATTTGGGGAAAGTTTTGGTTTATGATAATGAAGTGTCAGGCTGAGGATGTGCCCCCAAGTCCCTTCCTTCTTTACAAACCCACAATGGATTAATCATCCATGAATCTGTGTCTTTGTCAAGAATTCATCTAGTTTTTTATTCTTTGATTTATCTTTTGGGATAAAACTCATTTTTCCCCATGGACAGACAGTTTAGAGACTGGAAAGAACAAAAGAGATAGCTCTTTGAGAATGATTTAGTATAACTTATTAAGATAAGTGTTGCTTTGTGTATACAAATATACCCAGGCAGCGGTAAAAACAGCATGGAAATGAAGGCAACCTTAGAGGCATTTCAAGAAGGTCTAACTATTTTGACTCCATTTCGTTGAGGTCGTGACTTGAATTGTAATCAACATAGAAGGCTGCATGGTTATCATTTTTGTTGGTGATGATTAAATGCAGGCAGAATCACAAACAAACTGTAGGAATGTAAAATACTCACAGGCAGGTGACAGGTTCAGGTCATGCTTGTGTCCTGTTAGTCAGTGGCAGACAGAAGGGGAAAGCTTACCTACAGCAGTTACCTGCAGCAGCTGCCAGAGGCAGGTGCCTCGCCTAGCAGCAGCATTGCTTCTGGCAGCAGCACTTCCGCTGGCAACAGCCCTTCTGCTGGCAACAGCCCTTCCCACAGCCGCAGCCACATGAGCTGCAGGTGCGGCGGCAGCAGCAGATCACGGGCGTGCTACAGCAGCCCCCACAGCAGCCGCGGCAGCAGGGGCAGCAGCTGGAGCAGCAGCCCACCCGGTAGCACCTGCAGGTGGTGCAGCTGCCACAGCCACCACCACAGCCACCACAGCCACCACCGCAGCCACCACAGCCACCACCACAGCCACTACCGCAGCCACCACAACTTCCACAACCACAGCAACCCATGGTGTCAGTAGAGAGGACTCAGGTGAAGTGAGGAGGGAGGACTCAGGAGAGGTGAGCAGGTCTGATGCCTCCTTCTGCTGGGGGAGGCCCTTATGTACCAACTCTGGAGACAGGAGAGGGAAGACACATGACCACTTCCTTGTTGTCATTTGACTTGATGTACATGGAGAAATCTCTCCATCTCATATTGACTTTCCTTTCAGACATCTTTGTCTTCACTACATTTTCGGTTTTGTTTATTTTTTTCGTAAAACTGTATTCCAGTATAAGTTAAAAAGGCCTAAAAGTTCTAGGGACGCATTCTGGGAGCTGAGGTGTGGTGAGGCGTCCTTAGCCATGACGGCCTTCTCCTTCTTCCTAAGATGCCCTGGGATTATGTGGCAAGTGCATAGGTCCATGAGTTGTTACAGGGCTTACAAACCCCACAAAGCACCAGGCAGTCCCTGGACCAAACAATCCGAGAGCTTCTCAGCGACAGGTGCAGTGATATTGAAGGCACAGTCCCTGACTTCAAAGGGCTTGCAATAGTAAGTAACCCCGCTAGCTGGGAGGTGTAAATGGCAGCAGATTCAAAAGTCACTGCCAAAGTCAGATGCCATCGTCCCATTTATTGGCCAGTGAAGGCACCGATGCTGCTCCTTCCCTCCTCATTTGAAGCACATCATTGTGATTTGTCTTCTGCACACGAGGTCTTAATGCTTATTTCAAAAGCAGAAATCAATCCTTTTAGGAGTCTGCATTTTGGTGATGTAATTCTTGGTCTGGTTCACTGTAACCTCTGCCTCCCAGGTTCAAGCGATTCTCCTGCCTCAGCCTCCTGAGTAGCTGGGATTACAGGCATGTGCCATGATACCTGGTTGATTTTTGTATTTTTAGTAGAAACAGAGTTTCATCATGTTGGCCAGGCTGGTCTCGAACTCCTGAGTTCAAGCAATCCTCCTGTCTCGGCCTCCCAAAGTGTTGGGATTACAGACGTGAGCCACTGTGCCCCACCAGGAATTCATTTTTGTCCTTGATTAGGTGATGTCAATTGATGACTAACAGAAACAAGTCTGTGCTAAACAGCCTGGCCTGGGCTCCCTAGAGAATAAGCTTTTGGGCTATTTAGAGAGCACAGAGTGGGAACATCGAGGGACGCATGGTCCAGAGGTCAGAGAAGCTTGCTGAGCTGAATGAAGGCCCAGCATGGGAAGGAAAGGAGTTTATGGCTCCAAGGAGAAGCCTGTGTCTGTGGACACGGTTTGTGGATCACAAACTTCATGAGAGTTTGTGACCAACAAAAAGTCTGTAAAAAAGGCAAGAAAAATACGAGTGCAAGCAGGGTCTTCTCCATGCGTGCTGAGGTAGAGGCTTCTGGCAATCAGTCAGTGCTCAGCAGCCAGCAGCCAGCATCTCTGCTGCAGACGAGATCATCCTCCAATTCATTTTGTAACAGGCTCGCTGCCCAAAGCCTGTTTTCCCGACTTGGTAAAATTGTTCTTCAGAAATTTGAGCAAGAGAAAGTGCTGCCACGTCCCTATGGCTGATTAGAGTTGTTTATTAATGACTGCAAGCTGTCCCTGTGGTATTTGGAGTAAACAGAGCATTTTCAACTTGTCAGGGAGTTGCTTGAACTGGGATCGTGGGGACAGTGGAGCTACAGATACTTGAATAGGTTTGAAGTTATTAATGAGGCAGAAGCAACAGAATTTGGTGAAAGACTAGAAATGGAATTAAGAGAAAAGAAAGATTCAAAGATAATTTTTAACATGGATTCGTACCTTGATGGATATGGAACAGTGCAGGAAAAACGCAGTTTTTTTTTTCTGGTGGATAGTTGGTGATCAGGCAGGGAGAATTATGACTTGAGTCTGGAGCATGTGACACTGGAGATGTCTCTGAAACCCCAAGGGGAGAAGATGGAATGGGGAGTGGCTACTGATGGATTTTGTAGTCTGCAGGAGAGTCTGAGCTGGAGGCTCTCCATGGAGAAACTAACCAGGGAATACACATGTGGAAATCTACACCGTGGGTGTGAATGTGAACAATCCGGGAGGGAGGACAGAGCGAGAAGAGAAGGGAGTGTTGCTTCAAGCCTTATCATAGAAAATTGTGAGGAAAACAAAAAAGAAAAAAGTCATTTACTACAAAGATCCCCTCAGAAATATAGCTGGGAAGTGAGCACTTTTGCAAAAACGACATGTTTTATTTGGATGCTCTTATTTACTCTTTTGCATCTCGGGAGTTTCCAAGAAACCGGGGTGATTTCCTGGAGAGAAGCCATTGCAGAGAGATGGAAAAGCAGCTGGCAGCAACCTTGGGTTCCGGCTTAACCCGAAGTCTCAAGGATTCAACTGGTTTCTGAGAAAAGGAAGATCCTCTCCTAAATGTTAGCATCTCTTGGCTTGCTTTTCATCTGGTTTTAACAGAGACAAGTGAAAATGAGCAAACGTTTTGGGTCAAATATAGCCCATAAGGATGTAAACAAAGAATAATCCTAGATAACCTTATCATGGAAACTGCAGCAGCAACAAGGAAGTGACCACTGGTCATGTGTCCCGGGTCACTCCCTCTTCCTTTTCCTGAGATGATACATAAGGGCCTCCCCCGAGCAGAAGGAGGCATCAGACCTGCTCACCTCTCCTGAGTCCTCCCTCCTCACTTCTCCTGAGTCCTCTCTACTGACACCATGGGTTGCTGTGGTTGTGGAAGTTGTGGTGGCTGCAGTGGTGGCTGCGGTGGTGGCTGTGGTGGCTGCGGTGGCTGCGGTGGTGGCTGTGTTGGCTGTGGTGGTGGCTGTGGCAGCTGCACCACCTACAGGTGCTACCGGGTGGGCTGCTGCTCCAGCTGCTGCCCCTGCTGCCGCGGCTGCTGTGGGGGCTGCTGTAGCACACCCGTGATCTGCTGCTGCCGCCGCACCTGCAGCTCGTGTGGCTGCGGCTGTGGGAAGGGCTGTTGCCAGCAGAAGGGCTGTTGCCAGCAGAAGTGCTGCTGCCAGAAGCAATGCTGCTGCTAGGCAGGGCACGTGCCTCTGGGCAGGGGCTGCAGGTATCTGTCCTGTAGGTAAGACTCCCATCCTTCCCATCCTGTCTGGTCTCTCCCTCCTCTATGGTCTTGAACTCTGTTGCTGTGTTTGTTTGGTGTTTCATGTCTTTCCATCTGAAAAGCTACCAAACTAATAGGAACCATCTCATGGAAAAATATGAGAGCAGCGCAGCACCTGTGTAACTGTCCAAGTAACTGACCTCAGGAAAATGAAATCACAACTCCTCGTGTTTGGTCTGACGGACATACTCACGCCTATGCAGCTCCGTCTTAGTTCCACTCTTCCCATCGGCATGCGATGCTTCTTTGTTTTTTGCTTTTGTGTTCTTAGTTATCATGTAACCTTGTCCAAATTTCCTAATAAAATAAACTAAGTGCCCATAAAAAGTTCTCTTTTTTGCCTTTCTTCCATTTAATCACACTGAATTCTGGTTTGTCTGTTCAGAAACTGGAGAGATATTTTATCTTTTTTATCTTTGAACAAAGCCTTTGAAACACTTGCGCCCTGGCTCATGCCTGTAATCCCATCACTTTGGGAAGCCAAGGCAGGAGAGTCCAGGAGTTCAAGACCAACCTGGGCAACATAGTGAGACCCCGTCTCTACAAACAATACAAAAATTAGCCAGGTGTGGTGGTGCGTGCCTGTAGTCTCAGCTACTCAGGAGGCTGGGGCAGGAAGATCACTTGAGCCTAGGAGGTTGAGGCTGCAGTGAGCCGAGATCACGCCACTGCACTCCAGTCTGGGTGACCCAGCAAGACCCTGACACACACACACACACACACACAAACAATAACCAAAAAAAAAAAAAAAAAGAAAAAAATGAGAAACACTTGCTATGGCAGCAATGCAGCAAAGGATCATGTAAGAAGCTGCGGCCAGGCCTCTGGGGACCAGCCCTGCTCAGAGACACATCACGTTGCCCTGAAATGTGTCTTCCTCCTTAGAGATCCGGGGTCCCTGTTTTTGTTTGAGATAGAGTCTCACTCTGTTCCTCAGGCTGGAGTGCAGTGGCACTGTCTTGGCTCACTGCAACCTCTGCCTCCTGGGTAAAGTGATTCTCCTGCCTCAGCCTCCCAAGTAGCTGGCATTACAGGCATGAGCCACCATACCCAGCTGATTTTTGTATTTTTAGTAGAGACAGGGTTTTGCCACGTTGGCCAGGCTGGTCTCAAACTACTGACCTCAAGTGATCCACCCGCCTCAGCCTCCCAAAGTGCTGGGATTATAGGCGTGAGCCACAGGAGCCTGCCTGGGGCCTCTGTTTTATTGATGTAAGATGACACAGTCCTTCAGCAACAGACCCACATACCAAACTCAGGCGTTCCAATCAAGAACAAATATGGAATTTAATGGTGGGGTAAGCTCAGCTGGGTTTTGATGGGTTTCTTTCATTCATATATTTCATATTCTTCTTTCTTCTTCCTCCCTTTCTCCTGTGTGTGAGGCTTTCTTCTTTTCCTTTTTTTCCATACACTGCAACATTTCGTGGAAGACATTTGAAACATTTTATTTATTGATTTATTTTTGAGACAGAGTCTTGCTCTGTCACTCAGGCTGGAGTGTAATGGCGCGATCTCGGTTCACTGCAAACTCTACCTCCCAGGGTCAAGCGATTCTTTTGCCTCAGCCTCCTGAGTAGCTGGGATTACAGGCACCTGCCCCCATACCTGGCTAATATTTATTGAAACATTTTAGAACCAAATACATTCAACTGTGAAAAAACTCTCCCAGTGACACCGTCTTCTCTACTATCCTTAGTAAAATTAAGAAATGAAATCAGGGCCTAATAAAAGAAAACCCATGGGAAGGGGATTTTCAAGCTTCTTTGAAGGAGGAAGTATTTTCTTCAACTGCTTTAATTTAATGAAGAGCATGTTGCTCTTTCCTTTCCCTTCTTTTTTTCTTGTTGATTATTTTCTCCAGCTTCCACACTTTTTCTGACTGTTGAGGTTCTATGGTTTTGTTTGTTATAGACTTTAGGCTGAGGAGATTTGGGATCAAGATGGTTTCATGTTTTCACACATTGATGTGGCCTCTCTGTTCAAAACAGGAAAAAGAAAGCTTGTTTTTGTGTTACATACACAGGATAGATATGTGTATATAACATATAAAAATAAAATAACAACATAGCTGAACTCAAAAACAAGACATCTATCTCTGGGGGCCACAGACTGAAAATGTAAAATGCGGGGCTGAAGCTGTGGGCTTGCTGGGTTCTGGGTCACAGACATGACGTGCGTAGGATACAAGAGAGGCCAAATACCCCATGAGAGTGGGGATCAGAGCCAGTCTTGCTTTTGAAGATACGTGTCAGAGTGGGGCCCCCTTCATCTTGGAATAAACCTGCTGTCCTTTGGTGCCCGGGGCTGTGGCTTCTGAACTGCTAACCCCTTATACCAGGTGTCCCCAAACACCAGACCACAGACCAGGACTCACAGCAGGAGGTGAGCGGTGGGCAAGCGTGCAAAACTTCATTTGTATTTACAGCCGCAGCCGCTCCCCATCGCTCACATTACCACCCAAGCTCCGCCTCCTGTCAGATTAGCAGCCACAGCATTAGCTTCTCATAGGAGCACAAACCCTATTGTGAACTCCACATGTGAGGGATCTAGGTTGTACATACTTTATGAGAATCTAATGCTTGTTGATCTGTCACTGTCTCTCATCACCCTCAGATGGGACCATCTATTTGCAGGAAAACAAGCTCAGGGCTCCCACTAATTCTACAATTATGAGTTGTACAATTATTTCATGATATATTACAGTGTAATAATAATAGAAATAAAATGCATTGTAAGTGTAATGTGCTTGAATCATCCTGAAACCATCTCCCCACTTCCCATGGAAAAACTGTCTTCTACAAAACCAGTCCCTGATGCCAAAAAGTTGGGGACCACTGCCTTAGAGAGACTGGAGGATACAGACAGTCTTTTTTATTTTTTATTTTTTGGGACAGAGTCTCGCTCTGTCACCCAGGCTGGAGTGCAGTGGTGGGATCTCAGCTCACTGTATCCTCTGCTTCCCGGGTTCAAGTGATTCTCCTGTCTCAGTCTCCTGAGTAGCTGGGGTAAAATTATAGGTTCCTGCCACCACACCTGGCTAACTTTTTTTTTTTCCCGTATTTTTAGTAGAGTTGGGGTTTCACCATGTTGGACAGGCTGGTCTCGAACTCCTGATCTCTGGTCATCCGCCTGCCTTGGCCTCCCAAAGTGCTGGAATTACAAACATGAGCCAACATGCCCAGCCCAGACACAGTCTTTAGACTACAGATTGACCTAAATCCTCTGCAGGCTTGAGAATAACCTATTATTATCCCCATTAACACTACGGGATGGGGCCTGGGGATGGGACAGGAAAAGACAACTGCGAAACTGCTAGACAGGTAGAGGCAGGTGGTGCTGGATCAGGGTGTGTGTGTGAGTGGGATGAGGAGAGAAAGTGACAGCAGTGGAAACAAAAACACCTTGCACTGAAAATTATGACACTGACGGACTTCATCGGCCCCGCATGGCTTCCTGAGCCCGGCTTCTTGATCATGGTGAATCTCAGGCTTCTGATGCCCCTCGCTGCCTACCTGTAAGTAATCAACCTGCTTCATGTCATTCGTTGTGTGTGTGGGTGTGAGCCTCCCTGGACTCAGACAAATTGGTAATCAGTGCACAGTGAATCTGTTCCCCAAAACTGACACAGCAGGCAGTGTCCAGTCTGACAGAATCATGGCTCATTGGTGAAGCAAGGGGCAAAACCTCCCAGTACCTGGTTGAAGGTGGAGACGTCAGCCTGGGGGCACAAGAGCTGGACGGTACTGCTGGACATCTTATGGGTCAGGAGGGGTTATATGTGGGACTCCTGGATGTGAGTGAGCTGGCCATGGACTAAGGCTGCCAGAAAGGAATGTGGAAACGAGATCGTGGCGCACAGGCCCCTGATTGTTGGGCACTGATGCGATCCTTCATTCCTGCGGCTGGAGAGCTCAGGAACAGAATGCTCAGATGGACCCTGAAGCACCTGAGAAGGATGAGGAAAGAGGTACTCAGGTCCTGAGGCATCTGAGCAGGAACCAACTATGCAATGCAGGCTGCCACAGAAAGGGAGACTTTCTAGCTAAAGGACAGGTATGGAAATGGTTCAGAGATGCCTTATGTGGCCTGGTTGATGTGTTTGTTTGATAAAAAGACATTGCAGACCCAATGTCTTGGGCCGAACGGTGTGGTTGGAATGAGGCCAACGTCTCTGGGTCTCCACTGGAGGTCAGTGGCACTATACTCCTGTCCATACAGAAAGGGAAAGAAGGGGAATTCAGACATTTCTGGGGTTCTTGGCTACTGGAATCCATATGGCAATATTTCCAGGTCCCCTTAGGGGAAAAATTAACCTGGTGACGTTGGGAGGTTTGAGGACAAACATGGTGACCTGTGGTGCTTATCTGTTTCCAGGTGGTGCCCTCGGGCCATTTTGGGTGCTGGAGACCACAGTTCCTACCACTTAATGTATTATATGCACTAACGTAGGCTGCTTGTGGCACAGACCATCACTGTGACCTGAGGGGGTACGGTCTCCTACAGCTAAGAATCTGAGCTGTAATAGTGGAACATATCCACTGCTGCTGGCTACCTAAGCTCCCAAACCTGATGGGTTATTCAACAAAAGCAGTACTACTACTAAGAGAAAAAAGTATATTACTTGTTTAAATCTGCATCAGTCAGGGTTCAACCTGAGAGACAGAACAAATAGGAGATATAAATTAAGAAATTAATTTTAAAAAGTTGGCTTCCATGGTGTTGGAGGCTGATAAGGCAGTCCAAAATCCACAGGACAGGCCATCAGAAGGGGTGGGCTAGGATTCACAGGCATAGGCTGAAGCTCCTGAACACAGACTGACTTTCCGTCTCCAGAGGAACCTCAGCACTGCTGGTAAGGCCTTTCCCCTGACTGAATCGGGTCTACCCGGATTATTGAATCAGTTCCTCTAGGATTGTATTTTTTTTTTTTTTTTTTTTGAGACGGAATCTTGCTCTATTGCCCAGGCTGGTGTGCAGTGGCGCAATCTTGGCTCACTGCAAGCTCCGCTTCCCGGGTTCACACCATTCTCCTGCCTCAGCCTCCCGAGTAGCTGGGACTACAGGCGCTCGCCACCACGCCCAGCTAATTTTTTTTTGTATTTTCAGTAGAGACAGGGTTTCACCATGTTAGCCAGAATGGTCTCGATCTCCTGACCTCGTGATCTGCCCGCCTCGGCCTCCCAAAGTGCTGGGATTACAGGCATGAGCCACCGTGCCCAGCCAGGATTGTATTGAAAATCAACTGATTATGGACTTCAATCACATCTGTAAAACGCTTCACAGCAACGCCGAGGATCGTGCCCTTACATGTCCCACTCTTTCGGTTTCCATGTTGTTCTGGGGGTGGACTTGAATGTGTTGAAACAGCATTTTGGGTTTCAGTTGCTCACTGAGGCCATGTAGATGGTTTGTTTCAATCTGTTCAATTAAATAATTTGATGGTACCCAGTTCACTGGCCAATGGATGTGGTCTTGAAGGGGCTCATGATGGTCCAGTCTTTCAAGGCACCCAGTTTCATCAATTATCAACTCATGGCCAATCTTGTTTCATCCATGCCCCAACCATTTACCCTTCCCCCATGGGTTAATTTGAATCCCGTATCATATAATTTAATACTAGTTTTTAATTTAATGTTTAATATTTAATAAATATTTCAGTTTGTATTTTTAAAAATAAGGACCCAGAATGTAGAAATAAAGATTCAGAAAGAGTGTATTACAAGGTGGGAAGAGATGTAAATTTAAATACGATCATCATGGCAGGCCTCATTGAAAAGGAGACATTTGAACAAAGACTTAAAGGAAGTGAGTCGCAGAGCGAGCCATGTGGATATCTGGGGGAAAGAGTATTCCAGGGAAAGGAAGCTAAAGTCCAAAGATGGTTTCTGAAATATTTAAAGATGCTCAAGGAGCCCAGGGTAGCTGAACTGAGTGAGAGGAAGAAGAGTAGAAAATGAGACCAGATAGGTAAAGGGGAGGGCAGGAAGACCAGGTAAGGTTTGCAGATTACCCTCAGGCCTGTGGTTTTTTACTGTGTATGAACTGGAAAGCCATTGGAGAGTTCAGAGCAGAAAAGTGACATGATCTCCTGTATATTGTATAAAGAGAGCTCTGACTGCTATTTTGAGGCTAGGTTGAAGAGGGCAAAGGATTAAAGCAGAGATGAGTTAGAAGGTCTTGCAATAAACCACGTGGATGAGATAGTGACAACTCAGACCAGAGCAGTAGCCATGGAGGTGGTGAGAAGTAACTATCTCCTAGATTTAGTTTGAAAATAAAGAAAAGAATATTTTCTGACACGTTACATTTGAGATGAGAGAGACTAGGAGGAGTCAAAAATGACTTCAAGGTTTTGGGCCTAAGCAACTTGAAAGATGGGGAAAAATGGCAGATAGCACCGTTTTGAGCAAGATGAGGATTCCACCTGGAGCAGGCTGAACTGCAGATGTCCACTAGACATCCCAATGGAAATGCTGAGTAGTAGGCAGCTGAATACAGCGGTCTGAAGATCAGGGGGAAAAGTCAAGGTCTGAGCTATCATTTTTGGCATCATCAGTATACAAATATAGAGATTGCATGAAACCATCAAAGACTGTATAGAGAAAAGAGTTTCTAAGCACTTAACCTTAGGAGCTCTAGGGTTAACACCTCTGAAAAAAGAGGAGACACCAGCAAAGGAGACAGAAAGGAGCACCCAGTGAAGAAAGAGTAAAATTAAGAATGCATGGTGTCCTGGAAGTGAGTATGGAACTGTTTCAAGGGGCAGAGAGTGACAATGGTGACAACGTTACCAACGGGTAAAGCGAGATGCGTGAAGTGAGGTGAGCACTGGCGAATGACTGCTGGATCGATACCGGTGATCTGGACAGGAATGGTTTTGGTGAAGTATTGAAGACAAAAGATGGATATGAATGGATTTAAGAAAAAGTATGAGGAGAGGAATTAGAGAGACAGGAAATAGACTACACTTTCATAAATTTTTGCCTTAAAGGGAAGCAAAGAGATGACTTAATCTCACAAACATAATGTTAAGCAAAACAATTGATGTAAGAATGCCCAACTATATTCATATAAAATATTTTTATGTATGTCTATGTGTATAAACACATATATACCTATATTTTAGAAACAGGGTCTTGCTCTGTTGCCCAGGCTGCATGAACCCTATAGTGAACTGTGCGTGTGACAGATCTAGGTTGCACACTCCTTATGACAACCATAGCTCATTGCAGCCTTGAACTCCTAGGCTCAAGTGAGCCTCCTGTCTCAGCCTCCCAACTAGCTAGGACCACAGTGGTGGTGACCAAGTGGTCTTCCCTAGGTACAGGCAGTAAGGAGGAGAATTACCTGTAGAGAATTTAAAAGCAATAGTAAAACTGATGAAGGGCCTGTCTGTATTTTATTGTTGCCATGTACCAGCAATTCTAAATAATGATGGTGATAAACTATGCTCCCCACCAGGTGGGCTGCTACTCCTCCCGGCTTGGCATGCCACCCTGGCAGTGTCTAACTAATCACCTTTACCTTTTCCAGAACAGCACAAAAATCTTTGGTTTTGAACATTCTTCTAATCTCTAATTTATTACTGTCCAGAATGTTAGTCTCATGTTTTTGAAAACTCTTCAAGATATAAAAAGTTAACTACTGTTTGACATGGCCAGTGTTGAGATTTACTCACGTGTTTTCTGTTTCACACTCCCTCTTGCATCATATGCCTTCTTTTGGGGTAATTTTCCTTCTTCCTCGAGTGCATCCTTTAGCAGCTGCTTTTGGAAGAGTCTGTTACACCCTTACTGAGTGAGTGTGTCTCACTCACTCCATTTCTGTTTGTCTGAAAATGTCTTTATTTTACTCTCATTTTTTGAAACGTTTTCCTCTTTGTGTACAACCCTAAGCTGGCAATTATTTTCTCCAGCACTTTGAAGGCATTATTCCACTACCTTTCTGGCTTCCATTGTGTGCCATTGAGAAGTCATTTGTCAATCTAATTATCATTTTTCTGTAGGCGATGCTCTTTTTATTCTTCTGACAGTTTATAAGATTTCTTTTTCTTTGGTATTCTGTAGTTTCACTATGGTGTGTTTAGATTTTAATTTCTTTTCATTTACTCCTTTGGAGAGCTGTTAGGCTTCCTAAATCTAATTCATGCCTTTCATCTCGTCTGCAAAATTCTCCATGGATATTTCTTTGTCTGTCTGTCATTTCTATCTTATTATCTCCCCAAGGAACTTCAAATAGACCTTTGTGGAACTTTCTCACTCTAATCTCCATATGTTTTAATAATTTTTTCACTTTCATCTCTGTGCTGTATTCTAAATGAGCTCTTCCAGTTTAATATTTTCTTCTTTATTGCTCTTAACTTCTCCATAGCTCTTGTTTATTAAGCTTCTATTCTTGACTACAGTCATGCATCCTTAATAACAGGGATATTTCTTGAGAAATGCACTGCCAGGTGATTGTGTCATTGTGCAAACATCATATGGTAGACTTATACAAACCTAGATGGCATAGCCTGCTACATACTTAGGCTAAATGGCATAGCCTATTGTTCCTAGGCTATAAACTTGTACAGCCTGTTACTGTACTGAATGCTGCAGACAATTGTAACACAATGGTAAGCATTTGTGTATCTAAACATATTTACTCATAGAAAAGATACAGTAAAAATACATATAAGGGATAAAACATGGTACACCCGTACAGGGCACTTACGTGAACAGAGCTCCAGGGCTGGAAGTTGCTCTTTTAGGATCTTGCTCTGTCACCCAGGCTGGAGTGCAGTGGCACAGTCTCGGTTCACTGCAACCTCCACCTCCCGGGTTCAGGCGATTCTCCTGCCTCAGTCTCTGAGTAGCTGGGATTACAGGCACTTGCCACCACGACTGGCTAGTTTTGTATTTTTAGTAGTGACGGGGTTTCACCGTGTTGGCCACACTGGTCTTGAACTCCTGAACTCGGGTGATCTGCCCTGCCCACCTCGGCCTCCCAAAGTGTTGGGATTTTACAGGTGTGAACCACCGTGCCTGGCCACTTATTATAATTATCAAGTGTTATATGCTGTACGTAATTGCACGTGCTAGACTTTTACAAGACTTGCAGTGCAGTAGTTTGGTTTACACTGGCATCACCACAAACACATGAGTAATGCTTTGCTATACAACATCATGATGGCTACGATGCCACTAGGTGATAGGAATTTTTTTTTTTTTTGAGACGGAGTCTCGCTGTGTCACCCAGGCTGGAGTGCAGTGGCCGGATCTCAGCTCACTGCAAGCTCCGCCTCCCGGGTTCATGCCATTCTCCTGCCTCAGCCTCCCATGTAGCTGGGACCACAGGCACCTGCCACCACGCCCGGATAATTTTTTTTTGTATTTTTAGTAGAGACGGGGTTTCACCGTGTTAGCCAGGATGGTCTCGATCTCCTGACCTCGTGATCCGCCCGTCTCGGCCTCCCAAAGTGGTGGGATTACAGGCGTGAGCCACTGCGCCCGGCCAGTGATAGGAATTTTTCAGTTCCACTACGATCTTATGGGACCACTGTCATATACGTCAGGGGTTCTCAACCTCCAGTCCAAGGGCCTGTACCAGGGTCCATGGCCTATTAGGAACCAGGCCGCCAGCAGGAGGTGAGTGGCGGGTGAGCAAGAGAAGCTTCATCAGGCCGGGCGCGGTGGCTCAAGCCTGTAATCCCAGCACTTTGGGAGCCCGAGACGGGCGGATCACGAGGTCAGGAGATCGAGACCATCCTGGCTAACCCGGTGAAACCCCGTCTCTACTAAAAAATACAGAAAACTAGCCGGGCGAGGTGGCGGGCGCCTGTAGTCCCAGCTACTCGGGAGGCTGAGGCAGGAGAATGGCGTAAACCCGGGAGGCGGAGCTTGCAGTGAGCTGAGATCCGGCCACTGTGCTCCAGCCTGGGAGACAGAGCCAGACTCCATCTCAAAAACAAAAACAAAAACAAAAAAAAAAGAAGCTTCATCGGTATTTACAGCTACTCCCCACTGCTCGCATTGCTGCTTGAGCTCTGCTTCCTGTCACATCAGCAGCGGCATGAAATTCTCATGGGAGCGTGAACCCTATTGTGAACTTTGCATGTGAGGGATCTAGGTTGTGCACTCCGTATGAGAATCTAATGCCTTATGATCTGTCACTGGCTCCCAGGAAAACAAACTCAGGGCTCCCACCGATTCTACATTATGGTGAGTTGTAAAATTACTTCATTATATATTACAATGCAATAATAATAGAAATAAAATGTACAAAAATATAATGCATTTGAAATCCTGAAACCATTCCCCCACCTTGGTTTGTGGAAAAATTGTTTTCAACGAAACCAGTCCCTGGTGTCAAAAAGGGTGGGGACTGCTGATATACACGGTCCATCATTAACCAAAACATACTTATGCTTCCCATGACTGTAGTTCTATTTTTCCCCAAATTCCTGATTATTTTGTTCTATTCATAGGATGTTCTATTTATGTATCTTGTTCTATTCTTATGATGTTATTTTCCTCCACGTGTAAACATACTGAACATTTTATATTCGAATACTGATCATTCTTCTATGTCAAATCGTTGTTAGTCTGATTTCGCTATCTATTACTTCAGTTGGCTTGTTCCTGAAACTTTATATCCTTGTATGATTCTGAATTTTTAAAATTCATAATCTCATATTTGATGGAATTTTATGTGTGGCAATATTTTGATTCCTGTATTGAGGTACATTCTTTCAGAAATCATTTGCCTTTGTTACATATAGGTGCCTGGAGACATTGCCAATCAGGACCACTTTAAACTAAATTTTCAGCTTAAAAGAGAAAAGTGTAGCCTGTAGGAGTAGGACTCCAGAATTATGTGAGTGCTGGTTTATAAAGACAAATGCTGAGGGCATATTCTCCAGACTCCACCCAGATTAGTCTTCTTCCTGAGGGATTTCCCCCTGTCATTTTGTATTTTGTTCTGATTCATCATTCACTGAGGATGTGGCCCTTTGGGGTTGTCACTAGAACCAAAACTTTAGGTTCTGGGGGAACCAGCAGATGCCCTGAGCACACAGCAGAGTCAATGCTTCCTTAGCTATCTGGCCTCCTGTTCTTGCTTTGGCATCTGAGGATTTTTCTTAGTTTCTTACCAGTTCAGCCATTTATTTTTTTTTAAATTAAATATATATCCATGAAATCCAAGGGTTTTGTGGTGTAAAGATTTTTCTGATATCCAGTCTGTTGTTGCCTAATGCAAGTAAGCCTTTCTTACTTTAATGTTTTTTAAAAAATCTGTTGCCTTTAATAAATAAGCTTTTCTTAATAAAAAAATTTAAAAACATTGACTGAAATTTGTTTAAACTTCAAACAACCCTAAAGTCCCCTTCTTAGTCCATTTTCTGTTGACTGAGAATACCTGAGACTAAAACATTTGTTAAAAAATGACGCTTACTTAGCTCACAGTTCTGGAAGCTGGGAGATCCAAGATCAGGGGGCAGCATCTGGCTGGCTTTTGGCAAGGGCCTTGCTTTGTGCCGTGTCATAACACAGCGCATAAATCCATTAAGGAAGGAGAAGGAGAAGCGCATGTGCAGAGACCAAACATGGGAGGCAGCCTTGCTTATAACAACTCACTGGAGTGGTGACTAATCCATTCCCAAGCGAGCAAGAGCTTCCTTTCAGGAGAAAGGCATTGATCCCTCTTGAATGACCCAGTCACCTCTTAAAGACACCACTTCTCAACACTGCCACATTAGGGACCAAGCCTCAGCACGAGATTTGGTGTCGTATTCCAGCCATGGCACCCCTTTCTCCTTTAAGTTCAACCCCTCAATCCCATTCCCCCTAAGGTAATTGCATGGAGACCATCTCCATTAGGATAGAAAAGTAAGAAAACAAGGCAATGTCTAAATGATCAGGACCCAAACTCACTGAAAATCCATTTAAGGAGTTTATTTTGTTTGATAATGATAATGTGGGCCAGGTACGGTGGCTCAGGCCTGTAATCACAGCACTTTGGGAGGCTGAGGTGGGGGTAGATCACCTGAGATCAGGAGTTCGAGACCAGCCTGGCCAACATGGCGAAACCCCGTCTCTACTAAAAATACAAAAATTAGCTGGGTGTAGTTGCGTGTGCCTGCAATCCCAGCTACTTGGGAGGCTGAGGTAGCAGTGAGCCGAGATTGCACTCCAGCATAGGCGACAAAGCAAGACTGTTTCAAAAAAGAAAAGAAAAGAAAGAAAATCTGGCCTTTGACTTCAGCTGTCCTTTGAGTTAAGACACCAAAAAATAGTTTATGAAATAGTGGAACCTAAGGCTGATGGACCACACACATCCTGCATTTGAGTCCATGAATATGAAGTGAGAACACTCATCTGGGCTATCTGGACTGTCAAATACCACATATTCCACACACACTGAAAAATATCCATTTTGATATATGTGAGCCTATTCCAAATCCAGACAAATCCCCATTTCATGCACTTAAAATAATGTCATCACTGTATTTGACTTTTTGGGAGGTAATCTTTCTACGCAGAGTGCCCCTCTCCTTACTAATCCCTTTGAGGTTGCAACTAAAAATGCGTTTTCATGATTCTAACTTTTATTTAATTAAAGGTAGATTAAAGTACCAGTTATGCTAGCTGGTTAATCTAATGGAGGGTGCAATCAGAGGCCATCAGCTGGTCCCAGAGTGGCTGAGTGCAACGGCTGCTGGTTGTGAGCGCTGGGCAGGGTCTCTGTGTATTTCCCAGTGAGGAAAATGAAGGCAGAGCAGCACAGCAGCTGTGGTTTCTGTGATATCAAGGGGGCACTTGGGGCCACTGGCCTTTCCCTTTTCTTTTTGTGTATACTCCCCAAACTTGGTGATAAGAGTTGCTTTTCATGTCTTAAGCCTCAAGACCATCCAGGGAGGAGAAGGGTGAAGGCAAAGAAATTAGTGAATGACGGAGGCGTCTTACTTTCAACTCCCTTGATCAAGAAGAAATGGCGCTTACTCATTCTGTTTCTCATTCCAAAAGTTATCTCTGCAAACTGGGGGGTGAAAGTGGGGAAGTGGGGGCTGATGAGAGGGATGAAGAGGTCTGGTAACAGGTAACCAAGAGGTGGGTGTTCTGGTGTAAAACTTGTGGGTTGTTATTACTTCGTTTACCTAATTAAAGGCTTACTTTAAAAAATTAACCTTATTCGAGATGTTGTATGGTTATTTACCCATCCCCTCCAAATCCCTCTTATATTCAAACTTGTGAATTTCATCTGTTTTTGGAAATAAGATTCTGCCAGAAAATCATTTTATATCATTAGTTAACCACAGTATATTCTTACGCCCTCAGTAAAGATGATTATATCTACCACTCTCTCCATAACCGGCTTGGTGATTATTATTAAATTACTCTTCAGCTTTTTCTAGTTGAGATAAAAATGCTTCTTTTAGCTTTTCTCATGGGCCTCTTCCCCTAGTCTTTCAGTCATCTTCAAAGATGTGTCTTAAAACCTCTTTTTAAGATCTTCATAAATCCATTAAGATCTTTTAAAATCCATAAATAGTTCATGTTGTGATAGCAGTTTGAGAGATGCTGGGAAAATGAAGGAATCGCTTCTGGAAGTCTTGCTGCATCCTACTCTTTGCTGAATCTCTGTGTCAGAGAAAAATGCTGATTCAGTTTGCACTTTCTACCTTTTATATCCCAATTTTTAAAAATGGCATTTGGCCTCCTATTAGTGGAATATCATGAGTGCAGACAGAGTCAATGATAAATGGACAATTATGATTGAGATTTGGGAGTTACTAATCAATGCACTTCCATATTACTGGCTCTTAAAAACTTAGTGAAAGCATATTTAATTAGATTCCTACCAAAAAATCAATTTTTAAGAAGCACAGTTTTCAAGACCAGCCATTCGTAATAACATCTTTTCTTCTTTGTATATAGGAATAGGGTTTGTCTTCTGTTATGCCTTTGAGCTGTATGTTTTTGCTCATCCTGCTCTGTACCTGGGTAAACTGGTTTCTTCTTTAGCAACTGAGCTTAAAAATAGCTTTCCATGGAAGAACCAAACTGAAAGTTGTTCCAGCATTGAGGATGTCAGCAGAGACTAGCAGAGGAGATATGGTGGCAATACAAATATTTTAAAGGAGTGACTTAAATATATTCCTCTTGGCCAAGAAGATAAAAGGATTCGGAAATATTGAAGTATCAAGGGATACAAAACGTAAAACTTGAATTTTTCTGCCAAATTTTAGACTTGTTTTCAGGTTTTAATGGTTGTGTGGCCCCCTGCCTTTTGAAGAAAGAGCAAAAGGTATTGATTTGCCAACAAAGAAGACACTTAAATTTTAAATTAGGATACACAAAATAGTGGCAGAAAAGAGAATAGAAGGATTGATGGGTCATTTTTATTTCTAGTCATATTTTAACTAATTCAGTTATAGGAATTCATTCATTTCAACTTAGGATATAATGCATTTGTCGAAAAGTAACGGAAATATCTGGAGCTGATTAACGTAAAAGTCCTTCGAAAAGGTAAGTGCCTCCTAACCATGTTGATTAATGTAAATAGATGTTATTTTTTCAATTAGGAAAAGAGAGAGAGATGTTTGTATATTGACAACACTAAAGGCCAGGAATAGTGTGGTTTAGAGGCCAGCACTTAACCTGTGTAAGAACTCATACAGTAAGTCTTATATTCATTTATATTCTTATAGTCATTTTATTCATAAGAAAATTGAGATATTAAGAAAAGATTACATCTTTAGGGTTTATTTTAAAATAATCTAGAAGCAGGGGTGAGAAATTTCATGGGGAGTGGGGTACAGATGAAACAAGATTGGCCATAAATTGATACTTGTTAAAGTTGAGTAAGGAGAAAATGAGGTTTCATTTTACTATTTTTTCAAAATGTTGTATGTATTTGAAGTTTTCCAAAATGAAAAGTTTTTAGCACATCACTATAAACATCAAGATTCAAAACCAGATTTTGCTGATTTCAAGCTTGTTCTCTTGCTAACATATGATACAGAGAATAATTTCTGAAAAACTGAAGAGCAATTTGCCAACCAGATAGTAAATGAGGAATTTAAATTTTATTTTAGAAAGTAATGCTTGCACATTGAATAGCCTCAAACAAGCATATTGTATTGAACAAGTGTGTAGTACTGAATCTATATGAATCTTAGTGCTAACATTTCTTAAATGGAAGCAATCCTTTCCTCTGTTGAACAAGTGTGACTACAAAATAGATTTTAAAAAAATGTCCTGGCATTACTTCATTTAATTTTGTATTCTGAAATGATTTCTTTTTGCCTTTTTGCTTTTAAAGAAGATAGCTTCTAAATATTTTGTAGGAATTCTTATCTATTTATAGATAGGTAAGAATGACAATTTTTCCCATGAGACAGAGTAGATTTACAGAATTTGTACACTAAGCTCTAATAAGATTGAACTTTAGCTAGGGCAAGGAAAAACCTCTAGCGGTAGCTAATGAGAACCACTTCCACTGGAATGACCTCATGGCTTTAATTTTACACAGGTCTTTCATTCCTTCACCTGTTTAGTGAAAAGGTCACCTGTTCAATGAAAATGTTTCTGAAGAAATAGAACCTTAACTACACCGTATTTCCATTTCTCAATACAAAATTATTCTATTGAAGACATCGTGCTAAAGGAAAGAAACCAGAAGCAAAAGCCTATATAAAAAAATAATTCCATTGATTTGGCATTCTATAATGACAAACTATATGGATAGAAAACCAATGACAAACTATATGGGTAGAAAACCAATCAGTAGTTGCCAGGGACGAGGAGTGGGGACAGGGGATTGGTGGCAGAGAAACATAAGGGCACTGTTTGGGCTGATGGAATTCTGCTTTATCTTCATTGCGGTGGTGGTCACACAGCTGTACATTTGCTGTACAAATTCATGAAACTGTACATAAAAAGTGTGAAGTTACTGCATATATATTATTTATCAACAAATCTGATTTTTAAAAGGATAAAGATAAATAGATATAGATATATACTTTTGAAAATATGCCTCTTTGTCCATGAGAGCACAGTGGCCATGAACTTACCTGAATGTCAAAGGGAAGCCCCAGTCCTTGGTTGTCAACCACAGTCATAGTCATGATGGGTTGAATCATCAAGGCAATGAAGGGTTTAATTCCAAATGCCAGGGCATAGTCTTCCATGCTCAGATTAACTCCAATCTGAAATCTGTCATTGTACAAATGGAAAGAGTTTTAAAAGGATGCACACATGCGCATTCAAATACAAAACAGCAAATGGTGTTCTTCGCAAGGCTTTGCTCTGCTGAGGAAGCCCAGGTTTCTATTGACAGTTTCTTTCTAAAAGCTCTTTTAGCAGAGAGAGCCTGAAGAAATAGACAAATGGGATGGTGCAATGTATTTTAACATTCCGTGGGATGGGATATAGTATGGTAAGAGTTTAAAACTAGTTAACCAATTCTAAAATTAAACCAAATTTTCAAAATACTCTGCAACTAGAAAACATTGAACGTTATTTGAGATAAATACGGCTTAGCAAGTCACTTTTAAAATTAGACGTATCAGGCCGGGCACAGTGGCTCGTGCCTTTAATCCTAGCACTTTGTGAGGCCGAGGCAGGCGGATCACTTGAAGTCAGGAGTTTGAAACCAGCCTAGCCAACATGGTGAAACCTGTCTCTACCAAAAAACACAAAAATTGGCTGGGTGTGGTGGCGCATGCCTGTAGTCCTAGCTACTCAGGAGGCTAAGGCGGAGAATCCCTTGAACCCGGGAGGCGGAGGTTGCAGTGAGCCGAGATCATGCCACTGCACTCCAGCCTGGGAGACAGAGGAAGACTCTGTTAAAAAAAAAAAACAAAAACTAAGTTTATCAATATGTGAAAACAGGTCAGCATGATGAATTTTTTACTTTTTTAAAGATTTAATCACTGGATTATTGATTGAGTTAGCAATTTCGGAGTCTAATTAGTCAATATTTTTCTGCAAAATCCACAAATTATTTCCTTTCATAGTTTATTCAATCTGGTAATTAATTCATTTTAAATAATTGTACTGGGATGTTAAATTTAGTCCGTCAAGATTGACATACATAGTTAAAGTTCTTCCATGCAATTTAGCTAAAACATTTGTAATGTGAATCTATTTACAAAAAGAACCAAATGAAAAATGTGAACTATTTTTGTGTCCCTTCCAAAATTCTTTACATAAAAAAACAAATAGAAGCATTTTAAAACTGTGTGATTTAATGAAAAGGCATTATTTCCCTGCAAGATACTACTAACTAAACATAGCAAACCCCATAAATGACCCTAGGTCCCACACAGTGAACATGACAGGTGGTCCAAATGGGACTTGTAACTTCAGGTCTTTCTTGTTCAGCTAACAATTTTTCCCTTGAACAAATGTGGAACTGCATTGACGCTTTTAAAACTTAGATGAAATCAAATGGCAGATTTCCTCCTTTTAGTATGCAAATTATTTCATGTTGGAATCTTGATTTAATCTGTTCAGATGCCTAAGCAGCTTGACAGTGATTTATTTGGTTTTGGATAAGACCTCTACATGTGATGGATTAGAAAAAAACACAGTTCTGATGGTGGGCTCAGAGTGGCTTTGAATCCTAAGATTTTTAGTGCAAACCCCAAATTATTTTCAAGATACCTGAAATTACATGTAATCATACTATCTAAAATCTTATCTTGAACCTCTGGCTGGGTTATTTCACGGTGGCCTCCACTTGGTTGCTGTGGAGACATTGAGCTACCATGCAGAGAACACTGCCTAGGACTAGCAAGTTCTTAGAAAATAATTGTTGTATTTATGTTCTTCCATTGCGTATTTGGCACTAAGTACAGGTGAGTCTCTGGAGTATTGTCTGTAATTTAAAAAATGGAACTACCTTGAAGCTGTATTCAATCATTTATGTATTGTATATTACGGAAGTATGAGATTAGCATTTCCCAATTTACTCTATAACTTAAAGGAAAGTAATAGGAACATATGCTAAAGCATAAAAAAATTAGGTTGTGCCTGTATAACAATGAAATGGTTAAATTAAAAAAATTTCAGACTGGGTTCAGTGGCTAATACCTATAATCCCAGCACTTTGGGAGGCCGAGGCGGGCAGATTACGAGGTCAAGAGATCAAGATCATTCTGGCCAACATGGTGAAACCCCGTCTCTACTAAAAATACAAAAATTAGCTGGGTGTGGTGGCACATGCCTATAGTCCCACCTACCAGGGAGGCTGAGGCAGGAGAATGGCTTGAACCCAGGAGGCGGAGGTTGCAGCAAGCCAAGATCATGCCACTGCACTCCAACCTGGTAACAGAGAGAGACTCCACCACACACACACACACAAAATTTCAATAGCTCAAAGTTTTATTTTCATATTGTATGTATGTATTTTTTTTTTGGAGGAAATACTAACCGAGTGCCTACATAAAGCGAGAACTAGAGGAAACAGCAGAGGCATAACAGGGAACAAGCTAGACAATGAGGACACCCACGGAGCTTGCACCCCATCAGGGAATAAATTAGTACCAGATAACTGCTTTGATTAATTTTTAATTAAATTGATCAGTTTTTATGTCATGAAAAAAATGCAAAGTAAGTGTCTTTTTATATAATAATCACAAATTAGGCCAGGCGCAGTGGCTCACGCCTGTAATCCCAGCAGTTAAGAAGGCAGAGGCGGGCGGCTCACTTGAGGTCAGGCGTTTGAGACCAGCCTGACCAACATGGCGAAAGCAACATGGTGAAACCCTATCTCTACTAAAAATACAAAATTAGCCAGGCATGGTGGCGCATGCCTGTAATCCCACCTATTCAGGAGGCTGAGGCACAAGAATCATTTGAACCCGGGAGGTGGAGGTTGCAGTGAGCTGAAATCACACCACTGCACTCCAGCCTGGACGATGGAACCAGACTCCAAAATAAATAAATAAATAAATAAAAATCAAGAAATCACAAATTATTTTATGTAAACTTCTATCACACAATGATTGAAATCATGCATGGTCAACAGTCTTAGACTTTTCTTCTAAACCTGAATACTAACCATTTGCATGAGATAAATTTATTCTACACTTGCTAAATTTGTAAGTTGCCTAGAAGTTGGAGCAGTAATTAGATGTAAATGAACTTACAGAAATTGAATTCACATATGTAGAAAATGATATTTTGTCAGTATGTTGAGTTAGATATGTAAATGATCATTTTATTTAGTGCCAAAGTTCACACATCTATTTGGTCAAGTTCCTTTTGTTCCTCTACTGAGTATGTCTCCAGACACTAAAATACTAGGTTTATTCAATCCTTGCCCAGTAATTACTTTTAAAAATGTATCCCAAATTAATTATGTCTGAAATGATTTTTCTCTTCACTAAACTTACTGACCATCTGAGTGAATTGACAAATTAGATAAAAGATGGCTGTGCAGGCCTTTGGTAGAAAACTCTGAACATTTTCTCTGGGAGAACCCTAACAGTTAGATAACGAGTCTCATTTTACGGCCTCTTAGAATCTCAGAATTCTCACTATTCATGTGGCTTAAACTTTCATGCCCATAACAAAACATTCTGAGCATTTCTTAATTCATCAAAGGATTTTGTTTTTTCTAAATATCTTACATCCTGACAGTTAATTATTAATATTTTTCTAATTTCCCTATTTGTTTCCTCAGTAGAATGATGTTAAGTTGCATCCATCAGTAGAATGAGGTTAACATGCAGTAGAAATGCAATATGGCTGTGAACCAATATGTTCTGAAATACTCAAGACTAATATACATTTATCTTTTCACAACGTGGAAGTTATAGTCAGGAATAGTAAAAGTGACTGAAAAATCATTATTATTATTTTTACTAACTTTCAGGTTCTCCTTCCTAAGTATAGCCATTGACCATGAAACGAAACTGATTTAGGTTTGGCTAGAATTATTTTTTCCTAATCAAGAGATTGCTAAGAGAAAACAAAATATTTAGCATGAATACTAGGGGAAGATAGAGATTTACTTCCTGTTACAGTAAGAAAATAGCAAGGTAAGCTAAAAATAATATTTTTCCATAAAGAAAAAATAGGCATAAACTGGTGAAAATCAAATAAAAACAGAAAATCTAAAAGCAATTGCAGGCTGGGTACAGTGGCTCACACCTGTAATCCCAACACTTGGGGAGACCGTGTGGCGTCTCGCACCTGTAGTCCCAGCTACTCAGGAGGCTGAGGCAGGAGAATCGCTTGAATCTGAGAGGCAGAGGTTGCAGTGAGCCAAGATTGTGCCACTGCACTCCAGTCTGGGAGACAGAGTGAGACTGGGTCTCAAAAAAATAAATAAATAGGCTGGGAGTGGTGGCTCACTCCTGTAATCCCAGCACTTTGGGAGGCCAAGATGGGCGAATCACGAGGTCAGGAGCTCGAGACCAGCCTGGCCAACATGGTGAAACCCCGTCTCTACTAAAAATACAAAAAATTAGCTGGGCATAGTGGCGGGTGCCTGTAATCCCACTTAACATGGGAGGCTGAGGCAGGAGAATTGCTTGAACCCGGGAGGTGGAAGTTGCAGTGAGCTGAGATCGTGCCCCTGCACTCCAGCTCCAGCGACAGAGTGAGACTCTGTCTCAAAATAAAAATAAAAATAAAAATAACAAAAATTAAAATAAAAATAAAAGCAATTGCAACAAAAACAAAAATTGACAAATGGGACCTAATTAAACTAAAGAGCATCTGTACAGCAAAAGAAACTATCAATGGAGTAAACAGGCAACCTACAAAATGGGAGAAAATATTTGCAAACTATGCATCCAACAAAAATCTAATATCCAGAATCTATAAGGAACTTACACAAATTCATGAGCCAAAATCAAAGAACCTGATTAAAAAGTGGGCAAAAGAGGTGAGGCATGGTGGCTCACACCTGTAATTCTAGCACTTTGGGAGGCTGAGGCAGGCAGCTTGCTTGAGCTCAGGAGTTCGAGACCTGCCTGGGCAACATGATGAAACCCTGTCTCTACAAAATAAAAAAGATCAGCTGGGTGTGGTGGCACGCACCTGTGGTCCCAGCTATTTGGGAGGCTGAGGGGAGAGAATCACTTGACCACTGGGGGCAGAAGTTGCAGTGAACTGAGAAAGATACGTAATCATCTCCCCTTTTTCATTTCTGATATTGATAACTTGTATTTTTTCCATTCTATGCATGAGCACTCTCTCTCACATTTATTAGACTTTTCAAATGACTAATTTGGCTTTGGTAATTTTTCCTATTGTACTGTTTTCTATTCCATTGATTTTATTTTTTGTTATCTCTAACATTTTCTTCTTTGAGTTTCATTTGCTGTTCTCTTCTAGCTTCTGAAGATGAATGTTTAAATAACTTAATTTGTGTCCTTTCTCTGTTTAAAAAATAAATGCATTGGAGACTGTATGTTTCTCTCCCTGCACTGCTTAACTGCATCCTATAAGTTGTGATTTTTCATATTTTCATTGTCATTCAGTTCAAATTATTTTCTAACTCCAAGTATAATTTTTTGACCATGTTCTTTCTTTAATTATAAAACATTTGTGTATTTTTAAATTACAATTTTGCTAATGATTTTAGCTTAATTATGGTTGTCAGAATACTTTTTCCGTATGATTTCAATCTTTTGGTATTTATTGAGGGCTACTTTTTGGCCCAGTTCAAGCCTGTTTTTGGTCACTCTTCTATGTTCACTTGAAAATAGTCTTTATCCTGCAGTGTGTACAGTTTCCACATATCCATCATTGCAACTTTATTCGACATGTAGTTTGAATCTTTCTAATCCTCACTGATGTTTTTTGTCTGCTTGTTATTGAGAAAGCTGTGTTCACATTTGCAACTGTGAGGGTGGACTTTTTTATTTCTCTAAATTTTTTTTGGCATTTTGCTCAATACATTTTTTTTTTTTTTTTTTTTTTTTTGAGACGGAGTCTCACGCTGTTGCCCAGGCTGGAGTGCAGTGGCGCGATCTCGGCTCACTGCAAGCTCCGCCTCCCGGGTTCCCGCCATTCTCCTGCCTCAGCCTCCTGAGTAGCTGGGACTACAGGCGCCCGCCACCGCGCCCGGCTAATTTTTTTTTTTATTTTTAGTAGAGACAGGGTTTCACTGTGGTCTCGATCTCCTGACCTTGTGATCCGCCCGCCTCGGCCTCCCAAAGTGCTGGGATTACAGGCTTGAGCCACCGCGCCCGGCCTTGCTCAATACATTTTAAGGCTATGATTTTTGTGCATACAAATTCAGAATAGCTTTATTGGCCGGGCACGGTGGCTCACGCCTGTAAACCCAGAAATTTGGGAGGCCGAGGTGGGTGGGATCACTTGAAGTCAGGAGTTTGAGACCAGCCTGGCCAACATGGCAAAACCCCATCTCTTCTAAAAATACAAAAATTAGTCAGTTGTGTTGGCACACGCCTGTAATCTCAGCTACTCGGGAGGCCAAGGCAGGAGAATTGCTTGAATCCGGGAAGTGGAGGTTGCAGTGAGCTGAGATCATGCCACTGCACTCCAGCCTGGGTGACAAAACAAGACTCCATCTCAAAAAAAAAAAAAAAAAAAAAAAAGAATAGCTTATTTACCTAGTTGTTAATTAACACTTTTATCATTATGAAATGACTATGAAACTTATAATGAAAAGACAAATCACTCTGGTGTTGTTGCTTATTTCATCTGATACTGGGATAACTAAATTAGCTTTCCTTGTATTAGCGTTTGTACAGTATATTTTTTCCCATTTTTTAACTTTCAAACTTTGGAGCCCTTATTTTCAAGAAGTGTGTCTTGAAAGCAACATAATTAGGTTTTGAGTTTTAAAATCCATTCAGCTGACTTTTATCTTATAATTGGAGTAATTAGTTCAGGCACATTTTAATGATTTTGCTGCTATATGGGATTTTAAATTTACCATTTATTTGTCCTGCCTGATTTATGTTCCTTGATCTGTTTCTTGTCTTTTGTTGCATTAATTAAGTTTAAAAACACTTTCCCTCCCTTCATTAGCTTGTTAGTACTATCTTACTGTATTATTCTTTTAGTAGTTACCATATATATTACAGCATGAAGTTTTGACCTAGCAGAATCTAGCCTAAAATAGTATTTTCACCACTTCTTTGACAATATAAGGATTTTGCAATACTTTAAATCTATTATTTCCCCTTCCTTTTGTGCTATTACCATCATAAATTTTAACTCTATGTATATTTTTATTTATTTATTTTTTTGAGATGGAGTCTTGTTCCGTCGCCCAGGCTGGAATGCAATAGTGGGATCTCGGCTCACTGCAATCTCCCTCTCCCGGGCTCAAGTGATTCTCCTGCCTCAGCCTCTCTAGTAGCTGGGATTACAGGCACCTGCCACCACGCCCAGCTAATTTTTGTATTTTAGTAGAGAAAGGGTTTCATCATGTTGGCCAGGCTGGTCTCCAACTCCTGACCTCAAGTGATCCGCCTGCCTTGGCCTCCCAAAGTGCTGGGATTACAGATATGAACCACTGCGCCTGGCCTCTACATACATTTTTAAAACTAGAAACGTTAGTCCAGGTGCGGTGGCTCACATCTCTAATTCCAGCACTTTGGGAGGCTGAGGCGGGTGGATCACTTGAGGCCAGGAGTTGGAGACCAGCCTGACCAACATGGTGAAACTCCTTCTCTACAAAAAATACAAAAAAATTAGCCGAGTATGGTGGTGCACACCTGTCATCCCAGCTACTTGGGTGACTGAGGCTCGAGAATTGCTTGAACCTGGGAGGCAGAGGTTGCAGTGAGCTGAGATTGCACCCCTTCACTCCAGCCTGTGCGACTCTGTCTCAAAAACCAAGATTTGCTTAGATTTAGTTACATATTTATTTTTTCCAGTATTATTTTTCCTATATTATTGCAATACTAATGGTGATCATTTTCATTCTGCCTAAAGAATTCCCTTTATATTTCTTTTAGTGTACACCACAATAATTTTGCTTAATTTTTGTCTTAAAAATATCTTTATTTTGACTTAATTTTTGATGAATATTTTTGCGGAGTATAAAATTCTAGGCTAGCAGCTTTTTAGTTTTCGCACTTTAAAAATGTTCTTGGGCAGAGGGCAAAAGTTGAAAAACTACCAATTGGGTACTAAGCTCACTAGCTGAGCGATGGGATCAATTGTATCCCAAACCTCAGCATCATGCAATATACCCACGTAACAAACCTGCACATGTACGCCCTGAATCTAAACTAAAAGGTGCAATTATTTTTAAAAGATAAAAATAGTAGGCTGGGCGTGGTGGCTCACGCCTGTAATCCCAGCACTTTGGGAGGCCAAGGTGGGCGGATCACGAGGTCAGGAGTTCGAGACCAGCCTGGCCAACATGGTGAAACCCCATTTCTACTAAAAATACAAAAATTATCCAGGCGTGGTGGCATGCACCTGTAGTCAGTCCCAGCTACTTAGGAGTCTGAGGCAAAGAATCACTTGAACCCGGGAGGCAGAGGTTGCAGTGAGCTGAGATCGTGCACTGCACTCTAGCCTGAACAACGGAGCGAGACTCCGTCTCAAAATAAATAAATAAATAGAAATAAAAATTAAAATGTTGTTTCATTGTTTTCTGGTTTCCAGTATTTCTGTTGAAAATTCACATGTCATTATTACTAATACTCCTTAGAAAGAAATGCATCTCATCTTCATTTTATAGACAAATAGACTACAAAATTTTAAGGCCACAGGGCAGTAATGCTGCCAGTAATGTTCAGCCAACGAAAATATTTTCAGATGTTTATTTCTGATTAACTTGGTGTATAGAATGAAACACATTATTACACAGGAAATGAGAAGTAGCATTTAATTCCTTGAAGTGTTCTCCAACCAGTATCTACCACCTCCTTAGCTCATTTTCTTTACTTTATGATTAATCTAAATCAAATACCTCATATTTTTAAACTACTGTGTGATATAGTATTTATATGTAGTTTAATGGAACAGCTTCACTTCTGTAACAGCCCTGAGAACATTTGATAAGTTGTTTCAAAAAGAAATAGATACGCTCTGACTATTCAAGCAGGAAAAATGGGAGTGAAAACTAAACTTAGTCAAAATTAGAATCGTATCTTATACTATGTTGCTAAATCAGACAAAATCGAAGCCTAACAACATATTATTGCTTATGAATTGTAACAACTTCATTTATCCTCCTGATTAGGAATCTTAGTCAAGTCGTAAGAGAAAGTTGATTCAAATGGGAATATAGTTTCATTGTCTCTCGTAGGAAGCCTTAGGTATAACATTGCAAAATGCTATTCAAAGGAGCTGGAAGAATAAATAAACATGTTTTGTTGCTTTAAGTAGTTTAAGTAGTTAAAAGAAATAGATGGTAAATACTTACACAGCTATGGTTGTAAGGAACATAAAACTTGACTTGAATGTCAAGAGACCAGCATAGCACACCCAAATATTAGTTGTGAAATGCATGAGAAATAGAGAACCTGCATCTGCTCCTGAGAAGATCACCAAGGATAATTCGCCCAGAAGATCCCAGTTGACTTTGATGTAGCCACTGTGAAGGCTGCCATGGCCCCTAAAATAAAATAAAATAAAATAAAATAAAAAGATAAACTACATCTTGTTAATCCATGTATAGTAAAATAGCACACAGTTTTGTTAAAATCCACAGTTACAGAAGCACTGAAGCATTTTCAGACTATAAAAAAAAAAAAATGCTGACTTATTGTGTACTTTGAATGAAAAATTGCTTGATCCACCTCTGTGAACTGTACATATCATTTTCTCTTAAGGGTTGAAATAGACCAGCCGAATTTAGGCTTCCATAAATCATAGACTGGAGAGGACCCATGGAGAGGGCCATTTTTTTCTTTCCTCTTCCCTTTGCAGATGTTAAAACTCAGGCTTGGAAACCTGGTGTCAAATAAAAAAAAAATATGCGACTTAGATAGGAGAGGCTTTGTTTAGAAGAAAGGCTATTGCAATACAAAGAACTCTCTGATTGCAGAAATCTGCATGATTCAAGATCAAACAGAAAAAGGATTTTCTTTTATAGGGTAAAGAGGGTACAAGCAGAGATAAGCAGAATCTCTGTAAAGGAAGCTGGATTCCCAGGGGGAAATGGTCAGCGGAGTTTGACAGGAAAATATCCCACTGTGGTCAGCCAATTCCCGTTTGGAGCTGATAAGGGGGACACATTCCACATTTTTTTGTGTTTGCTCAGGGTTTGGAGTAAGCAACATTTAGGGGCCTGTGGGAAAGCCAGGAGCCTGACTAAAGTCTGGTCAAGACAAACAGAGGGTAAGAAATGGGGAACTGTGAATGCCCGGTCATCGGACTGAGGTGCACATGGTCTGCAGTCTAAAGTTTCCTAATGTGTGGTGCCGCTCTTTTCTCCCACGCCCTTTCTGTGAGCCTATTACCAATGCCTTAGGAAGGATGGCCTCTCTCTCTTTGCCCTTGTCTCTGTTTTCTCTTTCGTTTCTGTGACACCATTAAAAAAAATTTCCTCAAGATGCCTGACAGATGCCAAACTTTTCTATATATATATTTCTCTCTCTCTCTCTCTCTATATATATCTATAAATATATATATTTATTTGTAGAGATGGGGTCTCGCTATATTGACCAGGCTGGTCTCAAACTCCTGGCCTCAAGCAATCTTCCCATCTGGGCCTCCCAAATATTAGGATTACAGATGTGAGCCACTGTGCCTGGCCTGATCATGCCCTTCTTTATTTGTTCCTTCCTTCCTTCTTTTCTGCCTTCCTTCTTTCCTTCATTTGTTAAACCCGCAAGTACTTTTGAGCTTCTCTGTGGAACGATATAGTGGTAAACTTTGGGTCCTTGCTTTGAAAACAATACAGTCTAGTGGGGAAATTAGATAAATAAATTTAAGTTAATAAATAAATTAAAAAATACAGTGTGATGAGGATTATTAAAGAGCTCTGTTGGGAGGCCGAGGCAGGTGGATCACCCGAGGTCAGGAGTTCGAGACCAGCCTGACCAACATGGTGAAACCCCATCTATACTAAAAATACAAAAATTAGGGGGACTGAGGCAGGAGAATTGCTTGAACCCGGGAGGTGAAGGTTGCAGTGAGCTGAGATCACACCATTGTACTCCAGCCTGGGTGACAAAGCGAGATTCCATCCCCCCCAATCCCTCCCCCACAAAAAAAAGCTCCGACCATTATCCAAATCTTATCTAGTGGTTGTCAAACAGGGGTATTTTTGCCTTCTAGTGGACAAGTGGCAATATTTGAAGACATTTTTGGTTATCACAATGGGGTGCATCCTGGCAACTAGTGGCTTAGAGGCATACGATGTTGCTGAACATCCTACAGAGCTCAGAACAGTCCCCCTGGACAAAGAATTGCCCAGCCCAAGAGGCCAGCAGTGCAGAGGATGAAACACCAGTCCAAGCCCTGACCTAACCAATCAAACGTTAGGAATTTTCAGGGAGGGAAGTGAGAAGAATGTGAGCTCAACAATAGGCCCCGCTTTGTTCAATAAACAGGTGGGTGTGGAACAACTTGGCTTTAGAATAAATAGCTTCAAAGTCTCATTTGATGTGAAAACTTTGTTTTGTCAGGAAAGTACATGCAGATTGTTGGGCTAACTTCAAAGACGGCTCTGGGGCCTGCCCTTTGTCCCCTGGAGTATTAATGCCCGTGTCAGCCCACCTCTCCCTCCTTGCACCACATTGTCTTTGGAAGAGTGTTTTAAACCTCACGAAGTATATTCAGTGAGAGACGAGGAGTGCCTGGACAATTATCTAAAACTCTCCAAACTACTGTAGCTTCTGAGCCAGGAGGAAGGTTTTGCCCAAGCAGAAGGCCCAGGAGGGGTCTTGAAGGGTGAACCCAGTAGTGGGAGCTGAAAACCCTCAATTCCCCAGAGACCTTCCCAAGATTTCTCTTTGTTGCTCAGTCTTCCTACCTTTCTCCTGTCAGACAACACACAATATCAGAAATTCATCTTTAGATAAGGAGGAAGGAGACACCAGCCAACTCAAGGGACAGCAATGATGCTCAGGCACACACACACCCACTGGGAGGGCCAGCCTCATCCACCACCTCCCACCTTGCCTTTCTCATAGGGCACTTGTTTCCTGCTGTCATTATCACCATAATTGAGGATTCCTACTTGTTAAGGGGTGCTGTGTCTGAGGTTTTTATTAAGGACAATGGAATAAAAACATAATATGCATACAAGGCCAGACAGAAAATTATACAGGATAATACAATAACTTGGTTGTGGAGAGAAGATAGAATGAGCAGTTATAAGAATTCATTCTGGGCCGGGTGCATGGTGGCTCACGCCTGTAATCCCAGCACGTTGAGAGGCTGAGGTGGGTGGATGACAAGGTCAGGAGATCGAGACCATCCTGGTTAACACGGTGAAACCCCGTCTCTACTTAAAAAAAAAAAAAAAATTAGCCAGGTGTGGTGGCAGGCGCCTGTAGTCCTAGCTACTCAGGAGGCTGAGGCAGGAGAATGGATTGAACGTGGGAGGTGGAGGTTGCAGTGAGCCAAGATCCCGCCACTGCACTCCAGCCTGGGCGACAGAGCAAGACTCTGTCTCAAAAAAAAAAAACAAAACAAAACAAAAAAAGAATTCATTCTGGGGTTAACTGTTGTTTGAACAAATAAATATCTGGATATGGTAGAGAATGAGGAAGCTGGGTGTAGAGAACAGTCTGAAATCAGAGGGCAACAAGCTTTGGCAAATCCCCGTATGTACAGTTAAGGAAATATGCAAGTATGTTATTTGTCTTGCTGGGAACCCTGATATGTATAAGATAGCTCCAAAAGCAGAAGCTTTCAAACTTCTTTGACCATAGCCTGAGGAAAATATATTTTATATATTAATTAGTGCATATATATGTGTGTGAACAGAATTTTTGCAAAACAAAGTGTATCCTTACAAGCTGATATACTCCCTATTCTATATTAGACTAGTCTACTCTGTTTTAAAAATGCTGGTCAGCAACCCACTATATTGAGTTCAAGATCCATAATTTCTAAAGGGCCAGATAGTGAATATTTATAGCTTATGAGCCACATATCCTTTTTTACAACTCTTGTTGTATTTTTTTTTTCTACAATCCCTTAAAAAGGTAAAACTATGAGCTGCGGTCACCGATGGCTTAGGTCAGTTTATGCATATCAGGTCTGCAGACCATTACCTGAGTGTGCCCACCTCATGGTAATGTGGTCTGCAAACCACATTTTTTTATTATTATTATTTTTTGAGACAGGGTCTCACTTTGTCATCCAGGATGGAGTGCAGTGGTCCAATCGCGGCTCTCTGCAGCCTTAACCTCCTGGGCTCAAGTGATTCTCTTGCCTCAGTCTCCCAAGTAGCTGGGACTACAGGTGAACGCCACCACACCCGGCTAATTTTTTTGCATTTTTTTGTAGAGATGGGATTTCATCATATTATCCAGGCTGGTCCACCTGCCTTGGCCTCCCAAAGTGTTAGGATTAAAGGCATGAGCCTCCACACCTGGCCTTTCAAACCACATTTTAAAGACTAGAGTTATTGAAAGATTCCAGAAAGAAAAAAGACTTTTTTTCTATTTTTTTTTCCAAGATAGAGTCTTGCTCTGTTGCCCAGGCTGGAGTGCAGTGGTGAGATCTCGGCTCACTGCAACCTACGCCTCCCAGGTTCAAGCAATTCTTGTGCCTCCTGAGTAGCTGAGATTACAGGTGCATACCAGCATGCCTGGCTAATTTTTGCATTTTTTGTGGAGATGGGGTTTCACCATGTTGGCCAGGCTAGTCTTGAACTCCTGACCTCGTGCTCCATCCACCTTGGCTTCCCAAAGTGCTAGGATTACAGGCATGAACCACCTTGCCCAGCCTGTTTGTTTTATGAGACCGTCTCACTCTGTCACCTAGGCTGGAGAGCAGTGGCACAATCATAGCTCGCTGAAGCCTAGAACTCCTGGGCCCAAGTGACCCTCCTACTTCAGCTTCGCCAGTTGCTAGGACTACATGCACACACCACCATGCCCAGCTAACTAAAAAAAAAAAAAAAATTTATAGAAACAGGGTCTCACTATGTTGGCTCGGCTGGTCTCCTGGCCTCCCCACCTTAGCCTCCCAAAACTCTGGGATTACAGGCATGAGCCACCATGCCAGCCTGAAAAGAGTTTTGATAGTTCAACCTTAAACTGTCTAACTCTGCATGGTCCAACCATATTTGACCAGCAGGACACCAGTTTGTAGCTCCTGTTTTTAGGGATGAGTGTAACTTTATCTTCCACGTATATCTTTTTCAAAGTTTTATTACATTAGTTGCCTCTTTTAAATTTGTGACAAAACTCTTCTTTTTCAAACTATGGTAGTTGGTGTTGAAATCACTACAGCAGGATTATTGAAGAATACAAATTTGAAAGTTGTACTATTTATTTTACGTTCAGGAAAATTAAATAAAAACAACTAATTTTTACCTAAGATACTACAGTACACAAATACTTCCCAATGCATGATATATTTTGATCTTTAAAGCAATCCTGTACAGTTACCCAGGAGGCTGAGGCAGGAGAATTGCTGGAACCAGGGAGTTGGAGGCTGCAGTGAGCCACTGCACACTCCAGCCTGGTGACAGAGTGAGACCCCGTCCCAAAAAAAAAAAAAAAAGCAATCCTGTGAAATAAACTAGTAGATATTGTTCTGGCCTTCAAAAAGAGAAGAGAAAACGGATTGCTAGAATGTTCATTGATTTGCCTACTTGGCAAATGATAGAACATAGATAAAAAATTGAGCCCAGGGGCCGGGCATGGTGGCTCACGCCTGTAATCCCAGCACTTTGGGAGGCTGAGGTGGGTGGATCACGAGGTCAGGAGTTCGAGACCAGTATGGCCAACATAGTGAAACCCCGTCTCTACTAAAAATACAAAAAATTAGTCACGCGTGGTAACATATACCTGTAATCCCAGCTACTTAGGAGGCTGAGGCAGGAGAATTGCGTGAACCTGGGAGGCAGAGGTTGCAGTGAGCTGAGATGGTGCCACTGCACTCCCTCCTGGGCGACAGAGCGAGACTCCTTCTCAAAATAAACAAACAAACAAACAAACAAATAAATAAATAAATAAAGATTGAGCCCTGTGTGTGTGTTTTAAATATACTCACTAGCTTCTTTATAAACAGCAAAAATGTCAGTTAAATATATGTTGTATAGTTGACGTAGCTTAGGTCTTGTAATATCAGTTCTTACTATCTTACTTTTTTCAGGGCTCTATTGCACTGAAATGCATTGATTGGAGTTACTTCCAAACAGGCCTAATTTTTTTTTTACCGTGGAGTATCTTAAAAACATGGAGCAGCACATTTTCTGCACATTAATGAGATAAAGTCTTATATACCTAGACCCAAAGGTTTCAAGGGCTTCTACTGCTCCATTATATATTTATAGGGTTTGACTGTATGCCCATCCAAATCTCTTCTTGAATTGCAGCTCCCATAATTCCCACGTGTTGTGGGAGGGGCCTGGTGGGAGATAATTGAATCACGGGGGCAGTTTCCCCCATAGTGTTCTCATGGTAGTAAATAACTCTCACAAGATCTGACAGTTTTATAAGGGGTTTCCCCTTTTGCTTGGCTCTCATTCTCTCTTGCCAGCAAAGCAGTGACTTTGCTTCTCCTTTGCCTTCCGCCATGATTGTGAGGCCTCCCCAGCCATGCTGAACTGTGAGTCCATTAAAACCCTTTCCTTTATAAATTACCCAGTCTTGGGTATGTCTTTATCAGCAGCATGAACATCGACTAATACATGTTTTGTGAAACTTTGAGATGGTGCCTGGTAATCCCATAGGATTTGAATATAGTTTAACATCTGGTGAAAACCTGCTGTGGAAAAAGCCCACCACAGGGGCCAGTAAAAAAGATGCGTTGAGGCGTAGCACTCCTGCAAATCCCGGGACCACTGCACGAAATCTCTCAAAGCCACATTGCTTGGCTTTGGGGTGCCCCACTGCTGGCATCCAGGTCCCCTGACACAGTGGATAATTCCGTGAACTGCTTTGTGATCCTTGTGAGATCCCGCTAAGATGGGGTCCTCTCCCGGTGGCTTCTGAAGAGTTTCTGTTTTGGGTTTTGCATGAAAAAAACATGCCCTTCTTGGGCATTGGTTGAAAAAGTGAGAAAAGGAAGGCCACGGAGACAGAGGCCAAGGATATGATGTTGAGGTAAAAGTACAACAGGTTCGCCAGGGGTATCAAGAGTTGGGCCAGCACGGACCCTGCTGTGTAGGCGGCCAGGGTGACGCTCCTGCAGTAGCCGCTCACTCTCTGGTAGTGCTCGGGGCTGACCACGCTGTATATGTAGGCGTAGTAGGCCACCTCGGTGGCGGTCACCATCCCGTAGAGGAACTCTACAACCTGCATGGCCTTCACTCCTTGGCCAAACGCAAGCAGCAGCCAGGTAATGATGAAACTAATACCCTGCAAGATGATGACCGGCTTGTAGCGGACGTAATTAGTGAGGACAAACACAGGCAGCAGCAGCACCAGGTAGGAGTATGTCCAAATGGGGAAGATCTCATCTGTCATCTGCAAGATTAAGTGGGGAGAGTACAAAGACAAAAAAAATCAGGACGTGAAATACACCCTGGGCCTCTGACACTTACCATTATCAAGATGACATGGAGAGCGCCGCGGGCCCGAGATGAAGCCGGCCGTGGACGAGATGTTCCCCGAGGGCGCCCGGCCTTACGTGGACCTGGACGAGGCGGGAGGCAGCACTGGGCTCTTGATGGACTTGGCAGCCAATGAAAAGGCCGTTCATGCAGACTTTTTAAATGATTTTGAAGATCTTTTCGATGATGATGACGTCCAGTGAGATGACCTCTGGCTGCAGGCGGGGCCAGGCCCTTGGTACAGAGTCGCAGTGTGAGCCTGCGCAGGACAGTTTCAGGTGGTTTTAAAGAACACTTGGAAATCCCTTGAATTTAGGACCTGGTTAACCAAGAAAGATAAGAGTGTTCTTCACCACCTAGATGAGGCTGTTCGTCTTTGAACATGACCACGTTGTGTCCTCACTCCAATTAAAAGAAAGCAACGTCAAAAAAAAAAAAAAAAAAAAAGATGACATGAATCAACCCCAGGATGCACTGCTTGGCCTTTGCCAAAGTGGGTCTAGTTTCATGGTTTACATGAATTTCTAACAATACATTGGAAAGCAATGGGAAACTGAAATTCAGGGAAAAAAAATTGAATGACAGATATTCATAAGGTGTGAATTTATACTTCCCGGTGTAAAAACCACAGCAGCTATTATCTTAGTTATCTACCTTTTAAACTTTATAAATGTAATTTGATCTGCAGTAAGCTATGGAGGCTAGGAAAAGAGGCCATAATGGATAAATTAATCTTTTTACACTTGACAGGATTTCCAGAACAAGCTAGGGCTGCTCAGACACTGCTGCTTGCTAGCATGTAACAAAATAGTTTATTCTTCTTCACCGTCAGGACCAAAAGGTCAAAAAGGATGTTTCAGTACTGGGAGAACCTGACTGCCTTCTTTCCCTTTCATACCCATCAGTACAAAAATGAGGAGCCCATTGCGATACCATCTCGGTGATCAGGAAAATATGGAACAAATGACCAGTTTGAGACTGAATGTCAGAGAAAGAGACATGTGTGAGTTTATTTTCTACTCTTCTGTTTTCTTCGCTTTACTTTTTTGGGCTGCCCTGGAGGAATCATAAGAAACTACTTAGTAGCTCTCTCGTTCAAGTCAATTTTGGCCACAGTTTCTCTTGGAACTGGTGGCATTGGCCAATTATCTGAGCCCATCTGTAGTAAGTGATTATTTCATTTTCTATAAGGGGAATGTACAGTGGGTGGAGGATGACATAAAGGCAGTTGGGGTAGACCTTCTCAAATTCCTGTCCTCTGAATTTCTAGACAACCAAAATAAACCCATAGATTTACTGAGCCTGAGAATGCCCTTTGCTATGACCTAATCTGTGTCCTTATGCTTTGGGTTCCCAAGTAGACTTTTACCCAAGCACTCTTGAAATTTGGTAGAACTTTATTCTTGCTGTTTTGGGCTTTTGGGTATAGTCACCAACATGGGAAAAGCTGTATGCCAGATATGCTTTTTGTGACAATGTCTGGTGTTTGAATCCAGCCCATTCATAGCTTCCAGCTAAACCAGTTTATACCTCATGGGATGTACTGGTGTTTATTGTGAAGAAAATGGTGGATTGGTTTAGAAGGCAAAATCTACTTGGTGTGAGGTGGGTGAATGTAGATGGTAGCTAGGAAAGAGAGGCAAAATAAGATAAAATTGTTGGGTGCAATGGCTCATGCCTGTAATCCCAGCACTTTGAAAGGCCGAGGTGGGAGGATTGCTTGAGCCTGGGAGTTCCAGACCAGTCTGGGCAACACAGTGACACCCTCTCTTTACAAAAAAAGTAAATATTAGCCTGGCATCTGTAGTCTTAGCAACTTGGGAGGCTGAGGCAGGAGGATTACTTGAGCCCAGGAGTTCCAGGCTGCAGTGAGCTATGATCGTGCCATTGCACTGCAGCCTGGGCAATGAAAGCGAAACTCCGTCTCAAACACCACCACCACCACAAACAGACATTCAGATTCAATAAGTCTGGGGCGGGGTCTGAGTATTTACGTTTCCAACAAATTTCCGGATGATGCTGATATGCTGGTTCAGAGACAACACTTTGAGAAGCACTGGCTTAGAGGCTTCTTAGGACTGTTATTCCTGTGACTGTAGTAAAAGTTAAAAACAGCCTTAATATTTGTAAATAAAGAGGGGAAAATCTTGTGAGGATTTTTCACATGGTTGTCAGTAACTTTTCTCCTGCCCCACCCTCACCACCAAATTTCATTTTATCCTCTAAGACTTATACTATTTATTTATTTATTTATCTATTTATTTATTTGAGATGGAGTCTTGTTCTGTTGCCCAGGCTGGAGTGCAGTGGCACGATCTTGGCTCACTGAAACCTCTGCCTTGCGGGTTCAAGTGATTCTCCTGCCTCAGCCTCCCGAGTAGCTGGGACTACAAGTGCCGGCACCATGCCCAGCTAATTTTTGTATTTTTAGTAGAGGTGGGATTTCACCATGTTGCCAGGCTGGTCTTGAACTCCTGACCTCAGGCTATCTGCCCGCCTCGGCCTCCCAAATTGCTGGGATTACAGGTGTGGGCCACCGCACCCAGCCAGACTTACACTCTTTAGTGGGGATGGCTTCATTTTAGGTTAATGATAATATGCATTGAAGTCCTGGAGTATTGTTTTTGCACAACTGAAAGATTAGGTAAGGCTGTTTTCCACCATAAAGAGTTTATATTTTTGACAGGGCGCAGTGGCTCATGAATATAATTCTAGCACTTTGGGAGGCCAAGGTGGGGGGATTGCTTGGGCCCAGGAGTTTGAGACCAGCCTGGGTAACATAGTGAGACACTGTCTCTACAAAAAATAGAAAATTAGCCAGGCATGGTGGCACACGCCTATAGTTTCAGCTACTCAGGAGGCTAAGATGGACCAAAGGATTGCTTAAGTCTGAGAGATCGAGGCTGCAGTGAGCCATGATAGTACCATGGTACTCCAGCTTGGGCAACAGAGCGAGATCCTATCTCAAAAAAAAAAAAAAAAAAGAGTTTATATTTTTATATGTCAAATACATAAAAATCATTAAGGCCCATCTGTTCACATTAGAGGGTGTAAGAAGTATTAGTATTTGGCTTCTACCTAAGGCATTAGAGATAGTTCTAGCTAGAGTTAAATCTAAGATAAGCATGTTAGTTAACTTACCATGCTGAGGCTCAAATTTTTATCTGGTCCCAACAAATAAGGTACAAAAAATGGATCTGATGGTTTCATCATGGAGAAAAATCCAAATAAATGGAGAATTATAGTGGGAAAAACCCAAGAACAGCTCAGTGAAATTTGGTTACAATTCATGATTGGTTAAACTGTCACAGGGAAAAAAAAGCAAGGAAGGAGACTGGTCATCAATTTAGTTGTTTTTTTTTTTAATGAAACTTGCATTCTCTTCCCTATGTTCCTTTTGTCCTTCAGTCTTAAAAATGAAAAAATAAAAAACATTGTGATTGAAAATATGTCACAGGTCAAAACACAAGGCTTGAGTCTTTGCTTTTGGATTTCTTGTCGAAAGAGAAAAGTAATAACTACTTGAAAACAGTAAAGGATTATGTTTCAGTTCGGCTGGAATGATGGGGTCACTGATGGAAAACCACTCTTAAGTTTCATTTAGGTAAATCAACCAAATTCTCTTTTCATCTTTTAGAGTTAGAAAAACATCAGGGACTTTCTTCTGAAGCAGAAATCTTGGGCGGAAGAAGAGACAGTGACATTGGCAGACTTTAGACAGGAAAGAGAGTTACCAAGAGATACTAAGCAAACATCTGCTTCGTGCCCCTTCCCCCAGCATCCTAAAACATATAGCTATTAATAAGCTGGAAACTAATTTTAATGAGTATTTATACATAGTGAATAAAAAAGCCTTTGGGAGATAGGATTTATAAAGCAGATAGACTCTTCGCCTTTTCTAAGCATCAAACTCAAAGTGAACATCGGCTTAGCATAAGTAGCCTAAATTAATTTGAATTGTCGTCCATCCGGGCGATTTCATGTGTTTTTAGTACTTATTTCTAGAAGAAGAATTATGTGACACCTAAACAAGATCACAGCATGGATAAAATTCAAATACGACACTTAGAAGTACTTTTCTGAGTTGATATTTTAGCCCCCGTTATGATTCTTTTCCCACTTCTGTAACCATATTGAAAAGTAAGAATTTATGGTCAGAATGAGAAGCCTCCGGGTTGGCTGATGGCAGGCGGGACCAGGGCACCTTTTATTATAGAAAGTCTCCAGCAGCACCAGGTGGGATCTCACCCCCTCAGTTGTTCACCACTTCCTTCCTGAAGGCTCCCTGACCCTCTCCGTCTCCTCCCCGTCCTTCCATTAGACCTCATCTCAGTCCAGCTCTGGCATGCCATTGAAGACCATGGACTCTGCCGTCAGACAATCAGCTCCAAATCCTTCTCTGCTGCTTACAAACCTGTGACCTTTGGTAAATTACTGGACCTCTTTATACCTCAGATTCCTCATCTGTAAAGTGGGGATGATAATATGTTTTGAGGATTCCATTCGCTAGTACATGTTGAAACAATGCCTGGCACACACTACGCAGTCATCAATCATAAGCTATACAATTTGCAGTACTGATGGCTTTGAAAGGTATTGATGTGTTGACACACACATCTCACCACTAGCCTGGGATCTCCTTGAGAGCAGGGATTCAGCTTTATCACCTTAGAGTCTAGCCCCGTGTCTGACCCATCAAAGGTATCAAGCTGGGAGCAGTGGCTCATACCTATAATCCTGACACTGTGGGAGGTGGAGGCAGGCGGATCACTTGAGGCCAGGAGTTTGAGACCTGCCCGACCAACATGGAAAAACTCTGTCTCTACTAAAAATGCAAAAATTAGCCAGGCATGGTGGCACGTGCCTATAGTCCCAGCTACTCTGGAGGCTGAGGCACAAGAATCGCCTGAGCCTAGGAGGCAGAGGTTGCAGCGAGCCATGATCTCGCCACTGTACTCCAGCCTGGGCAACAGAGTAAGACTCCATCTTAAAAAAAAAAAAAAAAAAATCCTAGAAGTGCATGTTGAAAGTACAGTTGTCAAACCAGACTTTTCTAACTGACCATAAAAATTCAAGTAATAAAGGCCGGGCGCGGTGGCTCAAGCCTGTAATCCCAGCACTTTGGGAGGCCGAGGCGGGCGGATCACAAGGTCAGGAGATCGAGACCACAGTGAAACCCCGTCTCTACTAAAAATACAAAAAAAAAAAATTAGCCGGGTGCGGTGGCGGGCGCCTGTAGTCCCAGCTACTCAGGAGGCTGAGGCAGGAGAATGGCGGGAACCCGGGAGGCGGAGCTTGCAGTGAGCCGAGATCGCGCCACTGCACTCCAGCCTGGGCAACAGCGTGAGACTCAGTCTCAAAAAAAAAAAAAAAAAAAAAAAAAAAAAAATTCAAGTAATAATAAATTTTCCAAGCATTTGCCATATTTAAAGTTGTTCTCTGGAGTGAGAACTACAAGCCACCATTTGATTCTCAAGGATATGCTGGTTACTTACTCCTAAAACAGCTCTGGAATAAGGAAAAGAGGATTTCCTGGTGGGAAGAACATGGGCATTGTAGTTGAGTAAATTTAAGTCTCTGATCCACTCTTTCAAGTCGTGTGATCCTGTCCAAGTTTTTTTGTGTCTTGGGGCCTCAGTTTTCCTTACCTGAAGAGGGAGATGGTAATGCACGTCATACAGGGGTAGTTGTGAAGAAATTTCCTGGCCTAATGCTTTCATGGTAGCAGGTGCATAACGTGGGTTACGTTCCACATTATGCCACCTCTACGTGGGAATCCACATCTAGCTTCCGTGACCAGGGAGGAGAGAAGGATCATCTTTACAGAGAGTGGAGACACTGGTCATCATCCAGCTCATATAAGCCACAGGCAGGTGCTGGAGCCTGAAACCACTAAGTTTTAAGTGAGTTTAGCAGTTGAGATTGTTATTTACACTGATCAGTCCCACTGGCAATTAGGGGGAATAGCCAGGGGAGACTTGTATTCATTAGAAATAATCCTCTGGAAAGTGAGATATTAAATAATTGCATACTTTAGAAAAATGCATAATTTCTTGTCACCAGATCCACTGCAGTTTTACAAGTGTATTTTGGAGAACATTAATTCCTGGGTTACTACTAATAAAATACAGAGTAGAAACGATTTCTAGGGCCAGGCACAGTGGCTCACACCTATCATCCCAGAGTTTTGGGAGGCCAAGGCAGGAGGATCACTTAAACCCAGGAGACTGAGGCTGCAGGGAGGAAAGATCATGCCACTGCACTCCAGCCTGAGTAATAGTGTGAGACCTTGTCTCAAATAAAACCCCCCAAATTAGCCAGGAAATCTCAAAACCTCTTTCTGAATCAGGCATGGACCAGACATCACTCACCATTTTCGAGGACCAGGAGAGATCATGACTTCAGGTTTTTACACTGGAAATAACTCCCGATTCCTCCCCTGATGTTAGCAGCAGAATGTTTAACTCAAGATGGTTGGATGGGTTGGTTCAATTAAATTAGGAAGTCCATTACCAGCACAGTGAAAAGACTCAAAGAATATGAGTGATCACATGGAGAAATAGCTACAACAAATCCTCTTCAGTGTGAGATTTCCAGAACTCTGATTAGGATGGGCACCAACTTTGCCCCCTGCTGGTATCTTCATTTATTGTAAAAAGATGGTGAATGGTGTTTTATCTGTCAGCATTCTGCTTGCACGGCCCCTCTGAACTGAATGCTTTTCCTTATGGACTACAGAAAACGAATGTCTACCGAGGAAAAACTTTGAAAACATAAAGAATACAGTATTCCTTGATTATATGGTCTCTCTGAGGTGGAAGGGAGCAAAAAACTCAGCGGGAAAGACTCAAACACTCCTTCCTTAGGGCTTTTTTTCTAACTTCAAGGCATTCTTCTACTTGTACAATTAAAGGCACAGTTATAACTATGGGGGGAAAAAAAAAGACAAACAGTGAATTTACAATCCCATGTTATCCCAGTGGCATACTTTTTAATATATCAAGCAGGTGTTAATTTTTATTTAATGTTTAACCTCTACTTCCAGGTCATTGGTTAAAATGTCACCGAAGAAATGCTCTGATTTGCTCCTAATTATGTTAGAATGCAAATTTCTAACCTTTGCAAGGGAGATGGGTGCAGAGAAAGCAGTGGACTTCTGGTCTGGGCCACTGGTCTATCCTGGTGTTGCTATAGACGGCAATCCTGGAACTTAGGGGCTCTGGCTTACTGCAGAGCTGGTGGGTGCTCTGAGCAGCGTGGTATTTCATAAACAACCCAGGTATTACTGGGATGTGGTCATCAGATATTTTTTCTGTTGTACTTAATCACAGCTAGGTGACCTTACTCAGATTCCTTAACCTTTCTGAGTCCCACTGATTAAGAGAAGATAAAAATTATCCACTGTCTTGTTTGTAATGAGTAAAGAAGATCAATAGGGGAGGAATCCAAGCAGCACCTGATATAATAAATACAGCTGTCTTTCCCTTGCTTTTCTTTGAAAATCTGGTCTAGTCCCAGTCACCCGGAAGATCACAAGGACCAACGAACTGGTGATAAAATAAAAGCCCATAATGTCAGACCCAGCTAATATAGATTGTTGATCATCTGTACAAAAATCAATGTAAACGTTTACAAAATCAATTTCAAGGCTGTGCTGTAAGAATAAGGAGAGATTGAAAAAGTAAATTTATGGCTTAACTAAGGTTGCAAGGAGAACTATTTCTTTAAGGAATTACATTGTCTGAAAGCACTTTGTAGATACTGACTTATGTAAGAATAGTAATAAATCATTCTTATCTGCTCTTTAATCAGATTTTCAGTCCTTCATTCCATAGTTCCTTCCATGGGGAACCGTCGGTCAGCTTCATTAAATTCTGCTCAAAATACATGCTTTCCACATGCATACTTCCCCTATTTGGATGTTTTACTAATTCATTTTGATTCTTCTCTACATAGTCTAAATCAGCAAATATTTACCACACGTACTTTTTGAAGAGTTGAAAGGAAATGATCCCTATATTCTAGTGTCTCATGACTCATGTTTCAGCATTAAAAGTATTTTTTTATCCAGATTACTTAAATCAACATTCCACCCCAACATTTCCCATCTGAACCTTGGCCTGAACCTTGGCCTGCCCATTTTTCCTGGCAATGTTGGTTAACACCCAATGACCATGTAGTTTCATCATTTTTAATGGTGATGAGGTAGATTTCCTCCTAGTTCTCACATTTAATAGTCTATGTCACTGATCTTGTTATTTGGATGCCATGAGCTAGGACTAGGGACTCATTTCAATGACCTGTTTCTCTGTCACCCAAGAAATCACAAGGCTCAATGAATTGCTGATAGCAATTTTGGTACTAAAAAGTAGGGCGTGGCTATACCAAATATGTAAAAGTGTGGAAGTGCCTTTGGAATTCTGTAATAGGTAGAGGCTAGAAGTGTTTTGAAGCACTTCATAGTAAAAGCCTAAATCACATGTCCAAAATTATTGGTAGAAATACAGACATTAAAGGCAACTCTGGGCCGGGTGCAGTGGCTTATGCCTTAATTCCAGTACTTTGGGAGACCGAGGCGGGTGGATCACGAAGTCAGGAGTTCGAGACCAGCCTGACCAAAACGGTGAAACTCCATCTCTACTAAAAATACAAAAATTAGTTGGGCGTGGTGGTGCGTGCCTGTAATCCCAGCTACTCAGGAGGCTGAGGAGGGAGAATTGCCTGAACCTAGGAGGCAGAGGTTGCAGTGAGCAGAGATCATGCCACTGTACTCCAGTCTGGGCGACAGAGCAAGACTCCTCCTGGCAGAGTGGGGGTGGGCGGGGGGAAAAACAGTTCTGATGAGAGCCCAGAAGGAAGGGAGGAGAGCTACAGAGAAAGCTTCTATTGTCTTAGAGAATACATGTACCACCATGTATGGAATGTTCCTAAAATTAAGAAACATTACAAGGTGTTTCTGGTGAGGTCTCAGATGGAAAAGAGAAGCTTTTATTGGACACTGAAGGAAAGGTGATTGATCTGTGTTATAAAGCAGCAGAGAACTTGGCTGTATTATGTTGTGCTGTTGGAAGGAAAGTAGAACTTGTAAGTGATGATGCACTTGGATATTTAGCTGAGGAGAATCCCGAGCAAAGTGTGCAAAGGGCAAGCCTGATGTCTCCTTGTTGCTTGTAATAAAATGTGAGAAGAAAGAGATAAATTGAAGAAGGAACTGCTAAGCAAAAAGGAAGCAGTGTCTGATTTGGAAAATTCTCCAACTGTCCAAATAGAATACTGTAGAAACATCACAAACATGGCTCAATAAGTGTTTGCTAAATAAATGAGGTGTGTGGCTTATGGATCCAATCAGTTATCTCATTGGAAGCCAGGAATAGAGATGTAGTTGTTCAAGAAAGATCTGTGCAGGGCCCTCTTGTCCGATGGCTTAGATCACCATGAATTTCTTGGGAGGCTGACAAGGCTTTTGAGAATTTTATACCAGAAGAAACATTGCCATTCTTGACTGAAAGAGACAATAAAATTAAGAAGAATGACTTAAAGGCTGGAGTGTTGGATGCAGAGGCGAGTCTCAAACTCCTGACCAGTTCAAGATCAGCCTAGCCAACGTGGTGAAACCCCATCTCTACTGAAAATACAAAAACTAGCCAGATGTGGTGGCAGGCACCTGTAATCCCAGCTACTCAGGAGGCTGAGACAGGAGAATCACTTGAACCCAGGAGGCACAGGTTGCAGTGAGCCAAGATCACGCCACTGCACTCCAGCCTGGGTGACAAGAGTGAAACTCCATCTAAAAAAACAAATAAACAAATAAAAACATTGTAGTCTTTTATGAGAACATCTAAGTTTTTAAACAACCACCATATGGGTGTAAAAGACCATCAGGCCATAGAGGATTATGCTCAGGTCTTGAAATCTCTTTTTTTTCTTTTTTAATTTTAAGTTTTCTTCAGGCTCAGAAGGTATCAGGCCTTGAAATCTAATGGAACGTGCCTTCGTAGGTTTCAAACTTGTTTGGGACCCATGACCCCTTTTGTCTTTCCAATTTCTCCCTTTTGGAATGAAAATGTCTGTCCTATGCCTAGATACTGTATTGTGTAAGCAGATAACTCATTGTCTGACTTCACGGGTTCACAGATGAAGAGGAGTTTGCCCCAGGGTGATTCATACTCTGAGTCCGCCATTGATGATGTAGATGACAACATTTGGGACGTCGAGTTGATGATATTTAGATGAAATTTTGGACTCGGAGTTGATACTGGAATGGTTAAGACTTTTGGAGACATTTGGAAGGGGTGGATATGTTTTGCATGTGGGAAAGACATGAATTTTGGGGCAAAGGGGAAGACTGTTATGAATTGCTTGTGTCCCCCAGAAAGACACGTTGAAGTCCTAACCCCCAGCATCTCAGAATATGACTTTATTTGAAAATAGGGTTGCTGTAGATGTAATTAGTTTGGTTATGGTGAAGTCATGGTGGAGTAGGGTGTGTTCTTTTTTTTTTTTTTGAGACAGAGTCTCGCTCTGTCGCCCAGGCTGGAGTGCAGTGGCCGGATCTCAGCTCACTGCAAGCTCCGCCTCCCGGGTTTACGCCATTCTCCTGCCTCAGCCTCCCAAGTAGCTGGGACTACAGGCGCCCGCCACCTCGCCCGGCTAGTTTTTTTTTTTTTTTGTATTTTTTGTAGAGACAGGGTTTCACCGTGTTAGCCAGGATGGTCTCGATCTCCTGACCTCGTGATCCTCCCGTCTCGGCCTCCCAAAGTGCTGGGATTACAGGCTTGAGCCACCGCGCCCGGCCAGGGTGTGTTCTTAATGCAATGACTTGGTGTCCTTAGAAGAAAGGGAAAAGAGACACAGAGACAGACCTGACAGCGAGAAGACAGCCATGTGAAGACCAAGGCAGAGACTGGAATGATGGATCTACATGCCATGGAACACTGAGAATTGCTGGTAAACACCAGAAGCTGAAAGATGCAAGGAAGGGCTCTCCCCGATAGGTTTCAGAGGGTACATGGCCCTGTTGACATCGTGAATTCAGACTTCTAGCCTCCAAAACTGGGAGACAATAAACTTATGTTGTTTTAATCCAACCAGCGTTTATGGTACGTCGTTAAAGCCACCCTAGGAAGCCGACACAGATTCTGGTGCACCTAATTTGAATTTTTAATCATTTGCACAAAATGTGGGATTAATGCCACATTAAAAATATTTCATTTAAATCTACTCTGTTCTGATTTTCCATGTATCAATACTTTCATTATTGTTAAATACAAATAGGACAGATGAATCTGTATTTACATGTGGAGTGAAATTTTCCAGTTTGTTTTTGTTATCTTTAGCTAGGTAATAAATGTTAGTTACATCCCATATGGTGGTTGTTTGAAAACTTAGATGTTCACATAAAAGACTACAATGTTATGTATTTATTTATTTATTTATTTATTTTGAGACAGAGTCTTGCCCTGTCACCCAGGCTGGAGTGCAATGGTGCGATCTCGGCTCACTGCAACCTCCGCCTCCCAGGTTCAAGCGAATCTCCTGCCTCAGCCTCCCAAATAGCTGGGATTACAGGTGTATGCCACCACGCCTGGCTAATTTTTGTATTTTTAGTAGAGGCGGGGTTTCATCATGTTGGCCAGGCTGGTCTCGAACTCCTGACCTCCCACCTTGACCTCCCAAGGTGCTGGGATTACAGGCATGAGCTACCACGCCTGACCTACAGTGTTATTTTGTAAAGCTAGATACTATATGAAATGCTGACATGATAAAGGGGTGCTTAACCCTTTTAGATGACCTGTCTTTTTAAGAAAATGGCAATTTTCATATACAAATGTATACATTTTTAAATAGTTTAGTCATTACTCGATTTGTAATTTATTTTATATGGATTTTCCCCTCTGAGATTCAAATGTTTGTAACCATTGCTGTCTTTTTTACAGGTCTCTCTTCTTTATCAAGTTATCATATTTGGGAGCAAGTGTAACATGATAGAAATGAAGATGTCTCGTGCGCGGGAGGCTGATGTTCCAAGGGAACCTTGGGCAGGATCCATGCTTTCAGCTAACACAGGCTTCATCTACCCTAAGTGCTCAGGCAGCATTTGGAGAAGGAAGAGGGATGACTGGAAGGAAGAAAGTTACTTTTTTTTTTTTTTTTTTTTGCAGCTGTGAGGAGATTTCACTGATCCACACTTTTACTCAGCCTGCCCGGTCATGAACAGAGCATAATTGCTGCACGGCTGGCCAGAACAAACACTTGAGCTGGAAATACCAACCTCTATATATGTTCGACACAGGTTAGTTTTACAGAATTTTCACCTCTACTGCTCAATACAAAACCTGTTTTTCATAACTAGCATTACTTCCATCCGCAGAAATTTTCAAAGAAAAGATGACTCAGTCTATTCTAGAACCTTTTGTTATTCCTGGCAGTGCTACAATGAAATTGGGTCTAGTGGGATTTATTGTTGGGGTGGATGTAACTCCTATTGAATCTGAAAGCACAGCATCAAGTGAAAACTGCTGAACAAATGCTAAGCATAGAAACGCTTCTGTTTATGAACTTTTTGGTTTTCAATAGGCTGCCCTGAGTCTGCTTTTTTGTTCTTAATTGAATACAACGTGGTACAAAAAATTACTACCCCTGGCCGGGTGCAGTGGCTCACGCCTATAATCCCAGCACTTTGGGAGGCCGAGGCGGGCGGATCACAAGGTCAGGACTTCGAGACCAGCCTGGCCAACACAGTGAAACCCTGTCTCTACTAAAAATTACAAAAATTAGCCGGGCATAGTGGCGCACTCCTGTAGTCCCAGCTACTCAGGAGGCTGAGGCAGGAGAATCACTTGAACCCGGGAGACGGAGGTTGTAATGGGCTGAGATCGTGCCACTGCACTTCAGCCTGGGAGACACAGTGAGACTCCGTCTAAAAAATAAAAAGAAAAAAGAAAAAAGAAAAAAAAAATTACCTGTGGGTGCTGGGCAGAGCGATAATTTTGTTTCTCATTTGGAGGGATTAAGGACTGCTTGGCTAAGCCCATCCCCAGTTATTGACTCAGTGGGACTTGTTAGGAGGGTGTGAAACCAAAATTTTTTATTTCTAACAAATTCCCAGGTGTTGCCACTGCTGCTGCTGCTGGTTGTGGACCTCACCTTGAGAACCACTGCGGGCCTCACAGCCGTCTTGGCCAGCTCTCAGGCTGAAAGTTTGAGAGATTTCTGCAGTCTTTTTAGCTGTAATTCCCCTGAGGGTTACACTAGAGGGCAGTGTGATTACAGCTACTGCGATGGAGAGCGGATTGACTTCACGCTGAATCCAGACCGAGGTTTTTTATTTTGTTTACGGATGTTTCATGTAGGCATTTATAGGTAGAAAAGGTACTGCTGCTAAAAACAAGTTAAAAGTTTGCTCTCTCTCTCTCCTGTCTTTTTATTTTATTTACTTATTTTTTTGAGATGGAGTTTCTCTCTTTTTGCCCAGGCTGGAGTGCAATGGCACGATCTCGGCTCACTGCAGCCTCTGCCTCCTGGGTTCAAGAGATTCTCTTGCCTCAGCCTCCCGAGTAGCTGGGGTTACAGGCATGCACCACCACTCTTGGCTAATTTCATATTTTTGGTAGAGATGGGGTTTCACCATGTTGGCCAGGCCGGTCTTGATCTCCTGACCTCGGGTGATCCGCCTGCCTCAACCTCCCTAAGTGCTGGGGTTACAAGCGTGAGCCACCACGTCCAGCCTTTTTATTTTAACATCATATATATTCATTAGCTGGAGAGCTGAGGCTGTTGTGGTGTACAATTTTATTTTCCATTATTCAGAGAACATTAGAGATAAATTTGCTCTTTGAGCTCACTATTTCTAAACGTGTTTTCAGTGACTCCAGTTTTGTTAATATAGAAATAGGGTCTGAGACCAAATAAAGCTGGAAACACTGAGTTAAAGTTACACAGACTCCTTTATTAAAATGTTCTTAGAACCTGTATTCGTACATTGGAAACCACTGGGAGGAGGGTGCGGAAGGCAGGACTGCTGTGGGAGGAATGCCTTTTGGGTACTTTGGATAGGAAACACCTACCTGGTCCTGATTCTTCATCTTTTCCGTAAGGAATTAAAAACTGGAAGAGAAAAATGACTGCTATGTAGTGACAGGACCTTTCTCCGGACTGTAGCCCAAGGTACTTTCCGTAGGACCAAAATATTACTACCTGGAGTTGTGTGTGCAATGACAATCCCCAGGCCAGTCAAATGCACTCCGTCTTCAGGCCTTGGGTCTTCCTATTCCACCTGTTAGAACGCCCTTACTCCAGGCACCTGCAGCCTTGCCGCCTCACTGCACGCAGACTGCTCAAATGCCACCTTACCAAAGATGACCTCCCAGACCACTCTCCAGAATGGGCCTCCTTGGGTCACTCTCTATTTTCGTACCTTGCTTTGTCACCACCTATTATATGCTTAATTATTTTTTGTTTGCTTCTTCTCTCTAAAATAGAGCTAGAGCAGAAGGGACTTTATCCAACTTAGTGTCTGCTATATTCCTAGTACTTTGTAGGTGCTCAATGAACATATACTGGATGAATTAATATTTTCAAAGTATATAACATAAGATTGGTTATTCTATCAGCCAGAGTTCTCCAGAGAAATGGAACCAGCATGTTGATATGTAAGTATACATAACACATTATACATATATATAATGTTAAATATGTTAAAATGATAAAAATTGGTATCTTTTATTAAATGGTTCTAACAGTACCCAGATAATCTGAACATTATATACATTTACAGAAAAATTTCCACTTGCACTTCTGGGTTTAAAAGTGCAATATCTGACCAGGCACAGTGGCTCACACCTGTAACCGTAGCACTTTGGGAGGTCAGGGCAGGCAGCTCTTTTGAGCCCGGGAGTTTGAGACCAGCCTGGGCAACATGGTAAAACCTCATCTCTATGAAAAAATACAAAAACTAGCCGGATATTGTGGTGGGCGCCTGTGGTCCTAGCTACAGGACTAGGATTATACCTAGACCTACACTACACCTATGCTGAGGTGGGAGGATCACCTGAGCCTGGGAAGTTGAGGTTGCATCGAGCCATGATTGGGCCGTTGCACTCCAGCCTGGATGACAGAGTGAGACCCTGTCTCAAAAAATAAAATAAAATAAAATAAAATAAAATAAAATAATAAAAGTGCAACATCTGACTTTCTAGTAATTGTTTAAATGTAATGATATTGTATACTCTGGTTTCTCTTCAAATTGTGTACATCTTTTGCCTTTTAAATGTAATGATATTTTATTTTATTTTATTTATTTTATTTTTTTGAGATGGAGTTTCACTCTTGTTGCCCAGACTGGAGTGCCATGGCGCGATCTCGGCTCACTACAACATCTACCTCCCAGGTCAAGTGATTCTCCTGCCTCAGCCTCCCAAGTAGCTGGGATTACAGGCGTGCGCCACTATGCCCAGCTAATTTTGTATTTTTAGTAGAGACGGGATTTCTCCATGTTGGTCAGGCTGGTCTCCAACTCCCAACCTCAGGTGATCCGCCTGCTTCTGCCTCCCGAAGTGCTGGGATTATAGGCGTGAGTCACCATGCCTGGCTGGTATTTTATTTTTATATACTCTGGTTACATTAGAGAATATCCTTCAGGCTTCAGGGAGTTTGAATTTAAATATTGTTAAGGTAAGGGGTATTTATATTTATCCAAAGGTCTCTCTGAGAAGGAATTCTACACTGGGTTGGACCGTAATTAAGGTAACTGCCTTGGAGAGTACTGGTCATTTTAATTTTCCACTCTCCAAATTTCATGGACATGTTCTCATTGTCATACTGACCTACAGTCATACAGGGAAGGGAATCCAGGCAACATCATCCCAGGCTTCTTCCATAAAGGAAGGAGGAGACCCTAGAAGGTGGTGGTGGTGGTGATGCCAACAGACATGAAGTACAGGACCTTTCAAAGGAGGTTTTGAAGTTCACACACCTTCCATAAGGCCCACCCTCCCCTCCTCCACTGAGGATCACAGGGTTTCATTGTCTGTCCGTCAGCCACAAGGCCCCTCCTCCCCTTCTGACCTCAAGGCAGTGGGAGTGGGGAGTGGAGGTGTGTGTGGTCTTAGATATAAAAAAAAGCCTGAAAAGAAACGTAATGTGCTAAACAACTGATGTGTTAAACACCTGCCTTCTGATATTCTTAAATGGCAGGCAGTCCTGTCTCTAGTGAGAAATAAATGTGTTTTGATAAATGCATTTACACTTACTCTCTGGTCACGATCGGCCAGTCCTCTGGGTAATGTCACTTTGAAGGAAGGTTGGATGCTTATCAGGAGAGAGTGAGTGGCCTTGGGTGGAATCCAGCGCTCAGTGGGGGACAGCTTCAGGGGGATGACCTTTCAGATCACACCACACTGGCTGTCACCCCGCTCTGCCCTGCACAAGGTGGACCCAGGTGAAGACAGCCCTTTTTGGCGACCCATTAGATTAATTCTTGTCTTCCTTAAAGTAAAGTTATTACTGTTCCAATTTATATCAACTGAACTCTTGCTTACGTGGAGTAGGTGGCAATGACAGTCAGAAACTGAATTATACCCATAAAGAGCAATGCTGACAAGGAGAAAAATCTGTCAGTGGTTGAACTGACACCGGCTGCTTCCCATCTACTTTGACTTCACAGAACATGGGGAGATGCTCTTTTTTGTGGGATACTTCTGAGGTTTGCTAGGTCTTTCCCGTGCAAATAAATGATGAAATAGCTCTCTGTGGAGTCTCTTAGGAGCCTTGCTGGGGTCAGTCATTTTCTGTGCTCCGGAAAGCTCACCCTCTTTTTCCTTCCGTTATATTTCTGTCTCATCTGACCACATGCTGTTGCACAACTCCAAGGCTGAACTTGGAACTGAGCTTCCGGTCTTTTCTTCCTCATGCTTTTTGGAGACCTGGAGATGCTGAAATTCCTCTGCCTTTTCTTGTCTCTTTGCCTACTCCAGCACTTCTGTTTTCTGAGTTTGGTGGGAGAAAGTCAGAAGAAATAAATCTCATAGAATAAACAGAATAACAGTCTCCTTAGAGAGAGGAGGTGATGAAGAAGAAAAAATACAGACATGGCAGTAGGTGGTCTTAAATGAGAAGGGAGGTGGAAGCCAGTCCCCACAACTAACCAACTAACAAGGAGAGTAATAATGCTGCCTTTTCAGGATTTTTTTTTTTTTTTTTTTTTTTTGAGACAGGGTCTTGCTCTGTTGCACAGGCTGGCGTGCAGTGGTGCCTTCACAGCTCGGCTCACTGCAGCCTGGATTTCCTCAAGCTCAAGCAATCTTCCCACCTCAGCCTCCCAAGTAGCTGGGACTACAGGCACACGCCACCATGGCTGGCTACTTTTTGTATTTTTTGTAATAGAGACAGGGTTTCATCATGTTTCCCAGGCTGGTGTTGAACTCCTGGGCTCAGGCAACCCACCTGCCTCAGCCTCCCAAAGTACTGGGATTGCAGGTGTGAGCCACTGCACCCGGTCTCTTTTTCAGGTTCTTGAGCTCAAATGTCAGCATCATCATTTTCTAGCTATGATCTTGAGAACTTAGATGTGGTCATTGATATTGTCCTTGCTTCTCATTGCTGCCTCCAGACAATTATTCCCAACTCCTTGGGAGAAAATGAAAATGTCAATCTATTTGAAACTCAATCAGCTAGAACTCTGTCTCCTCGGCGCTGACATCGGCTGACTCCCTGGTCCACCTTCCTCAGTCATCAAACTCTTTGGCATCCATTCTCCATCCTAGGTCCTGCCATTATCTTGCAGTTTTTCAGTATCCACATGTGATACATCTTGTCTTTTCTGTTCCTCAGTCCCCTCATTTCCAGACTCCCTTTCCACTCTACCTCAGCTCCCCATTCTTGTGGCCACATCCTGTCCTCCCTCCAGTGTAAGGAACTGTGTCACCTGGCTCTGTCTACAGGGATCTCGCCTTCTTGCTTACTCGATCATCTACTTCCACCAGACCAGTCTTCAGTGTTATCGGGACATCCTTGTTCTCCTCCCAACCTCTCTGCCTGTCCTTTTGTCACTTCCCTTATTTCGTCTACAGCAATCACACCAATGCCCAAAGCTCCATGGCCTCCCTGTGTTTCAGTCACATTTATGTGGAAAAAAAACCAATTCCAGGAAAAATCTTTGATCTGCTTGCTAGAGAAAGTCACAAAACAAAGCAAAAATAATTCCATTATAAGCTCACAATTCCCAACCTCAGGTGGGATTTAACCAGGCAGTCCTGCGAGGTTTCTCTAGTTGGCTAGTTTCTTTTCTTTTCTTTTTTTTTTTTTTTTTTTGAGACTGTTACCCAGGCTGGAGTGCAGTGGTGAGATCTCGGCTCACTGCAACCTCCGCCTCCCAGGTTCAAGTGATTCTCCTGCCTCAGCCTCCCAAGTAGCTGGGACTACAGGTGTGTGCCAGCACACCCGGCTAATTTTTTGTATTTTTAGTAGAGATGGGGTTTCACCGTGTTAGCCAGGATGGTCTTGATCTCCTGACCTCGTGATCCACCCGCCTCGGCCTCCCAAAGTGCTGGGATTACAGGCATGAGCCACCGCACGCGGCTGGCTAGTTCTTACTGTCTATCTTGGCCATCTTACACTGTGTCTGTATTTCTCAGTCCTCAAATTCCCCTACTCTGCCTTCATTCCTGGAGACCATAACCTACTTTATCGAGAAAAAGGAAGCCACCAAATGCCATCTCCCTCAAGCTCTCAGGAACATGCAAACTACTCTCCATCTGCCTCCGCTCACCACGTCACTGCTCTGTGACACGAGGCAGCTGTCCCTTCTCACTAAGGCCAGTCCCTTCATCGGGACCTGGCATTCCCGCTCCTTCCCCCTCTGAGCACATTTGCACTACATTTATTTTTTTTGTTTTGTTTACAAAAATAAATATTTCACTTCTTTTACTTAAATGGACCCTTCTTGTTTAAAAATTTATTCATCATCTTCCAGTTTAGAAAATCCTCTCTTGACCCAGCAACGCTCTTCAATGACAGTCTGACCTCTCTTCCCTTCATCAAAGTCAAACCTCCTGAGCACGTTTTCTACATCGACTGTCTCTGTCTGCTCTCCTCCTTCTCATTTTAAAACTCACCTGAAGGTGTCCTGTCTCCTAAATAGAAGCATCTCTTGCTGAGGTCCAAAATAACTTCCATGTTTGCAACTGCAGGGAAAACATTCCAGCAGCCTGCTGCTTGATTTCTCATTTTCATTGGCCACTACTGATCACTTCTTCCTGCTTCAAACATTCTCTTCCCTGGGCAGCCAAACCCTTTCTGTTTTCCTGCTTTTCCCCCCATCCTCTCCTTAGACCACCGTGCATGCTCATTCTTCTCTAAATAATTGTATTTCTTCAAAAGTCTGTCCTTGAGCTGTGCACGGTGACTCACACCTGTAATCTCAGCACTTTGGGAGGCCAAGGCGGGTGGATCACCTGAGGTCAGGAGTTCGAGACCAGCCTGGCCAACATGGTGAAACCCCATCTCCACTAAAAATACAAAAATTAGCTGGGTGTGGTGGTGGGCACCTGCAGTCCCAGCTACTTGGGAGGCTGAGGCAGGAGAATCTCTTGCACCCAGGAGGCAGAAGTTGCAGTGTGCTGAGATCGCACCACTGGACTCTAGCTTGGGTGACACAGTGAGACTCCATCTCAAAAAAAAAAAAAAAATCCTTGGTTCTCTCCTCTTTTTTTCACTTTATACCTTCTTTCTAGGTGGTTTTAATCACTGTTCTGGCTTCACTTACCATCTATATGATACTCTTTTTTGTTGTTTTTTTTTTTGAGATGGAGTCTCACTCTGTCACCCAGGCTGGAATGCAGTGGCACAATCTCTGCTCACTGCAACTTCCACCTCCCGGGTTCAAGTGATTGTCCTGCCTCAGCCTCCTGAGTAACTGGGACTACGGGCACGTGCCACCACACCTAGATAATTTTCATATTTTTAGTAGAGTTGGGGTTTCACCATGTTGGCCAGGCTGGTCTCGAACTCCTGGACTCTAGTGATCTGCCCATCTCGGCCTCCCAAAGTGCTGGGATTACAGGAGTGAGACACCGTACCTGGCCTTTTGCTAGGTATTCTTTTAGATACTCTTTTAATCTTCACAACAATTCTGGGGAGTAGGACCACCCGTTTTATAGCCCAGAAAATTGAGGAAAAAAGATGTTAAGTAAGTTTCTCGAGGTCAGGCAGGGAAAGTCATGTATGGTGCAGGGATTTGAAGCTGGAAAGGCTGACAGGAGAGTCTGAACCACTAGTCCATACCTCTTAAATAAGTGGCACAGACGAAACACATCCACCTGTAGCTCCAACAAAATACCGTGTCAAACCGTCCCATTCCCTCTTCAGTCAGTGAGGAGATCAGAAGGCTGGTAAATTGAACAAACTATCCTTTCTGATTACTGCTTGTTTTTATTCCTTTCCAGGTCCATTTTTCTTGTCTTTTGCATGTGTGTGTGAAAAGATTTTAAGCTTCTGATGTGATTTCTGTAATAGTTACACAACGATTCATGCTTTCTGTTTCTTCCTGTCAATTTCATTAAGTTATTTTTAAAATTATTTGTAGAGTTGGGATCTCACTATGTCTCTCAGGCTGGTCTCAAACCTTAGTTTCAAGTGATCCTCCTGCCTCAGCCTCCCGAAGTGCTGGGATTACAGGCGTGAGCCAATGGCCAGGCAAGTTTAACTATTAAAGTCTGAAGTTAGTCAGTGTGCTTATTCTCCTCCCAAATAATTCAAAGATCTTAGTATGCTTCATCTCAGGCGATGAAGATGAAATGCAGTGGTTGTCCTGTATTTTAGTGCTATTTTTTTCTTTACCCCATGGATGAGAAATTACTGTTGTTTTGTGGTTATTTGACTTTCTAGATCACCGGGTTTACTAGTTACTTTGTTCAATACCATCCTTCTGAAGGTCTCAGACCTTTCCTCTGGAATCATTTCTTTCTTCCTGAAGTACATCTTTTCATGGAAATTCCTTCAGAGAAGGTCTGTTAGTGGTAAATGCTCCATTTTTGTTTGTCTGAACACATTTTCATTTCCCCAAAAACTTTGAAAGAGACTTTCTTTTGGATACAATTCTAGGTTGATATTTCTATCCCACTGTCTTCTGACTTCCACTGGGCTGAGACATCTACTTTTGGTTTAATGCTCATTCCTTTGTAGGTAGTCTTCCTTTTCCTTCTGGCTAGTTGTAGATTTTTCTTATTGTTATTGTTGTTCTTTAGTTTTACCAGAAGGTGTGTGGTTTGAATTTCCTTGATTTTTATGCAACTTGATTTTTTTGAGACACTTGAATTTGAACATTGGTATCTTACATCACTTCGAAAAATTACTGACCATTATCTTTGAATATTACATCTTCTCCATTGCATTACCTTCTTCTGTAGTTTCAGTTAGACATTGGTTAACGTTCCTCCACAGAAGCGCTGTTGCACATTTCAATGGGAAAATTCTTTATTGTTGAGACTATTTCTTGCATTACAGGATATTTTATATTCCTGGTTCCCAGATACTAAATGTCATTCAGATGAAAGTGACTTCATACTTTTCCAAATGCCCCCAAGATAAGGAGCAACACCTCTGCTTGAGAACCACTCTGAGAAATCTTCCCTTTTTCAACTATGTTTTTTTACCTTTCATATTTTTAAAACTCTTTGCCTCTCTGTGCTGAATTCTGAGTAACTTATTAAGCTGTTTTCCATCACCAAATTTCTGTTCAGCTGTGTCTAATAATCTGTTTAACCTGGCCATTGAGTTTTTACCTTCAATTGTTTCGTTTTTTATTTCTTCAAATTAGGGAAATTTGGTCCCTTTGCAGATTTGTTTGGTCACCATTGATAGTCTTGTGTTCCTTTGCCATATTTACATTATCTTCTTTTATTTCTTTGAACTCAATATGTCATTGACTATATAAGAAACTTCGTAGGCCGGGCGCAGTGGCGCACGCCTATAATCCTAGCACTTTGGGAGGCCGAGGCGAGCGGATCACAAGGTCAGGAGTTTAAGACCAGCCTGGTCAACATGGTGAAACCCCCATCTCTATTAAAATACAAAAAAAAAATTAGCCGGGCGTGGTGGTGTGTGCCTGTAATCCCAGCTACTCAGGAGGCTGAGGCAGGAGAATCACTTGAACCTGGGAGTCGGAGATTGCAGGGAGGTGAGATCACACCATTGCACTCCAGCCTGGGCAATAGAAAAAAAAAAAAAGAAAGAAAAAGAAACTTCACTCTTATGTGTCACTAAGAAAGATACCAGGATCTCTTTTTAACAGACAAGCGTTCCTATAGTCTCCTGCTGTAGAGTAATATTTTTTTCTTTTCATTCAATACCTTCAGGGCACAGACAAAGTCTTGTCCATCTTCAGAAACTGATTAAAGATCTAGCACTTTTTCTTGAGATTTCCCTATAATCTGAATCAAGGCTTATGCTTTAGGAGAATCCAGGGAGACAGCGTATTAGCTTGCACTGCTGTAACAAAATACAACAGATTGGGTGGCTTAAACACACACAAAAAAATTGATTTTCTTAAAGTTCTGGAAACTGGAGTTTGAGATCAAGATGCCATCAGGATTCGGTTCTGGTGAGACTTCTCTTCCAGTCTTATAGACAGCTGCCTTCTTACTGTGTCTTCAGCTTATCCTTTCTCTGTCAGATAGAAAGAGCTCTGGAATCTTCTCCTCTGTTCATAGGAACACCAGTCCTATAGGACTAGGGCACCACCCTTATGACCTTATTTAACCTTAATTATGTCCTTAAGGGCCCTGTCTCCAAACACAATCACATTGGGAGTTGGGGCGTTCACATACGAGTTTTGGAAGGACACAATTCAGTCCATAACGGATGGTAACTGTAACAGAATTCAAAATTCAAAGGAAAATCTAGTTGGTACACCACAAAATGTATTTCAATTACATAAGTCTTTTCTGTAATTTCTAGAGTTTTATTTTATCCATCCATGGAACCATCTTTTTCTTTGCAAGTTAATACGTCAGGTATGCATTATATAATGTGTAATGAATGATGTTTCCATGTTACTCACAGTCAGAAGGACATGTACTTTCAACTGTGTGTCTAAAGGTGGTGATAATTTGCTTTGAGTAATACGCATTTCCCTATCCAGTCAATCTGCCAAACAATGGTACAGAAGACAACAGGGATATTTAGGTACAATCTGTGGATATGATAATGGAATATAGCTAAGTGGTCCACAGAGCGGTAGAATTTCTTCTCTGGCCCCAGTCAAGACCTTGTGGTCCTTCCTTGAGAACACAGTCTCCATCTGGTTCTCTCCGGTGCTGCCAATAGCCTGGAAGATGGGCTGCATTCCCCATTGATCCTAGTGCTGCCTGGCTGCCCAGAGGCCCTTGGTTCCTTGATCATTTCACTCCTGCCATGGTGACATCCTGGCACCTCATCTGCCAGCTTCCTCGGCTGTCCTCTCTGTTCCGTTGTGCAAGGAGATGTTCTGGGTCTCTTCCGTTCCACATGGGATCTGAGGGAGGCTTGGGGGTCACTCTCTGAAGTTGAGCAGACCATCCCAGGAAGAGGAGAAGATACACATCAACATATTTCTTCTACCTCTATTTTTCTTTCTCTTCTTGTCCCCATATCCTACTGAGTCAGAAGGCATTCATATCCCCCTTCCTTGTATATCACACCTTCTGAGTTTTTTTCTGTTTTAATCTTTGAAGGCTGGTTCTTCATATGTAAACAGGAGCTTTAACATTTTAGAAAAATTTCTTCTAAACTGTAACTCTTTTTTAAAGCCAAATGTTTCCAGAGTGGATATAGATGAGAAAGAACTCTAGATTCCTTTATTCATTTCCTTTACACATACTGGGATAAATAGTGACAAGGAAGTAGCTATTTGTCATGTGCCCTGGGTCACTCCACCAGCATCCTCCTCAGGATGGTACATAAGGGCCTCCCCCAGCAGAAGGAGGCATCAGACTTCCTCACCTCTCCTGAGTCCTCCTTCCTCACTTTACTCGAGTCCTCGCTACTGACACCATGGGTTGCTGTGGTTGTGGAAGTTGTGGTGGCTGTGGTGGCTGCGGTGGTGGCTGCGGTGGCTGCGGTGGTGGCTGCGGTGGCTGTGGCAGCTGCACCACCTGCAGGTGCTACCGGGTGGGCTGCTGCTCCAGCTGCTGCCCCTGCTGCCGCGGCTGCTGTGGGGGCTGCTGTAGCACGCCCGTGATCTGCTGCTGCCGCCGCACCTGCAGCTCATGTGGCTGTGGCTGTGGGAAGGGCTGTTGCCAGCAGAAGGGCTGTTGCCAGCGGAAGTGCTGCTGCCAGAAGCAATGCTGCTGCTAGGCGGCTGGCCTGGCTCTGCTTCTAGACTGAGATGCTGGGTCCTGCTTTCTCCAAGTAATGAGACTTTCCCCCATGCCCCTGCCTGCTTCTCTCCCAGACCTCCCTATCTGGTATCACCTGGGTGTCCAGGGACTTGCTCCTTTGGATTCTATAACCCCCTCTTTGAATGTAGTGGTTTAAAATCTTTTTATTAAAAAAACAAATCCAAATAGGAAATGGCCATTACCAAAATACAACCCCAGACTCATCCTTACAGATCAGTCTGCCTTGCTGAGCCCAGCCAAGAGGGTCATGATCCCAAGTGTTCTGTTTCCTGGGTATTCAGGTGGTCTCCACCTTCGTGTTTCTACTTCTCTACACCTGTATGGGCACTGTTTCCCACCTTTTCTATGAGTTCTGTTTCCAGTCACCACATAGCTACTGCTTATTTCCCTAATAAAACAATGTCAACAACCCCGAGTGCTTCTGTGTTTATTCTGCCATGTCAACAGGGGGAACATAAGATGTTTCTATCTTGCTGGGTGTGGTGGCTCACACCTGTAATCCCAGCACTTTGGGAGGCCGAGGCGGGTGGATCACTTGAGGTCAGGAGTTCAAGATCAGCCTGGCCAACGTAGTGAAACTCCATCTCTACTACAAATACAAAAATTAGCCAGATGTGATAGTGCGCGCCTGTATTTCCAGCTAATTGGGAGGCGGAGGCAGGAGAATTGATTGAACCCGGGAGGCAGAAGTTGCAGTGAGCCGAGATAGCACCACTGCACTACAGCCTGAGCAAAAAGAGTGAGACTCTGTCTCAAAAAAATAAATAAATAAAAAATAAATAAATAAAAAGAGATTTCTATCTCCTTGAACAAATTGAGTGACAGAGGCACCATGACCAGACCGCAGTGCCACCACCAGGCCTCTGGGGACCTGGCCTCCCTGCCACCTGCCCTTTCTCCATCTCTTGAGATTGGCACTTCCCTCAGGTATTTCCACACCTGCTGCCACGTACCCCTGTTCTTCTAAAGACCCCAAGAACCAGCTTACTTGTCAAAAAGTAACCATGCACCTCTCCAGATGCAGCTTCCTCAAAACAAATCTAAATACTTCACGTAAGTCCACATCGAACTGTAAACAAAAGTCAGGCCTAAACAAGCTAGAAAAATGGCCTGTCGTTTTTTCTAGAGAATTTTCAAGAGAATAAGGATAGTTATTCTCTTGCCTTTTCTATTCCCTTATTTCTGTTCTTTGTCTGTAAACTCTTGTGTTTGTGATTGTTGTCCCCGAGTTGTTCTGTGTACAAACTAAAGTCCTTAAAATGTTTCTCCATGGGGTATTCCTATGAGCCACAAAACTGCTATCTCTTATAAAGCAAACCTACATTCTCATATTTTTTTACCTTATTTTTTATTTCTATCTATATTTTTCTTTTCTTTTCTTTATTTATTTTTGAGACTGAGTCTCACTCCGTCACCCAGGCTGGAGTGCAGTGTTGTGATCACGGCTCACTGCAGGCTTGAACTTGTGGGCTAAAGTCATCCTCCCTCCTCAACCTCCCAAATAGCTGGGACTACAGGTGCATGCCACCAGGCTCAGCTAATTTCTTCTGATTTTTTGCGGACACAGGCCTTACTATGTTGCCGAGGCTGGTCTTGAACTCCTGGGCTCAAGTGATCCTCCTGCCTCAGCCTCCCAAAGTGCTGTGATTGCAAGCTTGAGCCACAGTGCCCAGTATCTTCTAACTTTATTAAAAGTGAAAGAACTGCAAATGCCTAAAAACTTGTAGTCAATAGAACAAAGAATGTTTTTAGTGCTTTTTCAAAGGCATGTTTCCCTCTACTAGTGTATTCCAAAGAGGAAAGGAACTACAATCAGTTTATTTAGTAAATTAAGCCAAGATGCGATATGAGGCATCTTTCACTGGGAGTGACCAAGGTTGACTACTCAATCTTTTACTTACATTGACTTTGAATACCAAGTGAGTTGACCAAAGCATTTGTGACTGTTATTATATTAACAACAAAGCAACCTTTGTTATGTTGTATAGTTGGTTAACAAATATGAACACAGAAACCAAGAGCACCTACATGACCTCTAAGGGCAAATAATTAATATGAGTGACATGTTCAGTGTCACTGTTAAGAATTGTGAGCCCCATTAGCCAATTTTTCTAGGACCCTATGCTTTACTAGCATAAATATACACGGAAACTTTGGAGTCAATACCTCCTTATTTAAACTAGTGGCTGTAGGCCGGGTACTGTGGCTTATACCTGTAATCCTAGCACTTTGGGAGGCCGAGGCAGGCGAATCATCTGAGGTCAGGAGTTCAAGACCATCCTGGGCAACATGGTGAGACCCAGTCTCCACTAAAATACAAATATTAGCCAGGTGTGGTGGTGTGCACCTGTAATCCCAGCTACTTGGGAGGCTGAGGCACAAGAAGCGCTTGAAACCAGGAAACTGAGGTTGCAGTGAGCCAAGATCACGGCACTGCACTCCAGTCTGGGTGATAGAGTGAGACTCTATCTCAAAAAAATAAATAAAATAAAATAAAATGAAATAAAGTAAAATAAAATAAAATAAAATAAACTAGGACTTTCCAGGAGGTGGTACTGCCCCCATGGGGTGCTTGGGAATTTGTAGAGGTGGTTTTTCGTTGTCACAATCAGGAGTACACTACTGGTATCTGTTGGGCAGGTGCAGGGATAGTAGATCCTGCCATATACAGGATAACTCCACAACAAAGACTTGTTTTGTGACGCATATGATTTTCAAAAGTCTCTTTGGCATTCAAATAAATGAAGCCCCTGTGTATAATTATTGGAACCCAGAATTCACTCCACTCTACATATAAACAGAGTATTTTTCCCATTAGCTTACTGTACAGTGAAGTTTCTAGGAAAGCAATAGCTATGTAAATTAAGAGAAGATTGCATTCTGGTTGGTTGGGAATTTTACCAAGCATGGTCCTTCATTTCAGCAAATCATGTCATTGATTGTCCCTCTGCAAAACAGAATTTACTTGCATGTCCATAGACAAGAATCAACTGCATTATCATCATTTCTTGGTGTTCCCATTAGTTCTCTGCATGGTTTTCGGTTCTCTATAACAGAGTTATGAAATAGGCAGTGGAAGGCTAACATCAGAAAACCCAGAAAGATGTACTATAAACGATGCGTAGTCCTCAGCTGGAGATACCCAGTAATATTTTTGCTTATTCCAAATTTCTTAGGCATTTGAATTAGTTATAGTAGATTAGTTTCAGGTCTTCTATTAACAGTATGTTACATTGCTCTTTCTGTGTATTTTTTATGCCAGGGGCACACTGCCTTCATTATTTTAGCTCTGTAATAGGCTTTTATATCTAGTTGCAGGAAGTCATCTCTCATTTTTTTTTTTTTTTTCAAATTATCCATCTCCGCAGGGAAGCGGAGGTTGCAGTGAGCAGAGATTGTGCCACTGCACTCCAGCATGGGCCACACAGTGAGTGAGAGCCCGTGTCAAAAAAAAAAAAAAAAAAAAAAAAAAAAAAAAATTATAGATGTGAAAACTGAGGCTCAGAAAAACATCTTTTCCTAAAGCGATTGCATACAAGAAGCATGTACAAAAGAATTACTCTACCTTGCCTAGGCATTCATGTGCTTCCATAAAAGTTCCCTATCTATTTTTTTAAGCAATAACAATTACACCTTAACAATATCTTAGTAATTGCTTTGCAGCTTTAGATTTTTAAAAGAGGCACAGCAGGAGACCAGAGGTCATGAGGCTCACCTGAGCCGAGATTCTCAGTTCTGTCCTCACTGGTCAAGCAGTCTAAGTGATGACCAGCTGGATCAGTGGTGAAATAACTGTTTCCTGACACCAGGACACAGCATTTCATGCTATGGCTTCCTGCAATCTGAGATCTGACATTGCTCAAAAGCTTAAATCTTATCAAAGAACATTTATGATTTCTCTTATTTATTTTTCTACATTTATTTTTCTTTCTAAAAGTCATACATGAAAACATTCTTTTAAAATTTTCAAATGATGTAGACAAAGCTACTAAGTTTCTCCTTACAAGTATCTCATCAATTCCAGTATGCTCCCCTGAGGAAATCAGTATTGTCAGTTTGGTGTGTCACTTTCCATACCTCTTCCCAGGTATTTGCATGTACCTGCAGAAACATAGGCTTTACTTTTGTGACTATTATCTTAAGTAGCACCGTATGACACTTATTGCTCTGCAGTGTCTTGGAGATCATTCCATGTTCGTATAAGGTCTACTTTATTCTTACTAATCGCTGCAAAGTATTCATTGGCATAAAAACACTGTGTTTAAATTTAATCAACTCCCTGTTAATGGGCATTTAGCATTGGTTCTAATCTCTTGTTCCTCCTTTTTTGTTACTCGCCATCAGGAGGATGAATGTTTCTTGAGGTTAAGTGTCAGTGTGGAATTGCTGGTGTCTTAGTTTGGTCTGCTATGACAAAATACACAAACTGGGTCTTATAAACAACAAACTTTATTTCTTACAGTTCTGGAGGCTGGGAAATCTAAAATCAAGATATCAGCAGATGTGGTATCTGGTGAAGGCCTGCTTTGCCACAGGTGGTGCCTTCTTACTGTGTCCTCATATGGTGGAAGCAAGGCTTCCCAATTAAAAAACAGAAGTGATAAGTAGTGTGATGAGCTACCTTATTGCAAGGTTTTTATTGATGCTACATCTTCTCTATTAAGTCTTTTGCAGTAGACACAATATGAAAGGGATATAATCCAATAGTAATTGTTTCTCTGGTTTTTTTTTTTTTTTTTTTTTTTTTTTTTTTTTTTTTAGCATCGCCATGGATATAGTATATAACTGTACAATTTCTGGAGAAACATTTTAACAATTGCTTCAACTAATCACTGATGTTCCAAACACTCAGTGTAACTTGAAAAATGTATTTTGCTGTCATCTGATTTCAGATGCTGCTTGGTAGTCATTAAAAAGTAGTAAATGAAAGCATTGCTCAGTTTGATTCACTTATTCATTTTGAGGTTAGTTTTTAAAATGGGCATTTTCAGCATTTGGTAGGTAATGTCTAGAATACTCCAAATTTTACTGCTGGCAAATTTATTTTTGTTAATATACTGGAAACATTTGTAGTACGATTGTAAACACAATTTGTAGATTTTCAAATCCTGTTAGTAATCATCCAGGCCAAGAGTAAATGTAGGGTGGTAATCATGTAAATAATCCAAAGCCTTTTATACTTCTGGTTTTTAAAAATATGTGAGAATAGGTGCTGAAGCCATATGGGGGAATAGGTTAGTGTGAAATTATTTAACTTCCTCTCATAAAAGGGCACATTATGTATGTTTTAGGTTTTTAGGTGTTTCCACTTATAGAAGTGAGACAATTTAATACTAAAATACCAACAAATCAGCCAGGCTCAGTGGCTCACACCTGTAATCCCAACACTTTGGGAGGCCGACATGGGATGATCACCTGAGGTCAGGAGTCAAGACCAGCCCAGCCAACATGTTGAAATCCTGTCTCTACTAAAAAATATAAAAAGTAGCTGGGCGTGGTGGCGGGCACCTGTAATCCCAGCTACTCGGGAGGCTGAGGCAGGAGAATTGCTTGAACCTGGGAGGCAGAGGTTGCAGTGAGCTGAGATAGTGCCGTTGCACTCCGGCGTGGGTGACAAGAGCAAAACTCAGTCTCAAAAAAAACAAAAACAAAAACAAAAACAGAAAAACGCAAAAACCAACAACCAAAACAAGAAAAGAGAAAAGAAATATACATTGTGGAAGGTCTAAATCGGTCTATTTAACATACGCATTACCTTTTATACTTATTTTTTGTGGCGAGAACACTTAAAAACTGCTTACTGATTTTCAAAGGAGCTCCATTTTGACTGATTTATTTTATTTTTAAATTTTTCATTTATGCATACTCACATTGGCGGTAATAGAGACTGATATATTTTAAATATAACCGCATCTTTGACTCATCATCTGACTAAAATGAGCAGCAGGGTTTCTAGTAAAATCCTACTGACTTAGAATCACTGTATCTGATTACAGATTACGGCCTAGCTCTGCACCTCCTGAATATGTGTATGTATGAAAGTGCATACATTCTGAGCATGGTATGTATTTTTATATCAGAAGTGGTCTAACATTCTAGTATAAACATTTCTAGTTGTTTCTTTGTTCACTCATTAGGAACAAAGGTGTTGACTTGGCTCAGGATCAGAATGCCGTAGAAATGAGAGCTGATTGTAATGGGTTTCCACTGCAAACACTGAGGAATGAAGAAGGCCATTTTAACTCTATAGTTAAGTGTGGTAAGGGCGAAGCTAAAGCGAAAGTCAGGGAAATCACACTCCACTTTAAATACTAGTTTCTACTTTTTCATAAAATGGTTCCACTTAATACCAAAATGGGTAGATACGATTTTCACAGCCAGGTGCAGTGGCTCACGCCTGTAATCCCAGCACTTTGGGAGGGTTAGGCGGTGGATCACTTGAGGTCAGGAGTTTGAGACCAGCCTGCCCAACATGGTGAAACCCCGTCTCTACTAAAAATACAAAAATTGGCTGGGCGTGGTGGCACCTGCCTGTAATCCCAGCTGCTTCAGAGGCTGAGGCAGGAGAATCCCTTGAATCTGGGAGGCTGAGGTTGCAATGAGTCGAGATCGCACTACTGCACTCCAGCCTGGGCAACAGAGTGAGACTCCATCTCAAAAAAAAGATAAGACTTTCACTTTATTTCTTAACTTTCTTCCTCCTAAGCTCTAATCAAGTTACTAAGAGGCAACAAAATATACAACAGCAAATGTTAAAAATCAAATAAGTAAAAGTTTCTTTTAAAAACAGGAAAGATCTAAGTAATCCTAGAGGGAGCTGGAGTTAGTTCTAGATTTACATAGAAAGTTGTTTCACTCACTTGAATCTTTTATAAGATATTTATACGGCCGGCACAGTGGCTTATGCCTGTAATCCCAGCACTTTGGGAGGCCGAGGTGGGTGGATCACCTGAGGTTAGGAGTTCAAGACCAGCCTGACCAACATGGTGAAATCCCGTCTCTACTAAAAATACAAAAATAAGCCGGGTGTGGTGGCAGGTGCCTGTAATCCCAGCTACTCGGGAGGCTGAGGCAAAAGAATCTCTTGAACCCAGGAGGCGGAGGTTGCAGTGAGCCGAGATCGCACCATTGCACTCCAGCCTGGGGGACAAAGGTGAAACTTAGTCTCAAAAAAAAGAAAAAAAAGATATTTATATAAAATTTAAAGCAAATAAAGAAACTGAGACAATAAGGGAAAGAATAAAATGTTTATATCTCCAGCATGTATTACTTTACTAATATCACTAAAATAGAATTTTTGAACCTATGATGACATTTAAAGAAACTTCTAGTATAGCAGAAATCTGATTTCACTGTGAAGTCCTATGCAGTACTGTCAGCTTCAGAAGTCCTTTTTGATACAATTCACAGCATGGCACTGATAAGGTGTCAAGTGAAATATGTGATGCCTGTTTCAGACTGAAGGCATATTTTATGATAGGCAAGAATTTCTTAAAATGTAGCATCAGCCAATCATCATTAAATCTCTGTATTAAACACGTGAATGAAAGTTGTTACTCTCCATAACTTGATGAGGTAGGAGAAGTGCTTGAGTTGATCCAGATTATAGGATTTACACGGTAGGAATATTTATTTGATAGGAAACAACTAGGTTGGCAATAAGGAGGGGTGAAGGCTAATAAAAAACTGGAACCCAAAAAGCTAGGGGAGTGTTATTCTTTTTTTAAAAAATTTTTATTATACTTTAAGTTCTAGGGTACATGTGCACAATGTGCAGGTTTGTTACATATGTATACATGTGCCATGTTGGTGTGCTGCACCCATTAACTCATCATTTACATTAGATATATCTCCTAATGCTATCCCTCCCCACTTCCCCCACCCCATGACAGGCCCCGGTGTGTGACGTTCCCCTTCCTGTGTCCAAGTGTTCTCATTGTTCAGTTCCCACCTATAAGTGAGAACACGCAGTGTTTGGTTTTCTGTTCTTGCGATAGTTTGCTGAGAATGATGGTTTCCAGCTGCATCCATGTCCCTGCAAAGAACATGAACTCATCCTTCTTTATGGCTGCATAGTATTCCACAGTGTATATGTGCCACATTTTCCTAATCCAGTCTATCATTGATGAACATTTGGGTTGGTTCCAAGTCTTTGCTATTGTGAATAGTGCTGCAATAAACATGTGTGCATGTGTCTTTATAGTACTTTCTAAAGAAATCAGATGATTTAAGAGTTTTCTCCCTCACTGCTGCAGAATTAAAATAAGCTGATTAAAATAATTGAGCTTTCTGCACACAGCACTAGGTTTGTTGTAGGGTTCAATAAATATCGGACTCATTTCCTAACTAAAGGCACCAGATCATGACTATATGATTGGGTCCTGTAGTGTTAGACTGAGGATACTTTTCCAGATATGTTGCTTTATTACTAATCAGCTTGATCATTAATCTACGAATATAGGATCTAACAGAAAAGGGGCACTTCTTTGCTTTCATGTGCTTTCCAAGTGGGCTAAGGGCCCCTTAATTCTTCAGCTTACTTACCTAACTCAGACTTGACTTTATCTTTACTTTGTGGGTACAAGTGTTCTTTTGAACTTTGTAAACTTTCACGGAATTTAGCATTTCTTGTAATCTTTGCATTTAAGTTTTTTTTTTTTGTTTTTTGTTTTTGTTTTTTTGTATCTTCCCTGAGAACATGTTGTAATTTGTTTTTCAAAGAAATAGTTGTGCAGGAATTACTAAAGTAGATAAGAAAAACTGGGTGTGATGGTAAACAGGAAAGATATATTAAGACTGGAGACGGTATCACTGCTCAGTGATCATAAGCATCAATATAAGTTTCCTATTCTTATATTCAGACAGCATTATGGTATCTAGCAATATTCAGAAGCAGTATGGTATCTAGCATGAGGTATTTAATACAGTACCATAAATATCTTATAAAATGCTATTCTTGGAACTGAAATTACTAAGATAAAATAATACGATATAATTAGGGGCTGTAACTAAATGGACGATGATGCATATGTAACTGTAACCTGAATGAATATTAAATAACCAACAAAGCTTGCCCACTTCTGGGGGTAACAGCTGGTAAGATTCCCCAAAGCCCACTCTCCCAGAAGATCCCTGTGAACTTTCATGTGGCCCACTGTGAAGATATAGTCGTGTTCCCTGAAAGGAAAGAAGAAACATACCTGTATCTTGCTAGCCAGTGTGTGAAATGGCTACATCCATTATTGTCAATACCCATACTACAGCAAAACACAGATTTTTTTGCTTGAATTTTGATTTGATGAAAAGCAACCTTGTGTCAGAGACAAGTCTGAGAAAAAAAAAAAGAAAAAAGAAAAGAAAGAAAGAAAAGGAACTTGATTCAGTTCTACCGGATGTTAATAACCTTTTCCTTTACTTCTTTTTTCCTTCTCCTTTTCCTTAATCATTGGCGTGAGGCAGCAGCCAAGGCCTGCAATGGCTCTGTATTCTCCTGGATCTTCCTTCAGCTTCTGCGACCTTTTGGTCAGCTACATACACGGTTAGCTCCATAACAAAGGGTTCCTTTTCCTGCAGGACACCCATGCTGCCAAGGTCACGGGCAACAGGAATTGACAAAGGGGGCTGTCTGTCCTCCTGGGCCCCAGCTCATAACGGTGAGCCTCAGCTAGTTCTTCCTCTCCTCCCCTTATATCCATTTTTCTGTCCTCACTTCTTGATCTGCGCACTTCGAGCTCCAGCAGAAGTACACAGCCTGGCAGAGAACGTGTAGCCAGGTCCTCAGTGGCCTAAGTTCCTGAGGAAGCCTGTGTCTATGACACAGCAGTCACACTTTACTTTGCTTATTGGTCCTCAGCCCAATTCCTTGTAGGTCTGCTTTAACTTACTAGAAGTGCTAAAACCACGTATCTATTCTCTGAATTGATTTAATAAAGACATTTACTACAATTAGGGCTTTTTTTTTAAAAAATGTGATGAGAATGTATTTGTGTTTAAAATAAAAACTGATTTTCTGAGCACTGTGGCTTACATCTATAATCCCAGTGCTTTGGGAGAAAGAGGTGAGAGATGATGTGAGGCCAGGAGTTCAAGACCAACGTGGGCAATATAGAAAGACTCTGTCTCCAAAAACAAAAATAAGGCTGGGCATGGTGGCTCATGCCTATAATCCCAGCACTTTGGGAAGCTGAGGTGGGCAGATCACTTGAGGCCAGGAGTTCAAGATCAACCTGGCCAACATGGTGAAACCCCCGCCTCTACTAAAAATATAAAAATTAGGCAGGTGTGGTGGCATGTGCCTGTAATCCCAGCTACTCGGGAGGCTGAGGCACAAGAATCACTTGAACCTGAGAGGTGGAGGCTGCAGTGAGCTGAGACTGTGCCACTGCACTCCAACCTGGGTGATGGAGTGAGCCTCTGTCTCGAAATATAAATAAAATAAAATAAAATAAAATAAAATAAAATAAAATAAAATAAAATAAAATAAATTACCTGGGTGATATGGTTTGGCTCTGTGTCCTCACCCAAATCTCATGTCAAATTGTAATCCCCACTGTTGGAGGAGGGGCCAGGTGGGAGGTGATTGAATCATGGGGCGGAGTTTACTCATGATACTCGTGTGTTCTCATGAGATGTGGTTGTTGAAAAGTGTGTAGCACTTTCCCCTTGGCTCTCTTCCTCCTACTCCTACCATGTAAGTCGTGCCCCTTTCCCCTTCACCTTCCGCCATGATTGTAAGTTTCCTGAGGCCTCCCCAGCCATGCTTCCTGTACAGGCTGCAGAATCGTGAGCCAATTAAGCCTCTTTTCTTTATAAGTTACCCAGACTCAGGTATGTCTTTGTAACGGTGTGAGAACAAACTAATACAACAGGTGTGGTGGCACACACTGTAGTCCCAGAGACTTGGGAAGCTGAGGCAGGAGGATAACTTGAGCCCAGATCAGAGCTGCAGTGAGTCGTGACTGCACCATTGCACTGTAGCCTGGGCAATAGACTGAGACCTTGTCTCTAAAAACATAAATAAATAAACATATAATAAAATAGCTAAAATGGTACATTAAAAAAAAAAAAGTCTGGGTGCAGTGGCTCATACCTGTAATTCCAGCACTTTGGAAGGCTAAGGTGGGAGGATTGTTTGAGGTCAGGAGTTTGAGACCAGCCTGTGCAACACAGTGAGACTCTGTCTCAAAAAAATTAAAAAATAAAATAAATTGAGAATGACATGAAATACATTTAAAGAATAAAAAATAAATAAATTTAAAAAGGAATAAAAATAAATATTTACCTCCTATTTCAAACTTGCATGTAGGAACAACAACAACAACAACAAAAATCCCAGAGTAATGCCAGATTCTAGAGCTAGACTGGAATTTCACAAGCAGGAGGCAATGAGAAAGTAAGCCCAAGCTTTTCTTGCAAAATGTCAACAAACATGAGTGTAGAACACTCCAGTTTCTTAGAAAATGTCTTCAAAAACAGAATTATCAGAAAATAAATGCAGATAGTTAGATTAACCTCTGACTCTTATCATGTGCTTCCCTCTGCCCTCTGAAGGAAATGTGAGAAGGGTCACAAGCTGCCTCAGGAGGAAAAGGCAAGAGTGTGACCAAGGTCCTGTCAACCTCATGCCAATTTTAACTCTTCAGCTGAGAGGGAGGATACAACAGGCAGGAAGGAAGCCCCCTAATGGGGAAACCATGATGAAAATTGGAGACCCTCACATCCATTCTTGTTTTTGTTTGTTTGTTTTGAGACTGAGTCTCACTCTGTTGCTCAGGCTGGAGTGCAATGGTGGGATCTTGGCTCACTGTAACCTCCGCCTCCCAGGTTCAAGTGATTCTCCTGCCTCAGCCTCAGGAGCAGCTGGTATTACAGGCAGCAGCCACCACACCTGGCTAATTTTTATAGTTTTAGTAGAGATGGGATTTCGTCATGTTGCCCAGGCTGGTCTCAAACTCCTGACCTCAGGTGATCCACCTGACTCGGCCTCCCAAAGTGCTGGGATTACAGGCATGAGCCACCGCACCTGGCCACCGTTCTTTAGAACTTCCTTCTGCAGTTTCTCCAGGTCCCAATGCTGGCTAAGACCACGTTGCCACCATCAATTCAACCTTTTCATTTTCTTTCTCTGTATTCATCTTTTTCTCTGCTGTCATCTCCATAATCAAATGGTGTTTGTTAAAAAGTAATATGTTCCGATGCCCGGCACAGTCGCTCATGCCTGTATTCTCAGCACTTTAGGAGGCTGAGGCAGTTGGACTGCTTGAGCCCAGGAGTTTGAGACCAGCCTGGGCAACATGGAGAAACCTCATCACTACAAAAAAATACAAAAATCAGCCAGGCATGGTAGTGTACACCTGTAGTCCCAGCCACTTGGGAGGCTGAGGTGGGAGAATTGCTTGAGCCCCAGAGGCAGAGGCTGCAGTGAGCAGAGATTATGCCACTGCACTACAGCCTGGGTGATGGGAGTGAGACCCTGTCTTAAACAAACAAACAAACAAACAAACATAAAACATAAGCAGGATATATGGAATAGATGGTATCTCTTAATTTTACACTGATTAAATGGAGCCTCAAAGAGTATTATATAACTTACACACTTTGTAAGGAATAGAATATGATTGAGAATTAGTCCATCCAATTAAGGTTTAATCACATGGTCCCTTGATAAAGGATACAACAAAAGTAGAATTGTTGGGTTCCCTGCTTTCTAATCAATCCTTTCTTAATCAGAAGTATTCTTGGTTGGGCACAGTGGCCCATGCCTGTAATCCCAGCACTTTGGGAGGTCGAGGTGGGTGGATCACCTGAGGTCAGGAGTTCAAGACCAGCCTGGCCAACGTGGTGAAACCCATCTCTACTAAAATTTAAAAATTAGCTGGACATGGTGGCACATGCCTGTAATTCCAGCTACTCAGGAGGCTGAAGCAGGAGAATCACTTGAACCCAGGGGTGGAGGTTGCAGTGACCTGAGATCGTGCCACTGACTCCAGCCTGGGCGACAGAGCAAGACTCCATCTCAAAAAACAAAACAAAACAAAACAAAAAAACCGTGTTCTTGACAGTGATCTCTGAATGTGCACAGATAGCACTGCCATTTTGTGAAATTGACTTAAAGAATGTTTACTTTGACAAGGTAAAGTAAAAACACCTTACACTTCAATAGCTTCTCTTGCCTTGTTATATATGTGAAAATTATACGATGATGTCTTATGATTCCATAAAACTTGAATTATAATATGCTGGGTAGATACAAAGGGAACATCCCCTCTTTTCCCCCACATAATACTGTTCTGGTTTCAGTCAACTCTGGTCACAATATAACATGGAATGCCTAAGAGATTCAGAAGAGTTTTGGTTCTCTGAATCTCAATTTCTAGCAAAGAGAAAGATAATGGACAGAAGAAGGCATAGAGGAAGGTGCAGATGTCCATCCCAAATGGCTGCTCCTTTCCTTCCATCTGAACTTGGGGGAATAGAAGCCACATGCAGAGCCACAGAGAAGGCAGAGCAGTGAAGGAGCTACTGGCAATAGTCTACTAATGTCTTCCTTTAAGAGCAGGTGAACTGGCTGGGCACAGTGGCTCACGCCCATAATTCCAGCACTTTGGAAGGCCTAGGTAGGAGGACCACTTGAGCCCAGGAGTTCAAGGCCAGTCTGGGCAACTCAGGGAGACCTCCATCTCTATTTACCAATATAAAATTTAAAAAAAGAGTAGTTGAATTGATGCTCCAGAGGATCTTCTGGGCTGAATTTGGGCTGTGCTTGTTATTCCCGTGTGTGTGTGTGTGTGTGTGTGTGTGTGTGTGTGTGTGTGTGTAAATTTATGGGACACAGTGTAATTTTGTTACATGAATAGATAGTCCAGTGGTGAAGTCAAGGCTTTTAGTGTGTCCATCACGAGAATGATATACATTATACATCTTAAGTAATTTCTCATAATCCACCCCTCCCAGGACCCCCACCCTTCCTGAAATGCAATTCAGGCACAATAAAGAATGAAATCATGTCTTTTGCAACAAGATGGATGGAACTGGAAGCCATTATCTTAAGTGAAATACTTCAGATACAGAAAGACAAATATGGCATGTTCTCACTTATAAGAAAGAGCTAAATAACGTAGATACATGGATGTAGAGCTTGTCTTTTGTTTTGACTTGATCCTTCTCACCCTAGAGCTGTCTGAGATGTGACTGTATCTGCCGTTTGTGTTTCTGAGGCAAACTGCATTCCTCCCCTATTTTGCATTTAGTCTAGCCACGAAAAGTAGCGGTGTTTAGGCTTCCAATCAGTGTCATTCTCCATGCACCCTTTTCTTGGCTTTACTTGGAGAATATAAAACTAGCCCAATGGTTCAAGTCTTCACTTAGGACAGACAAAATTTCTCATTTTGTTTTAACAAGGACAAGTGGTGGATTCTTTAAATGAGGGAAGGTGATTGCGGGGAGGAAAATGGTTCTTGGAACAGGGTAAATTTCTGATTTAAGTGACATTTCTATCCCAAAGCAAGTGAAATGCTGCAGCCTCTTATCTTCTCCTGCTTGTATTTCCATGACCTGCAGATATATTGGGATAAATCCTGGGAGCAGATGATGTACCTTCTAGGAACTGCTTAAAAAAATGGTGAGATGACCTCAAAGAAGAATAAATACTCCCTTTGGAGAAATATTTGTTCAAGTCTTCCTTTACCTTGTAAGACTTTAATTTTAGGTCCAGGGCAATAGGATCATCTGGTCAGAATTTACAATTTGAGATACTGTATAAATAAAGCATTTGAGTGTTCTGAATCCCAGCCTTCCTCCACTACTTTTGTGTGTGTGGAAAAGCAAACAGGTGACACTAAGTAAGCTTCACTGAAATGAATCCCGGTTAAGGTGAATACAAAAATGTGAATCTTTGTTATTTATTCTCCAAGAATCATAAATGTCTGTCTGTGAGTGTAAACGTAAACTAAGCATATATCCTTCTTTGAGGCCACATTTCTCTCTGGTTCTGGTATTAGAGAAGAAAAACTCTTCTGTCCACCCTGTAGAGAGAAAAATCTATATACACAGATGATTACTGTAGGAACAACCCCAGATTGGCTCAATAAATTTTGGCAGTGATCCATGACTGAAACAAAGTCAAAAGCAGGTAAGCAGATCGGCCACTGGAATATCCTTATTAAAAACTAAACTGAGTGGGCCAGGTGCAGTGGCTCACACCTGTAATCCCAGCACTTTGGGAGGCCGAGGCTGGTGGATCACAAGGTCAGGAGATTGAGACCATCCTGGCTAACATGGCGAAACCCCATCTGTACTAAAAATACAGGAAAAAAAAAATTAGCCAGGAGTGGTGGTGGGCGCCTGTAGTCCCAGCTACTTGGGAGGCTGAGGCAGGAGAATGGCGTGAACCCAGGAGGTAGAGCTTGCAGTGAGCCAAGATTGCACCACTGCCCTCCAGCCTGGGCAACAGAGCAAGACTCCATCTCAAAACAACAACAACAACAACAACAACTAACTTGAGTGTATTTGATAAAACTGGAATTACCTTTCCAAACTCTTTCCTAGTTTAGATCATGGTTTCAGGTTGATTTTTCATAGTACTAATCTGACTGGTAACTCTTCGTGTGTCTTTTTCTTCATGAAAAAAATCAATGATTATTTTGAAACAGTTTATAGGTCAAGATTAAGTTTTGTCGACCTACAAGTGAAATGGAGGGATCACTAATAAATAATCACTCCAGGATAATGTTTTGCATAGTGCATCCATGACAGTCTCCTAGCAGGGAATGAAAATGACAAACTGGAGTCCACAGAATTTTGCTAGGAAGGGAAGGAAGCTAGTAGTCATGAGGTCTCTTAAGTGTTAAACCCTGAAGGAGACTTTCCATTCTTGTCAGTAAAATGTACACATAGTCTGTAGCTATTGATAAATTGAAAACAGGTATTCAGATACACACATTCTTTAAAATGTGTTTTAAGGTTGGTCAAATTACTGGTGGAGAAAAAGATAATAGATACAGACATGATAGGCTAGGCACGGTGGCTCACACCTATAATCCCAGCACTTTGGGAGGCTGAGGCAGGCAGATCACTCGAGGTCAGGAGTTTGAGACCAGTCTGGCTAACACGGTGAAACCCCATTTCTACTAAAAACTACAAAAAAATAGCCGGGCGAGGTGGCGGGCGCCTGTAGTCCCAGCTACTCGGGAGGCTGAGGCAGGAGAATGGCGTAAACCCAGGAGGCGGAGCTTGCAGTGAGCTGAGATCCAGCCACTGCACTCCAGCCTGGGCGACAGAGCGAGACTCCGTCTCAAAAAAAAAAAAAAAGAAAAAACAAAAAATTAGCAGGGTGTGGTGGCAAACACCTGAATTCCTGGCAACTTAAGAGGCTGAGGCAGGAGAATTGCATGAACCCGGAAGGAGGAGGTGGCGATGAGGCCGAGATGACACCACTGCACTCTAGTCTGGGCAACAAAGTGAGACTCAATATTTAAAAAAAAAAAAAAAAGAAAAAGATACAGACATGGCAAAAGTTTCTTCTAGAGCATTACAGTTAAAGTGAATATAGGTGGACCACAGGATCCACAGGATTGTGTCTCTCTTTTTTTTTTTTTTTTTTGAGACGGAGTCTCACTGTGTCACCCAGCCTGGAGTGCAATGGTGTGATCTCAGCTCACTGCAACCTTTGCCTCCCGGGTTTAAGCGATTCTCCTGCCTCAGCCTCCTGAGTAGCTGGGACTACAGGTGCATGCCACCACACCTGGCTAACTGTTGTATTTTTAGTAGAGACAGGGTTTTACTATGTTGGCCAGACTGGTCTTGAACTCCTGACCTTGTGATTCACCCGTCTTGGCCTCCCAATGTGCTGAGAATACAGGCATGAGCCACCGTGCCTGGCCATAGGATTATGGTTTCTTTTGTTTGTTTTTTTGAGATGGAGTCTCACTCTGTCACCCAGGCTGGAGTGCAATGGCACGATCTCGGCTCACTGTAGCCTCTGCCTCTTAAGTTCAAGCGATTCTCCTGCCTCAGTCTCCCGATTACAGCTATGCACAACCACACCTGTTTAATTCTGTAGTTTTAGTAGAGACGGGGTTTCTCCATGTTGGTCAGGCTGGTCTCGAACTCCTGACCTCAGGTGATCCATCCACCTCAGCTTCCCAAAGTGCTAGGATTACAGGCATGAGCTACTGCACCCGGCCATGTCTCTTACTTGGAATAGTTTTGTATTCAGATAATCATTGTTTTGTTTTTAGAAAAGAAGCATAGCAACCACAAAAGGCCATATCGAGAAAGAAATAATTGAAAATTAACTTTTTTCCTTAGGTTCAAAATATATCTCCATTTAAAAACCAACCTCTATTGGTCTGTTCTCACACTGCTATGAAGAAATACTTGAGACTGGGTAATTTATAAAGGAAAGAGGTTTAATCGACTCACAGTTCAGCATGGCTTGGGAGGCCTCAGGAAACTTACAATCATGGCAGAAGGCTAAGCATCTTCTTCACAAGGTGGCAGGACAGAGTGACTGCAGGCAGCGGAAATGCCATATGCTTATCAAACCATCAGATCTCATGAGAACTCAGTCACTTCCATGAGAATAGCATGGGGGAAATCACCGCCATGATTCAATAGCTTCCACCTGGTCCTGCCCTTGACACGTGGGAATTATGGGGATTACAATTCAAGGTGAGATTTGGGTGGGGACACAGAGCCAAGCATCACATCCTTAAAAAAATAATAAAGTAAAAACCATCCCTATTTATAATTTAAATACTAAAAGGGAAGGGTTGCTGTTCAGAGTTATAAATCACATTGGAACAATGTATAAAACCTACTGCATCTGAAAAAATACAAGTACGCAGATAATCTTAAATGTTCTGAAAGTTCTCAACAGCTCACACTCAGGACTCAGCTCAGTGATCAGTAGTTTCTTTCTGTCATGAGTTTCTTGCCCTGAGCAGGTGGAGTTGATTGGCCCTCCTAGCATGCATCTGGGAATCTGCTCTTTTGGCCTTAACCTGTCTCTGGAAGAGCATGTGTCTGGCTACTGATCGTATTTATCTTACTGCTAGTCTGCTAATCCTTAAAAGAGGGACCATGCCATCCTTTTTACTTTAAATTCACTGATTTTTTTTTCTTTAGAATATGGGGTCTCTGTCACCCAGGCTGAAGAGCAGTGGCAAAATCATACGTCACTGCAGCCTCAAACTCCTGGGCTCAAATGGTCCTCCTGCCTCAGCCTCCTGAGTAGTCAAGACTACAGACTCACACCCAGCAAAATTTTTAAAAAGTTTTTTGTAGAGACCTGGTCTCACTATGTTGTCCAGGCTGGTCTTGACCTCCTGGCCTCAAGCAACCCTACTGCCTTCGCCTCTCAAAGTGCTGGGATTGCAGGCATGAACCACCACACCTCGCCAACTGTCACTGATTTTATGGTGCCCAGTAAAGGGCAGTTATGTAAGAAACTTTTGAAATATAAAAATCCTTTAGATCAAAATGTTTTCTAGCTACTCCTGAGTTATTCTAAAATATACTTTAAAATTCACAACACTTAATTTCCCTGCAATCCTATAAGTTGACATTTTGCTGGTTAGTGGTCCCCAAACTTTTTGGCACCAGGGACTGGTTTTGTGGAGGACAATTTTTCCACAGACTGGGTAGAGGGGATGGTTTCAGGATGATTCAAGCACATTGCATTTAATGTGCACTGTATTTCTTTTCTTTTTTCTTTTTTTTCAGACAGAGTCTCACTCTGTCACCCAGGCTAGAGTGCAGTGGCACGATCTTGGCTCACTGCAACCTCTGCCTCCCAGGTTCAAGCAATTCTCGTACCTCAGCCTCCCGAGTAGCTGGGATTACAGGTGCCCGCCACCATGCTAGGCTAATTTTTGTATTTTTAGTAGAGATGGTGTTTCACCACGTTGGGCAGGCTGGCCTCAAACTCCTGACCTCAAGTGATCTGTCTGCCTCGGCCTCCCAAAGTGCTGGGATTACAGGCGTAAGCCACTGTGCCTGGCCTTGGGCACCGTATTTCTATTACTATTTCATTGTAATATATAATGAAATAATTATGGAATTCACCCTAATGTAGAACTAGTGGGAGCCCTGAGCTTGTTTTCCTGCAACTAAATGGTACCATCTGGGAGTGATAGGAGACAGTGACAGACATCAGATATTAGATTCTCATAAGGAGCATGCAACCTAGATCCCAGCACGCACTGCTCACAGCAGCGTTCCCACTCCTATGAGAATCTAATGCCTCCGCTGATCTGACAGGAGGCAGAGCTCAAGTGGTAATGCGAGCGATGGGGAGCAGCTGTAAATACAGATGAAGCTTTGCTCACTCACCTGCCGCTCACCTCCTGCTGTGCGGCCCAGTTCCTAACAGGCCACCGACCAGTGCCAGTCCATGGACCGGGGAAACAGGGACCCCGCTCTGGATTTTATCTTTCATGAATGGATACAATACTCTCCTGTGTTGAGTATAGAGCAGGGTGGTATCATAGAAAGACCACAGTGGTCAGACATACTTGAGTTCAAATTGCACCTTCACTATTTCCTGCAAGCTTGACTTTGAACCAGTTTCATATGCCTATGAGGCTCTTTCCTGACTGAGGAATCACAGTTGGGATTGATCATCAAATGACACCCCAAAGTGACTGGTGCTTATATGAGGGGTCGTTATTTTAAAAATTTTTTTTCATTAATGAGATACCAAATAAAAAATTTTAATTTTTCAGTATCAGGTCTAATTATTATTATTAATTTTTTTGAGACAGAGTCTCACTATGTTGCCCAGGGTGGTCTTGAACTCCTGAGCTCAAGCGATCCTCCCACCTTAGCCTCCCAAAGTGCTGGGATTTCAGGCATAAGCCATGGTGCCTGACCAGGCCTACTTATTTTTTTCTTCTGTTGTTTGTTCCTTTTAATTATAAATGCACATTCAGTAATTCATTCACATTACCAAAAATATAAAACCACTATAATGGTTGCATAGCAAATCTCCAGCTCCTTATTCTTCAATGCAGATTTATTTCCCAAGAGGTTAAATGCTTTTTTGTAAAAGTAGTATTTTAATTTACTGGTGGGTTATTCATTTGGTGCAAGCATCAGATGCCAGAGAATGTGATGTCTCCCTCCCATTTCCCATTACTACACAGCGGACAATCATTGGTATGAGTTTCATTTGTTTATTGATTTATTTGTTTGATTGTTGGTTCGTTTGTTCTAGACAGGGTCTCACTCTGTCACCCAGGCTGGAGTGCAGTGGCGCGATCTCAACTCACTGCAACCTCCACCTCCAGGCTCAAGCGATCCTCCTTTCTCATCCTCCTCAAGTAGCTGGGAGTACAGGTGTAAGCCACCATGCCCAGCTAATTTTTGTATTTTTTGTAGAGACAGGGTTTTACCATGTTGCCCAGACTGGTCTCGAATACCTGAACTCAAGCAATCCACCTGCCTCAGCCTCCCAAAGTGCTAGGATTACAGGCATGAGCCACCGTGCCTGGCCTCATTTGTCTTTTTAGAAAAGTTATATGCATATGTAAGCCAATACAGATGTTTTTCTCCTTTTTATACAAATGCCGAGTTGCTGCATTCATTATTACTTTGGTGCTTGACTTTTTTCCACTTGATAATAGAGCTCTTAGAGTTCTGTGTCACTAAAGATCTTCCTCATTTTTTAGCAGTTAATTTTGTTATAGGTGAATATGGGAATGAATCATAATGCATTTTTTTGTCCCCTTTGGGTCTCACTCTGTCGCTCAGGCAGGAGTGCAGTGGCACAATCTCAACTCACTGCAACCTCTGCCTCCCGGGTTAAGTGATTCTTATGCTTCAGCCACCGAGTGACTGGGATTACAGGCATGCACCACACTCGGCTAATTTTGTTGGTTTTAGTACATACGGGGTTTCACCATGTTTCCCAGGCTTGCCTACAATTCCTGGCCTCATGTGATCTGTCCGCCTCAGCCTCCCAAAGTGTTGGGATTACAGGCGTGAGCCCCTGCACCTGGCCTCCTTTCCAATTTTTGACTTCTGATTTTTCTTGTTTGTCGAATTGTGATGCCTAACACCTCCAGTATAATACGTTAAAAAAGAAGGATAATGGACTGAGTGCGAGGTGGTTCACGCCTGTAATCCCAACACTTTGGGAGGCTGAGACAGGCGGATGACCCGAGACCAGGAGTTCGAGACCAGCCTGACCAACATGGTGAAACCCCGTCTCTACTAAACATACAAAAATTAGCTGGGCAGGGTGGCGGGCGCCTATAATCCCAGCTACTCAGGAGGCTAAGGCAGGAGAATTGCTTGAACCCGGGAGGCAGAGGTTGCAGTGAGCTGAGATTGTATCATTGCACCCCAGCCTGGGTGACAGAGCAAGATTCTATCAAAAAAAAGAAGAATAGCAGCCATTCCTTCCTTGCCTTCAATGTAAGTAGGAATGTTACCCGTTTTCTCCACTAAGTGAGTGCATTGGTTCTTGGGCTGGATCTTAGTCCAGTGAATGAATTTGGGGATTTGGAGAGAAGTATAGTTGAGAAACATATTAGTCCATTATCACATTGCTATGAAGAAACACCTAAGACTAGGTAATTTGTAAGAAAAGGCGTTTAATTGGCTCACAGGCTATATAGGAAGCATGGCAGCATCTGCTTCTGGGAGTCCTCAGGGAGCTTTTACTCATGGCAGAAGACAAAGTGGGAGCAGGCATCTTCACATGGCCAAAGCAGGAGAAAGAGAGAGCGAGGAGGTGCTACCCACTTTTAAACAACCAGATCTTGCGATAACTCGCTGTCATGAGAACAGCACTGAGGGGATGGTGCTAAACCATTCATGAAGGATTCACTCCCATGATCCAGTCACCTGCCAGCCGGCCCCACCTCTAACACTGGGGATTACACTTCAACATGAGATTTGGTGGGGACACAGATCCAAACCATATCAAAATGCAATTAAAGATTTTTTTGATTTGTTTTAGAGACAGGGTCTTGCTATGTTGGCCAAGATGGTCTCATACTCCGACCCTCAAATTATCCTCTCACCTCAGCTTCCCAAATTGCTGGGATGACAGGTGTGAGCCACAGCTGCCAGCCCTGATATAAATCTTGACTCAGCATTCTTTATTCTCACTGTCAGACTGCTCAATGCATCCCTTCTTGAAGTTTCGAAAAACAGGTATGTTCAGATAATTTTCAGCAGAATTCATCAAAAAAATGTTAAAAACTCTTTAAAATGTTGACACATTTTATGTAGCACAATTGCTGCCATTTAAAAATTAGGTGTTTTGGTCGGCATGATGGTTCACATCTGTAATCTCAGCTCTTTGGGAGGCCGAGGCAGGCAGATCACCTGAAGTCAAGAATTTGAGACCAGCCTGGCCAATATGGTGAAACCCCATCTCTACTAAAAATATAAAAATTAACCAGGCATGGTGGTGCGCACCCATAGTCCCACCTATTCAGGAGCCTGAGGCAGGAGAATGGCTTGAACCCAGGAGGCGGAGTTTGCAGTGAGCCAAGATCACGCCACTGCATTCCAGGCTGGGTGAGAGAGCGAGACTCTGTCTCAAAACAAACAAACAAACAAACAAACAAAAAACAGGTGTTTCATTCCACTCCCTCCATCAGTGTTTTCTTATTTCTAATACTTCTAGAAACCTCCTTTAAGTGTTCCTATTTTAGACAGACATCACACAGGTGCTGTTTTTTGGGAGAGGGGGATGAGAGTCTTACTCTGTTGCCCAGGCTGGAGTGCAGTGGTGCAATTATAGCTCACTGCGGCCTCTGACTCCTGTGCTCAACCCATCCTCCCCCCATGACCTCCCAAGTAGCTGAGACTACAGGCACACACCATGCTGCCCAGCTAATTTTTTAATTTTTTAGTAGAGTCAGGTCTCACTGTGTTGCCCAGGCTGGTCTTGAACCTCTGGCCTCAAGCAAAACTCCCACCTTGGCCTCCCAAATTGCTGGGATTACAGGAGTGAGCCACTGCACCTGGCCCATAGATGCATTAACACCTCTATATGGTGGTGGAGAGAAGGCTCCCTGCCTCTCCCAGGCCACTGGGAAATGACCTGAGTGTCATTCTGCAAATACACAAGAGGGTCTGGAGCTATTCTTGAGGTAGACTTTCAACAGCAAAACTCAGAGCACAACATGGAAAATAATCATAAAAAATTAAATAATAATACTATCAAATCATAACTTGTGAATAATGCTGTTATCAGAGTTGAAGACAAGCCCTTAGAAATGGGATAAACCTTGTAATTCTCTTGGAGAACTATAACTTAAACAGAAATACACTTATTAGAAGAAGAAACAAAATGGATCTTTTGACAAAAAGGTCCCATGCGTTGACTTCTTTGGTAAGATCAAACAAGTATTTAAGCCAAGCAATAGGGTCCGTCCAGTTAGTGTTTCTCCCCACAAATGGTGAATACCAACTCCAGGATGGCTGGAGTTTTCTCATGGTTTGGTTCCACACCATCTGCATGTCCGTACAAGTGAGAAAAACCAGAATTTTCCAGCTGCTACTGGTCACAGGGGGGTCCCCAATATGGGTTGTTTAATTATGACGATGGGTTCTGTCAATTGCATCCAGTAAAATTGGGCAGATAGAGAACTCGTCTAAAGCTGAGGTTTCATTGTGGTTTTGAAAGGTCCATTGGAATCCCGATTTGCAGAAAGCATGTCAAGTTATGGCAAAACATATGCCACCCATCTTAAAATCCTTCCTTATTATTGCATAGCTTTAAAAGCCACTGCTGCAATTATTGCAATGAGGTTAGAGTTTTGTTGACATGATGGCATTACTCTCTTCCTCTGGGTGAGACATATCTGGATTCTCGCTTGGAGCAGGGCTCTGTACATCCTTCTGGGATTTGGTTGAATAGATAATATACATGCTTCTCATTAGGAAAATTCCAGCAATTACTGCAAAATAGCTCCCATAAACTAAAAACTGGAGAAAAACAAATAATTAGCCACATATAAAATATGACCATCTATGTCAATGATAATACAACATAATACTGTTGGTTTGCTTGGATTATGGGTTAACTGAGACCCAGGTTTTTAATGTGGGGTCATTTAGGTTGAACAATACTGTCCTATCAAGTAAGAAATCAAGATCAAGTAAGAAATCAAGATCAAGTAAGAAGATGTAAGCAATACAGTGACTAAGAGTCTTGGCTTCAGAGCAGGTTGCTTGGGTTAAAATCATAGCTACTATCATCAATAGTAAAAAACAAAACAAAACAAAAAAACACTAAAATTCATTAATTTGTCTCTATGTCTTTGTTTGGAGGCTGGTGCAATGTTACATTCAATGTCTCCAAGAATAAATTTAAGCACTGAAGTTACTTCTTACCTGCATTATCCAGGTAAATGTTGTCCTAGTTGCAATTATTGCTCAAAACATACTTGGTGTGTTAAAGTATGATAATTAAGGAGTTGTATATATTAAAATTTGCTTAACCAAGGAACTCAAGAAATTTAAATATTGCTTGTAGCAAGGTTGAGAAACCTTTGAGGTTACCTAGTTGAAAACAGAAGTATTACAGCTTACCTGAATGCTGATTGGCAAGTTGAGCCCTCTCTGATCTACTACAATCACAGTTATGATGGTCTGAATCACCAAGGCAATAAAGGTGTTGATTCCAAATACCAGGGCATAGCGTTCCACACTCAGATTAACTGCAATCTGAAATCTATCATTAAACATAAATAAGCATTTTAACCATAACATGGGTGGAAGTCTTCAAAAGATAGAAATTAGTGGGGGGCCTGTGTCACCCACCTCCAGCTCCAGGTAGTACAGCAAAGAGAAAGAGAGAGACTATCTAGGAGAAAGTGAGGGAAAATAACAAGCGTCTCTGTCTGGTAATCCAGAAAATTCTTCTGGATCTTATCCAAGATCACCAAAGCAGTACCTCTTAGAGTCTGCTAGAACCACAGTGTTACTGGGCTTGGGGTGCTCCCTAATGCAGACAAAGTTTAGATCATAACACCCAAAACCTTCTGAATACCTAGAAAGCCTTCCCAAGGAGGACAGGTACAAAAAAGCCCAGAGAGCAAGGACTACAATAAATACAACTCTTCAATACCCTGACACTGATGGACATCCATAAGCATCAAGATCATCCAGGAAAACATGTTCTCAGTAAACAAACTAAATAAGGCACCAGGGACCAATCCTGGAGAAACCGATATACGACCTTTCAGACACAGAATTCAAAATAGCTGTGTTAAGAAAACTCAAAGAAATTCAAGATAACACAAACAAGGAATTGAGAATTCTGTCAGATAAACTGAATAAAGAGATTGAAATAATTAAAAAGAATCAAGCAGAAATGCTGGGGTTGAAAAATGCAATTGACATACTGAAGAATGCATCAGAATCTCATACCAGCAGAACTGATCAAGCAGAAGAAATAATTAGCAAGCTTGAAGACAAGCTATTTAAAAATACAGTCAGGAGACAACAGAAAAAAGAAGAATGAGGCACACCTACAATATCTAGAAAATAGCCTCAAAAGGGAAAATCTAAGTTATTGGCCTTAAAGAGGAGGTAAAGAAACAGATGAGGTAGAAAGTTAATTCAAAGGGATAATATCAGAGAACTTCCCAAAACTAGAGAAAGATATCAATATCCGAGGACAAGGTTACAGAACATCAAGCAAATTTAACCCAAAGAAGACTACTTAAATGCATTTAATAATCAAACTCCTAAAGGTTAAGGATAAAGAAAGGATTCTAGGCTGGGCGTTGTGGCTCACACCTGTAATCCTAGCACTTTGGAAGGCCAAGGCAGGTGGATCACAAGGTCAAGAGATCAAGACCATCCTGGCCAACATGGTGAAACCCCATCACTACTAAAAATACAAAAATTAGCCAGGCGTGGTGGTGTGTGCCTGTAATCTCAGCTACTCAGGAGGCTGAGGCAGGAGAATCACTTGAACCCAGGAGGTGGAGGTTGCAGTGAGCCGGGATTGCAGAGCAAGACTCCTTCTCAAAAAAAAAAAAAAAAAAAAAAAAAAAAGGATTTTAAAAGGAGCAAGAGAAAGGAAATAAATAACATACAATAGAGGCCCCATGTCTGGTAGCACACTTTTCAGTCTTAGAAAAGACTTAGAACCAGGGAGTGGCATGACATATTTAAAGTGCTGAAGGCGAAAAACCTTTACCCTAGAATGGTATATCCAGTGAAAATATCAAACCTGAAGGAGAAATAAAGACCATCCCAAACAAATAGAAGCTGAGGGATTTCATCAACACCAGACCTGTCCTACAAGAAATGCTAAAGGGAGTACTTCCATCTCTAAGAAAAGGACGTTCATGAGCAATAAGAAAACATGTAAAGGCACAAAACTCACTTGTGATAATAAGCACATAGAACAACACAGAATATTATCGCACTGCAACAGGTGTATAAACTACTCTTGTAAGTAGAAAGACTAAAAGATGAACCAATCAAAAATAGTAACTACAAATTTTCAAGACAGTACAATAAGATATAAAGAGAAACAACAAAAAGTTAAAAAGCAGGAGGACAAAGTTATACTGTAGAGTTTTTATTAGTTTTCTTTTTGCTTGTTTGTTTATGCAAATAGTCTTAAGTTGTTACCAGCTTAAAATCATGGGTTATAAGATAGTATTTGCAAGCCTCAAGGTAATCTCAAATTGAAAAACATACAATGGATACCCAAAAAGTAAAAAAGAAATTAAATTATATCACCAGAGAAAACCACCTTCACTAAAAGGAAGAAAGAAAAGGAAAAAGGCCACAAAACCAGAAAAGAAATAACAAAATAACAGGAGTAAGTCCTTACGTATCAGTTTAAACTCTTAAAAAGAGAGTGGTTGAATGGATTTTTAGAAAGACCCAATGATCTGTTGCCTACAAGAAGTACATTTTACCTATAAAGACATACATAGACTGAAAATGGAGTGATGGACAAAGGTATGCCATGCCAATGGAAATAAACAGAAAAACAGGGTTTGTAGCTATACTTATAGCAGAGAGAATAGATTTCAAGACAGAAACTAGAGACAAAGGTCATTATACAATGATAAAAGGGTCAATTCAGCAAGAGGATATAAAAATTGTAAATATATATGCACCCAACACTGGAGCACCCATATATAAAGCAAATATTAGAACTAGAAAGAGATAAGAGAATGCAATACAATAATAGCTAGAGACTTTAAAACCCCACTTTCAGCACTGGATAGATTTTCCAGATAGAAAATCAATAAAGAAACATCAGACTTAATCTGTACTATAGAAAAAATGGACCTAATAGATATTTACAGAACTTTTCACTGGCCACAGAATACATACTGTTCTCAGCATATGGATCATTGTCAAGGATAAACCATGTTAGGTCACAAAACAACTCTTAAAACATATTCAAAAATTTGAAATAATTAATATCAAACATTGTCTCTGACCACAATAGAATAAAACTAGAAATCAACAAGAGGGATTTTGGAAACTATAGAAACACATGGAAATTAAACAATATGCCCCTGAATGACCAGTGGGTCAATGAAGAAATTGAGAAATTGAGAGAAATTGAAAAATTTCTTGAAACAAATGATAACGGAAACACAACACGCCAAAACCTATAGGACACAGTGAAAACAGTACTAAGAGGGAAGTTTATAGTTACAAGTGCCTACATAAAAAAAGAAGAGAGGCCGAGTGTGGTGGCCCATGTGTGTAATTCCAGCATTCTGCAAGGCTGAGGCAGATGAATCACTTGAGCTCCAGAGTTCTAGACCAGCCTAGTCAATATAGTGAAACTCCGTCCCTACCAAAAATACAAAAAATTAGCCAGGCGTGGTGGTGCACGTTTGTGGTCCCAGCTTCTCAGGAGTCTGAGGCAGGAGGATCACTTGAGCCCAGGAGGCAGAGGTTGCAGTGAGTAGAGATGATCATGCCAGTGTACTCCAGCCTGGGCAACACAGTAAGACCCTGTCTCTTAAAAAAAAAAAAAAAGAAGAAGAAGAGACACCTCAAATAAATAACCTAATAATGCATCTTAAAGAACTAGAAAAGCAAGAGTAAACGTAACCCAAAATTAGTAGAAGAAAAGAAATAATAAACATCAGAGCAGAAAGAAATGAAATTGAAATGAAGAAAACAATACAAAAGGTCAATGAAACAAAAAGTTGGATTTTAGAAAAGATAAAATTGACAAACCTTTAGCCAGACTAAGAAAAAGAGAGAAGGCCCAAGTAAATAAAACTAGAGATGTAAAAGGAGACATTAAAACCAATACTGCAGAAATTCAAAGAATCATCAGTGGCTACTGTGATCAAGTATATGCCAATAAATTGGAAAATCTAGAAGAAATGGATAAATTCCTAGATACAAACAACCTACGCAGATTGAACCATGAAGAAATCCAAAACCTGAGCAGACCAATAACAAGTAATGAGATTGAAGACATAATAAAAAGCCTCCCACTAAAGGAAAGCCCAGGACCCAATGGCTTCACTTCTGTATTCTATAAAAGAACTAATTCCAATCCTATCCAAATTATTCTAAAAAACAGAGGAGGGAACACTTCCAAACTCATTCTACCAGGCCAGTATTACCCTAACGGCAAAACCAGACAAAGGCACATTAAAAACAAAAAACAACTACAGGCCAATCTCTGATGAATATCAATGCAAAAATTCTCAACAAAATACTAGCAAACTGAATTCAACAATACATGAGAAAGATAATCTATCATGACTAAGTGGGATTTATCCCAGGGATGCAAGGATCATTTAACGTATGCAAATCAATCAATGTGATAAGTCACATCAACAGAATGAAGGACAAAAACTATGATCATTCAATTGATGCTAAATAAAGCATGTGATACAATTCAACATCCCTTCCTGATAAACACCCTTAAAAAACTGGGTATAGAAGGAACATACTCCATATAATAAAAGCTATATATGACAGACATACAGCTAGTATCAGACTGAATGGGAGAAAACTGACAAGGATGCCTACTTTTACCACCACTATTCAACATAGCACTGGAAGTCCTATCTAGAACAATCAGACAAGAGAAAGAAATAAAGGGCATCCACATTGGAAAGGATCAAGTCAAATTATCCTTGCTTGCAGACGATATGATCTTACATTTAGGAAAACTTAGACTCTTACCAATAAACTATTAGAGCTGATAAATAAGTTCAGTATATTTGCAGGACATAAAATCAACATACAAAACTCCATAACATTTCTATATGCAAACAGAGAACAATCTGAAAAAGAAATCGAAAAAGTAATCCTATTTATAATAGCTACAGATAAAATAAAATACCTAAGAATTAACTAAAGAAGTGAAAGATCTTTGCAATGAAAACTATAAAACACTGATACAAGAAATTGAAGAGGACACACACACACAAAATGGAATGATATTCCATATTTGTGGACTGGAGGAATCAGTATTGTTAAAATGCCCATACTATCCAAAGCAATCTACAGATTCAATGCAATCCCTATAAAAATGCCAAGGATATTCTTCACAGAAATAGAAAAAACAATTCTAAAATTTATGTGAAACCACAGAAGACCCAGAATAGTCAAAGCTATCCTAAGCAAAACAAAACAAAATGAAACAACAACAACAACAACAAAAAACTGGAGGAATCACATTACCTGACTTTGAATTATACTATAGAGCTATAGTAACCAAAACAGCATAGTTCTGACATAAAAGCAGACATGTAGACCAATGGAACAGAAGAGTGAACCCAGAAACCCAGTAGTGAACCCACACATCTACAGTAAACTCATTTTCAACAAAGATGCCAGGAACATACATTGGGGAAAAGACAGTCTCTTCAGTAAATGGTGCTGGGAAAACTGAATATCCATATGCAGAAGAATGAATGAAAGTAGACCCCTATTTCTCACCATATACAAAATCAAGTCCAAATGGATTAATGACTTAAATCTAAGACCTCAAATTATGAAACAACTACAAGAAAACAAATTATGAAACAACTACAAGAAAACATTGGGGAAATTCTCTGGGACATTGGAGTAGGTAAATATTTCTTGAGTACCCCACAAATGCAGGCAACCAAAGCAAAAATGGACAAATGGGATCACATCAAGTTAAAAAGCTCCTGCACAGCCAAGGAAAGAGGCAACCCACAGAATGGAAAAACGAATCTGCAAACTACCCACGAGACAAGGGGTTAAAAACCAGACTATAGAAGGAGTTCAAACAACTCTATAGGGAAAAAAAGTCTAATAATCAGATGAAAAATGGGCAAAAATCTGAATAGACGTCTCTTTAAAGACATGCAAATGGCAAACAGATACATGAAAAGGTGCTCGACATCATTGATCAGAGAAATGGAAATCAAAACTACAATGAGATATTATCTCACTTCAATTAGAATTATCCAAAAGACAAGCAATAAATGCTGATGAGAATGTGCAACCTCCGCCTCCCAGGTTCAAGTGATTCTTCTGCCTCAGCCTCCCCAGTAGCAGGGATTACAGGTGCTCACTACCATGCCCAGCTAATTTTTGTATTTTTAGTAGATACGGGGTTTAACCATATTGGCCAGGCTGGTCTCGAACTCCTGACCTCAGGTGATCCACCTGCTTTGGCCTCCCAAAGTGCTGGGATTACAGATGTGAGCCACTGTGCCCAGCCATGAATATTTCTTTTTTAATGCAAAGAAATGATATAATCCTTTATCATTTAACAAAATCCTCACATTAAAAAAAAAAGCAACCTAAGATGCATGATTCTGATTAAACTAAGACATTTCCATGAAGAAAATAAACATACCAACTAATTTTTTTTTCCTTTGATGATTTTTTCCCCGGAGTGCTCATATTTCTGTGTGGTAAATTGTTTATAAAACACTTTTTTCACAAATTAAAACCAAAACTCGATGAAGCTGTTGTCTCCACTTCTTTCATGCAATTTGAAATTCAAATGTTTCTCATCTCTTTTGGTTAATAGCAAAGCATATTTTCTGCAGTCAGCTTTAGCTGTACTTTTATATGAAACCAAATGGTTTTTTAATCATTTTCTTAAAGAGATCTCTGAGAAACAAAGAGATCTCTTAAAGATCTTAAAGAAAGATCTCTTTCTTAAAGAGATCTCTGAGAAGCAAAAATGCTAGGAAACTCTAAATCCCAGAAATCATTTTTAGAAAATGATTAAGAACTAGACCTGGCAAGGTGGGTCATACCTGTAATCCTACCATTTTGGGAAGCTGAGGCCAGAGGATTACTTGAGCCCGGGGGTTCGAGACCAGCCTGGGGAACATAGCGACACTCTGTCTTTACAAAAATGAACATTGAAAATTTAGCCAGGCATGGTAGTGTGCACCAATGGTTTCAGTTACTCAGGAGGCTGAGTTGGGAGGACTGCTTGAGCCCAGGAGATCAAGGTTGTGGTGTGCTATGTTTGCACTACTGCACTCCTGCCCAGGTGAGACCCTGTCTCAAAAAGAAAGAAAGAAAAGAAAAACTACTTGGTTCCATATATGACTGCAGCTAAAGGTTTCTTGTTATCTTTGCATCTACTTTTTTTAGTCTCCAACTTTTTAATAACTTTCCTGAGAATCTTTTGTGTCACAAAAGTATGTGCCTAGAATTTCTCCAGCAACCAAATGAAAGTAGGAATGAAATCTAAACCTAACCATTTAAAAGCAGATCACATCACACCTTATGTGGAAAGTTGCTGGAGATAAACAAATCAAAACCTGACAATGTTGCTAGATGTAGTGGCTCGCACCTGTAATTCCAGCACTTTGGGAGGCCAAGGTAGGTGGATCACTTGAGCCCAGGAGTTTGAGACCAGCCTGAGCAACATGGTGAAACCCCATCTTTACAAAATGTGAAAAATTAGCTAGGTATGGTGGCACATGCTTGTCGTCCCAACTGCTCAGGAGGTTGAGGTTGGAGACTCACCTGAGCCTGGGAAGTCAAGGCTGCATTGAGCCGTGATCGTGACCACACCACTACACTCCAGCCTGGGCAAGAGAGCCAGACCATCTCTCAAACCAAACCAAACAAAAAGAAAAACCTGACAATGTATCATTGCTTTTGGTTTATAAACCTGCAGAGTTTTTTTCCCTTGATGACTAAAGGTATATTGTAGCAATATTCAGAGAGCAAATAGTTAAACGAAAAGTTGGCTTAGTTGTGTCTAATTTAATATAAAGTAGTCAACATTTAATATTGCAATTGACTAAAATCCTTCTGAAGTTCTTAGAGAAAGCTTAGGAAGACAGAAGAGAGAGTAATACAGTTCAGTTTTAGGAGTGGTTGGTAAAACTTACACTGCTATGGTTATAAGAAGCATATAGCTGGACTTGAATATCAAATAGCCAGCATAGCACGCCCAGATGTTGGCTGTGTAATGCATGAGAAATAGAGAACCTGCATTGACAACTGAGAAGACCGCCAGAGCCAGCTCTCCTAGAAGGTCCCAGTTGACTTTCACATAACCCACTGCAAAGGCAGCCACAGCCCCTGAAAACAAAACATTGAAGGCAATCAAACACAATGACTTTGCATGCAAGAAAACATCAACGCCCTCTCTTAAAAACCCAGGTCTTGGGTAATTCTGAAAGATAAATATATTGCTCTCACAAAATTGTGTGATCGACATGAATGTGGATCTATCCTTTTCTCAACCACGTCTTCTTCTGGCTTTTCTTTTCACTTGCTATTCTTTCGGTCACTTAGTCATCACACTTTTCATTAGTATCAACTATACACCAGGCACTGTACTCTCCAGAGGGGCCAGAAAGCTTCCTAACCACGGCAGTGTACGGAGAAATGATACGTTAACCTAGTCACTCAACACAACATGCAGGGATGGAAAAGGATGAAATCAATTCTCTGGGAACACATGTGGCCTCTCTATTTGCCCTTCTTTTCTCGGTTTTTGCTGTAAGTCTTTTTCAGCGATGAGTATCAGATGTGTTACACGGATAGCTTTAGTCTTTTTTCTTGCCCCACCCAGTGTTAGTCTTTATTATGAATCTTTAGTAATCTTAGTCTTATTTCCAATCTCCACTCTAAAGTCTTCAACATCTGACATAATTTACTTGAGAAGCTTTGGGTGAAAACATCGGTATAGACTGACAGAGTTCAAGAAATTGAATAATTGACAGTAATTAGGGTTAAACTTGTGGGTGGTTCTCTTCAACAAAAGTAAAAGGTATTTAGGGCTGGGGACAGTGGCACACTCCTGTAATCCCAGCACTTTGGGAGGCCGAAGGGCGTGGATCACTTGAGGTCAGGAGTTAGAGACCTGCCTGGCCAACATGGTGAAACCCCGTCTCTACTAAAAATACAATCATTAGCCAGCATGGTGGCAGGTGCCTGCAATCCCAGCTACTCAGGAGGCTGAGGCAGGAGAATCGCTTGAATCCAGGAGGCAGAGGTTGCAATGAGCTGAAATCATGCCACTGCAGTCCAGTCTGGGTAACAGAGTAAGACTCTGTCTAAAATAAATAAATAAACAAAAGGTATTTAGATTTCAAAGTACTGCACAGACATATGACTAACTTTCCTACATATGATCATGACTACAGAGGAAAAAAAAATAATTATTTCCCCCCCATGGATTTGGAATGTAGGAGCAACAATTTCAGTGAAGCAATTCTGGCACAGTCCTAGTTTCCAGGAGTTAAACTTGAAGCTTCCCAAAAGGGAGATAATAATAAAATAGAGGTCATAGGAGTTTTCTAAAACCTTTTGTAAATGAGGGTGGGGCAAAATCTCACTTCCTAAAAAATACCTTCAAAGTCTCATTTGACATTTAAGCTTCCAGTTATTAGGAAATAAACATTTATTGTAGATTAAACTTCAAAGACAGATTTCCCTCTGATGTTAAAATCCTGCGTTTCACATCTCTTTCACCCCTCATTTAAATATCATGAGAAAGCTGCTTTTGCAAGTTGTTGGTATATAGCCTAGAACTGTTTTAGGTGCATGCTACTTAGTTCAAAGCCTGTATTAACGAAACCCTCAGTGAGAATTTGGAATCCTTAATTTATTTTCTAAAATAATAAAAACATACACACATATATGTATATATTTTGATATTAAAAATAATCCTAAAAGAACAGGGCACGTTATTAACCTTTGTGCTAATGATGAATTGGAATCTTAGGGATTCAACTAGAATTTCATTGTTTGGTGCTAAGCCCTGAGCTCCTAAGAGTTACCTGTTGTGGCTGGGTGCAGTGGCTCATGCCTGTAATCCCAGCACTTTGGGAGGCTGAGGCGGGCAGATCATGAGGTCAAGAGATCGAGACCATCCTGGGCAACATGGTGAAACCCCGTATCTACTAAAAATACAGAAAAACTTAGCTGGGCGTGGTGGCACACGCCTGTAGTCCCAGCTACTTGGGAGGGTGAGGCAGGAGAATAGCTTGAACCTGGGAGGTGGAGGTTGCAGTGAGCTGAGATCGCACCACTGCACTCCAGCCTGGGTGACAGAGCGAGACTCTGTCTCAAAAAAAAAAAAAAAAAAAAGAGTTACTTGTTGGAACTACAATATGGTAGAAAATCATGGTATTCTTGTTTTTCCAGTGACTTTCATTCTTGATTGAAAAAAATTATGCTGCCTTCTGAACAGAGCTAATCCGCACCATGAAGTTCGGTACCTGGAGAAACGGTCTTAAGGGGGAAAAGCCAACAAAGGAAGATTAAGTGACATTTGCTTACCTCCAAAAGTCGCAGTAGCTTCTACGGCCCCATTATAGATGGAAGAATCTTGGGAAGGTGACTTGTAATCCCACAGGATTTGAACATAGTTCAAAATCTGGTTAAAACCTGCTGTGGCAAAAGCCCACCACAGAGACCAGTAGAAAAGACGTTTTGAGGAGTAGCACTCCTTCAGATCTTGGAACCACTGCACAAAAACTTCCACAGTCACATTCCTGGGTTTCAGGCTGTTCAGCTGGCCCTTATGCAGCTTCCCTGAAGTGCTGGGTATTTCTGATGTGGGTTTCTGCTTTTCACAGTCTGGCGCTTCACCTTCGTGAGTTTCCTCTAATACTGGATTCACACTCGATGACTTCTTTATTTCTCTGCTGGGTTTTGCATGAAAAAACATGCTTTTCTTGGGCATTGGTAGGAAAAGTGAGAAAAGGAAGGCTACGGAGACAGAGGCCAAGGATATGACGTTGAGGTAAAAGTATGACAGGTTCGCCAGGGATACCAAGAGTTGGGCCAGCACGGACCCTGCTGTGTAGGCGACCAGCGTGACGCTCCTGCAGTAGCCGCTCACTCTCTGGTAGTGCTCGGGGCTGACCACGCTGTATATGTAGGCGTAGTAGGCCACCTCGGTGGCGGTCACCATCCCGTAGAAGAACTCTACAACCTGCATGGTCTTCACTCCTTGGCCAAACAAGAGCAGCAGCCAGGTAATGATGAAACTGATACCTTGCAAGATGATGACCGGCTTGTAGCGGACGTAATCGGTGAGGACAAACACAGGCAGCAGCAGCACCAGGTAGGAGTATGTCCAAACGGGGAAGATCTCATTTGTCATCTGCAAAGTTAGTACACTGCATGACGGTGAAGCACTGGTACTTTACTAAGCTACCTGTGGTTTGTACCTCAAATTCTGCATCCAATTGGAAATTATTCACGTTATGGAGAAACATAATGAGAAAACTCATGTTCTTTTTTTTTTTTTTTTTTCTGAGGCGGAGTCTCGCTTTGTGGCCCAGGCTGGAGTGCAGTGGCCGGATCTCAGCTCACTGCAAGCTCCGCCTCCCGGGTTTACACCATTCTTCTGCCTCAGCCTCCCGAGTAGCTGGGACTACAGGTGCCCAACACCTCGCCCAGCTAGTTTTTTGTATTTTTTTAGTACAGACGGGGTTTCACCGGGTTAGCCAGGATGGTCTCGATCTCCTGACCTCACGATCCTCCCGTCTCGGCCTCCCAACGTGCTGGATTACAGGCTTGAGCCACCACGCACGGCCGAGAAAACTCATTTTCAAGGAAATCACTAAGAAAAGGTAGTCTCCTTTCCCACTGGTAAAAACCAACCAACTTATACACTTAGATAAACCCCGGTAGAAGAATATATTGGCTTATTGTGCAATCTGAATTATATATTAAGTTTAAATAGTAGGTACAGTTGAGTAGATGAGTTAAAAAGCGTTTGGACACTTCTAAGTTTTTCAGATTCTTTTTTTTTTTTTTTTTTTTTGAGATAGAGTCTTGCTCAGCCAGCCAGGCTGGAGTGCAGTGGCCCGATCTTGGCTCACTGCAACCACCATCTCCTGGGTTCAGGCCATTCTCCTGTTTCAGCCTCCCGAGTAGCTGGGATTACAGGCACCCGCCATCATGCCCGGCTAATTTTTGTATTTTAGAAGAAATGGGGTTTCACCATGTTGATCAGGTTGGTCTTGAAATCCTGACTTCAGGTGATCCACCCGCCTCAGCCTCCCAAAGTGCTAGGATTACAGGCGTGAGCCACCACACCCGGCCCAAGATTCTTAAAAAATACCATTTCCTTCTTGTTCAAATACTAACATTAGACAAGTAGACTATAATGTTAAAAGAATCCAGGCTGGGCGTGGTGGCTCAAGCCTGTAATCCCAACATTTTGGGAGGCGGAGGCAGGTGAATCACGATGTCAGGAGTTCGAGACCAGCCTGGCCAACAGGATGAAACCCTGTCTCTACTAAAAATACAAAAATTAGCCAGGCATGGTGGCAGACACCTGTAATCCCTGCTACTCGGGGGGCTGAGGCAGGAGAATCGGTCGAACCTGGGAGGCAGAGGTTGCAGAGAGCCGAGATCGTGCCACTGCACTCCAGCCTGGGCAACAGAGCAAGACTCCATCTCAGCAACAACAACAAAAAGAATCCAACAGCCTTTATTTTCATGTGATCTATCACGATGTCAAATATTTCAGTCCTTCCAACATCTGGAAAGATATGGGAAGATAGGGAAAGAGTAAATAACTTTGCCACATTATAGAGTGGAAGCAAGTAATGCATCTAATTTTCCTTCCTGGGCAAATTTGCTAGGTTCCCAACCTTTCCCCGTCTCCCCCTAACCATTCTGCTGATTTGTCTATGCCTCAATTTAATATGGATCATCTCACGGATTTAGTCAGAAATGCATAGGATATCAATTTTCATAATAGGAAGGACTGGAGTTGCTGATCTGTGGGGCATGATGGGTGAGTGCCGCAACCTCTCAAATCACTGAACTTACCCACCTTGACACCTGGATCACTGAGGTTGCTGGAGAAAGCAGGAGACCACAGAGCAAAGACCACACAACTGAGCTGCTCCTTGGAAGGAGGGTCTATTAACTGGTCCATAGTGGCTGCAGAAGCAGACCCCAGTGGACTCATTGAGTTGCTTCTGACCCTGCATCTGTCCTTTGTTGTCTTCATTGTGGCATGCTTCAACCTGAGCAACTCGGAAACACGGTTGTCCCTAAGTGATCTGATACTACAGAACAAGCTTGCCTTTCTGTCCTTGCCACCTCACCACCCGAGGCACCAATTAGCCTTGCAGGTGAAGCCACACACTTTACATAGTGTTTTCAAGGCTGAGGCTGGAGATTGTAAAATCAGCCCAGGGTAATGTTACAGTTAGGTCAGTGCATTTTCTTGTTGTACTTCTTATAAAGAAATGCGAGGCTGGGGGCAGTGGCTCATGTCTGTAATCCCAGCACTATGGGAGGCCGAGGAGGGCGAATCTCTTGAGGCTAGAAGTTCGAGACCAGCCTGGCCAACATGGTGAAACCCTGTCTCTACTAAAAATACAAAAATTAGCCAGGCATGGTGGCTCATGCCTGTAGTCCCAGCTACTCAGGAGGCTGAGGCAGGAGAATTGTTTGAACCTGGGAGGCATAGGTTGCAGTGAGCCAAAATCACACCACTGCACTCCAGCCTGCACGACAGAGTGAGACTCCATCTCAAACAACAACAAAAAAGAAAGACGTTGCTCTTTTAAGTAAAAGAATCTGGCATTCCAGAGAAGGAGGCAAGGGCTGGGAGATAAAGCTGTTAATGGCTCACCTGCTGGTAAACAGTGTCATAAAGAAATACCACAATTCCTTATGAGATCCTGCTTATCCCTCAGCAGCCTGAGAGTTTATTTAGATTTAGATCCTGTGCCTGCCAGTGATGCTGTTTTAGGATTAGTATAACAGAATCAATGGAGACCTGAAAGGCTCCTATCATTAACACAAATGTTAGCACTCTATGCGAGTTAAAAATTTGTTAACACATGTAATGTGTTTTGGCTGCAATTTTCTGCAAGTATGAGGAGGAAATAGTTTGAAAAGTTCTTTATGTGACACATATTATGAAAATCGGGCTCACTGAGTTTAATGTGTTCATCTTATTTCAAGTTGAGGGAAGCCCCGTATCCCTGTTCAAGTCCTGTAAAATTTAAAAAACCACATTAAGATACGTATGTATGTTAACTTACCTCTTCACTGGTCAGGTTTTTATCTGGTCCAGATAAATATGGGATAAGGAATGGTTCTGAGGGTCTCATCATGGAGAAAAAACCAAATATGCAGAGGATCACAGTGGTGTAAATCCAGGAATTGCTTGGTGAAGTTCTGTAACAATCCATGGCTGATCAAATGGAAACAAAGAGAAAATTAAGTGATGCTTATTCTTTTTAGCATCTTTGATGTGATGAAAACCTGATTTTTTTTTTGAGATGGAGTCTTGCTCTGTTGCCCAGGCTGAAGTGCAGTGGCATGATCTCAGGCCACTGCAACCTGCGCCTCCTGGCTCAAGCGATTCTCCTGCTTCAGCCTCCCAAGTAGCTGGGATTACAGGTGACCGCCACCATGACTGGATAATTTTATAGTTTTAGTAGAGATGGGGTTTCACCGTGTTGGCCAGGCTGGTCTTGAACTCCTGATCTTAAGTGAGGAAATTGCTTGAAATTCAAGCTTTAGACATAAAGCCCAACAGAGGATCTCATTTGTCACTGCATAGAAAAAACAAAAAACAGTCATAGTATGGTGGCTATATTTGAAAACATCTTGCTATCTCATGTGAATTATCATGTGCACAGGGAAATTCACTAATTCCTCCACATTTTAGCTCAAGCTTTGCCTTGTTGTAACTCTTTTATAGATTTTTGACGGTCCTGTATGTGGTTAACTCCTCTGAGATAAATTTATAGGAAGGAATCTAATTTGTTGTATGATGCTTTTCTGCATACTATCTCCTTAAATCTACATGATAACTGTAAAATAGATATCATTTCCCCACATTCCCAGAGGAGCATATGGAAGATGCCTAAACACTGGCTTCAAACCACATGATCAAGATCTGAATCCAGGTCTCCCTACTCCCGTCAGGAACCTTTCACCCACTCCACTCTCCCACATTCCGGAGGCCCCCTCAGCTGCTGGTATTAACCTAATGACAACCACAGTGAGGGGAAAAATGTGTATTTATAAACACATTCATACTAAAGATTATGGTTTCATGTATAGAGCTTTTAGGGTCAATTACAGTTTGAAAGCAGGCTAGAGAGAAGGAAAAGCATTCTCATTCCAGAATAGCAAGTCACCCGGGTGGAATTCCAGGTATCCAGTGGGTGAGGAGCTTTACTAGGGGTTGGGGAGGTAGGAAGGACCTACTAGGTCACATCATTACGGCTTGCCACTCACCCTACCCTTTCCCAAGGTGACCCCAGACAGCTGCATAATTCCTCTCTTAAGTTTAACAGGGTAAATGCTGTTTATGTCAACAAAGCCCTTGAGTAAGCAGTAGAGAGACAAGGGCGATCAGATTTTGAAACTAGCATTACAGCATCAGTGAGCAATGCTGACGATGTGAAAATTTTGCCAAAGGCAAATTAGAGTGATTGTTCACCTACTCCCTTAGTCCCGAAAACAGGGCTTTCTCTTCTTCCTGGAGCGCTGCTGGGTTTGCTGGTGCTTGCTTTCTTTGTTGTTAATGATCTTATAGAAACGGCTGTCCGGGACAGGTAATCACGGAGGCTTGGTCATCTTCTGAAGAGTGGTTTTGCTGCGGTGGCATCTGCTGCCTCTATATCCAGAGCCTCCTCTCCACCTTTGCTGACCATGGATTTGTTCACTAAATCCAGGTCATCATCTTCTCCATGCATCTGAGACCTATGACTTTGCTACAGTGATCCACAGGCTGCTGAAAGCCTGCTGGATGATCTATCTTTTTGTCTCTTTAGGGTTCTAATACTGCTGTCCAAATCAATTTAGTTGGGACAGTCAAGCAGAAAAAAAACCTATCTAATACATGCCCTACTAAAGCGCCAGCCCAGGAGAGCAGATCATATTGCCTGGTTCACCGCTCTGTCTTAAGTGCCTAACTTAGCACCTAATACATAGCAGGAAGATGCTGAATGAATTGAATAAATAAACAATTACAGCCTACCTGAAGAAGAGTAAGGGTGAAAAGAAGTGTCAGGAACAGGCAAGAATCCAGGAGTTAGGGAAGGCAGTCTTACAGAGGGAAGGGCATGAGTCACGCCTCACCACTGAGAATAAATTCAAGTGCTGCCTGGTTTTCCTGAGTGCATCTCACTTCCTAGCTGCATCTCTTAAAGGACAGAAAGGTCCTCAGCTCTACAAGTGCTTTACCATTTATGACTAGGACTATGATAATTGAATTACTTACACAATCTTTTAAAATAACTTTTACATTTTGAAAATGATTTAATTTTTCCTTGAGCATTCTATGAGGCACATGGAGGCGGGATGGTTGTCACCGGATAGATGGGGGAAAATGGAGGGCTAGAGGTAGTAAGGTTTGTGCTGATTTTCACCTTTAACAAACATCAGAGCCTGGATTTGGCCTCAGTTTCCTAATTCCAAGTTCAGCTATCTTTCCTCTTACCTTCTGTTTGAGAGAGCCTGGCTATATCCTCAAAATCCCCGTTCTAAGCTGAGCATGGTACCCGGCACTTTGGGAGGCTGAGGCAGGAGGGTCACTTGAGGCCAGGAGATCAAGGTGTTAGTGAGTGGTGATCGCACCACTGCACTCCAGTCTGGGCAAGAGTGAGATCTTGTCTCAAAAATAAAAACAAAAATCCAATTTCAGTTTATTTTAAAACAGTGATTTTCATATTGTGGTGTCAAGGAAATTTAGTATGGGGTTGCAAACAGGATTATTATTATTATTATTATTATTATTTGAGATGGAGTCTCACTCTTTCGCCCAGGCTGGAGCACAGTGGCACGATTTCAGCTCACTGCAACCTCCTCCTCCCAGGTTCAAGTGATTCCCCTTCCTCAGCCTCCAGAGTAGCTGGGACTAAAGGCACCCACCATGCCCGGCTAAGTTTTGTGTTTTTAGTAGAGATGGGGTTTCGCCATGTTGACCAGGCTGGTCTCAAACTCCTCGGGTGATCCGCCCACCTCAGCCTCCCAAAGTGTTGGGATTTTTTTAATGGTACAACAAATGTTAACTATCAGAATGCATTGCAGAGAAAGGCTAAGCTTTTTTTTCTGAAACTTCTGTTTAGGTCAGCAATATATAAATACAAATACATAATCATAATGCACACTATCTTACTATGGGGCATGGCACTAAGTTACAAGTTGTAGAGGAAGACTGGGCTCAGTGGCTCATGCCTGTAATCTCAACACTTTGGGAGGCCAGGGCAGGATGATTGCTTGAGGTCAGGGGTTTGAGACCAGCCTGGACAACATAGCGAGGCCCAATCTCTTTTAAAAAAAAAAGATATACACATTCATGTATCTTCATAATACAATGATTTCTATTTCTTGGGGTATATACCCAGTAACAGGAATGATGGGTCAAATGGTATTTCTGCTTCTAAATCTTTGAGGAATTGCCACACCGTCTTCCACAGTGGTTGAACTCATTTATATTACTACCAACAATGTAAAAGCATTTCTTCTTCTCGGCAACCTGGCCAGTGGGAACGGAACAATGAGAACACATGGACACATGGGGGCGAACACCATGCCCTGGGGTCTGCCAGGGGAACGAGGAGGCAGGGGGAGTAAGAATGGCTAATGGATGCTTGGCTTGTACAGAGGTGATGGGTTGATTTGTGCAGCAAACCACCATGGCAAACGTTCACCTATGTAACAAACCTGCACATCGTGCACATGTACCCTGGAACTTAAAATAAAGTTGATGAAACAAACAAACAAACAAACAAAGATTTAGCCTGGTGTGGTGGAGCATGCCTATAATCCTAGCTACTTGGGAGGCTGAGGTGAAAGGATCACTTTAGCCCAGGAGTTCGAGGCTGCAGTGAGCTATGATCATGCCGCTGCACTCCAGTCTCTGCGACAGAGTGAGACCCTGTCTGGAAAAAAAAAATGCAGAGGAAAAAAATGGACTAAATGTGAACACATGTCCCTTATAAACACAGTAACCACCTGTGCTGTCTCGGAGGATCACATCCTCCACAAGAAAGTACTATTCTGGAATAGACTGTCCTTTTGTCCTTTTTCCATTTATCGTTCCATTTTGACCTCGTAATATTATCGGTCTCTAAAAAGCACTCTAAACGTCCCTTTGCTTCCACTGCTTCTAAGGTGAGGACATGAATTGACTCGATTTTCTGAGTTCATACCTGTGAAAGCCAGATGTTTACCTTTCCCCTTCATTTTCTATGCATTCCAAATCACAAGATAGTCCTTTTAAAAGTTGCTGCTATAGCAGTAATCCTCACCCATTACTATAAGCTCCATCACTTTTTAAAAAGGTACAAGAACACTGTGTAAACAGTAGATTAAAAATTTTTTTAATTTTTTTAAAAGTAGATTAAAAATTTTTTAAGTGGCTCATGCTTGTAATCCCAGTGCTTTGGGAGGCTAAGGCAGGTGGATCATCTGAGGTCAGGAGTTCAAGACTAGTCTGGCCAACATAGCGAAACCCCATCTCTACTAATAACACAAAAATTAGTCAGTTGTGGTGGTGGGTGCCTGTAATCCCAGCTACTTGGGTGGCTGAGGCAGGAGAATCACTTGAACCCGGGAGGTGGAGGTTGCAGTGAGTGGAGATCACGCCACTGCACCCCAACCTGGACAACAGAGAATGACTGTGTTAATAACAACAACAGGACAAAAAGGCACTTTCCCCAAACAAAACTCAGCCTATCGGGCTCTCACGATTTGAAACATGCAGTGAAGATGCTGAAAGTAGAAAGAAAGAGTCAATTCATCAGCTGCTCCTTTTAGCAGAGACTCAGAGCAGCTAAATCCACAACAGACCTTACCTTGGTGGACTTGGACGCACAGGAGAGTTTGCAGAGGCACAGTGTTAGTTACAACAGCAGATTGAGGAGGTGAACCCTGAGCTTTGGCCTTTGCTCCACTCCGGAGCCACGGTGACCCTGGGCAGGTCTCCCTGCTGCACCGGTACAACAAACCAGAGTGCACCTGCCCCCTAACCCTGTTGCAGCACACCACATGAGCCCTGAAGAAAACAGCCATGGACACTGTGGGGATACACAGAGGTGTTGATTCAGCCAGCACTTTTGACTTTGGCCAACATGGTGAAAACCCATCTCTAATAAAAATACAAAAGAATTAGCTGGGCATGGTGGCGGGTTCCTATAATCCCAGCTGCTTGGGAGGCTGAGGCACAAGAATCTCTTGAGCCCAGGAGGTGGAGGCTGCAGTAAGCCAAGATCGTGCCACTGCACTCCGGCCTGGGTGACAGAGTGAGACTCTGTCTCAAAAAAAAAACAAAAACAAAAACAAAAAAATTGGAAGGTGCTTCCACCAACTTCTAGGGAGTTATTGTATTCTGGCTGTAACTTCATCTTACTTGAAATGCATCTTACTGATCACTACCTCACTCCATACACAAAAACTAATTTGACATAACAAATACTAATCCCACAGCATGCCATCCAGAAGGAAACAGATCTTTGTTACCTAGGGACTGGCACATATTTGAAATGATAAAAAGAATCTTAAAAGAAAAAAATGATAAATTGGATTTCATCAAAAAGCCACATCTGCTTATCAAGAGGTACGGTTAAGAAACTGAATGGAAAGGAGGCCGGGCGCCGTGGCTCATGCCTATAGTTCGAGCACTTTGGGAGGTCGAGGTAGGTGGATTACTTAAGGTCAGGAGTTTGAGACCACTCTGACCAACATGGCGAAACCTTGTCTCTATTAAAAATACAAAAATTACCCAGGCATGGTGGCACAAGCCTGTAATCCCAGCTACTCGGGAGGCTGAGGTAGAAGAATCGTTTGAACCCAGGAGGTGGAGGTTGCATTGAGCCGAGATCGCGCTATGGCACTCCAGCCTGGGCGACAGAATGAAATTCTGTCTCAAAAAAAGAAAAAAAAAGCCACATCTGCTTCTCAAGAGGTACTGTTAAGAAACTGTAAAGAGACCAGGTGCAGTGGCTCACGATTGTAATCCCAGCACTTTGGGAAGCTGAAGCAGGAGGGTCACTTGAGCCTGGGAGTTCAAGACCAGCCTGGACAACATTTTTTTTTTTTTTCGTCTGTACAGAAAAATACCCCCCCCCCCCCCCACACACACAAAGGCAAATAAATTAGAAAGGGAAGCCACAGACTTAAGAGAAAATAGTCATAAAAGCAATATCTGATAAAGGAGTTGTCTCCAAAATAAAGAACTCCTGCAACTCAATAAGAATAGATGAACAAAAGATTTAAATACTTTGCAAAAGATGTAGCAGGCCAAGAGCAAATGCAAAGATACTCAACATAAGTAATCAGAAATCCTAAGTTAAAACTAGGAGAGAAAACTAGCACTGGAATGGCTACAGAGACCAGCATACCAAATGTTGGCAAAGATTTAGAGCAAGTGAATCCATATAGATTGCTTGTACGAATGTAAAATGGTACCAACCCTTTGGAAAATCATTTGGCAGTCTATCTAAGAATGTTCATATATTCATATTAGTGAAAAAACGAGAAGCAACTAAACGTCCATTAAATGAGGAATGAATAAACAATCATAAACTTTGGCAACCAATACTAATTAGCAATAAAAAGGAGTGAACTATTGCAAATACTTGAATGAATATAAAAAAAAAAAATTTGCTGTGTCAAGGAATCCAGCCACAAAAATGTATGATTCCATTAACATATAAAGTCCTAAAACAAGCAAAACTTACCTGTAGTGATGGAAATTGGATTGGGGGTTGCCTGGGGTGGGAGTTAGGGAAGAGAGTGACTGCAATAGAGCACAGGGGAACTTCCTGGGGTGACCAAAACACCCTACACCTTGATTGTGGTGATGATTACAAACATTTGTCCAAACTCATGTATTAATACTATACACTTACGATATACATTTTCTTATTTGTAAACCATACTGCTAGGATTTGAATATCTGTCCTCTTCAAAACTCACGTTAAATCTTAATCCCAGGCCGGGTGCAGTGGCTCACACCTATAATCCCAGCACTTTGAGAGGCTGAGGCAGGATTGCTTGAGGTCAGGAGTTCAAGATCAGACTGGTCAAGATAGCGAGAACATGGTTCTACAAAAAAATTAAGTAAATTGACTGGGCATGGTGGTACATGCCTGTGGTCCAAGCTACTGAGAAGCTGAAGCAGGCGGATCCCTTGAGCCCAGGATATCAAGGTTGCAGTGAGCCATGACTGCACCATTGCATTCCAGGTTGGGCTGCAGAGTGAGACCCTGTTGTAAAAAAAAGGTGGGGGTGGGTGGGGTTTTTCAGAAGTGATCATAAGGGCTCTGTGCTCATGAATGAATTAGCTCATTCATGAATTAATGGAGTCAAAGGTTAATGTATTAATGGGTTACCATGGGAGGGGAACTGGTGGTTTTCTAAGAGAAAGCCCTGAGCTAGCAGCCTTAGCCATCTGACCTGTGCCCCCCTTGGGATTCTTTAGAGTCCGTATGAGAAAGAAGTGCCCCTTAAACCTTGGACTTCCCAGCCTCCATAACTGTAAGAAATAAGCTCTTTTATTTCTAAATTTCCCACGTTCAGGTATTGTTATAAGCAACAGAAAACAGATTAAAAGAAAAAGATGTACTTCAATAAAGATGATTTGAAATTTGAAAAACAAAAACAAAAACAAATCACTGATACACGGAAGAAAATAAACCAAACTCAAACATTATCCTGTGTACAAGAATCCAGACACAAAAAGGACGTACCATGAAGATTTCATTTACTCCAGGTCCAAAACAGGCAAAACTACTTCATGCTGATAGAAATCACAATTGTGGTCATCTTGGAGAATTGACGGTGAAAGGGCAGGAGGCAACTTTCTGGGTTGATGAAATATCCTGTATCTTGATGGGATATAGTTACACGGGTGGTATACAATTATAAACACTGAAACTTAAAATCTTTGTTTGTATGTAGATTATACCTCAATTTAAAGAAATGCATCCTACTCTCCGCCTTCAAAGCATTTTACTGTGCACAACTCTCTGTAGCTCTGGACTTTTTCTAGTGGTGCAATGACTATTTTAAATTTAAATTCCACATCAGGGCAAGGCCTCCATATAATAGGAAAACCGAACAGGTTCTTTGAACATGAGTCTGTCCCAGAAAATTGCTGATGAAAACAGTGCCTATAAAGCAAAACTAGGACAGGCTAATCAACCTTGTAAGTCTGGCCACATATAACATTCTTCAATTAATACAAATGGAATCTGAATCTGAGAAGCCGAGGCAGGAGGATCCCTTGAGTTACCTGTTTTTTCTGTGCCCACGGTTTCTTTCTTTCTAGAACCAAGCTGGCTTCCTGCCTTCAGATCCAACTTTTGCTCCTTCTGCTGCCTGCCACTATGAAAATCGCTTTCCTCTCCTTGGAGTCTCTTATCCTCCTCCTTCAGACAGAGCTGCCAAGAGCAATAGCTTTATACGCAGAAGCCCATCCGCTTCTGGTGGCTTTATGTACCGGGGCCCACCCTCTTCTGCAGCCAATGCCATTTGAAATCCCATTCAAAAAAAAAAAAAAAAAAAAAGCGGACACCCAGATTCAGATCTTTCTGAAACACAAGTTATTAGAGAGATAAACAAATGACAAATGAATAACACCTTCCCCTGACTATTCTTTTTTTTTTTTTTTTTTTTTTGAGATGGAGTCTCCCTCTGTCGTCCCGGCTGGAGTCTGGAGTCTGGAGTGTAGTGGTACAATCTCTGCTCACCGCAACCTCTGCCTCCTGGGTTCAAGAGATTCTCCCACCTCAGCCTCCTGAGTAGCTGAGACCACAGGCACCTGCCACCAGGCCTGGCTATTTTTGGATTTTTAGTAGAGACAAGGTTTTGCCATGTTGGTCAGGCTGGTCTTGAACTCCTGACCTCAAGTGCTCCGCCTCCCTCAGCCTCCCAAAGTGCTGGGATTACAGGTGTGAGCCACCATACCCGGCCTGCCCCTGACTATTCTTACTAAAGTCACCTAATTTAGCATCTATAGAATTTTGTGCTAAGTGACCGAGACTCTTAAAAAACTACAAAGCAGCCTTATCATCCATTTATAATCCTTTATGTAAATCCCCATACTCCCCACCAAAAAAAAAAAAAAATCTTTGCTGAAATAAAGCACTCCACACAACTTCCAAAGACATGAACTAGACCCAGATATTCAATATGTGGGCCAGAATAGTTCTGTTGTTTATTTTTGTAAGAGCAGAAACATGATATTTTTAAAATTTTATTTTTAGTAAAGATGGGGCTTTCCCATGTTGGCCAGGCTGCTCTTGAACTCCTGGCCTCAAGCAATTGGCCTGCCTCGGCCTCCCAAAGTGCTGGGATTACAGGTATGAGCCACTGTGCCCAGCCCAAGTGATCTTTAAGATGCTTCAGCTTTTATTTTATCATATATGGTATCATTCCTTTTAATTTGCATGAGGTATTTGCTGGTAAATTAATCATTCCCTTCCAAATTCTGTGTATTCTGTTATGTCTATGTTCAGATCAATCTAGTCGTAGGTAGAGCAGGAGGAATATACCTAAGAAAACCATGAAACTGATGGGAGCAGCTTAGAAAGTCAACTGACCCCAGCCTGGGCAAAGTAGCGAGACCTCATCTCTATAAAAAAATACAAAAATTAGCCAGGTGTGGTGGCGTGTGCCTGTAGTGCCAGGTACTTGGGGGACTGAGGTGGGAGGATTGCTTGAACTGGAAAGGTCAAGGCTGCGGTAAGCCGAGATCCCAGCCACTGCACTCCAGCCTGGGCAACAAGAGCGAGGCTCCATCTCAAAAAAAAAAAAAAAAAAAAAAACTTCGAAAACCCCAAACAAAACATAAAAGGAAAGTCAACTGACCATCTAGTCATTGAGATGCAGTGGAAGTATCTGATTAAATGCACTGAGAGAAGGTGGGATTGTAGGGAAAAAATTGGATTAAAGAAAAATTAGAGGTCATTGGAGCTATTTGACAACTCTGTAAATTTTAACAACTGACGGCAATGTTAAATAATTATTGTCTACAGACATGCAAATAAGGTTTATCCTGTGAAGGACAACAGTCTTCCTTTCCCCCATGGAAAACCAGTTTCAATATTCCTGATCTCTATATATTTCATTATTCAATATTCCTGATTTACAAACATACCCATTCTTTGGATTCTTCTTTGATCTGGCTATTACAGACTCACCAGTTTCATCACTATTAAGTGGTGGGACTCAGCAGCCGATACCCCAAAATATGGGGCTTTGACATGCTAGAGACCTCAAGATCTCTCTGACCTTCCCTGCTCCCAGCTCAACAAAGCCTTTATCTGCCAAAGATCCAGACCCACCAAAAGGAGCAATTGTTTCTTTTCCCCTCCCTGGTAGACCAAGAATATACCCCACACCTGAACAGACCCTTTCACAGGATACTGTAGCTTATTCTCTCCCCTGGCCCATTCATTCTCCCTAGCAGGCCCCTCAACAGAACTGCTCTTCTCCTCCCTCCCATAACCTTATTTGCCAGGGTAGTCTATAAGCTTCCCAGACATGTTGCAAGGTGGGTAATCCATCACTCTGAGTCTCCCTGTGTGCATGTTAAATAAATGTGTATGCATTTACCATTATACAACCTTATGAGTCTTGTTGGTGTTTTACCAATAATGACTGAAGGAAATTGGTATTTTTGTTCATTTCAGCTACTACTAGGATAATCTTATAAGATATTTGGGAAGTTATGTTTTGGTCTATTTAATATATGTGCCTCGATGAAAAACACCTTTTGCCACAGGAGACACCAATGTTTCAATATTGATAGGAGCAAAACACATGATAGTACTTTTTTTTTTTTTTTTGAGGCAGAGTCTTGCTCTGTCGCCCAGGTTGGAGTGCAGTGGCACAATCCTGGCTCACTGCAACTTTCACCTCCCAAGTTCAAGCCATTCTTCAGCCTCAGCCTCCCGAGTAGCTGGGATTACAGGTGCCCGCCACCATGCCAGGCTAATTTTTGCCTTTTTAGTAGAGGCAGGGCCGGGCTGATCTCGAACTCCTGACCTCAAGTGATCCACCCCTCTCAGCCTCCCAAAGTGCTGGGATTACAGGTATGAGCCACCACCCCCGGCCTGAGAGTACTTTTAGAGAACATTATATCTTTACCCTTTTCAAACTTGAAGCACTCGGAAAGTACCAGCCTTTTGCACATTTGCGGAGGTGACATTGATTTGGTAAATAGATGTCACACTATTTATTTATTATTTGATGACAGGTATTCTTCCCAGCAGTGTTTTTGTAAAGCGCAGTTGTGTTTTCTTTTAGTTTCAATTAACTAAATTTGAAGTGGTTCCCAAAAAAGTCCCTGCTCTCTTAAATTGAAACTCACCTTCCTTTTTCTCACTAGTGAAGGACCTTTTCTCCATCCTTGGATTGGAATTTGGAATTCTGTGCTAAAACGCCTTTGCAGTTAAAATCTGTGAACGCGGGGTGTAACCATAGGAGGTGCTGGCACTTTACGAGAATGGTGATTTTATTTAAGCTGCTTTTCCAGAAGGCTGCAAATGGGAATTCCAGACAAACCCACTTGGGTGAGTCCCAGCACGCGGGCTGCGGCGCGGCGGGAGAGCTCCTCACGCAGCTGGGAGTGTAGCCCGGGTCCGCAGAGCCAGGACCCCGCCCCCAGCTCTCCGAACACGGGAAGAGAGAGGCGACACTGCTGAGGCCGAGGGATGACAGTGCTGTTTCCATTAATTCGCCCCCCGAGATGTTCTTACTTACAGAAGGAGGTGTCTGTTCACCAAAACGCTCACTTGCCGGACGACCACTCACCCGCGGCTGCCGGGTGGATCCAAGCGCTCTTGATGGGAAGGGGGCGGAGCCTGCCTGGCCGGGAGCCCGGGGCCACGCCCCCACGTTTTGCATATGTGAATCCGCGCGTCCATACCTTTCATCCCAGTGTGGAAGCCCAGGTTTTCCCGGGCCAGGGCCGGTTTTCTGGGCAGAAACAGTGAACTCCGCTGAAAGGAGCAACTTAAGTAGTACACTGACATTTAGCATAATAAAGCTAGAGGGCCTGAATTCGACGTCGATCGTTTGCTTTATTTACAAATACGTCGTTTCTTATGAATCCATTTATTTCTCCCCAAAAGCTTAGGAGAGAAGGCAGGCTGGCTGGCTGGCTGTGACCCCTACTCTACACATGAAGAAAGTGAGGAGGAAGAAAGCAGGCCTAGTAAATAGAGAAGCCTGGGTTTTAGTTGGGGCTTCTGGCTCCAGAGCCGGTGTTTGTCATCACGCTGCATTATTATTATTATTATTATTTTTTTTTTTGAGACGGAGTCTTGCTCTGTCGCCCAAGCTGGAGTGCAGTGGCGCAATCTCGGCTCACTGCAAGCTCCGCCTCCCGGGTTCACGCCATTCTCCTGCCTCAGCCTCCCGAGTAGCTGGGACTACAGGCGCCCGCCACTGCGCCCGGCTAAATTTTTCTATTTTTAGTAGAGACGGGGTTTCACCATGGTCTCGATCTCCTGACCTTGTGATCCGCCCGCCTCGGCCTTCCAAAGTGCTGGGATTACAGGCGTGAGCCACCGCGCCCGGCCTATTTTTTTTTTTTTTAAAGGAGGTGGAGTGGGATGGTTTCCTGGCACTTTGAAAATCTTCTAATACAAACTATTTTTTCTTTCTTTCTTTCTTTCTTTCTTTCTTTCTTTCTTTCTTTCTTTCTTTCTTTCTTTCTTTCTTTCTTTCTTTCTTTCTTTCTTTCTCTTTCTTTCTTTCCTTCTTTCTCTCTCTCTCTCTCCCTCCCTCCCTCTTTCCCTCCCTCCCTCCCTCCCTCCCTCCCTCCCTCCCTCCCTCCCTTCCTTCCTTCCTTCCTTCCTTCCTTCCTTCCTTCCTTCCTTCCTTCCTTCCTTCCTTCCTTCCTTCTTTCTTTCTTTCTTTCTTTCTTTCTTTCTTTCTTTCTTTCTTTCTTTCTTTCTTTCTTTCTTTCTTTCTTTCTTTCTTTTTCTTTCTTTCTTTCTTTCTTGATGGAGCTTCGCTGTTGTTGGCCCCGGGCTGGAGTGCAATGGCACGATCTCGGCTCACTGCAACCTCCACCTTCCGGGTTCCAGCAATTCTCCTGCCTCAGCCTCCCGAGTACCTGGGATTACAGGCGCCCGTCACCACGCCCGGCTAATTTTTGCATTTTTATTAGAGATGGGCTTTCACCATGTTGTCCAGGCTGGTCTCAAACTCCTGACCTCAGGCGATCCACCTGCCTCAGCCTCCCAAAGTGCTGGGATTGCAGGCGTGAGCCACAGCACCTGGCCACCCGGCCTCTTTCTTTTCTTTTGTTTCTTTTTCTTTTTTTTGACAGGGTCTCACTTTGTCTCCCAGGCTGGAGTGCAGTGGTGCAACCCGAGCTCACTGCAACCTCAATCTCCAGACTCAGTGATCCTCCTGCCTCAGCCTCCCAAGTAGCTGGGCTTGCAGGTGGGTGCCACCACATCACATTAATTTTTTTTTTTTTTGGTAGAGACAGAGTCTCACTATCTTGCCCAGGCTGGTCTTGAACTCCTGGCCTCAAAGGATCCTCCTGCCTTGGCCTCCCAAAGTGTTGGGATTACAGGCGTGAGCCACTACGCTCAACCTACAAAGAGTTTATATATTAAAGTGAAATTTCTTATTAAACAGAAGATTTTTAAGAAAAGCATTACAAGGTTCTTATTGGTTAAAATGGAAAAAAATTTTATTTTTGTTCATCTCCTGGTAGAATTGAAAAACCCTCCCTAAAGATGAATACTGCATGGCTTCTAAGGGCTACCAGCAGAAGTGAAATGGATTAAAAGACCCCAAGGTGTCTTGGTTCTCTGTCCTGTGGCTCTGGGTTTTCTATTTTCATCTTCCTGGTTTGTGAAAAGTCCCGAGCTGAACCTTAGGTGTAGGAGTGCCCTGCTCATTGTGCAACCTTGCAAATAGCTGGGTTCTTCCAGAGAATGTTGTGAAATTTTCTTAAAGGCTGAAGGTGTCATGATTTTCTCCACACCTCTTGAAGAAGATGAGTTCAAATTGGATCTTGAGAAGTTTACTCTGATTCTCTAATATCTCATAGCCATAGTCTAAGTCAGAGAGAGAGATTGAATGCATTCATGCGTAGAAACATAAATGACACATTTGCAGATTACATGACATGACATTTGAGTTTGATCCCATATGATCGTGTGGGGATAAAGGTGTGGATGGGGTTATAGATGACAAAAGATTGGCCATGTGTTGATTATTGTTAACTTGGGCGGTAGTTCTTAGAAATGGATTGTACTGTTTTCCACTTTTGTATATGTTTGTTGTTTTCCATAATACAAAATAGTTTTAAAATCATTTGTTCTGACTGGGCACAGTGGCTAATGCCTGTAATACAGCACTTTGGGAAGCTGAGGTGGGTGGATCGCTTGAGCCCAGGAGTTCAAGATCAGCCTGGGCAACATAGTGAGACTCTGTCTCTACAAAAATACAAAAATTACCCAGGCATGGTAGCCTGCATCTGTAGTCTCAGTAACTTGGGAGGCTGAAGTGGGAGGTTGGCTTGAGCCTAAAGAGGTGGAGGTTGCAATGAACTGAGATCACGCCATTGCACTCCAGCCTGGGTGACAGAGCCAGACCCTGTCTCAAATAAACCCACACACAAAAAAGAAAAAAAATCATTTGTTCATTAATAATTTATTTATTGAGTAACTACTATGTGCCAGACACTGTCCTGGGTGCTTGCGATGCATTTGTGAACAAAGTTAAAAATCTCTTGCCTTGTAACTTACATTCTAGCTTGGAATGGGGTATGTAGAAGGAACGTGAATAGTAAACATGATGAGTTAGTGAATTTTATAGTGTGTTAGAAAGTGATAAGTGCTGTGGATTCCATTGAGAAGAGGATGGACAAGGGGACTAAGCCTGAGGCTTGGGGCTTCAACTTGGGAAAGAACCTACAGGAAGGCTGAATGAGAACAGTAGGAGGGGGAGCCACAGTGTATTAGGGAGTTGCTCAACACTGTGTACCTCCCTATTATACTTCCTTATTACTCAAAAATGTGACTGCAATTATGTCCATGAAAATCTATACAAGGCCAGGCATGGTGACTCACACCTGTAATCTCTGCACTTCGGGAGGTCGAGGTAGGCAGATCACCTGAGGTCAGGAATTCGAGACCAGCCTGGCGAACATGGTGAAACCCCACCTCTACTAAAAATTCAAATATTAGCCAGCACGTGGCGGCGCACCGCTGTAATCCCAGCTACTTGGGAGACTGAGGCAGAAGAATAACTTGAACCCAGGAGGCGGAGCTTGCAGTGAGCCGAGATCGCGCTACTGCACTCCAGCCTGGGTGACAGAGCAAGACATTGTCTCAGAAAAAAAAAAAAAAAAAAAAAAAGCTATTTGAATAGTTGATATAGGAATGGAGAAAAGGAGGCCAGGCAAAGAAAATCTCACATTAGGATTACTGTAAGTATGCTAATTTAGCTGTTTCACTCTTAAATGTTAACTCTTTGAAGGCAAAGATTTGTTTATCTTTATTTTTTTTTTTATTTTTTTTTTTTATTTTTTTTTTTTGAGATGGAGTCTCACTCTGTTGCCCAGGCTGGAGTGCAATGGAGCGATCTTGGCTCATTGCAACCTCCGCCTCCTGGGTTCAAGGGATTCTCCTGCCTCAGCCTTCTGATTAGCTGGGATTACAGGCACCTGCCACTACACCCAGCTAATTTTTGTATTTTTAGTAGAGAGAAGGTTTCACCATGTTAGTCAGGCTAGTCTTGAACTCCTGACCTCAGGTGATCCGCCCCCGCTCGATCTCCCAAAGTGTTGGGATTACAGGTGTGAGCCACTGCACCTGGTCTTATCTTTAGATTTCTATCTCGGCTGGATACCTGGCCTAATAGAGTAGTTACATATTTGCTGAGTGAATGAGTGAAAAACGCGTGGAGAGTTGGAGTGAAGCTGTGACCTGCCATGCTGGGACCATCCAGCGCTCCCAATCATAATTCAGTTGCAGATGTTGGAGCTCATAAACCGATACCGCAAAATACAGTGCCTTGGGATACCGAACTGCAGAAGCCTAAAGATCTCTTTGATCTCCCCGACAAGGTCTCTTCCGAAGAAGTTGAAGTCTTGGCCGGGCGCGGTGGCTCACGCCTGTAATCCCAGCACTTTGGGAGGCTGAGAGGGGTGGATCACGAGGTCAGGAGATCGAGACCATCCTGGCTAACACGGTGAAACCCCGTCTCTACTAAAAAATACAAAAAACTAGCCGGGCGAGGTGGCGGGCGCCTGTAGTCCCAGCTACTCGGGAGGCTGAGGCAGGAGAATGGCGTAAACCCGGGAGGCGGAGCTTGCAGTGAGCTGAGATCGTGCAACTGCACTCCAGCCTGGGCGACAGAGCGAGACTCCGAGACTCCGTCTCAAAAAAAAAAAAAAAAAAAAAAAAAAAAAAAAAAAAAAAGAGCAGTATTGCCGCCAGCATGTCTCACCTCCAGCCGTAAGGCAGTTTTCTCCTATCTCAGTAAATAGAATGCACGATCGAGTGGTACATCGAGACATTCCATTCCCAGGAACGAGCGGGAGACAGATGCCTTTCTCTTCTCTCAACTGCAAAGAGGCCTTCCTCAGCACAGACCCTTTACGGGTGTCGGGCTGGGGGATGGCCAGGTCTTTCCCTTCCCACGAGGCCATATCTCAGGCTGTCTCAGTGGGGAGAAACCTTGGACAACACCCAGGCTTTCTTGGGCAGAGGTCCCTGCGGCTTTCCGCAGTGCACTGTGTCCCTGGGTATTTGAGACTGGAGAATAGCGATGACTTTTACCAAGCATGCTGCCTGCAAACACATTTTTACCGAAGCACATCCTGCACAGCCCTAAATCCATTAAACCTTGAGTCAATACAGCACATGTTTCTGGGAGCACAGGGTTGGGGCTAGGGTTACAGATTAACAGCATCTCAAGGCAGAAGAATTTTTCTTAGTACAGAACAAAATGGAGTTTCTTATGTCTTCCTTTTTCTACATAGACGAAGTAACAGTCTGATCTTTCTTTCTTTCTCCCACAGTATATAAGCTTCTGAACCCTGTTGGGAGGTGGATACACTGTGTGGTTCTCCCTGTGCAAATATTAATATATTTCTATGCTTTTACCTTTTTTTAAATCATCCAGGGTGGAGTACGGTGATGCCATCTCAGCTCACTGCAACCTCCACCTCCCGGGTTCAAGCAATTCTTGTGTCTCAGTCTCCCGAGTAGCTGGGATTACAGACATATGCCATCACACCCACCCAGTTAATTTTTGTCTTTTTAGTAGAGATGGGGTTTCACCTTGTTGGCCAGGATGGTTTTGAACTCCTGGCCTCAAGTGATCCGCCAGCCTCAGCCTCCCAAAGTTCTGGGTGTATGCCTTTTCTCTAATGAATTTACTCTTTATTTTTTTTTTGAGACGGAGTCTTACTCTGTCGCCCAGGCTGGAGTGCAGTGGCGTGATCTCCGCTCACTGCAAGCTCTGCCTCCCGGGTTCACGCCATTCTCCTGCTTCAGCCTCCCGAGTAGCTGGGACTACCGGTGCCCGCCACCATGCCCGGCACATTTTTTTTTTTTTTTTGTATTTTTAGTAGAGATGGGGTTTCACCATGTTTAGCCAGGATGGTCTCGATCTTCTGACCTCGTGATCCGCCTGCCTCAGCCTCCCAAAGTGCTGGGATTACAGGTGTGAGCCACCGTACCCGGCCATATTTTTGTGAGTTGGTTTTCAGTGAACCTTTGGAGGGTGAAGGGGAAACTGCATTGACCCCAACACGGACCCACAGCATGGAAGGATGTGTAGACGAGCACAGGAATTTCTGTCAGTGACACTGATGACCAAAGGTTGGAATTTACTCCCCAATTTTTATCTTTATTGTAAAATCTACTACAGGATAGTATGGGACCTGGCATCCACTAACTGAAACCCATCCCAAATGTTTACATATCACCCGTTGTCTTTTGCTTTGTTGGCCTCACCAATACAAGGTGCACATCTTATAGAACAGAGAGACGCCTGAGAATATGAAGAGATTGTTATTTTTATTAAGGAAGAGTAGCCTTTTTTTTTTTAACAGGGTCACAGAAACAGGAAAGAAGTTAGTGAATGTACAATATGAAACAACAATAAATCCATCATAAGAAATATTTTTCAAAAGAATAAAATATTAGTTTTCACGATTTTATTTTGTTAAGTTCAGAATACAAACAGATTTTTGACATGAGTGGTTGTGCTTCCACCCCTTATGTTGATAATACATGCTAATCTTTTATCTTTTTTTCCAAATGAAGACAAGATTACGAAAACGACAGAGAATAATAGCATAATAGCACAATAGCATAATAGCATAATGCTAAGTCTTGGAAGATACAGGGAGAAGAAATTGAAGTAGTCATACCACCACAAAGGAAGAAAAACAACCTGAGACTTCAGACTGCAAGGGACAGCATGAGTGGTTCTAATACATACAGGTAGATGAGGCAGGACAGAAGCAGAAAGGAAGGGTGGAGGAAAGATGCACCAAATTCTGTGAGCAAAGCCTCAGCGTTTCTTAGGCTAGAGGCAGAGCCAGGCTGGCCCGCCTAGCAGCAGCATTGCTTCTTGCAGCAGCACTTCTGCTGACAGCAGCACTTCTGCTGGTAACAGCCCTTCCCACAGCCACAGCCACATGAGCTGCAGGTGCGGCGGCAGCAACAGATCACGGGCGTGCTGCAGCAGCCCCCACAGCAGCCGCGGCAGCAGGGGCAGCAGCTGGAGCAGCAGCCCACCCGGTAGCACCTGCAGGTGGTGCAGCTGCCACAGCCACCACCACAGCCACTGCCACAGCCACCACCGCAGCCACCACCACAGCCACCACAGCCACCACCGCAGCCACCACAGCCACCACAACTTCCACAACCACAGCAACCCATGGTGTCAGTAGAGAGGACTCAGGTGACGTGAGGAGGGAGGACTCAGCAGGGGTGAAGAGGTCTGATGTTCTTTGCTACAGGGGCTCTTAAATACCCCTTCCAGGCCTAACACGCGGCAGGCAGCCACTTCCTTGTTTCCTCCAGCTTCCCTGGAGGAATTTCACAAGACCCTGAGTGTATTTCCTCACTGGACACCTCTGACTTCATAGAATTGCTTATTTTCACATTTACTTCTTCCTCAAGTTATGTTTCTCATAAAAACAACATGTTTCTTAAATATTTAGTCTCGTTTTAACCTAGCAGTTCGCAAGTGTAATCTATGAGTCTCATTTGATGAAAGCCCATCTCCTATATTCCATGCATCAGAATTCCTTGGCCCCGAGAGGATCTTTCCTTGGTTCCCCCTCCTCTAAAGGAAGCCCTTTCTGTTTTCAGGTGCTGTCTGTAGAATGCAAGAGAACGTGAGATCCCACATGGAGAAGCAAACACGCAAAGCTTCACGTGTCATAAGGTCCCTTGGCTAACATCTCAGAAGACTTTCTCACCTGTTTTCAGACTTACTTTTGCTGTGGATTCACAAGTCAAAATATGGGAAAGATATCCATCTTGGGTTGATGGTCACGGTGTATTTCAAAGTAAGCTTCCCACACTGGCTCATGTTCCCCTCTTGTCCTATACACATGGAGTAGTGGATGAGGTAGCCAAGAGCCTCTGCCACCAGCAGGTTTCATGTCCCTTAAAAAGCCATGGTCCCTATGTGACCCAGTTTCCTTAGCTTAGGGTAAATAATGTATACTCTTTTAAAAGACCTTATTTTTTAGAGCAATTTTTGGTTCACATCAAAATTGAGCTGAGGGCCAGGTGCGGTGGCTCACCCCTGTAATCCTAGCACTTTGGGAGGCTGAGGCAGGTGGATCACTTGAGGTCAGGAGTTCCAGACCAGCCTGGTCAACCCCCGTCTTTACTAAAAAATACAAAAATTAGCTGGGAGTGGTAGTGGGCACCTGTAGTCCCAGCTACTTGGGAGACTGAGGCAAGAGAATTGCTTGAACCCGGCAGACGGAGGTTGCAATGAGCCAAGATCGAGCCACTGCACTCCAGCCTGGGTGACAGAGTGAGACTTCATCTTAAAATAATAATAATAATAATAATAATAATAATAATAATAATAGAGCCAAAAGTACAGAGTTCCCTTATACCCCCTGTCCTCCCCAACACAGCCTCCTTCACTACTGACATCACATGCCAGGGTGGTATATTTGTTACAACTGGTGAACCTACAGTGAGACATCATAATCACCCAAAGTCCACAGCTTTCATCAAGGCTCACTCTTGCCTTCTTTCACCACCCCAGGTACTTAACCCCTTCAGAATCATATGTCCCGCTGGGCGTGGTGGCTTATGCCTGTAATCCCAGCACTTTGGGAGGCTGAGGCAGGCAGATCACCTGAGGTCAGGAGTTTGAGACCAGCCTGGCTAACATGGGGAAACCCTGTCTCTACTAAAAATATAAAAATTAACCGGGTGGTGGCTCATGCCTGTAGTCCCAGCTATGCGGAAGGCTGAGGCATGAGAATGACTTGAATACGGGAGGCAGAGGTTCAAGAGCCTGGGCATCAGAGTGAGACTTGGTCTCAAAGAAGAAAAAAAGAATCGTATGTCCTAGAAATTGTCTCCAAAAAATTAAAAGAAAAGAAGAACTTCATGTAAAGCCCTTTTGCAGCCTTCAAAAGCTATTCCTAAATTGGCCTCTTTTCCTGAGTGCTATGATGTGGGGTATTCTCCCTTATATTTCTGTAGAGCAGTGGATCTCAATGAGGGGCAATTTTGCCCCAGGAGACACTTAGCAACATCTGAAGACATTTTTGCTTCTTTTCGTTTCGTTTTGTTTTGTTTTATTTTGTTTTGTTGTTTTGAGACAGAGTCTCGCTCTGTCACCCAGGCTGGAGTGCAGTGGCGCAATCTCAGCTCACTGCAAGCTCTGCATCCTGGGTTGATGCCATTCTCCTGCCTCAGCCTCCCAAGTAGCTGGGATACAGGCGCCTGCCACAGTGCCTGGCTAATTTTTTGTATTTTTAGTAGAGACGGGGTTTCACCGTGTTAGCCAGGATGATCTCGATCTCCTGACCTCGTGATCCTCCCACCTTGGCCTCCCAAAGTGCTGGGATTACTGGGATTACAGACGTGAGTCACTGCGCCTGGCCTGACATTTTTGCTTGTTATAACTGGCAGAGACGTTGTCATAACTAGTGGCTTGAGGCCAGAGATGCTGCTCAACATTCTACATTGTGCAGGACAGTCCTCACACAAGAAATTGTCCGGCTGAAAATGTCGGTAGTGCCAAAGTTGACAAATCTTGTCATATTTAGTGTTTTCCCTTTCTAAAGCATTTTCGCCTCCATTATTTTGAAACAATATTATTGCCTGAGATTTACCTTAAAAAATTATTATTCAATTAGTTAACAAAGATGCATCATGCCCATGTCAGGTAAAATATTCTGGGCTGGGGCCAGGCATGGTGATTATACCTGTAATCCCAGCACTTTTGGGAGGCTGAGGCAGGAGGATCACATGAGTCCAGGAATTTGAGATGAACCTGGGCAATATAGCGACACCCTTATCTCTACAAAAAATAAAAAATTAGCCAGGTGTGGTGGTGTGCACCTCTAGTCTTAGCTACTTGGGAGGCTGAGGTGGGAAGATCACTTGAGCCCAAGAGGTTGAGGCTGCAGTGAGCCATGAACATGCCACTGCACTCCAATCTGTGTGACAGAGTGAGGCACTGTGTCAAAAAACAAAAACAAAACAAAAACAAAAAAAGAAGACTGTGCTGTGCTGGAAGTTTCTGTAGCAGAACATTTTGAGCCATGATTTGGCCTGTGAGTTAGAGCAGGAAGTAAGGCTTGGGGGGTCAGGGCACCACCATGCCCGGCTAACTTTTTGTGTTTTTTCTAGTGGAGATGGGGTTTCACCATGTTGGCCAGGCTGGTCTCGAACTCCCAACCTCAGGTGATCCACTCGCCTTGGTCTCCCAAAGTGCTGGGATTACAGGCATGAGCCACCAAACCTGGCCAACACAATGTTAAATATATTGAAAAATGAAACATAGAGCCAGGCTTTGTAACTGTGTGGTGGGGACCAAATCTTACATTCTCGGGTGGACAATCTCCAGTGAGAGTATCCGGCTGCTTCTGCAGTTGGCAGTGACATTTGTGCTGGAGATACCTGTCATTTCTCCAGACTTTGGTAAGATAATTTCTGGGCACTGTACAGGAATAGCCTCCTGATAATGTTTATTCGTTGTTCGAATGTTGGACCATCTAGTCAAGCATTGCTGTTGTACTATACGGGCTTTCTGAGTGTGCCCAAGGCTGTTGATAATACCCGCTTTCCCATGACTCTCAGGAGGTCTTACTGGAATTTTTAGGACATTCGACTCAGAAAATAAGCAAAACAAGTAATCTCATAAATCTAGCTCCCATTCCAAAGGGCAGTAAATAATATATTATGAGATTCTCCCATGACAATTGACCCAAACCATAATAAGGAAGTGGTCATGTGTCTTCCCCCTCCTCTCCCCAGAGTTGGTACATAAGGGCCTCCCCCAGCAGAAGGAGGCATCAGACCTGCTCACCTCTCAAGTCCTCCTTCCTCACTTCTCCTGAGTCCTCTCTACTGACACCATGGGTTGCTGTGGTTGTGGAAGTTGTGGTGGCTGTGGTGGCTGCGGTGGTGGCTGTGGTGGTGGCTGTGGTGGCTGCGGTGGTGGCTGTGGTGGCTGTGGTGGTGGCTGTGGCAGCTGCACCACCTACAGGTGCTACCGGGTGGGCTGCTGCTCCAGCTGCTGCCCCTGCTGCCGCGGCTGCTGTGGGGGCTGCTGTAGCACGCCCGTGATCTGCTGCTGCCGCCGCACCTGCAGCTTGTGTGGCTGTGGCTGTGGGAAGGGCTGTTGCCAGCAGAAGGGCTGTTGCCAGCAGAAGTGCTGCTGCCAGAAGCAATGCTGCTGCTAGGCAGGTCCCAGGCCTCCGGGAAGATGCTGCAGGTAACTAACTGTCCTGTTGGTAAAATGTTCTCTCCCTCCTGCCAGTCTTCTCTGATATGAAAGTCACAAGAAGTTTTATCCACATTCCCTGGTCTCTGAGATCCTGCCTGCACATGAAAACCACCAACACAAACCTTCTCTATCAAGCACCAATCAAAGTATGAGTCCAACAAAACAGAGGGATATTTTTCATGCTATGTTTTCTTGAAATTTTACTATTGAAATGTTTGCTTCTATTCCTTTTTCCTTCATTCTGTAGTTTCTGTATTCTGCATGTCTGCTCCTGCTTTCTGTTTCTGTAAACCTGAGACAATATTTTCCCAATAAACCACATAAAACTGGCATTAAAGGCTCATGGACATCTCCTTCTTTCTTTTGTTATTCTAATGTGTTTAGAGGAAAGATGCAATTAAATCTAGAAAACTAATACTCCCTATGTTTGTTTGTGATGGATTTAGAATAATCACTAATAGACCGGGCGCGGTGGCTCACGCCTGTATTCAAAGCACTTTGGGAGGCCGAGGTGAGCGGAGTTCAGGAGTTCGAGGTCAGGAGTTCGAGACCAGCCTGGCCAATATGTTGAAACTCCGTCTCTACTAAAAATACAAAAAGTAGCTGGGTGTGGTGGCAGGTGCCTGTAGTCCCAGCTACTTGAGAGACTGAGGCAGGAGAATCACTTGAACCCGGGAGGAGGAGATTGTAGTGAGCCAAGATGTCACCACTGCACTCCAGCCTGTGCGACAGAGCAAGACTCCATCTAAAAAAAAAAAAAAAAAAAAAAGAATGGTCACTAATAAACTGGGTGCAGTGGCTCACACCTGTAATCCCAGCACTTTGGGAGGCTGAGGTTAAGGCCAGGACTTCGAGACCAGCCTGGTCAACATGGTGAAACCCCGTCTCTACTAAAAATACAAAAAATTAGCTGAGTGTGGTGGTGGGCACCTGTGGTCCCAGCTGCTTGGGAGACCGAGGCAGGAGAATCACTTTGAACCTGGGAGGCGGTGGTTGCAGTGAGCTGAGATCATGCTACTGCACTCCAGCCTGGGCAACAGAGTGAGACTCTGTCTAAAAAAAATAAAAAATAAAAAATAAAAAAAGAAAAGAAATCATGAACAATCTGTTCCTAACAGGTTTTCACACAGGGGTAAAGTTTGTTGGCTTCTATTATCCTCTTATCTGAATTAGAAAACATTCAGAAAACTGTATCAACAAGATTTTATTTCATCACTTTTTCTCTACCCTTAGATTCAACTTTTCTAACAGATTTTAACCTCAGCATCTATAGCCAGATGAAATTCAACACCTAAAGCTATTTAGGTCTTGGTTATTTTGGTTTCAGTTCTATTAACAGACTAAAATTTAATTACAGCTCAATGAAATTAAAAAAAATTATCATCAGTACTAGTTAATTGTCTTTCTGGCAGATTATGGTCACAAAATACTAATGTGGTCATATTTGAATAAATTATTCATAAAAGTTGTGACCTACTAAAACACTATATCCACTTTAAATATATATATATTTTTGAGATGGAGTCTCACTCTGTTGCCCAGGCTGGAGTGCAGTGGCACGATCTCGGCTGACTGCCACCTCTGCCTCCTGGGTTCAAGCAATTCTCTGCCTCAGCCTCCCGAGTCGCTGGGATTACCAGCGCCTACTACCACACCTGGCTAATTTTTGTATGTTTAGTAGAGATGGGGTTTCACCATGTTGGCCAGGCTGGTCTCGAACTCCCAACCTCAGGTGAGTTGGCCTTGGGGTCCCAAAGTGTTGGGATTACAGGTGTGAGCTACTGCACTCAACCCCACTTTAATTATATTCTATCACAAGTAAGTAAGAATATTATAAGAACAAAAAAATACAGAGTTCACAAGGGGCGGCTTTCAGACCACATCTGTGAGTCCCCTGAAAGTGAAGCCACATATGGTGTATGTTGAAAAACCCATCTACAGAATGTAGTGCCCTTTTTTAAATGAGATATCCATTATAATTTTGATCCTAACTCTGTTCCCTGTTGAAAGCAAGAGATGGGGAAAGGGGCAGAAGACTTCTCCGTGGGGTTGGCAGCCACCCTGGGCCTGAGAAAGGTGATTTACTGTTTCTTGCTTCTGGACCACGAGGTCTCTTCTCTTTCTCTTCCATTCTTGGAAGCACTCACAGAAAGTAGATACTTGAGAAATGCTACAGTGAAAAGAACTGTAGAAGATGCTAGTCCAGGGGCAAGTTCAAAGCCTACAGTAAATAGTAACACCACGGATGCTTCCAAAAAGAGGCTGTTACGAGGGTTTCACAAGGCTCCAGGAAAAATGGGCACTTCTTGCCTGACTCAAGTGTGTTTCCATATGGACCTAAAAGATGAAGAGCTACAGTGCTGACTCGGCGGTTATTTCTTGTTCTTGCCTGTCAGCTTCAGCATCAATATGTGGATCAAAAGAACCAGGTAATAATATAAAGTAGATGAATTTGCTTCAGCATATATCTGGCAATCACAAACTTTGCATCAGACACTGTGGTGGGCAAAATAAGACACGCGAAAATGAGAAAGGGCTGGGACCACATCTGCACTAATGGGGGGGATTGGATCCGAGTGATACAGTCTTTAGTGTGAGGATAACAGCAAAACCAAAAATATGCATCAGTAGCATAATATTTTTATAGATACATGATATTCACTCATTTTACAAATATTTATTGAGTATCTATGATGCACTAGGCACTTTTCTAGGAATCAAGAATGCTTTAATGAACAAAATGGATACAAATGTCTGCCCTCATGGGCCAGGCACAGCGGCTCATGCCTGTAATCTCAGCATTTTGGGAGACTGAGGAGGGCCGATTGCTTGAGCTCAGGAGTTCAAGACCAGCCTGGGTAAACTGGTGAAACCCATCTCTACAGTACTACTACTACTACTACTAATAATAATAATAAGTAATCAGGCATGGTGGTACATGCCTGTGGTCCCAGCTACTGGGGAGGTTGAGGTGGGGATCGCTTGAGCCTGGGAGGTTGAGGCTTCTGTGAGCCAAGATTGCACCACTGCACTCCAACCTGGACCACAGGGGCGAGATCTTGTCTCAAAAAAAAAAAAAAGAGTATTAAAAAAAAATCTGTCCTCATGGAACTAGTAACTTAGTCATGGGAGGTAGACAACACACATCATAAATAAGTATATTATATGGCATGTTAGAGATGGAGAGACAGAACATACAAATGAACAGTGGCCAGATCATACATAGAAATAGATCTCTCACCTGTAAACTGCAGCAAACATCCCAGGAAACCAACCTATTATCTATCCTAACCAGTCCATGCATCCAGCCTACTCGCTACAACCAGACTTGTAGGAAGTCAGACCACTATCTCTTAAAAACAGTCCAGCAAGCCAAACGAGGGCAATCAGCCCCAAATGGCCAGGACTTAATTAATAACTGGCAGTTTCCCTAATTCTTATCCCCTTTTTCCAATTTAGGACCAATTAGAGAGAGTCGAATATGCACTCCTAACGAATCACATAAGATGCCCCACTTCTAGTTAGTCTGTCTACAATGTTCTATACCAAAAGCCTCTCATCTGGGCATACCTGAAACCTTCCCTTCTTCCGGTATGAAGCTTTCCCATTCCTCTGCCTGCTTTTGAGTGTCCACAAAAACACAAGTGATGCTGTGGCAAACCATCACTTTGCTATGGCAAGCATAATTAAATAGCTTTTACCTGGACTCATTTGGTGGGTTGTCATTTATTTCCACAGACTCAGAAATTTCATCCTAAGTGTGTGTAAATTCTATAGATACATATAAGAATGCTCACAGTAGCACTGTCAAAAATAGCAAAAACCTGGAAACAACGGGACTTCCTATCATCTGGAGAGTAAATGAACAGAAATGGAATGCAAGTAGATGTAGTAAAACCATGTCCAAAGAAATGCAAAGGAATAACAAACACAAGCTTTAGCTCATTGCAGCCATTTTTCTCTTTGATGCTTAAATTGTTGTCTCGATATGAACCCATTACCCTTTGGTAGCTTCCTTGTTTTCTGTCGTGACAAGATATTCCAGGCTTGTTCCATACATTTTATGCCCCAAATCTGGAATCTCTTTTTCTTTTTTTTTTAATTTTGAAACAGAGTCTCGCTGTGTCACCCAAACTGGAGTATAGAGGCACAATCTTGGCTCATTGCAACCTCTGCCCCCTGGATTCAAGCAATTCTCATGCCTCAGCCTCTCAAGTAGCTGGGGACTTCAGGCACAGGCTACCACATCTGGTTAATTTTTTATATTTTTAGTTAGAGACGGGGTTTCACCGTGTTGCTCAGGCTGGCCTCAAGCTCCTGACCTCAAGTGATCTGCCCACCTTGGTTTCCTAAAGTGCTGGGATTACAGGTGTGAGCCACTATGCCTGGCCTGGAATCATTAATTTTTCTTTTCTTTTCTTTCTTTCTTTTTTTTTTTTTTTTTTGAGATGGAGTCTCACTCTGTTACCCAGGCTGTATGTAGTGAAGTGGTATGATCTTGGCTCACTGCAACCTCTGCCCCACCAGGGTTCAAGCAATTCTCCTGCCTCAGCCTCCCAAGTAGCTGGGACTACAAGTGCCCACCACCATGCTTGGCTAATTTCTGTATTTTTAGTAGAGTGGGGTTTCACCATGTGGTTCAGGCTGGTCTTGAACTCCTGACCCCAAGTGATCTGCTCGCCTCGGCCTCCCAAAATGCTGGGACATGAGCCACCGTGCCCAACCTGGAATCATTCATTTTTCAAGGAGCTGTTATTTATATTTCTTTTTAAAATGCCTGATTTTTCCTTTGCATATTTCCCCTTGTGAATTTATAAAAGTTCCTTACATATAAAGGTATTAATCTTTTGTCCTATATGCATATATATTTTCCCCAGTTTTAGAAATTTCGAAGCTTTGTTTTTCTCAGAAATTTAAACATTTTATAAGTCACATCTCTCAATTTTTTTTCCGTATTGTTGGGAAAAAGCTGAGTATTGGGGAAAAAACCGAGGCAGGGCTTGCAAGTGTGACATAATGTCCTCTGGAATGTATCTGGACTGGCTGGCTCCTTGCTTCTAGGCTCCTAGATCGATTGTATTCCCATTATCTCAAGTAGCAGAACATGTTCCTCATAAATGCTAAACTGTCACAGCTGTAGATCATGCACCTGCCCTTTTGATCCCCACATTCTCACCACCTGTTTTTTTGCTGGATTACCAATAAATAGCGTGGGCTCCCAGAGCTCGGGGCCTTCGGCAGCCTCCACAATCACGATGGCCCCCTGGTCCCACTTTACTTCTCAAACTGTCTTTTTCTCAATCCTTTGACTCCAACGGACTTCGTCGCCCGCACGACCTGGTGTTGGGTCTGATGACATCAGCATGTATGGTTTTTGGTATTGCTGCCATATTAAGCAAGGTATTCCACAGTCCAGGAATATAGTACTATTCTCCCATATTTTTTATACTACCCCTGTTGCCTTACTTTTTTATATTTCAATACTTGATCCTTGGAATTTATGGGGATTTGGCATGATGCAAGGGTTTTACTTAAAAAATCATTTTATGTCATACTATATTGTGTAAGATGTCCTTGACGGAAGCTGGACTAAGAGTACGTGGGCCCTCTCTATGCTATGTTTGCAACCAAAAGTCTATTATAATTTTAAAATAAGTAAAAAAAAAAAAAAAACCCACTGAGTATAGTGGCTCACAGCTGTAATGTCAGCACTTTGGGAGGCTGAGGCATGAGGATCACTTGAGGCCAAGAGTTCAAGACCAGCCTGGGCAGCACAGTGAGACCCTGTCTCTACAACAAAACAAAACAAAACAAAACAAAATTAAAAATTAGCTGAATGTGGTGTTTCATGCCTGATGTCCTACCTACTTGGGAGGATTAGGCAGGAAGATTGCTTGAACCCAGGAGTTCGAGGGTACAGTGAGCTATGATGGTGCCACTGTCACTCTAGCCTAGGCGACAGAGTGACAACCTGTCTCAATAGAAAAAGAAAAAAGAAGGAAAAAAACCCGTTTTGTCATTTTGTTGTTGTGGTGGTCGTGGTGGTTGGTATCCAAGTTTATTTTTCCAGATGGTTAGCTAAATGTTTAATTGCTTAGGGAGCTTAGTACTGAATATGAGGTAATTTACAGAAGTTATATATGTAATTGGCGATTATGTGGTCATTAAGAAACAGTTTCTGAAAACCAAATATTTAATAATGAGGGTAATTGTATACGATTAAATGTTAAGTTTAAAACCGGGATACAAAATTATAGATTCACAATGCTTTTAATTTTGCCATATAAATTCAAGGAAATAGCCAGGCGCGGTGGTTCACGCCTGTAATCCTAGCACTTTGGGAGGCCAAGGTGGGCAGATCACCTGAGGTCAGGAATTCAAGATCAGCCTGGCCAACATGGTGAAACCCTCTCTCTACTAAAAATACAAAAATTAGCCGGTCATTGTGGCACGTGCCTGTAATCCCAGCCACTCGGGAGGCTGAGCCAAGACTGCACCATTGAACTCTAGCCTGTGCGACAGAGCAAGACTCTGTTTCAAAAAACTAAATAAATAAACAAATAAATAAATAATTAAAAAATCAAGGAAATAGTCTATATTAATTAAAAGAAAAAAAGAGGCCGAGTGCTGTGGCTCATGCCTGTATAACCAGTGGTCTGGGAGGCTGAGGTGGTCAGATCGCCTGAGGTCAGGAGTTCGAGACCAGCCCAGCCAACATGGTGAAATCCCCTCTGTACTGAAAATATAAAAATTAGCTGGGCTGGTGGCGCATGCCTGTAATCCCAGCTACTTGGGAGACTGAGGCAGGAGAATCACTTGAACCTGGGAGGCAGAGGTTGCAGTGAGCTGAGATGGCACCATTGCCCTCCAGCCTGAGTGACGAGAGCAAAACGCCATCTCAAAGAAAAAAAAATTAATTAAAAAAAAAAAAAAGAAAAAACAGTAGATTAGTAACAGCTAAATCTGGTGGACACCATGTTAATTGGGTGATAAAATTTAATATCACTAGAAATGGGATCAATTAACGTCACACACTTGTTGTGACGCACTGAGGAAAACACATCGACTGTGTAATATTTCTGCAAAAATGTTTAACCAGAACCTGACCATGAGGAAACAACCAGCCAAATCTCGATTGAGGGTTATTTTGCAAAACAACTCTCCAGGACAAAAATAAAATGCTGGAAAACCATTCTAGATTAAAGTTCAATAAACATACATATTTGATTGGATCTAACATGAAAAATTATTAAAAATGCAATTCTGAATTATAGGACATTCTTGGGATAATTAGGGAAATTTAGTGTGATAATAGTATTGTAGTTCTACAGGAAACTCTCCCTTTTGGGAGACACTTACTAAAATTTGTAGGGGTAAAATGCCACTTCTGCAGCTTGCTTTCATTCAAATGGGAGAGAGAAGGCTAGGTGCAGTGGCCCACTCCTGTAATCTCAATCCTTTGGGAGGTTGAAGTGGATGAATTGAGGCCAGGAGTTCGAGACCGGTGTGGGCAACATAGTCAGACCTCATCTCTACAAAAATATAAAATTAAACTAAATTAAACAGAGATAACTAAAATGAAATGTATGGCAAAATGTTAACTACTGGTTAACTTAAGTAAATGGTATACAGGATTTTACTGTAATATTCTTGCACATTTTATGTGGGTTTAAGATTCTCCAAAATAAAAATATTGGGAAAAAACAAAACATAGAAAAATGATGGGGCAATGTGAAGTGGCTCATGTCTGTAATCCCAGCGTTTTGGGAGGCCAAGACAGGAGGATTGCTTGAGCTCAGGAGTTGAAGACCAGCCTGGACAACATAGCAAGACCCCATCTCCATTTTTAAAAGGCATAGGAAAATAATGGAAGAAAATACGACAAAATGGTAAAAGAGGTTATTACAGGCACTACTACTTTTCTCCTTTATGTTTTTCTGTATTTTAAAATTGTTTATAATGAACTTATATTTATTATTCTAAATTCAGAAAAAAAACTTAGAGGAGAGAAAAACCACTCGATTTTCCCCATTTTTCTTTTTCAATGTTCTATGTCAATTTCCATAACCTGACATGACAACACGTGGACTCAGGAAAGAGGCAGAGGCAACTGCTGATGTCTAGATGTGGCACCTTCTGAGGTGTTTGGGAAAGTGCTGTTACTACCCACAGTGTGCATTTTGGAACAACCCTCAGCTCTGTTGTGAACGTGTTTTGAGGTAGGTGTCCCGTCTAGGTTGTTTCCCTGGGAATCTAAGCAATGGTTGTAGGTGTGGTCTAATTCCCTGAGCAAAGATGTTCTGGGCATGACCTATAAGAATTCTGAAGACATGCTGGGTGAGGTGGCTCACACCTGTCATCCCAGCACTTTGGGAGGACGAGGTGGGTGGATTACTGAGATCAGGAGTTCGAGACCAGCCTGGCCAACATAGTGAAACCGTGTCTCTGCTAAAAAAAAACACAAAAATTAACCAGGTGTGGTATTGCGTGTCTGTGGTCCCAGCTACTCAGGAGATTGAGGCAAAAGAATCACTTGAATCTGGGAGGTGGAGGTTACAGCGAGCAGAAATCACGCCACTGCACTCCAGCCTGGGCAACAGAGTGAGACTCTGTCTGAAAATAATAATAATTAATGATAATAAAAATAAATGCTGAATACTTGCAGAGAATAAGATTAGGGTGAATTACTTACTGAAACCTATGGCTCGAGCAAACTTGAGCCCAAGAATCCCCTGATATTTCCCCCAAATTACTTCACTTTCAACCTACAGGCACCCTGAGACATTGAGGTTTTTGGCCAATTGAAAAATCAGACATCTGCATTCCACAGAGAGAGGAGGGCAGCCATTGTGTGCTGTCACTGCTGCTGTTTTTGCCTGACATCCCCCAGCCCAACCCCAAAGCTACTGTGTGTGTGTTGGAGGACACAGAGGTCCAGGAAAGTAGAAGAATTAGGAGCACTGCTCTGCCTGGTTGGGGGTTACTGAGGTCATTAATACTTCTTAGCTGTGATGTCAAAAGCACACTACAGGCTGGGCGCGGTGGCTCATGCCTACACTCCCAACATTTTGGAAGGCTGAGGCGGGTGGATCACCTGATGTCGGGAGTTCGAGACCAGCCTGGTCAACATGGTGAAACCCTGTCTCTGTTAAAAATACAACAATTAGCCAGGTGTGGTGGTGCACGCCTGTAATCCCAGCTACTTGGGAGGTTGAGGCATGAGAATTGCTTGAACCCAGGAGGCAGAGGTTGTAGTAAGCCAAGATTGTGCCACTGCACTTCAGCGTGGGCGGCAGAGCGAAATTCTGTCTGAAAAAAAAAGACAGAAGAGCACAAAAACAAGGTCCCCAAACAGAGTCCGGAGTCAGCCGTCTGTAGCTGAACCTAGTGGCATGGACCTATAGTCCCAGCTATTGGCAGGCTGAGGATGGAGAAGCACTTGAACCCAAGAAGCTTGAGGTTGCAGTGAACTGTGATTGCACCACTGCACTCTAGTCTGGCTGACTGAGCAAGACCCTGTGTCAAAACGTTAAGAAACAAAATAAAACAAAAAGAACAGCCGTCTCATACAGCAGGGCAGACAGGTCTGGAAGGAGCAGGAACCAATTGAGGGAGTCTGGTCCTTGTTGTCTCTAACGTGGGCATCATAGACATTACATGAATGTCTCAAGTGGGGCGCTGGGCAGCCAAAACGGAGAGCAGGAGGAATCCTCACAGCCCCGCACCTGTGAGAGGTGTATCAGGGGAGGGTGTCTTAAGCCTTTCTTCTGCTTTCAAAAAGTCAGCTTATGAAAGAGGTGCCAGTTGTAAAACCACGGACAGTGACATCCCGGGGGACAGGCAGCCGCTGCAGAGCCTGGTCATTGTTGATCAGAACCTGCAGTATAAGTTCCAAGAGGGACTGCAGGGTCCCCACAGCATGAGCCTCTTCTGTGAGTTGTCTGGAGAACAGAGATTAGCCGGGCAGACCTTAAACTCTGGAGATAGTCAGGCAAGGACCTTACCCTACTGACTTACTCACGCCCACAGGCTAGCTGGGGCAGGAAATGGAGGCCTGACAGGTAGAGTCAGGTGGACTGAAGGGGATCATTCCAAATACACATTCCATTAGTGTGTGGGCAGGCCTAAGCCTGGAGCCTCTCCATGGGTCTTAAATGCCAGAGAGGCACGAGAGCAGGCCAGCCACCAAATGTAAACTTTGTTGCTTTTCCCAATTATTTAACAGATAAACAGCAAACAGAAATCTCACCCTTGGCAGATGACTTAGGAGTAGGCCCTACATAATTGTATTTTTAGGATTTCACATAGCACAATATTTGTTTTTGGAATGTTTAATGATCAAGCAATTCTTCTGGTGAATGAAAAATTCCAAGGAGCTAGAAAAGAGAATATTTGTGTTTTAAGGCGAAATATAATGTGCAAGATAATACATTCAGAAATGCCTACTCTGTTTCTTTCTATTTTTCTGAGATGGAGTCTCACTCTGTCACCCAGGCTGGAGTACAATGGCACAATCTTGGCTCACTGCAACCTCTGCCTCCTGGGTTCAAGTGATTCTCCTGCCTCAGCTTCCCGAGTAGCTGGTCTAATTTTTTTTTTTTTTTTTTTTTTTTTAAACAGTCTCCCTCTGTCTCCCAGGCTGGAGTGCAGTGGCACGATCTTGGCTCACTGCAGTCTCCGCCTTCTGGGTTCAAGGGATTCTCCCGCCTCAACCTCCTGAGTAGCTGGGACTGCAGGCATGTGCCACCACATCCAGCCAATTTTTGTATTTTTTGGTAGAGATAGGGTTTCACCATGTTGGCCAGGTTTGTTTCAAACTCCTGACCTCAGGTGATCTGCCCACCTTGGCCTCTCAGAGTGCTGGGATTACAGGCTTGAACCACCGCGCCTGGCCTTTTTTCTTTTGATTCTGATTTTCACTAATTCTTTCAAGAAGGTTTTGTTGTTGTTGTTGTTGTTTTGTTTCTTTGTTTTTTTGTTTTTTTTTTTTTTTTTTTGAGACAGAGTTTCCCTCTTGTTGCCCAGGCTGGAGTGCAATGGAGCGATCTTGGCTCACCGCAACCTCCGCCTCTGAGGTTCAAACGATTCTCCTGCCTCATCCTCCCAAGTAGCTAGGGTTACAGGCATGTGCCACCATGCCTGGCTAATTTTGTACTTTTAGTGGAGACGGGGTTTCTCCATGTTGGTCAGGCTGGTCTCGAACTCCCGACCTCAGGTGATCTGCCCTCCTCGGCCTCCCAAAGTGCTGGGATTACAGGAGTGAGCCACCGTGCCCAGCCGAGAAGTTTTTGTTTTTTTGTTTTTTTTTTCTAATAGATCCTAAGACTGTGTGATGAATTCCAATAGAGAGAAAAACAATGTTTTGTCTAACCTGTGACAACTGAGAAGTATCAACAGAAACACAAGAGTTTTACCTGGCTTTGGATTCAGTCTCTCATGGTTATAAAGAAATGAAGACTATCCTTAAATGTTCTAGGCATTTATTTAATTCAAAAGATACCTATTGAATACTTACAATGTGTTGGGCACTATTTTAAGCCTTGGGGCAAAAACTATACACATATTTAAGTTCTTACGAACACAAACGTCTTAGAGGTGTGTTCTCAAGAGATGAGTAAAAGTTAAATTTAGCATTATTAGCTTGTTAAGACGTTCACGAGGTAGGGCATAAGACAACTCATGAGATCTTTACGAGATCTCATAAACAACAACAAGAGATGGGATAAACAACAACAAGAAATGGGCCATATATTGGGCTTGGCTTGCTGGAGTTGCTATATAAGGGCTTCCCCGGACAGAAGGAGGCATCAGACCTCTTCATCTCTCCTGAGTCCTCCATCCTCACTTCTCCTGAGTCCTCTCTACTGACACCATGGGTTGCTGTGGTTGTGGAAGTTGTGGTGGCTGCGGTGGTGGCTGTGGTGGCTGTGGTGGTGGCTGCGGTGGTGGCTGCGGTGGTGGCTGTGGTGGCTGTGGCGGTGGCTGCGGTGGTGGCTGCGGTGGTGGCTGCGGTGGCTGTGGTGGTGGCTGTGGCAGCTGCACCACCTGCAGGTGCTACCGGGTGGGCTGCTGCTCCAGCTGCTGCCCCTGCTGCCGCAGCTGCTGTGGGGGCTGCTGTAGTACGCCCGTGATCTGTTGCTGCCGCCGCACCTGCAGCTCGTGTGGCTGTGGCTGTGGGAAGGGCTGTTGCCAGCAGAAGGGGTGCTGTCAACGGAAGTGCTGCTGCCAGAAGCAATGCTGCTGCTAGGTGGGAACCCAGCCTCTGGGCAGGGGCTGCAGGCGCTCATGCTGCTGGTAAGACTGCGGGTCTGCAGGTGCCACACAGGGAGGCAGCTTGCTCCCCTTGCTGTGGCTTTCCTCCATCCCATCCTGTGTGCTCCCTGCTGTCTCCCCGTCACCTGGACTTCATGGCACTTTTCTGCTTGGTTCTCATCTCTGTAGTTTAAGGAATTCTTTCTATTGTTAAGATAGTCACATGGACATCTGGTACAATGTCATTCAAGCACGAAGATACAGGACATTTTGAGTTTTGAGCTCAGCAAAGCGGGATCATGATTTTGACCGTGTTTTCTTCTTTGAACTCATTTCTCTCTAGGCATTAGGTCTTCTCCTGTGTTCCACATATGCTCTGTCTTTTCTGTGGCCATAGAGTCTTTTCTAGGTGTTCTAAAATTTTCTTTTTTTGTTTTTAAATTTTGCTACTTCATGGTCTTTATTTTACTGCTATAATTTTGATTACATCACCAAAAAATCTTTTTTCCCTTTTGTAGTAACCCATCTCTATTTTTTTACTTGAAAAAAATTGATAGATAATAGATGTAGATATTTGGGGGGAGGTACGTGTGATATTTTAATATATTTGCATAATGTGTAATAATCAAATCAGGGTAATTGGGATATTAATCACCTTAAATCTTTTTCTTTTATCCTGGGAACATTCAAATTATTCTCTACTAGCTGTTTTGAAATGGGTAATAGATTATTGTTTGCTATAGTCCCTCTACTGATTTATTGAACACTAGGTGTTGTTTCTTCTAACTGTATTTTTGTATTCATTAATCAACGATTCTTCATGAAAAATTTCATAATAAAATGTAAAAGTGAACTCTGAACAGTTTCCCTTAGTTTTATTCTTATAGATATTTTCCATTAAACTTCCATTAATTATGATTTCCCATGGGTTGGAGGCCATCAAGGATACACACATCATTATACCCTTGCGTGGTTTACATTCCATTTATACACAAATAACCACAAACATGAGGTAGAAAAATAATGAACGTGTTAAAAGTTCTATGTTGATGTGCACATCATGGGCAGGAACAACTCCACATTGCTGGATGGGGAATGGGTGTCATTCAAAGGAACTCGGATCACTTCAAGAAGGAAGGGACATTTGGGAGTGTGTTTTGAAGAATTAGTAAGGTTTGGACAGGTGGAGGTGGTTGGGGCAGATGTTTTGAGAAGGGCAAAAATGCGAGAATGGAAAAGTTCAAGACATACATGGGACAAATCATGAATCTGACCTACAGTAGGCTAATATAAATAGTTACAAGTCAACAATGACAGGAAGGCTGTCCTATGATTTGGAAGGCTGAGGGGTTAAGAATAACAGCAAGAACAAAAGCAACAGTAACTGGCATTCACGTTGCCCTTAAAAGCCAGGTATTCTGGCCAGGCGTGGTGACTCATGCCTGTAATCTCAGCACTTTGGTTTGTGTTTTGTTTTGTGTTTTAGACAGAGTCTCAATCTCTTACCCGGGCTGGAGTGCAGTGGCGTGATCTTGGCTCACTGCAACCTCTGCCTCCTGGGTTCAAGTGATTCTCATGCCTCAGCCTCCCGAGTAGCTGGGATCACAGGCCTGCGCCACCACACCTGACTAATTTTTGTATTTTTAGTAAAGACAGGGTTTCGCTGTGTTGGCCAGAGTGGTCTTGAACTCTTGGCCTCCAGTGACCTGCCCGCCTCAGTCTCCCAAGGCTGGGCTGGAAGGATCACTTGAGCCCAGGAGTTCAAGACCAGTCTGGGCAACATAGCGGGGCCCAGTCTCTACAAAAAATACAGAAATAAACTGGGCGTGATGCCATGTGGCTTTAGTCCCAGCTATTTGAAAGGCTGAGGTGGGAGGATCACTTGAGCCTGGGAGGTGGAGACTGCAGTAGCCATGATAGTGCCACTGTACTCCAGCCTGGGTGATAGAGTGAAAAGGGGACAGGCATTCTTCTAAGCACATACATGTATCATGTTGCACAGAGAGGGAAATGGCACAGAGAAGTTATTAAGAAACTTGCTCAAAGTACATAACTGCTGCCGGGGGTGCTGCACACACAGCAATGCTATGGGCTAGGGAAGGCTTTTGTGAGGGGACACTTACCTGGACAGCAATGCGCAGAATTAATCGGTTCACGGGGAGAACGGAGCAGTGTCAGCAATCCTGAGCAAAGCAACGAGGGCCCAAGACAACAGAAGAGTGGGAATGGCAAGAGTATAAGAGTATTTGTGGGGAGTTAAGGCATAACACAAAACCCAACAAATGAGGGGAACTTCTGCGATGACAAAACAGGCAAGATGACAATGGTGATTTAACAATGCACTGGGACTTCTATTCTTTTATTAGAGATTCGAGAAATTGTACAAGGTATCCCAGTTTGTTATTTTTATTTTATTTTATCTTATTTTTTCAACAAGTTCTTGCTGTGTTGCCCAGGCTGGAGTGCAGTGGCACCATCATGGCCGACTAAAGCTTCAACCTCCTGGGCTCAAGCGATCCTCCCACCTCGGCCTCCTGAGTAGTTGAGATCACAGGTGCATGCTACCACACTTTTTACATTTTGTGATAGAATTGAGGTCTTGCTGTGTTGCCCAGGCTGGTCTCAAACAGTTGGGCTCAAGTGATCTTCCTAAAATGCTTGGATTACAGGTGTGTGCCGCTGTGCCTGGCCCCCATTTTAAAATTCTTATCAAATATGATCAATTAGGTCAGGAATTGGCCATTTCCTTTAAAGTTGTTCTTTTCGCTCTGTTAAGATGTAGCAGGAAAGGGAGCTGATAATCTAAAAATGCTGTCTAATACATGTGCATGACAACTCCCTTACATATCACTGATCCCGATCTTGGCGTGTTCATTCTATCGCAGATGCAGTGTGAAATAGTTACTTGGAGAAAAGGCAGGTCTGCTTGACTGGCTACATTGGGCTGATCTGAAAAGATCTAGGCTTGAAAAAAATTGCCTTTCTTTTTTTTTTGTTTTTTGAGATGGAGTCCTGTGCTGTCACCCAGGCTGAAGTGCAATGGCGCGATCTCTGCTCACTGCAACCTCTGCCTCCTGGGCTCAAGCAGTTCTCCTGTCTCAGCCTCCTGAGTAGCTGGGATTACAGGCATGCGCCACCACGCCTGGCTAATTTTTATATTTTTAGTAGAGACGGGAGTTTCACCATGTTGGCCAGGCTGGTCTCGAACTCCTGACCTCAAATGATCTGCCTGCCTCGGCCTCCCAAAGTGCTGGGATTACAGGCACGAGCCACTGTGCCTGGCCTGCTTTTTTATTTTATTTATTTATTTATTTTTAATTTATTTTTTGAGACAAAGTCTTCCTCTTTTGCTCAGGCTGGAATGCAGTGACGGGATCTCAGCTCACTGCAACCTCCACCTCCCAGGTTTAGGTGATTCTCTCATCTCAGCCTCCCAAGTAGCTGAGACTAGTCATATGCTACCATACCTGACTAATTTTTGTATTTTTAGTAGAGATGAGGTTTCAACATATTGGCCAGGCTGGTCTCGAGCTCCTGACCTCAAGTGATCCACCCATCTTGGCCTCCCAAAGTGCTGGGATTACAGGCATGAGCCACCACACCCAGCCAAAAATTGCTTTTTTAGTCTACTTAAATGAATCCTTCCTTCCTTCCTTCCTTCCTTCCTTCCTTCCTTCCTTCCTTCCTTCCTTCCTTCCTTCCTTCCTTCCTTCATTCCCTCCCTCCCCCCTCCCTCCCTCCCCCCTGCCTCCCTCCTTCCTTCCTTTCTTCCTAAGCTTTTCTCCCTTTTTTTTCCTTCTTTCTTTCCTTTCAAGACAGGGTCTCACTGTCACCCAGGCTGGAGTGCAACCTTGACCTCCTAAGCTCAAGCAATCCTTCTACTTTAGCCTCCCAAGTAGCTGGAACTACAGGCATGCACCACCACACCCGCCTAATTAAAAAATTTTTTTTTGTCGAGACAGGGTCCTGCTCTGTTGTCCAGGCTGGTCTCAACATCATGGCCTCAAACAATTTTCCTACCTTATCCTCCCAAAGTGCTGTAATTACAGGTGTGAGCCACCTCCTACTTATTGAATGTTGATCTTTTGCATTCATTTTAAGAATGTTCGGATGCAGGTTGTAGACTAATAACACACATATAGGGATCACAGGGCTTGGCACATGTATAGTTTGCCACTAAATATTGTTAGAATGAGCAAATGTTATATATATTATATACATTATATCTACATATAGGTCAGGTGTGGTGCCTCACGCTTGTAATCCCAGCACTTCGGGAGGCTGAGGCAGGAGGATCACTTGAGGTCAGGAGTTTGAGACCAGCCAGGCCAACATGGTGAAACCCCATCTCTACTAAAAATACAAAAGGTAGCTCAGCATGGTGGTATGTGCCTGTAATCCCAGCTACTTGGGAGGCTGAGGCAGGAGAATCGCTTGAACACCCGGAGGCAGAGGTTGCAGTGAGCCGAGATTATGCCACTGCACTCCAGCCTGGGAACAGAGCAAGACTCTATCTCAATAAAATAAAATAAAATAAAACCATATATATGATATATATATAATATAGATTATATATGTGTTTGTATATGTTACTTGTATTCATTATAGTATACTTATGTTATATATGAAATTCATATATATGTTATACATATGTTATATATAACAGATATATATACCTCAGATTGTACATGTTACACACAATTTTTTACACATCCACATGTTATATGTATATACATATGTGTGTATGTATAACACATATATGTTCTCAGAGTCTAAACTTTGTGACTTAACACGTGATTTTGTAAAATCTAGTAATTTTCGGAACATACGTTCTCGAATACATTGTTTCCATTGTTAAGGCTTGCCTCCACCTCACTGTGTCTGTTCCTTTCTGATCTTTGGGTCAACTGTGATTGCAGGGACTTCACCCTTGTGTTTACTTTATGCTCCGCGGCTTCTACCAGAGGTTCTCACAGGTCAGAGTATTACCATCCAAAAGTCCTTTAGGCACTTCAATCCAGACAAAGCAAGGCATCAAGATCTGCTGTATGTACTTATATGAAGAATGTCCATTGGCTCACACCTATAGTCCCAGCACTTTGGGAGGTCTAAGTGGGCGGATCACTTGAGGTCAGGAGTTCGAGACCAGTGTGGGCAACATGGTGCAGCCCTGTCCCTACTAAAATTACAAAAATAACTGGGTGTGGTGGTGGGTGCCTGTAATCCCAGCTACATAGGAGGCTGAGGCAAGAGAATTGCTTGAACCCAGGAAGCAGAGGTTGCAGTCAGCCGAGCCAAGTTCGCGCCACTGCACTCCAGCCTGGGCAACAGAGCAAGACTCTGTCTCAAATATAAAAAAAAATCCTTGAATTTTGTGTTTGTGCTGGCTGGCTAGTGAGCTGTTTGTGAAAAGGGTGAGTATATGCTGTAAGAAGGTGCACATGGAGAAATGACGGTTGGTTTTGTCACCAGTAGAGGGTCATGACTGCAAGTTGTCCAGGTTCTTGTCATTTTGAACAAAGAACTGGACAAACTGCCCAGCAAAGAAAGAAAATAAAAAAATAAAAAAAAGAGAATGAAGCAACAAAAGAATGAAAGCAGGGATTGATTGAAAATGAAAGTACACTCCATAGTGTGGGTTCTGGCCCAGCAGTGGCTCAAGGGCCCAGATACAGAATCTTCTTGGGTTCAAATACCACCTAGAAGTTTCCCACTGGCCACTTCATACTCACCTCATGTAAATGAAGTGGTAGCCCACAACCAGTCTGATTGGCTGTGGACAGCAGCCAACCAGAGGCTGAAGGGAAGTTACAAAGGTCACTCTTCAGTGCAAACCTCTGATTGGTTGCTTTTTTGCACCAATTGGTTGGCTAGGGTGAAGTTACAAAGTTATAATTCTATGCAAATGAAGTACACATAGAAGAAGAAGTGGCTGGAGGAGGCAGAGAGGTTGCCGTGAGCGGAGATCACACCACTGCACTCCAGCCTGGGCGACGGAGTGAAACTCCATCTCAAAAATAAAAAACCAAACCCCCAAAAACCAAAGGTCAATTATTCAGAAATACAGTATAACATAGTAAACAATTTCTTAACTAACTTTTTGTAAGCACATTATCTACCAACAGTAGCATATTGTATTTGTCTGCTAGGGCTGCCATAACAAAACACACAGGCTGCTGAGGCTTAAACAATAGAAATGTATTTTCTCACAGTCTGGAGGCTGGAAGTATAAGATCAAGATGCCAGTGAAACCACCTTTGTAAAATTACAACTGAGTAAATTATGGCAGTGAAAGCCAACTCCATCTTGCTTCTAACCTTTAAGCCGTCCTTGTTCATTTCTGGGCATAGGCAGAACTAACTTTGGGAAGGATTTCCGTTCATGGTTTGACTCTGAAATAAAATTGATAATAACTCTTTCCCTAAAAGACCCCCTTCTTGCCTGGGGACCAGTCTGCCTTTGCAAGACTAACAAATTAGCTACAAGATTAGAAATTACAGATAAGGGGTCATGCAACCTCTGGCTCCAAGAGTCCGAACCTCCCCAAATTGTTCTTGGGGATAATACCACTATTGTAAACCTAAGATCGGTGCTTGTGATATTTTGCAGACCCTGCACTCGATGGATTAGCTGATACCATCCAGACCAGTAACCTGGCTAAACCAGTTCTGCCTTCCCACCAGGAACAGAGAACAGCAAGAAAAAGTCACTTCGGGTCAGGCGCGGTGGCTCACATCTGTAATCCCAGCACTTTGGGAGGCCAAGATGGGTGGATCACTTGAGGTCAGGAGTTCGAGACCAGCCTGACTAACATGGCAAAACCCTGTCTCTAATGAAAATACAATATTAGGCAGGTGTGGTGTTGCGAGCTTGTAATTCCAGCTACTTGGGAGGTTGAGGCAGGAGAATTGCTTGAACCTGGGAGGCGGAGATTGCAGTGAGCTGAGATTGCACCATTGCACTCCCGCCTGGGCAACAAAAGGGAAATTCCACCTCAAAAAAACAAAACAAAACAAAATAAAACAAAAAAAAAAAAGGAAAAACTCACTTCGACCCCCTATGATTCCATCTCCAACCTGACCAATCAGAACTCCCCACTTCCCAAGCCCCTACCTGCCAAATTATCTTTAAAAGCTCTGATCTCTGAATGCTTGAATGCTCTGGAAGAATGATTTGGGTAGTAATAAAACTCTGGTCTCCCGCACAGCCGGCTCTGCATAAATTACTTTCTCCACTGCAATTCCCCTGTCTTGATAAATTGGCTCTGTCTAGGCAGCAGGCAAGGTAAACCCATTGGGTGGTTATACCAGCAGGGTTGGTCTTTTTTGTATCTTCTCTTCTTGGCTTGCAGATGACCCTCCTGCCATGTCCACATATAGCGTTTTCTCTGTGTCCACTCATCTCTGGTGCCTCTTTCTTTCTTTCTTTCTTTCTTTCTTTCTTTCTTTCTTTCTTTCTTTCTTTCTTTCTTTCTTTCTTTCTTTCTCTCTCTCTCTCTCTTTCTTTCTGTCTTCCTTTCTTTCTTTTTCTTTCTTTCTTTCTCTCTCTCTCTTCCCTTCCTTCCTTCCTTCCTTCCTTCCTTCCTTCCTTCCTTCCTTCCTTCCTTCCTTCCTTCCCTCCTTCCTTCCTTCCCTCCTTCCTTCCTTTCTTCCTTCTTTTTTTTTTTTTTTTGACAGAGTCTTGCCCTGTCGCTCAGGCTGGAGTGCAGTGGCGTGATCTCGCCTCAATGCAACCTCCACCTCCCAAGTTCAAATGATTCTTCTGCCTCAGCCTCCTGAGTAACTGGGATTACAGGGGCCCACCACCATGCCCAGCTAATTTTTGTATTTTTAGTAGAGATGGAGTTTCACCATGTTGACCAGGCTGGTCTTGAACTCCTGACCTCCTGATCTGCCTGCCTCGGCCTCCCAAAGTGCTGGGACTACAGGCGTGAGCCACCGCGCCCAGCTTGCCTTTTTCTTCTCATGGGAACGCTGGCCATATTGAATTAGGGTCCCAACTTAAGGGCCTCATTGAATTGAATTACCTCCTAAGAGGCCCCATCTCCAAATACAGTCACATCAGGGGTTAGGGCTTCAATATATGAATTTTGGTCGGAGGCAGGGGTCACACTTCAGTCCATAGCACATATCATTATTGTAAATCCACAAAGGTGGAGTAGTTTGAACAAAACACGTAGAATTAGGGGAGCCCCAGACTAATTAATCTCTAAGAATAGAAGTGGGGAAAGTTGACATATGATGTGTAAATCCCGTACCTACTCCTACATGGGCACGATACCTGTGAGCAAGAATATTTGTTGTATTGTTTATAGAAGAAAAGAGTTTGAAACTACCTAATGGCCCAACAAAGGAAGACTTAGTTAAGCTTGGTACATGTGTAAAAAGAAATAAAATATAGTAACAAATGAGAAGGAGGCAGCTGCCTATGTATTATTTTTATTTTATTTTATTGATGAGAAAATCAAGGTAAGAAACAGAATGGTATACTCAGTTACCACAGGGGTCTGTATATGTATAGAATATCTTTTTCTTTTCTTTTGGTTTTTTTGAGATGGAGTTTCACTCTTGTTGCTCAGGCTGGAGTGCAATGGCATGATCTCAACTCACTGCAACCTCCACCTCCCGGGTTCAAGCGATTCTCCTGTCTCAGCCTCCTGAGTAGCTAGGATTATAGGCACCCGCCACCATGCCAGGCTAATTTTTGTATTTTTAGTAGAGATGGGGTTTCACCATGTTGGTCAGGCTGGTCTAGAACTCCTGACTTCAAGTGATCCACCCGCCTTGTCCTCCCAAAGCGCTGGGATTGCAAGCCTGAGCCATCTCGCCCAGGCACAAAAGACACTTCTGTCACTCAGGAAATTTTAAAGGTTTTAGGAGTTCTGTGCCAGAAACAAGGGACGAACCCCAACTACGTGTTTTATGATGCTGCCTTCTATAAGAAGCAGAGAGGTGCTTTAGTAGAGACAGGGTGACAAATGGCCAGAGATGAGGTCTGAGAGCTAAGAGGACCAGGTCAAGAAATAAAGAAGTTAAAGAATTTCTGCTTTAGATTCCTGAATATTTCTCTATGATAGACGCTAAAAATGGATTTCCCAGGTTGAAATTTGAATTCTGATAGGCTCACCTAAGTTGCTACAATTTGAACTTGTGCTAATGGCATCTGAATTGCCCATTTCTCACTCTTGTTAACACTGGGTATTTATTTCTCTTGCCAATCTGGAAGGAGCACGAGGCACTTCCTTGAGTGTCAGGGATCCCAGGCTCATTTCCTCACGTAAGTTCCGCATCACTGCTCCTTTTTCTGGCAATTGCTTGTTCATATGTGTTAAGCAAAGTTAACGAACCTCTGTTACTTTCCTTATCTGTAAAATGGGGATAGTAATATCTTCCAACAACGTTCTGGAGAGAAAATTGTGTATGTCACTCGCAGAGAGCTTTGAGAGGTGCCTGGCCGAGGCCCAGGGGATGTTTGATGTACTCTGTGCATGGTGGTGCTAGTGCTGTTGAAAACTCCTGTGATTATTATGTGCTGATTTTTTTTTTTTTTTTTTTTTGAGACGAACTCGCTCTGTCACCCAGGCTGGAGTGCAGTGGTGTGATCTCGGCTCACTGCAAGCTCCACCTGCCGGGTTCATGCCATTCTCCTGCCTCAGCCTCTCAAGTAGCTGGGACTACAGGCGCCCGCCACCTTGCCCGACTAACATTTTGTAGTTTTAGTAGAGACGGGGTTTCTCCTGACTTCGTGATCTGCCTGCCTCGGTCCCCTCAAAGTGCTGGGATTACAGGCATAAGCCACCGAGTCCAGCCTACTATGTGCTGATGAATTGGAGGGATGGCCTGCCTGGCATTGGCCGAGAGCAGAGTTTGAGGGACGACAAGTGGCAGGATCCCATCACACCCATAGGTGGCCTCCACCCTGTGGTCTTTTTGCCAGGTTCGTCTCTGCAATAAATCCGAACCCATCTGGCTCAATCCTCGTAGATGTTAAGGTTGTTCAAATTCTATTTCTTCTAATCCAGTGCTGACCAAGGAATGCTTTCTTTTCTTTTTTTTTTTTTTTTTGAGACGAAGTTTCACTCTTGTCCCCCAGGATGGAGTGCAGTGGTGAGATCTCAGCTCACTGCAACCTCCGCCTCCCGGGTTCAAGTGATTCTTTCCTCAGCCTCCCGAGTAGCTGGGATTACAGATGCCTGCCACCACGCCTGGCTAATTTTTGTATTTTTAGTAGAGACGAGGTTTCACCATGTTGGTCAGGTTGGTCTTGAACTCCTGACTTCAGGTGATCTGCTTGCCTCGTCCTCCCAAAGTGCTGGGACTACAGGTGTGAGCCACCGCGCCAAGCCAGGGAAAGCTTTCATAATTGCTAGGTCTTTCAGAAAGTAGAGTTTATTTTAATTAAGTAAATAATTAAGCAAATGCTTTTAAGAGGATACCCTTGTCAGAGGATTTAAGAGTTGGCTTGCTTTGGGAGTTAAAGAAAAAAAAATTGATCACTTCTGTAAGGTCCTCTGAACGGGCTACACCATGGTCGAGCCATTGTGACCCCTGTGACCCACACATACAGGCGTCCTGGAATCCCAAAGCCTGCAGCAATAGGAGAGCCACTAAAGAAGAAGAAACAGCTAGTTCCTGCCTTAACTGATTAACCAACCTTGCAACATTCCACCATTGTTCCTGCCCAACCCTAACTAATCAATCCACCTTGTGATATTGTGCCTTGTGACCTTCCCTCACCTCGTGACTATGCACCTTGTGACATTCTTCCCCTGACTGAAAAAACTGTCGCTAACTGTAACTTTCCACTACTTTCCCTTTACCTGTAAAACTAACTGCAATGCCACCACCCTCCGCTGACGCTCTTTTTGGACTCAGCCTCCTCGCAGCTGAGTGAACAGACAGCCTTGTTGCTCAGGCTTAACCTGTCTCTTCAATGAGACTCAGGGTGTCTCTTCAATTAGACGCGTGCACAACAATTTCTGGCTGAACTGCCTTGTTTGGGCTTGGTAGCCTTAGCCACTGTTTCAGGCCTGAATGCCTCTGGGCCTCCCTCTAACCACGCTGAATTCCTACGTGGACCTCAGCCAGATGCAGCTCTTCCAAGGGGCAGTCATCATAAGGTCCCAGCCGGGTACCTACCCATCAGCTTTGCTGGGTGCATTTTCAGTCTGCTTTTGTTCCATGCCTCTTTAACTGTGACACGAGGAGTGGGTCAACAGTTTTCATATGGATATCAGCATTTCTCCTTTGGAATTCATGGTCATTTGAAGGCTTCTGTGCTTCTCTCTCTCTCTCTCTTTTTGAGACTGAGTCTCACTCTATTGGCCAGGCTGGAGTGTAGTGGTGCAATCTCGGCTCACTGCAATCTCTGCCTCCCAGGTTCAAGCGATTCTCCTGCCTCAGCCTCCCAAGTAGCTAGGATTACAGGCACCCACCACCATGCCTGGTTAATTTTTATATTTTTAGCGGTGTATCATCTTAACCACTCGGCCACCTCATCCTACAATTTTTGTATTTTTAGTAGAGACAGGATTTCAGCATGTTGGTCAGGCTGGTCTTGAACCCCTGACCTCAAATGATCCGCCTGCCTTCGCTTCCCAAAGTGCTGGGATTACAGGCATGAGCCACTGTGCCCAGCCTATTTTTTTTTTTTTGAGACAAAATCTCACTCTGTCACCCAGGCTGAAGTGCAGTGGCAGGAGCTCAGCTCACTGCAAGCTCTGCCTCCAGGTTCAAGCGAGTCTCCTGCCTCAGTCTCCCTAGTAACTGGGACTACAGGGGCCCACTACCATGCCCGGCTAGTTTTTGTGTTTTTAGTAGAGACAGGGTTTCACCATGTTGGCCAGGCTGGTCTCAAACTCCTGACCTCAAGTGATCTACCCGCCTCAGCCTCCTAAAGTGCTGGGATTACAGGAGTGAGCCACTGCACCCGGCTCTCTCTTTTTTTCAAAATAGCGATGGGTTTTTGCGTGTTACCCAGGCTGGTTTCGAACTCCTGAGCTCAAGCAGTCTGCCTGGCTCAGCCTCCCCCAGTGCTGCGAATACAGGTGTGAGTCACCGTGCCCAGCCCTGTGCTTCTCCTTACCACAGCCTACAAACTCCGATGTAATCTAGTCCTCAACTACCAGCTTTCAGTGCACCCCTCTGTGCTGGACTGCAGCTCATCTCTTCGCAATCTTCCCTGACTCAGGGCCTTTGCACCTACTGTCTCTTCAGTTTAGAACGCACTTTACCCCCATTTTGCGCTTATGGCTCCTTATCCCTCTGTCAGGTCTCACAGAGTCCTCTGCCCCATTATTGTCATCATTGCATTCCTTACACATTGACATTATATATATTTGCCATTTATGGTCTGTTTTCCTCCACATTTGGTGCAAATATCGTGGAAGTCTGTCTGCTTTAGTGCTATATCCCTAGGGCTGGGACTAGCCTATGCTAATCAGTACAAATTAGTAGAATGAAAAACAGAACAAGAGTGACCTAATGTCTGCAGAAATTGAATCAGCAGTCCTAGTTCCCAAACACGCAGATACTGAGGGCCTGGTGTGGACTTCAAGGCCTTCCCAAATCTTATGACAGCTCTTTTTCTAAACTCAATGTCTAAAATTCCCCTTCATTTGAGCCATGTTTACATCAACCCGCACACTTTCATCCACCATCTCTGCTGGTTAGACTGTTTGTTTCTCTACTTGGAATACACTTTCTGCTACCCCCAGGCCAGCTTTCAGCACGTGGGATGCTGACCTCTCCATGTGTGTAGCTGACATCTCCATGTGGATGCTGTGCAACCTCATGATGCTATTTTATGAGCTGGCAAGAGTCCAAAAAAGGGGCCTTGCTGGGTGAGCCTGAAGCAGTTGATGAAGAAGATCAAGGTGTCCTTGATGTCCTTGCCATTGTCCTTGTTCTGTGGCTTAAGTTGGCGCATGGGGGAAGGCTCAGGCCTTCTTCCTCTGGGTTCACTGGCTCGTGCGTTCCTTTTCTTTTTCAAAAGCTACTGCAGGAAAAGTCTTGATAGCAGAAGTCAGTTATTAAAAGCTGTGTAAATGTACTAAAGATGACAGGTGCCAGACACATTTCCATTTAACATTTTACTCTCAACTGGGAATTGTTTGCCTTTGAAGGAATGTCAGGCACAGTTCCTAGTTGGGGCTGGAGCGTTTTTGTGATGTTCTGTCTAAGTCTTGGTCTAGAGAAGAAAACCGGCTGCATGGATAGCACGAAGAATACCAATTCATTTGAGTAATAATTATGCAAAATCAGGGTTCAGGGCCCACTAGGTAATCATCCAACATTTCTGTACTGACTCTTGCACATAACACAAGAGAGTGAAGTATGCCAGATCCAGGAAAAGGCAAAGTTCAATAATTAGCTGTAAATACAACTTTATAGCCATTTCCCCAGACTAAAGGGCGAAGTTTAATAACTGGCTATAAATACAACTTTATTGCTACATCTCCAGACTCTATTTTTATAGTGAGGATAATGGCTTCTTAAATGATTAACACAGTTGATAGCTACTGCTCTTTGTCTTTGAAGAAGCATATGGTATTTCGTGGAAATGTGCGTATGTGTGTTTGTGTTTGTATCTTAAGTCAAACATTAACAAACAGCACAGAAAGTCCCTTGTTTTCTTGTCTTGCACTTAGCCTTTTGCATCTCACTTCTTTCTTTCTTTCTTTCTTTCTTTCTTTCTTTCTTTCTTTCTTTCTTTCTTTCTTCTTTCTCTCTCCTTCTTTCTCTTCTCTCTCTCTTTCTCTCTTTCTCTTTCTCTCTCTCTTTCTTTCTCTCCTCTCTTTCTCTCTTTCTCTTTCTCTCTCTCTTTCTTTCTCTCTTTCCTTCTCTCTCTTTCTTTCTTTCTTTCTTTCTTTCTTTCTTTCTTTCTTTCTTTCTTTCTTCTTTCTCTCTCCTTCTTTCTCTTCTCTCTCTCTTTCTTTCTCTCTTTCCTTCTCTCTCTTTCTTTCTTTCTTTCTTTCTTTCTTTCTTTCTTTCTTTCTTTCTTTCTTTCTTTCTTTCTTTCTTTCTTTCTTTCTTTCTTTCTTTTTCTTTCTTTCTTTCTTTCTTGACAGAGTCTCACTCTGTTGCCCAGGCTGGAGTGCAGTGGCACAATCTTGGCTCACTGCAACCTCTGCCTCCCAGGTTCAAGCGATTCTCCTGCCTCAGCCTCCTGAGTAGCTGGGATTATAAGCACCCACCACCATGCCCAGCTAATTTTTTGTATTTTTAGTAGAGACGGGGTTTTACCATGTTGGCCAGGCTGGTGTTGAACTCCTGACCTCAGGTGATGCACCCATCCACCCTCCTTGGCCTTCCAAAGTGGTGGGATTACAGGCATGAGCCACTGGGCCCCGCTACATCTTGCTTATTTCTAAGGAAAACTACTGAACGGGGATCTTTCTCCTGGCATGTACATGTGGGTATACAGTACCTCCTGTCTGAGTTCTAACCAGGCCTGACCCTGCTTAGCTTCCTCAATCAGATGATATCGGGTACGTTCAGGGTGCTATGGCCATAGACTATATAGTGTCTTACATAAGATACAGCACATGTTATGTAAATAAATGATATTCACACAAAAATATGCCTATCTTCCCCTCTATCCCATAGATTTTGGGTTTACCTATCAGCTCTCAGAGTGGAGGACTGAAGGAAGCCCAGAAAGACAAAATCAATTTAGTCCAGGTGCGGTGGCTCATGCCTGTAATCCCGGCGTTTTGGGAGGCCAAGTTGGGCGGATCACATGGGCAGTTCGAGACCAGCCTGGTCAACATGGTGAAACCTTGTCTCTACTAAAAATACAAAAATCAGCCGGGCATGGTGGTGGACGCCTGTAATCCCAGCTACTCAGGAGGCTGAGGCAAGAGAATTCCTTGAGGCCGGGTGCGGTGGCTCACGCCTGTAATCCCAGCACTGTGGGAGGCCAAGGCTGGAGGATCACGAGGTCAGGAGATCGAGACCATCCTGGCTAACACAGTGAAACCCTGTCTCTACTAAAAAATACAAAAAACTAGCTGGGCGTGGTGGGGGGCACCTGTAGTCCCAGCTGCTTGGGAGGCTGAGGCAGGAGAATGGCGTGAACCTGGGAGGCGGAGCTTGCAGTGAGCTGAGATCACGCCACTGCACTTCAGCCTGGGTGACAGAGTGAGACTCCGTCTCAGAAAAAAAAAAAAAAAAAGAGAATCCCTTGAACCCAGGAGGCAGAGGTTGCAGTGAGCCGAGACCGTGCCATTGCACTCCAGCCTGGGTGATAGAGCGAGACTCTGTCTCCAAAAAAAAAAAAAAAATTCAATTTATATTGGAAAATCAAGGAAGGATTAGATTGGATGGGGGCGGGGAGGGGGAGATGGTGAGATCCTAAGAGAAGAAAGCCAAGACTGAGTTCTTTGGGAATCTGGGGGGATTTTTGGGAGCCTGGAGAGAGATGAGGACCTCTGCCATGCTCTGAAGGGGAGGCACACTGAGACCAAGGGATGAGTACGTTGATAGTGCTTTTCTCTGGCTCCTATAATTTGCTGCCCATTTTGAACTTTGCTAAGAGAGTGCAGTGAAGATTCTGATTGTTCATTATTGTTTTCTTGGTTAACTGACTTTGTTTCTTTTTGCTTTTTTCCTAGAAAATCATGAAACAAGGAATAAAACTATGATTTTGTACTGAGATAGACAGCAAGGCAGCACAGTTTTACACAGACTGCACATCTCTCTGTCACTCTGTCTAGACTATTTATTTGTTTATTTATTTATTGAGACAGAGTTCTGCTGTGTTGCCCAGGCTGGAATGCAGTGGCACGATGATCTCGGCTGACTGCAACCTCCGCCTCCCAGGTTCAAGCAATTCTCTTGCCTTAGCCTCCTGAGTAGCTGGGGTTACAGGCACGTGCCACCACATCTGGCTAATTTTTATATATTTAGTAGAGACGGGGTTTCACCATGTTGGCCAGGCTGGTATTGAACTCCTGACCTCAGGTGATCCACCTGCCTTGGTTCCCCAAAGTGTTGGGATTACAGGCGTGAGCCACCGTGCCTGGCCTAAACTTATATTCATTTTATATTGCACAAATAGATTATGATGATGGAGAAATTTATTCTCTGGAACTGGACAAAGTAGAAAGCAGACAATCACAGTGAATCTCATCACCTAAAGGTAACCACTTTTGCATTTGGTGGCTATGCTTTTAGGTTTTTCCTAAGCATGTACAAATAAAAGTTACTATTTGCAAAGTGAGACTTATGTTCTATATGCTATATATTTTTTGTACAACTTGCTTTTCTTTTCTTTTTTTCTTTTTTCTTTTTTTTTTTTTTGTTTGAGACGAAGTCTTGCTCTGTCGCCCAGGCTGAAGTGCAGTGGTGGGATCTTGGCTCACTGCCACCTCTGCTTCCTGGGTTCAAGTGATTCTTCTGCCTCAGCCTCCTGAGTAGCTGGGATTACAGGTGCATGCCACTATGCCTGCTAATTTTTTATATTTTAGTAGAGACACGGTTTCACTGTACTGCCCAGGCTGGTCTCGAACTCCTGAGCTCAGGCAATCCACCTGCTTCGGCCTCCCAAAGTTATGGGATTACAGGTGTGAGCCACCACGCCCAGCCTTGCTTTTCTTACTTATTATTACAGTACTGTGTGTCTTTTCTGTTGTCTACACGCACCTTTTAACAATTTTTGCAAAGTTTTCCATCTTATAGATTTACCACAATATTTTTTAACATTTAAAAATTTTTATTTTATTTTACTTTATTTTTTTGAGATGGAGTCTCACTCTGTCACCTGGGCTGGAGTGCAGTGGCACCACTTGGCTCACTGCAACCTCCGCCTCCCAGGTTCAAGTGATCCTCCTACTTCACCCTCCCAAGTAGCTGGGATTATAGGCATGTGCCGCTGCACCCAGCTAATTTTTGTATTTTTAGTAGAGACAGCATTTCACCATGTTGGCCAGACTGGTCTCGAACTCCTGACCTCCAGTGATCTGCCTGCCTCGGCCTCCCAAAGTGCTGGGATTACTGGAGTAAGCACCGTGCCCAGCTCACAATTTTTTTTTTTTTTTAAGGTGGGGTCTTGCTATATGGCCTAAACTGAACTTGAACTCTTGGGCTCAAGTGATCCTCCTGCCTGGGCATCCCAGATAGCTGGGGCTACAGTTGCATGCCATTGTACCTGGCTCCCACAATTTATTTATGTCACCAATAATGGGCATTTATGTTGTGTCTAATTTTTTGATATTGTAAACAATGCTGCAATGAGCATCCTTGAACATATAGAGGTGTAGATTCTACCAGAAACTACCCTTAAATAAAAGATTTGTCTTTTTGTGGTGTTTGTCAGTGGAAGCACTACCCCAGTATCATGTGGCTCTGGAGGTTTCTGTGTCATTAAGTAACCTCAAAATCTGCAGCATATGGTTTTAAGTTATCTTAGTAATTTCCTCTTCTTTCATAATTGGAATTTGAGTGGAGAAAATTAAACACTGTGCATGAAATAACATCATTCTTTATCTGTTCCCTACTTAATATGCAATTTCTCTTATTGGCTGGAAAAAGTGTTGATTTATCTACTTCAAGTAACAGACAATATGCTTACCTTAAATAGTAAAATGTAGAAAAGAACAATGGTCCTGAAACGCAGTCCACATCGTCACAGGAAGAGGAAAGTCTTGAGACTATGAGGAGAGGGAGAGAGGCCAGAGATCAAAACTGAGCTCTAAAACAGTCCCCTCTGTTGGGGGAATTAAAAAGCAAATGGTGTGAATGGTAATTCACAGATGCCGTAGTACAAATGGCCAGGAAGCTTCTCAAATAACCTGGAAAACGTGAAACCCCCAGGACAGTGTTAAGAGACTGCTTTAAAGTGAGATTTCTGTTATTCATGTTTAAAATATGAAAGATTGATCAGTCTTCTGGAAGAGACTGACACACAGAAAAATATAACAAGTAGCTTGTATTGAGCTTTCACCAGGAGACTTTCTGAGCACTTTTCACATATTAGCTCATATAACCCACACAGCAACTTTATGAAGTAGATAATTATTACCTCCATTTTGTAGATAAAGAAAAAAAGGCGCACAGAGGCATTCTGTGTTTTTTCCAGGGTAATTCAGTCCTTGGCAGAGCTGGCATTTGGGATCGGGCAGCTGGGCGCCTGTGCCCGAGCGCTTAAACACTGCCTTGTGCTACCACCTGGTGGTCAAAGCGATACGCGCAACAATGGAGGTGAGCCCAGGCCAGCGAGGAGCCGACTCCCTGGAGGATGTGAACTGGAAGCAGAAATCAGGAAAGACATTTCAGGCAGAGGGAGCAGCACCCGCCAAGGCACAAAATCAGCAGTTATCCTTCCTTGCATGAGTAACAAGAGACAACTGGGAATCATAGCAAGAGGAGTAAAAAATATCAATCCCCCCCCCCTTTTTTTAAAGAGCAAAGAAGGATGTGTTAGTACAGAATGAGACCACCACTTCTCCTGTTGTCCTTCCCAGCTTTTCCCCATCTCCCCTTTTCCCTAGTTTATAAGACAGGAGAAGGGGGAGAAAGCAAAAAGTTGGAAAGAAACAGAAGTAAGATAAATAGCTAGACGACCTTGGCGCCACCACCTGGCCCTGGTGGTTAAAATAATAATAATAATAATAATAATAATAATAATAATAATATTAACCCCTGACCAAAACTACTAGTGCTCTCTGTAAATTCCAGACATTGTATGAGAAAGCACTGTAAAAATTTTTGTTCTGTTAGCTGATGCATGTAGCCCCCCGTCACGTTTTCCATGCTTACTTGATTTATCATGACCCTTTTACATGGATCCCTTAAAGTTGTAAGCCTTTAAAAAGGCCAAGCATTTCTTCTTCAGAGAGCTGGGCTCTTAAGATGCGAGTCTGCCGACGCTCCCAACCGAATAAAAAACCTCTTCCTTCTTTAATCCGGTGTCTGAGGAGTTTTATCTGCGGCTCATCCTGCTACATTAGGAGATTGAGTGGAGAGGTCAGCTGGGACCAGATGATGGGAGAGCTCCTAGTAAGGGGCTTGGACTTTAATCTGAGGCTGATGGGAAGCCACTGAAGAGCTTTTAATCACAGCAGTCGGCTGGGCATGGTGGCTCACACCTGCAATCCCAACATTTTGGGAGTATGAGGCAGGGGAATTGCTTAAGGCCAGGAGTTCTAGACCAGCCTAGGCAACATAATGAGACTCCCGTCTCTACAAAAATGAGACACCACACACACACACACACACACACACACTAGCCGGGTGTGGTAGCATGCCTGTGGTCCCAGCTACTTAGGAGGCTGAGATGGGAGGATTGCTTGAACCCAGGAGACTGAGGTTGCAGTGAGCCTTGCACTCCAGCCTGGGAGACAGGGCCAGACCTTGTATGTAAAATCGATCAGTCAGCCGGGCATGGTGGCTCATGCCTGTAATCCCAGCACTTTGGGAGGCTGAGGCAGTCGGATCACCTGAGGTCAGGAGTTCGAGACCCGCCTGGCCAACATAGTGAAACCCCGTCTCTACTAAAAATACAAAAATTAGGGGGACTGAGGCTGGTCACAGCAAGCGGCCGGGGTGGCGGTGCTAGAGGACGCTGCTAAACCCCCTCGGTGCACAGGGCAGGCCCCACAGGACGAGAATCCTGGGCTCGGGGCGCGGCTGCCTGAGTCCCCTCTGGCGGCGCCAGCTCCACCAGGCAGGAAACAGAGGAGGCCCTGGCCCACGGAGTGTGCTTTTGCAGAAACAAGCCCTGGAGCTCCGGGCAGATGTCCGGGGGGCCTCCCACAGACCCCTTGCCCTCCATGGAGTCGCGTTCCTCCCAGTGTTCCCCTGCCCCAATTCCCCCTCCCGGCTCCTGAGCGCTGAAAACTGCATTCTGTGGCCCAGACAAGGTTACCGTCTTACTGCCGGGAAGCCACTGGACACAGTTGCCGGCTAAAGGCAGTGTGATTCCCCTCAAGCAGGCCTTAGTTTATTCAAGGGCACGGGGCGTGCCTCCTTCCCCAGAGTCTCCTTTTCAGGCTTCCCGGACTGCAGCTTTACATGCCTGCCCCCAGCAGGGTGGTTTCGAGGTCTGTACCTGAGTCGAGATCGCGCCACTGACTGCACTCCAGCCTGGGTGACAGGGTGAGACATCGTCAAAAAAAAAAAAAAAAAAAAAAAGTTCATGAGAAGAATCGGTATTGCTGGATTTTTATTTTATTTTATTTTATATTTTTTATTTTGATGGATTCTTGCTCTGTCCCCCAGGCTGGAGTAAGGTGGCGCCATCTCTGCTCCTGCAAGCTCCGCCTCCCGGGTTCAAGCGAATCTCCTGCCTCAGCCTCCCGAGTAGCTGGGACTACAGGCGCCCGCCACGACGTCCGGCTATTTTTTTTTTGTATTTTTAGTAGAGACGGGGTTTCACTGTGTAAGCCTCGATCTCCTGACCTCGTGATCCGCCCGCCTAGGCCTCCCAAAGTGCTGGGATTATAGGCGTGATGTTGATTTTTTTTTTTATTTGCTTCTGATTGAGTGTCTATGTTGATTAAAGGTAAACACAAAATTTCATTTAGACAGGAGGAATACATTCACACGGTCTATTGCATATCATAGTGACAAGAGTTAATCACAATATATTGTATACTTGAAAATTGCTAAGAGTAGATTTCAAGTGTCCTCAACACAAAAATGATAAGTATGCGAGGTAATGCTGTATGTTTAATAGCTGATTTAGGGCATTTCACAATGTATGCATATAGCAAAACATGTTATACATATCATTTTTACTTGTCAATTAAAAATAAATAAAACAATATATAAAAGAGTGTACAAAAAATTGCTGGAAATTGTTCCTATGAGATTTGCTGTTTATCAATAACATTATTATACTCTAGGCTCATTTATTTATTTATTTTTTGAGATGGGGTCTCACTCTGTCGCCCAAACTGCAGTGCAGTGGCATCATCTCGGCTCACTGCAACCTCCGTCTCCCGAGTTCAAGTGATTCTCATGCCTCAGCCTTCTGAGTAACTGGGACTATAGGCACACGTCACTACACCTGGCTAATTTTTGTATTTTCAGTAGAGTTGGGGTTTTACCAGGTTGGCCAGGCTGGTCTCAACCTCCCAGCTTCAAGTGATCCACCTGCTTTGGCCTCACAAAGTGCTAGGATTACAGGCATGAGCCACTGCGCCCGGCCCTAGGCTCATTTATTAATGTGAAAATTCTTTAGGCCCCAGAAGCATACACTCTGGATAGAGTGCAAACAGAGTCTGAGTGAGGCTTCAGGGACCAAACTGGAGGGGAGGGGCTTGTCCCATGCTCTGTACCCACTCTGATGCTTTCGACTTGACAAAAGTTTGTCTTCATTCTTTTATCTTTAAATAAAAACACATTGGGGCTCACCATGTGGAAATTAATCGCATTTACCACCTGAATTACTTTCCTTTTGTGCTGTATCAAATAAACACAGACTTGGTGGCCTAAAACAGCACATTGATTATCTTACAATTCCAAAGGCCAGAAGTTCAGAACCAGGCTCACTGGGCTAAAGTCAAGGTGTTCGTAGGGCTGGTTCCCTTTGGAGGTTCAAGGGAGAGTCTGCCTCCTTGCCTTTTTTGGCTATTGGAGGCTTTGTGCACTCCTTGACTTAAAACCCCTTCCTCAAATCGTTCCAACCTTTGCTTCCATTGTGACATCTATCTCCTCCTCTGTAGTCAAATGTTGATCTGTTTCTATCCTGTGAGGTCACTTCTGATTACATTTGAGTCCCACTCTGATAATCCAGAATACTCTTTCCATTAACATCCTTAATCAGTCTGGGCTCAGTGGCTCACGCCTGTAATCCCAGCACTTTGGGAGGTCGAGGCCGACAGATCACTTGAAGCCAGGAGTTCAAGACCAGCCTGGGCAACACGGTGAAACCCCATCTCTACTAAAAATACAAAAAAATTAGCTGGGTCTGGTGGCACATGTCCATAGTCCCAGCTACTCAGGAGGCTCAGGCAGGAGAATCACTTGAATCCAGGAGGCAGAGGTTGTAGTGAGCCGAGATCACACCACCGCACTCTAGCCTGGTGACAGAGCCAGACTCTAGTCAAAAAACAAACAACAAAACAACAACAAAAAACAACCTTAATCACATCTGCAAAGTCCGTTTATGGAAGGTAACGTTCACAGGTTCCAGAGATTAGAACCTAGATATCTTTAGGGTCCTTTATTCAGCCAACCACAGCACATTCTCCTTTAACACAAATTAGATGACTCAGAGGATCGTGTTGAGTCTGGGGCAAAACCTCATAGAATCGGAAAATATTTGCAAACTACAAAACTGATATAACTTCCCTCAAAGCAAATGTTTTGGCTGTAGGAAGTGTTATTTGGTCAAAGAAAATGATTCCTTTAAATTATTGAGGAATTCAACTTGTTAGCAAATAAAACATTTGTTTGCTAAAAATACTTTTTAGTTGAATAGCAGCTTTTTTTTTTTTTTGAGACCAAGTCTAGCCCTGTCGCCCAGGCTAACGTGCAATGGCATGACCTTGGCTCACTGCAACCTCCGCTTCCCAGGTTCAAGCAGTTCTCCTGCCTCAGCCTCCTGAGTAGCTGGGATTACAGGCATACTCCACCATGCCTGGCAAATTTTTTGTAACTTTAGTAGAGACAGGTTTCATCATGTTGGCCAGGCTGGTCTCGAACTCCTGACCTCGTGATCCGCCCTCTTTGGCCTCCCAAAGTGCTGGGATTACAGGCGTGAGCCACCGGGCTCGACCTCAAATAGCAGCTTTTGATTATAATTCATATTTTAATTTTATGTGTTTTAAGAATAGGCCGGGAGCAGTGGCTCACACCTGTAATCTCAGCACTTGGGGAGGTTGAGGCAGGTGGATCACTTGAGGTCAGGAGTTTGAGACCAGCCTGGCCAACATGGTGAAACTTTGTCTCTACTAAAAATACAAAAATTAGCCTGGCATGGTGGCATGCGTCTGTAATCCCAGCTACCTGGGAGGCTGAGGCAGGAGAATCACTTGAACTCAGGAGGTGGAGGTTACAGTGAGCTGAGATCGTGTCACTGCATTCCAGTCTGGGCGACAGAGCAAAACCCCGTTTCAAATAACAACAGTAATAATAATTTACATTGTCACAATGACTTCTGCTAGTTTTCCCCGGTATTGTGTTATAGGTGTTTTCCCTAGAGTTTCCTCTGGTTTGAGATTTCCTTCTTTCTCCTTGTTTAACTGATCATGATCATTGAACTTCGGGCTGGGTCAAAGTTCTGTTCTGCCAACAAGAAAGAATTCCATAGGGAACACGATTCTGCCAAGGAAAAAGACTGCTGGGTTCTAGAGTAGTATTTACCTCCTCCTTGCTGGAAACAGTTAATGCCCTGGAGAATGTGGTCGATGGCCTCATGCAGGCAGAGGCATGTTTTAAAATGGGGAAATCTAGTTTTCTTCAGCAGTGACATGAATTGCAGGAGATCTGCTCAAATGCTAACCAGCTAACTTCTGAGGCCAAACGCTTGCTGTCTTCAGCCTCTGGTTCTTCATTATGAAGTGAAGGATTTTGCCAGATTATATCTGTAGCTTCCCTCCTTTTTCTCCCATGCAGACATTCTTATAAGTTAAGTCTACTCTTAAAAGTTTCTCCACTAGCCAGGCGCGGTGGCTCATGTCTGTAATCCCAGCATTTTGGGAGGCCAAGGCAGGTGGATCACCTGAGGTCAGGAGTTCGAGACTAGCCTGACCAACATGGTGAAACTTCATCTCTACTAAAAATACAAAATTAGCCGGGTGTGGTGGTGCCCACCTGTAATCCCAATTACTTGGGAGAGTGAGGCAGGAGAATTGCTTGAACCCGGGAGGCAGAGGTGGCAGTGAGATGAGATTGCCCCATTGCACTCCAGCCTGGGCAACAAGAGTGAAAGTCTGTCTCAAAAAAAAAAAAAAAAAAAAGAAGAAGAAGAAAAAAAAAGATTTCTCCACTACTTGGTGAAGGTCTTCTGGGTCATTACTGAGGCCTTCTCTCTCTCTCTCTCTCTTTTTTTTTTTTTTTGTAGAGATGGGGTTTCTCTACATGACCATGTTGGTTAGGCTGGTCTTGAACTCCTGACCTCATGATCCACCTGCCTCAGCCTCCCAAAGTGCTGGGATTACAGGCACGAGCCACTGCACCCAGCCTATTGAGACCCTTCTAGGCAGTTTTCTCCTTGAGCTCTCCAGAATCACAATAACACTCAAAGTGCAAAGCAAACAAACAAAACCAGAACACAAAGGAAGAGAAGGAATTTGAAACTGCAGGAGTCATATTTATTCGCTTCTTGTTCCATGTGACAAAGGGCCAGGTCATATTGTGTGATGAAGTTTGTACTTCTCAGTCACCTGGCCAAGTCGTGTAAACCAGGGGCTCCAACCCCTGGGCCGTGGACCAGCACCAGTCCGTGGCCTGCTAGGAACCAGGCCACACAGCAGGAAGTGAGCAGCAATTGAGTGAGTGAAGCTTCATCTGTATTTACCACCATTCCCTGTTGGTCACATAACCGCCTGAGCTCTGCCTCTTGTCAGATCAACTGTGGGCATTAGAGTCTCATAAGAGCACAAACCCTATTGTGAACCACACACGTGAGGATCTAGGTTGCACGCTCCTTATGAGAATCTAATGCCCAGGATCTGTCACTGTCTCCCATCACCCCCAGGTGAAACCATCTAATTGCAGGAAAACAAGCTCAGGGCTTCCAGTGATTCTACAATACGGTGAGTTGTATAATTATTTCATTATATTACAACATAATAATAATAGAAATAAAGTGCATAATAAATTTAATGCACTTGAGTCATCCTGAAACCATCCCCCACCAACCCATCACTGGTCTGTGGAAAAATCATCTTCCACAAAATCAGTCTCTGGTGCCAAAAAGGTTGAGGACTGCTGGTGTAAACCACACAATTCTTCCCACTGGTCGAACGTGGAACCATCTTTCACTCACCACATGCCATAATGAATGTGTATATGGTGTGTGCTGGGGATTGCTTTGGGCCTTAGGCTCTCACTCAGGGTGCTAAGGGGGGCTCTACTAGGCCCACTGTCTTTCTTCCCCAAGGGTTCTGAGTGTCAGGGACACACCTAGCTTGTATGCATTTATATGGTTGTCAGTTTCTCCTTCCCCCCACCTCTCTCATCATACCCAAGTTTCTATTGTTTTACAATGCAAAGCACTGCAACATTCTCTTTTGTTTCCCTGTCCTTGCTCATGGTGATCTTAATCACTTATTATGACATGTTTTTTCATATGAAAATAGCTCCCTCTCCGAGTATTTTTGGCAGCAAGCATTAAGATTATGAAATATTTACTCTCTGCATACTTAGTTCACCTATAATACTAAAGCGACAGGGAGAGAAGTGTTGCTCAGGGGAAGAAGATCTTGGGTTCTAATATAAATGCAATCTTGCTTTGAATGTATGGCTCCTTTTTTTCTCTGTGCCAAATAGGACAAAATAAACACCTTATAATAAGTGAAGAGTCAATTTTTTAGTGACAGATAACTATTATCTCCAGTTTCTCCTTTGGCCATCTTCTTGTGTTTATGAATGCCTCTTCTTTGAAAATAATAGCCGGGCGCGGTGGCTCACGCCTGTAATCCCAGCACTTTGGGAGGCCGAGGCGGGCGGATCACAAGGTCAGGAGATCGAGACCACGGTGAAACCCCGTCTCTACTAAAAATACAAAAAATTAGCCGGGCGCGGTTGTGGGCGCCTGTAGTCCCAGCTACTCGGGAGGCTGAGGCAGGAGAATGGCGGGAACCCGGGAGGCGGAGCTTGCAGTGAGCCGAGATCGCGCCACTGCACTCCAGCCTGGGCTGGGCGACAGAGCGAGACTCCGTCTCAAAAAAAAAAAAAAAAAAAAAAAAAAAAAAAAAAAAAAGAAAATAATAGTGAATTACTATATCCTTTTTCCATATTCTAACATTTTACCTTTTTCATCCAAAGTGATATAAACAAAACAGAGTTTGTGGGTTACATGAAGATCTTGAGAAGACCTGGACTGGGGCCCTGATTCTCCACTCACTGAGGTCCTGCTCCTCACAAGAGGGCATTAGCTACGGGGGTCTGCCTGCAGACCCTGACCCAAACGACAGATGAATAAAATGTACGCTGACACACAGATATTCTGTTTTGCCAGTCCCGCTGAGTGTCTGAACGCCTACACACCAAGACAGGTTTGTCACTCCGGCCGGCCCTGAGCAGCTCGCACTCCAGGCATTTATTTACTATACAATTCACAACAGAAGCTCTGAGTCTTGTGGATAATTAATATGGTTAAGAGAGTAGTTCTACAAATGATTAAAGCTCAGGTACCGCGGTTTAAAGGAAATACCACTGGGGGCGATATTCCTGGTCCACCTCCCCGCAAGAGGGCCATCTGGCTCAAAGGTTAGTCAGGTAACGTTACCTAAGGTAGGGAAAACAGACTTAACTGGGGAAACTTTTATCGTCCCTAGTATTCTAATGCTCTAAGGTAAGAAGTGGCTGCCTTCAGCCTGTTCAATTACTACAAGCTATGTAACCTTTCGACCTTCCAAAAAGGTTTGTGACTATTCCTTATAACTTTCCCTAATATTTCCCTTTAATATATCTGCCACCATCCTGAGAGAATCCCAACAACTCAGTAGATAACTCACCCTGGAAAAGTCATTCAACAGACCTGCGGCCCCATTTCATCATCTGAAACTCAAATGGTTGTGGAGATGGCCTCTGCAGTTTCTATTAAAATATCGCCGAACTCTTAAATGGTCATTTTTTTGTGGTATACTTTTCTACATTTAAATTGCTACTAGGAAGACTCTTTCAAATCTAGGTAAGCCAGTTTTAAAACAGACAAAGGATACAGAAGAGGAAATGATGAGGAGTTTGCTGTTTTCCATTTCTTAATTTTAAAAACCGAAGTCCTGATATTATCTATCAGAATTTCCATTAATCATGAAAAGCACACTGGGCCTCTCATCTTCATCTCTCATTGATTGACAACCTTTCATTTTGATTCCACCCGGCATTACAGGAGTTTTCTATGTTCTTAACCTTTCTGATGGTCTGGCAAAACTGTGTGAATGCCATCAATACTGATTTCCAGGAAATATTGATGTTGACATTTTATCTTTAGTGTTGCGGTGTTTTGCCTGCTCTGATGTAAACCGGAAAATGTTGTCTCCCACACTTTGAAAACTGGTGTGAAAAGTGATGCTTAACAGTCAAGTTCTTTCTTTTAATGAAAAGACACATGCTGACATTTACACATTTGGCTTCAACTTTTTATTCCTCGCTATGTGCTGACAGGTGCAGTCTCAATCCACATGATTCATTTTCTGCTTGTTGTTCTTTACTTTGTATCAATTTAAATGAGCCATTTGCTTAAAAAGAAAAAGGTACAAGAATATGTCACTGTAAGTTCATGGTTTCTGCTTGTAGTTTAGGTTGCTAGGGGGCGGTTTGACCTTTAAGACAAGCCTGGTAAAATGCAGATGGATTATATAACGTTTACAGTAGCATATAATTGAAGCGGAAAGGTGTGTGTGTGTGTGTGTGTGTGTGTAAGCGGTAGAGTCAGAAGTGAGTAGAAGTCACCGCCGGAAACAGATCCTGACTCAAAGGAAAACTAAAGCCCATAGTCCCGCATTGTCTCAATCTTCTCTGGATGCTTTCAGAGAAGAACAATTTTTTAAAAAAACATTTAATTTAATTAATTATTTTTTTTTGAGACTGAGTCTCGTTCTGTCGCCCAGGCTGGAGTGCAGCTGTGTGATCTCGGCTCACTGCCACCTCCACCTCCCGGGTTCCAGCAATTCTCCTGCCTCAGTCTCCCAAGTAGCTGGGATTACAGGCGCCCACCACCAAGACCTGCTAATTTTTGTATTTTTAGTAGAGATGCGGTTTCTCCATGTTGACCAGGCTGGTGTCAAACTCCTGGCCTCAGGTGATCCTTGGCCAGGGAGCCTTGGGCCTCCCAGAGTGCTGGGATTATAGGCGTGAGCCACCATGCCCAGCCTCAGGGAAGAATCTGTAGGAAAAGGAAAACAAACAAACAAAAAGCAATCTTCTTTCATGCAGTAGAAAGGAAAAGAGCAGGGCATGGCTGCAGAGAGGTTTTGGTGGGGCATTAGGAACCAGTGGGAAGAACTTCTTCTTGCATCTAATTGTGGAGAAGGCCTTATGAAAACTAAATTAATCCATGAAAAGCAGGAGAAAGGACACGATTCGGCTAAAAAATAATAACAGTCTGCTTGGACTAGACTCATGCTTGCGCATAGACATTTTTTTCAATTTTAAATTTTGCTCTTTTATTGTGGAAAAATTTTGGGTGTACAGGAAAGTTACAAAGATAGTAGGGAGAATTCTCATGTGCCCTTCACCTGGCTACCTCTACTGTGGGCAACTTACATAGCCACGTTGCATTGATGAAAACAGAAGATCACATTGACGCATTCCTGTTAACTAAACTCCTGACCTTATTTGGGTTTCACTAGTTTTCCACTAATGTGTTTTCTCATTTTGAGGATCCCTCCAAGAGACCACATTCCATTTAGTTGTCAGGTGTCTTTAGTGCTCCTTGGACTGTGATAGTGACTCAGTTTTTCCTTGGTTTTGGTGACCTTGATATTTTTGAGGAGTCAAATATTTTTAATTGCTTAGTTTATTAATTATTATTTTTACAAAAAGTGGATTTTCTTTCTTTTCCCTTCCTTCCTTCCTTCTTTCCTTCCTTCCTTCCTTCCCCTTCCTTCCCCTTCCTTCCTTCCTTCCTTCCCCTTCCTTCCTTCCTTCCTTCCTTCCTTCCTTCCTTCCTTCCTTCCTTCCTTCCTTCCTTCCTTCCTTCCTTTCCTTCCTTCCTTCCTTCCTTCCTTCCTTCCTCTCTCTCTCTTTCTTTCTTTCTTTCTTTCTTTCTTTCTTTCTTTCTTTCTTTCTTTCTCTTCTTTCTTTCTTTCTTTCTTTCTTTCTTTCTTTCTTTCTTTCTTTCTCTCTCTCTCTCTCTCTCTCTCTCTCTCTCTCTCTCTTTCTTTCTTTCTTTCTTTCTTTCTTTCTTTCTTTCTTTCTCTCTGTCTCTCTCTCTCTCTCTCTCTTTCTTTCTTTCTTTCTCTCTTTCAGACAAGGTTTTGCCATGTAGTCCTGGATGGTCTCAAACTCCTGGGCTCCAGCAATCTGCCCACCTCGGCTTCCCAAAGTCCTGGAATTACAGGTATGAGCCGTATGCCTGGATTTTTTTTTTTTTTTGATGACCCAGTGAATTTCTAGTGGCAGTATTCATTTTTAGTTGTGTGATGCTACCTCTTTGGCCAACATAAACATGGCAGGATGTCCCTCAGAGAAGACAGCTGGCTTCTATGGAAGATGTGTCCCAAAATGTGGTATATCCACACAGTAGAATATTGATCGGCAAAAAACCCCCACAAAGCACCGATATGCGCTACAACACAGATGAAACTCAAAAATTTCATGCTAAGTGAAAGATGTCAGGCACAAAAGGCCACATGCTGCAAGATTCCCCTGTATATAAAATAGGCTTGCCTGTTCTTGTCTCCCAACCTCCTCAATAAATAGGCCTGTGGCCGTGTGCAGTGGTTCAGGCCTGTAATCCCAGCATTTTGGGAGGCCAAGGTGTGTGGATCACCTGAGGTCAGAAGTTTGAGATCAGCCCAGACAACATGGTGAAACCCCATCTCTACTAAAAAATATATATACAAAAATCAGCCGGGTGTGGTGGCATGCACCCATAATCCCAGCTACTTGGGAGGCTGAGGCAGAGAATTGCTTGAACTTGCGAGGCAGAGGTTGCATGAGCCAAGATAATCCAATTGCACTGCAGCCTAGGCGACAGAGTGAGACTCCATCTCTAAATAAATAAATAAATAATCTTGTGTATTCTGGACATTTTATGTAAAGGGGAATCATTCCACTTTATTTTGTTCCTTCCTTTTTCCCCTTTTTCCTTCTTTTCTTCCTTCCCTCCCTGCCTCCTACTCTCCTTCCTTTCTTCCTTCCTTCCTTCTTTCCTTCCTTCCTTCTCCCTCCCTCCCTTCCTCCCTCCTTTCTTTCCTCCCTTCCTTCCTCCCTTCCTTCTTTCCCTCCCTCCACTCCCTCTCTCTCTTTTTCTTTCTTTCTATTACACAAGTTTATTTAACAAAAAGTCTAATATGAAAATGTGCATGACCTAATTCTTACTTCATAGTAAAATGTGCCCTTTGGACAGAGGACATAGGTTTCTCTGCTGAACAGCCATTATTTATACTGATCCCAAGGCTTCTAACATTCATTTATTTACTTTTGAAACAGAGTTTCACTCTGTCGCCCAGACTGGAGTGCAGTGGCACGATCTTGGCTCACTGCAACCTCTGCCTCCTGGGTTCAAGCAATTCTCCTGCCTCAGCCTCCCGAGTAGTTGGGATTACAGGTACCCACCACCATACCCACCTAATTTTTGTGTTATTAGTAGAGATGAGGTTTCACCATGTTGGCCAGGCTGGTCTAGAACTCTTGACCACCAGTTGTCCACCTGCCTCGGCCTCCCAAAGTGCTGAGATTACAGGCGTGAGCCACCACACCCGGCCAAGGCTTCTAACATGATGATACTATTTCCTCGTATTACCACCTTTCCAATATTGTTCTGTTGCCCACTAGTTGCCATCTCCATGCAGCCATCTATCACAAGATTCATAAAGGGCTCAAATCTCTGCAAGATTCCTTGAACATGTCTGCCACCATTTAACTTCAATGATAACTTCTTGTCCATAAGTTTTTCAACTCGAGAGGGTGAGCTTTGCTCATGGTGTCTACTCCACAGGCTCACAGATGCCTTGGAACGGAATCTCTCTCTTTCTTCTTAGGAGATGGGATCTCCCTGTGTTGCCCAGGCTGGCCTCAAACTCCTGACCTCAAGCAATCCTCCTGCCTTAGCCTCCCAAAATGTCGGGATTCCAGGTGTGAGCCACCACACCCAGTGCAAATCACTTTATTTGAGCAAAGTTAAGTGTTAACAAGCAAAGAGCCAAAAGGGGGCTGTCTTTCCCCATTCAGAGTTTTGGCGATTTGGCACAAAAGCGGTGTCAATTTCTTCAAAACCTGGGCTAGAAGACTCAGGGGGGTCTTAGAAGCCCATTTTGAGAAAGCCATTTTCTTCTTAGAAGTAACCGAGGGGCTGTACACGTGTCAAGAGAGAAGTAGGTGGCAGAAAAAGGTGTGCTTTCCACAAGGGAGTTTTGCCACCAGGAGAAAAAGAGAAGATGGATTGCAGGAAGGAAAAGAAGGGCTCTAGGCTGGATGCGGTGGCTCATGAGTGTAATCCCAGCACTTCGGAAGGCCGAAGTGGCTGGATCACCTGAGCTCAGGAGTTCAAGACCAGCCCGGCCAACATGGCAAAACCCCGTCTCTACTAAAAATACAAAAAATTAGCCAGGCACGGTTGTGCAAGCGCCTGTAATCCCAGCTACCTGGGAGGCTGAGGAACAAGAATTGCTTGAACCTGGCAGAGGTTGCAGTGAGCTGAGATCGTGCCATTGCACTTCAGCATGGATGACAGAGCGAGACTCTGTCTAAAAAAAAAAAAAAAGAAAGAAAAGAAAAAAAAGGAAGGGCTCTCTTTGCCCCAGGGATGGAGGCCTGATGCACCTCTCTCTCAGCGAGCTGGGTGTGGGAGAACTACCCAGTAACCTTTTTAATTTAATTTAATTTAATTTAATTTAATTTAATTTAATTTGTTTTGGGATAGAGTCTCTGTCATGCAGGCTGGAGTGCAGTGGCGTGATCTTGGCTCACTGCAACCTCTGCCTCCCAGGTTCAAGCCATTCTCCCACCTCAGCCTCCTGAGTAGTTGGGATTACAGGCGCCTGCCACCATGTCCAGCTAATTTTTGTATTTTTAGTGGAGATGGGGTTTCGCCATGTTGGCCAGTCTGGTCTCGAACTCCTGACCTCAGGTGATCGACCTGCCTTGGCCTCCCAAAGTGCTGGGATTACAGGAGTGAGCCACTGTGCCCAGCCTTCAGTAACTGTTTTAAAAATAGCTTTATCAAGATAAGTTCACATACCACGGAAGGTATACAATTGAATGTTTTTAATTATATTCATAGGGTTGTGCAGCTGTCACCACAATCTAATTTTAGAGCATTTTCACATGCCCAGAAGAAAACACGTGCATTCACAGTCATTCCCCATTCCTTTCCCACCTCCAGCTCCTGCATCCATCCATGTCACTTCTATTTCTATGAATGTGCCTATTCTGAACACTTTATATAAAGGGGAATGATGCAGTATGTGGTCTTTTGTGCCTGACTTCTTTCACTCAGCATGAAGTTTTTGAGGTTCATCTGTGCGTAGCACGTATCAGTGCTTTGTGGGTTTTCTTTGCTGATCAACATTCTACCGTCTGGACATACCACATTTGATTATTAATGACTGACTCCATGAAAAGGGGAGGAGAAAACCAGCAGAACTGTCATATACATGATGGCAATAGCCTGGATAAAGTGAAAGAGAAGTTACAGCTGCCTTTTTAAAAAGACTCGATTGCTATAGAGCGTAAACATCTAAACATCGGACAGCAGGAACCGCATTTTTTTATTATTATTTTATTTTTCGAGATGAAGTCTTGCTCTGTCACCCAGGTTGGAGTGCAGTGGCATGATCTCATCTCACTGCAGCCTCCACCTTCCAGGTTCAAGGAATTCTCCAGCCTCAGCCTCCCAAGAAGCTAGAATTACAGGCACCCACCATCATACCTGACTCATTTTTTTAATTTTTATTTTTAATAGAGACGGGGTTTCACCATGTTGGCCAGGCTGGTCTCGAACTCCTGACCCCAACTGATCTGCTTGACTTGGCCTCCCAAAGTGCTAGGATTACAAGCGTGAGCCATTGCACCTGGCCCAGGAACCACATTTCTATGTGTTATTCTCCGTGTGCCTGTCTGGCCCTGCCTGGTCTCCAGCCCTGTAGTCCCCTCTGTGTGGCTAGGACTCCTGGACCCCCACCTGCTGGCCCGGCATTGCACCATTTTAAGGACATATTTTCAACGTTGAGTGTGAAGAGTGAACTTAAAAAAAAACCACTACCTTATTATCTATTCATTTATTTTATTAACAGACCCAAAGCTTCCAACCTCATTGTTTTTTAAATATTATTTTGATATTCTGGAAGATAACCATAGATGACCTGTTAAAGAACAAAAAAGGAATGCTGTTGTTACGGTAGGTAGCTAGTCAGACGTGAACAGGGCAGGAGAGGCCCCCTGACTTCCCACCCGGAATATCAGGCAACCATCAGCCATCTAGTGATGGTCAGGTGGTTGTTAAACTGCCTTTCTAAAATAATAATTGGTCACAGCCAGTGCCAGGGAAAGGCAGTCTCCCAGTAGATAGAAAAAAACCTGAAACTGGTGATCAGCAGCTTGCCGATAAGATCTCAGGAGTTGGGTGAGTAGGCTCAAGCATGCACGCTAAGCGGTGAAATGGCAGAGTTTAATTGGTGTATGACCTTATAGAAACACTCGCCTGGAAAGGGAAGAATAGCTCAAGCGAGTATGCATACAACTTCAGTAAACACACTGCACGTGGGGCTCCTCCCAAGTGCTGGATGGCCTCTGCGTATGCGAACAGCTCACCCCAAGGGAAGAATCTGGGGAAAAGGGACAGATGCCAAGACCCCAGAAGCATGCCAACGTATAAAATCCCAAGTCAAAGGTCAAAGAATGCACTTGTCTTTCAGGTTGACTGCTTGACCCTCTTCCAAGTGTAGTTTACTTCCTTTTATTCCTGCTCTAAAGCTTTTAAACAAACTTCTGGTCCTGCTCTAAAACTTGCCTCAATCTCTCCTTCAGTCTTATGGTCCTGAGTAGAACTCTTCCTTCTGAGGAGGCGAGAATTGAGGTTGCTGCAGACACATGAGGATTCTCCGCCAGTAACACTGTGATCAAATATGTTTGGGAAATGACTTATGGCCCCTTTTTGGAGATATCGAAATTAATCTGAGTATACAAATGCCTCGGCAAAAACATCGAAGTATTTGGTGAGCTTTGCTAAGCCTAGGGCCACCCAAAATTCCCTTTACCCTCTCCAGCGACCATGGTGGTCCACGGAAGAGTGGAAAATGCCTCCTTCCAGACAATGTGCTAGGACTTTGCCCCCTCGCCACTGGCCCAACCTGACCATGCATCCAGCTGTGATTTCTGGGCTTCTGCCCTATTGCTGGAGCCAAGGCCACGTCTCAGTTCCGGAGACGGCCGTGCCTTATTCTCAAAGTCACTTTGCTCTCGCCCCAGGGACTGCAGCCTGTCCTGAAAACTGGGCACAGTGATGGGGTCTGTTATTTTCTGTTCATTTCTCTGCTGTTCACTGCATCCCTACCCACTTTGTTGAACAGGTCTCTTCATAGATTGCTTGTCATCTCTGGGGACACTCCAGTTTCTTAAATCTTGAGCGTCCTGACATCCTGTTCTTCTGCCTGGATGATCCACAGCTGCACTCGTACAGCTCCCACCTTCTGTAGCTGTTGTCCACTCCATTCCTGTCTCACCTTAGGTCTTACTCAGTCCCCAGTCTTCCTTGTCCCATGGTCGTCTACTGAGGTCGAGGTGCTGTGTGTGAGACACAGCAGTGCCACTCAGGAGTGTATTGCACAAGGTAGATGTCCAAGGCTCTGCTGCTGAAGTTGTAGCAGGCAGCATCAATGTGTTCATCCTCCCGCATTGTTTCTTTATTTTATTTTAGTTTTTGAGATAGAGCTTCGCTCTTGTTGCCCAGGCTGGAGTGCAATGGTGCAGTCTTGGCTCACCGCAACCACCACCTCCTGGGTTCAAGTGATTCTCCTGCCTCAGCCTCCTGAGTAGCTGGGATTATAGGCAAGTGCCACCATGCCTGGCTAATTTTTGTATTTTTAGTAGAGAGAGGGTTTCACCATGTTGGTCAGGCTGGTCTCGAACTCCAGACCTCACGTGATCTACCTGCCTTGGCCTCCCAAAGTGCAGGATTACAGGCGTGAGCCACCGTGCCCAGCCTCTCCTACATTATTTCATTCTGTACCATGTTGTTGCTGACGGAGCATGAGCTCTAGTGCCAGGCAGACCCACATTTCCATCTGGGCTCTGGGACTTACTAGCTATGTGGCCTATGGTGGGACGTAAATTTTTCTGAGTTTCAGTTTCTTCATCTGTAAAGAAAAGGGGGTGTGAATACACTTACCTCTCCCAGTTGTTGCATGGATTGATTTAGAAGGTTTAGACACCTTCACTGTTCATAAGACTCATGTGATTCTGGTATGAGTAGTTTCCAAATATCATTCTGAGAGACACAGGAGTAAATAATAGATTCAAAAGTCCCTAGCATGGGATTTTTTTACGTTATGAGTTAATATTTGAAAATCACTTACAAAAAGGTCTGGAATAAAAGGCATGTTTGTGTTATGGAAATGTTGTTTAAAAAAGGAAGTTCCCTTTCTTCTTCCTTCTAGAGAGTAAGGATCTTGAGCTATTGACTGAGGTTTCAAAGTGAAGAAATGGGAAAAACCATTTATGTGGGGTTGCTAGTCATACCAGGAGTTGGGAGCAATGCCCACTTCGGTTGGGTTCTACTGTGGTAACAATGGACCCCACAAGACAGCCAGAACTTCAAACAGCGTGGAACATGGTCACTGTGCTAGCTGAGAAGTGAAACTTCATTGCACTTTTGAAGAAATTCTCTCACCGAAAGGAAAGAAAAACTAAGTGGATATCAAGCACAGTTCTGCTTCTCAAACTGTGTAGTGATTTTCCTCCCACCCACTCAGAATAACCAAGCGCTTTCTTGAAGATCCCTGCCCGTCTTACTAGAATATCCTCCTTGTCCACTCAAATTTTTTTTTTCTTTTTTTTTGAGACAGAGTCTCTCTCTGTTGCCCAGGCTGGAGTGCAGTGGTATGATCTCGGCTCACGGCAACCTCCGATGTTCAAGTGATTTTCCTACCTCAGCTTCCCCAGTAGCTGGGATTGCAAGTGCCCGCTGCCATATCCGGCTAATTTTTGTATTTTTAGTAGAGATGGGGTTTCACCCTGTTGGCCAGGCTAGTCTTGAACTTTTGGCTTCAAGCGAGCCACCCATCTCAGCCTCCCAAAGTGCTGGGATTACAGACGTGAGCCACTGCCCCCGGCCTGTCCACTCAACTTTAATCCCAGCATCGAGACCTTTTCCGTTATCTCATCTTTTGTCCCCTATTTCACTTTCCCAGATCCACATAACACCAGTGAGAGATAACCCTCGATACCTAGGGAGAAGTGTGATCTCACTGTGTCCACTTTTTCCCGAACATGAACTCCACGATTGTGTCCAAAGAGTAAAAGCAATTTCTCCTTTTTATCTCTTCTGGTAAAGCTGAAGTTGGGAAGCGGAGAGGTTTGGCAGAGTTGATGGGACCTTTGTTTCCTATTGGAAAGAAAATGAGGGTAGGAAGTTGCTGAACAAAGGGTCTCCACCTTGCCTTTGCAGGGCTGCTGACCCTCATCATGGGCAGAAGCTACTGCCAGCCTGCTGCCTAGAGCTGTCTTTGCAGATTTAACACTTTAGTGAGGGGCTAGGTCCTACTGCTGAGCCCAGGATCTAGTCAGTTACTAAACCATGGAATCACAAAGCCGGTTGGCAGATCTTTAGTTTTGTGCTGGTTAGATGTGACCATGACTTTGGTTTTTATTTACTTCTTTCTTTTGTATAACTATACGTATTTTTAGATTGGGTGCTACACAGTTAAGTCTGTATATATGATTTGCATGATCCAGTTTAGGCCCAAAGTCAGGAAAATTACTGCCATGCAAGGTGAGTTGACATGTTCCTGTGTTTGTGGCTAAGAAGCTTTGGTATATAGAATTAGAAAAAAAAATATAGAAAAAAGCAAAGACTTGGAACCAACCCAAATGTCCATCAATGATAGACTGGATTAAGAAAACGTGGCACATATATACCATGGAATACTATGCAGCCATAAAAAGATGAGTTCATGTCCTTTGCAGGGGCATGGATGCAGCTGGAAAGCATCATTCTCAGCAAACTATCACAAGGGCAGAAAACCAAACACTACATGTTCTCACTTATCAGTGGGAATTGAACAGTGAGAACACTTGGACACAGGATGGGGAACGTCACACAACGGGGCCTGTCGGAGGGTGGGGGCCTGGGGAAGGGATAGCGTTAAAAAAAAAAAAAGAAAAAGAACGGACTCAAGTAAGAAAACAATGTGTGTATGTCTTGGAGTTGGTGATAGAGAATGATTTGGAGGAAAAAACCCTCTTAAAACTAAGCCTTTGATGAAATTCGTGGGTGTTTGGTCAACTTATTTGTTGAACTGGATGAGTTCACTTATAGCACTGAAATCTGACTGTGGATTCAAACATTTCACTCCCATTTCCCCGAATCATTTTGCATTTCTAACTTGAAGCCCTGAATTGATAAACATAGATGACAGGAATAAAATGGTTCTACATTTTTCATATTTCTCAATAGGTTTGGTTTTCCTTTTGGGAATTTTTTTTCAAAAGAGAACTGATTGGCTCTGGGCCCAGTATCAGGAAACTACCTGCTCAGTCAGGCAGAGAATGAAAGGCTTGAGATAAAGGGCCTGGGAACAGTTTATCAGTCAGACTTTCAAAGGAGGAGTAATCAAGTAGTGTAGGAAAAGCGCAGCATAATTATCTGAACAAGGATAAAGGAAAGAAGTGGGGAAGTGCCACAGCTGGGAAATTAGCTGTGGTGCTCAAATAACCAGGATCCTGGAATTCTGACCATAGGAAAGCACTGAGGGAAATTTGGAGGCCCCTTTTGTTACCAAAAAGACCCTGGGCTGTTGAAATTCCTTTGCATAGTAGACTCAGGGAAATAAATTGAAAAGAAGAAACACAGTTTGTTTGTTTGTGTGTATTTTGTTTGTTTGTTTGTTTTTAGAGCAAATCTAAGGATTTCCAGAAGTGCTCCGAGGTAGCCATTCTTCAACTTTTTGGAGTTGTGGACTCCTGGAGGACTTGGATGAAAACTATGGCCTACTTCTCAAGAAAAATATACCTATACATACAGAGCCAAACACAATCTCCAGGGCTGGGTAAACATCTTGGAGACCAGCCATGGCAGTGCCTAGGGATGCAAACAATTTGAAGTTAACAGTCCTTCAGTTTGAAGTATTGTAGCAAACTGCTATAAGTGATAAGTAATTATGAAGCAAGGAGTATAAGGAAATGTTTCATGGAAGACAGAGTTACCTCTAGCAATGCCATGGAAGTCTTGGAAAAGTTATAGTGCAACAGACAGAAGCAAGGTCACAAGACTGGAAGTCAAAGGAACACACAGCAGAAGCAGCTTGGGTTTTGGAAGAAGGTAGTTCAGTGTTGAATTTCTGATTCCACTAGAGTCTAGCCACGTGAACCTGGGCAAGGGTGCTTACCCAGGTTTGGAATCCAGTGATTCCTGGGGAGCTGTCAACTTTCTCCTTTTATGGCCAGGATGGAAGAAGCAGGTGATGGAACAGAAGCAGTGTGGAATGTGTGTCTGGATTTATCTGGTTTCAAATCTCAGCTCTGACATTATAAGTCGGGTGACCTCAGGCAGGTTATTCAATTTTCCCAGTCTCTTATCTCTAAAATAGGTATAGAAATAGGTATCCAAAGAATGATAAGTACGTAAATAATGATGAGAACATAAATAATGTGTTATAGAGAGAACTTTCAATAATAAATAGGTTTTATTATGACAAAGGAGGCTTATTTAATTTCAGTAGAAGGTACATTTTGGGAGAAAGTGACAGATCTCTGAAGAAATTAATGCCAAATTATAAATATCAAAAAGCTATTAAGCTCTGTCCATTTTGGGGTAAATTTTACTCATTTAATATTTTTGTGTGTCTTCCTATGTGACTTCCTGCTTAAGATGTTAGAATTTCTTTTGATAGGTAATGGGTTAAGAACGGAAATAATAGGCACGGTCTGCATTTTACGGGGTTCTTTGGATATTGCAGCAGCAAGAATAATTGGTTGGGCAGGGTAATTTCTGGGTTGCTAGACTCTGCCAGTGATTAATGATATACCTTTGCATAGGTCACTTAAGTTTTGTGGACTGCAGTTTTCTGATATATTTAAGGAGATAACTTCCTTTTTATATTTTATGATTCTATGATCTTGAGGTTCTATTGTAGCCAGAATAAGGCTGAGATATTCTGTGATCTAGTTTTTTAAAAAAATTATTTATACATTTTCTGTAGAGGTGGGGGGTCTTACTATGTTGCCCAGGCTGGTCTTGAACTCCTGGCCTCAAGCAATCCTCCCGCCTCAGCCTTCCAAAGGTGTGGGATTACAAGTGTGAGCCACCAAGCCTGGTATAATTTAGTCTTGTTCAACATGACGTCGAGCAATCCAATAGTCTAAGCACAAAGTTCTCAAAAATAAACTTCAACTTACTGTAGGATTTCTGGTAGAGGTAAGAAATCCTCTACAAGTTTTTTCCACAGAGTATCATTTAGCAAAAAATTTCAAACTATTCCCTGTAGACATTTTACCTTTCTTTAAAATTTCAAACTCATGGTTACTGCCCACCACTCCGCCTCCCTCCCTGGCCAAAAAATCTCATCACCTCACTCTATTCATGTAATTTTCCCATCATTACTCTTTTTCCCTATTTACTTCTTCTCCTCAGGTCTAGTTCCTATAAAAGGATCTTGCCTGTGTCACAAACAGCCCCCTGGGGAAGTTGGACTGGTCTGTCAACCTCTTTTTCTCTCCTGGGGACCAACCAATTAGAACAATGGAGAACAAATTTGGGATGTTATCTTCCTACTATTATTTGATTCTGTGGCTGGGGTGAGGACACCGCTTCGGAAAACTACTATATTAATACAGACTTTGAGCTCTGAGACCTGAGACCAGGACAGCCAAGGTGGGAGACAAGGAAATGAGTTGGAGGCAAAGTGTAAAAAGAATTAGTGACATTAGAAGAAAACCTAGGGAATACCATTCAGGACATAGGCATGGGCAAGGACTTCATGTCTAAAATACCAAAAGCAATGGCAACAAAATCCAAAATTGACAAATGGGATCTAATTAAACTAAAGAGCTTCTGCACAGCAAAAGAAACTACCATCAGAGTGAACAGGCAACCTACAGAATGGGAGAAAATTTTTGCAATCTACTCATCTGACAAAGGGCTAATATCCAGAACCTATAAAGAACTCAATCAAATTTACAAGAAAAAAATGAACAACCCCATCAAAAAGTGGGCAAAGGATATGAATAGACACTTCTCAAAAGAAGACATTCATACAGCCAACCGACACATGAAAAAAATGCTCATCATCACTCACCATCAGAGAAATGCAAATCAAAACCACAATGAGATACCATCTCACACCAATTAGAATGGCAATCATTAAAAAATCAGGAAACAACAGGTGCTGGAGAGGATGTGGAGAAATAGGAACACTTTTACACTGTTGGTGGGACTGTAAACTAGTTCAACCATTGTGGAAAACAATGTGGTGATTCCTCAAGGATCTAGAACTAGAAATACCATTTGACCCAGCCATCCCATTACTGGGGATATACCCAAAGGATTATAAATCATGCTGCTATAAAGACACATGCACACGTATGTTTATTGCAGCACTACTCACAATAGCAAAGACTTGGAATCAACCCAAATGTCCATCAGTGACAGATTGGATTAAGAAAATGTGGCACATATACACCATGGAATACTATGCAGCCATAAAAAAGGATGAGTCCGTGTCCTTTGTAGGGACATGGATGCAGCTGGAAACCATCATTCTCAGCAAACTATCGCAAGAGCAGAAAACCAAATACCGCATGTTCTCACTCATAGGTGGGAATTGAACAATGAGATCACTTGGACATAGGAAGGGGAGCATCACACACCAGGTCCTATTGTGGGGAGGGGGTAGAGGGAGGGATGGCATTAGGAGATATACCCAGTGTAAATGATGAGTTAATGGGTGCAGCATACCAACATGGCACATGTATATATATGTAACAAACCTGCATGTTGTGCACATGTACCCTAGAAATTAAAGTATAAAAAAAAAAGAAATAAAAAGAATTAGTGACAAACAGATAGGACAAATGAGGGTAGGAGTAATCAACGGTGACTTCCCATGGTTGATCCATTTTCCACACATCCTTGAACTTCTAAGCACCCTCTGTAAGGTGCTAAACGGACAAGGACAGAACAACACAGGTGATTATGTGGCATGAAAAACAAAGCCCAATGGGAGTTCAAAGTAGAGAACTGTTTCATCCAATTATGGGAACTTCCTTGAAAAAGTAGCCTTTGTATTAGACATTGAATGACATGTAGAATATGACCACCTAACAACAGTGATGGTTTAGCTCCTCCAGGGGCAAGTGAAGACCCATTAGGGAAAGACTTTGAGATATGTTTATTATGTTAAGTGAGAGATAAGACCAGAAGAGTTTTTGTATTTTCCCAGGACTTCTTGGAATGATGGAATTGCACAGGAGAAGCGTGGATAGAATTCTACCAAGTGAGTTCCCTCTCATGTTCTGAGGGGCTTCCCCAAGCCTGCAGATGTGTATGCTAAATGTCCCCTAGGCTAGTCACCTTGACAATGGTCAGGGTCTGAAGGCCCAGATCTAAGAAGGCCTGGCTCAAAGAAGGCCTTGTGTGTCCCCAGAGACAGACACACAATCAGTTCCTTTCCCCTCTACTCTTGGCTTTGTCTTCTGTCTGAGGCTGATATGTGTTTAGCATTCACTTTCCCAAACAATGTCTTTCTACCCTCCAAATTTTCCAAATCCTCATTTGGGAATCATGCTAACTTTTCCCCCCCGCATCCTGATCTTATCTCTGGTGGATGTTGGTTTTAAAAAACTCTTCTTGAATCCCCGTTTGAGTTTTTCTGTTTGCATCACACTCTTGGGCTTGGTGATGGGGATCAGATGGCTTATGTGTGATCATACTAGACTGCTGTTAGTCACTCCTGGGAACTGGATTTGGTTCAAGTTTATTCAGTGCGACTTAATGCTGACAGACTACTTTCTACTTTAACATCAAGTCTCTTACTGATGTACAGGAAATGATAAATAGGTCACAACAAAAATTAAGACTAAGAAGTCAGCAATCATCAAACTGTAAGAGTTGAGGGTGATGAGGGAGCTGGAGTAGTCCTTGCCAGAACTCCAGGCCAAATGGCACACGTGCCAGGTAAATATTTGTAGGATGCTGGCAGGCATATTGTGGGTGGATTGCAATTTTTTTTTGAATGATGAAATAGAAGCAGGGTGTTTTTTTTGTTTGTTTGTTTTTGTTTTTTTGGCATCACATACAAGAAATGTCTACAGGTGCCAGGAGATGATCTTATCATATCTAGGAAGTTTTTGTGTGTTTATTTATTTACTTATGACATTGTTCTCCCCCTTCCATTTCTAGAATGTATTTTCTCTCCTGAGTCAAAGAAACGCTAATTGCTGTTTATGATTCAGACGAGTCTTGAAAGAATAGAAGGAAAAAAGAGAACAACTTCATTTCTTTTGTGTAAAATGTCCTGTGTCAAATTTCCATACTCTAACACTTTCTCTGTAGTATCTTCATAATTCACCAACTTCTTTAAAGGAAGAGAATAGTTTTTAATATATCTTTGTTTCTCTGAGAATATTCATCAGAGTGAGTGTTCACCGCTAGGTTGTTGGTTACCTGAATAATATCTCCTTTAATAACATAAAATGTGGAACACAGAATTTAGAACTGTATTTTCCTCTTTCTATTTATTTTTCTTCTCCTTATTCTTCTCCTCCCCTTCCTCGTTCTCCTCCTCCTCCTTCTCTTTCTCTTTCTCTCTCTCTCTACTACTGAGTTCAAATCTCATTTCTGTCACTTACATCCTGTGACTCTGGGCAAGTTACTTCATTTTACTTTGTTGCAGATTCCTCACTTGTTAAATGGGAATTATAATAGTCATTATGATATATACAATAGAGACTATATATGATAATACTTATATTATCATTGTAATGATTAAACAAATTGATATACATAAAACACATATAAAAGTGCCTGCCAGTAAGTTGCTATATAAATGCTTGCCGTTGTAATGACTTTCTTATGAATTTTTGTTTTGTCTTTCCAACTAAATCATAAGCTGCTCAATCACAAGTCTACTTCTTTTATGTCTGTGTCTTGACCACATTGCTTAATGCAGTAGAAATGGTATCATCAATAACAGTTTGCACTTGAGTCATACTTTACATTGTACGGGCTACTTTCACTTAGATCACCTCACCAATCCTCTCAATCATACTTGGATACATGCTTATTCCCACATTTTAAATGAGAAACTGAGTCTAAACTTTTGTTTGATCAGGGCCACACGGCCAGTGTGTGACCCAGATGACCTTAGAACTTAGTCTTTCTGGTTTCCGGCCTGTGTTATTTCCTCCAGGCAACCTGACCACATGGCAGATGTTCAACAAATGCTTCTGTGTGTTCATGTGTTTCTCTAAGATGCGTCTTTCACATTCTATAGAGTAATTTGGCACGGTAACTTTCAGTGGTCATTTCTTATTTATATATTTTGGTATAGTTAAAATTCCTGAAATAAGAGATTCCTGTCCTTCTAATGTGCTTTATTGTTATAAATTATAGGAAACATCACATCATTCAGTCTCTTCCTCCTTTCTTCCCCTCCTTCACTGAAAGTTCTCATTAGTTTTAGCTTCCCAGTTTCTTAAAATAATTCCCTGCATTCCTGTACTTAGTCTCTTTCTTCTTCTTCTTCTTCTTCTTCTTCTTCTTCTTCTTCTTCTTCTTCTTCTTCTTCTTCTTCTTCTTCTTCTTCTTCTTCTTCTTCTTCTTCTTCTTCTTTTTTTGACAGGGTCTCGCTCTCACTCTGTCACCCAGGCTAGAGTGCAGTGGTGCGATCTCGGCTCATTACAACCTCTGCCTCCCGGGTTCAAGTGACTCTTCTGCCTCAGCCCCCTGAGTAGCTGGAACTACAGGCATGCACCACCACGCCCGACCAATTTTTGTATTTTTAGTAGAGATGGGGTTTCACTATTTTGGCCAGGCTGGTCTTGAACTCCTGACCTCAAGTGATCCTCTTATCTTGGCCTCCCAAAGTGCCGGAATTACAGGCATGAGCCACCGCACTTGGCCCTAGTCTCTTACTTCTATTATTTATTGTGGAGATTGGACTTCTTAGGAGTTGGAGGGATGAAGAACCTTGTGTCTGAATGATTTTCTTAGCTGCCTTCATGCGGAAACAGAAGCTTTCTCACTTGTAATGGCATTTTAGCCATTATGCGTTCATGCTACCTACTTCTAAACTCCCAAAAGTCTGTGGAAGAACTTGCTAATGTCTTTTCTATTAGAGGTACAGTTTGAAAGTAAACACATACATTTTTATCAGTAAGTAAAAGGGTCAACATTTTTCTAGAGCTTAAGTAAAATTCTACTCATGTACACTAATATTTGGCACAGAAAGCAAGGAAGGAGAAAAAATGGAAGCAGAAAGAGGGGAAAAATCTTATATACTATATTTTATATGTAAAAACTAATGGCCTATTGAAAAGGAATAAGAAAAGCAGGTGTGATGGGAGAGAAGATAGAGAGAAAAGAAGGAGGAGGAAGGCGAGGAAAAAATAAGCTTAAATCCCCAAAGAAAGCAGAAGTGATATTAAAATAAAATAAATTCAGAGTAAGAGAAACGAACAAAGGATAACTACACAACGGTGCTTCATGTGCTACTCAGGCTCCACGGTGTTGTGAGTTACCTGCTTTCATTACTGAAATCATCTTTTTAAAAGTGATTCTGGGCCGGGCGCGGTGGCTCAAGCTTGTAATCCCAGCACTTTGGGAGGCCGAGGCGGGCGGATCACGAGGTCAGGAGATCGAGACCATCCTGGCTAACACGGTGAAACCCCGTCTCTACTAAAAATACAAAAAGAAATTAGCCGGGCGCGGTGGCGGGCGCCTGTAGTCCCAGCTACTCAGGAGGCTGAGGCAGGAGAATGGCGTGAACCCGGGAGGCGGAGCTTGCAGTGAGCCGAGATCGCGCCACTGCACTCCAGTCTGGGCGACAGAGCGAGACTCCGTCTCAAAAAAATAAAAATAAAAATAAAAAAAATAAAAGTGATTCTGGGCTGGGTGTGGTGGCTCACACTGTAATCCTAGCACTTTGGGAGGCCAAAGTGGGAGGATCACCTGAGGCCAAGAGTTTGAGAACAGCCTGGTCAACATGGTGAAACCACATGTCTATTGAAAATACAAAAATTAGCCAGGTGTGATGGTGTGCACCTGTAGTCCCAGCTACTCAGGAGGCTGAGGCAGGAGAATGGCTGGAACCCGGGAGGCAGAAATTATAGTGAACCAAGATCACACCACTGCACTCTAGCCTGGGCGACAGAACAAGACTCCGTCCAAAAAAAAAAAAAAAAAAAAAAGTGATTCTGAATCTCTCTTCCTGAGTAACACATAGTTTTAGGGTGGAAAAGTCTCTAGTGACTTTCATGGTAAGATACCCAATTTCCTAGAGTCATAGCTTTCCTTAATATTTATTCATTCATTTCTTTATCAGAGATGAGGTCTCACTCTGCCACCCAGGTTGGAGTATTCTAATCCTAACTCACTGCAGCCTCGAAATTCTGGGCTCAAGAATTCCTCCTACCTCAGCTTTTTGAATAGTTGGGACTACACATGTGTGTCACCATGCCCAGCTAAATTTTTATTTTTATTTATTTATTTTTGAGATGGAGTCTCACTCTGTTGCTCAGGCTGGAGTGCAGTGACATGATCTTGGCTCACTGCAACCCTTGATTCCCGGGTTCAAGTGATTCTTCTGCCTCAGTATCCCAAGTAGCAGGGATTACAGGTGTGTGCCATCATGCCTGGTTAATTTTTGTACTTTTAGTAGAGATGCAGCTTCACCATGTTGGCTAGACTGGTCTCAAATTTCTGGCTTCAGGTGATTCTCCCACCTCAGCCTCCCAAAGTAGTAGGATTGTAGGCGTGAGCCACCGTACCCAGCCTATTTTAACTTTTTTTGTAGAGATGGAGTCTTCTTATGTTGCCCAGGCTGATCTCAAACTCCTGGGCTCAAGTGATCCTGCTTTGGCCCTCCTAAAATACTGGGGTTATAGATGTGAGCCACTGCACCAAGCCTTAACTTTTTTTCCTTCAGTGGTCCTGTTCATCCCTCAGTGGTCCTGTTCATCCCTCAGTGGTCCTATTCATCCCTCAGCTTAGGTAAAAATTATCACCTGCACTTGACTCATCTCTGGGAGCAGGTTCTTTCCTGGAAGGCTTACTCTGTATGACACAGATGTTTAAAAGGGGTTGACAATCTTCATTTGTCTCTACCAAGGGGAATCAGTGTTCCTCCAAAAGGGCAGGAGCCTCTCAGAAGACGCTTACGCTCAATCATCATGCAGGGTGTATCCTATTCACTGGCTTTCATAACAATTTCAGACTTTTTCTGGAGATACTATACTGATTTTTGTACCAGTAGAAACCACATTTTATTCTTATTCATCTGCCATCACTCACTCAAGCTCCCTTACATGTGGCCAGCTTGGAAAGATCCGCGTGACAGAGGCAAAACAAGTCAATTGGGTAATGGATCCAAAGCTTTGGGCTTATTAGCATCATTCCCTGGTTAGCTACTACGTCACCCTACCTATTTCTACAGCAGTTGAAACATCGTTTGCATCAAGTCAACGATTCATTTCCTCTTTCTGATGTGCCGTATAGACTCCAAGCAGATTGGTGGCTCTTGACCTGGGCTGGCAGGCATGATGGAGCATTCCAGTTGCTCATCTGTTTCTAGGGTTGGGTTCACTCCTAATAGGCCCTCTGGACTCTAAAGAAATAAGTCATAAATGGTAATGTATGCAGCTGGAAGTGATATGATAGCTTAGGGTTTGCCTAACTTCTGCTGTGAGAAGAAAGGCTAAGATGGCATGATGTAATGCAATCATGAAACAGAACAAGGTTCAAAATGGATGCTTGTTTACGGTCAGACCATCACGAAAGGCAATAAAGCATTTAAAAAACCACTGGTTAAATTGGCTTGTTGTAAACTGATTAAAATCATCAGGCTAGAATACTGTAAGAGGTTATAGTAATTTCTTCTTATTGAGTAGAGATGAAGCTGCTAATTAGTAAGATCTGTAAAAGAATTCTTTTATAACATTGAATCATACGATATTACTTTCCAATGTTATTTTTATAGCATTGAATCATATAATATTACTTCCCAAAAAGAGTTCGGGGAATAACTAATTGCACACTTCTAATTGTCTAATGGAGATACCAAGGCCCAGAGAACGCAATAACTTGCCCAACCAACACAGCGAGTTATTGGTATGATTAATTAGTCATTCTTTAGCCTTCATGAGATGAATTAATTTGTGTTTCTCAAACAGTTTTATGGACATATTTTTTCTAACCTAATAAAACAACTTCACAATTAAATTCTCTAAAAGCTTAAAAGCTTATTTGCCATGTAAATTGTTTCCAGTTAGCTTTCATCTATTTTATCCTGTAAATCCCAATACAAGATATAATATATTATTGATGTCTTCCTGGCAGAGTTATGTTTCTTCTAGGGCCATCTACACAGTTAGGAGGGCAGTGAAAATTTTGTAAGGCTTACTGTAATATTTTCATGAGAGCCTTGTATGAAGTATTCTAAGAAATAATGTCTTTCTTGGCCAGGCATGGTGGCTCATGCCTGTAATCCCAGCACTTTGGGAGGCCAAGGCAGGAGGATCACCTGAGGTCAGGAGTTCGAGACCAACCTGACCAACATGGAGAAACCCCATCTCTACTACAAATACAAAATTAGCTGGACGTGGTGGTGCATGCCTGTAATCCCAGGTACTCGGGAGGCTGAGGAAGGAGAATCTCTTGAACCCAGGAGGCGGAGGTTGCGATGAGCCGAGATCACCCCATTGCACTACAGCCTGGTCAACAAGAGAGAGACTCCATCTAAAAAAAAAAAAAAAAAACAAAAGAAATAAGGGGTCTTTATTCCTCTTCCAGTGGCAATTTTTACTATAAAGTATTAAAGCTATAAATAAAAGTAACTCTGTACAATTATATATATATTTTTTCTTTTTCTTATTTTCTTTGAGACAGGGTCTCGCTTTTGTTGCCCATGTTGGAATCCTGGAGTGAAGTAGCATGATCTTGGCTCACTGCAACCTTTGCCTCCCAGGCTCAAGCCATCTTCCTACCTCAGCCTCCAGAGTTGTTGGGACTAACAGCATGTGCCACCATGCCTGGTTATTATTTTTGCATTTTTTGTAGAGATAGAGTCTTGCCATGTTGGCCAGGTTGGTCTCAAACTCCTTGGCTCAAGCCATCTGGCTATCTCGGCCTCCCAAAGTGCTGGGATTACAGGTGTGAGCCACGGAGCCCAGCCTAACATTTTCTTTCTTTCTTTCTTTCTTTCTTTCTTTCTTTCTTTCTTTCTTTCTTTCTTTCTTTCTTTCTTTCTTTCTTTCTTTCTTTCTTTCTTTCTTTCTTTCTTTCTTTCTTTCTTTCTTTCTTTCTTTTTCTCTCTTTCTCTCTTTCTTTCTTTCTTTCCTTCTTTTTCTTTATTTCTCTCTCTCTTTCTTTCTTTCTTTCTCTCTCTTTCTCTCTTTCTTTCTTTTTTTTTTTTTTGACAGAGTCTCACTCTGTTGCCCAGGCTGGAGTGCAGTGGCATGATCTTGTCTCACTGCAACCTCTACCTCCCAGGTTCAAGCAATTCTCGTGCCTCAGCCTCCCCAGTAGCTAGGATGACAGACGCCCACAACCACACCCAGCTAATTTTTTATTTTATTAGTAAAGACAGTGCTTCACCATGTAGGCTGGGCTGGTCTTGAACTTCTGACCTGAAGTGATCCGCCCTCCTCGGGCTCCCAAAATGATGGGATTACAGGCATGAATCATGGCACTCGACTATATTTCTCAGTTTATTTTGCTTCATATACTAGGAACTGTAGTTTGTTTCACATGTGGTCTTGAAAATAGCTTGTTCTGTTCTGATTATAAGTAATATGTATTTATTGTTTAAAAAAAAAGGATAAATATCCAGGTGCAGCGGCATGTGCTTGTAGTCCCAGCTACTCGGGAGACTGAGGCAGGAGGATGCCTTTGAGCACAGGTGTTTGAGACTGTAGTGAGCTGTGATTGTGCCACTGCATTCTAGCCTGGGTGACCGAGCAAGACCCTGTCTCTAAATAAATACATAAATAAATAAATAAATAGATATTGATAAATATAGAAAAAATGTGAAAACCAAAGGGGAGCGCCTCCCGCTACCAGAGATCATTTGTATTTTCATTCTGGTGAATTTCCTTCTAGTCTTTTAAAAAAATGCATAAATATAGGAAATACACAATTACGAGAAATATACAACTTCCCATAATGAGTTAACACACCATTTATGATTTTGTGTCCTGCTAGTCTCACTGTCATTATGTCATTAGCATTTATCCCTTGCATAAAATGCTTCGCAGATTACTAAATGGCAACATACTATAATATTGAACTTTGTGGATATCCAAGAATGACTTTAATCACTATTCTCTTACTGAGTATTTGTGTATTTTTTGTTTCCTTTCCTATTTTAATTGTGATGCAGTGAATAGTTTTGTACAGAATTTTTGCACACATTTCTGATTATGTTCATAGTAAATACACATTGTCTTAAACAAATGGTTAGGCTTAGATTTTCCTGGAATAACTCTGGAGCCATATACAAATGGACAGCTGAACCTTTTTCTACAGAACTGTAATAGACTTAAACCCACATAAAACTGGAGTATTTACACATCACACGTTAGAACTTGGAATATGCCAACATGCTAGCCTATTAACGCCATTCATAACGACCACTTGGAAATTCTTGGCTCTAACCTGAAGCTACATGCTATGAAGGAATGCAGGCCTCGGTCCCCGTTTGTACCTTAACTGATCAGCATTCCTTAGTAAACTGTTCTCTGCCTAGTCAGATGATTACTGTAGCTGCCTTCTTATGAGACACATGCAGGGGAATTTTCAGATTTACGATAGAGAGCTACCAATATTTCATCATCAGTGCCACAACTCTCATACATATTAAAAACCTTTGATCTGTTAAGTAAATATGCTCGGCACCCAGAGGCTCCTTTGGAAAGTACGGGAGTGGTAGGGAATGCCCTCCCCATTTCCATTGGTTCTCTTCTTCCGGTTCTTCGATTTCCCTGGCAAAATATTTACTTTAAGAGTTCAGGGTGTGGCATACTCACTTTACAAGGGCATATGCTCTTTATGCCAGGAAAAAATAAAAAGTCCCTTGTGGTTAATGAAGTAGAGGTGAGGACATAATCACAATAGACGATAGTGCCGAGGCTCTTGTCACAGTTTAGACTCATATTTACGAGAAGAAGACGTAGTTGCTTCTGCAATATCCTACGTAAATTTATCTCTATCTGATCTTCGTGAAAGGTGCAGAGAAATGGGTTTACTTGATCAGGGAGTTATGGAAGGTTGTTTCTTAATCTCTCTCTCTCTCTCTTTTTTGGAGACAGAGTCTCACTCTGTCACCTAGGCTGGAGTGCAATGGTGCGATCTTGGCTCACTGCAACCTCCGCCTCCCAAGTTTAAGCTATTCTGCTGCCTCAGCTTCCCTAGTAGCTGGGATTACAGGCGCACACCACCACGCCAGACTAATTTTTGCATTTTTAGTAGAGACGGAGTTTCACCATATTGGCCAGGCTGGTCTTGAACGCCTGATCTCAGATGATCTGCCTGCCTTGGCCTCCCAAACTGCTGGGATTACAGCCATGAGCCCCCACATCTGGCCTACAATCTCAAAACTATTAAATATATGCATAGTTTTTGACCCCAGCATTTCATTTCTTGAAGTTATCTTAAGAAAGTAATTAAGAATATGTACAGAGAGTCATCCATAGACTGTTCTTCATGAATGTACTATTTATAATGATTGAAAAATCAGAAACAACCTGGAGAATTCAATCATGAATAACCACACAATTGAAAATTGTACAACTGTTTTAAATGATGGCATACAAAGTCATTTTTTAAAAGATGAACAGATGACTGTATTCATATCCTTAAATGAAAAGGCTAGGTTAAAAAAATGTACTCTAAGATTCAATTTATGTTAAATATATGAACAGAAGTGAATCTGGAAGCTATTAAAAACTTAGCACTGTGATTCTCTAGATGGTGAGTCTATGACTAATCTTTGCATTCCTCTTTTAACTTATTTATGTATTTTATTTTTTCAACAGAGTATGTATTATGGTAATATTTTTTGAAGCACAGAAAGAGATTTAAAACTCTGTTCTTTCTGTATTGTGCCTCAAAGACTTTCTTCCACCTTCAAGAGAAGATAAAACAATAGAAGATTTATGTACTTAGACTGACATGCACATTTTTTCTTTGTGATAAAGTCTCCTTGCAAGGAAAAGACTAAACAGCAAACGTTACATTAAAACCATTACAAAAAATTGGGAGCAGATATGATTCTAGAATTACAAATATGTTGCCTTCATGACATCATTCTCCCCATCTCAAAACAGTCATCCCACTCTCCTCAATGTAGTGCAGTTAGCCTCAGAATCCCAACCAACACTTTCCTCAAAGATTGGCATCCATTTGCTATCTCAGGAAATTGTCACACTAAAATCAATTAGAAATCTGGTAAAGAAAGGCCGGGAGCGGTGACTCACGCCTGTAATCCCAGCACTTTGGGAGGCCGAGGTGGGCAGATCACCTGAGGTCAGGAGTTCGAGACCAGCCTGGCCAACATGGTGAAACCCCACCTCTACTAAAAATACAAAAATTAGCCAGGTATGGTGGCGCGCACCTATAATCCCAGCTACTAGGGAGGCTGAGGCAGGAGAATAGCTTGAACCCAGGAGGCGGAGGTTGCAGTGAGCCAAGATTATGCCACTGCACTCCAGCCTGGGCGACAGAGTGAGACTCTGTTTCAGAAAAAAAAAAAAAAGAAAGGAAACTGGTAAAGAGTATTTGTTGCATTTTTCATGAAATATTGTTATAAAAAAATTCTTCTAAACCAAGAAGCATAGCATTTCCCTTTAAGAAAAATGCTATGAATATGTTAGAATATTTAAACAAAAAAGCACAATTTATTTTATTGTGGAGAATTATATATAACATGCTGGAAATACAGAAAATCAATAATTTTTCTTTTTATTTTGAGACAAATCTCGCTCTGTTGCCCAGGCTGGAGTGCAGTGGCGCGATCTCGGCTCACTGCAACCTCCACCTCCTACATTCAAAGGATCCTCCACCTCAGTCTCCCAACAGGTACATGCCACCATGCCTGGCTAATTTTTGTATTTTTAGTAGAGATGGGGTTTCACCATGTTGGCCAGGCTGGTCTTGAACTCGTATCCCTCAAGTGATCTGCCTGCCTCGACCTCCCAAAATGCTGGGATTACACACGCGAGCCACTGCGTCCAGCCTAAATCAATACTATTTTAAAGTACAATAAATCAGTGTACATGTGTTACAGAGTACACCCAGGTATCTTCTCATGGTGACACCATGCACACATACACAGACATTCAGCATGAACACTGAGTATTTTGGTATGTCCTATAGCATTTACCTTGTTTCTTAGGGGAGTTTTAATTTCTTGATGTTTTGTTTAGCATTTGAATCCTCCTTCAACCTGGATTTCAAGGCACAGATCTTGGTTGAGCCAACAGGGCTGAAGGCATTCTACTACCAGCTGAGCAAAGAAAGGCAAAGTTGGTTTGATGATACTAAAATTTAAAAAGCTCATCTTTCCTAAAAGACTTGAAGATTTAAAAAATCACTCATGTGGATCTGTAAAGTTGTTTCAATGGAGTTGATTCTTTATTGTAGGGACAATTTAATCATGGAAAGTTGATAGGCTTGGTTATGCAAATTATTCTGAAGTGGTAAGGAAGACTCACCCGCTTCAAAAGTTAAAAGGGAAATTCCTAGTAAGACCTTTGAGCCCTCGTGTACATTGATAAATAGAATTGTCTTTACCATGGCGAAAGGTTCCTTGGAAAGCAGCCAGGTCCTCACTTCCTTGTCCAGTAATGGAAGCAATAATCTGCAATAATCAGAAATGATCTGCTTTATTTTATACTATCTAATAACAACAAACTTTTTGATCACAAATACATTGAGCCTGAAAATCAAAATAAAAGAAAGATGAAGCTGCATTCAAAAGTGCTGTGAAATAACAAGGCTTACTTTCCCATGTGTAGGAGAAATTCTGTGTTTTATATCTATCTGTATGTTTTATATCTATGTATGCTATCTGTAGGATAGCATATCGTCTCCTGTGTTACTTTTTGTGGTTTATATTTTTTGTAGATATGTCATACTTTATTCTACTGGGCGCTAAAAATATAAAAAATTAGCCAGGTGTGGTGGTGGTGGGCATCTGTAGTCCCAGCTACTCAGGAGGCTGAGGCAGGAGAATGGCGTGAAGCCGGGAGGCGGAGCTTGCAGTGAGCCGAGATGGCGCCACTGCACTCCAGCCTGGGTGACAGAGAGAGACTGTGTCTCAAAAAAAAAAAAAAAAAAAAAGATTCCACCTTCAGCTTTGGTCTTAACAAAAGATGCAATGCACTCATTATGTCATACTTTATAAAATTCTCACAGGGAGTAGGTCAGATATCAGCTTTCCAAAGAAATATGATGATGCTCTAAAATAGCCACCGATAAACTCATGCATAGGCTGCTTTTTTTCAAGAACCAGAAGAAATACCACTGAGAGTGTTCAGGCATTGGCTGTGGGACAAGTAGAACAGGAAGCCACTTCTATTATAAATTCCTGCAGGGCTATTGTTTAAACCACAGTAAAGAACCTGGATGCCCTGTCTGATAACTGGGGCTCTTATTTCAGGAATGGAGCCTTGAGGCTCACCAAGCAAATTTTTCAATAAACATCTGGACACCCACCTGAGTTGATGATCAAAGAAAGTTCACTCCTTTTTTCACCTACTAAGATTTCATTACATTCATATTTAGTTTCCCTGTAGAAAGAAGAATTGACATAAAATTCAGCTAATTCCTCTATTCATTGTTTTTCCTGATTGGGAGGCTTTTCAAGTTCCCCAGGTTTCTTGCCTCCTTGGTTCCTATTTAAGGTCACAGCAGAGGAGCCTCTATTAACAATATGTGGGAACAAATCAGCAGAGTTTTTGTAGGACTTACGCTGGTAACTCGCAGATGCAAAATATGTCAAAGTTTTCTATACACGACCATGGAACATCACCCTTCCAGAAGCCAGCAAGCTAAGGCTATCAAAAGGTTTGAAGACGGCCTAACAAGGCTAAGGAATGGAGAAGAGGATGGGCCTTCTCTGCCTTGTCATCTTCAGAAGTGCATTTGATGTGCTAATATCTAAGCCAGTGGGGAGCTCATTCAGAAACAGAACAGTTACAGCTCTCATCACCTCCACTGCAATGCTGGGCTTCTTTCTCCTCCAGACACACCCCAAATGACCTGGTTTCCTACCTTGGAGTTTGCTAATTTTGCTGAAGGCCACCTCTTGAACGGTTTTGTTAATGTGTGTTTTTTGTTTTTGTTTTTTGGGTTTTGTTTTTGTTTGTTTTTTGTGCCTGACTGTTTATGCTTGTTGACAGCCAAAGGGCCACTGCAAATTTTTTCCTTACCCATCGCTATACCATCTGAGACTACATAATCTGAGACATCTGAGACACCTTTTTTTTTTTTTTTTTTTTTGAGATAGTGTCTCAATCTGTCGCCCAGGCTGAAGTGCAGTGGTGTGATCTTGGCCCACTGCAACCTCCGCCTCTTGGGTGCAAGTGATTCCTGTACCTCAGCCTCCCCAGTAGCTGGGACTACAGGCACACTCCACCACCCCTGGCTAATTTTTGCATTTTTAGTAGAGACGGGGTTTCACTGTATTGCCCAGGCTGGTTTCGAACTCCCAGCCTCAAGCAATCCACCGGCCTCGGCCTCCCAAAGTGTTAGGATTACAGGCATGAGCCATTGCGCCGTCTTGAGATACTTTTGAAGCTGGCAGGTTGAAGGGTTTCATTTAGCAAAACATCACCAGAGAGACCACAGGAATCCTTCCTTGCCTCCACCAGACGGTCCCAGGATAGCATTAAAACCAGGTTTTATCACCCACTGACAACCTTCAATATCTCCTTCTCAACTCTTTTTTAACCAACTAGAAGCAACTCTTCACCTTCATTTAATAGTAAATATTATGAAAACTTCACACAGGTATATCAGATAATGTCCCTAAGTTTTTGGAGGGCCCAGCAGGTAGACCATTAGCGCTGGTTTCTTGTTGTTGTTGTTGTTTTTAAGTGATGGGGTCTGACTACGCTGGCCAAGCTGGTCTTCAACTCCTGGCTTCAAGCAATCCTCCTGCCTCAGCCTTCAAAAGTGAGGGCATTACAGGTGTGAGCCACAGCACCCAGCCTGTCAGTGCTTGTTTTTGATCTTGGGAAAATAAAAATGTTTTTTTGCAGACATGTAGAAATTGTTTTTTTCCACTGTGCTGCCATGGGATGAAATTAACCTTTCACGTAGAACCCTAAATTGAATTCTGATTTATGAAACTGCTAAGGCCACTTCTTTTCTGCTATGGAAAATAATCTCCGCTTAGTCTTCAATGTTAGAACATTTGCATGCACACATTCACACACGAATATACACAAAGGACAAGCTATGGTCAGGGAGGAAAAAGGACATGAATTATTATCACTCAAATAATGACTCATTTACATGAACCCTACTGTTCACTGAAGAGGAAGGATAGAAATTCACTCATTCATTCAATAAAGATCTATTGTGCATCTAATGTTTTTTTTTTTGATAGTATCTCGCTCTGTCGCCCAGGCTGGAGTGCAATGGCGTGATCTCGCTCACTGCAACTTCCACCTCCCAGGTTCAAGCGATTGTCCTGCCTCAGCCTCCTGAGGAACTGGGATTACAGGTGCGTGCCACCACATGGGCTAATTTTCGTATTTTTAGTAGAGACGGGGTTTCACCACGTAGGCCAGGCTGGAATGCACCTAATTTATGTTAGAGACTGTTCATGTCATGAAGAATAAAGTGGCTCAAACCTGCAATCCCAGCACTTTGGGAGACCGAGGCTGTCGGATCACGAGGTCAGGAGATTGAGACCATTCTGGCTAACACGGTGAAACCACGTCTCTACTAAAGACACAAAAAATTAGCCGGGCATGGTGGCTGGCGCCTGTAATCCCAGCTACTCAGGATGCTGAGGCAGCAGAATTGCTTGAACTTCGGAGGCTTAGGTTGCAGTGAGCCGAAGTCGTGCCATTGCACTCCAGCCTGGGCGACAGAGCTAGACTCGGTCTCAAAAAAAAAAAAAAAAAAAAAAAAAAAAAAAAAAGCTATTATTCAAATAAAACATATTTTTAGTAAACAAATGTTTTATTTGCTAACAGGTTGAATTCCTCAATAATTATAAAGGAATCATTTTCTTTTCTTTCTTTTTTTTTTTTTTGGAGACGAGTCTCGCTCTGCCGCCCAGGCTGGAGTGGGTGGCGCGATCTCTACTCACTGCAAGCTCCACCTCCCAGGTTCACGCCATTCTCCTGCCTCAGCCTCCCGTGTAGCTGGGACTACAGGCGCCCGCCACCACGCCTGGTTATTTTTTTGTATTTTTAGTAGAGACGGGGTTTCACCTTATTAGCCAGGATGATCTCGATCTCCTGACCTGTGATCCTCCCGCCTCGGCCTCCCAAAGTGCTGGGATTACAGGCGTGAGCCACCGCGCCCATCCCAAATTTTCTATTTTCTTCTTTAATCAGGGTCAATTATTTGTGTCTTTCATCTCTGTTCATATCAGCTGTGATGTGGTCATAGATGACTTTTATCAGGTTGAGAAAGTTCTCAACTATTCCTAATTAGTTGAGTGTTTTTGTCATTAGAAGGCATGCACCACCACACCCAGTTAATTTTGGTATTTTTCGTAGAAACAGGGTTTCACTATGTTGGCCAGTCTGGTCTCGAACTCCTGACCTCAGGCAATCCACCCACTTCAGCCTCCCGAAATGCTAGGATTACAGGCATGAGCCACCACTCCCGGCCAGACACATTGGTTATTTAGGAATATATGGTTTCCTTTCTGTCTGTTAGTGATTTCTAATTTAATTCCATTGTGGTTTGAATGTATACTTTATGTGATTTCAGTCATTTTACATTTATTGAGACTTGTTCCATAACCTACCATATGCTTTATCTTAGAGAATGTTCCATGTGCAACTATTCTGTTGATGTTGGATGGAGTAGTCCTTAGATTCCCGCTAAGTCTATTTGGCTTATAGTGTTGTTCAAGTCTTCTATTTTCTTGTAGATCTTCTGCCTAAATTTTATTAATTAGTGAAAATGTGGTATCAAAGCTGTCAACTTTTATTGTTAAATTTCCCATTTTGCCGGGCATGGTGGCTCACGCCGGTAATGAGGTCAGGAGTTCAACCTGGCCAACATGGTGAAACCCCGTCTCTACTAAAAATACAAAAATTATCTGGGCGTGGTGGTGCATGACTGTAGTCCCAGCTACTCAGGAGGCTGAGGCAGGAGAATCGCTTGAACCCGGGAGGCGGAGGTTGCAGTGAGCCGAGAATGGTGCCACTGCACTCCAGCCTGGGCAACAAGAGCAAAATTCTGTCTCAAATAAAATAAAATAAAATAAAATAAAATTTCCTATTCTTCCCTTCAATTCTGTCAGTTTTTACTTTCTGTAGTTTGGGGTGCTACTGTTAGGTATATGTATGGTTATAGGTTTTATATCTTCCCAGTGGGTTAATTTTGTGTCACCATGAAAGTCCCTCTTTATTTCTAGTAACATTTTAAAAAATCCATTTTATCTGATATAGGCATCACCAACTCCGGTTCTCTTTTGTTTACAGTTTGGTACATCTTTTTTTATCCTTTTACTTTCAACCTATTTGGGTCTAGTGGAGAACTCTTCTACTGCCTTAGGTTAGGGAGTCATATTACATTATCATCATTAGTACTATTATTTGACATTTGTTTTGCTGACTAGCTACTGCTGGTAGGTTTTTCTTCAACCATTCTGAGGCTCTATATTGAGTTATATTAGTACATCATCATGAAGAGCTAAAGGCAGGTAAGGATTATTTTCTGAACTGCAATATTGATTAAACCTATGTGAATGTATAAGATTCTTAGAAGAGTTGACATTAAATCAAGATGAAGATGAGGTTTGAGCCTTACTTAAAGACTGACATTTTCCGCTCTAACTGTGGACAGTACTGTAGCACTGTTATAGTATCTGATCTGAATGTTAGTCTAGCAATTCACCGTCTTCTTCATGACAGCTGAACATCAACCATGCGATGGTATATGCATACCAGAGTGTGCCTGGCATCCCACCTCCTCCTCCTCCCCCTCCTCCTTGATTGGCTCTGGAAAGCAAATAGGGTATAACAATAGGAGTGCTGGAATGTTCCTGTGTGGGGCTGACCTTTGTATCACTGTTATTCCTCTACTTTCAGATGCAAAAAAGATTAAGTTGAAACTGAATGAAAGTCTTTTCTGGGCCACAGGGCTGAGCTGCTTTTGCTCTTTGCAAATCCAAAGAATTTAACAGGATTTCTCCCTTTCTCAACTTCCTATCCCCTACCCTGACCTTTGCATCTTCCCAATATGAGGAAAAAGGAGGAAGTTTTCCTTGCGGGTTTTTTTTTTATGATGACATGATGGGGCCGGTTGATCAACGGGGAAAACCCCATGTGGTAACACACCTTCTGTGTACATTCCCAATTATTTGCTATAAATAGAGCCATCCCAGGCTGCTGGCAGAACACAACAGCGCTCCCGAAGCACTGGGTACCCAGCACTGAGCAGATCTGTTCTTTGAGCTAAAAAACCATGTGCTGTAGCAAGAGTTTGCTCCTGGCTGCTTTGATGTCAGTGCTGCTACTCTACCTCTGCAGTGAATCAGAAGGTAAGTGTCGCTGTTTCTGCTAGCACAGGAGAAAGACTTCATTTTCCTTTAAGCCTTGAGCTCAACTGGGGGTCCCTAAGGGGTGGAAAACTGTTTGAAAGTACATAAGAGGGAGTGATGGAAGTTTTCAGCCCATTGTGGAGTGGAGGAGAGAAGAGTTACGGCTGCGGATCAGGCTTTCCTCTCTGCTGTCAGTCTCAGCAGATTGGGGGAGTGGTGGGCTCTTAGAGACCCCTAAACTTCAGGACAAAGCCAAAGTGCTATTTCTGGGAGTGATACAAAGTGTGTGATGTTACCAGTAGATGGGGCTGTTTTGAAATGTAGAGAATACTCCCACGTCCCCAACTTTCTTACCTCCCAACTTAATAGTTTTGGGAAAGTTCAAAACTCATCCTTCAGAAGTAGATTATAATACCTGTCATCAACATTCCCACAAGGCCTGGGGGACATTGCTTGTCAACTTTGAAATAACATTAATCCCTTACCTGACAGCACGTTGTTATCTGACTAGGGAATGTCCAAGTATTGCTTTATTGCTCAATAGTCACACATCACTTTTAGCAACAGGTGCATTCCTGAAAATGCACATCGAATTTATTTATTTATTTATTTATTTTTGAGGCAGGATCTCACTTCACCACCCAGGCTGGAGTGCAGTGGCATGATTACTGCTCACTGCAGCCTCAACCTCCTGGAGTCAAGTGAACCTCCAGTCTCAGCCTCTTGAATAACAGGGACCATGGCCGTGTGCCACACACACGGCTAATTTTTTTACATTATTTTGTAGAGACAGGGTTTCACTATGTTGCCCAGGCTGGTCTCGAACTCCTGGAGGCAAGCAATCTTTCCTCCTTGGCCTCCGAAAGTGCTGGGATTACAGGCGTGAGCCACCATGCCCAACCACGTGTTGAACTTTTATGAACAAAATTAAACATTCCTATTAGCTAACATGACAATTTCAAAGCATTTTCACTCCTATAAATCGTATTTCCCTTTGTAGCTCTATTTCTCAATACTTAGTAGCCAGATAATAGATTAAGATCTGCCAATTTATTCATTTTCTGCTTTTGGAAGTTTATCTACATAAGGGTTCTTTCAAGCAGTAAGGAAGGGGGTGCTCATATTCTTGAATGATTATAGTGAACTGAAATGAAATATTGTCATTTTGTGTTTCTTACTAAAGATATCCCACTTACGAGAAGTCATGTGTTTCTCAATTGTATTATCGAACCAAAACTTCTCAGCACACAAACTGTTGTTCCAAAGAACTGTAAACTATGTTAAATTGGTTCTCAACAACCTCACAAAGGTTTTGAAGGCATTGAAACTCTTCCACTAAGTGGTTTATTCATCATATACATGAGATTCACTAGATTTTTCACAACTTAAGGTAGTTTTATAATACCAGTCACAGGATAAGTTTGTTCATGTGGACCCAATACCTTTCACTTTTTTTAGCAGCAAGCAACTTTGACTGCTGTCTTCGATATACAGACCGTATCCTTCATCCTAAATTTATTGTGGGCTTCACACAGCAGCTGGCCAATGAAACCTGTGACATCAATGCTGTCATGTAAGTTATTAATTGATTTTAATTCAATTGTATCAGGAATACCTAGAAACTTCAGTTTTAAAAATGTTTGCCTTTTTAGAGTTTCATTCAGAAATTACTGATGTTTTGAACATAGGATCTTATCTTAAAAAGAAAGAAATGATGTGGCAAAGATAGCTTTGTCTTAGTACATACCTACTTCAAAGTTCACTTTAAACAGGACTGGAATAAGGCAAAAACTTCCTTTTTTAAAAATTGTTTGGTCAAAAGGAACTAGTATAGGGCAAAAATCACTTTCTAAGGCTATTAAAGTGATATGTTAGGAAAATATGGAAGATACATATTTTGACATGAGGATATTCTACCAGAAAATGTTTGAGACCAAAAGTAAAATCTCAGACTAATTATACTATCACATATAATTTTCTTGATTTATATAGGATATTATATTTTGGAATTACAGAAGTTATTGATCAGATACATACATATTCTATGCAACCACCAATAGCAAAATTATATGACAATTCTGGGACTTTGTCTTCTGCCATTGTACTATTATTTGTTACATTGCAGAGAAAGGGAGAATCACTTTCATTTAGCAGTAATCTTCATCAGAAGCATTTTTTTTTTTTTTGGCGTTTTATTTTACCTCGTCAACTGAAGTGTTTAGTGTGTAATGAACTGGAATGTAAAGTCTCCGTTGTACGTTCTGTGAAAAACCCACTTAAAAGCTCATTAAACACAAATCAAATGTTCTGATTTTTCAGCTTTCACACAAAGAAAGGGTTATCTGTGTGCGCAAATCCAAAGCAGACCTGGGTGAAACTTATTGTACGTCGCCTCAGGTATGTTACACTGACATTTAGCCTCTGCAAAGGTTTGAGGAAAGAGGAGTATTCAAAGGGGTGGACCGTAGGTTTTCTGAGATTCTTTAATCTAACTATTGTGGAATTTTTAAAGGGAAAATTTGAGTTGGACCACAAACACAAAGAATGCATTTTTCCACCTGTAGATCATCATCGTTATTATTATTTTAATTTACTGATTTCTTATATGATGTATTAGATTTCTCTATGCATTTGATAGTTACTAGCTGCCTGATTCTTGTTGCAAAGATGCCTCCTATTTATATAATGTAAAGGCAATCCAGCATTTGGTTGTTTGTTAAAAATTGAAAAATAAACATTAGTTAAACAGAGATCAATGGTTCTGATTTACATTGACAATAACAGACAGTAACACTTTATCAACAGATGGAAGGCACCTAACACCCGTGTGCCATAGCCACTGAACTTGGAGACACAAGAAATGTGTACATATCCTGTTTCTGTCATTAATGAGCTGAGTTAGTTTGGGCAAGGGCCATCCTCTCTAAACCTCAATTTCCTCATCTGAACTCTGAGCTGCTTGACATACTGAGTTGAGATTAAGGGCAGATGAAGCAACCTTTAGGTACCAAAGTCATTCCTCCCATGCAGTCACCTCGTCATTACTTACGCTTTTCTTCTTTTTCATTTTACAGCAAAAAAATCAACAAGATGTAAAAACTGTGGCTTTTCTGGAATGGAATTGGACTTAGCCCAAGAACAGAAAGAACCTTCCTGGGGCTGGAGGTTTCACTTGCACATGATGGAGGGTTTAGTGCTTATCTAATTTGCGCCTCATTGGGACTTGTCCAATTAATGAAGTTGATTCATATTGCATCATAATTTGCTTTGTTTAAGCATCACATTCAAGTTAAACTGTATTTTATGTTATTTATAGCTGTAGGTTTTCTGTGTTTAGCTATTTAATACTAATTTTCCATAAGCTATTTTGGTTTAGTGCAAAGTATAAAATTATGTTTGGGGGGGAATAAGATTATATGGACTTTCTCAAGAGCAACAAGCTATTTTTTTAAAAAAACTATTTAACATTCTTTTGTTTATATTGTTCTGTCTCCTAAATTGTTGTAATTACATCATAAAATAAGAAAAATGTTAATAAGACAAATATTGAAAATAAAGAAAGAAACAAAAAGTTATTTTGCTGATTGAGTCATATATCATTTTTATGATGTGTATTGAAAACATTTCCAGGCACAGAAAATGTAAGAATTGTCTGAGAAATTACAGTTGCCACTAACTTCTAGTTGTTCCCTTTATCTCGGCCCCTCATGGCCCTGGATTTGATTTTACATGAATTATAATGGAACAGTTGTTCTATTTTTTCTTTAATTCAAAGTCATCCAGACTAAAAGTTGAAAAAGATCCTATATCTGAAATTCATAACCCAATGTTTATTGATTTTTAAAAAAACTGTTTAAAATAAGAAACCATGCCCACACACCTTTTGACTACAGGGACACAACCACCATTTAGAATATACCTTCAGGAATCACTTCTTCCATCCTTCTGTCACCAGCCAGGATATCTCAGCATACGAACATTTCTCCCTTTAAAAGTCCTCCAGAGTCACCTTTAAGCAGTTTCTGAAAGGAAAGTGACTATTCAGAGAGTTCTTAGTGACTGCCTTGCTAACCAGAGGGGAGCCCCCAAACGTGTGAAACCTGGTAAGAGCCCAGCAATAGGATGAAAAGACTCGGATCCAGTAGTTAACTATCACTACATTCATGCACCAACGTTCACAGAGTGCCTCGGGTTCCAAAGAACACACGGGATCACTGGAGGCAAGCACACTGATGATATGATACAAAATCAAGACACATAAATCCATAAAATAGGGCAGTGGTGGGTCATTTGACGTGGAGCCAAAAAAGAGTAAGTGGCTCAATTGTCCCCTAGGGCGTCTGCATCCTCAGGAACAGCAACACTGAATCATCGGGGAAAGTATGCTCAACATCCTGTGTGCTGATTCATCACACATACGTTTAGTATGTGCTGGGCACTGTGTCAAGTGCTACAGAGATGAAGTGACTTAAAACTTAGAAACTTACTGCTAGATAATTAAGGTTGAGCAATGTGGCGAGAGGCAGGAAGGAGTAAAGCAGCTCTTACAACACTGGGTGGCAAGCACTTTAATAAAGAAAGTCACCGAGCATCGTTCCTGAGGGTTTCCAGAAGAAGTACTATGCAGTTGAATCATAGTAAATAGCCAATATTTGATGTTCTTGACCTGAGAAGATGGCAATGTCACAAGATTCAGGCCAATGCTTGTGGTATGAAGAATCAGTAGGAAGTAGCCAGTTGGAAAAGGGACAGCAGGGAGTGTTTGGAAATATCTGGGGGCATGTGTAGTTGTCACAATGTCTGAGGGTGGGTACAATAAGCACGCAGTGGGCAGGAGCCAGGGATGCTAAATCCACTGGAATGCACCGGATGATTCCGCACAATGAAGAATTGTGCCACCCCAAACGCCAGTGACGCCACCATTGAGCAATACTGGATGAAGAGGAGTATATGCAAGTGGGTGCAGGGGTGGAGTAGCTACAGATTAAGTAAAACTGTTATCTCAACTAAGTGTGGTGGTTTGGGCTTGACCATGCAGCACTGGGAAACCACTGTAAAGGTCAAAATAGATGTTGTCTCTGCATGGCAGAGGAAAGGGAGGTGGGGTGGATGGAAAGCAGAGGTACCAGAGGCAGCTGCAATGAGGAGGCTGAGAAATGGTGAAACCTCAGTCAGAGCCACGGCCCCCCCCCAAAAAAAAAAAAAAGTGCAGAAGAAGTGGGATTGTGAAGCCTGGGACTCATCCCAGACACCCCTCCTCTCCTCCCCATCAGTCACTGTTGGAACAGCACAGCCAAAGCTAGGCATTGCCAGGAGGCAGCACATCTGTCTCATCGCCAGAAGGCCTCAGCAGGTAAGGCTTGTGGAGTCAGGAAAGCAGCAAAGTTTGTTAGACTCTGAAGCTGTCTGAATCTTTTGAGACCAGGACCACTAATAAATATTAAGTGAGTTTCTGAAGACTGAAAGCTCCAGGCTAGAATGCCAATTTACTAATCCACAAGGAAAGCATCCAAGTGTCAAGTATGTGGACATAAGCACACGGCTAAATTAAGGGAGCAAGCTACCTGACCAGTCAAACTGGAATCACAAAGCTGGTTTATTAAGCCTGGGATCAGAGAGCAGGGCCTTAGCTATGTAATTTGAATATTTAATGCTCTAGTTTTCACTGGATTAAATATGATCTTGGATGAGGGATGCCACTCCCGATTCACAGCTCTCTCTCTCTCTCTCTCTCTTTTTTTTTCCATTTTGGAAAAAAGCTTTTCTATTTACTTTTTAATTGAAGTATAATTTACATGCAGTAAGATACACACAATTTTTTTTTTTTTTTTTTTGAGATGGAGTTTTGCTCTGTGATCCAGGCTGAAGTGCAGTGACATGATCTCGGCTCACTGCACTGCAACTTCTACCTCCCAAGGTTTAAGCAATTTTCCCGCCTCAGCCTCCTGAGTACCTGGGATTACAGGCGTCCACCACCAGACCCGGCTAACTTTCGTATTTTTAGTAGAGACAGGGTTTCTCCATGTTGGTCAGGCTGGTCTCGAAGTCCTGACGCCATGATCTGCCCACCTCAGCCTCCTAAAGTGTTGGGACTACAGGTGTGAGCCCCCACACCTGGCCCAGATACACAAATCTTAATTGGGCAGCTTAATAAATTTTTGCATATGCACCTACCTGTGAAACAACCCTGGAAGGGGAAGCAGAGGAAGGCGCTCTCATGTTCACTTCCATTTGTACAACCTAAGGGTAACAGCTGTTCTGGCCTGTTTCACGATAGATTAATTTGCCTTTTCTTGATTTCATATATGTGGAATGATCCAGCATGTACTCTTTGATTTTTGACTTCTTTTACTAGAATCTTCAGTCTCTGAACTTATTTTTAATGACATGTATAGTACATGAATTCACTCTCATTCTTAGATTCAAGCAATAGTGATACGGTGAAGGTCTCCTTTAAACTTTCATCAAGCCCCTTGACTCTCTGAGGTGACACCACAGGATGCCTTTGCTCTCCCCTGGGCTAAGTAGCCCTTTCTGTTTGTACAGTCTTCTTGAGAACCACTGTTAGTTTATGCAAGAGTCTAGTCCTGTCTCCTAAATACACTCTAACGATCTGAATGATTCTGAGGTTTTTGCTCATATATTTTCCAAAAGTCTCTTGTGTAAGACTGCTGATGCCTGGCCATAGCCATAGGCCCTATAAGTGGATTTCACTTGCTGTGTTCTCAGAGTAGTCTCCGAGTTCTTCGGTGCCTCCCTGGTGCCTTCCATTAGTGTCATCTTAAGAGGTAAGTAAGATAATGATGGAATAATATCTTGGCCCTGGCAATCTGTAGGTCATTGGTAACTATAGGAGTATTCAGTGAGGTAGTGTAGGAGAGAGAATCCCAATGATAGTGGGTTGAAGAATGAATGGTGACAAGTAGTTTGGCAATGAAGGTAAGAGGAAATAAAAGCTAGAAGGAGAGCCTTTTATCTTTAGATGGAAAAGTATTGAAAGAGTCAGGGAGAGGAGAGAGAGAGAATGAGAGAGAGATTGAATATATTATAAAGAGTTGAAGATTCTAAAAGAGTAACAAATGGTACCTCAACTTCTCTCAAAAAGCAGAAGTGGTTTCTAGAACACACTTCAGTTGAGTCATCTCTTCTTTTGGAACAAAATTCACTCAGGAGTAGGTGGGGAGAATTTTACAATTTGTGAAGGAAGAAGTTAACAGACTTTGAATTTGGTGGTCTTGCTTTTCTTGGTGAAAGACTAGTCACCTTTTGAGAGTGATGAGTGACTTTTGACATGAAAGGAGATGCTTTGAGATAGTCAGTAGAGGACACAGGGGTACACTCAAGGTTGTTCCACAGTGTTGGGGTTCACTGAGGTTGGAGATAACTAAGCTGCTGTGATTTCCATTGGCATGCACTAGGTGGCCTGCTGCCGTTTGGGTGTAAGAATAGACAGTGGTGACTAATTGGACTAGTGTAGGCTCAGGCTTCGCATCTAGGCACAGTGCAAGGACAAGAGGGCGAGAGAGTCAATGATAGGGATACAGAGAGGGGTCAAAGTGCGGAACTATGCAGTTTAGACCAGAGACAGGAGATGAAGTCCAAAGGTATCTGAGACACTGGGAGAGTATGGGGAGGCCTCAGATAAAAAGCCTCAGTGTGGTCAAAGAGCAGGAGAATGGGAGGGCCGGAGGGGCTGGAGCAGCTCCAGGAGCCAAAGTCCAAGCATGTGACTGTGGGTGTGCAACTCAAGTGGTGGGGTAGCAGGGTGATGATTGGAAGGCTACCAGGATGGATGAGTCATTCCCATTGATTTTCCCTCTACTTTTTCCTTTAAAAAAAAATAAAAATAGAGATGGGGTCTCACTACATTGCCCAGGCTGGTCTTAAACTCCTGGTCTCAAGCATCCTCCTGCCTCGGCCTCCCAAAGAGCTGGGATTACAGGCGTGAGCCACCAAGCCCTGCTTCCTTCCACTTTTTATTATGGAAAATACAAAAGTGGAGAGAATCATATAAAAAGCCCCCATGTATCTATCATCTGGATTCAACTGACTAATGGCCAATCTTGTTACACCTACACCACCCAACTCACTTCTTCCCATCTATCCCCCCTGGATTACTTTGAAGCAATTTCTAGACATTAAGTTATTTTGTTTATAAGTATTTCGCTCTCTCTCTCTCTCTCTCTCTCTCTCTATATATATATATATATATATATATGAACTTTTAAAAACATACAATTTCACTCACATGGATTTAAAAATCAACACTAATTCTCTAATATCATCCAATGTCAAGTCAGGGTTCAAATTTCTCTGCTTGCTTTAAAAAAATAAAGTTGCTTTAAAAAACATTATTTGCATCCATCTTTTCTTTAAATGAAGATTTAAAGATGTAGATGAAAGTGTAAATGAAGATCCAAAAGAGGTCCACACACTTCATTTGTTTTGGCTTTTTTTTTTTCTTTTTTAACTTTTAATCTGAGAGCTCCTCACCACCAGCCCCATCTCCTTTCCTTTTCCTTTGCAATTTATGCTTCAGAGAAACCAAGACGTTTGTTCTGTGGTTTCCCACCTTGTGGGTTTTGTTAATTGCATTCCTGTGGTGTTATTTAGCATGTACTTCGACCCTACTTAGAAACAGAGGCTGGGTTGGATTGGAGTTTACTGTGCAAGGGGATAAGGCTACTGAATAAGTGGCATTGTGCCACATGGTTACAAAGTTGTCCATACTGATGTCATCAACAGGAATGAAAGGGAACACTGAGCTGAAGAACTGATCAAGGCCAGTAACTGACAGCCAGAGGGAGGGGAAGTGGATGGTCTAATGACATCCATATGCTTCAAAGAAGATGATGGGAAAGGTATGTAGGAATGAGGAAGTGCCATCATGGAAGCACAAGAATGCTGGTCTCTACCTGGCCCTGCGGTGGGAGAGGAGTGGGACAGGAGCCGCTTCATCTTGAGAAGACCCCAGAGAGAAGTAGTGTTCTTGCCATAAACTCAGATTTCAGATGAAGCCAGGAGATGAAGAAGTGGAAGACGGAAGGACAGGGAAGTTGCTTTACAATAGAAAAAAGTTTCCATTGAAGGTCATGGGGGACATTGTGGAGTTGAGTTGGAGGCACAATGGAGAACTGGGATGGAAGCATGAGCAGTATGAGAAAGAAAAGATGAATGCAAAAATTTGGGTGATAATCATGTCATTAATAATATCTAGATTATTTAAGCATTTGTATGTTAATATCACTTGCTAAGATTGCCAATGTACCTCATTGGAATATGAGCTCTGAACTCTAATTTTATGCCTGTTCTTGGATAAAGAAACCGAGGGTCAGGAGAATTTAGAACCTTACTGAAGGTCACACAGTCTTTAAAGATACAGTGGAGTCTAGAGTTGTTCTCAGGGCTCCCTCCTGGCCTCTGGCATAAGGTGTTTTTGTGTCAAGGAGACAGCAGCACTTCCGGTGCCTGATGCTTAGCCCTGGGGCTGCTAATTTGCAATCTTCTTGTACATCTGTTTGCTCTGCTATTCTAGAAGATACCATCAAAGTATTAGAGCACTTTAGATTTTTGGGGGGGGATCAAAAAGGCTTCTAAATAAAAATTTTGTTTCTCCAAGGAGTAAGCTTCAATTGTGATGTGGACACCGTCTTCCCTAGCAGTGCCAGACATACCTCACACTGTTGTACTTTTCTTTCTTGCTACATCTCTTCACAGTTTATTGGATAAAAATAATGTTTTCCACTCATTCACTCATTTGTTCCTTCAACCAAGAGATGTTTATTGAACACTTACTATGTGCCAGGTGCTGAGGTGGTCACTGGGGATAAACAGGATAACCTTGCTGCTTTCTTGTGCCTCATGGTTTAGAAGAGGGGACATACAACACATATCACCAAATAAATGTATGAAATAGGAGGACAATAAAGTTGGGAAAAGGGACAGAGGGTGGGGATGCAGAACTTCATATCTGTGTAGAGCCTGACACAATTTCCTGCCTTTCTCTCAGAAACAAAGCCTCCATCTTCCCCTTGGCTTAGAAAGGACCCTGGATAGGGCAAGGAAGACAGGTCTGATTAAACCTGTCCAAGAGTGTAGTCGTCTTTTTTTTTTTTTTTTTTTTTGAGATAAGAGTCTTGCTTCCATCAGCCAGACTGGAGTGCAGTTTCCAATCACTTTGTTATTTTTTCATTCTCCTTTACTGATTTGTCCTCTTTTGCCTGACCTTTAGACACCAAGCATATTTAGACTTCAAGCCTAAAGATTCTTCTCCTCTCACCTTACATTCTTTCCCTATAGAAATTCATCAGTACCATGGTGTTTTACAATTTATTTATTTATTTTTTTTTAGTTGAGATGGAGTCTCCTTCTGTCACCCAGGCTGGAGTGCAGTGGTGTGATCTTTGCTCACTGCAACCTCCACCTCCCAGGTTCAAACAATTCTCCTGCCTCAGCCTCCCAGTAGCTGGGATTACAGGCACGCACCACCGTGTCTGGTTAATTTTTGTATTTTTAGTAGAAATGGGGTTTCACCATGTTGGCCAGGCTGATCTCGAACTCCTGACCTCAAGTGATCCATCTGCCTTGGCTTCCCAAAGTGCTGGAATTACAGGCGTGTACCACTCTGCCTGGCCCAAGAGTGTAGTCTTAGTTTTTGGAGATAACATAGGTCCATGGAAGACTGTTGTACTAGGCCTTGCTTTACTCTGACTAAAAGGGTAGCTCATAGGTTAGAACCCCTAAGATTATAAAATTTTCTTCACTGAGCTTACCAGGTGTCAAGTCTCCGGCTGGGGCCAACTCAAGTTAAGAAAACTTGAATATGAATTCAAACTGTGATTTGGGGATTGCATTAGCACACAGCAGCACTGACATTCCTTGAGTCTGGTGATTCTTAGAATTTGTGTTCTTTCTGTGGCTCTGGCTCAGTTAAAACAAACAATGTCTAGGAATAAATACCATACAACGATGTGGTTACAGAAAATGCTGCCCGTTCTCCAGAATGGTACAACACAATTTGTATTCCTCTCGTTGTTGACATCAAGGCACTTCTAGCAGGAAATGCTCACAAGTTTGAAAAGCTAGTGTACATTTTTTTTTTTCATTTTTCTTGTTTCTGGTTCCCCCCCCACCTTCACCTGAAAAACAATGATTTTAAGAGATTGTTACAATTCAATAATCTAAAATCTTAAATGTAGGTGAATTGAAGTTTAAATACTTAATTTGAAGAAATTCGCCTAATTTCCTCATCACCTAAATTCCAGGTGATGAGGAAAGTATTGAATGTAGATTCATTCAGACTCAGGCGATAATGAGCTTAGTGCTTCAGAGGCTTAAATCCAGGGAAGAAAGACCTGCTTATTACTGAGAGTTGAAATTTAGAAGCAGATCCATGTATGTAAAGGACCTAAAGACTAAGGAGCCAAGAAGAGCAAATGGGGGCTAATGCTGGGTCCTTTGGGATTTATTGCATGTATTCATACACTTTTTGTTTTTTTGTTGGAGATGGAATCTCCCTCTGCTGTCCAGGCTAGAGTGTGGTGGCATGATTTCAGCTCACTGCAACCTCTGCCTCCCAGGTTCAAGCGATTCTCTTGCCTCAGCCTCCCAAGTAGCTGGGATTACAGGCATGTGCCACCCTGCCCGGCTAATTTTTGTATTTTTAGTACAGACAGGGTTTTGTCATGTTGGCCAGGCTGATCTTGAATCCCGACCTCAAGTGATCCACCTGCCTCGGTCTCCCAAAGTGGTGGGATTGCGGCTATGGACCACCTTGCCTGACCAATTTATTTCTAACATTGTTCACCAAAACCATGTTTTTACACATTCCTCTCTTTTCTTATGTGAATTATTCCAGGAAATTTCCCACATCAATCTTAGCCCCATTTTGGGGGTAGAACTGTTTATCGAGTAGCGTAGTCCTGGAAAAACTTCTGAATTAATGAACATCCCATCTCACCTGAATTATCTGGCAGCAATTGCTTCACATCTCAAGTCAAAGGGTGACACACGTCTTTCTCCCTGAAAAACACACAGGGCATCCCCGCATCCCCCTGCACCGCCCTCTGTAACAGCAGAGGCTCTTTGTCCTGTTTTGCAGCAGTTTGGTGGCCTTCCCTGGGCATTCTGTCAAATGCAATTAGAAAGGACATGTGGTGTCTGTCTCCTTCAATGCAGCCAAATCTGAGGTCACAGTGCCTGCCTCCATCCTCTTGTCACCTCGTTCCTTGGCTTCCTGGGTTTGGCGTGTTGGGTGCGGTCCCATTTGGCCCGAATGCTGTTTCACTTGTTGAAATGATTCCATTTCCTAAGTTTCCACCCCTAGGGCTCCCGGGGCAGGGCTTGCCCTTGCCACTTGCCTCTTCCTGCCACCACCACTCTGCTCAGCTTGGCAGAGTTGGCTTGTCTAGGCCTGACTTGACTCGCCCCTCCTCCCTGCCCTACCCTAAAAATCAGCCACACTTTCTCAGTTTGGTGCAACTTGCCTGCCAATGAGCCTGTGTGGGTGAAAATATCAGCTTGAAAAAAGGGGTGTTTTCCGTTTTGCCGCAAAAAGGGGTAAAAATCTTCTCCAACTGAAAACAAAAAAGAAACTCAATACAAAACCTAAATTCCGTATTTTATGCACTGTCTGTAGTAGGAATGCTATAGGAGTTAAGGGAAAGGCCATGAGTTCTACCCGGGACTGGCAGGAGGCCTCCAGGAGCTGAGGGTGTAAGGATGCCTTGGGAGTTGTCAGGTGGGGAAATTGAGGCATGTGCACAGAAGCTCGTGTGTGCATGTGTATATGCACTAGTGAGTATGTGTGTAGGTGCACAGGCCGCAAAAGTGGCTGGAGATGAGGGCGGAAGAGGCAGCTGCCACCTTGAGGAGATCAGGAGAGCTCAAGAAGGAACTCAAGTGGAGGATGACAGGAACTGAACTGGCTGACTCTGAGGATGGCTTCCTGTGTTCTTGGTAGTTAATTTCATTTCTTGATTTCTGCTTTGCTTTACTTTTTAATCTTACGCAGTTCTCTAGTTTCTCGATTCCTCCCTCTTCTTTCAGTTTATCCGCAGGCTTTGGTTCTTTCCCCAGCCAGCCTAAATCCCAGGATGTGACACCCAAACAATTCTCCTGTCAAAATCCTGGTCTCTTTGTTCCCTTGTGCCGCGCACATGCTGCTGTGCCACACTCATGCTGCTAACGCAGTTCACCCTTCATCCTCTTGATTTACATTTGGCTCACCACGGGGGCAGAACTCCGCTTTTTATGGTCTGGTCAGTTGCAAATTCATGGTGTTCCAAATCAGCTGGGCTTCCAGTATGCCTGTAAGTAAACAAAAATCGCGCCGGAGAAAGTCAGACAGGCAAGGATCTTACAATAGGGTAGAAAGGCCGGTACTGTTGTCTGGACTCAATTCCACTGAAACAGAGGACAGAAGGGTTTTTCAGAGCTGGGGTAGGGTATGGTCGGCCCTCTGTGTTCGCTGATTGGCTTTACCAAAGGAAAAGTACGCTTTATCATATCTTCGTGACGGAGTTAGTGTTACAGCTCAGAGCAAGGCGGCTGCCCACAGAGGTTAGGTTCCCACACTACTGCAGAGCTGGGAGATAGGGCAGTACCTTCTTTCGTGATTACATTTCAAATAGACGGCGCTCAAGTCCTTGAGAAAGACGTTCTTGTGCTATAAAATGGACAGGAGGCTTTTCCAAAAATATACATCTCAAAGGCATAGAGAAATGATTCACAAAGACAAGTTTTCTAAAGTATTAATAGATGCTCTAAGGAGAGGGAGGCCAGGTGTAGAGGCAGGAAGAAGCCTGTCTAAAGTTGGTCAAGATGAGGGGAGCAGTAAGGCCCCCTGACTTCAGTCGCCTTTTAGCTGAACTTAGCAGCTTCTCCTTGGTGTCTACTCCAGGCTGGACTTGCTTGGAGCTGCCACGCTGCCCCCACACACAGCTCCTTACAGAGCTGTCTTGTTAGGGGGCCTCACTTCCTGCTTCTCAAGGAGCACAGAGGTCATGGACAGGTGTCCTCGGGCTTCTCTCCTGACTTCCAAGCAGCGCCCGCTTAGATCTCCCTGAATGCTGGAGGGGCTACTCCCTTTAGCCCAAGGCCATGCTGTCCTCTCCACCTGGGTTCCACCTCCTTTTCATCCTTCTCATTACCTTGCTCCAAACATTACCCTTTCTTTGTTTTTTCTTCAATATTTTACATTACATGGCTTGCTCGCTCTTTCACTCTTTTCCTTCCTTCCTTTCCTTCCTTCCTTCCTTCCTTCCTTCCTTCCTTCCTTCCTTCCTTCCTTCCTTCCTTCCTTCCTTCCTTCCTTCCTTCCTCCCTCCCTCCCTCCCTCCCTCCCTCTTTCTTTTATTTCTTCTTTCTTTCTTTCTTTTTTCTTTTTCTTTCTTTTCTTTCTTTCTCCTTCCTTCCTTCCTTCCATCCTTCCTTCCTTCCTTCCTCCCTCCCTTCCTCTTTCTCTCTTTTATTTCTTCTTTCTTTCTTTTTCTTTTTCTTTCTTTTCTTTCTTTTTCCTTCCTTCCTTCCTTCCTTCCTTCCTTCCTTCCTTCCTTCCTTCCTTCCTTCCTTCCTTCCTTTCCTTTCCTTTCCTTTCCTTTTCTCTTCTTTTTTTCCCCCTTCCTCTCACTCTCCCTCCCTTCCTTCTCCCTCTCTCTCTGGACAAACTATGAGTATTTCCTCCCCAAACCTCTCCCTGAGGTTGAGACTTCTCTCTGTCTGTCTCTCTCTCTGTCTGTTGTCTACCAGTCTGTCTGTCTCTCTCCACTTACCAATCATTCAGGTCCAAAACCACAAAGTCGTCTGGCTCCTTCCTCACCCTTAGTCTTCCACCCCCACCACTAGTCAGGCACTCACCTGGCTGGTTATGGTTGGAAACAGTTTTCCTCCTGACTCTTTGTTTCCATTCTCACTGCCCTCATCTTTCTGTGGCTTTCACCTCTGAAGAGGTTTTCTAGCCTTTTATCTCTTCTTATTTGAACATGTTTTGCCAAATCTATGCCACAATATTGATTTTATCATTCTCAGGATTCTAAATCACTTCTGGGTATCCATTACCCATCAAGTCCTCAGCTTGGGCTGCAGGGCTTTCCATGATCCAGTTCTTATCCCGCCTCTTAGAGTAATTTATGTGTTTCACATACTCCAGGCACGTTGGCTTCTTTACCATGGCGTGGGCATACTTTGCCATTTTCTGTCCACACATCTTCATCCAGAACTTCACCAAGAATGCTGCCCAATCTCCATCTAGATTAAGGTCCAGCTTGAGTGGTTGCGCTCCTACATGGACCACTCCCAGATCAGCCAAAGCTCCTCCCTCATTCCTCTGAGCGTCCGTAGCATGTTGCACTTCTCCCACTGATGGAGCTTGTGCCTGTTCTCCCATGCGCTGTACTTCCTCCATGAGCTTTCTCTCCACAATGCTGTGGTTTTCTTTGGGTGAAGAACGTTGCATAGCTTCTACCTCTTTGCATTTCTTGCAGTGCCTAACACAAAGCCTTGCAGCTAGAACATGCTTTTGGGATGACTTGGAATGGCTAGAAAAACTACCTGATAATTCCCAGGGGAAACCAGTGCTCTAATACATAATTGGTAGAAGTATAATTCAGTAGGAATTTTCTAAAGACACGTTTTCAGGATGCATCAAAAGCCTTAAAAATATGTATCTATTTCACAGTACAGTATTTCTATTTCCTGTGAATTTATTCTAAGGAAATAACTGCATAAGAGCATAAATATGTGTGGATAAAGATGCTCATAACAGGGCTGGGTGTGGTGGCTCACACCTGTAATCCCAGCACTGTAGGAGGCCAAGGTGGGTGGATCACCTGAGGTCAGGAGTTCGAGACCAGCCTGGCCAACATGGTGAAACCCTGTTTCTACTAAAAATACAAAAATTAGCCAGGTATGGCGGTGGGTGCCTATAATCCCAGCTACTCAGGAGGCTGAGGCAGGAGAATCGCTTGAACCTGGGAGGTGGAGGTTGCAGTGAGCCAAGATCACGCCATTGTGCTCGAGCTTTGGTGACAAGAGCAAAGCTCTGTCTCAAAATAAATAAATGAATAAATAAATAATACATATATACATACACACATACATAAAAATAAAATAGTACTATCTATCTAAAATTTTGATGTAATGTCTAGACTTAGTAAAATTCTAGGATGCCTAAAGAAATATTTTTGAATCTAAAGGATAGGAATGTTTCAATCTCAGAGAAAACTGAAGCACCAGGGACAGTTTTAACAAGGTACCACATGCCATCTCTCTTTCTTCATATCCTTTAATTAAAAAAAAAATTTAGGCTTATCGTGGTGGCGTTAAAAGAAATTAGATGACTACCATTTCTATTAGCCCCTTGGGAGAAAAGTTTCTCCTATGTTTAGCAAGTCACCTGGCTTCATCTCTTAATTAGATTTTGTCCAGGGCTATGATCCTGATATAGTGTTTCTCCATATTGCTTGTTAAAAATAGAAATTTCTGGAGATTCTGACTTAGTAGGCATAGAGTCTAAGAATCTATACTTCTACAAGTGCCAGGCTGATTCTCATGGTTAGGTGAGTTTGCTTTCTGGTCAAAGTTCATGAGAGAGAAAACAGGTCTGCTTATCTCTCTGAAGGTAAGGATCAGCCTGAAGAGGTCCTCTCTGGATGGATCCTTGAAGCTGGAAAGTTGATTAAGAGGGAGTTTGCAGGGAAAATGTCGTTTGCTTCCTCCAAGAACTGGCCTTCCTCATCTGAAGGACATGGGTGAGCTTTCTCTCTCTACACCATGGGACCAGGTCATTTCCCATTCCATCATGGTGCGGTGTTGATGGACATGTAAACCCTGGGGACCAGGAGGACAGGAGAGAGAGTAGGTGGAACAAGCACCTAGGCTTACATGTTCAGCAAGAGGGAAGGTCCAGGTCCAAGTCCAGGTCAACTTGGCTGTAAAGTCCATGCCTTAAGAATTCTGAGCAGAATGAGATCAGTGGACCATGGGTAGCATTCCAGGTACCCTGTAACGTGCCCAGAATATAAGCTCCCTGATAACAGAGACCCGGCTCACCACTCTATCCCAGGCTGGACAGAGTGTCTGTCACATGGTAACAACTCTGTAAATACCTGACAAGTTAATGATCTTGAGGTCACTTGCCCAAATACAACACAATAAATACATTTGATTTTCTTTATGTATTTCAAGTTGCTAAATTAAGTTTTTCTTTTCTTCTATGAGCTTATTGGCAATCACTGCAAATAAGGACTAGTGAGAATTGGTAGCATCGGGTCCACCTTTTACCCTAAACTCTGAGATCCCGATACTCTACTTATCAAATGCAGAGTCTATATGAAATTATTAACCATGAACTTGCTTCTGAACAAGCCCAGATGGGTTTCAAAATGTATCTCATGTGTATTTATTTACTAATGTCAATTCTCCACCTTGAAAATCAGGTCAGAATATTTCTGCTATTGAATTAACAGTTAGCCATTCAGTCTTACAATTTTCAAAGAACTCAATGTAACTGATACCCAGAAGAGAGGTGAGGAATTGAAAGCAATCCGGGCACAGCTGTGGTCCACTTCTGCAACCAACAGAAAGCAGCACTCCCTCAGCGCTCTTGTCAGACTCAGAATATTAGAAGTGGATGGGTATTTATTCTCGATTATTTCTCAGGCTTTTAAAGGTGATGTTGGAGGAAAACTTTGCCCCTCTGCCTTCATTTTCTGATTCAAGTACCTTGTACACATTTCCACAATCACTTGCCTCTTTCAATATTACAGATTTTGGTTACTTTTTTATTACTTTGCTTTTCTTGTTCATCTTTGATCAACTCTCCAACTGTTTGCACATTAGTGCAGGATCAACAGAAGGGATTAGGTTAGGAAACACCTCAAGGTAAGATTTCAGGAAAAATTAAAAAATTATTAAGTAGGGTAGTGAACACAGTTTGGCATTTATTTGAAAAGCGTCCTATATGCCCCATTAAACACTGTGTTTGTCATTCAACCAGCGACTCGGTACAAGATCAAGGGGAAGGACCTCTGAATTCACTTTTTTTCAATTTCTTTTCTTTTCTTCTTTCTTTTCTTTCTTTCTTTCTTTCTTTCTTTCTTTCTTTCTTTCTTTCTTTCTTTCTTTCTTTTCTTTTCTTTTCTTTTCTTTTCTTTTCTTTTCTTTTTTCTTTTTTTTTTTTTTTGGCGTAGTCTTGCTTTGTCACCCAGGCTGGAGAGCACTGGCACAATCTTACCTCACTGCAACCTCTGCCTCCCGGTTCAAGCGATTCCTCCCTCTGCCTCCCAAGTAGTATTACAGGTGCCCACCACCACACCCAGTTGATTTTTATATTCTTAGTAGAGACGGGGTTTCACCATGTTGACCAGGCTGGTCTCGAGCTCCTGACTTCAGGCAATCCGCCCACCTTGGCCTCCCAAAAGTGCTGGGATTACAGGCTTGAGCCACTGCGCCCGGCCCAATGTCTTTATTTTCCGACTATGCCTTCTACTATAGGTTCCTGTTGTGAATAATTATCTTGAAGGTTGCTTCTAATCTTGTAATATCATGTTTCTGTGATATACTACTTTGAGATCTTGTTTTAGTATATTAGTAAAATCTGGAATGTGTTTTGAGCTATTAAAAATATGTTTAAAGAGCTTAGTTGTATATCACATACTACTATAAGTTCATTATATATTTTGTAAAGTAAAATGTGGATTTTTAAGTCATAGTTTAGTCTGTGAATTTACTTTGTTATGTAGTTTTGAAAGAAGTGATTTCATTTTTTTTCTGCAAAGGTGGCTTTCCTTAGAAGACTGTCCCTGCCAGGCTAATAAATTACTGCAGATAACAATTTGTAATCTGTGGGAGGGGAAAGTTGGGAAATAACAAAATGTTAGCCTTGAGAGTCTTGCATCAGATTGGGTTTCATGACATCTACGAGACTTGACGTCTTTAAGTCTTACGTATGAGTCCACGCACTTCCATGCTAGGTAGGTTGCATCATTATCACCCGGGGATTTAACAATGTATTCCAGACTCCGCCTTGAGAGGATCTTATCCTATAGGTCTGGGATGGAGTCAGGAAGTCTATTTTTTTCCCAAGTGTCTAAAGGTGGTTTGATGTTCCAGGTTTTGGAATCCTTGCCCAAGTGTAAGTTCCTGTCATTTCAAGATATTATTATTGTTGTTATTATTGTTATTTTGAGATAGAGTTTCACTCTTGTTGCTCTGGTTGAAGCGCAATGGCACGATCTCAGCTCACTGCAACCTCCGTCTCCCTGGTTCAAGAGATTCTTCTGCCTCAGCCTCCCAAGTAGCTGAGATTACAGGCACCCATCACCACACCTGGCTAATTATTGTAGTTTCAGTAGCGATGGGTTTTCATCATGTTGGCCAGGCCTGTCGAGCTCCCGACTTCAGGTGATCTGCCTGCCTTGGCCTCCCAAAGTTCTGGGATTACAGGCATGGGCCTCCATGCCTGGCACTAAATATTATTTTTTTAAAGATATTTATTTCTTAGATTCATAGAGCTTTATCAGAGTTCAGAGTGGAAAATGAAAATCACTGCAAGAAATTTAATCAAGAAGGGATTTAATACAGGAAATCTGGTCATAGAAAATTACTGGAAAGGCTGAAAGGATTGGTTCATAATTGGTCTTCTAGGAATAATTCTAGAAACAGAAAGAAGTGACCCACCATGGGAGCTATGCTGGAATTAAGGATATTGATTGAAGTCACCAACTGCTGTGCTGGCAATGTGACCACCACTTCACCCACACTTAGACTATGAAGAAACTAGAGACTGGACCCCCCATAGCTACAATCCAGGGATTAGAAAGCCTCATCAAGAAGCTCTGACAGCTCATTACCCTTGAAGTTGGTGAAAGATATGGAATGCTTGCAGAAACACTTCAGATCTGCAAAGACTAGGAAAAAACAATATAAAGATGACCCTAGCCTGGCATAGTGGCTCATGCCTGTAATGCTAGCACTTTGAGGGGGTGAGGCAGGGGGATTGCTCGAGGCCAGGAGTTTCAGACCAGCCTGGAAAACAGAGGAAGACCCTGTCTCTACAAAAAAGAATTTAAAAATTAGGCTGGGTGCAGTGGCTCATGCCTGTAATCCCAGCACTTTGAGAAACCAAGGCAAATGGATCGCTTGAGCTCAGGAGTTTGAGACCAGCCTGGGTAACGTGGTGAAACCCCATCTCTACAAAAAATACAAAAATTAGCTGGGTGTGGTGGTGCATACCTGTAGTCCCAGCTACTTGGGAGGCTGAGATGGGAGGATCGCTTGAGCCCAGGAGGTGGAGGTTGCAGTGAGCTGAGATCATGTCACTGTAGTCCAGCCTGGGTGACAGAGCAAGACCCTGTCTCAAAAAATTACAAAAAAATTGGCCAGGCATGGTGGTGCATGCCTATGGTCACAGTTTCACGAGAGATTGAGATGGGAGGGTCGCTTGAGCTTGGAAGGTTGAGGCTGCAATGAGCCATGGTCATGCCATTGCACTGTAGCCTGGGTGACAGAGCAAGATCCTCTCTCAAAAACAAGACCCTTCCTCATTTCTGCATTCCAAATCTTTTACTAGTTCATCTAATAGGCAGACCCCATCCACATCCAGCACTTTAGCTGAAAGGCAGTTTTCAAAAACGTTGCTTTTAACTTTCTAACCTCTCCAGCTAGAAAAAAAGACTGACTGGAAGTTGAGTGAGCCAATCTATGATATCCATCACACTGAGAGAGCAAAGAAAGCTTTGGTACAAAAGGCGTTTTTATGGGTCAGGTGTGGTGGCTCACGCCTGTAATCCTAGCACTTTGGGAGACCAAGGTGGGTGGATCACTTGAGGTCAGGAGTTCCAGACAAGCCTGGCCAACATGGTGAAACCCCATCTCTAGTAAAAACACAAAAATTAGCTGGGTGTGGTGGTGAGCACCTGTAATCCCAGCTACTTGGGAGGCTGATGCAGGAGAATCGCTTGAACCCAGGAGGTGGAGGTTGCAGTGAGCCGAGATTGTGCCACTGCACTCCAGCCTGGGCAACAGAGCAAGACTCTGCCTCAAAAAAAAAAAAAAAAGGGGGGGGGTTTATGAAGAAGAGCAAGTCATTTTCTGGCTGTTGTGGAGAATGGGAATAGGAGTATGTCAGGAGTCTTTCGAAAGAAGTTAGAATTTGCTCCTAAACCATTAAAGGAAGAACAACATGATCAGATCTTTTTTTTGAAAACGAATTTTGGCAGCAAGTCTTAGGATAGATGAGAAAAGACCAGCACTGGAAGCCAGATACCCTGGTGTTACTCATGGTGAACAGAACCCTGGTTTTTTTTTTACTTTATTCGAATGTTTAATAATTTTATTTTAAATTCATTTTGATTTGATACTGTCCTATTTTCAAAACACACTCTCTATTATGACGTTATAAAAGATGATCTTATGCATTGCTCTCCTTTTTATTAAAACATTTTATTATGAAAGATTTTCAGACGTACAAATAAATTGAAAGGCTGGTACGATGAACACCAGGCACCCACCCACTAGTTTCAACGCTTGTTTACTATATTGTTCTCTCGTTCTTGCTCAGTCTCTCTCGTCTGAATGTTTTAGCTGAAGTATTCCAAGTAAGTTGCAGACACAATGCAATCTCACCTCTAAGAATTTAGCATGGGTATCCTAAAGAAATTCTCATCCATCATCAATGTCAATATCACACCTCATAAAGTTACCATTCTCTAATACATCTATTGTCCAATCTATATTACAATTCCCTGAATTGTGTTCCACATGTCTTTTTTGGCTGTTCTTTCTCCCTTCCAAATTAGGTTCTAATAAAGGTTTACACCTTGCTAGTTAAATATTTTTTAATTTAATTAATTAATTAATTTTTTTTTTTCTGTAGAGATGGGGTTTTGTCACGTTACCCAGGCTGGTCTCGAACTCCTGGGCTCAAGCAATCCTTACTCCTCTGCCTCTCAAAGTGCTGGGATTACAGGCATGAGCCACGGTGCCTGGCCAGTTACACCTCTTTTAATCTAGAAATTTCACCAGGTTTCTCTAGTTATCTTTAAAAAAAAAAAAAAAAGTCGACTTTTTTTTTTTTTTTTGAGACCAAGTTGAGCTCTGTCGGCCAGTGGCATGATCTCAGCTCACTGCAGTCTCTGTCTTGCGGGTACAAGCCATTCTCCTGCCTCAGCCTCCCGAGTAGCTGGGATTACAGGTGAGCACCACCATGCCTCGGTAATTTTCGTATTTTTGGTAGAGATGGGGTTTCACCATGTTGGCCAGGATGGTCTCGAACTCCTGACCTCAAGTGATTCACCTCCCTCGGCCTCCCAAAGTGCTGGAACTCACAGGCACGAGCCACGGCACCCAGCCCACGTTGACTTTTTGAAGAGATATGTGGGTCAGGTATGGTGGCTCACGCCTGTAATCCCTGTACTTTAAGAGGCCAAAGCAGGATTGCTTGACGCTTGTTCAAGACCAGCCTGGGCAACATAGTGAGATTCCTGTCTCTACAAAAAGAAAAAAAAAATTAAAAAAAAGAATTATTTGTTACATTTTACATTCTGCATTTGGTGGTTGCTTCTTTTAATTTAATATTTTCTCTGACCTCTACATTTTCTTCAAACTGGAAGTTAAGTCTAAAAGCTGAGTAAATTTAGGTAAAATTGACATAATTTTATAGGTGACGTTTGGATTACATGCCTCACTTCACAAGGCAAATAATGGTAGTTTGTTGCATAATTAGTGAAGCTAATTTGATCACTTGGTGATCATCGCAGGATGCCAGCCATACCTCTCCATTATAAGGGAGGGACTTCCCTATGCAAATAGTAAATAATCCATGGGGTGACATTTTGATATATGCCAATATCCTGTTCCCCATTATGGTTTTGAATAGTAATATTTTTAAATCCATGGATGATCCTTGCCTGAATCAATTACTTCTTTGGTGGTTTAAAAAAATCTCTTATTCCTTCTGCATTGATTAGCTAAAATTCCTTTGTAAAGAAGAGCTTTTCCTCAGTCCCTGAGGATAGAGTTAGAAAAATTTAACAATTTTTCAGAGTAAGCATTTGATGTGACAGCAAATGTATGTTTCCCTTCCTCTTTCTATATGGTATGGGTTTTTATGTATTCAAAGTTTTGCAATCACTTACTGTTGTGGAGCCCATGTTAACCCATGTCACTCACACCCTACCTCCCCCTTCCTTACACCTTATAGACAAATGAACTTCAGATGGATTAAAGACTCAAATGTAAGTTAGGGTTAGGATTAGAGTTAGGGTTAGGGTTAGGGTTGGTGGAGCCCATGTTAACCCAAATGTAGCTCCTGTGCCCTTTTGACATGTGCCCACTAGTCTTTGAGCATTCCTGGCTTTCTGTAGCAAGATGTCTCAGGCTTGCCTTTGGTCTTCTCTACCTCAGACCTGGAATCAGCTATTTCTCCAAGAAGCCATAGTTATGTTGTGGGTGGCGGGTGATGGCATATTGAAACCAAAATCTAAATTCTAAGGTACTTATTGCAAACAGGTGTTATAGCTCCTAATATTATCCATAAGGGAAGAACTAGGAAATATATTGGAAAATGTGTTAGTTTATATTGATATTTCCAAACATTTAATGTTATAGAGTTTTTACTTAATTTCTTGGGTTTTAGTTTTACATTTATTGATTTGCATATGTTGAACCAGCCTTGCATCCCAGGGATGAAGCAGACTTGACCATGGTAGATAAGCTTTTGGATGTGCTGCTGGATTCGGTTTGCCAGTATTTTATTGAGGGTTTCTGCATTGATGTTTGTCACGGATATTGGCCAGAAATTTTCTCTTTTGTTGTATCTCTGCCAAGTTTCAGTATCAGGATGATGCTGGCCTCATAAAAAGAGTTAGGAAGGAGTCCCTCTTTTTCTATTATTTGGAATAGTTTCAGAAGGAATGGTACCAGCTCCTCTTTGTACCTCTGATAGAATTCGGCTGTGAATCCATCTGGTCCTAGGCATTTTTCGGTTGGTATACTGTTAATTACTGCCTCAATTTCAGTACTTGTTATTGGTCTAATCAGGGATTTGACTTCTTCCCGAATTAGTCTTGGGAGAGTGTATGTGTCCAGGAATTTATCCATTTCTTCTAGATTTTCTAGTTTATTTGTGTAGAAGTGTTTATAGTATTATCTGATGGTAGTTTGTATTTGTGTGGGATCAGTGGTGATATCCCCTTTATTGTTATTTATTGTGTCTATTTGATTCTTTTCTCTCTTCTTCTTTATTAGTCTGGCTAGTAGTGGTCTATCTATTTTGTTAATCTTTTCAAAAAATCAGCTCCTGAATTCATCGATTTTTTCAAAGGGTTTTCCATGTTTCTATCTCCTTCAGTCCTGCTCTGATCTTAGTTATTTCTTGTTTTCTGCTAGCTTTTGAATTTGTTTGATCTTGCTTCTCTAGTTCTTTTAATTGTAATGTTAGGGTGTTGATTTTAGATCTTTCATGCTTTATCCTGTGGGCACTTAGTGCTATAAATTTCCCTCTAAACACTGCTTTAGCTGTGTACCAGAGATTCTTGTAGATTGTGTCTTTGTTCTAATTGGTTTCAAAGAACTTATTTATTTCTGCCTTAATTTCGTTATTTATCCAGTAGTTATTCAGAAGCAGGTTGTTCAGTTGCCATGTAGTTGTGTGGTTTTGAGTTTCTTAATCCTGAGTTCTAATTTGATTGCTCTGTGGTCCGAGAGACTGTTTGTTATGATTTCCATTATTTTGCATTTGCTGAGGAGAGTTTTACTTCCCATTATGTGGTCAATTTTAGAATAAGTGCAATGTGTTGCCAAGAAAAATATATATTCTGTTGATTTGGGGTGTAGAGTTCTACAGATGTCTATTACATCTGCTTGGTCCAGAGCTGAGTTCAAGTCCTGAATATCCTTGTTAATTTTCTGTCTCATTGATCTGTCTAATATTGACAGTGGGGTGTTAAAATCTCCCACTTTTATTGTGTGGGAGTCTAAGTCTCTTTGTAGGCCTCTAAGAACTTGCTTTATGAATCTGGGTGCTCCTGTATTGGGTACATATATATATTATGATAGTTAGCTCTATTTGTTTCATTGATCCCTTTACCATTATGTAATGCCCTTCTTTATCTGTTTTGATCTTTGTTGGTTTAAAGTCTGTTTTATCAGAGACTAGGATTGCAACTTCTGCTTTTTTTTGCTTTCCATTTGCTTGGTAAATATTCCTCCATCCCCTTATTTTGAGCCTATGTGCGTCTTTGCACGTGAGATCGGTCTGAATACAGCACACTGATGGGTCTTGACTCTTTATCCAGTTTGCCACTCCATGTCTTTTAATTGGGGCATTTAGCCTGTTTACATTTAAGATTAATATTGTTATGTGGGAATTTGATCCTGTCATTATGGTTCTAGCTGATTATTTTGCCTGTTAGTTGATGCGGTTTCTTCATAGTTGTGATGGTCTTTACAATTTGGTATGTTTTTGCAGTGGCTGGTGCCGGTTTTTCCTTTCTATATTTAGTGCTTCCTTAAGGAGCTCTTGTAAGGCAGGCCTGGTGGTGACAAAAATCTTTCAGCATTTGCTTGTCTGTAAATGATTTTATTTCTCCTTTGCTTATGAAGCTTAGTTTGGCTGGATATGAAATTCTGGGTTGGAAATTCTTTTCTTTAAGAATGTTGAATATTGGCCCCCACTCTCTTCTGGCTTGTAGGATTTCTCCAGAGAGATCCACTGTTAGCCTGATGGGCTTCCCTTTGTGGGTAACCTGACCTTTCTCTCTGGGTGCCCTTAATATTTTTTCCTTCATTTCAACCTTGGTGAATCTGACAACTACGTGTCTTGGAGTTGCTCTTCTCAAGGAGTATCTCTGTGGTGTTCTCTGTATTTCCTGAATTTGAATGTTGGCTTGTTTTGCTAGACTGAGGAAATTCTCATGGATAATATCCTGAAGAGTATTTTCCAGCTGGGTTCCATTCTCCCTGTCTCTGTCAGGTACACCAATCAAACGTAGGTTTGATCTTTTCACATAGTCCCATATTTCTTGGAGGCTTTGTTCGTTCCTTTTCATTCTTTTTTCTCTAATCTTGTCTTCATGCTTTATTTCATTAAGTTGATCTTCAATCTCTGATATCCTTTATTTTGCTTGATCGATTCAGCTTTTGATACTTGTATATGCTTCACGAAGTTCTCATGCTGTGTTTTTCAGCTCCATCAGGTCATTTATGTACTTCTCTAAACTGGTTATTCTAGTTAGTAATTCCTCTTACCTTTTTTCAAGGTTCTTAGCTTCCTTGCATTGTGATAGAACATGCTCCCTTAGCTCAGAGTAGTTTGTTATTACCCACCTTCTGAAGCCTACTTCTGTCAATTCACCAGTCTCATTCTCTGTCCAATTTTGTTCCCTTGCTGGCAAGGAGTTGTGATCCTTTGGAGAAGAAGAGGCATTCTGGTTTTTTGGAATTTTCAGCCTTTTTGCACTGGTTTTTCCTCATCTTCGTGGATTTATCTACCTTTGGTCTTTGATCTTGGTGACCTTTGGATGGGATTTTGAGTGGATGTCCTTTTTGTTGGTGTTGATGCTACTCCTTTCTGTTTGTTAGTTTTCCTTCTAACAGTCAGGCCCCTCTGCTGCAGGTCTGCTGGAGTTTGCTGGAGGTCCACTCCAGACCCTGTTTGCCTAGGTATCACCAGCAGAGGCTGCAGAACGCAAAGATTGCTGTGTGTTCCTTCCTCTGGAAACTTCTTCCCAGAATGGCACCCATCAGATGCCAGCCGGAGCTCTCTTATATGAGTTGTCTGTTGACCCCTGCTGGGAGCTGTCTCCCAGTCAGGAGGCATGCGGGTCAGGGACCCACTTGAGGAGACAGTCTATCCCTTATCAGAGCTCAAGCACTGTGCTGGGAGATCTACTGCTCTCTTCAGAGCCAGCAGGCAGGAACGTTTAAGTCTGCTGAAGCTGTGCCCACAGCTGACCCTTCTCCCAGGCGCTCTGTCCCTGGGAGATAGGAGTTTTATCTATAAGCCCCTGACTGGGGCTGCTGCCTTTCTTTCAGAGATGCCCTACCAGAGAGGAGGAATCTAGAGAGGCAGTCTGGCTACAGAGGCTTTGCGGAGCTACGGTGGGCTCTGCCCAGTCTGAACTTCCCAGAGGCTTTGTTTTCACTGTGAGGGGAAAACTGCCTACTCAAGTCTCAGTAGTGGTGGACGCCCCTCCCCCCACCAAGCTCGAGTGTCCCAGGTTGACCTCAGACTGCTGTGCTGGCAGCAAGAATTTCAAGCCAGTGGATCTTAGCTTGCTGGGCTCTGTGGTGCTGGGATCCACTGAGCAAGACCAGTGGGTTCGCTGGCTTCAGCTCCCTCTCCAGGGGAGTAAATGATTCTGTCTCGCTGGCATTCCAGGCACAACTGGGGTACGAAAACAAACCCCTGCAGCTAGCTTGGTGTCTGCCCAAAGGGCAGCCCAATTATGCAATTGAAACCCAGGGCCCTGGTGGTGTAGGCATACAAGGAAATATCCTGGTCTGCAAGTTGTGAAGACTATGGGAAAAGCTTAGTATCGGGGCGGAATGCACCATTTCTCACGGCACAGTCCCTCAGGGCCTCCTTTGGCAAGGAGAGGGAGTTCCCTGACCCCTTGCACTTCCTGGGTGAGGCAATGCCCCACCCTGCTTTGGCTTGCCCTCTGTGGGCTATGCCCACTGTCTAATAAGTCCCAATGAGATGAACTGGGTGCCTCAGTTGGAAATGCAGAAATCACCCACCTTCTGTGTTGATCTCACTGGGAGCTGCAGACCAGAGCTGTTCCTATTCGGCCATCTTGCTGTCCACCCTGTCCCACTAAGTTATTACAAAGCATTGTGTTAAAAAAATGACTTTAAATAACTTTTTTCTCTATTGTATAGTATCATTGTGACAAATAATCAGGTTCACTTCTTTCCTTTTCACTTTAATTTTTGATTTGTTTTCCTAACATTTTATTGTATAAATTTTAAAATGTAAAACATATAGAAATATTGAAACAGTTGTACAGTGAACATACCCCCCCACTAACCAGACACTGTGATTAATATATGTAATCCCAATTTGCTTCATCTCTTAATTCTATCTATCATCAACCCAACATAGTTTTTGAAAAAGTTCAAAATAAGTTGCAGGCGTAGTGTTCTCTACCTCTCCCTATTTCAAACTTATCATTAATTATGGTTCAATATTTGTTTATCATGCTTAAGGTAATTAACCTAAAATGCAATGCACAAATCTTAAGTGTACCATTCCATCAATTTTGACAAATGCCTACACTTGTCAAAGTGCAAATCCAAGCCCCAAAGATATATGGTGTTATCATCACCCTAGAAAGTTCTCTCACACCTTTTTTCATCAATAGTTAACAACTATCCCAAAGGCAAACTTGTTATTAATTTTTCCACTGTAGATTAGTTCTAAAACTTGATATAAATGGAATCACACAGTGATATGGTTTGGATCTGTGTCCCCACCAAATCTCATGTCAAATTGTAATCCCTAATGTTGGAGGTGAGGCCTGGTGGGAGGTGGTTGAATTATGGGGGTGGATTTCTCATGAGTGGTTTAGCGCCACCTTCTAGGTGTCGTTCGCATAATAGTGAGTGAATTCTTCTGAGATCTCGTTGCTAAAACATGGGCAGCACCTCATGCCTTGCTCTCTTGTTCCTGCTCCTGCCATGTAAGACGTGCCTTTCCCCCCTTCGCCTTCTGCCACGACTGTAAGGTTCCTGAAGCCTCCTCAGAAGCTGAGCAGATGTCAACATCATGGTTCCTATACAGCCTGTGGAACTATAAGCCAAGTAAGCCTCTTTTATTTATAAATTACTCAATCTCAAGTATTTCTTTATATCAATGCAAGAACCAATTAAAACATACAGTATGTGATTTCTTTCACTTGGTGTGATTTTTAGATTCATCTATATTGCAACATGTATTAATAGCCCATTTTGTTTATTTCTTTTTTTTAGCAATGCTACTAACTGAATGGTGCATTTCCTATTTTATTGTTGAGTAGTGGTTCATTGTATAGATATACCACAGTTTGTTCATTCATTCACCTGTTGATGGACATCCATGCTATTTTCAGTTTTGGATTATTATGAATAAAGCTCTTGTTGACCAATAAAAAGCTGAACTTTGTAAAATATTTGAAGAGGTTTATTCTGAGCCAAATATATAAGACCATGGCTCAGAACACAGCCTCAAGAGGTCCTGAGAACATGACCTCAAGGTGTTGGGTTACCTCTTGGTTTTCTGTCTTTTAGGGAGACAGAAGTTACAGGCAAAGATGTAAATCAATACATGTAAGATATACATTGATTTGGCCCAGAAAGGTGGGATATCTTGAAGAGGGTAGCCATGGGTCATAGGAAGAGTCAATGATTTTTTGAGTGACAATTGGTTGAAAAGGTTAAGTTTTGCCTAAAAAGTTGAAGTTAGCAGAAAGAAATGCTTGAGTTAAGATAAGGGGGAAGCCAAGGTTCTTGTTATGTAGATGAAGCCACCACGTAGCAGGCTTCAGAGAGAATAGATGGTAACTGTCTCTTATTAGACCTTAAAAGGTGTCAGTCTCTTAGTTAAGTCTCTCCTGACTAAGGAAAAGACCCGGAAAGGGAAGGGAATTCCCTACAAAATGCAAATTTTCCCCATAAAAGATGGCTTTGCAGGGCCATTTCAATACATGTCAAATAAATATATTTTGGGATGAAATACTTTGATTTCCTTCAGGACCTGCTGTACTTCATGTGATGCTATATCAGGGGTAGGTTGGAGTACAGTATCTCATTGCTACAAAGAGTTTGTTTTGTCAGTCTTAGGATCTCTGTTTTAATATTAATGCTGGTCAATTTTGCTTAAACTTCAACAAGATGGGATATAACGAGGCATGTTTGACCTCTCCCTTCCCCTCATAGCCTGAAATAGTTTTTAGGTTTTCTTTAGGATCCCCTTGGCCAATCAGGAGAGAGGATCCATTTAGTCAGATGGGAGGCTTAGAATTTCATTTTTGTTTCACACTGTTACGAACACGCTTGTACAAATATTTTTGTAGACATATATTTTTATTTCTCTTGGGTACATTAGAGGTGGAATTGCTGGGTTGGGGGGTAAATATATGTTTAGTTTTATAAGAAAGTGATGGACCTTTTTCCTAAATGGTTATAATGTTTCAAATTCCCACCAACCATACATAGGTGTTCCAGTTACTCCACGTACTTGCCAACATTTAGTACTGTTGTTTTTAAATGTTTTAAAGCCATTTTGGTAAATGTGTAGTGGATTTTTTGTTTAATTTCTAGAGTATGTAAAACATTATTGAAACCATGTTTGTAAAAATTATGACAATGAGAAAAATATGACCTAGGACAATTATGACAGTGAAAGAGGTCTGACCTAACTGACCCCATCTTACCTTTAACCTCAGAGCTGCCCTTGTTCATTCCTGGGCATAGGCTGAGCTAACTACAGGAGGAATTCAGTTTATAGTTTAACTTTAAAACAAAGATGGTAATAGTCCTTCCCCAAAACAAAGCCCTTTCTTGCTTGGGGAAAAGACTGCCTTTGTAAAACTAATAAATTAGCCACAAGTTTAGAAATTATGGCCCAGGAGTCATGCAGCCAGAGGCCACCAGATTCCTAACCTCATCAATTGCTCCTGTAGATAACATCACTATTGTAAGACCTAAGACGATTGGTGTTCAAAGTATTTTTATGACTGGATTCTGATGAACCAGCTGCTGCCACCCAGAATGGTAAACTGGCTTATCTGGTCTTGTGCCTCCAACCCAGGAACTGACTCAAAGCAAGAGGATGGCTTTCTATGATTTCATCCCTGGCCCAACCAATCAGCATTCCCCATTCCTTAGCCTCTGTTTGCCAGACTATCTTTAAAAACTTCCTAGCTTCTATTCCATGTGTGGTAGAGCATGCCTGCCATCCTAACACTTTGGGAGGCCAAAGAGGGGTGGATCACTTGAGCTTAGGAGTTTGAGACAGGCCTGGGAAACATGGTGAAACCCCATGTCTACAAAAAAATACAAAAATTAGCCAGGCGTGGTGGCATGCATCTGTAGTCCCAGCTACTTCGGAGGCTGGAGTGGGAGGATTGCTTGAGCCCAAGAGGTTGAGGTTGCAGTGAGTCGTGATCATGCCACTGGACTCCAGTCTGGGAGACAGAGCAAGACCCTGTCTGGAAAACAAAACAAAACAAAACAAAACAAAAAACAAAAAAAAATTTAAAAAAAACCTGGCCTCTGAATTTTCAGGAGGCTGAACTTAGTAATAATAAAACTCTGGTCTCCTGTTTAGCCAGCTCAGTGTGTATTAAACTCTCTACTGCAATTCTCTTGTCTTGATAAATTGATTCTATCTGGGCAAGAAGAACCCACAAGGTGGTTACATTGTGATCTTTCTATGATTAAAATGAAAGTTTTACTTTCTCATTATTTCTGGGCCTTACTATCACTCACTCAATCACATAAACTAAAGCCTGCATGTGATTTTGGATATTATCTAATTTATTTAATTTTACAAGTGAAGAAATTGGTGCTCAGGGAGCTTTTCAAGTACACACCAAGAAGGCTACAGCTTAGGAAACCTCTTAGCCCCAGCTGATTGCTCTTTCTACTCAGCAAAGTCCCTGTCATTTGATGATGTGTTTTCCCCCTTTGCTGATGACAACCTCTTTTTGCAAAAAGTCCTTTATTTCTGACTTCAAAGAAACAATATGTCTGACCAGGGGGCAAATGTGATTTTTTTTTTTTTTTTTTTTTTGAATCAGGGTCTTGCGCTGTCACCCAGGCTGGTGGTGTGTGGTGGTATGATCATGGCTCACTGCAGCCTTGACCACCTGGGCTCAAGTAATCCTCCTACCTCAGCCTCCTGAATAGCTGGGAACAAAGCCATACACCACCACCCCTGGTGGTTCACTTTTCTATTTTTTGTAGATACAGTATCTCTCTATGTTGTCCAGGCTTCTGTTGAACTACTGGCCTCAAGCAAGCCTCTTGCCTCAGCCTCCCAAAATGCTAGGATTACAGGTGTGAGTCACTATGCCAAATCAAATGAATTTTTTTTTTTTTTTTTAGATGGAGTCTCGCTCTGTCACCCAGGCTGGAGTGCAGTGGCATGATCTCAACTCACTGCAACCTCTGCCTCCCAGGTTCAAGCAATTCTCCTGCCTCAGCCTCCTGAGTAGCTGGGACTACAGGTGCACGCCACCATGCCCATGCCCAGCTAATTTTTTTGTATTTTTAGTAGAGACAAGGTTTCACCATGTTGGCCGGGCTGGTCTTGAACTCCTGACCTCAAGAGACCTACCTGCCTCAGCCTCCCAAAGTGCTGAGATTACAGGGGTGAGCCACTGTGCCCGGCCCTAAAATACAATCATTTTGAATAAAGTTTTAATCTTTTTTATTTGTTCTATTGATTGATGACTGTAACTCTCTAATAAGGATTTATCCATCATTTAGGAAATGACTTGATGAAGTTGGTAGGGACTGATAATTGGATGAGATGAAGCCCCGGGGGATTCTTTCCTTTCTGTGTCTCAAACATTATTTTTTGAAGTGTAACAACAATTTACACAAATTTTCTAATGACTAATATTCTCTTTTCTTATCAACTTGTTAAAAGTTCTTTATAAAGGGAAATAATTTCTCTCATAGACTTGTGTTCTATTTGAAGAACATTTTCAAATGTACATTGTTTTAAGGAAAAAGTTTTAAAGGTCGAAGAGATTTAAAGATGAGAATTTTAAGCCACCTTATCACAGAGACCCTAACCAAATGGTATTAAGAAAAAAGTAGAGCATTACCTCGTACACTCAATTAACATCCGAATTAAGGGAAACATTTACTTCTAGGTGGGGAAATTTTTATTAGCAAAACTTCACTGACATTTAAGAAAAAATCCTGGAACATGTGTTTATAAGTTTCAGCTTTCTATGCATGAAGCTCACTTCATCTCATTCCTAGTAAATGATCTCCAGAAAAGTATGAAGACACAGTGCTAGGTGTGTCCAAATGTGTCTTCTTTGACATCTTTTAATAAAAATCCATACATAATGACTTGTAATTTTACAACATTTACTAGGCATCTATTTACTTATTAGAGGTGAGGGTTTAAGGATATGTTCCATGAGAAACATAGCAATACAGGCCAGGCATAATGACTGACACCTTTAATCCCAGCACTTTGGGAGGCCAAGGCGGGTGGATCACCTGAGGTCAGGAGTTCGAGACCAGCCTGGCCAATATGGTGAAATCCTGTTTCTACTAAAAATACAAAAAAGTAGCCGGGCGTGGTGGCAAGTGCCTGGAATTCTAGGTACTTGGGAGACTGAGGCAGGAGAGTTGCTTGAACCCGGAGGTAGAGGTTGCAGTGAGCTGAGATTGCGACATTGCCCTTGAGCCTGGGCAACAAGAGTAAAACTCCATCTCAAAAAAAAAAAAAAAAAAAAAATTTCCAGAGTTGATGTTGTTCACATTCTCTTGACCATAAATCTCCCTAAGATGGATCCTTGGAAAATTTTAGACTTGGACTAAGTCTATAATGATTCATAAACATAAGGGAATTTTATAAAATAATAACAAAGGAGAGCATCTTCTACATGCCAGTCAATCTGGTAGGTCCGGGCATATAGAGACGGAGAAGACCATCTCTGCCCATCAATTGAGCAAGGGTTTTGGCAAGGCTATGGAGCAAAAGGAATTCCCAGACACTGCTGCTGAGAAAGAAAACTGTGGTAACCCCACTGGAAAATAGTTTGTCTTAAAATTTTTTTTTCGTGACACAGTCTCACTTTGTTCCCAAGCTGGAGTCCAGCAGTGTGATCATAGCTCACTGAAGCCTCAAACTCTTGGGCTCAAGTGATCCTTCTACCTTAGCCTCCCAAGTAGCTGGGACTATAGGCACATGCCACCACGCCTGGCTACTTTTTTTATTTTTATTATTTTTAGAGACAGGATCTTACTATGTTGGCCAGGCTGGTCTCGAACTCCTGGGCTGAAGCAATCCTCTCATTTTGGCTTCCCAAAGTGCTGGGATTACAGGTGTGAGCCACTGTGCCTGGTCCAGTGTGGCATTTTCTACTAAAGCTGAACACGTGTATACTCCTTGAGTCAGCAGTTCTTTCTCATACATGCCCGTGAGTAATGCATGTATACATGTGCCAGGACTCTTGTAAAAGAATGGTTTCAGAAGTATTGTTTATTGTAGCTCCAAACTGGGCCATCAACTTTAAAATGAATAAATAAATTGTGGGGCATCACAAGCAATGGAAATCTAGACAGAAGAGAAAATAAACTGCAGCTGAATGCAATAACATCCTGGAATCTTAAACATGGTATCTAGTGAAAGGAAGACGACAAGAGAGAACACTCGGAAGATGACGCTATTTCTTTAAAATTCAACACCAGGAAAAATTAAACTTTACTTTTAAGCGTGCATACAAAGGTAGTGAAACGATAAAGAAAAGTGAAGAAGTGATTATCAGAAGGGCAAGGACAGTAGTTATTTCCAGGAGCATGTGAGCAGGGTATGGCTGAAACAAAACACATGAGGTTTCAGGGAGTGCTGATTTGCACGCAGGTTCACAGATTTTCAAAACGTAATGATTTAATATACTGTATATTTATTTCATGCGTTCTTCCATATGTTGCTATAACTGAAAAATTTTTTAAAAGATCAAATTTACAATCCCACCTTGAATTTAGAGTGATAATGAGGTTAAATGAGATTTGGCCAGCAGGGCTAGGAAGGTGAGAATAAGTCCTCACTCCGTGGATCAGTCTTGGAGGGAAAGAAGGAAATTAGCAGAGAAGGAAGGAGCTTTCTAGGCAGAGGCAAGACTCACGCTAAAGTCTTCTTTGCCTATTTCACCCCTTTGGCGCTGCAATTCTTCCCTCTAGTCTGGACCCCAGGTGAGTGTGAGGGTTTAAGAAATGGGGCCCCCAAGGCAGGTCAGAGGCCAGAATATGTCCTGTTCATGTTTAGATTTACTAGACTTTTTGGAAGCAAGAACATTTTTGTTATGAAGTAAAAAGGAGTATCTAAGTTATCCCTCCTTCTCCCTTAAAACAAAGAAATACAAACCAATGGAAAAACCAAGGAAGATGTAAAGAAAAGAAGAGAAAACGAAGGAAAACTTGAGAAAATTCAGGCACAGATACAAAGGGGAAGAGAGAGAAGGGAATGAGTCAGGAGGGAAATAGAGAAAAGAGATTAAAGACATAAGAAGATAAAAGTATAGGGAAGCATTGCAGTGCGAAAGGGAAGAAATAAACAAAGAAGACATTGGAAGCTGTGTTCTTAAGATCTCTCTTAGATGAAAAAGGGGAGAGATAAATGAGAGAAAAGTAAAAAAGTTTTAGCACAAAAAAAAGAGAAATGATCAGAAATGTTTAATAGAAACATGAAAATTAGAAGTTCATGGGGCAAAAATAAAATGTGGCTTATTTTTATTTCTCTTTCTTAAAAGAGCAAACATTTGCAGGAAATCAAAAGGGCTCAAATTTCAAAGATCAACAGAACCAAGTGATGGGAAACACCTTTGTTAAGAGAAACAAGAATGGCATAAGAGGAATCTTAATAGTTTGATCATGTAAAGAGGCTAAGGTAAATACTCAAGTGAAAGAACCAAAAACTATGTAAGAGTTATGATGCCAGAGAAAATAAGGAAGAAGAAAAAAGATAAACACTGTTAGGTTTTCTAACTTGCAAGTCTCTCTCCCTCTTACTCTGCTAAGAGTAAAAGAAAAGGCGGAAAGAAGAGATGAAAAATACCACAAAGCCACCCCTTTTGGGTCATTCCAACTCATTAAAACAGGGAAAAACCAACTATTGCAGAAAGGAATGGTGAGCCTGGTAAAAGGTGGGAGGAGGATGGGAAAATGCAAGAAGAGGGTTGCTAAAGTTATGAGTTCATTTTCCCTCGCCCCCTCAGGGTACCATACTCACTCGGCTGGAATGGCAAGTTTCACTCCAGCAAAAGAAGCAGCAAGGAAGTGACTTCATAAAAATCTTCCTCTGCTCTAGGGTAATGTGAGCCTTTCACGATTTAACTCAGTCTACCACATCTTGACCTAGTTGAAAACTGGGTCAGACTATTTTTCTTGAACGGAAGCCTAAAAACCACCCTACCTTAAATGAATTTCTATTTTTGCACTATTTTCTATATTCAGTTTCTCTTTTACCTTTTTGGAGATGCTAACAAAAATTACTCAAGCCAGTTAAAGACCCTGGACTCAGAATCCATAGACAGAGGAAAAGGAATCAGGGATTTCACAGGGAAGTCGGAAGACTTGCTTCGGACCTCCTCCTGGTGCGGCCCTGGGTGTTTATTTAAGTGACAATCAGCCCATTTCAGTCATGACTTTCCTCCCTCTCTGAGCAATTATTGAGGCACAGATGAACTCTATTTTGGCTCAAAGAGTTTGTAAACCAAAAATAAAATTGCAAGACCCCGCCCACCAACTGAATGGACCCCTCTTCTCGGACAACGGCATTCCAAAGTTGGTTCAGCCCATGATGGGAAGGGAGGATTGGACATGCCTCATTACACCCTCCTCCCTTTTGGATTTCAGGAAAAGCCAACCAGCATTAACATCGACACAGACCTTAAAGTCTGGTAAGAAACACTTACAGTCTATTCTCTTGGAAGACTGCTACTTGGAGGCTTCATCTGCATGATAAAACTTTGATCTTCACAACCGCTTATTGTCCTAAACCAGACACTCGTTTCTATTGATTCCAGGTCTTTAGATAGTAACTCTTTCAACCAATTCTCAATCAGAAAAATTTTAAATCTACCTATAACCTCGAAGCCCCACTGCTTAGAGTTATCCCGGCTTTCCAGACTGAATCAATGTACATCTTACATGTATTGGATGAATGTCTCCTGTCTCCCTTGAATCTATAAAACCAGGCTGTGCCTCGACCACCTTGGGCACAAGTTCTCAAGATCTCCTGAGGGCCATGTCACAGATCATTGGTCCCTCATATTTGGCTCAGAGTAAATCTCTTCAGATATTTTAGAGTTTGCCTCTTTTCCTCAGCAATTTCTATGAGGCATGGAAGAAAGGTGTCAGGAGTTGGGGAAGAGAAGAATGAGGAATAAATGAGGCTGCCCACTTGGGTTAGGGGCAGGGACTTCCAGGACACATTGAGGAGTTTGGGAGGCTGATAAAGAGAGGGGCAATATGATTAAAGCAGATTAGAAGAAACACGTGGCTGGTGGAGGGATGTAAGAGAAACCTGGCTAGAGTGGGAAGCGAATTGATTCTTGATGAGTAAATGTATCCTGGCCAGGACCATAAATATTCCCTAGAGCACGATTACTCATGATCTTTTCCCCATCTGGCTGGTTGGAATAGGTATAATCCCTAAGGAAACATGCCAGATAAAATAAAATAGAGGATGCCTCATTAACTTCAAATTTCAGATAAACAATATATATATTTTTTAGTGCTATTATGTCCCAGGCAATATTTGGAGCCCACTTAAAAACAAACAAACAAACAAACAAAAAAACCCATGTGCTGTCTAGCTGAAATTCAAAGCTGCTGGGGTGTCCTGTATTCGATTTGCTAAATCTGGCAACTCTATCCCCAGGGCAATCTTGGCAGTCATGAGAAAGTAGAACCCAAAGATGTTGCTGGATCTCAGAGCTGCAAGAGAAGTGCACAGGAAGGCTGCCTAGATGTTAGGACTTCTGACTTCCAAAACTATAAAAGAATACATTTGTATTTTTAAGCCACTAAAATGTGGTAGTGTGGTACAGTGACAATAGGAAACTAACACATAATCTAACACATTTTTTCCTTTTTCTGTTTCTTTGTCTACCCCATAGATAGAGACAATGCTACACTTGGAAAGCAGAACCATTTTGTTCATTTTCAGAAAAGAAAACTGAGGACATAATTAGTATTTTCATTTGTAGAGTAATTCTCAGCATTCTTTCCTTGACGCTATCTACACACTTTCTTATATTTCTCTTCCTCTTCATCTAATTCTCTCCCTCTTCCCAATTCTTTCTATTCCTGTTTCCATTGCTTTTCTTTTCTCTATCAATTACCCAACCATCATCATCCATCCATCCATCCATCTATCCATCCATCCATCCATCCATCCATCCAACATCCTCTTCCATGCTTTGTTTTCATATTTCATGTAAAAGAGTACTTTTCAAGTTCACTCATATCCACTTTCCCAAAATACTTGACACATTTTATCCTTCATCCTTCCTTTCATTATGTTGTGTCACTAGTTATAAATCCATTTGAGTAAAGAAACTTTCCTTTTATAAATACAATACCGGCCAGGTGCAGTGGCTCACACCTGTAATCCCAGCACTTTGGGAGGCTGAGGCGAGAGGAATACAAGGTCAAGAGATCAAGACCAACCTGGCCATCATGGTGAAATCTCTTCTCTACTAAAAATACAAAAATTACCTGGGCATGGTGGTATGCACCTGTAGTCCCAGCTACTCGAGAGACTGAGGCAGGAGAATCGCTTGAACCCGGGAGGCGGAGGTTGCAGTGATCCGAGATTGTGCCAGTGCACTCCAGCCTGGTGACAGAGTGGGACTCCATTTCAAACAAACAAACAAGCAACAACAAAAAATGCAATACATCCAGTTTGGGTGTCAAATTTCAGCATGGGTCTGGGGCACTTGTTTAAAAGCCAGTATTTGGGAGATAATCATTTTGTAGGTCTGCGTGGGGTTCAGGTGTTTGTACATTGGTTAAGTATTTTGAAAAGTGATATGCAGAGACCTCCTGTTTGCAAGACTCTGGGATTTCACAGATTGGTTTTTAAAAAGTTGTGGGGGATGCAGAGCAGAGGGCTGTTTACTAACATACAGTTCCCAGTTCTTTATCAGAGCAAAGTCATTACAAACCAATGAAAAAGCAAATGTGCCACCATTTCACTAAAGAAAGGACATTTTAACACCATAAATATGGGAAGAACAATTTTGCTATAATGAAAAATGTATCTTAAGAAAGCCCAGGAGGTAAACTTATGTTGATATATAAATTTTTAAAGAGATTATATTAAGGAATTCAGATATTTTACCTTACTTGGGCTTTTTTTTTGTTTCTTTGTACAAGCTTGTCAATTTGCACATATATATTTGGTGCAGTGTGAAATGAAGTGACAATATCCTACTTCTTCCTGGATTTCATTTTTATCAGTTATTGTTAAAAATCTGTTCCCACATGCATATGTTGGCAGAAATAGAAACAACTTTCTTAAAGCTATTTCATTCAATCCAAAATATTGTGAATAAAGATGAAGAAGGAACCCCATGGTTTCAGCCATTTCTCCTGCTTTTCCTCATTCTCAGTAAAGATGAAAGCTGCTCTGGTTGGTGATCTGCCTGATTAGCAGGGAGAACAGCCAGGGCTGGCCCCAGGGAGCTTAGGGCTGAACACCTAAGGCCAGAAAAGAGAAGCCTGGCAGAAAAAACCTCATCCTAGGTAGATACCACACCATTGACTTCTGTTAGGGAGCCACCCTTTTTTTTTTTTTTTTTTTTTTTTTTTTTTTACGTTTGGAAAATGTGATGAAAACTTGCCAGCCAGTGGTTCTCTGGAGCATATCAGAATTGAAGCAGGGTTTTTCTCAACCCCTTCATCAGACTTGCAACAGGGGTGACCCATTTATTTGGCCTGTCATGCTCAACCTCTCGTGGGAGGAAGCACATGAGCGAGTGAGTGTAGGATCTGGCTGGCCACTTTGGGCGCTGGAAGGAGCAGACTTCATGTGGGCCCTGCAGTGGTACCCAGGTGGGTGTTCCTGCAACCCTAAAGCCCCAGAGGGCATGTTATAATGCTCTCATCGCTCCACCAGTGACAGCAAAGGGCCATTGTGATGGCCGTTTTTGGTTTCCTGCACTAGATGGGTACCAAGCTCTCGTCTGGCATCCAAGGAGAATGAGGTCGCATGGACACCTGAAGGATGGTGAAAGTGGAGAATTTTATTTAGCGATGAAAATGGGTCTCAGCAGAGAGGGAAGCTGGAGATGGGGCAGGACAGACCAATAATCTCCTGAAGTCCAAAGTTAAGCCATCTCTCCTCTGAAGTCCAGCGGTCCCTCTGAAGCCAAGTAACCTCTCTCCAGTCAAGTCACTTCTTTCTACTGACTGAGTCTGGGGTCTTTATAGGCACAGGATCGGGAGTGGCACAGGCTCTAGGTAGTTTTGGAAAGGGCAATGTTTGATTGGTAAAAAGACATTATTCAGAAAGAACCAGTTGGGAGAGAGCAGGCAAAAAGGGATAGAAGTTCTCACTTTGGGCCGTGGGTTTCAGGCTTTTCGACTCGAAGGTGGAGTTTCAGTGGGGTCCTGCCCCTGCCTGCCTAGAATTTATCTGCCTCCTGCCTCTATCCAAATCACCTGTATTGCTTTTAAAACAGCTACTTGATCCTAACTCAGACCTATAGGGTTTATTTTTATTTAGTTTATTTTTCTTAGACCACACAAGTGACCTGATGCTCACCTTTGTTAAGAATCTTGCCATGCATGCATCAGTGGTTCTCACCCCTGGCTGCCTGTTACGTTTACTGGGAGAAGTGCCTGGGCCTTACTCAGGAATGCTTTGCATTGGAATATCTGGTTGGGGATGATGGGGCTGGACATCAGTGGTTTCTAAAAGCTCCCCACATGACTCTACTTTGCACCTGGGGTAAAGAATTTCAGGGGAAATACATTTGGATTCACATAATTGTGCATACAGTTTCAGGAGCTCAGTGTAAGGAACCCTGCACATGACAGTTGAAGCCAGTCTTTAGTGTGACTGAATAAATCACAGGGCTTCCTCAGGAGGCAGACCCAGGACAAGCACTGTGATACTAACTAATGCTTCCTGAGGACTTTCTGGGTCCCCGGCCCCATTTGAGGGGTTTCCACTTATTGCTATATCTCTCAGGGACTCAAGAAGGTCAGCATTTTTATTATCCTCATTTTACAGGAGACAGAATGAAGGTCAAATCAATTGTCTGGATTCATGCCCCTGAGTAATGATGTAACCTGGCTCAGCACTTGTTCCCTTAACCAGAATTATGGGCAGGAGGAAGAAGAGCTTGGCTGGGAAAGGATTTGGAGGGGATTGTTGAGAAGGGAAGTTAACGGAGAAGCCCCCAGCATGCTGGCAAGCCAGCATGTTGGCAAGTAAGGGTGAGTCAGCTTTGCTAAGTGCAGAAACTGAAGGAAAGGCACTTGGGAACATCCCCGGGCGGGAAGGAGAGTTGGTGCATGAAGTTTGTTTGATCAAAGACAAACTTCCTTGTCCTATTTCAAACATTTCCCAGAGCTTTGTACCCAGAGGAGAGGATGAAGACTGTTTTTCAGTGTGAGGCATGAGGCATGTAAACTGTAAAGTGCCCTTCAGTGGTGAGCTCTTCTTATTACCATGTGACCGCTCAAAGAAAAGTAATTTGAATTGAAGGTATAGTATTATACCTGCAGTCTCTAGAATGAAGGCAGTCATGGCCCCTTTCCTTTGTATTGTTCCAACCACACCAAGAGAAGCAGCCATGCTTTGAAAGGAGAAAAGAAGATCAGGAAAATGCTCTTAGAGGATGGAGTCATAAAGACGAGGGCATTGGAAACTGTGGTGTGAGTAACAGTGGGGTTTCAAGGTGATCTTGACGGCCATGTAAAGCTGGCTTCCGCTGGGCTGTCCTATAGAAGAGAAGTTAGATGGCCGGGCGCGGTGGCTCAAGCCTGTAATCCCAGCACTTTGGGAGGCCGAGACGGGCGGATCATGAGGTCAGGAGTTCGAGACCATCCTGGCTAACACGGTGAAACCCCGTCTCTACTAAAAAATACAAAAAACTAGCCGGGCGAGGTGGCGGGCGCCTGTAGTCCCGGCTACTCGGGAGGCTGAGGCAGGAGAATGGCGTAAAAACCCGGGAGGCAGAGCTTGCAGTGAGCTGAGATCCGGCCACTGCACTCCAGCCTGGGCGACACAGCGAGACTCCGTCTCAAAAAAAAAAAAAAAAAAAAAAAAAAGAAGTTAGATATGCCAGATACAGTTCCAAGGGCTAAACTGGTAGGCAGAGGCAGGAGGTTTTATCCTATTAGAAGAAAGCTATCTATCTCCAACTGTCTTGAGAAGAGTATTGTTTGTTACCAGAAAGAACCAAGATACGGTGAACAATAGCTTCAAAGAGAGTGTATCTTTCAAGGTCTTTATAACTAACATTCAGTAGTTCTATGATGATTCCTCAACCTCACTCAGTTACGGAACAAGAGTTTATTGGCATTGTACTGAACTTGAGTGATGCAGTGGTGAATTCGCTGACTTGGCAAGTAAGGGAGAGAAAAATAAACAACTCCATTCCTATACTTATTCCAAGACCTAGGTGTTGAGTTCAGATTCTTTAGCACTGTGTTTCCTATTTACATTTTATTTTATTTTTTGAGACAGGATCTGGCTTTGTCACCCAGGCTGGAGTGCAATGGCACCATCTTGGCCACTGAAACCTTGCCTCCTGGGCTCAAACGATCCTCCCACCTCAGCCTCCCAAGTAGCTGGGACGACAGACGTGCACCACCACGCTCAGTTAATTTTTGTATTTTTTGTAGATATGTGTTTTTTCCATGCTCCCCAGGCTGGTCTTAAGCACCTGGATTCAAACAATCCTCCCTCCTCGGCCTCCCAAAGTGCTGGAATTACAGGCATGAGCCACTGTGCCCAGCCTTCTATTTATATTTTAGAGTTTTCTCTCTCTCTCTTTTATTTTTGTGTCCCTCTTTCTTTGCATTTAATATCTTCTTTTCCTCTTCTGTAGCCATCTGTCTCTTAGTTGTTTTTGCTTGTATTTCCTATTCTTTCACTTACTCCATCCCTATTACCATTAATATGTGGGTGTACTCTATCCTATATATCTAAATATCTGCTCATTGTTTCTATATTCCTGGTTACAATAGAAAAACCAAATTAGTATAGTCTTCAAATATTTAAGCATCACACATAACTTTCATCAAACCCATGACATATTTCAATAAAAGAGAAAATAATCCCTTCTCTCCTCCAAACCTGTTCTCTGAAAGGGGAACTTCTTTCCTCCACCTTAGTCATGGGAAGTACTGAGAAGTTTACACCAGAAATGATATCTAACACTGTATATTTTGTTACTGGATAATGAATAGCTTTCTTGTTCTGCCTAGGGTTATCAGGTGCCAAACATTTCCAGAACAGTAGCCTCAGTAGGACAGCCAACCCTGACACTTCATTGTTTAAAAAGTGGGGGTTTCCACTGTGAAGAAACAATTTGAAGTATTATTCTTTTCATATCTATAGGTTAAATCATGCGTGAATTTTGATAATAAGCATTTCAATATAGTTCTGCTTTACCGTGAAAGTAGAGAGCATGTAACAACATATTTTAGGAACATTAACATTAACTTGAAGAATACTAAAAAAATAAAAATAAAATCCCTGTAGGCAATAGCACTTTCTGCTTCAAGAAAGAAATAAATCAAGATAGTAGTGGAAGCAGAAGGCTGCATATGAACACAGTTCTGTTACCTGTAAACTATGTGTAGGTACGTTTAACCATATGTTTAAACAGTGATATAGTCCAGAAGTTTTAATATGATATTGGCCCTGTATTCTAAAGGAGGCTTTTGCCCAGATAACTTTCTACCTCCAAAAATAAATCAGACCTCAGTTAGGGTAAGATTTCCTCTGGCTTTATGCCCTGCTAGATAATAGAAATTCTTTTCTTATCATTCCTGTAATGTTGCACACTTTTTGCTCGTTGTATCGCTGAAAAAGATATGGCCAGTTGTCTGACTGCCAAAGAGATTATCAATTGTTAAGGGATAGGGAAATGACATTTCATGATTTGTGCCAGGTACTTTACAAGGTGGTTTATACTTATTTCTTGGGATAATTCTACTAGGTACAGATAAACATTTGACACATGGGGTACCGAGGCTTGGCTCTGAGAAGGTCAGTAAATTGCCCACATTCTCATAGGGATTAGGTAGCAGAGTAGGAATGGAACTCCCGCCTTTCTCACCCTAACCCCTCTTTTTTTTTTTTTTTTTTTAGTAGAGATGGGGTTTCACCACGTTGGCCAGGCTGGTCTCAAACTCCTGACCTCAAGTGATCCACTTGCCTTGGCCTCCCAGAGTACTGGGATTACAGGCATGAGCCACCACTCCCGGCCTCCTAACACCTTGAACTTTTCATCATGGCTAAGAACATGGCCCAGATTTGGGCTCAAACACCCTGCTCCCATCCTTTCTCACAGCTCAGAGAGGGCTCGGGTGGCAAGGTCACATAAAAAACTTGAGCTGGAAGGATGCCTCAAAAATGTAGTCTTTGGTTTCTCAGCCTCCAGCTTGCAGTGGAGCCAAGTCCAAGGGGGTTGGGATGGAGCTGATGAAGCCAAAGTCCAATTTTTGCCATAGACCAAACCTTTGACCACTTGACACCCATGTGTCCCCATCTTCCCACACTTAAACTTTCAAACCACAACAGCAACAAAAAATGCTCTCATGATGGCAATAAAACCATTCCTCATGCAAATGAGAATACTTTTTTCCCAAAGCAGGGACCGCAAATGTCATCAGTTGCAGGGTTCATCTCTGGGGGTTAGTCCTTCTTTCTTTTGTTTAACCACAGTCCTGTATGGTTTTACGATAACCTGTGGACAAAATTATGAAGTTAACACCCACCAAAGAGCCTTATGTAAAATTGTGTTGCAGGACTTTTCCTTAGTTCAGCTAAAGATGGGGTTCTTCCTCCCACGGCCATGAAAATGTAGGCTCGCAGACAATTTGAATGGTGAGTAAGACAAGAGTTTTATGGCCGGGCACGGTGGCTCATGCCTGTAATCCCATTACTTTGGGAGGCTGAGGTGGGCGGATCACTTGAGGACAGGAGTTCAAGACCAGCCTGGCCAACAGACTGTCTGTATCTCTACTAAAAATACAAAAATTAGCTGGGCATGAGGGTGGGTGCCTGCAATCCCAGCTACTTGGGAGGCTGAGGCAGGATAATCACTTGAACCTGGGAGGCGGAGGTTGCTGTGAGCCAAGATCAAGCCATTACACTCCAGCTTGGGTGACAGAGCGAGACTCCATCTCAAAAAACAAACAAACAAACAAACAAACAAAAAACGAAACCAAAAACCCAGGGTTTTAGTGGGTAAAAAAGTTAGAAAATATGGAAATAGGAACTCTCAGCTAGGCCAGGGTCCCTGTTAGAGCACTTCCTGCCTAGCCATTCGAATCCCAGGTTCCACACAGGAAGAATAGGGGCCAGGCTCCTCCCTGCTGCAAATGGCATGAACTTGTGTGGCTCCTTCCAGTGTGTAGGCCGGTTGGAGAGGTTGGACTCTCTCCCACCTGGCTGTCTCAATGGTAGAAAAATGCGAGAGAGAGAAAAACATGACACAGTGTGGAAAGAAGAAATAAGTTTGCTATAACAATGAACAGTGTTCATTTCCGCAACTGACCATGAGGTTTATTTGGTATTTATTGTGTCCATTTCTTACTCCGCTGCCAATTCTGTGTTCTCTTTGCCTTGAGCAGGCTAGAGTCTTTATTTAGGGGGGTCATCCAAACCTTCCTTTGTGAATGGCATGAACCCTAGGAAGGTCCTTGTCATGTTGGTTCCCATGGTCTTCCATTGACTTTTACCACCCTGACATGACAAAATTTCTGGGTTTGAGGAATATTCTCCCATCAACGGCATGATTTAACAGGAACTCAATTTCTCCTTGATAATCAGTCTACTCTTCTCAGCCAATGTGGTAAATCCCTCCTCCTCTCCCCACCCCCCCCTTTTTTTTTGGCCTGTTTATTCAGGGACAAAAGGAACCTGAAATGGCCAAAGGGTAGTTTTCAGTTATGGGAACACGGGTGTGTCTAATGGTGGAACAATTTTGTTCTTGTGATCTCAGACGTCTAAACAAGCAGAATCACAGTCAAATAGATCATGATCAAACTTTTTTGAGTAAATCACTGGGTGGAATGTGAAGAGATGCCGCTCACATCCCCACCCTTGGCATCCAGAACAACGTGTTCTGACCATAGGAGAGACAGCACCCAAGATGGTCGGGTGCTGGTTCAGAACCAAAAAACCACATCAAGAACAACACACCCCAACCTAACAAATGTTGCTTTTGTTTTCTTTCTTTTTTTTTTGAGATGGAGTCTCGGCTCTGTCGCCCAGGCTGGAGTGCAGTGGCATGGCCTCAGCTCACTGCAACCTCCACCTCCTGGGTTCATGCAATTCTCCTGCCTCAGCCTCCAGAGTAGCTGGGATTACAGATGTGCACCACCATGCCCAGCTAATTTTTGTGTTTTTGTAGAGATGGGGTTTCGCAATGTTGATCAGGCTGGTCTTGAACTCCTGACCTCAAGTGATCCACCTGCTTCAGCCTCCCAAGGTGCTGGGATTACAGGTATGAGCCACCACACCCCGACAAGTGTTGCTTTTCCACTCGGCCCTGGAGCTGAGTGTTCTATAGGCCAGTTGCTCAGGCAAGGTATGTGATAAGAGAAGAGAACCATTTGACTGCCTTGATTCTTGTGAGAAACAATATTGTTTGGATACCAGGATGATAGACAACGCAGATTGTGTTGCAGGAGGGAGCACAGTAGGCAGATATAGAAAATTCTTTTTTTTTTTTTTTTGAGATGGAGTCTCGCTCTGTTGCCCAGGCTGGAGTGCAGTGGCCGGATCTCTGCAGTGGCCGGAACTGCAAGCTCTACCTCCCGGGTTCATGCCATTCTCCTGCCTCAGCCTCCTGAGTAGCTGGGACTACAGGCGCCTGCCCCCACGTCCAGCTAATTTTTTATAATTTTAGTAGAGATGGGATTTCACCGTGTTAGCCAGGATGGTCTCGATCTCCTGACCTTGTGATCTGCCTGCCTCCGCCTCCCAAAGTGCTGGGATTACAGGTGTGAACCACTGCGCCTGGCCAGATATGGAAAATTCTTATCTAGCATAAGTCTTTTTCACTGTGGGCAATTTTCTGTCCCCTTAGTGATGAGCAGTTCCAACATGATCAGCTTTCTGCTGGGTGTCAGCCTGGTTCTCCAGGGATGGTAAAAGAATGGGCTGCAAGGTTGATTGCTGCTGCAGGCAATTTAGATACGTAGCACAGCAATTGGCAAGCCAATTGGCAATAGATAGGCCAGCCTTGGTGACAAGGAATCTTCTATGGGCCATGCCTTACCTTTATACCTGCCTCTTACACCACTTTATTCATGAGCCCATTGAGCATAAACTGGGGTTGCTGGGGAGGAGGCTGACTGACAGCCAGTGTGGAATTTTTTTTTTTTTTTTGAGACAGGGTCTTATTCTGTCGCTCAGGCTGGATTGCAGTGGCACGATCTCAGCTCACTGTAGCCGCTGCCTCCTGGGTTCAAGCGATTCTCCTGCCTCAGCCTTCCGAGTAGCTTGATTACGGGCACACACCACCATGCCTGGCTAATTTTTGCATTTTTGCCAGGCTGGTCTTGAACTCCTGACCTCAGGTGATCCACCTGCCTTGGCCTCCCAAAGTGCTGGGATTACAGACGTGACCCACAGATCCCAGTCTCTAATCACTTCTTTTACTAATTAATGATTGGGTAGGAGTCAGTGGTAGTTTCAACTAAAGTGATCGAAACAGGAAGTACGTTTTCCAAATCATTAGTGGGTGAGAACAGATTCTGAGCAGAATTTTCAGGTGGGCCTGCCAAAACAACACTGCAGAACTGTTCAGCTAGGTCTGTGGCCGAGTCTGCTGTGATCAGGGAGCAGGGAACTGGGAAGCCAGCACACAGCTGACGGCTGTGGGACCACAATCTCGCTGGCATTCCAAATGGCCTGCACACGGCTTGTCACCATCCATGACGCTAGAGCCTAGCCGTGGAGAGCTCTGTTAGGGCTGCTGCACAAGGAAATAGACTACCCCCATGATGACCGGGCCGAGCTTGCCTACAGCAGCTCTGGCTCTACCTGCCAACGTTGCTTCTGCTTCCAGATGGCACGGGCATCACCTGGGTGCCGCCTGCTTGACGGGAATCAGGCCCCACGTGGAACCTGGGCTGTGAAGCTGTCTGGGGTCTCCAGCAGGCACCAGGCCCACTGGCAGGGGAATGAAACAGAACTGAGTGAGCCGACCCACCAAATCTGCCAATGTGGCCAAGTCAGAGTTTTGGAAATAAAAGGACTTAGCTGATTAAATATGAGGAAAAGGGAAAGGGATGTTCAGGAGGGCTTTGAAGAAGAAAGAGCTGGTTTAGGAAAAGAAAGTGCTACATGTGTGGAGGTGGAGACAGAAATGTGGAACTAAAACATAAGAGAGAGAGAGAAAAAAAAAAAAGACAGAAAGGCGGGAAAAAGTGAAAGGAGCTTCGAGACAAAAGGGAGTGCCAACAGAGTCCGAGAAAGAAAGAGGAGGTGGAGAGGATCTGGAATCCCCCTTTGGGAGAGTAGCCAAGGTTTGCGCAGCTACACCTTCTCCTCGTTACCTACTACTGTTGCTCTTTGGAGATGCTGAGCAGTCTGTGAGATTTATGTCCTGGGAACAAAGATAACGTGGCAGTAACAAGCATAAAACCATAGGCTTCAAAAGTTTTTATCGTTGTAAGTATTTCCTGTATATATTTCCACTGAAAACAAGAAATAAGGACAAGCTGATCTTCCCCTTTCTGCTTTAAAATGTCACTTTTCAGCAAGTACATATTCAGTTCAGTTGATACACACAAAGTCAAAATCCTGGCTGAGAGGCATTCAAGCTATTATCATCTTGGAATTTGCTAGACATTACAGGAAGTCCTGCAGGGACCGTGTGGTGTTGAGCCAGCACAGACACACCTCAGAGAAGCAGCGGTATAAACAGTTCTGTATTATTATTAAGGCAATAAGAAAATAATTTAAAAAGTAAAAACTTTAGACCAAGGCAAGTAAAGTTGGCTAAATAAAGAACTATTTCAAAATGGCCACAAACAGAGAGGGCGTATCAAGCTGTGCTCTTCTCTCAAAGCCTCAGTTTGTCATCTGTAAAATAGGAACAATGGTCCTTACTGGGTAGAGTTTTTGTGAAGATTGAAGCAGATGATTTGGGTAATATAATTAACCCAGAGCCTGGTACAAAGTAAGCATTCAATAAATGTTAATTATTATCATTGTTACCATCGCTAGCATGTGTGTGTGTCATGGCAAGGAGCGAGCTAGCTCTTTCTTTCTTTCTTTCTTTCTTTCTTTCTTTCTTTCTTTCTTTCTTTCTTTCTTTCTTTCTTTCTTTCTTTCTTTCTCTCCTTCCTTCCTTCCTTCCTTCCTTCCTTCCTTCCTTCCTTCCTTCCTTCCTTCCTTCTCTCTCTTTCTCTCTTTCTCTCTTTCTTCCTTTCCTTTCTTTCTTGGAGTCTCACTCTGTTGCCCAGGCTGGAGTACGGTGCAGTGTAATTTTGGCTTACTGCAACCTCTGCCTCCTGGGTTCAAGCGATGCTCCTGCCTCAGTCTCCCAAGTAGCTGGGATTATAGGCGCCCACCGCCACACCCGGCTAATTTTTGTATTTTTAGTAGACACAGTGTTTCACCCATGTTGCCCAGGCTGGTCTCAAACTCCTGACCTCAAGTGATCTGCCCGCCTCTGTCTCCCAAAATGCTGGAGGTACAGGCGTGAGCTACCGCGCCCAGCCAAGTTATTTCAAAGATAATTTTGAGGTAGCTAAAAGGAAGGAGTTTGCTCAATACGTAGGCTCTTTTGTCTGGCAAAGGCTCTGGCCTCGCTCCCTCCCTCCCTCCCTCCCTCCCTCCCTTCCTTCCTTCCTTCCTTCCTCTTTCTTTTCTGAGTATGTTGTTTTATTTATTGCTTATTTTATTATAAAAAGTTTTATTTTTATTATTTGTAAAATTTTGTGGGTACACAGTAGGTATATATATTTACAGGGTACATGAGATATTTTGACAGCATTCAATGCGAAATAAGCACATTTTAGATGTCTCTGAGGATTGGAAAAAAAAGCACATCATGGAGAATGGGTTATCCATCCCCTCAAGCATTTATCTTTTGAGTTACAAACAACCCAATTACATTATTTAAGTTATTTTAAAATATACAATTACGTTATTATTGACTGTAGTCACCCTGCGGAAAGAATGTAAAATGCGCTTATAAAACAGGTGTACACTGCTGCCCCCTACTGGCAGTGATCCATTTAGCAGATAAATAACCTTGACCGAATTGCAACAGTCCCTCGATGTGATATTTTATTTGAAATAGACGGTTAGATATATTTTGCATATCAACATGTATTCCAGAGTCAAACAATTTAGTGATAGATGTGGTTAATTTCTTTATGATAATGTTCAAAGAAAAAAGATTTTAGGTGCCTAGAAATTGGGTATACGGCATACTGTATATGTTTTACATCATTTGTTTCATAAAATAGCCCAATGAGGCAGATAGTATTATTATCCCCCTTTTGATTTAAGCAAATCGAGGTTCTAAAAGGGACTCTGCTAGTAAGTGGCAGAACTGGCATTCAAACGTCAGGATCCTCTGACTCACATTTGTGTCCTTTCTAGGCCATCAGGCCTCCCTAAAGAGGACGAACTCATTAGCAACATCAGAAGTCTGACTCTTGGCAGGTGTGATGTCATTACCCATTACACCATCTTTCCCCACTTCTTTTTCATTGAAAAACAACTTGCAGGCAAGTACACCAGAGGAGAGTATAAGCTCATGAGGAGTGTGGAGAGGTGAAGGTGTTTTGTGAGCAGGCCTAGTCTAGCAGGCGTTTGCAAGGATCAGCTGCTCCCTGGGCACCTGTGCGGGGCTGGGTGGCCCACTGGGCAGTCTGAGTAGCTCTCAAAGCCCTGCCAGTGAGTGGGGCAAAGCCTGGCCCTTGCTCAGCTTGGGTCTCCTGGCCTCGGGAATGCCCCCATTAGGCCTGGAGGTCTTGGCAGTGTGAAGGAACACCTCCAACCCAGAGCTGATGCCCTTCCATAATCTGCCCAAAGGCATGGCTTGTGCTAGCAGTGGCACCATAAAAAGCATGACAGGATGTCTTTACCTGTCTGCATGAAATTCACAAGCCTAACCAGGGCCTTTTTCTCTGGCAAGGCAGAGGGCACCAGTGATCTGATTCCAGTCAATCCCCAGTGCCACTATCACCAGCATATTTAGAGAATGGCTCATTTAACTGGGTAGAAGGGAGAAGGAGGGAGACAATTAGTCACAGTTGGAGGTAGTCACGGTTGGAGGTAGAAGGGCAGGAGAGAACTTCTTTGGAATGGTGGGATCTGAGAAGAGAGATAAATGATGCCAAACTTCTTTGAGGTGATCCTGGAAATCCAGCAAGTCTCACAAAGCAGCTTTCATGCATTGCAGAAAGGGGTGGGCACTGAGTGGAAATGGCAGCCTGATGCAGGCTGGAGAGAGATGACTAATTTATCTGTCAAACTGGCAAGTTTAGGTATTTAGAAGTTCACTGGACCCCAGAGTGGGACATGGAAGTCACCAAGAACTATAGGTTCTTTAGGGGATCCAGGGCCAAGAGGAGAGACTCCAGAAGTGGCACACAGCAGACTGTCCTCTGGGGACTGAAACAGGGTGCGGTGACATTTCAGCAGGTTGCTGCAGTGAGGTGGTAGGAGGCACCCTGACAAGCTGAGGAGGGCATTGTAATGCAAGTGGGAGCATAGAACCAATGACAACCAAGGCTGATAATTTCAGACCTTTTCTCCATAATTTCGCAAAGGGCTATTGTATCAGATCCTTTGGGAGTTTAGAATAAACCCTGTAAGAGGAAGAAAAATCAAATAAACAACACCGAATAGAATGCAGTTTTCAACACAAAATGAAAGAACCATCACTAGGGTCCCGTGAGTTTACTTGAAAGTGGCCAGATGCAGTTGTTGGCATAGGGATTGGAGGCAGGCATCGTATGGTAGACCCATCTTGGAGTGCGTGATGTGAACTCCACACCCAGCACACACTGTTGCAGAAAATCGAATTGAGCATGTGGGCAAGGTGATTATCGCTGGGTGAGGCTTTAGAACAGCTGACGTGGGAGGCTCACTGGGTGGCAGGAACGACAAGAATCAGAGCCAGAGCAGGAATAAGTGAGTCGTGGTGTGTGAGCGCTGAATGGAATGAGCGAAAATCATTTGCAGTTGAGTAACTGAGGATTAGAAGGGCAAAGGGATTTGCTTAAAGTTCATTGATGAAAGGGTAGGATTGGAACTTCTGTCTTCCAAAGAGCAACCCACTGTTTCATACCTTTCCACCTTTATCTTTTTGTGAAAACACACAGACACACAGAGAGCACAAGATCATGGAATCACAGAAATGAAAGGAAAATTTTATCTAGTCCTGTCAGTCAGACGACTTAGAATCGTGTTTTAAAATCATCTTGGCAACTGGTCAAATGGCCTCAGCTAGAACATTTTCAGTGCTGGGAAATTCTCATACTTTTGGACACAGCTTAGTCTATTCATTCATTACTGGACAAACTGGCAGGAGTTCTTTATGGGGAGCCAACATCTGCCTCCATGAATCTAACTCTCTTAGCCCTGCCCTCTAGTTTCACACATAATCAGTGACTTCCTCTTCCAGATCATAATGAAAATCACTCACTAATTAAGGACCTATGGTATGCCAGGCACAAAGGGTGGCATTATGCCCACCCCAGGGTCTCTGGTTCATGTTCCAGATATCCCTGGTCTTTCTGCACCTGTGTCATTCTTCTCTGGACTATCTCTAGCTTGGTAAGGTATAGAATCCATTCTTCCCTTCTAGATCCTCTAGGCCATTTATTTAAGAAGGTAAATCTATATGGGCCCAAAGAGAAAGTAGTTATGTTTTAAAAAATGTAAACTAATTTTAATATTTAAGCCAAGTATACTGACACTAATTGACATAATTAGCAAGATATACTTGTCAAGGATCACACAAAAGATTCCAAATTGCAATTGGAGCAACTGTTGACCTAGATTATCAACTGAAATGGACGTGATATGTACATACCCTTTCCTCAGTTTCAAACAAATTTAGCATAATAAGGCTTATTTATTACTATCATCACCGTCCCTAATTCTTACAAAATGTTTCAAGTGAATCAGGCTTATAGTGACAACTCTATGAATTGAACACCATGATCATTTCTAGCTCTTTGAATCTGAGATTTAAAAAAAGACTTGTTGAGTTCCAGCTCTGCCATTTTCTTGCTGTATAACCTTGGCCAGTTGCTTAACCTCTCTGAAACTCAACTCTATGAATTGGATACCATGATCGTTTCTAGCTTTTTAATGAGGAAACTAAAGCCCAGAGAGGTGATGGACCTTGGCCAAGATCCCATGTCTAGAAAACGGTAGGCTTCAAGTCAGGCATTCTGCTCTAATGCCTCAGTGGCAAAGCTGTTTTATCAGCTGTGCTGGCTGTTTATCAGCCTGCCATGTACTGGCATTGACCCATCAGTGAATGTAAATTTGGTCACATCTAGAGGTCTGTCTCCCATTGACCTACAATCATTTCTTTCTTTCTTTCTTTCTTTTTTTTTTTTTAGATGAAGTTTCGCTCTTGTCACCCATGCTGGAGTACAATGGCGTGATCTCAGCTCACTGTAACCTCCACCTCCTGGGTTCAAACGATTCTCCTGCCTCAGTCTCCCAAGTAGCTGAGATTACAGGCACATACCACCACACCCAGCTTATTTTGTATTTTTAGTAGAGACAAGGTTCCACCATATAGGTCAGGCTGGTCTCGAACTCCTGACGTCAGGTGATCCATTGCCTCGGCCTCTCAAAGTGCTGGGATTACAGGCGTGAGCCACTGCGCCTGGCAACCTACAATCATTTCAAACTCACCCGAAGTCTGATTCTTTCTGTGAATAACTCCCTTGCAATATTTTTCAGAATTAGATCTATAAGAGCAGCATGCCTGGTGCTAGCAGGTCCTTAAACATATTTATTGAATGATACAATTAGTGGCCCTGGCCCTGTCAGTTTTCAAGTCCCAGGTAAGATCAGATGCTTTTGAGTCCTGCTGTGGGGATGGAGGCAGGCAGACGAAGAGGGTAGATGGCGATGTCTGGTCCATAGGCCTCCACCCTGATGCAGTTCCTCTGCTCTGGGGCCTGCTGTGACGAGGCTACCTTTAAACCCTGTGCACAGCAGACTGCTCCTGCCTGGCTCTGAGCATCTGTGTCTTTTTTTTTTCTAGGAGAGGATTGCATCTCTCTTTTTATGTGCTACTCTCGGTAAGGCCCCCAACAGCAGTGATGCAGTCATCTCATTGATGTCAGCTTTCTCCAGGAGAAGCTGAGCCAAATGGAATCCACCAAGCCTAGCCGCAGCCGGAACTCTTCCTCCCTTACCTTGCCCAGCCTCAAAAATATAGACTCTGGATCTCCCAGACTGACTCCTTCCTCCCTCTCTCCTCCTCCTCCTTCTCTCTCTCTCTATAAATGTAAATATATGTATGTATAGATATACTACATCCATATATATATGTATGTATAGATATACTACATCCATATAGTTTATCTATGCTATATAGATATACTAGAGTGCAGTGGTGTGATCTCAACTCACTGTAACCACCACCTCCTAGGCTCAAGCCATCCTCCCACCTCAGCCTCCTGAGTAGCTGGGACTACAGATAAGTGCCACCACACTGGGCTAATTTTTGTAGTTTTTGTAGAGACCAGGTTTCGCCCTGTTGCCCACGCTGGTCTCAAACTCCTGAGCTCAGGCAATCTTCTTGCCTTGGCCTCCCAAAGCGCTGTGATTACAGGCATGAGCCGCCACACTCACCATACATATTTTGATTTTAGAGACTACCTCCCTCCCCAACTCCCACCCTCCCAGGTACCTTTGGATTCCTCCCTCAGCCTGATGTCCACTGTCCTCTCTCAGTGCATTGGAGCATCTGAAACCCAATTATGTAGAGAATTCCAGCTTCTTCCCATGTTGTTTCTGGGTCTCATGTACATTCGAGCGTGTGACTGAACAACCAGTTTACTGTTCCTGACAATCAAGGAAGACTGCCTGGAATACACAGAAATACCTGATCATGGGAGACGAAGCCCAATTTCACTTGCTTCATTCTGTCCAAGTCAGTGTAACCTATTAAGCTGGCACAGTGGCTCTCAAGCTTCATCATTCATTAGAATCACCAGGAAAGCACATTTAAACACGGGTTGTCGGACCTCACCATCAGTGTTTCTGATTCAGTAGGTTGGAACTCGGGGGAGGTGAGAGTGTACATTGCTAATGAATTCTTAGGTGATACTGACCCTGCTGGTTTGGGGACCATACTTGGATAACTGAAACCCAGAGTGACTTCACTGTGTTAGACTGGATTGGCTTAGCAGATTAAAATTACTGCTATTCATTATTTAGTTTCTGGTTGTTCAAGGCAAGTCCTGGTGGGAATGTTTTAGTTCAGGCTTCCATAACAAGTACCATTGACTGGGTGACTCAAAAACGACAGAAACTTCTTCCTCACAGTTCTGGAGACTGGAAGTCTGAGATCAGGGTGCCAGCATGCCCCTTTACTTTGAAATAAATCAGTATGCTTTCCCTAAGAACAAGGACATTCTCTTACATAACCAGTACAATGATCAAAGTCAAGAAACTTAACATCGATATAACACGATTATCTAAACCACAATCCCTATTCAGAGTTCATCCATTGTCTCAATGACGTCTTTTGTAAGTACTTATTATTCTGGTTCAGGATCTATCATCACTCAGTGCATTTAGTCATCCTCTTTAGATTTATTTAATCTCAAATATTTCTTCAGACTTTTCTTTCCTTGACTGTCAACGATTATTTTGTACAATTTCCTCAGTTTGGTTTACTCTGATGTTTCCTTATGATTTGAGTCAAGTAATTCATTTTGGGCAGGAATTCCAGAGAATTGCTGCTTTTTTTTTTTCTTCAGAGTCTTGCTCTATCGCCAGGCTGGAGTGCAGTGGCATGATCTCGGCCCATTGCAACCTCTGACTCCCTGGTATAAGCGATTCTCCTGCCTCAGCCTCCCGAGTAGCTGAGTTTACAGGCACGCGCCACCACGCCCAGCTAATTTTTGTATTTTTAGTAGAGATGGGATTTCACCATGTTGGCCAGGATGGTCTGGATCTCCTGACCTCGTGATCCGCCCACCTTGGCTTCCCAAAGTGCTGCGATTATAGGCGTGAGCCACCGCACCCGGCCTTGCTGTGTTCTCTTCAGTGCATTGTAATATCAGGTAATATATGTCAGTTCATCCCACTATTGGTAATGTCATCCCTGACTCAAGTGCTCTCTCCCTCAGCCTCCTGAGTAGCTGGGACTGTAGGGGCGCACACCACACCCAGCTAATTAATTTTTTTGTAGAGACTAGATCTTGCCTTGTTGCCCAGGCTGGTCTTGAACTCCTGGGTTCAAGCAATCCTCCTAACTTGGCCTCCCAAAGTGCTGGGATTATAGGTAAGAGCCACCATGCCCCGCCCAAAGATGGCATTTTAAATGGCATGAGCACAAGCAATAAATAGGTGACCAAAATCTACCAAAGACTTTCTCATTTCTATAGAACAAACTCTTTGCCCCACCCTCTATGTGTCCTTCCGGAGTGTCTTAATGGCTAGGAGAAAGTTTGAGCTGGAAGAGAGCTTGGATTTCATATGGTTTGCTGTTTTCCAAGTATGGGATGCTTACTACTGGTGAGAAAAAGATGATTTTTCTTTTTTTTTTAAATGTGTTGCATGTTTATATTAGGTTAAATTGTGTCACTTAGTAGCAAAGGCTTTGCCATCTCAATGATCTTTTCAATCTTCTGAACACATCAAGTAGGAAGGCTCAGTTGGGTGCTATTCCATCTTGTAGCCTGTCTTAACTATCTCAAACAGTTGCTAATTTCCCTCCCTCCCTCCCTCCCTCCCCCCTCCCTCTCCCATCCCTCCCTCCCTCCCTCCCTCCCTCCCTCCCTCCCTCCTTCCTTCCTTCCTTCCTTCCTTCCTTCCTTCATTTACAAAGAAAGGAATGGTTTTGGGTTCAGAGTCTTTGTGGCAGTATATAGTAATTAGTATATAGTAATATAGTAATATATAGTAGTATATAGTAATTCAATGCCTTTAGATCAATATATTTTCTATTTTTACTGTGCATACACATATATACAATGTATTTTAAAAATTGACATTACAATATGTAGTTTTATCACTTGGTTTACAACTAAATATATTGTGAACATTTTCTATAACAGTTAAAAGAATTGCATAGCTTGGAGGAGACATAATTTATTAAGCAATCTTGTTGGGGACATTGAGGCATAATTTTATTTTTATAAGGAGACTTCATTCTTTTTACAACACCTTTGGGAAAAAAATGGGAGTCCTTGTCTCATATAGCTTTCTACAGACGATGGAAACTTGCCCTTCCATTTAGCCTTTTAATTTGCTTCTCTACACCCACCTAATCACCATCAAGTAACCCATTTTATGTTTTCCAACTTCTCTCTCCCATTTGCTTCCTCTTTCCTACCCAGTCTCCCTGCATACATGCAGATGAACTTCCATTCCTTCAACCCTCTGTTTCCTCTCCTTAAAGAGGCTTTCTTTCCTTTTAAAGAGACTATTTTAATTGATTTTTATCAACTCTACTCAAAACTGTATCCTAAGGTCCACATTAGGATTAGTCTTTAATAATCTGGAGATATAATTCAATTGTTTAAAATAACATTTTAAGAAGACCTTGGTAGAATTATATGTATCAAGAAACACTGGACTTAGGCACAATGGAGATATGGCTGACTTTCTTTTGACAAAAGAAGTAGTTTTTGTGGGGAGGGCAGGGCAAAGAGGTAAGAAGTAGTTGGCATTATAAGGAAATGTTAGAGACCATTTTGGAAATGTATTCATTATTTTAAGGCAACTAACAAATGATCATCTTTCAGTTAGGACATTGTAGCAGCAGGTCATGAAATTTGCATGATATTTAAAATTGTATTTCTGGAAATAGGTCAACAGCAATTAATAGTAACTTTGTATAGAAAGGCAGATGCCGGCCGGGCGCGGTGGCTCAAGCCTGTAATCCCAGCACTTTGGGAGGCCCAGACGGGCGGATCACGAGGTTAGGAAATCGAGACCATTCTGGCTAACACAGTGAAACCCCGTCTCTACTAAAAAATACAAAAAAAAAAAAAAAAAAAAAAACTAGCCGGGCGAGGTGACGGACGCCTGTCGTCCCAGCTACTCGGGAGGCTGAGGCAGGAGAATCACTTGAACTCGGGAGGCGGAGCTTGCAGTGAGCTGAGATCCGGCCACTGCACTCCAGCCTGGGCGACAGGGTGAGACTCTGTCTCAAAAAAAAAAAAAAAAAAAGAAAAAAGAAAGGCAGATGCCAGCTAGCATAAAAGTGGTACATGCAGACGGTGGTAGTTCTGGAGCCCTGGAAGCCATGAGATGCTCATCCATCACAAGGCCAGCACAGCCAGGTAGAAATGCCTGAATAAAGCAGCGGAGCTGGCTGTGCCAGCATTTACACATGGAACACTTCTTGGACAGCCGGGTGTCATGGGGCACAGACCCACAGTTCTCTTTGCATATGTCGTGCTCACAGTTCCATCCATAGAAGGAGTGGGGGCAGGCACAAAAGGACCCCAACATGCAAGTTCCCCCATTCAGGCAGCAGGTTCTGTTTAGCTCCTTACTGTCCTGTATCCCTATGGGGGGCACAAGCTGGGAAGACGGAGGACAGATTGCAGGCTCCTCCTGGGGCCGAATGCTGTCATCTCTGAAGGCCAGGTCTCCCTGAGACGGACGCACAAGTTCCTGATGGCCCAGCCCTTAACGACCAATTCAACACCTTAAAAAAATTGCCTTTACTTTTACAGTTATTGGCTGTTTACTGAACATTTCATATAATTTTAAATTTAGAAATGAAAACTTCACAGGTGGGATTGAATTTCATATAATTTTCAGTAAACAGCCAGTAACCGTAAAAGTAAAGGTAATTTTTAAAATTACATTTTACAAAGTGAAGTAAAATAAGTGAGTCAATCTAGAGACATTTTAATAACTTAAAGAAAACTTAGGTATGGATCTCTGGAAGAGGTAAGGCGAGATATGGCTCATAGTTGTGCAGATAACACAGGAATTACTTAAGTTTGGGAAATTCCGATTTAGGCCAAATTTCTTAAAGGAAATTGACAAGCTGGCTGGCTGACTCTTTCTCTCCACAGGTTTCCTGATGGAAACGTGGCAGGCAAACAACGATGCTGGCAAGAAATAGGACAGGCCGCATGAAGGCCTGGAGAGTTTTAAGCCCAGGTTGAGAGTACAGGTGCAGGCTTTCTGGTGTAGGTTCCGACGCACCTGCCTTCAATTTCTGCCTCTACTATCCATTTAGGCTGCGACCTCTGGTAGTTCTCCACTTTCTCTAATGCTCAGTTACTTTATCCTTAAGAAGTGGTACATAACTCACACCTTGTTCGGATTATATGAGTATGTGTGCATACAGCGTTTAGTGCAACGTGTGGCACAGAGTCAAGAAACGCAGGATATTAAGTTGAGGTCATTTTTCTTTTGGGAGGACAAGGACAGGGCACGGGCTGGGGCTCTGAGTGGTAACCAGCGCGGGCTTTTCCTCCTGCCCTTCCTTTTGGGAAACGAATGTGCTAAAATAGTGCATGCAGCCCAGGCTCTGGCCTAGGCCGTCGGTTCCCGGCCATGTTTAGCTCCTCTGAGGTCGCCCTTAGTGAGAACACGAGGTGCCCCCACCCCGTTCACTCTAGACACCTCCAGAACACTCGCCTCCCGAGCACTGGAGCCCCGGGGTACCCGCAGCGGCTCCCGGAGACCGATCTCCCGGCTCTGCGTCCCACGACCGCTTGGGGCAACCTGCGCATGCGCACCCGCGTCCCTCTGCTGTTAGCCGTTTCCATGGCTACGAAGCCCATCTGCCGGGGATAGCAGAACAGGAAAATGAAGCTCAAGAGTTTCCTGCTTCGGTATTATCCGCCAGGTACGCGCCAGCCCGGCCCGTCAGCCCCACGTGGGACCCTGGGCTCCCAGACTGGGAGGGTTTGGGGCGGAGGAGGGCAGGGGGACTGAGGGGCGGCGGGGTCCCCAAGTGGGACAGGAAGTCGGGCACTTCCCAACCTGTGCCCCTCATTCCTTCAGATGCTGGACTCTTCCTCAAAACATTAACAATTACTCTTTTAGGAATTTAAAGAGTTTAGCTTGACTGTGCATGCATATCAGTCCTTCTGAATTTATTGAGTGCCTACTGCTTACACGCTTTGTGCTCTGTGCTATGAACCTTTAACGAAGTTCATAGTCCTTGATTTCAATGAGTGAAGTAATTATGGAATAAATTACTTAACTATTACTTAGTAACATAAGCAATACATTAATTACCTAATCCTTGCCTAACTCTAATTTTAGGTGAGGACATGTTCACCTTTAAAGAATAAGTGACACCCATTGATCACCCAGCTTGTTAGGGACAGAAATAGAAGTGGAATTCTTGGGTTCTAATTCGGAACTCATTTTCTAAATTAGAAACATCTGCAAGTAAACAAACAACCAAACAAAAAAATCTGCAAAACATGCCACAAGGCAGAAGATAACCAAATACACTTGCCCAATGAAGTTTGGATAGAAGTGTCATAAAGATTTCAAAGGAGGGTAAGATACTTTGGACCTGTTTGGTTTAGAATAGCTTTATGAGGGATGGGACTTGAATTTAAGGTTGAATGTCTCACTTTTCCCAGCAACATATCCAACATCGCCGATGAGGTATCACACAAGATCTCATGATTTCTTTTTTCCAGTCCCATCCCAATCCTGCTGCTTCCTCAGACTGTGCCCTCCCAGTAGAAGGCATCATCACCCAGCCTGTTTTTTTGCCAGAAACCTAGGTGGTCACTTTTTGTTTCTCTCTTGTGATCATTAATTCCACCCCACCCCCACCCCCACCCCCGCATTGCTTTATCCATTCTGCCAGCTCTAAGTCCAAAATATTCTGTGAATCCATCAGATTATCCCTCTTTCCATAGCACAGATTTCTTGGTCTAACATCCCTTCCAGCTGCCAGCCTAGTCCAACCCTCCATTCCAGCCACCATTCCCTCTGGCTGGGCCATTCCAGTGGCTTTTCAACTAGATTCCTGGTTTTCTCCCTCATCTCTTACAATCCATCTGCCACTAGGAGCCAGTGGAATCTGAATTCAAGATCTCCAATAGTTTCCTACCATGCTGAGAATACAATCCGCACCCTGTGGGATTTGGCTTATCCTGCACTGTTAACTTCTAAAACTTCACTTGTGTACCCTCACTGTACTTCCAACTTCTTTCGCTTGTTCTTCTAAGACTTAAGAGAGGGTCTTTTACTCATTTGTTTTGTGGACCCAGCTTTCCCTAGAGCTAGGAAAAGCTGCTTCCTTTTCTTTATTCAGTTTCAATTGATGTCAGCCACCTGAAGAGACTTTCCCACCTATTTGAAGTAGCCTGTGCTGATTTTACTCTATGCCATAAAGTGCTTAAAAATTATATTTGTCAGCATCCAAAACTCTACTTGTTATGTTTCAAATGTCTGCCTCTTTCCCATTTAATGTAAACTTCGTGAGAACTAAGATCTTAGTGGTTTTTTTTTTTTTTTTTTTTTTATCATTGTAGCATCCCCAGCTTCTAGAAGAGATTTGGGGACATAGGAGATCAGGAATGTTTGTTGAATGAATGTATGGATAAATGGATGTGTTTGATGAGAGGTCAGGTATGGAAATTACTGAGAATAAATACTGAAAATCTTAAGGGATGCTGCTTCTGCCTCCCTGGAAGACCAATCCTGGACAGCTACTTTCTCCAATGGGAAGTTGACATTTGTAGAAAAGACACTCATTTTCTCCATCATAGAATTCCAGTTAAAATAACATGAGAAAGATATATATATGAGAGTGTCTAGAGAAATTTATTTTATGTAATTAATTAATTTATTTAATTTTTGAGACAGAGTCTTGCTCTGTCGCCCAGGTTGGAGTGCAGTGGCACAATCTTGGCTCACTGTAACCTCCACCTCCTGGATTCAAACGATTCTCATCCCTCAGCCTCCCAGGTAGCTGAAATGACCGGTGTGCACCACCATGCCCAACTAATTTTTGTATTTTTAGTAGAGACGGGGTTTCACCATGTTGGTCAGGCTGGTTTTGAATTCCTAACCTCAAGTGATCCACCTGTCTTGGCCTCCCAAAGTGCTGGGATTACCGGTGTGACCCACTGCACCAGGCTGAGAGTATCTACAAAATTTAAATTAGGCATAGGTATATAGTATATAGAAAATTAAAAATTAAGACTAATAGTCTGTTTCCTTTAAGTATTCCATAATTTTCTTTTGGCTCTTTTTGCCCATAGGCCTGTGCTGGTTCCCATAGGTGTACCAATAAATGAAGTTCTTGCTTTCATCCCTTGTTGTGGAGCATAGGTTAAGAATGTGGGCTCTGGGTTCAGAATAACTGATTCTCAACATATACCATAAAAAAAAAAAAAAAAACTTGGGCGATTTGTTTTATTCTATCAAAGCGTGGGTGCATGGTGACAATAGCACCACTTCACAGGTCTACTAGACCCTTCCAGCTGCTTATCTTATTTGATTCTTTCTCTTCAGAGTAAAGAAACCTTTTTGGAAGAATATTCTCCCCAAGTGCTGTCCTCCCTTCCTATCATGCTTTCACCCTCATTGCCCCACTGAAACTGCCCACTCCAAGATCTCCAATGACATTCCCATTGCTAATCCACTGGCCAAGCCACTGTCCTTGCCTGCCTTGACCTGACAGCAGCATTCGACCCATTTGACCGCTCTGCTTTTCTTTGGCTTCCAGGACACATACTCTATTTTCCTTCCTGTCTCACTGTCACTTCTTCTGGGTTCATCTTGTTGGTTCCTCTTCTTCTTTTTGATTATTTAATGTTGGAGTGCCCCAGAACCCCAAACTTGGATTTCCCTTTTCTATCTACGCTCATACACTAGCCAATCTCATCCATTCTCAAGGCTTAAAAACTATCCTGAAGCTGGGCGCAGTGGCTCACGTCTGTAATCCCAGCATTTTGGGAGGCTGAGGTTGGCGGATCACCTGAGGTCAGGAGTTTGAGACCAGCCTGCCCAACATTGTGAAACCCCATCTCTACTAAAAATACAACACAATTAGCCAGGTGTGGTGGTGCGGGTCTGTAATCCCAGCAACTCAGGAGGCTGAGGCAGGAGAATTGCTTGAACCTGGGAGGTAGAGGTTGCAGTGAGCCAAGATTGCACCAGTGCACTCCAGCCTGGGTGCCAGAGCGAGACTCTGTCTCAAAAAAACAAAAAACAAACCATCCCACATAGTCCTGAGTACCTAACTGCCCACCCGACACATTCATTTGAATGTCCACCATACATCTCAGATGGGGGTCTCCCATGGTCTCCCCCATCTCAGCAAATTGCAGCTCCATTTCTCCACTTGCTCATGTCAGACATTTTGGACTCTTCCTTGTCTCCTCTCTCTTACCTTCACATCCACTAACAGATCCTGCTGGTCCTGCCCTCAAAATATATGCAGAATTCAACAATTTCTCCTATCTGACTGGTACCATTCTTTTCAGCTTGAAAGCTTCCTTCCACCTTTGCCCCTCTTCAGTCTATATGGCAATGGGGTCGTTCCGTTAGAGCATAAATATGACCATGTCACTCTTCTGCTCCAGCCCTCCAGTGGCTTCGCAGCTCGCTTAAAGTAAAAGGGCCGTGATCCCCAAGGTCCTGCAAAATCTCACCCCCTGTTGCTTCCCTGACCTCACCACTTTCGACTTTTCCCTCCAGCAACACTCCTCTCCTTGGTGTTCCTTGGATGGGGCAGAGGTGTTCCCACCCAGGGTCTGCAGTTGCTGTTCTTTCTGCCTTGAATAACCTACCCTTGGACATTTGTATCGCTAGTGCCCCAACTTTTTAAACTCTTTCCTCAACAGTGTGTAAAGTGAAGACTTAGATGACTCCTTTCTGAACATTTCTATCTTCTTCCCATGATATTTCACAGCCCCTTTCCCTGGTTTGTCTTTTCTCCTTGGGGCTATCTTTTTCCAACTCATCATTATTTTACTCACTTATTTTGCTTACTGAGAATAAAAGATTGATGAAGGTAGAAACTTTGTCTATTTTGTTTACTCCTTATCTCTAGCACCCAGAGGAGAGCCTGGTGCATAAAATGACATTAATGTTTTTGTTGAATAAGGGAGTTTAATGAGATTATGTGTGTAAGCAGAATGCCTCAAACTCATCTTGAAATGTGAAAGGGCCAGATAAGCGATCTTTGATCTACTTCAGCTCTAAAAGCCTAGGATTCTTTTTTTTTTCTTTTTTTCTTTTTTGAGATGGAGTCTAGCTCTGTCACCCAGACTGGAGTGCAGTGGCTGATCTTGGCTCACTGCAAGCTCTGCCTCCTGGGTTCATGCCATTCTCCTGCCTCAGCCTCCCAAGTAGCTGGGACTACAGGCACCCACCACTACGCCTGGCTAATTTTTTTTTTTTTTTTTTTTTTTGTATTTTTAGTAGAGACGGGGTTTCTCCGTGTTAGCCAGGATGGTCTGGATCTCCTGACCTCATGATCTGCCCACCTTGGCCTCCCAAAGTGCTGGGATTACAGGCATGAGCCACCGGGCCTGGCCAAGCCTAGGATTCTTGTAGCGATCTTAGGCTCACATAATTCTCTTGACTCATGCTTGCGACTATTGCCTTAATGCCTATCTTGTAATGAGGTCATATTACTTAGCGTGCTTGACATTTAATTTCTGAATTCCAATCTTTGGTGAGCCAAATCATACGCAAGTTTCCAAGATACTACTGAATAGAAGGTGGGTGTTTCAATAATAGCATTATCAGATAGGAAAAAATCGTTCCACTGAATCATTCCTGTGCTACCTTTATCCCTTCTGCATATAGAGCAGTTTTGTTTTGCCTCCCAATCCTCGAATTTTCGCCCTCCCACTTTCTTTTGGATAACGTATAGGTCAGGGGCATTGTCTTGCTGCTATCTACTGAATTATCCCTCTCCCTACCTACATTCCCAAAGGCTAAATGTACATGCCAGTAACATGGCTAACCAAACATGGGACATTCCTTTCCATCTTGGTCACATTTATTAATTCATAAGCTCTTTGCTTTGGGAAAAGTGGGTGTTGACTATGTGCTTTTCAGCTGACTCAGTTGTGACAATTTTTGTATTTTGTTTATTGTGTGAAGTCCATAGTTCTTTGACCAGGAGAAGGAATTAAGTCAACATTAACTAATCTAGTTAACATTCTGAGAACTTTAAGGATTTCTGTTGATTGAATATATAATCTAAGTAAAGAATACTAGTATCATTTGAAGCATGCCCTTTTAATGTATTGAAGAATTTGAGGAATAGAAGCTTCGTTACCTAAGTGTTTTGGGAATTAGATTTGTTGAATAATGCACAATCAAGGGAAAATAAAGATTATTAAGATATGATGGGAAACAATCACTGAAGAAAAGCATGTATTTCTGGCAGCATCTTTGTTTATTTTAATTTTTTATTTTTATTTTTGAGACACAGTTTTGCTCTGTCACCCAGGCTGGAATACAGTGGCACAATCTTGGCTTACTGCAACCTCTACCTCTGTCTCCCAAGTAGCTGAGATTACAGGCATGTGCCATCATACCCAACTAATTTTAGTATTTTAAGTAGATATGTGGTTTTACCATGTTGGCCAGGCTGGTCTCAAACTCCTGACCTCAAGTGATGCACTTGCCTTGGCCTCCGAAAGTGCTGGGATTATAGGCGTGAGCCACTACTCCCAGACTCTTTGTTTTCTGTTTTTATTCTTCATGACACATATCACAGCCTTTTGCTCATATTGGAGCTCACTAATCGTGAGAGGGATGAACATATTGCCTAGATCAAAATTCCACAACGTTTTTGGCACTAGGGACTGGTTTTGTGGAAGACAATTTTTCCACAGACCAGGGGTATGGTTGCGGGATGAAACGGTTCCACCTGAGATCATCAGGCATTAGTTAGATTCGCATAAAGAGTGTGCAACCTGGATCCCTGTATGCACACTTCACAATAGGATTCGTGCTGCTATGGGAGTCTAATGCTCTGCGGATCTGATAGGAGGCTGAATGAGCTCAGGCGGTAATGCTCGCTCGCTGGCTGCTCACCTCCTGCTGTGTGGCCCAGGTCCTAACAGGCCACAGACTGGTACTGGTCCACGGCCCAGTAGGGTGGGGGGACCCCTGGCCTAGAGGTTTTGTCACAGTGAAGCAGTCAAATGTACATGTTTAAATTTTGTACTTTATTTTCTAGATCCATTTGTACAGCATCCCAAATAATTTTTAGTAGTCAGCTTAAAGAGTTTGAACTTTTTACTTTATTACAAACAAGTAGTGAATAAAGAAAGCAGACTTTTGTTAACTTATCTGCTAAAATGTTAAAAATGCATTTCCTTAGGGTATTAGATCATACTCTGTGTACTGCCAGGTGCTAATTCTTTCCAACTTTTCTCTGCGTTACAGATTATTATTATATTGCTTATTCATTGTGTACATTATTTATTTATGCAAGCATTTATTTCCTCAATAATTAATAGCACATATTAAATACCCTCATATATAATGCAAAAAATCTAAAATTATAGTACAGAAAGAAACACTCCCTTGATGATAATGGTGTCTTGCATTGATACAGACTTTGTATGTTTAAAGTATGTATCTTTCTTGAATTTTCAAATAGCTTTGTAGCAATCTTGATCTTCAAGGATTTATATTCTGATAATGCTGATCAACTGGGCATGGTGGTGCATGCCTTCAATCCCAGCATTTTGAGAGACTGAGGCAGGAGGATGGCTTGAGCCCAGGAGTTGAAGACCGGCCTGAGAAACATAGTGAGATCTTGTTTCTACAAAAAATTAAAAAATTAGCTGGGCATAGCGGCATGTGCCTGTAGTCCTAGCTACTCAAAAAGATGCGGCAGGAGAATGGCATGGGTCCCCAGGAGTTCGGAGCTACAGGGAGTGTTGATTGTACCACTGCACTGCAGCCTGGGTAACAGAGCAAGACTCAGACTCTAACAAAATGAAAAAGAAAAGATGTCGATCCCTATCATTTTTTCTATTTTCTTATTTTTCTCTTACTTTTTAAATTTAAATTTATTTCTATTTATTTATTTATTTATTTATTTTTGCCTAGGCTGGAGTGCAATGGCACAATCTCAGCTCATTCAACATCTGCCTCCTGGGTTCAAACGATTCTCGTGCCTCAGTTTCCCAAGTTGCTGGAATTACAGGCATGCCACCACACCTGGCTAATTTTTTCCATTTTTTAGTACAGACAGGGTTTCACCATGTTGGCCAGGCTTGTCTTGGACTCCTGTCCTCAAGTGATCTGCCTGCCTCGGCCTCCCAAAGTGCTGGAATTACAGGCATGAGCCACCGCGCCTGGCTTCTCTTACTTTAATAAAATATTTGTGTATAGCCAAATAATGGAAAATGCATCAAGGAATAGCTAAGATCAGCGATCATGACTTGAAAGGAGCCACCTGACACGTTAGAGTGCCCATGTCTTCAAGCTGCTGATGTTGAATATTATCAGTCTTTGTGATCTTTGCTAATTTGATGGGTAAAATTTATGTCTATTCTGTTCTGTATTTTTTCTTAATAATGAAGTTAGGGACTTTTTGTTTTGGTTTGTTTATTGATCATTTTCTGTCTTTGTAAATTGACTGCTCCTGACTTTTGTCCAATTTTCTTTTAAAAAATCATTTTTGGAGTTCTTTATACTAAGTTCTTAAAGCTTTGTGTTTATGGTTCAAACTTCTTTGCTGATTATTATTTGCCTTTAACTTTGTGGCATCTTTTATTGTACAGAAGCTTACAATTTATTTTAGACAAATTTGTCAATTTTTTCTTTTATAGCTATTTCATGTACTTACAAAGGTGATTACAGACACTAGGAGACAAATACATTGTATTATCTAGAATATTTTATATTTTATTTTTAATATTAAAATTTGTAATCAACCTGGAATATTTTTGTACATTGTACGTGGCAGAAATCTATTTTATTAAGTTTTCAAAAAATCCAACTGATTATTACATCTTTTATTGACCAATACATTCTTTCTCTATTAATTTGAAATATTATCACATCATTTATTGAACAATACCTTCTTTCTCTATTAACTTGAAATATACTTTCATTTTATTTTTAAATTTTGATGCATAGATGATCAAAATTGATGATTATTATACTGATCTAATTTTGTATCAAAACCACACTTTATTTTTTTATAGTTCATTGTAATATCCGGTCGAGTAAATTTTCACATTTCAAAAAGTAAAATCATTTTAATTACATTAACTTCATAAATTTGACATCTTTACAGCATTGGGTTTTCTCATCCAGAAATATGTCTCCTCATTTATCACAATTTTCTTTTATATTCAATAGTACATTTAGGACTTACACATTTCTTGTTAATTCTATATTTGGATATTCAGTAATTTTCTTTGCAATTATAAGTGTGATCTTGCCATTAACTGTATCTGCAATGGGTACAGTATCTCTTTCATTTTTTTTTTTTTTTTTTGAGACGGAGTCTCGCTGTGTCGCCCAGGCTGGAGTGCAGTGGCCGGATCTCAGCTCACCGCAAGCCCCACCTCCCGGGTTTACGCCATTCTCCTGCCTCAGCCTCCCGAGTAGCTGGGACTACAGGCGCCCGCCACTGCACCCGGCTAGTTTTTTGTATTTTTTAGTAGAGACGGGGTTTCACCGTGTTAGCCAGGATGGTCTCGATCTCCTGACCTCGTGATCCGCCCGTCTCGGCCTCCCAAAGTGCTGGGATTACAGGCTTGAGCCACCGCGCCCGGCCCAGTATCTCTTTCTTATCTTCTTCTAGTCTTAGCTTTTTGTATTCTATTCATCTTTTGTAAGCACCTTAAATCTTTTTTATAACATGTGGCATACAGTTAGGTTTAAAAATATTTTAACAATGCTGTAATGTCCATATTTTGCTGAAAAGTTTAATGTGACATGAACAGTCTTTTTTTTTTTTTTTTTCACTCTAAGGAAATAAGTACTGGTTGACTCTCCACAGAATCTTTCTTTCTTTCTTTTTAAGTTTGCTTTTGAGAGTAGAGTTTGGTTTCAGGTCTCTGGTACAAAGGAACTACTTCTTGGGGGGAGAAAACCAAAACAAAATTATGCCAAACTATCCCCTAAGTAGCATTTGCTTGCTGTGTTGTAGTGTTCTGGACAGTTTCTTGAGTCATTATAAGCATTTTGCATTATTTTTCTGTTCTAAAATCTTGCCGTTCGTTACACAACAGCTGCTTGGATTTCCTGTTTAGGTTTCAGCACATCCGTGCAGCAAGACAGGGTTGAGAAACATTCCCTCCGAGAGATCATAGCTGTGCAGCTGAGTGGGTAGTGATGTCCGACTCTGAGGTGGAAACTCCAGAGGAGAAGCAGTGTTGAAGGAGAAGATCCTGGACTCTTTGAGGTGGTAGGGAGACATCTATATATCTGGAACTCAGAGGAGATATAGACTGGAGATTTGCGATTAATAGTTAGCATGTTGATGGTAATTAAAGTCATGGTACTGATGAATGTATATAGGGAAAGAATGTAAGGTGAGAAGAGAAGAATCTGTAGACCTGAAGTTTAAAGATGCTTAGTGTTTAAAGGTCAGGGAAAAGAGGACAAAGGAGAACAAAAAATAACAAAGTGATTGGAAAAAGAGAAAGAAGAGATTTTATAAAAAACCTAAAGAGGGTATATTTGAGGAAGGAGGATATATTGTTTATAGTATTGATTATTTCTGAAAGGCCACATGTTATAAGGACAGAGAATGTCAAATGCATTAAGCAATTTGAGGACGGTCTTCCTGTCATCTACCAGTTAGTTCAGGTATTCAACAAGCACTGCTAGAGCATTTTGAAAGATCATGAAGACACTGGATAAGGGCAGGCACTTTTGATAGAGAAATGGAATCCAGAGAGGAATCTGAGTATGTTGCTTGTACTTGAACCTAAATAAAAATCACAGGCCTGCTGTACTTAAATCATGACTTGCCCTGAGAAGGATCTTTTTGGGAATATAGGGAAGCATAGGACATGGATATGCTTCCTTCTTCAAGATGTTACAATCTCACTGGAAAGAGAAGGCATAAATGCAATTTAAATAATACAAGGTGACCATGTAGGATATGCCCCAAGGTAGCATTTGATTAATACCTAGAAAATAAGCACTGTTCATTAAGATTTTATTCCAGGTGCTTTATATACATCTTATTTAATCTCAACCAGCAAAGTGTAGGTTCATAGATGAGAAAATTGACATTTGCTAGATTATGACATAAGTAAGGGGTTGAGGATCTATCTGATGCCAAGTATACACTTTTCAACTCTGCCACGTTCTTTTTCTTTTCTTTTCTTTTCTTTTTCTTTTTCTTTTTTTTTTTGAGACAGAGTTTGACTCTGTCACTCAGGCTGGAGTGCAGTGCTGTGATCTTGGCTCACTGAAACCTCCGCCTCCTGGGTTCAAGTGATTCTCCTTCCTCAGTCTCCCAAGTAGCTGGGATTACAGGTGCCTGCCATAGTGCCCAGCTAATTTCTGTATTTTTATTAGAGATGGGGTTTCAGCATGTTGGCCAGGCTGGTCTCAAACTCCTGACCTCAAGTGATCTGCCCACTTGGCCTCCCAAAGTGCTAGGATTACAGGTGTGAGCCACTGCACCTGGCCTCTGCCACTTTCTTTCTTAATGGCTCAGTGCTTTTGAAAAGTAAATAGAGTGTTTTGGCAACATTTCCTATTTTCCCTTGATCTGAAATACTGCTGGAATTATATCTGTTATACCAAACTATGGTCTATAGCAGTGATTCTCAAACTGTGGAGGACTCCTGGGCACCCTTGAACACTTTCAGCAGGGTCTCAAGGTCAAACTTATTTTTCCTAGTAACAATAAGATGTTACTTCCTTTTCTACACTGTGCTGACGTTGTCACTAATGGTGCAGAAGCAATGGAAGGTGAAACTGCTGGTGCCTTACTACAAATCAAGGCAGTGACACCAAACTCTAATGGTGGTCACTGTATTTCTTCTTCACTGACACACTCTCACAATAGGAAAAAACAACAAAAAAAATCCCAACAGAACAACCTAGTTTTGCTTGAGGATTTCCTTGATGAAACAGTGAAAATTATTAATATAGCAAAACATTAACATGGGAGTGCATGTATTTTGAGTATTCCAGGTGATCAAATAGGAAGTACTAAGAAAGCACTTCTGCTCTAGTGTGAAGTCTGATAGTTGTTGATATGGTTAGGCTTTGTGTCCTCACCCAAATCTCATCTTGAATTATAATTCCCACAATCCCCACATGTCAAGGGAGAGACCAGGTGGAAGTAATTGGATCAAGGGGAGGTTCCCCCATGCTGTTCTCATGATAGTGAGTGAGTTCTCACGAGATCTGATGGTTTTATAATTGTTTGGTAGTTCCTCCTGCATTCATTCTCTTCCTGCCACTTTGTGAAGAAGGTGCCTTGCTTCCTCTTTTCCTTCCACCATGATTGTAAGTTTCCTGAGGCCTCCCCAGCCATGAGGAACTGTGAGTCAGTTAAACCTCTTTCTTTTATAAATTACCCAGTCTTGGGAAGTTCTTTAGAGCAATATAAAAACAAACTAATACAGTTGTCTTAAGGAAAATATAGGTGGTCGCTTGAGTTCTGAGATGAGCCAACTTTTTTTTCATGGAAAAGCATTTTTACTTGAAAGACTGAGAAACAACATGGTTTTCAGACTCAGACATTTGGTAGACATTTTCTTGAAAATGAAGAATGTGAGCCCACAACTTTCAAGCAAAAATATCAGCATTTCTTGCTAGTGATATATTTTAGCTTTCAGGCAAAAAGTATAAGTTCAGAAAACTTTTGTTTACCACCATAATCTTGACAGCTTACCAACAGTAAGAGTTTTCTTATGATAAAAATTGGTAGTGACAGTGGCAAATGTTACTTTCTGATATTGTGTGATGAAATATGTCAACAGTTACAAGATATGCATAACTTAGTAGATCAGTATTTTTCAAATGTTTGGTGCATGATTATGCATGGATCATGCATGAATAAAAGATCCATTGAAAGTGTGAAATAGACCAATGGGGTTTAATGCAAGTATATGGAAAAGTTCACTAACATGGTTTCAGATTCTATATCGCAACTAATTTTAAGAAGTTACCATTTGTTGAGTTTTAATATAATATAAAAAATGTTCACAATGATATAAAAGGGCAATTATAATACTCCTTCATTTTCAACTACGAATCAGTGTCTGAATACATTCTTTTCTTATACTTTTCTAAAATATTTAACAGCAGCTTGAATGCAGAAGCAGAGATGAGAATCCAGTGTCTTAAGCCAGATATTAGAGATTTGCGAAAGTATAAAACAGTACTACTCTTCTTACTCTTTTTAGGGTCATGAAAATATAGTTATTTTTACAAAAATTTTATAAAAAGAACATGCTATGAATTATTGTTATTTTACTTAATACATATTTAAAAATTTCTCAATTTTAGTTTTTAATAATGGAAAAAACCCAAAAACTCTTTGGTGTCCTAAATAATTTTTGAGTGTAAGGTGATCCTGAAGCCAAATTTTTGAGATGTACTAGTTTATATCCACAGACAGAGGTAGTAGAATTAAAGTGGTTAGGAGGCTCTGTCCAGTTTTTATTAGTGCTGGGCTGTTCAGATGGAATATATTCTATGGATCCATCTTCAAGTTCACGGATTCTATTCTCTGTCATCTCTACTTTTGAACTCACTTAGCAAGTTTTTTTTCTTTTTTTAAAATTAATTTTTTTTATTATACTTTATGTTCTAGGGTGCATGTGCGCAACCTGCAGGTTTGTTACATATGTATACATGTGCCATGTTGGTGTGCTGCACCTATTAACTTGTCATTTATATTAGGTATATCTCCTAATGCTATCTCTCCCCCCTCCCCCCACCACTTAGCAAGTTTTTTATTTTTGTTATCATATTTTTCAGTTCTATAATCCTCATTTGGCTTAATAAATATTTCCTGGGATTTTCCATTTTTTCATTTGTTTCAAGTGAAATTGTAAATGATTATTGAAGGATTTTTATAATATCTTCTTTAAAGTCCTCGGCAGATGATTCCAACCTCTGATTCATCTTGGTATTGGTGTTTGTTGATTGGCCTTGGTATAATAGATGATTTTCAAAAAATTGGCATGGTGGTTCATGCCTGTAATCCCAGCACTTTGGGAGGCCGAGGCGGGCAGATCACCCAAGGTCGGGAATTCGAGACCAGCCTGACCAACATAGAGAAACCTTGTCTCTATTAAAAACACAAAATTAGCCGGGCATGGTGGCGGGCGCCTGTAATCCCAGCTACTAGGGAGGCTGAGGCAGGAGATTCGCTTGAACCTGGAAGGTGGAGGTTGCGGTGAGCCGAGATCGTGCCATTGCACTCCAGCCTGAGCAACAAGAGCAAAACTCCGTCTCAAAAAAAAAAAAAAAAAAATTGTATCCTAGACATTTTGATTATTACAGGGATCCTTGATCCTGTCTAAACCTTCTAATTTGGCGAAATCTGCTTAGATTTGGCATATGTGTTCTTGGGCTACTTTTGCGGGCGTTAGTTCCAATGGTGTCGGTGTAGTTTCCTAGGCCCTTGCAACGTCACTGTCCTTTGTTTTTTCGGGTACTGTTGAGGCTGCTGCTCAGTCGCTGCTGGCGCCACCTGCAGGGGGCAGAAGGTACTTCCCTAGTAGACCTGGGGTCACTGAGTGATCTTGGTGGTCACTTTGTGGCCTGATTGTGCTGCTGGCTGGAAGACAGGGAGACGCAGAGCTTTGCTAAGGCTGCCTCAGTGCCTAGGTGTGGAGTGAGGTCTGAGACATCCCTGGATGTCACTGTTGCCCCTTTTGCAAGTGGAGAGGACCATCCACCAAAGGTCTGGCTGTGGAGCAGGGTCTGGGAGGTCCCAGGACTTTCTTGATGGGGCTGCAGCCAGATCCGACTGCCTGCTGGGGCCCAGCATGTGCAATGGGAACTGGACCAGCTCCAAGCTTCCACTACGGGATCAAACTGCTTGCAGGGGCCTCATTTGTGGGGCAAGGATTAGGGGCCCTCTTGTCCTAGTTTTGGGGTGTGGTGTGCAGTGATAAAAAGAAAATCCAGGAATCTCACCATGTAGTCATTCCTCAAGCCCTGAAACCCATAGCCAGTCTACCTTCTTCCATTCGTCTTTCTATTATTTTATCATTGTCTGCTGGACAATTTCAAGGGTATTTAGTTAAATTTAGAGGGAAGGACCAGGGAAAAGTGTGTCTACATGATCTTGTTTTAGAACTAGATATCACTGCTTATGTTTTGTTAAAAAATTAAAAATTTAAAACATAAAAATGGAAACAACTGGCAACGTAGGTTAACTTTTGACATAGGTGGTCATCGTAAGTGTTTTTATAACATGTTTGTTTATTTCTATAGGAATTATGTTGGAATATGAAAAACATGGAGAATTAAAGACGAAGTCGATAGATTTGCTTGATCTTGGTCCCAGGTGAGTTAGCTGTAGGATTCAACAAGTAAATGTTCACTGGGAAAGCCTTGACACAGAGTGATGTGTGGATGAACTGCAGAAACTGCAGATAATACATTGTTTTTAAAAAATTGTTCTTCTGTGGTGTGTCAGTTTCTGTTTGTTTCAGGGAGTTGTACCTGAGGCTCTTGCTGAATGAAAAGGAAGTGGGAAAAGGGTCATTGCCCTTTTCTTTTTTTCTAAGGTCTTAAAAAAATAAATCTTTTAGTTTATAATTTTAGAGAGGCTGTGAAGGTAGAGTTTCCACACCCCGTTTCCCCTGATGTTAACATCTTAGATTAGTGAGGTACATTTATTAGGATTAATGAACCAGTGTGATACCTAATTAATAGCTAAGGCTCACTTTATTCAGTTTTTCGTAGTTTTTCCCTAATTCCTTACTTCTGTTCCAGGATTCCATCCAGAATCCCACATGACATTTAGCCATCATGTGTCCTTAAGCTTCCCTAAGCTGCGACAGTTTCTCAGACTTCCCTTATTTTTGCTGACCTTTACTTTCTTCTTTTTTTTTTTTTTGAGACGGAATTTTGCTCTCGTTGCCCAGTCTGGAGTGCAGTGGCATGATCTCGGCTCACTACATCCTCCGCCTCCTGAGTTTAAGCGATTCTCTGCGCCCAGCCAGTGACCTTTACATTTTTGAGAAGTACTTGTTACTGAGTTTTAAGAATATTACTGAGCTTGTTATTTTCTTATTAAATACTTCTTTGGGCTGACTGCATATGTTCCTCCTCATTAATTGCCATGGGGCAAAAACAAGGAGCCCTAAGCGCTATTACTGAAGCTTGGTATGAGCCCAGAGGAAACCCTTGTGATGTAATAATGCCCAGAGTTCATTCTCTTTAGGAAATCTAATGCAAATAGCTGGGCATGGTTGCTCACACTTGTAATTTCAGCACCTTAGGAAGCCGAGGCAGCACAGTCACCTGAGGTCAGGAGTTCGAGACCAACCTGGCCAACATGGGGAAACCCTGTCTCTACTAAAAATACAAAAATTAGCCAGGCATGGTGGCGCATGCCTGTAGTCCCAGCTCTTCAGGAGGCTAAGGGAGGAGAATCGCTTGAACCCAAGAGGCAGAGGTTGCAGTGAGCTGAGATCGCGCCACTGTACTCCAACCTAGGTGACAAAGTGAGACTCTGTCTTCAAAAAAAAAGAAATCTCATACAAAACTCCACTTCAAGGCCAAGGCCAAGTGTGGTGGCTCACACCTGTAATCCCAGCACCTTGGGAGACCAAGGCAGGAGGATCACTTCAGGCTAGGAGTTTGAGACCAGCCCAGGCAACACAAAATAGCAAGACCCTGTCTTTGTAAACAAACAAACAAACAAACAAAAATCCTACTTCAAGAGCGAGTCAGACTAGTGATTATCCTGTGAGAGCCTAAGTTCAGATAAGGTGAAAATAATCTCAATGGGTGAAAATTGCAAAAGAAACAAAACAAAAATGTTGTGTTTTAGGTTTGTGGCCTGAGACTGTAAGCGAAAGGACCTGTCTGATATGGGCTACTCTCTAGTTTTATAATGAGTCCACTTGGCACCATAGCTGATGAGACAGGGGCTCTCTCAATCCTGGAACTGCTGCCACTTGAGAGGTTTGGTGATTCTGGGAACACCTGTCTAGGGTGGGGATGGGGCATGGCTCAGAGGATGGTGGTCTATGTAGGGTCCAAGTCTTATTTCAGGTGCTTGGCACAAAAAAGGTAGTCAATTGATTTTTTTTTAAAGTCAAAGAATAAACAGTGGCACAGATAGTGTCATTGAATACAACAGTCTTTGTTATTTTCAGGAACAGTGAGGCCTAATATCAAACCCAACCTGTAATTTTTATAAATGGAACATGTTACTGATTTGTGTGATTATGCTAGCATGCAGAAAGTTTCTTTGTTAGACATTTGTTTATTTAGTCAGCAATTATGTACATGTGCCTTCAACATATATTTAAGAATCTAATCTGGGTTAGATTCTATAAGAGGCTATAAAGGTATTAATTAACCCCTAGACTTGATAGGCTTTTTGTCTAGTTTGAGAAACAACTTGTGCAGCATCGGATATCACACAAGTGGTACAGATAAGCTTCTATATGAGAGAATAACCTCCAGCTAGACATTCCGCAAAACCACAGATTTTTATATTTTAAAAGTATGAATTATTAGGTGATTTCAAAAAGGACTTGTGGGCTCTGACTCCAGGCACTCAACACTTTGAAGGGCTTCATATTAGCTATAGTCATTCAATCGTGCTATGCTTTCCTGAAGAGATGTAAGGTGTTAGCCACTCATAAACATGAACTTTTGGTGATAGGAGAAAGTAAATAAATGTCTCAAAAAAGTATGAATTTTGTTTCTAGTTTTTGCAAGAATCTGGAAGTATTGTGCCTGTAAAAACACTGGCACCGTAGATGACATGCTGGAATTATTGCATGAAAATCCTACAGGGTTGGAGTGTTTAGGTTATTTGGTTAATTTGGATCTCGCAAGGAAATCTGTTTTTATACAAGTTATTGAAAACTTTTCAAAGGAGCATTTTTACCCTTTTAATTCTTATGAAATTAATTATCTTTTTGATGATGGAATATCTCAGGGTTTATCCAAGTCATTATTATGGACGGTCCCTGGTTCATTTTTGTTCAAAATATTCACTCTTACTCTAATAGATTATGTTTCTTGAGAGCTGGGACCATATCTTTTACACACCCAGTGCTAAAGCAATAGTACCAACTCAATAAATGTCAATTGAATGAGCAGGTTCCTAGCTCAGTGCCTTGCACAAAACTGGAGCTTAATGTTTGTTGATGGGGTGAAGAGGGGGATATTTATCAGGGGCCACATTCATGGGAAGTGGATACTGAGACAGAGGTGGGTGAGTCAAAGGTTTATTGGGCAGTGACACTTGTGACAGTCCAGGGCATGAAGCAGAAGCAGTATCAGGCAGGAGGAGCCATCTGACCTCGATGAAGGAGACAGGACAACAGAATCTCTGCCAGTCTGGAGGAGCTCAGGAGCAAGACTTGCCAGCTAGAGGAATGCCTCACAGGGAGAAAAGGCCAGGCTCTTGCTCTGCCCCTGCTCAGCGGTGGACGGAGAGCCCCAAGAGAAGAGGCAGCCCTGGCCTGGAATGCCAAGGTGCAGCCTGAAAGAGCTGCAGCTAGAAGCTGTCAGGCAACAAAGCTCCAAGCCTGACGCTGGGCCTGAGTTCTTTCTTAAAGGTGGGGGAACCTGCATAGTGCATCTTCTAGACACGTGTGTGACAGGACTTGTAAAATGGCTCTATTTTGGATGCTTCATGGTGTATATACATTGAAACCTTTTTTGAATGAATATTATTCTGTACCAGCAACATTTTCAGAATTTCTGTGAATTATTTGAATACTAGAGGAAATTTGAATCTATCTGTATATTTTTCAGACCAGTTATCTTTCAGGGAAATAATATTTTAGTCCATAATAAATATTAATATTAGTCTTATGATTCTTTAAATTTATGGGTTAGGCATTTTTCTCTTTTCCTAAAAATATTTTAAATCAAATCTTTCTGAACCTCAGTTTCTTCATCTCTAAAATAATTACGATAAAAGCATTACACTAGCAAATTATTACAGGATTAAATAAGAGAACATGTGTAAAGTGAAAAGTATGATGCTGGGAACGTTCAATACATGTTCATTCAAAAGAGACAGGAAAGAAGGAAAAAGAGTTCATGTTCAGAACTAGTACGGACTAGGCCTTCCTAGGTGTCTTCATTCGTTTTGTGCTGCTATAACAAAAAAGACCTGAGACGGGATTATTTATTTCTCACAGTTCTGTCTTGGAAATCCAAGGCCCCCGCAGGTTTGATGTCTGGTGAGGGCAGCACTCTGCTTCCGGGATGGCATCTTGATGCTGTGTCTTCACATGGCAGAGGGCAGAAGGGCAAAAGGGATGAACTCTCTTTGTCAAGGGCATCTAATCCCATTCAGGGCATCTAATCCCATTCAGGAGGGCTCCACCATTGTGACTTAATTACCTATTCAGGCCCCACCTCTTAATGCTGTGACATTGGTGAACATGTTTCAGCATGAATTTTAGAGGGGACACAAACATTCAAACCACAACACTAGGCGAGAACATTAGACTCTTGGCACAGCCTCCATGAAACAAGCCTTAGCTTTGGAAAAATGTGTTTTAGAAATTCCAAGCTTCTTGCTTTCCTGCCATCATCTATAAGCTTCTTGCTTTCCTGCCATCATCTATTTACTGACTTATGTGATCCCCCCACCCCCCCCCGATATCTCTTGGGAAAGATAATGATGTTTTTGACATTTTATAAGTGTGCTTCATGAAACAATACAATCAATTCTTCATGTAATAAAGATATATGCAAATTTTGACATAAAATAAAAGAAACTTTTTTTTTGGGTGAATTTCAGTACTGATGTCAGTGCTTTAGTAGAAGAAATCCAGAAGGCAGAACCTCTAATCACAGCTTCACGAACAGAGCAAGTCAAACTTTTGATACAGAGGTTACAAGAGAAACTCGGCCAGCACAGCAATCACACATTCTATCTTTTTAAGGTAATGGATTTACAAAAATATCAGATAGAAGAATTTCAGTGAAATGATTGATATTTTATTTATTTTTCTTTCTCTAAAAATATTTTTCCATGAAAAATGCATGTCAGTGATTGACTGTAGTGCCTCACATGTTTGCTAAGATTGTCCCAATAATTATTTGTTAAATGAATGAGTGAAATCCAAAACACTTATTTCTTGAGAGGTTAAATAAAGATTTCAGCTCCTCATATAATGATAAATTTAAAGGGTTATTATTAAGATAGTTTTAAGTTATGGAATAAGTAAAGCTTTTTTCTAGTTAAAGTAACATTAAGAAGTGTTTTATGACAAATCAACATTTCATATTTTCTGCTTTCATGTGAACTAAACCATATTTCAGTAAATTATTTATTGGGCATATAATTTTAATGTGATGTAAATATGCTTTTTAAATAGTTTTTTTGATGATTAAATATAGCAAATATAGTCATTTCGTACTTCAAGAAAAGCTTTTAATTTTCCTTTGTCATTATCTTAGAATTACTTCATATTACACTGCTTTTATCTTTTATGATTTAAATATAATTATGATAATAAAATATAATTATTAGTTATATACTCACCTGATACAAAATATCCAGGCATTTGCTTCTGGAAGAAGAAATTATAGTTGTGTAACATTTCTTTGTCCAGCAGGTGGCACTGTTTAATTTCAAATACGAGCTATATAACAAGCATGTCTCATAATTTATTCTCCAAAGGGAATATTTTTGATAGTGAAAGTACATGCTATTAATAGTTACATTTTGGTAACAGACATAACTTGGACTGTCCCAGCCCAGCCAATCACTCTTAATAGACTGTCCAATCTATGTATATGCGTTCAACAAATATTCATGTAACATTCACTGTGTGTTAGATGTTGTAGGGATTGAAAGATAAAGAAGACATATTCTGACTCTAAAGGAGCTTCAGGATTCATAAAGTAATAATACATTGTCAAATCTTTATTGAAACATATTTAGTGTATTGCCTATATACCCAGTCTATACATATGTACAAACCACATGCCTTATGTAAAAGAAAATGTTACCAATTAGTGCCATCAATAAGATACCACATAGCACTAATTGGTATCACTTAGTGGTATCAATAAGATGCCACATAGCACTGTCTAAAGGTAAATCTGATGTATAATTAAGACAAAATTGAATGTCTTCATATTTGGTTTGAAGTTATAACTAACAAATTAAATTTAATTTGGCTTGAGTCTAAAAAATGGTGTTTTCTTTCACTGAAGGTTCTCAAAGCACATATATTGCCACTGACTAACGTTGCACTTAACAAATCGGGCTCATGGTAAGATTCTCTTTTTGTATCTAATTTTTAGCAATGAAACAAATTTCTGTGTTTATCAAAGATTCCAGTTTGCTAAGTACATAATACATTCATTTTTCTGATTTCAGTACCCTCTTGGATATTGAGGAGAAATATAAGCCCTTTCTCCCACTATTCTAATCCAAGTTTTCTGTCATATTCGTGCCACAGTGAATGGGAGGCATATTGGATTCTCAGCCAATGTAGCTTGTGAAGAACTCAACTCAGGAATGAGTCGGGCAGGGTGGCCTCATGTATAACTTGATTGGTTGTGATCAGTCTATTCAGAGCAGGCGTTTTCCATCTAGGTCAGTGATTTGGGGTATGGCGAACAGCAGCTGCAAGTCTCTATTGAGAGCATGGCTGTGATCAGCTTGGGAGCTGACATGCTAGGTAGCAGACATGAGGGAAAAGCCTCCTCTTGACCTACAGACATAAAATAAACATAAAATAGACATACAATAAGCAGTTTTCCAGGACTTCCATAATAAAGTAGCACAAACCGAGTGGCTTACACAACCAAAATTTATTGTGTCACAGTTGTGGAGGTTAGAGGTCAGAGGTCAAGGTGTCATCAGGGTCAGTTCCTTCTGAGGCTGTGGGAAAGAAGCTGTTCCACAGTTCCTGTAGCTTCTGGTGGTTTGCCGGCCATCTTTGATGTGGAGAAGCACATCAAAGCTCTGCTCTCACCTTCACATGGTTTTCTCTGTGCGTGTCTGTGTCTATATGGCCTGTTCTTATATGGACGTATTGAATTAGGGCCCACCCTACTGCGGCATGATCTCATCCTAATTTAACTAATTCTTTTTTTTTTTTTTTTTTTTTTTTAAGAGGAAGTTTCACTCTTGTTGCTTAGGCTGGAGTGCGTGGCGTGATCTTGGTTCACTGCAACTTCCAGCTGCCAGGTTCAAGCGATTCTCCTGCCTCAGCCTCCTGAGTAGCTGGGATTACAGGAGCCTGCCACCACGCCCAGCTAATTTGTTGTATTTTTAGCAGAGATGGGGTTTCTCCATGTTGGTCAGGCTGGTCTCGAACACCTGACCTCAGGTGATCTGCCCGCCTTGGCCTCCCAAAGCACTGGGATTACAGGCGTGAGCCACCACGCCCAGCCCTAACTTAACTATTAATAATTATATCTGCAATGACCTTATTTCCAAATAAATTCATATTCTAAGGTTTGGGGGATTAGGACTTCAACATATAAATTTAGAGGGCTTATATTTCAACCCATAAAAGTATCTATAGTACATATGTGTATAGTTGCAAATGTGCGTTTGCATCTATCCAAAGGTAGAGAAAATCTGTGGGAGAAGATGGTAGAAGGAAAATACCGAAGAGAATTCAAAGATACTTTGTCTTGTCAACCTGCCTGTTTAGTTGAGTTTTGCTATTAGACTTTTCTTCACCTTTTCTTGTTACCACTTGACATTCAGACTGGCTTTTCAATTTTGTGGATTGTTTTCTGTGCTGGGGAAATATATTTTTGTTATACTTTTGAAGCGATATTTTGATTTCAGAGATATTTTGAAAAGAAAATCTCTTTCCTAATTGAATATTGAAGGAATGATTAAGATGCTGCTATTTTACATTATACTTGACTCACTATTCCTGTAGAAGAATGTTAAAGGAATCATTCGTTTATTAAACAGAATATAGGCCGGGTATGGTGGTGCACACCTATAATCCCAGCACTTTGGGAGGCCGAGGCGGGCAGATCACGAGGTCAGGATTTGGAGACCAGCCTGGCCAACATGGTGAAACCCCATCTCTACTAAAAATAAAAATAAAAATTAGACAGGCATGGTGGTGTGTCTCTAATCCCAGCTATTCAGGAGGCTGAGGCAGGAGAATTGCTTGAACTCGGGAGGCAGAGGTTGCAGTGAGCTGAGATCATGCCACTGCACTCTGGCCTGGGCGATAGAGCAAGACTCTGTCTCGGGGGTGGGGTGGGGGTGGGGGTGGAACAACAGAATATATCACAATTTACATATTGTTCTCAATTTAACTTTTTATTCTGCACACATGATTTCCATTGTAAAAAGCATAATAGGCCAGGTGTGGTGTGTCACACCTGTAACCCCAGCACTTTGGGAGGCTGAGGCAGGCGGGTCACCTGAGGTCAGTAGTTCAAGACCATCCTGGCCAACATGGTGAAACCCCATCTCTACTAAAAACAGACACAAAAATATAGCCAGGCATGGTGGTGGGTACCTGTCATCCCAGCTACTCAGGAGTTTGAGGCAGAAGAATCACTTGAACCTGGGAGGCAGAGGTTGCAGTGAACCGAGATCATGCCATTGCACTCCAGCCTGAGTGGCAGAGCGAGACTCCTTCTCAAACAAACAAACAAATAGTATAATAAATAGAGTTATTATCCTGCAGGTAAAACATGAAGTGTTTATTAACACACTGCCATTCTTCCCTGCAACACGTTTATATTCCTTGTGTTAGCTTTATCACAGGAAGCTACGATCGGACGTGCAAGCTCTGGGACACTGCGTCTGGAGAGGAGCTGAACACCCTGGAGGGCCACAGGAATGTGGTTTATGCCATAGCATTCAACAATCCTTACGGGTGTGTTCATCCTTTCACGTATTTGTTCATTAATTCATTTATTCATCCCTCCATCTGCTTGGGGAGAAAGGGAAGCAGACAAGAGGTCTAAATTGACTGAGTGCTTGGTATGTGCTTTGGAAGCCTTTTAAATGCCTCCTTCAATGCTTAAAGGGGTCTTTGGGTTACCTATCACCATCCTCATACAGAATACAAGGTTTAAGGCCAGGCGCGGTGGCTCACGCCTGTAATCCCAGTACTTTGGGAGGCCGAGGTGGTGGGTCACTTGAGCTTAGGAGTTTGAGACCAGCCTGGCCAACGTGGTGAAACCCCATCTCTACTAAAAATGCAAAAATGAGCTGGGCTAATGTATGTACTGTATGGTGGCGCATGCCTGTAGTCCCAGCTACTCGGGAGGCTGAGGCAGGAGAATCACTTGAACCCAGGAGGCGGAGGTTGCAGTGAGCTGAGATTGCAACACTGCACTCCAGCCTGGGCAACAGAGTGAGACTCTGACAAAAAAAAAAAAAAAAAAAAAATACAAGGTTCAAGTATGCTTCCAAGGACCGCATGGTAGTAAAGAGAAGAGCTGGAATTCATGCTCAGCCAAGACTTGACTCTCAACCCTTGGAAGTTCCGACAGGCACTGACTATTGATGTTCACAGCCCTGGGCTCGTCCCTCTGGGAGAATGTGACATACACACACAGCATGGTTTACTTCATTTAGAAGTTAATTTACAGTCTTGCCAGGCAGGAAAAAAAACGTGTGTGGCAACATGCCAACATGCTAAATAACAGTACCAAGTACAACAGAAGTATTTTTAAACCAACCTCTAGATAATTGACAGGAGATTACCCAGTGTCCTCTATTCTTCCTCACGACACACTGCTGATTCCCATGGCACCCTGAGCATCTGTAGCAATGAAGATACCCACTGGAATGGGCATTCTCCTCCCACTGGTTAGGTTCTAAACTGATCAAGAGTTAGTTGTATTTGTCGACCAATGTGCTTATATTGGTTGTGCTTTCAATTGTAATTGTGTAACATAACATGTAATTTAACTAAATATTACATAAACTAATAAAATATGAGTGGAAAAGAAACCTGGTCTTTTCTAGGGAAGCACAGATAAGGCAAATCTTGGAAAAATTGTTTCACAACTAAATGAAGTTGTGGCTGAGATCAATGTTCAATTGGAAAGCATACTGTCAAAATCTAGAAAAATTCTGCACTCAGATTGTTCTGCACATATGTTTAAGTTCTTTAAGTTCTCATTCCACTTGCAAGAAAAGAAAACTAGATATTGTAGAGGTTTGATAACATTTCTGAGAGACAAATGGTGAACTCCACTTAGCTGACACATAATCAAAGAAAGACAGTGCCCTCTTGTGAAAAGATTGGCAAATAAATATATATTTATATCTAGTGGAGTATACATTTTTTAGACAAGCATGTATGTTTTCATGATTGCACCTGCTAAATGAATTTTTCCATAGATGAAGCTGGTTCTATAAATGTGGCTCATTTACTATAGTGTTATGATGACTAGAACAAAACAGTAAATGATTTAACAATTAAGAGAAGAGATCACTGTGATTTCTCCTGGTGAGAGTCTTTAGAGATGGTGTGAGCCGAAAGCGGAAGCCAGAAGGATGAAGGTGGTGAGCAGTGGAGAGGACTCATGGAGCAAAGAGACCTCAGCAGCTCAGTGTTTCAAGGGGGGGATTCATCAGGCACACTCAGTGGCCGGTCTCTGCAGCGAGCATTTCATGTTGAGAAACAGAAGTGTGTGAGGTCAGAGCATTCAGTGGAGTTTAAACTCTGTCCTGTAGGACTGAGTTGCCATCAAGGGTTTAGGAACAAAAAGTGGAACAATGAAAGTGATGTTTTAAATGGAAGGATAGCTCTGGCAGAGAGAAGAGGTCAGAGGGTTTGGATGTGAGAAGAAACAGGACACAAGGAGGTCATTTAGGATGCAGATGCGACAATACACTTGTGTTAAAGTAATACACTCATTGCCTGGGTAGGGGCAGAAAGAATAGAGGAATTTCATAAAAATTTGATATACTTAGAATAGATATTTTATACTATAGTTTAGAAACTTGTTATCTAGGTTGCCCATATCATATCTGTAAAAAATGTAATACCCTTTCAAAACATGTTAATTGTGATGGCACCAAACTTAAATTGGTACATTAAAATGATTAAACATTCCAATTAAGTTTTAGAAAGTTTAACTTTGATCTATGCATTTTTATATTCCAGAGAATGACAGTTTTTATAATACCTTATTACACCAGCTTATGAAAAGATAAAGATTTTATTGAAATTATAAATGACACTATTTTACTTCTGGTATAATTCCTACTTTCATTGCAATGCTATTTAAAGGGTATTCTCTATAAATTAACGCCATATCCTTTAATAGTCTACTTAACAAACGTGATGTGTTTGGGTGTCTATCTGAGGATGATGTTTTCTCTTGTTGGAGAGGTGAGGGATACTTTTTGACCCTTCAACTGAATTCTACCAAGAGCCCCTGATGAAAAACCCCCTTGTCCAATCAGTTATCCTCGCCTGATGATTCATGTATGCGTGAATACAGCGTTTCTCATTGCACTTTGGGGTCACTGGGGTTTCAGTAGCATGAATTCAACACAATCACCAAAGAGTAAGAGGGAGAGTGTGTGTGTGTGTGTGTGTGTGTGTGTGTGTGTGTTTATTAGACAGAGAGAGAGAATAAAAAAAACTTCAACCAAATTTACTGTTTATCTGCTTTATACCTTAGGGCAGGTGTAAGCTTTGATTCAATGCAGTAATTCTCAAACACATTGACATGAGACATATTGTTGCGGGAAGTCAGGGACCCCGAACGGAGGGACGGGCCGAAGCCGCGGCAGAAGAACATAAATTGTGAAGATTTCATGGACATTTATTAGTTCCCCAAATTAATACTTTTATAATTTCTTACACCTGTCTTTACTGTAATCTCTGAACATAAATTGTGAAGATTTCATGGACACTTATCACTTCCCCAATGAATATCCTTGTGATTTCCTATGCCTGTCTTTAATCTCTTAATCCCGGCATTTTCTTTGTAAACTGAGGAGGATGAACGTCGCCTCAGGACCCTGTGATTGTATCAACTGCACAAATTGTTTGTAGAGCATGTGTGTTTGAATATGAAATTTGGGCATGTTTAAAAAAGAACAGGATAACAGCGATGTTCAGGGAGCGAGAGAGGTAACTTTGAACTGGCTGCCGGTGAGCCAGACGGAAACAGCTATATTCCTCCTCTTTCATAATAGGAGAAATATCGCTAAATTCTTTTTCTCAGCAAGGAACATCCCTGAGAAAGAGAATGCGCCCTGAAGCTAGGCTTATAGACGGCGCCTTTTTAAGGCGTCCCATTTTTTATGGTCGAAGCCGATGGGATGAAATAAGCCCCGGTCTCCTATAGCGCTCCCAGGATTACTAGGATGGGAAAATTCCCACCTAATAAACTGTGGTCAGACAGGTTATCTGCTCTCAAACCCTGTTTCCTGATAAGATGTTATCAATGACAATGCATGCCCGAAACTTCATTAGCAATTTTAATTTCACCTCATCTGGTGGTCCTGTGATCTCGCCCTGCCTCCATTTGCTTTGTGATATTTTCTTACCTTGTGAAGTATGTGATCTCTGTGACCCACACCCTATTCGTGCACTCCCTCCCGTTTTGAAAATTGCTAATAAAAACTTTCTAGTTTTATGGCTCGGGGAACATCATGGATCCTGCCGACGTGATGTCTCCCCCGGACACCCAGCTTTAAATTTCTCTCTCTTATGCTCTTTCCCTTTATTTCTCAACCCAGCCGAGACACTTAGGAAATAGAAGAGAACCCACGTTAAACATCGGGAGCAGGTTCTCCCAATAAGATATCTTCTATAACGTTCTCCCAATAAGATATCTTCTATAATGTGCTCCCAATAAGATATCTTCTATAACGTTCTCCCAATAAGATATCTTCTATAACGTGGTGTCATGTGGATATAGAGAACAGTTGGTGATAGAATAGATATCAGTCAAGAAACAACAACAACTCCAGACTCATATGTTTGAGGGACAGGAAGGGTGAAAAAAAATTGAGGAAACTGATAAAGAATGCACATAATGAGACCTCATCTCTCCAAAAAAATAAAAAATATTAGCCAAGCATGGTGACATGTACCTGTAGTCCCAGCTACTCAGGAGGCTGTGGTGGGAGGATTGCTTGAGCTCTGGAGGTTGAGGTTGCAGTGAGCTGAGATCGCACCATTGAATTCCAGCCTGGGCAACAGAATACAATTCTGTCTCAAAAAAAGAAAAAAAAAAAAAAGTGCAAGGCTTTGAGCCTTTCTTGAGCACATATTGGAAGACATCAGCAGCTGAAGTAAAATACCCTGGGCTGGATGACAGAGGAGAAAGCCTGGTCAGATATGCTGTTAGGAAGCTTTGGGTGGGTGAGTGTTTGCCAGTACAAGCTGCCCTTCGATCATTGACAAAGAGGGTGCCACTTTGCTTTAGTCTGAGAGACCACATAGACACTACAGAAATATGGGTGTCCTGGGACAAGGGAGAGAATGAAGGCATCAGTGTTAGTCTGGGTAAATATAAATTTCTAGTCTGCTTTAGGATATATGTGTTGGTGAGATCTCTTACACTTTGGGAAAATGAACTTGTGCTGTAAATGATAATCCAATTGAGTGAACATCTTGAAGAGCTGGTATAAAAGACAGATGTAAGCCAGGGTTAAAAGGAAAGGTTTTAGTTCCAAGATCAAAGGCCAAACAGGGTAATCTACTCTTGCTTGTTGGATGTTGACTACAGCCCTGCCCCTCAGTCAATGTGAGAAGCCTCTTAGTTGAAAGTCACTGAAGTCTTTGTATTTCCTTTCTAAGCCCTCTTACAACTGGAATAATATAGGCATTATTTCCTTAAGAGGACAAGCACTGTCTAAATTCTCAAAACCTTATTTACCCATATTTTTAATGGGATTTATCTTTTTTCATTTTTCTTTTACATTCAATGTTATTCTTTTCCATATATTTATTAACAGAATTTTTCTATGTTTACACAGTTCATACTATAAGTTATTTATTTTAATTTGTAAGTAATTTTCTAAACTAAACCTTTTGCTACATTCATTAAAATCATTTTAAAAATTGTTATAATCCCTGTAAACTGGTTCAACCATTGTGGAAAACAGTATGGCGATTCCTCAAGGATCTAGAATTAGAAATACCATATGACCCAGCCATCCCACTACTGGGTATATACCCAAAGGATTATAAATCATGCTGCTATAAAGACACATGCACACGTATGTTTACTGTGGCACTATTCACAATAGCAAAGACTTGGAATCAATCCAAATGTCCATCAGTGACAGACTGGATTAAGATAATGTGGCACATATACACCATGGAATACTATGCAGCCATAAAAAAGGATGAGTTCGTGTCCTTTGTAGGGACATGGATGCAGCTGGAAACCATCATTCTCAGCAAACTATCGCAAGAACAGAAAACCAAATACCGCATGTTCTCACTCATAGGTGGGAACTGAACAATGAGATCACTTGGACTCTGGAAGAGGAACATCACACACCGGGGCCTATTATGAGGAGGGGGGAGGGGGGAGGGATGGCATTGGGAGTTATACCTGATGTAAATGATGAGTTGATGGGTGCTGACGAGTTGATGGGTGCAGCACGCCAACATGGCACAAGTATACATATGTAACAAACCTGCACGTTGTGCACATGTACCCTAGAACTTAAAGTATAATAATAAAAAAAATTGTTATAATCCCAAACAAACATACCTATAACTTTGAAATCTTCAAAATTAAATGTGTAAATTGATACCACTCAAAAATTAGACTTTTATTATCCACTGAAACAAATTTAAGATTGCTTATAGCTTTAGAAGTGAAGTAAATTTTTTACTCATGTGTTAACATCTCTTATCTTAGTTCAGTTTATTATATAATGTGTCTTTTTTTTTAATATTCCACATTTCTTTTAAATCTTAGTGACAAAATTGCCACTGGGTCCTTTGATAAAACTTGCAAACTCTGGAGTGTAGAAACAGGAAAATGTTACCATACCTTCAGGGGTCATACAGCAGAAATAGTGAGTATATTGAACAATTTATTATTATATTTTATGTTACTGTTTCTTTTTAGGATTCTATTATAAAAGTAGTGGGGCTACTTTTATAATTAGTTTTCAAATTCTACCCCGTGTTTTTAGTCTGTCTATATTTATATGGTGGTACCAATACAATTTAAAAATTACTCTAGTTAATATCTTGCAGATTCTATAAAGAATTGTATCCTGTATTGACTAAGTAGACACGTAATATGATACATTTATAAATATAATAACCAATCTTACTTTTTCTTTTTCATTGACTTTTCTTTAAAGTACTGACTCAATGAGGGTCAATTAAGTGATAAAAACAGTTTTTAATATAATTTTTGTTTTGTTTTGTTTTGTTTTGTTTGAGACGGAGTCTCGCTCTGTCGCCCAGGCTGGAGTACTGTGGCCGGATCTCAGCTCACTGTAAGCTCCGCCTCCCGGGTTTATGCCATTCTCCTGCCTCAGCCTCCTGAGTAGCTGGGACTACAGGCGCCCGCCACCTCGCCTGGCTAGTTTTTTGTATTTTTTAGTAGAGACGGGGTTTCACCTTGTTAGCCAGGATGGTCTCGATCTCCTGACCTCGTGATCCACCCGTCTTGGCCTCCCAAAGTGCTGGGATTACAGGCTTGAGCCACCGCGCCCAGCCTTAATATAATTTTTAAACTACTATATGAAATATTTAGGCTGATTGTTCTCTGTGTATCATTAGAGCCCAAATATGCATGAATAGTCTGGTACTTGAAACAGCTTTCACTATTGGGAAGCCCTTTTCCTTGACCAATTCTGAGATGTATCTTATAACAATTAGTGCAATAATTGGCATTCCGTAAGAACAGATGACAGCTCTTAAAAATAAACAGGCTGCTGCTCTTAATGATTAGTAATACCTTAAATGTTTTTAATCAAAGATTTAAATAAGGAAAAATTGATCTGATTTTAACAAATCCCCAAGTTATGTTTTGGCCTGTTAGTGGGGATCACCCCTTTCCCTCCATTTCTGGCCTTCATTAGGTAGAATGATTCTTTAGATATTCAACTCACTTTCCTTGTTGTACTTTGAAGTTACTCTTAAGTGGATAATACCAAAAGAGAATCCACAAATAGAAGGTACCCAATGCAGTAGTGGTATAAAAGTAATAGAAACTTTTAAGGGTGAAAGAGAGAAAAGGCTAAAGCAGGAAACAAAATATAACCACTTCTCCCATAATTGTCAGTAGGGAAATATAGCTCAGTACTTTTTGAATTGAACAGAGACATAAAAAGAATGTGCTAATAACTATTATTAGATGAAGAGGGGAAATTGGTAACAAAGAGTGATAGATCTTTTAATCTCAATATTCACTGGAAAAAAAGATACCTGCTGTGAACCAGAAAAAGCAAACAAGAACATACAGGGGTGGAGGGAGGGAAAGCAAGCCACAGCAGCGACAGCTTTTGCAAATAGTTGGTGACAGCCAATCTGCCAGCAGTGTTCAAGTTCTAGCACCCACACCCACCCCTGGAACTGAGGAACAAGATACTTAGGACAGACTGTAGAATGCTTGGAAATATTTCTTGAGGATAAGGAAGTTACCTGTAGGTGGGAAAGGGTCCTGTATCCTGCTAATTTATGTACACCTTAAACAAAACAAGAACAAAAGCAGTCTGCTTATTTTAGAAGTAAAATTCATTTACACTCATCCTAAACATTCATGGTGTATTAATCCACCAATAACTCATGCTCTGTTGAAGGTACTTTGCTAGTGACTGGGAATACTGCAGTGAAACATAACTGACCCTTTGACAGCTCTTGCTGTTTGAGAGGCACTGTCCTAAGCCCCTTTACACAGACAGGTATTAGCTTAGTTGTGCCTCATAGCAACCCTAAGAGGAAGGTATTTCCCCATTTTACAGAGTAGGGTACTGAGGCATTGAAAGCTTAAGTAACTTGCCCAAAGTCAAAGAAAAACATAGTGCGTGTCCTTAGAGTGTGACCATTTTCCCACACTCTTTTAGATTCTGGGAAATATTTTCTTTATCTATAATTCCTAGGGAGACGTTCATCTTTTTCAGTCAACATTCATCCAATAAATATTTATTAAATATTGACTATGTGTGGAACCCTGGCCTACATGCTTAGGGTACCTGAGAGAATCTGACACAGTTCTTACTATTTAATAGAAGGAGTGAAAGCATCAGTGGATAAGTTCAAAGATGTGTTGTAAGTGTCAGAAGTGGATGGGGATTTCAGTGTGGACACAGAGGGAGCAGTGTGGCCTCCTGAGCCAGGGAAAGGTGTTCAGGAAAGACTTTCCAGAGGGGTGGCATGTGCATTCCAGGCAGAGCGAGCAGTCCTGGTAAATGCTGAGAAGTGGTGTGTGCCTGAAACTCAGGTGGCTCTGTGTGATCAGAGCAGAACTTCCTGACCCTCCATGTGGTGCCATGTGCAGAATATGCAAATGTGGATTTGTAGCACACCGAGGGGAGCTGCATGGCCAGAGATGATGGGCAAGGATCCCTGCTGCTGCCCAGCTGCCTGGGTTAACAGTGTCCATGCCTTAGCGCACCTATAGCCCATTCAAATTCAGATCACAGGGTGTGAGCAATTAAAGTGGGAGAGGCAGGCAAGGGCCATATTATGCAGGAGGTTATATACTATGCTAAAGAATTGGATTTTATTTTGCAGGTAATGCCACACTGTTGAGACTTTTTGGCTAGGAGATGGTATGATCATCTGCGGTCTTTGGAAAGATTATTTTTGTGCAGTGTGAAAAAGAAATGAGAGGGTGGTAAGATCAGCGTTATTGGCCAGTTGGGGATCTTGCTGCAATCCAAGTGAAAAATGATGAAGGTGTGTTGTAAAGATAGATGAAGAGAATGTGAGTAGAATCTGGTTACTAAGTAGTTATGAGGCATAAAAGAAAAGGGGAACCCAGGATGGATTCCCTGATTTTGTGCTTGCATGATGGGCAGTGCCATTCACAAATTCTGTGCATGAAAGAGGAGGAACAGGTTTGCATCGATATGACTTTTGTGTCTTAGATTGATATAAGCTGCCTGTGTGATAGCCAAACAGAGGCATCCATTTAGCAGTTGGCACTTTAGGGCTGGAACTGAGCAGTGAGGTCTGGGAAAGAGACTTGGATGCATGAGTCACTGGTATCTGGGTGGCAGTAGAAACCAATGAGCAATTGAAATTGCCTAGAGGAAAAGGTAGAGTGTGGAGAGGAGACTGACAGAATCTTGGGAGGATAGAGAAGAGAGAACTTCAAATGATACAAAAAGAAAAAAGAAAAACAAGAAGAAAGGGAGGGAAACTAAAGAACAAAGGAGTCAGTGCTGCAGATGTCAGGGAGGTTAAGTGGGATGACTGACCAAACCTGGATTGGACATTTAGCCAGAGTGGTTTCAGAAGAGTTAAGAGTGAGCAGAAGATGGACAAAAATGATGGTAGACTGTTTCCCAAGAAATTTGGTTGTAAAGGCAGAAGAAGTGTAGCTAAGAGGGGTACATAAGGTCAAGGGAGGATTTACTCAAACATATTTACAGGTCACTGAAAAGCATCTAGTCTAGAGGGAAGGAAAACTAGTGGGCGCATCTCCCCTAGTGGGCGCATCTCCCCTAGTTGTGCAGGGAAGGGGGTCTTAGAATAGATGGAAGGATCCGTCTGCATCTGAGGCTGAAGGGAAGGAAAGTAAGATCCAAGTGGGGAAGTTCCTACCTGACAGGAGAGTTTTCTTGGGGAAGTGGTAGGAGGCCAGCTTGTCTGTTGAGGAGGGGTGAGGATGGAAGTAGAGGCAGGAGTGGGGAATGGGAGAATGTATGGAGCCAGAGGCACCTTAAACAAAGTAGGGAATGGTGCTGAGGACTCTGTTGAGGACAGAGGCATAAATGAGCAATACCAGTAACTTTCTGTGCAGTTCTCTTAAGCTACCTTGGCTGGGTGATGAGGCAGGGAGGCAGATGATTGGATAAAATCCTTACCTGATAAAAGTTAATGTTAGGAGTTTGTACGAAAGGTACATTAGATAGATAGGGACTAAGAGTGTCGAGGATAATGGCAGGAGTGATGCTTCCAGGGTGTCAGTTGAATGGGGAGGATGGACCAGGAGAAAAGGCGGATGTCTCAATGAGATGAAAGATCTTCTAGGGGAGGGGAGTGGGAAGGGAAATTGTGACCCTGGATTGGTGAATTGGTGGTGAATCTTCTAGAGAAGATGATACCAAGGTCCATGGTGTGGCCATGGGAGAGACTACTGAAGAGTCGTCTGGGGCATGGGTCTGGGGGAGCTGGATGGATTGCCCATGTGAAGGACACCTAAGACTTGGCATTGAGACTACAAGCCTGTAGTCTCTTGATGAGTGAGGGGCCATGATTGGAAGGACTGTGGTGACAGCAGCAAGGAGAAGGAGAGCCAGATAGCAGGGATCTTGAAGGAGATGGGCTTCACTTTTGTTCATGTTCTTCTGTGGTCTGCAAGTGGCAAAGGGAGCCAGTGCCCCTCCAAGCCTGAGCTGGGTGCTGTGGGAGAACAAGCAGCCTCTTTTCAAGAGGAAGACTCTGAAGGACTCAACCTGGGGATAGCAGGTCACACATATGTGGTGTTTTGTACAAAGAATTAGGCTGAATCTGGTAAGGTAATTGCATCTGGAAAATTTTCTGTGTATAATGAACACTTTGAAACTCTACCTAAAATTTCTCCCATTTCATGTAATTTAGGTGTGTTTATCATTTAACCCTCAAAGCACATTGGTGGCGACTGGAAGTATGGACACAACAGCCAAATTGTGGAACATTCAGAATGGCGAGGAAGTTTGCACCTTAAGAGTATGTCAATAATGTTAATGAGCCTGTTATTTGTGTTAATTCTTATTCGTGTTTTTGTTACAAAATGAGCTCTAAGTTGGATGTTGTTGAGTTGCTGGTTTTCAGACTGTAGTGGTGAAAGAGTATTCCTACTGGTTTCTGTCTATTCCAAAAGACTTGGGTGGAGGTGCTGGGGAAGTCCAAGGAGCTTTTTATTTTGACTAACTTTAGTCTGCAAAACACATCAACTATAGCTTAGAACCCATCACCATCTCTCTGGCTAAAAGGAAAGCAGGTGGAGGCTGGCACTTTTGCAAGAGGCAGAACTGGAGAACCATGCCAAGAGAATCTTTAAAGCGATTGCTGTGAGCACACTCTCCTCTGCCCGCTGCTCTTTGAACCATCCTTATCACAAAGTCTGAAATGAGAGAGGGGCAAGTGACCAGAGGGAGAAGGTCAAAGGGCTCCGCCCACAGAGTGAGTGCTGGTGGGGTGTGCTCTTGTGTGTCACCACCATGCGCCCAGCACCTCCCGGTGACCTGCCACCCTCCCCTTCCTCCCACTCTCCCCTTCCTCCCACTCTCCCCTTCCTCCCACCTTCCCCTTCCTCCCACTCTCCCCTTCCTCCCACCCTCCCCTTCCTCCCACTCTCCCCTTCCTCCCACCTTCCCCTTCCTCCCACCCTCGCCTTTCTCCCACCCCAGCACAAGTCACTGCAACAAAAATAGGGTGACCCTATGTTGTACTCAGTGGGAACAGCTGGATGGGAAATTCAGTTTCCTTGTCCTTTCAAAACTATAAATACATTTTTAAAAACATGATTTGTTTCCTCAGAAAGCTTTTTCTAAGAAAGTTGAAACATGGACCGAGAAAGAAAAAATTCTCCATTTAAAAATAACAGTAATGGCTTTTCTTTCTTAAATCTGGGCATCTAGCATTATTAGTATAAGTATACTCTTTCTGTTCTCCGTTCTTTTTTTTTTTTTAAACAACAACAACAACATTACTATCTCTTCTTTCAGGCAAATGTGCAGGGAAAGGCCCTATTAATGCTGCACTTTCAACGAAAATGACTCCTTTCACAGACTGCCTAAGAGCACTCGAAGGGAGGGGTCCTGCTCGGCACACCTGTCTGCTCCGGAGAGTGCATTCGTTTTGCGTACTTAGAATTCTAATATTCAACTACATGCATTTTTGTCCTTTGAAATCTATCAGAAATATCCAGTTATAAATCAACTTTTCCATTTCTTTGTATTATTTAAAAATATAATTATGTGAATTTACTAAAATAGTGGAGGACTCATGGGCTATACGTACTCCACCCAGGATCCCCTTATCAGAGTTCCCGAATCTGCTCTACAGAGGGGTTTCTTCCCATTGTCTCACAGTTTGATTCACTGACACTAGACAGTAACGAGCTGAACGTCAGGCCAAAGGCAGGAATTTATCAATCGATTTCATGTCAAGTTATCCTAATAATTGCCTTTTTAAAGTAATTAGTTTTATTCCATACACTGTTTACTTTTGCACACCATGCGTTATTAGCCCATGTAGTCCCCAGCTCTGTAGTGTTTCCAAGACAATGTAAAGGACGCCCTCTAGTTTCCCCAAACACAACCTCTTTCTTTTGTTTTTAATCAACATTATTAGGTTAAATGAACTAGCTGTGTGTAAGTCACTAATTTTAGTAAACTCACAGGATTGTGTAGCTAAAACCTAGTTTTCAAACCTTTCCATCACCCCAGAAAGAACCCTGTGCCCACGTGCAGACACTCCTCATCCTCACCCCAGCCAACTGCTGACCTCCCTTCCTGGAGCTCGGCCTTCTCCAGCATTTCCTTTCAGACTATGATATTGTACACTTGCAGAAGTTGTTTTATCTGCCGGTATACTTGACGGTATCTGCTCTTTTTCTAGGGACATTCTGCCGAAATCATCTCCTTGTCATTTAACACCTCAGGAGACAGAATCATCACGGGGTCTTTTGATCATACAGTTGTAGTGTGGGATGCTGATACTGGAAGGTAATTCTTAGTTCTTAAGCATTGTTTTAACCTGGATCAGGGGGTTCAGAAAACCCTCTGTTTTTTATTAGCTTAAGCTGCTCTTTATTAACTCTGCTGTGGGTTCCATAAAAATAGGACATATTGAAAATGTAAATTAATTCATTCTTTAATGATATTTCTGATTCACAAAATATGTGCATTCTTGGAATTCAGAGCAAATAATGACAAATAGCAACATAAAAGGAGAATGTTAGCAATAGTCTGGTTACATAGCTACTATTTGTTCCAGGGATAATCAAATTTCAATGGCTTGTCATTATGTTAGGCATGAATATCATGTATAAATAAAACTCTTAGTTAATTTCCCAAATTTAATTTAGTCCAAGAACTTCAACTTCCTTCCTAATGATTTTTGGTCCTAGTTGCTAGGAAGTTAACTAAATTAGCATATTTGTGTTGGAAAACTACTCTTGGATTTGTCTGTGATTTAATAGAGGGGCTAATTATCAGGGGTGCCGACCAAGATGTATGCAACAAGAAATGACAGAGAAAGAAGGACCTTTCAGTTACTTGACATGTGGTTTCTGAACAACCAGGGTGCACTCGTCTGGTGTAAGAATACTTCTTACGGCTTTTACTATTTGTTACCCATTTCTTTTTGAAATGTTGCCTTAAGTAGCATTATTTTGATAGTTTAAAGTCTAAGTACATTTTTGTTGAAATGATATTATTTATTTATTTGAGACAGAGTCTCGCTCTGTCGCCCAGCCTGGAGTGCAGTGGCGCGATCTCAGCTCACTGCAAGCTCCGCCTCCCGGGTTCGCGCCATTCTCCTGCCTCAGCCTCCCGAGTAGCTGGGACTGCAGGCACCCGCCGCCATGCCCGGATAATTTGTTTGTATTTTTAGTAGAGGTGGGGTTTCACCGTGTTGGCAAGGATGGTCTCGAACTCCTGATCTTGTGGATCCACCGCCTCGACCTCCCAAAGTGCTGGGATTACAGGCGTGAGCCACTGCGCCCTGCCGAAATGAAATTATTAGTAGTTTCTTTTTGAGCACTAGTAAAGCCGTATTTGTTTTGTCATCAAATATATTATTTTATAAAAACCAAAATTTAGATTAGCTTACACAGATGGGCTTGGCCTCGTTATTCATGTGCATATACTGAAGTAAGATATCTTTCACTAATTTTAATTATTTTTGTGTTGTAGGAAGGTAAATATCTTAATTGGTCATTGTGCTGAGATTAGCAGTGCCTTATTCAACTGGGATTGCTCTCTAATATTAACTGGCTCTATGGACAAAACCTGCATGGTGAGCTAAATAAATAAATATCTTTGCTTTATATTGTGTCTATACTCTTTACTGTGTCAGATATCCATTGTAACATTAACAAATTTCAAAAGTGATATAAAATTAAGATATTAATTTACAAATAATAATTGGTAATTTTTTAAATTTCAAGTTTTGGATTTTCCAAATTTGAAGGAATTGTGATGTAGTAAAGCAATTTGAATTTCTTCAAGTATATTAAATATCTTATTTGAGAAGGCATTTTATTTTTATTTAATATCGCACTTTTCATTTATAGAACTTCAGTTAGTAGAGTGACCGTCAAGGAGCCTCAAACACAATGTTTCCTTGTCCCTAAGTTTCTATACTTAAAAAATGGTTACTAAGAGATTATACTATGGAATTATCATTTGTTTATGTAACAAATATATTACAATTTTATAATGTACTTTTCATTTTCTGACATTGTCATTTTATATGAAGCTCCTAATCATTTGATGTCCTTCCTACAAAAAGAGCAAAACTCTTCCCCAACCAGTAAAGCATACACGTTGAGATATTTTTTCTTTCTTTAATGTAGTGGCAGATTCTAAATGTCTGACTTTGGTTTTCTCTGTGATTAGGGTGTGCCTTCCTTGATGGTTGGCTGTGGTCTCTGGTCATGAATCAAAGTAAATCTAACCGAACATGCGAGAATTACACAAGTAATTTTTGCACAGTTACTTAACCAGCCCTAAGCATGTCATGAAGACCACTGGCCATCTTCACACTTGAGACAGAAAGTCATAGTCTTTTTTTTGTTTTTTGTTTCTTTTAATTGTAGCTGTGGGATGCTACAAATGGCAAATGTGTGGCAACCTTAACAGGCCATGACGATGAAATACTAGACAGCTGCTTTGATTACACTGGAAAGCTTATTGCAACTGCTTCAGCCGATGGTAGGTGATCTGTTCATACTTTTAATTTTTGGAGAGATTTGTGCTTTGCTTGATGACTATGCATGATTCTACACTATGGGTCATTTCTCTGATGACCAGCTATGATTAAAAACCATGTCTCATCTCTGTGGTGACCATGTATGGCACAATAGTATGTCTATATCATATAGCTGATAACCACATGTAATGTTATACAATGTCTGTGTCACCTGCTAGATAACCAGGTATATGAGGTCTTTGTCATCTTCTTAATACCTGTATATGATGCTATATTCTAGGTCATCTCCATGATTATTAGTAGTATTATTATTTTGAGATGGAGTCTCACTCTATTGCCCAGGCTGGAGTGCAGTGGCGCGATCTCGGCTCAATGCAACCTCCGCCTCCCAGGTTCGAGCAATTTTCCTGCCTCAGCCTCCCAAGTGGCTGGGAATACAGGCATGCACCACCATGCCTGGCTAATTTTTGTATTTTTAGTAGAGACGGGGTTTCTCCATGTTGGCCACACTGGTCTAGAACTCCTGACCTCAGGTAATCCACCTGCCTTGCCCTCCCAAAGTGCTGGGATTACAGGCATGAGCCACCGCGCCCGGCTTCCCTGATTATTATGTATGATGTTACCCTATGTTGGCCTTGTCAACTTAATTGCCATCAATGGTGCTATAATCTCCCTTATAACCACATGTGCTGTTCCACTGTGTCTACCACATTTTTGTGATAAGCATACATGATGCTATGCTATACACTGTCTCTTTGATTACCACTGTGATTCTACACTATAAGTCATCTTATTGATAACCATACATGGTGCTATCCTAGGTGTGCTTCAATCCTGTGACAGTCACATGTGATACTACACTATATCTGTCATCTCCCTGTGGCTCACATGTGACATGATACTGTGTCTGTCTTATCACCCGAGGATCATGTTTATTTCTATGCTGTATCTGCATCATCTTGTTGAAAGTTGAATATTATGCTACACCGTGTTTTCATCTACCCCTTTAAAACCACATTTGACGCTGGGCCATATCTACATCATATCCTTGATAATCATATATGATGCAAAACCTTGAGTCATCTTGCTGACAAATATGTATGATACTAACTCTGCATCTCATTGAAGCCACATGCAATGCTATACAACGTCTTTATTCTCTCAGTGACAACCATCTGTATTGGTGTATTATGCATGCATCATGTCCTGGATAACATTTTATGATACTGAACAACAAGTCATTCCCATGACAAACATATATGATGCTGTATTATGTGTCATCTCTTTGACAACCACATGTGATGATTCATAGTGTCTGCACTATTTCCCTGGCAAGTATTTATGGTGCGACTCTATGTCTGCAGCATATTCCTGACAAACATGTGTTAACACTATACAACTTCTACATTATCTCCCTGACAATTTCCTATTTTACACTGAACTATGTCTACACTATATCCTTGATAACCACATGGTACTATACTATGTCTCCATCATCCTATGTCTCCTTGGCAAGCATATGTGATGCTATACTAAGTCTATGTTATATCATGGCATCACATACCATGCGTGATGCTATTCTATGAGGCATAGAATATGAAGTATGAACTATGTGTCATCTTCCTGAAGACACAGGTGATGCTAAACTACATCAATACCATCTACCTGATAATCACGTATGAAGCTACACCAAGTCTATGTTATCCATCTGACGACCACATATGATGCTATATTTTATCTATGTCATGTATCTGACTACTATGTTTTAATGTACAGTTTGTTATCCTCTTTATAATAATGTATGGTAGTATACTATATCTTTATCCTATTCTTTATAACCATGTATGATACTGTTCCATATCTTAGTATTTCTTGGAAATCCATGTATGATGTTATAGTATTTATACCTCATTGCCCTGGCCAACATGGTCTGCAGGGTCCACTATATCACATCGCCACCTTTAGAAAGGTGGTGATATTTTATGTATATATCCTATTGGTTCTGTTTTGTACATATGTATATATCCTATTGGTTCTGTTTTATACATATATCCTATTGTATTTTATATGTATATCCTATTGGTTCTGTTTTATCCTATATATAATTATATATATTTTATATATTTATATATTGTATATATTTATATATTTTTATATATTATATATTTATACTTATTATACTATATTTACTCTATGTATAATTCTGTTTATACTATATATAAATATATAACCAATAGTATATAAATACACACACACACATATAGTATGTAACCAATATTATATAAGTATACACACATACATATTTATATATGAAGGCTGAGAAATCTTGCGATATGCCATCTGCAAGCTGGAGAATCAGGAAAATCAGTGGTGTAATTCAGTCCAAGTCTGAAAACCTAAAAACTTGGGGAACCAATGGTGTAACTCTTAGTCTGAGGCCAAAAACTTGAGAGAACTGAGGAGGGCACTAGTGTCAGTCTTGGAGTCTGAGGATCTGAGAACCAGGAGCTCTGATGACCGAGGGCCAGAGAAGATGAAGATGGATGTCCCAGCTCCAGAAGAGAGAAGAATTTCATCCTTCCTCCACCTTTTGTTGTATCTGGGTCCTCAATGGATTGGATGATACCTGCCCACATTGGTGAGGGTGGCTCTTCTTTACTCAGTCTAACACCCTCACAGACACACCCAGAAATAATGTTTTAACAACTACCTGGGTATCCCGTAACACAGTCAAGTTGACGCATAAAATTAACCATCGCAATGCCACACTGTGTCTGTGTATAACCTGTTACCCACATATGACACTATACTATATGTGCATCATCTCCCTGATAACCAAATACATTGTCATGATGTTTCTGAGTTATCCTAAAGCATGCGTTATGCCTACCTTATTCTTTGGTAGTCATATATGATGTTGTACTATGACAATTTCCTTGATGATCATGTATGATGCTATATAATATATGCATCATGGCCAGGTGTGGTGGCTCATGCCTGTAATTTCAATACTTTGGGAGGCCAAGGTGGGAGGATCGCTTGAGGCCAGGAGTTTGAGGCCAGCCTGGGCAACATAGGGAGACCCCATCATTACAAAATATTAAAACAAAATTAGCCAGGTGTGGTGGCGTGCACCTGTAGAACTAACTACTCAGTAAGCTGAGGAAAATAACTTAAGCCTAGGAGTTCAGGGTTACAGTGAACTATGATTATGCCTCTACACTCCAGTCTGAGTGATAGAGCAAGACCCTGTCTCCTTGATGAATATATTCGTTGATGAACACACACACACACACACGCACACACACACACACACACACACCCCTCATATTCTAGACAGCCATATGTGGTGTTACATTATTTGAAATATATTGGACAACGATGTGTTATGTTATATTATTGCTATATCACCCCTTTAATAACCCCATAAGATGCTATAATATGTTACTTTATACTATTTCTGCATCATATTCGTAATAACCATTTATTACACTAGGCTACAATTAATCTCCAGGACAAACATATATGATACTACACTATGTCTGTGCCATTTGGAAAACAGGGTATGATGATACAATATTTTTGTGTTACTTTCCTGACCACTTAATTTATGATGCTGCAATATGTCTGCTTCATTTTCATGATAAGCACCTGTGACATTACAACATACCTGTGTCAAATCCATGGTATCTTCATATGACACAAAATTATATGTCATCACCCAGATACCTTTTTTTTCTGCATCCAATCATCCATGAGACCCCGATGCCTTGTATGGCACTATGCTATGTGTCATCTCCCTGATAATGTATGACACCGCCCTATATCTGCATTATGTCTCTGACAACCTAAGTAAGCTTATACTATTTTTTAAGCCATATCCTTGACAATTGTATATGAAGCTATACTATGTCTCATCATGTTCTTGACAATGGAAGAAACTATGCTATGCTTGCATATATTTAAGAATCATGTATAATGTTATATATATGTGTGTATATATACAAACATGTTTGTATATATACACATGTATATACATATATACATGTGTATATGTATACCCATACATATATATGTATATATACACACATACATACTATGTGTATATATACATATATATGCGTGTATATATATTATATTTATATATAATATATATGTTATATATACACGCATATACATAACATTATACATGATTATATATTATGTGTATATATATTACATTCCGAGATACTGGGAATTAGAACTTCAACATATGAATTTTAAAAGGACACAATTCAGCATACAATAATATCACATATGACATACTGTGTATTTGCTTCTTCTGCCTGAAGACTGAATATTATTTTATGTTTTTATAATCTTCTTGAAGCCACTTAAATTACACTGTAACTTCATCATGCCCTTTGCAAAGGACTGTGCTACACCTTATGGGTGACACAGCCTAGTTATTTAAGGATGATGCTACAATATATTTACTTTGTCTCCCTGATGATCATTTTATTTGTTAGAACGTGTTTTCATCCTCTCCTTGGCAACAACTTATAATTCTCCACTATGTCTGTGTCATTGCCTTGATAACCACATGTACTCTTTCTGTATCATCTTTCTGACTACCACATATGATGCTGTATAATATGTGTCTTATATCCCTGATAGCCACATGTGATGCTCTCTTACCTCTTACCTTTCTGTAGGACCTTTATGAGATTACACTATGTCTACGTCATCTCCCTGATGGCCACAAATGGCAGCTGCATTACATGTGTGCCATCTCCCTGACCACATGTGCCTCTACGCTGTCTGATTCATCTTTCTCATGACCATATATCCTGCTTCACTACGTGTAGATCCTTTCATGACAACAGTTTTTGGCTCTGTGCCGTGTCTGTGTGTGTCTATGTGTCCATACTGTGCTACACTATGCTCTGCTCTGCTATGCCATATCATACCATACCATACTATACTGACTTATGTGTATACGTTGTCTTTTTTGGAACCAAGTATAATGTTACATTCTGCCTCATCTCCATGGTCAACATGTATGATGTTATGTGATACCGAGGTTGTCTTCTTTCTCTTTTTCTTTTTTCTTTGAGACAGAGTCTCGCTCTGTTGCCCAGGCTGGAGTGCAGTGGCATGATCTTGGCTCACTGCAACCTCCACCTCCCAGGTTCAAGCGATTCTCCTGCCTCAGCCTCCCGAGTTATGTCACGTTCTTGGTAATCATGTGTGATGTTATCCAGTGTGTTATCTCTTTGATCACTGGATGTGATGCTAAACTATGCCTGTGTCATCTGCTGTCAACACTATGTTATGCTGCATACTGTGTTCCTTATCTTCTTGATGATCATGTATGATGCTGCACTGTCTGGTATGTCTGTTTCATATCACTGGAGGCCTGGACATTGCTACACTTTGTCTTCATCATCTCAGTGATGACCGCCTATTGCGCTTCATTTGTATTCTTCATTTCCTTGAAAACAGAAATGTTTTCCTATGTCTGTGTCACCTTGTTGAAAACCACACCTAAGCTATACTGCTGTCACCCCCTACCTGTTAATCATGTAGGATGGTATATTCTGGGTTATCTCCTTGGTGATCATATAAAAGGCTGCCATGTGTCTGCAATGATAAACATGCTAATTGTGGACTGTGCTCTCATATGTTTGCATCTATGTGTCTTAGACAACTATGTATGCTACAATATCACTCCAAATCTCCTTGGCAACCATATGTGATGCCACATTTTGGGTCCTATCACTGATGGTCATGTTTGATGCCCCAAGACATCTGCATCATCTCTGAGCACTATGTGTTGTACAATATTATCACTGCGTATAGCATCCTAAATGCTGCAAAGGAGCGTGTAACATTTGACAAGCATGTATATTGCTGAACTATTTCTCTGTCATCTCCTTTACAATCGCAATTGTGTATGAGTCTGTACTATATCTGAATCATCTCCTAGATAACAAAGTGACGTGCAATTTTAGGATTCGTCTTTCAGAACCACACATGAGAAGACCATCTTGATGATGATTTGTGACACTATCCTTTGCTTGGGTCTTGGTATCACCACATATTGTGTTAAAACATGACTGCATGATATCATTCATATCCACATGTGATGTTATACTATGTGTACTTCATTTCCTTAAAAACTATAGATGATATTATACTAAGTTATCGCCTTTATAACCATGTGGTATACCTCCCTATTTCTGAGTCATCACCTTGATAACCACACGTGACATTATATTGTCCCTTTCATCATGGGTAATGTTTTTGTCCTTGGTAACCACATATGATGCCTGCTGTTTATACAGACCAGCTCCTTTGTGATATTTATGATGCCATAATATAGGTTATTTCCATGAGGAAAACCTACAGTGCTACATTTGTGTAAGTCATCTCCTTGATATTCATGTATAATGGTATCCTATGTGCCATTTTAAAATTACCATATGTGATGGTACTCTACATGTACATCATCCCTCTGATGACCATGTGATACTGTAAGTGTGTCATCTCCTTGGAACTAGGTATGGTTCTAAAATCAATCTTTGTAGAGTCCTTGTACACCACATATATCCCTGCACTATGCATATGTCATGCTCTTGATGGCCACTAGTATGCTACAGTGTCTCTGTCATCTCCCTGATGATCATGTATGACATTACAACATGTCTACACCTTCTGCCAGAGGATAGTCATCCTATCTATCTATCTATCTATCTATCTATCTATCTATCTATCTATCTGATCTATTGAGAGAGTCATCTCTCTCTCTCTTTCTCTGCATTAGGTCTGCTCATGTTCCTAAAGGCCTTTATAATGCAACAATATTTCTGTGGCCTTTCTTTGATAAACACGTAGGACCTCACATCACATCTGTGTCTACCTCATTTACTTTATAACCATGAGTGACACTGTACTATGTCTGCACCACCTCCTTGATAAACAAATATGGTGCTATACTGCATCTTCATTATCTTTATAACCATGTATGATCTTGGAACCTGGTCTTTTCCCTGATCCTGTACTGAGGATTATCCTATATTTTGGGTCATTTCTCTGACCATAATGTATGATGCTACAATATGTCTGCATCATAAACTTGATAACCATGGATGGTGCTGTAATACTACATGCACCATCTCTTTGATAACCACAAACGATTCTCTACTATGTGTACCACAGCTCCTTTACAATCATTGATGATCTATTTTATTTGTCACCACTTCGATTACTACTTATGATTCAACACTGAGCCATCATGTTGATATCCATATATGATGCCACTCTGTGTCATCTCTTTGAAAACCATGTATGATGTTACACTCTGTGGACCTTACATCCAAGAAGACTACATATGATGTTACACTAGATTATGTCATCTCCCTTATCCCCCCATTTGGCATTATATTGTCTGTCTTCCTCATCTCACTGATGATCACTTATGAGGATACATGATGTCTGCTTCACTGTCTGCATTAATATGTATGGTGCTATATCTTATCAGAGTCATCACCTTGAAAACCACCCACGATGCTACATGTTTTCATCACCATCTTGAAATTTATGCTGGATTCAATACAATATCTGTTTTAGATAATGTTGCACCTTTGCCAATCACATGTTTGTGTCATTGATAATCATATATAATTCTAGGCTATAGCCCACCATGACAACCACATATCATGCTATACTATGTCTGTATCACCTTTTAACATACTATATATGTTGTTACATTATGACTTTTTCACCTCCTTGAGAGCCATGTATGATACTGCTGTACTATGGCTAAACTTCCTGATGACAGTGATGCTACATAATGTCTGCATCATACCCTTGACAAAAACATGTGGTGCCACACTCTGTCTGCATCATAATTTTATTAAGTATGTGTTATGGTATAGTATTACTGCAGCACACTTTGACAAATATATGATGCTCTGCTTTAATTCATGTCGTATAGTGATGTAAACTATATTTGCATCCTTTACTTGATGACAATATATGATGCTATACTATGATTTTATTATTTCCACAATATTCTCAAATGACAATCTATTATGGGTCATCTTTTTGATGGTAACGTATGGTGTTACTCTATGTATGTGTCATCAAGTTAAGTACCATGTATATGCCATTCTATGTTTGCCTCTTTTTCTTGATATCCATAAAGTATGCTAATTTGTGGGTCAGTTTCCTGATGACCATGTTTGATGCTGGAAGATGTCTGCATTATCTCTTTGAACATCAAGTGGGATTAATAATGTGTGATGCTAAACTATTTATGTGATGCCTCCTTGACAATAACCTCTGATAATCATCTCCCTGAGAATGATGTGTGATGCTGTAACATACCCTGTCTGTAGTAAATCCTGTGATACTAGACTCTATTTGGGTCTTCTTAATAACACTGAATATATGTACCATGTTTCATCTCACTACTCCCAGTTATTATGCTACAATATAATTGTCTCTGTCAACCATATGCAATGCTATCTTATGTGTCATATCCTTAATAGCCATATATAATGCTACACTATATCTACTTCCTCTTCTTGATAACCACATGCAATGTTATACTGTTGTCTATATCATGTCCTTGAAAACTCTTTATGATATTATGCTGTAGTTCATCTCATTTAGGACAGTTTATAATGCTACAATGTTTGTGCCATCACCTTGAAAGTTACATATGATTATATATTATTTCTGCATATTTTCACTATAGCTATTTTATCAGTCACATATTTCTAATAAACATCTGTGACATTTAAACCTTTGTGATTTCCCTGACAACCATGTATGATGCAACATTATGTCTTCGTTGTCTTACTGAGACCCTATATGACTATTACCCTGAAAATAATATACTGCTACACTATATCTAATATGTAATTATTACTTGACAACCACTTATGGTTACATACCATGTCTGCATTGTTTTTAACAGCAATACATGAATTTGTACTACGTTTACATCAATTTTAAAATAACTATGCATGATATTATGAGTAATCTCACTGATGACAGTATTTGAGGCTGCAAGATATCTGTGTTATCACCTTGACAACTATATATGGTGCCACAGTATATGTGCAAAATCTGCTTGAGAAGTACATATTATGCTGTTATGACTGCATTATCTCTTTGATAACTATGTATGATGTTTAAACCAAGGTTGTTCTCTTTGATAGTCACATATTATGAATGTCAATGTGCATGTCATCTACTTGAAAACCAAGTATGATGCTATACTATTTCTCTGTCATCTCCTTGATAACCTTATAGAGTACCATACTATTCTGCATCATCTTCTGGACAATTACACATGATAATCATGGACATGTGTCATATCCATGATGGCCATGTATACTATGTTATTTGGGTATCATCTTTTATAGTCCACATATGACCTTACACGATGTCTCCATTATTTTCTTGATGATCATATGTGATGCTACACTATGTCTTTTTCATCTACTTGAACTTGACAATGATCACACCTCAGGCTATACTATGTCTGCATTATCTCCTTTAAATCCTTACGTGATGTACAGCATGTCTGCATTAACCTTCGGACTCCTGTGTAGGTACTACTATACATCCGGATCATCTTATTGATGATCATGTATGATGCTATACTGTGTATGTGTCAGCTCCGTAATTCTGACCTATGTCTGTATAATCTCCTTGTCAACAATGTATGACACTACACTATATCTGCATTATCTCCTTGATAACCACATTTGACCCTACAGTACATTTATGTCATCTCTCTTACCACATGTGACACTAAGCTATGTCTGTGTCATCTCCCTCATGGCCATGCATGACATTACTCTATGTCTACATCTGTGTTGACCACATATGACACTACATTATATCTGTGTCACCCCCTGTGATATGTGTCATGCTGAATTATGATCATGTCATTGCTTGGCAATCATATATGAGAATACATTGTGTCTATACTATCGTCTCTTTGACAGGCACATATTTCTGTCTGATTCCTCTGATGACTACATTCCTCTGATTCTTCCGATTCCTCTGATGACTACATGTGGTGACTCGACATCATGTCTGCATAAACTCCTTGACAGCCATTTAAGAGATTCTGGAAGTTCATCCATTCACTAATGGACAATTTAAGTTGTTTTTATATCTTGGCTACTGTGACTAATACTGCAATGAGCATGAGGGTGCAGATACCTCTTCAAGTTACTGATTTTATTTTCTTTGGATATGTACCCAGTAGAGGGATTGCTGGATTGTATGGTAGCTCTATTTTAATTTTTTTTGAGGAGCCTTCATACTGTTTTCCATAATGGCTGTATCAATTAGCATTCCCACTAGCAACATTCAAGGGTTTCTTTTTCTCTACACGTTTGCTAACATTTTAAAATCTCTTGTCTTTTTGACAATAACCATCCTAAGTGCAGGTGATATTTCATTGTGGTTTTGATATGCATTTCTCTAGTGATTAGTGAAAGGAGCACCTTTTCATATGTACCTGTTGGCCATTAATATGTCTTCTTTGGAAAAATCTATTCAGGTTCTTTGCCCATTTTTATTTTTTGCTATTGTGTTGTGTGAACTACATTTAGGATGTTAACCCTTTATCACATATGTGATTTACAAACATTTTCTCCCATTTCATGGGTTGCCTTTTCATTTTTAAAATTATTTTCTTGGCTGTGCAGTAGCCTTTACTTTCATGTGGTCCCACTTGTTTATTTTTGCTTTTGTTGCCTGTGCTTTTGGTGTCATGTCCAAAAAGTCATTGCCAAGACCATTGTCAAGCTGCCTTTTATATTGTCTTCTAGAAGTTATACAGTTTCATATCTTGTGTTTGTCTTTAATTTATTTAGGGTTAATTTTTGTAAATAGTGTAATATTCTTCAGCATGTGGATAACCAATTTTGCTAGCACCATTTATTAAAGAGATTTTTCTTTCTCCATTGTGTATTTTTGATGCCTTTGTTAAAGATTAGTTGACCATATATGTGTGAGTTTATTTTTAGGCTTTCTATTGGTCTATGTGTCTGTTTTTATGCCAGTACTATTTTGATTACTATAGCTTTGTAGTATAGCCAAGATATGGGAACAACCAAAGTGTTCATTGACAGATAAATGGATAAATAAATGTGATATATATATACATACTTTTATTTTCACCATAAAAGAACATTGCCGTTTGTGACAATATGGATGAACCTGGAGGATTTAAGTGAAATAAACCAGACACAAAAGGACAAAACACTGTATGATGTACTTTGACGTGGAGTCTAAAAAAGTTGAACTCATGAAGATAGAGTAGGAGGGTGACTAGTAGGTGTCAAGGGGTGGGAAAAATGGGGAGATGTTGGTCAAAGGGCACAAACTTAGATTACAAGAGGAACAGGTTCTGGGGTCTCAAGTATAGCATGGGTGGTGGTGGATGTGCTAATTAACTCAATTTTGATGTCATTACACAATATATTTGTATATAAAATCATCATGTTGTACAATTTGAATATATATAATTTTTATTTGTCAAAACCAAACATTTTTAAAAAGTACTTATAAGAAATTTTTTTTAGACAGCAGTTCTTCTCTTTTATTCAATATAATGATTGTATAACTACATTCCCTGTATGCCTCAGAATCTCTTATAAAGGTCAATATTTGCTGGATAGACAAACTTGGAGTTGCAGAACTTAGATATGTGATTTGCTGGCTGAGGGGTTATGAGCAAGGTTTTTATTTTTATTTATTTATTTATTTTTAAATTTAAGTTCTAGAATACATGTGCAGAATGTGCAGGTTTGTTACATGGGTATACATGTGCCATGGTGGTTTGCTGCACCTATCAATCCTAGGTTTTAAGCCCTGCGTATATTAGGTATTTGTCCTAATGCTTTCTCTCCCCTTTCTCCTCTTGCCCCTACCCCCAGACAGACCCTGGTGTGTGATATTCCCCTCCCTGTGTCCATGTATTCTCATTATTCACCTACCACTTATGAGTGAGAACATGCAGTGTTTGGTTTTCTGTTCCTGTGTTAGTCTGCTGAGAATAATGGCTTCCAGCTTCATCCATGTCTCTGCAAAGGACATGAACTCATTCTTTTTTATGGCTGCAATGACATTTTTGGATACAAAAATTCTGGCAAAAATGGAAACACCTTGTGACTAACATACTTTTAAGCAGTCACATATCCTTTATGTTATAATCAGGTGTAGAATTTTATTGGTGATTTATTGTAATTACACAGTATTTCATTGTCTCCTTCAAAATTACATTTGCATGCTTGCCGTCTTACTCGCTAGGACATTTCAAAGGTGATCCCTTGCTGATAGATATAAGTCTTCCTTATACCCTAGAATGTAAACATCCTGAGGCTGGAGAATTTAATTGTTTTAAATAACTATTTACTTTTTTTTATCTTCTCACAGATCCTGGCTTTTAATAACCATACCTTAAGTGTAATTAATCCACCCCTCTCATTTTAAATATCATTATTGATAGAAATAATTTCCTCAACAATATGTATCAAAATATCTACTTTGTGCCAGAATTGTTTTAGGAATATAGGATAGTTGAGTGAACAAAAGAGATAGGGATCCCTGCCTTCATGGAGTTACATTGTGAAGGGAGAGGCAGACAATATGTAACACCATACTCATATCTTACATAGAATGCTAGATTATATGGAATGTTTGACTGTATAGAATGTTAGAAGTTGGTTCACACTAAGGGGGGATAAAAAAGGTAGAATTAAAGAATCAGGATTCTTAGGGTGAATGAGAATAAAATCAAGCTCAATTCTAGTTTTATTTTCTATATAATCTGGTATTTGCTCTGGCCATGATTCTATTCTTTCCTTGTCTGATAAAACATTACTTTGAAAATCTCTCTCTCTCTCTCTCTCTCTCTCTCTTTTTTTTTTCCCTTTTGCATGCTTTGTAAACTTCTTCTCATTCTAGGAATGAGAAGTCTTTCTAGGAAGTCTTGATGTTTACAATGATCTTTTTTTATTTATCTCTGGTCTTTGCTCCTAATTCCCTTCTTAAAATTTAGATCTCATCTAATAGTTACCCATGCAGCAACATCTATCTATGTATCTATCTATCTGTCTGTCTATCTATCTATCTATCTATCTATCTATCTATCTATCTATCTATCTATCTATCTATTTTTTCTTCTTCATTGGAATTATTCTGAAGGCTGATTTTTTTTGTTTCTTTAGTTGTATCCCTATCTGTAAAAAAATTACAGTGTTTCAGGCCATATTATTTCTGAGTTTTCTGAAGTTTAGAAATATAGTTTTATAAAATTTAAAGTGTAGATCTATGCAGGACATTCTCTTTCATGTTATTGACTCTGAAACCAAATTGGTCACTTCCCTTTGAGGCTTTTGAAATGTCCAACTGAATTTCAAGTTATATGTTTTTAAATTACATTAATTCTAAAATAGCAAGTTTTATCATTTTTGTACTTCCTCATGAAGTTGACATTGTCAGAAAGGCAAGTAAAAAATTTATTACAGTATTTTACTTTTCTCTGGATGCAAATCAAGTACCTACAATTTTGTATCCTTGCTATATTTTACTACTATGTAAAGCTATAATTAGAGATTTTAAAAAGCAGTCTTCATCTGGCAAGGCAAATTATAAATTTTCTTCTAACAAAAATGTTACTACTCATGTTTTTCTCTTTCAGTACTTATTTATTTAACTTATTCATCCTTTACTTATAAGGAAATGTCCATAGTACTTACTCCATCCATTTCTCCATCCATTCATCCATCATCCATCCATCCATCCATCCATCCATCCATCCATCCATCCATCCATCCATCCATCATCCGTCCATCGTCCATCCATCCATTCATCCATCCATCCTACAGCTATTTATTGAATGGCTACTATAGGCTTGGCACTTTTGGTTACTGGAGGCAGAGCAGGAACAAAGTGTTCGATTAGGTTTTTCTGTGGAAAAGAGTTTTTGAAGCCTGTTTTTTACCTGTTGAGTAGCAGCTGATGCTTCTTCTTGGGATGTTCCTTGTGCACCTTGCAGAAACTCAGACTCACACCTAGTGTATCATGCTGGGCTTGCTGCTTATTTCATCACTTGCCTCTTGAAACTTGCTCTAATTCCTCTTTTTCTCTTAAAGGTTTTTCTTTCTGGATTCCTGTTTCTTGCTCTCTTTTCTACCTTAGAATACATCATTTCTTCTAATAAGCTCAGGGCTACCAGGGAGCTCCCTCTTGCCCTCTCCTGCAGTGGCACCAGCAGGCATTTAGAGTATTAAGTATCCAGCTCTTACCATTGGCAAGAAGATGAACTTAGCACAGAGCTCGTGTGTCGGGGGATAGATATTTATACAATGCAGGGTCTTTTATCCAAAGTTCTGTATTTAAGATGAATTTATATATATCCCTACCCCTCTCAAAAAGGAACAGCAAGAATTTTCAGTGCTGCCACAAGAAAATGCATTGCCAAACTGGAAGGCCATGAAGGTGAAATTTCAAAGGTGAGTTGCTTTCTCATTTGGAGGAGTTTATTTACTTTCAAAAAATAAAGAGCAGGGCGTGGGTGCAGTGCCTCATACCTATAATCCCAGCACTTTGAGAAGAAGAGGTGAGAAGATTGCTTGAGGCCAGGAGTTCAAGACCAACCTGGGCAACATAAGGATACCACATCTCTACAAAAAAAAAAAAAACAAAACAAAAAAAGTCAGCTGCGCGTGGTGTCACACATCTGTAGTCCCACCTACTCTGGAGGCTGAGGCAGGACGATTGCTTGAGCCCAGGAAGTCAAGGCTGTAGTGAGATGTGATTGCACCACTGCATTCCAGCTTGGGTGACAGAGCAAGACCCTATCTCAAATTAAAAAAGCAAAAAGCGCATGCTTATTATGAATAGGTCTACTGGAACTGAAGTACTAAAATTTGTTCAATTGTCTCTTTTTTTTTTTCTAGAAATCACTCACCTAAAGACTTTATTTTTAACTGTGCCCTCAAACTTAGCATAATAATGATTTCTAAAACCTCTTAAAAAGTATGGAGCAACATTCTCTTCCACTCTCAGCAAAAGATTTAGTTAGCTGAAAATACTTAATACAGCAATTTAAGGAGCGTGTAAAGTGCTTTTCCTGGTTCCAATAAACACAGAAGTTTATGTTGTGCAAAAAATATGCTGTGCAGCAAATGTGAAGTGTTCTGTAAGTTAGATGCAATTGAGGAAGTAGTTCCTGGAAATACGTAACAACTAAAATATAAAATTATCCACTTTGAAACTACAAAGCTGTATCTTAGGATTTGTATAAACTTCCCCCAAAAGATCATTCACAGAGCAGGCCCACCTAGTCAGTGATCTGAAGTTCAGATGTGTCATCAGAACTTCGTAGAGTAGACTAGGACTTGGTGGCTCTCACCTCCCAGCTCAGCCCAATCCCTTGGTTCCCTGTCTGAGATCAGCTGTGTTCCTGCTTTGTAAAATATCAGCTTGATGATTTTAGGTTTCTGAAGGCTCCATCTAGACCCTGGAACTCTGCCCCATGCTGTGCTCTCGGCTCTTCTGCCTCTGCACCTGCAGCTGGTGATCATTGCCCTCTGGCTGGTCAGTGGAGGTCTGCAGGGCATGCAGACTATGGCCTCTTCATAAGCTGGGAGGCTTATGGATGGCAGGAGGGGATGGAAAAGTGGGGTGTGGGTGTGGGAGGCAGGACGAGGAGGAAGCCTGGCCCACGTTTCTGAGTGTCTGACTAGGTAGCTATTGATACATCTGGTGTGTCCCCTCCACAAGTAAACATCTATTTTCATGAATGAGTGACTATAAAGAATTCTCTAGTGCTATTTTATTAAATGTTATGCTTTTTAAGTGAACATACTATTGAATTGGCATCTGGTAAGGGCATTTCTATGGGGTGCAAAGCTAAAGTATTCAGTCATTCAGCAAACGTTTTTAGAGAGTGTACACTATGCTGGGCATTGCACAGCCACTAGTAACACAGTGATAAAAACAGAAATGGCACTGCCCTCCTCAAACCTTCAGTCATTGACGAGATGGCCCGAATCACTGTCTTCTGGTGATTAGAGAGGGATGTAAGCATGATGCCCAAAGGAATGCAGGACTAACAGGTTCCTCTGATGGTCACTCAGATACCAACTGGCAACACCTGGCACATGGGAGGCACAGAAGGTTATTTATGGAAAATGCTATACTTGGGGTAGCAGTAGATGAGAATTTCCTTTCTTGTAGGTTCTAACATTCACTTATTCTGTGGCACAGATTAGAGAAGGATCTGTGTGCTTTTTTGTTTTTTATTTATTTTAATTTATTATTATTCTTTTTTTGAGACGGAGTCTTGCTCTGTCACCCAGGCTGGAGTGCAGTGGCATGATCTCGGCTCACTTCAACCTCCACCTCCCGGGTTCAAGCGATTCTGCTGCCTCAGCCTCCTCAGTAGCTGGAATTATAGGTGTGCGCCACCACACCCGGCTAATTTTTGTGTTTTTAGTAGAGATGGGGTTTCGCCATGTTGGTCAGGCAGTCTTGAACTCCTGACTTCAGGTGATCCACCTGACTTGGCCTCCCAAAGTGCTGGGATTACAGGCCTGAGCCACCACCCCCCGCCTGGATCTGTGTGCTTTTGACTACAAAGACAACACCAGGGTTTGGCTATGAAGGATCCTGACTTGTGTGTTCATTCACACCAGGGCCCTGCGTCTTTGCATGGAGAAGGGCATCATGCATCTTTGGAAAGAGGCTGGGTGGGGAATACTCAAATTATATGGATGCTTTGGTCTTTATGCTTAAAAATGTGTGGAGTAGGCAATTAAATTTTCTCTCTGGATTTTAATTTCCATGTATTAATCCCTGCAATATTTTTTTTCCATCATGAAGAAATTGTTCTATGCAAGAATAAATACCAGACTAGGAAGGTGACATGTGCTTAGTAATGTCCTCTTTTTGCTGATAAGAAATGTGTTTGAAACCATTACACAAAGCCGTGATCATTTTTCTTTCTTTTTTGCAGATTTCTTTCAACCCTCAAGGGAACCGTCTTCTAACTGGCAGCTCTGACAAAACGGCTAGAATCTGGGATGCTCAGACTGGCCAGTGCCTCCAGGTTCTTGAGGGGCACACTGATGAAATCTTTTCATGTACTTTCAACTATAAAGGCAACATAGTCATTACAGGTATGGAAGACATCAACACCATAGACTCATTTTTTCTTGATTGGCTGTTAGAGTTTCCAAGCTGAATACTAACAGGAGTTCATCCCCATTCCCTACCTCTTTTCTATAGTCACTAGCTCATCTTGGCCTGCCCTCATATTTTCATTATTTAATTTTAGTTTTATGAGGACCTGCAGGAGTGAGCTCTGCCATTGACTATAGTAAGGCTTTGTGAACTTTGAATTTTATTTGCTCTAGATAAGGTAATAATTTATCTAGATTTAGTAACCTTACTGGTTACTAAGTGAGGGCAACATACTGAGACCCTGTCTCTACAAAAAATAGAGCATTAGCTGGGCATGGTGGCATGCACCTATAGTCCCAGCTGCTCAGGAGGCTGAGGCTGGAGGAGCACTTGAGCCAAGAAGTTGGAGGCTTCGATGAGCTATTATCATGCCACTGTACTCCAGTCTGGGTGACAGAGTAAGACCCTGTCTCAAGAAAAAAATTCAGTTTATGGCAGTAAGTGTTAATAACCAAAACAAGTCAGGATCAAAATTCTCCCTAGTTGGCTTTACAGCCCATTAGAGATTTATTCTTTGAGCAGAGTTGTTTTCTCCCCTGCTAAAGCACTAATGTTTGGGGGGAAAAGAACATGTATTAACCATTTTTCAACCATTAACAGTTTATGGTGAATTAATAATATTAGCAACTTTTCATAAGAAAAGGGTAGCTTAGATTGTGGAAGGGGGAGAAAAATGACATCATGTTAGTGCAGTGGCTCGAGGGGAGGCCTTGGCAGGGAACGGGTGGCACAGTGGTGTGGAGTAGGGTGCCCTAAGTGAGCACGAAAGACCGGATCTGCCTAAGTACCAGTGATTCTCATTGTGTTGAGCAAATTTAAAAATTACTGGTCTAATAAGTTAAATGCCACAGGCCCAAGGTTGGCTTTACATATTGGCTAATTAGGTGGTTTCCTAGTCAGGTAACTTCAGGAGTGCTGAGAATTATCTCCCCTTACCAATTAGAATGCCTCCCCAGTCTACTTAATCATGGACAGTTTCCAAAATCACAGGGCTTATGATCTTCAAAATCTTCGGGCTTATGATTTTCAAGTGTTAACTAAAATGTAGGTACTTCAAAAACACTGGGAAAATAAGCCATAGATTTTTGTTGTCAACACAATATCAAATCCTTCTCCTTGATGAGAAAAGAGGTGAGGGGCAATGATGGAGGGCACAGGGCGCTCCTGCAGGGAGTGAGAGAAGGAAGACCAGCCTTTCCTAGTCCACATGGCCTCATGTGAGGCTGGCTCTGCAGTACCTCTTCTCTCAGCCAGTTTTCACAGAGGACCCTGGAGGGTTTAGCAAAAGAAATTTTGTTGTTGTGCCTTGCTTTGGTGCCGGCACATACATTCCTGAGTGCTTCTAAGATGCCACTGAGTAATTTAGTGTATCCCAAAGCACCAAAGTGCTTAACGTTGGCTCACTAGACAACAGAGCCTATTAGAACGGGGTGACACTTCTCTCTTGCCATCGACAGAGCAATCACTTTATTTGAAAGAGTCTACTCTATTTTCTGGGTGGACGCCAGCGTGATTAACTGCAGGCATTTTGTAGTGGGCTGCCTGAGGCTGGGTTTAGATTCACAAAGAAAACGGCAGAAAAGTAGCTGGCATGGTCTTTACATTTTTTAAAACATGAAGTGTCATTTTGTGAGATACGGTTTTTATACGCTTTCCTAGTTCCTAAGGCACTCACACTTCTTATACTGATGTTATGTGCCTAGTCCCTGAAGGTGAGAAAACCAGTAGTGCCCACTGATGATGAGAAAACTCCCCTAAAATTTTGAATGGTGGTATGTCCTGCCTCCTCCTAAGCTTATCACCCAAACCTGGAGATATTCAAAGTTACTTTCCACTGGGTGGTGATGTTTGAGGGGACAGCAGAGGAGATGGCTGAGGTGGCTGCATTCCCAAGTTCTCTCCCATTCTAAGAAGCCATGAATCTTGCCAGTGTAAGTAAGCAGGATGTGTACCTGCTTAATTTACAACTAGCTGGTATCGTGGGAAAAAAAAAAAAAATCACTACTTCAAAGGTGCCTGAGCTGCTCAGAGACTCTGCAGTTAGGCGCGGAGAACCTAGTCCATTTAGCACATTGCTAATTACCGATGGCCCAGAAAAGGTCAACTTGTAGAAAGAGAGAATGAGGTGAATGAAATGAAGAAAAAAATAACTCTGTGAAATCTGTTTTATTAGGCAGCAAGGATAATACCTGTAGGATATGGCGTTGACTGAAGGAAGCTGGTCAGTGAGCAAACTTGCTAGCAATGGTAATCCAGAACTGGAACTTCCCAGACAGCTGCTCCTTTAATATTTCTTACGCTTTCTCTTTTTCTACAAGTCAACTATTTATACAACTGTCCTTTATTTCACGGATATGACCATTAAACATGACAAAGTTATGCCACTCCAATATTATTATTTGATGGAGATGGCAGGACACAGCGTAATGTTTGGCTAATGCCACCAGTTATTTCCATTGTGTTTGTTTTTTAAAAGCATTATGATACTGAAAAAGGAAACCAGAGTAACTTAACAACGTGTCTCCTGGATTTTACTTTGAAGCCTATTGTTATAATTTCTGTTGAATAAAGTCTTTGGAGGAAATTCCTTGTACATTTGTATTTATGATGTATTTTTTTAGGGTGAAGTAAGGGAAATAATGTGGATCTTATTTAATAGCAAATATCTTCTGTTCTGTATTGATACATTGAAAAAAATGTTGGCAGGTTTATTTCTAAGGAAAAGTTAAACAGAATATTCAGACTATTGCATTTGAAAATCTGGGTGGGGCCAGGTGCCGTGGCCCACACCTGTAATCCCAGTGCCTTGGGAGGCCGAGGCAGGTGGATCACTTGAGGTCAGGAGTTCGAGACCAGCCTGGCCAACAGGGTGAAACTCCATCTCTACCAAAAAAAAAAAAAAAAAAAAAAAAAAAAAAAAAAAAAAAAAATTAGGCGGGCGTGGCGGTGGGGGCCTGTGGTCCCAGCTACTCAGAAGACTGGGGCAGGAGAATCGCTTGAACCCAGGAGGCAGAGGTTGCAGTGAGCCGAAATCGTGCCACTACACTCCAGGCTGGGTGACAGAGCGAGATGCCGTCTTACACACACATTAAATAAATAAATAAATAAATAAATAAATAAATAAATACAATCTGGGTGGAAAACGATTGAAGCATGAGAGAAAATGATCAAATACCAACCTTAGTACTGCTGAAATATTTTAAAATGTTTTTTAAAAGCTTGGTTTATGTAAAAGTACCCAAATGCATATTAAAATTAACGTTAAAAGAAAAGCACAAGCATTAATAAAGCCTGAATCTGAAGCAAGAGAATGCCTGAAAATCTTATAAAATTATTTTTCAAAAAGAGCTTCATTGATATATAATCAATATATAAAATATTGCATATATTTAATGTATACATTTTCATGAGTTTGAACATATATGACACCATCATCAAAATCAAGGTACTAAATATACTCATCATCTTCAACTATTTCCTTGTGTTGTTTTGTGTTTTTTGTTGTTTATTGGTATGAGCGCTTTACATGAGCTCTATCCTTTTAGCATATTTCAAGGTGTATAATACTTTATTGTCAACTATGGGTATTGTGGTTTACAGCAGATCCCCAGAACGTGTTCTAGAACTCATTTTCTTAATAATGCGAATAATACCAGTATGGCTGAGTGCTTACCATGTGCCAGTAGTGCCCAACCACTTCATGTAGAACATCTCATTTAATCTTCCTGGCAACGGTTACAAAGTAGATACAAGCCCTGATTTAAAAATGAGGAAACTGAGTCCCTGAGAAGTTAAGGAATTTGCCAAGGGCATCTGGATATTAGGTGGTGATGTTGGTTTTAGAGAGATGAGGAAGGTACAGAAGCAAAGTTTGAAGCTAGCAGAGGTTGGTACATGAAGTTTAAGGAACTGCTTCCATATATAAAAGTGCAAGGTGAGCAGCAAATGCTGTAGAAAGTTATCCAGAAGGTCTAGCTAAGATCATTAATGAAAGTGGCTACATTAAATAAAAGAGTTTCAATGTAAATGAAATATCCTTTCATTAGAACAAAATGCCATTTAAGACTTTCATAGCTAGAGAGGAGAGGTCAGTGCCTCACTTCAAAGCTTTAAAGGATAGGGCTGATTCTCTTGCTAGGGGATAAGACAATTGGTGACTTTAGTTGAGGCAGTCCTCATTTACCATTTCTGAAATCCTAAGGCCCTTAAGAATTAGGTTAAATGAACTCTGTCTGTGCCCTGTAAATGGAAAAACAAAGCCTAGATGACAGCACTTCTGTTTTTATCATAGTTTACTGAATATTTTAAGTCTACTGTTGAGACCCACTGCTCAGAAATAAAAAAGATTTTTTTTCCCAAAAATATTACTGCTCATTGACAATTCACCTGGTCATCCAAGAGCTCTGTTGGAGTTGAACGAGAGGATTAGTTTTGTTTTCATGCTTGCTAACACAACATTCATTCTGTAGCCTATAGATCAAGGAGTAATTTTGACTCTCAAGTCTAATTATTTAAGAAGTACATTTTGTAAGGCTATACCTGCCATAAATTGTGATTCCATTTTGTAAGGCTATACCTGCCATAAATTGTGATCCTCTGGATCTTGGCAAAGTAGATTGAAAACTTTCTAAAAGGGTTTTACCATTCTAGTTGCCATTAAGAACATTCATGATTCATCCTGAATGATGAATCATTTTGAGGATGTCAAAACATCAACATTAACAAGGGTTTAGTAGAAGTTGATTTCAGTCCTCATGGATGACTGAGGGGTACAAGAGATGTGGTTCAAAATAGCAAAAGAACTAGAACTAGAATTAGAAGGTGTGACTGAAATGCTACAATGCCACAATAAAACTTCAGTGGGTGAGGAGTTGCCTCTTACGGATATACAGAGTGGTTTCTTGAGATGGAATCTACTCCTGGTGAAGATGCTGTGAACATTGTTGAAATGACAACAAAGGATTTAGAATATTATATAAACTTAGTTGATAAAGCAGCAGCAGGGTTTGAGAGAATTGACTTCAATTTTTAAAAAGTTTACTGTGGGTAAAATGCTATCAAACAGCATCACATGCTACAGAGAAGTCTTTCATGAAAGGCAGAGTCAATTGATGCAGCAACCTTTATTGCCATCTTATTTTAAGAAACTGCCACAGGCATCTGAACTGAACCTGCAATATCTCCAAGGTCTGCCTGCATCTATATTATACATCTGCATACCTGCGTTCATTGCAGCATTATTCACAATTGTCAGGATATGGAAACAACTTCCTAAGTGTTCGCTGATGAACATATGAATAAATAAAATGTGATATATATGAGATAAAGATATATACATATATGTGTATTAGATTTTCTTACATTACATTGTCAGATAAAGAAATATATACATATGTATTACATTTTCTTTATTGATATAGACATATATGTATCACTATATCCATATAGATATCACATATTCTTTATCCATCATCCATCCATGCACGCTTAGGTGGTTTCCAAGTCTTGGTTATTGTGAATAATGCTGCGGTAAACATGGGAGTTCACACACCTCTTTGAGATACTGATTTTATTTCCTTTGGATATATATCTAGAAGTGGGATTGCTGGATCATATGGTAGTTGTATTTTCAATTCTTTGAGGTTCTTTCATACTATTTTCCATAATGACTGCATCATAACTCCTTATCTTACCTATGGTTTGCAAATATTTTCTCCCATTCTATGGTTGCCTTTTCTTTCTGTTGATTATTTTCTTATTTGTGCAGAATATTTTTAGTTTGATGTAATCTTATTTGCCTTTTTTTTTTCTTCTTTTACTGCTGGTGCTTTTCCTGTCATGACAAAAAAAAAGAAAAGAAAAGAAATCTTTGCCACAACCAACTCCGTGGAGCTCTCCCCCTACGTTTCCTTGTAGGATTTTTTATAGTTTCAGGTCTTATATTTAAATCTCTAATCCATTTTGAGTTGATTCTTGAGTATGATGTAAGATAAGGATCTAATTTCATTTGTTCTTATGTGGATATCCAGTTTTTTCAGCATCATTTATTAAAGAGACTATCATTTTCCCATTGTGGTTACTTCTTTTAAAACTCCAAAGAAATAGAAGCAGACGCTGACTCTTGCCTATCTAACTCTTTGATGGCTTTAGGGAAGGGTGATACTGTTTTGTTACATTATTCAAAAGAGTCGGCCAATGTATGGTAGTGGAGATCCAATGTCCCATAGACCAATTTAGGTGGAGGAAGGCCTTGGCCAGAAAATGGCTTATTTCGCTAGTTTTTATATGTTGAGGAAGTCTTTCTTAATATTTATTACGATTTTCAGATATTCCAACCTACTTAAAATAAGTGTTTGATTACTTACAGTCGTAAGAAAAGTGATAATATGCCCACTTTATTTTCATTTGCCGGAAAAGGCATTGAAGAGTTGTAGTGCGGTATGTGTGGGGTCTGGAAGTCAGATTGCCTGCTTGTGGATTCTGATTCCAACTCTTAATCATTAGGCAAGTTACCTGACCAGTTTACTTGCTGTGTCTCAGTTTCCTTACTGTGTCTCAGTTTCCTTACTTCAAAAGTGCTAACAATAGTTCTCTTCTTTAGGATTAGGAATACCTGGCGCAGGCTGGGTGCGGTGGCTCATACCTGCAGTCCCAGCATTGTGGGAGGCTGAGGCAGGAGGATCACTTGAGCCCACGAGTTTGAGACCAGCCTGGGCAACAAAGTGAGACCCTATTTCAAAAAAAAAAAAAAAAAAAAAAGGAATACCTGGCACATAATAAACATAGTAATCAACATTTACTATTATTATTATTATTGTTTGAGACAGGGTCTTACTCTTTTGCCCAGGCTGGAGTGCAGTGGTGTAATCTGTAACCTCTGCCCCCAGAGCTTAAGCAATCCTCCCACCTCAGCCTCCCAAATAGCTGGGACTATAGGCACATGCCCCCACACCCGGCTAATTTTTTGTTACTTTTTGTAGAGATGAGGGCTTCCAATGTTGCCCAGGATGGTCTCAAACTCCTGGGCTCAAGCAATCTGCCCACCTCAGCCTCCCAAATTGCTAGGATTACAGGTGTGAGCCCCTGTACTGGCCAACATTTACTACTATTTTTATGAACAAAACCTTAGTCATCTTATTTAAACACATTTCTCCAGAAAGAACATGATATTACTTCCTCAGAAATCATACTTGAGATATAACTGACTTTAATGTGTTATAGGTATTGTAAGGAGAATTATCTAGATCAATTTTTTATCAATTAGAAATAAAATTTAAGGTTCTTTAGAGTATTATCCTTTTAAAAGTTCTGTATTGAACAGAGGAACTGAGAAGTAAAGAAATCAACGATGTAGACCATTATGATCTAATCCATCTTCTTCATATGTTTAGATTTCTTATGAGTCTATAAAAGAGGATTATTCTTACGAAAAGAAATAGTTTCCAACAGCTCATATATAAAAATATATTAGCTCATGATTTAGCATAATTTCCATTTTAAAATTAAAATAAATGCACTTTTGAACTAAACAATGCTTTTTATACATGTGTGTTTCACATTGCCATTTAAAAACACATCAATCATCTTTAAATTACAAGTAAATTTATCTTCTATATTTTCACTGCTAGTGTTACTCTAAAACAACTTATTTTTTTAAGTTTCCGAAGGAGTAAAATTTGAAGTTAAAAAAAAAAAACTGTTATCTTACCAAGATTACTTCATATTTTGCTGAATTCAAATTTGCTATTGTCTTGGTTAGAAATGCTTTGGTTGCAAGCAACAGAATACTTGCCGTGATTAAATACCACGATTAATACCATGATTAAACCAAGGTTAGTCCCAAAGGTGGTTATGCAATGGCACGAGGACTCAAGGACCCAGAGTTTGGTGACTTTCCACTTTTTTATCGTTAGCATGTTGGCTTCTGTCCTCCTGAGTAACCTTCCTGCTTGCAAGATTGAGGACACAGCTTTATTAGCTTAAGCATCTTGCCATCTATTTTAATCTCATCAAGGCTAAAAGGGAACTACTTACTCCCCTCCCTATTCCTTCCATTTTCTGTATCATCTCAGCAATGCTATTTCTGCTAACAATAGACTTGTCATTCCCTTTTTTCCTTTATTTTCTCTATCTATCCGCCAAATCATAAAGATTTCCCTCAGTTAAAAAATCCTAGTTACCCAGTCTTATTCCATTTTAATCTAGAATCTAGAATCTCATGATCACCCTGGCACTAGAAACTGAAACAATCCTCTAGCTAATTGTCCTAGCTTCCTCCTGCCCTATCAGGCTACTTCTTTCTAATATAAACAGAAAACATTCCAAATATCTGCATATTTTATATTTTGCAAGACTTTTGCATTAGCTAGTTCATTTAATAATAGGAACAAAGTAGGAATTATTAGAGCCTTAATTTAAGCTGACAACGCATGTTTAGGAGTTGGTATAACTTGGAGTCTTTTAACCCTTTTTACTACCCGCCCCCACCTTCTTCTCTTTGCCTTTCCTCTGGAACACCCTGGTCTATATGAGAAATTCCGAGGATGAACATCGATTCAGCATATGAAGGGGAAGTGATACAGTTGTGGATGCTGCACATCAGAGCAAAACCATCAGTTTCTCTCTAGTCCGAATTTTTCTCCTGTGCTTTGTTGTTTCAGGTTTTATTACTTAGAAGCTTAAAAATGAGTTCATGGGTACTTGTGGGCATGCAAACAAGAGGAATTCCAGAAAGGCTCTATGGCAGCTGTAAAGACCATGAAGGTGAAGTTTGCTCTTCGTCTTACCTTTTGGGAAATGTTGGATGGATTGCTTTGAAAAAAGTTGCCTTTGCTACTATTTTCTTGGGACTATAGGATCTTAATCAAGTAATCACCACAACAGGCCAGATGTTCATGTATTTCACTTAACAATGAAGCGAATACGTTTTACTGCTCTCACTAATGAAAACTAGAAAATGTCGCGTTTTAGAAGTGCATAACTTCGCACACTTTTGTTAGTTCTCTTATCTCAGCAGGTGGCAGTGTTCATCTTTCAGCAGATAAGTAAACACTTGCTTCTTTTCTTGCAGCTACACGTGAAGAATATAGAGTGGGCTTTGTATTGTGTCCCTGACCGATCAGGTTTATGGGTGAATACATAACAATGCTCAGATTGTGGTATAAATTTAGGACCACACTGGCAGGTTGGGGCAAATGACTTATCTTCTTAATCCTGATGCACTGTAGAGGCCTCTTCTATTCTGTCTGTGAGGACATAGACCAATAAGGCGAGTAAGTGATAGTTCCATTTTTCTTTGCAGGCCCCTGTGTTGAAAGCCATATTATGATCATTTATCTTACAGGACTGCTGTTCAGATTAAAGCATGAGAACACCCTGGGAAATATTTTACCCTTAATATATATATTTTAAAGTATTTGATGAATTCCCTCTAATTTTTCTTATAAAAATACTTTATCGTCTCAAGTGCTGGGAGGAGGATTTCAAGATTTGTCAATTGCTCTTAATGATATTTACATCTTCCTCCTCATGAACAATGATTTGCATTGCTGTGCAGAATGGAGGAGGCTTCTTAACCTACTTAGAGGTTTAGAGATTTGCAAAGGGGAAAAGTTGCTATAAAGCTGGATTGATTCAGAGTCATGACTACCACGTGTGGTCCAGGGAATTCAACACTCAGTTATGTCTTTTAGTGTTAGTATCTGATCAGAGTATGACATGGATTATTTTTGTTTTAATAAAGTTTACTGTGTTTTCAGTGGATTGAGTGTCTAATAATTGTAAGTACTTTGAATTTGATTACTTTTGCATGATTATAAACCTAAAGGGTCAAACTGATTTGTGTTTGGTTGTCAAAGACTAAAGTAAGTCTGAGACCAGATAGGGAAACCATCTGCTGTCACTTGCGTTTCAGCAGGAGATCAGAGGTTCAGAGGGGAATCCATTTTATTGAGTAAAAAGAGGAAATGTGAGGCAGCCACTCATTAGCAAGCGTTCTGTGAAGATAGGGAGCTTTGGAAGTCGGGAGACTTTCTAACTGGTCTTCAGGTACATTTGGCAGTTTCTTTAAGGATTGCTCAATGCTATGGATGGAAGGTTTTCTGTGGTGGCTGTTTCCTGGAATAAGTGGAGGTCAAGGGTGCTTTGTTGACATCAAGCTGTCATAATGGTTTTTATTTGAGAGGAGGGGTGGCTGCCATGACAGCCCGTTTCTCATGAGTGGCAGTATTTTGGTGATTGAAAATACGGACTCTGGAATCAGAATGCCTGTTTTAATATCCTGCTCCACCACTTTGTGGTTCTGAGACCTTGAGAATTCTGTTTGTGACTCAGTTTTCTCACCTACAAAAGGCCTTCCCTTTCTGCATTGAGAATGTGCCACTTTGAGGCTGGAGTCAGTTCTGTATGTGTGACGGGAAGGAAGATCTTGCATGCACTGCCCTTCCTGCAAAGTGCAAGGGCAGCTCCTCTGCCTTTCTGAAGACCTTTCATTACTGCTGTAGCAGAGCCTTTCTCTCTCCAATGTGTTCTGAGTCACTCAGGTTTTACTGATTCCCTTGGGGAAAGCAGGTGGTCTATATTTAGAATAGCGTTCGCATCTTTCCCAAGCATTTGAGCTAATACTTAACGAATATTAATCCAAACCTTTCTGTAGCATTGGCTATATGTACATTTCAGATAATCTCTTGCTATCTATAAGATCTTCCTCTTAGGGTTGGTTTGAAAGAAGAGGATAAAAATAGGAGAATGTGAATATATATATCTCTATATCTGAAAGCGAGTTTCTTTAGAGGGAAGTGTTGATTGCTACAAAATACACATTATAACATTCAAAGATAATTTATTTGTAAATGAACCATGTTAGCAGATTTAACCTTCAATTTTGAAGGTTAAATGAGTGAAGTATGTCATCTCAGGTGTTCATATAGCTCACTATCTAAAGAAGTTCAAGTTTCCCATTCTTATATTCCCAGGCATCTGTGAGCTGACCCTAATCTGCATTTCTGACTGCATCTTTCCCGTGCCTGTATATCCCAGATGTTATAGGTTGAGTTGTGTCCCTCCTAAAATTCATCTGTTGAAGTCCTAACGCCCAATACCTGAAAATGTAATTATTAGAAGATAAGGTCTTTAAAGAGGTAATTAAGTTAAAATGAGACCACGGGGGATGGGGGGGGCGGTCCTAATGCAATATGACTGGTATTCTTTTTTTTTTTTTTTAATCCATTCCCTCAAGCATTTATTTATTTATTTTAGTTTAAGTTCTGGGATACATGTGCTGAACATGCAGGTGTGTTACATAGGTATACATGTGCCATGGTGGTTTGCTGCACCTATCAACCTGTCATCTAGGTTTTAAGCCCCACATGCATTAGGTATTTGTTCTAATGATCTCCCTCCCCTTTCCCCCACCCCCTCCGACAGGCCCTGGTGTGTGATGTTCCCCTCCCTGTGTCCATGTGTTCTCATTGTTCAACTCCTACTTATGAGCAAGAACATGCAGTGTTTGGTTTTCTGTTCCTGTGTTACTGTGCTGAGAATGATGGTTTCCAGCTTCGTCCATGTCCCTGCAAAGGGTATGAATTCGTTCTTTTTTATGGCTGCATAGTATTCCATGGTGTATATGTGCTATATTTTCTTTATCCAATGACTGGCATTCTTATAAGAAAAGAAAGAAACATGAGGCAGGAAAATGGCCAGAGGAAAGAGCATGTGAGGACACAGCGGGAAGGTGCCATCTGCCAGCCAGGGAGAGAGACCTCAGAAGAAACCAAACTTGGGAGCACCTCGATCTTGGACTTCTAGCCTCCAAAACTGGGAGTAAACAAGTTGTTTAAGCCACACAGTCTGGTATTTTGTTATGGCAGCCCTAGTAAACTAATACAGCAGATAGACTGCTCACTAGGTCTCAAAAATGTGCCATGCTTTCCTTTCTCTGTGATTTTACTTTTACCTAACTACTCTAAAATTCCTTTTCCTATCCCCACAACTGGACAATCTTACCCCCTCACATTTTAGAATTTACTCCAGATATCATTATTTTCTTGTACTCTTTTTTGAGTTTCTCCCACCGACTCTTGCCCTCCACACTGGAAAAGATAGGCTTCCCAAATTCCACTCATGCATGCCTATTAATTATCCTCCTCTTGCAAATGTGGACTAGGGTTTTCAGAACTTGGGGTGGAGATGGAAAAGGTGAAGGAACCGTGGGTCATTGGAGGTAATTGTGGTTTGTTTTTAGAGTGAAAGAGGCTTACATCTGACTGAGAAGATGGTCCTAGGGGAAAGAGAAATGAAGAATCACAAGAAAATTGGTATTTGCTGATGCCAGTTGCTTAAGGCGGAAGAGGAGGGGTGAAACAGCAGACAGAGGGGGGAGGCTGACATTATAAGGAGGAACAACTCCTGTTCTGAGACCGGAGGAGAGGATGTGAGGAAGACAATGGTCTTGCTAACTTTTCTTAGTTTTTATTTCTAAAATCATTAAGAGCATGAGCTCCGGAGTGTGAGACAAACTCACTCACTCGTCCAAACCCAAAGGATGGACTCAGAGATCTGGAGGTGAGGCCAGAAATGAAGATTAGGATCAGCTCACAGGTGCCAGGAGACTTTTAATGAGGATCTTGCAAGATCAGGTGTCTGATAGGCAGGTACACCCAGCACAGTTTCCACAAGCAATTTAACCTCTAGAGCGCAGGTCCCTCCCCTGGCTCCTGGCAGGCTGAGTACTATGGGGTCACAATCTTCCCGGATGTCACCTATTAATTGTTGTGTAGGGCCTTCAGGTGGTTTTTTTTTTTTTTTTTTCAGGGTCCTCTTGCTGCATTTTGTTGCAGCCCACAATGCATTGCAATCCTAGTTAGCTCAGGGGCTCTTCAAGTATTTGATTTATGACCTAAGTAGCTGGGCAGGCTGATAACAGATAAAACAAGCTATTTTGCAGGCTAGTAAACTTTCATCTTAGACTAAACTTCTTTGGTTTGGGTAAAGGCAACTAAGTTGGTGGGGGGAGGGGGAGGCTGACAAGCAGGCATCGGCTATCCAAGCAGGGGCCTAGTATACTCTGTTTCTTCTGTAGTTTGCTGACCTAAGCCGATTCAAGGCACTTTGTCTTAGAAATGGACCACTGTATACATTATTTCATTCAGGAGCCAGACTCCTGAATCCCTCTATCCTTTATGCTGGATCTGTGACTTGGATGGCTTTTTATTTGATTCAGTGTTAGTGTTTCCATGTGTACAATGGGTACAAATCCTCACTATCACCAAAGGATAAAATGGATAACACATGTAAATTACTTAGTATGGAACCCAACGAAAACAATCATTTTTTTTTAATCACTCTTGTCAATATCCTCCAGCTGAACACCAACAGGAACAGGACTATAGTTGAATGAATTTGGTTGATGATGCCTTGCAGAGAAAATGCACTCCCTGGGAAACCATGGAATGTCTCAGAGAATTTTAGAGATAATTTATTATAGGATGTGAGCTTGTGTTAGGTTGGGTTTAGGGACTTCGCTCTTTGCTCTATATTGGATGCTATCAGGAAGTGAGGATAATTCTGCATGATGGGGTACTTCATAAATTATCCATAGGGATAGCAGACTAAAGCAAGGCTAACGTAATTGGTAAAGGAGCAGCTGTCACTCATATCAGCCAAGAGAGGGGGTTGTTTCGTCATTTTTGTGGCTTGGACAATGCTCACATTCTGTCCGTTCGGACATGACTCTAGCGTGGTCTTGCTTTTGGTCTTGATCTCCATCATGATCACAGAGTAGCCTTGTTTATGTTGATGTTCTGTGAAGTTGTGTTCAACTGGAAAACACCGAGACTTGGCTGTGAGTATCAGCCCAGTAGCAACACCAAGACCTGAATAATGAATGCCTGATGACTTTGCTTTCTGGTGATGTCTGCTGAGAATGAGGTGTTTAAAGATGGAGATGGACATTGGCAATTTTTTTTTTTTTTTTTTTTTTTTTTTTTTTTTTGTGGGGAGAATAGTCACTGAAGAGAATCATAAAGGGCTGATGGGCAGCATCAGAGGTGCAGCCAAAGTTGGAGGTGATGGAGTAACTGTAGTGATCAGCATTCTGATTGGGCTAGGCTGTGCAGCACTGGTGTGGAGAAGGCACAACCTAACACTGGCCCTGGGCTGGGGGTTTACAAAGAGATCAGGACAAAGGACAGGAGTTCAGAGTTGAAAGTGCCAGGGAGCACAGATCTGTTGGTTCCTTGTGAGGAATGGGCTATTCCACGAATAAAGACAGAATATGAGAAAAGACTAACCACCAAGAAAAGAGGAGACTAGATATCTTTTAGAGAGTGTTCTGAGCTGAAGCCCTGCTGGGTGACGGGAAGATCATTGTCTGGAAAGAGCCTAGGCCATTGGAAATAAGGAGGTTGGGGAAAAATGGAAAGTCTTGCAAGAAGGCCCAGGCAAGTAGACTTTGAATTCTCCTTGGGACTCTTTGGATTTGTCAAACATCCTGGTTTTTCCAAGACAGGATGCGGGTGAAGTGACAAGTACTTTTATCTCTGGGATCATCACCTTTTCCTGTTAGGATAGATAACATTTTCTCATATTCCATTTAAAAAATCTATTCCACCTCAAGTCCCTTTTAGCACTGCTTTAGCAGTTTGCTGTGTGGACTGTAAAGCAGCTTTGCTGCTGCCCCAGTGTTTCACAGAGAAGTTTATGATGGAACACTTTGTTTTTAACTCATCTCCCCAGGGCTGTGGCACAAGTTCATGGAGAGATGAGGTCAGGAAAAATCTGGCTAGTATACATCCACAGTGTTCACAACAGTCCGCCTCTCTGTCAGGGACTCATTGTCTTTGGAATAAGCCTCATAGAACCTGGAGGCTGCTGCTGGACCTCAGTCATGTCCAGAAAGACTTGCAACCTCAGGAGTGTTCTTGTCCCTTTTCATTCTGGTCCCACCACCAGGAGACAAAGCTTCTCTTCTTACTTGGAGCTTCTCCAAAATGTGGCATGTTAGAGTTCTCTAAATACTGAATTAATTGATTGATTGATGGAGTAAATACATGAATGAATTAATACTAATATGGCATTGAATTTCAAACTCAGCTTTATGGAGCCTCAGGTATTTTTTAAAGCTCAGTGAGTGAGGAGCTGAGTACACTGAATCCTGTCTTCCACGTTGTACTTTAGCCAGTGGAGTGCCATTAAAAACACTTTGTTTTCGTCTTTGATTTTAGCCTCCAAGTAAAATGCATTTGAAGAAAAAAATTTTGAATCTTGAGAGAGATAGTTAAATAGATAAATAGCAAGAAACAGCTGGCTGAAAGAATGAAGTTCTGCATTTAATTGTGCAACATCTGGTCATGATCTATTCTTCCACATTTGTTTTCCCTTACTTGCTCACATGAATTCTTTGTTTAGTTTATTTTGTACGATGTGTCCAGATATGTCCTTTCTAATCTCTACACTTTTGTTCCCCTACTCTCTATCCTTTAACCCCAGGTCATATTATAAACCTTCCCTGATCTCCATGGCCAGATGTGCTGAATTCTGATAGCATTTATTATGGCTCAAGGCCCACCCTTTATGTTGCACGTTTTGCCTCTTCAACCAGATTGTTCCTTCTTCCCTTCCCTTCCCTTCCCTTCCCTTCCCTTCCCTTCCCTTCCCTCCCCTCCCCTCCCCTCCCCTCCCCTCCCCTCCCCTCCCCTTCCTTCCAGTTTTGGTCTTTGCTCTAGATGGAATACTCTCAGGAAGTGAGAATAATTTTATATTATTGGGGATCTTCATAAAATTATCCATAGAGAAAGCAAACTAGAGCAAGGTTAAAGTTGTAATTGGTAAAGGAGCAGCTATCTCTCAAACCAGCCAGGAGAGGGGGCTGTTTAGTCATTTTTGTGGCTTGGACAATGGTCATGTTCTATCTGTTCAGATGGCTGTATGGTGATTTTTTTTGTTTTGTTTTTCTTTTGTCTTGGCCCACATCACGATCACAGAGTAGCCTTGTTTGTGTTGATGTTCACTGGGTGCCTGTTATGGGCCAGGCATGTTGCTAGGTACTGGGATTCATAAAAAGGAAGACAGACACTTCTCCCTCACGGTTTACAATTTATTGAGGGTGGTGGCGTATATCAGTTGAGGTTCAGACAATGAACAGAGTAAGTAGAAAACATAAAGAGATTTACTGTAAGGAATTGTCTTCCAGGCTTGTGAGGCTGACTAGGTAAGTCTGAAATTCTTAGGGAAGGCCATCAGGATAAGTGTCAGCTGAAACTTTTGTCCACAGGAGGAATATTTCATTCTCCTGAGAAGCTTTTATTATTCTCTTTAGGTCTTTCAGCTGAGTGAATCAGGGCCATTCAGACTATGTAAGATAATTGCCGTTACCTAAAGTCGGTTGATTATGGATTTTAATCACCTCTACAAAATACCTTCATAAGACCCAGTACAGTGGCTCACGCCTATAATCACAACATTTTGGGAGGCCGAGGTGGGAGAATTGCTTGAACCCAAGAGTTGGAGACCAGCCTGGGCAACATAACAAGACCCTATCTTTACCAAAAATTAAAACAAGATACCTTCATAGCAACACATAGATTAGTGTTTGATTGAATAACTGGGGACTGTAGCTTAGCCAGGTTGACACACAACTGACCATCACAGGGAAAAATATTTTAAAAATTATTTTAAAAATCATGATATGTTTCAGGAAAGAGAAATGCATTTCTTTAAAAAATTCATTTATTATGCTTTCATTTGTTTTTTAAAATTTTTTATTTCCATAGGTTTTGGGGGAACAGGTGGTATTTGGTGGTATAAGTTCTTCAATGGTGATTTGTGAGATTTTGGTGCACTCATCACCTGAGCAGTATACACTGAACCCAATTCGTAGTCTTTTATCACTTACCCCCTCCCACACTTTCCCCAAAGCCCATTGTATCATTGTTACGCATTTGCGTCCTTATAGCTTAGCTCCCACATATCAGTGATATTTGGTTTTCCATTGCTGAGTTACTTCACTTAGAATAATAGTCTCCAGTTCCATCCAGGTTGCTGCAAATGCCATTAATTCACTTCATTTTATTACTGAGTAGTATTCCATTGTATATATAGGACAATTTCTTTATCCACTTGTTGACTGATGGGCATTTGGGCTGGTTCCATATTTTGCAATTACGAATTGTGCGCTATAAACATGAGTGTGCAATTAATGACTTCTTTTCCTCTGGATAGACATAGGGGGATTTCTGGGTCAAATGGTAGTTCTACTTTTAGTTCTTTAAGGGATCTCCACATTGTTTTCCATAGTGGTGGTACTAGTTTACATTCCCAACAGCAGTGTAGAAGTGTTCCCTTTTAACCACATCCATGCCAACATCTATTATTTTTTAATTTTTTGATTACGGCCATTCTTGTAGGAGTAAGGTGGTATTTTATTGTGGTTTTGATTTGCATTTCCCTGATCGTTAGTGATGCTGAGCATTTTTTCATATGTTTCTTGGCTGTTTGTATATCTTCTTTTGAGAATTGTTTATCCATGTCCTTAGTCCACTTTTTCATGGAACTGTTTGGTTTTTTTCTTGCTAATTTGTTTGAGTTCCTCGTTGATTCTGGATATTAGTTCTTTTTTGGATATATAGATTGTGAAGATTTTCTCCCATTCTGTGGGTTGTCTGTTCACTATACTGACTGTTCCTTTTGCTGTGCAGAAGCTCTTTAGTTTAATTAAGTCCCACCTATTTATCTTTGTTTTTGTTGCACTTGCTTTTTGGTTCTTGGTCATGAAGCCTAAGCCAATGTCTAGAAGGATTTTTCTGATGTTACCTTCTATAATTTTTATTGTTTCAGGTCTTAGATTTAAGTTCTTGATCTGTCTTGAGTTGATTTTTGTATAAGGTGAGTGACAAGAATCTAGTTTCATTCTTCTACGTGTGTCTTGCCAATTATTCCAGCATCATTTGTTGAACACAGTGTCCTTTTCCCACTTTATGTTTTTGCTTGCTTTATCAAAGATCAGTTGACTGTAAGTATTTGGGTTTATTTCTGGGTTTTCTATTCTGTTCCATTGGTCTGTGTGCCTACTATTATATCAGTGCCATGCTGTTTGGTGACTATGGGCTTATAGTATAGTTTGAAATCAGTTAATGTGATGCTTCCAGATTTGTTCTTTTTGTAAGTCTTGTTTTGGCTATGCAGGCTCATTGTGGTTCCATATGAATTTTAGGATGTTTTTTCTAGTTCTGTGAAGAATGATGGTGGTATTTTGATGGGAATTGCATTGAATTGGTAGACTGCTTTTGGCAGTATGGTCATTTTCACAATATTGATTCTACCCATCCATGAGCATGGGATGTGTTTTCATTTGCTTGTGTTGTCCATGATTTATTTCAGCCATGTTTTGTAGTTTTCCTTGTGGAGGTCTTTCACCTCCTTGGTTAGGTATATTCCAAAGTATTTTATTTTTTTGCAGCTATTGTAAAAGAGATTGAGTTCTTGATTTTGTTCTCAGCTTGGTCACTGTTGGTGTATAGCAGAGCTACTGATTTGCATACATTAATTTTGATGAATTAGTTTTATGAAACTTGATGAATTAGTTTCATCAGTTCTGGGAGCTTTTTGGAGATGTCTTTAGGGTTTTCTAGGTATATAATCATATCATCAGGAAACAGTGACAGTTTGACTTCCTCTTTACCAATGTGAATACCCTTTACTTCTTTCTCTTGTCTGTTGGCTCTCGCTAGGACTTCCGGTACCATGTTGAATAGAAGTGGTGAGAGTGGACATCCTTGTCTTGTGTCAGTTCTCAGAGGGAATGTTTTCAACTTTCCCCCATTCAATATTATGTTTGCTGTGGGTTTGTCATAGATGGATTTTATTACATTATACATTACAGAGGTATGTCCCTTGTATGCTGATTTTGCTGAGGGTTTTAATCATAAAGGGATGCTGGATTTTGTCAAATATTTTTCTGCATCTATCAAGATGATCATGTGAGTTTTAGTTTTAGTTCTGTACATGTGGTGTATTAAATTTATTTGTTACACTGCATCCCTGGTAAGAAACCCACTTAATCATAGTGGATTATCTTTTTGATATGCTATTGGATTTGCTTAGCTAGTATTTTGTTAAGGATATTTGCATCTATGTTCATCAGGGATATTGGTCTGTAGTTTTCTTTTTTGGTTATGTCCTTTCCTGGTTTTGGTAATAGGGTGATACTGTCTTCATAGAATGAATTGGGGAGGGTTCCCTCTTTCTCTATCTTGTGGAATAGTATTAATAAGATTTGTACCAATTCTTCTTTGCATAGCTCTTCTTTGTGTGGCTTTGAAGGTTGCTTTAGAGTTGATTTTCAATTTTATTCCACTGTTGTGTGACAGAGTACTTGATATAATTTCAATTTTCTTAAATTTATTAGACTTGTCTTGTGGCCTATCCTATGGTCTATCTTGGAGAAAGTTCCATGCACTAATGAATAGAATGTGCATTCTGAGGTTGTTGGGTAGAAGGTTCTGTAAATATCTGTTAAGTTCGTTTGTTCTAGGGTATAGCGTAAATCTATTGCTTTTTATTGACTTTGTGTCTTGATGACCTGTCTAGTGCTGTTAGTGTGGTCTTGAAGTTCCCCACCATTACTGTGTTGCTATCTCATTTCTTTTCTTTCTTTTTTTTTTTTGACATGGAGTTTCACTCTTATCACCCAGGCTGGAGCGCAATGGCATGATCTCGGCTCACTGCAAACTCCGCCTTCCAAGTTCAAGCGATTCTCCTGCCTCAGTCTCCTGAGTAGCTGGGATTACAGGCATGCACCACCACGTCTGGCTAATTTTGTATTTTTAGTAGAGACAGGGTTTCTCCATATTGGTCAGGCTGATCTTGAACTCCTGACATTAGGTGATCCACCCACCTTGGCCTCCCAAAGTGCTGGGATTACAGGCGTGAGCCACCTTGCCAAGCACTATCTCATTTCTTAAGTCTAGTAGAAATTGTTTTATAAATTTGGGAGCTCCAGTCTTAGGTGCATATGTATTTAGGATTGTGATATTCTCCTGTGGGACAAGGCCTTTTGTCATTGTATAATGGCCCTCTTTGTCCTTTTTAACTGCTGTTGCTTTAAAGTTTGTTTTGTCTGACATAAAAATAGTTACTTCTGCTTGCTTTTGGTGTCCATTTTCATTAATGTCTTCTTTTCACCCTTTTACTTTAAGTTTATTTGAGTCCTTATGTGTTAGATGAATCTCTTGAAGGCAGCAGATACTTGGTTGGTGAATTCTTATCCATTGAGCAATTCTGTGTTTTGTAAGTGGCGCATATAGGTCATTTACATTCAACATTAGTATTGAGATGTGAGGTACTATTCCATTCATCATGCTATTTGTTACTTGAATGTCTTGTTTTTTTTGTTGTTGTTGTTGTTTATTTGTTGTATTTTTGTTTTATAGGTCCTGTGAGATTCATGCTTTAAAGAGGTTCTGTTTTCATGTGCTTCCAGAATTTGTTTCAAGATTTAGAGCTCCTTTTAGCAGTTCTTGTAGTGGTGGCTTGGTAGTGGTGAATTCTCTCAGCATTTGTTTGTCTGAAAAAGACTGTATCTTTCCTTCATTTATGAAGCTTAGTTTTGCTGGATACAAAATCATTGGCTGATGATTGTTTTTGTTAAAGGAGACTGAAGATAGGGCCCCAGTCCCTTCTAGCTTGTAGGGTTTCTGCTGAGAAATCTGCTGTTAATCAGATAGGTTTTCCTTTATAGGTTACCTGATGCTTTGCCTCATAGTTCTTAAGATTCTTTCCTCTGTCTTGACTTTAGATAACCTGATGACAATGTGCCTAGGCAATGATCTTTTTGTGATGAATTTCCCATGTGTTCTTTGAGCTTCTTATATTTGGATATCTAGAGCTCTAGCAAGGCTGGGGAAAGTTTTTTTGATTATGCCCCCAAATATAGTTTCCAAACTTTTAAATTTCCTCAGGAATGCTGATCTTTCTCAGGAATGCCAATTATTATCAGATTTGGTCATTTAACATAGTCCCAAATTTCTTGGGGGTTTCTTCATTTTTAAAATTATTTTTTCTTGTCTTTGTTGGATTGGGTTATTTCAAAAACCTTGTCTTTGAGCTCTGAAGTTCTCTCTTCTGCTTGTTCAGTTCTATTGCTGAGACTATCCAGTACATTTTGCATTTCTCTAAGTGTGTCCTTTATTTCCTGAAGTTGTGATTGTTTTTTATTTATGCTATCTGTTTCACTGAAGATTTCTCCCCTCATATCTTGTATCATTTATTTGATTTCCTTAAGTTGGACTTCACCTTTCTCTGGTGCCTGCTTGAATAGCTTAATAATTGACCTTCTGAGTTCTTTTTCTGGCAATTCAGAGTTTTCTTCTTGGTTTGGATCCAGTCTTAGGTGCATATATATTTAGGACTGTTGGTGAGCTAGTGTGACTTTTTGGGGTGTTAAAGGACCTTCTTTTGTCGTATTACCAGAATTGTTTTCCTGGTTCCTTCTCATTCAGGTAGGCTATGTCAGAGGGGAGATCTGGAGCTCAAGGCTGCTGTTCAGACTCCTTTGTGCCACGGGGTACTCCCTTGATGTAATACTCTCCCCCTTTTCCTAGGGATGTGGCTTCCTGAGAGCCAAACTGTAGTGACTGTTATTTCTCTTCTGAATCTAGCCAGCAAGCAGGGCTACCAGGCTCTGGGCTGGTACTGGGGGGTGTCAGCACAGAGTCCTGTGAGGTGAACTGTGTTCAGTTCTCTCAGCTGTGGATACTAGCACAGTATTTGAGCTGTCTCCTGGGCCCTGCAGGAGCAATCCACTTCCTTCAAAGGGTCTGTGGATTCTCTCAGCTTTTCTGGTGTATGCCTGCATTTAGTTTTTGGAGCAAAAGTCCACAATGCTAGTCTCTACATTCTGCTCTGTCCATCCAGAGTGGGAGCTGCAATTTAGTCCTGCCTCCTATCTGCCATTTTTTTTCAGTCACCTGTCAGTTGAGAAATGTATTTCTACTTTCCTTTGGATAACTGGAAGCTAACTAAAGTTAAATTTAATTTTTAATTTAATGTTTAATATTAAGACAACTTAAAAGACTTATCCCAGGAGCTTAATGCAATTATTAAAGTCATTGAATCTGAAACTAGGGAACTTTGAAAAATACCAATGCCTAGGCTCCACTGTGTACCAATTAAATCAGAATCTCTGACAATTAGGGCCCTGACCTTGGTATTTTGAAAATGTTCCCCAGGTGATTCTGAGAGCCAAGGTTGAGAATAAATGCTCTAAATATATTTGAAACCAAAAGTTTTCCTGTTTTATACATGTTTTGATAATGAAATGATCATTCCATCATCTTTGGAAATAAATGCCTTCATAAGTTGGAAATAACTAATTATTTCAGTAAAAATAAATGTATGTTATCAAAGCCATGGAGACACTTGATATCATCTTCCTAGACTGTAAGCACATGGAGGGCAGGTACTATGTGTTACTTAGACATTCATTAGGATAGGCAATGTTGTGCTATAGAAACAAACAAACAAACACAAAATACACAAATTGCTCCCCTCTCAATTCTTAGATGATTAATAAAACAGAAGTTTATTTCTCACTTCTGTAAAGTAAGTCTGCTGTGACTCTAGGTGACTCTTCAGGGCACCATTTCTCTGTGGATGACTCATGTGCCGCTCCACATCAGCATATGGTCTCAGGATCACTGAGACAAGGGAAGAGAGGTTGTAGAGTTCAGAATTGACAACTGACACATGACACTTCTGTTCAGTTTTTTTGGTCACCTGACCATACATAACTTTTAAAAAAAAGGGGGGAAAGGGCTATGCACAGTGGCTCATGCCTGTAATACCAAAACTTTGGGATGTCAAGGTGGGAAGATCACTTGAGTCCAGGAGTTCAAGACCAGTCTGAGCAACATAGTGAGACCCTGTCTCTACCAAAAAAAATAAAAATAAAAAAATTAGTGAGGCAAGTGGCATGTGCCTGTAGTCTCAGCTATTCAGGAGGCTGAGGGGTGAGAATTACATGGGCGCAGGAGTTTGAGCCTGCAGTGAGCTATGATTGTGCCACTGTAATCCAATCTGGGCAACAGAGTGAGACCCTGTCTCTATAAAAAAGGTGGGGAGGAATGTAATCCTTTGAGTACGTGGAAGTTGAAGAAAACTAGATATTGATGAACTTTGGTAATATCTAGTCTGTTTGGCTTTATATTTCTGCACTTCCCCCAATAACTGTCATAGCGTGAGAACTTACTAGATATTCAGGAATCCACGTTAAGTTATCTCTCTCTTATCCTTACAGGATATGTTCCAATCACCAGTGGATGCCTGAAACCTATACATATAACATTGATCCCTATACATACTATGTTTTTTCTGTACATGCATGTCTATGATGAAGTTTAATTTATAAATTAGGCACTGTATGAGACTAACAATGATAATTAATAGTAAAATAGAACAGTTAGAACAGCTATCACAATATACTGTAATAAAAATTATGTGAATGTGATCTCTCTTTTCCCTCAGCTACTAAGTGACTGAGGGCAGGTAGTGTCTATAGCCACGTGCAGGTCAAAGGGATGATTCACTTCCCAAATGGGACAGAGTGGGATGGCATAAGATTTCACCATGCTACTCAGAATGGAAAGCAATTAAAAATATATGCATTGTTTATTTCTGGAACTTTTTACTGATTATTTTTGGACTACAGTTGACCTTGGGTAACAAAACTACAGAAAGTGAAATTGTGGATAAGGAGCAACTACGGTACCACATTTTCTTCACTGTTGGAGATTATGCATCATTGTGTGTGTTCATGCACATGTGTGCATGTATATTTTTCTCTCCATGCAGGTGCATCTCAGCATACTGACTCTGCGAGTCTATAGCTCTGCAGATTTGTTACCACTGGGAGTGGAAGAGCAGAGCTGGGATCCCCATACCTATAGCTGTGAGATCCAAGGTGACCTCAACCACAATGATAGTGCCACTGAAGAGCAGCTCCCTTGACACCACAGACACTCCAACTACTCATTGATCCTCACTCACGTTTTCAGACTTTTCTCATTTACACTCAACAAAAAAGCAAATAGAACTTCCAGAGTGTTTGAATAACTGGGGATGATAGTCTCACCAAGTAGACATATAAAACTGACCCACCTTGGGAAGAACAGTGAACACATTATTCAAAAATATCACAATAAGTTTCAGGAAGGAGACAAACCATTCTATTTTCTATAGTTAAAAACCATCATTTTGCCACAAACCCAGATAAGTTCTGTCGTGAGTCAGTAATGTGGTTCCTGGATTGCTCCCCTGGTCAGATACATACCACTGGCTAGTGCTGTGCCTGCATCCCCAGATCTGCATAGCTCTGGAGAATGGTGACTTGACTAGAAAGGGAAGGACAGGCTGTCCGGAGGTCAAGTCTTCTCAAGAGTCTTGCCAGTGGCCTGACAAGCCTCTGCACTTCCCAACGCCAGCTGTTCAGGTGTCACCACCTCAAAAGGAAGGTTCACTTGACAGAGAGTTCCACAGGACAAACTCACCAGAAACCCTCCTTCCTGAGACAAATTAGAATGAGAACATTTTTATAGTAGAGAGAAAATGAGGACAGACTCATATTTATTCAGACACTAAATTTTCACTGGAAACACTGTTTGTATTTACGTTTTATAAAATCCCCAGTTGAAAAATTAGATTGTGATCCAAGTTGTTCCAACCATATTGTAAAAATTGTTTAATAACTAAACCGAGTACCAAATAATCATTTTTCTTTAATAGTCACACCCACATTGACAGGTCTGGTATATCTTTTTTAGAAGAATTGATTTTTTTTTTTTTTGAGACAGAGTCTCACTCTGTCACCCAGGCTGGAGTACGGTGTGCTATCTTGCCTCACTGAAATCTCCGCCTCCCAGGTTCAAGCTGTTCTCCTGCCTCAACTTCCAAGTACCTGGGATTACAGGCGCCCACCACCACGCCTGGCTAATTGTCATATTTTCAGTAGAGATGGGGTTTCTCCATATTGGTCAGGCTGATCTTGAACTCCTGACCTCAAGTGATCTGCACACCTTGGTCTCCCAAAGTGCTGGGATTACAGGCGTGAGCCACTGCGCCCAGCCAGAATTGATTTGACTTTAAAGCAAAAGCATCTGTTTCAAAACTACATTTATTCAAGTTAAGTAAATTTGTTAATTCTTGTGTCAACTCAGTATGATTAACATCAAATTAATAAAGTGAAAATGTCAGTTCTTTAGTCACACCAGCCACATTTTTGGTACTCAATAACCATATGTCACCAGTGGCCACTATTTTGGACAGCATGGATATAGAAGATAAAATATTGCTTCTGCATAATGCAGTCACATGTATTTACAGCTGTAAACTCTAGCCACATCAAGACAATGGCCAAGGTCAGGGCAGTGAATAGCATTTGCTTTTCCTCTACCTAGCTTGTAAGTCTTATACTTTATGGGCATATTTGTAATCACCTGATGTATTCTTGCCTGCTGCACAGATAAACCCAATTCACTGAGACAGTGTGATTGCAGTAAAGAAAGAGTTTAGGCCAGGTGCAGTGGCTCATGCATGCCTGTAATCCCAGCACTTTGGGAGGTCAAGGTGGGTAGATCACAAGGTCAGGAGATCGAGACCAACCTGGCCAATATGGTGAAACCTCGTCTCTACTAAAAATACAAAAATTAGCCAGGTGTGGTGGCACGTGCCTGTAGTCCCAGCTACTCGGGAGGCTGAGTAAGAAGAATTGCTTGAACCCAGGAAGCAGAGGTTGCAGTGAGCTGAGATCGTGCCACTGAACTCTGGCCTGGGTGACAAAGTGAGACTCTGCCTCAAAGAAAAAAAAATTTAATTAACTTAAGTCTGGTCAAGCAGAAAGGCTGGATTTATTACTCAAATCAGTCTCCCTGAACACTCAGAGGCTAGGCTTTTATGATTTGGTGGGTAAGGGGCTAGGGAATGGGTGCTGCTGATTGGTTGGTGGTGAAATTATTGGGGTACGGAAAATGGTCCTTGTGAACTGAGTCTGCCTCTGGGTAGAGGTGGGCACAGTACCAACTGAGTCACGAGTCACAGGTCTGGGTGGGGTCAGTCAGTTGCCAGACTGCAAAAATCTGAAAAACATCTCAAAAGACTAACTTTAAGTTCGTAATAGTGATGTTATCTATAGGAGCAATTGAGGAAGTCACAAATCTTGTGACCTCTGGCCATGACTCCTGAGCGATAAGGGATTATAGAAACTATGCTTGACCAGGCATGGTGGCTCATGCTTGTAATCTCAGCACATTGGGTGGCTGAGGCAGCAGGATCAATTCAGCCCAAGAGTTCAAGACCAGCCTGGGAAACATAACGAGATCCCTTCTGTTAAAAAAAAAAAAAAAAAGAAAGAAAGAAAAGAGGAGAAAAATAAAGAAAGAAAAAGAAACTACACTGACATTTTAGCAAAATTCAGGCCCCTCCAAAAATCCTAATCTTATAGCTTTTCAGTAGTAAGGAGGGATTAGGTTTAGGGAGGGACTATTATCATCCTTGCTTCAAAATTAAATTATAAACTAAATTCTTCCCATGGTTAGCTTGGCCTACACCCTATACACAGGAATGAGTGAGGACAGCCAGCTTGCAAGGGTAGAAGTAAGACAGAGTCAGCCATGCTAACTTTCTCTCATTACAGTCTTTGCAAAGGTGGGTCATACTGACTCTAATTGATAGACGGCCAGGCTAGCCTCCTTGCTAGTCCAGGGCCTTGGACATATCACCCAAGGTCTTTCTGTGAAAGACACTCAAATATTTGTTCAATGATTCCTAATTTTATCCATTACTTATTTGTAGCTTTAAAAATAACGTTTGAATCTTAACTTGTTTCACCTTGAGTGAAGTTTGTTTCTACACCTCTTCAAAGAAAAGGAAGATTGAGGGCTCTTTAACTCCTCCATTACCTCCTGCAACATGAATTTGATATACTCTCTTTTGCTGTAATTCAGCTTTGTGATTTCTGAAATGGTATCACCTGAAAGCCAGTTAAGCCAAGACCAATGAAATGTTATAGGAAATGTATGAACCTAGGACTGACTGTATTTTTTGGCTCTGCTCATGTCTCTTCCAACTCTAAAATTTTATGATTTAATAATTTTGGAAATGTGTCAAAGAGAGACTTAGTGTAATTCAAAATCAATTTCAAATCTGAGGTGTCTTGTTTTCCTTTTAGACAATTAGCTTAACAAATATAAAGTTTTGAATCTTAAATCTAATTTTCATGTTTTGCTCTATCAAAAACACAATGGCAAAATAACAGGTGGAAATGCATTTCTCAAAGGAAACTGCCCTAAATTACTTCAGCAATTCCTTTTGATAAATCTTTAGACACCTGTGTATATTATTAAAAGATCAACCAGCAGGAAAGGTATAATTTTATCTGGGTGAAAGTCTTTAGTTTTAAGGTAATGAAGACAGATGAATAAGAGCATTTTCAGATACAGCCTATTCTGAACAATGAGCTTTGACAGAACCCTGCTAGAAATTTATTCTTTGTGCTTGAGTCTTCTGATGAAAGTTTCCAGCTTGAAGCAACGGATTCAGGTACTATATTATTTATGCTTCTGCCGTAATTCTAAATGGACCCTTTTAAATCAAGAGCTAGCACATCTTCATAGGAAACGTCAAACTTGTATACCCCCCCGTACCATCTAATTATAAAATTGAACATGATCAAAGAGAAGAAAAGAAAAAGAGTTTATTTAGCACTTAACAGATGAGCCATTTGATTGGTCTCTGTGTATTATAGTTTTTGTACAAGAATGCTTTTCGATGGAGAAGGGACCTTGTTTATATTTGGTGTTCCCAGGATGCTTGAGTACAGTGAAACTTAGTAAGAGCTTGTTTAACAAAGTGGCATTCAAGTTAAACCTCAGTCAGGCAGCCAAATTCCCCTTCCAAGCATTAAGCTATACTTACAGTGTACTTAAAGGATATTTTATGTGGAATTATAAAAGTTAACACTTCTAGCCAAGTGCAGTGGTGCACACCTGTAATCCCAGCACTTTGGGAGGCTGAGGTGGGCGAATCATTTGAGGTCAAGAGTTTGAGAACAGCTGGGTCAACATGGTGAAACCCTGTCTCTACTAAAAATTAAAAAAAAAAAAAAGTTAGCTGGGCGTGGTGGCAGGTGCCTGTAATCCCAGCTACTGGGAGGCTGAGGCAGGAGAATCACTTGAACTCAGGAGGTGGAGGTTGCAGTGAGCCAAGATCATGCCACTGTACTCCAGCCTGGGCAACCGAGTGAGGCTCTGTCTCAAAAAAAAAAAAAAAAAAAAAAAAAAAAAAAAGTTAACACTTCTAAACTTCTTTTGTCTGGATCTAACTACCTTTAGAGTTTCTCTCTTCATTCATACTGAGATCTGGATAAGAGGCACATACAAATCACACTTTCCCTTTTATTGCCAGAAAAGAATCTTCAAATGTCAGGCTTCAACTCTAACATGTTTTTCTCCTTCACTGAAACCACTGATGAGAGTTGAAATGACTACTGAGTAAGTACTCTCATAAGGGCCTGTTATTTTCCATGAAAGAAAATATATTTGCAGACCTGTGAGCACCAAGGGATTGCAATCAGGGGAAGGTTAAAGTTTTCTTCCTTCAGCAATGGATTGCTTAAAGCCCCTTTAGATAAACATAAAAGACTCATAAAATCAGCATGTTTCATTTCAAGAACAGCTTTTTCCGACTAAGCTGCTCCTACTATATGGAAATTCTGGGGATGTCAATGTTTGTATGCCCAACTGAGTATCTCTTATAAAATACCCTTTTCCCAAGCCCTCACCTTAAAAATTTCTGACATATAAAAAATTAAGAGTTCAGATTTAATTAATTGAGGACATTTAGGAAGGCTAATTTGAAAGTGTATAATATGGTTAAGCTTTGTGTCCCCAGCCAAATCTCATCTTGAATTGTAATCCTGATAACCCCCACAGTCCCCATGTGTCAAGGGAGAGACCAGGTGGAGGTTATTGAATCATGGGGGTGGTTTCTCCCACGCTGTCCTAATGATAGTGAGTGAGTTCTCACGAGATCTGATGGTTTTATAACAGGCTCTGCCCCCCTTTGCTTGGGACTTCTCCTTCCTGACACCTTGTGAAGGAGGTGCCTGGCTTCTTCTTTGCCTTCTGTCATGATTGTAAGTTGCCTGAGGCCTCCCCAGCCATGCTTAACTGTAAGTCCATAAACCTTTTTCCTTTATAAATTATCCAGTCTCAGGCAGTTCTTTATATCAGTGTAAAATCAGACTAACACAGTAAATTGGTTCTGAGGTAGTGGGGTGCCACGTAAGGATACTCCAAAATGTGGAAGCAACTTTGGAACTGGGTAACAGGCAGAGGTTGGAACAGTTTGGAGGGCTAGAAGAAGACAGGAAGATGTGGGAAAGTTTGAAACCTCCTAGAAACACGCTGAGTGGCTTTGACCAAAATGCTGATAGTGATATGGACAATGAAATCTATGCTGAGGTAGTCTCAGATGGAGATGAGGGACTTGTTGGGAACTGAAGCAAAGGTCACTCTTGCTATGCTTCAGCAAAGAGACTGGTGGCATTTTGCCCCCACCCTAGAGATCTGTGGAACTTTGAACTTGAGAGAGATGATTTAAGGTATCTGGCGGAAGAAATTTCTGAGCAGCAAAACATTCAAGAAGTGATTTGGATGCTGTTGAGAACATTCAGCTTTATTTATTTGCAAAGATATGGTTTGGAATTGGAACTCATGTTTAAAAGGGAAGCAGAGCATAAACGTTCAGAAAATTTGCAGCCTGACAATGAAGTACAAAAGAAAAACCCATTTTCTGCGGAGAAATTCAAGCCTGCTGTAGAAATTTGCATAAGTAAGGAGGAGCCAAATGTTAATTGCCAAGGCAATGGGAAAATGTCTCCAGGGTATGTCAGAGATCTTTGCAGTAGCCCTCCCAATCACAGGCCTGGAGGGCTAGAAAGAAAAAATGGTTTTATGGGTGGGGCCCAGGGCCCCCCTACTCTGTGCAGCCTAGTGACTTGTCACCCTGTATCCCAGCTACTTTAGTCATGGCTAAAAGGGTCCAAGGTACAGCTCAGGCCGTGGTTTCAGAGGTGTGCTGCAGGGGTGGAGCCCTCATGGAGAACCTCTGCTAGGGCAGTGTGGAAGGGAAATGTGGGGTATGGGCCCACACACAGAATCCCCACTGGGACACTGCCTAGTGGAGCTGTGAGAAGAAGGCCACCATCCTTCAGACCCCAGATGATAGATCAACTGACAGCTTGCACTGTGCACTTGGAAAAGCCACAGACACTCAATGCCAGCCTGTGAAAGTTATACCCTGCAAAGCCACAGGGGTGGAGCTGCCCAAGGCTATGGGAGCCCACCTCTTGCATCAGTGTGACCTCGAAGTGAGACATGGAGTCAAAGGAGATCATTTCAGAGCTTTAACATTTGACTACTCCACTGGATTTCAGACTTGCCTGTAGCCCCTTTGTTTTGGTCAATTTGTCCCATTTGGAACAGCTGTATTTACCCAATGCCTGTAGCCCCATTGTATCTAGGAGGTAACTAACTTGCTGTTGAGTTTACAGACTCATAGGTGGAAGAGACTTGCCTTATCTTAGATGAGACTTTGGACTTGGACTTTTGTGTTAATGCTGGAATGAATTAAGACTTTGAGGCCAGGTGTGGTAGGATATGCCTGTAATCCCAGCACTTTGGGAGGCCAAGGCAGGCAGATTACTTGAGGTCAGGAATCGAGACAAGCCTAGCCAAGATGGTGAAACCCCATCCCTACAAAAATACAAAAAATTAGCTGGGCATGGTGGTGCATGCCTGTAATCCCAGCTGTTTGGGAGGCTGAGGCAGGAGAATCACTTGCAGCTAGGAGGCAGATGTTGCAGTGAGCCAAGATCATGCCACTGCACTCCAGCCTGGGTAACACAGCAAGATTCCATCTCAAAAAAAAAAAAAAAAAAAACCCAAAACAAAACGAAAAAACCGTTGGAGGACTCTTGGGAAGGCATGATTGGTTTTGAAATGTGAAAGGGACATGAGATTTGGGAGGGTCCAAGAGCAGGTGGAATTATATGGTTAGGCTTTGTGTCCCCACCCAAATCTCAGGGGAGTGGTTTCCCCCATGCTGTTCTCTGATAGTGAGTTCTTATGAAATCTGATGGTTTTCTAATCAGCTCTCCCGCCCTTAGCTCAGCACCCCTTCCTGCTGCCTTGGGAAGGTCCCTTGCTTTCTTTTAGCCTTTTGCCACGATTGTAAGTTTCCTGGGACCTATCCAGCCATGCTGAACTGTGAGTCAGTTAAACCTCTTGCCGTTATACATTACCCAGTCTTGGGCAGTTCTTTATTGCACTATGAAAATGGACCTTTTATCACCTAAAGTGGATTCCAATTTGAAACTTACCATGTTGATGCTGAATACTCATTTCCAGTGATGCTAGGTAAGCACCAGCATGTGGTTACTGCTGGGATAAATAAGTGCACTGTAGTTCTAGGAAGATACGCTTTGTGGAGCATATTTTCACAAGTAATTATTAGTAAATATGTCTGAACTTGTCAGGGTGAAAATATAGGAGAGCATTACATTTGCATTTTAGCATTTATGTCTTTTCTAAATAATAACAATTTATCATTTATGCTTAGCACATTTATATTAAAAAAGATTTAGCAGGAGGGAGGTGAGGGTTGAAAAATTACCTATTGGGTACAATGTTCACTACTGGGGTGACAGATACACTGAAAGTCCAGACTCCATCACTACACAATATATGCATGTAAGAAACCTGCACTTGTACCCCCTACATCTACTTTTAAAAAAAGAATCTGAGAATAATCTACTTTGAGAATAGGAGAGAATTATCTTTTTCCTTTTTTCTTAAATTAGAACAAAATTTATTAGTTAATTATCTAGATCTGTTTTGCTACAACTTTGGAATGGTGTGACCAAACAAATCAATGCTCCTGGCTTGTTGCATTGGTTTTCTAAAAATGGAGTTAAGAGAAGTAAGAGGACTTACATTTCTATTGCTTTAATTTCTTATGCAATAGTGATGTTGATTTTTCAGAGCATGTCTCCTCAAAATAGTCCAGATCTTCTGTCATCACAATCCTAACTGGAGAAAACTTAGAATTTAAACATCTTTTTAAGTTTTTGATTCTGAGTGATATGGTTTGTCTGTGTCCCCACCAAAATCTCATCTTGAATTCCCACCTGGTGGGAGGTAACTGAATCATGGGGGCAAGTCCTTCCCATGCTGTTCTCATGATAGTGAATAAGTCTCATGAGATCTGATGGTTTTAAAAAGAGAACTTCTCCTGCACAAGTTTTCTCTCTTTGCCTGCTGCCATCCATGTAAGATGTGACTTGCTCCTCCTTGCCTTCCACCATGATTGAGGCTTCCCCAACCACATGAAACTGTAAGTCCAATTAAACCTCTTTCTTTTGTAAATTGCCCAGTCTTGAGTATGTCTTTATCAGCAGCATGAAAACAGGCTAATACACTGAGGAAAGGGAGAAGTAAAGGTATTTACATTTGCCATTAAATGTCTAATATGTGGCAAGTGGTTTATAAAGGTTATCACTTTTAAACTTTGCAAACTCTCTGGAATTTAAGAATCTAGCTAACCAACACTAAATAACACAACTAGTGATGACAGCACATTTGAACCCTAAAATGTCGGCTTTAAAATCTTGTATACTTTCCAATATACTGTACTACCTCCACTAGTTAAGAATCACCCCTCATGTTGAAATGTAATATAGATGGCCTTGAGATGCCAAAAATGAGATATCTATATCTATAGCTATGTCTATATCTATAGTTTTTTAGTGTTCAATACCTTTTTTCTTCTTAATGTTACAACTTCTTAAGGATAGAGTCAATGTTTCATGCTCTTTATATCTGCTGCAAACATTGGTTAGACTTGTCAAGAGCACAGTGCCTTGATGGTGTCTGATAGACTAATTGCTTACAGTTCATTGTTAATCCCCACGCTTCTTCATTTCCTGGGTTCAAATAAGGTCAATATTAATAATAATCGCTCAAATTCCACTGCCTTCTTCACTTGTATTCTGAAGGACCTCAATTTAAAATCTCTCCTAATGATTTCCAGGGACCCATGGAGATGTTTCATGCCAGTGCAGAGTTTAGTTGTTTAGTTCTAGACTGCCTTGACTATGTCCTTGGACTGAATCTGAGAAATACCACTCACTCTGTGATATGGTTTGGCTCTGTGTCCCTACCCAAATCTCATCCTGAATTGTACTCCCATAATTCCCATGTGTTGTGGGAGGGGCCGAGTGGGAGGTAATTGAGTCATGGGGACTGGTCTTTTCCATGCTATTCTTGTAATAGTGAACAAGTCTCATGAGATCTGATGGTTTTAAAAAGGGGAGTTTCCTTGCACAAGATCTCTCTTCTCTTGTGTGCTGCCATGTGAGACGTGCCTTTCACCTTCTGCCATGATTGTGAAACCTCTCCAGCCACATGGAACTGTAAGTCCATTAAAACCTCTTTATCTTCCCAGTCTCAGGTATGTCTTTATCAGCAGTGGGAAAACTGACTAATACACTCTGCAAATCATTCATTCACCTGGTATTTTTACTTTTTTTTTCCTTTTTGATTCACCACCAAGAGTCATAGCAGCCAGTATTTGCTTGCATGTGTGTTTTTGCTTTTTCTTTTTTTTTTTTGAGACACAGAGTCTCACTCTGTCACCCAGGCTGGAGTGCAGTGGCATGATCTTGGCTCACTGCAACCTCCGCCTCATGGGTTAAAGCAATTCTCCTGTCTCAGTATCTGGAGTAGCTGGGATTATAGACAAGCATCATCACACCCAGCTAATTTTTTGTATTTTTAGTAGAGATGGGGTTTCACTGTGTTAGCCAGGCTGGTCTCAAACTCCTAACCTCAGGTGATCCACCCGCCTCGGCCTCCCAAAGTGCTGGAATTACAGGCATGAGACACCATGCCCAGCTGCAGCCAGTATTTTTTAATGCTTCCTTAGTATGTGGTACCAGTTACTGGGAATAGGTAAAGGGTAGGTTTTCCAGAGTTTCCAAAGCTGCAAGGCCTGACGATAAGTGGCCTTTTCCTTATACTTCTGTGTCTCATGAAAGATGAATGTAACTCCTTCAGGTTTTATCTACAACCTGCCCTCTTCAGGGCTTAACTACCTGTTTGTGAGAGTTAGAGTAAGGAGCAAGTATTTTACTATCCTCTATAAATTCCTCGCTCCTTGCAAATCATCTCCACTAAAACCTCACCATTGCATCAGGTGCCCTCAGACATGCTTCAATCTCTAGGTACCTTGGTATCTAGGTTTTAAATATCTAGTATATTAGAACTAGGTATCCAGGTACGTAGATATCTAATGTATTGCAAAGGAAAGGTTTCAACATATTTGATTTGGGGCACCATATTGTTTTACACAATTAAGTTGGCATATGTTTGAATTCCCACAACTCTCATTTAATATTCCTATCCAGCTTTACAATGTATCTGCCTTCTTCCTATTCAAAGTTTAGCATTTCCTTCATCTAGGAGCTTGTTAGAAATACAGAAATCTGGTTATTACTCCAGGCTTACTGAATTGGAATCTGAACTACTGTTGACAATTCCACTAGTTAACATCAAAGTAATTCGTATGCATGCTAAAGTTTAAGAGCTTATGATTCTTATTAGTCTACCATGCCCTGAACTTATTAGGTAATGATGAGCTAGGTAGTTTGAACAAAACCGCCAATGAAACAACTAAAATGAACTGGATAAAATACAAAATGATCTTAAGGAAGTCTCAGACTGAAAGACTTCTCATGTGCCTGGCAGAAGCAAACAAAAATTGCCACAAGGGAATGGTTTCATCATCACAGGACTAAAATTACTTATGTAGATAGTTTGTAAAGTAGATATCTAACACGCTGTCAAAGATACCAGATGCTCAGAGAACCTAGGGGACATGAATGAGGTCCAGCAAAACAACAGGCCACAGCAATAGACTTTAGATCAACAAATTATTAGATACAAACCAAAAGACAACTGACTATGCTTATTTGAAGAAATATTTAAAATATCTAAACTTGGGTTCAGCCTCCATGACTCACATCTGTAATCTCAGCACTTTGGGAGGCTGAGGCATGCAGATCACTTGAGGTCAGGAGTTCGAGACCAGCCTGCCCAACATGGTGAAACCCTGTTTGTACTGAAAATACAAAAATTAGCTGAGTGTGGTGGCACACACCTGTAGTCTCAGCTATTCAGAGGTTGCAGTGTGCTGAGATCGTGCCACTGCACTCTAGCTTGGGCAACAAAGGGAGACTCTGTCTCAAAAAACAATCTATACTTGGAAATGTATTTAGTGAATAGGGAGCTATAATAAAAAGTGACATAATAGACTTTCTAAAGAACCAAATAGAGCTTCTACAACTGAAAAACAGTAACTGAAATTTAGACACAATTGATGAGTTTAACAGCAGGCTAAGCTGAAGAGAGAACGTGTGAACTGGTAAATGGTCAGAAGAAATTATCTAGCATGGAGAGATACTAGAAGAGTAGATGAAATACAGTGGAAAAATCTGCCATGCTTAATTGGAGACATGGAAAGAAAGAGTGAGAAGGTATAGAAATGGCTGAGAATTTTTCAGAACTATTTAAGAAACTACCCACAGATTCAAAACGTTTATTAAATGCTATGTATAATTTTAAAAAAGCATACCTACACACATAGTAGCTGAAACATCCAAGAAAAATCTGGCAATCTATGCTTGAAGAGGAATAAAGGCAAATATTACTGTTACTATGTGGCATAAGACACCACTGAAAACATAACAGCACAAAACAACAATCTTATGCTAACAAATTCTGGGTGGGTTAGCAATTTAGATAAGACAGAGCAGGGGAAGTTTATGTCTGCTCAATGGCATGTGCGAGTGGGATGGATGACTTGAAAGCTAGGCTCACTAGGATTGTCAACAGGAATGCCTACTTGGTTTCTCCAACATGGTAGTTTTGGGCTGATCTGTTTTGTTTTTAAACATGGCAGATGGATTCCTTCATGGTGAACGCCCAAGAGCAACAGGCAGAAGATGCACTGTGTTTGATGGCCTAGCCTTAGGAGACACATTGCCTCACTTCAACCAAACACTTTTGTGTAAAGAAGTCAGAACCCCACCTAAATTCAAGCTTAGCGGGCATAGACACTAGTGAATTGGATAAGTGTCAAAAAATCAGCTGCATTAAAAAAAAATCACCTTGAGCTGGGCACAGTGGCTCATACCTGTAATGTCAGCACTTTGGGAGGCTGAGGCATGTGGATCATTTGAGCCCAGGAGTTCAAGATCAGCCTGAGCAACATGGTGAGACTCCCTCTCTAAATAAAATAAAATAAAAATAAAAAATCACCTTATGAAAACTAGGAAAAGCTATATGCACACTAAGGACAAATCTCCTGAGTAGCATGAATTACTGCAATAACTTAACCAAGTTGTCTGATATGATTTTCATGGTGTTTATTGAACACCTATTTTAATAGATTTATGGAGCTACCAGTTACTAGAGGAGAAATCCCTGGCTTATGCAAATTTCATTCTGCAGCAAAATACCAAGACTTCTTGGAGGGACTTTCAATCACTTTAACTGTTGAGCTCCAATATTAGTTGAACTATATAAACAGATGGTCAGAATGATCTTCTCAATATTTAGAAAGAAATACATTTTAGTCCCAGGAAACCCTAATTCAATAGAACCATGTGAAATGCCACAAATACTTAGTGAACAAGTTAGAAAAATGGAAAATAAAAATAAAGAAAAAAGCCCATTTATCCTGACCAATCAATTTAATTAGACCACCATAGTCAACAAAATCTAGCCCAACCCTCTAGATTTGGTCATATATTAACCCTTAAATCAACCTCTTGGCCAAAGAAATAGAATGCAGTGACTGGTTTGACCTAGGTACATATCAACCCCTACAGGCTGCAAAGCCATTAATTTCCCTCTTAAGCAAGCAGATACATAGATGAAAATTAGGAGTCATTGGGATGGGACAAACAGATGCGAGATGAGTCACCTTCAAGTGTCCATGATAGGAGAAGGTGTACGCCAGGCAGAGCAAACAGTTTATGTAAGGTTCTGCAAGACCATCAGTCATCTGTGGGAAAATGGCAAGGAACTGTTATGACTGGAGTAAATAATATCTAATATCCTTGGCCACTGAAATCACAGGAACCAGACTATAATTACGTCACACTAAAAGGAGATTACCTAATTATTTCATTAACAACACTTTTTCAAAATAAACCAGAGACCTGTATTCTTATGAAGCTGAGATAGGAGAAATCTCACAAATATTCTCTGGAAAAATACAGAGAATGAGAAGGTGCAATGCAAACGTATTATATAAAGGCTTAATTCTTAAAAGTCTTATTTATGCTCTCTAAGATCTTAGTAACTCTGCTTCAAGCTAATGTTGACTACCCTCAATTATAGACTCTATTCGTGGGTCCATGAACTTGACACTTGAAAGCTTCCCCGGAAAATTACCTGTCAAAAATATGCTTTACCCAAGTGAAAACTAGGTTTATAAATACTTCAGCCTGTTTTTAACTCTGTCTCTGTAGACTAATATGTCATTTTTCTAAGCAGACATCATTTAGGGTGACCTTTTCAAAATAGAGTCAAGGGTTCAGGAATCACATTGGCTTTGCACCTCGCTGCTTACAAAGTGTGTTTGTGAATGTTGTTATATTGTTTACTTACAACAACCCTATAATTGAGGTATACTGATACCCCCTTTACAGAAGGATAAACTGAGGCTCAGGAAGGTCAGTTATTTTTTCAAAGATACACAGATGGTCAGTGACACATGAGAATAAAGGTCACACTTCCTTAACCCAAGTGCAGCCCTCCTTTGGCAGGTGCTCTCTCCTGTCATCAGTAAAGCAGATGTCAGCCAGGTGCGGTTGCTTACACTTGTAGTCCCTAGCACTTGTGGGAGGCCGAGGCAGGTGAACTGCTTGAGACCAGGGCTTTGAGACTAGCCTGGGCAACATGGCAGACCCTATCTCTACAAAAAATAGAAAAATTAGCTGGGTATGGTGGTGCAAGACTGTGGTCCCAGCTACTTGGGAGGCTGAGGCAGGAGGATCACTTGAGCCTAGGAGGTAGATGTTGCAGTGAACTGAGATTGTGCCACTGTACTCCAGCCTGGGTGACAGAGTGAGACTCTGTCTCAAAAAATAAAATAAAGCAGACATCACTAGAGCTTCTCATTTATCAAAGTACAATTTGAATCACAGAACCCACATCATATATTAAGCTACACTATGTAGCTGGAATTATGGCAATAGTTTGTCTATACCCAGAATACTAGAATAATAAAAAATACACATTACCTATTTTCATTGTATAACTGACCCTTGAATAATTCAGGGGTCACTAGTGCTGACCCCCAGGACAGTCAAAAATCCGTGTATAATTTATGATTCCCCAAAAACTTTACTAATAACTTACTGTTGACCAGAAGCCTAACAATAACATAGTCTATTAACACCTATTTTGCACAGTATATGTATTATATACTGTATTCTCATAATAAAATAAGCCAGGGAAAAGAGAATGTTATAAGAAAATCATAAGGAGACTTCCCAGCCTTTAGAACTGTAAGAAATAAATCTCTGTTCTTTAAAAATTAAATAAAAAGAAAATTATAAGGAAGATAAAATACATTTACAGTATTGTTTCATATTTTTTGATACAATACGTTTGTGCAATCTGTTTATAAGATGAATTGTCTGTCTGAAATAGTGGGAAACCAGTTGTAAACCTCCATCTATGATACATATCAAGAACTTCAACTTTTTCCTGTAATGTCATGACTTTTCTCTAATTTTTACAGCCACTTCCAGCATCATTAGTGGCACTTTATATCAGTCCCATGCTGTTAGTGAAGGTTTACAGTACTGAATTAAATACAATGAAAAATCTAAGAGAGATCTTTTTTTTTTTTTTTTTTTTTTGAGATGGAGTCTCGCTCTGTCGCCCAGGCTGGAGTGCAGTGGCTGGATCTCAGCTCACTGCAAGCTCCGCCTCCTGGGTTTACGCCATTCTCCTGCCTCAGCCTCCCGAGTAGCTGGGACTACAGGCGCCCGCCACCTTGCCTGGCTAGTTTTTTGTATTTTTTAGTAGAGACAGGGTTTCACCTTGTTAGCCAGGATGGTCTCGATCTCCTGACCTCGTGATCCGCCCGTCTCGGCCTCCCAAAGTGCTGGGATTACAGGCTTGAGCCACCGCGCCTGGCAGAGAGATCATTTTTTACTGTGATATGCAATTTGCTGGAGAGATGAACTGCTCACACAGAGATGATTGGCATCACATGGCTTTTTAAGAGGCTACATGCAACACTTGAGCTATCTCAATAACAACAGGAGGTGAACACAAAATTGCTATGGTAGCACAATAAATACTACAGTTATTTTTATGCAGTTATGATTCAATACTGCATCTTTATGTTTGTTTACATTTTTCTTGATGGTGAATGACATCATGTACAATCTGTGTGCATAAGTTTTGATAAATTTTTTAATAGGTTTGTGTATATTTTATGGTAACAAATGACATAACAAACTAGTATTTATATATACTTTATGTATTCATAACATACCTGACTTCTTAATTATGTCAATATTTCTAGGCTATGCAGTTTGTCTGCCTGCTTTTTCAGATTGTCACAAAATTCCAAAATAAATATATTTTCCAATTTTTTTTGCATGGGTCCACTTATATGTGGACCCCTGTGTTATTTGAACCTGTGTTATTTGAGTCAACTGTAATTTTTAATTGAACACTAGTTTCAAAAACAAAAATTATCAAAACACATATACAAAGCAAAGCAAAACAAAAAACCACACAAGTGTGAATAAAACACTGCATTGGATGGATGGATCCTACATTCTTAGTTGTATTTGTTCAAGGCCTTCTACATTTTGACTCCAAGCACTTCTGAATCATGAGTCCCTTCATTCTCCCACGCTCTGTGTCCTATATTGTCTCAGCTTTGAGTCCCCTTACTGTGGCCTACGGTCTTTCTTTTGCTAAGAATGATCTTCGCTATACCTCTTCCATTTCCGATTTCCTACATCTGACTTGGGCTTTCAGGCACAGTCTACATAGACTCTAACAGTCATTATTCCCCACTGACCCCTCAAACTATCTCACTGTAACTCTATGTCTAATCTTTATCTCGGAATGTGTATGTGACGAGAGCAAGGCAGATGGCAGCTTCATGTTTCTCTGGCCTAATTCATAAATTACCTTTTTATTTGTCTTCAAATTCAGCTTCTTGGCTTGGGTTGCGGAAGTAAGTCCGGCACTGCCAACCAGGCCAGATGGTTCTTAATTGGTTAAATGTAACTTTCTATAAGAGTTATAAAGTTATTTGTGTACATATCTTAATAATGCTGCCAAAAATGTCCCCCAAAGCTTTAGCATTCTGCATTTCCATCAGTATTGCATGAGAATACCTGTTTCCCTCCACCTTTGCCAGTACGGAATGTTATCAATGATTTAAATTGTTGCTAATCATATCTTAGTTTTATTTTCATTTGCATTTTCCTGATGGCTGAAGAAGCACATAATTTTTCCATATGCTTTTTGGTTTTTTTATTTCACTATTTATTAATTGTCATTATTATCTTCTGTCCACTTTGGAGATTTTTTTAAATTTATCAATTGTAGGAGCATTAAATAGCATGATTTATTTTTGTACAATATAGTATATATTATAAATATAGTGTTTCGTTATACAGTTTATAACGTTTTAACTAAATTTACCTAAATATATAATTTAACTGAATTTATGTATTTAACTGTTAACAGTTAATTTATATATTTAACTGAAAATATTTACATTTTATTAAATATTTTTCATTTCATTTATTAAATATTTTTCATTCTTTACGGATAACTGTGATTTGGTTATCAATGGCTAGGTAACAAACTGTATTACCCCCAAACTTAGTGACTTTAAATAACACCATTTATTTTTTCTCGTGATTTGGTGGATCAGGAATTTGAGCAAGGCTCAGCTGATTAGTTCTTCTGCTCCATGTGGCATCAGCTGGGTCACTGTGTTGGCAGCATGCAGCTGACAACGGGGCTGGACTGGCATGGAAGACAGAAGAATGAGTCCCTCCCGTATTTGTCACCTCGGTGCTCCTCCCCATGACCTCTTTTTTCACATGCCCAGCTTGGGCTTCCTCATAGTATGGTGGTCTCAGGATAGTGATACTGTTACAGCAGGTAGCCAGACATAAGCAGGGCAGGAGACAGCCCTCCTGCCCCCACCCTACAACTCCAAGGGAAGTCAGGCAACCATCCGGTGATGGTCAGGTGGTTGTTAAACTGCCCCTCTAAAATAATAATTGGGTCACAGCTGGTGCCAGGGAAAGGTAGTCTCCCGATAGACAGAAGCACCACAAACTGATGATCAGCAGCTTCCAGATAAGATCTCAGGAGATGGGTGAGTAGGAGCAAGCATATGCACTAAGAGACAAAATGGCTGAGTTTAACTGGTAACTTGACTGGTAAGGGAAAAACGCCTCAAGCGATCTTGTGTGCACTTCAGCAGACACTGTGCACCAGGCCCTTCCCAAGTGCTAGGAGGCCACTGTGCATGTGGACAGCCCATCCTAAGGGGAGAGCAGGGGAGAAGAGAGGCAACCCCCTAGACACAAGCCAATGTGTACACTGCAAGTCAAAGTTCCAACCGTACCCTTGATCTCTCAAGTTGCCTGCTTGGCCCGGTTCCAAGAGTACTTTACTCCCTTTGATTCCTGCTCTAAAGCTTTTTAATACACCTTCACTCCTGCTTTAAAACTTGCCTCGGTCTCTCACTCTGCCTTATACCCCTCTGTCAAATTCTTTCTTCTGTGATGGCAAGAATTAAGGTTGCTGCAGACCCGGGCAGATTCACGGCAGCTAACACACTTTGGTGCGGCATGACTTGGATACATTTCACTAGTGCTAACAATGCTTACATTGCTGCTAGTTTTCCCCAAGAGACTGGCAGGCCTTTTGCAGGCCACAGCCAGAACTGTGTAACATCATTTCCATTGAATTTGAAAAGTTACCTCACTGAACTGGTAAGCGAGGGATAAATCAACTTACATTGCTTTGAGGGTCATTTGTTAGAGTAGTTAATGATACTGATATATATATATATGTGTGTGTGTGTGTGTGTGTGTATATATATATATATATATATATTTCTACTTATAAAACAACAATGAAGACTTTTATGATTTTATATACGTAGACACAGGACAGCTCTGAGCAGGATAAGTTGAGAGGTTTAGACCTGATCCTCTGTAATTTTTCTCAGCGGCACCTTTCCCCAATTTTCAGTCTTGACCCCTTCCACATACACACTCATGCCCAGGGGCAATTGTTTAAAGGCATTTTGTTCTTTCTTGTCTTCCTTGTAGTTTGTAGATGAGCCGATAACTTATATAAAAATGTTATCACAAGTTGCATTTTCTAAATGTAGATATTGTCCTCAAATTGATTTCACTCATTTATAATTGGGTTTATTAAGCAATATGAACTCTGCAGGCTACAAACATAAAAGTATTTAATTGTTGTTCAGTTTCTTTCCAAACCAATTTTAAATACCTGTCTTATTGCCTCCTCTTATCACTCAGGCTTGATTATGGCCTGAAGGAACTATAAGGAGAAGAAGGCATGGTTTTATCTATTCCTTTACTGTTCTGCAGGCTTCATGGGTGAGCAGCCTGTGTAGCCACCTAGGCCCTACACTTTGTAAAATCATGCACTTGGTTTAATGCTCTGCTGTTGTCATCTTGAAATTCTTAATAATTTTAGAAAAAGGGGCCCTACATTTTCATTTTGCACTGGGGCTTGCTCATTATGCAGCTGTGCTGTTTTCTTGGTTTTAAATTTCTCCAATAGGTTGGAGGGAAAGGCAGGCAGAAAGAAAAGAATAATGTTCTACTTATCTAGCCAATTTTGAAATACTCTGTGTCATGGTTGTCACTGTTTCTCTGACCATTGACAATCTTCTCTGAACATTGATCCTGTCGACCTAAGAAAGAAACTGAGGCAAAATTAATATAATTAGAGGGTTTATTTGGGCCAAATTTGAGGACCACAACACAGGAGAAACAGATTCAAATTGCCCTGAATATATTGTCCAATTAGCAGCAGTTACAAGTGGGTTTCTTTTTTTTTTTTTTTTTTTGAGACGGAGTCTCGCTCTGTCACCCAGGCTGGAGTGCAGTGGCCGGATCTCAGCTCACTGCAAGCTCTGCCTCCCGGGTTCACGCCATTCTCCTGCCTCAGCCTCCCGAGTAGCTGGGACTACAGGCGCCTGCCACCTCGTGCGGCTAAGTTTTTGTATTTTTAGTAGAGACGGGGTTTCACTGTGTTACCCAGGATGGTCTCCATCTCCTGACCTCGTGATCCGCCCGTCTCGGCCTCCCAAACAAGTGGGTTTCTAAAGGAATAAATAGGGGACATTTCTTACATTGATTCATTAAAATAACATAAACTATTGATTGGCTATACATTGTTCCTTGTATCACAAATTTCAGGAACATGAAGATAATGGGTGAGGGTCACTTTATGCAACTCTAAGACAATAAACAGCAAAATGCCTTTAAACAATTGACCCTAGGCATACATGTGTATGTGGAGGAGGTCGAGATTCAAGTCTCATACTGATGCCACTCTGGGCCTGATACATTTTTCATACCTCATTGTAGCTCAGACTGCTCTGAGCTAATTTTCTTTTCTTTTTTATTTATTATACTTTAAGTTCTAGGGTACATGTGCACAACGTGCAGGTTTGTTACATAGATATATATGTGCCATGTTGGTTTGCTGCACCCATTAACTCGTCATTTATATTAGGTATATCTCCTAATGCTATCCCTCCCCCTTTGTCCCACCCCATGACAGGCCCCAGTGTGTGATGCTCCCCTTACGCTGTCCAAGTGTTCTCATTGTTCAATTCCCACCTATGAGTGAGAACACACAGTGTTTGGTTTTCTGTCCCTGTGATAGTTTGCTGAGAATGATGGTTTCCAGCTGCATTCATGTCCCTGCAAAGAACATGAACTCATCCTTTTTTATGGCTGCATAGTATTCTATGGTGTATATGTGCCACATTTTCCTAATCCAGTCTATCACTGATGGACATTTTGATTGGTTCCAAGTCTTTGCTATTGTGAATAGTGCCACAACAATCATACATGTGCATGTGTCTTTATAATAGCATGATTTGTGATCCTTTGTGTATATACCCAGTAATGGGATCTCTGGGTCAAATGGTGTTCCTAGTTCTAGATCCTTGAGGAATCGCCACACTGTCTTTCACAATGGTTGAACTAGTTTACAGTCCTACCAACAGTGTAAAAGTGTTCCTATTTCTCCACATCCTCTCCAGCATCTGTTATTTCCTGACTTCTTAATGATTGCCATTCTGACTGGCATGAGATGGTATTTCATTGTGGTTTTGATTTGCATTTCTCTGATGGCCAGTGATGATGAGCATTTTTTCATGTGTCTGTTGGCTGCATAAATGTCTTCTTTTGAGAAGTGTCTGTTCATATCCTTTACTCACTTTTTGATGGGGTTGTTTGTTTCTTTCTTATAAATTTGTTTGAGTTCTTTGTAGGTTCTGGATATTAGCCCTTTGTCAGATGAGTAGATTTCCAAAATTTTCTCCCATTCTGCAGGTTGCCTGTTCACTCTGATGTAGTTTCTTTTGTTGTGCAGAAGTTCTTTAGTTTAATTAGATCCCATTTGTCAGTTTTGGCTTTTGTTGCCATTGCTTTTGGTGTTTTAGTCATGAAGTCCTTGCCCATGCCTATGTCCTGAATGGTATTGCCCAGATTTTCTTCTAAGGTTTTTATGGTTTTAGGCCTAACATTTAAGTCTTTAATCCATCTTGAATTAATTTTTGTATAAGGTGTAAGTAAGGGATCCAGTTTCAGCTTTCTACATATGGCTAGCCAGTTTTCTCAGCACCATTTATTAAATAGGGGGTCCTTTCCCCATTTCTTGTTTTTGTCAGGTTTGTCAAAAATCAGATGGCTGTAGATGGGTGGTGTTATTTCTGAGACCTCTCTTCTGTTCCATTGGTCTATATCTCTGTTTTGGTACCAGTGCCATGCTGTTTTGGTTACTGTAGTGTGTAGTATAGTTTAAAGTTAGGTAGTGTGATGCCTCCAGCTTTGTTCTTTTGGTTTAGGATTGTCTTGGCAATGTGGGTTCTTTTTTGGTTCCATATGAACTTTAAAGTAGTTTTTGCCAATTCTGTGAAGAAAGTCATTGGTAGCTTGATGGGGATGGCATTGAATCTATAAATTACCTTGGGCAGTATGGCCATTTTCATGATATTAAATCTTCCTATCCATGAGCATGGAATGTTCTTCCATTTATTTGTGTCCTCTTTTATTTAATTGAGCAGTGTTTTGTAGTTCTCCTTGAAGAGGTCCTTCATATCCCTTGTAAGTTGGATTCCTAGGTATTTTATTCTCTTTGTAGCAATTGTGAATGGGAGTTTACTCGTGATTTGGCTGTCTGTTTGCCTGTTATTTTTATATAGGAATGCTTGTGAGTTTTGCACATTGATTTTGTATCCTGAGACTTTGCTGAAGTTGCTTATCAGCTTAAGGAGATTTTGGACTGAGACAATGGGGTTTTCTAAATATACAATCATGTCATCTGCAAACAGGAATAATTCGACTTCCTCTTTTCCTAATTGAATACACTTTATTTCTTTCTCTTGCCTGATTGCCTTGGCCAGAACTTCCAACACTATGTTGAATAGGAGTGGAGAGAGAGGGCATCCTTGTCTTGTGCTGGTTTTCAAAGGGAATACTTCCAGTTTTTGCCCATTCAGTATGATATTGGCTGTGGGTTTGTCATAAATAGTTCTTATTATTTTGACCTACATTCCATGAATACCTAGTTTATTGAGAGTTTTTAGCATGAAGGGCTGCTGAATTTTGTCAAAGGCCTTTTCTGCATCTATTGAGATAATCATGTGGTTTTTGTCTTTGGTTCTGTTTATGTGATGGGTTATGTTTACTGATTTGCATATGTTGAACCAGCCTTACATCCCAGAGATGAAGCTGACTTGATTGTGGTGGATAAGCTTTTTGATGTGCTGCTGGATTCGGTTTGCCAGTATTTTATTGAAGATTTTTGCATTGATGTTCGTCAGTGATGTTGGTCTAAAATTCCGGTTTTTTTTGTGTGTCTCTGCCAGGCTTTGGTATCAGGGTGATGCTGGCCTCATAAAATGAGTTAGGGGGGATTCCCTCTTTTTCTATTGATTGGAATTGGTTCAGAAGGAATGGTACCAGCTCCTCTTTGTACTTCTGGTAGAATTCGGCTGTGAATCCATCTGGTCCTGTACTTTTTTTTGTTGGTAGGCTATTAATTATTGCCTCAATTTCAGATCCTGTTATTGGTCTATTCAGAGATTCAAATTCTTCCTGGTTTAGTCTTGGAAGGGTGTATGTGTCCAGGAATTTATCCATTTCTTCTAGATTTTCTAGTTTATTTGCGTAGAGCTGTTTATAGTATTCTCTGATGGTAGTTTGTATTTCTGTGGGATTGGTGGTGATATCCCCTTTATCATTTTTTGTTGTGTCTATTTGATTCTTCTCTTTTTCTTCTTTATTAGTCTTGCTAGTGGTCTATCAATTTTGTTGATCTTTAAAAAAAACTAGCACCTGGATTCATTGATTTTTTGAAGGGTTTTTTGTGTCTCTAGCTCCTTCAGTTCTGCTCTGATCTTAGTTATTTCTTGTCTTCTGCTAGCTTTGAATTTGTTTGCTCTTGCTTCTCTAGTTCTTTTAATTGTGATGTTAGGTTGTCAATTTTAGATCTTTCCTGCTTTCTGTTGTGGGCATTTAGTGCTATAATTTCCCTTTACACACTGCTTTAAATATGTCCCAGAGATTCTGGTATGCTGTTTGTTCTCATTGGTTTCAAAGAACATCTTTATTTCTGCCTTCATTTCGTTATGTACCCAGTAGTCATTCAGGAGCAGGTTGTTCAATTTCCATGTAGTTGTGTGGTTTTGAGTGAGTTTCTTAATCCTGAGTTCTAATTTGATTACACTGTGGTCTGAGAGACAGTTTGTTAAGATTTCTGTTCTTTTACATTTGCTGAGGAGTGCTCTGCTTCCAACTATGTGGCCAATTTTGGAATAAGTGTGATGTGGTACTGATAAGAATGTATATTCTGTTGATTTGGGGTGGAGAGTTCTGTAAATGTCTATTAGGTCCGCTTGATGCAGAGCTGAGTTCAAGTCCTGGATATCCTTGTTAACTTTTCTGTCTTGTTGATCTGTCTAATGTTGACAGTGGGGTGTTAAAGTCTTCCATCATTATTGTGTGGGAGTCTAAGTCTCTTTGTAGGTCTCTAAGGACTTCCTTTATGAATCTGGGTGCTCCTGTATTGGGTGCATATATATTTAGGATAATTAGTTCTTCTTGTTGAATTGATCCCTTTACCATTATGTAATGGCATTCTTTGTCTCTTTTGATCTTTGATGGTTTAAAGTCTGTTTTATCAGAGAGTAGCATTGTAGCCCCTACTTTTTCTGCTTTCTGTTTGCTTGGTAGATCTTCCTCCATCCCTTTATTTTGAGCCTATGTGGGTCTTTGCATGTGAGATGGGTCTCCTGAATACAGCACACTCATGGGTCTTGACTCTTTATCCAATTTGCCAGTCTCTGTCTTTTAATTGTCTTTTAATCTCTGTCTTTTAGCCCATTTACATTTAAGGTTAATATTGTTATTTGTGAATCTGATCCTGTCATTATGATGTTAGCTGGTTATTTTGCCCATTAGTTGGTGCAGTTTCTTCCTAGCGTCAATAGTCTTTACAATTTGGCATGTTTTTGCAGTGGCTGGTACTGGTTGTTCCTTTCCATGTTTAGTGCTTCCTTCACGAGCTTTTGTAAGGCAGGCCTGGTGGTGATGGAATCAGTCTAAAAAACCTCTCAAAAAGCCAATCTTAGATTCTACAATAGTGATGTTATCTACAGGAGCAACTGGGGAAGTTACAAACCATGTGACCGGAGCCACATGACTCCTGGGACTATAGAAACTATGCCTAGAGTTTAGCAGAATTCATGCCCCTTCCATAAAGCTAATCTTGTGGTCTTTCACAGTCTTACAAAAGCAAATCAGAACAGGCATGTTGGCTCACACCTGTATTCCCAGCACTTTGGGAGGCCAAGGCAAGAGGGACCACTTGAGCCTTGGAGTTCAAGACCAACCTGGGCAACAGAGTAGGACCCTGTCTCTCCACAAAGAAAAAAAAGGCCGGCATGGTGGCACACATCTGTAGTCCCAGCTACTTAGGAGGCTAAGGTGGGAGAATTGCTTGAGCCCAGGAGATCAAGGCTGCAGTTCGGTGTGATAACGCCAGTGTACTCTGGCCTGGGTGAGAGATTAGGTCTCTGTCTCAAAAATAAATACATAAAAAATGAAAATAAAGGTGATTTCAGCCCTGGAAAAGGGAGGTAAATTTTTTTTTTTAGGGAGGGACTTTATTATTCCTACTTCAAAGTTATACTATAAATTCCTCCCAAAGTCAGCTGGGCCTATGACCAGGTATGACCAAGGACAGCTTGGTGGTCAGAAGCAAGATATAGTCAGCTATGTCAGATTTGTCTGTCATAATTTTGCATAGGTGATTTCAAGAAGATGGATATCTTTCCCTTCCTTCACCTTTTTGTTCTATTCAGGTCCTCAATGGATTGGGTGATGCCTGCCCACATCAGTGAGGTGGATCTTCATTATGCAGTCTGCTGATTACAATGTATATCTTTTCCAGAAACACTGTGGCAGACTCATGAGAAGTAATGTTTTTCCTATCTGCGTATCCCTTAACCCAGTCAAACTGACACATAAAATTAACCATCACACTGTGCTTGGGAAGTTTTGTGGGTATCCTGCCCATGAGGGCTGCCAATTGGGTATTGGGGGGAATGGGAAATAGGGTTGCAGGGTCATCAGCTACAGGGAGAAGGGGTAAAGCTCAAGTTGGGGTTGTGTCTCCCACATCAGAGAAATGGTAAAGAAGTGACCCCACAGGGCCCTCCACACAATTCACACACATATTCATGAGATGGGAGACATTTAGCTTTCTGTCCCAAGGAGAACATTGCCAGCAATTGTATTAACTAGGGAAGCAATCATGGCTATCAGAGAATTGCAGTTACACTTCCAGATAAAGAAAGAAAAATTTGCTCTATTTCCCTTCTGTCTCCCCAGTGCCCACTACTAGTGGAAATATAACTAGAGAAGGCAGAAGAACAAAATCACAGACACTGCCCCTCTTCCTATTTCGAGCTCCTCAGGCCAAAGCCAGCCAGGTGCTTAGGAAAGGCAGACAAGACTGATAAGCTGTGTGCAAAAGCCAGGTCTATAAACTGGATTACACTGGCTGGAGATTTTAGTAATGCAAGTGACTGGAAGATATGGAATCTACCATAGATTCATAATAGAATGGCAGAAAAGAGATTTAACAGAATACGGTTGGCCTCATAGTTCGCAAAATTTAAAAATGCATCATATTTTTGTCTGCCTCACATAATTTGAGTCGTTTAATAAACCATTTACATTTGCAAGCTGACTGCCGAGGAAATGATTCCTTGTTCAATATTCCCAGGGAGTTGGAGCAAGAGGGGAAAGAGAGAAAGAGAGAGAGAAACAAAGAGAAAGACAGAAAGAGTGAAAGAAACAGAGAGAGACAAAGAGAGAGAGAGGGAGAAAGAGCTAGAGCCTTCTGTGTGATTCCTTCCCTTCAGATTGGGACAATTTAGGTCCCATGTCTATTTCTGGGCTAAATGCTCTGGTAAGGGAAGACTCCGCTGGGCTCGGTCCAGCCTGCATCCACCCTGGGAGCTGGGATGGCATCAGCTTCTCTTGTATCACATAGGTTATGTTCAGGAAGGTGGATGCCTACCAGAAAAAAAAAAAAAAGGAAAAAGGAGAGAGAGAAGGCATGCTGCTGACTAGGGGACCAAAAGCCTCTACCACATGGTGTCACCGTATGTGATAATCATCTGCTTCCATTTTGGCAATGACCCATGTGGCCCTTGGCAGTGTAACCAATTTTCTTTGGATTGCTTCATGCCAAAGATCCCCTCCATTACTCACAGTCACTATCAATGCCCAGATTGGGACAGGACAGTTGTCATTTTCAGTGTGTAATTAGTGACCAATAGTGACCAACAGGTCTGTGTACTGTGGTGACGTTGTTCATACCCTCTTTCCATTGGCCTGTCTGAAGGGAAGATTCCTCTAACTCCTAGACGTGTAATGAATTCACGTTGGCATTTGTTACTTTGAAAAATAACCTCCTGTTACTTTTTCTCTTTTCTCGCTGCCTCCTGGAGTCAAGTTCTAAAAAGAGAATTTGAAATTCATCTCCCAGCGTGTTTAGGATTCGTTCATTCTTCCCGTGCTGAGTATTTGGCTCGTGCACGCTTCCTCTGCGATCCACTGAACAATTCTGCTTTTTGATTTGCTGCTTAATTTTCCATTTTGAACAGATGAATGGCACAGCATTATTCATTGAGTGTTTAATATAATATAGCATTTTAAAGGTTAAATATAATATAACATTTTAAAAATACTTCTAAAAGCATTATGAGGGAAGCTAAACATTTTTTTTTTTTTTTTGGTGCCTTAAGAAGAAACTTTTATTTTAAATTTTAAAAAGTTTTGGATAACATAACCTGGTGTTCTTCCAGATTGAGGGCATCTTTACATGTTGCAGTTAAATGCAGTGTTTGCCTGCAGGCAGCTTATATGAATGGTCTAGAAGTAGAAGCTCCTTCCCTAGGAGTGCTCTCAAACAGTCAACCCAACTGTATAAATAACCATCAGCTCCACTTTCCCAGCCTTAATTGTGCTCAATGTCAAGTAAGTAACACAGTTTTATTCACTGTTCTCTCTTCTTATTTTAGAAGAGTCATGGTGGCTGAGAAAATACATAGTACAATCGAGAAAGAATGATGTGTGGGTTGTGACTCTGCTTCTTTTTCTCTCTGCATTGTCCGTCCTCTGACCTCCCTTGCTTCTCATGCCTCCAACTTGTGCCAATTAACAACCTTGCAGCAGAAGTTAAGAGTGCAGCCTCGGAGACTGATCTGCCTGGGATCAATCCTGCTCTGCCTGGTTCTGGCTCTGTGACCTTAAACAAGCCACTTATTCTCTTTGTGCCCCAAGTTTTTCAATAACGAGGTGATAACCTACTTCAGTTAGCTATGGCGGAGAGTAAATCAGTCAATACATGTACGGCACTTCAAATCGTGTCTGGAACGTGGAGCAAGTGCTCACATAAATGTTACTTGTTGCTGTCTCTGCTTCCTTGCTCGAGTCCTCTCAAATCTCTGCATCTTGATTTGCTTACCTATAAAGTTACATTCGGTTTTCCCCCCTACATTCAAATAAGTACATGGACCTGAACAAGGAGCGCAGAGGAAGAAATCATTAATAAAACACCGACTAATTAGCATCGGGGAGCTTCTTGTCAAGGCTGTCCTGCTTTTCCAGAACTATTAGAAGTTGACCCTTCTCGGACTTCTGTGAGATACTCATTAGCAGATGTCGCTATCTTAACTGAAGGGCTGGCTAAAACCTCCAGGCTGAGTCAGGAAACTTCATATTCTTCCATGAATAAATTTATTTATTTATTACTAGTTTTTTGAGATGCAGTTTTACTCTTGTTGCCCAGGCTGGAGTGCAATGGCATGGACTTGGCTCACTGCAACCTCTGCCTCCCGGGTTCAAGCAATTCTCCTGCCTCAGCCTCCCCAGTAGCTGGGATTATAGACACCCACCACCATGCCCAGCTAATTTTTGTATTTTTAGTAGAGACAGGGTTTTACCATGTTGGCCAGGCTTGTCTTGAACTCCTGACCTCAGGTGATCCACCTGCCTTGGCCTCCCAAAGTGCTGGGACTACGGATGTGAGCCACTGTGCCTGGCCAAATTTGTTTATTTTAAAATGTTGTTTATTCATCAGTCAGGGAAGTTCCAGCAATGGTGGTGTTGCCCTTGACATTCTGAAGGATGAGACTCCATGACTCAGGCAACCTGCACTTCTGTGTCACCCACCCATGTGGCAGCGCAGGGCAAACAAATGCAGCATGCAGGGACAGAAAGAGCTGGAGACAGCTGGAAAACATCAGGAGAGAATGAAGGTGGGAAAAATATATCACCAAAGAGACATGGGGCTGAGAGGAAAAACTGTCCAAAGAATAGAGATGTGTTGTCTCCGTGTACACTACTGTCCTTTGATATATAGTTTACTCTTTCATCCCTGCTCCCAGTATTGTTCTCACGGTTATAACAAGCAAGCACAGACGCTCTCAGTTGATGAAGTGCAGGCAGTAGCTGGCTTTCTCACCACCTCTTTACTTGGTACCAGCAATCACACGCTGAGATAGACTAGCGCGTCAGTCCTCAGGGGCCATCTCAAGTGACGCTCTTGGACTTCTTCAAGAACTTTCAAATTTACTAAAAGGCCCTTGGAACCACTGAGGGGAGGCATGTCCTAATGAACACTTTTCACTACCCTTTAACCCTTACTCTGCTTTTAAATTATTTTTCCCAGCATTATTTATTGATGCTATATGCCCAACTAAGTTTATATATTTTTAATATATTTTTGTTACGGCTCATCATTTATATCCTTTACCAGAGTGAAAATTCTCAAATGTCAAAAACACTCTCTGTTCTCCATTGCATTTCTTTGCATCATCTAGAACAGTGCTTAGTGTGCTTGGTGTTGAATAAGTATTGGTGGAACGAGTGGCTAATGAACGGAATGAGTTTTTCTCTACAACCTTGCAAGCATCTATTATTTTCTGACCACTTTTTTTTTTTTGAGATGGAGTCTCACTCTGTCACCCAGTCTAGAGTGTAGTGGCGCGATCTCGGCTCACTACAACATTTGTCTCCTGTGTTCAAGCAATTCTCCTGCCTCAGCCTCCCAAGTAGCTGGAATTTCAGGCACGCTCCACCACACCCAGCTAATTTTTGTATGTTTAGTAGAAACAAGGTTTCACCTTTTTGCCCTGGTTGGTCTTGAATTCCTGACCTCAAGTGATCTGCCTGCCCCAGCCTCCCAAAGTGCTGGGATTACAGGTATGAGCCACGATGCCCAGCCCTGACTTTTTAATAATAGCCATTCTGACTGGTGATGTCTCATTGTGGTTTTAATTTGCATTTCTGTAATGATCTTGATGAGAACATGTTCCACACACACAAAAAACCAAAAACCTTTAAAATAGCATTCCTTCTGGTCAGAATCTGACTTTTTTGATCTGCCTTCCTCATGAATGAGGGTGGGGTTTCTTCAAACAAACAAGAATTGAGGATAGGAACCAGAGGTAGGGTCTGGAAGGTGAAAGCAAATGAAGAAGACATGAGCCCTACTATTTGGAAACTAGAACTGAGTTATGTAGAAGGCTTGAACAGCTCCCTGAAGTTCTACCAATAACCTCTAAATTTTGTGTATTTGCAGCTTTTCTCAGGTTTTCAAAAGAGCCTCGATATGGTTTGGCTGTGTCCTCACCCAAATCATCTTGAATTATAGCTCCCATAATCCCCATGTGTTGTAGGAGGGACCTGGTGGGAGGTAATTGAATCATGGGGGCAGTGACCTCCGTGCTGTTCTCAGGATAGTGAGTTCTCACGAGATCTGATGGTTTTATAAGGGGCTTGTCCCCACCCCAACTTTGCTCTGCACTTCTCCTTGCTGCCGCCATATGAAGAAGGATGGTTTGCTTCCCTTTCCACCGTGATTGTAAGTTTCTTGAGGCCTCCCCACCCCTGTGGACCTGTGAGTCAAACTACTTTCCTTTATAAATTACCCAATCTCAGGTATGTCCTTATAGCAGCATGAGAAAGGACTAATAAAAGCCTATGCCATAAAAATGTTAAGAATTGTAGCTACATTTTTTCTTTGTCTCACTCAACACTCTCAGAGTTTTCCTGACCTTCTTGGGAATAATTATTCAAAATTTGATTTCTCTGCCTCTTGCTCCAGGCATTTAGAAAACAAAGAAACAAACTGTTCCCGGATGTTTAGGAGCAAGCTTCTTCTAACCTTCACGTTGCTTACCACACCCCAGACAATTGTTTTGCTCCGTCCTTGGTATCATCTGTCTGGCAGACAGCAATGTACAAAATGTTCAGTTAGAAATGGTCTCGTATCAGATTATTCACGCACTTGTTATATTAAAACACAGATTAAAAATGAAGTATCAAAAACATTTGGTATATAGATTGGAGAGCCTAGAACTCTCCAATACTATAACCCTGCAATGAAAATTTAAAACAAGACTCTGCTGTCAAAAATACAGAGGGTAATAACTGATCTAATTCATTGAGGTGGTTTTTTTTTTTTTGGCATTTCTGTGCATTTCATAAAAGGTCAACATGTGGTCTATTGCCCTGATTACTAAAAATATTGTTAGGTTTAAAATAATTGTGTCCTGTTGCTTGAAATAGTCAGCAAGAGTATCCTTCACAAATGTCACACATGGGCCTGGAGAAGGATCCACGGCACTTAAAGCTAGAGGCTGTCTTGGTTTCATCCACCTTTATGCTGTCTCAACAAAGAGCCTTAATTCTACCTTCCTCCCTAAGAACAGAAACCTTTGTTTCTGCTTTATCTGTCCCGCATGCTGTTGTTTATGACAAGCCAAGAGAGAGACAGGTTGTGTGCATATAAATATTTGGGCCAGATACTCAGCCCGAGGACATCACAATTTGCCATAAAACAATCTTGGCACCTGGGTTTTGAGTGCTCAGAGCATCATTGTAAAATCAGGAGTCCCTGCCAGGTTCTGGACCAGAAACTGACAGAATGAAGGGTATAGTAATGGGATGGAGTTCAACAAAGTGGTGGGAATCTTCCAAAAAGAAATAAAAACATGTTGATAGTTGTTTAATGGAAGGCCGTCTCCAAGGAACAGAAGGCCTTCCCTTCCCTTTTTGCAGAAAGGAGCTGTGAACACTGACAGGAAGAATGGGAAATTAGAGGACTTTCGAGAGGGCATTTTTGAAGGAATTATTCAGGAAAAATTTAGTTGGTAAAAGGATCTCTGCAACAATAAAGATGGATTAACGTTTTGTTTGTTTGTGCACAAACAAGTTTTGCTGGGAGCAAGGCAGGCTCAAAGGATGTTTTTCTTCCTCTGTTCATTTCATTTGAACCTGCCTGCACTCAATTGGCTCCAAGTTCTGCTGGCAATGTCCTGAATATCACTGAAATTCATTCTAATACCTCTAAAATATTCTCAGTTTTGTGGTATTAAAATATTTTAGGTCAAACATTCTTATACAATTCCAATAACATGCAAATGTTTGTAGAACGCTTCACTTGCCTGAATCCAAAAGTAATTCATAAGAAATTCTGAGCAGATTTATATGCCAGGTAGCAGTCTCTAATAAGCTAAGAAGAGCATAAAAATACAACTGTAGTTTTAGAATTAATGGCTGAACTTTATCAGACATAAACCAAGGCCTCAGTTCTCCAAGGCCTATTCGTTTTCCAGGTCTACATAACATCTGCTATTGTGCTAGGGACTATGGCGGAATTCATAGATGAGTAAAATGTGGTTTCATCCTCCAGGAATTCACAATCAGCAACGGAGACCACCTGTACACAAAGTACCATGCTAGAAGGCAGATGGTGATAAGTGCTTGTGCAGGAAAGGGTTAACTCATGATGCCTGGGTTGTTCCAACCCTGCACATTCCCCAAAGAGGTCTATTTCCAGGACTGACTTTTGGCTGGTTCCTAAGAGCTAAGCACTGAGCCTTGGGAATGTTCTGCCTGGTAAGAGTGTTTTGTGTGCCTGAGGCCTTGGGCCACGCTATACAACTTTGACCACATAATTTACTCTAATAATAGGATGTATCATAAACATCCATTTCTGGTGTGTAGTGGAGGCTGGAGCATGAGTAGCTGAGGTCAGTCCCGTGGGTGCTGCATGCCTACATGGCTGACCTCCAGCACCAGACCTGGACACTAAAGCTTCCCCGGTTGGCGACACTTTGCCTGTGTTGTCATGTATCATTATTGGAGAGTTAAGTGCATCCTGCGCAACTCTACTGGGAAGGGACGCCTGGAAGCTTGCGTTTATTTCTCCTGGACTTTGCTCTGTGTGCCCTTTCCCCTTGCTGAGCTTAATGCATCCATTTTTGGTGTGATAAATCATAACTGTGGAAACATGGCTTCTGAATCCTGTGGATCCTTCCAGCATATCGCTGAGTCTGAGGTCGGTCTTGGAGAGACCCCTGGTGCCGAGTGCTGTATGAGAAGAACAAGTCGTAGAACTGTGAGGGAACCCCTCTACCCTGAATATGCCCATGAACAAAGCTGTCTTCCATGGCATTATCTCAAATGAAAGCTAAGACTCAGTGGCCCGCACATGTATTCATTCATATTGTATATAATTCAAAAATTATATACATCCATTCATATATAATTCAAACATTCATTAATTCATATAATTCATACACATTCATATTATATATAATTCAAAAATTATATATAATTTTTCTTACATGTACCTCTAATTTTCCATCTCCTTTGATTAAAAGGATTCATGCTCAAATAATATATTTTGGGACAAATAGAGTGGCTTATGCTTGTAGTCTCAGCACTTTGGGAGGCTAAGGCAGGAGGATTGCTTGAGGCCAGGTGTTTAAGACCAGCTTGGGCAACATAGCAAGACCCTGTCTCTATGGGGGGGGAAAGAAGAATATATTTTGGACTCCTTCGCATAGATGGAAAGCCTCTTAAAATGTGGCTTCGATTTCTATTCCCAGCTTCACACCTGGTGCCTCCCTCAGCTCATAGCTGTGTTACGATTGCATCAAATTTCCAGCTGTGTCTCAGGCTGCATATCCAGACTGCTGCTCATGATCCTTTTGCTCCGAATGCCCCCTCTTCTGCAGTTTGGGGTCTCTTCTCCCTACTTATTAAATGACTCCCTCATACCCCAAAAACTGAGCTCAAATATTCTCTCCACCACGTAGCAATGAATATTCCCCAGGGTTCCCTGCCTTGCCAGTCCGTATAGAGTTGCATTATAGCCATTATTATGTTGTTCTGTTAGACTTTGATGTGTACATTTCCCCTATAGTCTGTGAACTCCTAAGTGCCATGCCGTGTAATTCAGCTCTTCATTCCAACTGTCTAGCATGGTACCCAACGCTCAGTAGTTCCAAGGAAAATGTTTATTAAATGAAGGGACATGCACTTACACTGTGAAAGGAAGACAATGGGTCCCAAGAAGATGTCAAGGACAATGGTTTCCTAAGGACTATCTGCTGAGTCTTTGATACGGACAACTGAGATGCTAGTGAACAGCCATGGTTAGGGAAATTCCCCCAACCAGTATGTTCTAGAAATAGCTTAGTGCAAGGAATCATCCTTCTGCAGACGACTTAAGACTCGTGGATTACTCTCTGGTTTACTTCTAACAAGGCCAGACACAGACCCTCCAAATTCTTTTTATTATCTCATAAAGAATTAGCCAAACTGTACCCACTGACCAACTCGAACAAGCGCTTGTAACTAAACTTAGTTAAACTTCTCTCCTTTCCCTGGTTCCTGAATGTTGGCCCCTTCTCAGTATGATCCAGCATACAGCCCTTCCCGAAGAGGCCCCTTCCTGAGACCAGGCTGATCTCAGGATAAAACATTCTCTAATCTACTGTGTGATCACGCCACCTCACTGGCTCACCCTGTCCATCCCATTCCCCACACCTGGTTCATTCTAGCCTTATTTACTTCTCTTTCTAACAAAACAAAACAAACAAAAAACTCCTTTTTGCCTAACCCTTAACACATTTGCAGATCTTGTGGTTGGAGCATTCTTGTTATTGCAATAGTTCCATCCTCCATTGAAAGAGTCCCCCAACCCCACTTGCCCTAATCGGTTTCAATAAAATCTCTCTTTGCTAATGTGCAGAGTTTGTTTTTATTTAACAATATCCCCTGGCTGACTGCAGAATTCAAAGCATGTTTATGCCTCCTAATTAGTGAATAAAACAAAGTGCCCATGATTCTCAATGTTCTATTTGCATATATTCTAATAGTTTATTTCCTGAATTCAAAGAGCATCATTCACTTACCTCTAACCCTGATGAGTTTACTTTGAGTTTAGTTGAGTCTAGGTTGGTTTATCCCCAGGTTTCTAGACTCCTTGTCTGTCTTGTGCCTCTTTCTCCTATTCCCCAGATTTAAGGCAAAAGCCACACTCTATGGGTCTTGGGTAGGGAAATACCCGGTTTTCAGGCTCCTTATGGGGATTCCCTAGATGGCTGAAGGCACCTCCTCCTTTAAGACCTCATAGAGACTCAGGCCCTGATCCTTCAATGCATTCTTGACAACAGTGGTCCTCAACCAGTGATGATTTTGGCCTCCAGGGGACATTTGGCAAGGCTGGGAATATTTTTGGTTATCATAACTGTGAGGGGGTGGTTACTAGCATCTAGTGGGTAGAGGCCAGGGATGTTGCTAAACATGTCACAATATTCAGGATAACCCTTTGCAACAAAGAATGATGTGGTCCCAAATGTCAATAGTGCCAAGTTTGAGAAACTGATTTCCATGAATATTACTGATTTTAACAAACGAAGCCAAGAACATTTATGTTTTCCAATAAATGAAAGCAGGACAACAAAACTTTCCTAAGGGATATATAGGCCTTTATCCAATTGTACCGTGACTGTTTTTCCTATGAGGTGCTTAAAGCTCTTGCAGAAAAAATAATCGACAATCTGACAACAGAGATTTATTGATTAATTTGCAACGTGAGGTACAACATAGATAACTTCATCACATGGTTACAATCCAGTATTTGTGCTTTGTAAGATAAGTGAACGTTTATTCAAGCACAACAAAAGTCTACACACAATATTCTGGGATTGTTTAAAAAATACGTGTATTCTATTCCATTTGATAGCACAAAGAAGCACATTTCAGCATGAATTGATGGATGTATTTTAAAACTGGGCATTTGGTTAATGTGTCAAATTAAGCATAATAACCTAAATTTGGACTATTTCAATAATAAATGCCTAATGAGCACTGGGCAACTATCCTAGGATGGGAGTGGGGAAGGAAGGATGGCTTACAAGGGAGCTTTCTTTGCATTTCAAAATGTGGCTGATAGAGCAGGTGAGGCCAGCATTCATGTATGAGAACCTGTTGACATTTAAAATTACTTTGTGATCTTGAAAAATAGAGTAAAAGTATAGTATATCCAGAAATCCTTAATAAACACCTCTTTGATCAAGAAAATAAAAGTCCGTGTAGGTCATTATTTGGAAGGAAAGAAGACTTATTAAGGGACATTAGATACCTTTATTTTTCAAAAGAGTAAATCTCTGTTATTAAAATAACTAAAATGTGACAAAATCTTCTTTTCCCCCAATTCAAGGCTAATATCCACGAGTCAGGGAAAGTCTATGATCCTAACTGATCATGTCAAATATGAGACCATTACCCTGCTTCTGTCATTAAAAATGTCATTGGAGTGGAGTGTCTGCTGTACAGCTACCAGCACACACGTGATGAAACAAACCATGAGCTCAATGTCAATATGTGACTTTAGACAACAATCTCTTCATAAGTTAGGAAGCTCGAAGCTAACTCAATATATTATTTAAGACAATAATCTCTTTATAATTTACAATAAAATAAAGTGGAAGTTTGTATGTCATATTATTCAAGACACAAGCAGATTTTATCTGAAAAGACTTTTTTTTTTTTTTTTTTTTTAATATGAGAGCTTTCTGTTAGGATAAGAATTATGTGATCATGTTACCCAAGTAATACAGGGATGGAAACAAGACAATCTTTGATTTTCCTCTTCTTCAGTTGAATGCCAATTGACACTAGTTTTCTGCTTAGCTGGGAGCCCAGACACTATTTGGGAGAAGTGGGATATTTATCAGTGGGCTGCAGGGAATAAATGAAATCACCTCAGTAGAGGACGCTGCTATCCTTTTATCAGTGTTCACTGACATTGGTTTGAAAGTGGAAATCTTTTGTATAAAAGCCTGGGGATTTCTCACTCATATCTTCAGTATTTCCCTGGGCTGGCAGCCCCTTAACATAATCAGAAAAAGGAAAATATAGGTTACAGAATACTTTTAAAAATTATTTTGACCACTGAGTTTGTTAATTAGAGATATTACAAATCATTTTATATGATTAAACATATGTGAGCGTTGTTTTCCTGGAGACTGGGTCTCATTATAAGCCTTCTAATTTGGGCCCCATTGAAACTTCTCTTTGTCCAGCCCTTCTAATCCAAGCTCTTTGGAACTCACCCACAAGTTGTATGAATTTGGACAGACCTATATTTTGCTTTTCCTCCGATTTATTCTGTATGCAGTGGATTTGAGTAGCAGATTTTTTTTATAGCTCTGCTAATGTGATGTGATGTTTTGAGAATGTTTAGAGCATTTAGAACAAACCACTGTAATCTAAGCTGAATAAAGGGAAGGAATGCTCTATAGGGCAGACTGCCTTATCCCAGTTCCAAGAGCCAGTCAAACAGACTCAGTCTCCCATCCTTCTGCTCCTCATACATTTTGCAGTACTGGACAACTGCATGGAAGATATCGCCCACTTTCCAGGACTTCTGATGAACCAGCCGCACGACATCTAGAAACTAAAATAAAACAGAGAGTTAGGGCTCACAGAGCATAGAGGGCCCTGAAAGCCACCTCATTCAACCACCCTCGCAAAGCCAATGGCTCTCCAGTCCCTATTTAAATGTCTCTAGTGTCAGAGGACTGTTTTCCAGGATAATCTATTTTCTTTTTAAAGATTCCAGATTATTACCAACTTCATCAACTGCTTTTTTTTTTTTTCACAGCAGTTTGCCATTCACTGATTGCAGAGGATTAGATGGAATGAGACTAATTCTTTTTTTTAAGAGCCAGTCTTTTAGATATTTAGTGTTTTCTGGGGTCTGCTTTTTTCTGGGTTAGACTTTCTGTAATAGGACTGTGTATTACAGCTCCCAGTCCCTTCTATTTCTATCACAAATAAGATCTCATTGGGTGTGTAAATTTAGGCCAAATAAATCAAGTGGTAAACTTTGAAGCAGGACCACCTGTTGGTTTCTCATTCCATCCTGAGAAGCAACTCCCTCACCCTCCAGGCTAAGATGAAGGATCAGGAAAGTCTGGCTTTCCACAGCCACAGGATCAGGAAAGATGGAGGAAACACCTTAGATTTGTCACCTGGTGATTGGTACCAGTTCTATCGGCCACAACCTAGAGAGAAAGTCTGGACTGCAAGTGAAATTGAGGGCTTGAAGGGAGGAAAAATGGGGAAATAATTATAAGTGGTTCTCTTCATAGAACTGATGAAGTCCAGTGTGAAGGACTCTCTAATTTCTTAGGTACTTTCTTGAGGAAAGATGTCATGAAAGCCAGGAACTACAGGAAATATTTTAACACGTGGAATCTCATTCAGTTCTGTCACAACTCTATGATGTGAGCATTTGCAATGAAAAAGATGTGGGCTTGGAAGATGAAAAGTTGTCAGTAGGATCATGGTCTTCTAACGCTTCCGTCCAATGCTCTTTCTACCACCGTAACTTTCTGCATTTTGGTGGCAGAATAACTATGTGCCTACACATAGTAGGTGCTCCATGCATATTTGCTGAACAACAGAAGGGATGCAAGACCAAGTGTGAGTCAAATATATTCAAAGATCTCAAGAAGACTGTTTGGAATATGGATAAGTAAATTCTATGTTCTTGATATTTACTTGGAGCACTAGGAGAAAAAATAGGCTGGAAATTTGGCAGTTTTATGAGGAAGAGAGCTTTATTTGCTAAAAAGATGAGGATTGTGGTTCAGTTACTATTTCTTTGATTTTTTTTTCTAGGATTTTTAAAAATTAAATTTCTTTTCTTTTTTTTTTTTTTTTTTTTTTTTTTTTTTGGTATTTGTTTGCTCAGACTTCAGAGATCAGCCAGGAACTGGAATGCTAATTTCTTTCCAGTTTGAGTATGTTAATTCATTTCAATTACTGAGAAGTTGTCTCATAAAGATCCGCTGTTAAATGATGTTTCTTCTCCCAGCTGTGATGGTACCAACCATTTGCACAGTGACAGTAATCAGTGCTTTATTGTACTCATTTGGCTTGTATTGGCTGAATCAAAATAAAGCAATTTCCTAGGCTGGAAAATGACATCCTTAATACCTGGAAACATAAACATTGTCTTAAGGAGTTTTAGGATGTTGTGAAAAGGGAGACAGATGGAAGGCAGATGGTAACCACAGACAGTGATCTCCCAGCAGAAGGACAACATCTTAGCCATCTTTTCATATCTCATGCCTGCACATAGTAGGTGCTCCATGCATATTTGCTGAATGACAGAAGGGATGCAAGACCAAGCATGAGTCAAATACATTCAAAGATCTCAAGAAGGCTGTTTGGAATATGGATAAACGTTTAGCATCATTGAGGATGAACTTTCACTAAGTATTCAGTCTTGAGTTTTGGGTAATGTATTTTCACATATATAATTTAAACATGCATCTCTTGAGGCTGTTGCTCAATAATTTTCTACTGCAAGAGCGCTCCTCGAAAATGATTGGAGGTTATAGATCTAGGAAAAGGCTGAACAGAGCCTGGAGTGGGAGAGTGGTGGGCATGCGGCAAAATAAAAGCTGGTCATGGGGCATGTTTCTTGTCACGTGGTGACTGAGTGGGCATATACGTTGTGGGGGTGAGATGTGGGGCTGCTTCATGCTCATGGTAGCAGCCATGGTGAGCCAGCTCATTCACTCCCATCAGTCTCAGTATTAGAATTTCAGAGAGGCCGGGTGCGGTGGCTCATGCCTGTAATCCCAGTACTTTGGGAGGCCGAGGTGGGTTGATCACGAGTTCAGGAGTTCGAGACTAACCTGACCAATGTGGTGAAATCCCCATCTCTATTAAACATACAAAAATTAACCAGGCGTGGTGGCATGCACCAGTAATCACAGCTGCTCAGGGGGCTGAAGTGGGAGAATCGCTTGAACCCGGGAGGCAGAAGTTGCAGTGAGCTGAGATCTCACCACTGCACTTCAGCCTGGGTGACAGAGTGAGACTCCATCTCAATAAAAAAAAAAAAAAAAAAAAAAAAAAATGGAAAGAAAGAAAGAAAGAAAAAATTTAAAAGAAAGTATTCATTGCCTGGGACCTCTCACCATCCTTCTGAGCTTCTTGTCCATCTGATTCTTGACATTTTAGGAACAGAGTGCAAACCCTTTAGGTTAAGGCTTTGCTAATGATGAAAATACTTTTGGGAAGGGAAACATTTCAAGCAGCTATTAGTGATTTATGGAGATACATAAAAATAATTTTGTGAGCTGTTACTTATTATCTAAGAGTGTATGTAAGATCCAAGCCACGATTTTGATTCAACAAAGGGATGATGACATGTGGCTTTGGAATAGTGGTCTTGAAGGGAATAAAGGGGAGAAAGGCTAAAATGACAGCTTTTGTGTGATTCCACTAAGCAGGCTTTTCCTCACTCTCCAGCTCTTACTGGAAATCTAGAAAGTAGAGCTTCTAGTGCAGAAGGTGGGGACATTGAATTTCTGAGGTCTCACTGGGAGAGGCTCACAGGTTGTTGATTTGTTTCTCGAGATTTCGCCAAAGCATCTCCAGTAGTCTTGGTGTCTCCTTTCACTTAGCAAGTCTGAAAAGATTCCATCGATGAAAACATGACATTTGCCTTGGCTCCTTTCTGTAAACCGTGGCTCACGGGACCACCACCTTATCCCCAGCTTTTATCTCTGAGTCACTGTCTGGGTGGGGGAAGAATCAAAGCTTTGGAGCAGATGCCAATATTTTCCCAGAATTCTCCCTGCCTCATACTTTTCCAGAAGCCCTAACACCAGCTTCTTTCCATCTATTTGGGGCCTGTGAAGGACAATCTCTCCAAACTTGTCAAAATAACCCACCAGCTAGGCCACTCTGCGTATAGTTTGTGGTGTGGTCACAAGCTGGAATCTGTCATGATTTCTAAGTCCAGGCTGATATCCCAAAAAAGTGGCATTTAACAATGGTCTGGCCCCACTACACAGAGCATGCTCTGAGGCTATGATGACTTAATCTTGGATATTGAGACCTGGAAACATCTTTGGGGCTGATGAGCAAGAAGATCTCATGTTTTCTTTTCTTCCATTAAAAAAAGGTAAGAATGAAAAATGATTGTGAAGAAGTCAGAAAAGGACATTCTAGTTCTTTACTGGGCTGAAATTTTAAAACCACGTCCTACTCAGCAGCAATTCCTAGAGCTCTCGTTGTGTCTGTTCATGCTATTGCCTGGGTATTTTCACAATCAGCTTTAGCATGTCAGGATCTGAGTTTTTCTTTCAATGGTATTGAAAAATAAAAATGAAAATATTTCATTTTCTGCCATTTCACAATCAGTAATAATGAGGTTCCCTTCCCTTAAATCATAGTTGGCATTTCGAATGTTTTGTCTTAGGAAACTAGAAGAATTTACATTCTATCATCTGTAGACTCGTTTGAAGAAAAGAATCACATAGGAGATAGTTTTTATATTCTCAGGTGCATTTAATAAATTAGATTAATTGTTTACAAAATTGTATCATGAAATCTATGGGAGTTGTTGCAAGTTGTATAATTTTTTGGAAACATTCAACTTAGGTTTCTGAAAGCAACTACATCCTTTTGCTCCAAGGCAGAATTAGATTGCATTAAGCATAAGAGAGTTGGTTCTTATATTGCTCCTGCAATTAAGGCCCGTAGAGCTACCAGCCTTAGCCTTGGCTGCACCCTGGAACCCCAGGCACCTTTACAAAACCCTGATGCCTGGGCAGCATTGCCGGAGAAGATTCTGATCTAATTGATTGGAGCACTGGAGTTTGTAAAACCTCCCTGTGTTACTCTAACACGCACTAAATCTGACTAAAGAAATCAGTTCAAGGCACTTTATTATGATTACAGATGAAGCGCCTCAGTATTGAATTCTTCCTAATTTTCCCCTTCCTTTGCGATGAGTTTCTTTGAAACTAATAACCTTAACTGTAGTTTTTTTGTCTTCGTATCTGCAAAGTTAAGTCAAAAGTCAATACCATCAAATTGGAGACTATTATTCTAAGTGAAGTAACTCAGGAGTGGAAAACCTAACATTGTATGTTCTCACTCATAAGTGGTAGCTAAGTTATGAGGATGCAAAGGCATAAGAATGATATAATGGACTTTGGAGAGAATCTTAGATGACTCAAAAAAAATTAGAAGATTTTATTCCTAAAATTACATTATTTAGAATTAAAGTTCTTGGGCTGGTGCTAATTGAATGAGTGAAATATCATTTAATATCCTTCTTAATAACATTAGCGGAATGTCTATTTTCTCAGAAAAAGAGTTATATCCAAAAAGAAGTATTCTCTTTGAGAATTGAAAATCAGGTTGGGATAAACAAATACCAAGTCAGGGCATGATTTATGTAACCCAGGTGTTTGTGAGACACCTCTTACCCTTGCACCTACGGGGGATTTCTGAGACATATATTCATATAACATTGTTTCTTCAAGAAGATCCATTGTATAAACATCTATTCCATTAAGGTACCACCTAAAAATCTACCATGTCATACTCTTTTTCAGTAAGTGGCAGGCGATAGAGCTGGAACCAGCTCATCTTTCATTTTCCCATGAGCCTGGGAATGTATTCCTGAGAATGCTTTTCTCTCCTCTATATAGAAGAGGGTCTTTGGGACAGTGTATGGCATGGGCTTAGGCTCACATGTGATTGTGTTTTTTTATTGCACCCTTTGCAGCTGAGTGGTAAGGTTGGAGGAGAATTTATCAAGTAGTGAACCGCTCAACACCTTGTAAATGAAAGTATGACAAGTATAGCAAGGTGCCTAGAATAATTTTGGGTATAACAGCAGGCAGGCATAGGCATGAAAGGACGTATTAATTACCAGTTGGTAAAAGGTTGAAGTGAGAGAGGGTATGAACAGTGAATTAGATCTCCTTTTCAATTTTTCCTATAGTCGATCCCATGGACTCGTGATGCAGAAATAGAGAAGGTGCTCTAACTACCGTAAGCAGGGGCAAGAAGGTAAAGAACATTCCATTTCAGACTGCTAGATTTTGGCACAGATAATTAAAATGCAATTACACAGTTAAAAAAAATCCAGATTGTAAGCCCAAGGTCATTTAACTTGAGACAGGTCCTTTTAAAATAAAGAACTACTGAGAAGTATTTTATGGAGAAAGCAGGGTGCAGGGACTTGGCCTGGGAAATCGTTCATGTACCTGATTTGCTCCTTAGTCAAAAAGGGACAATAATATCTGTTCTGTTTTTTCACAGGCTTGTTGAGAAGCAAGTAGGATGAGGCACATGGAGGCACCTTGTGACAACAAGACATGAAAATCCTACCCGGTGGCTTGATAGGCAGGATCCTAAAACAGTACTCAAGGTTTTTCACCCTAATCCCTGGGACTATGAATAAGATGAGATATCATACCCTTATTACGCTACCTTACATGGCAAAAAGGATTTATCAGTTACCTTTGAGTTAATCAGAAACCTATCTGGTGATTATAATCTAATAACACATATTCTTTTTTTTTTTTTTTTTTTGAGACAAAGTCTCAAGTCTCAGTCTGCCACCAGGATGCCAGGATGGAGTGCAGTGGTGAAATCTTGGCTCACTGCAACCTCCACCTCCTGGGTTCAAGCAATTCTCCTGTCTCAGCCCCCTGAGTAGCTAGGATTACAGGTGCCTGCCATCACACCCGGCTATTTTTTTTTTTTTTTTAAGTAGAGATGTGGTTTCACCATATTGCAGGCTGGTCTTGAACTCCTGACCTCAGGTGATCTGCCCACCTCAGCCTCCCAAACGGCTGGGATTATAGGCATGAGCCACCGCACCTGGCCTAATCACACAAACTCTTTAAAGACAGAGCTTTTTCTGGCTGGTGGCTGAGGTATCAGAGAGATTGATACCAAAAGGACATAAAGGAGCCATGTGACAGGGAATGTGGGTGGCTCTGGGAGCTGAGAGCGGCCCTCTGCTGACAGCCAGCAAGGAAACAGGACCTCAGTCCTACAACCACCTGAAACTGAGTTAGCACAACAACCTGAAGGAGCTTGGACTCCTTCTGTTCCCTGGAACTTCTAGATAAGTGCCTAGTCAGGCTAATGCCTTCATTTCCGCCTTGTAAAACCTAAAGCAAAGATTACAATGGAACTCACCCTAACTTCAGACCTATGGAGCTGAGTGCTGTTTTAAGCTGGTAAATTTGTGGCAGTTTGTTACACAGCAATAGAAAACTAATATGTTATTATTAATTTGAAATCTTTTAAAACGAGTCTACTTTTAAACTATGGAAAATTGAGCTTGAAGACATTGGCAGACAGATTCATGCCTTACTCTTAATAGCTAAGATTCTACCACAGTTACAGATATAGAATTAGAGTGATAGTTACTATTAATTTTGATGTTGGCCAAGGATCCCTTGCCTAGCTTTATATTTCTGGTAGGTGGAGAATAATAAATAAAAAGTCTTCCTAATGCAAATCTGTTTGGAAGGGAATTAAAAATGCCTTCTCTTGGCTTGTTTTAGATGTCAATGTGGCTTTACTTTGATTTCTGCTATATATCAGGTTCTTCTTTCTTTCTTTTATTTAAAGGAGTGCTATGAAGAAGTTTGTCCCAGAGCAAGAAAACACCAAAAACTAAGAGACTCTAAAAAAGTTCCCAACCCCCCCAATTTGCTTTTCTCACAACCACCTACTAGCCAAGACAAAGTAAGGATCAAAGAAATGCTAATTATATTTACACAGGTGGAAGATTTCAATGTTCTAGCTACAATTTTAAGGTCAAGAACAGTCAGCATCAAATAATTCAAATGGAAATAGGGCATTTACTGAGCATTTACTGAGTTTCCAGTGGTGATAAAAACACAAAGCTTCATTGATACCCAAACCTGGAACATGATACCTTTTCAATTCTGTTTTCCTGAGACTTCTTAAAGTAGATGGTGGGAATCCCAAGTTCAGAGGCAGCTATCCACTGCAGGGTGGCTCGGAGCTCGGCATCCGGACACTCTGGCTCCAGGTCAAAGTTGATCACCAGCAGGCTCCTCTGGGGGCTGGCTGTTCCCATGGGCAGTCCAGATGCAGGCGCTGGGCACAGACACAACCACAGCCTTATCCCTCTTTCCAAAGGGAGAGCCCAGGCAATTGCGTGTCAAAAGTATGGGAAGGTGGCTTACCCTCTACGCTTTCTGACTGTCCTTTAAGAATCTCCTTTTCTTCTAGTAATTCACTTTGGGAGAAAACAACAGTATATGATCGGTAATGTTTAGAAGAATAAGCTGTAAATGAAAGATGAGGCGATGGGTCTTACTGATCTAAAGGCTTCTGAAGTTCATTCTGGATTTATTGTTTTTGTAGAGTGGAGTAATGCTGGGAAAATACCAATGTGGCTATTATGTAGGATCACTGGGTCTGCAATAAATGTCCTCCTCCAACAACAACAGGCCAGATAACTCAAGTTACTTTAGTTAGGATAGCTGGTGTGGGAGACTGAGAGATGCATTCTCTTCTCTTCAACCTCCTTACCATAAACCTTCATAGGTTTAAACAATCAAAGAGAGATTTTGTGGGTAACTGTTCTGATTTGGAGATTTATTCTTCTGCATTTTACTTTCATGTTAATGAATCATATGTTCCCATCTTGTCACTGTTTTTTTTTTCTATACTACAATAGCAACCTAGCTTTTATTTTATTTAAAAAATAATTTTACAGGTATATGGTTCTTTGATCTGAAATAAGAAAAAAGACAACCGGCTGGGTGTGGTGGCTCATGCCTGTAATCCCAGCACTTTGGGAGGTTGAGGCGGGCGGATCACAAGGTCAGGAGATCGAGACCATCCTGACTAACATGGTGAAACCCCGTCTCTACCGAAAATACAAAAAATCAGCTGGGCGTGGTGGCGGGTACCTGTAGTCCCAGCTACTCAGGAGGCTGAGGCAGGAGAATGGCGTGAACTCAGGAGGCGGAGTTTGCAGTGAGCTGAGATCACGCCACTGCACTCCAGCCTGGGCGACAGAGCAAGACTCCATCTCAAAAAAAAAAAAAAGAAAAAGAAAAAAGACAACCAACAAACTGCAGAACTTACATTTGACAGAAAAATATCTCAATTAAAAATTTTCTTTTTCTTTCTTTTTATTGGGGAAGTGTAGTAGGCTGGGTGGTTTAGAATGAGGGACTCATAACTGAAGTATTTCATTAGATATGGTAGAGTTCAATATCGGAGGTGTTTTCATATGGTGTGTACTTATTACAGAGCCTTGCACGTAGTGGGAGGACTTGGTAAATGTTTCTAAAGTAAGAACATATGGCCAGCAGCTGAAAGGAAGTGGCTATCCTGGGAAGCCTGTGGTTGTCCTATATTTTTGTCGTGTCTAGAAATTGGAGTACAGGAGCCCTTAAAAATGTGTTGTTTGATGTTAGACAATTCTCTCATTCTGTTACTAAGATATGGTTGAAAAATTCCATTGCGTTCCTGATGTTAAGAGAAAGAGTATAGTAATTCTTTCATTCATACATATTTATTTGCAGAAATGTTAATTTTTCAAGGATCTAGATTTTCTTCTAGATCTCTATGCAAGTGACATTGGGGGTATGACAAATGGGAGGCACAGTTTCTGCTGTTTTGGATGCTGACCATGGAGGTGATTTCTTGGCTTTCTTAGAATATAGATTTTCCCTGGGGTCATAGGCTCATAGGCTCATACTGCAGAGAAAGTTGGGAAAAGTAGCTAAATAAATGTTTCCTGAAAGAGAAAAATAAATTTACCCCAAGGTAGTTTTTGTTTGTTTGTTTTGGTTTTTGGTTTCTCCTTAAAACAAAACAAAACAAAAAAACAAGATAATGTGTACGTTCATCTCCACTGAATAATGGCTGTGTGGAGCAACAAAAGATGCACCGTCACCCTCAATCACTGAGGAACACACCCGGTTAAATGGTGAAATAAGAGTGCTGTAGTTATAGATAGTGATGGAGAAAATAGGTCAGGGAGCAACTTTAGCCTACACTTATTTATCATTGTTCTGAAATTTCAGAAATCTCCAAATCATAAGCTAAATCAGAATGGTCAAAAATAGATTTCGATCATTTAAATTTTCCAGAATAACCACATATTCTAGAAGTAGTCCTGACCTCATGTTGCCCTCTCTTTCTGCGGCATATTTTAGGATGCATGTACTTCCTAGAAGTACTCGTCCTTCTCTAAGTCCTTTTTTCCTTTGGTCTTAAGGAAGTCCCCATATTGTGGAGAGCATAGTCACTGGGTGAGAATGACACATATCCATCATGACAACCATTTAATATTAGACACATTTAGTAGTGATAATCCCAGGTTTCTACATGTAAAGGAAAAGCCATTCACATTTGATTTTACTGAAGTGATGATGTTTCACAGTGAAGACTATTGAGTAGTCTTCTTTAGTTGGCATGGTATAATTTAAATGGATTTTTGCTTCTGTTTCTAGGTAGGTAAAATGACATACACTTCAGATTATATTGATAAGTTTTATCTGAAATAATTATTCCACAGGGGGCAGATTTGAAACCCAGAAAGCAGGTGGTGGCAGGGCAGGGCCTATTCTAGGCTTGAATTCTTGCTCCAGTGACATGGAACCACAGCAGTACAGACACGATGAGGTCAGTGGTTGGGCACACCCTGAATGATCAAAATGGATTGCCAGATGGAATTGGAGTAGTGGTCTCACAATCACTGCATCTCAGTGGCTACTTACTTAATCATGGGAGAAGATGGCATGCTTTCCTGATAAATGTCCAGGTCCATAATGCCAAGACTGCTAGTGGCACTACTGTTGCCATTGCTGACAAAGCAAAAGTTTACATATTAATGCCCGTCTCCAGCCCCTAACATGCTGCTGACAGTGATGTTCCATTGTTGTACAAGCTCCTTCCTTTGGTCCCCAGAAGAATATCGCTTTGTGCCTAGGACACCTCAATTAATATTTATTTCTGACCAAATTAAGAGAAATCATAATGAGACATAAGCCTAACAGGCTCAGCAGATACTAATAATACTACTAATAATTTGTGAACAATACTAAGTTGGAGTGGTATCACAGCTGGTAGATCACACCCAGGGGATAACAATCAGTATGCCTCACTTCTTCATTCTAGTTACAGCGAAGGTATTTATCTATTGGCAAGAGATTTCTTGCTGCTGGGGACACCTGCAGAGATGAAGGAACTTCTGAAAACATGGGCTGGCAGAAACCAGTTTTGACAGAAACCAGTGGACTCATGTTCTCCCTTTGCCATTTGGGGGATTTTCTCAGGGACATTCCATAGGATTTCATAGGCTAAGCATCTGGCTTGTTATTTTCCTATGAGACTACAGAACCCCAAGTACAAAGCTGGGCAGTGTCAATGTTTTATTGGTCCTTTATCTTACAATCTTCAAGAAAGAGCAACACCTGGTACCTTTTTTATTGTAGAGAAGGAGGACCCAGATTGCATCATTTTCATAGGCTGCACAATCAACATATGGTCTAGTTACTAGCCTGGAACTTACTGACTGAAACACAGCAAAGTTGAGCCAATTTTTAGGCTCTGTTTGTGCTTGTGAAATGAAATATAGCCAATTTTACCAAACCACTCAGTCTCCTCACACCTTCTCTGTTTCCAGTGACGTCTTTTTCAAGCAAGGCTTTCAAAGGGTGAGTGGTGGTGCATCGTGTAGTGGGACAGTTTTCTCCTGAATATACCAAGAGTAGATGGTACTCTAAGAGTAGAAAATATCAACTGGATGCCTTCAATTTTAAATTCTTGTCTTAGCTTTTGAGGGGGACATCAGATATATTCACATATTGAAACCTGATGACTCAAAATTGCACTGGAGGTAATCAACCCTGTAAACCTTACTGTTGAGTCCAAAGATTCGAGTTCTCTTTGCTTTTTGTTTCTATCTTGCAATACTTTCCACTAGTTTTAGAAGTTTTGACAAACCGTTTAACATTGTGAAATGTTAAGTCGAAACAGACTAAACTCCCAGAAATAAAACTTTCCAAGAGTCATACATACACCCAGATGCCAATCCCATTTTCCAGTTGGCCTCTGTGCAAAGCCTGCGGTCCGGTATCAAATGAGATTTTGGGCAGAAACACAGGGAGTCTTTTAGAGGTTCCGCCTCAACAGGGAATAGTTTTTAGTTAAAGTCTCCTGATTGGCTTGAGCCCTTCCAGATCTGATGTCTCCTAATCTCCTCTCTGGCTTTGTGGGAGGAACAATACAGAGGCAGGGGAGACGGAGGGAGGAACAGTCAGGCCAAACAATAGAACACAGTGTGGAAACACTTGCCTCGTGTAAACCCAGCCTGTGTTGCATCTGAAATACAAACGAACCAGAGGCAGAGCATCAAACACACTAGGTGTAAAAGCAGCTCACCATTGAAAAAAAATTTCAGTTGTTATCACAGAATATACTAGCTGGGGCTTGCAGGGAAGGGAACGCGGCTCATTCTTAATCACGGCCAATGAAATTTAAGCCATAACTGGATGTTAAGATACCTCTCGGCACACAAATCATGACAGGCAGGCACCTTGACATAGTGGGAACTTTCCTTTTTTTTGTTCTCTCCTCCTCTCTTTATTAGAGACCCTTTGCAGAGAACCATTAAAGCATATTTTTTAGAATCTGTGTTGAGACCAATTTCCCTGGGAAGTCAAGGGAAGAGCAGGTACCTCATGGATCGCTCACTGAGCTGCAGAAAGCTACTTGTGTCATCTGGGTTGTCCTCCTCATTGGCAAGCTGTGTCCAGCTGCCTGTGCTCTCCTCACTGCTGCTTGGAGGGTTGGGGGACTCATCGGGGGCTCTGGCTTCTGTGGAGGCTTCAGTCTGTGGTACATCTCTGGCATCAAGGCTGTCACTGTAGAGGGCAGGATATTATTACCAAGAGAGGCAGCACACACACCCACCCACCCACCCACACACACACACACACACACAGAAACTTCACAGAGCCACTTTGTAGAGTCCCAATAAACAGGATGTCACTGGACACAGGCAGAGTCTCCCTGAGCTGATCCTTCTGCTGGTTCTCCAGGTACCATTTGCCTTTTCAGGATTACTCCCCATCAGCCAGCTTTTCCATCTCTTCTATTAATCTCTGTCTACTGACTCCCTCCAATCATTTGAAACACAGGTTGAATGTATGTAGCCTGGCCTACACATAAAAGAATTATCGAGGAACAATGGTGTTTAAAAAGAAGACACACAAAGCATTCACCCCAGAGATTATGACTCAGCGTTTCTGGAAGGAGGCCCACAAATGTGCATTTTCATCCATCACTCCTGGTTGATTCTAACGCAAAAGGATCATTAGAAAAATACCTGCCCCGTTTCTGGTGATTTTTACCAAGTCATTTTGCACTGACTTGGTAAAAAGCAAGATGCTTCTATATTTTGATATACATATCCTCTGTATTTTGTACTTGCACTGTATTTTGTGCTGTGTTTTACCCCATCTCATCCCTCTGAAACCCCTGATTTATATCAGCACCACTCTTTTGAGCACTTGAATTTTTAGACCAAGGAGCTCTCCAGAGCATTTAACCCTTGATCTGACAGGCCTTTGTTCTAGAAACTTCTCCCCGGCCTCCTGTGAATTTCTGTCTCTGATCCCTTCTTGCCTGGAACCCAGTTCTCTGTTTTTCCTTTAAGTGTAGCTATAGCTGACTCTGATTGATTTCCTGTCCTCCTTTCCACAGTCAGTTCCTAAGCAATCTCCTTGCCTGTCTATGAAAATAGCTTCCGAGTCTGGATCCCAGTCAGGATCCTTCTTCTAGATTCTGGGGCTCTTTTATCAGTGGGTCTTCTGCATAGCTCATTAACATCTCGAAATCAATAGATCTAAAATGAATTCTAATTGCCTTCCCACCCTCTTCCCGGGCTTCTTATTTCCATTGACTTTTCTGAGTGCCTAGGCTTAAAATCTTGCAGTCTTCCAATTTCTTCTCTTTGCCCTTTACATTCAATAAATTTCTATGTTCAATCAGTTCCAACTCTAAAGTATCTTTTACTTACTCACTCATCCCTGTCTCCGTGTTCATGAAATTATTAGGCTGGTGCAAAAGTAATTGCGGTTTTTGCAATTACTTTTAATGGCAAAACCCTCAATTATTATTGCACCAACATAATGTTTCAATTTGTCTTTCTAAATTGCTAGAATTCCAGATTCCGAAGGAAGACTTCCTGTAGATGAAGATCCAGAAGCCCAGTGAGATTGGAGGGCTTATCCTGAAACAGGAGTTGGTACTAGACATTTAGACGTTGAGTTTTGCGATCGGTGGGCATTGCACCACTTGTGCTTGCCAGGACTATATTGCACCAGCCTTCCAACGGTTGTGCCTCAACTAGTCATCCACTTTCAAAACCTTCTTAACCCTGGTGCCAGATTAAAGTTCCTAAAGCATATTGTTGGTTGCTCTCGTGAGGAGCCTTCAGGAACTTCCTGAAGCCAAACTCTATATGTCATGGCCTTCCCCTGCTTACCAAGTTTCATGTGCCTCAACCCTAATCACTACTAAACAAACAAAACTATCTACTGTTTTTCAAAAATGCAGGGATTTCTTGCCTCCCAGCCTTCGCCTAGCTGAGTCCTCTGACCAAATGGTGGAGAAGTGTGCTTTGAGCATACTTTCTGCCATCCAACTGCTGTAGATTCCTGTTCCACGACTTGTCACCTGTTCAACTTAGGTAAGTTAATAAATTTCTCCAAGAAAAGTAATAACATCTCATAAAGGTTTTTGGAAGATATAAATTAGAAAAAAATTCATTTAATGCATTTAGCTTAGTGCCTGTATATAAGTATCCAATAAGTATTCCTCCTTATTAATAAATTATATAATTCATTAAGTCTAATAACATGCTTTTTTAAAGAATCATAAGTCTAATAACACGCTTTTTTGATCTTTGCTTCTCGCTACTCCTCAAGCCTCGGCCAAGACACTCCCACCTCCCCAAAACATTTCTCAATCTCCTTAGCTGGAGCTCTCTCCCTTGAATGGTTGAAGTAATCTATTTGTTTTTCTTTCTTTTTGGTGAAATGGAAAGCTTCCTGACTCACATTCTGGTACATACAGTTATTTGTGTATATAATATTCATTATTAAGAATTTTTGCACTTTTTTGTATTTTAAGAACAGAGCTGTGAATACATAAACTATTCTTTGGATGAATATGTTATTGCTAAAAGTATCTAGTTTTATAAGTAGAGCCACACTCTCAGTCTACAGAGCTCCACTTGTTAAGTTGTAAACTGTGAAAGATCTGAGATGTTGCACTACTTGCAAGCTAATAGTTGTTTTTTGTTTGTTTGTTTGTTTGAGACAAAGTCTTGCTCTGTTGCCCAGGCTGAAGTGCAGTAGCGTGATCTTGGCTCGCTGCAACCTACACCTCCCAGATATAAGCAATTCCCCTGCCTCAGCCTCCCAAGTAGCTGGGATTACAGGCATGTATCACCACGTCTGGCTAATTTTTTTACTTTTAGTAGAGATGGGTTTTGCCATGTTGGCCAGGCTGGTCTCGAACTCAAGTGATCTGCACTCCTGAGCCTCCCAAAATGCTGGGATTACAGGCATGAACCACCGCGCCTGGCCTTTAGGGTTAATATACTATCACCCTTTAATTCAGGTGTCAGTGCCCTTTGCTCAGGAAACTCCGAGTGTACAGAAATGTAAATATGTTCATGGAAATTTGTCTGCAGACTATTTACAGGGTCATCAAAAACTAACAGTATTTATGTTTTTGACATTAACAGACATAAATGACTACAAACAAAAAGCAACAGCATATTTTGCTATTGACAATAAAAATAGAGTCACTTGATCTAGTAGATGCTGGAATGCTTTACTCCAGGCCATGGTACCCTGACTGTGGAGAACACAGGCTGCTGACTATACACACTGGGAATTACCCTCAGTGAAGGAATTCCTTGCCAAGGTTAGACCCTTTCCCAGTGAGGATCCTAATGTCTGGCTAATACAGAGATACAAAAGCCCACTCCTTGCTTCCATTTGCATCAAAACTGACAGACCATCCCATCTTCAGCGTTTCCTGCAGGATGTGCCAAGGCCTCAGTTGCAAACACATTTGGGGAGGACCTCTCCTCTTGGCCAATCTTGCCTTTCTCACTTCCTTACATGTGTATGCACATATTTCTGCAGAGAAGTCCCTGACAAATTATCTGCCTGCAATTCTCCCTCTCAGAGTCTTTTCCTGGGGAATACAACCTAAGACAGGTGGCCTCTTTCATTGAAAGTAAAATCAATTTGGTTACAGAAAGGTCTATATAATTTTCCTCAGTCTTAGAATTAGTACTGTTATCCCTTCTCTGAGAATGGTTATATTTTAAACATTTAAAAAAGTTCTCATATAGAGAGCAGAGTTTCAAATGCATAACTTTTTGAGTGTGATTAAAAATCTCCTTTTTGGTATGTGAACTCGCCACTGCAGGAATTTTACAAAAGGTTTTGGATGTTTGCTCCTGACAGTCCTTCTCACAGCGTTCTGGGTAGGTTTGGCATTAAGGTGTGGTTATTTCTAGTATGCTATGCTGCTAACACTTTGTGAAAGAAGGTCCTTGCTTGGTTTTTTCTTTTTGAAATATTGAGATTTTTCCAAATCGTGCAATGGGGAAGGAGGGGAATGGTGCAGCCAAAGAGGCAGCATGGACTTAAATTCAAATGAAAGAAAAGTTCATTGATGACAAATGGAAGTAATACACATATTCCCAACACAGTGCAAATGAGCCAAGGACCAGATACAAAGGAGAAGGTTCCCAAACCATTCATTTGCCTAGTTAAAAAGTCATTTCCTGGACCAATTTCTTACTAAGTTAGAATCTCCTGTTATTAGAAACATTTATTCCAGGCTATTTCTTACTAAAGAACTTAAATCTCAGTGATTGACATCCAACATCCTTATTAAAAAAATGAGTCTGTTAGTGTATTTTACTTTATCTTAATTTCATGCTCTATTTAAAGTAAATCTCACGTTCCATGTCACATAACTAGGAATTCAGAATGAGTAATCGTCATCCACAACACTAGTTTTCATTTTCTTTTGAGAGAAATGTATAGTTCTGCTCATTTGTGAATAATGCATAGAGGTGTTGTGCAGATGCATGCAGATGGCTTCCTTCTTATCTTACATGTCATCCACAGAGATTCAGAGGACTACGTCATAGCAAATTCCACCACAGAATCTAATCTCTGAGTTGGTAGAGATTTTAGAGACCATCTAGCCTGTAATTTCCATTAGGGTTCACTCTTTTTTTTTTTTTTTTTTTTGGTGAGATGGAGTCTTGCTCTGTTGCCCAGGCTGGAGTGCAGTGGCGAGATCTCAGCTCACTGCAAGCTCCACCTCCCGGGTTCACGCCATTCTCCTGCCTCAGTCTCCTGAGTAGCTGGGACAACAGGTGCGTGCCACCGTGCCCGGCTAATTTTTTTTTTTTTTTAGTTGAGACAGGGTTTCACCCTGGTCTCGATCTCCTGACCTTGTGATCCACCTGCCTCGGCCTCCCAAAGTGCTGGGATTACAGGCATGAGCTACCGCACCCAGCCATGGTTCACTCTTGATGTTGCATGTTCTATAGGCATTAACAAATGTATAATGACTAATATCATACAGCATAAGTTCAGTGCCCTAAAAATCCTCTGTGCTCTACCTATTCATCCTTCCTGCCCTCTAACCTCTGACAACCACTGATCTTTTTATTGTCTCCATAGTTTTGCCTTTTTCAGAATATCATATAGTTGGAATTATATAGCATGCAGCATCTTAAGATTGGCAACATTTGGCCAGGTGTGGTGGCTCACACCTGTAATTCCAGCACTTTGGGAGGCCAAGGTGGGCAGATCACCTGAGGTCAGGAGTTCGAGACCAGCCTGGCCAACATAGCGAAACCCCATCTCTACTAAAAGTACAAAAATTATTTGGCCGGGCGTGGTGGTTCATGCCTGTAGTCCCAGCACTTTGGGAGGCTGAGGCGGGTGGATCACGAGGTCAGGAGATGGAGACCATCCTGGCTAACATGGTGAAACCCTATCTCTACTAAATATACAAAAAATTAGCCGGGCATGGTGGTGGGCGCCTGTAGTCCCAGTTACCTGGGAGGCTGAGGTAGGAGAATCACTTGAACCCACAAGGTGGAGGTTGCAGTGAGTCAAGATGGCACCACTGCACTCCAGCCTGGGAGATAGAGTGAGACTCCATCTCAAAAAAAAAAAAAAAAAAAAAAAATTGACATTTAATGCTATGCATTTAAGCATTTAAGATTCTTCTGTATCTTTTCATGGCTTGATAGTTCTTTTTTGTTAGGGCTGAATAAAATTATATTGTTTGGATGTACCACAGTTTATCCATTTACCTACTGAAGAATCCCTGGTTGCTTCTAAGTTTTGGCAATTCTAACTAAAGCTACTATAAACATCTGTGTGCAGGTTTTTATATGGGCATAAGTGTTCAACGTATTTGGCTAAATACCAAGGAGCAGGATTGCTGGGTTGTATGCTAAGAGTATCTAGTTTTGTAAAACACTCCCCAAATGTCTTCAAAAGTGGCTGCTTCATTTTGCATTCCAATCAGCAATGAATGAGTTTCTGTTGCTCCACATCTTTGCCAGCATCTGGTTTTGTCAGTATTTTGAATTTTGGGGTTCTAATACGTATGTGGTGGTATCTGATTGTTTTGATTTGCAAGTCCCTAATGACATAATGTTGAGCATCTTTCTATATACTTAGATGCTATCCGTACATGTTCTTTGGTGAAGGGTCTCTTCAGGTCTCTTGATCATTTTTCAAGTTTTGTATTATCTTTAATGGACAAATAATAATTGTATCTATGTATGGGATACAATACGATAATTTGATATATGTATACACTGTGGAATAATTAAATCAGGGTAATAAGAATATCCATCATGCCAAATATTTATTTATTTTTGATGAGAACATTTAAAACCTTCTCTTTTAGCTATTTTGAGATATATGATACATTATTATTAACTGTAGTCACCTTTCTGTGCAATAGAGCACCAGAACATGTTCTTTCTAACTGTAGCTTTTTACCTATTGACAAGAATCTTCCTTTCTCTGTCCACTTCCCCCAGTCCCCAGCCTCTGGAAATCATAATTTTACTCTCTCCTTCTATGAGTTTGACTTTTAAAGATTCCATACGTAAGTGAGATCAGACTGTATTTGTCTCTCTGTGTTTGGCGTGTTTCATTTAACATAAAATCCTCAAGGTTCATTCATATTGTCACAAATGGCAGAATTTCCTGATTTCAAAATATACTACAAAGCAATAATAATTAAAACAGGATGGTAATGGCATAAAAACAGACACATTGACCAATGATATAGGATAGAGAGTCCAGAAATAAGCCCACCTATCTATAATCAACTGATTTTTGACAAAGGTGCCAAAAACACACAATGAAGGATAGTCTCTTCAATAAATGGTGTGGAAAAACTGAATATCCACATACAGAAGACTAAAAATGAACCCTTTTCTCACCTCTTACATAAAAATCAACTAAAAATGGATTAAATACTTACATGTAAGGACTAAAACTATAAAACTACTAGAAGAAAACATAGCTGAAAAACTCCATGACATCGCTTATTTTTAAATCAGTTTATCTTTATGTTGTTGAGTTTTAAGAGTTCTTTGTATATTTCGGGTAATAGTCTTTTATTAGATATGTATTTAGAAATATTTTCTCCCAATCTGTGGCTTGTCTTCATTCTCTTGTCAGTGTCTTTCATAGAGCAAAAGTTTTTAATTTTAATAAAGTCTATCTTATCAAGCCTTTCTTTCATAGATTGTGCCTTTGGTGTATCTAAAATGTCATTGCCATACCCATGATCCATCTAGATTTGTCTCCTACATTATCTTCTAGGAGTTTTTTTTTTTTTTTTTTTTTTTTTTTCTGAGACAGAGTCTTGCTTTGTCACCCAGGCTGAGAGTGCGGTGGTGTGATCTTGGCTCACTGCAACCTCTACCTCCCAGGTTCAAGAGATTCTCCTGTCTCAGCCTCCTGAGTAGCTGGGATTGTAGGCGCACCACCACACCCAACTAATTTTTGTATTTTTAGCAGAGACAGCATTTCACCATGTTGGCTGGGCTGTCTCAAACTCCTGACTTCAGATGATTCACCATCCTTGGCCTCCTAAAGTGCTGGGATTACAGGCTTGAGCCACTGTACCCGGCCATTCCAGGAGTTATATAGCTTTGTGTTTACATTTAGGTCTGTGATCCATTCGTGTTATTTTTTGCAAAGGGTGTAATGTCCATGTCTAGATTCATTTTCTTTGGCATGTAAATGTCCAGTTGTTTCTGTACTGTTTGTTGAAAAGACTATTTTTTCTTCAATATATTGCCTTTGTTTCTTTGTCAAAGATCCATTGACTGTATTTGTGGGTGTCTATTATTCGGCTCTCTGTTCTGTTCCATTGATTGATTTATCAATTCTTTTGCCAATACCACACTATCTTCATTACTATAGCTGTACAGTAAATCATCATGTCAGGTAGTCTCAATTCTCTGACTTTGTTCTTCCTCTTCAATCTTGTGTTCAATATTCTTCATCTTTTGGTCTCCATATAAACTTTGGAATTAGTTTGTTGATATCTGCAAAATAATTTGCTGGAATTTTGATTGGGATTGCAATGAATTATAGATTCAGTTGGGAAGAACTGACATCTTGACAATATCGAATCTTCCTATTAATGAATAGCCTTTATTTTTGAAGGAATTTTTGCTGGACAAAGTATACTAGGCTGACAGTTTTTTTTCTCCTTCAGCGTAGTATAGTTGTCATGCTTTGTCTTTTATCTTACATTGTTTCTGATAAGAAATCTGCAGTTTTTGTGCTCCTTAGTATATAATTTTTTTTCCTCTGGGCTGCTTTTAAGACATTTCTTTATGATTTGTTTTTAATAATTTGATTATCATGTGCCTTGATGTGATTTTCTTCTGTTGATCATGCTTAGAGTTCATTATATTTCTTAATTTGTGAGTTTATAACTTCCATCAAATCTTATATTCATGTGTACCTTTAAATCTTTCGGCATATTTATAAGAGATATTTAAAATCCTTGTCTGCTAATTTCATCTTTTCTGTAATTTCTGGATATGTTTCTTTTGATGATTATACTCCTTATTATGAGTGATATTTTACTTCTTTATGTAGTATTTTTTTGCTTGGATGTTACATTGCAAGTTTATGTTGTTGAGTACTAGATTTTGTCATCTTTTCTTTAAACAATGTTGAACTTTATTCTAAATTAGTTTCAGTTCAGCTTGATCTTTTTGATGTTTGCTTTTAAGTTTTGTTAGAACAAGTGTAGATTAGCCTTTATTTTTAGGGCTAGTTTAGCCTTAATTCTATGATGTGATCTTTTTAGGGTCTCTACAAAGTACTGCGTGTATGTAAGATGGATTCTTCACTCTGGCTAGTTGGGACTAAACATCTTCTAGTATTATGTGAGCTTGTGGCATCGTTCAGCTTACAACTCTCTAGTGTCATGGGGCTGTACCTATGTATGCATGCCTCACTGCTCAGCAACAGGTCGAGGGGCTTCCTGTGCAGGTTCCTCTTCTTTCTCTGCCTATCTCCCTCTAGTCCATGTCTCCTCACCTCATTGTGCCCACTGAACTCTGCTCAGGATTTCCCTGTTTGCACTATTGCCTGAAAAGGCAATCCGGATAGAAAGTGAGGGCAATTATAGGGCTAATCATGTTTGTTTCCCTTTGCTCAATGTGCTGTTTGTCATATAATATATGAAAACAGTTGTTTAATTCTGCCCATTAAAAAAATTATTCATGGATGGGCCAGGCACAGTGGCTTATGCCTGTAATCCCAGCATTTTGGGAGGCAGAGGCAGGTGGATCACTTGAGGTCAGGAGTTTGAGACCAGCCTGGCCAACATGGTGAAACTCCATCTCTACTAAAAATACAAAAGATAAATTAGCCGGGTGTGGTGGCATGTGCCTGTAATCCCGGCTACTCAGGAGGCTGAGGCAGGAGAATGGCTTGCAACTGGGAGGCAGAGACTGCAGTGAGCCGAGATCACACCACTGCACTCCTGCCTGGGTGACAGGGCGAGACTCCATCTCAAAAAAAAAAAAAAAAAAAAAGAAAAAAGAAAAAAGATTATTTGCGAATGGAGGGCAAGTGGAGTTTCAATAATTTCATTGTGAATAGAAACAGAAGTTCTTTCACATTTATCTTTAAAGCTCTCTCTGCAGGTATGCCATTGTGGTTTTGATTTCAATAATTCATATGTTTTTCTATCTAGTGGTTTTTAATTTCAATTATTATACTTTTCATCTTTGTAGTAGTATTTGATTGATTTTTATATCTACCTTATTCTATTCTGATGGTGGTTTGTTTCTTGCTCCTATTTGGTATCTCAATTTTTCCAAATATTAAACATAAGTACTTTACATTCTGTGTTTAATAATTCCAGTGTCTGAGAACTTCAATGGGGCTAATTCTGCCTCTTCATGTTTGTGATGAGTCTTACAGTGCCTTGATTCCTTGTGTGTCTCTCAGTTTAAGACTCTGAGCTCATATTTGATGAGGTTTTATTTGTTGAAATCCTTTGAGACTGGGCTTAACTCTCCAGAGATTTTACTTTTGTCTCTGCCAAGCTCTCACAGGGTTGTTAACCTGAGATTGCTTTAAGGTAACTCACCAGCTTGGGATTTCCTGGACCACAAGTATAATGCAAATTAGAATGGCAAAAACGCATTAGGGTAAGCCGTGGTCATAAATTCTCCAGGGGATTGTTTTCTCCTCGTACCCAGCGCTGGAAGCTTGAAAGACACCTTTTTTTTCTTTTTCTTTTTTTTTTTTTTTTTTTAAATCAGTTCACTGTTCTGGTGGGTGAACTTTTTCCATAGTTCACACTTTTACTAAGGTTGTAACCCTTGAGGATGCGGAAGTCTGTCTCAGTTCCAGGTCTTCACCACTCGTGGACCCTCATTTCCTGGTTTCCACTAGCCTTTAGAAAATGAATTTTTAGGCTACAGAGACTGGTAGATGCCCTCAAGGGCAAGCAGAGTCAGCTTTAATTTACTACCTTTTCAAATTCTTTTTTTTAACCTCTGCAGTTTTTATAATTACTATTGTTAAGATTAGCCTTGCAAATAAGGGTAAATAAAATAATTCCTGAGGATATAGAAACGAGGGTAAATCATAAATGGCAGACAGCATTCTGCTTCCATCTCTCCAGATAAGGGCTCTTGGGGGCTGCTGTTTTAGACGGGGGTGCTAAACATCCAAATCCATGGGGAATATACCACACCTGCTTGTCAATTTTTAAATTGACAGTAATTGTATCAATTCTATGGGGTATATACTGTGATGTTTTCATATAGTTTTACCTTGTGGAATGATTAAGTCACACTAATTAACAAATCTAGCACCTCATATACTTATATTTTGTTGTGGTGAAAGCATTTACAATCTAATCTTTTAACAGTTTTGAAATATACAGGCCAGGCACAGTGGCTCACACCTGTAATACCAGCACTTCGGGAGGCTGAGGTGGCAGGATCACTTGAGCCCAGGAGTCTGAGACCAGCCTGGGTAACAGAGTGAGCTCTCCATCTCCACAAAAAATTAAAAAATTGGGCAAGCATGGTGGTGCACACCTACAGTCCCAGCTGCTTGAAAGGCTGAGGTGGGAGGATTGCTTGAGCCTGGGAGGTTGGGGCTGTGGTGAGCCATGGTTGCACCACAGCACGCCAGGCTGGGTGACAGAGTGAGACGCTATCTCAAAAAAAAAAAAAAAAAAAAAAAAAAAAAAAAAAAAAAGAAATATATAATGCATTGTTATTTATTACATTCACCATTCTGGGCAATAGATCACTAAAGCTTATTTGCTTGTCTTTCTTTTTTTTAAAAAAAAAAAAAAAAAAAAAAAAAAAAGATCAGCTACATACTTAAAAAGATGTTTATTATACTTAATCCAGGATCTCTAGGTGACTCATAGTGGGAACATTTTTCAGGCTGGCTAGATCACCACAATGCTTAAAATGCAAGTCTCTCACTCTTGTTCTTCCCACGGCTGGCACCTTCTCTTCCTGTAGGTCTCATCTCAAATGCCAACATCCTATCTAAGTATCCACTTTCCCTACCAGTTATTTGCTACCACATTACTTTTTATTTTTTCTCTCATCACACTGTACAATAATATTTTTTCAAAAGATTTTCCTATGTACTCTCCCTGTCTCTCCCACTCGTGTGTAAGAACTATGAGAGTAGATACCCAGTCTTTCTATTTTCTTCTGTGTTTTCAGCCCCAAGGCCAATTGCTGGTCAGAATAAGCACTCAAATATTTGTTGGATGAATATTTTTTTTTCTTGAAGCAAATATAAATGGATACACAACCTAAAATATGTTTCTAAAACACAAGATGATGTCAGTAAGTACAGCATATGAATGTCCGGAATTCTCAGTTTGTTGTTTATACTTTGTGGTTTCAACTTACCAGAAAGTCAACAAATTCTGAAGTTGTTATTCCTTTATCAAAAATGTAAGAAAGTGATTTTTATTTCAGCATATTGAGCGTAAATAACATTTTTTAAAGAAAGAATCATGAAAACATGCCTAAAGAAAGTAGCCTAAAATTATTTTCAGGACATGACGCCTCCCCATCTCCAAACAAAATTAAGAGTCCATATGCCACTTACCTTGTTTGTGTGTAAGGGAGAAGAACTGCTTCACAGAGAAGCGAGTTTTGTACTTAACTATTTTACTAATGAAATCCTATAACATCTCTGAGCTTAGAAAATGTAATAATCTAAATATGGTTAATTTTCCCTCTAGCAAAATCTGGAAATTTTCTTGTTTTAATAAAATCCTCGTAACGTTTACAAGATATTCCTTTTTCTTTTTTTTCCTTTTTCTTTTCTTTTCTTTTTTTTTTTTTTTGAGACAGAGTCTTGCCCTGTCACCCAGGCTGGAGTGCAGTGGCATGATCTCGGCTCACTGCAACCTCACCTCCCAGGTTCAAGCAATTCTCTGCCTCAACCTCCCTAGTAGCTGGGATTACAGGTGCTTGCCACCACACCTGGCTAATTTTTGTATTTTGAGTAGAGACAGGGTTTCATCATCTTGCCAGGCTGGTCTTGAACTCCTGACCTCGTGATTTACCTGCCTTGGCCTCCCAAAGTGCTGGGATTACAGGCATGAGCCTTTAAGATATTTCTTTTGGAAAAAAAATTCCTGGAATAAGGGCAATCATGTACCCTAACCCCAAACAGCAATTACAACAACCAAAAAGCAAGCATTTATGACAATAGGCGAGGCCCTGAGTTGAGAGATTTATGTGCATTTCCTTAATAAAACCTTAAAGATCCTCTTAGAAGATAATTATTTTTCCCACCTACAGGTGAGTAAACTTTGGTAAACAGAGAAGTTGCTCAAGGTTGCATAGTTACAAGGTTAGTGAAATCCATGTTCTTAATAATTCTTTATATTGTTCCACAAAGAAAAACATTTTCAATATTTAGTCCTTATGTTTTGGAAGCAGATGTAGGTCTTGAATTTCTAAGGTGGATGACTCCACATTCTTTCTTGTTTTATTAGTGGAAAACCAAACCAGAAATCATGATTTGAAAGGGTATATTCTTGGGCCATTCTATGTAATACAAACCTAAGTCATTTGGGGACTTTATTCATACATATTTCCAATATATCCTATTTTAAGGATAATATCAGTGACATTTAATTCACAATTGTATAATGAATTTTATTCAACTTCAGGGACAATTGCTATTTGATCTCAGCCTACAACCATAAATCTTGTAGAACTACTATTTCATGAATGTTCCCTAACTAGTCACTCTTTGGTTAAAAATCTCAGCTGGGTTTAAGATATCTGTGTTAAAGAAGACTCCAAGTCAGGCATCTGGATTCTATAAGAAGGGTTTTCCATTTTCTTGTATTTCAGGTTAAGGTAATTCTAAAGAATTACACATGAGCTAATTTGTTTCTTTAACTCTGATTGCTTTAAAAAATTTGTAATTCTCCGTCTCACCTACATAAAATGCTTCGATACATATTGTCTATAGCTGGAGAACTACTGATGTATAAAAAAGGGTCTGGGTTAGCTCTGCCTACGTCATTTGATTTAGCTTTGTGTTCTTTTGCTTTTATGTTTTCATCCTTTCTCCTTATTCTTCCAGGGTTTCATCTGATTGGAAAGTTAAGGTCTTAGTACTGAGTGGCTAAAAAAGAAATATTTAAATCCACCTAGACACTATGTACCAAATACACTCAACCATAACCACACCAGTGATGATGCCCTCTAGTGGGCAGCACTGGTACCTGAGGATGAATCCCTTCTCCTTCCCTGGTGGAAGTGGAAAAGTATCAAAGACTTTCAGAGAGCTGCTGAAATTTGATGAAGGCTGTGTTCCACTTGATTGCCACTAAACATTTAAAAATCACAGGCTTTTTGGTAAATAATAAACAATATAGGCATATGTCTCTGAAAAGACTTCTCCAACTTAGATTTTCCAAGGCCACTAGCTTCCTTTTTTGTTGTCCTGTCTTGTTTAACTACAAACCAAAGCTAAAGAAATGATACAATGGTCTCATATTCAAAGATCTTATAGATTTTCTACAGAAAATATGAGTTATAAAAGGAATGGAGATTCTTTAAGCAGCCTCAGAGAAATTATTACCTTATGTCAAATTCAAAATGGATTGTCAACTACGTCATAATTTTCTGGAAAAGAGCTGTTTAAATAACAATACTTCAGTGTTGCTTTGCATTTATACTGCCAGAATTATACCAGGCATCTAAAGGGCCAGCCCTTGTGGAACACAGTGTCCTTGGCAAGATCTTTAGAAAAAGACAAAAAACAAAAACAGAAAGCAAAACTTGAAAGGAGAGATTCTATGGAGAAGAAAAAGGAGAGGAGAGAAAAATGATTGCAAGATATTTAATGTCAAATGCCAATACTAATATTTATTTAAATTTAACTGTTTTCAACTGAATAAGTTGCATCATTTATTATTAATATTATTGCATCATATATTATTAAGATTATTATTTGCTTAAAAATTGCCATGAATGAATTTTAAAAGGTAGGAAACCACAGGAGATTAATTTTAATGGGGGGGAATTATATCTTACTTCTTTGGTTATATAGATGAGTTTAATTTGCTTTGGAGATTTTAAGAAGAAATTTACTTTCAACTCTCTACCATAAATGCATATTAACCTAGGAGGTCATTATTTTTGGTTTTGAAAATTTAGTTCTTGCATCAATCAAATCCTTTATGTCTAAAATTTAGACTAAACACTGATTAAGATGCAAACTCCATCACATGCACTCTATGTAGCCTAAGAGACGATTCACTCACCTATGGATTTGACAAGCGCTCACGGCTGTGTCTCCACCTCTCACCACATCTGGGATGTTTTTGTCATTCGAATGCTCTTCCGCTTCCTCTGGGGGGCTGCTTTTGGAAAGGAAGGGTTCAGGTTCCCCAACACAGGCTTCTCTCTGATCTGTTTCAATCTGAATCAAAGGCACTTCCCTCGAGCAAAGTGATCGCCTTTTGTGGTTTATTGCGACAGTGTCCTGGCACGAGGAAGTTTCCTTTTTAGAATCTAAAGGGTTGTGGTTTGTAAGAGAAGCAGTTTTGCTCAAAGATGACACTGGGGGCTGTTTACATTCGGTAACAGAGTCTTTCCTCGGGCAATCGAGAGACTCCTGAACAAGCCGAGTTGGCCCACTGCACATCCTGCTGGCAGCTAATCTATTTGCACATGTCTCTGCTTGCGAGGGAGAGCCACCAGAAACAGGCTCAGCGTCGGCTTCCCCCGCATCATCCACAATGATTTTGTTCTTGCGCATGAGGGCTTCAATGGAGCTCGCCCACGTTTCATGAATTAACATGTTCGTGATGTGGTCAGTCCTACCTCTCCGATACAAGCAAGAGTCAGATTTGCAGAGACCGGATGAGGACGTGCTACTGACTGGCTGCACGCTTAGGAAATCCTGTGGGCAGTTCTGAGCAAAGCCATCTAAAGAGTTGGCTTTGATGGGCACATTCACTGTCAGCCTGGAGCATGGGGATCTGCTGTCTGGCATGGACGACTGTCTGTGGCACACCGGGGATCGCAGAGAAGGAGACAGCAGGCTGGCTGTCCAATCCTGGCTGCTCCGTCTGGAGGAGGTGATTTCTCTGCTGTCTCTTTCAATGTCCCTCAGCATGTACCTGTAGAACTCCTCAGTGATGCTCTCTGTGCTGGACTGCTTAGAGGGGCAGTTTGGCCTCACACTGAGGTGGTCACTTTTCCGGCACGCCTGTTGCATGGCTGAACTCAGAATACTGCTGGCGTTCTTGCCAGCATAGTAATCCAGCAGTAACTCAAATCCTCTCCCTTCATTTTCCATCTGGTTCACCATGAACCTGGAAAACTCATCGGTGATGCTCTCACAGCTCGACTGCTTGGAGACAGAGCTGGCCCTGCTGACCGGCTGGCTCAGCGTGCTCATTAAGCCCAGGCTGTTGACATAGGCCCTAGCCTCGGAGTCTTCCTCAGGAATGCTTTCACAGCTAGAGGCCTTCAGCCGGCTCCACCTGTCACCACTCAGTAACCGATTCCGGGGATAGCCCTGCGCCTGCCACATGCCGTCCACCATAGAGAACTCCGATAGGTTCATGATCTTGGCTGCCACTTCATTGGCAAAAAGGTTGACAGAATCTGGGACATCCTCAAGGTTCATGGACTCATCCACAACCCTGTTCATCAGCTTCTCTTTAAGCTCGGGATGCTCATCCGTCTTCCTCTTGATCTCACTGAGCCGGGGCGGCTTGTGTTTCCTCACAGCAGCCTCGCTCCCCTGGCTCTCTTTCTTCCTCTTCAAGGATCGGCAGGGTACATTGGGTGTCATCAGAAACTCACTCCCTCTTTTCCATGCACAAAACCAGGGTTGTTTTCCACTGGAGTTGTCAAGGCAAATCGCTGCAATTTCAGTTGCCATGGAGACGACCGTGTCTGCTAATTCTTCCGCAAAGTCTGTAATGCAGTAGATGTCTGGATGCTTTGTTTGAAGCATGGATTGAGCAGGAAGCAGCAAGTCATCCCCTAACATGGACAGGTTGACTTGAACTTCGTTGATGCAAGATGTGGCAGAGTTGTACTTTTCTTGGGTGTTTGGGTGGATACTGTCCTCAGCCTCCTGGGAACCGCTTCTGGACTGGCCAACCGTCGGGGACCTTTGTCTTTCGGAAGAGACTCTGCATTCATTCTCACTGTGATGAGGGCTTTTTGTATCCTCTCCCGCTGTTCCTTTCAGATATATTTCCTTGGGGGATGTTGTAGCAGTCGAAGAATCGGGCACTCTGTGACCATGTGATAATTCTGACTGCAGCGTGGGGTTCTTGAAGAGGCCTGGCCTCACTCCACCGTTGTTTTGTTTTGAATACATGCCATCCACAAGATTGTTGATGACAAGACTCGTGTTGTGTGAATTGCTAAGTGGAGAGCTGCTGGAGGATTCAGTGGCTTTTGTCCAAGCTAGACTAGCACCCGGATCAGATGGCTGGCAGCCAGGTTCTGTCTCCCTCCTTCTGATGGTCTCCTTAGAAAGGACAGCAGGACATTCACCAAGCCGTACAATATGACTCATCTTCTTGAACGTGAAGCATATCACATCGAAAAGCAGTTGATTTGTACTTTCCATTAAGGTGTCCAGAATTTCAGATGAATGCCTATTGTCATCGGGGTTGATTATCATATTTTTGTGGTGAACTTCGTCAATGGAATGCCTCAGGATAACATTGGACAGGGTATGTGCCAGTTCATTCCTGAGGACATTTTCTGAGCACAGGGTCTGAGACTTTGAAGCAGTTTCCATGATTCTCCTGTTCATGGAGTCCAGGAAGTCTCCAATACTACTGTAGGTGTTAGGCCTTGTTAAAACCAGAGCAGCCTCCTTGAGCAATCCCTCAGCAATGGCTTCCTTGCCAAGCTCCATGCTTGCTAAACTACAAAGTGGGGGCATGGTTTCAGAAGCCTCAGCTGCAGGCGAGAGGCCACCGCTTGGAGCCACCAAGCACGTCACCTCTTCTCTTTCACCTAGACCACAGACAGCCACGGCACTGGCCACCTGAGTCATGCCACACAAAGCAGATGGAAAGGAGTACTCATTGATGGAAGGTTCCTTGAGCCCTTGGGGTGCTTGCGTTTGCAGTGCACCACTGCCCCCTAGTGGAAAGTTTGAGTCCACTTGCTCCATTTTGAGTCTTTCTGTGGCCTGTGGACTGGAAATGGTTCCAATCACAGTGGCTGCACAAGCTAACGCCACTTCTAGAGCACTCTGGGGTTGTCTGCTGGGGTTCTCTCCAGAGAGGAGACTTGAGGTTTCAACAGAGGCTTCCATCTCAGGCCATGAGGAGATGCCTGGCTCGGGGGCAGCATCGCTGCCATCTGGACTCTGAACAACGACGATTTTGGGGAGCTCATTCCATGACCGAGAAACCACTGTATCTTTTGTAGAATAGCAACTGGGAAGCAGAGAACTTCCTACAGAAACACTGACTGCAGATTCCTGGGGTAATGTGGGCTGAGACTGAGATAATCTAATAAATGCATCCTGCAGCACGGATTCTGCTAAGTTTGTAGCATACTTGCCAGTGGTGACTTCTCCATCTTGTACAGGAGGGAAAGCGTCTCTTGTGTCTTCATGATCTCCTGGGTTTAGGTTGCTTCTCTGCTCAGCCACAGCACATGCAGAAGGTACATCTTTATCCATCATGGAGAAATAAGCATCTTTTGGAATATATAGTGCCTGTGATTTTTCCATTTGACCTTTAAAATCTTCTGAATAATAATAACGGGTGGCTTCTCTCTTATTCCCTACAGCTTCACTTTTCCACTGTGATGGCTTGGCTGAGGGATCTAGACTCTGCAAGGCTGTGTTCTTTGTTAGGTTTTCTGGCGATCGTTCTGGTTTAATCAATGGTGTGGGATATTTGTTGATGTATTTGTCTTCCAAAGCATAACGCCACTTTTCCTTGTTGTAATTCCATTCCTCCTGGGTGGCTCCCTTTAGCTGTTTACTTTCCAAAACATTGGCTGAGACATTTATATTTTCATAGCCTAGTGAGGAGAATATGAGAGGCACTATTACTTTTTGGATAGCAGGTTACCATAAGTCTTAAGTAATAATTACTTTCTAAAAGTAAAGCATCAGTAAGGACACGTGCACACGTATGTTTATTGTGGCACTATTCACAATAGCAAAGACTTGGAACCAACCCAAATGTCCATCGATGATAGACTGGATTAAGAAAATGTGGCACATATACACCATGGAATACTATTCAGCCATAAAAAGGATGAGTTCATGTCCTTTGTAGGGTCATGGATGAAGCTGGAAACCATCATTCTGAGCAAACTATCACAAGGACAGAAAACCAAACACCGCATGTTCTCACTCATAGGTGGGAACTGAACAATGAGATCACTTGGACGCAGGGTGGGGAATATCACACACCGGGGCCTGTCGTGCGGTGGGGGGAGGGGGGAGGGATAGCATTAGGAGATACACCTAATGTAAATGACGAGTTAATGGGTGCAGCACACCAACATGGCACATATATACCTATATAACAAACCTGCGCGTTGTGCACATGCACCCTAGAACTTAAAGTATAATAAAAAATAAAAATAAATAAAAATAAAGCATCAACTTCTTTCCCCCTTCAAGAATAACATTTTGAATGGTTTTCTTCAAGAAAAATGAATCGGAAAAGGCTTTCAAGTTTCATGATAGAATGCCACCCCAAAAAATGGCTTTCCATGTGGGATACAAATGCAAGTAGGAAGTGTTTGAGGGTTGAGGGTTGCCACCATTCTTCAGGGGAAAGCAACCCAGACAGGTGCATCTTAGAGCTTCCCACTGGGTACAAAGAAAGAAGGGAGGATGTTTACAGCAAGCTCAGTAGTGGGACTTGTTGCAAAGATTTGTTCTAAAGTTTGCAGGAGACTTGTCCCAGAGACAGTGGCAATAACATCTGGGGTACCCCTTCCTCTGTGGCTAAAAGTGGAGAGGAGAAACACATTGTTCATTGAGCTCTGTGAGTGGGTCAACAGAAAGAGCTGAAGAAATGAGTGCTAAACACTTTCCTGGATTATCTCTTTCTGTCTTCACAAAAATCATTAGCTACAGGCACAATTGTACTCCCAAATTAGACAAAGAAACTAGGCTCAGAAAGATTAGATAACTGGCGCCAGATCTCACAGCCTCAATGTGGCAGTGCTGGGATTTAAGCCCAGGCTGGTCCAACTTGGATCCAACTAATATATGGCTTTTATGGAAGTCTTAGGGAAGTTAACTTTCCTCCCAGTGATAGCCTCCATCTCTTGGCAGGCAGGAGGATTTACCTTTAAAGTACACAAATTCCCTTCAGCATCCCTAAGGCATCATTTGGGAGTCTGGATCCATCCAACCATTAAGTCTGCTAAGTGTGTTTGTCAGCATCTTCACCAGTGTTCTCATATCCTCCTTCCTTCCTTCCTTAAAATTCAGCAAGTAAAGATTGTGATGTGTCAGCCAAACTGATGTGGCCTGGAACTTTTCTCAAATCCCACCCAGACATTTTTATATGGGGACTAATTTCAAGAGGCACTAATTGGGAAGTTCTCACCGTTCCTAGATTCATCCACCTCGCTTTCCTCCTCCAAGTGCTCAGAAGCAGTGAGAAAGTCTTCCTCGATTGAGGATAAGGAACAGTTTGTGTCATCCTCCAGTTTTAAGATGTTTGTTTCCAGGTGGAGCTGTCGCTCCTGCACCAGTTCCAGACCAATCAGAAATTTGTTGATTTCAAAGATGATGCAATTGGTACTGTTTGGTCTGTTCCCTCTTGCACATTGGACCAAGCAGATATCTGGCAGCCAAGGGCACTAAAAGTGGAGAGAAAAGAAGGCATTTATTCAAAAGGGAAAATAAAAGACTATTGCCTCTGACCTTTCCTTTTCCACCAAGCTCCCCTGTTAATAGGAGTGGGGACCTTTAAAATATGTGAAATGTCTTCTGGGATTATATTAATAAACTGCTTGAAAAAAATTCAAGTGATGTTTGGGAACACAAGGTACCTAGCAGAAAGCCTGACTTGGGGGAAAATAGATCGGCTGTATCACATATTTTAGTTTCCCTTGGTCAAAGCAAAAATTTAACTGGGCAAAGTTAAACAGGCAAAGAAGTTTTTATTCAAGGCTATTAAAATAGGGAAGAGAGACCAGAATTAAGCTGAACCACACTCCACTGAACAAAAGGCAATAGGGTTTTTAAGGGCTAGAGTGATGGGGCAGATCTCAGGTCATCTGTGTTTGATCATTGGCTTTACCCAAAGAAACAGTAAACTTTCTTGTGTCTTTTTGACAGGAGGTAGTTTTACAACCTGGAGCAAGATGCCCACTGAAGTTAGGTTCTTACGCTCCCATAAAGACTGGGGACATTAACGGAACTATCTTCCTTGATGATTACATTTCAACGAGACAGCTCCCAGGTCCTTGAGAAAGACATTTCTGGGTATAAAGCTGGCAAGAGGCTTTTACAAAATGATTTACATCTCAAAAAGGCAGAGGAATTTACAATTATAAATTTTCTAGATTAAATGCTCTAAGAAAAGGGAAGTCAGGGTCTAGAGTCAGGAAGGAGCCTGTCCACATTTTGGTCAAGCTGAAGGGAATGTCAACGCTGTCTTGGTTACCTCTCTTGATTAAATCGAGTTCCAGTTTCTCAGACCAGTATCTTTCTCTGCCTTGAAGATACTCAGTAAAACCTCTACTAGTACTTCAGAGGTACAGTAAGTGTTCTATCAACTACAGTTAGATTCTATAATTTGTATTGCTTATCTGAAGAAGCAGTCAACATGAAATTAAATGAAATCCATAGGAAGTGAACTAATGATCTCTAAAAGACCAGCGTGTGGTAAGAACAGTGATAAAGAGGCCCAAATTATAGAATCGTGTACTAGTTAGACCTGTTAACTCTTTTAGTTCTGGGGTTATGAACCATATGCTCATTCTCCACTACACATTTTCACTATTCATATTATTTATTGCCATTGGAATAGTAATAAAAGATTCCAATAATTCTAGGAGAGATGATTATAAAATGAAAAATTCAATCCTTCTCCAAGGGGTTCAGGAATCTCCTGGGGGCTCAAAAATTGAATTCCCCTGTATGCATATGTGATTAGGTCTATTTTTCAAAGAAGGTGGTCCATTGCCTGGTTTTTCTAAGTGTGGGTATGGACCTGCAGCCATGGCATCACCTGGGAGCTGGTTGGATATATTTACTCTCAGGCCTCAACCGAGATCTACTCAATCAGAATCTGTGTTTCCAAGGAATCTGTTGGCGATGGGTACATGCATTAGCATTTGAGACCCACTGGTCTATAGCTTTTATTGAATTCACAAAGTATCTGTGATCCCCCAAATGGAGAGTAACTGCTGTTGTAGAGTAAGTAGAAGTTGGCTTAATTTTCTTTCCACTGAGTTTAGACACACTACACTAAACTGAAACTTACCCGGTATTTTCCGAGTACCTGTTGTATGCAAATTATGCAAGGAGGTGCAAACATGAATCAGACAATTGCCCTGGGGAGAAGGGCACACTATACTATCAGTCAGTCAACCTCACCAGAGTCCAAGTGATTCACATGGAGTTGATTCACCTCCGGCTCCAGAGGTGATCATGTGACTCAAGGCTGGCCAATCTGAAGGATGCATTCCTTGGGTCATAGTGATTGGTTCAGAGATGGGCATGTGACATTTGAGAGCCAATAGGATGCAATGAGGCTTTTGCTGAAAACCACCTGGAAATGACGTTCCATTCACACTTTCCTGACTTGAACCCAAAGGGATATTGCTTCCTTGTTGGAGGAGCTTGTCTGATAATGGGGTCAATGGAGAGAAAACAGGAAAGAGGCCACAAGAGAAAAATCCATGTCTTGATGACATTGTTTTTAAGTCTCTAATCTACTCCTGAATTTTTCTGGTTACATGAAACCATATGTTCTCTTTTTGTTTAAGCTAATTTTCTGCCATGTTTAATTAAGAATCTAACTGGGATTAATCAGGGTCTAGTAAGTTAAACTCAAGGTCAAGTCCAATTAATGTCAATACCAATTTTCATAGAGATATTGAAAGAAAGCCAGAATTTCTCGGTAATACCTATACTTGCCAAAGCTAGGAAAATTGTTCTATAATGCAGAGGCAGCTTTTAAAAAGTATGCGAATTCTAAAAAGAAAATGGGAATAAAGTCTTCGCTTTCAATGACATAATGTACAATTTATTGACAAGCCACAAATTACCTAGGATTCATGTAAAATTTATAGGATACAAACCTTGTTAGTAGCTACAAAGTCAGGGAGATCTGATTACCTGGAAATAAAGCCTTCTCGTTTATTAATTGATTTATCACACTGTATTATGTTTCTTGAAATTTGGACACTTTGGGGCTTTTTGATATTTTGAAGAGTTGAAGGATAAAAGAAGACTTTAAAAATGGACAGCGAAATTAAAACCCAAGGAAGAACAATTTGTGGAAAACAAATGCTCATCATTTTAATCTGGAGCTGTTACATATCACTGTAACATACTTTATGTGCATTTTTCTTACAAATTAATTAAACAATTTTACTTACATGTCTTTAAATAAATAATGTTATAGTGATTTATATAGTAGGAGTGCACATGAGTGCACTGAATGATAATAGTAGTGCTTTAGTTACTGCTTTATTTTTAATAACATTTGTTTTGGAGGAGGGATATTTTATTCGTTGGGCCCAAGACACTCTCTTTCCATCCTTGAAGCTGCCATTCTGGATTTACTAGCTTGGCTAGTTTGGTACCTCCTAAGGAATACATAACATCTGAAAGATGATACTGTGGGATTCTGAAATAGAATTTTGGTACTGCTCCTAAAAGAGAAGACAGTTCCGTTTTCGTTTTTCCAGTAGATTTGTGGAAAACCAAGCTAAGTAACCAATGCCTACTCAATCTGTTCTAGTTCAAATACAACTTAGGAATTTGAGAAGACAATAGAAATTAGGAGTTGATGTAATAAAAGCTCTGTCAAACTCTAAGTGGTGGTATTTAAGAGAAATATAAATGCAGACTTCTCTCAAATATAAAGACACTTTGATTCCTATGTTACAGAAGCTTATGTGTAGCGTTTATTTGGGGGTTACGCTGATCTGTGCTGAGCTAACTATAGATTTAAGTGAATGGCTTATCAAGAACTTACGTCTTACCTGTGAAACTTCAAAATCTGCCTGGAGATTTCCAGAGGCTAATCCACTTAGGACGACAATTTCATTTTCTTTTGGTTGTTGGACATTCATGGAACTGATAAGTTTTGGAAGATCTGGTGAAACATTGACCAGTTTCTGTAAAGCAAGAATCTTTATTAGTTTAGCTGATTTCTTTTCACCATATACTACTCACAAACTATTTTACCTTCGGAAATAATACTCACAACTGCTCATACTATAGATTGCTTAATCTACTAAGATTCTTACCAGAAGAAATTTTATAAAGTGGAAGCATGCAAGTTTAGATTGAAAGAGAAAATATAAGCTTTAAACTCTTTAGTTCTAAATTTTACGAAACTAAACATTTTACAAAGTAAACATAAAGTAAACATTATATGATAGTAATTACTATCCTACCACAGGTATAAACAGTAACTTGGAAAAATTTTCCCTTTAAAGACCTTGCATAAAAGTTTTTTGTTTTTTTTAACTAATAATCTTCTGATATGGCTTGACTCTGTTACCCCATCCAAATCTCATCTTGTAAATGCTATAATTCCCACGTGTTGTGGGAGGGACCTGGTGGGAGATGATTGAATCATGGGGACGAGTCTCTCCCACGGTGTTCTCGTGATAGTGAACAGGTCTCATGAGATCTGATGGTTTTAAAAAGCAGGATTGTTTTCTGCACAAGCTCTCTCTTTGCCTGCTGCCTTCCACATAAGATGTGACTTGCTCCTCCTTGCCTTCCACCATGATTGTGAGACCTCCCCAGCCATGTTGAACTGTAAGTTCAATAAACCTCTTTCTTATGAGTCCAATAAACCTCTTATGTAAATTGCCCAGTATCGGGTATGTGTTTATCAGCAGCGTGAAATGGACTAATACATCTCCTGTTCTAATTTTCAATAATAATAATAATAAAATTATGACTAGCATTGATTTTACTCTATGTACTAAGCACTATGCTAGAGCCTCTATATATGTTAAATCTGACTACATTTAATCTTCACAACAATCCTATATGGATTAGGTACCATTATTCCTTTCATGTTATACACAAGCAGCCTCAGGCCCAGAGATGAGTAACTAGCTCAGTTCATGTAGCTACATCAGTGCCAAGGTATGCTCTTAGCCATAACAGACGATTATTTCAAATCACACACATAAACTCTTCAAACACGCTACTCTTAGATGCCAACTTGCTTTGGCCCTCCCTGCTGTCTGATGGACTCTGCACCATAATTCTATCAAATAAAATTATGTGTGCAATTTCTTTTGAAAATCCCATAGTACTATACAGATGATGATATTTGGGGCTTGGTGAAAATGTGTAATAAATTAGCGGTGTGGGAAACTGGGTTTGAGAAGCTTGAAGTACAGCATTGTCAATACGGGAATAACTGTCAATAACCGAGTAATTGCAGGTCTACTGTTCGGTGAAAATCAAGTGGCAAATCGTGTGCTGTTATACATTAAACAGTATTACACCAAATGGTAAATTCAAACCATTGTCAGCTTTTGGCATGGAATGGCAACCTTATTATAGCACTAATTATTCCCATTGTATCAGCAGGCTCTAGTTCCAGAGGACTGAATAGATCTTCAAGTCTTTCCATACTGTCAAGCATTTACATCACGGCCCTCACGGCCTTGGATGTGCTTGGGGAATTTAGCTGCAACAGGATGCAAAACATTCAAGCCACGGGTACAGATAGAGCATTTGATGAAAGCAGCAGGAAGAAGCAAATCTGAGAGACAGAGGGGAGGGTTGGCTGGTATCAGCAGGTTTTGGAAAAGTCTTGGAAAAATCATCTACAAATAGCCATTTTAAGACACTGATGGGCAAGAGGTTGTGTGCCTGCTTGGACAGTTCTGCCTACATGGGAAAGCAAGTTTCACAAATGTAAAAAGGGCAAACTGTAGAGGGTAAGTGCTAGGGAAAGGGTCGGGGAAATGGACTGTAATGAAACTATCTAACCAAAGAGTCTCCTACAAAATGAGCATTATTTACAGATGAAATCAAGTTGAATAGTCCTTGTAATCACCTCCTGGACAGCTTGAGTTTCAAATGTTACCTGTTGCAGGTGCTCTGTGCTGCATTCATCCTTGTTCACATCAAGATTCACAAAGCAGACCTGGGAAAGAGGGCAAAAATAGTACATTAAAGTCAAAACCTGACTGTCTTTTTAGAAGAAAGCAAGCCGGAATCAGCTGGGGCAAATGCTTTGGGAATCTTCCACATCTTAGACAGTTTGGCATAGAAATAGTCATTTCAGAGTGGGTGTGGTGGCTTATGCCTGTAATCCCAGCACTTTAGGAGGCCGAGGCGGGCAGATCACAAGGTCAAGAGATCAAGACTATCCTAGCCAACATGGTGAAACACTGTCTCTACTAAAAATACAAAAATTAGCCGGGCGTGGTGGCACATGCCTGTAGTCCCAGCTATTCGGGAGGCTGAGGCAGGAGAATTGCTTGAACCCGGGAGGTGGAGGTTGCAGTGAACCAAGATAGTGCCCACTCCAGCCTGGTGACAGAGTGAGACTGCATCTCAAAAAAAAAAAAAAAAAAAAAAAAAAAAGAAAGAAGAAAAGAAAAAAGAAAAAAAGAAATAGTCATTTCACTTTTGAGCCTCTAAATAGCTCTCCAACACCCTACTCAGCTTCCCACTGGTTATAACAAATGCTCTCTTCCTTTTATGGCCCAACATACTGAAAAAGTCTGTTTGTATTAGAGCGAATAGAACAGTCACAACAAAATCTTCAAGTTTACAAGGTGTTATCAATTCTCATGAAATAGGAAAAATAACTTTTCATGCTCTAAGGCTGTTTGTAATTGCAATAAATACTTTTCTCTGTTTTCTCCTTTCCACTTCTCATTTTTGCTCCTTTTCTCCACCCACTTTTAATATAGTGCATAATAAGCCAGGACTCCTCTTTGCCACATTGTTTTAGTTCATTTTACTTTATTTTACCTTGTTATACAATTTGCCACTTTGCTAGCCATCTTTGATAAACGTCTGAATGGGTTAGTCTAAAAACAATAGCCATAATATTAAACAATAAATCTGAACAACAATGAAACATTGTTATAAAGTCATATGCTGCATAATGAACAATATTTTGGTCAAGAACTGATCACGTATACAACAGTGGTCCTTGAAGAGCATAATACTGTATTTTTACTGTTTTTACCTTTTCTATGTTTACATATGTTTAGATATACAAATATTTAATGATTGTGTTTCAGTTGCCTGTGGTATTTAGGACACAAACATGCTGTCCAGGTTTATAGCCTAGGAGTAATAGGTTATACCATATAACCTAGGGGTACAGTAGGCTATGCCTTCTAGACTTGTGTAAGTACAGTCTATGATGTTCAAACAGTGACAAAATCACCTAATGATGCATTTCTCATAACATGTCCCTAAGAGTAAGTGACTCATGCCTGTAATTTAAATCCCAAACATATCACATAGTTAGAAAGCTACTATGAGCATTCAGATGGGGTTGGAGAAAAGAAAGTTAAAGTTTTCAAAGAGGTTAGCTATGTGTTTGAAAGATAAAAAGACTTTTGTTGGATAGGGAATGGGTGGGGACCATCACTAGTGGGCTGGACAGACAGCATGATTAATACTTTGAGATGAGAAGGTGTAACATGCTGTCAAGCCACAGAGAATAAGAGAATCTGATTGCAGGCAGGCCTAGAGGAAGGGAAGTGTCGGTAATTAGGTCTAGTTAGGTTTGTGCTACATGAGAAGATGCAAATGAAGTTCTTTAATACTTTGCTAAAAATCATCCAAAGGTTTTTGTTTCTAACAAGTTGGTTTGATGATACAAAACTGAGAACATTAATTGCCTGGAATTTAGTTAGACATTTGAACTTTCAGATGCCTGCAAATATATGGGGATTTCTGATCTTAGTTACTTTTTGGGGTCATGGTTTCTTAGTCCATCTTTTTTCTTTTTGAGATTAAAAAAATAATGGAAAGGTTTTGAGAATGATCTTAAAAACTGAAACAGAATTATAAAGATCACGTCTGCTTTAGTCCCAAAGAATAAGAGATTGCTTCAAGTTTCATGGGCTCACGAGATCCTTGAAGTGTAACCCTCGGGTGCACCATCTACCTGTTAAGAATAACTTGTGTTGTGGGAAGTCAGGGACCCCAAATGTTCCTGATAACTTGATGGGCATTAGGGAGAAGAAAGGGCATAAAAGGACCCACACTCTCATCAGAAGTTCTTTTTACTCTGGGTTAATAAGATGGAAAAACAGGAAGAAATCGGCACAAGTCCCTTTGCAGACAGAGCAAATGGAAGCATAAATAGAAGATGGAGCTCAGAAGCAGTTCATGATCTAGGGAAGTTTGAGAATATTCATATAATAATTGAAACTTTGCCCTTGGAAAACTAGTTCAATATCCATCAGTGCTTGGGGACTTTTAATAACATGCAACTGGGACTGGAGGTATTGAATTGATGAGAAGATTTTCCATTCACCTTAAAGAAAGGCCCATTACCTTGCCCCTGGGCATGACAAAGCTTTTATTATCCTGCATCACAGTGGGAGAGGGCAAAGCAGAGACCAGAAAGCAAAGAAAGGCATTTATAGTAACAATTTGTCTGCCCTCCAATATTTTCTTTAGTTCTCTGAGGATGAACTCTCTTTTCACCCATTCTAGGCTACTAAATGAAACTCTGCCTACACCTGAAGGACACTCTCCACATTTGCTAGCTGAACCAAGATAAAAACAAAGCAAGACACAAACCAACTTCTTGCTTATACTTCTTATGCACATCTTTCAATATCTTGGTAGTAGAGGATGATCCAGGCTTCTTAGGGCCTGATATGCATGCAATGTGAGGCCTTCTTTAAGAAATGGAATAACGGTCGATCGTGGTGGCTCACGCCTGTAATTCCAGCACTTTGGGAGGCCAAGGCGGGTGGATCATGAGGTCAAGAGATCGAGACTATCCTGGTCAACATGGTGAAACCCCATCTCTACTAATAATATAAAAATTAGCCAGGCTTGGTGGCGTGTGCCTGTAATCCCAGCTACTCCGTAGGCTGAGGCAGTAGAATCGCTTGAAGCTGGGAGGCAGAGGTTGCAGTGAGCCAAGATCATGCCACTGCACTCCAGCCTGGCAACAGAGCAAGACTCTATCTCAAAAAAAAAAAAAAGAAAAAAAAAGAAAAGGAATATTCTAAATTAGGTGTGAGAGTGAATATTTACTTATTTAGAAGGAAGAAAGGAATCACAAGAAAGCTAGAACTTAAAAGGGCTGGCAAATACTAAGACATAAAAACTGCCAGAAATATGATATCTAATCGACTGCCCAATGCACCTCCATAATACTTTTTTTTTTTTTTTTTTTTTTTTTTTTTTTTTTTTTACATTTTTGACTAAATACTCTTCGGTCACTTCTTCATGTGAAAGCAATATTGAAATATTGTCTTCTCTAGAGAAACTAGAAAAATAAGCTAGTTTTCCTCTAATATGGTTGACTGATTTTTTTAACTTCCAACTTTTTATTGAAAATATGTTTTTCAGCTTATTGTCAAATTCAGTGGGAAACTACTATATAGTTTCTTTCATATATGAGTTGTTATAGGCATACTCACTCTTTGTAGTACCTTTACAGTTTCATACTCTAAAGACATAATTTGGATTGATTCTCTTTTGTGTGATTTCCATGAAAACAATGAATCATGCATTTCTGATTTTCAATGCTGTGCTATCAAATGAATGCCCACCAAGAGGAAATTGCTGCTTGACTAGGCCTCAATGAGGACCCAGTTTTGTACTTCAGTTTTCCATGTCTGATGACTGGAAGAATTTTACACAGAGTAGCTTCTGGCATGTAAACCTTGTTTTCTCTCACTGCCTACATAGTTTTGGTATTGGAAACTGTAGGACATGCTCACAATATCCCTGACCTGGCACATTCATGTTGCAGTGTCTGGCTGGGTTACCACTCTTGATGGTAGAAGCATTCCTGGAAGTCATTGCTATATGTGGATGGCTAGCAATCACTTAACTGTATATGAAAGTGGTACCAAGCCACATAAATATATCTCATGTAAACACAACCCCCTCAATTTCCCTTAAGCCAGAGCCCAATAACACCTGTGGTCACTCCAGTGACTCTCAGTATTGGGGGAGGTAAGAGGTAGTAGGAGTCGAAATGGAAAGAGATAATCAAAATTAAAATATCTTACTTTGAATATTTTACAAAAACACATAGCCATGTGAATACATTGACAGGCCCTGTTCCAAGGGCCTTGAAACTGGGGCCTATGCATATCAACAGCCCTGAAACCTAAAGTTTGATAGTTTTATAGTAAATCCACTTCTTGATGAAATGGACCATGTGACTGGATTGCTCTTAGCAAGTTTTCAATCTCTATAAACTGGGGCTATTAATTGAGATTTAAGCAACCACTAATGCTGAAGTCCAAGGAGAATATAGAACCAGGCTCTGTCTAGGAGAGCTAGGGAATGGTGAGCCTGGATTAGGAGGCTTTGATGAGGAGACTGAATGTTTGATGAGGAGATCGAATGTCTCCAAAGTGCATGGTGTCAATCCTGGGTGCTGAGAAGACAAACAATACAAGGCATTATTCTTGCTCTTGGGAGTTATGGTCTGTCTGAAGGCAGGACATGTCCTTAAAGTGACAGAAACATCATGGGCCATGTGTGCTGGAGAAGGGAGTTGGGAGAACTGGGTCAATCATGAACACGTTTACAGTGTTATTACAGGAGGAAACTTTTGGTAGTGGGAAACTGAAATAAAGTTTTTTATTTATTTTGTTTTTTGCAGGAGCAGTTAGGATGAATGTTATGTGAGACTACAATGATAAAGCCTGGAAGATTCTGCATTACAGTTCCATAAGCTGGAGAGAATCCTGTCGGTGCGGAGGCTAGGGTTGCATGCTGGAGCCACCAGCCGATGGAGAATAAGGCATAAGTACTGTGACGCTTTTGCATTATCTGTAAAATGCCTGCATGAGCAAATCCAAATATGCCACATGACTTAGGAAAGGATTTTTTTAAGTATGTATTTTTACATAATTATTCTTTTTTCTTGAACCTAGAAGTGGTTGATTTTCCTGCAGCCTTCACAACCTGTTAGTTCATGAGGGCAGGCCCTGTCCATTACTGGATGCCCAGCATGGTGCCAAGCATCTGGCAGATGCTCAATAAATTCTTGTTGGTGAGTGCAGGTGACAGGTGTACAAGAAAGGGACATTTGTAATAATCATTTCCCTTATTTATAGAATGAATTCCAGTGTAGTCAATAAACAATTTTCTTCCCATAAAGGTATAGGGAATACGTAGAGAAGCTACAGAAGAATTAAATGAGCTAATCACCCAGCTATTGGCTCTTATTTCCAGTACTTAGATTGGCTTTTTTCTCACAAAGAAGGATTTGCTAAAAAATAGAAAAAGACAAAAATGTTGAGAATCATAAGTGTAATAAAGCCACATAAAAGGTGCTAACGTTTTTCTTGGAATCGCAGCTCCTTCCTCTTCACATAAAATACATTTCTTTTGTGTATTTGTGCACGTGTCCTTACTGAGACCATCTGCAGACATACTCAGCTGAAGCAGATGGAAACACGCATCATCCCAAAAGCATACAAGCAGTTCTTCTCTTGCTTCCTCAACAGAGCTAATCTTGTGGTTGTACTCTATGTTTTACACTCAAATGCTGCTCTTCTATCATTATTATGGTTTTTAAAGAAGACATTGCAGGAATAAATATCACTGAGAAGATGACACCACCTTATGATTTTGACTTTTATATAATCTAATAAAATATTCCTCAAAACTACTTATATGTAATAAAAATTTGAATGTCTATAGGAAATATACTTTATTTTTTAGTATCATGGGTTATTAGCCAAGTAATCTCAGTGATTACTCTTATTTATGACTCTCTTTTCATAAATGAAGCTCCATGTAGGCATTTATAACACTCAAATTTTATTGTGAAATTTTGTTAACTGGTGATATAAAATATATCTTTGTGAAAAACTGATGTGAGGAAGAGGCTGACATGAAAATCTAGTATTCAATACAAAACAAGTAATTTTTAAGTGGATTGTAATTCACAGAAACTTTTTTGAGGCAACTGTATTCCCTAAATAGTTTTATTTGACACAAATAAAGTCAGACGAAATCACTGCTTTTATATCAGATAAAAATGAGTTTGACTTTTTGAATTGAAAACACATAGAAATAACTGATGATGACAATGGTCGGGATCAAAACCATATCATAAATGCAGTTTTATGTTTTCATGTATTAATTTTAGTCAACATTTTAGACTATTCTGATAGTGAAATGCAATCATTAAGAGATGTCATTGTATTCTGCGTCCACTAGGGGCAAATCACTGTGCCAGAGGTCAGAGGACACCAGGGTTTTAGGCTAGGAGGTGAGTCCTTTGATTTCCTCTGCTTGAATTTTTTTCATTTTTCCTAAAGTTAGCTAACATCTATTAATAAAACCTCTACTCATCTGACAAAGGGCTAATATCCAGAACCTACAAAGAACTCAAACAAATTTACAAGAAAGAAACAAACAACCCCATCAAAAAGTGGGCAAAGGATATGAACAGACATTTCTCAAAAGAAGACATTCATACAGCCAACAGACACATGAAAAAATGCTCATCATCGCTGGCCATCAGAGAAATGCAAATCAAAACCACAATGAGATACCATCTCACACCAGTTAGAATGACAATCATTAAAAAGTCAGGAAACAACAGGTGCTGGAAAGGATGTGGAGACATAGGAACACTTTTACACTGTTGGTGGGATTGTAAACTAGTTCAACCATTATGGAAAACAGTATGGCGATTCCTGAAGGATCTAGAACTAGATGTACCATATGACCCAGCCATCCCATTACTGGGTATATACCCAAAGGATTATAAATCATGCTGCTATAAAGACACATGCACACGTATGTTTATTGTGGCACTATTCACAATAGCAAAGACTTGGAATCAACCCAAATGTCCATCAGTGACAGACTGGATTAAGAAAATGTGGCACATATACACCATGGAATACTATGCAGCCATAAAAAAGGATGAGTTTGTGTCCTTTGTAGGGACATGGATGCAGCTGGAAACCATCATTCTTAGCAAACTATCACAAGAACAGAAAACCAAACACCGCATGTTCTCACTCATAGGTGGGAACTGAACAATGAGATCACTTGGACTCGGGAAGGGGAACATCACACACCGCGGCCTATCATGGGGAGGGGGGAGTGGGGAGGGATTGCATTGGGAGTTATATCTGATGTGAATGACGAGTTGATGGGTGCAGCACAGCAACATGGCACAAGTATACGTATGTAACAAACCTGCACATTATGCACATGTACCTTAGAACTTAAAGTATAATAACAAAAAATAATTAAAAAAAAAAAGAAAACCTTTTCAGAAAATATTAACCCACAGCATGATGTCAAATTGCCTTAAAATCTAGATATTTGAATGTTGAATATGACCAAATATATACTTACAGTTTTTCTTAGAAGAAAAGCAATTCCTTCTTTTAAGCAGCTTCTAACAATGCAGCCATCTGGCCATGTGGGATATGACAGCATCTCTTAATGTGATGGCATCAAAATGCTGATTCACAAAACATCCAAAGAAAACATTGCCTCCTTTCTTTTTCTAACCAAAAGGCTTCTGCTAGATTCAGGACCCTGGACCAAAATTACCTTATAAAGAATATGACATTTTTTCTGCCTAGGACTGTAGGCAAGTTTTTCATCAATGGTATTATGCCACCATGCTGTGGCCGTTCTGGAATACATTTGACTGTTTGGGAAAATACTGCATTTATATCCAGTCATTGCTTTGAAGTGATTGCAACAATTACACGAAATGAAATATAAAGTTTTATTGACATTTAAGACTGTCCAGCTTCTCTCCTTTTTTTATTGTCAACATTAAAAATAATTTTGAATTGCAATTCTGGGGGAAGCTCCTCGAACAGTTTGTGATAAGAGATACAGTAAAAGGAGCACAAATACCTAAAATACTAGAGGTCTTTTAACGAATCATACCTGAAGTCAATTTTATTGATAGCTTAAAAAATAAAATTAAAAAATAAGTATACACTCAAGATAATTAGCTATTTTGCCATAAAAATGTAGTGTTTATTGTCTTAGACCTTTCATTTGAATCAAGAGGATACACTTACATGTAATGTCTGATGTACTTTTACTAGATATGTAACACGTTATATTTATTTTAGATTTCCATTTTAAAGATCTGTTACTAGCAAGTGTTTCCTTCTTGAAAGTAGGCCCTGAGTAATTATTTGGATCAGATGAAAACTAAAGAATCAGTAGAAAAATGTGTTTCTACACTTCACCTGCTTGGAAAAAGGTGCTCTGGGTTATATAAAAATAAAGTGGTAATAGAAAATTAGCATATTAAAAATACACAGTACTGTAAGATGTTTTCCTATATGATTTTTTAGGAATAGCTTTCTTGTGTTTTATCAGCCACTGGCAGTTTCTCTAGTGTGGCTATTCTCTGTTTTCCATCAATCAGCAATTTTTTGTGGAATTCCACTACATGCCAACACTACACTCTAAGTTTAAGGCAGATATTCTAAGCACTAATTTCTTTTCTCGGGGATAATCATTTTTATTTCCAAGGGCCGTTAGGAAAGTTAAATCAGGATTCTCCAAGTATTTGTTTAGAAGACAGTTCTGGGCTGGGCACAGTGGCTCACACCTATAGACCCAGCACTTTTGGAGGCCAAGGCAGGTGGATCACATGAGTTCGGGAGTTCGAGGCCAGCCTGGCCAACATGGCGAAACCCTGTCTCTACTAAAAATACAAAAATTAGCCGGGCATAGTGGCGCATGCCCGTAGTCCAGCTACTCAGCAGAACCCAGGAGGCGGAGGAGGTTGCAGTGAGCAGAGATAGTGTCACTGCACTCCAGCCTGGGTGACAGAGTGAGACTCTGTCTCAAAAAAAAAGGAAGAAAACAGTTCTACATTCTCTGAAATCTTATGATCACTAGAGGGTATAACCTTGGCTTAGAGTAAGTGTATTACTCTATGTAATACAGTGCAGATTTGCTGAATGAATCTAGGTGGTAATGTGGAGCAGAGGACACTGGCCGTGGGAGGGGATGTGCAGATGCTGGCTCTGCTCTCAGCTCCCATGCTGTTGTGAGGAAAGGAGATGGGAGCCATGTCCTGTGGCTTGTGAATTGTCCGGTGAGTCTTAGAAACAGAGCAGCTAGTCATCTTCTACTAGTCGGCAGTCTTAAGGCTGAACCAGAACTATGAGGACTACTCTTATTTCCCGGAAAAGGGAGAAGAAAGTGAACGTGGAAATTAAAAGGACCCAAGTAGGAGAGAGCAGAAGAAAAAAACAAACAAACAAAAAAAACAACAACAACAAACAAGCAATCGTGCAAACAAACAAACCACCAATGGAGCACCACAGGGACTGGCTTACTCCTGGAAGGAGCTGCATTTAGGTCTGAAGACCACCTGGCTCCGGGAGTAAGAACATTTAACCCACCTGCATGGCCCATCGGAATCATCTGGAAAGAGTTCTTACACCTGCATGTTCCTGGGCTCTGAACCACAACTATTTCATCAAAATCTCTTGGGTTGGGGCCTGGGGATATTTACTCAATTCTTTATCAATTCTTACTATCATTATGTATTTATTTTTTAAAGACAATGGCTTTATTCAGATCTAATTTACATACCATATGACGTATCCATTTAAAGTGTGTGATTCAATAACTTTTAGTATATTCATCGTTTCTAAAAGAAGCTATATCCATTAGCAGTCATTCTCCATTTCCCCCAAATACCCTCTTCCCAGCCCTAGGCAACTATCAATCTACTTTATATTTCTATAGATGTGTTTGGTCTGGAAATTTAATATAAATAGAACAATATAATATGTAGTTTTTTGGTGACTGAGATCGACTATTTATAAAGAACAGCCATTTCTGAGAACATAAAACAATTAAAATTTGGCTCCTTGCCTGTAATTTTTTCTGCCACCCAAATTCTATTTACTTGGCATAAGTATTTATTTCTGTTTAATTACATAAACATTATCTACTGACCTAAGACATTAAATTGCCTTTTCTAAACCTTTATTACTTATATATAAGAACAGAATGTTATTTTGTTTTTCAGGGCTATGGAACATTTAATTAAGAAATGACTTCCCTCTTGTTCCCAGAGGCGTTTATGACTTAATGGATATAAATGGATGCCAGCATTATGGGTACTGCCTGCCATCATGTGTTATAATACCACGGAATGATTGCAAGGAATATGCAATAGGTATCCAACGACATACATGAAATTACAAAAAGACTGCAATTTAAAACGGAAATATAGGCAGGTTAAAAATATCAAGCATTCTCTAGTCATTATTACTGATTCAATTTCAAATATGAAAAATACTGAGAGAACTTATAGACCTGCAGACAACAGATCCTTTATTATTAGAGAAAAAGATGTTGGATCAGAATGAGCAAATGCCAGCTTTTATGTGCAGATCAAACACTTGAATCCAAGGCATAATTTCAATTTCTCAACACAATGTATGAAAGGATATATAGGTTAGTTTTATTTTAAACATTTAGAAGAGTTAATTGAGGATGGACTTTTTGTTTTGTTTTGTTTGAGATGGAGTCTCGCTTTGTCGCCCAGGCTGGAGTGCAGTGGCACGATCTCGGCTCACTGCAACTTCCACCTGCCAGGTTCAAGCAATTGTCGTGCCTCAGCCTCCTGAGTAGCTGGGACTCCAGGCATGTGCCACCATGCCTGGCTAATTTTTGCAGTTTCAGTAGAGACAAGGTTTCACCACGTTGGTCAGGCTAGTCCTGAACTCCTGACCTCAAGTGATCCACCCATCTTGGCCTCCCAAAGTGCTGGGATTACAGGTGTGAGCCACTGTGCCTGGCCGAGGATGTAGTTTTCATTAATGTTAAAAAGCTAATCAAATAATTGATGAAAGTCTTCCTCAGGTACAATGAGACAACCTAACTTTGACTATGGGGTAAGAAAAAATGCCATAGACATGATAAATTGAATATAAATATTGCATGCTTTTCAATTTTGTAGAATTTTGTGTTTTAACTCTTCCACTAAACTTCCATTAAAGACTTTTTCACCTTTAAAGTAATAAAACATAATAACATCTAGTGGTTGCTTTCTCTCTCTTCTGAAAGTCATACACATTTGCGCAGAGAAAATACAAAAAAGAAAAGGTAGAAAGTCATGTTTGTAATCTGAAGGGCTCAATTATTTTAGAATAGATAAAAGACAATTTATATACTTAGAATCATGGAGAATAAGTGATAGTGAACTTAATTTTAAAATGCAAATAGTTTATCTAAACTAAACATCTAACTTTCCCCTCTCACATGTTTGACAACCAAACTACTAAATAACTCCAAACTTTACCTCTCCAAGAAGCCTCAGGTATAACTGAGCAAACACTTGGTGCATCTTTAATAATTAACTAATGCTGCAATCTCATTGGTATAGGTAAAATTTATTAAAAATCCCAACAACTCAATAGCAATTATTAAAGGCACAACTTGAGTGACTCTACATAGGGAAGCAGAAAAATGTTCAGAGGACTTAGTCCTAAAATATAGCTGCAAATGCAGGAAAAGTACTTCTTTTTTTAACAGAATTATCCGGATTGAATATCTACATTAATAAAAGACATCAAGTGGTTCTTAGTTTCACGGGTACTCTAAGAACCACTCTATTTGGCCCGCTCTAGGTTTGCATATGAAAACTTTAGCCCAAGGCATGTATCTGAATTACTATCCCTATAGATTGGACGCTTTAGAGACTCATTAACTTAAATCTTCTCACAGCCTGCCAAGTGCTGAGAGGTAACTTACTTTTCAAAAAAAATGACCGTTAAATTCAAGCCTTTGAAAAGTGGAATTCTGCCAACTATAGTTGACACATAATGAATAAATACATAGAAAAAACAATTAGAGAAAAACAAAGCAAAATACGAGAGGGAACATCTATTAGAGTGAGTAGGATAACCACTAGTCTTTCATATTTGTTTCCTTTGACAATGATGCTAATTAGTTATTAAAATAGAATCTGGAGGACATTATGCTAGATGAAATAAGCCAGGCACGGAAAGATAAGTATTGTATTGTCTCACTTATATGTGAAATCTAAAAAAGCCAAACTCACAGAAGCAAAGAGTAGAATGGTGATTGCATGGGGCTGGGGGATGAGAAAAATGGGGAGAAATTGGTCAAAGGGTATAAACTTTCAGTTTTAAGATGAATCAGTTCTGAAAATCTAATGTACAGTATGGTGACTATACTTAATAGTACTGTATTGTTTACTTGAATTTTGATAAGAGAGCAGATTTTAATTGCCCTCACCACGCACACACACACAGACACGTGCACACACAAACAGATGGTAATTAGGGGTGGTGATGGCTGTGAAAATTAGATTGCAGTAGTCAGTACACAATGTATACACATGTCAAATTAAAATGTTGTATACTCTGAATACATATAATTTTTGTTTATTCATTAAATATTTAAAATAAACTAAAATAAAAATCCATGTTTCAAAAGACTTTCTGCATGCTGAATACTACTGTTATTCTCTTTTGTGGTCTCTGTTGGTAAAAATGATGTATATCCTGATTTCTGTATTCTTTGTCTAATTTACTCCCTTGAACTTCACTTGTTTTAGACAATGACTTTTAGAAAAATGACCTTTATGATGTAAGCAGTAGCTTAAGTGAGCTCAGGCTGTTAAGTTGTGGCGAATAAATTTTGCACTTAAATTCCAGTTGTTAAACCAAGTATTAAAAATAAATAGGCGATTTGAAAAGCTTGCCAACACTTCATATTCTTTAATGCTACCAAAAATCACTGACAGCTACAGGATAGGGAGCTGGGTTTTTTATTTGTTTCTTTCATATTTCAATGTTTCTGACTTTATTCCCCGAAGCACCCATTAATCTGGCTTTAGTATATACAGAAACAACAACAACAAAAAGAACAAAGAAAAATTCTTTGTAATATCATTATATTTTCCTGTCTGAGACTTAGAATTCCAGGAGGCAATTGAAGGGTATGTGAACGATCTCTTCGTAGCCTTCAGAAAAGCCTCAAAAAGACCCCCTCCTTGGGCAAGGAGAGACAATACTATCTAGGCAAGGGCAGCTGAGCATTGAAGTTTATCCTTTTGTCATTCCCCAACCTCATCATGATTCCGCATCTACATCTAGTTAACACTTTCCCACTTGAAAGCAGAATAAAAGCATAAAAAATATTCTTGAGCTTCAAATAGCTCTTGCCAAATACATTTTTAAATTTCGCTATCAGTACATGAATGAGACAGCAAACAAAAGTGGAATAACTCTCCAAAATATAAGTGAGTATATGTAGGAAAATGTGTTTCTTGTATTTTTATTTCAGTGTAAAATCACAGAATATGAGAGCAAGAAGTGACTTAAAAAATTATGTGGTTTAGGCCGGGCGCAGTGGCTCATGCCTGTAATTTCAGCAGTTCGGGAGGCCAAGGTGGGCGGATCACTTGAGGTCAGGAGTTCGAGATCAGCCTGGCCAACATGGTGAAACCCTGTCTCTACTGAAAATACAAAAATTAGCTGGGCGTGGTGGCGGGTGCCTGTAATCCCAGCTGCTTGGGAGGCTGAGACACAAGAATCACTTGAACCTGGGAGGCAGAGGTTGCAGGGAGCTGAGATTGTGCCATTGCACTCCAGCCTGGGCAACAAGAGCAAAACTCCATCTCAAATAAATAAATAGATAAAATAAATAAATAAATAAATAATAAATAAATAAAATTATCTGGTTCAACTCTCTCATGTTATCTGTAAAGAAACTGAATTACAGATAAGTTAAGCAAAACATGCCAAGTCCCACAGCTACTTCATTCATTAATTTGTGTCCATTCATTCTTTCACTCACCCTACTTACTCACTTTTCCATTTAAAGAACACGTAAGGGCCGGGCGCGGTGGCTCACGCCTGTAATCCCAGCACTTTGGGAGGCCGAGGCGGGCGGATCACGAGGTCAGGAGATCGAGACCATTGTGGCTAACATGGTGAAACCCCGTCTCTACTAAAAATACAAAAAATTAGCCGGGCGCGGTGTTGGGCACCTGTAGTCCCAGCTACTCGGGAGGCTGAGGCAGGATAATGGTGTGAACCCGGGAGGCGGAGCTTGCAGTGAGCCGAGATCGCGCCACCGCACTCCAGCCTGGTAGACAAAGTGAGACTCTGTCTCCAAAAAAAAAAAAAAAAAAACAAAAAAAAACAAGAACATGTAAGGACAGCCCCTCTAGGCTCACAGAGCTAGGTGAGGCATGCAGTGATGAGATGAACGAGATGGTCATGGTTCCTTGCAGTTTGGTGGGCTAAACTAGTCTGATGATCTGAAACTTGAAATCAGACAGCTGTAAATGAAGACAGACTCCAGTGAGTGCTACAACAGAGGTACAAACTAAACTGATACTGAAATCTGGACAAATGAAAACGGGTGGGCTCTAAGATATGGAAATTCAGAAAGACCAGGGGGTTTTTGAATGAGTTAATCTAGGATTCAAAGTGGAAAGGAGAGTACACTGGGAGAGAAAGTTGGTATAGGTGAAGATTCCATTGTCTTGATAAGATTCTGTGCTTTCCATTTTAAGTACTGGGGAGTGACAGAAGATTTATTTCTAAAGACAGTGAGGACGAGAAAAAGTTATATCTTATTTTTGCCTAATTGTCCGTTGGGGCTGAAGGGGACTCCATGCTCCTTGAAATCCCTTTTGATTACCTTTAATTCTTCAGCTCGCTGCCATGAAATTGGAGCACCCTCAAAAGATTTCTACAAGGTTAGCTTGCTTGCAGGAGATCAACTCTGAGGTAAAACTCAGTCACTTCTTTGGTTTACACAGAAAAATAAATCGTTCATATCAAGCCTTTGAGTTTAGCAGGGTATCTGAACACCTTTTGGTGCAAGAGTGGGGGTGCAGATGGGTGGGGAATATCTACCTATTTATCATCACCCTTTGCTCTATTTCTTCACCTCCACCTCATCTCTCACCTACACCCTCCTGGCTAGTCCTTGACCTCTAAATTCTCTTTATCATGTAGAACTGTTTCTTTGCTGAAGTACAGTCATGTACCTCATAATGACATTTCTGTCAACAACAGAACGCATATATGACTGTGTTCCCATAAAATTATACTGTACCTTTACTGTAATTTTTTTTTTTTAATGTTCAGGTATCTTTAGACTCACAAATACTTACCACTGTGTTACATGCCGACAGTATTCAGAACAGTAACTTGCTGTACAGGTTTGTAGCCTAGGAACAATGGGCTACAGCGTATGGCCTAGGTGTGTAGTAGGCTATGAGGATTAGTAATGTTCATTTCTTCATATGTTTGTGGGCCAATTGTGTGTGTTTTTTGAGAAGTATCTGTTCATATCCTTTGCCCACTTTTTAATGGGGTTGTTCTTCTTGTTGAGGTGTTGCAGTTTCTTATAGATATGTGTAAGCACACTCTATGTTTGCGGAATGACAAAATCACCTAATGACTCAATTCTCAGGATGCATTCGTGTCTTTAAGCGACATGCGATTGCACTGACACCAACCCAGGCCAGGAGAGGGAGTGTGGGACAGTGCTTGAGAACCCAGCTCCATTCCCAGCTCTGCTCCTATTAGTTTTGTAAATTATGCAACCACTAGGAGGCTCCATATCCTTGCCCATAAAATGGGGAAAACAACAGTACCTAACTCATAGGATTTTTGGAAGGGTTTAAACACAAAGCCTAAAACACAGGAAGTGCTCAATATTTTTGTTGTGTTATTGTTACTTCTCCAAACAATTACCAATGTATGTTTAAACATAATTAACTTTAAAAAATCTGTGTTATTTAAAATCTTCTGCCCCACCCCTTCTAAAGTGTGATTCCCTTCCCAAACTAACTTCTCTTTCTTCCAGCATACTGTTGTTTATTGATCACAAATGTTAGACACTGACGCATTATAAACAATGAGGTTTTCAGTACTTCAAATTATTGACGTATTTATTTATAATAATTTTGGCTTTTATTTCAGATTTAAGGAGTGCATGTGTGCCCGGGCTTCTTACATGGGCTTATTGCATGACGCTGAGGTTTGGGGTATGAATGATCCGATCATAAGCATAAGACCTAATAGGTAGCTTTTTCAGCCCTTGGACTCCCCGCTCTCTCCTTGCCCTAGCAGTCCCCAGATCTTCCAATTTTTTATGTCCATATGTACCCGATGTTTAGCTCTCACCTGTGAGAATAAGCGGTATTTGGTTTTATGTTCCTGCCTTAATTCACATAGGATAATGACCTCCAGTTGCACCCATGTTCCTGCAAAATATATAACTTCATTGTTATTTATGGCTGCATAGCATTCCATGGTATATATGTACCACATTTTCTTTACCCAGGGTAAACAGACAACCTACAGAATGAGAGAAAATCTTCACAAACTCCAACATCCAACAAAGGTCTGATATTCAATATCTATAAGAAACTGCAACAACTCAACAAGAAAAAACAAATAACCCCATTAAAAAGTGGGCAAAGGATGTGAACAGACACTTCTCAAAAAAAACACGTACAAGTGGCCACAAACATATGAAGAAATGATCAACATTACTAATCTTCAGAGACACGCAAATTAAAACCACAATGAGATGCCACCTCACACCAGTCAGAATAGCTATTATTAAAAGGCCAAAAAAAAGAAACTGGATGTTAGGGTTTGGAGAAAAGGAACACTTATAAACTGTTGGTGGGAAAATACATTAATTCAGCCACGGTGAAAAGCAGTTTGGAGGTTTCTCAAATAATTTAAAACTACCATTCGACCCAACAATCCCACTGCTGAGCGTAAACCCAATGGAAAATAAGTCATTCTGCCACAAAGACACATGTACTTGTATGTTCACAGCAGCAGTATTCACAATATTTCCTTTACCTACAATTTGTTCTTACTGATTTAAGTTTTGCCATATGCAGATGGAATCATCAATGGTGGATTTGTTAAAAATTTATTTTTACTGATACATATTAGATGTACCTGTGTTTAGGGTACATGTGATAATTTGATACATTAATACAGTTAAATCAAAGTAACTGAAATATCTATTATCCTCAATATTTATATTTTCTTTTTTTTTTTTTTGAGATGGAGTCTCGCTCTGTCACCCAGGCTGGAGTGCGGTGGTGCGATCTCCACTCACTGCAAGCTCTGCCTCCCGGGTTCACGCCATTCTCCTGCCTCAGCCTCTCGTGTGGCTGGGACTACAGGCGCCCGCCACCGCGCCCGGCTAATTTTTGTATTTTTAGTAGAGACGGGGTTTCACCGTGTTAGTCAGGATCATCTCGATCTCCTGACCTCGTGATCCGCCCATCTCGGCTTCCCAAAGTGCTGGGATTACAGGCGTGAGCCACCACGCCTGGCCTATATTTTCTTTAGGCCAGAAACATTTGAATTCTCCTCTAGCTATTTTGAAATGTAGAACTGATTGTTAACTCTAGTCACCATACTGATCTATTGAACACCAGGTCTTATTTCTTCTAAGTGATCTAAGTGTATACTTTTACTTTTTAATCAGACTTTTACATTCCCCCACCCCACTTTTTTTTTTTTTTTTTTTTTTTTGAGACAGGGTCTCACTCTTGCGCAGGCTGGAGTGCTATAGTATAATCTTGGCTTACTGCAGCCTCAACTTCCTGGGCTCAGGTGATCCTCCCACCTTAGCTTCCCTAGTAGCTGGGACTACAGATGCTACCAACACACCAGGCTAATTTTTGTATATTTTGTAGAGACAGGGTTTTGCTATGTTGCCCAGGCTGGTTTTGAACTCCTGGGCCCAAGCAATCCTCCACCTTGGCCTCCCAAAGTGCTGGGACTATAGGCATGAGCCACTGCACCTGGCCACCCACTCCACTTTCTCTGCCTCCCCTCGGAATTGTTATATCACAATTTTGGGCAAATCAATATTTAGTTTTTGCCTTGTTGTGATCAGGTAATTATTGTTCAGTAGGGACCACATTGTATATTGTAGTATTTCCTTTACTTAAAACTTGTTTTTATTGATTTAATTTTTGTCTTATGCAGCAGATTGACTTATTGTTCATTCAATATACATTCTTTTCTATATCCATAGGAAAAAAAAATCTACTTTTCTGCCCCTTAACTTTGAGTTTGGCTGCATGACTTGCTTTGGTGAAGGGGATGTTAGTCAGTGAAATGCAAGCAAGAATTTGAAATGTGTCTGTGTGGTGGACTTGTCCTCTTTGTGCCTATGCCTGCCATCGCCCTGATAAGAACATGCTCTGAGGCTAGACCACTGGATCAAGTGGGGTTGAAAGACACACAGGACACCCAGACCCAGAAATGCCTGCCCAACCTAGGTAAGCTGCTCCCCTGACCCCACTGTAAAACAACCTGAAGACCCAGGTGAAGTGCACTGCTGTCTACTGCTATTATTAAAATTCAGTGGTTGATTCTTGTCTTAGTCTGTTGAGGCTGCTATAACACAATACCTTACACTGGGTAATCTTTAAATAAAATAAATATATTTCTCAAAGTTCTGAAGGTTGGGAAGTCCAAAATCAGGACACTGGCAGATTTCCTGTCTGGCGAGGGCCTGGTCCTCATAAATACCTTCTTGCTTTATCCTTACCTACTCACCTAGCAGCTCCCTTAGGCCTCTTTTGTACTGGCACAAATCCTATTCATGAGAGTTCAGCCTTCATGACCTAATCACCCCCCAAACGCCCCATCTTCTATCTCCATGGCCCTGAAGATTATTTTGACATGTGAATCTTGGAGTGACACAAACATTTAAACCATACCAATTCTCACCCAGCAAAAGCAAGCGCCAACAGGTATTTTTCTCTATTTTCTGTTTCAATATAATAAAAGGGGGTGTGGATTTGAAGATTATGAGGCCAAAAATGTAAAATTTAATTGAAGTATTGGAAGATAAAGTCAAGGGGGATTTTCCAGAAAGAACAAAAAAGAAAAAAAAAAAAAACACAGATGAGGAAATAGTAAAAAATCTAAAGACCAATTCAAAAAATCCAACATCTAATCTAATTTCTATTGGCAATGGTAGAGTTAGAACATTGGAAATGGAGGGGACAGAATGATTAAAACATAAGAAAATATTTCAGATCTGAAAAGTTTTGCTTAAAAGAGCTCACAAAATAGGCCAATGCTAATTCTTAGCATCATGAAATTCTCGAATACCAGGGATAAAGAGATGATTATCACGGTTTCCAGTTTAAACAACAGCCACACAAGCAAACAAAAAGAATCAGAACAATATAACACTGTTCAAAAGCAGTGCTGGAAGCCAAAAGATATCAGAGAAGTATTACTGAATTTTGAGTAAAATAATTTTTGCAACCTGGAGGTCTATACTAGTCAACCTATCAATCAAAGGTGAGGGTTAGACTAAGACTCTTTTCAAATAAGCAATACCTAAAGCTGTCTCCCATCCACACTTTTTAAGAATGATAAACATTCTAGATATTTCTTTATTTGTGGAGAAGTTACTTTCTTCCCTAAAACTTTTTCTCTTTCTTTCTTTGGGGTCTTGATATTTTGTTTTATTCCTTTTACGTTAGAGAGTTTAAAAACTCTGTCCTTTGTTCTACACTTACATTTAAGAATGATAAACAGATTGGAGGCCCCTGAGTGGTGCTTGTTAACTAATGGATTTCTCTCTAGGTTGATTGGATGGAACCCAGTCATATCCTTAGAAGACTTCTTACTATTAGTTTGTATAGTAAGAGCTAATCTGTTTAGGCTGCCATACAATGCTCATTCTGGGCAACTTGAGCAACAGAAATGTATTTTCTCATTGTTGTGGAGGCGAGACATCCTAGATCAGGGTGCCTGCTGACTTGATTCCTGCTGAGGACTCTCTTTCTGACTCATAGACAGCTATCTCCTTGCTGTGTTCTCACATGGTGGAAAGAGAGTTCTTATGTCTCTTCCCCCTGGTGTCTCTTCTTCTTTTCATAAGGGGACCCTCCCTACAAAATCAGGACCCCATACTCATAACCTCAATTAACCTTTATCACCTCTCAAAGCCCCTATCTCTGCACTTGGTCTTAGTCAAAAAGCTGAGAAGCAATAGTCCCTATTTCCAAATACAGTCATGTTGAGATTAGGGCTTTAGCATATTAATTTCATTGAAATGCAAGCATTCAGTCTACAATGTATAAGTTGTACTTCCTGCAACCAATCTGTTTCTCCAGAGAGGAATTCTTTAATTTATTGCCTGAGCGTGGGTGTTAAAATCTGGCTTATAGCATTCTTGGATCTTGGTGGTACACAGGGGCTGGGGGAGTGTCTCAGTGGATAGATTTTCACTTAAACTCATTTTTCAGGCCTATAATTTCCCCTACCTTTCTCTCTGATGCTGACTAGTGTTACTGTGGAATAAACCTTTAGTCCCTCTGATTTATTGAAAAACTACTGGTTGAGTCCCTGTTATGTGCCTGCTACTTCACTAATTCTAAAACCTATTTTCAAATTATTAGTTATTTCCTAGATTTTTAGATGTGAAATGACTTGGCATTTCCCTCTGAAGTCTTGTGATGTATTTAGCATTCTTATCTCTGCTACAATACGTTTGGTTTCCATTTTCTGAAAATTTCATATCTCTCATCTATTGTCCCATTTCCTTTGTCCTTTGTGGTTTTATACATCGTTTGTTCTACTTTAAGTGTGGTTTCAGGAGGGAACAGAGATAAATTAATGTATTTAATCATCTATGTTTAATGCATCACCCCAAACATTTCTTTCCATCAAAGACAAGATTTCTTCAGAATGGAATTCTGGTGCCAGCTCTTAAGCTAAAACATTTTTCCTCATTTATTGCATTGAAGTGATTGTCTTGGCAGTGATGGGGACAAAAGAGTACAAAGGAAATCACTGGATATAGGCAGTAGACGTGGCCAAGGTACTAGAACAGAAGGAAGTAAGCAGGCCTTTCAGAGACAACCTGGAAAGGATTTGATTATCACGTGGTGGGAGAAAGGGAAGAGTGGTCAAAAAGTTCTATGCATTTTTAAAAATCCTGAATTGTTTAGATAATAATATTTCCCTTTAGATAAAACACATATGAGGATGAGGGTAGGGTATTTTCTCTGGTGGGAGAATGCATATAGATGATAATGGAAAAGCAAAATTTAAGAAAATTGTAGGGTTTGGGCAAGAGACATTGCAATGGGTTGAGGAGTTGCCAGGAGAAAGTGTAGAATAGTATAGAATAGAAGTATAGAATAGCATTTTGAGAAGTTTGTCAATGAATCACTTAATTACAGACTTATAATCAGATAACTTTAGGGAGTAAATAATATAGTTGTCCTCAACTGAGGAAGGGAAGAGAGGAGATTCAGAATTCTCCAGGGAGAATGATAAAATACACACGTTTGGTTCACTAACCTCCACAATCAGAACTTCTAAAAGTGTGACTTGGGCATGAGAGCACCTTGGAAAAGGTCGCAGGTGACTCTGATGTGTATTCGGAGTTAAAAGCTTATCTGCTGATAGAAAAGCGAATGGAGGCCTTGAAATATTAAATGTCTTGCCCAAGATTCATTGAGTGTAGGGAGAGTTGGGACGGTCAATTAGTATACTGACATCTTACCAGTCTATTCTAGACGGAGTGAAAACTTATGATAGAAAAAGCAGTTTGCCTGTAATCTCAGCACTTTGGGAGGCTGAGGTGGGCAGACGGCCTGAGGTCAGGAGTTCGAGACCAGTCTGGCTAACACGGTGAAACCCTGTTTCTACTAAAAATACAAAAAAATCAGCCAGGTTTGGTGGTGCATGCCTGTAATCCCAGCTACTCAGGAGGCGGAGGCAGGAGAATCACTTGAACCCAGGAGGCAGAGATTGCAGTGAGCCGAGATCATGCCATCGCACTCCAGCTCGAGCAAAAAGAGCGAAACTCTGCTCAAAAAAATAAACAAAACAAAACAAAAAACAAAACGAAAAACAAAACAAAACAAAACAAAAACCAATGGTTTGTAAGATTGTAGGATCAAGGGACAGCTGGAAGAGGATTGAAGATAAAGCAAATTTAAGCCTATTTGTTTCCTAGAATGACCATGTCAATGAGGAGAGAGAAATGGAGAAGATAAGAGGGGATAAATACATGGTAGAATAATAAGAGTAACAGATAATGAGTATATTAAAACTAAATGGAAAACAAAGCAAAATGATAGTATGAGTATGAAATGCCAAGTAATTAACAGCATCATCACATTTCCCCCGCTCACTGGGGAAGGTTCATTCCCAGGTCCTTGGTTCATGCCATTACTTCTCTTATATCTGTAGAGGAAGCCCTAAGCCATGAAGTGTCTGGTAGGGGAGACTCCAAAAACTAACAGCTGCTTCTGATGGAACCTTGTAGATTCTTGCTCCTCCCTGCACTCACCATGACTATGGAAAGTATTAATAGTGGTGACAACAGACTCTCAAGTGAGAGTTCCAGCTCAGAGGTTAAGGGGAGCTGCGGACCTCTTTCTTAGAGAGTGCTATTGCATACTGATGACAGTTCATGGCATTGGGATTCCCAGTGATGGCAGCTGAGGCTGCCATCTAAAATCTACTACTGCCATGAAAGCTGTGCTTATTCCAAAAAAGCAAACCTCCTCCTGCGAATTCCAACAGTATTTTTAAGAACTTAAGCATGAATCTTCAAGACACCAGGATTCCAGATTGCTCCTCCAGTTTCATTGGGCATATTGCTGCTACTGTCTCCAGCAGTCCAGAGAGCCCAGGGGTGAGAAATGGCCAATGCCAGTTTGATGAGATAGTTCCGATGCTGCTATCAGGATGGATTTTTATGTTGTGCACAACAGAGCTCACTCCATCTTCAATGATGAGATGAAGCTTAGAAACGTGGTACATACATTCCTTCTCATCTTTTGGACCTCCTCTGAAGTGCTGTCTCCTCAAAGTAACCTTTCCGAATCACTCTGCTACTATTGTCTCTCACAGCAGCTTGTGCCTCTCCTTCATCACCATTATCACAATTTATATAAATATTGTTTAATTATTTCCTGCTTTTTCTCAACTAGAAGGCTGACTCATGATGAGAGGGGCCATGGTCTGTCACTATGTGCCCAGCACCTATCAAAGTCACGGTGCCCTGATCAGTAAATAACTGCTAAATGAAGAATGGCCAGGTCACAGAGGAACATGTAGAGATATTGAAGTGGCCATATCAAATGTCCCATTTTGGCCTATGTCTGTGTGTTTTGGACCATCCCTTCTGGTCCTCTTTGGTTGGGAACTATGTTACAATGAAGTCGTGGCATAACCTGGAGGTATCTGCTTTCTCTAGGCACTGAGCTAGCAATACTCACTCTTTCTGACTTGAGAGGTTCTTAAGTGTTTCTTTTTCAGTTCAAAATCTGAACAAGGGGATAAAGTAAATGAGCAATAAAAAAAATGTATCTTTGCTCTCCAGGAAGTATTACATAATGTATGAGCATGAGCCAGAGGAAATCACACTTCCGCAGGGAGTAAATGCAGTCAATAAAAGCTTGTTTGTAGAGTATTGGCAAATGTGCTTTTAAACCAATTATCAGACAACTTTAACGTATGGATAGATAGAATTACCTTTATACTCTTTGCAGCTTGTATTGGGAAGACTTCTTTTCTTTTTTGGATGGTTGTGCATGTATATATTCAGGCATAATTTAAAGTGGGTTGGCCTACCAGTGTTCCTGAGAGTAGCCTGGATGGTCTCCACATTTGGGAAAGGAAGAAAATCATGAATCACCAGTGCTCAAAAAAGGCACATCTGACTTGTTCAATGGACTGAGAACATTGCATTAAATATCTGCATTTGACAACTTAAGCATGCACTCTCAAATGCCACTGCACAATAAGGAAGCGAGGCATGGCCGAAAGCAAAACCTGACTTGACATTATCCCTCACTTATTTCTTTAAAGTTCTCTTCTATACCATGAATGAAGAAAATGTTGTGATGTCCTCTAGAAGTATTCTATAATATCTTTAAAAAGCATAGAATTAAAATCAGAAACTTTAAATCAACTTTAGCTAATGATTGTTAAATAGTTATTTGTATTCATATAACTCTTACCTATTATGAACTGAAAATACCTTCATGTAATATCATTGAACTGATTATGTTTTTATTGAGGATAGTAGGCAATAAAATATTCAAATGTGAAGCAAAACTCTGTCCTTTCCTGGAGTTCTCTGTGTCTACATGGTTATCTGTGTCTCAAAACTTATGAGGTGTTTTATTCATCACTTGGGAAAATATCTGAATGCCTATGCTAGCAATAACTTGAAGAAACACAACTGCAAGGGAGAGTCCGTAGCATTTAGAGGGTGTGTGTTCCAAAGAACACTGAACTCAAAAAAGAGGAGAGGGAAGTTTGAGCACAGGTTTGAGGGTCTTGGAGGCAAGGTGGGGGCAAGGGCTGAGAAATGCATAGGAAGCCTATAAGGTGGAGAGAGGATTCCGGGTAAGGAACAAATAGCATTTGTCAAGGCTTTGTGGCAAGAGGGAGCATAGTGTATTTAAGAAACTGAAAGAAAGAATGGTTGAGTGTAGGGACTAAGCAGAAGGATGGTGGATATTGAGGCCGGTGGGATGAACAGGTTTCACATTTTGCTGGGAAATTTCATGCAAGGAAATTTTGAAGAGCATGTCTTTATCTTGGAAGCAATAGGAAGCCAATGAGAAGAAAGGCCCCATTGGTTGGAAGCTCTTATGTGGTTCGGAGCTTTGTTATGAATAGTGATATGATCTGGTGGCACCTGCTTTCCCTAGGAAGGGTGACATAATTGTGTGGGCAGTTTCTTTTCCCTCCACTCTACTCCTATCCCCATCCCCAACATCCCGTTAATAATTGGTCTTATTTAGTCTTAGTTCCTTGTACATCTACAGACTTGCTGAGATACGACTGCATTTCTTTTCTGTTCCTGCCGACTGCTTAATTCAGAACTTCATTCTGTGACCAGAAACAAAAGCCTCCAGTGGACATCCACCACTCCAGCTACCCCATTCTAGCTCATTCTGCATCCTGCATCTCCCAGCCTGTCAAGCTTCCATTTTTTTGGTAATGTCTAGAGAAAACTTAGACATTTTGGTAATGTCTAGAGAAAACTTAGATGCTAAATGCTCATACGTACATTGTCTCATTATACACACATTATGTCATTCATTATGCCATTATACATGCATTATAACCCACATTATGCAATTGAATCCCCATCACTTCCACTCAAGACAGGCATTAGCATTTTACTGTACTCTGCTTGTCAACCCTGCACCTTAAATTGTAGCCAAACCAGACCAACAGTGTTTCCTGAACATGCCCAGGGTTTTCCTTCCTCTGCACCTCTGATCACGCTGTTAACGTTGCTGGAGGGATCTGTTACCTGTGCCCCGCTTCCGGTTCCCTAACTAGAATACGCATTAAGATGTTAACCAATGTGCTGACTTCTTTAATACCTACACACACAGATTTCCTAGCATTCTGTGCTCGCCTTAGCATTCTTTTAAAGAGTTCCTATATAGCACTGTGGCAATACATAGAAGGGTCTTTTAAAAGTAGTTCATAAATTCCCAAATAGAAGAATCTGCTTATTCACTTACAATGTTTTATTCCATTTTGAATTTACATGTAGCATAGCTCACCTTTTTGGGCAAACAGTTCTGTGACGTTTTACACTTGTATAGATTCTTGTAACCACCACAGTATACAGACCAATACTAACACTCTCAAGAATTCTCTGATGCTTGCCTTGTATAGGCTGACCCTCTCCCCACTTAACCCCAGCATTCACTATCCTTTCCCTGTTCCTATAGTTTTGTTTTTTCCAGAATGCCATATAAGTGGGATTGTATGGTAGGTGACTATTTTAATACTGGGTTCTTTGATCCAGAAAAATGCATTTGAGGTGTATTCATGTTGTGTGTATCAGTTGTTTATTCCCCTTTAGTGCTGTGTGGAATTCTACTGTCTGGATGCACCATGGCTTGTTTATCCATTCGCTCATTTCTCTAGCCATTGCATGCAGGTGTTTGCATGAGCATAAATTTTCATTCCACTCGATTAAATACCTAGGAGTAGGATTGATGGGTTGTATGCTAAGTACATATTCAGCTTCTAAGAAGCTATCGAACCGTTTACCAGAGTGCCTATAACATTTTTCACTCCCTACTTTAGTCACTTTTGTAATTTTTTAAATGTACTTGTAAAAAAAAGGACTCTCTGTAAACATTTACTATATTGATTTCTACAAGTAGTGAAGCTAAGCTGCAGTCATGGTCTTGCAGAGGATACTGCATGCGTTGGCTGACGATGCCAGTCAGTGGCTGCAAAGGCTGCTATACCAGGAGAGAGAGAGGGAAAGAAAGATCGTTTTTTCTCTGAAAAACAGAATCTTAAAGTGGACTAGGAGAAATTGGTTTATTTGCCACTTTATCCTCCAATTCTTGTTTTGGGGTAACATGAAACTTAAATACGGCAAAAAGCATTCATTCAGATGCTACTATATGGAAGTGATGGTATATTTTATCTTACCAATCAAGACTAATGTTTACACAGATATAGAAGGCAGTCTGCTAGGTGTTACAGGGAATACAAAGATGTAGAACATAGGATTCTTTCCTTCAGTGAGTTTGGTTGGCTTATCTTAGTGCCATCTGTGTTGATTATTATAGCAGTAGCAGTAATAAGCTTCACAATTTATCGCGCTCTGTGCTAAGTGCTTGTACATACCTTGGCTCACTTAATCCTCATAACAACCCAATAAGCTTGACCCTGACCTTGTACTTACATATAGATGAGGACATTGAAGGGCAGAGAAATTAATTGATTTCCCATGGCCACAAAATCAACGAACAGTAGAACTAAAAGTTTGAAGACAATTCTGATGCTATGGTCTGTTCTTTTAACCACTACATCACCATGCCTTTCCTATGAGAGAGAGTCTGAAAAGCAAATGAACAGATTAAATAGGCTAGAAGGGATATGTCTACTGCTTGTTTGTGTGGAATAGACTGAATAAATTCTGTATTCAATACCGAGTTCATGGCTTTTTTTCCTGGAAAAACTGTTTAATGGGAAATTATTAAACATAAAGCAAAGAAAGCAACGTTTCTTTTCACTCACACTGGGAATTCACTCTTGCTTTGTGAAATGATGGGGTCAGTGACAAAACTAATATTTAAGTTTAAAAAGAATAATCCCACGGGTCTTTTTCGCATGATTGCAATAATTAAGCAGTGAAAGAACCATTACTTGGAAATGAGAAAACAGATTTTTTTCATTTGGTTTAAAGTGGACAAATCAATTTGCTGAGTGAAAGAACCTAGTCTCAAATGGTTGCAGTGTTTTTAATTTGATTAATAATTGGATACTTTTCCAGCATGTCTTTTTCTGTAGCCAAACAAGGGTGTTTTTCTTTGTAACCATGACTTACTGATAGGAAAGTGATATTTACTTCAAGGCTCTGATACATTTGTAGTCAAATCCATGATGTTTGTTGAGGAATGCTCATTCCACGAGGCATCTAATGTTGGGTTCAAACGGTGGTTTGGAGAAAGCCACAAAGAGCCTGATGAGGGGCTGACATGGAGAGGCAGAGTTTGGAAGAGGTGTTCCCCAGAGAAAGGGGGAGACGTGAGGTTTTTCTTGGGAAGAAGCAAAGTTCTCAGAAAGCTCTGTGAATATAATGGGTGACTGAGACAGGACCATGGAAATCGGTGACTGAGGAAGAGCAGCCCTTGAAAGGGGAAAGCGATGGCTTCATCTCTAAGAGGAGAACACAGGCCAAAGCTGGTGACAAAGGCTCCATGACTCTCACTGGATTTGGGGCCAAACTTGGAACCTTTGGGATGCTTTGAAATACTCCATTTCCATATGTGTGCTTCAGATGTAATATGTGTGGGTTTTCTTTTCTTGGTGTTAAACCGCCTCCACAGCACAGCTTAGGAATTGGGGATAATAACAGCAGGTGTGCTCTGTTGGTTCTAGACAAGTGTACACGATGGACGGCAGGATCAGGGATAAGAACTTAAGTCAATTCACTTTACTATCATTATTATAATTATTTTATTTTATTTATTTTTTATTTTTTTGAGAGGGAGTCTTGCTCCGTCACTCAGGCTGGAGTGTGCAGTGGTGTGATCTCGACTCACTGCAACCTCCGCCTCCCAGGTTCAAGTGACTCTCCTGCCTCAGCCTCCTGAGTAGCTGGAACTACAGGCATGCCACCATGCCCAGCTAATTTTGTATGTATTTTTAGTAGAGATGGGATTTCACTATGCTGGCTGGGCTGGTCTTGAACTCCTGACCTCAAATAATCTGCCTGTCTTGGCCTCCTAAAGTGCTAGGATTACAGGCCTGAGCTAATGCACCTGGCCTTATCATTATTATTGTTGATCATTATTAGTTGAATTCTCCATTTTACCCATTACTGGGTAAATAGACTTTACGATAAGGAATTCAAAAAAGATTTTTGCTTGATAATGGCTATAATATTTGGGCTGGGGTATTTATACTCTGAATATCCAGGAAATATATATATATATAAATATATATACATACATATATTTATATATATTAATATATGTACATACACACATATGTATATATATTTTGAAAATAACATTAGCTGTGGCCATTAAAAAAACCAAAACCAAAACAAAATAAAACTCTTTTCATTTAAAGACTAAGAGCTCTTCTAGCAACTGAATCCAGATTCTGGCCTTATTAGCCTGTGAGATAAGGAATATCACCCTATTCCTTTCAGAGGTTACAAACTGGTACCCTCAGTTTAAAATTAGCTGTTAACCAGCTTGGAAATACGTTTAGTGTGGAATAGGTTATGCTTTAAATGAATCAAGGTAATACGAAACAATTGGATGATTTCGTATCAAGAAACCCGGATTTTTGGCTGAAGAAAACCCAAAAAACAAAAATGACTCTGGGGACAATGAGCTTGCATTTCTGTAGGGCAACCACTCCCCTGACCTCTTTTTTTTTTTTTTTTTTTTGTTTAATCTCGTCTCACTGCAACCTCCTGGGTTCAAACAATTCTCCTGCCTCAGCCTCCCAAGTAGCTGGGACTACAGGGGCATGCCACCACACTTGGCTATTTTTGGGTTTTTAGTAGAGACGGGGTTTCACCATGTCAGCCAGGCTGGTCTTGAACTCCTGACGTCAGGTGATCCACCCACCTCAAGTATCTCAAAGTGCTGGGATTACAGGCATGAGCCATCATGCCCGGCCTCCGCTGACCTCTTTAATGTCGCATGTGCTCCTCTGTTCCCCAGTCTCCACCATTTCCTATCACATCTTGCACACTGAAGTCTCATGGCAAATGCTCTTTGTCAATGTTCTTGAACAGTCATTTTTTTAAATAATAGAGAAATATGTCTCCATACCACGTCTCTATTAAAAATGGAAAAAAAATAAAATGTAAAAGCTGTGTATTTTAAGAAAAATGGTAGAGAGCCTATTTCTTTGTGAAAGTAAGTCCTGGATCCACATATTGAATATGCAAAGTATGTCTGTATTTAAAAGAAAAAAACAAAATCATAAAATAATTTTAGAAATAATCCATCTTGAAGAACCATATAGGTATAAAGAAAAGAAGCATAATGAATCAACTGGTGATCTTAAAAAAGAACTGAATTTTTTTTTTTTTTTTTTTTTTTTAATGGAGTCTTGCTCTGTCGCCCAGGCTGGAGTGCAGTGGCGCGATCTCGGCTCACTGCAAGCTTCGCCTCCCGGGTTCACGCCATTCTCCTGCCTCAGCCTCCCGAATAGCTAGGACTACAGGCACCTGCCACCACGCCCGGCTAATTTTTTTGTATTTTTAGTAGAGACGGGGTTTCACCGTGTTAGCCAGGATGGTCTTGATCTCCTGACCTCGTGATCTGCCCGCCTTGGCCTCCCAAAGTGCTGGGATTACAGGCGTGAGCCACCGCGCCCGGCCAGAACTGAAATTTTCTAAGCATTTGTTTTGGATGTGAGTAAAATAACTGGTGCTGTTGCAGAATTAGTTACGCATTAGGGAATTAGTTATGCATTAGAGAAAATAACTTGGTTGGTCAATTGCTTTTTACAGATGGTAGGTTTATTAAAGTCTATTGAATATAGCAGAAATTATGTGTTCTGAACAGAAACAAGCTTTACAAATAAAGTTCTAGCTGGGAATACTGTTGCTTGGCATGTTAAGTTAGTACTAAGATTTTACTATTTAATTTACATGGAAAAGTTATTTATGGTATCTGCTGAAAGCATAGATTTATATCTATCTATCTATCTATCTATCTATCTATCTATCTATCTATCTATCTATCTATCTCCCTCCCTCCCTCCCTCCCTCCCTATCTACCTGTCTATCTACCTACCTATCTGCCATTCTAGTACTGCCTAGTTAATTATATTTGTTTTTGGTGTTGGTGTCAACTTTGATTTAACCCAGGAACTTTTGGATATAACACGTCTGATTATATAATATCATGAAATGACTTATTTTGCATAATGAGATAGGGTGAATAGTTTATGGTAGACTGGTCAAATTAGTAAGACACAGTGTTGTTGTTATGGTTGGTGTTAAAGTCTGATTTACTAAGAAACTATACAGTGGCAACATTTTGCAACAATGTAGAATTCTAGTTCATGTAGCACATTATGAACTAGTTTTTGTTTTTATCTGTTTTGTTAAAAAGTTGTAACTGGACAATATTATGAACATAGTAATGAACTCCGTGATCTCACTGTGCTGTAACTTTCATCAAGATGATATTGCTGAATAAACTGGAAGTGAAGCACTACACGGAATTTAGGTGGCTTTGTTAAGACAAAGTGTTGTAGAGAGTTTTAGCTGTTGAAAGACACTGACTTATTCATGCATCTGTGGTTGCAAAGATTGCATTAATGATTTGACCACTTTAATTGCCAGTATGACCAGTCTAACTACTGAAGAGTTATAGGAATGCATTATTTCAGTGGTCCGTTCATCCTGAAATTATGTAGTTTGAGATGTCATTTGGGGAGAAATAAACTGGTCAATCTTTAAATGGGTATTAGTTACCCAAATGAAACTGATCTACATTCTCCATACTATGGTTTTGAAGGTTGATCTTTAACAGGATCACCCTGGTCCATGTTAAACTTCAAGTAAAATTAGTTGATATTGCTCAGTTCAATTTCTCTCTTAATATTTAAATTGGGAAGAAAGAACTACCAATAGAGATTACTTAAATTCAGAATCATAAGTAGTAGAATCTAAAAATGATAACATTGGAATATCAGAATTCTATCACTCTCCTAGGCATAGCTAACCTAAATAAAAAAACATACTCAGGTTTGGCAGTTCTTGTGTTTGGGACCAGCTGTTTCCATAATGGAAAGTAGTAAAAGTAAACATCACAACCAGGCAGAGGAATCATGCCATAACTTGGTATTTATTGCACATTGTAAATAGAAATATTAAACCTGACATTAACATTGGGTATAGAATAAAAAGTTTCAGATCAAGTGTTAGTAACTTACAATGTAACCATTTAATAATGTGATGTTTTTATTTTTTAGAGTCTATAATTTTAAATATTTGATTTGAAAATGTTATTTTCAGTATCACACATGTTTGTATTATGTGAAGTATTTTCACTTCCGTTCAGTAAAAATAACAGCTGAGGATTATATTTCTGGCAGTTCTAGCTTTATTCTGCGGTGCATCAGTCATTTACATTACCTTTCTTGCCCCTGTCGGTATTGGGTTTATATTTCCTGATATAGATGCTAATTAAAGCATGAAATCTTGATGGGAAAGAGCATTTAAGGAAGACAGGAGGGGCTAATGCAGGACTCTTTAAATGGTGACATAAAGGCAGAGTAAGAGAACTGATAAAGAACACAGCTAGCCACAGAAGTTGCCAAAAAACCAGGAACGTGTGGCACTACAGTAGGTGAAGAAAGACACTGTGGGAAGGGGCAAACTGCCATGAGCCTTGAGCATCACTGGATGGCCTTGGGTCTGCCAAAAATTTCACATATTCACTGCTTATTATCAGGGCCATTTCTCAGCATGGTGTTTGCAGCAAGTAACCTTGAAGGATGTGGTATTTTCCCACCTTCCCAAACAAAAAGCATGGCCATTTATGGCTTGCTGTAAATACAGTGAATTCTCCAAGCTCAGGATTTCCTGGCTGTGGTACCAACTTAACTGTGAGTGTGGCATATACCTGGGAACCAGCTCTGTCACTACTGTGCGTTTTGGGAGGCAAGGGAAACCGACACAACCAAGCTAACTCTCAGGCTACTGGGTACTGTGAGTAATAGAGTCCTTGGGTCCTTTTTCTCTGACTCAAGAGTCTCATGTCTTTTTCCAACATACATGAAACAGTCACAGACTAATTTATTAGCTTGAAAGTAGAGCAAAATATCAGCTCCTTCGCAGTCCTTGAAAGAAAGGAGGTACTAGCATTGCCATGAGGTCAAGTAAGGCAAGGACTGAAAAAAAGTCTGTTAGTTCTTGATAAACTTGGCAAAGAGCAGTATCTATGGACTTCTGAGAGCTGAAGCTTAATTGCAGTGGGTTTAGTTGCTGCAGTGGAGATGGCAAGTCTAAACTATTTCAAAAAGTTTGGCTATAAAAGGGGGCACTGAGAGTAATCTCTAAAAGAAGAAATGGGTTCAAATTCTATTTTTGACAGTCATTTTCTAGCCATTTCATTGTGCCTGGTCCCCTTGGGCTTTTGAGTCTGTGATTCCTGATTTAAGGCTACTACTGCTGATGGTTGTGCAACGTGTGGGCTGTGGAACTCCAGCCGGCACCATTAACTTTTTAGTCATGGAAGAATGGTAGGGTCACCAGAATAATTTTCTAGAGAGAGAAAGACAGTGCATTGATTTGAGGGAAGGCTGCCTTTTGGGTCTGTGGCAAGGCTGCCTCAGGACACTTAGGATGAATCCTCCACTGAGCAAACCAGCCCCAGGCTATCAAGATGACTACCCTGCCTGCACTCAACAAAATTATCGTGAGTCAACTAGATGATGGTACTAGGTGATGATGGTGCAGCTGTGCAAAAGCTTTCTGTTGGAACAATACGAGTGAGAGAAACTAAGGAGCAGCGGGATGAAGCTTCAAATGGCATCCTTTATTCTGTGGGTAGGGGGGCTGTGGTTTTGCTTTGAAGGACATGGTTCATGGTGGAATTTAATTATGTCTTTAGAGACTAAGAACCAAGCAAAACCCTGTTGATAACTCAACAGAAAGAAGAGAGGTTCAGTTATTTTTTTTCCAATAATTATACAATGGAATAAGTGTCAGAGAAGCCCCAAATGGTTCTTTTTCATTTTTTTATGTTTTCCCTGTATTTTGTCTCCAAAAGATTTTCCAGCACAACGTAGTTCATTCTACTGTTGAAATAAGCCTGTGTTCTGAAACTTGAAAGAATTATGATCCCAGTGCCCATGAACATCTGACTTCATCGTCAGCCACAGGTCATATTCTTTTTGTACCTTCCAGCCTTGTGTCTCTCTCCCTTGGGTCTTACCTTGACACAAGGTAATTCATTTTCTAGAAAATGGTAATTTGTGCCTATTTGAAGTTTATCCTACTTTAAAAAGGTTATTCAATTACCCTCTGTCCCCTTTCACAGTCAAGCTGTTAGAATCTGCAGATGCAAAGTTCTTCTTCACCTTCCAGAGAGAACAGACAGAGTCCCCTGAGCCCCTGGCTGTGTGGGGGCAGTGGAGCCAGAGTCCAGGGCTGTAATAAGCACAAAGCTTCTTGGTTGCATATTGCTCAACAGTGACAAATCATGCTCATTTCAGTTTCTATGCAAAAGGGAACACTTTTCTCAGCTAGTAGAGCTGTTTGGAGCAAAAGGAATATGCATTCTTCCATGACAAATTTTCATTACAGCACAAACTTATGGGATCTCATAATCTCTTCAAATTTGACTGTTGTTTTTCGCATTCATTTAAACTAGGCTAGTAAATGGAAGGGTAATACTTCGGAAACTGTAAATGTATTTTTGATGTACTGTTCAGTTTGTTAACCTTCTCTTCATTTCTTTATTCATGCATACTCTTTCATTATGTTTGCTCCTTAGTGTAAAACAGATCCAGAATTGTCTTTCCTCACCTACTTTGAAAATCCAGCTCCATCGATGTAACTAAAATAGTGCAGACCATAAGAATATATGTTGAAAGACTCAATAACCTTGGTTTTTTGTGTTGTTGTTGCATGGTGACATCAGGGCCGAAGGCCATTCTACTTCTCTGTTTCAGCACAGAAGTAAAAAGAACTGAGAAATGACAGGAACATTTGCATCTTCTGTCTGAACACTGCAGAAGTCCCAATTATTTGAATTCTATTGACTCTCTGATAACTGCTAAAAATATTGATGGGTGCTCTCAATTGCAACATAAATGGATCTATTTTTTAAAAATTATGCAATGAAAAAAAACTAATAAAAGCTCAATATGAAGCTAACAGTTTACACAACATAAAATTCAATATAGGCTACATATACTGAGGTAGGAATCTGAAAAGGAAGGTACTTCATTTCATATTCTCTATTATGATCATCTTGACTTATAAATTGATAGGGTCTCCGGAGGGCTGAACCAGAAACAGCCAGCCATCAGCAACAAGATCAGAGAGACAGACCTTCATTCAGACATCTGTCATGTAACTAGGGGCCTCCGGTTTAGAGCTGTGAGTGATTTTGATTCCAATCAGGGCTCTCAGCTTTCAAATAAGCACTTATGCATGTCTCTGTTTTCTCTTTTTTATATTGAGCAGGGTCAGGTAAGATTTCTTTTAGGAAAGAGTTCTGCTGCTAAAAGAAAAACTGACACTGATCCAGGGTGTAATCAGTTTTATATGAGTTGTTTACAAATATACATGCATAATCACTAAACATAAGTTACTAAATATACAGTTGGTCCTCTGTGTCTGTGGGTCCCTATCACGTATTCAATCAAACATGGATTGAAAATTTTAAAAACGTCCTAGCCAAAGCAACTAGAAAAGAAAAAGAAATCAAGGGTATCCAAACTGGAAAGGAAAAGTAGTTATTCTTGTTTGCCGATGATGTGATCTGATATTTATAAAAACCTAAAGACTCCACCAAAAACTATTAGAATTGATAAATTCAGTAAAGTTGCAGGATACAAAATCAACACACAAAAATCAGTAGCATTTCTATATGCCAACAGTGAACAATCTGAAAAAGAAGTTAAGAAAGGAATCCTATTTATAATAGCTACAAATATAATTAAATACCAAGGAATAAACTTAACCAAAGAAGTGAAAGATCTCAACAATGAAACTATAAAACATTAATGAAAGAAATTATAAAGGACACACCAAAAATAAAAAGCCAGTTCATGTTCTTGAATAGGAGGAATCAATATTGTTAAAATGTCCATACTACCCAAGGCAATCTACAAACTCAAAGCAATCCCTGTTGAAATACTGACATTCTTCACAGAAATAGGAAAAAAAAAACAAAAACAAAAACCTTAAAATTTATTTGGAACCACCAAAGATCCAGAAGAACAAAAGCCATCCTGAACCAAAAGAACAAAACTGGAGACATCATATTACCTGACTTCAAATTACACAACAAAGTTATAGTAACCAAAACAGCATGATAGTGGCCTAAAAACAGATACACTGACCATTTGCAATCAACTTGTTTTCAACAAAGATGCCAAGTACGAACACTGGGGAAAGGAGAGTCTCTTCAATAAATGGTGCTGAGAAGATTGGATATCCATATGTAGAATAATGAAACTAGACCCTTATTTCTCACTAAATACAAAAATGAAATCAAAATGGATTGAAGACTTAAATCTAAGACTGGAAAGTATGAAAATCTTAGAAGAAAACATTGGAGAAACACTCCAGGACATTGATCTGGACAAAGATTTCCTGAGTAAGACCTCGAAAGCACAGGCAACTAAAGCGAAAATGAACAAATGGAATCTCATTAAGCTAAAAAACTTTTGCAGAACAAAAGGAAATAATTAACAAAGTGAAGAGATGCCTCCACAATATGGAGAAAATATTCGCAAACTACCTATCTGATAAGGGATTAATAACGAATAACCAACAGGTATATGAAAAAAATGCTTAACATCACTAATTATTAGAGAAGTAAAAATCAAAACTACAGTGAGATATATCCCAGTTGAAATTGCTTTTATCCAAGGACAAGCAATAACAAAGGCTGGTGAGGATGTGGAGTAGTGGGGGAGTCATCATACACTATTGGTGGGGACGTAAATCAGTATAGCCACTATGGAAAACAGTATAAGAGTTCCTCAAAAAACTAAAAATAGAATGACCATATGATCCAGCAATCCCACTGCTGGGTACACACCCAAAAGAAAAGAAATCAGTATATAGAAGAGATATGTGTGTTTCCATGTTTATAGAAGCACTATTCACAATAGCCAAGGTACAAAATCCACTGAAGTGTCCATCAATAAATGCATAAAGGAAATGTGGCATATATGCACAGTGGAGTATTATTGAGCCATAAAAAGGATGAAATCCTGTCATTTGCATCAACATGGATGGAGTTGTGGGACATCGTGTTAAGTGAAATAAGCCAGGCACAAAAAGACAAATACCATGTTTTCACTTATATGTGGGAGCTAAAAAAATTAAATTAATGGAGATAGAAAGTAGAATAATGGTTACTAGAGAATGGGGAGGGTAGAGCAGAAGGGGTGATAAAGAAGAGATGGTTAATAAGTACAAAAATACAGTTAGAGAAGGAATAAGATCTACTGTTTGGTAGCATGACAGGATGGCTATAGTTAGTAATATATTTCAAAATAACAAAAAGAATGGAATTGGAATGTTCTTCACATCAAGATATGATAATGTTTGAGGTGATGGATAACACAATTACCCTGATTTGACTATTACACATGGTATGCTTGTATAAATGCCACATGTATACCATAAATATGTACAACTAATATGTATCTATAATAATTAAAAATTAAAATCCTTCAAAATCTTTTTAAAATAATAAAAATATAAATACAACAATCAGCTGTGTAAGCTCTGGGTTATCTAGCTTTATTGGATTAAAAACATTTTTTTTCAAATAATATACTCATTGTAATATTAGAAGCAAAACCTAGTAAAACATACATAAAAGCAAAGCTGATCATCTCTGCCCCCTCTGACCTTCTCCTCTGTTCAATACCCATACCCATGTGATAATTAGTTTTAACAGCTTGGTGTGTATCCTTTCATACCTTTCTCAAAACATCTCTCTCTATATATGTGTCTATGTATCTACATCATCTATCTATCTGTATACGTATATCCACAGATTAAAAATTTTATTAAATTGCTTTCCAATAATATAATTTTATTATATATGGTACAACATACTTTTTCACATGGACACACATTTTTTCTAATTTTGCATATAAACAGTATGATTTTCAATAAATGGGGTTATACTGTGCTAGGTTTTCCATTTGCAACCTGTAAGAGTGTTTTTTTAGGGGGGATAGGCTGAGAAAAAGTACAGTTTTAATTCTTTTTCTTTTAATTAGTTCCTCCTGTTCCTTTCCCTGTTGTTTCCATGTAAAATCCTTGCTCCTCCCATACCTCTTTCTTAAGGGAAGAACTTACCATATAATGTATATTCTGTGTGTGTGTGTGTGTGTGTGTGTGTACATATATATGGGAGATTTGGGCATTGTTTGCTTTTTAAAAATAACATTATATGATATACCTTTCTTTACATTTGACTTTCATCATTCAACAATATATTTTGGAAATTCTTCCAAGCATAGTAATATAGGTCTAATGCATTCTTTGTAAGCACTGCATCTTATTCCATGGGCTGAGGTTGCATAATTTATCCAGCCATTGGCTTATTAACGGAATCAATTTGCTTATTCCTGCTTAAATGAAAAGTTTGTATTAATTTTTTGTTGTTAATGTTGCCACTATGAAGAAGGCTACATATATATTCTCATTTTCAGTGATTTTTATGGGTTCAATGCCAAAAGTGGGATATCTCCATTGACAGGCACATCTATTATTTAAATTGTAACAAATATTTGGGTTTTATATCTAAATAGGTTGGAACAATTCAAATATCCACCAGTAATATGTCATAGTATCTTTTCCCTTGCATCTTTTTTTCCCATGTCAGTAATACATGGTCATAAGTTTTCAACACTTTTGCTTTTATTGCAAGCAGCTTAAAATTGGATAATACTTTTTTGATGAAGCACATGAATCTCTGAGTTGGTTTCTTTTTCCTAAAAGAATTCAGGCTACATAAGCTTAGTTTTCAATTTCATCTTTCATTAATCTTTTCTATAACTTGGAGAACCATTTCAATCTAGAGACTGAGGTGTTTTTTTTTTTTTTAAGTTCAGGTAAACATTTCCTTTTAAATTATTTAATTATTGTTTTCCCCTTCATTGTTTCCTTTTCTCTTTCTGAAGTTTCTGTCATTCTCATGTTAAATGTCCTAGGTCTATCTTTCAGTTTTTGTGTGTTTTTATTTTCTAAAGTTAGAGGTTTGGAACTATTTCTTTTGTTTTAGCTCCCAGACTACAAAATTGAATCTCCATAGTAAATGCCCTTCATGCAACTCATCTCCTGAAATATTTAGTTTTAAAATAATGGTTTTCAGTTTTAAGGATTCACTTTTGTGTGGTGAGTAAGTTTTTCTAAGTGTTTTCTACTGTCCAAGCCTGGCCAGTCCGGAAGCCCCTGTGTCTCCCTCTCCCAAAAGAGGCAGTTGGGCTGGAGTTAAAACTGGGTAAAGATCCCAGCACTTTGGGAGGCCGAGACGGGTGGATCACTTGAGGTCAGGAGTTCAAGACCAGCCTGGCTAACATGGCAAAACCCTGTCTCTACTAAAAATACAAAAATTAGCTGAGTGTGGTGGCGGGTGTAATCCCAGCTACTCGGGAGGCTGACGTGGGAGAATCGCTTTAACCCGGGAGGCGCAGTTTGCAGTGAGCCGAGATCGTGCCATTGCACTCCAGCTTGGACGACCAGAGCGAAACTCTGTCTCAAAACAATAACAACAACAACAAAAACTGGGCAAAGACTTGATGTAGGACTCCTGAAGCCACTTTCCAGAAATATTCTGACTTCTATTTATCATTAGTTTGTCCACTCCTTGCATTGTACCTCGTATATAGAAAGTGCCCGATTGACATTTACTAAATTTCTTTTTTTTCTCTTTTTCTTTTTTCCTGTTTTTTTTTTTTTTTTTTTTTTTTGAGATGGGGTCTCACTCTGTTGCTCAGGCTGGTCTTGAACTCCTGGGCTCAAGAGATCTTTCTGCTTCAGCCTCTCAAAGTACTGGGACTACAAGTGTGAGCCACTGTACAGGCCTCTTTATTTAAAAGAAGTTTTTTTTTTTTTTTTAAATTACTAGAACCATCAAGGTTCTTGTTTGTAAACAACTGAAATGAACTCTGGCTAACACTAACAGCAAATAAATTTAATACACAGATAGTGGGTAACATAGAACCAGATGAGGGAAGCCTGAGGAACCAAGCTTGGAAAATAGGAGCCATAAGAAGCTATTATAAATGGCTGGATCAAACGTGGGTTAGGCCATCGGAAGACTCTGATTAGGTCCTACTGCCATTGTCACACTGGTAGTTGTGACTTGCATTACTGCCATTCAGTACGTCATAGTGTTGCCAGCACAGAGTAAGTTTTGTGCTGCCCCCACCTCGCTGTGTCGCAGCTGGGATCAGGAACATGTGATTGGACAAGCTTCGGTCAGATGCCTATGTGCTAGCTGGAAAAGGGGGACTTATCTGTCCATTTCAACTTCTAAAGGAAGTACAGTTGACCCTTGAACAACGTGGGTTAGGGATGTCAACCCCTGTGCAGTAAAAAATCCACATATAACTTTTGACTCTCCTGAAACTTAACTACTGATAGCTTCCTGTTAACCAAAAGCCTTACTGATAACATAAACAGGGGATTGACACATATTTTTATGTTATATATATTATATAATTATTCATATAATAAAATAAGCTAAAGACATAATTGTCATCTTCATGTCGAATAGGCTGAGGAGGAGGAGGAAGAGGAAGTGTTGATCCTGCTGTCTCAAGGGCATTAAAGGTGGACGAGGTAGAGGAGGCTGAAGGGGAGGCAGGAGGAGCAGGAATAGTTGGTGTAACTTTGTGGAAATGCATAGTAAATTCTGTCTGACTTATTCGCTTTTTCATTTCTGTAAAAATGTTTTGAAATGATACCAATTCTTCTTCCACAGTCTGTCTTAGTCTCAGTGCCTCCATCCTAGAGGGGTCCATGTCATAAAAGAAGTCAAGAGCAGTCTTGAAGAATAGGAAACCTCCTGCCAGATTGTCTAATGTCAATTTGTTTTCTGGCACTGTTTCTTTTATAATACATCTTCTTTCTCATCATCTGGCACTGGTTCAGAAGCACTCATCTCTGTCAAGTCATCTTTGGGCTTGACGGCTTTTACAGCTTTTTCAATTACAAGGATGGCATCTTCAATGGTGCAATCATTCCTGATTTTCATGACGTTCTTTTTATCAGGATTCTCTTCCATAGCATTGACAATCCTTTCCATAGCATCCCATGTGTAATGAACCTCAAAGGTCCTTATGACACCCTGATTTACAAACTGAGTTAGAGACGTTATGTTTGGGAGAAAATAGACCACTTTGATTCCTTTGCTATTGAACTCATGGGGTTCTGGGTGGCCCTGGGCATTGTTCAATATCAAAAGAGTTGATATTTTCCATTACTGGCAAGGTACATGATGATTTCAGGATTTCATCAATTAATTATGAAAGATTAATTGATGAAATTAATCCAGAAGAAGGAATCTCATTGTCTACACCTTCTTCTTGTACAAACAAAAGACTGGAAGCTGGTGTCTAATTTTTTTTTTTTTTTTTTTTTTTTTTGAGATGGAGTCTTGCTCTGTCGCCCAGGCTGGAGTCCAATGGCGTGATCTCGGCTCACTGCAAGCTCCGCCTCCCAGGTTCACGCCATTCTCCTGCCTCAGCCTCCCGAGTAGCTGGGACAACAGGCACCCGCCACAATGCCTGGCTAATTTTTTTTTGTATTTTTAGTAGAGATGGGGTTTCACCATGTTAGCCAGGATGGTCTCAATCTCCTGACTTCGTGATCCACCTGCCTCGGCCTCCCAAAGTGCTGGGATTACAGGCGTCAGCCACTGTACCCCACTGCTGGTGTCTCCTTTTTATCCTTCAAGGCTTAGGGGTTAGCAGCTTCTTTGTAGTATGGGTAGTCCTGGTCAGAAACCTGACTGCACTTGCATGAAACAGTAGTTTGCCTATCCCTTCCTGCCTTAAATTTTGGTGCTTGCTTCTTTTCCTTACTAATAAATACCCTTTGTGACATCTTTTCCCCCAAAATAGGGCACTTCCATCTATATTGAAAACCTGTTCATGCAGATATCTTTTGTCAATGATTTTCTTAATGGCACCTGGGAACTTGTCACCTGCTTCTTGGTCTGCAGGAACTGCTTCTTCTGTTATCTTGACATTTTAAAACACAAACCTCTGTCCAAAATTCTCAAACCATTTTTGCTGGCATTAAGTTCTCCAGCTTTACACCCTTTGGCTTCCCTTTGCTTTAAGTTGCCATATAATGACTTCACTTTTTCTTGAGTCATATCAGTCTGTAGTATGCCTTTCTTATAAAAGTTGCATTTTCAATACAAAATAAAGAGATATTTCAAAAAAAGTACAAGGTTTTTTTTTTTTTTTTCTTTTTTGGTCTGGTGGCATAGCTGCAGTGATGGCTTCAGAAATTTCCTTTTCTAGACTGGTGCCCAACGTGGCTGAATAGGAACAGCTCCAACCTCCAGCTCCCAGCATGAGTGACACAGAAGATGGGTGATTTCTGCATTTTCAACTGAGGTACTGGGTTCATCTCACTGGGGAGTGCCGGACAATTGGTGCTGGTCAGCTGGTGCAGCCTGACCAGCGAGAGCTGAAGCAGGGGGAGGCATTGCCTCACCTGGGAAGTGCAAGGGGGAAGGGAATCCCTTTTCCTAGCCAAGGGAAACTGAGACACACAACACCTGGAAAATCAGGTAACTCCCACCCTAATACGGCGCTTTACCAAGGGTCTTAGCAAATGGCACACCAGGAGATTATATCCCACACCTGGCCTGGAGGGTCCCAGGCCCACAGAGCCTCCCTCATTGCTAGCAGAGCAGTCTGAGATCTAACGGCAAAGCAGCAGCAAGGCTGGGGGAGGGGTGCCCGCCATTGGTGAGGCTTAAGTGGGTAAACAAAGACACTGGGAAGCTCGAATTGGGTGGAGCCCACCGCAGCTCAAGGAGGCTGGCCTGCCTCTGTAGACTCCTCCTCTGGGGACAGGGCATAGCTAAACAAAAAGCAGCAGAAACCTCAGCAGAGGTAAATGCCCCTGTCTGATAGCTTTGAAGAGAGCAGTGGATCTCCCAGCATGGAGGTTGAGATCTGAGAATGGACAGACTGCCTGCTCAAGTGAGTCCCTGACCCCTGAGTAGCCTAATTAGGAGACATCCCCCACTAGGTGCAGACCAACACCTCACACCTCACACCTCACACGGTGGGGTACACCCCTGAGACGAAGCTTCCAGAGCAAGAATCAGACAGCAACACTCGCTGTGCAGCAATATTCTATCTTCTGCAGCCTCCACTGCTGATACCTCGGCAAACAGGGTCTGGAGTGGACCTCAAGCAAACTCCAACAGACCTGCAGCTGAGGGTCCTGACTGTTAGAAGGAAAACTAACAAACAGAAAGGACACCCACACCAAAACCCCATCAATACGTCACCATCATCAAAGACCAAAGGCAGATAAAACCACAAAGATGGGGAAAAAGCAGTGCAGAAAAGCTGGAAATTCAAAAAATCAGAGCGCATCTCCCCATCCAAAGGAATGCAGCTCATTGCCAGCAACAGAACAAAGCTGGATGGAGAATGACTTTGACGAGTTGAGAGAAGAAGGCTTCAGTCGATCAAACTTCTCAGAGCTAAAGCAGGAACTACGTAACCAACACAAAGAAACTAAAAACCTTGAAAAAAGAATGGATGAATGGATAACTAGAACAATCAATGCAGAGAAGACCTTAAAAGAACTGATAGAGATGAAAACCATAACATGATAAATACATGACAAATGCACAAGCTTCAGTAACCGACTCGATCAACTGGAAGAAAGAGTATCAGCGATTGAAGATCAAATGAATGAAATGAAGCAAGAAGAGAAGTGTGGAGAAAAAAGAGTAAAAAGAAATGAACAAAGCCTCCAAGAAGTATGGGATTATGTGAAAAGACCAAATCTATGTCTGATTGGTGTGACTGAAAGTGATGGGGAAAATGGAACCAAGTTGGAAAACACTCTGCAGGATATCATCCAGGAGAACCTCCCCAACCTAGTAAGGCAGGCCAACATCCAAATTCAGGAAATACAGAGAATGCCATGAAGATACTCCTCGAGAAGAGCAACTCCAAGACATAATTGTCAGATTCACCAAAGTTGAAATAAAGGAAAAAATGTTAAGGGCAGCCAGAGAGAAAGGTCGGGTTACCCACAAAGGGAAGCCCATCAGACTAAAAGCAGATCTCTTGGCAGAAACTCTCCAAGCCAGAGGAGAGTGGGGGCCAATATTCAGCATTGTTAAAGAAAAGAATTTTCAACCCAGAATTTCATATCTAGCCAAACTAAGTTTCATAAGTGAAGAAGAAATAAAATCCTTTACAGACAAGCAAATGCTTAGAGATTTTGTCACCACCAGGCCTGCCGTACAAGAGATCCTGAAGGAAGCACTAAACATGAAAAGGAACAACAGGTACCAGCCATTGCAAAAACATGTCAAAATGTAAAGTCCATCGATGCTAGGAAGAAACTGCATCAACTAGTGAGCAAAATAACCAGCTAATAAAGAGCTTCTGCACAGCAAAAGAAACTACCATCAGAGTGAACAGGCAACTTACAGAATGGGAGAACATTTTTGCAATCTACTCATCTGACAAAGGGCTAATATCCAGAAGCTATAAAGAACTCAATCAAGTTTACAAGAAAAAAACAAACAACCCCATCAAAAAGTGGGCAAAGGATATGAACAGACACTTCTCAAAAGAAGACATTCATACAGCCAACAGACACATGAAAAAATGCTCATCATCATTTGCCATCAGAGAAATGCAAATCAAAACCACAATGAGATACCATCTCACACCAGTTAGAATGGCAATCATTAAAAAATCAGGAAACAACAGGTGCTGGAGAGGATGTGGAGAAACAGGAACACTTTTACACTGTTGGTGGGACTGTAAACTAGTTCAACCATTGTGGAAAACAGTGTGGTGATTCCTCAAGGATCTAGAACTAGAAATACCATTTGACCCAGCCATCCCATTACTGGGGATATACCCAAAGGATTATAAGACATGCTGCTATAAAGACACATGCACACATATGTTTATTGCAACACTATTCACAATAGCAAAGACTTGGAATCAACCCAAATGTCCATCAGTGACAGACTGGATTAAGAAAATGTGGCACATATATACCATGAAATACTATGCAGCCATAAAAAAGGATGAGTTCGTGTCCTTTGTAGGGACATGGATGCAGCTGGAAACCATCATTCTCAGCAAACTATCGCAAGAACAGAAAACCAAATACCGCATGTTCTCACTCATAGGTGGGAATTGAACAATGAGATCACTTGGACAGCGGAAGGGGAGCTTCACACACCAGGTCCTATTGTGGGGAGGGCGTAGGGGGGAGGGATAGCATTAGGAGATATACCTAATATAAATGACGAGTTAATGGGTGCAGCACACCAACAAGGCACAGGTATACATATGTAACAAACCTGCACGTTGTGCACATGTACCCTAGAACTTAAATAAAAAAAAAAGAAATTTCCTTTTCTTTCTTTTTTATAATGGTCCTTACCCTGGATTTATTTACCTTGGAGTAGTAGGCAACTGCAGCTACAGACCTCTATCTGTGGTACATATCAAGCAATTCAACCTCTTTTACTTACTTTATTTTTATTTTTTGTAATGTCAGGAAGGGGTTTCATATGCCAATTAGCTAAAGAATCCCCAACAGCAGTGTGATGGTTGGTTTTATGTGTCAACTTAACTGGGCCACTGGATGCCCAGATAGCTGGTTAAACGTTATTTCTGGATAACTGCCTTCTACGGAACCTATCTGTGTATGTGAAGTGCTTCTGGAAGAGATTAGCCTTTGAATTAGGGGACTGAGCAGCGCAGATTGGCCTCCTCAATGTGGGTGGGCATTATCTAATTCATTGAGGACCCTAATAGAATAAAAAGGTGGAGGAAGGTTGAATTTGTTCTCTGACTGAAACTGAAGAGCTGAGACATTGATCTACTTTTTATCACTCCTTGTTCTCATGTCTTCACACTTGAACTGGAATCTGTGTCATCAGCTCTCAGGCCTTTCAATTACACTACTGGCTGTCCTGGGTCTACGGCCTGCCGATCATGAAACTTCTCAGTCTCTAGAATCACATGAGCCAGTTCATTATATAAGCAGTTATCTATAATTGTCTACTATAAGTGTCTACTAATCATGTTTTTATCTAGCATCATAACTTTTTTAAACTAAAAATTCAAGAAGGTGGGAACCATGGAAGATTAGTTTTATTAATGCTAGACCAAACACATTGAGAAGCTATTTCTTCATAACGTGATGCTGCATTTTCCAGAGGTGAAGACCCCAGTATGCATCACCCCAAATCCATGTTTTACAATGTACTATTGACACGTGTCCATCAAGAGGTGTGTTCAGGGTTCCTTCCCCCTTTCTCTGACTGGGCTGTGTCTATACTGTACATAACCCTAGTGACTTCTGAAGATAGGTCATAAAATGTAACATAGCTTCTAGCTGGCTCTTGGAACATGTACGTTGGGAATCTTGAGTTACCATGTATGAAGTCTGGCTCCACTGAAGATGCAGTGGTGGAAAGAACACTTGAAGAGGCCACAAAGAGACAGAGAGAGATGCCTGGGGATGTCCAGCTATTTGAAGTCTCAGTTTTCGAGCCCAGGTGTCAGACATGTGAATGAGCAAACTTCCAGTTGGTTCAGCCCTCGGCCTTCCAGCCAACACAGCTGATGCCCTGTGGAACCAGGCTTTGAGTCTTCCAGCTGAGTTTCAGACAGTGTGAAGTAGGAACAAGCCACCTGCCCTGTTCCCTGACTGAATTCCTGATCCACAAAATGTGTGAGCATAATGAGAGGTTGTTTTATGCTACTAAATTTTGGGTTAATTTGTTGTTCAGCCATACTAACTGGAACAGATAATCAGAGAATCATAGACTTTCAGAGATGGAAAGAAACTTTGAAAACATCCAGTCAAAGCAGTTTATTTTACAGATGAGGAAATTAGCTGAGAAGGGCAGAATAATTGACCCAAAATCTAACAGCTCATTAGTGGCAGATCAAATGTTCTTTCCCTCCTGATGACGTGAGGAGGGTGCTGGTCTGGCATGGAATGCCACACATGAATTACAGAATTGGGATAAGGGCTTCAAATTGAATGAGTGTTGGTTCAGACAATTCCAGATACTTGATAAATAAAGTCAGGGCCAAAGAACTCTGGAGGTCACTAAAAGACACTGCCTGCCTGAAAATACACTAAGCAGAAACGGTCTAGAAAACCAGTAATTATATGGATATGTGCAAGTATGTGGGTGTTAGGTAGGGGATAGAAGATGAAGGAATCTTTCCAACTCTGATTCTGCCAGGAGTATTAAGTGGGTAGTCTTGAAAAAAATTCATCCTGAATGTGCTGCCTGCCTCTCAGGAAGTGCTAAAAGACTCTGACATCAACAGAACCTGACACTTCAGGAATCTTTGTGTCTGAATGTATTGCTCAAATTTTAAACTGTGCTGCAACCCTTTCCAAATTAAATCAACATATCAATAATCACAGACTTTCAAAGCAGAATGTTCTGGTTAACCCTTAGACCACTGTTACACAGTCACTCCACTTTATCTGCAAACAGACCAACCTGCTGCCCTTAGAACCACATGAACTGACAATTTACAAGCATCAGCCCCTCTGCAGGTGATTTTGATTAACATTACATTTACTTCTATCATCACTTAAAATCTTTTTTTAAAGCATAAAATCAATAATTTTGGATCTGAGCTTAACTGTATTACAGTGTCATGAGGAGGACCAAAGAAAACCTCCCAGTGATCTATCAATAATTAGGAGAGAATCACTGTGTGAAATATTAGAGACAATGTAGAAAACAATAAATTGAAGCAGGTTCAACATTCAGTTTTCAAAAGTCACCGTAGAGGTGGATAAGGATAAACTGCTGCAGAGTTAACCTCAAGGTCAAAGTTTCCATAATGTACTCCAAGTAATTGTCTGCATTAAGGCAGACTGTATTTTTGATAATTTAAAAAGAAGTGTTTACAGTGCAAAACATTACTGTAAGCATATACTGTGATTAAAAAGTGTGTTCACGTACACAAAATATATAATGGTTGTAAACTGACATAATTCCAGATCCATGATCTGTGCTTTATATTAATGCCCATGTATTAGTCTGTTTTCACACTGCTAATAAAGATATACCACACTGCTAATAAAATTACCCAGTAATTTTATAAAGGAAAGAGATTTAATTGACTCACAGTTCCACATGACTGGGAAGGCCTCACAATTATGGTGGAAGGTGAAGGGGACGCAAGACACGTCCGTCTTACATGGCAGCAGGCAAGAGAGAATGAGTGCCAGCAGGAGAAATGCCAGACACTTATAAAATCAGATCTCATGAGAACCACTCACTATCACGAGAACAGCGTGGAGGAAAACACCCCCACGATTCAATGAACTCCACCTGGCCCCGCCCTTGACAAGTGGGGATTATTACAATTCAAGGTAGGATTTGGGTGGGGACTCACAGTCAAACCATATCAGTCCACAAGAAAATTAATCCTGAATTATTTGAAGTCGTCTGAAGTACACCCTTCATAGTTTGTAACTCTTTTATTTCCTTTGAGTCTGCTTTTCTATTCCCCTTCCCTTCTGCCCTCCTTCCTTTCATCTTCATTCCTTTTTAAATTTCTTCCTTCCTTATCTTCTTTTCTTCCTTCTCTCTCTCTCCTTCTTTCCCCCAATCCTTCTTCCTCACACTCTCATTACTTGACAACATGTATTTCTGCCAATCAAGTCTCAGTACAGCATAAGATACCCAATGTTATTTAAAAAAAAAAAAAAAAAAAAAAGGAAGAAGAAGAGGAGGAGGAGGAAGAGGGCATTCTATTCCAAGCCAAGAAAATGTTGGTTCTGAGAAGGCAGAGAGTACGTTTATCTTAGTCACCACGGTAGCTCCAGGGAGTAGCACAATGCCTATTAAAGTAGGAAGAACATGATTATGGAAATAAATACAAATTATAGAATATCATCCCCAAAATGGACCTCAAAGATAAGAGGGTTTTTACAATAACTGCATTATTTCTGTTGTGCCACGAATGTAGTAACATTTGAGCACATTGTTTTTTGGTATACACAGATGTGTCTGTTTCTCAAAATGAGTAACACCTTAGTTAGGCTCAGGTGTATGTGTACCTGCCCCTGTTAACTCATATCCTGAAATCTGAGGCCCAGATATATATACTCTGCTTACCCCCTCTTTGAATTATCAAGGGCATGCTTTTTTTCTTTTCCAAAGGCTGATCAGTGTTTGGTCCTTTCTCAGAATTGCAAACCATGTATCAAATCTTTCGAGTAGCTTTTGAAATTTCTAGTAGGTTGTAACTAACAGCCTACAGTAAAATCGGATGGCAAATTAGGGCTTATAGGACTAAAAATACTGTTAGTAATTACAGCTTAGAGAAAAAAAAAGCTAGATTTATGCAGGAACCAGTATCATTCTTGAAAATGATGCCAAATTACTCTTCAGAAGAAAAAGAGAAAGCAATATTTCTGTCTCATTCTCAGATGTAAGTCATGTGGAAATACTGCAAAACATGTAATTTCTTAGGACACTTTGAGTAGTTAAATTAGAAGAAGCTAATAGAGGAAGGAAAGAAAGCCTTTACTAAAATCAAACTACAATAGGAGGATATTCACAAAATTGTTATGAAAAGGTTGTTTTGATAAAAATTTAAAAACAAATCATACATTTAAGTAATGGGAAGCAGAGATGATACGGTTTGGCTGTGTCCTCACCCAAATCTCATCTTGAATTGTAACTCCCACAATTCCCTCGTGTTGTGGGAGGAACACAGTGGGAGGTGATTGAATCATGGGGGCAGGTCTTTCCTGCATGTTCTCGTGATAGTGAATGAGTCTCACGAGGTCTGATAATTCTAAAAATGGGAATTTCCCTGCACAAGCCCTCTTTGCCTGCTGCCATCCACATAAGATGTGACTTGCTTCTCCTTGCCTTCTTCCATGATTGTGAGGCCTCCTCTACCACTGGAACTTAAGTTCAATAAACCCTTTTTCCTGTATAAATTACCCAGTCTTGGGTATGTCTTTATCAGCAGTGTGAATACGGACTAATACAGTAAATTGGTACCAGTAGAGTGAAGTGCTGCTGAAAAGATATCTGAGAATGTGGAAGTGACTTTGGAAGTGGGTAACAGGCAGAGGTTGGAAAAGTTTAGAAGGCTCAGAAAAAGACAGGAAAATGTGGGAAAGTTTGGAACTCTCTAGAGACTTGTTCAATGGCTTTAACCAAAATGCTGATAATGATACCGACAATGAAATCCAGGCTGAGGTGGTTTCAGATGGAGATGAGGAACTTGTTGGGAATTGGAGCAAAGGTGACTCTTGTTTTATTTTAGCAAAGAGACTGGAGTTCCTGCCCTAGAGATCTGTGGAACTTTGAACTTGAGGGAGATGATTTAGGGTATCTGGTGGAAGAAATTTCTAAGCAGCAAAGCATTGAAGAGGTGACTTGGGTATTGTTAAAGGCATTCAGTGTCAAAAGAGAAACAGAGCATAAAAGTTTGGAAAATTCGCAGCCTGACAATGAGATAGAAAAGAAAATCCCATTTTCTGAGAAGAAATCCAGCTGGCTGCAGAAATTTGCATAAGTAACAAGGAGCCAAATGTTAATCATCAAGACAATGGGGAAAATGTCTCCGGGGCATGTCGGAGACCTATTCAGGAGCCCCTCCTATCAGAGACCCTGAGGCTAAAAGGAAAAAGTGGTTTTGTGGGACTGGCCCAGGGTTTCAATGCTATGTGTAGTCTAGTGACTTGGTGCCCTGCATCCCAGCTGCTCTAGCTGTGGCTGGAAGGGGCCAATGTAGAGCTCAGGTCATTGCTTCAGAGGGTGCAAGCCTCAAGCCTTGGCAGTTTCCACATGGTGTTGAGTCTGCAGAGTGCACAGAAGTCAAGAATTGAGGTTTGGGAACCTCCGCTTAGATTTCAGATGTATGTTTGCTGTAGGGGTGAGGTCCTCATGGAGAACCTCTGCAAGGGCAGTGTAGAAGAGAAATGTGGGGTCAGAGACCACCCCCCCCGCCGACATACACAGAGTCCCTACTGGGACACCACCTAGTGGAGCTGTGAGAAGAGGGCCACCATCTTTCAGACCCCACCGTTCATGGACAGCTTGCACTGTGCACCTGGAAAAGCTGCAGACACTCAATGCCAGTCCGTGAAAGGAGCCAGGAGGGAGGCTGTACCCTGCAAAGTCACAGGGGAAGAGCTGCCCAAGACCATAGGAACCCACCTCTTGTATCAGTGTGGCCCAGATGTGAGACATGGAGTCAAAGGAGACCATATTGGAATGTGTAGATTTGACTGCCCTGCTGGATTTCAGACTTGCATGGGGCCTGTAGCCCCTTTGTTTTGGCCAATATCTCCTGTTTGGAATGGCTGTATTTACCCAATGGCTGTACCCTCATTGTATCTAGGTAGTAACTAACTTGCTTTTGATTTTACGGGCTCATAGGTGGAGGGGGTTTGTCCTGTCTCAGATGAGACTTTGGGCTGTGGACTTTTGAGTTAGTGCTGAAATGAGTTAAGGTTTTGGGGGACTGTTGGGAAGGCATGATTGATTTTGAAATGTGAAGACGTGAGATTTGGGAGGGACCAGGGGCAGAATGATATAGTTTGGCTGTGTCCCCACCCATATCTCATCTTGAATTGTAACTCCTACAATTCCCATGTGTTGTGGGAGGAACCCAGTGGGAGGTGATTGAATTATGGGGGCGGGTCTTTCCTGCACTGTTCTTATGACAGTGAATGAGTCTCACAAGATCTGATGGTTTTAAAAATGGGAGTTTCCCTGAACAAGGCCTCTTTGCCTGCTGCCATCCACGTAAGATGTGACTTGCTCTTCCTTGCCTTCTGCCATGATTATGAGGCCTCCCCAGCCACTGGTACTGTAAGTCCAATAAACCCTTTTTCCTGCATAAATTATCCAGTCTCAGGTATGTCTGTATCAGCAGCATGAAAATGGACTAATAAAAGAGACCAGCCAATTAAAGTCTCTATGATTGTGAGTGAAGTACTTCAAACACTTGATGTAAAAAGGACCTGAGAGATTGCTCAGGTATAGCAGGAACAGTCTTGGGCTTGTCCATACCAAACCATCAACACAGAGAAGTAGTATTTATCTTTCAAAGTGTTGGTTATTTGCTCTAGAATACATGTTGGAGATGTTGGAAGACTTTTTTCTATAAGGGGCCATGTAGTAAGTATGTTAAACATGTATACCGTAAGGTTTCTGGTGCATTTACTCAACTCTTCTGTGGTGGTGGTGTAGGAGTCATAGACAATAAGTAAATGAGTGGTGTGAATGTGTCTCAATAAAACTTTATTAACAAACAGATGCCAACAAGATGGTGGAATAGGACTCTTTAGCACTCCTAAACCTACAGAAACATCCAGTCAAACAACTTTCCACACACAAAGATACCTTCACAAGAACTATGGAGACCAGGTGAGAGATTACAGCATCCCCGTGTAGCAGAGAAATAAGAAAAGACACATGGAACAGTGTAGGAAGGACAGTGTGACATTACTCACATCACCCAACTCCAGGCAGCATAGAGTAGGCAGAGATACCCACTGAGTAGGAGAATGAGAGGGAAGTGAGCACCAGCCTTTGCCTCAGACCTCAAAACCAGGCCCGTCCAAGTAAAACCCCCACAGCCCCAGACTCTAGGCTAGTACCCATGAACGGAGCCTCCAGGCACCCTCCAGAACCCGGCAGGATCCCCTAGCCCCCCAGGCTTTAGGCCTATGTCACAGACTCGGTGTTTGGGCCTCTGCACTGCCAGACTGATCCTAATGGCCACAGCAGTGATCCCCAACCTTTTTGGCACCAGGGACTGGTTTTGTGAAAAATAATTTTTTCATGGAAGGTCAAGGGGAGGTGGGGCTTAGGGGTGGGGTGGGCAATGGTTTCAGGATGAAACTGTTCTACCTCAAATCATCAGGCATTAGATTCTCATAAAGAGTGCGTAATCTAGATCCCTCGCATATGCAGTTCATGATAGGGTTTGTGCTCCTCTAAGAATTGAATGCTGCTGCCGATCTGACAGGAAGCGGAGCTCAGGTGGTAATGCTTGCTCATCTGCCACTCACCTCCTGTTGTATGGCCTGGTTCCTAACAGGCCACCAACTGATATGGGTCCATGGCTCTGGGGTTGGGGATCCCTGGCCCACAGCACTAGGCTGGCCCCTGTGAACCCAGGTTTCAGGTTTGCTCCAGTAGACCCTAGCAGCAGGCTGGACCCTGTGCACTGAAGTTCCAAGACCACTCCTGTAAGATCCAGGCTCCAGGCCTAGACCTATCCCCAGGGACTCAAGCTCCAGGCCTTTCCCATCACTGGGCCAGCCTTTGTGAACTCAAGCTCTAGGCCTACCCCAGTGGATGCATGTGTCAGGGCCATTCCAGTGCCTGACTAGCCCCTGCAGACTCAGGCTCAAGGCCCACCAGCTCCGGGTCAGCCCCTGTGGACCTAGGGTTCAGCAAGTCCCCTTGAATATAGGCTGCAGGTCCATCTTCGTGCACCCAGGCTCCAAACCTATCCTCACAAACCTAATCATCAGGTTCACCCCAGTGGATCCTGGCCTCTGGTCCATCCCTATGGACCCAGGCTCAAGGCCTACCTGCCAGGTGATTCAGGCACAGGCCAGCCAGCCCCTAAACGCTAGCAGCAAGGCCTCCCTCAAACTGCAACATGTGCATATCCACAGGCAGAAGAATGAAATTAGACCCTTATTTCACACCGTACACAAAACTAAACTCAAAATGGATTAAAGATTAAAATGTAAGGCCTAAAACTGTAAAACTACTTGAAGTAAATAAAATCATTGTTACTTCAAGTATGAACCCAAGAGCATAGGTAACAAAAGCAAAAATAGACAAATAGAATTACATCAAACTAAAAAGCTTCTGCACATAAAAGGAAACAATCAACAGAGTGAAGAGACAACATATGGAATGGGAGAACATATCTGCTAACCATGCGTCTAATGGGGTTAATACCCAAAACATATAAAGAACTCAACTCAATAGTAAGAAAACAAATAACCCAATTTAAAAATTGGCAAATAATATAAATAGACATTTGTCAAAATAAGACATACAAATGGCCAACAGGTATATAAACAAAAGATGCTTAACGTTCCTAATAATCAGAGAAATGTATTAAAACCACAACGATGGCCAGGCACGGTGGCTCACGCCTGTAGTCCCAGCACTTTGGGAGGCCGAGGTGGGTGGATCAGCTGAGGTCGAGAGTTCGAGACCAGCCTGGCCAACATGACGAAACCCCATCTCTACTAAAAATACAAAAAATTAGCTGGGCATGTTGGTGTATCTGTACCTGTAATCCTAGCTACTCAGGAGGCTAAGACAGGAGAATCACTTGAGGGAGGTAGAGGTTGCAGTGAGACACGAGCACGCCATTGCACTCTAGCCTGGTCAACAAGAGTGAAACTCCATCTCAAAATAAAATAAAATAAAAAAATAAAATAAAACCCCAATGATATACCATCTCACACCAGTTAGAATGGCTATTATCAAAAAGACAAAAGATAGCAAGTGTTAGAGAGGATGTGGAGAAATTAGAACCCTTGTACACAATTGTTGGAAATGTACAGCTATTATGGAAACAGTACGGAGGTTCCTTGAAAAATTAAAAATAGAATTACTATATCATCCAAAAATCTTACTACTGGGTATGTATCCTCAGAAAGGGAAGTAAAAACTCAGGACCCTCTTTCACTCTGCCAAAAGGAAAAAAAATATTAAGCTGAAAGCTGAGTCACGCAAGAAGTCGCCTTTCCTTTTGTTCCTAAGCCGACAGCTACAGAGAAAAGGTCATATATCTCCACAGATAGCTACGCTGTGTTCACCTCATCTTATGTAAGGTGCTGAGTGCAAGAAATACACAATTGACGATTCCTCCACCTGCTCCTTTTCTCCTGCAACATGTGGATTACTGTACCCTCTCTCTTTCCCCTCCAGCCTGCTTTTCCCCTTTAAATATTGAAGCCCTCAAAATCATCTTTGGAGAAAGGCACAGACCACAGACTGTTTCCTTGATTCCATGTTCTTTTCTTCTAGGCGTGTCCTTAACCTTGTCAAAATAAATTTGTAAACTGATGGAGATCTGTTTCATATACTTTTTGTTTACAATTCAAAGGATATGAAATAAGTACGTTGAAGAGATACCTGCAATTCTGTGTTTATTACAGTATTACTCATGATAGCCAAGAAATGGAATTACCCTGCATGTCTATCAATGAATGAATGGATAAAGAAAATGTGGTGTATATATTCAATGGAATACTACTCATCCTTAAAGAAAGAATGAAATCCTCTCGTTTGGGGCAACATGGATGGACCTGGTGGATATTAAGTATAAATAAGCCAGGCATAGAAAGACAAACACCACTTAATTTCACTGATGTGTAGAGTTTTAAAAAGTTAAATTTATGTAAGTAGGGATTAGAATGGTGGTTACCAGGGGCTGAGGATGAGGGTGGGGTTGAGAAGATGTTGGTCAAAGGACACAAAATTTCAGTTACAAAGAAGGAATAAGTTCAAGAAATCTACTGTAGAAGATGATGACTGTAGTTAATAACAATGTGTCGTATTCTTGAAAATTGCTAAGAGAGTAAATTTCAAGTGTCCTCACTGCCAAAAAGAAAAAAAAAAAAAAAAAAACAACAGCAATGTGAGGTAACGTGTATATTAATAGCCTAATTTAGCCTTTCCACAATGTAGACATATATCAAAACAGCATGTTGTATATGATGAATAAGTACAACTTTTATTTACCAATTAAAAAAAATAAATATTTACAAAACAGGCAGTGGCCCGGGTTTGGTTCAAGGACTATGTTTTGCCAGCTGCTTTTCTAAAAAATCAAGGATGTGAAATCATAAGATTTCATTTTCCCAATTAGTCCATTAGTTGGCAGGTGACATGGCCGGTAGGAGATCGCTTGGCATTTGTAACTGGAAGACCTGAGTTCAGGCTCAGATTCCATTGCTTTATAATCCTGGACAAGCATTTAACCTTTCAACAACCATGCACATTTCTTCACTTACAATATGTATTCCAGCTACTTCATGGGGTTTCTGTAGAAACTCAGGGAGAAATGTTAGTCAAAGTACTTTGTAAACTAAAGCATTACGTAAGTGGATAAAGCTGTTGTTATTAACAGGTGATAAGTGGGCAGAAAAATTCTCAGGAAGGCATCTAAAATGGTAGCAATAAAAAGCATGTATATTTGTGAAATCGCTAAACCGTCACTTACATAATTAAGGGATTCTCTGTCTTTGTATAAAAAGGAATAAGCATATTGTTCAGTCACCATGAAGTCATAGGGCTAGAAATGGGTATAAATAGTGTGAAGACAGTGTAGGAAAGGCTGGGAGACTGGACTCCTGGGTGGATTATTCTTGGCTCCACTATTTACTAGCTGTGTGACTCAGTTGTAGCATTCAAGGTAGCCTTCCCAGGAGAAAATAATACTCCTTACCCCTCAGAGATGCTGTCGGAATGAATGAATCCACCTAATGTGCTTAGGAGAGATTCTGGCAGACCAGAAGTATTAAGTAAATATCAACTTTTTTTTATTGAAATGATTCATGAAGTCATACAAATTAGGAGTGGAAGATCCCACAGAAGTCATTTACTGCACCACCCTCCACTAGATGTGGGAATCACCTCCGTGACATCCTGGCTCTGTGTTCACTCTGCGTCTGTTTGAACACTTTCTTTATTAGGAAGCTCATTACCTCACACAGAACTTCTCAGTACAGATAATTTATTCACTATTTCACTTGTTAATACAGGAAAGTTATTTCCTCATAGAAAAAATAAACCTTTCAACCCAAGAAAGCTTACTGAAAAACAAAATAAGGAAGAAAAAAAGCAAGCAATGGATGGGGTATATTACTTCCTTTCACTCTTCCTACACATTTCTAAGCCTGAGTAAAACAATAGGCAGTGTCTTGCCACCTTAAGAAATGATGCCAGAATGGTTGAACTAATTTATATTCCCACTAACAGTGTAAAAGTGTTCCTATTTCTCCATAGCCTCGCCAGCATCTATGTTTCCTGGCTTTTTAATAATCGCCATTCTGACTGGCGTGAGATAGTATCTCCTTGTGATTTTGATTTGCATTTCTCTAATGACCGGTGTTGATGAGCTTTTTTTCATATTTTTTTGGCCGCATAAATGTCTTCTTTTGACAGGTATCTGTTCATATCCTTTGCCCACTTTTCGATGGTCATCTAGGATCTAGAACCAGAAACACCATTTGACCCAGCAATCCCATTACTGAATATATACCCAAAGGATTATAAATCATTCTACTATAAAGACACATGGACACGTATGTTTATTGCAGCACTATTTACAATAGCAAAGACTTGGAACCCACCCAAATGCCCATCAGTGATAGACTGGATAAAGCAAATGTGGCACATATACACCATGGAATACTATGCAGCCATGAAAAAATAAATGAGATCATGTCCTTTGCAGGGACATGGATGAAGCTGGAAGCCATCATTCTCAGCAAACTAACACAGGAACAGAAAACCAAACACCACACGTTCTCACTCATAAGTGGGAGTTGAACAATGAGAACACATGGACACAGGGAGGGGAACAACATGCACTGGGTTCTGTCGGGAGGTGCAGGGTAAGGGGAGGGAGAGTATTAGGACAAATAGCTATTGGATGCAGGGTTTAAAACCCAGATGATGGGTTGATAGGTGCAGCAAACCACCATGGCACACGTATACCTATGTAACAAACCTGCACGTTCTGCACATGTACTGCCCAAAACTTAAAGTAAAAAAAAAAAGAAAAAAAAAAAAAGAAAGAAATGATGCCTACTAGAGGATGCTTATAGAATGCAATGGTGTTTAAAAAAACTTCTGCCATCTGCCTCTCAAAGGAATGACTGGCAAATCCAAGCCCATTTCATCTTTCATAGGCAGTGCATGTTCATAATGGCCTCCTGACATTAATAATTAGTATTAAAAATGTTATCTTCCAAATATTACTATAGTTAATAATGGTTATATCAACAGTAGAGCATGACTACAAACCGAAAGGTAGTCTCTGCACAACTAAAAACTGCTAAGTCTAAAGGCTGCATAAATTTTTCCTATAATTGTTAATAAACTAAGAAAATAGATCCATTCACTTCATGTTTTTATACATTTATATATAAATATTGTTTATTATAAATTGGTATAAGTTTTGTTTTGTTTTCAAACAAATGATGTGATGTAAATTTTCATGCACCATAGGAATCCATTAATTTTGTATCATCTTAAATGTCCTGTGGATCTTTGTTTTAGGTCATCTTTGAAATGTTCACCATTGATTAATTTTGAGAAGTGCTTTCATATGCTAAAAACCCAAGTGAACTTTCCCTAAGCAAATTAATTTCCCCTTTTGTTTTCGGGCACGTGAACAAGGCTTGGGTCCAGTTTTTTTGCCTTTCCTTGTTCTTTAGATCAAAGGGATCTCTGCTTAGGTGAAGAATGAGAAACGGCTGGGTTGAACAGAGAAAAAATGCATCTTTGCAGGCGAACTTACTAAAGGAAGAAAAATAGTCAATAAAATTGAGTTGTCCTAAGAGTGGTTTGAAGCCTGTGGTATTGATTGATGAATTTCCTTTGCTGTTACTGAGATAAACCAAAAATACACCTCTAGTTCTTTTGTCTCTTAGGTAATTCAACAGAATATGTTTTCACAGACTAAGTGCCAGAACAGCAGAGATCTGCTGAGTTATCAGAATACCACGCTGAAGGTCAGTGTAAAATGTATATATGTAAAGGCAGAAAAATCATGCTCTTCTCATTAATTAAGCCAAATATCTCTTTATTCCAATACTGTACTGTTGAGAACAATGAATAAGCATTTGGAAAGGGTCTTAAAATTTTGAGCTCACATAGTAAAGTCACTTGGGAATTTGTGGTAATAAATATCACTCTTAACTTTAATATCATGTTTGTTTTTGTTTGCCTGTACCTACCTCACATGACTTATCATTGTTATTAGACTAAATTGCAGCAAATTTTACTTAATACGGATATATTTATCCATGGATTTCTGGTTGAAAATAGGTAAATGTTCTGATGACTTCAAGGATATAGGACTAAGCTCTCTTGTAGGCCAATAACATGATTATGTTGGAAAAAATGAATGGCATCAATAGACAATTTGGTCTTCTGTCCAGTTGGTACTACAGAGAATGACTCAATTTTAGTTATGCAACATTTACCACCCTTTGACAATTCTTCTTTAATGTCTAAGTAGCTTTTAGCTGACAATTGTATTACAAGTCAACACATGTCATATTAAGGGCAACATTTTACAAACTATTTATTTCATGGGCTTATCTTGAAATTGCATTTTTAAAGTTAAACAATCAATGCTGTTGAAAAAGGCTTTTGATGGCTGCTCTGGACATTAAGTGACCTCCGTTACAGGTTTTCAGAATAATACTAACAAAAACATCTTTTGAAGTTGGACTCCATGTATTATAAGGAACCCTGATTTTTTTGTGTGTGAAAAAAATCTTGCCTCTTTTCACAAATATTCACTTGTCAACTTTATGCAAAAATGAGATGCTCTTCCTCATTGACATTAGGTGCCTTAACTTTCATGAGAGAGGCCAGCCATACCCTCAAGGAGGCTAAATGCTAAAGGATATTACACTACCTCTCACAGAAGACATGAAACTGCTTACTCTATATTTACAAACCCTGTCTCAGTTGTAAACTCAAACATCTCCAAAGGCCAGGCACATAATATACAGTGAAAAGAACTGGAAATGGAGAAAGTAGTGAGTTTCAGGTCTGCAGTGACAGTGTGAAGAGCTCTGAGGACCAGCTTCCCAGTGAAACAAAAAAATTGGCAAAGCATTATGAAAACAAATATAATATCTAGAAATTTCACTAAGGGCATATAGAAAATGAAGAAATATTTATTCAAGAAAATCGACCAAATCTCCACTAGAAGAGAGAGTCTGTGAAAGTTAAACCACAACCCACTCCCTTCTTTCCCTTGCCTCCTCTCTTTCCAGCACAACTTGACAGAAGCTCCATCTGGGCATCTAAGAAGATGGTGCATTCTCTCCCCTCAAATCCCAACCAAGAATTACTCTATCTTGCTGGGAAGCAGAGGCTACTCACATTTCTCATCCCTTTTCAGTCCAAATTGAAGACACTAAATCCTTAGTGAGTGAAGCCAAGAAGCTGGGGACTCCTTTTTTTCATCTAGGTCCTACCCATAAGATTGAAGTACCACCCCAGATACGTCGGGGTAAGGATGCCATGACCACCCTCACTCAAATTTGCTCGAGGGAAGAGGTTCCACACTAAGAGAGTCAAACTGGACACCAGAGGATACCAGTCTACCTTGAGCCCAGAGTAGTGGTTCAGGGAGTTTGCCCAGGAGGAAAGATAGTCTGTGAAAGAGATCTCTGAAGCTCACCTCAAGGAACTAAGTGTATTTGAAACTGAGTCTGGGAAAGTTCAAGCCTAAGGGGTTCTCTCAAAAACAATAGCCCCAGTTAATTAAGAGCAGCAAACTAAATCATTGGCCAGCTAGTGCCCTAGAGAGAACCAGGGAATGAGACAGCTTAAGAAGAGCCCTCGGGGTCAGAACAAAACTCAAAGGCTAGCTCCAAAAGTAACCCCTGCTGAAATTTAATTGGATCAGATTGCTGAGCATTTGTACCCCAGGGCATTGTTGAAAACAATGATAGCACAATCACCTGGCAAATAGTGAGGTCAAGCATTCAGTGTTGTAATACCAAATGAACTAGACAGGCAAAAAGAAAGATCCAGAAAAGACACAGTCAAAGAGACCTATGCTAAGACCAGTGCCATCCTAGGTGGCTGGACAAAGTTTCAAGGCTATGTCCTCTGAGGAATCATACCAAAGGCTTCACACTGTATGGGGGAAATAGACTTCACTAAAATAACCTAGCCAAATTACAAAGCAAATGAAAAATTAAGGAACAACAAAACAAGTCCTAAAGAGAAGGGAATGGAGTCAGTACCAAGAGTTGTTGGATAAAGACAATATGTTATCTAAAATGTCCAGTTTTCAACCAAAAAAAAAAATTATGAGACAAGCAAAGAAACAGGAACATGTGGCCCATACACAAGAAAAAATAGCAGGCCACAGAAGCTGACTGTGAGATGTCAGCTTTAACAGACAAGGACTTCAAAATAGTTGCTACAAATATGTTCAAAGAACTAAAGGAAATAGTGCTTAAAGAAACAAAGGTAAGTACGAGGGCAATGTTTCATCAGATTAAGAATATATAAATAAAAAGAGAGAAATTATTTAAAAGAGCCATATGAAAATTCTGGAATTGAAAAGTATAATAAAATGAAAAATTTAATAGGAGACCTCAACAGTAGATTTGAACTGGAAGAAGAAATAATCAGTGAACTTAAAAGAGAGATTGATAGGGATATGCAACCTGTAAAACAGAGAGAAAATAGAATGAACAGAGACTCTGAGAAATGTGGCACACTTTAAGTTCACCAACTACATACAATGGGAATATCAGAGAGAGAGGAGAGAGAGGAACAGCAAATATTTGAAAGGAACAATATCTAAAAACTACAAACTTGCTGAAAAATGAATAGTTGTTCTTTTCTTAGCTGATTCAAAAAGCAATTTCTTAAAAAGAATATGCATAAGTTGTATTCTTAGACTTATAACATATAGAAATGTAATACATTTGACAAACACATCGCAAAGAAAGGGGATAGAACTGAGTTGTATTGCAGTGAAGAAAATGAGACCAGGTAAAATAAAATCACAAGAAAAATGAAAGAGACCTGCAGATTGTAAATATAAAAAAATTTATAAATGTATACTTCCTCTCTATTCTTTTCTTGGATTCTTTAATAGGCATAAAATTATAATAATGTACTGTTGAATTAGGAATATATATAGATGTAGTATTAATAACATTAAAAACACATAAACTAGAAGTAACATTTCTATCTTTATAGAATTAAGTTGGTATACATCTAAAGTGTTATGTATACCATGTATTCTGGGGTGTTGAATTGTAAATGGTAAGTATTACAGCAACCACTAAGAAAATATTTTAAAAATACAGTAAAAATTGCTCTGGAAACTAAAATGTTACACTAGAAAATATTCACTTCATACAAAAGAAAGAAGTTAAGCAGGAGTAGAGGAACAAACAGAATAAAAGACATATAAAAAACAAGAAGTGCTAAGACAATATAGTTTGGATGTTTATCCTCTCCAAATCTCACGGTGAAACGTAATTTCCAAAGTTGGAGATGGAGCCTTGTGGGAGGTGTTTGGGTCATGGAGGTGGATCCCTCATGAATGGTTTAGCACCATCTGCTTAGTGATGAGTGAGTTCTCAGTTAGTTTATATAAGATCTGGTTGTTTAAAAGAGTATGACACCTTCCTCTTCTCTCTTGCCGTGTGATGCACTGGCTCCCTTTTACCTTCTGCCATGATTGTAAGCTTCTTAAGGCTTCACCAGAAGCTGAACATATACCAGGGCCATGCTTCCTATACAGCCTACAGAAATATGATCCAATTAAAACCTCTCTTCTTTATAAATTACCCAGTCTCAAGTATTCTTTCATGGCAACACAAATGGACTGACACAGAAAATTGGCACTGAGGAGTGGGGCATTGCTATAAAGATACTTGAAAATGTGGAAGCATTTTTGGAACTGGGTAATGGGGACAGGTGGGAAAAATTGAGAGGGCTCAGAAAAAGACAGGAAAATGAGTTTGGAAAGTTTGAAAGTTCTTAGAGAATTGTTGAGTGGTTGTGACCAAAATACTGACAGAAATATGGACAGAGAAGCCCAGGCTGAGGAGGCCTCAGATGCAAATAAGAAAGTTATTGGGAAATGGAGCAAAGGTCACCTTTGTTATGCCCTAGCAAAGAACTTGGCTGCATTGTGTCCGTGCTCTAGGGATTTGTGAAAGTATGAACTTAAGAGTGATGATGTAGGGTATCTGACAGAAGAAATTTCTAAGGAGCAAAGTGTTCAAGTTGCAGCATGACTGCTTCTAACCGCCTACAGTTAGATGCAGGGGCAAGGGAATGACTTAAAGTTGAAACTCATATTTAAAAGGGAAGCAGAGCATAAAAGTTTGGAAAATTTGCAGCCTGGCCCAGTGGTACAGAAATAATCCAAGCAGGCTCTGGAGGAACCACGTGCTAAAGAGATTAGCATGACAAAAAGGAAGTTAAATGCTAATATTCAAGGAAAAAATGCCTTGAAGCCAATTTAGAAATCTTTGAGGAAGCCTCTCCCATCATAGGCCCAGAGGCCTAAGAGGGAAGAAAGCTTTCAGGGGCCAGGTACAGGGCACCACTGCCCTGCTCAGTCTTAGGACACTGCTCCCTACATCCCTGCCTCTTTGCTGCAGCCACAGATCAAAGGGCCCCAGGTACATCTCTCGTTGCTGCTTCGGAGAATGTAAGCTGCTGTAAGCCTTGGCAGCTTCCATGTTGTGTTAAGCCTGCAGGTGCACAGAATGCAACAGTGAAGGAGGGTTGCCAACTTCCACCAAGATTCCAGAGGATGTTTGGGAAAGCCTGGGTGCCTAGAGGTAGAAGGCCTTAACAGAAGCCACCAGAGAAACTCTACTTGGGAAGTGCTGAAGGGAAATATGGGATTGAAGGCACTGTACAGAGTCCCCACCAAGGAACTGCCTAATGGAACTGTGGGAAAGGGGTTGCTGTCCTCCAGACCCAAGAATGGCAGAGTCACCAGCATCTTGTAACCTCAGCATGGAAAAGCTGCAGGCACTCAACTATAACCTGTGAGATTAGCCGTGGGGACTGCACCCTGCAAAGCCACAGGAGTGGAGCTGCCAAAGGTCATAAGAGCCCACCCCTTGCAGCAGGATGCAGGACATAAAATCAAGGATTATGTTGGAACCTTAAGACTTAATGCCTGCCCTGCTGGGATTCAGACTTACATGGGGCCTATTACCCCTTTTTTGGCCAATTTCTCCTTTTTGACATAGGAATGTTTACCCAACGCCTCTACCTCCATTGTATCTTGGAAGTAAATAACTTGTTTTTGATTTTACAGGCTAATAGCTGGAAACAACTTGGCCTTGAGTCTCAGAAGAGACTTTGGACACTGGACTTCGAGTTGATGCTGAAATGAGTTGAGACTTTTGGGGACTATTGGGAACTGATGATTGCATTTTTCAATGTGAGAAGGATATGAGATTTTGGGGGCTAGGGGCAGAATGATATAGTTTGGATGTTTATCCCTTCCAAATCTCATGTTGAAATGTAATTCCCAATGTTGGAGGTAGGGTGTTGTGAGAGGTGTTTTGGTTTGGGGCAGATTCTTCATCAATGACTTGGCACCAACTCCTTGATGATGAGTGAGTTCTCACTCAGTTCATATGAGATCTTTTTTTTAAAGAGTGATCACCACCCCCCACCCCAACCTTGTTCTCTCTCTTATCATGTGGTGTGCTGGCTCCCTCTTTGCCTTCTGCCATGATTGTAAGCTACCTGAGGCCTCACCTGAAGCTGGGCAGATGCCAGCACCATGCTTCCTATTTAGCCTGCAGAACTGTGAGCCAATTAAATCTCTCTTCTTGATAAATTTTCCAGTCAGGTATTCCTTTATAATGACAGAAGAGCAAACTAAAACATATGGCAGCTGTAATTCATCTACATTAAAAATAGTGGTAACATGCAGCTAGATTAAACAGTCCAGTCAAAAGTCAGAGTTTGTAATACTGGATAAAAATCAATATCCTATTATGTGGTGTGAATAAAAGACATAGTAGAGTTTGAAGGAAATAAATAGGTTGAAAGTAAATACAGATTAAAAATAAAAAACATGCAAAAAGCAACAATTAGAAAGCTAGAGTGACTACACTAATATCAAACAAAATAAACTTTAAAATAAAAAATGGAGATCAAAATAGTAGTATGATCCCGCAATTCTACTTCTGGGTTTATATCAAAGAATGATAAAATTATATCTCCACACAAAACTTGTATGCAAATGTTTATAACAGTATTATTTGTAACAGTCAAAAAGTAGAAACAATGCAAACCTTCCTCAACTTATGAATAAATAAAACCCACACAATGCAATACTACTTAGCAATAAAAAGAAATACAATATGGATACATAATATGACATGAATCACCTTGAAAACATGCTAAGTGAAAGAATCCAGACACGACAGGCCACATATTGTATGATGCAATTTTTATGAGTAAACAAATTTATGGAAAGAGAAAACAGCCAGGTGTGGTGGCTCACGCCTGTAATCCCAGCACTTTGCGAGGCTGAGGCAGGTGGACCACTATGTCAGGATTTCGAGACCAGCCTGGCCAACATGGTGAAACCCTGTCTCTACTAAAAATACAAAAATTAGCTGAGAGTGGTGGCGGGTGCCTGTAATGCCAGCTACTTAAGAGGCTGAGTCAGGAGAATCGTTTGAACCCAGGAGGTGGAGGTTGCAGTGAGTCAAGATAACACCATCGCACTCCAGCCTGGGCGACAGGGTGAGACTCTGTATCAAAAAAAAAAAAAAAAGAAAAAAGAAAAATAGACAAATCTATTGGGACAGGAAGTAGATTAGCAGTTGCCTGGGCCTAAGGTAGATGGTATGCTTAGGAAGTGATGACGTGATGACTAAGCAAAGTGGAGTTTCTTTTGAGGTAATAAAAATGTTCTAAAATTGATACAAATGTGTGACAATCTTGAGTGTATTGAGAATAACCAAAAATCTAAATATCTAAGTACTTTTGTATAATACTAATTTTAGGTTTTCAGCATGGATTAATAATGCAAATATCTTAAGCCTCAAATATACATGATAATCCTATAATGAATCAATTGTACCTTATGAAACATTTTCTTAAAATTATAATATTTGGAGTGAAGAACCAACTGGAATATTTTAAAAGTGATGTATTCACTGCTAAGAGCTAGTGGATTTAAGCTTCAGGCCTGGCTTTACTACTAATTTACTCTGTGGCCTTGAGAAATCTCTTTTCTTCATTGCTGTTTTGTTTTCTCACGTGAAGAATGAGTAGAATGGGCAATATATCTTCTCAGGTTTATCACAGCTCTTGGATTCTGCGATTTCACAAATGGAAGCTTAGTCATTTGGTTTGGCAGAATAGAAAAACACTTGTGCATTCTATTTGTTTAGCATATGGTGCAAATACATTCACCAGTAGATATTTTATTTTGGTCCTATCACTAGGATCTGACAGATGATTATTGTAAGAGTGTTTCCAATATCAAAATGTGCCAATGTCAAAGTGTTTTTCATTGGCCTGGCATTTTGCACGCCATTTAAAAAATTAGGATGAAGACGATGAATCAGCTCCTTTGGAATTAATATCCAGTTCAGTTAAAAAGTAAGAGCCATGGTCTTGAATTAGATACTGGATTGACTCAGCAGCCCCTGGAGGAATTATGTGATGCTGAGGGTGGCAGTTGGGAACTAGGAATGCAGTTATTCATACCATGGTAACGTTAAAATACATCTCAGAATTAGGTGCTGCAGAGGATTTCGGGAGAAAAAGATACCAGTGACTTTTCAAGGCTGCTGGGGTCTTTTTGCTTTTTTTCTGTGTTTGCTTTTGATTTTTGCATTTTAAATATTGAGAAGAAATATGTGGGGCTTTCAGCAACAAAATAGCGATGCCGGGGCTGAAAACACAGAGCCAGAATTGCAAAACCAAAAGAGCTTTGATAATGAATTTACGATGAAGGGTGAGGGAGAAGGTGTGTTTCTCAGGATTATAGATTGGAAAAACGTGTAGATTCCAAAACTGTCAATAGAAATGGGAAATCTGAAAGACAGAACATATTTTTGGACATTTACCTTTAGCCATGTTGAAGTAGGACATTTTGGCCATGTGCAGATGGGAGTACCTAACAGGCACCTGGGCATCAAGTCTACAGTCCAGAGATGGTGGTTATGAATAAATAGCCGTGGCTGAAACCAGGGATATGGAGCGAGGGCAGTGAGCGAGAAGCAACCAGGCTTTTGGGAAGATCTTTGGGAAACATCACATTAAAGTGCCTGGTGGGGAAAGCAGAAGTTCAGCATGGAGATGAAAAAGTAATGATCCCAAAGGTAGAAGAAGAATTAAAGAGAGACTAGTGCTTTTAAAGCCATGGAGAAAATAGCTAATTTTCAGAAGCTGTGTGGGGGTGTGGGTTCAGTTCTAAGAGCTAAGTAATATAAGCAGTGAAAACATGTCAGTAGATTTGGTGACACTAATAAGAGAAATTTCAGCAAAATGATAAGAAACATAAGCTAGAGAGCAGAGGTAGTATACTTTTATTATTATTTTTTTAATTTGGTAGTAAAAGAAGAAGGGACATAGTGGCAGTTTGACAGGGAGTGAAGGTAAAGAAAAATATTCTTTGTTTTGTTATTTGCTTTTAAAAGGGCAGTTGGAGAAACGTAAGTATTTATAGGATGGAGAACTACATGCAAGAATATAAGAGTGCAGTGGTGAATAGCACTTTCATTAACAATGGTGACCATTTGTTCTCTTTTATGACAGAGCAATTTTGAAGGAGCATGATATTAAAGTAATTGAGAAACCAGCTGTCAGTTCCCAATAAAGTAAGTGCAGGAAATTACAGTAAGTTTCCAGGAATTAATCTGAATTTAAAAATTTAGTATGTTTCTCACTGAATTGTCCTGAAGAAGAAATGCTTTAAAGTGTTAAGTAATGTTTAAAAATTTTGCATGAACGTGGGTGGATTGAAAACATCAGCAAGAACTTATGGGGCAGCCAATGGGTACCAGGGGACTTCAGACTAGTAAAACATGAGCAAAGGAACATAGATGTTTGAAGAGTGGCAAGCATTCTAACGAAGGGCAGTGATCGGGAGTGAGGGCTAATCAGGAGGCAAAGTATGGAGAGGGCAGATATAGAGGACTTTGAATTGGATACTTGGGTGCAAATATACCTACTGGATTAATTTTTATCTTTTGGATCACTCTCTTGGTTGAGTTTTCATGAGGTGAACTGCTTGCTTATCAGAATCACAGTTTCAGCAGAAATATATGCAAGTCCCTCAGTGTACGTTGGAGATCGGTTCCAGAACAAAACCAGCACTTCCGCAAGCCCCTCTCCCCACCCTTGAGCATGCCAGTATCTCCTGCATATTCAAGTCCCACAGTTGGCCTGGGAGGAGCTTGCCCATATGAAGACTGCATCCCGTGAATACTTTATTTTCCATCTGAGTTTGGTTGAAAGAAATCCGCTCATAAGTGGATCTGTTCAATTCAAACCCATGTTGTTCAGGGATCAACTATATGTGTGTGTGTGTGTGTGTGTGTGTGTGTGTGTGTGTGTGTCCAGCAACATTACAGATGCTGTAGTGCTGCTGGGTGCTGTCTGGAATATAAAATGAAAGCTGTCTCTGGTCTATAAAGAAGTGCGATATGTAAGTTTGCAAAGACAGAAATTTTGCTTCTGCTTTTAGTACTTTCTCATTTCCTAACACACCTCTAGAGTGAGCTTGTCTTATTTTTACAAAAGAAAGAAATAATACTCTGGAGTCTCTAAACTAAAAAAACATACATCCTGGGGGTGTCACTAGTCAGATCCATCTTTAATTACTTCTATTTTAAAAATTTACCCTGAGAATCTAAGTGTTTTTCTTTTTTAAGCTATCGCTTCTAACTAGTTTTTCTAAGATTTTGGAAGAACTGATTAAGACAGACATGTTAATCCAAACAAATAATTTTACTGAAGAGAAATAGAAAATTATGTAGTCAGTATCCTTGAAGTTTAAAGGTATTTTAATGAGAAACATTGTTTATTATTGTTTTTCTTGATTGACAGGTTTTCCCCGCAGAGGATAATTGCTATCATCGCAGGAATTGCATAAAATTTGAAACTTGAAGCTATTCTGAGCTATTTTAATAATGTACTCTTTTGTCAAAATGAATTTAAAAATAGTTGAGAAATGATATAAAAACCCAAGTTTTAAAAACACACTTCGATTTATTCATCTAATTGTATTTTTATCGGCAAAAATGTCCAGATATATAAAACATTTCATTATATATTTGAAATAAGGCTTACATACTAAAATCATCATCTCTTGCTATTTTGGGGACCCTGGGACATGCAGATTATTGCCTGAGCACTTTCTTTTTATTTTGGTGAAATGCATCATTTGTTTTTTTTCCCCAACTTTTATTTTAGGCTTAGTGGGTACATGTGAAGGTTTGTTACACGGGTAAATTGTGTGTCATTGAGATTTGGTGTGAGAATAATCCCACGACCCAGGTATTGAGCACAGTACCTGATAGGTAGTTTTCCAAGTGTTACCCCTTCCCACACTCCATCTCTGGCAGTCTCCAGTGTCTGTTGTTCCCATCTTTGTGTCCATGTGTACCCAATGTTTAGCTCCCACTTCTAAGTGAGAACATGTGGTAGTTAGCTCAGGACAAAAGCCTCCAGTTATATCTATGTCTGCAAAGAACATGATTTTATTCCTTTTATAGCTGTATAGTATTCCGTGGTGTATATACACCACATTTTCTTTACCCAGTCCACCATTGATGAGTATCTGGTTTGATTCCAGATCTTTGATATTGTGAATAGTGCTGTGATGAAGAGATGAGTACATGTGTCTTTTCAATAGAATGATTTATATTCCTTTGTGTATATACCCAATTACTTTGTATATATGGTGAAATATAGGGGTCTGGTTTCTTTCTTCTACATATGGCTACTCAGTTATCCTGCACCATTTATTGAATACAAAGTCGTTTACTCATTGCTTGCTGTTTTTGACTTTGTTGAAGACCAGAGGTGGTAGATGTACAGCTTTATTTCTGGGTTCTCTATTGTGTTCCATTGGTCTATGTGTCTGTTTTTCTACCAGTATCATCCTGTTTTGATTACTGTGGCCTTGTAATAGAGTTTGGAGTTGGGTAATATAATGCCTCCAGCTTTGTTGTTTTTGCTTAGAATTGCTCTGGCTATTCAGGCTCTTTTTTGGTTCCATATGAATTTTATAATAGTTTTTTCTAATTGTGTGAAAAATGACATTGATAATTTGATAGTAGCATTAAATCTATAGACTGCTTTGGGCAGTATGGCCATTTTAATGATATTGATTCTTTCAATCCATGAACACAGGATGATTTTCACATTTGTTTGTGTCACCTATGATTTCTTTCAGCAGTAATATGTAGTTCTTCTTGTAGAGATCTTTCACCTCCTCGGTTATATGTACTCCTAAGATGGATGTGTGTGTGTGTGTGTGTGTGTGTGTGTGTGTGTGTGTGTGTTGTGTTCTTTATTTGGTTCTCACCTTGAGTGTTATTGGTGTATAGAAACGCTACTGATTTTTATACATTGATTTTATATCCTAAAACTTTATTAAAGTTGTTTATCAGCTCTAGGAGACTTTTTGTGGAGTCTTTAGAATTTTCTAGGTATAGAATCATATCATCAGTGAAGAAAAATAGCTTGACTTCTTTTTATTTTTTACTATCTGGAGGCCTTTTCTTTCTTTCTCTTGCCCGATTGCTTTGGTTAGGTCCAGTACCAGAGGAGTAGTGAGAGTGGGCATCCTTGTCTTGTTCCAGTTCTTAAGGGGAATGCTTCCAGCTTTTGTTCTTTAAGTATAATGTTGACTGTGGCTTTGTCAGAGATGGCCCTTGTTATTTTGAGGTATGTTCCTTTGATGCCTAGTTTGTTGAAAGTTTTTATCAGGAAGTGATGTTGGATTTTATGGAAAACTTTGTCTGTATCTATGTGATGATAGTATGATTTTTGTTTTTAATTCTGTTTATGCAGTGAATCACATTAGTTGATTTGTATATGTTCAACCAGCCCTGCATCTTAAAATTAAAGCCTACTTGATAGCAGTGAATCAACTTTTTGATGTGCTGTTGGATTCAGTTTGCTAATATTTTGTTGGGGTTTTTTTTGCATGTATGTTCATCAGCAATATCGGCATGTAATTTGTTGTTGTTGTGTGTTTGCCAGATTTTGGTATCAGAGTATTGCTGGCTACACAGAAAGAGTTAGGGGAGAGTCCCTTCTCCTTTATTTTTTGGAGCAGTTTCAGCAGGATTGGCACCAGCGCTTCATTGTACCTCTGAGAGAATGGCCAAGCACTTTTAATGAGAGTGGCCCAGAATTCAGCACAAGCTGCTTTCTCTGTCTACACACTCTCCCGTGTTAGCTGATCTTTACTTTCTGATGGTCACTCTGAAGACCCTCAAATGTCTATCTCTTGCCCTGATATTGCCAATAACTCCAACTTAACACTCAACTATTTTCTTGACTTCTCCATTTGAATGACTAAAGGACATCCAGCATCATCACCACTTCCTAGCTCCAGCCCATTGTTCCCCTCCTTAGTCTGCCCCTTCCATACACTAGGAGCTTCCATACACCCAGGAACTCAAGCCAAAATCATTGCAGTTATTCCTGATTTCGTTCTTTTCTTCACGTAATTCATTAACGTATGCTGTTTAACATACATGTACAATTTTGTAGCCTACTTTTTATATACAGTTACATTGTTGGCCTTAATTTCCATATGTTTAATTATTTCTTGAAAATCTGGTTTATGAAGGATGCATGAGTCTTCATGATGTAGATGTCCAAAGTTTATTTCATCATTCCTATACTGCTGGGCATGTAAATTCTCTCTTAAGTCTTGCCATCACCGGTTGTTAAGTATATTGAATACTTATCTGATGCTCACTGTTTGTAGGCACTGTTCTAGCATTTTAAAAGTGATAGCACCCTTAATCCTTGAATCTATGAGGTAAATACAATTATTATCTCTATTTTGCAGATAAGGAACCTGAGGCAGAGAAAGACTAAACTAACTCAAAACTACATAGCTGGAAAGGGGAGGCTATGGGGTTCAAACCAGTGGTCTGACTCCAGACCCAGGTTCTAAATTGAACTAGTCTGTTTGCTTAGATATACCATTTTGTACCACAACCATATTTTATACCAGTCTGCATGCAACTCTGGTCATTTCTTTAAAATATATCCTTAGAAGTGGATCAATAGTCATACATTTTAAATGCTTTGAGTAGAACACATTACGAAATTATCCTCCAGAAAGATTGTACAACTTTATCAATTTATACTACCCCTGTCAGTTGCTGAGTGTCCTCTGGGTGTAATAATTTCAAAGCTCTTGAGCAATTTACTCGGAATAAATGGTCTAATAGTTATAGTTGCATCTCTTTGATTACCAGAGAAGCTTATTTTTCTCATGTGTATGCTAACAGTTGTACCTTTACATATGGCTTTTGCAAACTTTGCTACTGGAATTTTCATTTTTTCATATCATGTTACAGAAACTCATTACTTATTGAGATTAATACTTGAGTTTGTCAAATACGTTGCTTGCCTTTTTAAAAACACAATTGTCATTTGGTTTTTAAATTATGTTTATGTTATTTACTGAAGTATAGACATTTTAAAATTGGTTTCTGCAGTTGCATGATATTAAATAGTCATATAAACAATCACCTATATTTCACTATAAATTACTTTTCATAGTATTAATTATTGGAAGTCTCACTCTGCTTACCTAATTCTTACATATTGTAATTATTTGAGCAAGTAAAATAAAGTCAATGATCTTAATTTTTACTCTGTAGAATTCTACTTACAACATAAGTTCTAATTTGGAGTACATTTAAATACAAGTAAATTTGTAAAAACTTTTTCTTTAATACTTTCAGGATCCAAGATGTTGATAAATGTATGGAGTAAGTCTAAAGCCTGCACTCCATACGGTATTTACTGAATATACTCTAAATTAATGCTGCATTATTTGGCAATTCACTTCAAGTTTAGCCTTCAAGTTGTTTACTAAAAGTTCCTCATTTTTTTTTTGTTTGTTTTGAAACAGGGTCTCATCTGTTACCCCGGCTGGAGTGCAAGGGTGCGATCATAGCTCACTGCTGCCTCGAACTCCTGGGCTACAGTGATCTCCTACCCCAACCTCACAAATAGCTGGGACTGCAGGTGCTTGCCACCACATCCAAGTAATTTTTTAAATATTTTGTAGAGATGGGGGACTCGTTTCTTTTACCCAGGCTGGCCTTGAACTCCTGGGCTCAAGTGATTCTTCTACCTCGACCTCCCAAAGTGCTACAAGTACAGGTGTGAGCCACTGCACTTCAGTTTCATGTTTCACTTTTCTTGGTTTCTGTTTCTTCCACACAACCTTCATGGATGTTGAGTCACCTGGCTGCTGTGATGACTGACTCTTTTCTCAACCGACATTCTGTGTCATGCTTTTCCCCCAATCCACCAAAGAAACCTAATTCATTGTCTTCAAGAGGTTTGATAAAGTTTAGTAGAAATTTCATTTGACTGAAAGTAAAAATGTTTCCTCTGGGTCTGCTGGATTTCCTAAGGTGCCCCAGGAAATGCTGCACAGGAGAGGCTACCCAGATAGGCTTGGGGCTTCCCACTCTGCTTCACTCAGTTGCCTGGCTTTATCTGTTTTCTTTAGATCTGGATTAAGAAGCAAGCCTCCCCAGGAGGTCCCTTCTGCACTCACCTAAGGGGGATGGGCACGAAAATCCCTGAAAATATGTTAAAATGGAAGAAACAGAACTTATCCAAGGGTCTCTCTCACAGTGTGTTACTGGCTGAAATTGGCAGGAAGAAGCCCTGAATGGTGGTGGCTGAGAGCTGCCTCTCACTGCCCTCCACAGCCTGCTGCTTGCTCAGGTAACTCTTGATGCTGAAACTGCTTCCTAAAGTGAGTGGGTCCAGAGGAATATAGGGCCTTTATTTTGCTCAGAGGCTGGATGACTTCTGCCATTAGCAGAAGTCATCTATCTTTTCTGTAGATAGCATTCAGCTCTTCCTTAAATACTGTTAAATAAATATTCAAATAATTAATTCAGTACCCACTGTACAATGGGTGCAGTGGGTACTGAACTAAGAGCCTGAACTAAGATTCCTGTGGGTCTGGGTTCAATCCTGGTTTTATGTATTCAGGTTCCACACTGAAGTGTGTAGAAATAAAGGGACATTGTTCATTTCTTTTTACTCTTTTTTGCTCTACACTTCTCCAAGAAATGTGGGATTATGTGAAAAGACCAAATCTATGTCTGATTGGTGTGCCTGAAAGTGATGGGGAAAATGGAACAATGTTGGAAAACACTCTGCAGGATATCATCCAGGAGAAATTCCCCAACCCAGTAAGGCAGGCCAACATTCAAATTCAGGAAATACAGAGAATGCCACAAAGATACTCATTGAGAAGAGCAACTCCAAGACATATAATTGTCAGATTCACCAAAGTTGAAATGAAGGAAAAAATGTTAAAAGCAGCCAGAGAGAAAGGTCGGGTTACTCACAAAGGGAAGCCCATCAGACTAACAGCAGATCTCTTGGCAGAAACTCTCCAAGCCAGAGGAGAGTAGGGGCCAATATTCAACATTCTTAAAGAAAAGAATTTTCAATGCAGAATTTCATATCCAGCCAAACTAAGTTTCATAAGTGAAGGATAAATAAAATCCTTTACAGACAAGCAAATGCTTAGAGATTTTGTCACCACCAGGCCTGCCGTACAAGAGATCCTGAAGGAAGCACTAAACACGGAAAGGAACAACAGGCACCAGCCATTGCAAAAACATGTCAAAATGTAAAGTCCATCGATGCTAGGAAGAAACTGCATCAACTAACGAGCAAAATAACCAGCTAATATCATAATGACATGATCAAGTTCACACAGAACAATATTAACCTTAAATGTAAATGGACTAAATGGTCCAATTAAAAGATACAGACTTGCAAATTGTGTAAAGAGTCAAGACCCATCAGTTTGCTGTATTCAGGAGAACTATCTCACATGCAGAGACACACAGAGGCTCAAAATAAAGGGATAGAGGAAGATCTACCAAGCAAATGGAAAACAAAGAAAAGCAGGAGTTGCAATCCTAGTCTCTGATAAAACAGATTTTTAAACCATCAAAGATCAAGAGAGACAAAGAAGGCCATTACATAATGGTAAAGGGATCAATTCATCAGGAAGAAATAACTATCCTAAATATATATACACCCAATACAGGAGCACCCAGAGTCATAAAACAAGTCCTTAGAGACTTACAAAGACACTTAGACTCCCATACAATAATGGGAGACTTTAACACCCCACTATCAACATTAGACAGATCAATGAGATAGAAAGTTAACAAGGATAACCAGGAATTGAACTCAACTCTGCACCAAGCGGACCTAAAAGACATCTACAGAACTCTCCACCCCAAATCAACGGAGTGTACATTCTTCTCAGCACCACATTGCACTTATTCCAAAACTGACCACATAGTTGAAAGTAAAGCACTCCTCAGCAAATGTACAAGAACAGAAATTATAACAAACTGTCTCTCAGACCACAGTGCAATCAAACTAGAACTCAGGACTAAAAAACTCAATCAAAACTGCTCAACTACATGGAAACTGAACAACCTGCTCCTGAATGACTACTGGGTACATCACGAAATGAAGGCAGAAATAAAGATGTTCTTTGAAACCAATGAGAACAAAGATACAACACACCAGAATCTCTAGGACACACTTAAAGCAGTGTGTAGAGGGAAATTTATAGCACTAAATGTCCACAAGAGAAAGCAGCAAAGATCTAAAATTGACACTCTAACATCACAATTAAAAGAACTAGAGAAGCAAGAGCAAACACATTCAAAAGCGAGCAGAAGGCAAGAAATAACTAAGATCAGAGCAGAACTGAAGGAGATAGAGACACAAAAAACCCTCCAAAAAATAAATGAATCCAGAAGCTGGTTTTTTGAAAAGATCAACAAAATTGATAGCCCTCTAGCAAGACTAATAAAGAAGAAAAGAGAGAAGAATCAAATAGACGCAATAAAAAATGATAATGGGGATATCACCACCGACCCCACAGAAATACAAACTACCATCAGAGAATACTATAAACACCTCTACGGAAATAAACTAGAAAACCTAGAAGAAATGGATAATTTCCTGGACACTTACACTCTCACAAGACTAAATCAGGAAGAAGTTGAATCCCTGAATAGATCAATAGCAGGCTCTGAAATCGAGGCAATAATTAATAGCCTACCAACCAAAAAAAGTCCGGGACCAGATGGATTCACAGCCGAATTCTACCAGAGGTACAAGGAGGAGTTGGTACCATTCCTTCTGAAACTATTCAAGAGAATCCTCCCTAACTCATTTTACGAGGCCAACATCATCCTGATACCAAAGCCTGACAGAGATACAACAACAAAAAAGAGAATTTTAGACCAATATCCCTGATGAACATCAATGCAAAAATCCTCAATAAAATACAGGTAAACTGAATCCAGCAGCACATCAAAAAGCTTATCCACCATGATTAAGTGGGCTTCATCCCTGGGATGCAAGGCTGGTTCAACATATGCAAATCAATAAACATAATCCAGCATACAAACAGAACCAAAGACAAAAACCACATGATTATCTCAATAGATGCAGAAAAGGCCTTTGACAAAATTCAACAGCTCTTCATGCTAAAAACTCTCAATAAATTCGGTATTGATGGAATGAATCCCAAAATAATAAGAGCTATTTATGACAAACCCACAGCCAATATCATACTGAATGGGCAAAACTGGAAGCATTCCCTTTGAAAACTGGCACAAGACAGGTATGCCCTCTTTCACCACTCCTATTCAACATAGTGTTGGAAGTTCTGGGTGGGGCAATCAGGCAAGAGAAAGAAATAAAGGGTATTCAGTTAGAAAAAGAAGAAGTCAAATTGTCCCCGTTTGCATATGACATGGTTGTATATTTAGAAAACCCCATCATCTCAGCCCAAAATCTCCTTAAGCTGATAAGCAACTTCAGCAGTCTCAGGATACAAAATCAATGTGCAAAAATCACAAGCATTCTTATACACCGGTAACAGACAAACAGAGAGCCAAATTATGAATGAACTCCCATTCACAATAGCTTCAGAGAGAATAAAATACCTAGGAATCCAACTTACAAGGGATGTAAAGGACCTCTTCAAGGAGAAGTACAAACCACTGCTCAGTGAAATAAAAGAGGACATAAACAAATGGAAGAACATACCATGCTCATGCATAGGAAGAATCAATATTTTGAAAATGGCCATACTGCCCACGGTAATTTATAGATTCAATGCCATCCCCATTAAGCTACCAAAGACTTTCTTCACAGAATTGGAAAAAACTGCTTTAAAGTTCATATGGAACCAAAAAAGACCCCACATTGCCTAGACGATCCTAAGCCAAAAGAACAAAGCTGGAGGCATCACACTACCTGACTTCAAACTATACTACACACTACAGTAACCAAGACAGCATGGTACTGGCACCAAAACAGAGATATAGACCAATGGAACAGAACAGAGTCCTCAGAAATAATACCACACATCTACAGCCATCTGATCTTTGACTAATCTGACAAAAACAAGAAATGGGGAAAGGATTCCCTATTTAATAAATGGTGCTGGGAAAATTGGCTAGCCCTAAATAGAAAGCTGAAACTGGATCCTTTCCTTACTCCTTATAGGAAAACTAATTCAAGATGGATTAGAGACTTAAATGTTAGACCTAAAACTAAAAACCCTAGAAGAAAACCTAGATAATAACATTCAGGACATAGGCATGGGCAAGGACTTCATGTCTAAAACACCAAAAGCAACAGCAACAAAAGCCAAAATTGACAAATGGGATCTAATTAAACTAAAGAGCTTCTGCACAGCAAAAGAAACTATCATCAGAGTGAACAGGCAACCTACAGAATGGGAGAACATTTTTGCAATCTACTCATCTGACAAAGTGCTAATATCCAGAACCTATAAAGAACTCAATCAAATTTACAAGAAAAAAACAAACAACCCCATCAAAAAGTGGGCAAAGGATATGAACAGACACTTCTCAAAAGAAGACATTCATATAGCCAACAGACTCATGAAAAAATGCTCATCATCACTCGCCATCAGAGAAATGCAAATCAAAACCACAATGAGATACCATCTCACACCAGTTAGAATGGCAATCATTAAAAAAATCAGGAAACAACAGGTGCTGGAGAGGATGTGGAGAAATAGGAACACTTGTACACTGTTGGTGGGAATGTAAACTAGTTCAACCATTGTGGAAAACAGTGTGGCGATTCCTCAAGGATCTAGAACTAGAAATACCATTTGACCCAGCCATCCCATTACTGGGGATATACCCAAAGGATTATAAGTCATGCTGCTATAAAGACACATGCACACGTATGTTTATTGCAACACTATTCACAATAGCAAAGACTTGGAATCAACCCAAATGTCCATCAGTGACAGACTGGATTAAGAAAATGTGGCACATATACACCATGGAATACTATGCAGCCATAAAAAAGGATGAGTTCATGTCCTTTGTAGGGACATGGATGCAGCTGGAAATCATCATTCTCAGCAAACTATCACAAGGACAGAAAACCAAATACTGCATGTTCTCACTCATAGGTGGGAACTGAACAATGAGATCACTTGGACACAGGAAGGGGAACATCACACACCGGGTCCTGTTGTGGGGAGGGAGTAGTGGGGAGGGATAGCATTAGGAGATATACCTGATGTAAATGATGAGTTAATGGGTGCAGCACGCCAACATGGCACAGGTATACATATGTAACAAACCTGCACGATGTGCACAGGTACCCTAGAGCTTAAAGTATAAAAAAAAAAAAAGAAATAAAGGGACATCGTGTCTGCAATTCATTCTCAAGATTTTCCATAAAAAATTTATATACGTACATTTACACAGATGCATATATATGCTGAGAAAAGGATAAAGCAAATGTGGAAAAATGTTAAAATTTGAGGAGTTTGTCCAGGTGCGGTGGCTCACGCCTGTAATCCTAGCACTTTGGAAGGCCAAGTGGGTGGGTAACGAATTTGAGACCAGCCTGGCCAACATAATGAAACCCCTTCTCCACTAAAAATACAAAAAAATTAGCTGGGTGTGGTGGAGTGCGCCTGTAGTCCCAGCTGCTTGGGAGTCTGAGGCAGGAGAATTGCTTGAACCGGGGAGGCCGAGGTTGCTGTGAGCCAAAATTGCACCACTGTACTCCAGCCTGGGTGACAGAACAAGACTCTGTCTCAAAAAAAAAAAAAAAAAAATTAAGGAGTCTGGGGATCCTTTGCACTCTTCTTGCAATTTTTCAGTAAGTCTAAAATTAAAGAAGTAATAATTTTGAAACTTGATTTTTAAAGAAGAAAACACTACAGGCTCCTTGAAAACTTGGTAACTACTTGCACTAGATAATTTAAAATGTCCTTTCAAAGTTCTATAATTATTATGTTATATAGTATGTAGAATTATTATATTATATATGATTATTCTAATAAAATATATATTACATCATTATAATTAGGATATAATATATAATTATTATAATTATAATATATTATAATATTAATATGTTTTTTGATCATGTGAGTCTAGATTCTTCCATAGAACAACTTACCAACTGTGGTGTTTGTCAAATAGGGCTCAGGTATATTTGAAAAAATCATATACGAATTGTCTGAGATATCATTTTGTCATTGTTCCCTCTGGATTGCGTTAGCATAGAAGACTCACAGAGCAGCTATAAAACATCTCAGTTTTGCAATATCATATGAGGAATGCTGAAGGCTGCTTGAGGGCTTTATGTGCTTATTTACAAATTTAAGGCAAATACGACACATTTTTAAATACTGTCATTCATCAATTAAAGTGCATGCTAGAAATAAAGGTATAATTTGTTTGGAGGATGATAGCTGGCAGTCTTCAAATAATCAATACGAAAAGATCCTGACAGTAACTCTGAATAGAAGAAATATGAATGGTCAAGGTAATGTTAATGAAGTATGAAACCAAAAGATGTTTTCTGAAAAGTCAAAAATTAAATTCTAGTAAATGGAGAAAAGCAGTAGAAGGTTTTTGTAGAACTAATTTAGCTTTTTTTTTTTTTTTTGAAACAGAGTCACACTCTGTTACCCCAACTGGATTGCAGTTGTGGGATCATAGCTAATTTCAGCCTTAAACTCCTGAGCTCAAGTAATCCTTCTGCCTCAGCCTCTTGAGGAGCTGGGACTACAGACATGCACCACCATGCTCAGCTAATTTTTAAATTTTTTGTAGAGATGGGATCTCACTATGTCGCCTAGGCTGCTCTTGAACTCCTGGCCTTAAGAAATTCTCCTCCCTCAGCCTCTCAAAGTGCTGTGATTATTGGCATGAGCCACAATGCCTGGCCTAATTTAACCTTTAATTAAAAAAAAAAAAGGTCGGGTACTGACAAGTCCCATTCCTACCACTCATGTGAAGGACCTCTATCAAGATAATGTCTCAGCTCTTGGGTTTTGGAGATTGGCTTCCAATTCCACTATCCTACTCCTCATTTCCTTTCTTTTAAATAATGAGGTTTAAAAAATGCTGTGAAGGTTAGTATATGAGAATATTTTTTCAGAATAGCAAATTAGAAAAAGAAATAAAATTATATTGTTTGGTAGGAGACTTTAATTAGAAACACATAAGCACAGTTTTTATATTTGATACTGATATGGTTCGTCTCTGTCCCCACCCAAATCTCATCTTGAATTGCAGCTCCCATAATTCCCATGTGTTGTGGGAGGGACCCAATGGGAGATAATTGAATCATGGTGGTGGTTTCCCCCATACTCTTCCTGTGGTGGTGGAGAAGCCTCACGAGAGCTGATATATTTATAAGGGATTTCCCCTTTTGCTTGGCTCTCATTTTCTCTTGCCTGCCACCATATAAGTTGTGCCTTTTGCCTTCCATCATGATTGTGAAGCCTCCCTAGCCACGTGGAACTGTGAGTTCATTAAATCTCTTTTTCTTTATAAATTACCAAGTCTCGGGTATTTCTTTATCAGCAGCATGTAAACAGACTAATACAGATACCTTTTGAAATACTATTGAAGATGCCTTCAGGGGACTTCTGAGCCAGACTTCCTGGACCGTGGTTCCTGTTCCACATGCCTATCATATTTCTAGCTGCTCCAAACTGCTCTTCACTAAGACTTCTTACATTAACTGTGAAATAAGTGCAGTTTCCCACTGCAGAAATGACTATAACTCATCATTTGATGCTTGAGAACAAACAGGGGTACTGAAATATGCATACAACACCCTGAATATTTTCCAAGTCTGAGACTGTCCCTCAATAAAAATATTATGTGGACATCTTGAATTCAGGAAACTTTGCTACCACTGACATACTGAGATCAAAGAAACCACACGTCTAAACACTAGAAGTTCATTACAGTGAATACCAAACCAATCACAACTGGATATGAAAAGGTTGGCTACTAATTTTGGTCAGGATGAAATAAGTTAAAGAAGTAAGAATAACCTGGAGTTGGGTCCCTCCAGAGTTATGAACAGGTTACAGGTTACAAAGCAATAATAACTGAATTGCTACAAGTTCCTCAGATTCTCTTGTGATTATATGTAAAGACATTTAAGTTTGGGATGATTTTATAAAACTATTCTTAAAATTAAACTTTAATGAGAATATTATATTAAAATATAATCTATTTTCCCTCTTTAAATTATACTTTCATTTGCATGCTGATGTGGAGAACTGGTTTTGAAAAGGAATTAAGTCCTTATTCCTTGATGATTTTGGTCACTGCTTCTGGGTAGCTATTTTGCTCATGAATTCCTTGTCGTAGTCCATCACCTCTATGGTTTACTTCTATTTCTTCTGTGAGTAATAATTTCCCTTCAGGAATGTGCAACTCTGGACATACAAGTTTCTTCCACCCATCCTAGAAATATGTGCCAGGCCAGAAAGACAGGGGATTTGGAAATTAAGAAAAGTAACTATAGGACACTTGTGAGAGATTACAGTTAGTTTTCATAGTGACCCTGAGATTTCCTTTAGGTTTAGAGTCCTGGATACTTTCCAAAAATGTTTTATTTTAAGTTTGAAATTGACAAATAAAATTGAATATACTTATTGTATACAACAAGCTATTTTGAAATATACAATCTGGAATGGCTAAATTGAACTAATGAACATATGCATTAACTCACATAGTTATCATTTTTTTTGGTTGAGAACACTTAAAATCAATTCTTTTGGCATTTTTCAAGAATACAACGTATTGCTACTAGCTATAGTCACCATGTTCTGCCATAGACCTCTTAAACTTATCCCTTCCATATAAATGAAATTTTGTATCCTTTGACTAATATCTTCTCAACCTTCCCGAATCCATTATCTCAGTCCCTGGCAACGACCATTCTATTCTCGACTTTTATGAGTTCAACTTTTTAAATTCAAGTTTTCATTTTTGTGGAAATTTCAATTATTACAAACTATTGGGAGCAAATGAATCTTCCAATGCACCTCTTACTTGTGTATAGGTTTTTCCCATTTTGGAAGGAATAGGGTGAATCATAAAGGCGGGATGAATCAGCTTAACCACACTGATACCATCTGACACTATAAAGGGACTACAAATTTAAAGTTAGCATTCTAATTGTAGCTCTGAAATCCAGACTCCCAACATATACTCTTTGCCTTTCACTACACAAGTTTTAGTGCCTCAACTTTAGTGAGTTCTCCTGAGAGACTTTTTATTAGGGTCTGTTCAAATGACAACTTTGACCAAAGTGTGTCTGCTGGTAGCTCTTCCTCTCCATTTTACAATTTACAGCTGTGTAACTAGAGATCTGTATCCGCAAATGCCTGAATTTTCCAACTCATCTCAGAACTGAATTTGCAAAGACAATATCACTTAAAATTTTGCCACTTAATTCTTTGTGTTTTCCCCAAAGAATCCTAGCCAGCAACTAATTTTCTGCACAAGGTATCAAAAGCACTAAAAGTAGCAGAATCATAAACCTTTGCCTAAACAAAGGGATTGACTTAAATCTATTGAATGGACTCTGCATTTCTTGTGCAGTGTGAAAATGTTTAACATCCTCTGTCTGCCAGTTCTGGTTCTTTAGTTCTGCTCATTATATATAAAAAGCCTCCCTATCCCATATTCAGCTTCCTTTTTTGTTTCTTTTAACAGAAATGCTGGCATGCAACTTACCTCCAGGAATAGCTCAGAGCTGATGCTCTCAATTTAGTCATGCGAATTACATTTTTCTCCTCGTTGGAAACACTCTCCCCCAATCTCTGTAATCATGACCCCATTAGAGCTAGGTGATTTCAATCAAAACGAAACATACAGCTTTCGCTAACCTATGGGAAGGAACACATTCTACAATAGTGTCTAATGACATTCCAAGCTAAAAGAAGTATATTGTTTATCTGGAAGAATATCTTTTCCCTTGGAAAAGAAAGTTTCGTATGTAAGGCTCAGCTTCGATATATTAAATTGTACGCCTGTTTATTTTTTAGGTTGAAAAGTTTTTATCAAGGTTTTCCAATAATGACTGTAACATATAAGAACGATGGAACATTTATAGACACTTTTCATATTAGAAAATATCTACTAGCAGGTGATGTAAAATATACTGAAAAGAATACAAGAGAGTTGTTGAATGGCTTTTTACTTCTCATCATATAATTCTACTTCTGAATCTTTTTCTTAGTCATTTTTGAATATATAAACATTTTTTCTATTAGATAACTTTACCTGCTAAAATGAGCAAAATGGGGGTAGAAACATTAGCTCTGCATGCTATTTTGTTAACAGTCCATATAAAACAGTTACGTATTTTCAAAGGAATATTTTCTCTACTTGGTATTTAATGAATTATGAAACTTTTGGTCCTAAACATGGGTACCTATGCCCATTTCCCTGCTTTATCACACAACATCCCAAGAATTCTGTATACTTACAGAAGCACAGTTATCACACAACATCCCAAGAATTCTGTATACTTACAGAAGCACAGTTTTCAGACTTGTCTTCTATAAAACCAATTTGGCAAGGCATCCTCTGATTCTGCAACCAGTAGTCTGTTGACTCCAGTAGGCTGTTGCTGCGAAGAACCTGGGGGAACCAGAAAAACTCAGTGCTTATTCGGCAATGCTTTCTATCTAAGCTCTCTTTTTTTTCTTATAAAAAAACCTGTAGGTGTTTTCTTTTCCTCAGAGCTTCTGGGTGTTAGAAAAAAAAAACTTGCAGGATGATAGCACCTCTAAAATGGATAAAATATCCAACCTAGAATTAGCTGGAGAGAAATACATTAATGTTAACATGGATGTTCTCTCATCAAATTCAACACCTGGGAATGTCAATTGTGTAGCTTTTGCATAGTTTGCAATCAAATGATTGTTTTTGGGGGTATGGTTCTATGGGTGATAGGGGTCAAATTTCGTTTAGTGCTAATGTTCTTTCACACTCCATAAATATTTTCAATTAACAAAATGTGGGTTTTTTTTCCTTTGATGTAATATTGATTCTTCACTTATTTAGTTCTGCTAACATCGCTTTGACTAGTGTACAATTTTTCTAGAACGCCTAAGGTACTATGTTAAGTTTAAAAGTTGTTAGAGATAACTAAGAAACAAATTGCATTAAATACCATTTGCTATTTTGAAATAGGATGGTATGGCAAAAATAATTGGAACACATAATTAACAAAACCAAATATGACTTACAAATATCTTAATTCTGGGCTTGGATTCTTAAAGCAAGGAAGAACAAGCATATTTTGGAGCTGAGATATTTTGAAGATGAAATATTATAAATAACTGCTAATGTCTTTAAATTATCCAATTATTGGTGGGGCACGGTGTCTCACACCTGTAATCCCAGCACTTTGGGAGGCCAAGGCGGGTGGATCACCTGAGGTCAGGAGTTCAAGACCAGCCTGGCTAACATGGTGAGACCTCGTTTCTATTAACCATACAAAAAGTTAGCCAGGTGTGGGGGCGTGCCCCTGTAATCCCAGCTACTGGAGAGACTGAGGCAGGAGAACCACTCGAACCCGGTAAGTGGAGGTTGCAGTGAGCTGAGATCGCACCATTGCACTCCAGCCTGGGCAACAAGAGTGAAACTCTGTCTCAGGAAAAAAAAAAAAAAAAAAAAAAGCCAAATATTGTATAACATTTTCTTTATCTTTTTAAAGATTCCCAGTGCTCTTCTGGTACCCTCTACCCTCTATTTTATTAGGGGATATGTCTGGTAATACTTGACTACTGCTTTCACTTGAGCAATGTAACAGATTTAAACACTAAAATAGGTTGGTACTTCAATTACATTTCATTCGTACAACAAAAGATTGTCTTCTCTTTTTCTGTGAAGATAGAAATACATTACTTTTGGTCTCTGAATACAGTTAAGTAAATCTAATTCTGACACATTTTGCATGAGTAATATTAGTTATCTAAAATAATGAAAATGTATTAATGATAAATGTTATTATAATTTATAATAATATACAATTATATATTAAAATAATATCATTTATCATACTAAGGATGAATTTTCATTAATAAATTTTCATCATTCTTTCCCAGAACAGTACAAAAAGACCCTTTGTGGATGAGCAAGTAGTTAAATGATAAACTTGGATTATTACTGCAGACCGACATTGGCTAGGGAGCTTCTCAGTTCTCTTAAATATTTTACCTAAACTGGTTCTTAAAGGGTGGGCTGGGACCTCTCAGGGTCTCTGAAATCTTTCAGAGAGTGCAGCAGTCAGACTACTTCGATAATAATACTAAGATGTTATTTGTTCTTTTTGCTCTCGTTGTCTTGTATATATTCCGTGGAGTTTTCCAGAGGCTACGTGATGTGTGATAGCACAACAGACTGCATGCAGAGGCAGCTAGGACAGCTCAACTGTCTTGTATCAAGTCAGACATTAAGGAGATTTGCAAACATGTGAGCCGAAATTACTCTTTTCGCTAAAGGGTTTTGTTTGGTTTTGGAAAACAAATATTTTTCATAAAAGTATGCTATATAAGATAGTGTGTTTATTATTATTTTAAAATTATTTTGTCAAATAATAAATTCTTATTTAATTTAAATTCTGTTTTATTATTAGAAAATAAAACAAAAACTTTTCTTAGCTTTAATTTGTAACATGGAAATTAGCAATAAGTATAATCTATATAAACAAGAGTTTCTTGAGGTCCCTAATATTTTTCTTAGAGTGCAAAAGAATTTTGAGTTAAAAAAACATTGAGAACCATTGACCCAGATGAACTTTATTTAAAGCAGAAAAAGGCTCTAACTCCACATTCCCTTTATGCCATTCAAATGCCTTTCCCTTTTATTTCCAGCATGGAATAGAGTTTAAGAGCAGCAACATTAGTGGTCTAACTGGGTTGCAATACTAAGTTGGTCGTTAGTAGAAGGATGACCTCAAAGAGATGACTTAAACCCTGAGTTTCAGTCCATAACTGTGAATATGGATACTACTCATCTGGTGGGATCACTGAGGGTATTCAGTGAGATGATATATGTGAAACACTGTGCCATGGAAATGGTAAGTTATTCTCTCAGAACTTGGTTTTTACTGTTACTATTTGAAGGTGGCTGAAAAGGATAATAGAACTTTGGATGCCTTCTGTCTGAAATGAGAGGACTGAAAATATTTCAGATGTGTGATGGCAGATTTTCTTTAGCAAGTATTCTGGTCTAAGGTGTAATTTTAGCTATGCATTTTGTAGTATTAATAGTTACAGCTACTATTTTTGTATGCTTAGAATATGTTGAAGTTGTGCTAAAATTTTCACACATATATATATATATTTTTACTTTTTCACTTAATCTTTTTTTGCAATGCTATGAGGTAGGAATTATTTGAAGGATACAAATCTTTACAGAAATTTTCAGGTTGAAAATCAAGACCTTGAGCCTCAGAGAGATTTGAATTTCTGCCCCAAGTTGTTCAGAGCCTGACTTTGGATGTGAAATTCCTGAACAGGGCTGTCTTATATACTCATACAAATGGGTATGATTTGGGGTATGTTTCCAAAAACTTATCTGCATCTATTTTTTTTGTAAATAAAACTACATTTTCTTATGGACTTCCATTTTAAAGTTAGTTTTCTATGAATGAAATTCTGAGGTGACAATTTTCTTGAAAGACAGGAAACTTTTTGTGATGTAAATTACATACTGTAGTTAATCTACTTGGCAAGTATTATCAGTATTTTAATGTTTCAAAGGAAAGCATGCTTTTACACCTAATTGAGTTATCTTTAAGCCAACCGATGTTATCATGCTTCTGCTCCTTGCCTTTCTGTGATCCCTAGATCTTGGAACACCCAACTATAAAGCACTCGTTAACTCTGTGCATAAGAATATTAAAGATTTAAAATACAGGCATCATCACTTCTCGGCCTTTTGGCTAAGATCAAGTGTAAAACACAGGCATCCAATGAGCATACCAGTTCATAATGCCTTACAATGCAGTTTAACAAATATTCTGACTAAGAATCACTTCTCAGTCATTCTAGAGCTCACTACTCAGAATTATATCCTGCACCTTGTCTACATTCTGATATATTTAGGACACATAATACCATGGTTACAACAAAGTATGTCAACAGAGTAAAGCAACTGTCACTTATCAGTATCGGCCTTAGGAAGGGGACAGAGTTCAAACACAATTCACTGGGTAGTTTCAGAAAATTGGTGGGCTGGATGGGTACATTTTCCTGGTGAAACACAGACAGGCAGAAGGGGACTTGCCAAAAGTCATCAGTCTGAAACTGTACGCTGCAAAGACTCCAGAGCTATGAAAGGGGCTGTCTGAAGATGAGGCTAGTTGGGAGAAGAGCTGGCTACCTGTGGGATTTCACCTGCATTTAACTTCTCTAACAGAGAAATGTGCACAGACAGATTAATCTGCCAAGTCCTCGGCAGATATTTCGAAGGTATTAATTCTTTTGAACCTATTTGAAAAATAAATAACTAAAAATATACAAAGACCTTGCTCTGTCCTATCCTAGAAGTGAGGAAAATGTCAAGTGCTTTAGGGATCTGCTCATTCAATGAAAAATTTTAGAAAGATTTCTCATTTGACTCTTCCATTTCCCTGGGATACTGTGGATCTTTCCTAAAGCACATCTTTGCTTTAGAAGAAACAGAAATAGCAAAATAAGGAACTGAAATTTAAAATAAAACCTAAATCTTGCCGTGCTTAAGAAGAAATGTTTGGAGGAGAGCTTCTTTGTTTGGTGAGAACATTTATTCGCCACATAAATGTAACTTTAAAATTTTAATTTTATCATCATTAAAAATTAGTTCATCTAATTATATCAATAATTAAACATTTTTCCATAAATTTCATTAACATTTAGATGATTCATTATTAAATATTTATATTTTTAATTATTGACCCAATAATTAAATTTATTTTTTGAGAACAGTTCTCATTTATTGAGAACTGTCTGGGCTAATGCCCTAACCCACACTATTATCTGAATTAAATCTCTAGGCTTGTGAGGTAAATTCTCAAGGCTAACATAGATAAGGTTCTTAAAACAGTGCCCGGTGCATCCTAAGTGCCCGATAAGCATTAGCTATCATAATAGTTACTATTTCCTTTGCCCAGGCTTAGAGGGATCAAGAATTTATCTAGTTTTTGCAGAACTTGAATTTCAGTCAGGTTCCCAGACATTAGAGCGTCCACTAAGGCAGTGTTCCATTGAAATTATATAGTTTCTCATTTTCAAGTTCTACCAAATCCCAGTCTATACATTTATCCATATCTCGCTTTCTGTGTCTGAGCTCAGGTGTGTTCAGGAGGTTCGAATTCCAGTCCTGACTCCTTGTTAACTGTGTAGTTAAGTCCACTAGCTCCTGGCCTCCCTGTGCCTTTGGTAAACAATTAAAACAAATGATCTGAAGGCCACTTCTATACCAACCATCATGTCGTTCTCCTCCTCCCTTCTGCTTTTGCTCCTCCTCCTTCTCCCTTTCTCAAATAGTATACATTGAGAGCCAAATAAGCAAGAGAGAATAAAAATGCGGACTTCAGTAAACCACTTAGCAGCATATGTTAAGCAATTTCAGCCTGTGAAAAGCTTTTAGTTTCATGGCTTGGACAAATCATAAGGAAAAAAAGAATGCTTGAAGGAAGAATATGTGCTTGCGAATTCAATGATTTTGAAGCTTTATGAATATAGTCTCCCTGCTGAGAAAGTTGCTTTCTGAGAAGGAAAAGAGAAAAACTCACCAGGCTCTCAACGGCTCATTTATTTATCTGCTGTTTTTAGTTACGGACTTACTTATTTTAGATGAAGAGCTAATAATGAATGTTTTTTGTGTTCACGAATTTGAAATAATAATGGCACATTTTCTTTTAAAATTTCATGAGTGCAGTAAATAAGGTTAGGAAGATCCTTTTGTTCTACATTACAGTTACGTTTCTTTTTATATAGAGAACCAAGTTGAAGAAATGTAGTATTGATTAGACAGAGAGGGAGAAATAGACTATTAGTAACTTGGACACAGTCCCAAACATCACTGAGCAATGTCTTAATAATTTTTAAGTAATTTAAATTGGAGAAGACAGTGACTGGTGGTTAGTCACAGAGGTTTGGGGGCAGAACTGATATTAAATCCCATTTCATCTTATTGAATGAGCTTGGGCAAGTCGTTTAACTTCTGTGGGACTTAGTGTTTACATCTATTACATGAAGATAATTAAAGACATTTCAGAAGTTTATTCTAAGGATCAAATGAGAAAATGCTTGTAAAGGGCTAGCCTCGACAGAGTATGCAATTGATACATGGTTGCTATTAGTATCAGAAATGCAGGAAAATTTAGACAATATCTGTTTCATCGAACATTTTCTCGGCCTCTTCACAACATTTGACAATTCCTCTTCTTTTATTTATTATTCATGACGTGCCATTGTCATTTTTCTCCTCCTGCTTCTCTACTCTCCTTCAGTCAGTATTAGTCAGCCAATGCTCACTGAGCTCTTTTGATGTCGGCACTGAGAATATTAAGAGGGATAACTCTACCAGAGGAAGAACAAACACTCTGACTGTGATAAAGGAAATCTGGTGCTTTGATCAATGACAATCCAGGTCAGCTATCACCAAGGATGGACTGGTCAGTTCTCCCTGGGGGAAGGGATGGCAAAGGGCTTTGCCCTTGACCAGAGCATTGAAAGGTGGATCTGTGTTGTCTGGATGTATCAGGGCAGGTGGAGAAGACATGTGTCTCTTTTCAGCTAGTTTTTCCTCCCCAGGTGTGGTAAATATAAGTATTCCTTATAGTTTGGTCGTCAGTGTGTTGGTCTTTCTACTCTCATCAATCATTTTCCTTATCTCCTTAGCATTCACAGAGTCTCAGGGAATTAATTACAACCTGGAGGGATGACTCGCTGATCCGTAGCTCCAGGTTTAACCTTTCTGTAGAGCTTGACTTTTTGCACTCCTGTTAGTTATTACTTTTGGATTTCTTGCTGTCACCTTGGACTATTCATGACTACACACAAACTCCCTCCTTCCCCACTTTCAGTGCCTAAGAGAAACCTGACTTCCTGACTTCCCTATTTGCAGTTGATGTCAGGACAATTCTCCCAATTACCCTTGCTTGAAAATTCGGTGCTATCTGAAACATCTCTTTATCTATTTCCTGTCTTATAGTCTGCTCTCCAAAGTTTAATTTGGAGAGCACATTACTTAACAATTAGCAGTTACTTAAGTTCTTTCAATTACTTAAAAAATAGCAATTTTTTAGTGCACATCATGGATTACTCTCCAGGTAATACAACAGTGAGTAATACGTAACTGGTCTCCATATTCATGGAACTTAAAATCTGGCTTGGGAGTCAAACAGAAAATAAAGGAGCATTGAAGTACACACTTAATTATACACTGTGGTGGCTATCATGAAGAAATAAACATAGTACAGTGATAGGGAATAAAAGGGATGGGGATTGTTACAGTTTGAATGAATGTGTCCTCCCCTCTCCCCACCCCATCCCATCAACTCAGAGGTTAAAATCAAATCCCCAATGTGTTGGCGTTAAGAGGTAAGGCCTTTGGGAAGTAATTAGGTTAAAAGGGCTCTGCCCTCATGCATGAAATTAATGCCCTTATTAAAAAAAGGCTTGAAAGCTTTTTGCCCTTCTCCCATGTGAGGACATGGCAAAAAGGCACCATCTATGGAGAATGAGTCTTCATCAAACACTGAATTTGCTCTCACCTTGATCTTGGACTTTCCAGACTCTAGAACTGTGAGCCATAAATTCCTGTTGTTTGTAAATTACACAGTTTAGCATATTTTGTGATAGCAGCTCTAACAAAGTAAAACAGAGATGATACTTGAGATGGGAAGTTAGGGAAGGCTGGACACACACAAAGGTCCTATGTATTCATATTGTAATTCTCTCATCTCTCTATCTTCCTTATCTCTGAAATCCATCTAGCTCACTAAAACCAAAATAAAGAGTAAAAATGTAAGCTTTGAGGACAAATCTGGTTTCAAATTGCAGATTTTCCCATTAATGACCTGTTCAACCTAAGGCAAGTCACTTAACTTCTGAGTCTCAGTTTTCCCACCTACAAAATGAGGGTGGCATTTCTACTCACAATGAGGAATCTTTTGCAGACACTAGAAATAATGAATGCACATACTCTCTGATTATTTCAAGTGCTCACGAAGAGTAGCTATTGTTATTATTAATATTATTACTAATGTTATATAATTCTCTCATAAGACTTTGACCGCAATTGACTAACTGATCCAATAAATATGACTGAGGACCTTCTAATCCTGTCAGAAACTAAGCTGGGTTTTGCAAAACAAGACAGAAGGACAATATTTGCTGTGGGTGAGCCCAAATTTTTATGGGCTTTTTGCCAAACAATAGGCTAGCATTCAAGACAGAACAGATTCTAATTCAGTTCTCTCCTGTTAATCTTTTGATAAACAGTGACTAAACTCCAATGTTTAAGATACTGCATTTTGCCCAACTTAGACGTTTCCTAGGCTTTGTCTCAGATTATCTCCCTCCATAAATACTCTGCTATAATCCACAAGTTTAATAAACAGCTCTACCACACAGCCTTTATGATGCACACATTTTTTTCCACATCATTCCATCTGCTCCCTGAAGTTTTCATCAATGTTCTTCCCCAACCCTCAAGATATAACTGAAACTGAGCCTGCCCCTATATAAATATTTCCCTGTTCTTGTGAAGTTTTTGTAATACAAACAGAATTTCTTCCTCAGAATATTGGAAGGTGCATGCTTCCCAGTATATATATTACATAAATATATACGTATTCAATTTGTGTCCAACACTTTTCTCCCTACATACCATTGGTACAGAACAGCTGCTTGCTGTTTGACAGCAAAATCTCTTATCAACATCTCTTAAATGCATTTGTTAGACTCTATACTTGATGATAACTTTGGACAGTGTGATGCTAACTTTCAAATGAGACACAAAGTATTAATAAATGTGTGCTGGAGATGTGGAGAGAAAAAGCAAGAGGAGCAGTAAAATAAAGGGAGCCAGAGAAGTCCATTGGAAGAGGCATGGGCATCACTCAGAGGAGACTCTCCAGGCTCCTGTTGCAGTTCGAGACTCTTTCTAGGGCACTCAGTTACATTTTCTTACACAAGAAGACTGCGATGTGAGTGGTTCATTGGATTTGAATGGTGAATGGTAAAGATAGAGAAGAGATGATTGGAATGAAGGCGAGTACTAAGACACTTAGATCTATTTGCTTGGCAAAATGATGACATCTTTACTCAAGGTAACATTTTCTTGATAGAGATACTGCCTTCCTATAGAATTCACTTTTTATGTGTAAAGTTCTATGAGTTTTGAAAAATGCACATGGTTGTGTAACCAGCAACCGAATCAAGATACAGAAGAGTTTCATCACCTTCCTCCAATCCCTCCTTCTCCTTGTAATTAAATGTATCCTAAGTTCCAGCCCCTGGCAACAACTGATATGATTTCTTTCCTTTCCTTTTTTTTTTTTTTTTTGTAGAAGGTGAATAAAGAAAATTGCAAAATTTTATTGGTGCGTTAAAAGAGGGCATGAGTAAGTGAAAAATTGTGACATATGAAGGGAAAAAATTGTGACATATTAAGAGATAAAAAGACAATAGTTTAGCTTTATTCCAATTTTTTGATCTGATTTATAACCCTAGACAATATTACAGCTTCATTCTAATTTATTCATTTGATTTGTATCCCTAAAATGTTGCCTTTTCTAAAATGTTATGCAGATGGAGTTGTATAATATGTAACCTTTTATGACCTGTTTCTTTCTCTTAGCATAATGAGTTTGAGATTCATCTATATTATCGTGTGCATGAGTAGTGTTTGCTTTCTTTTGTTGCTGAGCAGCATTCCATTCTATGGAGATACACAGAGTTATTTTTAAAGCCATTCACTAGCTGAAGGAAATTTGGGTTGTTTCAGTTTGGGGCAAATATAAATAAAGTTGCTATAAACATTTGCCTACAGGTTTATGTTTAAATTTAAGGTTTTGCTTTTCTCGGGTAAGTACCCAAGAATGAAATTACTAAGTCATATGGTAACTTTATAAGAAACTGAAAAAATGTCCTTTAAAGTGGGTTTACCATTTTCCGTTTCCACCAGCAAGGTATGAGAGTCCAACTTGTCCCGTATCCTTGGCAGTACTCAGTGTTGTCAATTTTTGCTTTTAAATTGATTTTAGTAATTCTAACAGGTGCATGGTGGTATTTCTTTGTGGTTTGTTTTCCTTTCCATTTTAAGATATCTTTTTTCTTTTCAAGATACTTTTAAAATAAAAATTAAGCCTGGATTCCATATTGGCTCATATCATATTCAAAAGTATTAATTAGACTCTATATTTAATGTAAGCTTTGGAATGCTATTATGAAACAAGGATAATGCCATCCCTATTAAGTTTTCATTCATCTTTCAATCAGCTACTTGTTGAGCACCTGCTCTCTGTACTAGCCACTGTTTAATTGGAGCATTGGTGAACAAAGCAAGAATGACAACAACAAAAAACCATTTTCCTTTTCATTCTGTTGTAGGAGGACACATCGTAATCACATAAATTATAAATAAGCATATATATGTCAGATAATGAAAACTACTATGAAAGTAAATAAAGCCAGACAAAGGGATAAGGAAATAAGGGATGCTATTTGGAAAGTATGTCGTGGCAGGCCTTTCTAAGGATGACATAGAGTAGAGATCTGAATGAAGTGAGAAGCCAGCCACACTCCCATCTGAGGGCAGAGCAGCCTCCCAGGCAGAGATTACCGGGGACAGCAAAGGTTCATAGAAGGAGTATGCATGGTGTGTTTGAAGGATGGTAAATGTCTGGTGCAGAATGAGCAGCGGAGGAAGTGATGGGACATGAAGGTTCCCAGTAGTGGGAAAGAATCTTTCATCCTTCAATGAAAAGAAATTCCTTGCTGAGCTGGGCCAGATGCTCTCCAATGCCTTGAAGCACCGTAAAAGTCTGCAAAACTTTTTTAGTATAATTTTGCAAAGTTTAGTCACTGGCTTAATTCATGCTTAATTGCTGACTTAAATATTTTATAATAGTTAAAAAGCCTAGTACACACACACACATACACACACACACTCTCTCTCTCTCTCTCTCTCTCTCTCTCATGCTGGACCTGGAAGTCAGGAGGTTTCATTTAATTTTATACATTTAACTTTATGCTGATCTAGCTTATGTCATAGCAAACTTTCTGAGACTTCTATAGTCTTTTGTTTTCCACTCTGGAATAGAAATACTTTCCCATTATTTCACGGGGCAACTGTGTAATGCCTATTTAAAGCACACTGAACTACTAAGAAGAAACAATAAAAGAAAATTGAAATAAAATTATTGCATGGAAGAAAAAAATTGGCATCAGAAACTCAGTGAGTTAGTCTCCATTTCTCAGAAGGTTTAATTAAATATTAGGATAACATTTTTCTCTAACGATGATTTTACTGGATGACTGCCTGAGTCCTTGTGCATTAGCCTCCTTTGACAAAAAGGAGAAATGGTTTCCAAAGTATGAATATTCTTGTTTTATTATTCATACAACATATTCTGTAATTCTATTTGGTTGGATGTAAAGTATTCATGCATTCTACCATTGACACCTAATAAAATTTAGAAATTTTGTAACTGGTTATTTTTAAAGTGTCATAAAATAATGGCGTTCTTTTAGCTCTTGGAACAAAATGATTCTCCGTTATCAAGGAGAATTTACCAGATCAAAGGTATGATTGATTGGAAGGGTTGGGAAGGAAATGGTTATTAGTGAGCCTACCATTCATTCTCTCCCTTTACTGTAAAGGCAGGTAGGAGGAAAGACTACCAGAGAAGAGAAAAGGTAAAATTGTCATCTCATGATAAACATACAAATGAATGACCTTCAGATAAACTAATTGTGTTTTTCTAGTAGGAGAGTCCTTATCTATGAAATACTTTTTGCAATACATACCTGGTCTAAGTTTGTTTCTGTTAAATAAATATGGATTACACTATTTTATGGAGCATTTATCTCTGACAAATATCACATAAGGATGTAATTTGAGCACAAAATGGAGATGCTTTATGAACAAAAGCCCCCCTTTCTTTGAAATTTATGTCCCTATATATGTAACTTAGAGACTTTGTGTATTATCCTGGGCCAGGATGCATCCTAAGATGGCAAGAAATGACCTGCATGCCTTCTGTACAGTCTCAGATATCTCTCTATCTTTCTTGTGCCACTCAATTACCGGTATTCTGGGTGCTACACTGTATCTTAATGTTGTCAAAAGAATAAGAGTACAGAGGAGGAGTTAGAGCTTGGGAACTGATGAGGACTGAAAAAGAAGTATCAAGCCACACTACCTCTGTCATATTACACAGATGTCAGCTGGCTGAAGAAGGCTTTGAAAGTTGATCAGAGCTTTATCCACATGAATGCAGTAACTGAGTTTGAGTCTCAAGTATAAAATGCAAGAGTTACAAAAACAGATACACTCAGGAAATGCAAATATAGTATAATTTATGAATGATCAGCAATGGTTTAAGCAGAATCAAGTTAGACACATAAATAGAGGACAGCTGATTAATTGTTATTTAGAGTCAGCATAATGCTATAATATTTATACTATCAGTGAAGGGAATGTGATTTTAATGCTAAGAGAAGGAAAATATAGGAAGAAATACATATGTAGGAAAATATATGAAATGCATGAAAGCCTTCCATCGACTTTGGATTATTTTGTGTTGGTATGCAAAGTATAGGTAGTGCAGAATTTGCCACTAGACAAAGGGACAATGAATTTGATGGCCACGTATCTCTTGAGTATTGGTGCATGCCTTTGGACTGTGGCAATTAAAATGTAAGTGACATGGCCTGCTGCAGTGACTCCTGTCTGTAATCTCAGCACTTTGAGAGGCTGAGGCAGGAGGATGACTTAAGGCCAGGAGTTCATGACCAACCTGGGCAATATTGTGAAACCCCGTCTCTACAAAATAATAAAAACAAAAAATTAGCCAGGCATGGTGCCTTGGATCTATAGTCTGAGCTACTCAGGAGGCTGAGGTGGGAGGATCACTTGAGCCCAGGAGTTCGAGGCCACAGTAAGCCATGATCACACTACTGCACTCCAGGCTGGGTGACAAAGCAAGACAAAATAAAGTAATAAAATAAAGTAAAAAAGAGATAGTTCTCTTTTCTCTGACTCTTCTCTTCTTGGGAAAAAGCTACAGGAAACAACTGCATGCAGATGGGCCCATAATCTGTGAAGGGATACAAATGTTTCTTGGATACTTTCCATCCTGGAGAGTATGAGCCTGATATGAGACTTTTAGAGTGAGTTCCCTTCTCAAGAGGCAGAGATGTGCCTAGTGAATGTAAGGGTGTAAAGGAGAGGGCTCACTGTAAAGGATCATGAGCCACAAGGTCCCTTGTAGAGACGTGTTCCAATTTATCTGAGCCATGTTATTCCTTCCCACGTTGACACTGGCAGGACTGAAAACTGGCACTTTAATCAGAAGGGTGAGTCTGGCATGATATGAGAAAGATGGATGCTATGAGGACACGTGGGGAATGTAGTGTGTACTCCAGCCTACTATGCTGGGAACGTTTCTTACAGGAGGGACTGAAAGAAAACAGGGGAGGCCTTGAGGCCAGTGATAGGGAGCAGGCTGGCTAGTCTTTTTTTAAGTATCCAAAGATAGAAAGGAGAATTTTTAATGCTGGATTAGATATATTCAATGTAAACCCGCTGTATTTCTAGAGAGATATTTAATACATAAAATACAGAAGGCTTGGGGTAATGACCACAGGAATTCAGAAAAACAGATCACTTGCCTAGTTCCAGCAGTACAGCATCAGCCTCAACTCCACAAAATGTTCTAAGCTATTTTAAGTTTTCAGAGTCCTCCTTTTTGATCTTCTTTTTTTGTTTTTTTAAAGGAAAAAAGTAAAAGCATGCAGGTTCCTTCTAGGGGCTCTTCACATACAGTGAAAAGGATGCTCAAGGAACTGAGCTGTAGAGAACAGAACAAGGCTGGCATGTTGGACTGTCACCACTGTATAGAAAAAATTGCTGGAGGCAACGAGAAGTGAGCAGAGTTCAGAGTCCAGAAGAGAAGTCCTCAAACAGACTGACTTCAGAATAAGAAGCTGAATTGTATTCAAACTGCAAAACAAGCCATAACTGATGGCTTAAAATTTTCCCATCTAGGGTCACCACATTGGTATTTTCCAGAGGATGAGCTCTCCATGCAACACAGGCAGCCCCACCTCTTGGTGTCTGTGTGGACCTGGTTGCCTCTAAGGTGAGAGAAGCTGTTCTTGACCTGCTTTTGCTGAAGGAAGAGAAAATGAACCCTTAATCAAAGCTTTTATTACTTGCATTCTGTCCTCAGTACAACCCTGATGTTGGTGTGGCTCGGGGCATAGAGAAGTTTCCTTAGATGGTGAATGAAATTGCCTCCAGAGGAAATGTTGTGGCTGGCTCTTTTGATGCAACTGGGCTGAACCAAAACTCAGAGCTTCTTCTCCTCTCTGTCTCCCAGTGCCCCCTTCCCAGTGGTCTTGGATGTACCACCACTCATAAATATCTTAGCCTAAGTAGTCATTCTCCTGTTCAGCCCTTACGGTCAAAGAGTCCTTCCGATCTTGACTGTCAAATGTATCTCACCCAGGTTTCTTTTTGTCTCCATCCACTACCCCATACACTGGTTTCACCTCCCCTCCCCTCCGCTATCCCCATCCCTACCCAGTATTCCCCTCCTGGCAGCCCAGATTGCAAGCTATCTTTGTTTTGAGGAATTCTCTTGAAAACGATCACATTAGCTTTCTTTAAAGGCCGCTTTTAGTAGGATAATTCTCTATTTCTTGTCTTAAAAATATCCCTGTTTCTTCAATGCTTCTGATTACTCTTGCAGAATAGTGATAAAACAGGACATGTAACTGTTTCGCAAAAATTGGCTAAGCCATCCTCTGGTGTTAGAAACCAGCCTGAAGACCACTGACAGGCTGCTAGATCAGAAGAGAGTGTTTGAAACTTTAGAGTGGTTTATACTCCAGGGAGAAATTCTTGTGTCTTCCTTCTATAGGGATGTAAATAAGCTCAAGAATGCTGATTTTTCTTTAATTTTATTTACTGATTCGTAAGGTCCTTGCTTATTTGAGAGAAACAGCTTCTACAAATACAGAATGTTATATCGATTTTCCATCATGTGACTATCTAGCTTTGAAACACAGTGAAAGTGCTTCGTAGCTTCTCAGAAGTATTACTGGGGCTCTTGTCCAAGAGCAATCAAATTCTGACTAATAAAAATGTCTCCAGAGATATGGCTCAGACTGTGAAAAAGCCTCCCGATCTGTATGCCTGTGCCTGAACACATTAATTAAATTGCTTTCGTTAATTACATCTTATCAAAAAGATATGAGCTTAGATGAAAGTATATTTTGCAGAATAAAATGAAACATCCAGGGACACCCATTCTGTCATTCTTCAGATATATCTTTGTCACTGTTGACAGCAAATTTAAGTCAGTTTAAGGGGGGGGGGAGGACCATGGCCAAGAATGCTCTTGAAACTTCAAAAAGCTGTTCAGATATCATATTAAGATCAAACTCTGCCTCTGGGAACCTGAAGTGTTTTCAGTCTGCCACCTTTGATAAGTCCAAGTTTAAGGTGGATTTAATTAACATGCCATGAAAAGAGAAGGATATTCCAGGTGTTGATTTTTCTCCGACAAGTTTTTCCTCGCAAGAATCCTATTCAGAGACTTGATTTCACTATATCCCAAATAGCAAACCTTCAGTCTAAGTAAAGCACAGATGGAAAATGCCAGCTGTTGTGGAAATATGACATTGAATATAATGCTTTCAGAGGAAAGGAAAATCTAACAGATACTCAATACAGTGGAGGCACATTGCATGCTACATTCACATCTGTTTTTAAATTTCATTTAAATAAAGATTTCCCTTATCTAAAAGATTATTTATTTAGAATGAACTAATATTCATTGAGCATCAACTATGTGCCAAGGGGGTACACAAACCTTTTTGTATGTAAGTATCACACTAATCTTAGAGAATCTGAGTCAGACAGGTTACATCACCGGCCTAAGCACATACAGTAAGAAGAGAAACCCGGGATCTAATTCAGGTCTCTCAATTCCAAGTCCAGGTTTGATACACAACATCCCATTGCTGCCCTGGAGATAACAGTTTTTTATTTATTATAAAGAGACTAGGAAGAATTTTCACCTAGTTTTAAACAAATATAAAAGAATGACACTTACAATCATTTAGCTTGTTTAGTGTAAAATCCCTAAGATTCGGTTTAGCAATGGTGGTTGTATTTGTCTTATAAGGAGGAGTGGTTGGGCTGAGCACGGTGGCTCATGCCTGTAATCCCAGCACTTTGGGAGGCTGAGGCGGGAGGCCTGGAGGTCAGGAGTTCGAGACCAGCCTGGCCAACATGGTGAAACCACATCTCTACTAAAAATACAAAAAGAATTAGCTGGGTGTCATGGCGTACACCTGTAATCCCAGTTACTTGGGAGGCTGAGGCAGGAGAAATGCTTGAACCCAGGAAGCGGAGGTTGCAGAGAGCTGAGATCACACCACGGCACACCAGCCTGGTGTTGATATGCCTCAACAACAACAACAACAACAACAACAACAACAACAACAACAACAAAGAAGGAGTGGTTGTATGAGATGGGGGCATCAGGCAATGCTTATGTTAAATATAATTCAAGGGATTCAAGGGGGAGAACTTTAGGGCTTCCTACCCAGCAGCTCTTTTCCATTTTTTCTTGTAGTATTTTGTAATTATATCATTTTAAATGCATTATTTTGGGAAATCATGTTGCATACATTAAAACGGCCCTGTGTCTCCATGCACATTAATTAGGGTGACATAGAGGTTAGCTCACTTTCCAACTTGGATGGATTGAAAGTGTTTGTTTAGAGCTTTGTAATAAGTAGAATTCTGAGGTCATGTCCAGGTTCAATAGGCTCAATTATCAATGCCAGTTAAGGGAGAGGGTAATAGTAGTAGCAAACATAATTTATTTGTCACCACTCCATTAAGCAATCACTAAAACCTCAGTGTGAATTTATCTAACTTACCTAGTTCTTAAAAAAGAGAGAGAGAAAAAAGATAATTCTGAAGCCAGAGTTGGGATGACCATATAAGCTATTTTGCATACCAAAACACTTATAAGAGCAAATGGGGGTCTATTAACAAAATACGAGGACAATATATGAAAATTGTCACTGTATGGTATGGTCATCTTAGCTCTGGGGAAAGGCCATTTCTCACTACCAAAAACATATATTGAAGAGTTCCTCCTTCGAATAAGCACACCAAAGTCTCATTCCTGATGCTATGGCTTTTTCAGAGCTGCAGTTTCCAGGGATCATATTTCTCTAATACTACAGAGGAAATTTGAGGAACACAAGCAATTGTGTCTGGGTAGGATTCCTGAAACCCTTAGAGATTCATTATGAAACATATGAAAGAAATTCAGTCAATTTGCAATTTTTTCGGAGGCTGATTATCCAATGAATGCATTATCTTGTGGACCCTTGTTTTATTTCTTCCACCAGTTAATTTAGCAATATGTCAGTTCTGATAAAAAGATTTGATGAGGAAAAAGATGACACGATTACATGAAATGAGTTTGGGGAATTACCAATAGATTTCAATTATCCATGGTACTCTCAGTGAAGGTTGATTGACTGTGAAGAGTGGCGATTTATCAGGACAGCCTTGCTGCTTCTCAGATGTAACTGTCCTTGTTCTTTTTGCCTTTTTTGTACAGAACATACATTGCATGGGCATTTAACACATGGACCTTCTCTTTCTCTGTTCTGTAATCTGTGATTAACAAGATTTTAAAGAATTAGCTCGCAGTATTATTTAATAATAAAATAATTAATAATGGCATAAAACCATTCACTATTAAATGACTTTTTATTGGGTGCTTTTGTTCTGGATACAAAGAAGAAGAAAACACTGGTGAACTACTCTTTTGAAGAGAAGGTAAGCAATGAGAGCCCCACAGTGTTTGACATGTGGCATATACAGTTACTAAATTGTCTTTTAAATGCAATTTTTATGTAAGTGTGACAGAATATTTGAAATGAAAGAAATGTGCTATAAATATTAAAAAATATATTACCAGGAAAGGTACTGACTTCTTCACTAATTTGTAGCAGCCCTTTCCAAGTTTGGGTGTATGTTCTCTTTCTCAATTCAAATCTTGATCATCCTTCTGAGTACTTTCTGCTGAACTTGCTGATGTCTATTGCAAATCTAAGGATGATCTTGGCTCTTAGCTTTTAATGAAAACAAAACCTGTTTTCTGCTGATTTACATAGGCACATCTCGGAGATATTGTGGATTCAGTCACAGATCCCCACAACAAAGCAAATGTCACAATAAAGGGACTCACAAAACTTTTGGTTTCCCAATGCATATAAAAGTTATGTCTGTATTATACTATAGTCTATTAAGTGTGAAATAGCATTATAACCAACAAAGTATGTAGCTTAATTAAAAATACTTTGTAGCTAAAAAAATGCTAGCAATCATCTGAGCTTCAGCGAGCTGTAATCCTTTTGCTGGTGAAAGATCTTGTCTCCTCCAGGTTGATGGCTACTAATTGATCAAGGTGGTGGACAGTGAAAGTTACCTTACAGTAGCTGTTGCAATTTCTTAAAATAAGACAACAATGAATGTTGCCACATTGATGAACTCTGTTTTCACCAAAGACTTCTCTGGAGCATGCAATGCTTGCTATTCAATAGCATTTTACCCACAGGAGAACTTTCAAATTTGGAGTTAGTCCTCTCAAAATCTGCTGCTGTGTTATCAATTAAGTTTATGTAATATTCTGAATCCTTTGTTGTTGTTTCAAAAACTTTCACAGCATCTTCCCCAGGAGTAGAGTCCATCTCAAGAAACTACTTTCTTTCCATAAGAAGTAATTCCTCATTCCTTCAAGATTTATCAGGAGATTGCAGCAATTCAGTCATTCTTCAGGCTCTACTTCCAATTCTAGTTTTCTTGTTATTTCAACTACGTGTATTGAACCCTTCAGTCACTCGTGAGAGTAGGGATCAACTTTCAAACTCATGTTTATGTTAATATTTTGACATTCTCCCATGAATCATAAATGTTCTTAATAGCATCTAGAATGGTAAATCCTTTCTAGAAGATTTTCTATCTACTTTGCCCAGATCCATCAAACGAATTATTATCTATGACAGTTACAGCCTTATTAAATGCAGTTCTTAAACATTAACACTTGAAAATCAAAATTACTCCTTGATTCATGGGCTGCAGAATGGGTTGTGTTAGCAGGCATGAAAACATTATTAATTTCCATGTATAGCTCCACCAGAGATCTCAAGTGACCAGATTCATTGTCAATGAGCAGTAATATATTTTGATAGGAATCTTTTTTTTTTCTGAGCAGAAGGCTTTAACAGGGGGCTTAAAATATTCAGTAAACCATGCTGTAAACAGATGTGATGTAATCTAGGCTTTGTTGTTCCATTTATAGAACCCAGGTAGTAGATTTATCATAATACGTAGGGGCCCTAGGATTTTTGGAACAGTAAATGAGCATTGGCCGTCACTTGAAGTTACCAACTTCATTAGCCTCTAACAAGATGGCTTTTCCTTGGAGCAGTCGGAGCGCACGCATTTACTGATTAAGTTCATCATCTTATCTGGGTGCAGTTCATGGCTTCCAAAACAATTACCATAGTAACGTCGAAGACCGCTGGTAACAGATCACCACAACAGATATAATAACGAAAAGTTTGAAATACTGAGAGAATTACCAAAATGTGACACAGCGTCACTAAGTGAGCATGTTCTGTTGGAAAAGTGGCACCAATGGACTTGCTGGATGCAAGACTGACACAAACCTTCATTTTGTAAAAGATGCAGTACCTGCTAAGTCCAATAATGTGAAGTAGAGTAAAACAAGGCATGTCTGTTGTTATCTTGCATAATAGTTTAACTTATGAATTATTACTTGACTTTTTACAAGAGAAACCAGTATTATATCCCAAACCATGCTGTGAATTCATTAAGGGTGAGGGTCATTTATGACCTATCTTTGTATTTCTCCCCAAGATCTAACAGAGTTTTGAATGTATTTAGGTTGGGCCATACAAAATTGCCTATATTTGATCATTTGTGATCTGTAAAAAAGACAATTTAATATGTTCAATTTCCCAATAGTTATTCTAGAAATAATTGTGAAATGAGTCAGATTATGTTAAAATTTTACATTAGTATTTGTAAATGTATATATTGATGTATACATATACACATTTATACATATGTATACACATGCAAATATATATGCTAATGAAGTCATTTAGAATTAAAGATTAGCTTTATTTTTATTTTTTATTTTTCATTTTTTTTGAGACAGAGTATTGCTCTGCCACCCAGGCTGGAGTGCAGTGGCATGATCTTGGCTCACTGCAACCTCTGCCTCCCGGGTTCAAGCAATTCTCTCCTCAGCCTCCCGAGTAGCTGGGACTAAAGGCACCTGCCACCACACCCAGCTAACTTTTGTATTTTAGTAGAGTCGGGGTTTCACCATATTGGTGAGGCTGGTCTGGAATTCCTGACCTCAGGTGATCCATCCGCCTCCGACTCCCAAAGTGCTAGGATTACAGGCGTGAGCCGCCACGCCCAGCACCAGTTTTAATTTTTTGAGTAGACATCCAGGTCCAAACAGCCCTTTCAGTTAAGTAGCTTCTAGATGGGATTTTTTTTTTTTTAAAAGAAATAAATGTGACCACCTCTTTTCCAGGGAAATAACTGTAGCTGAGATAACAGATCATAAATCCCTAACTCTCTAGGAATGGTAATACCTATACGGAATTATTTTCTGTGACCATATGCTTGCTGACAATATTCTTCTGTAGAGTAATATTAGTGATAGAGATCTTTATTTTGAGTGCATGAAGTGTGCCAGGCACTGCTGTAAACATTTCACATCAATTAATTCATTGAGTCCTCGCTTCAATCTTGTAAAATAGGTAATACTATTTTCTTCATTTTTCACATGAGGAAATTGAGACATGAAGTAAAGTCATTTGCTCAAGATCACACAAGTAATGATGGAACTGGCTGTTAAATTCAGGCAGTCTGGATTCAATTCTTCTTTTAAATACCACACAACCTTGTATCAATAAACATACATGTATTTTAAAAAATTAGAATAAGCTAAAAGTTATTTAGCCCTATAAAAGGTACAGATTATGATGAAGCATTTACAATTTGGAGTTACAGAGTTCGACAGAGTATACCTAAGGCTTGGAGACCTGTTTTATAAATCGATTTATAAACTATTAGCTCTTTTATGAATAACTTGAAATCATTTTGAATTATAGTGCATTAGTTTCCTTCATCAAAAAGGGGAATTTATAGCACCAGTTCCTTTGCAGGAATTTATAAGAGGAGAAAGAATAATAGATCATACAACATGTGCTAATAAGAATCCTTAATTAATTAGAAAGTTTTTTCAGATTCGGTTATGAATGAATGTATGGAAATACTTTTGTAAAATTATGTTTAATGTTACCTTTCTGTAATAAGTATATTTTTAGTACAGATATTTGTTCATTTCTCTAATACTTGAAAACTAAAAACTTATACAAAAGTCACACAAGCAGAGAATTATTAATGCTGCTTAACTGGGTGTGTATATATATATACAGACATACATATATGTTTATATATATGCATATATATAATGTATATCACATATATACACAATACATACACATAAACAATATGCTTAGTAACAGAATTTGTGTTAATTTACATCTGTAAGTTTTTATAATTTAATGTTTTTGCAATAAATGAAATAACTCAGTGTGACTGCTTCTGAATTGGGATGAGAAGAAACATATACTACCCTGGAATTCAGCATCAAATAGTGATAAAAGCATTAGATGGGGAACCAGGATCGTGGGCATTTTACTTCAAGTTTTGGGGCCTTAGTGCTGATTGGCTGGAAAAATGAGGTAGTCAGGTTCTATGATTTTATGTTGTTCAAGGGTTCTTGCAACTATCTTAGAGCATATATTTTTTTTTAATCGGCTCTTAAGTCTATGTTCTAGAAAATACAATTCTGTTTTTCTTAGTAAAATAATCCCAGCATACCCTTTGTTTTATGGAAATACCAAAAGCAAAACAGCCCTAAAATTTTCTTAGATACAGACTTAGTAACTTAATATAATATGTTGACTCATTCAAAACCCATGAACATTTTTCTGAAAGGAGATGCAAGAAACTGTTATTCATGGCTAAGTTTAAGAAGAAGTACCGGCAAAAAGTCTTGCGTTGATGTAGTATGGCAGTGGAGGCTTATAATTTTCTATGCTTGAATTTTTTCATCATTTCCATAAGTTAAAATTTTAATGTTATCAAGGCTTACTTGGGAAAGCTAACCGTGGATCATTTTGTTGTTTGTTTTTATTGTTGTTCCTACTTTAGGAAGAGAGCTTAAAATTTCCAGTTAAATGAGTGTTCAAGTTCAACAGTCAAGAAGAAAGTGGTGTAAGCCAAGGTTACCTTCTTGCAGGCAGTGATGGAGTTCCCCGGGCCGCCTCCTGAGCTGCCACAGCCTCTGCCCTGCTGTGGTCCCAAAACGTCATACATCCGTGATGACTCCAAGTTGCTGTTTGTGACCCAAAACACAAAAACACATTCCAGTGAGTCATCTCTATATTTAGAAATAAAGAATAAATCACAACGTGGTGTATCAAAAATCATCTTTTCAGATTGCATTAAACACTGCAAATCCCATTGCTGAAATGGATATTTCTTTGTTGCATACACTGTTATAATTGGTGGAACCACTATAGATGATCCTACTGTGACTGTAAAACTGCAACCCAATGCCTTCCACAGTGCTTTGAGGGACATAATTGCATCTGTCTGACTACTAGCCTTGTTCGCATCTTTTCTTAAGCAAGTGGTTTTAAAACCCAAATACATTTTTCTCAATTGTCACATTAATCCAGCTCTGAAAACACCAACACATAACAAATATTCATTTTATTTTTTAAAATGGAGGTAAAATATAATTTTAATTTGGACTCCGTATAATGCCATTAAAAAAAAGTGTGAACTTTAGAAAATGCAAGTAATCTCTTTATCATCTCTGTGGCTGGAGAGAGCGCCTCAAATTCTCTATCTCCAAAAGTATAGACTTACATCCCCTGCCCCCTCACCAGCTCTGTCAAATCTTGATGGGCTTGACTACACACAGAGTTGTATTAATATTTTTAAAATATTTAAAATTGGCCGAGCACAGTGGCTTACGCCTGTAATCCCAGCACTTTGGGAAGCTGAGGCAGGCGGATCATTTGAGATCAGGAGTTTGAGACCAGCCTGGCTAATACAGTGAAACCCTGTTGCTACTAAAAATACAAAAAAATTAGCCAGGTGTGGTGGTATGTGCCTGTAATCCCAGCTACTCAGGAGGCTGAGGTATGAGAATCATTTGAACCTGGGTGGCGGAGGTCTCTGTGAGCTGAGATCATGCTACCGCACTCCAGCCTGAGTGACAGAGTGAGATCCTGTCTCAAAGCAAAACAAAACAAAACAAAACAAAACAAAAGAAAACAAAACAATGCTGGGTGTGGTGGCTCACACCTGTAATCCCAGAACTTTGGGAGGCTGAGGTGGGTGGATTGACTGAGCTCAGGAGTTTGAGACCAGCCTGGGCAACACAGTGAAACCCCTTCTCTCTTAAAATACAAAAAATTAGCCGGGCTTGGTGGTGCACACCTGTAGTCCCAGCTACTTGGGAGGCTGAGGCAGGAGAAGAGCTTGAACCTAAGAGGTGGAGGTTGCAGTGAGCCAAGATGGTGCCATTGTACTCCAGCCTGGGTGAGAGAGTGAGACTCTGTCTCAAAAAACAAAAAACAAACAAACAAACAAAATAAATAAATAAAAAATAAAAAAATAAAAAATTGCTTCTGTGTTTTCAAGATGTGATAAAAATGAAAATTATCAAATTTTTTAAATAATATGACTAGAAACTCAAAATTGAACCTCATTTAAATATAAAAACTCTCTAAATGTTATATGTATTTCTAAATATTTTTCTTCTGAAAATATAATAATTTGGACATTTAAAATGTACTGATAGCTTAAGTCTATATGTTTAATTTTTGTTGTTGTTGTCCACACAGAACAATGCACAATTCATTAACATACACTTTTGGAATACGATCTGATAGTTCTGTATAAAATTTTCAGTGCAAAAGGTAGATGTTTTCTCTTAAAACAAGTGCCAAATAAAAGATCAGTTAAACAAACAATTTATTTCTAACTAACCTATAACTCTCATGTTTCAAGCACTAAATTAATCAATTTTCAATTAGCCATAAGTCAAACAGGGCATTAGTGTAGTCTTTTGGCATTTCCATTATTATGGAATGACATTTAAAAAATGACTACTGACTGTGCTGTGTAACAAATCATAGATTCAGGCAAAATCTGCACAGAGTAATTAAAATAAAATCTGTTTTGTTAGAATTTTTAATATATTACTTTTTGAGCAATTGTCACTTGAGGGCTAGAGTGAACCTAATGTACGTGAAAGGATGACATCTATATTACCTTTGCTTAGCTGAGGAAAGATAAAGAAAGGAAGGAAAGAAAGAAGGAAGGGAGGAAGGAAGGAAAGAAAAAGAGAAAGAGAGAAAGAAGACAAAAGGAAGGAAGGAAGAAACAGAGAAAGAAAAAAAGAGAGACAGGGAGAGAGGGAGAAGAGGAAGGAAGAGGAAGGAAGGAGGGAGGGAGAAAGATGGAAGGAGGGAGGGAGAGAGAAAAAAAAGGAAGAAAGGAAGGAAGGAAGGGAAGGAAGGAGGGAGGGAGGAAGGGAGAAAGGGAGGAAGGAAGAAAGGAAAGAAAGAAAGAAGGAAAGAAAGAGAGCAAGAAAGCAAGAAAAAGAAATTAGCTGCATTTCCTGGCTGCCAATCCTGACCTATTCTGCCACGTAGCCTTTCTGAGTCTTAGTCTCATCATTTATAAATGACATGTTTGGACTAAAGTCTGTGGTTCCCTCACAGCTCTGGAAGTCACCTGGCAAAATATCAGAGATGACCTAGTTTTCAGCCCCTGTCTTTACAGGTTTCCTACAATGTGGGCCTATAACTTTTTAGGCTGCCATTTACTTCAAACCCAAGCGTGGACGTCTCTCTGAATGCTTTCTTGTCCACAGGACAGTTTGGCTTTTACCAAAAGGCCAAACGGCTATTGCTGTTAGGCTCCAAATAGTTTACATGTGGAAGATAAGGCCATGCACCAAGCTAATTTTGATCTATAAAAACTTGACTTCTAAGTCAAGTTATATGACTCCTTCTAGGAGCCAGCCAAGGCCCTGTGTGCAGGTCAGGGAGACAGGATATAGGGTCCCACAGCTCTGTGTCCTGTTGCTAGTGTGTCCTCCAGGCAGCTTTGATGGGCTAGTAGATCCATTCCATGCAGGCCATCCCTGGACTTACTCCCAGTGCTAAGACATCTGCTGTGATTTTTAGAGGCTAGAGACTGCAGAAGTAAGAAATGGGCAAAGTGAGAAGTAAGGCTGACACAGACCTCAGGTTGCTCCTTCCAGCTATGAAACTTTGTAGAAAGATCACTTTGAGTCCGGGCGCAGTGGCTCACACCTGTAATTCTGGCACTTTGGGAGGCCGAGGCGGGCAGATCACCTGAGATCAGGAATTCAAGACCAGGCTGACCAACATGGAGAAACCCGTCTTTACTAAAAATACAAAATTAGCTGGGCATGGTGGTGTATGCCTGTAACCCAGCTACTCAGGAGGCTGAGGCAGGAGAATCGCTTCAATCTGGGAGGCAGAGGTTGCAGTGAGCCGAGATCGCGCCATTGCTCTCCAGCCTGGGCAACAAGAGCAAAACTCCGTCTCGAAAACAAAAAACAAAACAAAACAAAACAAAAAACAAACAAAAAGCAAAAAAGCACTTCAACAGCCTCTGGTCACTCTGGAAGGAAATCACATCTAACTTGCGCAGAGATGGTTAGGTCCAAATTTGGGGTAATGTAAAAATAGAGAAAACTAAAAGGTCAGCCTTGAAAATTACATATTTGCCCATAAAGCACTTTTATTTATAGCTTTAGATAGACAACCTGCTACAGTACTTTTTATGCACTCAAAAGTTTAAGAACTGCTGAGCTCATCTAATAGGAGGAAGTAATGACAAGTCTACCCACAGATATCTTGGTATGAAAGTTTTTCTGCCTCTAAGATGACTGTAAAATCCTAGTTGAAAACGAAGGTATGGAAGGGAATTAGAAAGTTTTTTTGCTTGCCTGCAAGGCTGATGCCATTTGTTCTAATGCTAAGCCTGTATAGCATTAATAAATAAATCTAACTATATATATGCACATATATATTTGTTCATTGTTGTGAGTATTAAATGAGGAAGTTGAGTCACATGGTGGGGCAAAAATTAATGCATTACTAGATGACAAGTGTAATGCAACTCCACTGCACCCATATTTAAAGCAAATGCATCTTCTGGGCCGGGCGCGGTGGCTCAAGCCTGTAATCCCAGCACTTTGGGAGGCCGAGACGGGCGGATCACGAGGTCAGGAGATCGAGACCATCCTGGCTAACACAGTGAAACCCCGTCTCTACTAAAAAATACAAAAAACTAGCCGGGCGAGGTGGCGGGCGCCTGTAGTCCCAGCTACTCAGGAGGCTGAGGCAGGAGAATGGCGTAAATCCGGGAGGCGGAGCTTGCAGTGAGCCGAGATCCGGCCACTGCACTCCAGCCTGGGCGACAGAGCGAGACTCCGCCTCAAAAAAAAAAAAAAAAAAAAAAAAAAAATGCATCTTCTGAAACACATTGTATATCATTTTAATGATGCCTAATATCAAAGAAAATGTAGGTAGGCTTATGTTTTAAAGCACCTGATGTGGGTGTGCCTTTCCAGTAGGTGACTTTACAACATGGCCCAGTCTGTTCCCATAGCTTTTGGCTGGAGAGAGAATTTTTAGAGTATTTACAATGATGCTGTCCTTGCTCTTTAGAGAAGCAGAACGTTTGCTGTTACAGGATGAGGCGGAGATGGCAGCGATATGAAACTCATGCCTGTATTAAAATGAGCTGAAATCGACATTAAACGAACTGCTGTCAAGAGACAGGACAGCTTTATAACTTGCTCCTAATGGGTAAGGCGGCAAATTCTTCCCTGGGACATTTTCCTTTGATTTTGACAAGTGTTGACAATATTTATTAAGCATGACCTTTCAAACTGGTTTCATGCTGAAACTGTTAAGTGTGTTTCAATGAGGATGTAGATAAAGATGGGAAAGAAGGTACGAAGCTGCATTTGAAGTAGTGATGTTAAACCAGATTTCTATAAAGCAGCTTTCTTTATAGAACAATTTCATATATTAATAAATGAGATACTATGTTGCCCCCGTATTGCTACCACTGCAGTGACTCATGCAATATGAATAAGTAGGTCACATCAATAGTGAAAACAGCCTAGGGAATATCCAGTTATTTCCCTAGAGAGAGTCGTATCCAGTTACTGGAAACTGAGTTGTCCGTACATTGCGTTGCAGTTTGGTCCACGGACCAGCAGTATTGGTGTCACTTGGGAGCTTGTTGGACACCCAGAAACTCAGAGCTACTGAATCAGAATCTGCATATTGACATTAAACTCAGGTAATTTATACATCCATTAGAGTCTGAGAAATGCTTATATAACATATTAAATTGAATTCACATTCCATTTGCCTGTGGGACGTCATTGTGATACCGAGAAAAATAGATCAGAGTAAAAGAGATTGGGCAAACATAGATAAAGAGGCCCGGGTGTAATATCCTCATGATATTACTTTGGTTAGGAATATTCTGCCTAGTCCTCACCTTCCCTTCTTGGTAAATCCTACTGTATCCTTTGGGTCTTGGCCTATAAATTACCTCTGGCACCTCCCTTCTCCCTTCCCCTTGCCAAGGAGGCCACTTCTCCTCTCCCACGTACCGCCAGTGCCCCACGCACACACAAGCACACTTACACTCCTGCCTCGTTCCCACCCAAATATTCCCACCCCACTCCAACTCAGGAAGTGAGAGAGACACTCCTCTTGTGTATTCCAACAGCACTCTGAGCCGTATCTTGCTTTAGCACTTGTCCAAAAGGCATATAATTTTGTAATATTTGTCTCTTTCCACTTTAGGCTGTGTGTTCTAAAAGGGCAGGGCATCACTTAGGACACAGCACAGTGCCAGTCAGTGGGAGATGCCCAACAAGCTCTTACTGAGGTTGTTTGCTCTTATCTTTCTGGGCATCCTGATTAACCTCAAAAGATTAGGCACAAACAAGCGTTTGAATTTAATGCTAAATTTTCTGCAGTACTGACAGATGGTGAGATAAGCCACATCTGAGAAGATAATTTAAAGAATTTCCCAGGATAGTTCTAATGAAAAGAGATTCTGCTGTTATGCTTGCTAAAATGTCAAGTAAACACAGGGTAAAGTTAAACCATTTTAACAGATTTCTGAAAGATAAGATTGGCTCTTGTCTTCTCCCCCCTTAAAGAATCCTCTTGGTAAAATGTAGTAATTATAATTCATTTGATTGTCTCAACCCTATTAGGAATATCTACTCTTGAGCTTTATATGAAATCCTTTAATCCCAACACCAGAAAAAAAGTAAAACTCAGAGCTACCAGAAGAGATCTTGAGCAAGGAATTGAGTTGTTGTCATTAAAATCAATTTAACAACATATGACAACCAAAAATTGAGAGGATTTAAAAATATTCAAACAGATTTTAAACAGTTCAAAATGAAAATTCTCTCAAGTGAATGTTCTTATTTTACCCCCATCCAAAGTAATTTACCTGTTACATGAAGCCCAGAGGTTTAGGTCAATTTTTCAAAAACTGACTTGTTTAAAACATCACGTGAGGGGTTAGTGTCTTCTGTCTTCCTCTTCTATCCAATCTTGACAAAGACTCTTTTCTTGACCAAACATTACTCAAGCTCCTTTGAGACATCTTCTCAGCCGGGCCTGGACCTTGGCCTCTGAGCCAGTTGTAGAGAAGAATCCTGCTATGACTTAGACTTGGATGTTTAGAAAGAATTCTCACATCCAAATATCTGATCAACGTCCTCATCTGCTCACTTTTGATAACAAAGTCCTTGGCCTGTCTACTAAGCAGCCTGTTAGGACAGTTTAGCAAAAATCCCCCACTGTGTGGTTTTTTTTTTTGTTTTTTTTGGAGACAGAGTCTTACTCTGTCGCCCAGGCTGGAGTTCAGTGGTGTGATCTCTGCTCACTGCAATCTCTGCCTCTTAGGTTCAAGTGATTCTCCTGTCCTACAGGCACACACCACTATGTCCGGCTAATTTTTTTTTTTTTTTTTTGTATTTTTAGTAGAGACAGGGTTTCTCCATGTTGGTCAGGCTGGTCTCGAACTCCTGACCTTGTGATCCAACCACCTCGGCCTCCCAAAGTGCTGGGATTACAAGCGTGAGCCACAGCTCCTGGCCAGAATCCCCTACTGTTGACATCCCCTCTTAGTAATTTTCTGTCTACTCACCCCTTCACTCTGCCTGTGGGGTGTAAATCCCCACTAATCCCTGCTGTGTTAGGAGTTAACCTCAGTTCTGCACTGACAGCTCTCTCTCCTACTCCAATAGCTTGCATAAAATCTGTTTTACCAATTTAAATATGCATCCAGTGCAAAATTTTTCATTTACTGCTGTGCACATGTTTCTGGTTTCATCTCCTAGATAAGAAGTTTATGTTTTTTCCTTTCTTTCCTAGGTGGGACATATCATGTCATTCATTCAGATTAAATATGTCACCAACTCTTTGGTAGCTGAAAGACCTACAAAATCATCATTTATTCTGTAGGATTTTAGAAAATGTGTCATAGGAAACCATTATCAAACCTTGAAAATATTTAGAAGCTATCATTGTATGTCCTGTTTCAATACTTAAAGGTGGCTCCATAGCTGGAAAATAAATCCCAGACTTCTTAATCTCCTAGACCAGTAAAATAAAAATAACCAAGGCAGTAATGATGTTATAAAGGGCCCAGCCTTTTATTTTCCCAAATAAACTTCAAGAAAACCCTTTATATTTCTGTTTTAACCATGATTCTTCAAATAAAGGACTTTGTAACAGTGTAGCAAGAAACTGTGATATATTATCCAGGAATGATTATCCAGGATTTCTTTTCAAGAAAAGATGGGTGAGAAAATTTTATTACAGTTTTTGTCTTCAGATTGGTGAAAATGTTGTTGCAGACCTGAGCGTGGGTTTCACTTTTTGAGGTATTGGTAAGTGGCAATAAACAAAATATAAACAGGTCATTCATGACTAATCATAAAACAAGTGTCCCATTCTTAGAAGAAAGAATGGCTTCAAATTTAACTATCCTCTAGTTCAGTCTTGATTATTAAAAGAAGATGAAAAACAAAGACACTATTTAGTATTGTTATTTCATTTGCAATGTAATTTGTAAAAACCAACAGCAGATAAATTCCCTATTTTCAGTTCTGAAATCTTTTCTCAACAATAGCCAGTATAATGTTTTCTCTAAAACATTATGTTGAATATTGTTCAATTAATACTTTTTAAATTTAGGCAATGCTCTCTATCAGATATATGCAGTAAAATGTGAAATCTCTTCTTAAACAGCTACTATATAAAATATGTGGATTATAGCAGAAAAGGCAATCAAATGGTAAACTTCCTAATGGAAGAAAACAGCTGTACTTCCAAACAGACTGTTATTGGAGATCATATAACAATATAAATAACACCTACTGAACAATCTGTGCTTTGTAAATTGATATATTATCTCTCATTAAGGAGACAATAACAAGTTATTTCCTATGGTTTGATCACTACTGTACAGATTTACTAGTTTTATATTTTTAAAAGCTGTTTCGCAATCTCAGGCATTCCCAAGACCCCAACTATAATCCCTCATTCTGAAAAAGGATCAATCAAGTGAGCATGATGACTTAGCCTTTTTCTCTTTTATCTTTCATTTTTTAATGAAGGCTATGGGGGAATTTTTTCAAAATGTGTGTCCTACAAATAATGTGTATAAAAACATTATTTTAATGTAAGATAGAAAGTACACATTCCTGCTGCTAAGTTAATTTTGCATGAATATGTGCATATTTATACATGAATACCACTAGATCGTTACTATAGAAATATTTATTCCTAGAGTTCTTTATTTCCTTCCTTCTTTCCTTCCTTCCTTCCTTCCTCCCTCCCTCCCTCCCTCCCTCCCTCCCTCCCTCCCTTCCTTCCTTCCTTCCTTCCTTCCTTCCTTCCTTCCTTCCTTCCTTCCTTCCTCCCCCCTTCCCTTCCCTTCCCTCCCCTCCCCTCCCCTCCCCTCCCCTCCCCTCCCCTTCCCTTCCCTTCCCTTTCCTTCTTTCTTTCTTTTGAGACAGAGTCTCACTCTTTTGCCTAGGCTGGAGTGCAGTGGCGTGACCTCAGCTCACTACAACCTCCACCTCCTGGGTTCAAGCGATTCTCCTGACTCAGCCTACCAAGTAGCTGAAATCATAGGCACCCACCACCATGCCTGGCTAATTTTTGTATTTTGTATTGAAACATGGGGTTTCACCATGTCGGCCAGGCTGGTCTCAACCTCCTGACCTCAGGTGATGCGTTCGCCTCGGCCTCTCAAAGTGTTGGGATTACAGGCGTGAGCCACTGCACCCAGCCTAGAGTTATTTATTTAAAAAAAAAAAATAGGTATCTATTTTTCAGATAGTCAAAGCACACTATGTGTATCACTGCATTCTGCTAAATCTAGACTGTAGTTCAGGTACATTCAGAATGTATGTTACCATACTTGCTTGATATTCCTGTGTTCTTCCATCAAACCACTTGGGCAGGTGCCTCACTCTGATATATAATCTTCTTTATACTACTTCTAACAGAATTTACTCTCATTTAATGCATAGCAGGTACTGAGCACTCTAGTGTGTACTTTACATACTAATTTTATTATACTCATTTTATAGAGGAGAAACAGAGGATTGATGAGGTTAACATGTAATCCAAGTGATATAGTTTTGATATGTGTCCCCTCCCAAATCTCATGTTGAATTATAATACCCAGTATTAGAAGTGAGGCATGGTGGGAAGTGATTGGATCATGGGGGTGGATTTCTCATGAATGGCTTAGCACCATTTCCTTGGTGCCGTCCTTGCAATAGTGAGTGACTTCTCCTGAGACCTGGCTGTTTAAAAGTGGGTGGCACCTCCCTCTCGCTCTCTTCTGCTTTTGCCATGTGACATGCCCACTCCCTCTTTGTCTCCCATCATGATCGTAAGCTTCCAGAGGCCTTCCCAGAAGCAGATGCCAGTGTAATGCTTCTTGTACAGCCTGCAGAACCATGAGCCAATTAAACCTCTCTTCTGATAAATTTCCCAGTCTTGGGTATTTCTTTATAGCAAAAGAACAGCCTAATACGACAAGATTATATTGCTGCCAAATAACAGATCTAAGATTTCAGTTGCTGCTGTCAACACCATGTTATTTTCCACTGTGATCTCTAACACTCCTTTTAATTCTTTGCTTCTGTGACCATGTCATCTAAATGAGTCTAAATAAAGCCAGTTCCTAGTGTGTTGGCATTCAAGAATCTAAGGGCAAGTTCCATTTCTACTAGTTACTGGAGAGTTGGAGTTGGCTCTGTCACTCAACCCGCTCTAAACCTTAGTTTTCTCACCTGTAAAATGCAGATGATAACAGAAGCTTTGTCATGAGACTGTTATGGTGGTTTATGGTGTTATTTCCTGTAAAGGAGTCACGTAGCACCTAGCACAGGTAAGCACTTAATACGAAACTGAGAAATAATACCACATTAAGCCCTGTAAATCTATTTACTCTTAAGAGTCTCCTTGATAGGTTTTCAGGACATTTTGGTATTCAACATTAATATATGCACATTTTTGAATGGATTGCGTATTTATTATAGTGACACTTTTCTTAGAACTAGGATTCCAAAATATATACAATGAGAAATTTCTATTCTTCTGCTGACTCTTAACTATTATCGTTATATTATAAAATGAAGAATAACAAAGGCTTTTTTTAAAATCCAAGACAACACAGAATTTAATCAATTATTCTAACACTATACAAAGATGCAACCTGTTCATGCGAAGTTTTATATCAATTATCATGGGAAAATATTGAGATCATTAAAGCAAAGCTCTAAAGCTTACAGAAGACTAATCTGATATTAGTGAAAAACATGAATTGAAAGTGTTTCTAGAGAAAAGTAGTTGTATTGCTAAAATGTTAGTTTTATTGGCAAAAAATTAATGATTACATTAAAAATATATAATAACTATTTGTATTTAATGTATTTTTTTCTTTTTCTGTTTGCCTTCTTAATTTGATTGGCAAATTATTCCTTCTAGGGATTCCAGGAGTTACAGTTCTGTGGAGGCTCTGCTTCACTTATCACAAACACTGCCAAATGGAACTGAATTAAGGAAATGTTACTGAAGGTTGGACATGGAACGGGACTCTGGCTTGAGACGTTCATGCTGATCATTTACATTTAAAGGTAGTCATATGAAAATGGTATGATGGGCCGGGCGCAGTGGCTCACGCCTGTAATCCCAGCACTTTGGGAGGCCGAGGCGGGCGGATCATGAGGTCAGGAGATCCAGACCATCCTGGCTAATACAGTGAAACCCCATCTCTACTAAAATATACAAAAAAAAAAAAAAAAAAAAAAAAAAAAAAAATAGCCAGGCGTGGTGGTGGGTGCCTGTAGTCCCAGCTACTCGGGAGGCTGAAGCAGGAGAATGGCATGAACCCCGGAGGCAGAGCTTTCAGTGAGCCGAGATCGCCCCACTGCACTCCAGCCTGGCAACAGAGCAATACTCTGTCTCAAACAAAACAAAACAAAACAAAAAACAAAAAACAAAAATGGTATAATGAAGTGAAGGGGAGTAAAAGAGGAGCGAGAAGAAACGTAGTTGCATATGAAGAGCATGCGTGTACACCATTCTGATGTGCAGGGACTGCTTTGCAGAGTGTACATTTTAAGAAATCTTTGTTGATAAATAAGTGAAGGAATGAATTTTGTTGCTCTCTGAAATTAAGAAAACATATAGTATTCTGTTAATCAAAACAACGTTACTGGAATATTATGCAGCCATAAAAAAGAATAAGATCATGTTTTTTGTGGGAACACGGATGGAGCTGGAGGCTATTATCCTTAGCAAACTAACGCAGGAACAGAAAACCAAACACTGCATCTTAGCACTTGTAAGTGGGAGCTAAATGACAAGAACATATGGACACCTAGATGAGGACAACACACACTGGGGCATTTTGGAGGGTGGAGGGTGGGAAGAGGGAGAGGACAAGGAAAAATAGCCACTGAGTACTGCGCTTAATATCTGAGTGATGAAATAATCTGTACAACAAGCCCCTGAGTTTATCTATATAACAAACCTAACTTAATTTTAGGTTAGGTGCCCCCAATCTAAAATAAAAGTTAAAAAAAGAGTGTTGCTTTGCATTTTGCTTCTGGGAGTGCACATTCATATGACATTTTTTAAAACAACCTGTCCATACTTTCCACAACTCTTATCCATGCATGCCTGTTTGTCAGCAATGCTTTCCATGAGGAATCTATTTTAGATGATAGACACCAAACGAAAGACTTACACACTGAGATATTCAGTTCATTATTCTAAATAGAAAAAAACCTAAAAATTAGAAATACATTCCCCAATAAGTACATTGATAAGGTTAGTATGCAGACATGAAGATGATGCCTCTTTGCCCTAAAAAATGTCATGGGAAAATGTTCCCATGTTAAATGAACACAGTTGAGTGCAAAATATTACACTGTGTAGCTATTGACATGGGTGTATTATTTTAAAATAAAAGACTGGGCCAGATGCCGTGGTTCACGCCTATAATCTCAGTGCTTTGGGAGGCCAAGGCAGGAGGATAGCTTGAGGCCAGGAGCTCAAGACCAGCCTGGGCAACATAATGAGGCCCTGTCTCCATGAATAAAAATATATACATATTAAATATATGTACATATTAAATATATGTACATATTAAATATGTACACACACACGTACACACACACACACACACATATATATATACACACACACACATACACACAAAATCTGGGCCTCATGGCGTGGTCCCAGCTACTCTGAGGCAGAGGCATGAGGATTACATGAGCCCAGTAGTTTGAGGCTGCAGTGAACCATGATTGTACTACTGCACCCCAACCTGGGCGACAGGACTGGACCCAGTCTCTAAAATGATAATAATGATGATAAAAATATAAGTCCATTCAGGTCATTTCTATTTTTTTTTTCAAAAACTTTTTTTTAATTTTTAATTTTTTTATTATTTTTATTTTTATTTTTGAGATGGAGTGTCACTCTGTCACCCAGGCTGGAGTGCAGTGGCACAATCTCGGTTCACTGCAACCTCTACCTCCCAGGTTCAAGCAATTCTCCTGTGTCAGCCTCCCGAGTAGCTGGGATTACAGGTGCCCACCACCACGCCTGGCTAATTTTTTTTTTTTTTGTGTGTGGATTTCACCATGTTGGCCAGGCTAATGTCGAACTCCTGACCTCAGGTGATCTGCTCAACTCAGCCTCGCAAAGTGCTGGGATTACAGGCGTGAGCCACCATGCCCAGCCATTTAGGTCATTTCTGTTCTTAAGGACTTGCAGAAGTCTGCATTTTACTTCAAGTAAAATTGTAAGTCCTTGCCATGGACTACCAAGTCCCGCATGCACGAACCCTCTGTTACCTCTGTGACCTTGTCTTTTTGCCTTCTCCCTCTATCAAATCACTCTGGCCACACTGGCCTTTTCGCTGTTCCTAAAACAGGCCAGGCACAGCTGCTGTCTTAGGGCCTTCCCTAACTGTTGCCTCGGCTGGAAATGCTCTGTGCCTTCGGATCTGCACATCTCACTTCATTATTTCTTTCAGGTCTTCCTCAACTGTCACCTTCTCAGTGAGACTTCCTCTGACTTCCTGAACTAGAATTGCCACACAGGCCTCTTTGTCTCTGTTTGCCCGGTCTCTCCTACCCTGATCTATTTTTCTCAGTATCAGTATGATGTTCCAATGTTCTATAGAATGTATTGGTTTACTGTGTTTATTATTTATTTTATGTGTCTCTCTTTGTCTGCTCCCACCCCTGTGCCCTACAGATTATAAATTTCATGAATAAATTTATCTTTTTTGGTTTTCCACGTTGTAGTTCCAGTCCAAGAATAATGCCTGGCATATCGTAGATGCTCAGGAATTGTTTGTTGAATCAATGAGTTCATTGAAACAAATACATACATAGTTTCATATACATAGAAATACGAAAATGTTAATGGCAGCTATCTTTGGATAACGTAGCTATTTGTGATATTTTTTCTTGTCCCTTGCTATATTTTTTATATTTTTAATATATATTATTTTGTGACTGGGAAAGCTTCTTTATTTTAAAATGGGTGATATAAAGATATTTCAAAATCTAGTGCCTATAAACAAATAAGCATGTGAAATGAAGAAACAGGAAATGTGAAATTCTATTACACTTAAGAGTTCCGAGGAAATTTTCTGATTATTAAATAATGTTTTCCTTTCAAATCAAATGAAATTTTCAATCTTAATACATAGGTTACAGCTTTGGCGATGACTTGTCATGGGCCCCACCAAAGATAACAGATAATTTAGCTGCCACAGTAAAGGGGACTGATGTAATTGGAAAAAGTGACAAAACCAGTAAACCCAGCACACACTGCCTTAAAGCCAAAGATAACATCCCATGGCAAAAGCTTTAGTCCTGCCTGAGAAAGATCCTTTATCACAGATAATTGTTTATGAGTCTATATCTTGCCTCCCCCATATCTCTGGGGGATGAGGCTGTCAAATGATTTCTAGTTGTATATGCAGATAGGTGGTGAAATGAAATCAAACTTGGACAATCCTAAGGAGCACTTCACTGATTCTGGATAATGAGACTTAAACCAAGAGAAAAACCTCTTGGAGTCGGCTGGATAGGGTTTCTGACACAGTTTAAAACAACAACATCATCACACCACAAAAAGGAATGCTCTTAAAAGCAGTATCTTCTAATCTCCTGAAGTGTAAGAATGGCCAATGCTACTGGCTTCATTTTTCTTTAACTATCTTAGTGGACTCCAGGGTTTATTGAGCCCTTTATTGGATTTATTATCCCTTTCTATATTTTCTATACATTTAGTATATATTATTGGGAGTATTTAAAAAATATCCAAACCCTGTAGAAAAATGTTTAAAGCAGAACCGAACACTCAGTACATTGAAATGGGATTAAAGAATGTTCCTTAAGAAAGGGCTGAGAGGATAACCTTACCCAGACGATTTTGGCTCTCATTTTGGCAGGCATATTAGGATTCAACGAATGGCTCTTCAGAATGTACCTTGAGTTTCTATTAGTACAATTGTAGATTATTTCCACCTAATTTAGGTAACTTAATTCCCATCATGAATGCATTTTCCTTTTAGGACTTTAAAAAGTACAGCTTGTTAGATATTAAAAAATTATAAATAAAAATACAGTAAACTTAAAATAGAGGTAGTTTTATATCAAAAACATTTAGCAATGAGAGTATAAACAGAACTGAGAAAGGGGAGCCACGTTGGCCTGCACGGTATTAAATATTTTAAATTAGCTGCCAACAATTGAAAACCGAAAGAATGTACCTACAAAAGACTGAGTTTCTGTCTTCTCTGGAAAATGTGGTAAATGGGGCTACACTGGGCAGTAACTGGCGAACTTGGGACCCCTCTGAAGTGTGGCTTGTGAGCCTACTCCTTTTCATTACAATCATTGGCCTGGAGAATATTCAATTACATGATCCTGGAGAATATTCAAATACATGTTTGTTACATGGATAACAAACATCCCAGACATATTTTTCATCTTAGGTTTTCTTCCCTCAGATTTTTTTGCTTTTGCTTTTGCCTTTTGCATTAGCGAAATTGTTTGGTTTTCTTTTTTTTTTTTTTTTCCAAAACTATGTTTAGAGCAGTTTTAGGTTCACAGCAAATTTAACAGGAAGGTCCAGAGAGAGTTCCCATGTACCCTCTGCTCCTGCACACACAACCTTCCCCATTGTCAATATCCACAACCATAGTGGTACATTTGTTACAATGGATGAATCCCTATTGACACATTGTAATCACCCAATGCCCACGGTTCACATTAGTGCTCACTTTTGGCCTTGTATATTCTATAGATTTGGAAAAGTGACACATATCTGTCACTATAGCATTAAACAGAATGAGAGTATTTTCACTGTCCTAAAAATCCTCTAGCAAGCTACTTATGAATATTATTTTAACTTTTATTTTAGGTTTGGGGGTACATGTGAAGGTTGTTATGTAGGTAAACTTGTGTCATGGGAGTTTGTGTACAGATTATTTCATCACCCAGGAATTAAGCCCAGTACCCAATAGTTATTTTTTCTGCTCCTCTTCCTCCTCCACCCTCAAATTAACACCATTGGCTGTTGTTTCCGTCTTTGTGTCCATGTGTTCTCATCTTTGATAAGTGAGAACATGCAGTATTTCGTTTTCTGTTCCTGTATTAGTTTGCTAAGGATAATAGCCTCCAGTTCCACCCATGTTCCCGCAAAAGACACGACCTTGTTCTTTGTTAATGACTGCATAATATTCAATGGTGTATATGTACCACATTTTCTTTAACCAATCTTTGATGGACATTTAGGTTGATTCCATGTCTTTGCTATTGTGAATAGTGCCAGCAAGCTACTTATACATCTGACAAAGAATTGGATTTTTGCTTCCTCTTGGAGACAATATCTATAAAAATAAAACTCAGTAAATATCTCTTCACCCCTCAATGTTAATATGTACCAATCTCCATCTTAAGGCACATTTGCATTTTAGATTGAAGGAAGGGGGATTTTCCAATTTAAGTGGAGTTGAAATTGACATATTTTATTTCTAAATTTGTTATTTAGTTCTTGAGATGAAAAGAATATCTGATTCACTATTGAACTCCACAATATACTTAGTGCAATGCCTGACAATTATTCAGTGCTCCATAAATGTGGTAGGGTCAATAATGGTACCACTTAAAAAATTATGTGATTTATCTTTAAGTAAGTTAATAAAGATGATCTTTTAATTATAACTCTGTGCTTTTGTCTGTGAGAGTCTATAGTCCTGAGATACCAGTGTTAGTGAATCTATCAGGTAAGTAGAAATCATACATATAAACCATGAGTGGAAATCTCGTATTTTCTGTTTTTTAAAAATCAACACAACATGCATGTGGTTTATAATTGCAATATTTAAAACCAGTAGAATTAATGAGGCAATGTCTAACAGTATCTACACATTAAATATATATGCCACCTGAGGAGACTGGCAGTTGATATAAATATGTCAAAGTTTGAAAATTTCTTATGCCATAAGGTGTGGTGAAGATACTATGCAGAAGTCAGAATACTGGCACTTGGGTCCCAACTGTCACTTTTATGAGTTTGACCTTGGGAAAATTCCTTAGTCTCCCTGAGCTTCAGGTGCCTCATCTGTTAAATGGGAACCATATGATTCACTTTACAAGATTTGTTGTTACCGAAGGGAGATAACTTCAGTCAATGGTAATAAACATACTTTTTAGAGCACCTATTTTGCCCTAGTCATTGTGACAGGATTTTTATATTTGCCACTTTAAAGCCTCACAGCATCACAGGAGGGAAGGTGCTATTCCCCTATTATATTTCTAAGGAGACTGAGACTCAAGCTTGGCATTTACTCAGTTGCACAGTTAATCAAGAGGCTTAATTTGGAATCCAAACCTAGACAAAACTGACTCCAGCCTGTGCTCTTTCCTGGATGCCCTGTTGTCCTCACAGAATACAACAGGCTTTGGTACCATGCTAACTGTCTTTAGAACTGTTTTTCTTTGGGGTGCTCTGGTTTCATTGATACTGGAGCCCAGAGAAGAGCAATGCAGACACGAGTGAGGCTTTGCACAAGAAGCTGCCTTGCTGACTGCATCAGGTTGTATGGCTGCTCTTGTTGAGAGAAGAGGGATACTTGGGTCATTGAGGGTTATCCCCAAACACACTGTCAGTCCTGGGTTTCCATGCAAGTAGAAAACCATCCTCCTTTTGACATTCAAGGAATGAGGAATGCTCTGCCTAACTAAAATTGTCTGCCACCTGTCTAGTCTTGTGCTGAAATCCCTAATTCCTTACAGTCATCTAAGCTAGAAGAAGGTAGCAGGATGGGGAATTGGGCACAGAATGGGTAACACTTGATGGTAAAGAAGAGGTAAGGTGTGCAGCATAGCTTGCTGTCTGGCTGAAGTACCCTAAACAAGGAGGCTTGCAAGGGCAGGGTAAAAACCTGAGACCTGGGATCCCAGAGGGCTCATGGGATGCTGGAATGGAAGAGGAGGCCCTGATCATGAGTTGGCTTTATAATCCCCTGGACCCCACACCCCTCAACCAACCTGGATTCCTGGGAGTGTCTCCTGGTGGGCAAGGCAGCAGAGAGGCAGGTAGGTGAGTTTTGTTCAACTACCCACATGGTTGACGGAGAGGACCACAACCACAATAAGGGAGTTACAAACACCAGCAGATTTGGAGAGGAAGCAAGAGAGGAGAGGGTGGGGGGAAAAAAGAAACAGAAGTTTTAGTGTGATTTAAGAGGAAAGATGCAGATCTCAGCAGGCTGTTTTACAAAGAACACAAGTAGCTAAACAGTGAGGATGTAATAATTTTGTTAAAACTCAGGAAAGAGTTGAAAGTTTGCAGGTATATTTCCAGATAACATCTGTCTTGGATACTATGCTGGATTTGTGTCTGTGATTGAGCTTTATATAATTGATGCATTAAAAAGGTAATTTACATCATTTGGATAAAACTTTCAGGGCTTTCCAATTTGTTTTATGAATATCTGGGTAAGAAACACACTTCGTGTTTCTCAGGCTTGATATTCTAATAGAGAGAATTGTAGGGCCACATAGTTTATGAATATTGATTTCAGCTTTTTTGTATGACTTGTTTACTTTAACTAAGTCTCTACACAATGCTTACCTGTAAGGCATGCTTTAGTTCTTTTTTGCAATGCAAATCATGCATATCAATAGGATATTACTTCAAATCTCAAAAGCTAGAAAGTCATTATAATTATTAAAAAAATCAATAATATCAATGTATGTAGAAGCAAGAAGTGAATAAGATGTAGTCAGCAAAATTATCTTTGCATCTCATTGCCTGATAGTCATTGGTACATCTTTAGAATTCAATATAATTTTACTATGTGAATGAGAATGCCAGAGAATAACTAAGGTAGTAAAATATCAGAGATATAAAGGCAGGATACCTGCCTTGTGTGGAGGGATTGGGGAAGAGACCATTAGGGATGAAGGAGCAACCATCTGTATAGTCACAGAAGAGGATCTCCAGTCTAAGCCATTTATAATTCTCTCTGGAAAGGTCTTGCATGCTTGTTTTAGGTTTACTCCTAGAAATTTCATATTTATTGATAGCATTATAAATGGTTTCCTTTTTTAACATTTTCCATTTTTGTTTGTGACTCATATGAAAAAATATTATTTATGTAAATTTTCTGATTTATATTCAGCAAACATCCTAAATTTATTTATTCAGTCTAATAATGGATAATTTATCTGCAGATTATTTTTGATTTTCTGTGTATACAATCAAATAAACTGGAAATGCTCAGAGTTTTGGTTCCTTCCTTTCTAAATATTTTACTGTTTGTTTCTCATTTTTGCTTTACTGCATGGGCTAGGACCTTCAGGAAATGTTGAACAGAGTAATGCAAAAATCCTTAAAATTACGCCACCATATATTATGCTTGCTATAGGTTTCTGTGGATACTGTTTAAGTTAAGGAAGTTCTTGTCTATTTGTGGTTTTCTAGTGCTTTAATTTTATTTGTTAATTTGATTGATTATAATAGTTGATTTTCTAAAGTTAAACCAGGCTTGAATTCCTGAGATAAACTCAGTTTTATAACAATATTATCTTTTTCATATGTCGTGGAATCCGACTTTCTGATATTTTGGTTGCGCATCTATTCCTCTGATCATGAATGAGACTTGCTATATTTCCTTTGTTCCCCTGTCAAGTTAATTCAGGATATTTCTCTTTTTCTACTTGCTAGGATAATTTGTATACTATTGGAATTACCTATTTATCAAATATTTGGCAGAATTCTCCTGCAAAGCTATCTGGGAGTAGAAATTTTCTGTTGGAAGGTTTTTGATCACAGAATCAAATTAATGTCTATAGACTATTTGTGGTTTCCATTTCTTCTTGAGTTAGTTTAGTAAGTTATATTTGTACTCAAAATTGCCTGTTTTATCTAAATCTTATTTTTACGTATCAACATAACATTTTAATAATGTTATATTATTAATAATACTTTTGTCTGTAATATCTATAATAATGTTTACTTTTTTTTTCATTTTTGTCATTGTTTTATGGGCTTCTACCCCACTTTTAAAATTAAGGATACCAGGCATTTGTCAATTTGATTTGCATTTTCAAAGAAGTAATTTTTGATTCATTTATTCTCCATAGTCTACATTTCATTTTTGGAGACAGGGTCTCATTCTGTTGCCCAGGCTGGAGTGCAGTGGTGCCATTATGGCTTATCACAGCCTCAATCTCCTTGGCTCAAGCAATCCTCATACCTCAGCCTCCCAGTAGCTGACACTACAGGTAAGCACCACCATGCTTAGGTAGTTTAAAAATTTTTTTTTTTTTTGTAGCGATGGGATCTCACTCTGTTGCAAGGTTGGTTATTTTTTCTTGTATTAATTTCAGATCTTATTATCTTGTCCTTTCTTTACTGTCTTTGGAGTTATTTTGTTGTTGTTTTTAAAATCTCAGAGGATAGATGCATGTTATATTTAGTATTATATTTAGCCTTTCTTTTTTTAAAAAAGTACACTTTTAAGGCTATATGTTTTCTCTTAAAATGGCTTTATCTTCATTCTATGAGTTTTGAAATGTAGAATTTTTATTATCCTTAAATTCAGATTACTTTCTACTTTTCATTACAGTTTTGTAGCTCTGTATGCTAGTGAAAGAGTATTTTAAATTTTTTATTCATTTAGAAATTTTCAATTTATCTTTATTTCTAGCTGAATTGTATTGTACTCAGATAACATATTTCACACGACACTAATCTTTGGTATTTGTTGAGAATTGCTTTACTCTCCACTATGCAGGTCCAGTTTCTATAAATGTTACATACTTTCTGAAGGTTTTGGTTGTAGTATTCCATATAGGTGTATTAAGTTAAGCTGGTTGTGATATACAGATCTTCAAAGTTCTTAATAAACTTTTGAATAATTTCTTCTTGTAATTCTGTTTGATTTTGCTGTTTTATTTTTGAGACAATTTTATTAGGCGAATAGAAACTTAAAATAATATATCTTGCTGGCAATGTAGGTCGTTACCATTATACTTTATCTCTAGCAATGTCTTTCTGTTTTAAAGTTCCTTTTGCCCAGCTGCATGTTTTCTTTGGTTAGCCATTGGATGGCCATACTTATTAGTATTTCATGTTTTAAATATGTCTTACTTTGTTTAGTTTTTTAAAAAAATCCAGTTGATAATGTTTGCATTTTCTTTGCAGCGTTTAGTTCATTTATTGTTAATGTAACTGCTGATATATTTGGGTCCATTTAACATCTGCTTTCATACAATCCCATCTCTTCTTTATATTCTTTCTTCATTTGCATTAGTCAAGTTTTATTAATTTTTGGCCTAGTGTGGAAGTTATACCTTCTTTTTTTTTTCTTTTAGTAGTTATCCTAAAAATATAACATGTATACTTATCTTATCATGTTCTAAATCTAATTAACATTTTTATCCTCCTCCTGGTAAATACAAGGATCTTAGAACACTTTAACTCCCCTGATATGGTTTGGCTGTGTCCCCACCCAAATCTTACCTTGAATTGTAGCTCCCATAATTCCCATGTCTCTGGGAGGGACCTAGTGGAAGATAATTGAATCATGGAGGGAGTTCCCCCTATAACTGTTCTCGTGGTAGTAAGTCTCACGAGATCTGATGATTTTATAAGGGGTTTCCCCTTTCACTTGGCTCTCATTCTCTCTTGTCTGCTGCCATGTAAGATGTGCCTTTTACCTTCCACCATGATTGTGAGGCCTCCCCAGCCACGTGGAACTTTGAGTCAATTAAACCTCTTTTTCTTTATAAATTACCCAGTCTCAGGTATGTCTTTATCAGCAGTGTGAAAATGGACTAATGCACTCTCCTAACTTACATTATTGCCTACATTTTTATTATTTTTGACCCCATAAGTTAGTATTAATATTGTTTTATATAATCATTATTTGCTTAGATTTACTGAATATTTAAAACTTTCTTCATTCTTTATTTCTTTTTGTATTTCAGACATCATATCTGAGATTGTCTTTCTTTGGCTTGAAGTAAATCCTGTGTAATATTCTTTAGTGAGAAGTAACTTTCTCAGTTTTTGTCTATATAAAAATAACTTTAGTTATTCTTGCAAGATCTCTTCACTGATATGGAATCCTAAACTGTGATTATTTTCCTTCAGCATCTTGAAAGTATCACTTTATTATCTTTGGAATTCCATGGTTGTTTTTGTGAAGTCAAGTATCAGTCTAATTATTTTTTTAAAAGGTAATGTATCTTTTATTCTGGCTGATATTTAAGATTTTCTGTTTATCTTTGGTGGTCTGATGATATTTAGCCAGTAATTCCTTATTTTCTTATCAACTTTTCAATACTTTTTAAATGTTAATTTTTTTTTTTTTTTTGCAATTTTAGTCATTTTCAGCAAGAGGACTGATGAATAATTTTGTCACATTTCTGGAACAGAAATTCACAGGCATTTAACATTTATCTGACAGTGTTGGGAAAAACACAGAGAAGGATAGCACCAGCGGGCTTAAAGAAAAATGTGGATAGCATAAGAAAGACTTAATAATATTTGTGAGCAGAAAAGACTAAATTAGAAAGAAGTGGCCTATTGCCTGAAAAGCTTCCCAGAAAGCATCAGAAGTAGTTGGATACAGAGGGATGGCAAATAGGATGTCAATCTTTGATGACTCCTCACTCTCGCTCAGTTAAAAAAGCAACTTAAAAATGATCAGGTTTTAGAATGAGATGCAAAAATGAAAATAGAATCAACCGTCTACTTTCTCTTTTCTCACATAAAATCACTCAACCAAAAATAAATAAATAGTTAACAAAACGACAGACAATATGCAAGTCTTCATGTAAGTCCAAAGCTGTAATGTTTAAAGACATTGTGCTTACAAGTGGAAAATATACCTGCATTTTCCATTTCGTGAAAAAAAGCATGTGAGTCAAATCAACATTTAAAACATTTCTTTTTTTTTTCTTTTTTTCTTTTTTTTTTGAGACGGAGTCTCGCTCTGTTGCCCAGGCTGGAGTGCAGTAGCCGGATCTCAGCTCACTGCAAGCTCCGCCTCCCGGGTTTTCGCCATTCTCCTGCCTCAGCCTCCTGAGTAGCTGGGACTACAGGTGCCCGCCACCTCGCCTGGCTATTTTTTTTGTATTTTTTAGTAGAGACGGGGTTTCACTGTGTTAGCCAGGATGGTCTCGATCTCCTGACCTCGTGATCCGCCCGTCTCCGCCTCCCAAAGTGCTGGGATTACAAGCTTGAGCCACTGCGCCCGGCCATTTAAAACATTTCTAACTTGTAAAGAATAGTAGGGAGATTTTGTAGGATTATCCTTAGTTTTTATATTTGAAGAAAAAAATGTAGTTAAAAATGGTAGTTTTAATTTGGGCAGCATTTCAGAAATTAGAATAATCAATATTACTTATTAAATTATATTTTTGTATAATTTGTAAATAAACTATTGTAAGCCCATTACCCATTCACAAGGGTTATTATTTAACTCACCTAAGAAAACCATTTTTAAAACATGGTATAGCAACATTCCTCCTTTTTGTGTAAGTTGTATTTCTAATTACAATGCATTTCCCAAGTACCATTAGACATTAGCGAGGTGTTTAATTATACTTTTTCATCCAAGTTAATCTCAATTATTGTGGTTTCACTGAAAGTTTTCTTATTTAGTTCTTAGTGCTACCTTTGCCCAATTCATTTTCTTTCAGAAGATGAAATCAAGACCTGAGATGGTACCAGTATGTCTGTTTGATGAATAACAATGATTACCCTTTTTATTCATTCAGCAGTTACCGTTGTTCATTTTTTTTTTTTTTGGGTGAGACAACAGTTCATGGAGTAAGAATTATTTGCTTTCTAAAGGTAGATCATTAATAAAGTAATTAAGTAATAAAATAATTGAAACGGAGACAATTAAATAGCATAACCTATATGCAACTATTATTAATGGCAACCTTAAGCATTATGCCCCCATATAAATCATAAAAAAGAAAAAGTTTACTCACTAAAAAGACTGTAAACCAAATAAGACATAAGTATGTGTTTCAGGTTTTATAACTCCATATATTTCCAAATAGTCAAGGTTCAAGGAACCTTGTTGACTTGTTCCTGGAAACCACATTTCATCTTTTCTGGAGGAAGCAGAGCATGAAATTTTCTTGAGACTGAGCAGATGAGGTGTTTTGTCATTATTAGGACAATATAGCCATTGGCATAGCAGGTTTATTCTGTTGCCTCATTAGATGCCACTGAGAAAAGTGAACTAAGAGCAAAAAGTGAGCAAGTCCAACTACGGTGATTATGTAAAGAGACTTCCAGACATCTTACTACTTTAAAACAATGATTCTTTTATTACTAAAATGTCCAAAAGTGCTACACATATATCTCTGAGAGAAATCCTATAAATGTAATATTTGTTGCAAATTATAGTTGCAAACAGGCCAGAGAGCTTCTATGTGATGCAGGCAAAGAGGACAAAGCAAAACCTCAAAATTTAGGAGCTGTCGTTTGTTGTAGCTCAGGGAGAAAGCTCAGCAGGTCATCCAGTTTATTAGCCAGCTTCTAGGCAGAGTGGAACTGAATGTGTCCTATATAGAAGAGCGTTGTGGTTAGAAATGTCTTCCCTTGTGAAAGATTTAAGCTAAGATGTGCCAACTAAGAGAACACGACTCTTTTATTTTTCCCTTAAAACCTAGTTTGTAATAAGATCTTTTATATATACTTTTAGTGTTTACATTGTAACTGCCCCCCAAATCCGACATATATGTTTCACATGTAGTTACATTCCAATTGTGATACAATAGCCACAGGAACTGAGAGGATGCTTTATTTTTATTAGTGTTCCTAATGTACTGGCCCAATTCTTCTCCATTGTAGATGGAATGAAGTTTATTGCTTTAAGCAAAATTACCAGTGCAACAATAAATCGTCATGGTTATACGTCCAGGGCCTTCTTGTCACTGATTCAAATTTACTTCTGAGCTCCTCATTTTCTAAGGCGAAGTCTTCTATAAATACACAAGCATTTCATTTCTCCTGAAACACTCAATCAAAATGGGATGACTTTCTTATGGCTTGTTAACAGTTCCATAAGCAACTTAAAAGTACAACAATCAGAAAGAACATAATCCTTTCTAAGCAATTATAAAACCAAGTAGAAATCTGTGTGCATGTTCATTCTTTTATTCTTTCAACAACTAGCTGCTGATATGGCTTGGCTGTGTCCCCACCCAAATCTCATCTTGATTTGTAACTCCCATAATCCCCATGTGTTGTGGGAGGGACCCCATGAGAGGTAATTGAATCATGAGAGTGGGTCTTTTCTGTACTGTTCTCATGATAGCAACTAAGTCTCACGAGGTCTGATGGCTTTATACAGGGGAGGTCCCTTGCACGTGCCTGTCACCATGTAAGACGTGGCTTTGCTTCTCTTTGCCTTCTGCCATGATTGTGAGACCTCCCCAGCCATGTGGAACTGTGAGTCAATTAAACCTCTGTCCTTTATAAATTACCCAGTCTTAGGTATGTCTTTATTAGCAGCTTGAGAACAGATTAATAAAGCTACTGGGCAGCAAGCACTGTGCAAGGAGCTCAAGATACAGCAGTAAATAAAGCAGACAAACATCCCTACCTTCATGGAGTTTATGTTGTACCGGAGAAGAGAGACAGAAGAGCAGTAAAATAAATAAAAGTAAAATATGCAAGATATTAAGGAAAATGACATTTGAATATTACTCTTATAAAGTAAATATTTTCGCATAAGCTGATAGTTTTCTTTGTACACAAATAATAAGAATCAGGTCAGGAAACATTAATATACACATTCAGGGTAGTCAACTAATTTTGCCAAAGTCACACAGTAGGTCATAGAATATGATCTTAAAACCCAGGTCTTTCGATTTCGCGCCTTGGGATTTTTCCATTGCAAAATACTGCCTACACAGCACCAAAAGGAAATTACATGTTTCCAGAGAGCTGTATATTGAATATCATGGAAATAAAAATTCAAATAATCAGAAATATATGTATATCTGAATATTTCAAGGTTTTCTACTCTCAGCCTCCAAAAAGAAAGAGGCAGGATCCAATTAATAATAATGGAATGGAGCGCTGGATAATGAGCAATAGAACATCTGTTACTTCTCCTTTTTAGTTGTTTTTTTAATAGACTTTTCTTTCAGAGGGATTCTGAGTCTATTTGTCTCATTGCAGGCACTTCTACTACCTTGGTTTATGAGTACGGGGGTAAAGGAGTTGTCGTTTTGCGGGGAAGCTTATGGAAGAAAGCTAAGGGGTAGTACATGAGTCTGTTTCACAATTGCAGGCAATGCCTTCATTGGAGAGTTTTAGAAGTAAAACACAGAGGCCAAAATATTTTCAGACTGTTTAGGTGGCCACAGAGGTGTAGTAGTTGTTTTGTTTACGTTGGATAATTGTAAGTCCTAAAAGAAAAAAATAAATGTCACCAAGAAAACAAGGCACTGAGTTTTCGATAGTTTTACTTTTTATTAAGCCATGGTTATTAGCCTGCTGCAGAATGCATGATACTAATGTGGAAATGCCAGGGGCACAACAGCATGTCAAGCTTAATGAAGCTCACTGTGACCGACACAATTGGAAAAGGTCAAGAAGTATGCAGCAGAATGGACAACACACAGATTCATTTCTTCCATGACTGTGCACTCAAGCAAAGCAGCACGGAGAACTGAGCCATTATTCAGTGAAATTCATCGGCATTCTGTTCAATGTTGACCATACATTCAAACAGCTCCAATTTATTGCCCAAATTGTCCACTATCTGCATTCTTTACCCACTTTGCTCTTTTTAAGACCAGAGAGGCTGTGTGAAAATAAAATACACATATATAAGATAATCGTAATTGTAATTTGCTTATTTCTTTTTTTAGCATAGTCGATGTGATTTTTACCCCTTACAGTAGCGCCAAGAGAGCAGTTACATCCCAGCTCCAGTCTGAAAGTGGTTAAAGTAGCCAGGAGTGGGAAGAACCAGAGACAAGTTGAAGTTATGTCCTTGGGAGTATGAAAGGCCAAAGTCTGAGACACCGAATTCTCTGGCCAATTCTATGTGTGAACTTGGGGCCCACTGGGAAAATAAGAAAAATAGAAAAAGATTCAAAATTCAGGAAGAATAGAATTGGGAATGAAAAAGTGAGAGCTATTCTTAACCAGTTCACCCAAGTGATCTCATCCCTCTAAGATTTTCAGTCTACATTTATATTCTCACCACAGATCTTTCCCCTGAGCTTCAGATTTGAATACCCAATGGCCTGTTGGATGTCCACATCTATATATTTCACATCTATTTCAAATACAACTTATTTCAGCCTGCTCTGCCTTTCCCTAGGACTTTGCTGCTCAGTTTTTGGCATTACAATGAGCCCAAATTATCTAAACTAAAGAAAAATTGAATTTACCCTGGAATCTCTTTTCCCTCACCCCAGTCAAGTACCAAATACTTCCAATTTTGCTGTCCAAATATGTCTTGCATTCCACCCCCTTCTTTCTGTTCTTAATATCACTGAATGGATTCAGTCCCTCCTTATGTGGCAGAGATGAAGAAACCAAGACTGAGGGATGAAGTCATTTACCAATAGGCAGTGGTGGAGTCAGGGTTCCAGTCTGGACTGTAGGGTCCATCCTCTTCCCAGTCTAAGCTCTCCCCTGCTGTCCCACCCTGCCTCTCCTAACTCAGACACAGTCCAGGTTCCTAAATATGGTGTGAAGGCAAAAATTCCACCAAAGTTAAATAGATAAGAAAGACTTTATTCGAGGCTATTGCAATGGAGGAGAACTCCATTTCTTAAATGGGAAACAGAACTCATTTCTGCTTAAGCAAAGATCAGGGGAGTTTTTAAGAGCAGGGTTGGGGGTGGGAATGAAAACCATAGGCCATCTGTGTTTGCTAACTGGCCTTATCTAAAGGAAAAGTAAACTTTCTCATATCTTCATGAAAGGAGGGGCTTGTAAAACTACAACTGGAAACAACGCACCCACAGAAGTTAGGCTCCTACTCTCCCGCAGAAACTGGGAGATGGGGTGCCATCTCCCTGCATGTTTGCATTTCAAGGAGTTGGCTCCCGGATCCTTAAAGAAAGGCATTCCTGGGTTATAAAATTGAAAAGAGGCTTTTAAAAGGATTTATGTCACAAAAAATTAAAGAAATAACTTATAATTACACATTTTCTAGAGAAATTGCTGTAAGGAAATGGAGGTCTGTGCCTAGAGTCAGGAAGCTATGTGAAGTTTGGCCAAACTGAGGGACATATTAAGATCATCTTCCATAGACTACAGGGGGCTTCAATCATCAAGCCCTTCCCTTCCTCTCTGCTCTAGTTTCTCACCACAGAGAACTATGAATCTGACCTCTGTGTCATCAGCACTATGTCTGTGGAACTAATTTTTATGTAAGGGTGTCTTTGCAATCTCCCTCCAGACCAATCTGTGGTTTGTTGACTGCTACTAGGAATCTGGTCTGGGGCTAGGAGTCTGGAGCCAGGAGCTTCTTGTTCATTTGGAGAGGAAGTCAAGGGAACCTGACATTCCCTACCCTCAGCTGCCAAACAAGGTCTTTAACAGAAAAACCTCTATCACTTTGAAGAAGACAGAAACCAGCCAAAATACAAATTAGAGTGGAGGAAATTCAGCTTAATTTGGTGTTTTTAATGAACCTGAGAATTGATGCTGTCAGTGGAACCCGGCATGGAAGCAAGGGAGGTGAAATATTGTACCAATCATGTCTCATGTCCGTCTTCCCCATGATTATAAAGTTTAAATGTTCTTTAGTTAGGTCTATGAGTATCTTATAATATCTTAAGTATCTTAAATAATATATTTATTTGGTTAGGGGTAAACTTTTATATACCAATTGTATTAGTCTGTTCTCACAGTGCTATAAAGAACTGCCTGAGACTGGGTAATTTATAAAGGAAAGAGGTTTAATTGACTCACAGTTCCAAATTACTGAAGAAGTCCTCAGGAAACTTACAATCATGGCAGAAGGGGAAGGAAACACGACCTTCTTCACATGATGGCAGGGTGGAGAAGTGCCGAGCAAAGAAGGAAAAGCCCCTTATAAAACCATCAGACCTTATGAGAACTCACTCACTATCACAAGAACAGCAGCATGGGGGTAACCGCGCCCATGATTTAATTACCTCCCACCAGATCCCGCCCATGACATGTGGGGATTATGGGAACTACAATTCAAGATGAGATTTGGGTGGGGACACAGTTGAATCATATCACCAATCAAAGATACTTGATGGGACAATGACTGCTTTTCGGTGTACTTTTTCAATATATTTTAAACCTCTGCATATTTGTCAGTTAATAAATACTTATTTTCAGTGCTCTGGACTCAGTGCCCCTTTCCTTATACTGACTTTCTTGGCCTTCCAAATAAGATATTACAAGTTCTCTGTGCTATACAAATTCTCTGTGCACACAGGTAAACTTGGCCCAGATAACATTTATGTTTCATTTATTTGTCTAACAAACATTGTCAGGTCTGACGTTGTGTCAAATGCGATGAGACGCTGTAGATACAAGAGTGACAAAACTTAGATGAATCTTGCTTTCAACAAGCTCACAGTGAGTGGATAAGGCAGGTGTTAAACAAATAATCACATAAACAAGTACAAATGTATGACTTCCATGAACTGTGAGGCACTGATACTTAGCAGGGATTTGACTTGCGATTTGACAAGGAAGTCCAGGGAAAGCTTCACTGGGAATCTGGCTTATAAAGGATGAATAGGAATGATCTAGATGAAGAGACCCAGTAGCCAGGAATGACTAAATGTAAGTCAATATAGCTACTGCATAGACAGTGAGAGAATGTGAAAGTCAGGAAAAGCCTGGATAGGAAGACAGGGTGAGCTCATATGAGACCTTTGAGGTGTTCAGAGTAGATGTAAGTGGGAGGCTACTGAGTTGGCCCAATCTAGAAACAATGATATTTTACTCAGAATGTTGTGGCTGAATTTTCATTTGCTACATGAGTTTCAGCCATCAGTGAAGAAAAAAGGTTCATAAGATATTTGCTCAGGAAGCAGAAAACCAAACACTGCATAACCTCGATTAAAAGTGGGAGCTTAACAATGAGAACACATGGACACAGGAGGGGAAAAATACACACTGTCAGAAGGCTGTGGGGAGGGAGAGCATCAGGAAAAATAGCTAATGCATGCTGGGCTTAATATCTAGGTGGTGGGTTGACAGGTGCAGCAAACCACCATGATGCACGTTTACCTATGTAACAAACCTGAACATGCTGCACATGCATCTTGGAACTTAAAACAAAACAAAACAAAACAAAATAAAATAAAATAAAATAAAATAAAATAGATGTCTGCTTAGAAGTACAAATCCACATTACATCTAATCCACTCTTACAAATTGCCCTTGATTGAAATATTTGGTTTGTTTTTGTCACCTTGGACTCCAAGCTTGTACGTCCTATTAAGTATGCAGTGATCAGTTGAAATACCTTGGTTACAGGATTTCCAGTACTATATTCAGAAACATTCCTAGGCTTTCTATCTATTGTGTTATTGAATCTATTGTGTTATTGCATGGTTCAAGTTCATATTCCTTCAGAAGTACGATTTATTAACAAAAAAATCATGGCCCAGAGGAAGGAGTCAATAGAAAACAGAAGGTATTTCCCAATTACCAGGAATTTGCTTTGTTTTTATTTTTGATATATGTTGGTTGTAAGCTATACATGTTCTTTGCTAAGAAATAACCCTTGAGCCGTGTAGAGTCAGGAGTTGGGCCCCTTCAGAGGCTGAGGTTTGCTGCTTCTGTGTGCTTTCCTTCCAAATAAAAGAGGTTGGAGAAACAGGTTGATCTCCAGAATTAGAAACTCTTCAGATGCTTCCTGCCTTTTTATATCTGCATTTTAGAATCAAAAGAGCTAAATTAGAGAATTCATTAATAGTTAAATTTCAGGTACCAATTCTGATATAAGTAATATTTTGTGGAAATATCTCTTATATTTGAAGTATTCTAACTGGTCAAATCAAGTGGATCTTTCCCCTTAATTACTGATTGGTAAGCTTTATCTTAGTTAAGCTTGAACAAGACCAGTGGTTTGGTCGTTTTTACTAAATTATATTCATGCAGCTATTCAAGTTAATATACAACGAAAAGAGTTCAGTGAAATTAGTTGTTAATACTGACAACAGGGATTATGTAGCACACATACATTATATATTGCTATGTTAACATGACTTTGAGAGGTAACAGGATGGGAGGGACACAGAGTATGGCAGAATACATAAGGAGAGGAAACAAAGCCCTTCTTTTTTTTTTTTAGACGGAGTTTCACCTTGTTACCTGGGCTGCAGTGCAATGGCACGATCTTGGCTCACTGCAACCCTCGCCTCCCGGGTTCAAGTGATTCTCCTGCCTCAGCCTCCCAAGTAGCTGGGATTATGGGCATGCGCCACCATGCCTGGCTAATTTTTGTATTTTTAGTAGAGATGGGGTTTCACCATGTTGATCAGGCTGGTCTCAAACTCCTGACCTTAGGTGATCCACCCGCCTCGGCCTCCCAAAGTGCTGTGATTACAGGTGTGTCACGCGCCCTGCCACAAAGCCCTTTTTAAAGCCAGTGCCATGAGTAGGTAGCAAAACTGGGAGGAACGGCTTTGTTATAGCCACAGAAACGGAATCATGAAGCACTGGGGCTCTCAGACAAAATCTTGCTGTCCCACTTTTAAAGCGAGCAGAAAGCGATTGCATGTCAATGAGCAGCTGGATATCAGCAGCAACAATGACAGGCTGGAGATTACCAGTACCACCCAATGTTTTTCTGGTAGGTTTTAGATTTTTGCACTGCCCCAGTGAATGACTGCAATTATTAAGCCAACTGAGTAGCATGGGGATCCAGGGAGACAGAGAGATGAGAGAGAGAGAGAGAGAGAGAGAGAGAGAAAGAGAGAATTATAATAAAGAAATTTATTTTATTTATTTATGTATTATTTATTGTACACATATCAAATGTTAGGGAGAAAAAATTTTTGACTGAATTCCAACAGCTTTTATGCTCATTATGCAAGTTGCAGACTAAGGTACTAAGTGACCTACTACTGGCTCCTCCTCCTCATCCCATCTACATATTCTTTCTCTTTTACTCCTTATTTTATCCCTCTTCCTCCTTTCCTCCATAATACTGAAGAGGATCTATTGTACCTATTTATAATGTACACGGGTCAACATGGGTGTTTGTAGGTGTAGGCAGTATTTCCACCTCCCTTGCTATGTGCAGTTGAGAACATGGTAATATACCAACGAGTATTATGAAGAAGACCTTCGGGATATTCTGGGTTGCCTTCTTATTTGCATGACATATGACCAACCTGATGGGTGACTGCTTCCAGATGTCCTTGAAACTCAATAAGATGCTTTTAAAATGCCATCTTAACGACAGTTGCCACTTTGAAATAACCCTGTTCTGGTGATCTTGTAATCTTAGCTCTCCCCAGGAATGCCCCTGTGATGGTTAATATTAGCTGTCAACTTGATTGGATTGAAAGATGCCTGGATGGCTGGTAGAGTATTGTTCTTGGGTGTACCTGTGAGGGTGTTGCCAGAGGGGATTGACATTTGGGTCAGTGGACTGGGAGAGGAAGACCCACTCCCAGTGTGGGTGGACACCATCCATTTGGCTTGCCAGCACAGCAAAAACAAAGCAGGCAAAAGATGGGATAACTTTGCTTGCTGAGTCTTCTAGTTTCCTTCTTTCTCCCAGGCTGGATGCTTCCTTCTGCCCTTGGACATCAGACTGCAGGTTCTTCAGCCTTTGGACTCTTGGACTTACACCAGTGGTTTGCCAGGGCCTCTTGGGCCTTCAACCACAGGCTGAAGGCTGCACTGTTGGCTTCTCTGGTCTGTAGACTTTCAGACTTTGGCTGAGTCACTACTGGCATCTTTTTTCCTCAGCTTGCAGATGGCCTATCGTAGGGCTTCGCCTTGTGATGGTGTGAGTCAGTTCTCCCTAATAAACTCCCTTTCACGTATACATATGTCCTATTAATGCTGTCCTTCTGGAAAGCCCTGACTAATACAGCACCCAAAGATTGTGGTATTGAAATTATAGTTTCAACAGTGATTATTACAATAGTAACAGTTTCTGTTTATGAAGCATTTACAATATGCCACACACTGGGCTATAACTTTTACATGAATTAGGGCTTCCAGCCACCTCTACGCTGAAAACCATCAATGACATCCCATTGTTTTTAGGAGGAATACCCAATGATCCCCAAAGCTTAACCTATTCTGGCCCCTGCCTTTCAGGTCTCATTGTCACTCGTCTCTTCCTCATTTCCTGTACTTCAGGCACACACCTAGAGCTCTTTAAATGCTCAATTGCTCTCCTGCCTCTGGACTCTTCCAACTGCTGGTCTCACTGCCAGAGCGCTCTTCCTCATGAGAATCTGCCTTGCTCTCCTGCTTACGTCTTGTTCCTTGTCATATGTTCTTAAAGACCATGTTCTTTTTCCTTGGTACACACATGTCAATTTGCTATATGTCCACTGATGTCATAGTCTTTCTCTCCATTGGTACCAAAGCTCCATGAGAAGGGGGCGGATTCTACTTGTGTTCATTATTGCATATCAGCTGATTTTATCCGATGTACAATAAAGGATCAACATGAGTACCGAATAAATAAAAGAATGAATGGATTCTGTTTTGCCAAGGCTTATATCTATTTTACATTAGACCTTAACTCTCTGTAAAGAGACTTGTTTCTGTGGCAGCACTTTTTTTACCCACTTCACAGGCATTTGGAACCCACTATAGGGGTCAATAAGTGACTCAGTAACTCTGAGAGACTAGATATGTATCCATCTCCCCAAAGTCCTGGCCGCTTCAAACACTGTTAGAAGTCCCACTACACAGTTCTAATCCAATTGATCTATGTGCTGTCTTTTAGACTTTGAATAACACTGTGGTCTTATCCAAAGGGAAGAGAAGGGTATTGATATTTATCAAGGGCCTACTTTCTTCCTGGAACACCATTTGGTGCCTTTCATACATTCAGTTAAAATAACTACCAGTGCATTAAAAATAGAATAATAATTGTAAGGTATTTTGGAAACATAAAGACCTCTGTAATATTAACTACATTAGAACATTTCTTAGAGGATTGAGATTTTGAAATATTAAATTGCACCTGCATTGCTTAGTGAGCTAACTCACTCCTCTACAGATAACCTTTGTGAAAATAAAAATGATTTTTGGCAATGTCATTCCATGGAGAAAATCTGATAAACTTAAAGTGATTGCAAATTGTCCCCCAAAAGATCAGGTGTCCTTGTTATTGTTAAGCCAGTTTCTGCAATTACAAGATTGTGTAAGAAAGCAAAAGTTGTATTAGCTAATGTACTGAACATTTAACAATTAGTTTCCAGTAAAGTTCTCACCCCACCTACCTTGAATGTCTCTCTGTCCATTGCATCAACATATTTGGTAGTTGTTGCCTGTTGATACTTTAAGAGGTTGTGACTTTTATTTAAGTAAAATGCTAATCAACTGGAATGACAAACTTTGAGGAAGGTGAAGGATTTCCAAAAAAAGAAGAAAGTGACATTAGAGAACTCTTTAATATATGTCAAACTACCACCAAATGAGTCTGGCAGAGTTAGAACAGTTAATGTCAGAAGAAGAGAAATCCATGAGGGCTATGACATGATAGGTGCCTCAAAGAGACAGATCTGAGAATCAAAGAATTAAAGGGAGTGCTGGCAAAATTTATAAGGCTGTTTATGAGGCACTTATGATCTTGTGACACAAAGGGCCATGTTTACATACAATTTTGAAGGGAAATTATGATCTATTAATCAACACATAACTCATTATTGGTTTATTACATAATTCATATTTACTTAAAAAGTATTGACAAAATGAACTAATTTTCCTTATATTATTTTGAAAGAGAAATGCCCAAACATATTAACTTTGTTCACCATTTAGTATGACACTTAGACCTTCGTGTAGTAAATTTACTTTACATGTCTTTTTCCAGGTTTTATGTACCCTCACATAGTGAAGACTACATTCAAGTCACTAGGTTTTATCTCTTCCTTTCAAATAAGTTAAGTGAGCTATTCCCCTGATTTTTTGCCCAGCCGCAATCATCCATACTGGTCCTATATAATTAATTTTCAAGGTTAAAACTTGGATCATATCTCCACTTTTCCTGCCTCATTCTTTGTATATGTTCATATTCATCCTGTGGAAAATATCTTTGACACAATAGAAATACTGAGGAAAAAGTTATCATTAATATTTTCACACATTTCTTCTGCATGATGAATGACTGTGATCTGTAAGAGCTGAGTGTTATTATCGTTATTGTATCATTCTTGCATTGCTATGAAGAAATACCTGAGACTGGGTGACTTATAAACAAAGCAGGTTTAATTGGCTCACAGTTCTGTGGGGTGTACAGGAAGCATAGAGCTGGCATGTGCTTCTAGGGAGGTTTCTGGAAGCTTACAGTCATGGCAGAAAGCAATGCGGGAGTTTGCACATCACATGGTGAGAGCGGGATCCACAGAGAGAGGGGAAGGTGCCATATGCTTTCTCACAACCAGATTTTGCAAGAACTCACTATCATGAGGACAGCACCAAGAGGATGGTGCTAAACCATTCATGAAAACCCAGTCCCATGATCCAATCACTTCCCACCAGGAGGTTTGGGTGGGGACATACATCCAAACTATATCAGTTGTGATAACAACTTCTCTAGTTAGGATGTTCTCTGAATACTGAATCTCTTTCTTGGATACTTTTATAATGATCCCTGTGATGAAACTGCAGTTAATTTTCTATATTACCTGATTCTCTTGAAGTCACCACATAATTTTCACCTTTGCAAAGATAGAAATACTAACAGTGTAACAGAATGCCAGGTCAGATAGCCGATCGACTGATAATTAACACAAGTGAAGTCAATGTACCTTTTTAATCACTATTTTGAAGCACTGTTGATTCATTTATTTAAAAAGTTGAAGTACAAATTAAAAATATTCAGGATATATTAAATCCATGAGTAGGCAATGAACACATTATATGGGGCCAAGATTTTGCTTAGAGAAAAATGACTTCCACGAGTCCTTAATTTATTTTTATCTGAGTTTTATTTTTGGTTTGAATTACCCAGATAAATTCTTTAATTTATTTGTCTATGTAAATTAAGTGGAAGAATTATGTACTCAAGTGAAAATAAATGGGTAAGTCTATTCCTATATGCAGTCTACCGAAAGTAATTTACTGAATTCTTTTTATGTTCTTAGTTCAAAAGTATAGGCTTGTAGGACAAAAAGAAATAAGGTATGTTATGTAACTTACATTAACACCGAAGTATAAAGAAAGGAAATAATCAATTCTCTTAGTATCTTTGGAAGCAGTATTAAATATTTTAAAGTTCCTATTATATTATTTAATTCATTTTAATATCTGAGAAAAATACACTAAAGTATAAAATGTACACACTGAAAAAGACATTCTCATACATTAATACCTTTAGTATACACTGGTATCTTACATACACACATATTTAAAATGTATATGTAATATTATGCTTAATGAATAATTTAGGAAAATATCCAAAAAAACTTTAGCATTCTATCTTATTATATATTTATTTTAAAACAGATTATTTTACTTTAATGCACTAATCATTTCAAAGAAACTACTTACAACTTTTTATATACAGTTTATCATTAAAGTCAAATTAAATATGAATAGGCTATAATTTTTATGAGCTTCCACTTGCCACAAGAAAATAATTTTTTTCTTTTGTTTTAAAGAAAATGACTGATTGATAGAGTGATTGATTTAATAATGGATATAGACAGACCTAATTTTACTGCACTTTACTGTGCTCTGCAGATACTGTGTTGTAAATTGAAGGTTTGTGGAAATTGTGCATCCAGTAATCTTACTGGCACCATTTTTCCAAACAGCACGTGTTCCCTTAATGTCTCTGTGTCACATTTTGAAAATTCTTGCAATATTTTAAAATTTGTCATTACTAGTATTGCAGCTATTATGGTGATCTGTTTAGTGATCTTCGATGCTACTATTGGAATTATTTTGTGGCAATATGCACCATGGCAATACAAGAAGGCGAACTTAATTGACAAATGGTGGCCTGACTGCTCCAGTGACTGGAAGTTACCCCTTTTCTTTTCCTCTCCTTGGGTCTCTCTATTCCTTAAGACAAAATAATATTGATATCAGGCCAATTAATGACTCTAAAATGGCCTGTAGGTCTTCACATGAAAGGAAAATCACACATATCTCACCTTACATCTAAAACTGGGTATGATGAAGTGAGGAAGAGATATTGAAAGCTGAGAAAGGCCAAAAGCTAGGCCTCCTGCATCAAGCAGTTAGCCACATTGTGAATGCAAAGGGCAAAGTACTTGAAGGAAATTGAAAGTGTTAATCCAGGGAATACACAAATGATAAGAAAAAGAAACAGTCTAATTGCTGGTATGGAGAAAGTCTGAGTGTTCTGAACACACAATCAAGTCAACCACAACATTCCCTTTAGGCAAAGCCTAATCCAGAGTGAGGCCCTCACTCTCTTCAATTCTATGAAGGTTGTAAGAGGTGAGGAAGCTGCAGAAGAAAAGTTTGAAGCTAGAAGAGGTTGGTTCATGGGGTTTAAGATAAGAAACTGTCTCCATATATAACAGTGCAAAGTGAAGCAGCAAATGCTGATGAAAAAGCTGCAGAAAATTATCCAGAATATTTAGCTAAGATTATTGATGAAGGTGGCTTCACTAAACAACAGATTTTCAATGTAAATGAAAAATCCTTAAATTAGAACAAGATGCCATCTAGGACTTTCATAGCTAGAGAGGAGAAGTCAATGCCTGGCTTCAAAGCTTCAGAAGACAAGCTGACTCACTTTTTAAGTGCTAATGCAGCTGGTGACTTTAAGTGGAAGTTAATACTCATTTACTATTCCAAAAATCCTAGGGCTCTTAAGGTTTAATGATACATCTACTCTGCCTATGCTCTGTAAATGGAACAAAACCTGGATGATAGCACGTCTGTTTACAGCATGGTTTGCTGTTCATTTTAAGCCCATTGAGACCTGTTGCTTAGAAAAATATGTCTTGCAAAATGTTACTGTTCATTGACAATGGACCTGGTCACCCAAGAGCTCTGATGAAGTTGTACAAGAAAATTAATGTTGTTTTTATTCCTGCTTACATAACATTCTGTAGCCCAAGGATCAAGGAGCAATTTTGATTTTCAAGTCTTATGATTTAAAAAGTACATTTTGTGCTTGCTTACACAGCACATTTACAAAAATTAGAATGATACAGAGAAGATTAGCATGGACCCAGCACAAGGATGACATGAAAATTCTTGAAGCATTCCATATTTTTGAAAATTAAAAAAAATTGCATAGTTGCCATACATAGTGATTCCTATGATGGATCTGGGCAAAGTAAATTTAAAAATCTTCTGGAAATAATTCAGCATTCTAGATGCTATTATGAACATTCATGATTCATGAGGAGGCCGAAATATCAACATTAATGAGAGTCTGGAAGAAGTTGATTTCAACTTTCATGGATGACATTGAGGGGTTCAAGGCTTCAGTGGCTAAAGTAATTGCAAATTTGATAGAAATGGTAAGAACTAGAATTAAAAATGGAGTCTGAAGATATGACTACATTGCTGCAATCTTATTATAAAACTTGAATGAATGAGGAATTGCTTCTTATGGATGAACAAATAAATTGTTTTTTTCAGATGGAACCTACTCCTGGTGAAGATGCTGTGAATATTGTTGAAATGACCACAAACAGTTTAGAATACTTAATTGATAAAGTATCCTAAATGCATAAACTTAACTGATAAAGCGGTGACAGAGATTGTGAGGATTGATTCTAATTTTGAAAGTTCTAAGGATTGATTCTAATTTTGAAAGTTCTACTATGGGCAAAATGCTATCAAACAGCAGAGTATGCTACAGAGGAGTCTTTCATGGAAAGCAGAGCCGATCCATGGAGCAAGCATTTTTGTTTTCTTATTTTAAGAAATTTGCACAACCACCCCAATCTTCAGCAACAATCACCCTGATTAGTTATCAATCATCAATGTCAAGGCAAAACCCGCCACCAGCAAAAAGATCAGAACTCTCTGAAGGTTCAGATGATTATTACCACTTTTTTAATATAGTTTTTAAAAATTAAGATATCTACATTGTGGTTTCAAACATAATACTATCGCACACTTTATATACGACACTATAGAGTACACATAACTTTTGTATCCCCTGGAAAACAAAAAAAAAATTGTGTGCCTTACTTCATTATGATATTTACTTTATTGTATTGTTCTAGAACCAAGGTTACCATATTGCTGGGGTATATTTCCTTTCCATCTTGTTTTTCTAGGAATTTGTGATAGTTAACGGAAAAGATATATGCAATAAAGTGGAAAAACATAAGTTAGAACTCAGGGTTAAGAATACTAGAAATTATAATAAGAGGTCAATATGGTTAAAAGGAACGCAGATATTCAGGTCACAAATTTCTACACTGTTGTTATAATTGAGCTTTGAATTTGTTTCTAGGACTTCTGGCAGCTGAAGTGAAATAAGGAGGTGAGAAATTACATAGACATTATTTTTTCTTTTTCTTTTTCTTTTTTTTTTTTTTTTTTGAGACGGAGTCTCGCTCTGTCGCCCAGGCTGGAGTGCAGTGGCCGGATCTCAGCTCACTGCAAGTTCCGCCTCCCGGGTTTACGCCATTCTCCTGCCTCAGCCTTCCGAGTAGCTGGGACTACAGGCGCCCGCCACCTCGCCCGGCTATTTTTTTTTTGTATTTTTTAGTAGAGACGGGGTTTCACCGTGCTAGCCAGGATGGTCTCGATCTCCTGACCTCGTGATCCGCCCGTCTCGGCCTCCCAAAGTGCTGGGATTACAGGCTTGAGCCACTGCGCCCGGCCAGACATTATTTTTTCTTATGGAAAAGTAAAGAAGGTATTTAGACATGGTTGATAGACACGTTTTTCCGTAACAGAAAATTTCAATTTCAAGTGCTTCCAGTTTTGTTTTGGAGATTTATTATTATTTTAAGTAAATCCAATGCAGTCTTAAGTACAATCTGTTGCATATCATTTTATTCTTGGCTTAATTTCTAAATATTTGTGTGATTTGAGTAATTCATTTAAGTTTTCTTGACTTTGGTTTCTTCATCTGTAAAGGAAGGGGACAGGGCAAGATGACCCGCGCTCAAGTCCTTCGTAATTCTAATATCCCATATCCAGTGGGTTCCCATTTTCCCAGCATAGAGAATAGCACTTATTATTTAAAAAGCCAAGTTTGCCTTTTTATAAATTTGCCTTTTGATAAATAATCTCTTCTTAGGAAGAAATATTTTTAAGTTAGGGGGTCACCTGTCAATTATGTCGAATGCTCCGAAGAGTTAAATAAGAGAAGGACTGATCAGTTTGGTTCGTTTGCGAGAGATTGCTCAAGAAATGAAAAGTTAATTTCAGAGTGGAATGAGTGTCAACTTCCTGGTGTACTGGGTATCCACTTCCTAGCATGCCTCTTTACATCCTTTGATTTGTGGCCCCAGCTGTACCCACTGTGCAATTGGACCCACACACTGTTAATGTAAGGAAGGCAGGAACTGGGTCGTTCTTACTCCATTGAGAGTCTTGAAGGTGTCAGGAGAGAGTGTCTGCTCAATAAATGTTGCCTGACAATTGACTTTTGAATCTTGTTCTTACTTACTTCTGTTGACATGCTACCAAAATCAGTGTTTTGTCAACCCTGTGTAGCACAGATGCATCTAACGTAAGGTTTAGCATCTAATGTCATTGTTTATCCTGAAAATTTTTGGAGTTAAAATAACCTTCGAAAATCTCTTAAGAGGCTTAGAAATTATGGTATGTTGGATTTTGTGAAAAAATCTTATAAAGTTGTGTGTGTATACATCCTATATAAGAATGTATAATATATAATAAATGTGTAAGTTAAATACAAGTTTACTATATTTTTAATCATATGAGGATGAAAGAGAAATGAAAGAATAAAAAAAGGAAAATGATCATGTCTCACCGTATTTGCAACAGTTGAAACCATATAAGATACAACATCATTCCATCCCTAAATAGCAGAAGCCTGTGTACAGTGAAATGGGCAATGTGTGAATTGATAACAAGATAAGTATGATTCCCAGTTCACACTCCATGTCCCCAGGAGGAGAAGCCTGCAGGCCATGGTATTTATTGTGATTATCTGGAGCTGGTCCACAGGACGTACCTCCTGACTACTTGCACAGCTGCTCAGGGTGAGACTCATTTCTCCCTTTTTCCAACTTCATTCTCGTATCAATACGTCCAGTTATATGTTGTTAGGTAGTGATAAGGGTCTTTGGAGGTCTAGAGCAAAAACAGAGTTCTGTGAGATCCTCTGGAAATCTTCACAAGCCAATGCAAAGTTGATCACCTACCATTTCAACCCTGCGGGTAACCGGATCAGGCAGGATGGGCTAGGTTATACTGCAATATCACACAATTCCAGAACCCCAGGGGATTAAGACCACAAAGGCTTATTCATATTTCTTACTCATGCTACGTGTCCATCATGGACTAGTTTGGGGCTCTGCTCCAATTCAACCTCATTCTGAAACTCAGGCTGTTGGAACAGCCACAATCTGAAATCTGTTAGTCACCGTGGCAGAAAGTAAGTGAAATATAGCACGCCACACATGAGATCTTTAACACTTACACTAGAAGAGACACGTACCCCTTCTGTGCACTTTGCATTGGTCAAATCATATTATGTCACTATGTTTTATACCAAGGAGAAGAGCCAGTACAATCCTGCCCTATGCTTAAGAGTACAATTGGAAAACTTGCTGAATAGTATTAATGACCACTGCAATAAACATGTGCCAAACAGTGAATTTGGTAGGGTTTCCAGGTCCATCCTGATCTGTCTGGTTTTACGTTCTCAAATAACTTTTAGTTCTTTCAGCTCAGGCACACTGAATGACTCACATATCTCAGAGGAGGAACAAATAGTCTTGTCCCTCTTCCCTTTTATTTAATAAAGAAAGAAGGACACAAGGAGAAAGAAATAAGACGGAAATTAATCCTCGTAGAATTTCATGTGTCATTTGATGGCCAGGATGATCAGTTTTTAGTTCAATTAATGCCTGTGGTAGACTGAATAATGAACTCCCTCAACGATGTCCATATCTTAATTTCTGAAACTTGTAGTATATGTGACATTGTATGACAAAGAAAAATCAAGGTTCAAGATGGAATTAAGTTTAATAGCCAGCCGATCTTAATATAGAAAGATTATGCTGGATTATCTAGGTGACCCAAAGTAATCACAAGGTTTATTAAAAGTGAAGGAGGGAGGCAGAAGAGGAGGCCAGAAGTCAGATGGTGTGATTGGAGAAAAGGACTGAACTATCTATTGCTAGCTTTGTAGATGGAGAAAGCTGGTTATGAGGCAAGCCATATAAGCAGCCTCCAGAAGCTGGAAAAGGCAATGAGACCATTTCTCCTGCAAAACCTCCAGAAAGAAATGCAGCCCTGGCCACACCTTGACTTTATTCCAGTGAGATCCATGTCAGACTTCTGACCTACAGAACTGTGAGATGATAAATGTATTGTTTTAAGCCACTCATTTTCTGACAATTTTTAAAAGCAGCTATTGAAAAGCAATACGATACCTTTATGTTTTTTGAAGTAACTTGTATTTCTAAAACTATGGCTACTCTAACACATTCAGACACTATTTCAATAATTTGGCTTTGTAATATGTAGTTAAAAGGAATAAAAGGAAGCACATTGGTCTGCATGTTATTGTTATTGTTTTTGGAGAAAAACTCTGTTAAACCATGTGGCAGAATATGTCACCTCTTCTATCTCAAGCAGAAATGTGGCTTGGCGTGCAGGTAGAGGCTTTAGTATCTGAATTCTTAGCTATATTGGGAACAGATACAAAACCTTCTAATTCACATGCTAAACTTTGTTGGCTGTGACTCCCTATGTTTCCATTGCTTCCTGTGGCGTGTCAAAGCCTCTTATAGCATCCACCCATCTTTGTAACTGCTTTTGATTCAGAGACCATATTTTGAGAAAGACTGAATCAAAAGACATTCAGAAAGAAAGTGATATCTTGAGATTACATAGTAAAATCACCCGCATCTCATATGCTTCAATGACATTCTTAGAATATGGGGTGAAAAATGTCTGAAATAAACAAAACTATGTGGCATGAGAAGGTCTTGCAGGACTCCAGCGTGGAAATGGACTGGCATTAGAAAACTGAGAGGGACAGTGATGGAGTTAACATTACACTTTGAGTTTGAAATCCTAGGGATGAAGCAACGAACAGAATCAGACCTAGGTATGGCACAGATGTTGGAACTATTTGGCAGAGGATTACAAATCATGATTTTAATTGAAATGGTTCTGATGGAAAAGGCAGACAGCATGCAAGTTCACATGAGTAGTTACAGCAGAGAGATGAACACTATAAGGTAAAACTAAATGCTAAATGGAAATGCTAAAAATGTAAAACATGGTAACCAGATGAAGAATGCCTTTGATAAATTTATCAGTAGAATGAACTCAGCCAAGGAAAGAATCAATGAACTTAAAGATAGGTCAATAAAAATTACCCATCTAAAAAAAAAAAAAAGAAAAAGAAAAGGAAACAAAAACACAATTAGAAGAGAACATCCAAGAGCTATATTCTAATATATGTGCAATTAAAATTCTAGAAGGAAAAGAAAAATGCAGAACAGGATAGGAAAAACATTTTAAGAAATTATGGCTGAATTTTTTTTTCAGAATTAATAACAGGCATGAAGTCACAGATCCAAGAAGCTCTTTGGACAGAAGAGATGTCAATACCAGGCAGAAACTTGGATGTATGCAAATAAAATGTCAGAAATGGAATAAATGAAGGGTTTTTTTCATATTTCTAATTGTTCTAAAAATATCTGGTGATTTAAAGCAAAATATATAGTGTGTTTATGACATTTGCAAAAATAAAATATATGATGACATTAGCGCAAAGGATCAGAGGAGATAATTCAGAATGTACCCTTGTAAAAACCTCACAGTGGATGTGAACTGGTATGTTAAAATGTGAAGGTAGATTCTGCTGAATAAAAAACATCTTCTAAATCCTGGAGCAACCACACACTTTTTAACAGAAGATAAATAACAAATCAATAAAGAAAGTAAAACGGAATCACAAAACAATTCTCATTTAACCCAAAGCAGAGCAGACATTTTTAAAAAGAATAAAAAACATATGACACAAATAGAAAATAGCTAGCTAATTTATCCCTATCTACAATCTTAACAAATGTGAATGGTCTTAACACATCAATTTAAAAAACAGATTTTTAGATGAGATAAAAAGGTAAGATACAATACCCTATCTATAAGAAAAAACTTACATTTGAAGAGATAGATATTTTTAAAAAGATAGAAAAAAAAAACACAAAAGGAAGAAAGGGTATCTATGCTAATATCAGATAAAGTCAACTTTATCTCTGAGTTATGTGAGCTATTCACCAGTATCAACTTTAAAAATCTATCATGAAACAATCATGTTTAGAAGAATTCATTCAGTATGATGGGAAGCAATGGCTAAAGACTATTCTTGTACTTCATAATACTGTCTGAAGCCTCACATCCTTTTCAAATGGTTGAAGTAGTTTTCACATTTCCCAGATGATGAAAATAAATCACAGAGTAGGTCAGCATTTTACCCCAGAGTGGGTAACCAATCACTAATATGTGACAGAACCGGATCTTAATTACTGTGCTGTCTTCTTTACAAAAAGAGTTTCTGTAAGTATAAGGCTACTTCCCACCTCTGGGGGAACATTAAAAACAATAAAGCCCAATTCTCCAAGACAAGCTTTCTTTCGGATGGGTGGTGTTGCTTCAGTTCTTTTAAATTCCTTGATTTCACCCTCCTCTTTCAAGAGAGTAAGACATTTATCCATATCATACCCAAGAGAGAGTCCCTGCTACAACACAGGTTGTGGCATTACAGAAGACTAAAGTAAGAGGGACATAGAAGATAAATATATCCAAGATACAGGTCAGCACATCCAGGAGGAGGCAGAGAAGCAACAGGTCAGGTAACTTGACCAGACATTCTCAGCCATTAATTTCAGAACAGGACTAAGCACCAGATCTCCAAATATCAAATACAGGGCTGGGTGCGTAGCTCACGCTTGTAATCCCAGCGCTTCGGGAGGCTGGGGCGGGGCAGATCACCTGAGATCAGCTGGAGACTAGCCTGATCAACGTGGTGAAACCCGGTCTCTACTAAAAATACAAAATTAGCCGGGCATGGTGGCGCATGCCTGTAATCCCAGCTACTTGGGAGGCTGAGGCTGGAGAATCGCTTGAATCCGGGAGGGAGGTGGAGGTTGCAGTGAGCGGAGATGCCGCCATTGCACTCCAGCCTGGGCAACATGAGTGAAACTCCGTCTTAAAAACAAAAACAAAAGCACAAAACAAAACAACAACAACAACAAATCAACAAACAAATATAATTCATCACTGTTTCCTCTTCCCCTCCTTACCATGATTTGTAGCTGTAACTCTGTAACACCAAGAAAAAATTCAAATGAGTAGCACCAGCCAAAGGAGGCCACTTGTAAAACACAATATATCTTAATCATTAATTTATGAGATGATTGTAAAGGGCCCATCAAACTTGCCAGTATCTAAAGTGTAGTTTTAATGTTGGTCTTTTAAGCCTTCTTTTTTTCTTTTTTTTTCTATTGGGAATTGCCTTCAGAATTCCAGTCTCTTAACCAAGTATCCACAACCCAGCAACAAAGTGGACTTTCAGAATTTGAGGCACCAGGACTTTCTAATTCCCAGTTCCTTTCTCTATAGGAAATTGTACCTCTTGGGCAGTGTTACCCTGAGAAGGGAGTGAGACTTGGGGAAGGTGCCCACAGCTCAGTACTGGCCTTGAGGACAGTGTGCATTCCAGAACAGAGAATGAAGTGAAGTGTACTCTTAAGGCAGCATTTCATATTTGTCCCTGTTCCTCAACTTAAGAGCAATTGATTGATCTTTTCTGAAAGTTTTTCATAAATAAGACAAAGAAATTTAAATGTACTCTTAAATTTCTCCTTTTGTGTAAATCTAAAATCAGTTAACCTTTCTATAAAAACTTGGTGATGGAAGATCATGGTCTAGTATACAGTGTTGGGTTGTTTGCTCCATTTTAAAAAATCAATTTTATTTTTCCTGGAACTAACATACTGAGAGGTAAGATCTTGAGATTCTGATGAGTTTTAGTGAAATGTGTCCACGTTAAACTTTGGATTGGTTAAAACAAAATGACAGGAAGCCTATACACATTATTACACATGGAGAAAATCAATACAAATTATTGTTTCAAAAGTTTACATTTGATGAGTTTTGATCTTATCATTTGAAGTGCCATATAAACATTTTATTATTAAAATAGAATCCGGTAAACCAAGCAAAAAGAACAAAACAATACAGTATAACAATGCAAATGTTTAGAAAGCAAGGAACTCTCTTAACACTCAAATTCAAGCTTAGATATGGTCAAGGTGACAAACTATTTCTGTTTGCTAAGAAAGATTATTTTTTAGCACTTGTTGGCTTTAAAAGATGGTCTCCTTGCTTTTAGGCTGCCTCCATGTGTTCTGATGATATCCGTGTTTGTCCAAGTTGTGTACCAGAATTTATTTTTCCCTCCATTTAAAATAAAGTATGGATTTTCAATCAGTACATGAAAGAAAACTGGACTTGAAGGCAGAAGAATTTTGTGGATGACCTAGCTCTGCTACATACAATTTATATGGATTTTTAATACAATTATTTGCTTTATTTAATTTCCTTTCGCTTCAGAGTTTTCAGCTAGGAAATGGAGATGATAATATCCATCATAATCCTTGTGAGTCCACAAGGATGTGATGATCAAATAATTTAATATATTAGATAACACTGGATAACACCTTACTATACACACACTAGTTACCAATATAAAAGTGAAATTGACTTTTTTTTAAGTGGAAACTTCTGCATTGTATTACAGTGTACTATAGAACAGATTGGATAGAAGTCCTTTGATTCTTTTTTTGTTTTTCTAATATCTAATTTTGTAACTTAGCGAATCAAATCAATTTTCCATAAAATAGATGACGAAAGAACCTCTATCAAAGCTTTTAGATTTAAAAAAATCCCCCTTAAATTTTTTTTTTTCTTGAATTGGACTACTAGTCAGAAAACACTTGGACTCCAGGTCTATAATGCAACTAACATGGAAACATTTAATCTCTGCACAGCTTGGTTTCCTTATGGAAGGTATCTTCCAGCTTTGATAACCAGTGATTTTAAGAAATCTATGATGTAATCCACATAACTTACTGCACATTTAAAAATGAAAATATTCCTAGTAAAAATGAATTGGAGTTTTCATGGAAGGAAGGGAATACAGTTTAATAACTCAAAGAACCCGAAACATTTCCTTTAAAACCAAAACAAAACATGTTTTACAGTTTCTGAAGTATATGAGTCACATTCAGTTTTAATATCAATCTTCACAGAATATCACTTGATTGAAATTTCAGTAATTTATATTTGTGTTTAATTGAAAATTCTAAGAAAATGGAAAAGCCAACATAAAAACATATTCTCTAACTCACTCAATATGTTATTAAATCATTTTGTTTTCTCTAATTATTAAGTAGAATGTCTTAAATTGTTTTCTAATTCTTAAGAGAAACAATGATTTATAACCACCAACTTAATTTTATTAGATACCAAAAATGTTTTCAGATTTGGACATCACAAGCCTCGACCAGTAACAATTTGATATTTGCTAATCATTGTTGTTTTCTTTGAAAAGCTTACGTAGAATATTCAATAATCAGTTCTTTAAAATGCAATGTTTTGTGAACAAGTAGCACGACTAATACATGATTTGTCTACACCATTGAAAATTTTAATTTACTTTTTGCATACCAATCCCTATGGCTTTCAATTAAGTCTTATAGAAAAGAAATGATGTTTCTTGTATACAAGGAAACAGAGGATTGAATCAATTCATGTGTAGGAATTAATTTACACGACTAAGAATACTAATAAAATACCCGAAATCGCTATGCTGATTTGTGGAAATAGGTGAATAAAGAGTCATGTTCAAAAAGCTTAGTTTGCTGCAGCTGATATTAAACCTATATTAACATTTTAATAGGCTACTACAAGACACAGAGCAATATCATCGGAGTTGCTTTGCTCTTTAAAAGGTCATTTTATAGTACTGAGACAGAAATAATATTAATAAATTACTGGCACAATGTGTTTCTAGTGATTTAGAAAATGTTCCAGTATTTGAATAGAAATATAGTCAGGGTTCAGGCACAGCTATATTGGTCTGTAAAACCGGATTAAAGCAATCAATCTGTGATCAAAAATCTCTATTGGAAGATTATTAGGCCCACCCAATTCACCATTTCAATTCTAACGACCATTTGCCCTAGACAGTAGAATAGACAGGTGGAGAAACTGAGCTTCCAGTTTACATGACTTTCCAAACACCTTAATACCTTTGCTTAAATATCACTGGCAATTTTTTTTTTTTTTTAAGTTAAGAAAAATCGGCAAAATGGGAAGACTTAGTGGTGGTCGTTTGACCCTGTTGGGCTGGGGCAGGGATCCGAGGGTGGAAATTGAGACTTCACTTAAGAGCTACTTAGGGGGGTGCACAGAAACCACCGCGGGCCTTTTCTGAAGCATTTGCTGCCCCCGCGGCGAAGGGACGCTTAAGGAGGAAGCGCCTGTGGAACTGAGAAAGCGTTATTTCATCGCGGAATACAAAAAAATTCAAGTCTCTAGATGGCAGCCTTCAATACCTTTGGAAAGCAGTCTGTCTCCTCCTCCGCCACCCCCACCTCCCCTCCCACCGCATCTCGGCTCCTTGGCAATGTAGTATCACTACACGCGTGCCCTGGCCAGTGGATATTGGGTTTTGCTGCTCTCCAAGAATCCGAACTTAACGTGTTTATTCTAGGGCCTGGTGCTCTCCTCTGGAAGCTACCTCGCTGTTTGCTTGGGGAAAAGAGGGAGTAGGGATGGCTCCAAGAGCCACGCTAAGCCGCTGCCGAGGGGAGGTGGCGCTGCGCCGCAGCCGGGGCACCCTCTACCTGGGAGCAACAGCATCCTCCGCTCCCGGCGCGAAAGCTCCGCGCCCAGCGAGCGCAAAGAGCGCAAAGGCCACCTGCCCAACTGGCGGAGCAGGAGCAGCACCACCGCCCCGATTCACCCAGACGTTTATGGGGAAGACATAAAAATCTCGGGTTCTTAAATTCGCAAAAGACTGAGTTAGAAGGAGTGCGGAACAGGGGCAAATAAGAAACAGAAGAAAGAAACACGCCCCGAAAAACACGTTACTTGCACCCGGCAGCCCCCGGGGGGGCGTCCCTGACCTACCCCGGTGTGGGGACGAGAAAAGCCAAAGGTGTTAAAGAAGGAACTCGCAGACTGGCAGGGAGTGTGGGGGCGGCGGAGGACGGCGGGACTGCAGGAGACCCAGGTCTTTTCTGTTCAACCTTAAGATCTCGCTTTGGGGGTAGTCTAGGTGTCGGTCGGGAGCGAGGGACGATCTTCCCCACCCTAGCAGCCCCAGACACCCGCCCAGGTTAAGGTGGACGGAAAGCGGGGGTACTTTGCCCTAGCCCGGTTCCCTCCTGTTTTAGACCTTGGAATCTGGCTCCTCACAAGGTGTGAAACCTCTCCAAGCTGTGTCCGCGGAAAGTCCGGCTCCTGGCTCCACCCAGGGCAGAGCAGACCTCCGTCCCTGGGCCTTAGAGGCGGGCACGGGGCTGACCCCCAACCCGTGCCACTCCAGTGCACAGGCCCCACTCAGCCTCGCGCGCTGTGGGGCAGTTGACAGGGACCCCTGTAGCTCCAGCGAGGCTGGACAGGACTTATTTACAAGTGCAGTGACCCCTGCCTCCTCGCTGGGAGCCCCGTGCAAACCGAAGCACTCTGGGGCAAGTTGGTGAGCGACTCACAACGCGGAACGGAGTTTGATCCACATGATATTGGGCATAGAAAGAAGCGGGTCTTACCTTGGTACAGAGAGCAGGGAGTTGCCATCCATTGTTGATGGGCGCCTAGAGAAGAAAGACGGAAAGTGCAGGCGAAGGATAAGTCTGTGGTGCTAGGACCCAGCTCCCAGAGTGGCAGACTGGCGCGCGCCAGGAGAGAGGCGCGCAGGCTGGGGCGGCGGCGGCGCCCACGGAGACTCGCTCCTCCCTGGCCAGCAAGCTCTGTGCGCTGCGACCGCCCGCTGTCCCCTCCCGCCGTCCTCTCTGATCTTGCAGGAGCGCTTGGCCAACGCTCCCACTTTTCTGCCTGGCTCCTGCCTCCTGCAGGGCGGGCCCCAGTCTCAGTTGCTCGAGGATCCTGCTCTACAGCTCATTCGTGCCCAGAAACATAGGTGATTCCGACCAAATGTCTCTTTCCCCACCCGCCGTCGGTCTCCCCTCCCTTTCTCTCTGGCATACAGCAGGTCTGAGCCCTGAAGTTGTTCGCCCACTTTCCCACATTCACGCCCTCACTCCTGGCAGTGCCCACACTCCCCACTGGTCGCGCGCCGCTCCTCTGGCTTCCTGTCTGGATTTCATTTTCGTTTGTGGTCTACCATGTTATGGTCGAGCACTCAGAACCATGCTCTCTTTTGACGCCCCCAAGTCTTTTCCCTTTATTTGGACTTTCTCTCTTGGTTTCGGTTTTCACTTTTCTTTAACTCATTTTGCTTAACTGTGACTTAGTCTTCTCTCTCTTCTGTTAGAACCGTGTGCGCACACAGAAATCTCAAAACCTATGAGAGCCGCCATCCTTCCGAGGACAGCACTCGGAACCTGGGAGGAAGAGCTGTCACAAACTTCCCCAGTTGCCGGCTGGGTATCTCCCTGAGCAAAAATGAGAGTTGTCTTAAGAAGAAAGACACTGACAGTAGCAAGTATCTGCTAAGATGAGGGCGCTGTGGAATTTGCTTCTTTTCCCAATTAAAAAACAAATTAAAAATAAAATTTGGGACTTCCACAAATGGGAAGGTTGAGCCAATGTACTTTTAGCTGATCCTCCTAGTAAGTACAACTAAATCCCCCGGAGGTTATCTATAAAACAGGCATGAGGAAAAGGTGGACGGAAGAATGCAGACCCCTAGAGATCCTGGGACTCAAAGCATGACATAATGATGAGTTCCTGAGGTTCTCCCAGACTTTGGCTGAAGAAGATGACAACCCAGAAATGTCAAGGGGCAGAGACAGGAAAAGCCTTGACAAAGGACTCCTCTTTCTAGCCACAGGATCAGGAAAGAGGCAGCCTAGCAAGACAGAACATTTACACACAATAATAGCTCCCCTGTGGCCAAACACCATGAGAAAAAAACCTGTGGCCCTTTTTCAACTACACCATCAAAGGCCAAAGAGGGAGGCTACATTTCACCATCTGTAGGCTCTAAGGATGTAAGTCAGTACCCTGGGCCAGGTGATGTCAAAGAAAACTAAGTAGGGACCAGGACTTTCATCCCCTCCAAACACTGGCCGCACTCTCCTCTTCATGTCTCCTTTCCCCCATCATGGTGCCAAAAAGAGCTTGACCTTCCACAACCACACAGAAATAATGAAGTCCCCTTCCCATTCCACACATGCAGGTGGCATCATGGCAAAGTAGGGAGCCAAGACTTTTTAAAAAATATTTTTTATTTCCATAGATTTTTGGGGAGCAGGTGGTGTTTGGTTACTTGAGTAAGTTATTTAGTGGTGATTTGTGAGATTTTGGTGCACCCATCACCTGAGCAGTATACACTGAACCCAATTTACACTCTTTTATCCCTCACCTCCCTCCCACACTGTCCCCTGAGTCCCCGAAGTCTATTGTATCATTCTTATGCTTTTGTGTCTTCACAGCTTAGCTCCCACTTATAAGTGAGAACATATGTTCGATTTTCCATTCCTGAGTTACTTCACACAGAATAGTAGTCTCCTGTTTCATCCAAATTGCTGCAAATACCATTAATTCATTCCTTTTTATGACTGAGTAGTATTCCATTATATATACATATATAGCACAATTTCTTTATCCACTCATTGATTGATGGACATTTGGGCTGGTTCCATGGGATCCAGGACTTTCAATCCTAACAAGGAGTAGCAGCACCGCTTCTTCACCTTGGTATCAATAGAGCTTGCACTTTCATCTCCACAGAGCAGTAATGAGCACTCCCCCACTTCCACTCTACACTGAGGCAGTGTCAGGGAAGTTGTTGTGGAGAGCTAAAAACCATAGTTCAGAAGTAATAAGGCCCTATGTGTATCCCCTGCCCCCCACTCCCAATCACAGAAGGCCACATGGGAAGCAGGAACTAGGTACTCCTACCACTCTTATCAGTGGAGGCCTAGTGAGTCGCCTAAACTCCCACCCACCCTTGCTTCACAGTAATGAATACCACTACCTGTTTTTCAAGTGTCAACAAAAGCCAAGTGAGGAGCCCAGATTTCTACTCCCACTTGCTAGTGATGAGGTAGTGCTGCCCTTATTTTCCTTGCCTTATAGGAGAAGTGTCAAGAGAATCCATCTAAAACAGATCTTTGAATGAAATTCAGAATGTTCTGACATAATGCCCCAATTAGGCAGGCTTTAATAGAAAATTATTTGTCATATTAAAAACCAGATCTGAACGCAAATCCACACACAAAAAACAATCAATCGATACTATTAATAATATGGAAATGACAGAGATGTTAAATGTATCTGTCAAAGATTTTAAAGCAGCCATGATAAAAATAATTTAATGAGCAATATAAACAAATAAAAAAAAAAAAGAAAGTCAGCCCCTAAAAAGTCTAAGCAGATGTAAGTAGAAGATGTAAAGAAAAACTAAAGGGAGGTTTAGAAGTGAAAATAGAGTAACCACAATAAAACACAAATTGTTTTATTAGTTGGAGAGAAGCATCACTTTACCCATAAAGGAAATATAGTTCAAAAACAGTGAATTTCCCACTGGAAGCCATGGAGTACTGAAGTAATTGACAACATTTTTCAAGTGCGGAGGAAGAGAACTATGAACACAGAATCTTATGTCTAATAAAAATACGCATTAGAAATGAAGATGAAAATGGTATAGGATTCCAGCAGACCTCTTCTAAAAGAATGACTAAAGGAAATTGTCTAAATACCAATGAAACTGTCTTTACAGTTTCAGGCATCTTAGAATATCCGGAAAGAAGAAAGCAGTAGGAAAAATTTGAAAGGTACCACAGAATTTTCTTCTCCTTTTGAGTTTCCTAAACTATATTTGAAAATCAAAGGAAAGATTATGACTTTGATATGGTTCTAAATGTAGACAGAGAAAACATTTAAGACAACTATATTAAAGGGAGAAGGGTAAAAGTTGTAAGACAAGTAAAGTTTACATATTTTACTCAAACTGGTAAATTGACCAACAACAATAAACTATAAATTTATATATATGTATATATATACATACATATATATACATACATGCATATGTATACACATATATAGCATGTATAGAAATTACAAAGCTATGCACATATATATGCTCAAAAATAATGTAGGTTAAATCAATAAAATTGGGTTTATTGATTTTAATTATTTTAATCATTTTAAATGATTTTTATCATTTAAAAATTTTTAAAAATGTTTAATTAACCCATAGTAAAGGAGGAAAAAGGAAACAAAAACAAAGAAGGGAGAAAACAAATGGAAACAAGAAAATAAAACCCTGTCAATTTTGAGCTTAATGTACCAATGATTACATTAAATGTAAAGGGTCTAAATAGAACAATTTAAAGACAGAGATTGGCAGTGTGGATTAAAGATATGACCCAATTATTTGCTCTCTGTAACAAACATTTCAAATATAGCCCTATAGGAAGATTAAAAGTAGAAGTGTAATAAAAGATATATTAGGCAAACATTATTTAAAAGAAAGCATATGTGGCTATATTTATATAACATACAATAGACCCCAGAGCAAGGAAAATTACCAGAGACAGAGAGGGAGATTATTTAATAATAAGAGGGTCAATCTACCAAGTAGACATAGCAACTTTAAATGTATACACAGAAACAGCAGAACTGCAAAACATACAAAACAACAGAATAATAGAACTAAAAAAAGAAACGGATGAATCCAAAATTATATCTGAAGACTTTAACCACTTTTTCTCAACAGTTGATAAAACGACTAGTCAGAAAATTATTGAGAATATTGAAAGACTCAGCAACACCATCACCCAAAAGGATCAAATTGACATTTATAGAATATGCCACCTAAAAATAGAATACACTTTTTTTTTTCAAGTGTCCATTGAACATACACCAAGGTAAACCATATTTGGGGGCAATAAGGAAATATCAATAAATTATAAATAATTGAAATCATATATGCAGTGTGTCCTTCAAGTACAATGGGAACAAAAACGAAATCAAGAACAGAAAGATAAGAGGAATATATTCAAATACTTGGAAACTAAACATCACCCATCTAAATATTCCATAGGTTAAAGAGGGAGCTTCAAAGAAAATTTAAAAAATACATCTAATTCAATGAAGATGAAAATATAATATATCAAAATTTCTGGGACATTATTATGCTACACACTAAGAAGAAACTTCTGGAAATTAAATACCTGACAAAAGACTAGCATCTAGAATATATTTTAAAAGCCTCTCAAAACTCAACTGTAAAAAAAAAAAAAAAAAACCACACAAAAAAAATCCAACTAGAACATGAGCTAAAGATATAAACAGACATTTCACTGAAGAGGTTTTACAGATGACAAATAAGCACAGGAAAAGATGACCAATATTACTATTAGGTAAGTTTTAATTTTGTGTTGTTTCTTGTTAGAATGACAATGATATTTCATTTTTTACCTTTCAAAATGGCGAAAATTAAAAATATTTCCACAACCCAATGTTGAAAAAGCTGTGGGAAAAACGGAGTCACTCATCCATTACTGGTGAGAATATAAAATATTAAAATCACTCCAAAGTAGTTTATCAATTTCATAAAAAAACTAAACATGCTAGAAGAATACAACCCCACAGTTGCACTCCTGAGCATTTATCTCAGAGAAATTAAGCCTTCTGTCCATGAAATATTCTTACTCCAATGTTTATAGCCATTTTACTTGTAATAATCAAAACGTAGACACAACAAAGACATCCCTCATTGGCAAATAGTTAAACAAATTGGTATAGCTATACCTTGGAATACTACTCAGCAATTAAAAACAACAACAAAATATCAATACATGAAATAACATGGATGAATCTCCAGAAAATTATGCTGAGTGAAAATAGTAATCCAGGTGGTTATATTATTGTAAATATATAATAATATATAATATATGTATATATGTATACTATGCAAATATATAATAATATATAATAAATGTATATATATTATATATATATGACATTTGTAGAAAACAAAATTTTAGAAATGGAGAACAGATTAATGATTGATGGAAACTAAGGAGGGGTGGGGACCAAGGGAAATGGATGTGGATATAAAATGGCAACATGATTGATAGATCTTTGTGGTTATGGAAATATTGTATATCCTAACTGTATTAATGTCAATATCCTAGGTGTAATATTATACTATAGCTTTTGCAACATGTTACCTTTGGAGTTACCTGAGTAAAGGGTATATAAGCTTGCTTTTTTTATTTCTTACAATTGCATGTGAAACAACAGTAATTTCAGGTAAAAATTGAATTAAAAAACAGAAAGAAAATATTGCTTTTATATGGTCAACTAGAATATTACCTAAAGTAAGTGCATGGCCTATACAAAAATTTAAAGATTTTTCTCTAGATTATGCTGTCTTCACTAGAGAAAGAAAATGATTGCCTTCCAAGTACCCATAATCAATGGGAATTTAGAGATAAGTAGAAAGGGAACACACACACACACACACACACACACACACACACACACACACACACACACAGGCTGATGCAAAGCCCTCTTAGCCACAGTGGAATAAAGAGATGTTGCAGCATAACTGCTGCTAAAGAAACAATCATCAATATTTTAAAATGCTTTCAGTGCTTTAAAATCAATCCTGAATAGAATAATAGAATAAAATCGATCCTGACTATAATAATAATAGAACTGCTCCATCTTGTTGGAATTCTCTGAAAGATTAACACCATTGTAAGTTGAACTCGAAACGATCCAGGTCTCTTCCTTCCTTCCTTCCTTCCTTCCTTCCTTCCTTCCTTCCTTCCTTCCTTCCTTCCTTCCTTCCTCCCTCCCTCCCTCCCTCCCTTCTTTCTTCCTTTCTTCCTTCCTTTCCTTCCTTTCCTTCCTTTCCTTCCTTTCCTTCCTTTCCTTCCTTTCCTTCCTTTCCTTCCTTTCCTTCCTTTCCTTCCTTTCCTTCCTTTCCTTCCTTTCCTTCTTTCCTTCTTTCCTTCTTTCCTTCTTTCCTTCTTTCCTTCTTTCCTTCTTTCCTTCTTTCCTTCTTTCCTTCTTTCTTTCTTTCTTTCTTTCTTTCTTTCTTTCTTTCTTTCTTTCTTTCTTTCCTTCTTTCCTTCTTTCCTTTCTTCCTTTCTTCCTTTCTTCCTTTCTTCCTTTCTTTCTTTTTCCTAAGAGAAATCTTGGCAGCAGAGGGGTAGAGTGAGGTGAGATGCTAAGTATACACACTGCACCATATGGGAACACTGGTTTTACTTACATTTCATTCTACTGTATTTTTCTGATCTAAGGCTTTTGTGATCAGTGTATTCATTTTCTATTATGGTTATAAAAAATTACCACAAAGTGGCCAGACGCGGTGGCTCAAGCCTGTAATCCCAGCACTTTGGGAGATGGAGACGGGCGGATCACGAGGTCAGGAGATCGAGACCATCCTGGCTAACACAGTGAAACCCCGTCTCTACTAAAAAATACAAAAAACTAGCCGGGCGAGGTGGCGGGCACCTGTAGTCCCAGCCACTTGGGAGGCTGAGGCAGGAGAATGGTGTAAACCCGGGAGGCGGAGCTTGCAGTGAGCTGAGATCCGGCCATTGCACTCCAGCCTGAGCCACAGAGCGAGACTCTGTCCCCAAAAAAAAAGAAACATTACCACAAATTTAGTGGCTTAAAATAACAAAATTTATAATCTTACATTTCTAGAGGTCAGTTAATTATAGTTCTCATCAGACTATTATAAATTATCACAAATGTAGTGGATTAAAACAAAATAAAATTTATAATCCTACAGTTCTGGAGGTCAGTTCATTATTGTTCTCATCACACTAAAATCAAGGTATCAACAGGTTATGTTGTTTTGGAGGCTCTAGGGAAGAATCCATTTCCTGGTCATTCAGGTGATTGGCAGAGCTCAGCTCCTTGTGGCTGTAGGACCGAGGTCCTCATTTTCTTGCTGGCTGTAAACTTGGGGCCACTTCCTGCCTCTAAAGTCAGCCCCATTGCTTGGCTCTTAGCCCTCTCTCTTTCTCCAGTTTCATAGACAGCAATAGTGGGTGAAGTCTTTCATACACACTATATCTCTGGCCCACTTTTCTGCCTTACTCTTCCACTTTTAATGGCTCACATGATTAGATTGGGCCACTTGGATAATCCTGGGTAACTTCATCTCAAAATCCTTAACCTAATCACATCACCAAAGCCCCTTTGCTCACATAAGTAACATTCACAGGTTTTGGGGACTGAGGCATGACTATCTGACTGTCTTTTGGGTTCTGTTATTCTGCCTACCGTGATCAGCCATTTTGGTGGGCTGGCGTGGTGGGTAGGGAAGGAAGGCCGTATGTCTCAATTGCACATCCATGCCAGGATTCTTGTTTCTTAGAAGTTCCCTGCTTTGCAATGATTCCCAGATTGTCTCTGGGCCCACATGCCTCTGCTTTGGAGATTCTACAGGATTGTACTTGTTGATTTCCTTCATTCCTTTCCTTGGTCTATTCATGTTTTCGCTATTCAACAATGAATACTCACTGTCTTACTCCATTTGGGTGGCTGCAACAAAATACCATAGACCGGGTGGTTTACAAATGACAGACATTTGTTTCTCACAGTTCCAGTGGTTCAGAAGTCCAAGATCAAGGTGCTGGCAGATACAGTGGCTCGTGGGGGCCTGCTTTCCATTTACAGCGATACCTTCTCTCTGCATCCTCACATTGGTGGAAGGGACAAAGCGTCTCTCTGGGACCTCTTTTATAAGGGCACTAATTCTATTCACGAGGAATGACTTTATTGCCTTCCTAGGCCCCACTTTCTAATACCAATTATATTGGTGATTGGGTTTTGGCATATGAATTGTGTGTAGGGGTGAGGAGGGGGACAAATATTCAGACCAGAGTACTCACTGAGTGTGTTCCATGGTTCAGGTACTATTTCAGCTGAGTGCATACTGAGGGGCATTAATAACAGGAGTGGCCAGGTCCTTGCCTATGCCCCAAAGCTTAGTTCCCTTCCCTTCCTTTCCCTTCCCTTCCCTTCCCTTCCCTTCCCTTCCCTTCCCTTCCCTTCCCTTCCCTTCCCTTCCCTTCCCTTCCCTCCTTCCTTTCTTTTCTTTTCTTTTTCTTTTTCATGGAGTTTTGCTCTCATTGCCCAGGCTGGAGTGCGATGGTGCGATCTCAGCTCACTGAAACCTCTGCCTCCTGGGTTTAGGTGATTCTCCTGCCTCAATCTCCCCAGTAGCTGGGATTACAGGCACCCGCCACCATGCCTGGCTAAATTTTTGGATTTCTAGTAGAGACGGGGTTTCATCATATTGACCAGGCTGGTCTCGAACTCCTGACCTCGGATGATCTGCCCACTTCACCCTCCCAAAGTTCTCGGCCACTGCGCACAGCCAGAGCTTAGTTTCTGATGGAGAGGGCAGAGTAAATGGGAGACTTTTAGATAGTAATGTACAGTATAAATTACAGACAGCAGGGTAACTTTGGATTGGCTGGTGGGGAACATATTTCTCAAAAGGGAACATTTACACTCATTCCAGACAGAAAAAGCAAGATATGCAAAGAAGAATGTGGCCAATAGGCGGGGGAACAAACGGTTGTTGGAATAGTTTCTGAATCAGCCCTAACTTAAGGAGGAACTCGATAGCTTGGCAGGTACAAAGAAGGCTGGTGCACATTGTCTTTTTTTGTGATGGTTTCCCTCTTCCACATGTAGGATTTGGCCAGCTAAAACTTGCACTTCACAATCCATTCTGAGGTTGAGCACAAATCTGAGAAGTGAGCATCATAGTATTCTTCTCACTCTCTCCCCACCATTCTCTGTAAGTCTTATAGCGTCCTCATGACTCTCTCAAATAATAGTATGGATCGCTGACTGACACTGAGGTTTTTCTCCCAAGATATCTGACAGGTATAGTATATACTTCTTCATTTAAAAATAAAGAAAAGAGAAAGGAAAAAATTATCAGGAGATAAATTACAGTTGTAGGGAAGTGGTTCAGTCTGTAATTTACATGTCACACATTATAGTCCTTACCAAGAGACAAGGAAAATGTCTATGTACACTCCAAGTCCTAAAAAAATTTTTGATTACTGAGACTCAGAGCCTTACTTTACAAAACAAAATAGAACATTCTTGTGTTTCACAATTGCAGTGATCACTGCGCCTGCCAAAACAACTAAGCAATGAGGTTCAAACAAATTAATGGGAGATAGTTGCAATTTTTTGTGCTACATGTTAAAATAAACAGTTGGAATTTCTTTTTATTATTTTAAAAAAAGTAAGTGGAGAATAGGGCATTATGGAACTCTTCAAATCATTAGTTTGACTGAAATTTTCTTTCCAGTTTCTCAGCTTTGCAAAGTTCTCAGTCCCTGTGGCACTGCTCTCCAATATGTTAGCTTCTACCAATTCTGAGAGCAGGAAGGGGTGGTGCAATTAGCCCGATCATAGTGGTTGGCAGCTGTCAGAATTTGAGCTTCTCAAGGTTTCGGAGGGCAGCAGGTGCTGTTCTCTTAATGTGGTCTCAAAACAGAGTCAGAAGTCAGTAGATTTCATTCTGATTTCTGGAAGAGGTGTGAGGAGCTAGAATGTAAGAATTCTGAAGTTTCATATCAAAGATTCAATGATAGTCATAGAACTTGAAGGGATTACTGTACAGGGCCTGAACAGTTTCTAAGAGTAGGTGAAAATGACTAAGATTTACCTGTGTGGGCATAAGGAAATGCCCTACTTATCTTTAAGGATATAGGCATAGAGAAGAAACAAGTGAGATATGATATTTATTTAGCAGCTTAAGGAGCCAGTATGCTCAGAGGTAGCAGTGAAATGGGAAGAAGCCCTTACGTAGTCTAGTTATGGCTACTCTCCTAATATCCCTCCCCAGGATCTGCAGCATTGATGACACCTATCAAGTCAACAGAACACATCTGAATATGATCAACTTAGTGATCAACATTTAGCTTTAACAGTAAGCACCTGAAAACGTTAACGTACACTTTTGGAAGATGGCTTTTGAAAATGGCTGAACCATGTTCTTTGGGTCAGTGGGTCTCAACCCCGTCAACAGATCCATACTTAAGCCCTGCAAAGACTGACTGAGTTAGAGTTGTTAGAGATAGTGTGCAGGCATCTGTATTTTATAAAGGTTTCTAAGGTAGATCTAATGTGCAAAGTCTATATGAATCTTTACTAAGTCTACAGAAGAACTTGAAATGATTTTTTTTCCAAATATTTTATTTTATAGAACAGATCACAGGCCTAGGGAAAAGACAACTTGTTTAAAATACTATGCAGCGCTGGGCCTAGAATAGAAATATTCTAAATCTTGCCATTTAGAAGAGGCCATGGCTGTTTAAGTGAAAGCGCCAGGTCATATAGGGCAAATATAATTTTGCTTGTACAAGTCTTTAAGGGATTACTTTATACATCCTTATAGTTCCTAGCAAACTTTATAGGTTTTCACAATGTTCAATTATTTATTCAGCCCACACATACTTATAGAGCTCCTTTTCAATGGCAGATCTTTTTTTTTTAGGTACTTGGATTCCATTAGTGAATAAAAAACATTCACAGACCCTTGCCCTCCTGTTTATTTTATATGCTCTCCTAGGAGAAGGTAGACAATCAACAAAACACATAGAAGTACATGAATTGGTTTAATGGAAGGCAATATGTACTTTTAAGAAGGAAAAGTTGAGCAGAGGAGTTGAGAGTACTGGGTACTTTTAGCATTAAATAGAGTGGTAGGGTTTGGCCCTATTGAGATAGTGATCACTGAGGAAAGGGTGGTGGGAGTGACTATCTGGGGAAGATATTTCCAGGCAGAGGGAATAAAGAGAATGGTTCCGAGGGAAAGTTGCAGGATAGGAAGGAGGGTGGGGTAGAGCAAATCATAAAAGATCTTGTAGACCATTTAAGGACTCTGATTTTATTCTAAATGAAATGGGGAGCCTTTGGAGGGTTTTGAGCAGAGAAGTGAAATGTGATTGATGTTGTCAAAAGATTAGTTTGGCTGTGATGTGGGAATAGAGTCCACAGAAGCAAGAGTGAAGACAAGTGCTCCATCTACGGGGGCATCAGGGCAGGGGTAAGAACTAGGAACATTCTCATGATATTTTGTTGTTTGTTTAAAGGTATATTTTAAAATTTGTTTAAAAACATTTACACACAGTAGAATTCACTTTGAGTGTGTAGAGTTCTGGGTGTTTCCACAAACTTATCAAGTCCGGTAACCACCACCTAATCAGAATCAAGATGATTCCCTCTTCTCCCCCAAACTTCCCCTATACTATACCTTTGTAGTCCTTCAACCATCTTCAACCACCCCTCACCTCTGGCAACCACTGATTTATTCTCCATTCCAAAATTTGTTGTTGTTGGTTTTATTCCTCAGAATGTCACATACATGTAAGTATGCAGTATGAAATCATTTGTATGGTTTCTTTTTCTTAGCATAATGCACTTGAAATTTATCCAGATTGTTGCATGCCGTGGTTTGAATGTATGCGTCTCTCTAAAATTTTTATGTTGGAATTTAAACCTCGAGGTGATGGTATTAAGAGGTGGGCTTTTTTTTTTTTTTTAAAGGAAGTGATTAAATCATAAGGGCTTTGCCCTCATAATAGATTTGTGCTCTCATAAAAGAATTTGAATGGAGTGTTCTGGTGCCTTTTGCCCTTCCATCCCTTCTGCCATGTGAGAACGCAATACTCTTTCCTTTTTGCCCTCTTCTGTCATGTGAGGACATAGCAAGAAGGCACAATGTTGGAAGTAGTGAGCAGTACCCACCAGACATCAAATCTGCTGATGCCTTGATCTTGGAATTCCCACCTTCCAGAACAGTGAGAAATAAATTTCTATTGTTTGTAAATTACCTAGTTTAAGGTATTTTGCTATAGCAACAGAAGCAGACTAAGACATTGTGTCTAACAATAATTCACGTTTTTTAAATTGCAGAATCGTATTTTGTTGTATGAATGTACATCAGTTTATCCATTTACTCACTGAAGAACATTTGGTATATTTCCAGTTTTCTGACAAGAATTTGCTGTTATACAACCAAGGGGGAAGTTTTCATGTGAATACACAATTTCATTTCTCTAAAGTAAATACATAGGAGTGCAATTTCTGGGTCATATGTTAAGTTTATGGTTTAACTTTATAGGAAACTGCCAAACTATTTTCCAGAGTGACTGTACCATTTTGAATTCTTAGCAGCAACTTAAGAGAGTTCTATTGCTCCACATTTCCATCAATATTGGATAGTATCAATTTTATTTTAATTTAATCATTCTAATGAGTGTGTAATGGTGTGCCAATGTAGTTTCGATTTGCATTTAACTAATGATTATTGATGTTTAACGTCTTTTCTGTGCTTCTTTTCCATCTACACATCTTCCTTAATTATTTGTCTGTTCAAATTTTTACCCATTTTTCTTTTTTTAAAAAACTGAAACATTGTTGAGTTTTGAGATTTTACACACATTCCCACACACATTCCAAATATAATACCAAATTTGCCAGATATATAATTAACGGATATTTTATATCCAGGTTGTAGGTTATATTTCTATTCTCTTAACAGGACTTTTCATAGTGACAAAGTTTTTCATTTTGTTGAAGTCTAATTTATCAATTTTTCTTTGATGAAGCATGATTTTGGTGTCATTTTCAAGAACTCTTTCCTTAGCCTAATTTTCTTATTTTTCTATTTTTCTAAAGGTTTTATTATTTTTCATTTTACATTTAAGTTTATAATCCATCTTGTATTAATTTTTGTATAAAGAATAACATATTGGTTGATATTATTTTTTTCATGTGAATGTTTCATTGTTGCAAAACTGTTAGAAAGAGTAACCTTTCTCCATTAAATTGTCTTTGTAACTTTGCCAACAGTCAGTTGATCATATTTGTGTATGTCTATTTCTAGACTTTCTATTCTGCTATATTCATTTCTGTGTTTACCCATTTGTTGGTACTATGACAGTCTTCGTTACTGTAACTTTACAGTAAGCCTTAAAATCAGTTAGTGTGAGCCCTCCAATTTTGTTCTTCATTGTCAAAGTTCTTTTGGCTATTCTAGTTCTTTCCTTTCAACAAAAAATTTTAGAGATAGCTGATTGATATTGTATTAGTCTGCTCGGGCAGCCACAGCCAAAATACCATAGACTAGGTGGCTTAAACAACAGAAATGTATTTCTCACAGTTCTGAGAGAGTCTAAGATTAAGGTGCCATCTGATTTGGGTTTTGGTGAGGGCTCCCTTCCTGGCTCACAGAAAGCAAAGCCCCTTCTCACTGTGACCTCACACGGTAGAGAGAGAGAGAGAGTTAGCTCTGTGGTGTCTCTTCTACTAAGGACAGCAATTCTACTGGATTGGGGCCTCATCCTTACAATCTCCTTTAACATTAGGTATCCCCATAAAGCCCATATCTCCAAATATAGTTGGATTGGTAACTGGGGCTTTAACACATGCATTTTGGAGGTATTTAACACATGAACTTTGAAGAAACACAAATATTCTGTTCTTAACAGATATCTATGGGAAATCCTGCTGGTATGATTAGGATTGCACTGAATTTAGATATTAATTTGGGAATTGTGGTTTTGAATTATTCATTCTCATAAGAAAGATATTGTTTCTTTAGCATTTGGAATATTACATTGTCTTATGAGATTAAATGCACTTTGAGTGTTTAATTCTGTCAACTTCTAATTATTAGAAACACATATACATGTGCAATAGCTAAGGATATATCTGATAGTGAGGAAAAAAGCCCTCCTATGTGTGAAGTAATTTTCATAAAGTATTGTAGATTCAGTAGGAAAAATTGTGTAGGTGTGATATTTATATATACAGAAAAGATAGTGAAAATGTTTATACACTTATGTAATTGTTATTATTTCTTATTTATGCAGAATACTTAAAACAGATGTATTGAAAGTTTGCTGATGAACAATTGATGCCATTTGTTTTATCTTTCTTTGTTAGCTTTAATTTACTATTTTATAGATGTTTCATATGTCGTGAAAAACAGCTTTTGTTGATTTTTAAAATCATCTTTAAAAGATTATTTGAAATAAAATGATGCATTCTATTTATATCATACACAACACCAACTCAAAGTGGATTAAAGACTTAAATTTAAGTCTTGAAATTGTAAAACTTCTAAAAGAAAGTGAGAAAATGTTCATGACATTGGTCTTGACAATGATTTCATGGCTATGATGCCAAAAGCACCAACAACAGAAACAAAAATAAACCAGTGAGATAGTATCAAACTAAAAAGCTTCTGTACAATAAAGGAACCAATAGAATAAAAAGGCAACCTGTGTAATAGGAGAAAATATTTACACATCACATATCCAATAAGGGGCTAATGTCCTCATTATGTAAGGAACTCCTATAGTTCAATAGCAAAAAATGAATAACTCAGTTAAAAAATGGAGAGATGATTTGAATAGACATTTCTCTAAAGAAGACATGCAAACGGCCAAGAGGTATATGAAACAATGTTCAATGTTACTTGTCATCAGGGAAATTAAAGTCAAAATCACTGTGAAATATCCTCTCACACCTGTCAGGATGGCTCCTAAAAAAATTAATAAATACATAAAAGACAACAAGTGTTGGCAAGAATGTGGAGAAACTGGGACGCTTGCACACTGTCGGTGGGAATATAAAATGGTGCAACTATTATGGAAAATAGTACAGAGGTTTTTCAAAAATATGAAGATAAAACCACCACATGATGTAGCAATTCCTCTTCTAAGTATTTACCCAAAAGAATTAAAATCAGGATACTGAGGAGATGTTAGCACTTCCATGCTCGTTACAGCACTATCTGCAATAGAAGAGATGTGGGGACAACCTAAATGTCCATTGACAGATAAATGGATAAAGAAAATGTGTAATACACATGCAATGGAATACAATTCAGCCTGTAAAAGATGGAGATTCTGGCCGCGTGCAGTGGCTCACACCTGTAATCCCAGCACTTTGGGAGGCTGAAGTGGGTGGATCACCTGAGGTGAGGAGTTCTAGACCAGCCTGACCAACATTGTGAAACCCCCATCTCTACTAAAAATACAAAAAAAATTAGCCAGGCATGGTGGCAGGTGCCTGTAATCCCAGCTGCTTGGGAGGCTGAGGCAGAATAGCTTGAACCTGGGTGGCAGAAGTTGCAGTGAGCCAAGATCACGCCATTGCGCTACAGCCTGGGCGACAAGAGCGAAACTCCATTTCAAAAAAAAAAAAAAAAAAAAAAGATGGAGATTCTGAAATATGGAAATATGCAATAACATGAATGAAACTTGAAGACATTATGCTAAGTAAAATAAACTAGTCATGGAAAGAAAAATACTGCAAGATTCCACTTCTGTAGGATATCTAAGATAGTTGTATTCATATAATCAGCGTAGGATGGCGGCTGGGTGGAGGGAGAAAAAAGGAATTCCTAATCAACAGGCAGTAAGTTTCAGGTAAGCAGGATGAATAAGGTCCAAAGAGCTGCTGTACAACAATGTACCTGTAATCAACAATAATATACGTTTACAATCTGTTACGAGGTGAATGTCATGTTAAGTGTTCTTACCACAGTAAAATAGCATTAAAAGAAAAATAAAATAGATGAGGTGAATTACGGAAGAGTAAACGACGTAGGAAAAGCACAAAAGCAGGAGCCAAGAGATTAGAAGCTGGGAGACTTTTCGTCTCCACGTATGGTGTGCTGAGTAACACTATGCAAGTCCACCTCCCACATGGACACACCCATAACACTTGTGGGACTTTACTATATAGTAAAGTTACAGTAATCAAGACTTTTATGTACTAACAAATAGACAAACACGCAGATGAATACAGCAGAATAGAAAGTCCAGAAATAGACATACACAAATATGGTCAACTGACTGTTGGCAAAGTTACAAAGACAATTTAATGGAGAAAGGATATTCTTTCCAACTGTTCTGGAACAAAGAAATATTCATATGAAAAAAATAACCTCAGCCAATATCTTATTCCTTATACGAAAATTAACACAAAATGGATTATAAACTTAAATGTAAAATGCAAAATTATAAAACCTTTAGAAAAATAAGAATATTAGGCTAAGGAAAGAGTTCTTGAATATGACACCAAAATCACGCTTCATCAAAGAAAAACAAACATCGACAGTGTAACAATAGAAACTCACAGGCCTTCTGTCCCAATGGTAAGCTACTTAGGGAGCTGTTAAATAGAGCATGTTTGTTTGTTGTTGTTGTTGTTTGCTTTTTTGTGTGTTTTGTTTGTTTGTTTTGTTTTTGAGGCGGAGTCTCGCTCTGTCACCAGGCTAGAGTGCAGTGGTGTGATCTTGGCCCACTGCAGCCTCCATCTCCCAGGTTCAAGCCATTCTCCTGCCTCAGCCTCCGGAGTAGCTGGGATTACAGACCCACACCACCACACCCAGCTAGTTTTTGTATTTTTAGTAGAGACGGGGTTTCACCATGTTGGCCAGGATGGTCTCTATCCCTTGACCTCGTGATCCGCCAGGCTGGGCCTCCCAAAGTGCTGCTATTACAGGCGTGAACCACAGTGCCCGGCCAATAAAGCACGTTTTATCTCCTTATTTGATTAACATACTTTCGTAAGGTCAGGGAGGCCAGATTCTTGTCTTCCTAGAAGGTTCATGAGCGACCTTGGCAGGCGAAGGGAGGGTTGGCACTGTCCCATAGACTCTGGCGCCTTTCTCAGCCTACTCTCCTTGCTGGAGTGCCCATAGTTTTCAAAAATCCTGTAGTGCTGCCTTGTGTGTACTGTGCGGGCTGATTTGCCAGAGGGCTTTACTCAGTGCCTTTCCACCTTCGCTTTTCCTTCTTTCCTTGGTGCTGTGCTTCTCACTGGATGTCTCTGTGCTCTTACAGCTATCCTAGTGCCATTCCACTGCTACTTTATACTCTACACGTTGCTATTTCAGTGGTGCAAGACAGGCAAGGAGGACGTTCTCTTAATTCTGATTAAGTCTCAGTCTCGGGCAAGTCCTGTACTCCTGGGTAAGACTTTCTCGTTGCTCCCTCCCCCAGCTGTAGTCCTGATCCCATCACGGCATTCCTGCGCCCTCTCCAGGGGAAAACATTTGTTCTGCTGACTTTCCCAGCTGGGATGGATTTTACCCAGTGCCCTGAAGATGACAGTGGTGCCCTCCCCCAGCTGCAATATTAAGGCTTTTATTTCTTACAGTAGACAGGGAGAAGTGTGTAGGTGGGGTTTATGCACCTGCTGTTCTTCTCCTCAAGACCTGCATATAAGGGAAACTTTTTCAGGACTCTCACCAAACATTTTTCAGGGATCCACGATAAAAGCGTGCAAGCGGGTGAGAATTTTCTATATATTTGTGTTTCCAGAGAGTGTACACTCATTCTCTTGCCAGACATTACCTAGCCTCCACCAATGCCACAACTATCTAGTTGAACTTTTCCTGTCCAGCAACTTCTGGTCCAGGTCAGCAAATACTCTATCCCTGTCTCTCTCTCAGACAATTGTCTCTGGGATTTCAGACCAGTTGATGATCCACTGCTCTCAGATCTCTGAGGGGTTCAAAGAAAGCCATAAACATACTGTTTGTCTGCTTTGTTGTTTGTTGATAGAGTGGATATGAGGCTCTTTTCAGCTTGCTACATCCTAAGTGAAAAAAGTATTTGCAAATCATATATCTGATAAGGGGTTAATCTCACAAATATGTAAGTAACTCCTGTAATTCAATAGCAACAAAATTAAAGAACTCAATTAAAAAATGAACAAATGACCTGAATAGACATTTCTATAAAGAAGACATACAAATGGCCAGCAGGTATGCTGCTATTAGTCTTTAAAGAAAAAAAAAAGTCTAAAATCAACACTGATTTATATAAAAATGTTATATAACAATAAAAATGTTATATCACTTCAGTTATTCCCTGGTAATAGGATTATAGGGAACCTATTTCTTTTGTTTATCTGTACATTCTGATTTTTTCTTACAAAAATTTTCTTAATCAGAAAAGGCTTATTAATATTATTTTCATGCAAAAATAAAGAAAAAATGTGGATTTGTTTTATAGGATGAGTCAAATTTCTGCTCCCCAGACATACTGGCTAAGAAACCATACGGTTTACTTTTGAAACTGAACACTTGTCTGATCCCTAGTGCAAGGCTAGTGTTTGCCACACGTTGGAAGCATGGGTTCTTCCCAGGCTGGGGTCAGCAATCTTCTCAGTGAGGTGTGTGAAGCTGTGAAGGCCAACTGGGAAACAGCAACCTGGGGAGATATTGATCAACAAGCACAGCGAACCAAGATCACACAAAATAAAGAGTGGCTGGTAATTTCTTCTCCCACCTTCATACCCCTATCCCCTCCTCCACCTGATTTTGTCATGTCTCACTGCTGTCTCAGATGCAATGTCCCAGGAATGCCTTCTCCATACTCCCATAAATGAGCAAGTTGCTCCTCTTGTGTCCTCTGCTGTCCTCGTCTACTAGGGCTAGTGTGGCACTCATCACTTTATCGTATTCTAATGTAGACCTCTTTGTCTACCTATAAGGCAATAAGTTTCATGGGAACCAAAGCAAAACCCTTTCATTTTAGCATACCCCCAGTTGCTGGCATGATAAATATTAGTTGATTGAATTCAATAGAACATTTATTTATTTATTTATTTAAGACAGAGTCTCTCTCTGTCACTTAGGTTGGTGTAAAGTGGTGTGATCTCTGCTCACTATGGCCTCAACCTCCTGGACTTAAGCTATTCTCCCAACTCAGCCTCCTAAGTAGCTAGGACCACAGGACTGCACTAGCATGCCTGGCTAATTTTTCTATGTTTTGTAGAGACAGGGGTCTCCCTACGTTGTCCAGGCTGGTCTCGAGCTCGTGGGCTCAAGCAATCAGCCTTCCAAAATGCTGGGATTACAGACATGGGCCACTGCGCCCAGCCTAAAAATTCTTTTTTTTTTTTTAAGTTGACTTTGGTGATCCTTTTAACCTGATTCAACCCAAATATGTTGTTTGCCTGCCTCATGTGTATGCTCATGACAATTGTCAATATATGGATAGATGGACACATCCTTATCTCCTTCACTATATATTCAGCACAAGTAACAACTGGGAAAAAATTTTAAAACAAATTATATGTAAGTGTTTAGAATGGTCATTATTTTTAAAAACACTTTCCCAGTCCCAAAAATGCTTAATTAAATATAAGTAATCAATTAGATTTTTCTGCCCTTCAGCTCTAAAACCTGAAGTAATTGTAGAGTATTCTTTTGTAGATACAATTTATTCCTCTAATGCGGTTATAATTTCAAGAGCATACTGGAAAAGAATTCCGTGGAGGAATTACATAACCCACATATTTAAATTTAAATTCTAAATATTCATTTTTATTCCATAGTTATACAATTAAATTTTAAAATAATAAATTTGCCTCGATCTTAAAGTGTTTTTTGTTTTGTATTTTTTAATATTTCAATTACAAAACTGCCAGCTGTGTGACTGTATACTTTGTGTTCCCAAAGCATCTTGTAGCTCCTCTAGGATAGCTTGACAGTTACTGCTGATATTTTAATATTATTGCCTATGTGATGTCTGTCATCATTGTTACATTGTAAGCCCCACGTGAAAGCAGCATACGAAGCTATAATACCTTGTTCACTGGGATACTCCCAGTGCTTAGCCAGGCTTCAGAATGCAGTAACTATTAATGAATATTCAGTGAATAAATTAATATTAATGTGACTTAATTTAAAATATTTTAATTTCCATTTATTTCTTAAACTATTAAATCTATATTTGGATTTTAAGAGAAGCTCCTTTAAAATAATTGCTGTGTTTATTAGGTTCTTACTCTGGCTTTGGTGCTATTTTTGGCAACAGCAAAGTAATAGCTGATTGATTTATGGGGGAGATAATGGCCATCATTGGTGATTTTCTGTAAAATATCTTTTGAAGTGTCATTCAACAGAAGAGGTTGCAAGGGCAGTAAATAACTCTATTATCTAAAATTTTAGTCACAGGATCGATTACATCTTATGTCTCTCATACAAATATTATCTTTGATGTAGTAAATAGCCCACAAAGTAGCCCAGACATTGTCAATGGTGCTATTTCAACTTCGAAAACCTGTGAGACAAGGTTGTCAGTTTTCGTGTGTAAAGTGCAATCCCTGCTGTGGATTTTTGTAAGAGACATAGATCCATTGTCTTCCTGGGAAACAAATGTTTGTAATTAACCACAAAAAAAATGGTGTTTGATGTAAAGTGATTTGTCACAGAATCTGTATGTTGGTGAAATATACAGGTTTTAGGTTTGGAAGCATACACTGGCATAATTATATTGATTTGGTTTGTTTTACTTCAAAGTTATTCTCGATGATCTAATTCGCTTAGATTTAGTTTTTTAACTGATTTTCTGTGTTTGACATTTGGCATCAAACCTCAACCTAGATCACAGAAGGAATAAGAAAAATAATCAGAGGCAGCTTCTTTAGGCCATAAACCTTAACCTAAACATTTGGCAAACTACTGCCTTCACTATGACTCCAAGCTAGATTTGTGCTAGCTACATACTTTTATCTTCACTGGAGGGAGTAGGATGGATGTGGCATGTTGGTGAAAAGGCACATACACTCTCTTAATAGATACATTTAATATGTTATTAATTTATTATTATTAATTAGTAAACTACTACAATTAACATATGTAATTAATATGTATCATAATTTGAATAGCAACTTTTATATACTAATTTGCAATAAAATAAGTATCAGGAATAAAACATTCCCTTAAAAAAGTTATTCCATGGTTTCTTTTTTTTGTTTCTAGGTCAAGTTTGTTTATAAAGAAAAAAGCTGCGTAGTGCGAAAATACGGTACCAGTTTTTAACCTTCCTCATGTATTGAAGCTTGTTTAGTATTTTTTATTCAACTTTATATGTTGCTAGTAAATTAGTAAATTGAGTTCCATAAGCACAAACTCACCTGGGGACACAGTCACCAAGAATCTCTCAACCCATAAGAAGCTCTTGATTAAATGCATTCAGATTAAAATCATATATACATCATTTCTTCCTACACTTTTTGTACAAATTGTGTAATTGATAGAAATGAGAGGTTAAAGTTTGAAACCAAGGCAGGAGTCATAAAAAATGATTTATCACCAATACAATGGCTAGTGGAAGCCCACCCTCTACCAGTGAACCCTTGTTTTTATTCTTCTCGATTTTTTCCCTCCATTTATTAATGGAGGAGATAAGTATGTGCGGGATATTGACGTGGAGAAAACAGTGTTTGTTTCCAGGCATAAACACAACTTCATTCCTTACTCTATTACTTTCTAACTGGGTCACCTTGGAAAAACTCATCATGTTTTTGAGCTTGTTTCTTCACCTCAGTAATAGGAAATACAACCCTGGCAACAACACTGTGAGCTTTAAAAAGTGGGGGTTGCTTGTTACATAACTTACTGCATGCTTTCAAGGAGTAATTCTGAACATATTCTGTGAAGTGTTTGGAAGCCCCTGCAATGTGTAAAATAATTTATATGCTGAGAAATATACAACGGCTGCAACTTGTGAAGGATTCAATTGTTTTTTTTTTTTTTTTTACTTTTGGCTATTTGCAACAATAAAACACTATTGCTATAGATGAAAAGTTATTAGCTGTTAACTAATGGTTGTATTTTTTTTTTTCAGGTTTTCACAGAGGCCTTTGTGGAGAAGTATCTTCTAGATTAGGATTCTAGGAGTCCAGACTAGGAGTCTAGAAAATACTTCTTTCTCTTTACAAAGGAAAAGAGAAACATCATTTATGGGAGGGTTAAATACATGTTTAATATATTTAAAAATATATGTTTTTACATTTTGAAACACTTGCTGTGTTTCAACTGGAACAGGAGCTTAGATCTCTAATTTTCCAAGGGAAAAAGACAGAGACAGATGACTTTAAAAAGTTCCCGCAGCTAGACAGTGTCAGGATATGGCTAAAATACTAGTGAATGCTCTTATGAACTTTGGAAGGCAGAATAATGACCCCCTAAAGATGTCTATGTTCTAATCCCTGGAAACTGAATATGTTACTGTATTAGTCTGTTCTCACGCTGCTAGCAAAGACAAACTCAAGACTGGGTATTTTATAAAGGAAAGAGATTTAATTGACTCACAGTTCAGCATGGCTGGGGAGGCATCACAATCATGGTGGAAGGTGAAGGAGGACCAAAGGCCTGTCTTACATGGCAGCAGGCAAGAGAGAGGGTGCAGGGGGACTGGCCTTTATAAAACCATCAGATCTCGTGAGACTTATTCACTATCAGGAGAACAGCACGGGGAAAACCCGCCCCCATGATTCACTTACCTCCCACTGGGGTCCCTCCCATGACACATGGGGATTATAGGAGCTACAATTCAAGATGAGATTTGGGCACGGACACAGTCAAACCGTATCAGTTATCTTACACGACACAGGGAAATTAAGGTTGTTGGTGAGATTAAAGCTGCTAATCAGCTGACCCTGAGCTGGCAAGATTATCCTGGACTATCTCTGAGATCTAATGGAATCACATAGATTTTTATCAGTATAAGAACCAGGCGAGAGACAGAGAGTCAGACGGACATCTGAAGACACTAAGATTCTGCCTTCAGTTGAGGCAGGAGAAAGGGGTTGGAGAAAGGGGTCATGAGCGAAGGAATTCAGATTCCCTGTAGAAGGCAAGGAAGTGGACTCTTCTTTAAGTCTGCAGAAGGACTGCAACCCTGCTGACAACTTCATTTTAGCCCAGTGAGACCCATGTTGGATTTCTGATCCCCAGAACCGTATGATGCATTTTTGTTGTTCTTAGCCACTAAGTTTGTGGTGATTTGTTGCAGCAACAATAGAAATCAAATCTACCAATATATCAAATTATTTCCTGGAACATTTCAGTTCAGGATCTTGAGTCTTTAAGAGTTAATATGATCTGGCAAGCTGGATGCACTTCCCTTTTAGACGTAACCACCAAGATAGGCTTGTTGTTCCAGTCAAATTTTAACTGCCATCCCGAAGATGTGTATAATGCAATTATAGAAGATGTAAGTACTGTTAAAAAAGAAAAAGGAAATTGAACAAAGTAAAAAGTTAAAGGCAGACTGAGTGATCAAAGATATATTTGGAAGACATTCTTAGGAAAACAGTACCAAGCAGGAGCTAAAAAATTACTTTCTTAGCATCATAGAGTAAGGATTAGAAGACAAGGCAAAGACAGAGAAAATTTGAAATACCCCTAGGAAAGTTTCACTGTTGGGACACTGTCACTGCTGTGAAGCAAGCTTTTACTGTTAGAGAGTTATCGACTGAATAAACCCACAGCCCAGCTCAGGATGGCTACGTGGTTCACAGATATTCAAGAAGTAGAAACAAGTGACACAAAATCTCAGAAAGTGGGCTGATGGAGCCGAGAGAGGGCAATTTTGCATCAAGGGTGAAAAGGGAATGAACAAGAGTCTGCAAATTGGCCGGGTGTGGTGCCTCATGTGTGTAATCCCAGCACTTTGGGAGTCTGAGGTGGGCCGATCACTTGAGGCCAGGAGTTTGAGACCAGGCTGGCCAATATGGCGAAACCACACCTCTACTAAAAATTCAAAAAAATTAACCGGGCCTGGTGGTACATGCCTGTAGTCCCAGCTACTCAGGAGGCTGATGCAGTAGAATTGTTTGAACCCGGGAGGCAGAGGTTGCAGTGAGCAAGATCACACCACTGCACTCCAGCCTGGGTGACAGAGCAAGACTCTGTCTTAAAAAAAAAAAAAAAAAAAAAAAAAAAGAAAGAGTCTGCAAGTTATATTAGAAGTGTATTAGTTGCCTATTGCTATTATAACAAATTACCACAAACTTAGTGGTTTAATACAACACAACTTTATTCCTTTACAATTTTGAAGGTCAGAAGTCTTTTATTAATCTCATGAGGCTAAAATCAAGGTGTTAGCAGGACTTGTCCTTTCCAGGGGCTTTAGGGGAGACTCTGAATGGATTCCTTGCCTGTTGTAGGTATCAGAGATGACTGGCATTCTTTGGCTGTGGTCACATGACTCTAGTCACCGGTTCTGTTGTCACATCGCTTTTTCCTTCCTTTGACCTTGCACCTCTCTTTCTTAAGAACCCTGTGTTTACACATTAAGCCCAACCAGATAATCTAGGATAATCTTTCCATCTCAACATCCTTTACTTAATTACATCAGCAAAGCCCCTTTTGCCACACAAGATAACATATTCACAAATCCTAGGGACTAGGATCAGAACATCTTCTGGGAGGCATTATTCAAAAGCCCACCACAGAAAAGTAGTCACATAGAATTTCCTGTAATTTAGACATATAACTAAACTTGGGTTAAGAGGTTTCATTTTTTCATGTTTCAGGTACTTTTTGAAGTCCTGGGAAAGGGGAATGTGGAACCTGGAAACAGTCCGTGCATTGTCTGGAAGAATTCAGAATCTGTTACGTGAATTTACCATGAGGGTTGGATTTCCTCTAGATGTAGGTACTTCACATAGCAACATAGAAGCATTGCAGCAGATGCTGTCGGCATCTAGAGCAAAACCCTCAAGCTCACTAGTGAGGTTGCTATGTAAAGTACCTGTATCTACAGGAAATGCAGCCCTTGCAATTCAACATATATGAGCAAAAGATACTGCCACTGGCCGGGTCGGTGGCTCGCGCTTATAATCCCAGCACTTTGGGAGGCCGAGGTGGGTGGATCATGAGGTCAGGAGATTGAGACCATCCTGGCTAACACAGTGAAATCCCGTCTCTACTAAAAATACAAAAAAATTAGCTGGGTGTGGTGGCACAGACCTGTCGTCTCAGCTACTCGGGAGGCTGAGGCAGGAGAATCGCTTGAACCTGGGAGGCGGAGGTTGCAGTGAGCCAAAATCATGCCACTGCACTCCAGCCTGGGCGACAGAGTGAGAGTCAGTCTCAAAAAAAAAAAAAAAAAAAAAAAAAAAAAAAAAAAAGATGCTCCACCATCAAGGTTCTCGCCATTTGCTGTCCTGTTGTTCTCTATATCTTCAGTCACTGCTCACTATACATTCTGAGAGATGAAAACTGAAGCCACGTGAGTGAAGTAGGAGTTTAAATTGCTCTAGCTATTAAGCAATTTATCAGCCTTACTGTTCATTTGCATGTAAGCCCATGTATATCTGTGCATGTGTAAAGGAAACTACAGAAAATAATGATAACTTTGTCATCTAGAATGAACTTCTTAAATTTGAATGTTAATTTCAGTGATGACAGTTTACTGACAATTGGTATTTAAAAAGATCCATAACCCAACTCATTTTTGATAAATATTTCATATTTATTATAAAATTTGATAGTTGAAGTTATTTTATTTTTTTCTTTCAACGTAAGTTTGTCAGTGTCTAGTATGTGCAAATATTCATTTACTCATCGATTGCAATTGCATTGCATTTGGTACTGTGGATATATCAGTGAACAAAGAAGTTATAATTCATTTTCCTATGGAACTTTTGTCCTAGTTTGGAAGGCAGACAAACAAGTCAAAATAAGCCGGTCAAATAAATGTCTGTATATACAAATAAATATGTTGAAAAAAGTCATAGTATTCTCTTTTCCCATATGCTCTCAGATAAAGCAAATTTTAAGTTTCTATGATTATTGGAGGCATTAAAATTCAGCATGCAATTCTTGTTTTTATTCAATAAGTATGAAAGTAAATCTTGTTGTAAATGTCCATTCTTGGAAAATACCTGTCTTAACTTTTCCCTCAATTTTTGGTGTCTCTGGTTTTAAAAGAAGGCTGTTGGCACTAAGAGATTTCCATACCCCAAGCAGCTACATCTCCAGTCTTCCACCTTTTAGAAAATGTTATCATAGTTACCCAATACTTCCAGCAAATAACCTGATTATTATCCTTGATCTCTCCTATTTTTATCCTCTATGAACAGAGATAGAGGGTGGTCAGTGAGCAAGGAGGCTCCAGATTTGGCAGAGATGATGAAGAATTGATCATTCCAATGCTATTTTCATAATTTCTTACATCTCTGGTATGAATGTGCTTGGAATCTTTAAGATGACTATGAGGGCTGTGAAGGTAGAAACGTTCTATGTGTTTTTTATTCTGAGCAATTGCAATAGATGAGTAAGCAGGAAATTGAACCAGGATCAAAGACTTCAAAAGGACAAACCAATGCAGGTGTCTTGAAAGGCTTAAAGGCATTGATGGAGAGGAGGTGTCAGCTAAAGGCAAATGGGGCTAGAAAGACTGAATGCAGTATCAGTGGATACGACGGGGTAATTAACAGAGGCATCAAAGCAGAGTGGCTAAAGAAACACAGACTTTGAAGTAAAGAGGTACTGCATTCAAATATTAAGTTTTCCACTTAAGATTTGCCTCTTGTAGTCCCATTTTCCTCATGATAACATGTAGATTATAATACTGTTTTTCTTAAAGATTTGTTGTTTCGGTATTAAATGAAGTTTTAGATAAGATAATGGATGCAGAGCACGTAGTATGTTGCTGGCATCCAGTTGTCACCAGAGGTGGAGTCATTGTAATGCTAGCAAAATCAGAAGCTTCAGCGTCCCTCCCATCAGTGGTCTGTTCCACATCTGTGCAGAAGTCCCAGTAATGTGCTCACGTGGTCATCTTTCAGACAACATTTGTGAAAGTAAAATATTTTGACTTCAATTTATTGTGTTATCTCTTTTCACTGTGACTGCTTTTCTGTTATATTACCCCTTTGTTTCAGAGGGAGAAAGAGGGACCCATGTGACTGCAGAAAAGAACTTTAAAAATAAATAAAAGAACGTAAACTATTTCAGAAATACAAGACTCAAAAAATAGATTACATAGAAAGTTTAAGAGCATACAAAGACTCAAAAAATAGATAACATGGAAAATGTAATAAGATACATGGAAGGAAAATAGAACATTAGCCAGGAGAATGAAAATTAGATAAAAGAAAAAGTAATATGGGTGAGAGTAAAAGTGGTTCAAATGGAAGCCAGAAAATGATGTTTCAACATACATGAAATTGGGGTCTTTGAAGAAGAAAAACATCAAACTATTTTAAAAAAACAGATAATTAAAATAATTAAAGAGTATAATTGGATCATTTAAAACACAAAGGATAAAAGCTTGAGGTGATGGATACCCTATGTACCCTGATGTGATTATTATGCTTTGAATTCATGTATCAAAATATCTCATATAACCCATAAATATATACACTTGTTATGTACCCACAAAAATTAAAAAAATAATAGAGAACTAATATTGAAAACTAAAATCCAAAAAAATCTTTTTGGAAATTAAAAAAATGAAACTTCTAAAATTCTTATTAAAAGAGGTCATCTCAAAAAATTGATTTGACAGTAAACTGAAATCTTTCTTAGTAAAGTTGTTAGTCTTTAAGGACGAAGAAAGAGATCCGCAGGGCCTTCAGGCGAAGAGATCAAAGTACCTTATAAAGGTAATAAAATTCGGCTGGTTTTGACTCTTCAGGAGCTGAATGTAAAGCCAGTGTGCTATAGAACAGCATTTTCAAAGAGCACAAAGATAAATGACCCAAGAAAATAATTTCCAGCCAAGCTGTCCTTGAAATATCAACACTATAGAAAAAAACAGTTTTAAATATGTAACTACAAAGGAAATCCTAAATACATCAACCACTCCCCAAAATTCAAGTGTATGGTGAGTTTCATTCACCCAGGAGACAACTGGAGAAATTTCAGCCAGAAGACTGGTGGTGAACATTTAACATATTTAGTTGTAAAATTATGACCAAACTGAGAATGGCGACACGGATGGGAGAAAGCCAAGTAAACATTATACGTTCTGAAAAGGTGGAAGGAATACAATTTTAAAAATAGGAAGAAAAGGGAGAGTGAATGGGGAATGTTGCATAAGATCATTGAGTTTTATCATTAGTAAGTGAAAATCAAAGGAACCAGCCAAAACAGACAAACCAGATGGTAAAAGATTAAGTAAGACAAAAGAAGATTAACAACAGTATAAAAGGTTTGAATAGAAAGATTTCTACTCAAATCAAAATAGAAATCTTCCTAAACACTAAAAGACATTTTGAAACATAACAAAGATGATACACCATTTAGAGAGAGACTTAGTAAATATTACACAATACACATAGTGACTGAATCTTAATATGATAGGAGGATAGCTTCCGGTTCAGATGAAGAATATTGCAATAGAATGTTGCTATCAGTGAAAGAATCAAAACAAGTTGGATGATGTATTAGTCTGTTCTCACATTGCTATGAAGAACTACTGGAGATTGGGTAATTTATAAAGAAAAAAGGTTTAATTGGTTCACGGTTGAACAGGCTGTACAGGAAGCATGGCTGGGGAGACCTCAGGAAGCATACAGTTGTGACAGAAGGCAAAGGGGAAACAAACATGTCCTACAAGACTGGAGCAGGAGGAATAGAGTGCAGGGGAAAATGCTACACATTTTCAAACAACCAGATCTCGTAAGAACTCACTCATTATCATGAGAACAGCAAGAGGGAAATTCACCCCCATGATTCAATCACCTCCCATCAGGTCCCTCTTCCAACACTGGAGATTACAATTCAACATGACATTTGGGCAGGGACAGAAATCTAAACCATATTAGATAAGCTATATAATCATGTTTTTCAAACTCCCAAAAGAATTGAGGACACAAGAAGATATAAATGAACTTAACTTTAGAAACTAACATGATCTTAACAAAAGAGAAGACAAAATAGTTATCTTATGACTGAAGGAGTGTGAAAAAGGAAAATGCACCATTAGAAGGATGAGAAAACCAGCCCAATCCTTAACACACTTTTAACAGTTGCATTGGAGCTGACATGACAGTTTGACATTTCATTACAGGTCTAAGAATGGCCACTGCAATATCTCTTAGAGAATATGAAGGCTAATTTTATGTGTCAACTTGACTGGGCTAAGGGATGCCTAGGTAGCTAATGAGGTATATTTTTGTGTGTGTATTCCAGTGAGGAAATTTCTGGAAGAGGTTGACATTTAAATCAGTAGGTTGAATAAAGAATATCTGCCCTCATCAATGTAAGTGGGTGCTATCCAATCTGTTGAGGGCCCAAATTGAGCAAAAAGGTAAAAGAAGGATAAATTCTCTCTTCTTGTGCTGAGACATCCATCTTCTCCTGCCCTCAGACGTTGGAGCTCCAGGTTTGGACTTGGGCTAAATTACTAAATTACCTCAACCTCCATAATGTGAGCCAATTGTCATAATGTAATATAATAGAAAATAACTATCTAGGTATCTATCTATCTGTCTATCTGCCTATCTATCTATCTATCTATCTATCTATCTATCTATCTATCTATCTATCCATCCATCCATCCATCCATCCATCCATCCATCCATCCATCCATTTATCAATTGTCTTTCCTATTGGTTCTGTTTCACTGAAGAACCCTAACTAATACAGAGAGCAACAAACTTCTATGAAGTACTTCTTCCTTGTGGCTTGATAACTGCCATTGTTAGTTAATCTTTTAATTGTTCAGTAGAAAATGGAGCGATCTTGCTTCATCATAATGTGCATGTAATACTTTTTTCAAATCAGCTGGTTTTATTGCTTTAATGACACAAAGCTTATTCTCTTTCCTATTTTTTCTAGTCATAGTTTCCCATTGCCAGCCTCTTGACACAAGTTTTACTTTCCCTGTGGCTGTTTCATAGGAGTGCTGTAAAGATGAAGTGAGATAATGCATGAAAAGAGTTTCCCACAGTTTTTGACATATAGCAAGTGATAACTACAGCAATAATTATTATTAGAGATAACCTTTTTTTTCCAAGTAGGAGCAGAGAGGAACATTCTTTAAGCTCATTCACCTCTTCAAAACCTACATTTTAAGTTCATGTAATTGGAACTTCCCTGAGGGAAGAAGCTTTCTGACTGCTGGAGAGAAAAACTGTCACTAGCAATTCACTGATTTCCCTTAAACCCCACAAAGCAAGGGCCTATTTGCTGGATCTCAACTCACTGTGGGGAAAGTACTTGGGTCTAACTAAAAACAATTGATTTAATTAGGACTGGAACATTTTATATCAATAAATGACAACAGGAAGATAAGGATCGCTTAAGAGGAATGAGTTATGGGTGTTTTGTTTGGTTTGCTAAAAAATGTTTGGATGATTTAACTTCTTTATAAAGATATATAGCCTAAATCATATTATTGCAGTAAAGACCTTCATATCAGCCCAGTGGAAATTGTGAAGAGACCATGTTTGGTGTTCCCATTTCTTGTCTCTCATTCTTACTCTTCATACCATATCTCTAGCTATTCTGAATTCAATTTTATAAGCCTCTACCCTTAGCTGTCACTATTGTTTGAGTGTTCCTGCCGAAAGTCTTAATTCCCAATGTGGCAACATTGAGAGGTGGAATCTTTGAGAGGCGGGGCCTAATGGAAGGTGTTTGGGTCATGGAGTGTCTGCTTAGGTAGTTTGGTGCTGCTCTTCTGAGATTAGATTAGTTCTCTCAGGAATGGACTAGTTTCAGTGACAGTGGGTTGCTATAAAGTGAGGTTGCCTCTCATGTTTGTCCCTACTGGCATGTACCCACTTCCCATTTCTGCTTCTCCACCATGTTGTGACAGAGCATGAGGCCCTCCCCAGAAGCCAAGAAGATACTGGTGCCATGCTTTTTGGACTTCCCAGCCTCCAGAATCACGAGCCAAGTAAACTTTTTTCCCTTTATTACTCACTCTTGAGTATTCTGTTACAACACTACAAAATGGACCAAGACAACTGCCTTCTATCCTCCCTCTAAAGGGCTAGCTGATAAAGTTTTAGAATTGTTAATCATCTCAGTCATATTTGAATGGACAAATACTTATAAAACAAAATGAAAAAGGCAACTTTTCAGTTCTGGATTCCAGAAGGACACCATTAACACACTTAGTTTACACATATATTTTTTCTCTTTATTTTCCCCAGAAAACTAAACACAACATCTAGGAATTTATATGTAGTTTACAGTAATTCATAACAGTCACATTAGAAAAGGTAATTAAATATAGATGTATGAACTCAAGCAAGTCTCTTACCTTCTTGAGACCTTAGATTAATTTTTTGTAAAATGAGGGAATTAGACAAAGTGACATTGAAGGCCACTCACACCCAATATTCTCTAATATGATGGTCCTTAAAGATTCACCATCTTTAGATGACTATTTGGTGATCTGCATGCAAGAAAGAGAAAGAATTTTAAATGCAAAACTTTTCTAAACGGAGAAAGAGAGAGAGAGAGAGAGGTTGTGCGTGTGTGTGTGTGTGTGTGTGTATGTGTGAGAGAGAGAGAGAGAGAGAGAGAGAGAGAGATGGTGAGTCATGATGCCTGTGTGGTGCTGCTCTTACTGATGAAGAATCTTGCCTCTCATAGCCAGGCTCTTGGCAGTTTAAGCATCTATGTATAAAATATCTAATGGCAAGTGAAAGTGTTTCTTAACATGACTTCTTAAGAATGAATCAAACCAAATTCTGGAACAAGAGCTATGTACACGAATATGTGCAACTCTAAATGTGATAGTATTCAGCATTGTCTTAATTTCCTCCTTAACTTGGACCAGGTTTTCCATAGTGTAACTAAGGGGATAGTCTGGACATTCTCTGTCTCTTGAGAAAGTTCTAGAGTATTTAAACTTTTAGGACAAAATGACTCTTTCTTGCCTGGGGACCAAGGTGAAAATGATTCTGTTATTCCTTGAAGTGGCAATTTGGGACTTTAATGTTTAGCCATTTCATGCCCATATGCTTGGAGGCTGCTCTTGCTTCATGGTGTGTAAAGTCCTCTACACAGAAGACCTGGTGACTTACGCATCTGGAAGCGATGGTTTGATACCTCAGATGGTTTATATCTATTTCAGAATCACTGCAACTATAAGAATTCCCCAGATCATTGAATTCTGTGACAATTCCCCACTCCTGAGACTAGATCCAGCATTGCTGAGAGCCTCTTTCTTGATCTGACTTTTGCAATTTGGTTTCTTGCTTACCATCTCTTTCCCTTTATGTTCCTAGTGTCTGACCTCTCCATTGGATTTGTCTTTCAGTGCTTGCTTTTATTTTTCAGCTAGTGGCTTTGTATCTCTCTCCCTCATTAACATTTATTTTCCCTGCTTACTTCAGAATAAGTTGAAGTCACAGAGACGAATGATTCCTTACATCTGAGACTCTCTGTTCCAGATATAACTTTTTCTGCTTTTAGCAGGTATCTGTGACTTTCCTTCTGGGGCAGGACCCTGCTGCAAACTCTCAATTCCTAGCAGCTAAAAGTTTAGGTTTGGGGTCCTTAATTTTAGCTTTTATTGAATTTATTTTATTGCTCTTTTTAATGGATTATGTCCCCCCAAGTTCCGAACCCCTGTACTCATATTGTAACATTATTTAGAAATAAAGTCATTGCAGGGAAAGGATTCCCTATTTAATAAATGGTGCTGGGAAAACTGGCTAGCCATATGTTGAAAGCTGAAACTGGATTCCTTCCTTTCACCTTATACAAAAATTAACTCAAAATGGATTAAAGACTTAAACGTAAGGCCTAAAACCATAAAAACCCTAGAAGAAAACCTAGGCAATACTATTCAGGACATAAGCATGGGCAAAGACTTCGTGACTAAAACACAAAAAAGTAATGGCAACAAAAGCCAAAATAGACAAATGGGATCTAATTAAACTAAAGAGCTTCTTCACAGCAAAATAAATTATCATCAGAGTGAACAGGCAACCTACAGAATGGGAAAAAATTTTTGCAATCTACCTATCTGACAAAGGGTTAATATCCAGAATCTACAAAGAACTTAAACAAATTTACAAGGAAAAAACAAACAACCCCATCAAAAAGTGGACAAAGGATATGAACAGACACTTCTCAAAGGAAGACATTTATGCAGCCAACAGACTTGAAAAAATGCTCATCATCACTGGTCATCAAAGAAATGCAAATCAAAATCGCAATGAGATACTATCTCACTCCAGTTAGAATGGCGACCATTAAAAAGTCAGGAAATAACAGATGCTGGAGAGGATGTGGAGAAATAGGAATGCTTTTACATTGTTGGTGGGAGTGTAAATTAGTTCAACCATTGTGGAAGACAGTGTGGCAATTCCTCGAGGATCTATAACTAGAGATACCATTTGAGCCAGTGATCCCATTACTGAGTATATACCCAAAGGATTATACATCATGGTACTATAAAGACACATGCACACATATGTTATTGCAGCACTATTCACAATAGCAAAGACTTGGAACCAACCCAAATGCCCATCAATGACAGACTGGATTAAGAAAATGTGGCACATATACATCATGGAATACGATGCAGCCATAAAAAATGATGAGTTCATGTCCTTTGCAGGGACATGGATGAAGCTGGAAACCACCATTTGTCAGCAAACTATCACAATGACAGAAAACCAAACACCACATGTTCTCACTCATAAGTGGGAGTTGAACAATGAGAACACCTGGACACAGGGAGGGAAGTATCACACACCAGGGCCTGTCAGGGGAGGGGTGGTGGGGAGCTGGGGGAGGGATAGCATTAGGAGAAGTACCTAATGTAAATGATGAGTTGATGGGTGCAGCAGCCAAGATGGCACATGTATACCTGTGTAACAAACCTGCATGTTGTGCACATGTAGCCTAGAACTTAAAGTTATAATGAAAAAAAGAAAATGTAAAAAAAAAAATAAATAAAAATAAGAAATAAAGTCATTGCAGATATAATTAGTTATGATGAGATCATACTGAAGTAGGGTGTGCCCTTAATTAGATATGACTGGTATTCACATAAGACAATATAATACAGATATATACAGGGAGCACACACGTGAAAAAGGAGGCAGAGATCAGAGTGATGCATCTACAAACCAAGGAATGCCAAGAATCACTGGCCATCACCAGAAGCGAAGAGATAGGCATTGTCATGGACTGAATGTTGCCCCTCCTCCAGCAAATTCATATGTTGAAGTCTTAGCCCCCCAGTGTCTCAGAATATAATTTTATTTGGAGATAGGGCATTTAAATAGGTAATTAAAATGAGGTCATTAGGGTGTGCCCCAATGCAATTGACTGGTGTCCTTATAAGAAGAAGAGATTAGGACACAGAGAGGGATACCAGGGGTGTGTACACATGAGAGAATGACCACATGAAGAAGCAGCAAGAGGGTGACCATCTATCACCCAAGTAGAGAGACTGCAGAGGAAATCAACCCTACAGACACCTTGATCTTGGAATTCCAGCCTCCAGAACATTGAGAAAATAAATTTCTGTCATTAAAGTAACCTGGTTCATGGTGTTTTGTTATGACCACAGCCCTAAGAAACTAATACAGACATGAAGTAGCCTCTCAGGTCTCAGAGCTCCCAGAAGTAATCGCCTCAGCTAATACCTTGATTTCAGACTTCTGGCCTCTGGAACTGCGAGAGAATAAAGTTCTGTTGTTAAGGCTGGCATGAAACCATCCTCTCACCATTTTTATCACCCTCTTCTTGACCCACATCTGTTGTCAGTCCATTCCGTAATTTATTTGACAAGTATTAACTGACCTCACATATACTAGCATTAACTGTGCTTTATTTGGTGACCACTGTGTCTGTCTTTAGCAGGATATTTGAGACGGGATGAATAATGATTAGTAAGATTCTGCTTGTATTAGTGATCTATTTTTCCAAAGTCCTGTATAATAACCTCAAAATTCATGTCTTAAAACAAGAAGCATTTATTTTTATTTTTTTTGAAATGGTTAGTGAGTGCGCTTGATAATGAAAGAAGATAAAGTGCCATTGGAAGGATTTGAGTTAGCTTGCACTAGCATGAAGTTTGCCTTAGTAAGAATATCCCTTCTGCTATGAATAGCTGAAGGATCCTAATATGATAGCATGAAAGGATTGAATGTTTAAAATTCGTATCTATTGTAAAAACAAATTGATTTTATAAAGCTTGGCCATTTCTGCAATTCAATTCCAAATCCTTAGAATACAAGAAATGGTGACAGAATATAAAATTCTAAGGCTTTCTCTAGAAGAATTCAAACTTAAAAGAGTACAAAACAAAACAAAAAAACAGTAGTATAAATATCAAATACTTGAGTGGTGTTTTTTTTTCTTTCTTTTTTTTTTTTTGAATTTGAGACCGAGTCTCACTTTGTTGCCCATGCTGGAGTGCAGTGGCTCAATCTCGTCTCACTGCAACCTCTACCTCCCAGGCTTAAGTGATCCTCCTGTATCAGGCTCCCAAGTAGCTGGGGCTACAGGTTTGCACCATTATGTTCAGCTAAGTTTTGCATTTTTTTTGTAGAGATGGGTTTTTCTATGTTGCCCCAGGCGGGTCTCAAAGTCCCGGACTCAAGTGATCCGCCCACCTGGGCCTCCCAGAGTGCTGGGATTACATGCATGGCCACCACGCCCTGCTTGAATGGTGCTTTTCAACTGTGAATCAGAATTTTCATGAATGGCTTCAGAGTCTAAATGTGCTTTTTTATAAAGACACAGCAAATTGAGACGAAAGGGAGAATGATAATTAGAAACTTTTTTTTTCTGGTACATTTGTATCAAGAGTTGTTTCTAAAGTCCATAAAGTAAATAAAAGATTTCAGAATGATGGGATCACTCTATATTCTTGAGGTGTTAGGAAAAACCACATGTGTTTACAAAGGCAGCGATGGTGAAATAGTTTTAACACAGAAGTCCAAATAAGTGTGAAATATATCTTCACTGTTGATATGCTTATAGATACAAAGAAGAATATATTATAGAAAAAGTAAGCTCAAGTCCCATCTCTAAGGGTTTGTAATAAAAATAATAGTAGGTTTATATTTCCTGATCCTGTATCTCAAAATTGAAAAACTGGGGCTTTAGGATTTCCTGCCAAAGCTTCCATTAGATGGATACCTTGGTAACAAGATTTGTGTAATTTTTTATCTCCTAGAAACCTTGCATTTGGAATTTACTCTCTATATAAAATATTTGATAAAATAAATGGAAAGAAAAGAGAGCAATGGTTTAACACATCAAAGCAGGCAATCTTAGTCTTTCTCTTTCATGGGGAAAATACATGGGGTCCTGTCTTATTGTTAGTGACATTAAATCAGCAATGGTGTGTTTGGTATGAAGCATTAGACAGCACACAATTTGCCCACTGACACCAAACATAGCAGAGGAAGAAGAACCCACCGGAACCTTCAGTTCTGCTCTGTATGAGGGCATGTCAGATACCCTGGCACTTTTAGTGATCTATTTGGGTCTGACAAAGCTAAAATTGAATTTAAAATCAATTATTACTCATTGTAAGGTATAGATGAAGACAAGATAATTTTTTTTCTGTCCATTTTCTATGAACATCTTCAGAAAGCAATGTGGAATTCTTGGAATTCCCTAAAATGTAGATGTGGCCACTCTGAGATTTGGAAAGTGCTGTTAAATACAGAAGTCACTGACCGGGACCAATAGCAGGAGCTGGATTGTGGGCTGTACTATTCAGAAGCCTTTCATTTTGGGGTTAGTGATAAAATGCACCATGATAACTTTTGAGTCCAATCATCTCTGTGCTAATAAATAAAACATTACTCCTTATTACTTTCCCATTTCCTTCTCTTGCCCATGAGCATTTTGAAACACTTGGATTCTTCCAACATACTAAACTAGAAATTTGCTTTGATTGAAATGTATTAGCCATTTAGTTCACATAAATATTATCTAAAATGAAAATGCATTGCTCAATAATGCAGACAGGAGATTTAGATAATGAATATATATATATATAAATACAATTATTTTTCCAGACTCCTGATTGAAAATTGATTTTATACTCATTACTGCTTTTTAACTATGCTTTTGCAAGGACTTTCTCTATTTACCCTGATCCTTAAAATATTATAGAACATATAAAACATGCTATAAAGGAAGTACACAACAATAAAATAGAAATGATTTATAATCTCAACAACTGTAATTAGTAGTAAAAGTGTAAATCCTGTCCTGGACTAAAAGTGAAAAATCAGCTTGGATTGAGAAAGAAAACAGCAGTCCATGAATCAGGATAGACATAAAGCCCATTGCAATGTTAAAAGCAAACATGGTTCCTCCTTGGTCAAGCAGCAGCTATGAAATGCCAAAATAATTCCTTCTTTCAGTTTTTTTGAGTGGCTACTACTTTCTTACCAATGACACCCCTCACCTCCCTTGCTTTCTCATCATTATACGATACCATTGCTACCCTTATCTCATGTGGGCACCCACTTCCTAATGGCTATGGTCTGAATGTTTGTGTTTTCTGAAAATTTATATTTTGAAATCCTAAAGCTTAAGGTGATAATATTAGGATTTGGGGCTTTGGAAAGGAGGGGGTTAGATGAGGAAGGCACAGCACTTGTGAATGGGAAAGTGCCTTTATACAGGAAGCCAGAGAGAAGCCTTTCATCCCTTCTGCCATGTAAGGTTACAGTGAAAAGGTGGCTGTGTATTAATCAGAAAGTAAGTCTTCACCAGAGCCTGAATTTGCCTGTGCCTGGATATTGGGCTTCCCAGCTTCCAGAACTATGAAAAACAAATTTCTATTGTTTACAAGCCACCCAGTTTATGGCATTTTGTTACAGCAGCCTGAAGGGGCAAAGGCACTAATTAACCCCTACTTCTAATCCTGCTTCAGAAACAGCAGCCACTCCAAAGTGGATTCTATTCCTTAGACCCACTGCTGAATGTTTGAGTGGGGACCTTGATATGGTTTGGCTGTGTCCCCACCCAAATGTATCTCAAATTATAATCCAAATTGTATCCCCACGTGTTGAGGGAGGGACCTGGTGAGAGGTGTTTTGGTCATGGGAGTGGTTTCCTCAGTGCGATTTTTATAATAGTGAGTAAGTTCTCACAAGATCGGATGGTTTTATAAGGGGCCTTCCCCACTTTGTTCTCTCTCTCTCCTGCCGCCTTGTGAAGAAGCGGCCTGCTTTCTGTTCACCTTGCACTATGATTATAAGTTTCCTGAGGCTTTCCCAGCCATGTGGGGACTGTGAGTCAATTAAACCTCCTTTCTTTACAAATTACCCAGTCTCAGAGGAGTTTTTACAGCAATGTGAAAACGGGCTCATACAAACTCATACCTGACAAAAATCACCTTCTTCTCCCTCTTCTTTAGTGGCATTTGCAGTTACCCTGGAGCTCCCCTTCTCACTGCATTAAGGCAGAACAATCTGCTTTTGCATTCTTCTCTTCTTCCGCATAATGGATTCCAGGCTGATCTTCTATGACAAGATATAAATGACATAAATGACTGAAAGTTTATTGGGAATGTAAGGTAGATGCTTGACTTCAGCATTAGGATGGTTTCCAGATAAAAAGAAATCATACTTGATTTTTAAATAATGCAGCAAGAGGTAAGACCTCATTAAAATATCAAGCAATAGTGCAACATATGAGAGATGCATATTTCTCTCAATGACAAATATGTGGTTGATCTTGTTATAAGCAAAGCAGTTAACAGGAGGGAATAACAAGAAGTAGTATTACAGAGTGAGGATAAAGTCTATAGCATTGCTCAAGCCTGGGTGTGAACCACAAATAGGCAACTTATTAACTGTGTGATTTTGGGTTCAGATTCCCTTTAGGTAATATCTGCTTCTCAGGATGGACTGTGAAGCAGAGACTATAATGCCAGTTATAACCATTAGGGAACTGATGAATGGTAGACGTTATTGTTTCTTTCATTGTAACCACTAGGTTAGCAATCATTTGTGCACAATTACACACATCCCTATGTGCATTCACACATATACATCCTCAGACATTTGTTCTCGATGACATCCTTAACTCAGCACACACACCCATGTTCATATCTTCTGTCCGACATTTGAGGTTATCGTTCTCATTTTTATAAAAGTTAACCTTTATGAGAACCCAGTTATGTTAAAAAGCAGAGAGATGTGAAATAGAACGCTCTGTTATATAGATTTCTGGGCTTCACCTATGTAATGATGTAAACTATGTGCAATAAGACAAAAATCCCAGATGCTGCTGCGATCTCTATTTTTGGACTTGTTTTAGCACCTGGAAACCTATGCTACTTGCATAATTATTTCCCTTTAACTAAGAACTCTCAATAACAGTAGTATTGTCAATAAATATTTTTAACTAGTTATGATCATATATTAATTATACATCAATTAGCACGTAGTCTTCACATTTCATATCCTGTTGACAATCTTTTAGTTTCTGTGAACAAACGTCTCAAAGTAACTCTGTCTTTAGTCATACATGAATAGATACAACTCTCAGGGTGTGTGAGGAAGCATCTGTCTACCTCTCAGCATTGAAAATTCTTTTGCTCACTCCATATACCTGGTGCCTACAAAAGTTTTGCTCATTTCCTTTAGAGTGTTGGTCCCTTTTAAAATGGGAATGTTTGTGGGAAGATGACTCTATAATATGCTGGAAATTCATACTCTTAATTTGATATTAGAGAAATACATATTTCTCTAATATGTATTTAGATATAATATTGTATCTAAATATTATTTATATCTAAACATTATATCTAAATACATATCTCTAATATATCTAAATACATAGATATTATGTATTATCTAAATACGTATCTCTAATATTATATCTAAATACATAGATATTATATCTAAATACATATCTCTAATATGTATTTAGATATAATATGACTCTATAATATGCTGGAAATACGTACTCTTAATTCGATATTAGAGAGTAAGCTTTAATTGGAGAAAAGGAGAATTAATGTGTGAACATACTGGATATCAGAGAAAGGTGAACTAGTTCTCCGAATAGTAAAAGAAAAATTTTACCAAATCAGTATAGTGGTAACCCTGGAGTATAATCCTGACTATGTCATAATTTACTGGTGGAATACTGCTTCTACCCAATCAACACAGGCTTTGGATTTGCCTGTATAGCATACTTAGGTATTGCCTAATACAAGTGAATAGTAGTTGTCTGTGTGCAATGCTACAATTGGTCCTCAGACACCAGCCTACGTTGATTTTCATTGTTTAAAACGTCTACCAACATCATCATACTTACAGACAATATTTATTCAGTGTTTACTATGTTACAGCCATTATAATCACCATGATGTATATCTTTTCTCAATTAAACTACTTCCCAACAGTTCAATGAGGAAGGTGTATGTTGTTATTTTATAGATGTAGAACCAAATATAGAACATTTATATAGCTTGCCATTATTATTAGGGTTACTAAGTGGCGGAACTAACCCAGTTGTCTTTGAAGCCAAAGCTTATGCTTTTTACCACTGCTTTCCCTGCTCGGATGACTTCCTTCAATTTGATCTCAGCTGTTTTAACCTAAAGGTGTTTCTCAGAGTCTGTGCATGGGAGTTGGGGTCTGGAAGTCTATTGTTACCATGCAATCATGCTATAAAGATATAATGACATAATATAATGACATAATACTCTCAGACTTACAGTACTTATTTGCATAAATGTTTTGCTTTCTAAGTGAACAGTGGCAGGGACTGAGTGTTGCTCAAATGTATCTTTCTTCTAGCAAGAAGACTTGAATATAGAAGGTGCTATAGAAATTCATTTATACTTATTCATACATAATCATGTAAACTCCAGTGAAAAATGGATCTAGGTAAGCCTGAAATTCTACCTAGACTGGGGACGCTATAAACATACAAAACCTCAAGCTAAATAAGTAGCTTGATTAAGCTCATCTTCCTTCAGGGAAAGTCCCCTAATAGGACGAATGGGACTTGCATATTAGTAGACACAAAACAGTAAATTATTTTAAGGTCCTTTTGGAGGGTAAGCCCAGAAACTGACAGTGAATTACTTTCAACTGAACTAACCAGCCTTTTATAGAATGTGTTAACATTTCATTCCAGTAAAACTCAGAATAATCAGTTGTTCTTAAGTGATTGCTAGAAAATTAAAGAACAAAGTATGTAACGACTTTGCCAAGAACAATCTGTTAAAATAGTCTTCGAACAAAACATAGTTTATGAGTGATATATCAGTGTAAAGAGTGTCATGAATATATTAGTTTGGCTTACAATTTGTCAAAAATTCTAAAACAAAATGATACAGGAGTTTTCTCTTTATATATTCACATGTCTTTACATATGTAATAATTTTATAGATAATAGATAAAAGCAATTTTAATTAAAGAACTGGAAAAAAACAATTACTGTGATCTCTTAATTTTCAGGTGGGAAAGTGAAGTATTTAGATTTCAAAGACTGGACCAAGGTCATATAACTACTTATGGACAGAATTAGTATGACAAATCACAATTTCTGATCTCAAATTCCTTGTGCTTTTGGCCATAGCAAATCAAAGAGAAAATGTAACGAAAGAAATGTTTTTACTTGTAGTTTTACTTTACTTTGCTGTAATACATTTTAACTGTATATGCCATTAGAGTACTAATTTTATTTGTGGGTAATTACTAAGTTTTCCCTTCATTGTGAATATTTCTTGAAAATGTGCTATTTACCTCTGGGTTTTAAAGTCTGGCTTTTTCTTCGTGAACTCACTAAAACATTTTTTGTAATAACTAATTATAATTTTTGCATTTTAATAATGCTTTTAGCCTTATAAAAATGCTTGTGCATAATATAACACTTGAGCAAGCAGCAGTCCTGTTGGGGAGGTTATGTCTTTTGATAAAGACCAACCTTGATTTTGTTACCTTCCTGTTTAAAATGATTTAGATACTGTTCCAGCCCCAGTATCAGATTATGTGAAGAAGCCAGGGACTGACCAAGCTTTCCCCTGACCCATCTCTCCATCTCTTTCTTTATTCCCATGGATTTTCCATATGACTGGCTCTGGGTTTCCTTATAAATGGTAGCTTCAGGGTAGTTGGATTTCTTACAAGGTGGACTCGGGATTCCACAAACAGATGCTCCAAGAGACAGAAACTGAAAGCCACCAGACTTTTGAAGCCTGTGCTTTTGATCTAGCACCACATGTATTGTATTCTGTTGGTCACGTGGTCGCAAAGCCTACCCAGTTTCGAGGGAAGGGAAATCAACCCACTCTGCAGTGGAGGAAAGAGTTGAACTTATGGGGAGGTAAAAAAATCAATGATGGTCACCTTGGCTGAAACAATTTGAGTCACCATTTTATCATTAGTGTCTAGCACCCTACCTGACCTGGAGTAAATACTCAATGAATATCTGCTTACCAAATTAATGAACAAATGAATAAATGAGAAAACTGAATATTAGAGCAGTTATGTGAACTGCACACCTGGCAAATGGTAGGGACAGGAAAACCTGCCTTTTTCCTTTAAGTCTAGTGCTATTTCCATGACAACAAATTGTACAGCAAAGGAGTCAAAGACATTAAGGTAATTCAAAATAATTTTTAAGCATTTCTGGGAGATAAAAGCTGAAACTAGGATTACCTTAGACTGCCCAGCACAGGAACAATAGACTAGAAAGAGGCCTGGAGAAAACACGAGTTTCAGAGGATGCTCAGCATAGTAGTAATTCCTTAACTTTCCCCCTCTTCCACTGACATTAGTATGATAGTCACTACTCTCAAATTCCTCTAGATGATTTCCTATCCAAAGGAAATTAGTGAGATGTTATCTATAAAGCAGTTCAAGTCTTCACACTGGAACCCAGAGGGAAGACATTACTCTCTGTCACTCTAAGTAGAAGGATGTGTTACCCACTCTCAAATTCATATAGTGAGCTGTAAGCACACTTGGATTCCAGAGGGAAGGAAAGAGTATAATATACTGTTCTTATATATGATGCATGAACTTAAGAGCTGCCTTTGTAGATTTTCCCAATTCCTTCAAATCTGGAAGTGTAAGAAACCTCTCCAAATATCCTGTCACTGAAAGGTTTCCAGCCTAATTTGTGAAAAGCACTTCATTTTGTGAAGTTTTCAACTTCATGAACATTTAACCAAATCGATTTTCTCCCAGGAGATTATCTTGTGGCCAATACGAGTTCATTTTTCTCATTATGTCTTTTGTTGGGGTCAGGGGAGGTGTGGATAGTAGACCTTAAGTGAACAGTCCTTGTAAATCACCACACTTGACACTTTGAAACATCCTCTGAATAATCATCCCAGAATTATTTACAAGATGCAAAAGTTAGTGTCTGTGAGCAGCAGAGTTGCATGACAACAGAGGTCTGGAGAAGTTGCTCTAATTCGCTCAAGCAGAAACTCTTGTTAGTGTAAGCATTGACTGGGGAGCATTTTAACTAAGGCTTTTATGTTTACTGAAGACCCACCCATGGGAGATCACAAAGCCCAGTGCTTCTGCTTGGGACTCCAAAGACCATTGTTAGCTCTAGCATCTTTGTAAACTACTTTCTTTCTTCAATTAACAACCCAGTTTTGCTTCAGAGAACAACCAGTTAAATCCTGGATTTAGATTCTCTCCTGGCAAAGAAATAAACACCAGGGCATCAAACTGTCTTTAGTGGCTAAAGAATAAGAAGAACGCACAGGAGGGTGATTTTCATGGGGCAGGTGGATCTTAGAATAAAGGACACTTCCTCACCTTGCATGCAGTTTCTGATTTTCAATAGCTGTCTGAGATATTTCTAATATTTGTAGTGACATGAATAGGTTGTATCGGGAACACCCTGCTGAGCAATGTACATAGCTTTCTGCACAGATGGTGGTCTATTGGGCCAACAGTGGTAAAGCTTTTCACCTTGCAGTCCATTGTTAGGAGACCAGCATGCAAACATTTATGCTCCCCATAGGCAGTCTTGTTCCTGTCACAGCTAGGCATGGGCATGCCTTCAAGATTGTGTCTTGATAGGAATATGTTTTAGTTTACATAGAAAAAAAGGAGAGGAAATGAATGAATGTTTTCACTGGTTTATAGAAACAGCATTTGATCAATATGATGCAAACTTTAATGTACAATTTTACACATTTTTTAAAGGCAGATGTAACTAATCATATTCTGTGGCGAAGAGGTAGGGGAAAGAGAGGCTGGCTTTGCAAATGTTGAAAAGACACAGTAACTTCATAAAATGGTTTCGAAAGTAAGTGCAGCACTGGAACACCCACTGGGCATGAATAGCCAGGTCTGGTAATTGGCTGCACCAAATAATAGAGCATGAGTGGTTGGCCTGGATGCTGTATTTAAAGTGATTGTGATACTTTTGCAAGTCTGTGAAAGGTTTGTGTAAAATCACTAACTACAGTAGCTTATGGACCCCTGGAATTTTGTTACTGTGAGTGAGAGCCCTCTTCAGTGGCTTCAAGACTCAGGCACACCCCTTGTCAGAAACCCAACTGGCAGCATCAAGGAAGCCATTCTCCAAATTCAATGTCCCGGTTGCACTGGACTTTGAAAGCAGCAGTGGCTTCAGTTATGAAGTGACAATGCTCAGCTGTCACTCCTTAGTCAGAATCCTCAACATTTGGACAACTTTAATAAGTAAGAGGTTCTTCTTACTTCTTTTCTAGGAAAGGAGGTACACATTTGTTTCCTAATGGAAATGAAAAATAACTTGTAGCAGTGTTATTTGTAAAAACAAACAAACAAAAAACTTACTGACAGTATTCATTTGAGATTTGAAGCGACCCTGAGGTACCATAAAGTTTTTAAGGCAATGATTTACTAATACTTTTCCAGATAACTTTTCCTTTCACTGCTCATGTTCCTCAGCATTACTTAGAAATACACAGAAAATAAGCTTCTCTGTGTGTATTTGTGTGCATTTGTGGCACGGACAAGAGAAAAAGATATTTCTGTTTCTGACTAGTGTTGAATGAATGGCCCCTTCTGGTCTTTATAATCAAGTTTCATTTTGGACAACTGAATCCTCACTGCTCTCTTTTCTTGACCTTTTTCTCTGAAGATGAAAAAGATTGGCCAAGGAAAGTCCAATTATTTTTCCCCATGCTAATCCTTTTGCTTCTCCAAGTGCATCTCTTTCAGGGACAGATCACCTTGTTAAGTCTACATGCGTGTGTTATCTGCTCAAGTAGAATCTTGATTTGATTGATGTGCATATTTTCTCTGTGCCTACCTTATTCCTTGGCAATAGTTGGTACTCAGTTTATACCTCTTTAACTTATTTAGTCAACAAACATTTATTGAACACTTAGTATATGCTGACTCTGTTATGATAGTTGCTGGAGGCTACAATGTGAAAAAGAAAGAGCTTCAGACAAGACTGGGTTTATAGACTAATTGGACCGCTAAATGTGTTATATATTTAAAGTTGAACACTGATGAGGTACTTTGTAAAGTTGTTTCATGTATATTATTTCTTGTGATATTCACAACTGCCTTGTAATGTTAGTAAAGTAGACAAAATTCTCATTTTATGGATGAGGAAAGAGTCAGAGATTAACTTCACTTGTGATGTCAGAACTGGAATAAAGATTTAGTTTTTCTTTTTGTTTAAAAATTTCCTTTACAAGCTTTTTTATTTTTTTCTTTCTTTTTTTTTTTTTTTCTGACGGAGTCTCGCACTGTTTCCGGGGCTGGAGTGCAGTGGCATAATCTTGGCTCACTGAAACCTCCACCTCCTGGGTTTAAGCGATTCTCTTGCCTCAGCCTCCCAAGTAGCTGGGATTACAGGCACCTGCTACCACATCCGGCTAATTTTTTGTGTGTTTCTAGTAGAGATGGGGTTTCATCATGTTGCCCAGGCTGGTCTCGAACTCCTGATCTCAAGTGATCTGACCACCTCAGTCTCCCACAGTGCTGGGATTATAGGCGTGAGCCACTGTGGCCAGCTCCCATCTTAATCCCCTCGCTTCCAGGCCTCTAATAACTTTCATTCTATTCTCTATCTCCATGAGTTCAATTTTTTTTTTTTTTTTTTAGCTCCCAAATATAGATGAGAACATATTTGTTTTTCTGTGTTTGGTTAATTTCACTCGATATCTTCCAGTTCCATCTATGTTGTTGCAAATGACAGGATTTGATTCTTTCTATGGCTGAATGATATTCCATTGTATATATGTACCACTTTTTCTGAATCCATTTATTTGTTGATGGACATAGGTTGATTCTGAGTCTTTCGTATTGTGAACAGAGCTGCAATAAGCATGGGAGTGCAGATATATCTTCTATATATTGAATTTACTTCTTTTGGGTATATACCTAGCAGTGGGATTGCCAGATCCTATGGAAGTTCTATGGTTAGTTTTCTGAGGAACCTCTGTACTGTTTTCCATAGTGGTTGTATTAATTTACATTCACACAGTGTATAAGAATTTTCCTTTCTTCACACCCTTGCCTTCACACCCTTTTAATCTTTGAGTCTTTTCTGTAATAGCCAATCTAACTGGGATGAGATGATATCTCACTGTAGTTTTGATTTGCATTTGTCTGGTGATTAATGATGTTGAAGAATTTTTCACATACCTGTTGCCGTCTTCTGTAGGTCATCTTTTGAGAAATGTCCACTCAGATCTTTTGCCTATTTTTAAATCAGGTTATTTGTTTTTTACCTACCGAGTTGTTTGAGCTCCTTGTATATTCTGGTTATTAATCCCTTGTGAGATAGTTAGTTTGCACATATTTTCTCTTGTTCTGTGGGGTTTCTCTTCACCTTGTTGATATTAGTTATTTTAATTACCAGAAAAGATAATGATATTACCTATAGAGGTTATTTAGAGAATATACATTTTTTCAGACATAGTTATTTTAAAAACTTCTATTTTAAAAGTAAACTAATATAATAATAAAAATTTATAAAATAACATTGTATCACAAGCATATTCCTTAATATTTGTCATCTTTATGGCTAAAAGTTTTTAAATTATTTTTTGAAATTACCTTCATTAAGGTCTAATACACAAATAATAAAACTCACTCCTTTAAAGGATACAAATTCCATGAGCCTTAACAAATGTGTACACCCATCTAACCATATCTCAAATCAATGTATAAAACATTGGAAACAGATTTTAATCTTTGAGTTTTTTCACTATACTCACTTAGATTTGAACTCAATCCTTGAATGTAGGATTATGGGGACCCTATGGAACCGGGGAGTGGGGAGTGGTGGTTGACTCCATGCATCCAGGCTGACCTAATTTCACTCTGGCACTTCCCTTTCTAACTGCCCGTAGGCCAAGCCACCCTACCCCAAAGCTCATTGGATAGATGTGACAAGGCAATCTAGCAGAGGGGCAGGATGCCATTTTTATCCTCAATGCTTCCAGGCAAGCAATGCCTTCATTAATCTTTTCTTGGTGCATGCTACATCTCTTATTTCCTTCTTCCTTAGTTTCTCACTCTTTCACATACTATCAATCAGGCAAAGCATCTCTTTCATCTGAATAAACTGCTGGTTATTTATTGCTTAAAGGAAGGTGAGCTTTCTTGTTTTTATCTTTTACTGTTTGAAGATACACATAATTTTAGAAGGGGAAACCACAGGTAATTGGGATGATATTTCTGCCAAATATAAAAGAAAGTATACCTGTAGGCAGGAGGTTTAGAATATAAATGCTGACCTACCACTAGGAAACTGTTCAGCAAATTATTCCTCTGTGAAAATGGGAATTATAGCCCTTTACAAGAGATGTCAAACAAAAGTAATGTACAATTCAGATTAGATGACTCACAAAGAAAAATTTTCTGCGAACCAAAGGAAGTTAACCAGGAACAAATAGCATTTCTGTAATAGTAGTATTTGTTACTTAAGGAAGCAACGTGAACGTTTTCTGTGTCCTTCCCTCTGTGTGAAAGTAAGATATTTCTGTTTTTGAAAATATCCAGAGCTGGAGGTTGATCATTGAATGTCATGAACATTCACAACACAGCACAGAAAGTGATTATTTATTCTGAAACTGGGCATGGAAAATTCACACATGAAGCATGAAAATAAAAGGTCTTTCTGCTCTTTTATAAAACATACTAAGCCCTCCAAGGAATCATTTCCAAAGATATGTCAAGCTGTGGACTGAGCAATTGGAAAGAGAATTAGGAGACTAAAAATAACAGAAGCAATGTGCTATATTTAAAGAGAAATCATGATGTTTTCTGTAAATACCTCTGAGGCAGTAGGGAGAAAGGTCTATTTGAAAATTGATCATTGCTACTTGAGAAAAATAGAATTTTTCATTTCAATTATCTACCCGAGATATATTTAACTTATTGTTTTGAAGCTAAGTGATAGGCTCTATTGAAAGCTTTAATTTTTATTTATTTATGTATTTACATTAACAAATACAATTGCACATGTTTACCATATGTGACACATTGTTCTGAAGTATATACACATTGTAGAGGGACTGAATTTAGTTAATTAACATATGCATTGCTTTCTATAGTTATTTTTGTGGTAAGAACACCTTACATTGACTCTTAGCATTTTTTAAAAGTACAATACATTATTGGTTATGGTCACCATGTTGTACAATAGATCTCTTGAATTTATTCCTCCTACCTAAAATTTTGTATTCTTTCAGCAACATCTTCACAAACCTCCCTTTCAACCAACCAAACTACCACAGCTCCTAGTAACCCCCATTCTTCCCTCTACCTCCATGAGATCAACTGTTTAAGATTCCATATATAAGTGAGATCATGCAATATGTCTTTCTCTACCAGGCTTCCTTCATTTAACATAATATCCTCCAGATTTATCCATGTTGTCTCAAATGACAAGGTTTCCTCCTGTTTTTGAAAGGCTGTATAGTATTCTATTGTGTATACAAAACACATTTTCTTTATTCATTTATTTTCTGATGGTCACTTAGCTTGATTCTGTGTCTTGGCTGTGGCAAATAATGCAGCAATATACATGGCAGTGCAGATCTCTCTTTTCATACTTATTTCATTTAGTTTGGATATATATCCCATAGTAGGATTGGTAAATCATGGTAGAACTGCTTGTAAAGAAAATTTTATTTTTTTGAGACAGAGGCTTGCTCTGCCACCAAGACCGGGGTGCAGTGTGTAATCTCAGTTCACTACAACCTCTGCCTCCCTGCTTTAAACAATTCTCCCACTTCAGCCTCCTGAGTAGCTGGGATTACAGGCACCCACCACCACATCCAGCCAATTTTTGTATTTTTAGTAGAGATGAGGTTTCACAATATTGGCCGTGCTGGTCTCAAACTTCTGACCTCAGGTGGATCAGCTTGCCTCAGCCCCCCAAAGTGCTGGGATTACAGGCATGAGCCACCATGCCTGGCCTGCTTGTAATTTTTTGAGAAACCTCTGTACTGTTGTTCATATGGTATTGCAGGATCTGGCCAGCAGCCCACAATACAACAGGGTTCTCTCCTTGTTCCCAGGTGGATCAGCAGGTTGAGAAGTAATAGACACATACAAGATAGTGAAAGCTGCGTCCAGGGGGGTCACCACCTTCTGGTCCCACGGTGCCAACAATGCACTGAATATACCAGCATTTATTATTAAGTTTAGTGAGGGTGGGGGTAGGTTAGTGAGGGATTTAGGGTCATTTGATTATGAGGTGAGATGGTCACATGGAGATGAAGTAGTTCTTTAACATAACATCTGTATGCAGAAGTACAGTATACAGAGGGAAGAATTTACAGTATAGTGTGTGCATCAGTAATTTCTAACAGAGCCTTAAAACAAAAACACAGTCTTTCCATAACCTATGATTAGCAAGATATTAATTAGCAGTAACAGTTGCAGCAAAAGCTGGTTACAAAAAATCCATAGAAACAGGATGTGAAGATAGACAACCGGTTAGACCAGAAATTCTCAGAAGGGAGTATGCCTTAACCCTAAAGAGGCCTAGAAGAACTGTGGCAAGATGAGGGTGTTTATAGCCCTGTCTTATCCATATGGACAGGCGGCCCCCCCACCCATGCATCCGTTTATAGGCTCTCCACAAGGGTCGCATTCCATTCCCAGAGCTATGAACATCTGTTTTTCTGGGATAGCAATCTTGGTGATGTGAAACCTCCCTGATTGCACGTCCATTCATAGGCTCTCTGCAGGGGGAGCACATCACATGCCATTGGCTCATTCTGGCAGTCCAACCTGGCATTGTCTTTACACAATCCTGCATGCAATTTTGTATTTACAATAATCAGGAACATTTCATCTTTTATTCTGTAGCAATAGTTTCAGGGGGTCTCCCTACATCTTCCCGTTTTTTCTGATTTAAATGAACCATAGCAATAATAGCTTGGCACTGATTACGATTGGATTGAAGAATATTTTTTCCAATTTTACACATGAACAATAAACCAATAGCACAAATTAAAATAACGATAGTGGATCCTCCCAAAGATTTTACCCATTGAATGGGGTTGAGATTAGATAACTCCTTAGAGATACCGTCTAAAACTTCAGCACCGGGTAAAGCAGTTAAGTGTGCTTGAGAGGCCTCAAAAATCTGTTCTTTTAGCTTGCTTATGTCTAAACTTAAATTATCTTCACTCCCTTGTAAATGGCGTTTTACTGATTCCCAATAGTGAACAGACTCATTATATTGAAATGGAGTTATACAAAAATCAGAATTATTCCAATCACATTGCATTAATCTATGTTCTAAACTCATAATTCTATCTCCCATCCATGTAACAGTTTGTATTAGATCGTTAATTTGATTGGCCAATTTTTGATCAATACCTGACTGAGAATTCCACATCCGAGTAGAATTTTTTTTTTTTTGCCATTTATCCACAAAATGAACAGTTTGAATAGATTGATGTCATGCAACTCCAGCAGTAGCAGCCGTCGCAGTAACAGCAATCAAGCCCATTATTACTGCAGTTGATGTAAAAATAAACCATTTACTTCTTTTAAGAATTTTCTGTAGAATATTATTAATAACATGGACAGAAGGGGAAGATTCCCAAGGCCTATGTAAGGCTACGGGGAGCCAAACACCTTCTCTGGCTCTGACTATTAAAATACTATGATATTGATTAAAGGATGAGTCAATACAAGTATACAAGTAACAATTAACACAGGTAATTATGTTGGTTTTTAAACTAATATGTATCTTTCCTACTAATAACATACATGGTGGTTTAACACAACTTTTAAGTGGTATCGTTTTGTTGGACTCCATATAGATAGTATATGTATATTTTGGGATGGTATTCTTTTTTGTGAATGTGGGGTGGGGGGAATAGGTTGTATGAGAGGTGGTGGGGGGACCTTAGCAATGGGGGGAGTCCTCATAATCTGTACCGTCTCATCTTTGAATTGACCTTTTGACAACTACCATAGTGATATATTTGGCTGTGTGGAAATAGTAGTGTAAATCGATCTGTTGTCTTAGTTTTTGAGGTGACAAGGTGGATTTACTTATAACACTTTTTCCAGCCCCAACTCTCATATCAGTCATAGCTATGATTAATCTCCATAATTCTGAATGTTCAGGTCCTAAGTGGGGAACAATGAGCCTTGGCTTTGGAGGGGCAACTCCTGCCTCTTTCCACTTAAAAGGAAAAAAGAAGTTAAATCTATGATGTAATAGGGGAGGGTTGTCAGTACTTTTTTGGTAAGTAATATCATAGAGAAAATGTTGATGATCTCTGTGACCTTGAGAGCAATCACTAGTAATATGACCTTTAGGAGCCCAATCAACAACGGTGTAGCGAGAAGAATTAAATAACACAGTTCCTTCTGGACTTACACCATCCTTCCATATTAATTTGTCAGCATTTGAAGACAAGTTGAGAGGACATGCAGGTCCTAAAGGCTTATATTGGGATGTGTGAATATAATCAGTGATTCTTGTTTTGATCTGCCTTAGAGGTTTTAATGAGAGCCCTGATATCAAGTGTCCTAAAGGAGGGACAGAGTGACTAGATGGTATTGTGACTGCCCGAGTTTGAATATCTAATGAGAGACATCCATTAGTGGGTCCCAGGCACAAAGGTGGATACCTAAAACCTAAAGCGATATTGAAAGGGGTTCCTTCTTCTGAAGGTTGGGCAGGACAATGATCATCTACAGAACCAGGCATCCAAATACTATCATTAACATAGACCTCAATAGGAGTGTCCATCCATGTCATGGCTCAAATAAGATGAGGAAAAGGAATATAGGCCCAATATGTATAGTTTTTAACAGTCTGTGGAGTGACAGAGGGTAGAAGGATTAGTGTCATCAAGAGGTAGCAGAAGTTGAGCCTGACCTCGATCGCTGGAGACAAATTGTTCAGGATGACTGACTGGATTGTCTGTTGTAAAGGAGTTAGCATGGTCATTTTCTTCTTTTTGACAATTGGATGTGTTAGTTGTTTACTGCTGTGGCGATTTTTCAGCAAATTTCGCTGTCTCGTTGTTGCGTGCATCTTCAGGACACAATTTCAGGTGTCTAGCAGGCATCCAAACAAGAGATTGATGTTCACCTGGGGAAACACAAGCATAACCTCTTCCCCATGTTAAAATAGAAACTTTTGACCATATATTAGATTGAACAACTTTCCACCATACTTCCCTTCGTTGGTTTACTGTGGAACAGTTACCAGAGAAATGTTTTTCGGCAGCAGTAACAGAACTAGATTTAGCAATTTTAAGAAAATTTAACGTGAGCAATTCCAAGTTTAGTTGTATGTGAGGGGTAGACAATTCCTTATCCCCCTCTTTTTGTTTAAGTAATTGTAACTTTAAAATTCTGTTACTTCTTTCTACAATAGCTTGGCCTTGTGGGTTATAAGGAATACCAGTAATATGTTTAATATGCCACTGATTAAGAAAATTTTTAAAAGATTTACTGCAATAGGCTGGACCATTGTCTGTTTTGAGCTCACTAGGAATTCCCATAACTGCAAAACATGAAAACATATGTTTTTTAACATGAGAAATGGTGTCTCCAGTTTGACAGGTAGCCCAGATGAAACTGGAAAATGTATCAACTGTGACATGCACATAAGCTAATTTTCCAAAAGAAGGAACATGAGTAACATCCATTTGCCAGATAACATTAGGAGAAAGGCCTCGGGGATTAACTCCAGGAGATGGTGTGGGTAAGACAAGAACCTGACATTGAGAACAGTGTTGTACAATTTGTTTAGCTTGTTTCCAACTGAGAAAATATTTATGTTTAAGACCTGAGGCATTAGTATGAGTGAGTTGATGAAATTGTTCTGCATCTGTAATGGCTAGAGAAACTAGAGTATCAAGTTTATGATTACCACTGGATAAAGGTCCAGGCAAGTTAGTATGAGAACAAGTGTGAGTGATGAAAAAAGGGTGGTTTCAGTTTCTGACTGTTTTTTGGAACAAAGAGAACAAGGAAAACAGATTAGTGTCAGCAATATTTTTGATGGTAGCTGTTTCTATTGCCTTAGCAGCATGGACTACATAAGCTGAGTCAGAGACAATATTAAGAGGCTGACCAAAATCCTGTAATGACCGGGCGCGGTGGCTCACACCTGTAATCCCAGTGCTTTGGGAGGCTGAGGTGGGTGGATCACGAGGTCAGGGGTTCAAGACCAGCCTGGCCAAGATGGTGAAACCCCATCTCTACTAAAAATACAAAAAAATTAGCTGGACATAGTGGCAGGTGCCTGTAATCCCAGCTATTCCGGAGGCTGAGGCAGAGAATTGCTTAAACCTGGTGGAGGTTGCAATGAGCCGAGATCACGCCACTGCACTCCAGCCTGGGTGACAGAGCAAGACTCTGTCTCAAAAAATAAATAAATAAATAAATAAATCCTGTAATGCAGAGATAACAGCAAACAACTCGGCTTTTTGAGCAGAAGTGTATGGAGTAGAAATGACTTTATCTTTTGGTCCTACATACCCTGTCTTTCCATTACTGGATCCATCAGTAAAAATGGTAATGGCTGTCTCTAGTGGTGATGAACAAGTAAGTTTTGGTAGAATCCAGGAAGTATTTTGTAGAAATTGAAAGAATTTTGACTTAGGCAAATGAGTATCAATAGTGCCAATGAAGTCAGCCAGATTAGTTTGCCAGCACAAAGATGCAGAAAAGGCATTTTTAACTTAGTTTTTTGACAAAGGGACTGCAGTAATGTTTGGATCAAAGCCAGAAATTTAGTGATACGTTGATGTCCTAACACAATCAAAGTGGCTATTTGATCAAGATATGTTGAAAGAGTTCTAGAGGTTGAAGTAGGAAGAAATACCCATTCAACTAGAGAATCACTTTGTACTATAAGTCCCGTAGGAGAGTGGACGGAAGGAAAAACTAAAAATTGTAAAGTTAAATTTGGGTCAATATGAGAGACATGTGAGAGCTCACTCATTGTTCTACAAAAGACAACTCTTGTTTTGCTGGTTCAGATAGAGAGCGAGGACTGTTTAAATCTGTATCTCCTGATAAAGTGGCACATAGATGAGATAATGCATAAGTAGGAATGCTTTGGGTTGGTCTGAGATAATTGATGTCACCTGGTAATTTTTGAAAATCATTTAAGGTGTTTAAATTGTCAGTACGAAGTTGGACTTTTGGGGCTTAATGGAGCGAGCTTCTAGCTGCATTTCTAAGTACAGAAAAGGAGTGGCTTGTTGAATTTTATCAGGAGCAATGTGGAGTCCTGCATTGGCAACAGCTAATTTTAAAGAGGTAAAACATTGAATTAATTCATCTTTTGTGGGAGCAGCAATCAGTATATCATCCATATAATGAAGAACATAATTATTTTTAAAAGTCTGCCAGATAGGTTGTAACACAGTGCTGACAAACAACTGACAAGTAATAGGACTGTTAATCATTCCTTGAGGTAAAACTTTCCATTGATATCTAGCTGCGGGAGCTGAATTGTTAATGGATGGTATAGTGAAAGCAAATTTTTCACAGTCTGACTTGTATAAAGGAATATGAAAAAAGTAGTCCTTAAGGTCAATTATAATTAAAAGCGATTCCCTAGGAATCATGGAGGGGGAGGCCATACTGGGTCGTAATGCCCCCATAGGTTTAATAAGTGCATTAACAGCTCTTAAGCCTGTTACCATCCTCCATTTTCCCGACTTTTTTTGTACAACAAACACAGGCGAGTTCCATGGAGACAAGGAGGGCTCAATAGTGTTTGCTTGTAGTAAATCATTAACAATATGAATTAAAGCCTCCAACTTGTGTTTGGAAAGCACCCACTGCTCTATCCAAACAGGTGACTCACACATCAATTGTGCAAGAACAGAAGAAGAGAAGGAGAGTGAGGGCGCCAGGATGCAGACTGGGGGGAAGCGGGATTCCAAGCCTCTGAAAGAAGGGGTCCCAGAGCGTCAAAAGAAACAGTAGGCTTAGAAGAGGGGAGAGGTCCAAAAGGATGAGAGGAAGGAGAAACAGGTCATTCATATGAATGCCGCACGTCCTCCTCTGGCAGAGGGGGCAACAGCTTAGTAGAAGAAGAGTTAACATATACAGGTTCCAAGATAGGAGGTGGAGAGAGGGGATCATCACCAGATTCCTCCTCTTGGGGAGAAAAGAAGGAGAGATTGAATTCTTCCTCATCATCAGAAGGAGGGCTAGTAGGGGGGTCAGCTACCCAAGGTAAAGGGAGCGATTCACCATCCACATTAACTTGTGGCAGTTGAAGAGGATCACTAGACTGAAAAGGAAGTAAAGCAACATGAATAAGAGCCCAGTCAGTCCAAACAGAAATAGGAAGTAAAACACCATCTCTCATGAGTTGGCGGAGAGTGGCACCAACTCTATCCCAGTCTAACAGGTCCATAGAACCTTTGTCAGGGAACCAAGGACAATGTTTTTCAATAGTCTGAAATAAGAGAATAAGGTTATTGGAATCAGCCTTGATTCCACCCTGTTTAAGAAGAAGTTTAATAAAAGACAGATAAGCCTGGTGTTTAGACTGCGATTGTCCCATAATAACCCTGGAATATTATTGGTTGACAAACCTAAAAAGAAGGGAGAGTTGGAAAAAGTGTACATGGAGACCTTACCATCGAGACTGAAGACTAGTCATGACGAACCCACACTCAGAGTGCACTGAGCCAAGGAACAAAAAGGCCATGTTGGGCGCCAGATATTGCGAGATCTGGCCAGCACCCTGCAAAGCAATGGGGCTCTCTCTTTGTTCCCAGGTGGATTGGCAGGTCAAGAAATAAGAGACGCACACAAGATAGTGAAAGCTGCGTCCAGAGGGGTCACCACCATCTGGTCCTGTGGTGCCAACAATTCACTGAATATACCAGCATTTATTATTAAGTTTAGTGAGGGCAGGGGTAGGTTAGTGAGGGATTTAGGGTCATTTGATTATGAGGTGAGATAGTCACATGGGGATGAAGTAATTCTTTAACATCTGTATGCAGAAGTACAGTATACAGAGGGAAGAATTTACAGTATAGTGTGTGCATCAGTAATTTCTAACAGAGCCTTAAAACAGAAACACAGTCTTTCCATAACCTATGATTAGCAAGATATTAATCAGCAGTAACAGTTGCAGCAAAAGCTGGTTACAAATAATCCATAGAAACAGGATGTGAAGATAGACAACCGGTTAGACCAGAAATTCTCAGAAGGGAGTATGCCTTAACCGTAAAGAGGCCTAGAAGAACTATGGCAAGATGAGGGTGTTTATAGCCCTGTCTTATCCATATGGACAGGCGCCCCCCAACCCATGCATCCGTTTATAGGCTCCCCACAAGGATTGCATTCCATTTCCAGAGCGATGAACATCTGCTTTTCTGGGATAGCAATCTTGGTGATGTGAAACCTCCCTGACTGCACGTCCGTTCATAGGCTGTCTGCAGGGGGAGCACATCACGTGCTGCTGGCTCATTCTGGCAGTCCAACCTGGCATTGTCTTTACACAATCCTGCATGCAATTTTGTATTTACAATAATCAGGAGCATTTCATCTTTTACTCTGTAGCAATAGTTTCAGGGGGTCTCCCTACAGTATGGCTGTACTGATTTACATCCCCCTCCACAATGTGCCCGGCTTCCCTTTCCTCCACATCCTCTGCAGCACTTGTTATCTTTTGTCTTTTTGATAATAGCCATTCTAACAGGGTGAACTGATATCTCATTATGGTTTTAATCTGCATTTTTTCATATATCTATTGGCCATTTGTATGTCATCTTTTGAGAAATGTACTTCGCCCATTTTAAAAATTGAGTTATTTGTTTTCTTGCTGTTGAGTTGTTTGTATTCCTTGAATATTTTGGATATTAACCCCTTATCAGATGTAGAGCTTGTATATATTTTCTCCCATTCTGTAGGTTTTCTTTTCACTCTGTTGATTCCTTTGCTGTGAAGAAGCATTTTAGTTTGATGTAATTCCATTTGTCTATTTTTGCTTTTGTTACCTGTGCTTTTGGAGTCATATCCAAAAAAAATTCATTGCGCAGACCAATGTCAGAGTGATAGCTTCAACTTTTAAATGCAGTATAGGAAAGTCATAGATATATATACATATATATTTATAGATGTGTATATATGTACACACACAAACACATAAGTATATGTATACATACACATGTGTAAAAGTGTGTAAACATGTGTACATATACACACATATAAATATATAAATATATATTATATATAGAGAAAGACAAAAAGAGGTCTAAGAAGCCATTATTGAAAAAATAGGACACTTGTGTTGTTGAAAATGAGCACTATATCTTCCTTTCATTATTCTTAGTATCTCCTTTTCCATCTTTCTAATTTCAAAAACATAGTGTCAGTGAGGTGTGATGGCTCATGCCTGTAATCCCAGCACTTTGGGAGGCCGAGGCAGGTGGATCACTTGAGGCCAGGAGTTCAAGACCAGCCTGGCAAACATGGTGAAACCTTGTCTCTACTAAAAATACAAAAATTAGCGGGGTGTGCTGGCGTGTGCCTGTAACCCCAGCTATTTGGGAGCTGAGGTAGGAGAATCACTTGAACCCGGGAGACAGAGGTTGCAGTGAGCCGAGAATACACCACTGCACTCTAGCCTAGGTGACAGAGTGAGACTCTGTCTCAAAAAAAAAAAAAAGTGTCTGTGGATAATTTTGTTTAACAATCTAAAGAATCCCATGTATCTAAACACACACGTAGCCCATCTAAGGTTATATTATTGGGCAATCAAGGTTGATCTTTGTTGGCCCTCCAGCCTGTGCTCTACCCCATGTTTTGGTACTATTTTGCACACGGAGAGTAGGGGCTCAAAAATGTTTATAATTTGATGTGTTCTTCCATATTAACTTGCTTTCCCAGTCTTTATAGATCTTTACAAAAACTTTTTTCAATATTTCTCCACTGTCTTTAAACATACTACTTCTTCCCATTTCTTTTTGTAGACATAGACAATCTCATTTTTCATTTCACAGAGAAAACAGAAATCACAAACCTGGAGCTCCCTCTATTCTTGCCGAAAAATTCTAAAAGCTTTCCTGAATCCTGCCTGACAGTTACCCCCACTCCCATTCCATTGAGTGAGGCCTCCCTCTCCTCTCTACTGAGATCTGATGTACCCAAACTAAATACAGGCAGGTGAGAAATTCTGTTTCATGCTAAAATTAGCATATAAGAGCTTACTTCACAGCATAGTAAGACTTAATCAAAGTAATTCTGAGACCTTCACCACCCAACTGGCGTAACCAGTAGAGCTAACTACTAGAGAACACACGGCCTAGTGAGTGAACTTCAAGGAAACCACAGAGGAAGACTGAGATTGTGAGCAAGCATGGGAAAGTGGCATTATATACTACTACTGGCTAGAAACGTGTGCTGCAGAAAATCAACCTATTTGGGGCTGCCATGGGCAGAGTGTTGTGTGTGTGGAATTTTGGGAGGGCCTCATAGGTACATCCTGGAGTTGGGACGTGCATAAAGATCAAGACAGGTGCCTGTTGCTCTGGAGCATTCCGTAAGCAGGACAAGAAGAACAGGTAACATGTAGGCAGCCCTTGATCCTGATGTTTAGGATGGCTAGGATTCATGGGTTTCCCTTGGGCCCGGTGGACACAATAAAACACAGCTGGTTCCTTCCCCAAGAGGATGGTCTGCCAGCATAAGGAGAACTCAGCATGGAAGGCCATGGGGTGTACTTCCAAATAACATCAACTCAGATGGGGGAATGACAGGATAGTGTAAAACAATCACATCAGTCACGTCAAGGAATTGTACAGGGGAGAGTGTCTAAAGGGCTTCCCAAGGAAATGCAATCCCGGAGCCCCTGAAAAACCAACCCTTTGAACACCTTTCCCAAAGGAAATCGAGCATCCAGCATAGACTCTAACATCTGGACATGTAAGAAGAAAAGGAGCTCCTCTTTTTTATCCTTTGGAGGAGATAGAAGTAGAAGAACTAAAGAATAAAGACGGAGACGCAATTCTTCACAGAAGTACATATACCTGTCTGTGATATAAGTAGCATATGGACACCTGAACCAGATCACTCTTTAACACCATCTTCTACATGAAAAGACATTTTTGGCAATAATCTTGAAAAAAAATTGTTATAGCAAGAAAATGAATGCAGACTATGAAAATTTTCTTTTATTGAACTTCATATGTAAAATCATGCCAACAAAAACAAAAACAAAACATACTATTTATAGGGTTCTATGCTCAATGCCAGGGTGATGAGATTCATACCCTAAACCTCAGCATTGTGCAATATTCCCATATAACAAATCTCCACATGTACCCCTGTATCTAAAATAAAAGTTGAAATTTTATAAAATTAAATAAATTTTAAATTAATATTAAAGTACAAAAAGAAAAATAATGAATTCTTTTAATTACATTGCTATATTAAAAAAAAAACCCTATACTAATATAGTAGTCTATCAGAGTACTGAATAATATTACAGTTTCTAGTTGATTCAAATTTGTTAATAATTGTTAAAATTGTTCATTACATATCTATGCTTATATCTGGTTGATGCACACATTTTAATCATTTTAATTATGAAATGTTTCTTTCACATGAAGTGACAGATCTAAAAATAGTTAACAAAAGTCTTAATTATCAGGGTAAGTTTGGCAGAAATTCATAAAAATGTCATTCCAGAAATAGCAATACTATTTAGGTCTTTTTTCTTTAGAGTTGACTCTAGAGGCAATCAAATATCTCTGCAGTTAAAACATTTCCACTAAAATATCTTCACTAGAAAATTCATCACGCACTTCTTATTTGAAAAAAACTTCTAAATTTTCTTTCTTCTGCAGAAATCAGATAAAATGGCTGAATGATTGGTAACATTGAGTTTATTTGATTCATTGACTTAGAACATGTCCAGTTCTTTGTGAAAATGACCAAAGCATTCAAATGTTGACTTTTTGATATCTCTGGCAAGGCAAGACCATCATCTTTTGTCTTTTCTCCTGTCAGTCTTTTTTAAGTTAGATTTTTTTCTCTATATAAATTTCATTTCTTTACATTTTTTGTTGCCTAATCAATGGCATTCTTCACAAGGAACAATTTTAAAGACTAGCGTATCACTGCATATTGTTCACATTTGATTCTGGCTGTTTGCAAATTTGTGTGTGATTAGTCTCTCTAAAACTTCGCATTAAAAAGAAAACTCAGAAAAGAAAAATTGCAAACAGCTATCCCTATTTATTCTGAATCTCCTATTTTTACCCAGGAATATGTGCGGATTGACAACAGTGCCTAAATGAGCTCCAGCTTTACTAACTTTACTAACACCTTCTTGAGTGAATGTGTATAACAGGCTGTGTATGGCAGGGTAGACTCTATAACTGAAAGTTCCCCAAATTAACTTCCATGTGGAATACAAGTTTATTAAAGGGCAAGTAAGAAAACTGCGCTTATGTGGAGCTCACGGGTAGATTACTAAAACTCAACAACAACCCTAGTGGTTGTTTAAAAGATGGAGCGACAGAAGGTTTTTCAGAGGCAGGAGTGTTTCCTGGATGACATTGTTTAAAATTTCCCATGTATGGTGATAATAAAAAAATACCCCGAACTTTCCTCAGATTTATTATTACCTGCATCCAGAGCGGACAGTTCCCACCTCCATGGTCAATACGTCCCACTTCTTCTGCCATGACTGGTCCCTATGCCAGGTCAGCCTCCAGTTGTGAGTGGACAGAAGCTTCAAACTAGATGTGCCAAGGAAACCTTGAATTTATAGATGCACTTTTTGTACCTGAGAGTTGGCATTATCATAAACATGAGACCACTATTCGGGTGATCAGAAAGCTACAGGATCTGCCTGAAATGTCATCCAGGAATGAATAAGAAAGATACAACAGAGAAGGGCTATGCTCAGTGAACAGAAAAACATAAGGACTTTTGCTGTAAATTATCACCATTCAATACAATGGTTACAAACACTATGGTATTTTCTAGAGATGCAAAATATTTTCTAATCTGATATCAATTATTCTTCATTCACAAAGTATAAAATAATGTCAAAAATTAAAATACATGCGCTGAGCCAAAGGTTAGTCTCCTCATTTTAATTCCATGCTATTAGATCATGATATTGCTTTTTATTAAGAAGATAAAAAGCTTTACAGTTCTTTAGGGTCAGAATTAAAAATAAAAGGGAAAAGCAGCTTCTGTGTCTGTCATTGACTGAGTGTGTATTTTTTTTTTTTTTTTTTTTTTGAGACGGAGTCTCGCTCTGTCGCCCAGGCTGGAGTGCAGTGGCCGGGTATCAGCTCACTGCAAGCTCCGCCTCCCGGGTTCACGCCATTCTCCTGCCTCAGCCTCCCGAGTAGCTGGGACTACAGGAGCCCGCCACCTCGCCCGGCTAGTTTTTTATGTATTTTTAGTAGAGACGGGGTTTCACCGTGTTTGCCAGGATGGTCTCGATCTCCTGACCTTGTGATCCGCCCGTCTCGGCCTCCCAAAGTGCTGGGATTACAGGCGAGTGTGTATTTTTAAATAATGGATCATATGATTTGTGCATGTGCCTGACAGACAGAAAAGAGAGAAGAAGCAAGCTCAGTTGACGAATTGATTGATTTATAGGTAAATATTATACATTTTTATAATAGTTACCAAATAAAAAATCCCTAACCATGGCCAGTTAAAAGATGGCTGTGCTGTTTACTGCCCATTTTCTGTCCCTTGTTCCCAAGATTCCGATCCTGCTCAATGTCCCAAGAGGACTGACCCCTAAGAACCACCTTATCAAGATCCTCTGCTCCCTGCTTCATATTGTGGGCAGCAAATGGAAGATGCTGGTAGGAGACTGAAGTGCAGGAGTAGGAGAGTTTGGGGGGCACCATCTGCCTTCTTCGGTGGCGGTGTCTCTCTCTGACTGTTGCAACACCTGTCAGGCAGCTTGCTCTTTGTTAGAGTTTTCTCCCCTACCTCCTCCTCAGGCCTATAGGTGGTAAGGGCTTCCTGCCCTTGCCAGTGCTGAAGAAGCTCAGCATCCCTTGTTGCTTTTCTTGTCTTTGCGCACAACTCTGTCAATATTCTTTTCATTAAGTTTGAGTCACAATCTCAGCTGAAAGTGTCTTCTGTCTCCTGTTCGAGCTCAGAAATGAATGCAATACCTTTGTCACCCTTTTGGAGACCCCTCTGGGAAGCTCCTGATCTACATGGTTACGAGTCTCCCAGTCACAGCTATTCTGTCTGCCCCTCAATCAGCTACATTTTTGTCTGGGTCCTTGGACATGATAAACTCTGAATAAGTCTCCTAGAGGAGCATGGAGAGCCTTGGGGGATGTGCGTCACTGGCCACGTTCCCCTGCAGACTTTCCTGCACGAAACCCTGTGGGTTCTGCACAGGCTGGAGTCCTGCCTGTACCACTCCTCTAAGTAGCTCTCCCTGACAATTTTCCATGGAAGTTGTGGCATCTCCTTCTGCCAGGATTCCAGAGGTCCATAGCAATAGTGGGTCACTCCTCATCTACTTAAAAGGGTAAGTTTGGTCACTTTACATAATCTCATATTTCTCAAAGACTTTGTTCATGTTTTAAATTCTTTTGTCTTTATTTTTGTCTGACTGGGTCAGTTCGAAAGACCAGTCATCAAGCTCTGAAATTCTTTCTTCTGCTTGGTTTGGTCTATTTATAAAGCTTTCAACTGGTGAAATTCTTTGAGTGAGTTTTTCATTTCCAGAAGCTCTAATTGATTTCTTCTATGTTTATTTCTTCTTTCATTTTGTGGATTGATTTAGAAGTTACTTTGTGTTGATTTTGAACCTTGTCTTGGATTTCCTTGAGTTTCCTTGCCTTGAATTATTTATCTGTCATTTCTGAGTTTCCATTATGTTTAGGAATCATTGCTGGAGAGCTACTGTGATTCTTTGGTGGTGTCACTAAATGCAGATTTGTCATGGTGCCAGAATTCTTGCACTGATTTCTTCTCATCTGGAGACTCTGGCATTTTAATTAATTATTTTCATGTGGGTAGAGTTTTTTCTTTTGTTTTTCTTTTACTATATTATTATTATTATTTTCCCATCCCCTGCCAGGTGTCCTTATGGTAGAGGATGCTGGATAGTGACTTTTGGCTTTACTTCTCTCAGCAGGTTTTATATTGGGCTGTGTGGTTTGATCTACAAGGCAGTAGATGGCCCTTATGCATAACAGCTGGATGTGGCCAATATGGCTGTGTATATATTTGATCCTTGTTTCCCGGGAGAAGCTCTCTGTTGCCTCAGGCAATGGGCTAATCCATAGAGTTCACAGTGGTCTGAGCTCCCTGTCAAATGCCCGTGAGATGGAAGGCAAGATGGTTGGGGCCAGACCAGACAGGCCCACCTACAGGCTTTCCAGTGGCAGGCACACATACACCAGCACCAAGACAAAACTGAGTCAGCAGCCAGCAAGCACCCAGAGGCACAGAGCTGGGAAACCTCCTTGGCCCCAAGTTCTCTGCTCAGTAGGAGTGATGGCCTAAACTAATCTATAAGAGTGAATGCTCTAGATGTCTAGTGATCTGCCTGGGTGTGTAGAGTGTAGAGGGCCCTGCTATATCACATCTGGGTACAAGAATGGTGGGGCAACTCAGGCTGGTAATTCAGTAAATAGTCTGACTGCCTGGAGATATGCCTGGGTATGGAACAGAGAGGACCCTACTTCACTGCAATCTTTGAACAGGAGAGCGAGGTGGTTTGGGCTGCTGATCCAGGTTAGTTGGTGCTCCTACTGCCTGGAGATCTGCCTTGATGTGGAGTAGAGAACAGAGAAGGCTCTGCTGCATCACATTCTGTGTATAAGAACAGTGGGGAACCTTAGGTTACTGATCCAGGCAAACCGGTGCTCCCAATACATGGAGCTATGCCTGGTCATGGAGCAGAGAGGGCCCTGCTGCATCATGGTCTCTCTGCAGGAAGGGTGGGGCAGGCCAGGTTGCTAATTTGGATCACCTGGTTGGCAAGTGCTCCAAATACCTGGACAGCTGCCTGGGCATTGAATGCAGAGGGTCCCCCTGCACCAGGACCTCTGAATAGGAGAGGTGAGATGACTCAGACTGCTGAACCAGGCAAGCAGTTGCTCTGAATGCCTGGAGATCTGCCTGGAATTGAAGCAAGGAAGACCCTTGCACCAAGATCTCTGCCCAAGAAAGGGTTGGGAAGCTCAGGCTGCTGGCCCAGGTAAGCCTATGCTTTGAATGCTTGCAGTCGTGCCTGGGGGTGGAGTGGAGAGAGTCCCACTGCACCACGATCTCAGGAGAGGCTGACCAGTGCTAGGTTGCCAAGCTGGCCCTGGCTGCAAGTCTCACTGTCCAACAGAAACTGCAGCTGTAGCAGTTCCTCCTCCTGCCTCAGGCCTGTAACAGAGGGGAGCACAATTCCAGTACTTACCACTGTGGTGCTTTCCACAATTCTAACTGTGGAGGCCCTTAACCTGCTCCAGAGCGAGTGCTCCAATCTCTGACCTGAGACAGCAATGCCTGCATGGGTGCACTGTCCAATTGCCAAAGAATGGCTAACTTTGTATGTGCCTGGATTAAAAATGGCACCCTACTCTTGATTCTGGGTCTGGAAAAATGTCTGCAGCTTTTCTCAGTAGGTTCTCCTTTCAGGACCTTGAATCTTCTCCCCAAGTTAGCTCCAGGACTTGGGAGAAACAAAGTGCTCTCTCTTGGCTTGGTTTGCTTGGATCCCCTGTGGAAAGGACTCCCCTGAGTCAGAGAGGGAGGCTCCGTGCCCAATGCACATACTGGGACTTCACTCACTTTTTTATCAGCCCGGTGCTGTCATGGAGGCTATTTTCCCAGGTTCTCCTCTCCTGGATCTGGGGTGTCCTTCCCAATTCCAGTGGATTCCCACTTTCTTCTTAAATTAAAGCCCACAGCATTGATCTTTACATATTATCTTGCTATTGACAGGTGGTGGAGGCATGCTAAAAGCATGAATATCCCTCTTCCTGTTCTTGAATGATGATAAGCATTTGTCCAAATATTTTTAAAAAGTAAGATTTTGAAGATTTGTTGAAATATAGTCATACGCTTCTGGATTTTCCTATGAAACAGGTATTATGCATTTTATTCCCAACAACCTAATTTAGACTGACCTCAATTCAGCTCCTCTTTCACTCAGCGAATGCTGATTGACTGCCAATTCTGTGTCATCACAGTTTCATTAAATGTCCACTTAACCTTGTCTTGTAGTTAATTAAAATAATACACCCGTGTTTGGAATAATCTTTTATTGTATGAAAAAAGAAATATCTTTTATTTTATACATTTTCAAAAGCAAAGTACGAAAAGGGTTTCTTTATGCTGAAGCCAAACACATTTGAACATATTTTTGGGGAATCAGAAGATGATTATCTGTCTTTCACTCTGTTTTCCTCACCACTTGTCCCCTTCCCTTCCTTTTTAGTTTACAGCTTTCTGGAACCTATTTCAGATGCTTTTTATAGTTGTAAGTTTGACATACACAAAAACATGCTCTAATATAATTGCCTCAATATTTTTTCATCTTGCAGAAGGTGATTATTTTAAACAGCTGTGAGATATGATGAATCAACAATTATATTACATACACAAATATATGCAGAACATTTGCTTAGGAAACTAGATTTCTAAGACAAAGCATTCTTTATCATGAGAATTCACTAGATCCAGGGACTATGCTGAATTCTGAGATAGTTTTGAAATATTAGAAATAAATTACTAAAAAACAAAACAAACATAATTGCATTTCATTATATTTAATATTTTTGAAGTCAAATAGATTTCTTTTTTGAGATGGAGTCTCTCTCTGTTGCCCAGGCTGGAGTGCAGTGGCATGATTTCGGCTCACTGCACCCTCCGCCTCCCAGATTCAAGGGATTCCTCTGCCTCAGCCTCCCTAGTAGCTGGGACTACAGGCTCCCGCCACCACACCCTGCTAATTTTTATATTTTTGGTTGACACGGGGTTTCACCATATTGGCCAGGCTGGTCTCGAACTCCTGACCTTGTGATCCACCCACCTCCGCCTCCTAAATTGCTGGGATTACAGGCATGAGCCACCGCTCCCGGCCAAATAGATTTTTTTAAAGCCAAAAATGGCATGGGTGATAATATAGATTATACTATGGGCAAAACTCCTGGAGATTATATATACTTTTTCATAATTTCTTCAGAACCTGTGCTGACAAAGGATGTGGCTTATAATGACAATGGAATAGGGAGTGGTAGCAGGAAATGAAAAAGACCCTAAAAACCCAGATACCACTCAGACTGCTATTCACGATGCTGTAAGCAATCAATTTCTATATGTAATTGGATGCAGAAGATCTAGGATGCTTTTAATTTCCAGAACCAGAATAAAACATAACAAATTTAAAGTAGCTTTGAGTATTGCTACTTAATAGTCAATAAATATTCAATAAACCATAATAAATATTCAGTGATGTATCATTTTAAATTAGTTTTATTCTAACACTATAAAAGGGTTTTGGTCCCAAGTGAAAGAAAATTCCACAGCTATTTAAGTTTCAGGTATGAAGTGATGAGACACCCCTACTTCTAATTCTCTGCAATCCTCTCAGCTTTACTTTTGTTTGGCTGACTTAACTTTTCATAGCCAAGTGGCTACAGCAGCTCCAGACATCACCTCTTCACCCTAACCTTAGAGTGGGGCTTTTCATAATGTGTTGATGACCCGTCAGCCGATCATATAAACAATATAGTCCACCATGACCAACATTTAAATGAACTAATGTAAGGGAAAATAATAGAACAGAATAGAATCTGAAAATGTCAGAATGAATTACGTGTGGGAAAGATAAACACCTTTTATACAAATTTTGTTAATTATAGACAATGTGTGCACTGAGCTGTGATGTGAAATTTGTTTATTTCTGTGGCTCATTATGAAACATTTAGAAAGAGAAAGAGAAAGGGAAAGAGAAAGAGAAAGAGAAAGGGAAAGAGAAAGAGAAAGAGAAAGAGAAAGAGAAAGAGAAAGAGAAAGAGAAAGAGAAACAGAAACAGAAACAGAAACAGAAAGAGAAACAGAAAGAGAAAGAGAAAGAGAAAGAGAAAACTTCTTCCTGCCTTGAAAACTGCAGTGATACCTTTTCCTGGCCCATTGATTCAAATGGGCTCCTAAATATTCCTGAAACAATTACTGCTGGTTGCACATTCAAGTGTTGTGGAATCCAAAGCTTTATTATTTGGGTTGGGAGAGGGATCTTTAAGAAAAAGGAATATGAAATTACCTGTATAAATTAGGTATAAATATTAATTTAGAGCAAGGATAGAAAAATTACACATTTTAACAAGCTAACAAATGCTGCAATTAAAAATACACATTTTAAAAAGCTAAATTAAATACTTTAATTGTTGCAAGCACTTAATTGTTCTTTCTTAATAACAGTACTTTTCTTAATTAAATGCTTGGAACAATTCTACAATATATATTTTTTAAAGATAGAAGCCTTAACCAATTGTTAAAATAACTTTTGCAAATGTTGCAAAATATTTGCCAGATGAGCTCATTACTAATTCCCACTAGAGCTTTGGAAGGAGCTCTTGGAAAGGAGGAGCTCTGAGGCTTATGAAATTTGCCATAACACACCCCTTCCATTCTAGAGCCAGGGTAAAGTCAGTATCCCTTAAGCCCATAGGCTTGCTGGCATTAATATAGCTTCAAGATGGAGACTAAGAGTGGATGCTGAGAAGCCTACCAGTCAGGGTTCTTACCTGCTTAGTGATCCAGAAGCTGACTTTCCATGAATACACAGAAAAGTTGTTTCTTGAAAAGGTGATGGTTTTCTGCTTCTGATGACAGCAAACTAGAAAATACAGATTGTAATAGCTAGTTTTATATGTCAACTTGGCTAGCGAGACTGCCTATTTTTTAATTAAACATTATCTCGCTGTTGCTGTGGAGGCATTGGTAGATGTGGTTAACATCTACAATCAGCTGACTTTAAATAGATTATCTTTGATAATGTGGTGGGCCTCATCCAATCAGTTGAAGGGCCTTGAGAGCAAAACTGAGGTTTCTCTGAGGAAGAAAATCCTTCCTCAAGACTGCAGTATCAGTTGCTGCCTGAGGGTTTTCTGGAAGTTTTTCCCTTGCCAGTTTCTGCATAATCATGTAAGACAATTCCTTGAAAGAAATCTCTTAATCTGTGCGTGTGTGTTTTTGTGTCTGTGTCTGTGTACATATGTGTGTGGGGGGGTGTGTGTGTATTTATATACATGTATTCTTATTCTTCTTCTTTGGAGAACTCTAACTGATACAGTGATTAACCTTCTGGATGAAGACAATGGAAAGATAAATAGAACAAATTTAGAACTGCAAACTACAGCAACCAAAATTCTGGTCTTCAAGTATGAGTTTAATCATAGACTAGATATAACTGCAGAGTGTATTATTTTCTTCTTTATTTATTCTACTTCTTATTATGCCAGTTCGCCATCTAAAATGAGGCATGAAGAGACAAGGGGATGGAAAATTGTGAAGACAAGGTAAAAGAACCACATGATACAGTGAGAAAGCTTATTATTATTATTTTTTTAAACCTGGAATGCCAGAAGGAACGGAGACGAAATGAGTTAGAAAATACATTTAAAGAAATAATGAGTAAATGTTTTCAAAAATAGTTGAAAGACATAAATTCTACATTCAGAGCCCAGTCAATCCCACAAGAAAAATAAAAATAATTTCTCATGTAGGTTCATCCTAGAGAAACCGCAGAGAAACAATAACAAAGCCAAAATTTTAAGGACGACCAGAATTTGCAAACATCAGATTACATAAAAATATGTATACACTATACTGAATAGAAACAATGAGTGTTCTTACATGGGTTGAAAGAATGTAAGAGCCCATCAAGAATTCACATTATTAAAAGGTTAAATTGAAGCATTTTAAGATAAAGCAGAGATTTGTCACTTCCAAATAGAGCCTAAAATAGAGAAGAAAGTGCGTTCTTCAAGGAGAATAAAAATGATCTGAGAATGAAGTTTGGAGACAGAAGAATGATTGAAAAGATATAGAAGATAAATATACATACAAATTTAAATACATATTTATTGTATATTAATGCACATGATTGTATATAAATGTACATTATTGATGATCTAAAACATCAATAATGTGTTATGTGGTTTAAAATATATGGAGAATATGTAACAATAGCATATTATTTAAATTAATGTAAAGTTTTTCTAAGATTCTTGGCTTATTTAGGAGGAGTGTCAAAAATCAGTTAATATTAGACATTGATAAGTCAAGAGTGTATGTTTTATTTCTCAGGTAAGCACTAAATAACATAATTTCTTAATTCAGAGAAGAGAGAGAAATAAAATACTAAAAAATTTAATTAGTTCATGGAAGGCAAAAAAGAAGAGAAAAAAGAAAATTCAATAGTTGGTCAAAAATAAAAGACATGGTAAATTGATAGATATACACCCCAAGATATTATAAATTAAATTTAATGGAAATTGAATACATGTGAAAGTTAAAAGACAAAAGTTGCCATAATGGATTACAAATAAAAGAAAATTACCTGGAAGTTTAAGATCCAGAAAGGCTGAATAAAAAATAATTGAAAAGGCCGGGCACAGTGGCTCACGCCTGTAATCCCAGCACTTTGGAAGGCCAAGGTGGGCGGATCATCTGAGGTCAGGAGTTCGAGACCAGACTGACCAACATGGAGAAACCTTATCTCTACTAAAAATACAAAAATTAGCCAGGAGTGATGGCATATGCCTGTAATCCCAGCTACTCTGGAGGCTGAGGCAAGAGAATCGCTTGAACCCGGGAGGCAGAGGTTGTGGTGAGCCGAGATGATGCCATTGCACTCCAGCCTGGGCAACAAGAGTGAAACTCCATCAAACATACACATACACAAGTAATAATAATTGAGAAAAGCCATACAATGCAAACATTAACTGATATAATATGGTGCAGGTATGTTAATATCAGGAAAAATCTACTTGAAGGTAAAAAACTTTGCAGGAGTGAAAATGGTTCCACCTTCATCACAAAAATGTTTATTTAACAAATATATGATGCTTCTAGTTTTTGATGAACCTAATAACAAGGTTCAAAATGCAGAAAGAAAGATGTCAGAAACTACATGCAGAAACAAAATCCCCATAATCATAATGGGAAATTTTAAAACACTTTGAGTGAATTATACAATGAGTCATCAAACACAAGGAGGGTAAAACCAATTTGAACAGCATGATTTGCAATTTGGACTCAATTTATATAAATAAAATATTGCACCGAACAAAAGTGTAATACACATTTTTTTCTCAATCACACAGAAAACATTTCCCAAAGTGACCACACTTAAAGCCCAAATAAATTACACAGGGTTGAAATCGTATGTATTATAGCATACATTTTCTCACCCCATCTCTGCATTTCCTTCTTCCCTTATTATGTTATAATCATCTTCTTCCCTCTGGTGCTTTTTTTGTAGCACACACTATAAGCCACTTTTCCATTTTGTGAGTGTCAATTTAGTAACAATACTATCTTTAAATCAACTTAACTGAGCACTGGGTAAACTCCAATAATTTGAAATGCCTAGCCAGTGGATGAGCCAGCCTGGTGCCTTGTAACTGATAGCTGGGTGACACCCCTTTCTCTCTTAGGAGATCTTGCTTACTACAGGTGACTGAGCGAGGGTGCCAGTATTGGTCTGTACACTAAATATTAGAAGACACTAGTTTATTTCGTATTATATTAGATAAATAGTAGAGAAATCTTAAATTTTTCTGTTAGTGATGGATTGAGGACCCCAAATGAAAAAATATTAAAAAGTTATAGTTTTCTTCTTCCTGCATCTCATTAGATGATATTTTTTGCACACTTTATTTCAGATGTCACTTTCTATATTGCAGTGGTTTGTGGTGCTGTAACACACATGGCTCATACCTCCCTCCACATCCCCTTGGCCAGCTGCAGCTGCCACACCTGGCATGCACAGATGCCTACCTTGGGTACCTCCTTTGTTCTCTGCCTGAGAACTTTCTTGTTCCACTGGGAGCAGGGAGAGTTAACAGCATGGAGGCAACCATTAACCAACAGAGGGTGAGCCAGGGAATAATCCCCCCTATTTTCCTCTCTTCTAGTTGCTAATTCCGAGATGTGTTCTACCTGGTTTCTGGAGAGTTCTAAGTATAAAGAAGCCCCAGTTAGTCACAGTAGAAACCTGTGTTTAATTTATTCCTTATTGGTTTTTCTTCCTTCCCTCTCCTACTTCCTACATTTCCTCCCTTGTGTTCTCTGGAATGAACCATACCCACATCCTCGTTTTAGACTCTGTTTTGAGGGTAATCAAAATAAAAACTGGCAGCGATAGTTTTAACTATATAGAACACATTTCCATTTCCATCTACTTTTGATAAGAACGTCACTTTCTGTAAGGAAGTCACTCATCCTCCATTCATGTTACTGTGAAGGAATGATCAGTTACAGTACTTTAAGTCTCTATTCGTGTAGAGGTGTGGGCATGCTACCCAGGCCTGGTTAAGTATGGTATTCAATCCTCCTACATACAGTGATGAAACCAAACAGACCCAGACAGTCTATCCGTGCATTTGATGCATAGTTGCTGAGATGCAGGCTTTCTCTTCTTTTTGCTAAGATGCACATCTTGACCTTCAAGGAAACAAAAGCCTGACTGAAACAGGAACGACTAATGCCAACAAGTGAAGCCCAGCAAACCCAAGAAATTGAGAAATAGAAAGGAAATGGGTAGAAAGCTGAAAATATAATATTTGAGCCCCTGGATTTAGCTGGGTCTCAGATCCACACTTTGGATTTTCTAGTTGCATGTGCATTTCAACCTCACTTCCCACTTTTTTTTCTGTTAAACCAGTTTAAGGTAGATTTTGAGGACTGAAAACTCAGGGTCCCAATTACCATACACACTCTTTCCTCAAGTACATCTGTCTCTTCAATGAGCATGTACAAAAATATCATGAAATGCACAGCATGCCATTTTCTTGTATGCTTGTTGTTTAATTTTACTTGAACCCTGAATGTGTTTGTTTTAGGATTATTTTATTTGCCTATAATAAAACCAGGCAGGCAAGAAATGAATAATTCTCGACATCATTGATGTTTGGTTACTGCTTTGGTGTCTAGTATAGAAGAGAGCATGCTGAGAACACTTTGAGAGCGTGCGTTGAATGATTGAGTGAGAGAGGAGCAAGTGCAGAGGCTGTAGGGTAGCATGAAGATGGCACATTTGAGGAACTGAAAGGAGGCCACGTGCAAAGAGCCAGTGGGTTGCAGAAGAGGTTGAGAAGGTAAACAGGGGGTCAGGTGAGGGTCACCAGGTGGCACAATCTCAGGAAGGACTTTCACATTATAGTTTACATAAATGGTCTCCCCTGGAGGTACAACCTGCCTATGAATGGTGCCCCTGGGGTTTTGTAATGCAAGATCCTTGAAACAAGTCAAGAGGAGGGAAGAGCACCAGGTCACTGTGCACTTAGGAGATGAGGCAGAGTGAGGTTCATTGTGAGGTAAGTCTCACAGAGAGGTAGGATACCGAGGGCAAATTTTCCAAACCTGTTATTGCTTGTGGTTGGGCTTTTTGTCCATTCTGGACACACACATAATTAGCAATTACTATGGCCAGGAAATGTCAATACATATACTTCAGCACACACAAAAGCATTAATACATGCAATCCAGTTTTCCGCACTACAAAAACACAAGGTGTCCAGATGCAGTGGATTCTCAAAACTAAATAAAACAGTCCTCATATGTACCCCTACAACCCAGTAGCCTGTCTCCCAGTAATATTTTGAATCAATTTTGATATTTTTTGGTTGAGAATATTTTTTCACACTTTACTTTCAACATATTTTGATGTATTAAAGTGAGACCATTTTATTACATCTCACCTCCCTTGCAAAAATTGCCAAAAACCATAATAAAACCCACACGTGTTTCCCGAATGTTATGTAACTTTCCAGTACATAGCACAGTGAAATATGCAATCTTAATTTTACTCTACCATGAAATTATTTGCCTGGTGCGTGCTTCTCTATGAAGAGCTTCGAAACAATAATTGTGATCAGCGCACATAAAAAGAAGAGCAGTTGTTTGCTTTTCTACTGGCTTTCCAAAGAGTTGCACTGGTGATTTAATGAGAAAATCCAAGTTCTTTTTGTTTCATAATACTAGTGATCTCCCAAAGGATATTGTCTACTTCCTGACTCAGAGCAAAGTTAATTTCTAGGCTCATTTACTGCAGGAGAAAGATAAGATAGGTATGGAATCATGTAATGTCTCTGTCATATCCAACTTCTGTGACCTTTGTTTAAAGCTTCCTTTGTTTAAAGCTTTGTTTAAAGCTTAAACTCAGTTGTCTCAACTGTACAATGAGGATAACAATGACTTTGCTATAGAACTTTTGCCAGACATTGAAATATAAATACCGAATCTAGCGTTTGGCATATGTTATCATTTTTATTATAGCATTAATAGTATTTTATCTGTTTATGACTAAATTACAAACTCATTCCATTTATTATTTAGATCTTGACCCCTTTGGGGATATAATACATGCATCCTAGAATTTCAAATCCTGTCCTCTTGAGTGTCCACATTGGAGATACTGGCATTTTAGAAGACTGACAGCAATTTTATCTTCTGCTTCCAAGCTCTGAAACTGAGTAAAGAATTCAAGAGACAGACAGACGGGAGTTAAGCTACAAGGCATGCTAGCAGAGCTGAACTGGATCAGTGGCCAAAAAATTCGCTATTTTAGTACCCACCTGTGCAGACTCACCTCATCACTCATAGACATAACTGCCTCATAAGCTTGCCATACAGCGATGCAGATGGTGTATGGAGGTTGTTCAGAAAACCCAGAGGAAAGGAAGCATTCGCTCCCTAGTTCACCCGCAGGCTCAATGACTCCTCCTAGAGGAGACCTGTAGAAGAGGGTGGAAGGGAGAGCAGAAGCAGTTTCAGATGCTTCCCAAACTGTGGACATTCTCATCTAGTAAAGTGGGGTGGAGTGGAACCAGAATGGCCTTCTCCTTTAGGATGAAATAGAACTTAAGTTTAGGGAAAGGAAAGTTTGCCTGTTACACACACACACACACACACACACACACACACATATATATATATATACTGTTCTGTTTCCCTTGTGAAAGAAAAAGATCTTGGGCCCCCAAAATCACTAAACTAAAGGGAAAATTCAAGCTGGGACATGCTTAGGACAAACCTGCCTCCCATTTTCCTCAGTCATCTCTCTGCTCACTGGGATAAATGCGTATCAGAAATTCAAAAGAATGCAACTGTTTGACTCTTACGTACCTGTGGCCTGGACCAAACCAGTGTTCATTTTACGTATGTTGATTGATGTCTCATGTCTCCCTAAAATGTACAAAACCAAGCTGTGCTCTGACCACCTCAGGCACACATCCTTAGGACTTCCTGAGGCTATGTCATGGTCATGCAAAATTAACGATCTAAATTAACTGAGACCTGTCTCAAGTTGTGGAGGTTCACACCCTCCACGGAAGTAACTCCCTCCACGGTCGTGAAGATCTACCCCATCTAAATGATTTACTTTTATTATATATGTACATATTCATAAACTATATATAACATTATATATGTGTACTTGTTTTAAAAATTTGAGTGAATTTTTTCACTCAATATCTTACGATTTATCCACATCTATACAAATCTATGTAGTTCGTGAATATTAACATTGCATAGTATTTATTCTGTGACTATACCATATACCTATTGATCGGCATTTGAGTAGTTTTCTCACTGCTACAATCAATGACCTTTACACATTTTTAATATCCACTTGCAAGGGAGTTTCATGGGATTATATCCAGTTCCAGAGTGGAATTGCCAGTGCATAGATAATGTGCATCTTCAACTTAAGGATTTGTTTGTCCAATTACGCCCTCAAAGGTGGTGGTTTTAATTTACACTCCCTCCTTCGGTATGTGAGTTCCCACTTCCTTACATTCTCACCTCAGCATTAGACAGACTCACCAGTCCTGTTCCAGGCAGCACTGGACTGGGCAACTGCTGGGAAAAGAGGTCTGGCCTCAGGTAAGGCCAGGTAAGGTGAGGTAAGGACAGGTCTGGCCCAGGTAAGCCTTCCCTGGGCAGTTGGCTTCAGTGAGGAAGAAGAAAGAGCTAAGCCTATCCAGCATATCTTAGCATATCTAACTGTGCATATCCAGCTGCTTTTTCTATATTTGCTAGTCAGAGAAATCACTCCTGAGGTGTGATGGTTAATGTTATGCATCAACTTGACTGGGTTAAGGGATGCCAAGATAACTGGTAAAACATTATTTCTGGGTGTGTCTATGAGGGTATTTCTGGAAGAGATTAGCATTTGAATCAGTAGACTGAGTGAAGAAGATTGCCCTCACCAATATGTGCAGGCAGCATCTAATCCCCTGAGGGATTTGCCTTGGCGGTGAAAGCAATTCTCTTTCTCTCTCTTCTTGAGCTGGGACATTTGTCTTTTCCTTCTCTCAGACATCAGAACTCTTGGCTCTCAGAACTTTGGACTTGGGACTTATACTAGTGCTCACTTTTTCCCCTCCGTTCCATCCCGGTTTTGAGGTTTTCCTCATCAAATTGGCACTTACACCATGGGCTCCCCCGGTTCTCAAGCCTCCAGACTGAGACTGAATTACACCACTGGGTTTTCTGAGTTTCCAGCTTACAGACATCATATTGTGAGACTTCTCATCCATGATAATCCCATGAGCCAATTCGCATAATAAATGTCCTCTCATCTATTTAGATCATAGTGGTTCTTTTACCCTAGAGAACCTCGACTAGTACACCAAGGGAAATGTGAGTTACAGGGAGGATAAAGGGCCGTGTTGGATCACATCAATGACATTCTGTACACCTGAAAGGAAACATCGGGTGTGGGAAGAAGTCATCTTCTCTCTCCCAGCTTGGTGTGTGTATGAGTCCATTCTCACACTGCTATGAGACTGGGTAATTTATGGAGAAAAGAGGTCTAATTGACTCACATTTCCACAGGTTGTACAGGAGGCATGGATGGGGAGGTCTCAGGAAACTTACAATCATCATGGCAGAAGGTGAAGGGGAAGCAGGGACAATCTTCTCATGGTGAAAGAAGAGAAAGAGAAAAAGCAAAGGGGGAAGTGCTACACACTTTTAAACAACCAGGTCTTGTGAGAACTCACTCACTATCATGAGAACAGCAAGGGGGAAATCTACTCCCATGATCCAATCACCTTCCCCAAGATCCCTCCCCCAACATTGGGATTTCAATACAACCTGAGATTTGGGTGGGGCCACAGAGCCAAACCGTATCTGTGTGCTTCTTCAAGCTGAAGGTTTTTATCTTCCTTCAGAACTAAAAAATTCTTAGACATATTGATATTGCCTGTCCTATTATCTTTACCTTTTTCTGAAACATAAAGCACGTCAAACCTGTTATTTCATTCTCCATGCTTTTTAACCTTGCACTCATTTTCCCCTGTCTCTTTTTGTGCTGCATGCTGGTAATTTCCTCAGCTCTCTTGTGCAGTTCATTAATTTTCTCTCCTACTGTAACCCACACATAAAATTTTAACCAGTCAGTGGCAAATATATAATGAAGCTATTGAGGGATAGGACCCTCAACTCTAATTGTACATAGATAGAATCTCTTGGGGAGCTTTAAAAATCCTGATGTCAAGGCTTCATCCCAGACAATTACATTGGAATCTCTGGGAATGAGGACCCAGACAACAGTAGTTTTCAAAGCTCTGCAGGTGCTTTCAATGGTTAGCCAATAGTGACAATCACTGTTGGACAAAAGGAAAGAGGGAAAGTTAGTTTCACATCTTCATTGGCAGGTGACTCATACATGGGGCCTAATTACAAACAGAATGAAAGAGCAAAATCCAGGGAGTTGAGCTCTTAAACTTTTAAAGGATTATATATAACCAACTTCAAATGTATTTATAGTGTACTTTAGCATGTAAAAGAAAAAAAAATCTTTTTCAAGAAAATATATTTGTAATTTGGTTTTATTTTTGTGTCTGCATTTCCAAAAGTGAAAGTTCTGAACTGAAAACTGTTATATTATGTTAAAATATTTTTCCTTTAACTAAGTGGATGATGACTTTCTGCTATATTGGCATAGGTTCTAGATACATGAAGGGAAGGTTTAGGGAAATAAAAATGATAGTGGCAGTAGGGTTTGATTATCTTCTGTGTGCTTGAAGTTTTATGTGTGTCTTAGTCTGTGAGGACTGCTACAACAAAATACCATAAACTGGCTGGCTCACAAACAACAGAAAGTCTATTTGTGACAGTTTTGGAGGATGGGAAGACCAAGATAAAGGCACTGGTAGATTCGGTGTCTCTATGATATCTTCTTGCTGTGGGGCCAGGCAGCTCTCTGGGGCCTTTTTTATAAGGGGGCTATTTATGAGAGCTCTACCCTAATGATCTAATCATCTCCCAAAGGCCCTATCTATATCATCACATTGGTGATTAGGGTTTCAACATACAAATATTTGGGGGGGTCGAGGGAAGCACACACATTCAAACCACAGCAATATTTTATTTTAATTTCTTCAAGAGATTGACTATTATCATTTTCCTGCTTTACAGCTGAAGAAACAAACATGGAAAGCTTCATCTCATCGTCCATGTTTTCACAGCTCATAAAGGGCAGAGCTGAGATTCCAAATCCAGCCTTTCTAACTCCTCTCCTCTTACATTCTTGCCAGTTGGTTATTGCTTATTTGTAAGGACAAGCATTATTCACAGTTTATTTTACTTCCTAGAGAACACCTGCTGTCAGTTTCTTGAGGTGTTTTTGGCAGCCACAATCAGTTCACTTTGGGCTACTGCATTCATAGGTGTCTCCCTACTCTAGAGATTTTTCTACACTTGGCTGTAAATATTCTCTAATTTTAAACAATCTGTAATCCGTAATTCTGTATCCTAAACCTATGGCATAGAGACTGGCATAGAGAAAGTACTCAACGAATACTTATTGAACAAATAAATGTGATGAACAGGGCATGAGCAAAATCAGAAATGAATCCTTTAGGGACTTGTGCTGGGTAAGACAGCCTGACTTCGGAATGAATGCAGTATAGAATAATAAGAACAACATGAACCTTGACAATCTTGGTTTAAATCGACAGTTTATACTCATAAACTCTGTAAATGCAAGTTGTTAATCTTTTTGAACCTGGGTTACCTTGTCTGTAAAGTGGAATTAATAATGATAACCTCTTAGGATTGTTTTATAGCCAAAAAAACTAACATATGGAGACGGCCCAACACAAATAACTTCTCAAAATATGGTCTCCACTTTGACTGTGTGTGTTTTATCTTATGAAGTTTATAAATGCTCACAGTGTGATGATTTTTAAGGAAACTGGAAGAAAATGCATGCATTTTCCACAGAGATTTCCAGCACAAGTCCTGGATGTCTTTTAATAGCATTGAGTGTGCTGGGACTCACAAGCCAATACATTAATAAAAGATTTCAACAATGTATATATTGCATAGCCAGCTTCTAATGGTTTAGATTTAGTTTTATACATTTATATTAAAAAGAAACTAAATGTAACTATGGATTAAAATTACTCCTGTTGTTCAGAATAGGCTAATTTTGTGCTTTTTTTCCCCCAAAAGAATGATGCTTTTTATTGTTTTATTCATTTTCCTAATAAAACATCTGACTAGGTTTTCATAAAGTGTTGTAAGACAAATATTTTTAGAAAGAAAGACAGCCATGATGCCAAGCCTAGTAGATAAAAGCTAATTTCCAATGATTTTCTGAGCAATAAAATGTGGAAAAGACCCCAAACATAAGAGAAGTACAAGGGAGGTGAACTAACCAGTGATCCCTAAAGCTAAATACTCCAGCTCTTGTTCCCTGTCTCTTCTCGAAGTCCATCTTTTTTTTTTTTTCTTTTCTTTTTTTTTTTTTTTGAGACACAGTCTTGCTCTGTTACTCAGGCTGGAGTGCAGTGGCACGATCTCAGCTCACTGCAACCTCCGCCTCCCAGATTCAAAGGATTCTCCTGCCTCAGCCTCCCGATTAACTGGGGCTACAGGCTAGCACCACTACTCCTGCTAATTTTTGTATTTTTAGTAGAGACAGGGTTTCCCCATATTGGCCAGGCTGGTCTCGAACTCCTAATCTCAGGTGATCCGCCTGCCTCAGCCTCCCGAAGTGCCGGGATTATAGGCCTGAGCCACTGTGCCTGACTGAGGTCCAAGTTTTTTAATGCTACTTGTGAATCAGAGAAGTAATGTGTAGGTTGCCTCAGTGGATTTGCACATAAAAAAAAAAAAAAGACTGACATTTCAACTGCATCCTGAACACATTCCTGTTTAAGGCCATAAAGAGTTTTTATTTTATCTTTGGAGAAACTCCACCTTGCCACATTCTATTATTTCAGTAACAGATGTTTCTAGCCAACCCATTGAGTCATCATATGGTCTTTTTGTAAATTTGACTTTCATCTCAATGTGTATCTTCTCAAGTTATTGTTTATAATGCCAGCCTCGAGTGAGCATACTTTTATTGCCATGCTTTTAGCTGCCGTTTGAAACCATGTGGGCTCCAATTAGAGAGCCAACTGAGCCACTAGGAAAACACTATCATTTTAAGTAGGTTGTCTGGAAAGGTAAGTCTTCTTTCCCTGCATTTAGTGGCAATTTTATACTATTATCTCATAGGGAGGAACAATGAGGCTGAGGAGATATATCTACTTTAATGGATGATTTCCTCTTTGTAAAACATCTGACTGAGTTTCAGTGTGTAATGGGAACCAAATACTGACTTAATTTTCTATGTTTAAGGACAAAAATCCAGTATGTATGTTTCTGACATGACAATGTACGCTTTTTCACACTTCCTACAAAATGGAAAACAAATTGTTTTCCAAAATGTTGTATCAATGACAGTTTCCACAGAATGTGTGTTCTAGTTATTCCATACCCATGTGAACATTTTAATCTTGTCAGGTTTCTAAGATTTTGCAAATCTAATGTATGTAAAAGAGCAGCATCTCATTGTGGTTGTAATTTGTATTTCTAAAGATCATTAAAGAGTTGAAGATCTTTTCATGTCAGCTATATGTGTTTATTCTTTTATATAATTCTTTATTAATACCTTTTGTGCATTTTTCTATTATACAACCCAATATCCTATTTTCATGTATTGAATAAGGACCGCTTTTTCTAATGATCTTCAATGATTTGTTTGATCATAATTCCTGTTTCTAGGTTTTCTGTTTGATTGATCAATATATGGATACATAAAAAAATAGCTATATTAATTTTTATGGCTTTATAATAAGTTTTTACATCTGCTAGAATATGCCTAATTTTTTTTCTTTTTCTTCTTTAGGAATGTTTTGGGCATTTTTTTGTTTGTTTGTTTTTTGTTTTTGACATGGAGTCTCGCTCTTTCCCCCAGGCTGGAGTGCAGAGGCACGATCTCGGCTCACTGCAAGCTCTGCCTTCCGGGTTCACACCATTCTCCCGCCTCAGCTTCCGGAGTAGCTGGGACTACAGGCGCCCGCCACCATGCCTGGCTAATTTTTTTGTATTTTGAGTAGAGATGGGGTTTCACCGTGTTAGCTAGGATGGCCTCCATCTCCTGACCTCGTGATTCGCCCCACTTGGCCTCCCAAAGTGCTGGGATGACAGGCATGAGCCACCGCACCTGGCACCTTGGGCATATTTTTGCCTTTTGCTTTTCCAAATTAATTCCAGAATAATTTTGTCAAGTTTCACAGAAAATGCTACTGGAATTTTTGTTGAAATTACATTGGGTGTTTAGATCAAATTGGGGAGAACTGAAAAATGATTTTGTTTATCTAATGAAATGAAATCTGTATTATTTAGGCCTTTATTTATTTAAATAAATTTACATGACTTTCTTTGTATAGGTGAAACGTATCTTTTATTAGATGAAATTTGATGCATTTTAGTGTTATTTTATAACAAATGTTACATTTTTAAATTTCTGCTTGTTGCTGGCTTTTAGAAAATTAATTTTCATATACACGTCTTCTGTCCAGCTGCCTATCTAAATTATCCTTATCATTTTAACAATTTGTAGATTGTGGGGGTGGAGAATTTAGGTAGACAGTTACATCATCTGCATATTAAAACAGTTTAATTAGCTTCTAATTGACATTTTCCAGTGTTTATGCTTTTAGTTGGAAGGTTTAATTTATCTACCTGTGAATATTGTATTCCTGTATACGCAGATTTACATTTTTCATCGGTTTAGAATATTTGCATTCTTTATCTTTTCAAATATTGTCTCTCTTTTCTGCTTATGTAACTCCAATTAGATATACACATCCTATTCTCATTCTATTCTTCATATCTTTTAAAGTTTATACACATTTGCCATTTTCTTAACTTTGTGTGTGATGCATTCTGTACAATTTTTGATATATCTTCTATTTCTACATCTTCTAGTTCACTAAATGCTTCAACTATCTCTACTATGAACCATCTATTGAATTTTTAAATTTTAAATTCAAAATTGCATATTTTGGGTTTCCCCAAAAATTATATTTTAAAATCATGCTTCCTACTTATTCTTGATGATCTGTGTTGCATGTTCATCATTGAGACTGACACTTTATGTCTGTAATACTTGTACACATAGCTGTTTACTATTTTGTATTTGGCAATTCCAATATCTGTTATCTTGAAGAAGTAAGAATATCATTCTATATTTCTGCTGATTCTCATGCATAGTAGATCGCCTTCTTTGATACTGGTTGATCCTTATGAACTCATTGCTTAGACATCATTCATGAAAGCTTTTCTCTAAAGATGGTTTACCTCTGCTTTGCCAATTGCCAGGGAGCATCACAAATCTGAACCTCTTTCTATCTTTTTCCTTATCAGGGTTTAGTGTGGAAATCTCAAGCTCAGGTTTCTTAATCCCTGAAGGCTCAGGGATTGAGCAACTATTGGTGTCTTCCTTCAGGACAACTGTCCTGCCCTGATTGTTCACCTCTCTGTCCCAACTCTTTACTCTGACTCCAGATAACACTTTTTTTTTTTTAATTGGGCATGATGAAGTAGGGGGTTTGAAGAATGTTCTTACTTCTTCTAAGACTGTGAAGTGCATATATTTTCTGCCATAATGTGGTCTCTCTATTCAGTCACAATGCTGAACACAAAACATCCATGTAACAATTATTTGACTGGCCGGATGGAGTGGCTTAGACCTGTAATTCCAGCACCTTGGGAAGCCAAGGCAGGTGGATCACCTGAGGTCAGGAGTTCAAAGTTAGCGTGGCCAATATGGTGAAACCTTGATTCTACTAAAAATACAGAAATTAGCTGGGCACGGTGGCAGGCACCTGTAATCACAGCTACTCGGGAGACTGAGGCAGGAGAATCACTTGAACCCAGGATGCAGAGGTTGCAGTGAGCCGAGATTGCGCCACTGTACTCCAGCCTGGGTGTCAGAGCGAGATTTCATCTCAAAAAAATAAAAAAAAAATTTCACCAAGTTTTTGAGAGATTTTTTTTCCATATTACAGTAAACACAGGTGTGTTTAAAAGACTATATTACAGAATAATAATAAATAATAATAAATTATAGAATAACATTTATTGCATGTTTTCTATATGCCAGTCACTATCCTATGCCCTTCACATTATAGTTAATTTTTCCAATAAACCTATAAGCAAAGGTCAGTTAATATAATAGCCACTTTAACAAAATTTGGAAATTGATAGCACAGTAATGTTAAGCATCTTGTCCAAGGTAGCATCTCTAGCAAATGAGGAAGTCATGGCTTTAATCAGGGTAATCTAACTCCAGAGCTATTTTTCTTTAAACAATGTGATGTAAACACATCAAAGAAGCCCAATGTCATGGAATTCTGCAGAGAAGGAGGCACCAGCCTAGAACTTGGGGCATCCCCAACTGTTGGCTTGTCAGAGAATGACTCGCACCCAGGGTTCTGTCCATGGTAGCTTCAGATGATGGATGTGTCTGAAGCCCCTTGTGATTCCAGCCCGTGGATGAAGGCCAGTCTTCCATTCCTGCTGGTAACCTCAGTATCTCCCATGGGTTTACTCAGAGACTCTCTTACTGGCTTGTGTGAGGCTCACAAAACAACATGATGTATGTGGCCATTTACCAAACAGTAAAAACTTGGTGGGAATAGCAGGGAAAGTCTTTCTTTTTTGTCTTTACACTTCTACTTTAGAAAATCAAGAACATGGAAAGATTTATGTATTACCAGTTTCAGATCAATGTATTAGTTTCTAGGACTATTGTAACAAAGTATCACAAATTGGGTGTCTTAAATATATTGTCTCACAGTTCTAGAGACTAGAAGTCCAAGATCAAAGTGTCATCAGGGTTGGTCCTGAGGGCAACAGGACAGGATGTTTTATGCTTCCTTCCTAGCTTCTGATGATTTGATGGCAAACTTTGCATTACGTGGTTTGTAGAATATCACCCTATCTCTGCCTTTATCTTTACATGACATTCTCCTATGTGTGTCTGCATCTAAATTTCTCTTTTTTGCAACACTAGTCGTACTGTAGTAAAGACCTACCCTACTCCAGTGTGACCTCCACTTAAATACTTACACTGCAATGACCCTATCTCCAAATAAGGTCACATTCTGAAGTATTAGGAATTAGGATTTCAACATATGGAATTTGGAAGTCATAATTCAATCCAAAACAAACAATCTATGCTCTTTCATTCTTATATGTTTCTCCTGTACTTCAACATATAAAAACAGTACCTTACATTTTTAAAGTATTCACTATGTGCATACCAAATACTCTTCTCAGTGTGTATCTATTGACATTTAATTTTCAGCACCTTTGACGTAGAAGTTACTGTTGTACTGATTTGAAAAGTGAGAAAACTAGGACACAGAGAGGTTAAGATACTTGCACAAGGTCTGAAGGCAAAGATGTCCTGTGCCTGGCCTTGGCTCTGGGTGCCTGCTCTGCACCATTTTGCAGCACTAGCTCTCTACGCATGTCTGCCTCTACGAGGAGTACTCTGTGTGAGGAAGGAAAGGAGTTGTCATTGTAGCTGGTACACTCTTGCTATCTTTAACTACGAGATTAGACAACAGTCTTCATTATGTCCCATTAATATTGATGCTCTAGTTCTTTTAAATTGTAAGGATTTTTTTTTTTTTGAGGCAGGGTCTAGCTCTGTTGCCCAGGCTGTAGTGCAGTGATACTATCTTGGCTCACTGCAATCTTAGCCTCCCAGGTTCAAGCGATCCTCCCACCTCAGCCTCCCATGTAGCTGGAACCACAAATGTGTGCAACCCCAGCAGGCTAATTTTTAAATTTTTTGTAGAGGCGAGGTCTCCCTATGTTGCCCAGGCTGGTCTTGAACTCCTGGGCTCAAGAGATCCTCCTGTCTTGGCCTCCCAAAGTGCTAGGATTACAGGCATGAGACAACACACCTGGTCGGATTTTTGGAATTACAAACCTTAGTGTGATTCAAAATTATCTATAGAAACTAGAGTTGGCCCTCTGTATTCATGGGTTTCACATCTGCAGATTAAACCAACTGTGGATCAAAAATTTAAAAAAAAAACAATAAAAGTTAACAATACTAAGTAAAAAATAACAAATAAAAAATAGAATATTACAACTATTTACATAGATTTTACATTGTAGTAGGTATTATAAGCTAAACATAATTTAAAGTATATAAGAAGATGTATATAAGTCATATGCAAATACTATGTCTTTTAAAAAAATTTCAATTTATATTTTATTCTTATTTATTGATTTTATTGAGATGGAGTCTCGCTCTGTTACACAAACCAGAGTGCAGGGGTGCGATCTTGGCTCACTACAACCTCCGCCTCCCAGGTTCAAGAGATTCTCCTGCCTCAGCCTCCAGAGTAGCTGAGATGACAGGTGTTCACCCCCATACTTGGCTAATTTTTACTATTTTTAGTAGAGACAGGGTTTCAACATTTTTTTCAGGCTGTTCTTAAACACCTAACCTCAAATGATCCTCCCGCGTCAGCTTCCCAGAGTGCTGGGATTACAGGCATGAGCCACCAACCTCAGCCCCACTTTTATTTTAGATTCAGAGGTACATGTACAGTTTTGATACATGGTTATGTTGTATGATGCTGAGGTTTGTCATACCCATGATCCCATCACACAGTTACTGAGCATAGTATCCAAATAGGTAGTTTTTTAGACCTTGTCCCCACCTCCCTCACACTCCCATCTAGTAGTCCCTAGTGTTTATTGTTCCCATCTTTATGTCCATGAGTACCCAGTGTTTAGCTCCCACTTATAAGTGAGAACATGCAGTATTTGGCTTTCTGTTCCTGCATTAATTTGCTTAGGATAGTGGCCTCCAGCTGCATCCATGTTGTTGCAAAGGGCATAATTTTTTTCTCTTTTATGGCTGCATAGTATTTCATTTGTGCTACATTTTGTTTATCCATTCCACCATTGATGGTATCTAGGTTGATCTGGTATCTTCGCTATTGTGAAGAGAACTGTGATGAACATATGTGTGCATGTGTCTTTTTTGGTGGAATGACTTGTATTCCTTTGGGTATGTACCCGGTAATGGGAATGCTGGGTTGAGTGGTAGTTCTGTTTTTAAATTCTTCGAGAAATCTCCAGATTGCGTTACACAGTGGCTGAACTAATTTACATTCCACCAATAGTGTATAAGCATTCCATTTTCTCTGCAGCCTCACTAACATCTGTTATTTTTAATCTTTTAACAAAAGCCATACTGACTAGTCTGAGACTATATCTCATTGTGGTTTTGATTTGCATTTCTCTGATGATAAGTGATGTTGAGCAGTTTTTCAAGTTTGTTGGCCACATGTATGTCTTCTTTGAGAAGTTTCTGTTCATGTCCTTTGTCTACTTTTTAATAGGGTAAATTGACTTTTACTTGTTGAATTGTTTAAGTTCTTTATAGATTCTGGATATTAGGCTTTTGTTGGATACATAATTTGCAAATATTTTCTTCTCTTCTGCAGGTTGTCTGTTTACTCTGTTGATAGTTTCTTTTGCTGTGCAGAAGGTCTTCAGTTAATTAGATCTCACATATCAATTTTTGTTTTTGTTGCAATTGCTTTGGAGGACTTAGCCATAAATTCTTTGCCATGGCTGATGTCCAGAATGGCATACCAAAATATCTGAGATACAGCGAAAGCAGTGTTAACAGAAATGTTTCTAGCACTAAACAACTACATCAAGAAGTTTGAAAGATCTCAAATCAATGATTTGAAATCTCACCTAGAAGAACTAGAAAAATAAGGATAGATTAACCCAAAAACTAGCAGAAGAAAAGAAATAACTGAAATCAGAGCAGAACTGAGTGAAATTGAGATCCAGAATTTGATGGAAAATATCCGCAAGACCAAAAGTTGATTTTTTGAAAGGATAAAAAGATCAACAAGCCGATAGCTAGGTTAATAAAGAAAAAAAGAGAGCAGATCCAAAAAGCACAATAAGAAACAACAAGGGTTACGTTACAACTGATTCCATAGAAATCCAAAAGATTTTTCAGAAACTATTATGGACACCTGTATGCACACAAACTGGAAAATCTACAGGAAGTTGATAAATTCCTGGAACCACACACGCTCTTAAGATTGTATCAGGAAGAAATTGAAACCCTGAACACACCAATATTGAGTTCTGAAATTGAATCAGTAATAAAGAAACCTACCAATCAAATTACCCTGGATCAGGTAGATTGACAGCCAAATTCTACCAAATATACAAAGAAGAACTGGTACAAATTCTACCAAAACTATTCCAAAAAAATTGAGGAGGAAGGACTCCTTCCTAACTCATTCTATGAGATGAGCATCATCCTTATAACAAAATCTGTCAGGCACACTCAGACACACACACACACACACACACACACAAAACAAACAAACACAACAACAAAAATCTTGACTAGGTGTGGTGGCTCACACCTGTAACCTCAGCATTTTGGAAGCCAAGGTGGTTGGATCACTTGAGCTCAGGAGCTTGAGACCAGTCTGGCCAGCATGGTGAAACCCTGTCTCTACCAAAGAATACAAAAATTAGCAATGCATGGTGGTGCGCACCTGTAGTCTCTGTTGCTTAGGAGGCTAAGGTGGGAGGATTGCTTGAGCCTGGGAGGCGGAAGTTGCAGTGAGCTGAGATCTTGCCACTGTACTCCAGTCTGGGTGACAAAGTGTGACCCTGTCTCAGTAAATAAATAAATAAATAAATAAATAAAAAGTAAAAAGAAAACTTGAGGCCAATATCCCTGATGAACATAGGTGGAAAAATCCTCAACAAAATACGAATAAACTGCACCCAGTAGCACATCAAAAAGTTAATTTACTATGATCAAGTAGGCTTTATTCCTGGGATGCCAGGTTGTTACAGTATACACAAATCAATAAATGTAACTCACCACATAAACAGAATTAAAAATAAAAACCATGTGATAATCTTAATAGACACAGAAAAAGCTTTCGATAAAATCAAATTTCTGTCCATCATAAAAACGTTCAACAAACTAGGCATTGAAGGAACATATCTCAAAATAATAGGAGCCAACTATGACAAAGCCATAGCCAATATCATGCTGATTGGGCAAAATCTGGAGGCATTCCCATTGAGAACAGGAAGAAGAGAAGGATGCCCTCTCTCACTGCTCTTAGAACTGGAAGTCCTAGCCAGAGTAATCAGGAAAGGGAAAGAAATAAAAGATATCCAAATAGGAAAAGAAGTAGTTAAATTATTTCTCTTCGCAGACAATATAATTTTATACCTAGAAAACCCTACAGACATTGCCAAAAGACTCCTAGAACTGATAAATGACTTCAGTAAAGTCATCGTTCAAATTACTCAGTAGCATCTCTATACACTAATAATGTTCAAGCTGAGAGCCAAATCAAGAATGCAATCCCATTTACAATAGCTACAAAAAGAGTAATATACCTAGGGATACAGCTAACCAAGGAGGTAAAAGATCTTAACAAGAAGAACTACATAGCACTACTGAAAAAAAATCATAGATGACATAAATAAATGGGAAAACATCCCATGCTCATGGATTGAGATAATCAATATTGTTAATATGACCATGCTGCCTAAAGCAGTGTACAGATTCAATACTATTCCTAGCAAACCGCTGATGTCATGGTCCACAGAATTAGGAAAAAAAAAAAACTATTCTAAAACTCATGTGGAATCAAAAAAGAGCTCAAGTAGCCAAAGCAGTGCTAAGCAAAAAGAACAAAGTCAGAAGCATCACATTACACAGCTTGAAACTATACTACAAAGCTACTATAACAAGAAAACAATGGTCTGGTACAAAATCAGACACAAAGATCAATGGAACAGAATAAGGAAACTAGAAATAGAGCCACACACCTGCAACTATTTCATCATCAGTAAACATGAAAAAAATAATCACTAAAAAAGGGACACTCAGTTAAATAAATGGTGCTGGGATAACTGTCTATTCATATGCAGAGGAATGAAACTGGATCCTACCTTTCACCCTATGCAAAAATGAACTCAAGATGGATTACAGATTTAAATGTAAGACTTCAAACTATAAAAAACCTAGTAGAAAACCTAGGATACCATTATGGACTATGCCATTTTATATCAGTGACTTGAGCATCCATGAATTTTGATATACACGGGGGTCCTGGAACCAATTTCCCATGGATATCAAGAAATGACTGTATTTGACTTTGGCAGCTGCGTTTTAATTTTACATATTTATTAAATGATAGAATTATCTCTGTTTGTATTTCTCTTTGGGAAACAATACTTTCTTCCTAGATAAGCATATTTATTACCTAGTTCTCTTTTCCAATTACGCTTATATAAGGAAAGCCGGAACTTAAAATTAGCACTCAGCTATGTACTTGATCGTAAGCCAGATAGTTTTCTGAAATAAAAACTGTCTAAATAAGCATCTTTTAAACATAAATTTTATAAAAACAACTTAAGTTACCGATATTGTCCTACGTTTTGAAGTCTACTGCAGACAGAAACTGAAATGAATTGGCCTTTAACAGGTGCAAGTAATTAAAACTGGAGACTGATAGAAGAGAACTGCTTGCTATAACAGTTAGGTGGAAACATATTCATTTAGAGCAGAACTGTCCTTCTGAACTCTGGCTCTAATGTGATATGTATTCGGTGTTTTGTTTTTATAGTGTCTTTTATTTAATACGTTTCCTATAATCTGCTCATAGATCTCAAAACATATTGAAGACATAGATCTTAGAACTGAGAACATTTTGCAGGGCTTAAACATTTCTACTGAAGTGTAAAGAGGAAAATCAACCACCCTGTGAGAAGAGATTTAAAACTCATGTGTATTGATTTACCTTAAAAGAATGATTTAACTGAATCATTACTTGTATGGAAATATTTTCTGAGGAAATTTTCTAAACACAATTTTATTTTAGGCTGGGTGCAGTGGCTCACACCTATAATACCAGCAATCTGGGAGGCTGAAGCAGGAGGACTGCACAAGTCCCAGAGTTCGAGACCAGCCTGGGAAACACAATGAGACTGTTTCTACAGACACACATGCAAAGAAAAAAAAAAAACAAACCCAAAACAGCTAAAAAAAATAGCTGGGTGCCATTATGCAAACCTGTGGTCCCACTACTTGGGAGGCTTAGTTAAGAGTATTGCTTGAGCTCAGAAGTTTGAAGCTGCAGTGAGCTAATGCTGTGCCACTGCACTCCAGCCTGGGTGATAGCATGAGACCATGTCTCTATCTTAACAATTATTTTATTTGTAGTAAGCATGTAATTTCAAATGAAAAAATAATTAAATGTATAATTACCTATAAGCTTCAGCTGCCGTTGCGTATTTAATTGTTAATATAAGTAGCTATATCATAGTCTCTAAATCAAAGTGTTTATAAATGATGTTTGTAGATTTAATCCTCAGCATAATCATTAGAGCAAACTGAAGTTGTTGTATCATTGTAATTTTGGTTTGTAACTCCATATTTTTGTTCTCCACATGATTTAAGAGACAAAAATTTATTGAAATTTTGGGTACATAATGCACACAGATAGAATTCTGTGACGGCCATAACTGAAAGGGAACGGAGAGGGAGCTCTGTAGGAGCCGAGTGTTTGTTTGCAATTGAAATCAAGCTGGTATAAATTCAAATAAGAGGGTTATAACTTTAGGATATTAAATGTAATCCCCATGGTAACCATGAAGAAAGTAGCTACAGAATTCAGGAAAAAAAGGAAATATGAAGGGAATTTGGAAAGTTTCATTATATAAAATCAACTAAACACAAAACACTAATGCAGAAAAATGATGGCCCCAAATGCCTAAGGTATATAGAAAACAAATAAAATGAAAGAAGTCCTTCCTTATCGGCAATTATTTTCCAAAACAATTTCAAAAGAGAACAAAGTAGAGGACTTCAACTTCATGATTCCGAAATTTACTATGAAGCTATAATAATCAAAACAGTGTGGTAATGGAATAAAAACAGACATGTAGACTAGTGGAATAGAGTCTGGAGATAAATTCTCATGTACGTGGTCAAATTATTTTTGACAAGGGTGCCAGAACCATTCATTGTCGAAAGGAGAAGCCTTTTCAACAAATAGTGCAGGAAAACAGAATACCCATGTGCAAAAAAGTTAAGTTGAACCTTTACCAATACCATATGCAAAAATTAACTCAAAGTGGATCAGAGATCTAAATGTAAGAACCAGTACTATAAAACTCCTAGAAGGAAACAAAGGGGGGAAACTTCATGACATTGGATTTGGAAACGATTTATTGAGTATTATACCAAAAGTACAAGCAATAAAATAAAAAATAGAAAATTGAACTTCTTCAATAATAATACACTTTGTGCATTAAAGAACACTATAACACAGTAAAAAGGCAACTCACAGAATGTGAAAAATATTTGCAAATCACATGTCTGAGGTGATATTAATATCCAGGACATATAGAAAACTCCTAAAACTCAGTAACAAAACAAAAGACCCTATTAAAAAAACCAGCAAATGACTTAAATAGACATTTTGCCTAGATGATATACAAATGACCAATAAATACACAAAAGATGCTCAACATCACTAATCATTGGGAAAATGCAAATCAAAACTATAATAAGATACTGCCTCACTTTCATTAGGATGGCTACAATCAAACAAACAGAAAGTAAGCATTGGCAATGATGTAGAGAAAATGAAATTCTTGTGCACTAGTGAGAATGTGAAATGGTGCAGCTGGTATGAGAAAAACTATGGCACTTTTCTTAAAACTTATGCTAAGAATTTACATATGATCCAGCAATTACACTTGTGGACATATACTCAGGTGAACTGAAAGCAGAGATATGAATAGATATTTGCACACTCATGTTCATAGCAAAATTGTTTACAATGGCCAAAAAATGGAAGCTACCCAAGTGCCCATTGATAGATGAAGGGATAAAATATACATACAATGGAATATTATTCAGCCTTGAAAGTAAATCCTGATATAATATACAGTATAGATAAACCTTGAGGATATTATGTTGAGTAAAATAAGCCACTCATAGAAAGACAAATACTGTATGATTTCACTATGTGGTACCTACAGTAGTCAAATTTATAGAGAAAGAAAGTGAAATAATGGTCATCAGTGGTTGTGGAAAGAGTAGAGTGGGAAGTTGTTTAATGGATGTAGAGTTTTAGTTTGGGATGATGAAACAATTCCGGAGATGGATAGTGATGACAGTTACACAACAATGTGAATGTACCTTAAGGCCACTGAATTGTTTACTTAAAGCGGTTAAAATGATAAATTATATGTTGTGTATATTCTACCACTGTAAAAGTTATTTGTTTAAAAATGTTTCAATAACAGTAAATGCTTGTTAAAAGTTTCAAACAATACAGAGGTGCATAAAATAAAAAGAGAAAGCCTCGCTCTCCACTCTCACTCTCCCAAGAATTCTGTATCTTTGAAAGAAGATTTAAACTTATTTTATGGTATTAGCCCAAATTTCCTAAGTAAAGAACACAGGCGATGTGTAGGAAGTGCTAGTAAAAATTAACAAAAATATAGGACTTACAAAGAGGAAGATAAAAGTGTCCATGGCAAAAGAGCAGCCAGTTATACAGGGATCAGAAGTGTTTATCCAAATATAGGACTCACAAAGCTCGAGTTCTTTCTAGATGGTTAAATAATAACTGCAGCACAGATGGGCCTTCTTGGTTCTTCACACATGTAAAATATGATGTGTGTTTGTAAGATAATTCCTTATGGCACAGAGAAGCATTTGTCTATTTTATATAGAATTTATTTTTACACTCAATAGCTCCTTAATCTTAAAATTTTAACCTCAGAAATATATTCTATGAAAATGTTTAGTTGAATAAGTTTTCCTCTGAGGTGTGTTTAATCACATTTATTATTTACCAGGTTGATTAAAACAATGGGTTCAAAAGCCAATGTGCTCTTGATTACTTAAAATTCTCACCCTAGAATCAGCCAGATTTTATTATTATTCAGAGAAAGTGGTTTGTTCCTCTGGAATTGGGTTTTTTTTTTTTTTTCAGTTTTTAAATTTTTACCCCATTCTATTATCCTATTTTGGAATCCCCCCCTACCCGCCCCATTCTCTTTCATTCTAAATCACCCAGCCTAACTGAGGCAGAGCAGCTTTTCTCTGGGGACTCTTTCTCATCTGCATACATATTCTTACACACATACATATTCTTACAGTACTTGGGTCTATGGCCATTTAAATGTCTATTTTCTTGTACCTTTGTTTTTCGCTTAGAGATTTCACCTGTGTAAACCTTGTTGCTTCTATATACTGTCCACATACACATAAAGACATTATTTCAACACTAGATACATAGTAGATGATAAACAAGAGTATGCTGATAGCATATGGTATAATTAGGCACTCTTTAATAATATAATAACCACTACCATCATATACGCCTATTATAATCAAACTTATTCCACATATTTTATTCAAATCTTTCTCTATGCATATATTCAGTAGGCTTGTTACTGGCTAGGTGCAGGTCTGCTCCGCCTGCATGTAATAACTCAATCACTGTGACATGGGTTTTGTGAAAGAGAAAAGATTTATTTGCAAGGGCACCAATATAGAAGGGAGGAGAATAGGTGAGGCTTGTAGAATTTATGGATTAGGGAAGTCGGGTGGTTCAAGGCATAGAGAACAGTAGTTGGTTGGGGAAACATCAAGTAACAGGTTCATTTTACGCAAGCACAGCTGGAGTTCATGGCATCTCATAGAACGTATGTATAGAAAATGGAAGCATTAGCATGATCTGAGGGTGTTTTTGGCCCTCCCACATAAAAATGCCACCTGTCAGGCATTTGTGCAGGTCAGCTGAAGGATCAGTGGTCTCCACCCGTTTAAAATGGACAGGAACTGGCCCAAGTTCCTGAAAAACACCTGAAACAACCATTATCATAGCGACCTATGAATGTTATCTATAAAGTAGCCAGTGAAGATTAAGTTTCAAGGTTCGGCAGCACAACCTTCAGCTACTGCAGTCTTCAACTTCTTGGAAAAAAACAGAACAAAACAAAACGAGAGGCAAGTAACCAAAAGCCAGCAGGTCAGGCATACCTGGTTGGATTAACCTCTCGGTTTAGCCTCATAGATATGATCTCTCAATTTTCCTAAACTCGACTCCTTAAAATGTACATACCAGACTGATTTTCTAGCCTTCTAATTGGTTTGACATTGTAAATTCATACAAAAATTCTGTTCCCCAGTATGTATGTTTTCAGACAATATAAAGCATTATCATTCCCATTTTACATATTTAGAAGTTTAGAGAAAAATATCCTGTTATACTGCATTTAAATTTATTAAAATAATTTACATTATTTAGAATGTTCTTTTTTCTCAGCTCTTATTTTAGAATCTGGGGGTACATATGCAAGTTTGTTATGAAGGTACATTGCATGATGCTGAGATATGAGGTGTGATTGAAACCATGACCCAGGTAGCCAGCATAGTGCCTAATAGGTTTCTTCAGTCCTTGCCCTACTCTTTCTGTCCCTCCTCTAATAATCCCCAGAATCTATCGTTTCCATCTTTGTGTCCATGTATACTCAATGGTTAGTTCTCACTTATGAGTGACGACAAGCCGTATTTGTTTTTCTGATTCTGTATTAGTTTGTTTAGGATAATGGCCTCCAGCTGCATCCATGTTGCTACAAAGGACATATTTTTGTTCTTTTTTAATGACTGCATATTACTCCATAATGTATATGAACCATAGTTTCTTTATTTAATCCATCAATGTTAGGCACCTGGGTTGACTCCATAGTTTTGCTATTGTGAATAGTGCTGCAATGAACATATGGTTACATATGTCTTTTGGGTAGAACCATGTATTTTCCTTTGGGTATATACCCAGTAATGGGGTTGCTGGGTTGAATAGGAGTTGAACTCTTAGTTTTCTGAGAAATCTTTAAACTGCTGTCCACAGTGGCTGGACTAATTTACATTCCCACTGACAGTGTATCAGTTCCCCCTTTTTCCTGCAGCCACGCCAACATCCGTTATTTTTTTACTTTTTAATAAAAGCCATTCTGAATGTTGTGAGATGGTATCTCATTGTGGTTTTGAATTGCATTTCTCTGGTTACTGACGATGAGCATTTCTTTTTTTTGAGACGGAGTCTCGCTCTGTTGCCAGACTGCAGTGCAGTGGTGCAATCTTGGCTCACTGCAACCTCCACCTCCTGGGTTCAAGCGATTCTCCTGCCTAAGCCTCCCAAGTAGCTGGGACTACAGGCACATGCCACCATGTCCAGCTAATTTTTGTATTTTTAATAGAGACGGGGTTTCACCATGTTAGCCAGGGTGGTCTTGAACTCCTGCCCGCAGGTGATCCACTCTAGACCTCATGATCCACCTGCCTCAGACTCCCAAAGTGCTGGGATTACAGGCGTGAGCCATTGCACCTTGCTGAGCTTTTGTTTTATGTGTTGGCTGCTTGTATGTCTTCTTTGGAGAAGTGTCTGTTCATGTCCGTTGCCTACTTTTTAATGAAGTTAATTGTTTTTCACTTGTTGAATTGTTTAAGTTCCTTATAGATTCTGGATATTAGACCTTTGTTGGAGGCATAATTTGTAAATATTTTCTCCCATCTTTAGGTTGTCTGTTTACTCTGTTGGTAGTTTCTTTTGCTGTGCACAAGCTTTTTAATTTCATTAGGTCCCACTTATCAATTTCTATGTTTGTTGCAATTGCTTTTGAGGACTTAGCCATACATTTTTTTGTCAAGGCCAATATTGAGAAGGGTGTTTCCAGGTTTTCTTCTAGGGCTTCCATAGTTTTAGATCTCACATTAGAGTCTGTAATCTACCTTGAGTTAATTTTTGTATATGGTGATAGTTGGGGGTCCAGTTTCATTCTTCTGTATATGTTTAGACAATTATTCCAGCATCATTTTTTGAATAGGGTGTGTTTTCCCTATTGTTTATTTTTGTTGAAGATCAGGTGATTGTGGGCACATGACTTTACTTCTGATTTCTCTATGCTGTTCCTCTGGTCTATGTGTTTGTTTTTATACCAGTATCATGGTGTTCTGGCTACTGTAGCTTGGTGGCATATTTGATGTTGGGCAATGTAATGCCTGTGGCTTTGTCCTTTTTGCTTAAGATTACTTTGACTATTCGGGCTCTATTTTGGTTCTATGTGAATTTTAGAATAGTGTTTTCTAATTCTGTGAAAAATGTCACAAAAATAGTTTTGTGACATCGGTAGTTAGATTGGAATAGTCTTAAGTCTGTAAACTGATTTGGGCAGTATGGTCATATTAACAATATTGATTCCTCCAATCCATCAGCATGGGGTATTTTTCCATTTATTTGTTTCATCTATGATTTCTTTCAGTACTCTTTTTGTTTTCTTTTTTCTTTTTGAGACAGATTCTCACTCTGTCACCCAGGCTGAAGTGCAGTGGTGCAATCTTGGCTCACTGCAACCTCCACCTCCTGGGTTCAAGCGATTCTTGTGCCTCAACCTCCTTAGTAGCTGGGATTACAGACGTGCACCAGGACGCTTGGCTAGTTTTTGTATTTTTAGTAGAGATGGGGTTTCACCATGTTTGCCAGGCTGGTCTTGAACCCCTGATCTCAGGTGATCCACCCACCACCTCAGCATCCCAAAGTTCTGGGATTACAGATGTGAGGCCCTGCACTTGGCCATTTTGTGGATCTCTTTGTAGAAGTCTTTCACCTCCTTGGTTAGATGTATCCCTAGTTATTTCATTCTTTTTGTGGCTATTACAAATGGGATTATGTTCTTGATTTGGCTTTCAGGTAGAATGTGATTAGGTGTATAAAAAATGGTTTTGTATCCTGAAATTTAACTGAAGTCATTTATCAGTTCTAGGGGTCTTTTGGTGGAGTCTCAGGGCTTTCTAGGTGTAGAATCATATTGTACACACAGAGAGATATTCTGACTTTCTTTTATCCTGTTTAGATGCCTTTCATTTCTTTCCTTTGTCTAATTGCTCTGGCTAGGACTTCCAGTACTATGTTGAATAGGAGTGGTAGGAGAGGGCATCCTTTGCCTGTTCTACTTCTCAAGAGGAATGCTTCCAGGTGTTGCCCATTTAGTAAAATATTGGCTGTGGGTTTGAGATAGATGGCTCTTATTATTTTGAGGCATGTTCATTTGATGCCTAGTTTGTTGAGGGTTTTTGTCATGAAGGGATGTTTGATTTTACTGAAAGCTTCTTCTGTGTCTATTGAGATGATCATATGGCTTTTGTTTTTAATTCTCTTTATGTGGTGAATCACATTTATTAATTTGTGTATGTCGAATTAACCTTGCACTCCAGGAATCAAGCCTACTTGGTAGTGATGAATTAACTTTTTGATGTGCCAGTGAATACAGTTTGGTAGTATTTTGTTGAGGATTTTTTCTTGGTATGTTCATCAGGGATATTGGCCTGAAGTTTTCTTTTTCATTATGTTTCTGCCAGATTTGGTACCATGATGATGCTGGTTTTTTAAAATGAGTTAGGGAGAAGTCCCTTCTCCTCAACTTTTTGAAATAGTTTCAGTAGAATTGGTACCAATTCTTCTTTGTACACCTGGAAGAATTCAGCTGTGAATCTATTTGGTTCAGGTAATTTTTTTTGGTTGGTAGGTACGTTTTTGTTGTTATTGTTGTTTTGTTACTGATTCAATTTCTGAATTCATTATTGTTCTGTTTAAGTTTTCACTTTCTTGTTGGACTGGCCAACATTTTGGCTTCAGGAGTTAATTTTTGCTACACAAAAAAGTGTTATTTTACAGTTTTCCTATATATTTGACATGATGAATCACATAATAAATAATATTTAAAACTATGATAACTTGCTTTAATTCAGTGCATAATCCCACTCTGAATGACAGGCCATTACTAACCCTTGCCTACAGCTCTAGGTGAGGCCATTATGAAAATACATCTGCATATGAGATAAACACTAATCCTTACCTATGCCTGTAAATAAGCCACTAATAACTCTTGACTTCACCTGGCACCTGTGAAGTTGTGTGACAGAGGCTGATGTTTATCTTTCCCAGTAGTTCTCAAAGTGGAGTTCCCTTAGCAGCAGGAGCAACAGCTGCAGCATTACCTGGTGTGTTGTGAGAAAGGTGGATTCTCAAGTCCCACCTCAGACCTCCTGAAGCAGAAACTCTGGAGGCTGGGCTCAAGAATCTGTGTTTAAATCAGTGCTCCTTATTATTTTGATCCATTATATAGTGCCCAAAGCATTGGTCTACTCACAAGCCAAGCTCCCTTTTTCCCTCCTAACCTAATTCCTACTTTTTCAGCCGCAAGCAACATGTTCAGGCTCTTCATCCAGCCATTGTGGGCTAGTTGTGCTTGATTTAAGCCAGTCTTGTGAGTTGATCTTTATCTATTTATTTTTGCCAGTGATTGGTCTAGGGGAGGGCACATTGACTTATTCCGGGCAACACATCGTAAGAAGAAGAGAACTATTCTCTTGTGGGAAAGATTTTGCTCCCTGGTAAAAGAGAAAGCCAGCCATGTGAAGAAGAAGCTATTTTACCAGCAACACATCACCTACCCCTTGCTTTCTAAGTGAATAAGGTTGTGTGATGTCTGGAGTGTCGTTGCCAAATTACAACTAAAAGGAAAAGGCTAAGAGAAATGCAGGAACACCAATTCAGTGGCTTAATACTGCAGAGCTTTTGAGCATACCTGAGTTTGTGTTCGGTAAGTTATATTATCCTTATGGTTTAAGCCCTGGCTAGTCAGGTGTTTTGTATTTGCAGTCAACACCCCTTAACTGATACAAATGATGAAAGCCGATCTTTCAGCAGACATACCAACTGTGGTGGTCTATAAAGGGATTTCCAGCTATACCTAGTTTTAGATATCCTGTTGCTCATAAATAATTATGAGGAAAGCACATTCAGATGGGGAAATTAATTTTAACAACAAATCGCCACCTTTTTAAATTGTGCTTTAAATTCAGTGAATTATGGGACCTGTGGCAGAGCAGAAAGACAGATTTGGGATGGCGTTGGAAGAATGGAGGAGAGAAGGCCTATTTGGCGAGTGGATATAATGCATGACTCTCCTCTGGGGTGGGGAACATGGCAGAAGCCCAGGGAGCAATACTACAAGTCAACTGAGATGAGGTTGGGCAAGGAATTGGTAGGCATTCTGAGGAATTTGAGTCTTAAGTGCAGTGGGTCATAATCACACGTTTTTAAGCGGGGGAGTAACATGTTACGGGCAAAGAGAAAAAAAAAAAAAAGACCTATTCTGTCTTGAGAGATTGGAACAGACAAATTTTCTTGTATTACTTTATACTAATTTGTATAATTACTAATTTGTATTTGATCTGATAAGGAAACACTTTTGGCAATCCATAACACTATCCACATGTTCAGAAATTTGCTAGAAGGACTCATGGGACTCGGCATAGGGCCATACTCATATCTAAGATTTATCACAACACAGCAAGCATCCTAAGCTAGGTAAATAAAGGAAAAATACGGGAGGGAGTGTGAATAAACACACATTCACCTCCTACACTCCTCCTGTGATCTGTGATCTGTGGTGAGTGGCCACACAAATCACATTGTCCCTCTAGCAGCAACAGTGTGTGATGCTTCTGCCCATTTGAGACTGGTCACATAGGCTTTCTCTGCTTAGACACTACTAAAATCCCATACTTCTAGCAGTTGTTCACCATAAATCATATTGTATTTACAAACTCTGTAGGTACCCGACCTTATCAATTAGAGTAAGTTTTAGAAGCCAAGCCAAGAGCCAGCCAAGAGCCAACCTTGCTAGCAGAAACTTCAAAAGATTAGTAGCCTCAGACCTGCTATGTTAACTGCTTTCTGAATGGAGGATTACTATGGAAACAATAAAATATGCTAGAGTTATTCTTATGCATTACAGTAGCTGGTCAAAAATACATTGTTTGTTTCATAATGATTTCAGGTTGAATTAATTAACTGAATTATGACTTTTATGGCAAATAAGAAAGAAAACTGACAAGCTTTAATATCTCCCCCAGATACCAGAAGAGCACAAAAAGTGAGAAGAATATGTTTAACTTTAGTTAATGATACTCACCTTGCTATTTTTAAAACATTATTTTAGCTGGCATCAGTGTAAAGAGATAATGGTACGGGCATTTGGGCAGAAGATTGTATTTAAGAAAAGGCTGATGTGCCAGGCCTTGTGGCTCATGCCTGTAATTCCAGCAACTTGAGAGGCTGAGGCAGGATAACACTTGAGCCCTGGAGTTTGAGGCAAGCCTGGCCGACGTAGCAAGACCTTGTCTCTATCAAAAAATCAAAAATAAAAATAAACCAGGCACGGTGGTGTGTGCCTGTAGCCAACTGGAAGACTGGGGAGGGGAGGATCACTTGTGCCCAGGAGTTTGGGGCTGCAGTGAGATGTGATTGCACCCCTAAACTCCAGCCTTGGTGACAGAGTAAGACCTCATCTCAAAAAAAAAAAAAAAAAAAAAAAAAGACTGATGAGAAACAAAGGGTTAACATGAAAGCTATATGTAACAATATTCCAGAACTTGAGGGAAAGTGTTAGAGAAGAATGGAGTTGGTAAATGGATAGAAGTCAATAACATATGTACATTTAAATTGAGATTTTTTTTTTTTTTTTAAGCAAAGCTGGTAGCATTGATACCATAAAGCAGTGGAGTAAGGACTCCTTGTTTCTAAGTTGGAGAAGGGACTACTGTCTCCTCTTCTTTGTGTTTGTTAGGACTGCTTGCAGAAATAATCGAAATATATAATAAGCAGATAATAGGTTTTGATAGAAGGTTGCAAAATTAAACTAGTGTAATCCACTTTTCCAGACGTCTTATATCTTCTTCTAACTTCTAGCCAAGACCCAGAGTCCTTGGATCACAAATACTTTTTTAAAAAACTGTTTTTCTCTTTATTTTAGTGCAAGGAAAAACTATTATTTCCAGCTATGAAGTGTGAGAATTATGGCATTCATTATAAACGATTACTACCAGATTGAGTTTGAAATTGAGTAGTGTAATAGTATGGCCTAAATTCAAACCATTTCTTAATGCATTTTTATATACTGAAGCTTAGAAGGAATCCAAATGAGATTTCAGTTCCTCTATTAAAACATTCAGCCTAAGTTCTAATGGTGATGCTGGAATATACAGCACAAGGTAAGGAGACCGCACCATTATCCACTTGGGAGGCTATCAATAGGCAAAACTTTGGTGTCATTTTGCATTTATCTGCAACATATTCCACATCCTTACAGGGATAAAAAAAAAAAACCCATTATCTCAATTTACCTTTTGCAATCTAGTTAAGAACATAGGTTTTGATAAAGGTAAAGATTAAGGCCACAGAATGGCTCTCACTGCTATCTTTTTGCAAGATGCTATACACAGGTAGGAGAGGGCAGCTAAGAGTGACAGAGTGCATACAATGACCAGTCAGTATGGTCGCTGCTTTTATCTCTTTGAGTTCTCACTGTGATGCTAGGAAATAATAGGTGACCATATTTTACTTACATAGAAAAATTAGAACTAGAATGGTGGAAGTGAAAAGCCCAACTTCATGAGATTTTAAGTGGAAGAGCTGAAGCCAAGTTGCAACCGATCTTGATCCATAATTTAAGCTTTTGTTCACTATCTTGGCTGAGTATAGAGACATGAGGCTTATATGAGTGAAAGAGAATTTTTATTCAATAGAACGGGAATACGAAGATTAAAAATACTCTTCACAATTCTAGAAGAAAACAGATATATTTAATCTCAGTCTTAGAAAATGTGTCATGTTGAAAGTATTGTGCTATCTTTCCTGTCACTGTCACATTATTCTCCTTTTACAACACCATTATCCACTTGATATTTATCCATGAGGCAACCAGTAGTCCAGCCCTGCTTTACCGTCATTTCACACTTACCTGTAGCACAGTCGAGAACATTGTGGAGAGAAAGAATCTCATTTTCATTTTACTCCATTCAAAGCTAAATTCTGAACTATGGATTTCTCTCTCTAGTGTCATGTTTTATTTTCAATTAAATTAGTTTTCTTGCTATTGAAAATACTAAGGTCTCTTTGACATTAAAATGCTCTTAATAACTGTGGCTGTCAGCAGAATGAAGTGGGAATGAGGATCTGAGGAACTGAACCCAACTACCTAGGACTTCAGTCCTTTTGCATGTCCAATCATCACCTGCATGCTAGTTAAGAATGAAATATGCAGCCAGGTACGGTGGCTCACACCTATAATCCCAGCATTGGTAGACCGAGGCAGGCGGATCACCTGAGGTGGGGAGTTCAAGACCAGCCTGACCAACATGGAGAAACCCCATCTCTACTAAAAATACAAAATTAGCTGAGCGTGGAGCTGTGGGCCTGTAATCCCAGCTACCCGGGAGGCTGAGGCAAGAGAATCGCTTGAACCTGGGAGGCGGAAGTTGCAGTGAGCAGAGATCGCGCCATTGCACTCCAGTCTCGGTAACGAGCGAAACTCTATCTCAAAAAAAAAAAAAAAAAAAAAAAAAAAAAAAAGAAATATGCAGTAAGCTTGGGACTCGTGGTAGATCTAGAAATCTGCATTTTTGGTTAGCATTTATCAAGTCTGATACAAATGATTAGACCATACTTTGAAAAATATTCCCTTAGAGCAAGGGACTGTTAAAAGATTAAAGGATTTTAACAGAGAAGCTGAGAATGCTGAGCATGCCATTCCCTTCGGGACTTCCAACCAATGGGAGAGGCTAGATTCTGAAAGTCCCCTACTAGAGCGTCTGATTCTTGTAGATTACCCTTGTTGCATTCTCCTCCCCAAATCTTTGAACTTTCAGCAATTACAAGCATGATGTTACAATACTTGAGATCTCCCAAGTGTGGTCCTTTTCTGTTATTTTTAAAGCAGAGGGAGGCATTTGCTATTACTCGGTCCACTTTTCCCAGCCTAGGGGTGTGAAGTTTATCTTTGGGGATAGTGTTCTTTGGCACTGGGGGTGGAATTTTCTCCTGAGAGGAGTTAGTCACCCAGTTGAAAATGCTCCCATACCATGTCCCATTTAGGCCTGATATGTCTTTAAGGGTTAAAGGTAAAGCCAACAAAGGGAACCCTAAGACGGTGAGTTCTGGGTCATTGTCAGGTTCCTCAGTGCCATTGAACTGAGAGAACCACTTAGGACAGACCCAACAATTCCAGCAATTAGTTTTGTTGTTGAAACGGGCCATGGCAGATATTGTAGGAGCTAAGAGGTGTGATGTATTACTAAGTCCAATAAAAAATCCTACCAGACTTAGTGATAGTAAAACAGTCATGTTTACTTCCTGTTAATAACCATTATTCCTGCTGTAAGGATAGTAATTAAGCAAAATTCTACAGTAATTAATATTTGGCTTAAAAGGAGAGGTAGAAACGACATCAAGTATTTCGTGAGGTAGAGGAGAGGCTGAGTAAGATGAGTAGTTCTTACTCCGTTACTTCTCTTTTGTAATTTTCAGCTTAAGGTCTATTTCTTCGCATTAATATTCAGGTCGTTCCTCTGGGCTGTCAGGGGTTGCTCCCTCAGCTTTCCAGGCTTTGACTGAGTGTGAGTCCAAGAGTTGATTCCTGTAACTTTTATTGCCGAGGGAGTTGAAAGAAGAAGAGTGTAAGGCCCTTCCCAGCTTGAGCTTAGGGAGGGAGAGCCTTCACCGGTATCAAATCTCCTGGGTTAAACAGAGGCGGTCCAATTTCCTGGGGTTGGGCCCTTGCTAATTGTGCTAATTCCTGATGCAAGTGAGCCAGAGAAGTTACAGGCTTGACTAGCTCAGAGGTTTCTTGATCTAATGGAAAATCATTGGTAAGGAAAGATCATCCATACTGCATCTCAAAAGGGCTAAAACCTAGTTTTGAAGGGGGTATTTCTTATTCCTAGCAAGGCCATAGGAAGACGACTGACCCAAGGAGGGTGAGTTTCTTGGGATAATTTTCTGAGGTGTCTCTTGATGATGTTATTAGTTTTCTCTACCTTTCCTGAGGATTGGGGTCTCCAAGCACAGTGGAGATGGTATTCTATGCCTAGTGCTTTTGAGACCCCTTGTGTGACAGCCGCCTTAAATGAGTGTCCATCGTCACTTTGAAGATACCTACGTAGACCAAAGAGGGGAGTTATTTCATTAACTAACTTTTTTATTTATTTATTTTATTTTACCTCAGAGGCTTTTTCTGTACGGCATAGGAATGCCTCTACCCAGTTAGTGAAGGTGTCTACCCATACCATCAGGTATTGAATGCCCTTTGCCTTTGACATGTGGGTGAAATCTATTTGCCAGTCTTCCCCTGGATAACCTCCTATTGTTTGGTTTTGAGGAGGAAGGAGTCTCCTGTGCAGGGGATTATTTTTAAGACAGACTTCACAAGCATTAACAATTTGCATAATTGTTTTTAGTAAGTTCTCTCCTGAAAACAATCTCTGGGGACATTGATACGTTTTAATATTTCTCAAGTGAAAAGCTTGGTGAAGGAGTTTAAGGGCTTTCCATTGGCTAGAGACTGGCAAGTGGAGCTTGCCATCTTCTGACTGTAGCCATCCTGAGGGTTGAAATGTATACACTCAATAAGTGGACCATTCTACTTCCTCAGGGGAGTACTGAGGTTTAATTTCTCTTATGGAGCCTTCCCAGACTAGAGGGGTTTGAAGTGTGTTGATGTCTTGAGGCTTTCTTCCCACTGATTGAGCTGCCTGATCAGCTAATCTATTTCCTTCGGCTACCTCATCTGTTCCCTTTTGATGTCCCCTACAATGAATTATTGTGATTTCTCGTGGAAGGAAAACTGAGGATAGTAACTTATTAATTTCCTGGTGATATTCTATGGGAGAACCACTGGTGGTGAGAAAATGCCTTTCCTTCCAAATGGCCTCATGAGCATGGAGAACTAGGAAAGCATACTTGGAGTTAGTGTAAATATTAGCTACCTTTCCTTTGCTTAATTCAATTGCTCTTGTAAGAGATATTAGCTCAGCTAACTAAGCGCTTGTGCCTAGAGAAGAGTCACGCTTTCAATGATGTCATTTAGAGTGACTACTGTGTATCCTGCCTTGTGGATCCCTTGTTCTACAAAAGAGCTCCCATCTGTGAAGAGGGTCCAGTCTGGATTCTCTAGGGAGTTTCCTTGAAATCCTCCCTCGTTGCATAGATCTGTACTATCACTTGTTCACAGTTATGCTCAGGTTCCCCAGTTTCCTCAGGGAGGAAGGTGGCTGGATTTAGGCTAGAACAAGTCTTTAATTGGATGTGAGAACCATTTAACCGTAGGGCCTGATATTTAAGGAGATGGCTGTTAGCCAGAGGCTTCCTCTAGAGTACAGTAGTCCTATCACATTATGTGATGATTATCAGTTAAATCATTCCTCAGGGTTAATTTGGAGGCTTTAGGGACCAGCAGAGCCACCAAGGCAATGGCTCAGAGGTATGCTGGCCACCCTCTAGCCCTGAATCAAGTACCTTACTTAGGTAACCCACTGGCTATTGAGCTGGTCCTCAGGCCTGTATTACAACTCTGAAGGCCATTCCGTTCCTGTCTGATACATACAGATTGAAGATCTTCCCTACACGAAGGCTGAGAGCTGGTATCTTGAGCAAGGCTTGCTTTAGCTGGTCAAAGGCCTTTTGAGCTTCAGGTTTCCAGATTAAAAGGTGAGTTTTAGCTCCTTGAGTTTCTTTTATGAGGTTATATAATGGATGAGCTATTTCACTATACCAAGGTATCCATAGCCTACAGAATCCTGTAATACCCCAAATCCTCTTAGTTGCTGGGATGTTTTGGGGAGGAGGAAAGAGGAGATAGGCTTAATCCTCTCTTCCCCCAATGCTCTGGCCCCCTCAGACAGCACAAAGCTTAGGTACTTTACTGATGTTTTGCAGAGCTGAGCCTTAGGTTTTGAAACCTTATATCCTCTGCTAGCTAAGAAGTTAAGAATAGCTTTGCTGCCTTCCTGAGATGCTTCCTAAGTTGGGGCACAGAGCAGAATATCATCCACATACTGCAACACCCTCACCTGAGGATGAGAGAACTCAGAGAGGTCTTGTGACAGTGCCTGTCCAAACAGATGAAGACTATCTCGAAATCCCCAAGGCAACACAATCCATACTAAATGGGCAGTCTGTCCAGAGGGATCTTCGAAGGCAAACAGGTATTGAGAGTCAGGATGTAATGGTATGCAGAAAAAGGCATCCTTTAAATCTAGGGCTATAAGCCATTTAATTCCCTCAGGTATTTGAGTTAACAAGGTATAGGGATTCCATACCACTGGATGGATTGGAACTATAGCCTCACTAATGAGGCAGAGGTCCTGAACTAGTCTCCATTATCCATTGGGTTTTTGCACTCCTAATATTAGGGTGTTGCAGGGGCTATTACAAGGTTTGAGGAGGCCTTGCATCTTTAGGCTATCAATAATGGCTGCTAGCCCTTTCCTAGCCTCTGGCCTTAGGGGACATAGTTCTGGTTAGGAAAAGAAGTGGGATCCTTAAGATAGATTTGGACTGGCCTAGCAGTTACAGCTTGACCTATTCTTCCTTGAATTACCCACGCTTCTGGATTAATGCTATCTTCCATCAGGGGGAGACAAAATATTTGTCCTGGGGCTATAATGATGCTGGCCCCTACATGAAATACAATATCTCTACCTAATAAAGGGGTGGGAGTTTCAGGCATGATGAGAAATGCATGTGTAAATAGTACGTTCTCCTACCTGCAGCTAAGGGGTTGAGAAAAATATTGAGTTAGAGTTTTTCCTGAGACACCCCTTTATGCTCATGCTATGGGAAGAGGGGAGCCCTGGATTAGAAAGGGAGAGAGAGACACTTGCCCCAGTATCCAGAAGGAGATCTACTTTCCTTTCTTAAATTTCCAGAATTGCCCAGGGCTCCTGTGCTGTAATGGCAGTCTGAGTCGCTGGAGCCGGGGGTTTGAGCCCCAGGACCATCTGTGAGACTAATTCTAAACCCAGTTACCTCCACCTCTGGGGGCAGGTCTGTCTCCAGTGGTCTCCACCACAGGCTGGACAGGGTCAAGGTGGCTTTGTCTTGCTTTCTGGGCATTCCTTCTTAAAATGCCCTGACTGACCACGTTGGAAACAGCTAGTGGATGCACCTTTGGGATTCTGGACTTTACAAGCTTGTAAAACTGCTACTAGACCCTCTGTTTTTCAGTTGTAGTTCCTCTCCTTTTCTCGGGCCTCCTCTCAATCCCTATTGTGAAAGAAGTGGCTACTCTCAGGAGGTTTTCTAGGGTGCTATCTGGTCCTATTGCTTGCTTCTGTAGCTTTCTTCCAATATCGGGAGCTGCCTGTGTAATAAACTTGTCCTTCAGGATGAGCTGCCCCTTGACTGAATTGGGGGTTAGAGAGAGGTGCTTTATTAGTGCCCCTCTTAACCTTTCCATAAAAGCTGTGGGATTCTCATTTGGTCTTTGGTCTATCACGGACAGTTTAGAGTAATTGAGAGATTTAGCCCTGGTCTTCTGTAGGCCTTCTAATATACACCTTAAAAAGTGCTTTCTTTTCCAATCATCTCCTGAGTTATTGGGATCCCAATTAGGGTTATCTACTGGAACTGCTTCCCTTCCTGGTGGGAATGAAGTTTCCACCTCTTCCTCATCTTCCTTTTCTCCTTGGTCTGCTATAGGAGACATGTTGCTCATCTCCGTATTTTTCTGCTACCTGCAGGACTGCCTGCTTTGCAGCTGCCGTGAGGGTTTGACTTAGCAGCAACATAACATCCCCCCATGTGAGAGCAAACACCTGAGTTACATTTTGGAAAATTTCGATATACCTATCAGGGTCTTCAGAAAATTGACCTAAGTCTCCCTTTATTTGCTTAAGGTCCTGCAATGAGAAGGGAACTTGAACCCTTATGGCACCATTCTCATCAGGCATTTCCTGGAGGAGGAAGAGTGAAGAGGGGAGAGTAGGACATACTGGAGATGCTGGAGCTGATGGTGGGATTGGAGGGGAACTGGAAGGGTTGAGACATTCAGTAGCTGTCTCTGATTGCTCCTCTGAAGCCTGTGTCAGCTCTGGGGAAACTACTCCCTGTGAACTTGCCTGCCATTACTGCTAAAAGAACTGAGTCGATTGTACAGAACTTGTAAAGGTCTGGGTTGTCTTGCAGAGCAAAGAAAGCCTGTACATAGGCGACCTCAGTCCATTTGCCCTCCTGTTCGCAGAGAAGTTCCAACTGTTGGATAATATTAAAATCGAGGCTCCCCCCGCAGGCCAGGTTTGCCTGTCCCCAAGAGGGTACGAAGGCCATGCCCTTGTGCAATAAAATGCGAGGAACCTTTTCTTCAAAGTTTCAGAGTTGAAATGTCCCAGTGCCTTAAAATACACTCTAGGGAAGTGCATGTTGAAGATAATCTGTTACCCATCTAGAAAGAGAAGTGAGAATAAAAGTGTCCTTTTAGTCTCCTTTCTTTCAGTATGTGATCCAGGATGGAGATGAAAACAGTAGAGCGCATCCCTCCAACTATTCTCTCTCTGTTGCTCCTGGATTCCCGGCACCCACTTAAATGTGCCACCCATAACTGCAGGCGTGACCCTCCAGGCCATGGCACCAGAGGAACTGAGTTTTGGGCCTTAGTCACGCTGTCCCCAAGCAATCAGTTCTCTGCCTTTTATTTCCCTTTGACCTCCTAGACTTGTGTGGCCTGTGTGCCTTCCAAAAAAATGGATTTCTAGGAAAACCACGTAATGGGGCAAGGCCCCTTTAAAGGAGGGGGCATGCTAGATTAAACTGTATATTCTGCTATTATAGCCCATGCTAAAGCATTTACCCTTGGAAGAATGGTTCCAATGAACTTCCAGACTTAAAATCCCCTTACTAATTAAGTACTGTCTTAATAGAAGACAAAATCAGTGCCTTAAAGGAATGTAGGAACCGAATGGCCATTTTCCTGCCAGTGGGACAATATCAAGACTAAAATTTGGCTCTAGAAGACATTTTACTTCTAACTACTAAAGGCAGAAACTTCCTGTTCCGGGAAGAGGTCTAGAGCCTGATTTACTTCCGTGAGGTGATGCTGTCTGCTTAGAAATGCTATGTATTCGCCAGAGAAGTGGTAGCAAGTAGCCTCACCATGGGGGGAAGGGGAAAACTCTGTTACTAGACTGTAAAAATCCTTGCACATTTCACACAGAGAAAGGGTAAGAGGCCACGGATAGAGAAGGAAGAAGAGTGTTGCAACAGGACAGTTGAGTTTCTCTACCAACACCCAGGATGGGCTGTCAGAGGCTGTGTCCTGTCCAGAGGTCTTTGAATCACACCAGGGTGTGCCCTGGCCAGAAATTCTCAGTTGCCTCAGAACTTTTCTCAGTCTGGTGCCGTGGCAAGGTTCCCCGTGAAAAGAAGCTAGTTCAAACACGGCCAGCATTCCCAATACCCGTCGGTAATGGGAGGTTCTCCACCTTCCCCCAGAAAGTCTTATATCCGTGACTTGAGTACGGCAGCCAACGCTAAGCATATGTACTAGGCCAAATGACGCCCATTGATTTATCTGATTTATTTTAATATAGAGGCAAAGAGTGCCTTGGAATGACAGAACAGATTGTAAGCTTGCTCCCATACTTACCACTCCAAGGAAGGCTGTACCTCAGATTCCTGGCCAATGCACCAAAATGACAGGCACTGATTAGTGAAGAACACCAGGTTCTTCGTCTCGAATCAAATTAGAAAAACGACACGTACACAAGTGGAGTAATTTTAAGGAGCAGAGAGTTTAATAGGCAAGAAAGAAGGGGGAAGAAAAAAAGAAGAGGCTTCCCTGTACAGAGACAGAAGGAGGGGGGTTCCAAATCTGAGAGATGGGACCCCGCTTTCAGGTAATATCAGCCAGCTATGTTTGATGTTTGGAGGAGGCATTGTTTGATTTGCATAGGGCTCAGGGGATTGGTTTGACCAGGCATGTTATTCACATAGCCCATGAAAAAACTGGCCCTCCCACCCCAGTCTTTTAATATGCAAATGAAGGGCGCCATGATGTTCCACACATGGGGATATGTGGGGGCAGCCATGCTGCCAGGCACATGTTGGGGCAAGGGCAAGAGGACAAGGGTGGGAATTGCCATGTTGGGTGGATCCAATTTCTAAAGGCTGGCATTTGCATATTAAAGATTGCCAGCCTGGCTATGTTGGGTGGACCCAGTTTCCAACAGCTGGCATTTTGCTGGCCGGGTATAAGAGCCGGAGCTTTCATGCTAGACAAGAAATGCGAAAAATCTTCCAAGGACCCATTTTTTCCTCTCTGTTTGCCTAAAGTAGTTTCTTAGTAACTCCTACCTCAGTAGGAGATAATGTAATTATAAAATTGCAAGTTCAAATTTTTTTTCCTATCCTGATCTCATATATTAGACAGTGTACAGATAGCTCATTTGGTACACACCATATGGTTTCTGAGAAATGCTAAATTTCAGAACTAGCAAGAACTTTTGTGGTTAGTTAACATTTCTCGTTTCATGCAATTAATGGATCTAGTTGCACTGTAACTCCAGATTTGTTTTTCTTCCCCCCATACTATACTTCCTTGTTCAGGTGTATTTTCCTTATTCGGTGGTATTTTTTTTGTATTAATTCCTCAATTTTTTACCTGTTTTAATTTCAAGTATCTTTCCTTACATTTCTATTTTTATACTAGCGTTATTAACAAATAGAACCAATTTTTATCAAGCACTTAGTTTATGCAAAATACTGAGCTAAGTGCCATACATAGGTTTTTTCCTAATACTCTCAACAATCCTATGGTAGCACTATTAGTATCCCCATTTTAAAAGAGATTGAAATGAGTTAAAAAATTTAAATGACTTGTGCAGGGTCACATCGCTAATATGAAAACAGAAAATTATTAACTCTGCACTTTTACATTTAGGCTTAACCAGAAAATATACCTGAGGCTTTAAGATATAAGCTTTTGTATGATTCAAAACAAAAGGAAACTTTTGATATAACTGCTTCCAGGAGACAAAATACTCAACCAAAATAGCTTATCACAAATTTTAGTTTCTATCTAAATTTTTTAATAAAAAAGAAAAGGATTTTTTTTTTTTTTGGTTAGTGTAAGTAGTTTAAAGAACTATTTACTTATGCCATTGAAATTAAAGATACTTGTTAAAGAAAACTACATTTGTTAAAATTGGCTTACTCAAAATCGTAAACTGTGATTTTCAAATTGAATTGATTTTATCCACAGACCTTCTGAAAATTAACTCTATGCATTTCCTGATCTGGCTCCAATTAAATAAATACCTATATCTGCAAAGATCTTTTTAAAAATTACAGTCACAGAAATCACATTCTCCTTTAAAACCATACACATTCAAACACAGTCACTTTAGAAGATTAATTTAAAATACGATAAAGACATCCCATTACTGGGTATATACCCAAAGGATTATAAATTATGCTGCTATAAAGACACATGCACACGTATGTTTATTGCAGCACTATTCACAATAGCAAAGACTTGGAATCAACCCAAATGTCCATCAGTGACAGATTGGATTAAGAAAATGTGGCACATATACACCATGGAATACTATGCAGCCATCAAAAGGGATGAGTTTGCGTCCTTTGTAGGGACATGGATGCAGCTGGAAACCATCATTCTTAGCAAGCTATCACAGGAACAGAAAACCAAACACCGCATGTTCTCACTCATAGGTGGGAACTGAACAATGAGCTCACTTGGACTCAGGAAGGGGAACATCACACACAGGGGCCTATCATGGGGAGGGGGGAGGGGGGAGGGATTGCATTGGGAGTTATACCTGATGTAAATGATGAGTTGATGGGTGCAGCACACCAACATGGCACAAGTATACATATGTAACAAACCTGCACGTTATGCACATGTACCCTACAACTTAAAGTATAATAATAATAAATAAATTAAAAAAAAATACGATAAAGAATTTCAATTTTCTGTGACCCAAATAAATGGGAAAGTTGGGATTTGAGCCTAGCCAATCTGATCATAGAACCTATTAGCCTAAATGTTATGTAAGAAGGGCATAAAATGTGTCCTAATTTGCTAGTGGCAACGGTTACTTTGAAATGTTTTTCTTTTAGGCCAAAGTATTTATCTAATAGGAACTTCAATCTAGAATCACATATTATCATGGCAATGACTAATTGAAAAGTGATATACATTTAGGAGGACTCTGCAGTTTATAGTATATTTTTACTTACCTAATTTTTCAACCCAGTGTCCAGTTCTACTTTCCATGAGATGACCCTTAGTCAAACTTTTAAATAAGGTTTTTATATCAACAGAAACACAGCTAAGTGATGCACATATAATTGGGAAGTTTTTGACTGGTACTTCTAAAAATCAGGCAAATTTCCTTCTGCTTCTTTTGAGTATGGCATGGGGAGTCTTCATTTTTGTAGGTGCTGTATAAGACACTTGTATTTATTCCTCAAAAGCTGAGATAAAAGAGTAAATAGAATGCACAAAACTTTTCGATAAACAATTTACTTGGAACACCTTTATATAGTTAAAGGGCTGACACATTCATTTCTACTTTTTAAGAGGTTATTCTGCAGTAAACAGAAATCATTAAAAACCCAAATTGTCTTACTGTTCCATAGAAAACATATATGGTTGGTGTGTAAGAGGCAAATCAAGAGATTTAGTTGTTCCATCATATATTCTTTCAATGAGTCATTCATGGTCAGCCCTTGCTGTGAAGAATTGGGGGCTTCCTGGTAAAGCCTAAATTGTTTTCTAAAAAAATTAATATATTCTCTCTTTATTATCAAACTCAATGTCAAGGAAAATTCAGATTTTTATCCTTAAAGTAAGACCCATTCATTGTCTGAAATGCTCTGAACCTTTATTCAATGTTCATAGATAAATACCAGCGGGGGCTTTTTCACCATTTACAAATAACAGTGTCAGCAAAAGGTGAGGACATTATGGCAATTTTATTTTTATTATCTTACCTAAGGGAGGAAATTGTGCACTGAAGTTGAAATTTAAGTGGGACTTTCTTTTCCTTAGGAAGTTTAGAGAAATAAATGATCTCAAATCTCATTCTCTGTATGTTTGTGCATATATAATACAGGCACAGATTATATATATTTTGTAATTTATAGATTATATATCTATATATTATATATATATACAAGGCTATATATATGTGCATATATGAGTGTATATGCAAGGCTATAGAATAATTTTTGTTAGTACTAACGTTAGACTATCATGTCAAATAGGACACCGTGATTTTGATTTAACTTAATTACCAATATTCTAAATTATCAGTCCTATCTCCTCTTCTGTGAAGAAAAACGATGACCCATGCTTTGCATGTGCAGACACTTGCAGAGAGAGACAGAGAGGGAAAGAGAGAGACATGGGGAGAGAGAGAGAGGAGAGAAACAAGCAAGTAGAATGTATACCAAACTTGTAAAAGTGGTGGCACCGGAGAAAGAATGGGAATGGAGAGAAATGCTTATATTTTACTATGTACGTGTCTATTGTTGGAATCATTTACAAAAGCACGCACTATGTGTAACTAGTAAGTAAATGTGGTGACTATGAAGTGCTCTGAAGGAAAAGTACAGCTTTCTATGAGGGCATGCAATTAGCTTAGGTGAAACAGATACGTCTTCTCTGAGGAACTGGAAGAGTGGTTTTCGAAGTATGGTCCATAGACCAGTAGCATCACCATCATCTGGACACACTTTTAGAAATGCAAATTTTTATGCACCACCCAGGACCCACTGAATTAGAAACTCTGAATGAGTATGCCAGACATCTGTGTTTGAATAAGCCTGAAAGTGATTCCAATGCCTGCTTAAGTTGGAGAAGATAAAGCTGAGAAAAACTATGGTGAGTATTTTCCAGGTGAGCACATGAGAATCTCCGGGGACACCTCTCAGCACGATTCTCACATCCTCACAAGCTCTGTGCACCTCCTGATATCAGCCAGTTCCACATTTTTCATGCATTTCTCCAAATCCTTTCACCTGCCCTCTGAAACTCAATCATTCTTTACCTAAACTCTCTCTATATCTTCATTCTTTTTCACTAACTATTCTTTTTCTCTCTCCAGCAGAAACTTATTCTTTAAGACCTTACTTCCCCTAAATTCCTCTCAAGTGGAAGCTGTTCTTTCTCCCTTACTGTGTCAGTAGCTCTTGATACGGGATTAGTGTCCTTCTTTCTTCTTATTAGTACTTTAAACAGTTTTTCCCTTCTTCCCCACTAACAAACTTCAGCTTCACCAAAGCTCATGTTAACAGATTCCTTTCCCCTCCAATAACCCTTTCTACACAATCAACAGTCGTCCAGGTACTTCAGTCTCATTGTTTGAAGATTTTAGCATCTGGCTCACTCTATTTCCAACACTATTCCAGTCATAATTCTTGGTGATTTATTTATTCATTTTCAGGAGCAAATTATAATACTATTCCAATATTCCATAATTTGGCTCTTATTTCTTTGACTTCCTACCTTGATCTTACTTTTCACCCTGATTTAGCCACTCATTCTTATTAGCATATCTGAGATATTGTCATTCCTACAATACACTGTGTAATTTCAGTTCTAGGCCCATTGTTCTCTAAACATGGCCTCCTAAATTTCCAAGGCCTTGAAGTACATCCACTCCAGAAATTCCTCAATAACATTGATTCTTCTAATCCGTTGACTCCACCACCTTTTCCCTCTCCATCATGACTCTTATTTTCTCTTTGTCCAAATTAGAATCCATGCTCCATCACCATTATTATTCCCAAGTATAGACTGTTTTCTCCTTCGTTTGTCTCTATTTTCATCACACTCATCAGAAAAACCCAGTCCTTGCTAAATCTAATTTCTCCATACTTGGAACCAACCATGTGTGACTGAAGAAAAACACATAGCCATTCTAACTGTTGCTCTTTAAATTCATGAACACAGTGTTCAAATGGACACCACTGCTTCCAGGTGATTTTACAGCTTTTCCTAGTAAACCTACTCTCCCATTCTGTCAAGACAGTTACCTCACAATTCCTCTCGCTTTCAACGGCTAACATCAACTTTCTCCTAGTTTCTCATTCTCAGCTAAAAACACTGTATCTCATTTCACTGAGAAAGGAGGTGATCAGAGGAGAAATTCCATATGTTCTTATCACCATATTTGCAAACATAACATGCATGTACCACATATTCTGCTTTTCTGCTGTTAGAAAGGATGACAATTTCAGGCTTCTATTTATGGTCAACTCTTCCATTCATGTCCTGGATCCCATCCTCTCTGGTCAGCAAATGAGGCCCCGCCCTGCAATCACTCATGTATTCTTCTAGTCCTTCAAATGTTGTCTCTCTATTTGATCATTTGAGTCAACGTATATGCCATGGTCTCTTTCATCCTAAAAAAAACAAATCAGAATAAACATCTCTACAACTCCTGTTCCTTTTCCCTTTACATCATGGGGGAAAATGCCTTGAATGGGTTATCTATACTCATGGTCTCTATTTTCCCTGGGCAGAGCCCCTACAAGGAATTTAATTAATCATCTGTTTTTTTTTTTTTTTTCCAAATGCAAAATGTTTTAACTGCACTTGTTCATGAATACTTTATCTTTATACTTCATCGTCCCCATTATCATAGTACTCCTAGTGCCATGTGATGATGGAGGGACTATGGGCACTTTCAGGATCTGGCTATGGGGAATTGAGTTTGGGAAATATTTATTTTGATTTGGTGGGTTACGTAATTTTGTTGTTTGTAGTCATTTCTGTATGTATAGATTTTGCAAGCTCTTCAGGTGTAGGAATGGCCTCCAGGAATACTAGGACTATCCATTGTGCCAAGTATAGCATTGTCTCACAGAGATGAAGAACCAAAGGTTGTACTGTGATATGGGTGTGTTACACCATTTCATTTATGGAAAGTATGTGGGCTTTGAGAAGAAACAAGGTTTGGGCTGGGCGCGGTGGCTCACGCCTGTAATCCTAGCACTTTGGGACACCGAGGCGGGTAAATCACCTGAGGTAAGGAGTTTGAGACCAGCCTGACCAACATGGTGAAACCCCGTCTCTACTAAAAATACAAAACTTAGTAGGGCATGATGGTGAGCACCTGTAATCCCAGCTACTAGGGAAGCTGAGGCAGGAGAATCACTTGAACCCAGGAGGCGGAGACTGCAGTGAGTCAAGATCGCACCATTGCACTCCAACCTGGGTGACAGAGCGAGATTCCATCTGAAAAAAAAAAGGAAAGAAGTAACAAGGTTTGAAACACATGGAGCTAGAAAATAGTTTATGGAACATTTTTCCAAATTTTAGAGTTCATGAATAAAGAAAATTGGTAGAGATTTTTTAGCATTCAGATTTGGCAGTAATTCTCAAAATTTACATGGCATTACCAGTAAGAAGTTGTGAAGCTTAAAAAACTTTTTAAAATTATCAAACCATGCCAGAGGAAAGATTGAATTGTTTTACTATTTGTTTTTGTACAAATGATTTTACAAAATTGTTTTCTTGTGAGGAGTTGATCAAAAAATATGGAGTCAAAAGTAAATGGGGAATAAATTATTATAGAGCAAGGCCAGCCAGTTAGCCAGTTAACTGATAAAAATTATATTACTTTTATGAATTTTTTGATGTTTATAATACATATCAGCTTTTAAAAATATGCAATTTTGTTGTGTTTTTTTCATTCTTAATAACAATTCATGTTCTAACCGAATTTTGCCTTTATAATTTTTTATTCTTTTTATAAAGAAGGTGTCCAAAAGTGTATAAGATTTAAGCCCCACAAAACTGGATGTGCTCCTGGATATGGACCACTGATTATTTGATTGTATTGTTTACTGTCATTTTTCTTTATTATCTTTAGAGGAGCCAAGTCTCATTCTTTGGTTAAAAATAATTGGTGAGGACAGTCTTTTAGTTCTTTTAATTCCTCATTCTTTCTATCTATCTCTCTCTCTCTCTCTATATATATGTGTGTGTGTGTGTGTGTGTGTACGTATGTGTGTAGATACATATATAATATATACCTACATGCGTGTGTTGTAAGTGATATCTCTATATAACCATGTATATATATATATTTATATAGACTTCTCTGAATCACACAGTATCCGCAAGAAGTGATATCATTGTTCTTCAGTAGGTGAAAAAAAGGATGTCAGGTAGTTTATTATGTGTTGCAGACATCTCTGTTTCTGTGGAATACAGTATACACTGACATGTAATATTTAAAAATTTGAAGTTTTAATATTTTAATGTTTTGCAATTTTCGTAAATCGGATTACATAAAATAATTATGCATTATTTTATTATTAGAAATACATTCTTTGGAAAAATAATTTGTTCCTGGGATAGTATGCATCACGCAAGAGAAAAATGTAATAAACCTCATTAATAGTGTAATGAAAAGAAAGCTATATTAACCAAATGAGCCATAAAATAACGATGCAGTTTGATAAGGGTCAATTTCTGTAACTGGGATCAAAGGATACAGGGCGTGCTGTCTGACAGTGTGCTCTCCTGTTTAGGTATGGGCACGTACTGATCAGCTTCCATGCTCACACTAACTGCACTCCTCTCAAGTATTGGCTCTGATTCACAGATTCAGACTCTATGGAACACTATATGGAGATGAACTGTGGGGCCCAATGGGAAGTAGTTCTGTTGATCTATGAGCAATATCCTCCCTGGCCAGGTGGGGCCAAGCATCATTTCATACCTTCTGTTGTTAGTCTACAGGTGTAACCATCCTCAAGTTGGCCACCTCTGGATCATGTCTCAGTCACAGGAAGTGGTTCTCAGTCCTTAAGGGTTACAAGTGCTTTGGACACTGTTGAATTTCTCACATCTAACACAGTACCTGCACTGAAGATGTGATTAAAAAATAACCGTCATTTAATGGATCCTCTTTAATTGTGCTTTGTTTTTTCCATAGCACTTGTATTCTTGCATTACTGTATATTTATCTGCTTTATATGTTTATTTTCTGTATCCTTATACCAGCACAAATATTTCACAAAAGCAGAAATTTCTTCGTTTTTTGCATTCTTCACTGATATAATCTCAGTCCTCAATAAAGTGCTTAACTCATAGTAAACACCTAATAAACATTTGTCGAATTAATTAACCAATATAATTGTTTTTATTTCACTACCTTACATATTTATTTTTATCCAGGAAGTCAAACTGTAAGAGGGAGGAAAGAAGTTTCCATCAACCATTATAAAACAAAATCGACGTCAGTTATTCTTTATCTTTCTTCGGCACAGCTGCACCCAACTCTTGTTTTTTTTTTTTTTTTTCTTTAGATGGAGTCTCACTCTGTCGCCTGGACTGGAGTGCAGTGGCGTGATCTCCGATCACTGCAACCTCTGCCTCCTAGGTTCAAGTGATTTCTCCTGCGTCAGCCTCCCAAGTAGGTGGGAGTACATCCGCCCACCACTATGCCCAGCTAATTTTTTGTATCTTTAGTAGAGACAGGGTTTCACCATGTTGGCCAGGCTGGTCTTGAACTCCTGACGTCACGATTCACCCACCTCGGCCTCCCAAAGTGCTTGGATTACAGGTGCGAGCCACTGTGCCTGGCCTAGCTGCACCTAACTCTTAAACAGTTACCTACATTCCTCTTTTTACTTTCCTCAATAGTAGCTTTGTAAACTTTTCAAGTTCCTCCACAATGAAACAGCCATGTCTTGAATGATGTTCTGCAAAATTTTTCTTGTAGGGAAATTGTTTCACATTTACACTAAATGAGAAACTCAGCGCCATAAATACCATAATTGATTGTGTCATCCATCTTCTGGATCTCATGCTCCTTTTTTTTTTTTTTTTTTTTAATGTTTTTGTTTAGTTTAAGGAGAAACAATCCAGACAGAGAAATTCTAGGCTGTTTGCCTGTTCATTTTAGATGTCAAGTACAGTATCCTGATGGGTAGGCTAGGAATGAGGCATCTTGGATATAAATGGCCCGAGGAAGCTATAGAGAAGGACAACTTTAGAAAAGTAAAATCCGTTTGTAGGCATATTCATTGCCTAAGAAGTGAGTAGACATCTATAAAGTGAATCTTAGAGCACACAAGTAAGTGTGTCTCTAACATTTTAATATCTCCAGGAAAGCTGATCTTACCACCTTACACAGTAAACCTCCTCAGGTACCTAATATGCACAAATTAATTCATTGAAGATTTAGTTTCACAACTTAGAAGTAAACTGAGGCAAGGCGTGGTGGCTCATACCTATAATCCCAGCACTTTGGGAGGCTGAGGAGGGATGATCACCTGAGGTCAGGGGTTCAAGACCAGCCTGGCCAACATAGTGAAACCCCGTCTCTACTAAAAATATAAAAACTAGCTTGGTGTGGTGCAGTTGCCTGTAATCCCAGCTACTTGGGAGGCTGAAGCAGGAGAATCACGTGCACCCAGGAGGTGGAGGCTTCAGGGAGCCGTGATCGCACCATTGCACAACATCCTGGGCGACAAGAGTGAAACGCTGTCTCAAAAAAAAAAAAAAAAAAAGTTAACTGAATTACACAATGTTGAAATTCTTAAGACTTGAGCGCTTGGCCTTTGCACTTTGGAGGCACTGAGTATTAGAGATGGCTTTGCGGGGTTTCATTTTTATGGATTTGTATACCAATGTGAGCATCACTACCAATAAAGTAGCATATGCCACTGGTTAGGGTGACAGAGTATGGATAAGTAGAAAGGGTTTCATTTAGCAATTGCTGTCATCAGTGTTGCATCCGTAGCCCAACTCCCCCTCCCTGTCAGTGCCAATGCTACCCCTGTCCCTGCAGCCAGCAGAGGGAGATTTGTAATGCTGAGCACCTCTTACTTTGGTGGGAGCTGTTCTGGCTCTTTGCGCATAATCCAAGTATATGCCGTCTATGCTAACCTCCAGGGAAGACCTTCTTACAATTAACCAAGGGTGTATTTTTTCCCTCCTCTCCTCTTCCTGCCTGTGATTAAGGCACTCAAGTCTGAAGTTTTTACTATGCATTTGAGGCATTGCAAAATTTGTCCAGCGGTTCACTGCAGCAAAATCATCTGGGGCCCTTGGGAACAGAGATTGCCAGGCACAGTTATAGATCTATTTGGGGCCGGATCTCTGGGAATGGGGCAGGGAAGAAGAATTTCTTTTTTGCGACCTCCCAGATATTCGATATATTTTCATCGGCACCAAAACCCTAAGATATAACTGGGGAAAAAAAGAATTTGACTTAAGGAGAAGCAATGGGCTTCAGATGCTACATTTCTTTCTGTTTCTGTTTGTTTGTTTGTTTGTTTTTATTCAGACAAACATGAAAAGCTATGCTGCAATCTCTGATACTTGCATTATTTCACTTTTAGTACATACAAAGAAGTAATTTCCTCTGTGAGTCTGTTTACAATGATGGGCTGTCCAGTAGTTTCTATAGAAATCTTCAGTTTTAAAAAATCCCTTTAAGGTAGGGTGCAGTGGCACATGCCTGTGATTCCAGAACTTTGAGAGGTCAAGGTGGGCGTATCACCTGAGATCAGGAGATCAGGACTAGCCTGGCCAACATGATGAAACCCTGACTGCTAAAAATAGAAAAAATTAGCCGGGCATGGTGGCAGGCATCTGTAATCCCAGCAACTTGGGAGGCTGAGACAGGATAAGCACTTGACCTGGGAGGCAGAGGTTGCAGTGAGCTGAGATCGTGGCACTGCACTCCAGCCTGGGCGACAGAGCGAGATTTTCTCAAAAAAACAAAAAAAAAATCACTTTAACATTGTTATGTTTTTTATTTTTCTTTCTTAAGAACCCTTTGAGCTATCAAGATATTTGTGAAGATGTAAATTCAGTAGCTTATATTTGCCTTTTTCTTTTCATGTGTTCATGCTGAAAAATAAATCTCAGTATTTTTACTTGTGAATAATTCATACACAGTGACAAAAATGCAAAACGAAAAAGGTGTATTAATATTTCCAGAAGAAATAACCTCATAAGCTCCTGATTTGCAAGCCCTAATATCAGTCTTAAAATTTCTACAATGTCTGGATATTTATAGCTTTAACCACAATGGAAAGGATTATCTGTTTATGTAATAAATCTTTCAAATTCAGAATAAAATGTGATCCATGTTTTTCAATTATATTTGGCTGTTGAGTTCAATTTTGACTAGAAAAAGAGGGGTTGTTGCAGTTAGTAACTACCACCTGTTTTTGACATACGAATTAACCCGTTTATGCCTAGTGTTCCCTTATTGGAACACTAAGCTTGTGGGAATTATTTATATCCTGCTGCTCAAGGTCATTGCCAAAGTCTGATTGCAAAAATTCAAAAAATTGCAACCTCCAGCATAAATGGGTTAGTGGTGTTGAAATCAAAGATAGCTGCCTTTATTTCTTTTCAGTTAATCCACTTTTTCCTGACTGTTTTAGGCCTCAGTTCAGCACAGAATAGGTCTATTGGGAAATAAATATTAATTGTGCTAGGTCTGAGAGAAATTGTGAAGCAGGCAAAATTTAGCTCTGGTGTTGTCAGCAGCTGTTTTTAAATTGCTTTCTCTCCCATCTGGGAAGCCCTTACCTTTATGCCAGGCTTCAAGCACTACTTTCTTTACTGCCTTAATGATCTTTCATACAAAGGGGGCCAAGTGAGAGACAGAGAAGGAGGAAGGGGTAGAAAACGGGGAGAGAGGGAGACACGAACCTGGTATCATTCTTTTGTCTCTTTAATGAAATTTCATTCAACATGTTTTGACTTTCTTTTTTCCAAGGATTGCTTATATTGTACTTATGTTGAATGATGAAAAAACAAAAACAAAAAACAAAACAAAACAAAAAAGACTTAGCAGACATGCAACTCAGCACAAAGATAGGCCAGGAGTAAGATTTTGGTTGGGAGAGACTTTTCCTATAGTTATCTTTTGAAGATTTCTACCTGCATTTGTATCTCTGGTGTATTAACTGTCCAAATTTATAATTAAAAGAATATACCATAACTGTCCAGGTAGACTGGACATGGACTTAGAGGTTGTCTATTTTATTTTATTTATTTATTTTGAGATGTAGTTTCACTCTTGTTGTCCAGGCTGGAATGCAATGGAGTGATCTCGGCTCACTGCAACCTCCGCCTCCTGGGTTCAAGCGATTCTCCTGCCTCAGCCTCCCAAGTAGCTGGGACTATAGGCATGTGCCACCATGCCAGGCTAATTTTTGTATTTTTAGTAGAGATGGGGGTTTCACCATGTTGGCCAGGCTGGTCTCGAACTCCTGACCTCAGGTGATCTGGCTACCTCGGCCTCCCAAAGTGCAGGAATTACAGGTGTGAGCCACGGTGCCAGGCCTGAGATTGTCTACTGAAATGGTGGAAACGGCAGTGAGTCTGTCAGTTATCTTCCACCTGATTTCAGAAGCCAGCGTTTATGAGTTGATTGGATAGACATTCCCCATCACAATTCCATTAAAGAGTTTTAAAAGGCACATCCTAAAATGAAGATTTTGTGTCTCCTCCGGAAAAGCATTTATGTTCTGTATTAAAACGGGCTGATAGCCTAATGATTTTCTAAGCCTGATGTTTAAAGTGCAGTTTTCTCGCCTTATTCTCCTGGCAAAAGCAAGCGTGCTGACAGATCCTGTGGCTTGCAGGAGCACTGCTGGCTACTTGAATATGCAGTTGTCAGGAAGCTCAGCCACCCTCTTCTATTGGCAAGGCTGTACCTTAATCATGCAGATTTAAATAAAGAGTAAGCAAGAGAAAGCAGATAATTATCAAGACGGGTGGGCAGGGGCTTCTCCCTTTAGAAGCTGCATCCGCACAAATGCCCTGCACTCCTTGCCCAGGGCTCTCAGCCACAAATTCAGAAGAACTGGACACAAGTTTTCTTTATTTTTTTTTGACTTCAGTATTATAATTGGCTACATCATTATTATATAACCAGAAGCACTATATTCTCTTGGGCATTGTTAATCATTTTAAGTGTATTTCTTCCACATCATCAGGGAGATACGGTCAATTTCACAATAGGTATGTTTAACACTGCATACATTAGATGTTAGGTGAATATTATTTAAAAAAAATTTTTTTGAGGTGTAGTTTCACTCTTGTTGCCCAGGTTGGAGTGCAATGGTGTGATCTCGGCTCACTGCAACCTCCGCCTTCCAGGTTCAAGCAATTCTCCTGCCTCAGCCTCCTGAGTAGCTGGGATTACAGGAACGTGCCCCCACACCCGGCTAATTTTTTGTATTTTTAGTAGAGATGGGGTTTTGCCATGTTAACTAGGCTGGTCTTGAACTCCTGACCTCAGGTGATCCACCTGTCTCGGCCTCCCAAAGTGCTGGGATTACAGGTGTGAGCCACTGCGCCCAGCCCTAGGTGAATATAATTTTTAATTCGTCATCTTCTGTATTCCCATTTCTAGCCTTATGGATTTATGTAACAGCTCAAAGACAAAGCATCCACTTAACATCAGCAATAGGTAAGGATATTGAGGAAATTCATCATGTAGAGTTCTATTCAGTTTTCTTACAAACCAAGGTAATTACTAAGATGATTATAATCACTGACTATAGGTCAATTTTGAATAAAATATTTATTTGATTTGAAGCATAATAATTATTCCAACAGTATATAAACTGGAAGGTATGAGTTTTTATTTAATAAAATTTTCATTAAAATATAGTAGTTCACTACTGTGTAGTTTTGAAACATATCACCTCTGTGATGTTTTCTCATCGACAAAACAAGATTAGGATAGGTGATCTCTACTTCCAATCGAATGCTCTTATTACATTCATGATTACAAACCAGGATCTGTGAATGTTTTTTCAACAAATATCAGCCATATTTGTGCCTTGCTTTTACAGAATCAAGTGGAATATTGACAAGCAATATGTAACCTTGGCTATAATTCTGTGAAGTAGGTATTTTATCCCCATATTGTCAAAGAAGAAACTGAAAGACTCTCCCCAAATTCCAGTTTGTGATTGGTTAAAAAGGGGCTTTTAAACCTGGTGTGTGTGTGTGTGTGTGTGTGTGTGTGTATTGAACTTTGAGACCACTTGCCTGTATGTGTCTTTTTATTGAGTGTTTATTATGGGATAATGTCTTGGACTGTGTGACAGACATGAAGAAATAAAATACATGGCTCTATTCTCAGAAAATTAGTATCCGGTGAAAGAGACAAGGCATGTAGAATGTTAAATAACACTGACAGTTGATAATGCCAGTGGTTTCAAAAGACTGTATGAGGACAAATGTCAACGGAATGGGAGAGACACTCAATGTCATGGGTTTCTGTGAGTGGAAGGAATAAACAGAGTGTTGCAGGGACTGAGAAAAAATAAGAGGAAAAAAGAAAAAAAGACTGGGTACAGGGTTCTAGGCTTCTCAAAGAGGAACAAAGAGGGGGTCAGTTTCTCACCAGCAGGGACTACATCTTTGTTTTTCTTTAGTATTTTTCCAATCTCGAGGTGTGATGCTGGGCTAAAGAAACTTGCTTGTTGACCATATTATTTCTTTTAAAGCAGAGAATGTATCTTTTTTTCAAGACTTAGAGGAAGACGCCAATACAGATTTCAAACATAAGGGGTTATGGAGGCACTGGTTCCGAACTGCAACGCGTGAGGACGATGGTGTCAGCTCTGTATGGAAGCGAGGGTCTGGGAGTGAGGGGCCAGGCAGTAAGTTCATCCGTATCACACACCCTTCCTTTTAAACTACATGTTTGGTGACTCCTCCCCTGCTCTCCTGAAGTAAACTTAATAGAAAGTCCACATCTTTCTATGTTTATATGTTCTTGTATCTAAGTCAGGTGTATAGCAACGCATACTTCAGAAGGCTAACATTCATTTGAAAGCCTCTTTATTGTTAAAATTAAAATATTTCACTGTATCCCATTGAATCGATTGAACTTCATATTTCTAAATAAGCATGAATATGGATCAGAGGAATTCAGTATCCATTCCTATTAGAAATTTCTAGGTGGTATAAAAAGAATAGGAAGAACATTGTATGTAAGACGCCAATGGCTGGTTACTGCAGTTGGCTAGAAAATAGTCACTGCCAGCCAAGGATGAGCTAATCCCTCGGTGGCCCTTAGCTATGATCCGTCCAATACCTCAAGTATCTTCCCAGAGAAGCCCCAGATAGCCTCTTGACAAAGGCATATTGTCGTTCTTAAAGGAAATCAAGTGACAAACTGTAGCTGCTTCAGTAAAATCCAAGTCAAATGTGAAGAAAGAAGATCCCTGTACATGAGGTATGACAGTCAGAATCGCTTCCTGCCTGGAGGGAAGGAGGAACTTTCCATGGCACAATTGATGGCTGAAATACTTCCCCAATATGTAACGTTGTTACCCATTTTTATGAATTACTTTGCCAACTCTTTACTACAATTAAGAAAATTGAAGCTGAACATTATTTGGAAAAATAATTACGTAAAAATATGAGGATCGGGTAATGGCAGGTTTGACAAGATGCTAAAGTGTATCAAAATTTTACGTTAATGAAAACACTTGGGAAGAAAAAAGAGAAGCAAACCAACAGAACTGAATAAATATTCCTGAAATGTTTATGAATATATGAAAATTTTATATATAACAACTTTGGCATTTTAAATAGTTGGTAAAAACATGGATTTAATCAATTAATTATATTGATATAATTGGCTAGCTATTTAAAAGAAAATAAGAAAAATTCTCACTGCATTTGACTCATTTAAAGAAATTTCATGTGGATCAAAATTCAAACACAAAAAAATATCCAATATGCATTGGAAGATTCAGAAGAAATGTTTTTCTTAAAATATTTGCCTGAATTAAACCCAACATGTATTATAAATAAATCAAATCTTTTTTACAAATATTTTCTTAAATACAAAATACACTAGAAGAAAAGATGAGAAAATGTGTTTTCAAATATTGGGTTGATTACATCACTAAAATGACAAGTCACACAAAAACATGTTTATAAGTTTGAATCTTGAAAAATAAAACATTCTAAATGTTCAAGACAAGTATTTAAAAGGTCAAACAACAAATTATAAATGTACAAAATAATTGCAACACATATGAAAAACAAAGGCCAAATTTTATAATATAAAAAGGTTCTGACAGGTAACTTTTTTTAAGTACAAAGTCTTTACAGACTTTATGTTTCAGGAAATTAGAATCCTACTCAGCATTGGTTTTACTCTGTTTAAAGTCATAATGAATTAAAACAAGTCTTAGAAAAATAGTCATGAGAAAAATAAAATGAGGCTCAGTTTAAATTACCAAAGGAATATGGGATATTTAATCATCACTTAAATAATTTAGATATACCCACTTTTTAATTTACTTATTTGTTGTCCTAGATGTTTCATTTCTTAGGTTGAATTATTGTATTTCAAAACAGAAGCTAATAAAACAGTAGAAGCTAATAAAACAGTATTACCACCAATTAAATTTTAAATGGACTAATGTTGCATGGGTAAGTTTATCAAAGCACTTTAACATATATGGACATTTTTCCATGTATAAGAATCAAAAATGAATATGAAAACGTATGTTGAAATGTAAAGCCAAATATTTGCAAGATGCTCAAATGTTATCAATCCATTTATTTGTACATTCAATAAGTACTTATGATAGTCTTAGAATGTGCTGGGCATTATGCTACATGATAAACCTATGCAAAAATATGTTATCAGTGTACATAGGACTAGAAAATTGAGGTTTTCTGAGAGGGGATGGGATGCTAAAATACAACCGCTTCTTACTTGTGCTGAGCTGTGCCAGATGTTGCCTTAGACCCAGGCAACAGCGGGGATTGGGGCTGGGGTTTGGGGAGTTGATGGCTTTTAAAGAAGTCCAGGGATGTAGACGGGAAGAAACCAGAGGAAGGCGGAGCAGGGTTTCTTGGGGAGAGAATTGCCCAGTGCTTATTGACTTGGTTCTACCCCTGCCATTTTTAAGCCAGATGGATGGATTACAAGATCACTGAATTTTCTAATTAAGCAGGCTCTTAATCTTATTACCCCTCATTCTGCACAACTCAAAGAGTTTTATGTCTTTTTCCTACTCTCAGGGTCAGTATAAACTGCTCACCTGCCTGCAGACAGCATCTAGGAATTTCCTGCTTGCTGCAGATAATTTTTTTTTAACCCCTATAACCAGAAAGATTGATTCATAGCCATAACTAAGATCCTCTAGGTTTTCTATTTCTTGGTTTGCTTGTTTGGGTGATTTCAAGGCATTTGGGCTCTATTGATTTAACACTCTTCAAAAAAACTAAGAAAGCAGAGAGAATGTGTGAAAGAAGACAAAGGAATTATTGTGTGTCTTTCTTTTCACAGTTGTTATTTTATCACAATAGGTAGCACATATTTCTCAGCCATCCTGATCCCATCTCTGGTGTCTCAGTCTGGATGGTGATGGGTACCCAAACTCCTGAATTGAATCACAGTACTCAGAAAGCAGGAGAACTTGGAAGAGACAAAGCAAGAAGGTGAAAGTGTTGGTTATCATATCACTCTTTCTTCTTTCTCCTAACAAACCCAACACACTTTTTGTGAAGTCGCCATGAATCTACTTTTATCAAGTTCCTGTCAATGCAGTGTTAGCTGTTTGGGGACACAGTACTTACTATACAAATGTAAGTCCAAAGTTTTGAATGTTTCATGGATTTATTATTAATAGAATTAAGAATCATGAAAGCCTCAAATCAGGAAGATCATGGCAGACGGAAGGCAGGACTAGATTGCAGCTCCCACTCGGATGGACAGAGCGGTGTGTGGAGTCTCACATCATGAACTTTTGCTCCAGAACTACTGCAGGAATAAATCAGGAAAGCCAAGAGAAGCCACGGACCCTCTGAAGGAAGTGGATTGCTCTTGCAGGACCCAGGAGACACCCCAAACACTGTGAGCCCAAACCGTGGAAGCGGAAAGGGGGATCATCCACCCCCAAACACACACCTTCACTGGGGCACCTGAAGGTCTAGATCACAGGAGAAGATTATGGCCTTACCTGGAACTGAGTCAGTTTAGACAGCTGAGGGAAATACAGGGGTAGAAGAAGCGGGGGGAAAAGCCCTGTGGGTTCTCTGGGTCTCCTAGGAAGCCATTTTTGCCTTGCCTCTCAAGGGCCCTTGCAGAGGGCTGCCAGAGGTACTGGGAAAAGGCCACAGGGTGAAGGAAACCTCCAGCTGAACTTTGTAACATTTGCAACTGAACAAGAAGTCTCTTGGCCAGAATTTAGGGGAGGGTGTGAATCCGCCGTGCAGACTCCCCAGGTGGGGAAGCACAAAGCCCTACTTGTTTTCACAGCTGGGAGGCTGGTAGCCTGAGGCAAATTCTCAGCCCTGCTTGCCCACTGCCTGAAAGCAGACTCAGTGCTGTTGGTTGGGAGCACGGTGGGAGCAAGCCTCTTTGTAACTTGCTTGTTGAGAAGTTTAATTTTATAAGTGAAAAGCAGAAAAACAATGGGTCTTCTGATCAAGGCCCAGCTTCCCATGCCACCTCCCTTATTGAACTATATGTATATGAATAACCTGTGTGGTAGAACCGTTCAAACACCAGGGCATTTCCTTCATCACCTACTTATTAGGTTTCATGCTTCCCAGATGACCAACTCAAACCAACGTATTGCAATTATATTAAATTGTATTGAAACTATTTTTTCCTCCTAGATCTTCAAATATGAAAAGCCACAACTTTACATAGTTTTCAGATATAAAAGTACATACACACATACAAAGAAATATACACACCACGTGACCAAAGACTGAGCACTGTGTGGGAAAGTTTTACTCCCAAGCTTAAAACCAGACTCCAGGCTCTAGGGATGAAGCTCAGGACAGGAGAAATGAAATAGATCTTTTAAAGCCAAAATGTCACAAACTGCTCATATTAGGAAAACAAAGCCGCTTGATACCGATGATGAGTGGGCCATCTTTGGGCTTGCAGTCAGAAGGGCACTGGCTGGCAGTAGATGCTCTACTGTGGTTATGTGGAGCCCACCTGGGGTCATGGTCATCTGAAGCCTCCACTGTGTGTATCTGTGCCATGTCCAATCCAGGTGGTGGGGCCAGGTCGGATTTGCATGGGTGTCAACAGGCTAGGTGTCCGGGTCAAGTTTATCAGGGCTGATCATGTGCCAGGCACTGCTCTAAGAGGTTTATATCTATATTTGTTGATTTAATATTGGAATAGATATGTTGATTCATCTTCATCTTATGGATGAGAAAATTGAGGCAGAAAAGGTCCAAATATTTGCCGAAGGTCCCAGTCTCGGTAAGCAGAGGGCCTGGATGTGAACCCAGCTGGCCTGGCTGTAGACTCTAAGCTCATTATTTACGTGCTGCTTACAAATAGGAACAATGAATTCGATTTTTGATATTCATATGGCTTATTTATTTTTTACTGTATAAGGAGGAAGAAAATGAAAAATGAAAAGACTTCTTTTATTAAAGAAGGAAAGAAAGCAATATTTCTTGATGCTTGGCTGGGAGATTTTTCTCTCTCTTTTCCCCGGCCCCATTGCACTCCACTTACCCTCTTCTTTTTCTTTGTCTTTCTTTTTTCTTAATTATGTTATCCAGGGAAAACCATGAGAGGTGATATCTTGAATTGATAAAGTTTCAGTGCCATACAGATCGACTCTCTGGTTATATTTTTAATTATTCTTACTGCAGAGATCCTTGTGAGCAGTTTAGTTCACTTCGCAGTGAAATGAATGAAGAAAACCCGCACAATTGCCTGATAGTGGACAGAGTAGCTTTGAGTGTATAGACACAGCAGAGACCTGGCGACAGATGGAAGTGCTTCAGGCGGCAGTTGCAATGCACATTCTTCTATCTGCACCTCCATCTGTCAGCACAAGTGTGTTACTATTTTGGGACTCAATTTATCCATTTGGAGAATAATTTTCAGGCTTGTTCTTAAGGTTAAAGTGAACTCTGTAACTCACTGAGACTTTTTCTTTCTAATCACTGTGATGCTTCTCCTTTTTATTAGAAATAAAATTATTGAGGTATAAGGAGATAATTATACATGGGAGATAGGATTGCTTGGATGGTATGATAAAATATTGAAATTGAATAATTATAAAAATACAAGTAATTATAAGGAAAACCAGGGATATCATGACTTCTGCAGGGAACACAACACTTAAAAAATATAGTCTGATAATAATCCATGGGGAGGAAAGATCAGGTTGAAAACAAAGGTGTCCACATTCACCACATCAAAAAGTAACTGTGAAGCTAATTCTTGAATTTAGAAGAAACATGGAAGAATTGAATTCTTAGCCAAGTGAAATTTTCCCCCTCATGGTTAAAGAGTCTAGAGGTTATATCAGCCATGGCCATACTTTGTTAAGAAGAGATGAACAAAATAAGATTTTGGCAGCACTCTAGTAGTCTATAAGAATAAAGATTCGCTTTTAGATTATATAGGAAAGGGAGCTCAAAGGACACTATATTACGTGCTCCACTCAAGGTAATAGCTAAGAAACGTTGCCTCATTTTTGCCTGAAGACGAACTCAGGTGTACTTCCTCTTTTGGATTATTAAAAAATAAGAAAATTGTCATTACACAAAGAAAGTAAATCTTGTATAATTAGATGTTGGACTAAGCCGGTAATAATGCTCTTAGACCAAGATGGCTTGACATTGGCAGAATGTAGATTTATGACTTTCAGCAATGGGCCTCTCCAAAAGAAAACGTTTCTACTTCCCATCCTCCAAGAATGCTGTATGCTTTCCTCGTCCTTCCTTGTGTTCCTCTCACCATAACTGCCTTGTCTTCTCTCTGCTGCAGAACTGTGAGAAGTAAATTTCTGTTTATAAGCTACCAAGGTTATGGTATTTTGTTATGGCAGCACGAATGATCTAAGACACAAACTAATTGCTAAAGGCAATATTAATACTTTTAGGAACTCTTGCCAGTGAGTTTCTAGCTTTCCCTTTTGCCATATGTACTAGATATGGGGTGCACATATTGAAGTATTGTGGAAAAATTCCCCCCTAAACCAAAGGTTTGCTCACTGAAACACACATTTCAGTGTGTATGTGGACAGACTGTGTCTCTTTAAGATCATTTAATAATGTATCAAATTTTAGTTCTATAAAAAGTACTTCAAAAATACGTATTTATTATGACCTACACCTCATGAATGACATACAGTGGCTCAAGTTCTGAATATTTATTCGAATACAAGAAGGACAAAACAAATTTTGACTTAGACCTTTAGGATTGCAATTGACTTTAGAGAACATTTATTTCTATCACACATAATTTGAGAATTTTCTATGATCCTGGGCAGATGAATGGCTAACTGCTCTCTGGATACTTCTTATAACAGCATGCTGACTTCTCCACAAGGCAAACAGTTACATTATTAGTTTACAGATATTTTACTTATATTTGCTGAAAGCTTCCTCCCACTGGTTTTATTTCTGTTCTTCCAAATTTCACAAAATAATACTAGTGTATGTTCCAGGATACTGACTATTGGAAATAGATATTATTCTAAATCCTCTCATCTTCAGCTGGGTCTTTCTAAACTGTAGCATGGTTTTTAGATGACCACACCATCTTGTTCATCTCTTTTGGTTGTTTTCTAATTTGTTAATATCCTTTCCATAGTATGGTGACTGAAACATGAAAAAATGTCCCAAGCACTGGATCATTCCATTATTCATGTTCTTCTCCCGAAATTCACTACCATAAGTCTTTCCCCCTTCCTGGCTATTTTTAATATTTTCTATTTGTATTAATTTTTAGCTATTAAACTATGATATATTACTTTTTTGTTTGGAATTTGCTGAGCTGCTTGAATTTGTATGTTGTTCTTATCAGATTTTGGAAATTTTCAGACATTGGTTCTTCAAATGTTGCTTTTACTCATCTCTCCTTTTTTTGGGAGGCTCCAGTTACACACATGTTGGGCCTTTTAATTGCTCTTATAATCGTACATTGGTGTGTGATACCCTTTTCAGGAAAAGGCAGACATTTTTGTGTCTGTAGGGAATGGTTGCTCATTGTTTACAACTAAGCGTCTCCCTACGTTTTGCCTTCAGTTAAAGGCAACTGCCTCTTTGACATTTACGTTTTCTTTCCAGCAACAAGTGCATCTAATATCTGGTTAATGTTGGAAGACAAAAGCCTAGTCCCTGCCTCAAGTATGGGCATCCCTGAAGAGACAACTCAGCTTCAGAGCACACTCTGGGACTGCCTGAAGCCTCTGTTGCTACCACATTACAGTTACTTACTCTTCAGTCCAATCTTACCTCTATTACCTTGTAGTTGTTTTTTTAAAAGAGCAGTGTTTGATAGACCACTCACATGCAAAGGTTACATGTTTCTTGTAATGGGTTCTCATATTTCTCTTATATTCTGTTCATTATTTTTGTTATTATTATTCTCACTGTTATTTAGTTGGGTTATTTTCTATTCACCTGTCTCAAGTTCAAAAATTGATATTTTCTGCTGTTCAGTTTTCTACTATAAACATTCAAAAAGTTCTTAATTTCAGATATTGTATGTTGCAATTCCGAAATGTCCACTTAATTCTTTTTTACAAAATCTGGTTCTATTTGAAAAATTTCACCTCTTTTCTTTATTTTTCTTCTTTTTGATTAGCATGTTGATTATAACTATTTTGAAGTCTTTGTTAATTCTGAATAATCTCTGAGTTTTAGTCTGTTGATTTTATCTCTTAATTATTGGTGCCATTTTATGCCTCTTTTGTGTCTAATTATTTTTATCTAAAAATAATTTTTATTGTGAGTGATATGTTATAGAGCACCTAGATTATATGAATCTATTCTAAAGGATTTTAAGTTTTGTTCTAAAAGTAAGTTAAATTACTAGCAATCCTGTTGGGGGCTTGGAGTTAAGCTTGTTATGTCTAATTTAGCTTTGTCCTTAGCCTTAAACCATGATTCTTACTCCAGGGCATGGCCTACTCCATTAGAGTCTCAATAGAAGCCCAAGATACTCACCAGGGTCTCTCCTTATAGCTATACCTGAATTCCAGTAAGTCTCCATCATGTGGAGATTTCGGAAATCTATGCTTATCTCTCGGGGCTCCTGGTAGCTCTTCTTTACTCAGTCTTTCAAAGTCTTTCCCTGTGCCTGTGAGATTGGGAGTCATCCAAGGAATTGAAGTAAATTATTTTGCACACACTCAGGTCTTTTCTGTGGGTCCTTCCTCTCTAACAACCTGCCCCTCATTTCCAGCTGCCCTGACAACCCAAACTTTAGTCTTTGTTTTCTCAACCCAGAGGGACTGATGTTTTCTTCCTTGTATCATAGTTCTGAAAAATGTCCTGAATGAGAAAGCAAGAATGAATGTAGCCTAACCTGATGTACATCATTTCTCTTGAGGATCTTAGTGTTGATTGCTGATCAATGACTTCAGTCATACACACACACACACACACCCACACACACACACAAACATATAGGTACTTGCAACTGGATGGCAGGTCAGATATCAGCTAATCTATTATGGTTAGAAAAAAAATACCTCTTATTACTGCTTTATTTTATCATTCCATTTAAATTTTCATTTGCGTAAGTCTGTGTATCTGTGTTCATGATATTGCTATAACGTTTTGTGCTAGATGTCTTAACTTTTTAAAAACTATGCAAACAAGGTGCAGTGGCTTGTACCACAATAAATAAAGATACTATGCTTTTTTATGCAGCCTAAGATTTCAGTTTTTAATATATCTATGACATGGTTTGAATCTGTGTCCCCATTCAAATCTCAGGTTGAATTGTAATCCCCAGTGTTGGAGGTCAGGCCTGGTGGGAGGTGATGGGATCATGGGAGCAGATACCTCATGAGTGATTTAGCGCCATCCCCTTGGTGCTAGTGAGAGAGTTCTCATGAGATTTGGTCATTTAAAAGTGGGTATCACCTCCCTGCACCTTGCTCCTATTCTAGCCATGTGATGTCTGTGTTTTCTCTTTGCCTTCTGCCATGATTGTAAGTTTCTTGAGGTCTCCCTAGAAGCTGAACAGATGCCAGCGTTATGCTTCCTGTATAGCCTTTGGAACTGTGAGCCAATTAAACTTCTTTTCTTTATAAATTATCCAGTCTCAGGTATTTATTTATAGCAATGAGATAATGGATTAATATATTCTACATCATGGTTTTTTTTCTCTTGGCTTTTACTGAGTTTTTAAGCAGCTTTTTCATATGAGGCGAACTTAACCAGGATCTCTCTTATCCAGTTCTTTATGATTCAATTTGAATCTGAGTGTAGGCCTCTCTATATACTACTGTTGAATTTCATCTCATTAATTTTGTATAAAGTACTCCTAGGGTATTACTTTCTCAATTTTATTAAAAAAATGCAACTTTTATTTTACATACAGGGGTAGATGTGCAGGTTTGTTACATAAGTATATTGCACCCAGGTAGTGAGCATAGTATCCAACAGGTACTTTTTCAACCCATAACCCTCTCTTTTCCTTCCCCTTTTAATAGTCCATAGTGTCTTAAATCTTAATCTGCAATGTGCTAAAAGAGAAGTTACTAGTAGTTAAATAAATACAGCCCTTAGTTTATATTCCAATCCCAAATATAGTTTGTCAGACCAACAAGTGATAAGTTTAATCAGTAACAGGAACTGAAATTTAGCTACCCTCCAAAAGCCATAAAATCATCATTAGCACTAAGATATGCCATTCACAATTTTAGCAAGTGCTATTTCTTGTCTGAGTGTAAGGTCAAATACCTGACTGACGTACTGAGGACTGACAGTAGAACAGGAGTGACATGATTAGCAACTTCAGACCATTAAAGTAATCTGATGACACAGATGAAATTAATACTGATAATTATTAGAGATATTAGAATGATTTGTGTTTATTGCCTCTTATAGCAGCATAATTCTGTTCCGTTAATGGAAGCATGTAAATGGTAACTTAAAAAATACAATTTAATGATGATGAATATTATTAGTATTAAAAAGTTATTAAATTTATAAATATTTATTTAATGTTTCATTTCTACAAAGCTCTTGGGAGTACTTCTATAAAAAGTATTTGATATTGAAAAGTAAAAGGATAAAAATCAATACAAAATAAGACTTGTTTTCTTATACGTATATTAGTTCAAATTGGAGAAATACATTGATGTTACTCTCCAGCTTTATGTTTTTTGGAAATATGTCTATTCTATATTAAATCACAAAAATGCTGTTAATATAGAAACAGCCTTAAAAATGTACAGTGAATAGACAAAATGGTGCACTGTATATGTGATTATTTTCTCCTAAATATGATAGAAAACATAATTTTAAAAATGTTATAATGAAAGTGGTAACCAAGAAAAATGATTTCATTTATTGCTTGCCACAATGCATTAAGGTAGGTATTTCCTAAATTTTTCAAAAAGGGAACTGTGTCTTGGGGCACACACAGCCAGAATTCAATCCAATTTGAAATGACTGCAAAAACCTTAATTTATACCCATAAAGTTCTACTTTTTTAGTGATGTATCTGCCTTCTCTAAGAAGGCAAGTCTGTTCTGTTCTCTGTTCATACAGGAATTTGCTCAATCCATGTAACAAATAATCAACCCAGGCAACAAACCCTCAATGCCTCTTATAGTCATTTCAGCCATTAGCTTCTTTCAGAGAACATTGCACAAGATCTAAACAAGGAGTTCTTACTGAAATAGCAATCAATAAACTGGTTTTAAAGAAAATTATAGTTTATTGACTGCTATAATTTATTGTCACATTGTCAAAATTCATACTAGAAAATCTCTCTCCTCACAAACGGGTTAAAAATGCATAAATCTTGCTTCCTGCATGAAATAAGCTCATTTGATAACAAGTACTATTTGTCACAGAATTTACTGAATTAAATCATTGCAGCTGATTTTATTCCAAAGGTGACTCCACAATACCTACTCTTCACATGTGCTTCAAGGATGTGACCTTCACATTCCCTATCAAAGGTGAAGTTTACTTCTCCATCCCCCTGGGCAGGCCCTATAATTCCTTTGACCAATAGAATTTGGTGAAATGACACTCTGAAGTTCTATATAGCCCTTAAAAAGACTGGCAGCATCAGCTTCCTGATACTTGAAACCCTTGCTTTCAGTACATCTCCCTGGGAACCCAGCAGCTGTGCTGTTGGAAACTCAGCTCACATAAAGAGACTGTAGACTGTGTCTAGGGACTTCAGTCAACAGCTCCAGCTAAGCTCCCAAGAGATATCCAGCAGAAGTTGAGAGCCATATGAGTGAGCCTTTCTGGACATCCAGCCTAGTCTAGCTTTCAGGGAACTGCAGTCCCAGATATCTGTCTCTGTAATGAATAATTACTGCGTTAAAGAAAGACCCAAATGAGAACCGCCCTGCTGATTCCAGTCAGCCTATGGGAACATGATCAATAATAATAAATGGTCATTTTAACGCACTAAGTTTTAAGATGGTTTATTATGTAACAATGAATAACCAGAATAGTCATAAAAACACTTTAGTTGTTTTCTATGTTTTTATTTTACCTTAAGCACCAAGAAGTATGTGAATAAACCCAAGTGCTTTGCCCAAGGGTACCTATATAACAATCCTGATTTTCAAAGCAGCAGCATGAAGTAGGTTACTAATCGCATCTTTACTTAGTACATGTGGACAATAGATACAGAGAAACAGTATCACTTGACAAAAGTCTCAGTACTAATTATACGCTAAACTTACACAAAGATTCATGTGACCTTTATATTCCTTCGGCTTTGTGACCTCAGGATAGATCCAAGATTTTCAGGTACCCAGAATCTGAGAAAGGACATTGTAAAGTTGATCTAGTCTCAATTACACTCTTGACTTAAGCCATTTTTCACGTACCACCCGAGTTTTTATCTGAATCATAGATATCAGTTATAATATTCCTTGCTTACTCATTTGTGACTTTTCTGGAAGCGTTGGGGTATCATGTGAACTTCATGTTTTCTTCCCAATACTGTTGATACTTTTAGATATGTTTTAATTATTCCCTTCTTTTGATCTTTTCTTTAGTTCCAACCCTTTTGTCGCTCACCTGACTTTATAGAATTTGGCTATTGTTGTGCATGTTGCCATATGGCTATCTAAGCCTCTCTAGAAATAGTGATTTTTACTTCTGACATTGCCTGAAATTTTTTTTTGTGCAATTATATTTAAAATGTACAGTAGTTTCACAGAATAATAATATTTGACGTCAAGTGACCATGTGTCCAGACATACTCATCATAATATGGATCCCGTCAAATCCACCAGATCATAAGGCTGTGAAGACCCACAGCAGTCTATCATAAGTCTAAAGTGGTACCATCAGGATCAGGCACGAGCAGGCCAGAGGGTACAAATAAGCAGCATGAGCAATGCACTCCCATGCCCTTTGCTATTATTGTACAATTTCTACTCTATCAGCTCAGAAATATAACTGTAACTGAGGATCCATTGTGACCTCTTGCTATCAAAGAAAAAAGGCCAAGCTTGATTAATGAATGGATATCCTTAGGGCTTGAGGTACAGCCTTAATTCAGAGTGTCCCTAAAACCTAACAGTGTGGGGAAACCCTCCCAATAGTCAGAATTTTGGATAACGTCCCTGGTCATACACATTGTGTGGAAATATAAGCTACCCAGGGTAAGAATACATATGCTGTCATAGGAAGTGGCAAAAATGAGAGATTAGGAATAAATTAATTTGGGGAAAATAAATTAGAACAGACTGAGGCACAAAGTTGAAGATCTTTGTATTGCATATTTTCACACACCAAATAATATCACCTGTGAAAGATGAGCAAAATGACCAAGCAGACAGGATCAACTGGTCACTTGATACAGTCCAGTTTCTTTTTTTTTTTTTTCTTTTCTTTTTTTTGACAGAGTCTTGCTCAGTGGTCCAGGCTGGAGTGCAGTGACATGATCTCGGCTCACTGCAACCTCTGTCTCCTGGGTTCAAGCAATCCTCCTGTCTCAGCCTCCCAAGTAGCTGGGACTACAGGCGCACACCAAGACACCTGGCTAATTTTTTTGTATTTTTAATAGAGACAGTATTTCACCACATTGGTCAGGCTGGTCTTGAAATCCTGACCTCAAGTGATCCACCTGCCTTGGCCTCCCAAAGTGCTGGGATTATTGGTTATCTTAATGCTGGCACAGTGGGTGCATAAACTGAGCAGCCGGGGTGTCAAGGACAGAGGTGACCATGAGCCTGATGGTTTGGGTTCCCACTCACCAAGGCTGACATAGCTACTTCTACTGCGGAGTGTTCAACATTCTCAAACAAAGACTACTCTGGGATTCCAGCTCTCAAGGAGACAAACAAGTCATCTAGTGGCAACTTCCATCCTGGAAGGAGCACTTACTCATCTTGATTAGAAACAACACATCTTCTGTCAATAATTATGGGTTTGCTGTTTATATACTCAAGACCTAAACCACTACCACTATCTGAGGACTCACTGTTTAACTTAGCAAGGATTGCATTTTACAGCAAAGGAGACATGACTGGGAACCTGATGATGGGGTTCACTAATTATATCACAATCTGCAGTCACCAGAGCCTGCCATCCTGATAGATCGATGGCACGGCCTTTTTAAGGCATAGCTGATGTTCCACATACAGATTATTCTCTGTGAATATGGGAAACCTCATTCCAGGATACACTATAAACACACCCTAAATTAACAATTATTTTATGGTGGTGTGTCTCCAGTACATAGATTATATAATCTGAGAATCAGGAGGTAGAAATAGGAGTGAGCCCAGGTACCACTTATCACTTTATTTCCTCTCGCCTCTCAATATACTCTTTATTATCCTGTCTTGTGACACTGGAGTTGGACCTTGCAACAATTTCTCCCTTGTCAGCTCGCAATGATGCTGAGCTTTGTCAGTGAAAGGCACTGGAGAGACGCTGCGGGAGGAAGGGGCTTTTCTTCGTGGTTCTATTGTGCTTTTCGCTTTTCTTGCTCCATGATGCTCAACTAGCATGTGGGACACCAAGTGGTGCCCATCCCAAAAGAGTTTCAGTAATACCCACACAGGTGGCTGCCAAGTGAATTCTCCTGTCTTCCAGTGAATTAAGCAGAATCAGTTCCCTAGAGGCAGTTTCCAGAAATCCCACCAGTGTCCAAGTACTCCAGAGCGCATGAGCTAATTGACAGATGGAAGTCTTACTGAAAACTTAGTTACAGGGATACTAAGGGGTTCTGCCTCAAAGGATGCAGTGTATGTTCTGAATTAGAGACCAGTATATGATGCTCTTTCTCACATAGTTAGAATTTACGAGTCCCAAAATTACCAAGGAATTGAAGTAGAAATAGCCACTCTTACTATCACATTTGAAACCTTAACTGGTGAAATTTTTGCTTCCTATGCCAGGTATATTTTGAGTTCTACTAATTTGAAGTCGTAATCTCTAACGAAAACTGCTATAAAGTAACAAAACAAGGATTCCATTGAATCATTTCATATTTGTTTCACCTGTTACTTTGTTCCCTTCCACATTCTTTCTGTGTCTTCTTTTGAATTAATTGAACGGTATTTATAATCCAATTTTATCCTCTCATTAGCTTACTAAATATATCTCACAGTTAAGTTACTTTAGTGCTTTCTTTGGGTTTATAATATACATCTCTAACTTACCACACACAATCTACCTTCAAGCTATGTGATACCACTTTACATATAATACAAAAACTTTATAAGAATCTGCTTCTTCTTTTCTGGTATTTGGGCTCTTGTTATTATTATACATTTTAACTATAAGTATGTTATAAACTTCAAAAACATTTCATTTCCTTTCAAAATTCACTTACCTTTTAAAGAGATTAGGTAATACAGTTTCTAATATGCTTGCTTCCTTTATGTAGACCAGTATTTCTGTTTAGTAACATTTTTCTTATTGCTAAAGACTTCCTTTAACATTTCTTATACTGCAGGTATGCTAATAATGAACTCTTTTAGTTTTTATTTGTCTCTGTAAGTGTTTGCCTTGGTATTTAAAAGATATTTTTGCATTTTAGGGTGGCAGTTCTCTTTTTCAGTGCCTTCAAGATGATGCTCCACTGGCTTCTAGCCCTCACTATTCCAGTCAAGAAGTCTGTTGTTATTCTTGCTTGTTTTTTTTGCACACAGTGTTTCTTTATTCCCCTAATTGTTTGTAATATTTGTTGCTTGCCTTAAGTTCAATGGTATAGTTTTCTCCAGGTTTCTTGTGCTTCATTGAACTTCTTGAGCCTAAAGCTTTATCATTTCCATCAAATTTGAAAACTGTTCAATCGGCCGGGCGCAGTGGCTCAAGCCTGTAATCCCAGCACTTTGGGAGGCCGAGGCGGGTGGATCACGAGGTCAAGAGATCGAGACTATCCTGGCTAACATGGTGAAACCCCGTCTCTACTAAAAATACAAAAAACTAGCCGGGCGTGGTGGCGGGCACCTGTAGTCTCAGCTACTTGGGAGGCTGAGGCGGGAGAATGGCGTGAACCCGGGAGGCGGAGCTTGCTGTGAGCCGAGATCACGCCACTGCACTCCAGCCTGGGAGACACAGCGAGACTCCGTCTCAAAAAAAAAAAAAAAAAAAAAAGAAAACTGTTCAATCTTTTTTAATTTTTTACCCCTCTCTTTCTTTGGAGATTAAAAATACAGTTTTAATAGACCATCTCATGTTGTCACACTACTCTCTATTCTATGCCATTTTTTGTTGGTCTTTTATCTCTCTCATTTCAAGTAGCTTCTCATACTGTTTTTTTCAAGTTCACTAATCTTTTCTTCTGCAATATCTTAGCTGCAGTTAATCCTATCCAATGTATTTTTCATGTAAGATATTATGGTTTTTATCTCTAGTTGAGTGGGCTTTTAAAAAATATTTTTCATGTCTTATTTTGGCATGCTAAATTTCTTCTATATTTTGGAGCTTATGAAACATAATTATATGCTTGTTTTATGCTTATCTGCAAATTATATCATATGTGTTATTCTTGAGTCAGGTTTTGCTGACTTATTTTTATTTACATTATGGCTCATATTTTCCTGCTTATTTTCCTGCTTGATCATTTTTTATTAGATACCAGACATGCAATTACCAAATTGGATACTGAATATTTTTATATACCTAACTGTACTTTTTAAGCTTAGCAGTCAGATGTAATTAAGTTACCTGAAAACAATTCAATCTTTTCTGGTCTTGCATTTAAATTCAGTAAGGCAGGACCAGAGCAGAATTTATTCTAGAGCTATTTCCCCCCATTACTCAGGTAAAAACCTTCTTGTTATTCTACTTTATGCCCTTTGAATTATGAGGTTTTTCAGTTTGCATTCTTTCATTTAGACGGTAGGAACACAATCTGTTTCTGGCCTTTGGTGCACCCTGAGTATTTATAATTCACTTGAATCCTTTTGTATATTTTTGCCCTCAATATTGGTAGTTTTTTTTTTTTGTTTTTTGTTTTTTTCTTTTATTTTCTACATGCGCTAATCATTACTCAGCTGAAAACTCAAGAGGGGCTACTCCGCAAATCTCAGGAGCTATCTGCATAAGTGTCTTTGTTGTTCCTACTCTCTACCCTACAAACTCTAGCAATCTTGACCTTCTCAAATCATTTTTAAGGTTCCTCTTAACAGTGAGATCAACAGTTCCTACCCAGGTCTCCTCCCACTCCAGCATTTTATTATGCAATTATGCTCCAGGCAGTAGAGTCTGGGGTGATCATAGAGCTCATTTCATTTCATTTTTCTTCTTGTGGGGATCTCATTCAGTACTTGTATTTCATATCTTGAACATTTCACTTCATATATTTTGTTGTTTTTGATCAGGTGGAAGAATAAATTTGGCCGCCACCATCTCATTTTGACAGGAAGAAGTCTCTAATCCCATTGAATTTGAAGATGAGACTATTACCTGGCCAACTGGGCTTCTTAAGTCACTGAGTTGTCAGCAGACAATAAAAAGGGTTACTCTACTGGCTGAAGTGTTTGATTCCAAGAACCAGGAGGAAATTGGGTTGCTGCTGCACAGTGGCGGCAAGAAGAACTATGTATAAAACCCAGGGGATTATCTTGGACCCTTATTGACACTAGCTTAATGGAAAATTATGACAAATGGAAACAATCAAGACTACTGAGGACTTAGAACCTTCAAGAAGGTAGTTTCAGACAACTCCAGCTAGTACAAACTCAAACCAGCTGAGATTCTGACTGAAAAACTATAGTTGGACCCAAATTTTCACATATCTCTAACTTCTCAAAGTCTTCTGCAGCTTACAATCGTTTGTAACATGTATTATATCTTTAAGCATTTCTTTGAACATTCCCTTCACCATATTCCTGTAATTAAAATGTGGCAATTCCTTAAGGACACTGTTTGGTGGACAGTTATTTTAAGAAATGTTTGTTTTCTCCTCATGACACAATTTCCAGAGATTCTGGAGATGCTGTAGATATGCTATTCATTCCATACTGCTATTTCTAATACCTTTTCTCATTCCTACATCAAAACAAATAAATAAATATATTAAAAATTTCAAAAGATAATTCTTTTGAAATAAATGGCATAATACGTTCTACTCTCACTTAGAGTAGTTGTCTATCAGTATCACAGTGTGTTCTTCTCATTCATTGAAGATTCAAGTACCTGGTCTCACTGTTCTTTATACTACTAATCTTGTACATTCATATAAATGAAGTATCCAACACATAGCCTAGATCCACTTTCAATCATATTTTTATACAGTCATATTTGACCTTTTATTATCATTCTAAAATATCTGTTTTGAGTATCTTACTTTCTTTACCATATCCAATCTTTCACTCACCCCATGACTTCTATTTGAACCATTCTTTGACCCATTGAGCCTCCAATCCACTGACTCCTTAACTTTTCTAACTGGCCGTAACTCCCCACACATCCACGCTTCATTTATTAAAAAAATTAAAAAAAAATTCTCAATTCCCTTGCCACTCTCTATCTTCATACTACACAAGTAGCAAAATCTTTACCCTGAATAAATTTGACTCTGACTATTTTGCTGGTGATACCCTCCAGCCTATAGAAGAAGAGGAGCCATTCACAGAAATGCAGAAGAAGCTTCAGGAAGATAGAAGAAAAACCTGGAGACTAGATTCCAAGAAAAGAACTTTCCATGATTTTGTATCTCTAATTGAACCTTTCAGTAACACTACTTCTGGAAAGTTTCTCCTAAAGAAAATGCTGCAAGTGATCAATTGTACCTAATTCTGAAAACTCAAGAACGATGAATCATGCGAATTAACCATTTGGTTAGTTCTTCCTCTGTAGTCAAGTTCTTTATGTTGCAACAATTATGAATTTTTGCCATGCCAACCTGAAGGATGGCTCTGCCCTGTCTAATGCCTTTCCTTTAATAATAGAGTCATCTTGGAAAGTATAAGTTCAATCTTCGACAGAGTGAATATAAGGGAGGGAGGGAGTCAAAGTAAGTGGAAGGGGTTCAGGTACTTGCAAGAGTGAGGTGCTAAAGAGGTCTTGGGGCCACGCATGGTGGCTCATGCATGTAATCCCAGAACTTTGGGAGGCCGAGGCGAGTGGATCATCTGAGGTCAGGAGTTCGCAACCAGCCTGGCCAAAATGGTGAAACCCCTCTCTACTAAAAATACAAAAATTAGCTGGGCTTGGTGGCAGGTGCCTGTAATCCCAGCTACTTAGGAGGCTGAAGCGGGAGAATGAATTGCTTGAACCCGGGAGCAGAGGTTGCAGTGAGCCGAGATTGTGCCATTGCACTCCGGCCTGGGCAACAAGAGCGAAACTCCATCTCTAAAAAAAAAAAAAAAAAAAAAAAAAAAAAAAAAAAAAAAAAAAGGTCCTGGGGGCTCTTTTAGGGGGATATCAGAAGTTAAAAGGGAGCAGATACAATAAATAGAGGGGTTGTAGTTAACACTAAGAAGGGTGAATGAAGTAATGATATGGTGTTGAGAAAAATCTTAGAATCTGCCTGCTTTAAATTAGCAGCAGTGCCGCCACACTGGAGAGTTATGTTGAACACTGAACTGTGGCTTAGGGATTTGGGGTTAATTTTGACTTATTGTTTTATTTAACAAAGTTGTGTTGAGAGTATCTAAAATAAAATTCATGTTACTCTCGTACCACTTTATGCTCAGAAAGAACTTAAGAGTTTCACTTTCATTTCCTTCATGTGTTTCTCCCATCAGAGTTATATAATTTAACCAGATGAAGTGGTGCTCTGAGCATTGAAATTAGCTGGTTGACTTTATTCCCCCTACCATATTAATCAACTCTCATGTGGCTGGTTAGCTCAGTAGATAAGAGCTAATGAATCCATGGTATATGGTTTAATGTTTCTGGGGATCTGTAGTGAATACCAGATCTCTTCTTTAGGGATAATACACCCATTTCCTCCACTGCCAACCACTGCGAACATCAGTTGCTGATCACATCTCTGTCCCTCACTGGACATAGCCTCAGCCACAAGGTCTACTTGACCAGGGCTATACACTCTTTCAAGGGTGGCTTGCTGCTAATGACTGACTGGTGCAAACATGCAAAAGTCTAACCACATTTTCTTAGTTTGAAACAACATGGAAAGGTTATCTCAGTTCTGGATTTCTCTAGCCATAGAATTGGCTAAAGCCTTCATTGCAGCAACAGTGCAGGTGAGCTTCCCCTTTTGCCCAGTCCTGCCTTCCTCCTTCCTTAGACATGTCATTTGAAGTCAACTAAAAGTAATACATGGGCACACAGTTCTTGTCTGAGTCTGTTTCCAGGAAACCCAGTCAAAGGCAAGAGACAGGAACTGACAATTTTTGCGCTGTTCATGGTCAGAAACTGCACGTATAAACACTTGGCTATGTGTATGAGAAAGCGGAGGAAGATGCAAATCAGTCTTCTCCCATGGATAGTTTCCTCCAAGGTCAGACAAGTCTTTCAGCACATTTCTCAGATGAGAAAAGAAATAACTTCTACTTGCATCAATACCGAGGACATTAACAATCAGGAATATTTTATTACCACACTGCATTTGTTTTCCCGCAAAGAAGAGTGGAAAAGCCATCTTAAATTGTTGGTGCAGCAAATGCAAATGCAGATTCCAACACCTACTGAAACAGTCTAACATAGAAACAGCAGAAAATAAATGACTATTTTAGATTTCAATCCATATGTTGGGCAAACTAAGAAAAAAGTTGTGAAGTAGTAAATTTAATGTGTAGTAGAGATAAAAGACTGAGAAACTGGAGAGGCTAAATTCAACAGTCCTTTGCTAGCTTTCCTAGGTCCTGTCTTTTACTGATATATTTGTTGTGTGGTTTTTCTTATTATTGCTCTCATGAAATTACTTCTATTTCCAAATTGTTACACAAAGGAATGTTCTTTTGGAGCAATGAAGGGCAGATTGTCTGGCATGAAGTCATTACTTTGTGGTTTTGAGGGTCACTCAGATAAGGTAAGGAATGCTATAAGCATCGTTGTACTGAAGAATTCCACCTTATCCGCAATCTTGTGGGTTTGTCTTCAGCAGATACATATTCATGATTCAGACCTATATGCAGTTTAACTAGGAGATCAAAACATTCTCCTGAGCCAGGGGACAAGATAAAATTTCAGGTCTAGTTTCTTACTGGCAGTCCAGTTCAAATTACCGAGCCATGTTAGCTATTTCACAAAAGTTATCTCATGTTTTCTTACAATAACCTATTCTCAGATAAGTGCTAAGAGCCTGATTGCACAGTTAATGAGTCTTGAGATTATGAAATGTAACTCAACAGAGGCATTCTAGTAAGTGTGGAACCAGAATTTGAACTCAGGTCCAGTGGACTCCAGAAGTAATTTTATGATCCATACTCACAAAATGTGAATTGATTTCCTCACCATTGAGTTCGTACTTTGTTTATGAGTAATTGAGAGGCCTTAAATTTTTGGAGTTGGACAGTAAAGCAATCATTGTGGTATTTAATGATGACTGTTATTCCCCAAATAGGTATTTGGCTGGGGACTGGGAAAAGATTGTGAAATTTATTGTAGCTGTTCACCTGAGAGGTTAAAAAGGCTCTGACTGCCATGGTACTGGCAATGGAGAAAACAGGATGGATGGGAAAGATATTTCAGAGTGACAATGGGACTCAACCAATTGCATAGTAAGACAGAGAACAGGGAGTTACGTTGATGGCATTGAGTCAAACAGAAATGGTGAATACAATGATTTTTAAATCTATTGTTCTTACATTTTGATTTTGAGATGCTTCGTTGACTTCCAGGTGGAAATCATTACTAACCAGTTGGAAATTCAGAGTGGGAGCAATAAGTCAGTCTCTATAAACAATACTAGACTCTTATTATTTATTATTTATTTATTTAGAGACAGGGTCTGGCTCTGTCACCCAGGCTGCAGTGCAGTGGCGTGATCTTGGTTCCCTGCAACCTCTGCCTCTAGGGCTCAAGCGATCCTCGCACCTCAACCTCCCAAGTAGCTGGGACTACAGGTGCATGCCACCACACCCAGCTAATTTTTGTAGTTTTGTAGAGACAGGATTTTGCTATGTTGCCCAGCCTGTTCTTGAACTCCTGAGCTCAAGCATATCTGCCCACCTCAGCCTCCCAAAGCACTGGGATTACAAGCGTTTGTCACTGCACTCGGTCAACTCTATTTATTTCTGTTAAAAGAATTAGCTTTAAAGTATAACAATTAATTGACACTTTGCTTGGTTAAATTTAATCACACAGGATATATAAAGTCTGTTAGTGATCTGGTAAACAATTGAACAATCATCTAGGCAATTGGATGGCATAGATTTGAATAATATAACAATGTCACCAGAAGTCTCCGAAGTCTCATGTGGAAAACTGGACTTGAGACTATTAGAGACAAAATGTTCATATTTTTCTGACAAAAGAGAGAGGTCTTAAATAAAATAAATACTTTAAAAATAAAAAATGTGATATTTATTGTTCTTAGCCTAGTTGTGAAAAACTATATTTTATATATGTATGTATAAAAAAAGTAGATTTCCCATATTGAACTTTACAATTCTGGATTTCCTTCCAAAGAATTGGAATATCTGGATATATTGGGAAAAAATGTTTTATGTAGCTGTGCCTGAGGAAAGGAGTTCTGGTTAGAGGGGCATGAACTCTGCATTTTACTATAGTCTGTATCTCTTCCTATCATTAAACCTCTCTGCCTCAATTAAAAAAAATTTTTTTTTGACTTACTAGTTCTTGTTCCCTTTAGGTATTCGCATTTAAGATTACAGACTTAGGATGAGGATAAAATGTTCTGGTTGATTAAATCTTATGAATCATGCTTATATGAAGATACATATGAATTATTAAAGATCTTGGCTAGTGGAAATACTTTGTTATATGAATACATTGGAGTGAAAAAAGACATACATACATACATTTGACAACTTGATAAATCTAATTACTGTAACTTAGGCCATAAAAAAATCAAGAAATATGTCTGTAATTGTAGTTAGTACGTCACTAACACACAGGAAAAGTGCAACTATTTTAACATTTACTGCCTAAATAATGAGAAGTAATAGCTTTCTCTGGCTTGGCAACAGTATGCTTGAGTTTAATTACAGGTTGTCCTTCCTGAATATTTAAAAAATCACAGCAGTTTGGCTGGGTGCAGTGGCTCACTCCCTTAGTCCCAGCACTTTGGGAGGTGGAGGTGGGTGGGTCACTTACACCCAGAAGTTCAAAACCATCCTGGAAAACATGGCAAAACCCAGTCTTTACCAAAATTCATAAAAAATACAAAAATACAAAAATTATTGGGCACGGTGGTGCATGCCTGTAGTCCCAGCTACTCGGGAGGCTGAGGTGGGAGAACTGCTTGAACTCAGGAGGCCGAGACTACAAGAAGCTGAGATCGTACCACTACACTCCAGCCTGGGTGACAGAGCCAGACTCTATCTCAAAAATACAAACAAGAGAACCAAAAAAAAAAAAAAAAAAAAAAAAACCAAAAAAAACCACACACACAGTAGTTTGCTCCCTGATGGCCAACCGTTAAATTCTAGGTATAGTTTGCCCAGCCTTAATTGCTTTGGGCCTAAATCTCCCTAGAAAGCAAGCTCCAGTCAGACGCTTGCTGTCCTCCATTTCCATTATGCTGAAGCTTAATTACTTCCAGAGAACTGTCACCAAGTGTTGCCTTCTATTAATAGCTCTAATGTTGGATCACCTTAACCTCTTCAAGCAGTGTTGGTTCCTCTGACCCGTTTGTCTTTATTTTTATTTTTATTTTTATTTTTATTTTTTTTTGAGACGGAGTCTCGCTCTGTCGCCCAGGCTGGAGTGCAGTGGCCGCATCTCAGCTCACTGCAAGCTCCGCCTCCCGGGTCTATGCCATTCTCCTGCCTCAGCCTCCCAAGTAGCTGGGACTACAGGCGCCCGCCACCTCACCCGGCTAGTTTTTTGTATTTTTTAGTAGAGACGGGGTTTCACCGTATTTAGCCAGGCTGGTCTCGATCTCCTGACCTTGTGATCCGCCCGTCTCGGCCTCCCAAAGTGCTGGGATTACAGGCTTGAGCCACCGCGCCCGGCCCCGTTTGTCTTTAAACTTCTCCACTCTGTGGGTTTCTTTCTTTCTTTTTTCTTGTTGAGATAGAGTTCACATACCATAAAATTCACCCTTTTAAAGTGTCCAATTCAGTGTTTTTTAGTATACTCACAAAGTTATACAACAATTACAATGAGCTAATTCCAGAACAGTTTCATCATCCCCACAATAATCTCCATGTCCATTAATAATCACAGACCATTCCCTTCTCCCCCGGTCCCTGGAAACCACTAATCTACTTTCTGTCTCCATGAATTTCCTATTCTGGACATTTCATATAAATGTAATCATGCAATGTATGGCCTTTCATGTATGGTTCCTTTCACTGAGTATAAAGTTTCAAGGTGCATCCATGCAATAACATGTATCTTCCCTTCCCCTTTTCCTTCTTTCCTTCTTTCCTTCCTTCCTCCCTTCCTCCCTTCCTCCCTTCCTTCCTTCCTTCTTTTTTTCTGTCTTCCTTTCTTTTCTTTCTTTCTTTTACTTTCTTTCTTTCAGATGGAGTTTTGCTCTTGTCACCCAGGCTGGAGTGCAATGATGATCTTGGCTCACTGGCTCACGGCAGCCTCTACCTCCTGGGTTGAAGTGATTCTCCTGCCTCAGCCTCCCAAGTAACTGGGATTACAATGTGCACCACCACGCCTGGCTAATTTTTGTATTTTTAGTAGCAACGGGATTTCACCATGTTGGCCAGGCTGGTCTCAAACTCCTGACCTCAAGGAATCCACTCACCTGGCCCTCCCAGAGTGCTGGGATTATAGGCATGAACCACTGCGCCCAGCCCATACTTCATTTCTTTTTTATTGCCAAGCAATATGATGTTGTATGAATATACCACATTTTGTTTATCTATTCATCTGTTGATAGATGGGTTGTTTCCATTTTTTTAGCTCGTGACAGCAATGCTGCTATGAACATATGTGTACAAGTTTTAAATCTCTTGGGTCTATACATAGAAATGGAATTGCTGGATCATGTGGGAAGTCTATACTTAGCTTTCTGAGGACCTGTCAAACTCTTTTTCAAAGTGACTGCACAATTTTACACTCTTACCAGGAATGTATGAAGGTTTCAATGTCTCCACATCTTCACTAACACTTATTACATGCCACTTTGATTAAAGCCAGTACCGTGGATATGAGGTGACATCTCATTGCAGTTTGATTTACACCTCCCTAGTGACTAATGATGTTGAGCATCTTTTCATGCGCTCACAGACCGTTCGTTTATCTTCTTTTGAAAAATATCTATAAGACTCCTTTGCCCACTTTTTAATTGGATCATTTGTCTTTTTATTATTGAGTTGTAAGTATTGTTTATGTATTTTAGATTCAAGTACTTTATGAGATATATTATTTGCAAATGTTACAAATGTCATCCATTTTGTTGGTTTTATTTTCTTTACAGTAGCCTCTGAAGCATAAAACTTTTAATTTTGATGAAGTACATTTTATCTGTTTGTTTTTTCCTCGGTCAATTGTGCTTTTAGTGTCATTTTAAGAAATCATTTTCTAATCTAAGATCACAAAGACTTATGCCTCTGTTTTGATTTCGGTTGTGGATCCATTTTGAGTTATTTTTTTCATATGATGTGAGAGAATTTCAACCTTTTTTTTGCATATGAATATTTCGTTGTCTTTACACTGTTTTTTGAAAAGACTACTCTTTCTGTATTTGAAAGGCTTGGTATCCTTGTAAAAAATCACTCAACCATAGATGTATCAGTTTATTTCTGGACTATCCATTCTATTCTTTTATCTATATGTCCATCCTGTGTAGTGCCACATTTTATTGTGTGTTCAGAGAATGTTAAAAAGTTTTTAACACTGCTAGTGAGATATTCTAGATTTCTATTTACAAAAGTCAACTAAAATAATTAGATTTTCATAAAAATTGATAAAGAAGTTGCATTGTAGAACATACTCCCTCTGAAAGACCTACACTGAGTTTAATGTTTTTATAGCACTATCATAACAAAAATTAGTATGGCCATAACAACAGATGGATAAATACTCTGTATTTAACCTCATGTCTTTGCTTAAAATATATAACCATTAAATACAATAAGCTAAGTAAGATGATAACACCAAATTGTTAGGATGGTGACATCAGTTCATTTGAAATGATAATGCTTGCTCAATGAGAGAGAAAATATCAACCTTCAGAAACAGTAGAAGTGCTGTTAATAAAATAAAATTGTCATAGCATTAATAATTCTGTACTGTCAGAAATAATTTGCATATATTTGGCATTTAAAATAGTTAAATAATGTGGCCTAATGTTTACAGATTAGTTTTATACTTCCAGTGTAAATACTGTGGCTGATTTTAAATTTGTGATATTTAGTTGAAGAGGGGGTAAGAATTGTACTAAATTTGTTAATTATAGTGGAATGATAAGAAATTTTGAACTTTACAGTTCATTTAATTTGTGATATTTATTTTTTTTTAATGTTGGGAATTTTTGCTTACATAGTTGGGCTTGAAGAAATTTAATTAAGTTATAAATAAAACTAATTATGGGAGTTTAGTTGGTTTAACTTGATAAATATTCAACAAGGAAGTTTCTTAAAGTAATTAGAAATTTACTAGATTTATAAGTAGAATACTGTTTGTACAGTATACTTTAAGCTCAAGGCAAATTAAGTTTCAGAACTTGTAACATAAATAAATTGAATGGTCATGTAAAATCTTAATTAACAATCTAATATACTTCTCTGTGTACAATAAAATGTCACATCTGGTCATACAAAACTTACTCAAATTGAAGTAGTTTATAATGCAAAATTGTACACACATTGAGAAAAAAATAAGTTGTAAAATTCTGCTATCCAACAGCTTTTATCACGGCCAAAGCAGACTTAGGATAAAGACTGAAAATATTATGTCCTTCAATTTTTATTATTAGCACAATAAATATACTGATTTCTATTATATATGAGATATTTGGAATGATCAGTATGTTTCTGCTGTTTTCAAATGTTTCAATTTCAATATTTTTTATTTCTAGAATAGAAATGTTTCTGTTTAATATTTTAAAATTAATTCACTCAAAAGCATTTGTTAAATACTTGATGGATGTGTGGATTGAAGACAAAAATAAAGCAGTCATCTTCAACATGATACTGAGTTTGACACAAAAGTAACAGGAAATTCTCTGGGTGCCGTCATCCCTTTTCAGTAACCACCATAATCCAACTATTACAGAGGGGTTGGTGTTTTTTTCAGGGGTAGAGCAGATTGTGACTTCAACCTGCTTCATCTATTAATACTATTCTGCACCATGCTCACCAGGGGAGAAGGATTGCTGAATACAGAAGGGCTTGCCATGCTTTGGGAAATTTAAGACACATTCAACTGAGCCTAAGCCAGAAATGATAATTTAAGTATTTAACAATTGGGCTGGCTTGTGTACTAAAGAATGGGTGCGGATCAAGCTTTGCTGCTAGAGCAGTCCTTGGGGGTTCCTCACTGAGCCAAACATTAACTCTTTGGTTGCTGGATTGTGGGGAGTTTCTGGAGATCTGGAGACACGGCTGGGGTAGCTAGCACTATCGTGCAGTGCTTGCAGGGTTAGGGGCAGATGTCCAACATTTGCCAACAGTTACAAAAGTTTTAAAATATGTTAACAAGCTTGATATTATTGTATTCTGGCTGAATATTAGCTATAGATTAAGCTACGTACAACTGCTATGTAGTTCTGCCTGTCTCCTACTTTTAACTATGAGCCACCGTCGTATTATAGCAAAGTGAAAAGGCATAAATCTTATTTAGGAAATAATACTTCTCATATTAATTAGCAAAGTGATGCCCTGACCTTAGAAATAACCATGCTGTGTTGCTTAGGAGTCTTAGGTTTCATTCCTCCTTTGATCTTGGGCATGTGATCCTTCCAGGTGAACCTCACAAGCTTTGCTTTTAATGGCTCCACCCCCATATATTCAGATGGAGATGCAAGTGTACATTAAACTCCTTATAATTCAGCATCTCATATCCATTGGGGGTAGAGCTGCAGAGGTATGTAATCAAGTGTAAGAAAGGTTGATATAAGGTTAGTGGGTAAAATGACTATCATCAATTACTATTGTTTCCTTTTGAATTTCTAAAATGTATACTGTAAAACTCACACTTTTGATGTAGAGTTTTAACAAAAGCATAGTCATGTAACCTCCATTATAATCAAAATACAGAATAGTTCTTTTCTGGGGGAGCTTTTTTTTTCTATTTTTTTTTTTTTTTATAAACAAAACTGTCCAGGTTTATTGGCCAACAGGCCTCCCTTCTTCTCCCTACCTGCTGCTGTGTGCCCTTCCACACTCAGGAGAGGACTTCTCTGGCCTTCTCAGCTGTAAGGGAGGAGGGGTTGGGGAAGAGAGCTGGCAGGCAGTAGTGGGTCTCCCCTGGGGCCTGTAAGTCCAGCCATGCCAGCCCTTCTCTCAGCAGGTGTTCCGGCCTTTGTCCCGCTCGCTGCTTGCTCCGTCTCCCATTTAAGACTGGCTTTGATCTCTCTGACAGTCAATAGCCATTTTTCCCTGCCAGCTGCAGCCCCATGGTGTGATCCACATTGAATTCAGCTGGAACAGACTGAATGAGGTAAGTGCCACTCACAGGGGTGATGCCGAAGCCAGTGCCAAGTGCCTTTAGTTTCTTGATGGCCCTGATCAGGTCCTCTTGACTGACTTCCTGGGCGAACTTGCCCCTTCTTTTTAACAACTGTTGATGTAGCTCCTCCAGAGTTATCGGACCTCCACTCCAATGCTCAGCACCAGCCACGCTTCGATAATGTGAACACCTAGTTCGTAATAAAAATCCCCCACACCCGGTATCTCAGATCAAAATCCTTTTCCAGAGGCCAAGGCTCCACCCCAAAGGTTGCACACATGTCCTGGAACTGCACATGGAACTCAGGATCCTTCCGTATCTCCTGCTTGTGCTTGCTGGCAAACTCCTGCAGGTTGGTCTTGAACATGCCCAACTGCTTTGACATCTGGGCTAGCTGGTCCTCAGCCAGGACCATCCCTCGTTCCTTATACTTGGCCTGGAAAATTTCTTTTTTCTTTTTTTGTTTTTTTTTGAGATGGAGTCTTGCTTTGTTGCCCAAGCTGGAGTGCAGTGACACTATCTTGGCTCACTGCAACTTCTGCCTCACAGGTTCAAGCAATTCTCCTGCCTCAGCCTCCCAAGTAGCTGGGACTACAGGCGTGTGCCACCACGCCTAGCTATTTTTTTGTATTTTTAATAGAGACGGGGTTTCATCATGTTGGACCATGCTGGTCTCGAACTCCTGACCTCAGGTGATCCACCCGCCTCGGCCTCCCAAAGTACTGGGATTACAGGCATGAGCCATTGGGCCCGGCTGGCCTTGGCAAATTTCTTTGTAGCGATGGTGCCAGCTCCCACCCCGCAATGGTGCATCCCTGCCCTGGGCCCGTGTCTCAGGCTCCTCTGCTACTGGCTCCCCGGAATAGTTCTTTCAAACAAAAAAATTGCCTTGGGCTATTTCTTCTTTGTCAAATGTTATACGCACTTCTTGCCCTTGGAAACCATTGATCTGTTCTTTATGGTAAGAATTTTCACTTTTCCAGGATGTCATATATATGGAATCACACAGTGTGTAACCTTTTAAGTCTGTCTTCTTTCACATCTCCATTGTCACGTGTATCAGCAGCTTGTTTGGTTTTATCGATGAGCAAAGGTGCATTGTATAAATGTATCATACTTTGTTTATCCATTTACCTCCTTAACTGACGAAAACATTTAGGTTGTTTCTAGTTTGCGGTGATTATAAATAATGCTGCTATAAACACTTGTGTTCAAGTTTTTGTATAAATATATTTTCATTTATTTAGTGTAAGTACCTAAGAATAAGATTACTGAAACATACATGTGTCCCTTTATAATAAGTTTGTTAAAGTATTTTCCAGAGTACCATTTTGCATTCCTATTAAAAATGTATGAGATTTCCAGTTGCTCCAGATTCTCATCTGCACTTGGTATTGGCATTTAAAAAAATGTTTACCATTCTGTTGGGCGTGTATTGGCATCCTTTTATAATTTTACTTTGTGTTTTCCTAAGGACTAATATAATTTAACATATTTTTATGTATTTAGTTATCATCCATAGGTACTCTGTGATGAAGTGTCTGTTAAAATATTTTACAAACTTTTGAGTTTTTTCCCTTGTTGTTTTAAGAGTTCTTTCCATATTCTAGATTGATATCCTTATTCAATATGTAATTTGAAAATATTTTTCCTAGCTTGTTTTCTCATTCTCTTAACAATGACATTCACAGATCCAATGTTTGTAAGTATGATAAAATCTAAAATCTTGATTCAGCTTTATATGTTTATCAAAAATTAATTGACTATATTTGTGTGGATGAATTATTGGACTTGCTATATGTTCCATTGATCAGTATGTCTATCCTTTTGTCACTCCCACACTTTCTTGATCATTATAACTTTGTAGTGAGTCCTAAAATTAGGTAGTGTGAGTAGAGCAAATTTGTTGTTTTTCAAAATTGTTTTGGCCATTCTAATTCCTTTGCCTTTTCATGTGAATTTTAGAATCAACAGGTTAAAATCTTGATTATTTTTGTGTAATTTTTAGTGCTTTATCAGGGATTACAATGCACATGTCTAACTTTTCACAGTCTACTTAGAGATCATATTTTATCACCTCAAGTAAGACGTAGCTATCTTACTTGACGTAGTGTGATAGAAACAGCTATCACACTACAGGTCCCTTCGTTCCTTCCTTTATGTTATACGTGTCATATGTGTCATATCTGTGAACATTGAAAACCATATTAAACAGTGATATATGATGTACTTTTTCCATTCAATAGTCATACACATTTTTTAAAATCTTGAAGAGAAAGCAGCCTATTACAATTATTTATATTTTTATCATTTTGATGGTTCTTTCTTCATTCTGAAGTTCCAAGTTTCCTTATTTTGTCAATGGTTCTCTGCGTACAAACTTTTTTTTTTTAGCATGTCTTTTAGAACAGGTGTACTGGTGACAAATTTGTGTGTGTTTATATATATATATATACACACACACACACACATATATATATACACATATATATATATATTTTTTTACCATTTTTGAATATCTTTATTTTGTTTTTATTCCTGAAGTATGTTTTCTGAAGTATGTTCCTGAAGTATGGATATAGAATTCTGGAAGGACAGAGTTGTTGTTTTCCCCAGCACTTTCAAAATATTGATTCACTGTCTCTGGCATCCATGATTATTTGTGAGAGATGTGTAGTTCTTTGAATCGTCATTGCTCTCTACATAATGCCATTTTTTTCTGTCTGCTTTTAAGATTTTTCTTAATATTTGATTTTCAATACTTCAATTATGATGTGTCTGGGTGTGGTTCTCTTTGAGTTTAATCTATTTGAGGTTGATTGAGCTTCTTTTATCTATGAGATTATCTTTCATACAATTAGTGGTGTTTTTAGCCATTATTAAATCAAACCATTTTTCCATACCAATCTCTATCATTTCTCCTTCCAGAATTCTAATGACAACATGAATAACCTTTTGATTATGTCCTACAAGTCTCTGAGGCTGTGTTTATAATATTCTCAATTTTTGTTTCAGAAGATATAATTCCTATTGATTTTTATCTTCAAGCCTGCCGACTCCTTCTTCTGTTATTTCCATTTTGAAATGGCTCTCTTTCAGTGAACCAAGATCGTGCCATTGCACCCCAGCCTGGGCGACAGAGCAAGACTCTGACTCAAAAAGAAAAAATGCTATTGTATTCTTTTCTGTTTCTTCTGTTTCTCTCCTGAGAGCTATCTATCCATTTGTTTCAAGAGTGTTCACTCTTAATTCATGGGCCATAAATATAATTCTAATTTCCAAGTCTTTTTTGAATAAGTCCAACATCTTGGTCAGTTTGGGTTTAGCATCTGCCTATTGACTGTCATTTCCCTTAACAGTTAATCCCTTGATATATTTTTATGATTATTCATATATCACATATTTTTATTATATCCTGGACATTTTGAATATTATGTAATAAAATTCTTCTGCCTTTGTAATTTTCTGGAGAATGTTGTTTCTTTTAGCATGCAATCAATTTGGCTGCATTCGGACTATGAGTACCAATCCACGTCTGTAGACTATTGTTTGAATGCCATTTTTGTTTATAAAATCCTTTGCTGTGCTGTTTTGAACTGCTCTGTTGTGTCTGCCTTTGGGGTTTCTCTGTGATCTAGGCAGTGGTCTGTACTATAGGTCAGTTCTCAAAGCTTCACTACGTTGTGTTAGATCAGCTCCACGCATGTGCCTCTTGTGGTTGAGCTCAGGACTCCATTCAAAGTATGTTTCTTTCTGGGCATGGCAGCTAACACTCGTAATCTCAACTACTCAGGGGCATGAGGCAGGAGGATCATCTGAGCCCAGGAGTTTAAGGCTGTAGTGATCTGTGATTGTGCCACTTCACTACACCCTGAGCCACAGAGCAAGACCCCATTTCTTAATTTTTTTTTTTAAAAGGGCAATTTTCTCCAGCTCCTCTTCTCTATGTGTTTCACTAATCTTTGGCTGCCAAGGGTCCCTTTCATCCACACACTTCCCAAAAAGCTGGAGTTTTAGCCTTTATGTATATACTTTCGTGACTAGATCTTGTATGGGGCAAAGTGGTGAAAGCACAGTGTGAGAAAATATAATGGTGAATTTCCCCATGCTTTTCAGATTACAAGAACATCTTTTCCCATTCTCCTGATCAGTGAGAACTTTTATCTCCTGCCTTCTTTCATTCTTCCTAAGTTCTGAATTTCATTCCATATCTGAACCTTACCTGTCCATGAGTTTCATGCTACCCCTGCGCCTCATCCTCATTCTATTTTAGGACCTAGCTCTATTAATGATTCTCACTCCTGTCCTGAAAAGACATTTCTGAGTTTTACTCCATTGTAAGACTCATCTCACTTCCTGTCCATTTGGTCCCTCATTTACCCTTGCCACAAGTTCTCATTGTAGGAAGAAAATTTGTTCTGCACATTAAGTTGTTACTCAAACAAAGCAATGTTTCTACATTTTTATTCACGTAACCAAAACCGAAAATTTTACTTTAAACTTCTATTAACTTAAGAATAAAGAGTTTGTTTACCTTTATTCATTAATTGGCTGTTTTTGACTGTTATCATTGCTGAATTTACAGCTGAAATGATCATACTGAAAGCAGGAACGGAAGAATTTTGTGATTATCTTTTTTTTTTTTTTACTTTTTTTCGACATATAAAAACAGGATACTAGGATTATATTTACTATAAAAATTTTCTTCATCTCTTTCCTTTCTTGCAGATAATGTGGCTCACTGAGTTTTTGCTCAAAATAAAATAGTTTCTTGGGCCTCTGTCAAGATGCTAAATTGGATTTTTCTTCACTGGTGTTTTATGAGATGTTAATTTTGCTCATTTCCAAAAAGAAGTGATTTTTCACAATAATTTATTCTTGGTCTCTAACTTCTTGGGACACAGACATAAGGATTAGGAAACGAGGTGAAAGGCGAGGTATAAATGTTCTCAACTGCATACTTTAGATAGCATAATCTGTAACTTGAAATCCTTGCTTACTTATTTGGATTAAGTTAACTTCTCAGGATACTGAACAAACATCAAAAGAAAGTTTATTTCTGATAAGTTGTAACAATTTTTTTCCTCCTAGGAACAGTAAATATAGGTTAAGATGTTAATTAGGGTCCCGGTAGGGTGGCTCACACCTGTCATTCCAGCACTTTGGGAGGCTGAGGCGGTAGGATCACCTGAGGTCAGAAGTTCAAGAACAGCCTGGTTAACACGGTGAAACCCCGTCTCTACTAAAAATACAAAAATTAGCCGGGCATGGTGGCAAGTGCCTGTAATCCCAGCTACTCGGGAGGATGAGGCAGGAAAATCACTTGAACCTGAAAGGAGGAGGTTGCAGTGAGCTGAGATCGCGCCATTGCACTCCAGCCTGGGCGACAGAGCAAGACTCTGTCTCAAAAATAAAATAAAATATGCTAATTAGCTTAATATAAATACTTGATTAGAGATATGACGTTTCAGAAACTGCTTTTTTATCTTTAGGCCAGGAGTCAAACTTTATAGAGAAAAACTTAGGAGGAACATTTCAATGTATATGAACAAACCTCTCTTTAAATTTAGAAAAAAGGCAGTAAGTTTATTGGTTTTAAAAATTTGTTTCTAGTAATACATAGTAATACATTGTATTTAGAAGATAAGCTGTCATTTTATCAGATTAATCATGACAATATACAGAGCTGAAAACATAAGCAATTGATTTCTTGGAATATAATGGTTGAGAAAATACTAAAAAAAATCATGATAATTTTGTTCAGTAAATGTAGCAAATTCAACATTCTAATTAAATGTGACATTTGGTAAGCAAATAATGAGTGAAATACTGTATAGGGATAAATTAATTGTAAATTTTGTGTTTTAATTAATTAAATGTTAAATTTCTTTTGTTTTATTTTTCCTATTTTCTTCAAAACGTTTTAAAATATAAGAAATAATATATAAAACATTAAAATACATTTGAAGTCTCCTTTGTTTCTTTTTCAACATCCATTTCCTCCCCCTTTCACCAGATGCCACTACTTTAATTGATTTGATATTAGTCATTCCAACACATTTTTAAAAAGCTATTACATAAAATATTGATTTCTTTTAAAACCTTTACAAATGGTGTTTGTGAAAACGTACCATAGTACATACAGCTTTTCTCACTCCATACTTTATTTTCCAGTGTCCATATCAGTTGCATTTCCATATATATCAAGTTTGTTCATTTTTCTCTATGTAAGATCCCGTTGTGTAAATATGTCATATTTTACTTATTCATTGTCTCAAATATGTTTAGGTTATTTCCAATGTTTTAGTATTGCAACAATGAGACAGTGAATATACTTTGGCATACTTTATTCAAACTTTTTCTTCTGTAAAAGTCCAGATAAGAAATATTTTCAGCTCTGCGAGCCAAGAGGACACCTATTCTATCTTTATAATGAGACAGCACTCACCGACGATATATGCCATGGTTGTGTTTGTAGTCAGTAGCCATGGGTTTATGTAATTCCTTACATTTATTTTACAGGTTATCTTTCAACTTATTTTCAATTTTTACTCCAAAATCAATGAATTATCTTATATAACCAGCAAAAAAGGTATTACATGTTTGCCATTTAAATATTTGAGTTTAAAATCTAATTGTGAACACATTCCACAGGACACTGTATTAGGTGGTTATAGGCTTTATCCACAGACTATAATTCATGTGCCTTATATTATGCATAACTTAAAGGGTTTTCAAGGAGAAACTGAAAATAAATTAACTTTAATAAAAATTGAATTTGTTCTCAACTAGAAAGGAGACGGTTTCTAAATGAGCCAATAGTTTGGTTCATTTAGAAAACATAGTTCTGAAGATACAGGCATGAGCAATACTATTTCCTTTGTCAAGAGTGAGACAATTATACTAATGTTACTGCAAAGGAGTTCAGATTTTATGTATTTCTGTTAGCTGTCATGTTTCCATAGAAACAGTGACTGAGAAAATCAGTGTTAATTTCTGCTCCTTCACCTTGTCATTCTTCACACAATGTACATCTCTGTATGTAAAATATGTGTTTATACACATACAGAAGAATATGTATGAAAATAACATTACTTTTTATTATTTTTAACAAACACACTGAAACTCAAATTCTTTACAGAGATGTGAGTTGGGAAAGCAGAGACTACAATCCTCAGAGCAGAATAAGGTCATCTTTATTTAAGTTTATGTCATCCATTCTCTTTTCATTAAATTAATAAAAATAGACACATCCCGCATAAGATTCTAGATAATACTTTTGTATTGAATTGCATGTAAAAATCATATGAAGTTTTGCTTTATTTAATGAAAAGTCTATTTCATGAATAAGCCAGTATTAGATTGTTTAATAGTGATGATTTTATAATTTATTGCTGTTCAGTGTTATTACTTGAATAGATAGTGCATAATTTAAAAATCTTTGCTATTAAAATATTTCTAGGTCAAAATTTGTCATACTTAAAGACACTTGACATTTTAAACCTGGAGACTCCTAAAATAATATGATGAATATTGTCAGTTCATGCATAGAAAGGTTTGTTTCTTCAATATGGCACTAATGCAAAAGCAGTATCATACTTCTCTGGATATTTTTCAAATGCTGGATTGTGATGGGAAATTATTATCTTACTATTTTCTACCAATTTTATTAAATGTGTAATTTAATATAAGGAAGTCAACTTTCTCTGTGGAAAAATGCATTCAACAACATTGTTGTGGAATATGAAAGAGTAGTAGCAATAATTTGTTTGAGCTTATGTAAAATGTTAAGCTGGAAGGCATGTTAGGGACTCTAAGTTCGTTTTCGTAAGTACTCAAGTTTAGGATAGGTGAGCAATGCAAATGAGAGTTCTTTCCAGTAGATGCAGGGTTTTGATAATATATTTTAAATCATTTACAGGACTATTTACATTCTCATATCGCTAGAGTTGCTGGTTATTTTCAATTGACTTAATTAATGGTAGTGATATGATTAATTGTTACTACTTGCAGGGCACTATGTGCCAGCACCATGCTTCACACTTCGCATTTGCTACTTCATTAGAATTGTTAATTCTAGGAGACAAGTGCTGTTATTTCTCTGATTCCACAGATGCTCAAGAAATCAAACCCAGGCAGTCTCAGCCCAAAGCTTGTCTCTTAACCATTGTCGACACCACCTGTTGATACAAATCGCTTTGTTAATTCATCTTAATTTTCTTCATTTAGGCAAATTGATTATCTCTGGTTTAATCAATTCAGCCTGTAGAAAGAATCAAGTTCCTTAAACCACCTCAGTTGAGCCCTGTACCCATTATTACTTATTTTGTGAATATTATTCCACACCTATTTATTAAATTACTAACTTTAATTAATGTGAGAAAAATCATCATGAATATTTATTTTGTGGAGGGAAATACTCATTCAAATAATTTTTTAGTATTTTAAAATAGTTTCTTTTTTGATTCTGCTTTATGTGTTGTCTACAAGTGAATGGCTTAAATTTGCAATGGAAACTAATAGGTCATCTTAACATCTTTCAGTAAAATCTTAGTATTTTCTTCAAAGCCCCTTGTTATGTCTTTGGTTAGAATTTTTTTTTTTTTTTTTTTTTTTTTTTTTTTTTTTTTACCTAGGTGATTTTTTCAAAACTATTTACATTTCATGTTTAAAAATTACATTTTACTTTTGGGTATTGATGTTTAATACAGCATGTGTGCAAAGCTCCCTCTTGCTTTCTGTGTACACTATATGACTGCATGGTTACAGAAATAAGAGCTCACACTAATACCTCCAACTCCAACACAACTCCACTTTCACTCTTGTTGCTCAGGCTGGAGTGCAATGGTGCGATCTCGGCTCACTGCAACCTCCGCCTCCTAAGTTCAGGCGATTCCCCTGCCTCAGCCTCCCGAGTAGCTGGGATTACAGGTGCCCACCACCATACCTGGCTAATTTTTGTGTTTTTAGTAGAGACAAGGTTTCTCCATATTGATCAGGCTGGTCTGAAACTCCTGACCTCAGGTGATCCCCCTGCCTCAGCCTCTCAAACTGCTGGGATTACAGGCATGAGCCACCACGCTGGGCTGTGGTAGATTCTTACATTCCATTTTGACTTATTTCAATTTTTTTCAAACCAGCTTTTATTATCCATAGTACACTTATTTACGTTTTTCAGCCCTACTACAATGTAAAGAAGTTTCAGCATTGCTAACTCATATCTTACTACAAATTTACTAACTAGAATACAGTGTGGACTTTTATTTTTATCTTTAACATTCCGATATGTAGTCAAACATTATTTTTCAGTTACTTAGGTCAGCTCCTTACTTCTCTACAAATACAATGTTGTCATATCACTTATTTTTAGTACAGTTAGATTCGTTTGTCACAGTCTATAATCAATCTTGGGTGCCCTTTGTATCTTGGTCAACTGTTAAAAACTTGTATAGAAGACAATTTATTCTTTGTGGTGTACAGTTCTGTGTGTTGTGAAAACTCCTAGAGTTGTGTCCACCAGCAAAGTATCATAAAGAACAGCTCTATTACCTCAAAGTTTTCTTAGTGCTGCCCCTTTGTAACACTCTTTCCTGCAACTCTAACCCTGAATACTACAATCTGTTTTCCATCTCTGCAGCATTGTTGATTGAGAACGTCATAAAAATAGAAAATTACACCTTGTGGCCTCTTGGCCTGACTTCTTTCACATACCCAAATTAAAAATTCATCCATGTTGCACAGGTGTATCAGTCCATTCTTACGCTGCTATGAAGAAATACCCGAGACTGGGTAACTTATAAAGAAGTTTAATTGACTCACAGTTCCGCATTGCTGGGAAGGCCTCCGGAAACTCAGAATCATGACGGGAGGTGAAGGAGAAGCAGGCACCTTCACAGGGTGGCAGGACAGAGTGAGTGAAAGCAGGGGAAATGCCAGACATTTATAAAACCAGCAGATCTCGTGAGAACTCACTCACTATCGTGAGAACTCACTCACTATCATTAGAACCATATGGGGGAAACTGTCCCCATGATTCAATTACTTCCCATGGGTCCCTCCCACTACATGTGGGGACTATGAGGATTACGATTCAAAATGAGATTTAGATGGGGGACACAGCCAAACCATATCAACATGAATCAATAATTTGTTTCTCTTTTGTGTTGAGTAGTGTTCCATTGTATAGGTATGTGTGGTTTATTTATTCACCAGTGAAGAATATCTGGGTTGTTTCTAGTTTTTAGTGACTATAAATAAAGTTGCTAGAAACATTCACACATGTTATTCTACAAGCATACATTTTTATTTTCCTTGGGTAACAATAGGAATGGTACTGCTGGGTCATATAGGTAAGTATATATTTAAATTGAAGAGAAACTATGGCTGGCGGGGTGGCTCACACCTGTAATCCTAGCACTTTGGGAGGCCAAAGCGGGTGGATCACAAGGTCAGAAGATCAAGACCATCCTGGCCAACATGGTGAAATCCCCTCTCTACTAAAAGTACGCCAGGCGTGGTGGCAATGCCTGTAGTCCCAGCTACTCAGAGGCTGAGGCAGGAGAATAGCTTTAACCCGAGAGGCGGAGGTTGCAGTGAGCCGAGATCATGCCACTGTACTCCAGTCTGGCGACAGTGAGACTCCGTCTCAAAAAAAAAAAAAAAAAAAAAAAGAAACTATGAAAATATTTTACAAAATGGCAAAATCAATTTTGCATTCCACTTGCTTCTTATTCTCCACAAAGTTTGGTATCAAAAATGTATTTTCCAAAGTCTTGTCAATATATAAGTGGGTTGTTTGTTTCCTTATTAGCAAGTTGTTAGAATGCTTTATGTATTCTGGTTGCAAATTCCTTTCAGATATGTGATTAGAATATTTTATCTTAGTTCTGGCCTGCTTTTTCATTCTCTAAACAGTGACTATTGCTCAGTATTATGAATTTTAATGAAGTCCAATTTATCAATTTTTTTGATGGATCATACTTTTGGTTTCAAATCTAAAAACACTTTTCTAAATGCAAAGTCACAGAGATTTTCTGCCGTGTATTCTTCTGGAACTTTTATTGATTTACATTTTAGATTTAGGCCAAGAGCTATTTTTAGTTCATACTTCATACAAAAATTAACTTTAAGTGCATTGCAGTCTTAAAAGTAAAACAAAAAATCTGTGAAACCAAAAAAGAAAAAAACATAGGAAAAAGTGTTGAGTATATAGAGCTAGGCTTAGAGTTCTTAGAGTTAATACCAAAAGGCATGATCCATAAAATTAAACTTAATGAACTAGACTCCATCAAACTTAAAACTTTGCTCTGTGAAAGACTCTGTTAAGAGGATGAAAAGACAAGTTACAAACTTGAAGAAAATATTTGCAAATGACATCCAACAAAGGACTAGTGTATAGAATATATAAAATTTCAATAGAAAAATGTTCAATGAATAAATGGTCAAATGATGTAAACAGACTTTCACTAAAGAAGAGAGACAGATGGCAAATAAGCCCATGAAAAGATGTTTTGGAATCATTAGGCATCAAGGAAATGCAAATTAATATCACAATAAGATATTACTACACCTCTGTCAGAATGTCTAAAGTAAAAAATAACAGATATACCAAATGTTCGCTGGAATTCAAAGAAACTGGATCATTCATTCATTGTGGTTGGGAATGTTAAGATGATATAGCCAGTCTGGAGAACAGTTTATTGGTTTTTAAAAAAACTAAACATGCAACTACCATATGAGTCTATATTTGCACTTTTTAGTGACTGCTACTATTGGTCAAGTTTTTTACAATTATATTACATGGAAGTTTGGGAAGTTGGCACTTTTCTTCCAGGTGTGTAAAGCCCAAGCAAAACTATCGTCTTTTCCGGGTTTTCAAATTCTGGTATTTAACTTATGAGATGATCAATAAAGCAAAATGACACCATGAAAATTAAGTCAGCATCAAGGTGGTGGCTGTGTTCTCAGAAAAAAAAAATAACTGATGATTCATTTTAATTTTAAGTAACTCTGATATTTCTGAGTATGATTAAGAGAAAATAACGGACTTTGGTACATAATTGTTAAGTCAATGTGATGTATGCAGGGAAAGTGTATTTCACTGAGAAAATGATGGTTGTGTAAATAGGAATTTCCAAGAATGGAATTGTCCATGATTATGGTATTAAGCATAATAGGTAATATGGTCACATAACTTATTTTGCGTTTTGCCACATTCCAGCCAGATTTTGTGCATTAGAATATAATTTCCTTTGCAACAAGGATGACTATGTAACAACCAAATGATAATTTAGGCAGTTTAAGACACTGAAGTAAAGTTTTCTACCTAAGAGGATTGTATCCACTAAATTGTGGATTCAATTTTCGACTTCAATTTATAAAAAAAATACTGAAAAGCAAAATATAAATACTGGCAGCTTATGTAAATTAAGAAAGGCATAGAAAAATACTGATCATGATAAATCCTTTAAAAAACAGTAACAAGTTTATATTTCTTCATTTTAATATTTTACATCTCTACATTTTTAGAAAAAGCTACCTTTAATATATATGCAGTTAAACTAAATTTTTGGATGTTATCATCTCAGAATTTTTACTGTTGAATAGTATTTGTACCATTCCAATAAAAAAACATGTATTTAAATGTACTGGATAGAATATATTACTTTAGATACAAATCATTTCGGGTTCAACTTGTGTAAAATCTGTCTTGAAGAGACTTTTCTCTCAGTCTGTATGTTAGAGTTTATATGCAATATCCTAATTTTCTACACACTTTATGACGTTAAAATGCCTTGATATACAAAGCTTTAAATTATCTACCTTTCATTTACACAAGAATTAACACTATAAATTGTCTACATATTATAGGAGTTCTTCATGAAACAAGTCTACCTGTCTCTCTGTTTCTGTCTCTGTCTCTGTTTCTCTCATCTGTCCTCTATCTCCCCCTCTTCTCTGTCTCTCCTTTCATTAATAGCGAATGATTTCTATCCTATGTACCTTGATTGTGTGATTATAGATTATAGCTCTTATTATGATGTAGCTTTCCATAATTGAATAAACTTTCCATGTATACTGTACACAACTTTTTGCTCAAAATTATGATTTGAGAGTGCTGCATAGCAAAAGCACATTACCTCACATTATTAATTGCTTCATAGAAATGATTTCCTTAGAACTGTGTAATGCGTTATATAGCACATTGCTTGATGCTATACAATTAACTCTGTTGTCATTCAATGAAAATTATTTGCTATCAGATTAAACAAGATAATTATTGAATTCGGTATAAATTTGTCCATTACTTAAAGGTTACAATTTATTTTATAACATAGTGGTAAGTGTAACAAAATATGCTCACAAATTCTGTAATATTGAGGAATGCTGAATCATTATTATTCAAAACGAAGAATAATAATGAAATACAGATTCAATCTTTTCTGTGATGCCTCCTATCTCAATATAGTTAAGTTTATGGAAAATATTATATTCGAACTGTGTGACAGGTTTCCTACCTAGCTAGTCAAGGTGTATGCCTGCTGCCTGAACCTTGAAGCTGGGCAATGAGCCAAGTCCATGAGGCTCAGTGGAGGAGCAGGTGTTCCTGAGAACCTAAACATCCCCTAAAGTGTCTGAAAACCTACCAAGAAAAATAGTCTCATTGCTTGAAAAGGCAGGGCAAAGAGCCAGAGAATTAGCCTAAAAGTAGATCGGAGACAAGGGGCAGGGCCGGTCTCTCAAGCTGTCCTGCTGCGGTCCAGGCGTGCCTTGTCTGTAAGTCCTAAGAAACTCATCTACTCACCAAGCTGGACTTGCCTGAGTCTTTTTTCAGTTTCTCAGCTCCCTCCCAGTTTGGGGGGCAGTCTTTCTACATGATTCTGAGTTTTTTCTTGTTACAATTGGTGTCACAAACAGAGTCTGAGAAACCAAATGATGAGTCAGGAAGAAACATCTGTCAGGGCAATCCCGGGGTGGTCCGCAACTTGTATGTGGAGTTGCCCAAGTGCTCAACATATTTTTTTTTTTCTTTTTTTTGAGACGGAGTCTTGCTCTGTTCCCCAGGCTGGAGTGCAGTGGCGCGATCTCGGCTCACCACAATCTACGCCTCCCGGGTTCAAGCGATGCCCCTGCCTCAGCCTCCCGAGTAGCTGGGACTACAGGCGCACAACCACCATGCCTGGCTAATTTTTTGTATTTTAGTAGAGACGGGATTTCACCATGTTGTCCAGGATGGTCTCGATTTCCTGACCTCTGGTGATCTGCCCACCTCGGCCTCCCAAAGTGCTGGGATTGCAGGCGTGAGCCACCGCGCCCAGACCCAAGCGTTCAACCTTTGTGGATCGCCACTTAAGTACAGGAATACTTGGACAAAACTGGTGGAGACTGAGCCTCTAATGCAAGAAGCTAAGATGTTAGAGTACATAAGAATAGTAACTGCTGTTGTTGCAATAGGGCTAGCTACTAAGCAATCATTAGAGCAGGAATGGAAGGAAGGGTAGAAACTCCTGCAGAAGGCCAAAGGAATGGCATGTTTTCTAGGACTCCAGCTGGTTATGTATTACGCATTCTCATGTACATTTTAAAACTGACAAACAAATTCCCGGTAAAATTCAGAGCTCAAATGGTTAACCTGAAACTATGTGGTTAAGCAGAGTCTTCTAAAGCTCTCTATTTCGCTTTTTCCTTTTCTGCCTGCTCTGAATCTACTATTGCTAAGTTACCGGTATTGAGATATTAGACATTACAAAATCCACTAATGCAAGGCCACTTGGAAATTTTGTTTTTCTTAAACAGTTCAGTAAGTTCCAGCTAAAATGTAAATAATACATTCATTTGGAACTGAGGGGGAAAAAAAGGGCTAAAGAGGTTTTATAAAATCAAACTGCCATGGAAACTGCTTTGGGACAAATAAAGTTTCACTATGGGAACAGGTCCCAATTTTGTCAAAAATAACTTGAATCCAGCTATCTTTTGTAAAATAATGAGTTTATGATACCGTCTCAGGACTAGAGTTCTAAGGTAAAAGCTATTGGATCTTCATTAAAAAGTCAGGAAACAACAGGTGCTGGAGAGGATGTGGAGAAATAGGAACACTTTTACACTGTTGGTGGGATTGTAAACTAGTTCAACCATTATGGAAAACAGTATGGCGGGCCGGGCACGGTGGCTCAAGCCTGTAATCCCAGCACTTTGGGAGGCCGAAACGGGCGGATCACGAGGTCAGGAGATCGAGACCATCCTGGCTAACACAATGAAACCCCGTCTCCACTAAAAATACAAAAAAATTAGCCGGGCGTGGTGGCGGCGCCTGTAGTCCCAGCTACTCGGGAGGCTGAGGCAGGAGAATGGCGGGAACCCAGGAGGCGGAGCTTGCAGTGAGCCGAGATCGCGCCACTGCACTCCAGCCTGGGCGACAGAGCGAGACTCTGCCTCAAAAAAAAAAAAAAAAAAAAAAAAAAACAGTATGGCGATTCCTCAAGGATCTAGAACTAGATGTACCATATGACCCAGCCATCCCATTACTGGGTATATACCCAAAGGATTATAAATTATGCTGCTATAAAGACACATGCACACGTATATTTATTGCAGCACTATTCACAATAGCAAAGACTTGGAATCAACCCAAATGTCCATCAGTGACAGATTGGATTAAGAAAATGTGGCACATATACACCATGGAATACTATGCAGCCATCAAAAAGGATGAGTTTGCATCCTTTGTAGGGACATGGATGCAGCTGGAAACCATCATTCTTAGCAAACTATCACAAGAACAGAAAACCAAACACCGCATGTTCTCACTCATAGGTGGGAACTGAACAATGAGATCACCTGGACTCAGGAAGGGGAACATCACACACAGGGGCCTATCATGGGGAGGGGGGAGGGGGGAGGGATTGCATTGGGAGTTATACCTGATGTAAATGATGAGTTGATGGGTGCAGCACACCAACATGGCACAAGTATACATATGTAACAAACCTGCACGTTATGCACATGTACCCTACAACTTAAAATATAATAATAATAAATAAATTAAAAAAAAAAAAGCTATTGGATCTTTCTCTGTGTATGATGTGTATGTTTAAATTTTGTTGTTATTGTTGTTGTTGTTGTTTTGAGAAGGAGTCTCGCTCTGTCACCCAGGCTTGAGTACAGTGGCAAGATCTTGACTCACTGCAACTTCCGCCTCCTGGGTTCGGATGATTCTCCTGCCTCAGCCTCCTGAGTAGCTGGGATTACAGGCATGTGCCCATCATGCCCAGCTAATTTTTGTATTTTTAGTAGAGATGAAGTTTCACCATGTTGACCAGGCTGGTCTTGAACTCCTGACCTCAGGTGATCCACCTGCCTCGGCCTCCCAAAGTGCTGGGAAAACAGGCGTGAGCCACTGCACCCAGCCTAAATATGTTTATGTATATGTACATGTTTATGTGTATGTACATGCTACCAAATTGGCAAATAAATAAATGAGTAGTCATAAATAAGTCCAAATGCTTTTCAAGCTTGTGTGAATTCAATAATCGTTGGTAAATAAGCTGGCTTTAAAAGTATTTGTAGAATAAAAATGTCTTCAAAAGTGTCAGCATTCATTCCTGTCTGCGTTTACCAATTAGATACGTTTTATATTTGCCTCTGCCAGGTACTTTAAGGTGTCAGGATTTGACACGAAGGTTGTAAGGTTGTAAATCTTGTCAAAATCAGAATGATCTTCGTCTACGTGATTTTTTGATAAGCAAGTTTAATTTGATATTGTCAGTTTAATGTAAACAGCTGGATTTTCTGAGTTATTGGCATAAAGTTCAAATTGGCCCACCCACAGCTCCTGTAACAGCCCTGTGTGGCCTGTGAAGAAACCAGATGGCACCTGGAGAATGATGGTAGACTACCGTGAGCCAAAAGATGTGGTGTGCTCTGCACATGCAGCTGTGCCCAATATTGCTCAACTGCTGGAGCAGGTAGTGCTTAGCCTGGGAAACGTCCATGCTGTGATTGACTTGTCTAATGCCTTTTCCAGTATCCCTTAGCAAAAGGGATCAGTTTGCCTTTGCTTAGGACAGCCAACAACAGACTTTCTGGGAGCCACCACAAGGGTAGCTTCCTTGGGTGCTTTCTAAAGAGGTAAAGGGTAATTTATAAAGAAAAAAAGAGCTGCACAGCTCCACCATCTGTCCTGATATAGTTGCCCAGGACCATTCTAGACTCCCCTTGCCTGCCTCAGTCTACCTGTTTCACTACATTAATAACATACTAACTTCCGAGTCTCTTACAGACCTGGAGACTGTCCTACAAATCATCTTGGACAGCCTGAAGGACGAAGAATGGAAAGTCAACCTCAAGAAGAAACAGGGGCCCAGCATAGAGATCAAATTCCTGAGAGTTTCCTGGTTGAGTAAGAAGCAAAAACTACTTGGAGCTGTCATTGATAAGACAGCACAGCAGCCCGTTTCTCAGGCAGTCAAACAACTCCAGGTTTTCCTAGGTTTCCTGGGCTACTGGAAGATATTCATGTCTCATTTGGCACAAACCCTCCATCCATTATACACCCTAATAAAAAAAATAAAAAGTGGGTCTGAACATACATAGAGCAAGAGGCATCTGATAAAACAAAAATAATAGTGAAATAAGCCCAAGCATTAGGTGCCACCCTGCCACAGCAAGTTTTTGTATTAGAAGTCACTAGAGATGCCACAGGGATGAATTGAGGTTTATGGCAAAAGCAGCCAAGAGAAATGGTACCTGTAGGGGTTTGGTCTTAATTATGGAAGGGAGTAGATTCATTCTATACAGTTCTAGAGCAACAACTCTTGGCCATGTATAGGGATTGCAACAAGTGGAGGCCATCACCAGAAAGCAGATCATCATGGTAAAAACTACCTATCCTATAAAAGGTTGGGTGGAAGGCCTTCTAGCCAAGCCCAGGTCTGGGGGTAGTACAGTCACATACCCTGCATAAGGGGCATGTCTAGCTACAATGGATAGTGTCTTGTCCATTAGTCCTTTATTTACTTGTTTTTTTGAGATGGAGTGTCACTCCGTCACCTAGGCTGGAGTGCAGTGATACCAGCTCTGCCCACTACAAACTCTGCCTTCCGGGTTCAAGCAATTCTCCTGCCTCAGCCTCCCGACTAGCTGGGATTACAGACATGCACCACCACACCAGGCTAATTTTTGCATTTTTAGTAGAGATGGGGTTTTGCCATGTTGGCCAGGCTAGTCTCGAACTCCTGACCTCAGGGTGATCCGCCGGCCTCAATCTCCCAAAGTGCTGGGATTACAGGCATGAGTCACTGTGCCTGGCCCCCATTAGTCCGTTAAGTCAGGCACTACAGGAGGTGCTTGAATGCATCTGCTGTAAATAAGTGGAAAGGACCAGCATGGCAGTGGAGATACCTACCAGGCAAAGCACCATATATGAGGAGCTCTCACTGATACCTACTAGGGCCTGGTACACTGATGGGTCTAGCACCTAACATCAATGGTCAGCAGTCATGGTGCAAATAGATACTGACACCATATATATATAGAATGAGGATTAGGACAAAGCAGCCAATGGGCCGGGCCATGGGCAATGTGAATATTCACCACTCATGAGCCCTGGTCACTTGTCATTTGCACAGAGAGTTGAGCTACATACAGAGGCCTTATCATATGGATCAATAAATGGGCTGCAGACAACTGGCAGGTTTCAGGCAGCCCTTCTGGGGAATGTCTATGCAGGAGGACATCTGGATCAGATTATAAGAAAAGAATTCCTGTCGTACAGTGTACCATGTGAATGCAAACAGCCCCAAGTCACCTCCCAGAAGTCAGGAGGCAGATGTCCTTATTCATGTGTGAGCAATTTGCCCTAGCCCATGGAAGGAGGCCGCCATATGGGTACGTTATAAGAGTGACCACTGGGATGTGGCCACAGGGTGGGCCATAGCAAAGGCAGTGGGCAACTCTATCCAACATTCAGCTACTTAGAACTGTGAAATCTATTGATAGCTGTGGCCTACAAAATCTCCCTCTGCATGAAGTCACATCCATTGAGTCATACAGTCTGTGCAAGATTGGCAAGTCATTATATTGGCCCCTCGTCCCTCAAACAGAGGAAAAAGTTATGCCTTAACTTGTGTGGATTCAACAACAGGGCTCCTACAGGCCTTCCTAGTAAATTGTGGCACTCAGCCGGAAACCATCAATTGTCCCACTGCTCTCAGTCTCATGCACGACATGCCAAAAAGAAGAGATAGTGATCAAGGCCCCCATTTCATGGGCCATGATATCCAACACTGGGCATTGGAACAAAACATAGACTGGAAGTTCCACGTACCATATAAGCCAACAGGGATGGGCCTCATAAAAAGTAAATGGCCTGTTAAAAACCCATTTACATACATTGTCTCAGGATGGTTCTTTAAGGTCTGGGCTAAGACTCTCCTTGAAGCTGTGCAAATTTTAAATGAGTCACCCACTAACACACATGGTATCATTCCCTGGGAATGGTTGGCAAGGCCTGAAAAACAGGCCCCACCAATTCTCAGGGTTACAGCAGAGACTCCAAGCCCAGCTCCCAAAGCAGATGACCAGACCGTGCCCCTGGGGACACAAGTGGATCTGCCAAGTGGTGAAGGCCATGTGAACGTAAAGTTGATCTGGAAACTATCCCCATACTGGAGGGTGCCATGAAGAGTGTTGGAGGGGAAATAGTCCCAACTGTGCTCCTTGATGGAGGTAAAAGAGCTTTATGATATAAGCACACGGCAGCACAAATATCTGCTGGAACAATCATAGTGCAGATAGTGTGAGCAAGGCCAGAAACTTACCGATTGGCTATTATGCTTGCTCCTGGGGAGGGAAGCCATGTGTGTACTGTAAGACAGGCTTGAGACCTGTGGTGGCTCCCCCAATAGGGTCAATGGGAGAAAGTACAGGAGTAATTACGTTATGAGGAATGGTACACCTATGAAAATTCCTACTAAACATCTGTGTTAACACCCACAGGCTATGGCTCCTGCTACCCATGGCAGCTGGTAATGTCTTCTTGGACTGGGCTATGACCATAGCTGCAGTCAGCAACCTGTTCAATTTTAGGGTATATGATTACCTCCCCCTGTCAAGTGATAATGGTAGGCCTTGGAATAGTCTGTCTTTCTCCCTACAGAACTGGAATGCTTGGTTCAACGGCACCAATAATGCAACCTGGGTTCGCTGGGGATCGCCTCTACCTGGAAACCCAATCACCAACTCAACAGAGATCCAACAACATGTGCCCTTATAGGCATTACCTGTTATGCCTATATCCCTGATTGTAGTATTCCTTTCTCACATTGCTATAAAGAAATGCCTGAGACTGGGAAACTTATAAAGAAAAATGATTTGTTTGGTTATGGTTCCACAGGATGTACAGGAAGCATGAATGCTGGCATCTGCTCAGCTTCTGGGGTAGCCTCAGTCATGGCAGAAGGTGAAAGGGGAAGCAGGCACGTCGTCCATATCCAGAGCAGGAGGAGGAGAGTGGGCGGAGGGTGCTACACACTTTTAAACAACCAGATCTCATGAGAACTCACTCACTATCAGGACATCACCCAGGGGGATGGTGTTAAACCATGAGAAACTACCCCCATGATCCAATGACCTCTCACCAGGCCGCGCCTCCAACATCAGGAATTACAATTCAACATGAGATTAGGGTGTTGACACAAATCCAAACCATATCACTGATAAAGAAAATAATGTCACAGATGGTTTAAATCATTTATCATCTCAGATCCATGATATAGTCCAGTTAGGCTCTTTGACTCATTCTCAAATTGGTTGCATACCTTACCTTCTCGCTGGAATGGTATTTTGCCAATAGGCATTATATAATAATTGTTGCTAGCTTCTGCTTTTTATGCCATTGTGTACACTGCGGATATGGTCTGTATGCACAAGCCATGGCTATGCATCGTAAACCTGTATAATTCTCCCCTCTCACTCAGGGACTCTCATGCAAGATTGGCAGAAAGAATGTAAGAGTTAGAAGGTAGAATGGATTTTAGTGTGATGGGTCCTCTACCTGCCTAGTCGAGGGCATATGCCTGCTGCCTGAACCTTAAAGGCCTGAAAATGAGCCAAGGCCGTGGGGCTCAGTGGACGAGCAGGTGTTCCTGAGTACCCAAACACCCCAGAAAGCATCTGAGAACCTACAAAGAAAACTAGTCTCATGACTTAAGCACAGTAAGCAGAAAGCCAGAAAATTGGCTTAAAAGTGGTTTAGAGACAAGGGACGGGGCAGACCTCTAAAGTTGACTTGCTGTAGTCCAGGAGTGCCTCATACGTAAGTCCTAATAAACTCACCTACTCACTAGCCTGGAGACGTCTGAATCAGCTGTTGGTCTCTTGGCTCCCTCTCAGTTTGGAGACTATTTTTAAAATATGATTCCAGGTTTTTCTCATCATAAGAAATAAATCATGATTTGGTTAAATTTTATGGCCACAATTTCCTTTATACAATGCTGTCATCTTAAAATAGTGAACATTTGCTCATTTCCTTTCTTTGCCTAAAATAGTACGTAGTTGTTGGTATTTTTAATCCTAAATTACATAAAATCACTGAAAAGGAAAAAATATTTATACCTTAAATTCTCATTATTTTAGGAGCTAATGATTGTGCTACCCTTGAAAAAAGGCAAAAAATAAAATAATGGTAGCAAAAATTATAGCCAATGAAGACTAACAAAGTATAACATCAAGGGTTTAATGCACAAATATTAAAACAGTGTTCCTTTTTCCCTTTGAAATCAGCTACAAGCAGTCTTCATTTGAAGTTTTTCAAGGTTAAGGACAGTCATCGCTGTTTCTAACAGGTTGCTCAGATGTTGAGTAATTACAGTTTTCTTTCTCACAGTCACTTTCAATTTTCTTACTAGAAGTAACAAATGGGTTCTTTGTAGTGAAGGAAAGTCAAGCCCAGGGCAACGGGACAGGAAGATCAAGTTTAAGGAGGCTGCCAGTGCCACATGGCCATTTCCACCGTATGAACGCTCCAACTGCATGGTGCTATCATTGGCCACATTTCCAAATTCTTTCTGCACACTCAACTTCTTCCTGGACCCTGCATGTTTCATCCAGCCAAATTCCCAAATTCTCGCTTCCCATTAAATTCCTCCTACAAAAACATTATTTTTGCCACTTCTTACAAGGCGTGTGGCTAAAAGACAGGTCTAGAACCAGGATGCCTGGATTTAGACCTTAGTTCAGCTACTTTACCTGGAAAGGCTGTCAGCCCTGTACACCTCAGTTTTCTCATTCATCAGCTAATACTGGCAGCATCCTCATAGGTCTTATAGAAGTTATTAAATGAGTAAATACACATGAAGTTCTTTGAGTGGTGCCTAGCACATCATGAGCACCACATCAGAAGGTGTTTTTGCTAAATACACTTATTCCTATGCATTTTATACCCATATTTCACCCTTTTCTTTCATTAATTTTTTCTAGTACTCCTTGTAAAAATCTTCTATTTCTTCTACCTTCTGACAGAATGTTTTTCCATGGTTTTCCTGTAACTGAAAGCTCTCTTGTCTTAGCTAACACAACTTCCAACCCACATCCTAAATAGACTTAGTGACATAAATCAATATTAGAGAAATCTAGGATCTACAGTAGTGTTATGAAAATTTGAGCAGAAATGCCTTAAGGCTGAGTATGGATTGTCTATTATTCCATTATCCCTACCATTGAATTCTGCCTAGTAGAACATCTCTGTAGAACTTCAGTTCACTTCCACCAATCGGTTCTTCCAAATTCAGAGGCATTATTCAAGTGGTTTCCAGTGAGTTATAAGCAGCATTCCTTTAGAAAGACCCTTTCTCATTTGGGCTCCGTTCCTAACAAGGATCCTCAGGAATTAGGCTGGTGGGTCCTCTGTATTTTATCAGTTCATCTTTTCCTAATTCAGCACAAGGATATGGGAGAGAAGTAACAAAACAGCATATCTTTTCTTACTTAAAAAGAGTTGAGGCATTTTGTTAGGCATACTGAGTAGAACCAACTTGAAGGATATATTAATTCATACTTCTTTTACATTCAAATTAATGTCTCAAGTCACTCTCCTTCCAGGCTCACAGGCAATCCAGTGTTTCTATTTTGGAGTCTCCAAGAATTAATCAAGAATTATGGATGCTTGCTAAGTGTTTATAGAGAACATTGCTTCTCTTGTTTTGTGCAGACATTTTAAAACTCAGAGTGATTATTTCATTAGGGTTGGAAACCCCATAACTACCTCTGAAACATCTACTTGAGAAGTGGTTGCTTTTTTTATAGCTATCATAAAGGAAGGCCTCAGGGATTCTCTGCTCATAGTGATATCAGTTTTGGAGATGTCAACTCTTGATAGAAATAGTTGTACAACTTATGTGCTGGGAATCAAGTCTACTGCGTCATGACCACCAGTGTTAGTGTAAATCTCAAGCTAACCTCTCAATCTCATGTTCAGTTGACGTTACTCTATGCTTGACATCATAAATTTTCAGCCTTGGGTTACACTCGTATGCTCTTGTCATTGCAAAGCCCACCCTCAGCATTGTGTATCTGGGTATAAAAAGATGTTCTTCTTCAGTCACACTGTGTGCCATAGTCAGCTCTCTATCAGCGTTGGTCCATACCCCTGTTCAAATGGGGGAAACATATTTAGGTTGTTTCTTAAATTGTGCCAACCAGGTTACCACAGTCCCTTCACATGTGAGGATATATTTAGAGTCTTTCTTATCTTTTTATTAGAAATAATGCTGGTATCAATGTCTTTTTGCATATATATTGCATATTTGCCCAATTATTATGTTAGAATAAAATTTTAGAACCCTTATGATTGAAGTGAAGATTAAATATCTCTAAAGGCTGTGGCACATATTTCCAAAGGACTTTTAGATTTGTTGTATATTTTGCTCTTTGCCAATGTGTTGGAAGAAACATAATTTATACCAAGTCATTAATTGCATCTTAAAAGTATCTTGTAGTTTTCAAATAAAGCCTTTGCACATGCTTTAATTTTCATATCAATCTTGTGAAACTATCAATATTATTTCTATCTTACCTACAATAAAAATGAAACAGGAGATTTAACTAACATGATTAAAATCAAACAGGTAATACTTGGCTGAGACGCTATTTGAATTTGAATAACATGGAATACATTTGTGTATTTATTCATTCTCCTTTTCTGTATGCATTTGTTGAGCACCAGTAATGTGTCAGGCACCATGCAGGGAGCGGGGTATATGTCACTTAGATAGAAGATAAGCTCTCTGACACCATAGAACTTACATTTTAGGAGGAATGAAGACGTTAACAATATTTGCATATTTATACATAAGAAATATTGAGATTGTGATAAGTACATATTGGAGGTATCTGAGAAAATAAAATGAGGAGATTGTAACCTAGTAAGAGCAGTCAGCAATGCAAAAGAAACATGGCGTGCCAAAGGGACTACAGAAAACCACTGCAGCCAGAGGTAGAGAGTGAGAAGCTGCATGGCATGAGATGAAGCTGGAGAAGTAGAGATGAGATTGTGCAGAGCTCACTGGCCCCACGCTTCCCCAGTTTTCAGTGCTGGAGAATCAGTTTTGTTTGTTTCAATTTTCTTGGTACAATACTTACATAAAAGAAGGTACAAAATGCATTACTAAAAACTGAACAAATTTTGAAGTACATGAAATACAAGCTCTAAGTATATGTTTAGTTTATAGACATAAAACTACTCTGTGAAATCATCATCAAAATGTCTAGAAGCTTGCTCTTGGTTTCTGTTCTGATCTCCCTGCAGAGCATTGACAGTCCAGGAAACCGGGCTGCAGAAGGCACATCAGGCAGCACAGCTCCAGGCCACAGCTACACCTAAGAGCAATGGAAGGAAGCACCTGGTTAACATTATCAGGGGTGTGTTTTGAGATGATCACTCTGGCTGCTAGGGGAGAAAAGTGGATTTGGGTGGATGAATTAGGAAGTGAATTCATAGGACAGAGAGTGATGATGATAGTGTGGGCCAATGTTGTAGGTGAGATTTCAAAAACAGTCCCCTATGATATCCCATCCTAATCTCCAGAATCTATGAATATTAGATATTGTACCACACCGATTATGTTATGTTATATGCACAGATGACTTTAAAGTAGGAAAATTATCTGGATGCGTCTGCTCTAATCACTTGAGTCCCGAAAAGAGCTTAGAGAGCTTTCTCTAGCTGGTTGTGGGAAGTCAGAGAGATTGAGAGCAGAAGAAAAATTCACTGCACTATTGCTGACTTAAAGTTTGAGGGGACTACACGTTGAAGAATGTGCACAGGTGGCCCCAAGAAGCAAGGAGCAGTCCTCCGCTGACAGCCAGCAAGGAAATGGGGACTTCGATGCTAAAATTGCAAAGAGCTAAATTCTAGCAATAATAGGAATGATCTTGTAAAGGGACTCCAAGCTTCAGATGACAATGCAGCTGGCTGACACTTTGATTTCAGCCTGAACAGAGAACCTAGCCACACCCTGCTAATCTTCTAATCTTCAACACTGTGACTTAATATTATGGGTGTTGTTTTAAGCTGCTGAGTTTGTGCTGATTTGTTATACAGCAATAGAAAACCAATACAGCCAGAATGGTGCCAATGGAGATTATAAAGAAGAGGATAGATGGATTTTAGCAATAATTTAGTAAGTAAAATTGGTGGGCGATGGTGATTTAATATAAGAGATAAAGAAGAAGCGTTGAAGATGACTCCGAAGTGTCTGGCTTATATGACTAGATGGATGATGGTTCCATTTACTGAGATGATAGAACACACCAGAAGAGCATCAAGTTAAAAGGGAAAAAGATTATCATTTAATTTTTTTGGCCTGATTTGTTTTGAAGTGACTGTGATCCATCTGAGAAGAGCTGTCAGCTGTCAGCCAAGCAATTGAATTTATAGACCTGGAACTCAACAAGAGGTATGGGCTAGGAATGAAAATGTATGAGTAATCTGTAAAGAAGTGATGATTAGAGCCCTGGGTGAGGTTAACACAGAGGAAGTAGAAAGTTCATTTAGGACAGAGCATGAGACTGTAAAGGCCTCAGAGAGGAGGAAAAGGCTGGAAAGATAGGGATCCCTGAGAAGTCAGAGCAAAGCCAGGGGAGTGCTAGATTAAGGAACTTGGATTAGTCCCTACTACTGCTGTAACAAATTACTACCGTGTAGGTGCTTTAATAAAACATAAGTTTATTATCTCACAGTTCTGACAGTCAAAAATCTGGCACAGATCTCACCAAGTAAAGTCACATTGGCATGCTGCATTTCCGTCTGGAAGCTCTAGGTAGAACTGATTCCCTCGCTTTCTCCAGCTTCTACAGGCTACTGGCATTCCTTGGCTCAAGGCCCCTTCCTCTATCTTCAAAGCCAGCAACATCAGGTCAAGTCCTTTTCATCCTTCCATCTCTCTGCTTCTCTCTCCTGCACCTCCTTCTTCCACTTTTGAAGCCCTTTATCATTACATTGGGCCCTCCTGGATAATACAGGATTTTAAGGTCATCTGATTAGCAAACTTAATTTTATGTTATTTTAACTTCCCTTTTCCATATGACATAACATAGTCACAGGTCCTAGGGGCTAGGACGTGGACATCTTTGATTGTCATTACTCTGCTTACTACAGAGGTTAAGGATGTATCTACACAATGTGTAATATAATAATCTTGAAGAGAGCTGGTTGTATGAATGGTAAAGGCAGAAGTAATAAATAGTTCCGCAGGTATAGAGTGCAGTGGGAGTGAAGACAGAATGGAGTGACTATGAAAAACCTTGAGAAGTTCAGCTATGAATGAATAAAAGGAAGTAGAATAAAGAAAAGGGATAAAAGGAAGTAGCTATGGGTGGTTTAGGATCTGGGAAGAGTTATTTTATAGGAAGGGATTAACATGTTTCATAGCCAATGTGAAAGATTCAGTTGAGAGAAGATCTACACAACAGAGAGAATAGATACTCATTTGCTTAAACTTCCCAATAAGACAGGTAGGGGCTAAACATAAGCCCGAGTCTCCCTCTGTTATAAATAGAAGATATGAAGACAGATAGGTATACAGGTAGATATATTTATATGCTTATTAGCAAAAATCTGAAAAGTTCACTTTCTTGTCTTCTTTTCCCACTCTAAATGCCTATCAGAAAAAGAAAATTGGGTTTACAAACTAGGATCACAATCACTAAAAATAAATATAGCATATGATATTGTTTGGCTCCGTGTCCCCACTCAAATCTCATCTTGAGTTGTAATCCCCATAATCCCCACGTGTCGATGGAAGAACCTGGTGGGAGGTAATTGGATCATGGGGACAGTTTCCCCCATGCTGCTCTGATGATAGTGAGTGAGTTCTCACAAGATCTGATGGTTTTATAGGTGTTCGACAGTTCTTCCTTTACATGCCCTTTCTCTCCTGCCACCTTGTGAAGAAGGCACCTGCTACCTCTTCGTCTTCTACCATGATTCTAAGTTTCCTGAGGCCTCCTCAACCTGCGGAACTGTGAGTCAATTAAACCTCTTTTCTTTATAAATTACCCAGTCTCGGGTATTTCTTCATAGCAGTGTGAAAATGGACTAATACAGCATATATTATAATAATCATGTTTCCCCAGTGGATGAAAAATTCGGCCTGCTAAGTGCAAACATTGACCTCACCCTGCACATAGAGGAGATAACTCCCTAGTGTGGCCACATTTTATGTCCCATCTAGGTTTATTGGATACTTTATACTATTTGGGAAACATAAACCATTTCCCACTAGTGCCATCATCTTCAAACACTTTGGAGTTTTGACTGAATAACTGACTAAACAGCAGTTTGTTAGATGAATGATGGAACCTAGCGATTTTTATGGAGTCTCAGAAGATTTTGAGAAAAAGAAAATGTACTACCAATGGAAACAGACATGGACATAGAATGAAGAAATTTATATTTTCACATCTCTGGCTCAATCCATTACTAAACTAAGGGTCAACGTCCCCATTAAGACCTAGAGTGCAAGGCAATCAGTGAATATTTTACATTTGGAAAGTCTGAGGCAGTAAGTAACAGATGCTAACCTTTTGTGCTTTATAAATAGGACAGGTATTGTGAGTGTACCAATTGGAGGAGACACCGGTTCAGTAGCAGGCCATAGTCAGGGTTGCCAGATAAAATATAGGACTTCCAGTTAAATTGAAACTGCCATTAAAGAACAAATTTTTTTAGCATAAGTATGCTGCAAATATTGCATAAAACATATGTATACTAAAACTGTGTTGTTTATCTGAAATTCAAATTCAAATTTAAGTGGGTTTCCTCTATTTGTACTTGCTAAATATCTTCCATTTGGCTATGACAAGAATATTTTGTACAAAGACAAATCTGGATTCATGGGCTGAAAATAATATTTGAACCACTTTCAGACATGACAAGTCTGATTATATTGTTTGAAATCCAAAATGCCAGTGTTTCTGGGATATTTCACCAGGCCATGGGAATAATCAACACTATGTTTACAGTTTAAATAGGGTCCAAACAGTCATTCTAGGAAATGGCTTTTGGTCACTACATGTATTTGGGTCATGGATTTCCTTGAGGTCTTTCCTGTAAAGATATTAGGACTAATTTTCAATGAGCTTTTTCTGTTTTGGTATGTTAATACAATATTGCAGAAAGATAGGCTATATATTTAGTATGTTATCGACCCATCAATGAACAGCCCAAATAAAAGTGAACTTAACATAAACCAAATCTTTTTAGGACAGCCTCCTTTTCTAGTCATATTAAGAAGCCAGCAGAAAGTTAAAAGAGTTGACACCAAGCCCTATGACCAGCTTGAATTTCAATTCCTTAAACTCTCTTGGTACTTTACCTATTCATTCATATCTTCAACAAATATTAATGAATGATTACATTGAAACAAGCAGGGAAGATTTTATATTGCAAAGGGCAGGAAGAAAGTGCTTAGATTAAAATGCAGAAAGGAGGTTAGTGTGGCTAGAGCAGAGTGGGGGTTGGGAAGCATGACAGAAGATGAAGGGAGAGAAGTCCTCTGGAAAAACCCACAGGGCTTTGTGTGTCAGGCTAAGGAGCTCAGTTTTACTCTTACCTTGCTGGGAAGCCTTTAGGTTGCCATAAACATCACATTGTACCCCATAAATATATAATTTTTGTCAATTAAAAAATAAAATTTAATTTTTTAAACATGACAGTGCTGAACTGTAAGAAAACAAAATGAAAAAACTCATAACATTTGATGTGAATCATCATGACTTATTAAGTACCCTCTGGGTCCAAATAAAATGGTTTTGATCTGCCAATATAACAAAATATAGAAAATACCAGAACAAAATTAATAGACATGGATATAAATCAGGGAAGTGAAAAATATGCAAAAAGAGTCATAACATCACATCAGTTATCATAATAAATGTGAATAAAATAAATTTTCTTACTAAAAATAACAATGTTCTCATATTAGCCAACGACAAAGAAATCCAAGAAAAGGATTAGAGACTGTTTTACTCCTAAAGAGAGATGCCCATAGATGTTGCTAATTGAGCAATTTTAAAACAAATTTTTCATTTCTAATTTGTTATTTAAACACAGTATTATATATTAAGCAGAACTTTTCAAACTTTAAGATAAAATACTGATTTCCAGAGATTCTATTGTAATTAGAATACGAATTCTCTCATACTTGAAAAAAATAAATTTTTTCACAGCCATCTTGGAAAATAAGTGAATGTCCAACTTTTGGACTGACACCTAATAAGCAACATTTTATTCCTAAAGGAGAGATTTTTTTAGGCCCATAATGAGGAAGTAAAAAAATAGAAATTTGTATGAAAAAAAAATCTATATATAACCCATATGGTTATACATAATTGAAATTCTAAACTATACCTAGGTCTTCCAGGATACTGAAAGTTAATTATTAAGGTGAGAATAACTGACTTAATAGTGAATAGAAGTGACTTCAACCTTCCTCCACCTGAAAGGTACAGCAGACACAGGGCAGTGTGTGCATATGTGTGTGTGTGTATGTGTGTGGGTGCGCACATTTTGCATAATGGTGGTGAGAGCTGTGTTAAAACCACAATGTGATGAGTATTTTAAATCCTACATTTACTTGTAGTAGTAAGAGAATAGCCTTATAATTTCTTTCTGATTGCACTCTGTAAGCAATTTATAAATGAAAACAAGGGAAAAGGCATACTATTTTAGTTAACTATTAACCGACGTGGCTAAGAGTAGTTTTTAAGACATTGCTTGAGATTTTGGACGGGGATGTTTCTGTGGGGACATAGCACACTTTATGCTTTATGTCACAGGTATGAGCCGTTCCCTAGAGAACTCCTAGGGAATACATTTGGAATTTTACTTTTATCATTAAGGGAGAAAAAGTCTTATATGTATTAGAAAGTTTATTATAACAGTCATCAAGCACTTAGAAATTTCTATCTACATTGTTCAAATTGAGGGGACAAGTTATTGGCTGTCATTATTGATATTCCAGTAAGAATGTTCCTAAACTGGAAAACTGATCAACTGATTTCCACTTGTCATACCTTACCATTACTGATATTATAAATGTGTCCCTAACCTAGAATATATTCCATTTCAGAAAGAAAGTTTATTCTTCTCATACCATGTAAATGGTAGTTAACAGTCCTGAAAGCTTCTCAACTGGAACAATTTCCAAAATAACTTAAAAAAATTCACTCTTTCTCAATATTTTCTAAGTAACATAGAAACAATTAACTGCAAATTTTGTTGAGTTCTTGACCATCCGGGAAATCAAGATGAAGCACAAAGAATATGTTAGTTGCTGAACAAATGAGCCAATTTATCTCATGAACAAAAAGCAGATTGTCGTCAAAGGATGCATTTTTTTTTTTTTTTTTTTTTTTACTGTTACAATTATGCCTAAAAGGACACCATAATTACAGTGCAATGTTCCTCAATCAGACCATATCCTTGCTTAGGAAAGCAGGAGGTTGCTTGTGAGACTGCAATGGTTTTCCTTCTTATCAACTGTGAATCATGCCTTCCATCCCTGTAATTAAGGCCTTTGATATGCCTAACAGTCAATAGAGTTGAGATAATAAAACAAATCAAGCCAAATATCCTGTTGTTGAAGTTAGAACAGCTACAACAAATGTTGATCTCCTTTTCCCTCAATCTGTGCATATGAAAAAATGTTATTCTAGAAATACTCAGACTTAGATTTGAAGGTATTGAAAAAGTCAAGATATTGCCCATTTTTTAGAAATGTTATAAATTATATTAACGGAAGGTAACAATCAATTCCTGTATTTGAAGATCTCTGATTACCTTAAACATGAAAGTTACATATTCAACAGGATACATTTCTACTATTTTAGTAGTTAAATACATTAATATTTAGGAAGGCTGCTATGTTTATTATTTTCCATTAAATGAAAACTCATGCTCAGAAAATTTGTTATTGAGATATTTAGTTTATTTTATTCAACCACTCATTCTGTGTACCAGGTACTGTGATGGACTTTTGCATATATGATTTCTCATCCTCAACATTACTCTGCAAGGTTAATTGTATTATTCTCACTCTACCTATGGGGAAATTTAATCTGAGAAGTAAGTGGCTCCCCAAAGACAAACAGCAAGAATATGGCAGAGTTGACCTTCAAATGAAGTACAGTGGAGAGGGTGGGATGAGCAGAGGGAAAGCGGATGTCTTGGGAGAATGTGTCTTAACATTAGTGTCGGTAAGGCAATAACTTAAAAACATTAGAGGAAACATAGCAATGAGGCAAGTGAAATACCAGTTATCAGACCACAAGGTCTCTAAATAATATAATCAACAAGCTTCACCTTTGTAGGGGGTAGTTTCCCCCACCAAACGAAGCCATATTCCTCAGTCCTTCCTGCCACAGAATCTGTGATGTGTCTTTGTTAGTTAAAATATAGATTTATCTTGCTATAAAAGTCATTCTTTTTTCTCTTTAAATAGCACAATCCCAATGGGTCCAAAGAATGTCCCTTATCTTAACTGCATTTTTAGAGTCTAATTTTATGTATAGACTGTACCTACCTTCACTATTCTGTCTGAAAACATGCTAATCAATGACTCTAAGATGTGCTGCGAGGTTTGCAGCTGATAAAAATGAATACTTTCTGGTTTAAGGGTCTCAGGGTAAATATTATCAGTAAAATATATGAACTTCAGTGCATGCAAGTTGTGACAGCTATTTTGTTTGTTCGAAAGTTTAAAGAATTGCTTTTTAGTATTTCAACTGTGCTCTGAATAAATTAGGTTGCCAAAGAGCTCAGTTTCATGGATCCAGTTACCTGGAGCATAGTTCTGATAAAAACCAGGACTATAACTTCAGTTCTCACACATATGGGCTGATTTCCACCAGGGCAAAAGCTTGGACCCATAGTCACGGGTGAGCAACAGTACTGGTTTATTGCATGCAAGTTTGTTATCTTTGTTTAGGGGTTTTTGTATAGTGGCTTATAATGTGGTTTTTATCGCTTTGTTACTGGTCTATCTCTTTCAATTACATATAAATACATAACTGAGGCCAGTGATGATGCCTCATTCATCTTTGAAACTAGCATGAGTCCTGAAACCCAGGAGATGACAAGTGAATGTTTGTTCCATTAAACCAGGAACCAGGTATCTATATAAGGGATGACGTTAGCTATGAGAGCAGGAATGATATAGTGTAAATTTTTGGCAAACTCACAATAATGTAGCTTTCATATAAAACAGACCACAAGCACATTTTATCATATAATTTAGCTATGTAAGTTGTGGACCATTTTAACAGTCAGCCATGGTCATATTAACACTGTAATAAACTGCCACAAACCCAGTCTCATACAACAATTTCTCACTCAGGCAACTGTATCATGGGATCTGGCTGGTCTAGGTTGGACTCAGGTGGGCTTGCTTCTTAGTTGTGTGTTGGGCCATCAAGGACAGTTTCACATGGCTGTCATCTTTCCTAGACCTCCGTCTATGTGTGGAATGTTCTTGTAACAAGAGGTAGGAGTGCAAGAGAGCAACTAACCACAAAAACTCATTTCAATCTTCCACCGTGTCATATTCATGAACAGCCCAAGGCCAAAGGATTCCCAGTCACATGGCCAAACCAAAGTCAAAGAGTGGGTGAGGGCACTCTGTCCAAAATGAAGCTATTACATGATTATGGTCAATTATTCTATTATACAAGGAAGCCCATAATTGAAACCAATAATTCAATCCACTGCAGTCACCTTATTGATACGCAAAAGGACACAATATGGTACAATTCCAGGAAACATCCTTTGTAGCATTATTCTAGGGGTTGCCATTTGCCTTTGATTCTATGTGGTGGCGTCCCCTGGAGTTGTGAACTTCATAGGTATAATTATTTATCAGATTTAGAGTTGGGCTTGTGATCAATTTCATCTTAAATTACTGGAGAGGTATGCATGAAAAACAAAAACTATTCATAAAAACAATGTAATAATGTGTTTAGAAGTAATATATTCTGACAAAATAAATCAGTGTAATTATTTTTAAAACAGAAGTTAAAATAGGGCAACATTACAACTTTCTTTTTAATAGAGTTTTAGCTATAAGAAAAAATTACAATCTGTTTTTTCCTAAAGGCATGATTTAGTAATGATATTAAAAGGATGTATACTATATACATCATATATATGTATACATGTATACATGTATCAATATGATGTATACATGTTTCAATATGATGTATACATGTATACATCAGTATGATACATGTGTACATTAGTATGATATCATCAGTATGATGTATACATGTATACAATATACATTCTAATGTATACACATATACACATATATATGATATATACAATATACACCCTATGATATACGGAAAGGAGTGAAAACATGAAAATCTTTGATAACAGTATTGCAATATTCCACATTAGAGTTGATTGAGAAATAGTTGTGTGTGTGTGTGTGTGTGTGTGTATGTGTGTCTGTGTGTCTGTGTCCTTGTAAGGGCAGAGGGGGAATAAAAAAATCAGATTCTGGTTCTGTCTTGAAGTTGAGCTTATAGGATTTACAAATGGATTGCACATGGGGTGTGCGAAAAAGAAATTAATGATGAGGCTAAGATGTTCAGCTTCAGACATGGAAAAAATTGGGTTACTATAAGTGAGGTGGAGAAAGCTGCAGGTGAAATAAGTTTAATGAGAAAGATGACGGGTCGTTTCAGACATGTTAAAATTAAGATGCTTTTTTTGGTAATCTAGTTGATATGTTGAGCAGGCCATGGATATGTGAGTCTCAAGGTCAGATGTGAGGGGTTGGAGAGATAAAAACAGGAGTACTATTATCTTATAAATACTTCATAATTTCTCTTTTATAATGAATCTTTAACTTACTTAGACTTGTACATTTTTCTATAAAGAAAATTAACATTTTACAGTGATATCTAAGTTTATTGCATCATGCAAAAAATATTTTTCCTGTGATTCTGATCCTTTGAGTTACAGTTCATGGTCATTGTGTGATATTTTCATGCTCGTTTAAAAATAATTTGTTGATTTCAGGACATATACCACATCTATTAGTTACAAATTCCAAATATGTATGGTTATTAGTTTGTGTCTTATCACAAATTAATCTGTTTTATCAGTATTGAGAGGTATACCATATCTGTGTGGATAATTAAAGATTTAAAAAAATAATTTGTTCTTATTCTATTATTTACAATATTTTACTTAATGTATTTTAAGGCTTTGTTAATGAATCTGTGTCTGTTCAGAACCATAAAATCTTTATGGCCCTTTTATGGTCACCTCTTCGTAATGTTTTTTGACATAAAGTCTTTTTTAAAGACACCTTTTTTAAAGCTAGTCTTTGTATATTACGTATGCTATTTCCCACGCTTTTTCTTTGTTTTATTACAAAACTATATTTAATTTATTTGATATATTAGCCTGTTAACATGAGAGCTTAATTGATTAACATAATTTGTATTTAGATTTGTTTTTTTCAATTGTTTATTATTAATAACTTTAATTGTTCCTTTTGTCTTTTCCTGCTTTCTACTAAGTTGATGAAATTTAATATATTCTATTTTTCCTTCTCAGATGTATTGGATGTTACACATTCATTCTCTATTCTGTTAGTGGCTACAGTTAAATCACATAACAGATAATAAAAAGTCTCCACCTTTGGAAAGAGTTTAAGAATATTAGAAGCTCTTACTTTGAATTTCTTCCAATATTTTCAAACTTTGAACATGCTTTTGTGTGTTCTCACTCTCCAAAGATACAGTAGTTAGTACACAGTTCTAGATTGACAATGATTCCTCTCAACATTTTGTTGCTATTAGTCCATTTTCTATGTTTTCATTTATTTCATTTGAGAAATCTGCTGTTGATTCAATTCCTGGTCCTTTGTAGGTAATGTATTTTGGATCTAGTTGCTTTTGAAATTTTCTCTTATTTTTGTATTCTGCTGTTTCACTATTATGTGTCTAGGTGTGAATTTATTTTACTTATTGAGCTCAAGAATCATTTTTCACTTAGGAATTTGATGCCTGCTCAACTGAAATTCTCAGTTGTATGGAAGTTCAAATAAGTCCAATGTTTCATCCATCCCTCTGGCTAAGTGAGGCAATAGACAGCATCATTAGTTCAAATGAGTTTATATATATAAAATGCCAAGAATTGTGCTGGCACACAGCAAGAACTATGTAAGTCTCTGATATAATATTAATAATAAAAAATACAATAATGATAAGAGGAACAGAAAACAGAAGGATCCTTGATATCTGAGTATCGAACAGAACAAAAAGTATGTGTTGGAACGGATAGAGTTAGTCAAGTTTGTGAGGTCAGACTAACCAGTAAGACCAGACAATCATTTGGTTCACATGGTAATAAGCACAAGAGAGAAAGTATATTCAATGATACTATTGATAATATAACTACATAGGGTGTCATAGAGAAATAACATCTGACCCCAGCCCTGCAAAGCAGGTACAAAGAAAGTTTCAAAAGTGGAGAGCATAAGATAAGTAAAACAAAGTGAGGATACTGGGTATGGGTATATGAAATTATCATTTTTGAGGTCAAAAGTGGTCAATATCGGCTATTTTGTATAATTAAACCAATAAAGCTGATAAAATGGAGTTTGAGTTATTCCAAATAGATATAAATGCTTCCCTTCCAACTGAATTTTAGAAGTATAGATGTGAAAATTATCAAGAGAAGATAGATGGAAAACAGTGATGACACTGGAGAAGGAAATTCAGGAATCAGAAGCACCCTTAATTAAATGCAGACCTATCTGATTCACCCATTGGTCATCTTCAGCACTTTGCAAGACAGCCAGCTCAACAAGGACCATCATGGGAGAAACAAAAATCTAAGACTAGATTGATGGCTTACCGACAACCACTGGTGTGTAAAATATGATAGCAATTACTTGTTGAAGAGGAATTGGTCACTTAAGGAGTTAAGATCCTTACTACTTATTGTAATAAACTGCTGGTTATACTGTATTCAGTTTGCATGAAATATTGCTCTGGTTTACCTTGATTAGCAGTGTCTTCCTGTCTAGAGGTTGCAGTTTAAAAATTTGTTACAGGTGTTGTTAAAGCAAAAACATCTGGTACAAGGTGCACATAGCCAAATATCTGAGTATATCAGTACATGTGTCAATGTTGTCTTCACCCGGATCTCCTGGTTGCGGATACACTGGTTATGCAACCGATACCTATGCAGGGACTGACTTTGGTAAGCAAAGGCAGGTAAACCAGTTTTATAAAAAGAATAAATGTACTCTTACTTAGGATTGATAACTGTCACCTCTCTTTTCCTCCAAGGATTCTCTTATTTATCACTATTTAAACTTAAATCATCCCACTTAAAAACTGGACTTCAAATGGATCAGCAAATACAGTGCAGTTTTGTGAAAAATTCTAGAGAGCATCTACTAAGACACATCAAACAGGTTCAGGTTTGTATTCCTACATTTTTTTTTTTTTTTTTTTTTTGAGACGGAGTCTCGCTCTGTCACCCAGGCTGGAGTGCAGTGGCCGGATCTCAGCTCACTGCAAGCTCCGCCTCCCGGGTTTACACCATTCTCCGGCCTCAGCCTCCCGAGTAGCTGGGACTACAGGCGCTCACCACCTCGCCCAGCTAGTTTTTTGTATTTCTTAATAGAGACGGGGTTTCATCGTGTTAGCCAGGATGGTCTCGATCTCCTGACCTCGTGATCCACCCGTCTCGGCCTCCCAAAGTGCTGGGATTACAGGCTTGTATTCCTACATTATTAACGCATGATCAAATGAAAGTTAGATGTGAGTGCATCTTCTTTATCTATTTGATTAAATGGTAATTGAAGAGCTGCAGTAGGTTTTCTTAAATGTATCAGTCCCAAAAAAAAAAAAAGGATCCCCCTGGAGGGAAGATTGAAGTGCAGCATATAGAAGAAAATGTTCTGTGGGCCATATGCTCTGTGGGTGAGCCACTAGCAGACCACAGCATTGGAAAGAAACCGAACTTCAGTGTGACACACGTTTTGTGTTCCTTGTACCGGAGGGAAAGCAGTGAGTGAGTATGATTATTAGATTATATCATAGGACATGGAATATTTGTTACCAAAAGCAGGGTAGAGTTTGAGGTTAATTTTTAAAAAATTTCTCTCCTGATGACCACTTTACACTAAATGATGCGTTGATGCATGCCGTCGGCTTGCCTTTTTCCTCCCCCTCCAACCGTGTATCTTAGGAAAGCAGAAGTATTAATCACTGACATTAAAAACACATTTGTTCCTGGAACCTTGCTTAGTTCCTTATGCACATTATATTATTTAAGCATAAGCACAGCCTACTGAGTTCAGTACTGGTAATTTATTGATGGGAAAATGAAGGCTTAGAGACATTGTGGAACTTGTTAAGGTTTACATGACTAAGTGGCAGAGGTAGGATTTGAACCAAGGACTAAATACAGGCTATAATCATAAGTCACTAAACTCTCTCCAGTAAAAGTTCAAAAACTACAGTCAACGATTTATAGGAACCTATGTTTACATACTAATGAGGCTGATACAAAGCTAGCAATGATACATTCTATCTGGGCAGGATGCATGGTGATGTTTTTTAGAGAATTAGGTTATACTAGAAAATATGTGAGCTCTGGCGTCCTGTTCTTCATGGCAACTTAAGGGGAAATTGTCCATCTTGACATCTTTCTTTGTGTTTGTTTATATGTGTTTCTTGCTTCCCTGATAATGTGGCATATTATTTCATAATCACAGCAAGACTGATTTATAGGAAAATAAAATTATATACAAGTATTTCATGGTTTAGTAAACAACAATCTTCAAACTACTTAGTGATGTTGTTATTATTGTCATTATGACCTTGACTGTTGTCATTCAATATACAAATAAACTTGCTCATATCACAGTTGGGAATTTTTTATACAACTTCCTAATTTCAGGCAATGCTAGATTGTGGAAATCACAAGCTAGCTTATGGATATAAGACAAGGAAGAGGAATTCCTTCATCTTGTAATTAATGTTTAAAAAGTTGTCATTCTGTGTTAGAAATAACACATACTTTTGAACAGGGAGATACATAAACTTAACCAATTCATAATGTCTTTTTTTTTTTTTTTTTACTTTCACATTTGTCAAATGCCAATATAATAGCTTCAGTTTATCCAGCTGTTGTGAGAATCAAATGAGATTACAGAGTTCACCTTATTAACAGAAATATTTTTAAATCTAAAAAAGTAATACTATTTGGTACTATTCTCATTGTACCAAATTAAAGCAATTTTCCTGTACATTTTTTAAGGAATAAACACACAAAAATAAGCCAAAATACTGACATATATCCAAACAACAGTGAATCCAATTTCCGTGAATTATGAACGGAAATCAAGGTATAAAAAAACGTCAAGTGAGTTTCAATTTAAGAAAAGAAAAACTATTCAGGTTAGAAAAACAGCTTGGAAGGTACATCATCAGAGGATCAGTGATAAAAGAAAACAGAAACTATCCTAGATATTCTAGGCAGAATGGCAGTTCACTATGGAATTAGATGATTTCAAACCCTTGGGACACTCTGGGGAGCAATACTTCTAGCTTCAGGAAATCAGGATGTTTCAGGGATCACAAGAAATTGCAGCGGATCCTCTCAGCTCCTACAGCAGTGAAACAGGTATTCTTAAGAGAATGCCCAGAAGGCACAGCAAACCTTAGGACTTTCCAAGTCTACTACTGCCTGTCAACATCTCAAGAGTGCAAAAGCTCCTTTTCCTCTCCCCATTCCCAGTCCTCCACTAATACCCCTCCCAGCATAATCCAAACCACAAGACTGCTGGCGTGAAAGTTTAGGAAAGGTAGTTTCCCGGTTTCCAACTTCTGTAGAACAAGAGTCAACTTAGAAGGGCAGAACGGTGCTGAGTGCCAGAGGATATTCTCAGGAAAATCAAGATAATACTAGAAATACTGGGACCCTGAAGGAAGCTGTTTGTAGAAATAAATAAAAAAGGTAAGTCTATTTGAGGCTGACTCTAGGAAGAGTTTCTTTTGAATAATAAACAATTTATAAAATTGAATTCAATGGGAAATGTATGCATTTCTCACCTTGAATTAGATATTAAATTGACATTTAAAATTAATATGAATGTTATTTATTTTATGTGCCATCTTAATAAATGTTTAATTATTTTAAAAGTGGTTGCCAATACACTACTGCTGTATCAGTGCTATTTCCAGGAGATTTAATTGTATTGTTCAGTTCTTTTCACTCTTTTTTCTCTAATCTTGTTTTCTCACTTTATTTCATTAGTTTGATCTTCAGTCACTAATATCATTTCTTCCACTTGATTGAATTGGCTATTGAAGCTTGTGCATGAGTCATGAAGTTCTAGTGCTGTGGTTTTCAGCTCCATCAGGTCACTTAAGGTCTTCTGTACACTGTTTATTCTAGTTAGCCATTCGTCTAACCTTTTCTCAAGGTTTTTAGCTTCCTCACGATGAGTTAGAACATGCTCCTTTAGCTTGGAGAAGTTTGTTATTATGGACTTTCTGAAGTCTACTTCTGTCAACTCATCAAACTCATTCTCTATCCAATTTTGTTCCCTTGCTGGAGAGGAGCTGTGATCCTTTGGAGGAGAAGAGGCTCTCTGTTTTTTAGAATTTTCAGCTTTTCTGCTCTGGTTTCTCCCCATCTTTGTGGTTTTATCTACCTTTGGTCTTTGATGTTGGTGACCTACAGATGAGGTTTTGGTGTGGATGTCCTTTTTGTTGATGTTGATGGTATTCCTTTCTATTTGTTAGTTTTCCTTCTAACAGTCAGACCCCTCAGCTGCAGGTCTGTTGGAGTTTGCTGGCAGTCCACTCCAGACCCTGTTTGCCTGAGTAGCACCCGCAGAGGCTGCAGAACAGCAAATATTGCTGCCTGATCCTTCCTCTGGAAGCTTCGTCGCAGAGGGGTGAAGGACCTGCTTGAGGAGGCAGTCTGTCCATTCTCAGAGCCTGAATGCTGTGTTGAGAGAACCACTGCTCTCTTCAGAGCTGTCACACAGGGATGTTTAAGTCTGCAGAAACTGTCTGCAACCTTTATTCTGCTATGCCCTGCCCCAAGAGGTACAGCTGAGCTGTGGTGGGCTCTGCCCAGTTCATGCTTCCCTGCCACTTTGTTTACACTATGAGCTACTCAAGCCTCAGTAATGGCAGACGCCCCTCCCCCCACCAAGCTCCCACATCCCAGGTTGATCTCAGACTGCTACACTAGCAGTGAGCAAGGCTCCGTGGGTGTGGGACCCACCGAGCCAGACACAGGAGGGTATCTCCTGGTCTGCCGGTTGCTAAGACTATGGGAAAAGCATAGTCAATCTCGCTGGGAGTTGCTGCAGACCAGAGCTGTTCCTGTTAGGCCATCTTGGAAGTGACTTTCGACTGCCTTTTCTTTTCAGCAGTTTTACGATAATAGACTGTGTGTGTGTGTGTCTGTGTGTGTGTGTGTGTGTGTATGTGTGCACCAGTTGGAAAATATTTCAGCGCCTTTGCAGTAGTCTTTGCAGTAGTTTTCTGTGATGGGTAATGGGAAAGAGATGACCCCATTGCCAGGTCAACTCTCAGGCCTTAGGAGAGCCCCTCTGATCTCTGGTGCTGCACCTGCATTTCCTTTGGTGTTTCTGGTTGCAATGCTTCCTTGGGAAGAGGCCTGCAGCTGGCAGACAGGCCACTTCCTTTCTGGATTGGCTTTGCAAAGGGAGAGCCCATGAGCTCATGCTTCTCATCCCTCTCAGTGTTCAGAGAGTGGGGTGGGGTGTCTTCCCCTATTCAAGTGCTGGCCACAGATCTCGGCTCAGCACTGCTGAGTTGTGTGCGCTACAACCTTAGGGTGTTGCAACCAGGCTTCTGGCTCTATCTTGCGGCCCCTCAGGGTCAGGCCCTGGCTGGGCTGAGGGATTTGAAGTGCTCCCATGCTGCCAGGAAAGCATTTAAGTGGAGCCCTGGGCGAAGCACCCAGACTGGGCAGCAGAGGCTGCACTGTGCACGTGCTCCTGTGGGAGCAACCAGGCAGGGAACTTGGTAAGGGCTGGCAGGCAGGGGCGTCTGCTGAACAAATGTGCCCTGTCCTGGGTAGTAAAGATTACCTTGTTCTCTCTTGGCCCAGTCATCAGCTTAGAGCTACTTAAAGGAAATGGAGAGTCTTGGGGGATGGACCTCTATGGCTGTGTTCTGCTGCAGCTGCCCAGCTCAGAGAATTCCCTGGCCTCTGGGTGGGCTCTGAAGCTCTGTTACTGCCTACCCTAGGGGCAGATCCCCCTGCTAATTCAAATGTCTACTGGGGTCCTGGGATCTTTTGTAGCTAAGATACCAGAGGCCCATGGCAAGAGTGGACTGCCCCACCTGCACTTCACTCACGCTTCCCTAGGAGTCGTCCTAAGGTGAGAGCTGGTCTCCGCTCTCGATTCCTGCTTCTACTGCCTTGGTGACTGTATTGCCTCTATTGACTCTCAGTCTACTTTTACATTTTATTTTTGATCTCTTTTACTTATTTTTCTATTAGTATTTTTTAAATTAACAGCTATTTAAAAGTAAAGATATTAATCTTCTGTTTATATAAGTTCAAATTAGTTTCCTAGTTTATCACTCTAATTGTGGCATTTTTGAGGTATAACCATTTCAAAATGATGTAGTATCTATTTTTCTTCTATATAGTTTTTCTGTGTATCATTCATAGAAAGGTTGTCTCTATCACCAAAAGTATGATACTTACCTATATTTTACGGTAATATTGTTTCTTATTTTCTACGCAAATATTTGATACATTTGAAATTATTTTTATGAATTCATACAGGAATACAGAATTCATTTTTTCAATTTTTATAGAAATGGCTAGTTATTACAAAACCACTTAATTAATGATTTATTCTTTTATATTTATTTTAATATCAACACTGTCTTATATTCACATAGAATAAATATATGTTAAATGTCTACATGACTTTAAACTATAGTACATAGTATAGATTTATTCTAACTTACCTTTATAATCTTGTATTATTTATCTTTGAAATATATTTTTATATCTAAAAGAGTGTATCTTCCTTCCTTATCCATTGTTAAGAATATTTCTGGCTGTACTTGCATGCTTATCCTTCCAAATTAATTTTGTTTGCTTTCCATGTTTATGGGGATTTATTTATTTATTTATTTATTTATTTATTTATTTATTTTTGGGATGGAGTCTCACTCTGTCGCCCAGGCTGGAATGCAGTGGTGCAATCTCGGCTCACTGCAACCTCCACCTCCCGGGTTCAAGCAGTTCTCCTGCCTCAGCCTCCCAAGTAGCTGAGATTACAGGCACTCATGACCATGCCTGGCTAATTTTTTTGTATTTTTAGTAGAGACGGGGTTTCACCATGCTGGTCAGGCTAGTCTCAAACTCCTGACCTCGTGGTCTACCCGCCTCGGCCTCCCAAAGTGCTGTCATTACAGGCATGAGCCACTGTGCCTGGCCAGGAAATTTTAGAGAAATATTATGGGTATTGCATTGCATTTAAATATTTAGCCTTCCCATTTAGTAGAAACTATTGCTTTGGGGAAAGTACATTAATCAGTTTGTACATTATTTCATGATCTTGTTTGGTGTGAGCCCAATATGAATTATAACTCCAATTTCTGAAACCATGCTGAAGTAATCAATTTTACAATCATAGCCAAAGCAGCCAATTAAATTCATTTAGTTTATAGATTAAGAAACTCTAAATGCTATTATTACTAATATTAACAATAATAACCACATAATAAGAATAACCATAATGCTGTAGCATATAAAAAGCCATAATTATGTGGTGTGTTAAAAACACAAGACTGTAGTGAGACTGCTTGAATTCAAGCTTTACCTTGCTTACTAACCCTGCTAAGTTGCTAGCAGTCTAGCATTGGGAAAACTACTTACTTCTCTGTGTTTCAGTTAATGCATCTGTACAAACAAAAAACAAACAAACAAAAACACATATAACACAACTTCACTTGTTACTATTGAATGGGATTTGAGTTGGTACCTGTTAGTGCCATTTTTTAACTCTTCTTCTTGATATTACTGTTGTTATTAGTTATTGAGCATTTACCAGGCAGTTGATGCTCAAGGTATCAAATAATTTATCTTTGATCTTCACAAATTCACGTAAGAATCTTAGAAAACAAATTAGATACCTTACTTGCTGCTGTGATGTTAAGATTTTTACCACTCACATAAAATCTTACATTTTCCCATGAAAAGTCAAATAAAAGCATTTTGCTTTTAAATGAATTTACCTCAGGAATCTGGACATGTTTTCCAGCTCTAGTAACCTAATTTGGTGAGACATTAGAAGTAGACATAACACAATGTCAGCATACATTAGATGAGCTTATGAAAAATACGTCTAAAAATGAAAGGAAAATTGATCAATATGCAGTGAAATTCTCTAGTTTGCTTTGTGGGGCCTGAAATGTTTGTGTTTTGTTTGCTGCTTTTTTCCTAATATCTGTCATGCATTTCCAGGCACGTAATGGATATTTATCAGATATGCATTAACTATTTGACTAATGATGAGAAAAAAATATATTGCAGAAAGAGTAATACTCAACACCATTAAAATAATAGTGGGTCAGGAGATAGTTTTTAATGAGCAGCTATTTCTCAGGTAGAATTTGAGGGTTGTCAAGTTTTTAGTTGATTGGTGAGAATCTGACAAAATAAGAAGAGTTCATATAACCTTAATGCCTCCCCTTTATTTCACAATAGGGATAGAATTGTCTCCTGATAGGTGGACATTTCCAACTTTTGCCTTTTGTGATTTTTTTGATACTCTCTACTCCTTTTTCTAGTTTATACATTATTTCTGTAGATAGGTCAAATATTCATTCAGTCAACTATATCAACACTGGAACCATTTTGTCTCTTTAGTTTTACTTTTTGCAATTTGTTAGATATCTTCTATGTTAATCTTTTAGTTTATGTTTCAGAAAACATTCTTATTTCCTTCACATCCAGATCTTGCCAGCATCTTACACAAACTATCTGGTACAAACACGTGGTAACATTGCTAATTTACACGTCAGGAGACTCAGAGTTTAAGTAACCTTTAAGTAACCTGTCCAAAGTTACACAGCTAGTAAGTATTGAAGATGAGAGCTGAATTCAAAGTCCATGCTGCTTTTGTTAGAGTGTACTATTTATAGTTATAGTTACCCTAGTTATGGCTCTTCAACATTAGAAATATGAAAGTCCTAACTATGATTTCCTCTGCCTTTTATATAGGAGTTTCTTATTTCTGCATGCAGAAAATACAGGAATATTACCATGGAAAAGTTATTTCACTTATTTATTGACCTGGAGGATTCCCAAGATAGCACCACCTTGTTGCCTTTTCCATGGCCTTAGGTTTTCTTCTCAGTGTAAGGCTCTGAGAAGTAAATTCTGTTAAAGCCTCAGAGTTGATTAGCTCCAGGGAGATTGATCAGCATTAAACAATCCCACAGAAAACTGATAAATAACAGTAAGTTGTGGCCAGGAGCAGTGGCTTATGCCTGTAACCCCAGCACTTTGGGAGGCCAAGGCGGGTGGATCACCTGAGGTGAGGAATTCAAGAGGAGCCTGACTAACATGGTGAGACCCTGTCTCTACTAAAATACAAAAATTAGCTGGGCATGGTGGCAGGTACCTGTAATCTCAGCTACTTGGGAGGCTGAGGCAGGAGAATCGCTTGAACCCAGGAGGTGTAGGTTGCAATGAGCCAAGATTGCACCATTGCCCTCCAGCCTAGCAACAAGAGCAAAACTCCGTCAAAAAGAAAAAGAAAAGAAAAGAAAAGAAAAAACAAAAAACAAAACACAAAAACAAGAGGTAACTGGGTTGCCTGTAAGGCACATAGACATTCTTGTCATAAATAAAATCTAGATGGAGACTTGCTTGATGAGTGTGAAATCCTGGCAAGGGGGTATAGCTGATTGATTCGAATCTGTTGATCTCTAGCGTGTCCCTCCTAGACACAGGCTGATCTTTCCCCAAGAGTCCACATCCTTCGATAGTTTCCATTCTGTTCTGGTTGTCTCATTCTGTGATCTATTGATGACCGTTCTGTTTCAGATCACCATATCACACACACACACACACACACACACACACACACACACACACACACACACTGACTAGGACATGACCATGTAGTTACACTGTTTTCTCCTTCTATTAAGATTGAAGAATACCCTGATATTGCTCTCCCTGGCTCAAAGAAATGTTTTTCTTTATTGTATTCTTCATTATGATGCCCTTTATTTTGTATTGATTTAATGGTTTTATTCTCAGAACTTTTTATACTGCTTTCTTTTTTCATTCTGTAGGCATGCAACATGTGAATCTGGCAATCACTCATTCACGTATTTATTCAATGAACACTTCTGAACACCTTTCATGCACAAAGCCAAATGTAAATACCATACAATGTCTGTCTTTGAGGAGTTTAGTGGTGGAGAAAGGATATTCAAGCGAATAATTACGATTAAATTGTAATTAAATGGCTCAATGTGCTATGGAAGACATAGCTTATATAACCTGGGGCTAGAATTGAGGATGCCAATTATTCTATACAACTTACATCTTTAAAGTGTATTGATTTTAATTAAAAAAATTGAAGCCAAATGGGCAAATATACATGTCAAAATAAACATAAGGCTCAAGAGTTCTCATTAACCTGAAAATAGTTGATAAAACAAGTAATATAATAGGAAGGTAAGAAATCCTCTAGTTCCAAGAAGAAACACCCATTTTATATATAACTTGGACTTAAGAATAAAACAACATTGGAGGATGGGTTTGGAAAAATGGGGTTGATTTTGTTGTCCTCTTGCTATTGTTTGTTACTTGCTGCTAGGAAATATTTTGTTATTTCCAATGTAGGGCTGCACCAACCATAAACAAATACATTGAGAAAGAAGTCTAGCATTCAGTTCTTGGCCCACAGAAATGTTTTCTCTCCAAAGGTATCTTCAGTACAATTTGATCTCAGCCTTTTTGTGCTGATCATTGATATGATTTGACTTTGTCCCCACCCAAATCTCATCTTGGATTATAGTTCACATATTCCCCATGTGTCATGGGAGGGACCCAGTGGGAGGTGATTGAATCATGGGGGCAGTTATCCTCATGCTGTTGTCGTGATAGTGAGTTCTTGTGAGATCTGATGGTATTATAAGGGACTTTTCCTTCTCTGCTCAGCACTTCTCTCTTCTGCCGCCATTTGAAGAAGGATGTGCTTGCTGCCCCTTCTGCTGTGATTGAAAATTTCCTGAGGCCTCCCCAGTCATGCTGAACTGTGAGTCAATTAAACCTCTTTCCTTTATAAATTACCTAGTCTCAGGTATGTCTTTATTAGCAGTGTGAGAAAGGACTAATACAATAATAAAATTTAACATGAAGAGCTTCAGTGTTGTGGGACTCTTTATAATGTTCTAGACTGATCCTACTGTAGGTTATTTTTAATAATATTTCTGAACTAGTGGCTTTTATTATTAATGACATGCTAATATGATTTGTGTAAATATATTATATCAATATTCATCACAATATTATAGGCATTATTATTATTATGTAAATTTGATAAAAGAGGAAACAAATTCAGAAAGGTAAGTAGCCCAAAATTACACTTAGAAAATGGCAAGACTGGAATTCAAACTCATATGTATCTCATTACAAAGCCTTGAGCTTTTCAGTATAGAAAAATACTACTCACGGCTGGGCACGGTGGCTCACGCCTGTAATCCCAGCACTTTAGGAGGCTGAGGCGGGCGGAACACGAGGTCAGGAGATCGAGACCATCCTGGCTAACATGGTGAAACCCCATCTCTACTAAAAAAACACACAAAAAATAGCCAGTTGCGGTGGCGGGTGCCTGTCATCCCAGCTACTCGGGAGGCTGAGGCAGGAGAATGGCATGAGCCCGGGAGGCAGAGGTTGCAGTGAGCTGAGATTGCGCCACTGCACTCCAGCCTGGGTGACAGAGTGAGACTCCGTCTCAAAAAACAAAAAACAAAAAAAAAAAAGAAAAAAAGAAAAATACCATTCATAAGTAGAGGCAAGGTGGTATAGTGGAAACAGCATGAGGCACAAAATCAGACAGTTCTTTTGGTCTAATTCCCAATTCCGCCACCTAACTAGTCATGTAACCTTGGCCACTTGACTTGGAATCTCTAAGGCTTATCTCCCTCCTCCTTAAAATAAAAATGCCTATGGGAAAAATTAATTATGCATATATGATTTCTGACACATAGTGAGTGCTCAATAAACTTTAGGTCCTTCCCTCCTCTTATTTATCATGGTTAATATATGTAAATGTCATATGCAAGATAGAAACAGTGTATGCAGGATCAAGTTTATCTGGATGTCAAAACATGCAAATTAAGCTCAGGATAATTACAAAGCTCTGGTGATATTGTCTAGATTTTCTCTGTCTCCTTCTCTCTCTATTTCTTACCAGGCATATTTTCATGAAAACCTAATCACCATTTCTTGGTTCCCCATGCTCTCTTCTACCACTCTCTTCGCCATCATCACAGTTGGATACTGAGGATAATTGGGAAGCAAAAGGATTCAGCCTTCAAGACAGGGAATAAGCAGCAGGAACAGATGGAACATTTTAGAAGCAGAGATTGTGATTTTATTGGCCTCTCTAAAGCCACATAAACTAAAAGAGGTTAAGGATAAAGGAAAATTATTTCCCAAAAGCTTGCTTTTTTTTTTTAGTTTATTATAATTGCATAAGGACAAATGAAAAGCTTTTCCATATCTTCAGTTTTTCAAATATATACATTATGAAAGCTAATTAAAATATATTTGTGTTTTATTACTTAGAAATGCAATAGCTTTCTCCAAAGTTTTAGGTGAAGCTTTGAGCAAAATTTAAAGAAAGAGGCCTAAATCTTAGATGTGTGGTTACAGTGAAATGATCTACTATGTCCTTAGGAAGAACGGTTGACCCACCACAGGGTCTGCATGGATGGTGATCTATTGTTGTGGTTACCATAATTATACATCAAGTCTTCAGATTTATTTTTGAAATTTGTTTTTGTCAGTGTATCCAGAGTAAATTAGTCTCCCTGATCAGTGTCACAATAGACTGATGCGGAAACCACAAAGCCAATTTAACAATTTATATGGAAAAATACAGCATCAAGGGACCACACCCTATAGTCAACCAGTAATACAATCTCTCTTTAGAGATTAACTTGTATGAAATAATATTTGACATTTGGAAAGTTGCTGGGTGACTATGGAATGTCAATCAATTGTATCATCCAGCTGTCATATCCTCCTACAGGATTTTCACTGAGATGTTATATTTACCCAACAGACAAGAAGCTGAGGACGTCTTGAAGATTTTCTTTTGCTTTGGAATGTGCTAGCAGCAAAATAATTTGCGGGATTCATCTTTTAAGTCTCCAGGGTGATACTCATCTATTTCATAATGTCACATTTCTTCAGACAGACCACAAAACAAAATGGATAAGATTTTGTTGCTATTTTTTATTTTCAAGTCTTTCTCCTACGTCAACATAATTCAAGATACTTATGAAGCTCCTCAGGCACTAACTTAATTTTTGAGTCACTTCTGCATTTATCTGACATCATTCCTTACATCCTATTTTTCCACCTTAATCACAGTTACTCAAGTCAAGATATATCTTGTGATCCTATAGTGTTGCACATATGATGAGTCCCAGAAAATGCTTCTATCAGGCAATATGTTCAAAAAACATATAATCAATAAAGCTACTGAATAAGTTTTGAGGATAATTGTGGGATCTCCTCATAGCATCTCACTTTTTGGCCTTTCTTTCTCTTAACTCTTACTCTCTCTTTTTTCTTTTTACTCATTGTTTCTTCCTCTTTTTACTCATTTAAATTTAAATCTTCAATACTTTATTCCCCCTCATCTCCTTTTATTTTTCTCCCCACTTTCTTCCTTTTTCTTTTCTTGTGCTTCTCTTGTCTAGTTCCTGTAAGAGGTAATTTATACACATAAGTGGTGGGCACAGAAAAAGTAGTTCTACTAATAATTAGCTGTCACAGATGATTAAATATAGTTTCTTCTCCAACATATGCAAAGATGGAGACACAAAACTTTCACCAAAAGTTTTATTCAGTAGTAGAAAATAAGTCTAATATTTGCTCATCAAAAACTATCTAAAATTATGTTTATGGGTCATGGCTGTCTTACGCCCTTTGTCCTGTCTAACCTAATTTTAATTCTCAGTAGTCATGCAGAGTGATTGATGAATATTACCTAGGTTTTATAAAGTTCTTCCTGGTTTCAAATGAAACAAACTCCTGTAGCTGAATTTCCTAGCTGTTCCTGTAGTAGAATTATCACAATTATGTGATCTCCTTTCAAGTTACATTTTTAATATCTTAGAAAATAGTTGAATTGTTATTAATCAAATTTTGATGTCTGGTCAACTTGTGAAGGGGTGAAATTTCTATAAATGTTTAATTCTGATAATATTTTCCTTCTGAGATACATATTTCTGTGAATACAATTTGGGCTTCATTAACCAGGACTTTATTGTAGTTCCATCCCTTGTTAGCACAGATATACTTTCTGCATTTTTTATTATGGCTTTTAAAATGCTAATCATTTCATAAGGAACCGTCATACTAACATGTCCAGGAATACTCCAGTATTTACTTTCTTAAATACACGGAGAATTTTTAAGTTAAAGATATTTTTACCAAGTCTTTTGTTTCTTACTCATCGCCATTAACATTGCGACAAAATTTATACCAACTGGGTGATATTTTCTTGATGCTCTGTGTAACAGGTTGCACCCTGAGCTCCTGGAAACTCCTGCCAGATATTAGCTCAGATTTGGGGTGGAATTTGTTAGGTAAGAAACTAAGAAAAATTTAATAGCTGGTTTATCATAACACAATCAGTAGTTGGATAAAGGATGAAAATATATTTGAAATAAACAGACCACTGAAATTTGTCAAAGTTTAAAACTATTGCAGATGGTGATACTCTTCACACTCTACAGCATTAAAAGTTATCAACATCATATCTTGCTTCCAGATGGCACATGAGGCAGCAAGTATGGCTGTGTGTTATGGCACACTCATAGGAAGTTTCTTCTCTCTCTTCCAGATGAATCTCTAGGCCAAGCATGGAAAATTCAGAGCCTCTCTCCCATCCAACGACCATGTCACACACACTGTGAATGTTTCCCTGAAATACGTTCAACATAGCCATCCAGATACAAACTACTAATTAAGCAGAATTGACACTGATATAGTCATTTCCTACATAATATTTTTGGTCATTAAACTGTTTCTACTTAAGTTTATCTCAACCTAAGTGCATCGGATAATGGAACAAAGACACACATTTCTTTCTCTTCCTTTTTTTTTTTCTTTAACAAAATATTTTAAAAAATTTTTTTAACTCTTTTTTGTTTACTATTTAAATTATTCAAAAACAAAATGAGTCAAAATCATGTCTGAAAGGTTGAACAAAATTTTAAATCTTAAAGACTTTTTTTTCTTTTTTAAGAGACAGGGTCTTGCAGTGTTGCCCAGGCTAGAGTGTAGTGGCATGATCATGGCTGCGTTGCCCAGGCTAGTCTCACACTCCTAGCCTCAAACAATCCTCCCACCTGGGCCTCCCAAGGTGTTGGTATGACAGGCATGAGCCATTGCACCTAGCCTTAAATCTTATAAAGTTGTTCTGAAATTAGATAGTGATGATCGCTGCATAATTTTATGAATATACTAAAAGCCATGGAATGGTACCGTTTAAAAGGGTGAGCTTTATGCTATATATTTATATCTCAACAAAGCTGTTGTTTTTAAAAAGGAAAGAAATGTTAAAGAAACTTTGTTGGCTCTACTTTCAAAATACATCTAGAGTTTGACAACTTCTCACCACCTTTGCAGCCATTGCCTAATCTGGACCATTAGCATCTCACCTGCTTCCGCGTTCTCCCTCTCCCTCCAACCAACATTCTTTTTTCAAACAAGAGCTTCATTAATTATCTTAAAAGTCAGGTTACTTCTGTGCTCACATCATTTAATGGATCTCTGGTGCACTCAGAGTAAAAGCCCAAGTCATTTTAAAGTCCTCCTGTAATGCCTGATCTTCCTAACAATGCCTCTTCTAATTTCCTGCTTACTAACTCTGCTCTGGCCACGTTGGTCTCCTGGTTATTATATGTATATGATTAACTCTTAACTCAGTTACAAGTCTAGCAGCTTAAGCCTATAACCGCTTCTATTGTGGTTAAATTTTATAACCAAACACATCAGGTCATCATATGTATATATACACACACACAGACTTACAACTACACAGATATAAATAAGCATATATATATATATATATATATATATATATATATGGAACTAGAAGAGGCAATTGTTACCACCAAAGAAATAATTTAAAAACGCACATCAGTTTAGAATAGTGGCTTGATTTTGAATAATGTCTGTATATAATAATACAAAGACTGAATATTGATTTAAGAGATAATTGTGTGCTATTATATTGAAGATGGAGGAGAAAGTATAATTATTTAAGAAGGGAATAGCCTACAGAAGCAAACAGATATGTCTAAACCTAAAATTCAAGAAATGCAGTAGTAGCAGGTTTTTTGAAACATGTAGGTAAGTGACAGAAGGGATTTCTAACAAAATAGAGAATCTGCCATCAGCAGCAACCACCAGTGCTGGAGAGAGGTGGAGAAACAGCTTTGCTTCTTATAAGAAAGAATTTTCTGTATTATGTACATAGAATTAACCTTTAAAACTCAGAGTTTATAAAGAAAAATACATGGCTGTTAATTCCAACTTACAGGATTTAGTGAACATGTACTACAGCACTGTATTAAATATGGTGTGGAATATAGAGTAAGTATAGAACCTGCCCAATCATAATTCCACAAAGCACCCATGATAGTTCTCATGGGCATTATCTATTGCACAGTTATAATAGTAGTTGCATTTATAATGCACTTATGTGTAGGTCTCTATTTCCCAACCAATCATCAGCCTTTGAAGAAAGATTCTGTATCTTGTTCGGATCCTCCTTTCCATTTCTCACATATAGTCGATGCTCTGTAAACACTGCTTGAATGCAATCAACAGATTATAAACTTATAGCTTGGTGTTTAAAGACTGTAGTCAATCATAACTTAATTGTTCATTTTCAAATAACTTAAGGAGTGTAATTAAATTGTTTGTAACTCAAAGGATAAATGTTTGAGGGGCAGGACATGCTCCATCCTCCATGATGTGCTTATTTCACATTGTATCAAAACATCTCATGTACCTCATAAATAGATACACCTACTATGTACCCACCAACATTTACAAAAACAAAAGATAAGTAAACCTGTCTGTGCATCAGGGATGCCCGATAATATGTTTAAAAATAGGAATGTCTTGTCCCTGCTTTCCAAGAATCTGATTCAGCTGATATACTGTGGATATCAAGAATCTGTATTATTTAAAATGCTCCACACATGATTCACGTGTGCAGCCAGAGTCAAGGCCCATGGAAGTAGAGCATGATGCATGTCCTAAGAGGAATGCTGTGGACTAAGGGATTTGGAGGAGAGCGAGAGTTCTTTTGGATAGGGTAATTTGGAGGAGCCATCACTGGAAGGATACTTCCACTGCTGTGACCATGTAAAATTTATCTTGGTGTTGGTGGCTCTGGCCATTTCTGTCAGAGCTTGTTGCTATTTAAAGTGCGGATTCTTAGATTTAGGGTTAACCTTGAGGTTCTAATCAGAATATCATGGTTCTGGTTTTTAAAGGTTGTATAACAAATATTTTCTCATCATGCTCTTTATCCAAATGGTTTCAGCTGGTTTCTCTCTAGCCTCAAAATGATTTCATTGCTTTTCCTTGTAGCTGAAGAATTTTTTTTCCCTATAAACACCAGAGAGAACATGGGCTGTTGTTCAAAAATTTATGAGCTCTGGTCCAGGCTCTGCCCATCCCTTACTAATGTTATAGTCTCAGGCACAAGCTATTAACCACCCTGAGTCTGTGTCCTCATGCATTAAATAGCAATAATGATAACCAACTATTTGTTTTATAGGATTGTTATGAGTATCTAATGAAGTCATGAGTGGAAAAGCTTAAATAACTAAAGTTTTACAGATCACGGGGAATTTTGTTTTTATGATTATTGCTTAAGTATTGTTTCTATATTTTGTCATCATGTTATTGTTTATTCTTTAAACTTGGTTGCCCAGATTTGGAATGTTGTGGTGAGGATTGCTCGGTGATTCATATGGAAACAGCAAGCTTGAACTAAGAATTTGGTGATTCTATGCAGATATTATTTATGACAATAAACATGAATGTGGTTGTTCAAGTCAAAGCTAAGAAGGCAGACTGATAACAGATCCCACTGAATTGAAGTACCTTGGAATTTGGGTTGGGTACTACCTTTGTGGAAAATAAAATGAAAAAGGATGATATAATGCAGGTACTAGCGAGAAATATAAGTTTATATTTTGATACATTTTAACACATTTTGGAGAAATAATTTGTGGAATAAAAACTTAATGATTCAAGACCCTTATACCACTAGACATAATGTCTCAGAATATTAGAAAGCTGGAAAGGTATAATCTGGTAAATACAATGAAAATTGTTTTGGAGAATAATTTTATATGTATGCTTTCTTAGTGTTTATTTGTGTATATTTAAAATGAAATGTAAACATTCTGTTTATTGTCGTGATCAGACATAAAGCTTCTTAAACATGTAACAAATAATAATTCATTTCTCTATAACGTAATATAAAAAAGTCAGAGAGTAATAATTTAAAGTCAAATGGGGGCATTTGTTTAAACTTTCAATTTTAACATGCATGTTAATTACCAAGTACTAATTTCAGACTCTCATAAAGAAAAAAAGCCCAGAAAACTCAAATTGTGAAGTCAAAAGAAAGCAAACAGTCGTCTACTGCAGTCAGATCCGATGACCTATTTTTCAATGGTCATTTTTTATACTATTATAAAAATGACATTTTCTATCATAGCAAACCTTAGGCAAGTAATTTTTTAAGGAATAACTTTGTTTTACGGATACGGAAAAACACTTTTCTACAGAATATATAGTTCACCCAGGGGGCTCTAGGATAACATCACCTTGTTTTTAAAAAGCAAAAGTTGGATCATGCTATTTTGTTATTGCCTATTGATAGGTACTATCCTTCTTTCTGTCCTGGAGAATCTATCCTAGCTACAGAGAAAAGCAAAAAGTAATTTTATTATTCTTTGAAATGGTTATCTACAGGACTATAAACATCAAAAGTAAATTACACATATGGAAAGGTATTGGAGAAAGTATGAGAGAAAGAAAAAGCATTACTCATAGATACCATCGTTAAATGTAAAAGTCACCTATCTATTTTTGACTTTTTAAAAAGGTTGTCTTTTAGTATCATTTCAGGCCTTAGGAATTGTGGCCTTAGCACTGGCCTACACAGAAAGGCATTCTTTGGATAGCAAAATTTACTCTTAGACTGCTAGATAAAATACAGGATTTCTAGTTAATTTTGAGTTTTAGGCAAATAATTAGTCTTTTTTAGTACAAGTATGGTCTAGTTCTAGAAAAACAACATTTCCGAAATTCCAGTTTAACTGGATATTGTATATGTTTATTTGGTAAGTCTAATTACACTTGGTTCACCATTGCTTTCATGGAAAGTCACCTTTAGGATAATTGAATATTATTTTCTGTGAACTTTTTCAACAGATTAAAGTTTCTGTTAACACCTTCTACACATTACACTCGCCATTGTAAGGTGATCCCAAATTACAGTCAATATCAATGAAAATGTAATGAGGTAGCCAGAATTCTAGAAGGGTTAATATTCCTGAGAAAAGCATCAGAAGTGGGTTTGGGGATTTTTTCCCACAAGTAGGGACAATGAGTGGGCTTGGATGCCAGGTCAATGTTGTGAGGGTTCTTTCCTGAGAGAGTGGATGGGCTTCTTGTGTGGAAGTGAGTGTAAGCATCTCATGAACACACAGTGTGCTAAGAATTGCCACAAATAAGAGACACCAGGGTAGAGAATGGCCAAGAATTTTCAGGAAACTGCTGCATGTTGTGATGTGCGCTGTAAATCTGTTACCACCCTGTCAATGAACTATTGAACTCTGAAGACTTCTGGGTTAATATTTTTCTCTCTTTTATTTTACTAAAAGTTATTATTATTATTATTTAATGTGACACCAAGTATAGCCAGACCACAAGGGAGAGGCTTACTTTGGAAATGAGCAGAAAAACATCCCACCTGGGAAACTGAAACTGTTGACGGAATAATGTCAACAGATAAAGATGGACCAGACCTAAACTTGACGTGTTCTTCATCACTACCAAGCCAGAGAGATTCCATAATTACAAGGGCTGTGAGCGTGCATGGTTTGTTGTGAAGGATTCTAAGCAGGCAATTAGACTGAAGCAACATTATATGACTTTGCTAAATTAATCTAAAAAGCTCCTATTAAAATCAGCAAATTTAAATTTGAGTATCAAGAGGTGCCCGGTTTTGTAAGAAAGTAGAATCCTTCTAGCAGGACGAATACCAGTTTTTGGCTGACACATCTAGACTCTTTCAAGACTTTTGCTCTATTCCAGTGAGTAGGATCTAACATGGGTCCTGGATGTCACTCTGGATCATCAGTTCAGGCTTGTTTTTAACTATATTTTTTATTTTTGAATAATTTTAGGTTTACAGAAAGAAAAGTCATAAAGAGAGTACAAAGACTGCGTATCCCTTAGCCAGTTCCACCTAATCTTACATGAGTATGGTTCATCGCTATTATCATACAACGTTATTAAATAAAGTTCAGACTTTATTTTGATTCCACCAGGTTTTCCACTAATGTCTTTTCTTTGGTGCCAGAATCCACTCCAACTCAGGATATCACAATGCAGTCAGGTTTCAGGCTTTGCTACCAATTGCTGGAGGAATTTAGAGTGTGCTGTGCCAGGGAGAGGAAAACAAAAGATCGAGACAGTGGGACTATTCTATACAGTTGGGTGGAATGGAACTAGATTTCTATTTTGATTTATATTCACTTCCCAGCATGTAATGAGGAATTGTGTAATCCAATGATTTATAAACTTGGCTGCATCCTTAAATCATCTGGGAAGGTTTAAATAATGTTGACCCTTAAGTTCTAACCCAGGTATGCTAATTTAATCGGTAAGCGGGGAGAACTGGGGATCCTAGTTTGTAAAAGCTCTTCAGGTGAAGCAAAGCTTTAAAATCTTTGTACTGTGTAGCCAGGTTGAGAACCACTGGTCGCTAAACCAGTCTCTATGGGGGAAGGGGAGTTAATGTGGCTGGGGATGGGGACGGAACTTGATATTCTCTGCACTCCTGGGTCTGAATCTGGGGAAGAAAATCCTAGAGCCTCCTCTGAATTTATGTTCTTCATGAAGTTTTTCAGGGTTCAGGAAAAATCATGCAGCTGTGGTGACTTCAGGAGAGAAGACCCAATAGAGCTGCAGTTTGTGGACTTGAAGTGGCAATGAAACTTGGGATATTAGTTTTCTAATTACCACAAATTTTGTGGCTTAGGATCACAAAAATTGACAGTTAGAAGGTTGTTAGAAGATTTGCTAAATGGCAGTTAGAAGAGCTGCATGGACTTGAAGTGGCAATGAAACTTGGTATATTAGTTTTCTAATTACCACAAAATTTATGGTTTAAGACCACAAAAATTGGCAGTTAGAAGACCACAAATTATTTGGCAGTTAGAAGGCTGAAATGAGTCTTTCTAGGTTAAAATCACAGTGTCAGGAGGGCTGCATCTTTTCTGGGGGCTTTAGAGTAGAGTCCATTTCCCTGCTTTTCCTGTCTTCTGGAGGCCGCCTGCATTCCTTGGTTCATGGCCTCCTTTTTGTATAACTCGGGCTTCTGCCTCCTTCAATGCACCTCTTCCCTGACTCTGGCCCTCCTGCCTCCCTCTTTCACTTAGAAGGACCCTTGCAATTACATTGGGTTTACTTAGATAATCCAGGACAATACTCCCATCTCAAGATCTTTAATTACAACAGAAAAGTACCCTTTGCAATTGCCATAGAATCCTTCAAGTGTTTCTTTGCCAGCTGGAAACCTCTGTGGCCAGTGGTGCCTCTGCTTGAGTTTTTCTCACGCCTGCTGGGCTTGTTCTACCCTCTTGGCCTTCCAGGCTGCGCTCAGATCCTGCTACCGGCCCAGATCCCACAACTGCCAAGGGTGAGTCAGGTGCAGCCTGCTGCTCCTTCCCGTTGCATTGGGTGGCCGCCTGGTGTTGACAGGTGGCAGGAGGGCTACAGTGTGAAAGTCCCTTTAGCTCCTGCCTGCAGTTTGGAAAGCTAGCCAGGAAAGCATTTGCTTCTGCTTGTCCAGGAAGAATGAGGACATGTGGACAACTGGTGAGTGAGCAAGGTGGAGAGGAGCTTTATTGAGAACAGCACTCAGGGGAAAGGAGACCAGAAGTAGGTAGCTCATATTCTCAGGCAGGTCCTCCCAGCGAGTCTCTGAGTTGGGCTGAGTCTGAGATTTTCACAGGCTCAGAGTAGAGGAAGTGCATGCTGACTGGTCCATGGGTGGGGGGAAGTGCATGCTGATTGGGCCATGTTCAGCCATGGGTGGGCCTGGAAAAAGCAGCCTCCCATTGGCCAAAAGGCATCAAGGACATTCTCACTCTGGATCTTGGACTCTGCCCAGAACTCGCACCCTAGTCCCCAGGCTTCGGGCCATCTCTGGCTTGAAGGTGGGGTTTCACCAGGGAACTCTCCCTTTCTGCCTAGTAACCTGTCTGCCTCCTGCCACCATCAACATGCTGTCCGCAGCATGCAGGCTGCAGGCTGTCCGTGCCAAGGTCCCTCAGGTCCATGCCAAGCTGCCCTCAACCTCCCTGGCCTCCTACCCTTGCATGTGGGTCCCCAGAGTTTCAGCGTCAGAAACAGTTTCTGGAGGGTGCTGAGATGGCAGGGGGCTGGCGTGTCAACACTACCCTGAGTGTGTGCATCACCCAGCCGGGTTGCAACAGCGCCTGAGCTTGGCTATGGGAACATGTCCACAACTTTGTTCCACTGCAGAGCAACACAAGGGGCAGGGACAGGCCACGCGGGAGGAGCAGGCACTCCTGAACCTGCAGGGGAAGGGGGCTTTCCAGGCCCCCAAGAGCTCAGGGATGCCTGGGGCCAGAGCTGTGACTGGGCAGCTGCAGCTGCACCCGGGAACATGGGCTCCCACCCCACCAACTCGGTAGGGCATGGGGCTCCCACTGGGATCACCTTTCCTAGACCCCACTGGCTCCATAGAGCATGCAGCCCCGGCCGCACCTCCCCTGCTGCAGTAGCAGTAGGGTAAGGAGGGGAAGCAGTTACCAAGGGAATACACCTGGGCAGCAAAACAGCACCACCTTCCCTCCATGGAGGACTACAGAGTGATAGAGTGAGGCAAGAAAAAGGGTTTCTTTTTTTCTACCCAAATTTCAAGATGGCTGACTTTCATGAACCAGAGAACAGTGCAAATTGCAGAGGTCCTGTGTTTGTCACCAAGAAGTGTGCAGCGAGGTGTGGGGAAAGAGGAGATGGGGGAGTGGAGCTGGTGAGCCAATTACATGGAAAGGGCAATAAGTAGAGGCTTTCAGCAACTGCAATGACAGGAAATTTGAGGGGCAGGACTATATGATTAAGGGGATTTCAAGAACCTTCCTATTGGATGGGCTGAGTGATATACTGTCCCATTCCCTTAAGAAATCATGTAAAATCCTTCAGGAACCAAGAGATTCAAGACTGGGTGTTACGTGCAATGCCAATATGACAATGGGCCAAAAAAAGGCACTGGCTTTATGGGAATTATAGCAATACTAGTGATCCTTCAGATGCATTGGAAAAGAGACTGTAACTATTTTTGCCCAACACAAAAGTTTGGAGATTGTCTATACTGTAACTCTTAGAACCTTACATGAACATACTCAGAGAGCCAATGATATAGGAAAATAGGTAAATATCTAAGTCCTTAGGATCCTAGCTGTATCTGCAAGTAAAAAAAAACCTGACTCAAAATGGCCTAAATGATGACATAAAATTGTTCACACATAACAATTCAGAGGTAGACTGGGTCTCATTTTTATGTTTTTATTCATTTGGTTGCGCATTTCTAACTCATGCTATCATTTTAGTCTGCTTTGCCCTAAAGCTGGTTCCCCTTGATGTCACAATATGCCATCAGTAGAGTATTAGTCAGGGTTATTCAGAGAAATGGAACCAATAGAATAATATATATGTAGACAGATATCTAAATAGATTATGATATAGAGATAGGTGGTAGATAGATAGATAGATAGATGGATAGATAGATAATTAGATAGATAAGAGGGGATTTAGGGAAGTTTGCTCCTGTAATTTTAGAGGCTAAGAAATCCCATGGTAAGTTGTCTGCAAGCTGGAGAACCAGGGAAGCTGGTAGTGTGGTTCAGTCCAAGTCCCAAGGTCTCAGACCCAGGACAGCAAATGATGTAACTCTCAAACCCCAAACCTGAGAACACGGAGGGCCCACTGCTGTGAGTCCCAGAATCCAAATACCAGAGAACCTGGAGTTCTGATGTCTGGGCAGAGGAAGAGGGGTGTCCCAGCTCCATAAGAGAGAGATAGGGAGCTGGGGGTTGGAGGGAAGGAGAGAGAGGGAGAGGGAGAAAAGGAGAAAGGGAGAGAGAAGGAGAAAGGAAGAGTGAGAGGGAAAGGAAGGGAGAGAATTCATCTTTCCTCTGAGATTTTCTTCTATCCATACCCTCAGCCTATTGGATAGTGTCTGCCCTCAATGGGTGAGAATGGCTCTTCTTTACTCTGTCTACTGATTCAAATGTCAGTCTCTTGTGGAATCACCCTCACAGACATAACCAGAAGTAATGGTTTATCAGCTATCTAGGTATTACTTAATCCAGTCTAATTGACCTATAAAATTAACCATCACAAGTGGCAATCAGGGGTAAGTGGAGTATAATGGCTGTCTTAGGTAATGTGGCTGTCCAAAAATAGTTACCAGGAAAATGAAGCTCAGGTTGGTTTGAATGAATCAGAGGCTTCTCCTGGAGCTGAGATTGAGCCACGTTTACCTGAATCACATAAACAACATTAGGGTTTTGTAAAGAAACTGGGAAGCAATACACAGTGTCTATCACAGTAAAAACAGCTCCATGCTACATTTTTTGCTAGGTAAACTCTATTTCTTTTGTTTTCTAGATGTTTAGAAAGGTGAAGAATTTATTTAAATCCAGTTTCTACCATCATGAATCAATCTAATCTTAGTCTATTAGATTATTAGTTCTAATTTAGAATAGAGTTTATATAACATACATTATTTTACATTAACACGCATTTGTCTTATTTTAATTGAAACAAGAGCTGCATTTTCATGTCTGCGTTTTCATTTGGTACCATTGCAAACAACAGTTCAAAGTATAGTGTTTTCTCCCCAAGCAACCCCAGCTGCCTAACCTCAAAGTGTTATTTCATACTTCATTTAAACTTGCTACAGTGATTTCACAGTTCCAAGGGCTCAGAGAAACCTAAGCCATCAGCAAATAATAATAATAAAAAAAAAATCGACAATCACCGAGGTTATTTTTGCTGTTGTTTTCTTGTTTTTTTGCACTTTCTCACTTCCCACATGCTTTTGGTTGTAGCTTATCACCTTCCCTTCTCCATTTATTCACATGCTGAACTTTATTTAACCTCTGAGGCTCAACTCAATTTTCCTTTCCTCTGGGACAACTTTGCTGAGGTTTTCTTCTATAAAAGTTACCTTCCTTCTTCTCTTTGCTCTCCTCCTATACTGCCAACCCTTGTCAAATTGCCACATTAATCTTTTTGCTCATCTTCCTTCCCTTTTAGCCTATCAGACCTTGCAGAATTTGTGACTTGTTCACTTTTATATTTGATATTTTGTATGTGCTAAAAAAACATTGGTTTCATTCATCAAAAAATAAGTTACAAGTTCATCTTAAAATTACTCGAAGTTGTCTCAAAAATAAATTTGAATGCTAGTGTCAATCTCTTGTTTTTCAGTTCTCATCTCTAGCACACTTTGTTTTTAAATTAGAGTTTGAAATTCAAATTAAGATAGCAATTGAACTGTAAACTGTGGTCTCTGAAGACAGGGATTATTTTTGCTTCAGTGTTACCTTAAGCACAATGTTTGCCACACTAGTGCTAAACAATTGTATGTAACAAAAATGAATAAATGTTTTTCTTCTGGACAAGTCACTTTTATGGTAGAATATGCTTTTGGGTTCTTTTTTCCTTTAAATGTTGTTTCTGTATTTTTATGAGCTTATATATAATTAAATCAAGTATTTTAAAGTTTCAGGCAGAAATATCTCTAATATTTTTTGTGTGTGATCTGCCATGAAAATACCCTCATGCATTTATACTTTTATTCATTGGCCACCAATTGATTGAGGGCCCATGCTGCTGTAAGTGCCAAACACATCAGACACAGGCAAGCCTCAGTAAACATCCTCCTGATAAGCCACTGGACTTGGTGAGGAGCACTGCTTACTACCAGAGTTAAAGTAGGCTACCAGAATTGAAGTAGGCTAGCATTTGTTCTAAAATTTAATGATAACATGACCTAACAAAACATTTTCTAACAGGAGTTTAATAAAGACAACAGAGTTTGTTTTTCATTTGTTTTGTCTATTTTAGAATGAGTGTACTCCTGCTTAAAGATAATTAAATATATTCAACCCTTTATAGTACAGTTTTGACACTGATTTTTATTTGCTATTGTTTAATGTTTCAAATCAAATAGAACTATTCGTGACATTCATACAGAAGCACTAGACAACTTAGTGACCTTCCATGATGTTTTTTAAACTCCTCATGAATGGCTTCCGTGTCTCATTTATCTCTGTGGGCTATCTTCCCTGAATTACCCTAATTATCTCTTTTATGCCATTAAAGCTATGTTTAGAACAAAATGTCAGTCTTCTAAATGTGCCATCTGAAAAATGTGATGAAGAAGAAATGTTTCTTCTGGTAGGAACTAAGAACGTAAGGTATTATTATTTTAAGGACATTTTTATTTTTTGACCCTCTACTTGGTCATTATTTGCCTTTTACACCAGTATACAATGTAGAGTAGATTCAGAGTCAACCTTGTTCCTCAGTTGTTTTTTTTTTTTTTTTTTTTTTTTCTGAGCTAAATTCCTTCTTTTCCTTCCTAGTAGAAGGAAGTTAGTATTTGGAAAGGCACACAATTCATCTAAATTTCTTGTTCTTCTTTATTCACAAACTGATCTCCATGTTCTTATTGCATGGCTATTCTTAACTCGAAATGAAAATCTAGGCTTATACAACTCTCAACAATTTTATGTTTGTATATCTCATGAAGAGTTTTTGTCTATATAGAAGGATTTCTTTTTTAGTGGTTTAATACAATTCAAAATGACTTCACAGCTATATGACAATAATGGAATTCTTAATATTTAAAAGACATTCTTAATCAAGGGATTTTGATATAAATACATGGCAAGTTTTATTGTTATTCTTGGTGCAGATCAGGCACTTTGTGAATACAAAATAAATGAAAACATTTCTCACCAAGTTTACACATAAGTTTTGTACACATGAAAGTGTACTGGGATTAATTAGTGTATTTGAATATAAATGGAAAAGGAGATGACAGAGACCCATCTTTTATGTTTTTGGATAGGAACTTTCCAGAGCAGAGGGAGCACACTTGTTAGAAGTATTAAATTGTTGGAAAATTCACCTGTTTCCCCAGGTATACGAAAAATCCTCATCTCTTACCAACAATGAATGCAGTCAAATTTTTAGTTTAGCATTTACGTGGTTGGAAAACTCTAGGAGCCTCAAAAATGCATCTCTTGTTGGCTAAAGTCTTTTCAATTAGAAGCAGTCCTTGAGTTATCTCCAGCTGTTTATTTAAAGCTTACCAAAAACAAACAAATGAATGACAAAAATGGATGTGCTGCTGGCTGCCAACTTGATTAAATCACTTGACAGTAAATAACTTGGCAATAACGGCCTAATGGCAGAAAGCACACTCAATTAGTGATGTAAGTATTTATAGCGCGGGGACAGAGACTCCACAATGGCAGAGTATCTTGTGTCAAACGAACCCTCCTGCTGACAACAATTATAAACTTTGGTCTAAATATAAAAAGCAACTATTTGAAAATATTGGATGAATGACCAAGGGAAGTAGAAACCAGAGGGGTTGCCAACCTTGAAAGAAGAAAATACCAGGTGAAATCCACATTGAAATGGACTTCTCCCCTTCAACACTCCCCTGTTACTGGGATTACTGGGGAGTAAGGGAACTAGGGCTCAAGCAGAAGCAGTACTCATTGGCCTGAGAAGTTAGAAAGCTGAGTTCAAGGGCTTCAAAAGCAGTAGGAAAGTAAGGAGATAAATTATGGAAATTTCTGGTGTTTCTTTATCCAGCTTTGATTAGGTCTTTCACATGCATGTGCCAATCAGTACTTAAACACTCCAGGCCATGCCTCTGCAGATTTTCCAAGCCTTCTCATTGTGTAGCAACCTATTCTGCAGGGTTTTGTCCTGCGAAGTGTAGCCACCTTGTTCTCTCCAAACTCCAATGCAGTGAGATTGGCCACTGTGCTACAGTCTTGAAACTCCTTCCAGAAGGCAGTGAACTGGGCCAACAGTAGGGTCCACCTAATTTGTTTTCCTTCTCTCAGACATCACTGGTCTGTACTGCTTGTTTTCTAATTTCTTGCCTAATTCTCTCTATTCTGCTTCTGGAACACCAATTACATGTATGTTAGACCATTTATCACTGCTTAACAGCCTTTAGAGGCTCTTGTTATTTCATTGCTTTGTGTGTGTGTGTGTGTATGTTTGTGTTTTAATTTGGGTAATTTCTATTGACTTAGCTTCAAGTTACTGATCATTACCTCAGTTGTGTCAAATTTATTAATGAGCCACTAAAGAAATTCTTTATTTTTCCATTTGATCTTTCTTTGCATTTCTATCCCTCTGTGTAAATTTCCAAACCATTCGTGCATAATAACTATTTTTTCCATCAGATCTTCCATGTAGTGATCATAGTCATTTTAATGTCTCTGTCTGATAGTCACAACACCTGTGTGTTCTCTAAGGCTGGTTTTATTGATGACCATGTGTCTTGATAGTGGGTTGTTTTTCCTTTCATTCATTGTTGTATGCTTCATGAATTTTTATTAAATCCCAGACATAGTGTATAGAGTAGTAAGGACTGAGGTAAAGAGCATTTACACCCAGAAAAGGTTTTTCTTTTCTTTTGTAAGGCGATTTATGTGGGGTGTTGAGTGGTCAAAGTTGAGCTGAGTTTGGATTTGTTGTTGCTGTGGTTACTTTCCGCACACATAGGTCTCAAATTCCTTGAGTGTGCCTTGTGCCTAGGCTGGGAGCTGAGGTGCCAGAAGATGCCTATCAGTGTTTGAATTATACCCTCAATGAATGAGGACACCTCAACAGGATCTCTGTCCATGGCTTGCCCTTCCTCAGTGGCACTCTCAGTTCTTGGTCAGCATCTGGTGGGAAGCATGGTTGGTTCTCTGTTTTCCTGGCCTATCCTCAAACTGACGTAGATCTGTGTACCTGAGCATTGCAGGTGAGGCAAGTTAGGTATTCATGTTTCCCTTCTTCATTTCAGTCTTATTCTGATTTGTAACTGTAAAATTTCTTACGCAGGAAACATTTCCCTGCCTCTTCTGCAGCAGTAGTAATTCACTAATCATATGGATAAAATCCCAGGCCTAGGATCCTTTCTGCCTTCACCCAGGGGTATAGAAGTGTTTCTTCTGACTTTCCCTTAGTGGCAATGGGTGAGCTGATTTCTTCTTACCTACTTCCTACATGATGGTGGGCGCCTCTTCCTCCCATGATGATATGGTTTGGATGCGTTCCCACTCAAATCTCATCTTGAATTGTAGCTCCCATAATTCCCACATTTCATGGGAGGGACCCGGTGGGAGGTAATTGAATCATGGAGGTAGGTCTTTCCCATGCTGTTGTCATGATAGTGAGTAAGTCTCATGAGATCTGATGGTTTTATAAAGGGGAGTTCCCCTGTACAAATTTTCTCTTATCTGCCACCATGTAAGGCATTCCTTTGCTCTTCTGTCTTCCATGATTGTGAGGCCTCCCCAGCCATGTGGAACTGTGAGTTCATTAAACCTCTTTCCTTTATAAATTACCCAGTCTCGGGTATGTCTTTGTTAGCTGCCTGAGAATGACTACTACACATGGTATGCCACAGGTGAGACAATAGTATGTCCCCTTTCTTTTTAGGGAAGCCTGTGCCTCACTGGAATTTATGCTACTTTGTTTCTTTGTGTCCTTAGATCTCGGACAGCTTCAGGAAAAGTTATTACTTACTAGTTTATTTGAATTTTTCTTATTATTGGGTTAGGACAGTCTTTTCATCTCTTTACATGTTAGACAAAAATGGACCATTTGTCTTTCATTAAATGTACGTATTCCTAGATATTTGATGTTTCTTTTTGATGCTACTTAAAGGGTAATGTTTTGAATATTTATTGGTTATTTGTTGCTAGTACATAGGAATATGATTTCCTCAATTATTCTTTATGGGATTAGACACTTATCTTTTATTCCAAGTGTATTAAGATGTTTTCTAATGAATGTATGCATCTTTTCTGTACCTTTTCAGATGATGACAATGCCTTTCTTTTTTTATTGAGTTTACATGTAGAATAATATTGGGTTTTAAAATGTCAAAGCAGCTTTGCATTTTGCTAAAAAACCTGCACTTTGTCATGACGTGCTATTCTTTCTATATATTGCTGGTTTCAGTTCGCTCAGTTTTCATGGAATGATTTTGAATTTCAGAATTCATTTCTGTTGCCTTTATAGGTTTATTCACGTTTTCTATTTATTTCAGGTGAGTGTTGCTTTTTTCCTGTGCGTTCAAATATTTATCTAAATTATAAGACGTATTGACATATAGTTGTTAATATTATGTATAAGTGTTTCATATCATATACACCCATATATAGATAAATAAATCTTTAAAAACAATTTTCAATATTGGTAATTAGAGTGCTCTCTCTCTCTCTCTCTCTCATCTTCTCTTCCGTTCTCTCCTTTATGCTGTTCCCTCTATTTTCTTTAGATTAGCCTTGCCAGAGATTTATCAAACATATTAGTCCTTTTAACAGGTAACATTTTGCCTTTGTTCCTTTTCTCTAGTATATTTGCTTTCTATTTCATTGGTTTCTACTTTTATATTTATTCTTTATTATTTCCTTCTGTCTACATCCTTTGGGTTAATCTGTTGTTCACCTAAATTCTTGAGGTGAACACATAGATTATTAATTTTTCAGCCTTTATTCTGTTCTGATTATGCAGCTGCAGCTATACATTTTCCTTTAAGCATTGTTTAGTTGCATCTCCACATTTGATATATTTTCTATAATTATTCATGTTAATTATTCTCTAGCTTCCACTTGATTGCTTCTTACAAGCTCAGATTCTCTAGATGTATATTTCTTACTGTCCAAACATTTGCTTTTCAAAAATATCTTTTTGTTACTGATTTTTAATTTTTTATAGTATAAAACATACTCTGAATTATTATATTTTTTCAGATGTATTAAGATTTGCTTGACTGAGCATCACATGGATGATTTTGGTAAATGTTCTATGTGCACTTGAAAATTGTATCTATTTCACACTATACAGTTTTAACTGGGACAAGGTGATAAATGACAGTGTTCAAAATTTATATATCATTTCTTGTTTTTCTTTTCTACTTAAACTCCTAGTTACTGAGAAAGGTGCAGTTAAAATCTCTCAGTATAACTATAAATTTTTCTAGTTCTCCTTTTGGTTGTATCAAATTTGGCAGAGTTCCATATCTGTAAATGATAACATGTTTTGAGGCTTTTTCATTAGGTGCATAATAATTAAGATTTGAGTAATGTAAGTAGTGAGAATTAATCATTGGCTTCAGCAATATGGAACCATTGGTGACCTTAACAGAATTAATTTTATTAGAGGGATGAGAGCTAAAGATTGATTGGAGTGCAATCAAGAGGGAATGAAAGGAGACATATGGAGACAGAAGTTATAAACAGATAGCTATATTCAAAGATTTGGTTTTTTTTAAGTAGAGACATAGAAATGTGACGGTAGATAGAAAAGAAATGTTGGATCAAGGGAGACTGCTGTGTGGTGTGTGTGTGTGTGAATGTGTTCAAAGAGAAAATTTTTACAGCATGTTTTTGTGCAGTGGGGAGAGAAATTTGCAAATGAGGGAGAGAAGAGGACTAATTGAGAAAGCAAACCCTTGAGAGGGTCAGGGACCCAGTGTACAACAATGAGCAGGTTATTGCAATACAAGGGAAGGAAGAGAAAATGGATACTCGTATGAGTAGATCGGTCAATTGTGGTGGAAACATGTAAGTTTTCTTCTCATTTAAAAATAAAATTTTCTGTGAAATAAGAAGCTCATCATCTGAGTATGAGGGGAGGGTATATCGGGGATTGAGTGTAGAGGAGAACTTGTGAAGTTGTTTTTGGAGGTGGTAGGAAAATAAATAACTCAGAAAACGAAGCAGGATGACAAGTCATCAGTGAAGACCTCCTGAAGGTTTGTTGTCATTAAGCAAAAATGGGAATCAGTTGCATGTCTCTCAGATAGCATTACCTCCATAGCTGAAAGGGTAGATGATAAATCAGTGGGCAGGCTATGGTTTTCCCTTCTCCTTCTTGATGAAAGTTCTGCTCGATATCTGGAAGCTTATCATACTGGGGCCATCCACTCCTTGCCTCATTTTAGTGCCATTTGCTGGACCATAGATTTTGTGACTACTGTAAATTTCCCAGAGATTTTGTATACTGATTCACTCTCAATCTTAATCCTGAGTGTTGCAAAATCTTGATTTTTTAAATTGCAGTAGGAAGTTAGGAAGCATTGAGAAGGTGTCTTTAACAGATGCCATTTTCAAATAGAAAGAAGTGAGAAGACTGATTTATTAGCCACCTGACAACACCTTTCTACTTTGTGAAAATGTGTTACATTGTCTTGCAGAAATACCTCATGTGATCACCATCTTACCATCATTTTTTTTCTACTTTGAACCTTCGTGTGTCTTTCTCACTGAATCTTTAATTACCAATCCAACTGTGACTCTCCCAGAGCTGCTTTTTCATGGACTCAATGGATATACCTCTTTTAGCTCTTCCTTGGAATCCAGGGTCATCTAAAAGTCAACTCTCCTTCATAATGAGATAGCTCTATTTTTGTGTTAACTTAAAGTGTCTGAAAAGCTAATTTATGTGATAGATTAAAGCAACAGAATAAAAAACACCCTAGGCACAGTCATTTCACATGGTGAAATGTATTTCCAAAATAAAACAACTTTTATTTCGACATGATATCCTCAGGAACATTGAATACTGTGTGGCTATTAAGTCCTTCACACATCATTAATTTCCAAGCAAGAAGGTGATAAATCTCACCACAAAACTAGTTCAGTACACATAGGAAAATAACAGAGATGATATCATTTTTGACTCGATCACAGACTGTAGTTTAAAAGAAATACTAAATTTTTATACAAATTCAGCTCGGTAAGAATAATATGATCCATGCTAAGGCCACTGATGTTATAGGTTCAAACATCATCTCCCATGCTCCCCTCTCTCTCTTATCAACAGGTCCACTTGGGGCCTTAGTTTACTTTAAAAATTCCATGAAGACAATCTTTTGCATATGTTTCAATTTGCACATTTAGAAGCAAGCATAGTTGCTGTTTACATCCTTCGTAATTACCTTCTTTTGTGTAGGAATGTCTGAGCATAGTCTTCATTTTGTACTAAAGTCAGAGACATCCTGTGGAGAGTTTTATTCTGACTTATAAAAGGCTATAGTATTAGCTACTTCTATCCTCTAGCCTGCCATAGCTTGAACCCTTAAAGCCTTTCCAAAGAAGAAACATTTGCTGACAGTGATGCTTGGAATAGGAGGACTGAGACCAATATTGAGTAGAAAAACAAAAGTTATTGATGATCTTGTGGATTTCCTTCATTGGACAAGATTTCAAAAGAGTTTATAGCATCAGAAAAACTATTGGCATCGGTCTAGGCAACAAATCTCTTCTAAATGTTATCTTTGAAATATTATGTTTTTAAGAGACACCATAAAATATTCAACAAAACAGAAAAAAAGATACAATTGGTACCTAGTTGAAGATTATTCTTCCCTCATGACATTTGAAAAGCAAAAACCAAATTTAATATAGAAATGATTTAAAAACCTTTAAAGAAAGATCAACATCAAACCTTTTCCATTTTACATTTATGTAATCACTACCTAAAGGAAACAGACGCTAATTAAGATGCAGGAAGACACATTTTCATTTTCTTCTGTTGATTTCTAGCATAATGGTTGCTCACTAAAATACAATCAAGAAAATATGTCCTGTAGCTTGAATAACTCAAATCAGTTTTAATGCAAGAGAACACAAAGTAAATGAAAACATCAATTGTGGAAAGTTAATATAAGTAAACACAAGTTCACAAAGACCATTATTCTTGAGCTTGAGCTCATATCATCAAATGCTATATTTTCCATTTCAATTATGCAAGTCTTTTTAGTACCAGCTGTATTATACCAGCCATGGGCATCAATGCAATTATTGATTATAACAGATTAAATTTCCTAGCAGGGAAATGCAAACCAAGAAAGTTAACAAAAATGAACCTATTTGTCTATATGACCATTAGCGCAATACACTACCATAAGGAAAAATTAGTGGACCTGGTATTGCATAATATGAGAGAGATCATCAGGAGAATGATTTAAAGGCAGGCTTCAAGCAGACGTCTAGATATTGTGACATAACAACTTGGAGAGTTTCTATTATATTACACAAGTGTAATTGAGGCACTGTTGTTAAATATTCAGCTCCATCTGGGAAGTATAAAGAAAAAGGATCCCTAATGGTATATATCTTAGCAACTTGTTTCTGTAAAAATATGCAGCATTCTATTACTGATTGTGCTGAGCTGAGAATCTATAATTCGTATTACATGAAATGCAAAGCAGCTATTCACTGGTACTGGCATATAAACATTGGAGCATCCCACGCAACCCACTTTATGCAATTTATTCATTCATTTATCAATGATTCAGCAAACACTGATGGATAACTATTGTGGTTAATTTTAGATATCATCCTGACTGAATTAAGGGATACCCAGTTAGATGGTAAAGTGTTACTTCTGGGTGTGTCTATGAGGGTGTTTTTGTAGGAGATTGGCATGTGAGTCAGTGTCGGAGTAAGGAAGATCTTCCCTTACCCAATGTGCATAGGTACCATCCAATTGTCTGGGGGCTTAGACAGAACAAAAAAGAAGAGGAAAGGATAGTTCACTTTTTCTCTCTTCTGAGCTTGGACATCCCTTTTGGACATCAAAGCTCCAGATTCTCAGGGCTTCAGTCTTGGTCTGGGAGTTACACCATCAGCTTCTCTGGTTCTTAGACCTTCAGAATTGAACTGTGCCATGCTATCATCTTCCCTGGTTATCTTGCTTTCAGATGGCTTTTCATAGTACTTCTCAATCTCCATAATCACATCAACCGATCCCCCTAATAAATCTTTAATATTTCTATATGATTGATAGATAGATAGATACATAGACACTATTGGTTCTTTACCTCTGGGGAACCCTGACTAATACAATAACCTTTTGTGTTATAAGCACAATTCTAGGTACTCAAGAAAGCCATAGGTCGTTTCAAAATAGTTAACCTTATATAAATTTATAAGTAAGACTTAATAACTGAAGATACTAATACATATCTGTCCTTTATTTAATATTACTTCCTTTGAATGTTTTTATTAATTCTCGTGTATAATTAAAAATAGACTGATGTATACAAATTTTATGCTTTACTAAATGTTTAGAGTCATACACCGTGTCACCCTTCATCAACCTGTTCATTCTGTCTCTCACTTTATCAGGTGTGAAAGCACAAACCTTTTATAAATTAACAAAGTTCAACCAAAACATCCCCTGAAACCATAACAAAAATGCAATAAAATAAAAACAAAATTGTGTTTGCTTTTTTCCCTATCCTTCAACACTCAGCAGTTTTTTCTTTGTTTTTAAACATGTTGCCTTTATAATTGGATGAATTCCCTTTAGACTCCAGGCACTTCTGTCTAGTATATCATGTTGTTTTGTTATTTTGCTTTGAAATACTATTTTTCTGAATTAAAAAATAATACTTATTCTTCATACAAACTTTGAACAATAAAGTACAAAAAATGCTGATGATACTTCCTTCTAGACTTTTATTACAATTTAGAAAGTCTTCATTTTCCTGAGATAATTGGTATTAGAGAAATGATCCAAATAAAATACAATTAAAATGATAAGTAGCATATTATGTATTGTGGCTTCCAGATTTAGGAAATACGAATACAGGACACCTAGTTAAATTCAAATGTCAGATAAACAACAAGAAATATTTTTCACATACTTATATTCCATGCAAATACTGCATAAGACACATATATAGAACATACTTATACTAAAATTTTTTCATGTTTATATGAAATTCAAATTTAATTGCATATCCCATCATTAACATGGCAACCTCACAGTATACAAAGAAAAGGTTGATTGTGACATGGTTTGAAAGCTACATGCAAGAAATATCTTGTATGTAACCAAAACTTACAATCATAATATTGCATTAATCAATCAAATGAATGACATATTAATTTTGTTTTGTTTTGGAATAATTTTCACTCCAAACTTGTATGAAAGCATTACAGGACATCTTTACATTTTACTCTCCAAGTTAAAACCACATGAATATATTTTACTAATATATATTTAGGAACTTCATTAGTTCTTCAAGAGTACTACTGTTTACCTTTTGATATTTAAATCATTTTACTTTTAAGCACTGAGAATTGTCCATGTTCACCTTTTTTTTTCTCCAGTGGTTATATGGTTGAACTCTGCTAGATCCTGTCTTGTTCATGGAATTGCTGCTACTTTGAAATATCACTTGTGTCGATTCAGGGAATCTTGCATCTTTTACTAAGCAATATATCATAGAGATAATTACCTATTAGTCATAAAAAAAGTATCATTATTTTAAACTCTTGATATATTACATGACTGTATACTACTATGTAGTTAAACAGTTCTCTCCTGGTATATACTTAAGCATTTTGAAGATCTTTATTTACATTTTAGTCTCTTCTATAAGAAATCCACTGGAATGGGCCAGATGTGGCAGTTCACACCTGTAATTCCAGCACTTTGGGAGGCCTAGATGGGAGGATTGCTTGAGCTCACAAGTTCAAGACCAGCCTGTGTGTAACATGGTAAAACCTGATCTCTAAAAAGAAATATAAAAATTAGCTGGGGCTGGTGGTATGTGCCTGTAGTCCTAGCTACCTAGAAGACTGAGGTGGGAGAATGGCTTGAGCCCTGGAGGTGGACGTTGCAATGAGTGGAGTTCTTGCCACTGCACTCCAGCCTGGATGATAGAGCCAACCTTGTCTCACAAAAAGTAAATAAATAAATAAAGAAATCCACTAGAATGGATGCTAATACAGGACAGGGATGCCAGCACAGCACTTTCATCAGGGACAGTCACAGGAACAGTCTTACCTCTTTTGACTCTTCCATGCACTCAGCTCACTCAGCTTATGGCCTCTATCCTCAATGTCACTTTGGGATTTGTGTCTGCTGTAGCTCCAGTCATCATGTCCAAGTTTTAGGTGAAAGGGAGCTCTGTCCTGCTGAATCAGATCCTTTAGAGGAATTTTCTGCTGGTCACACAACAAATATTCCATTTGTATTTTATGACCTACAACTTTCTCATATTGCCATGCTTAGGTGCTAGGAAGGTTGAGAAATCCTCATTGCAGGTACCCACATTCATGTTGCGTTACTGAGAATAAAAGAATAGAGGATGCGTAGGTAATGATAAACCTCTGACATAATAAGACAAAGTATCTGTAAAATTTCAAGCATAATAAATATTTTATAAGGGTACCATATTTTTTGAAATCGTATTCCCAATAAAAGTGTGCAGTGGTGCCTATTTCATAATATCCTGCCAATACATGTTAAAATTTTTTTTTAAATGATAATGTGTTAAAAGAAAAATGATATTTTAGACTTTTTTCTTTGTATTTCTCACATGATGGATGAGACTGAATATCTAATACTATAGTTAATAGCCATTTGTGTATCTCTTTCTGTGAACTCTCAGTTTATATCCTCTTCTATGTTTGGGGGTCACTGATCTGTTTCTTTCTAGCTGATAGGAGTTGTATTTTGTATGAGAGAAATGTGTAGCGTATGCTGCAAGTGTTTTTTGCATATATATATGTTTTTTGCATATATATATACACACACACACATATATATATATATAGTGATGGTTAATACTGAGTGTCAAGTTCATTGGATTGAAGGATACTAAATATTGATACTGGGTGTGTCTGTGAGGATATTGCCAAAAGAGATTAACGTTTGAGTCAGTGGGCTGGGAAAGGCAGATCCACCCTTAATCTGGTGGGCACAATCTAATAAGTTGCCAGGGAATATAAAGCAGGCAGAACAAACATGAGAAGGAGAGACTGACCTAGCCTCCCAGCCTACATCTTTCTCCTGGGCTGGATGCTTCCTGCTCTGGAATGCTGGACTCCAAGTTCTTCAGTTTTGAGACTTGAACTCATTTATTTAAATGACCCCATAGTAACTTTTATTTATTCTCCTAATATGATGAATTACATAAATTAATTATCAAATGTTTAACCAACACACCTTCTATTTGTGGCATAAACCCTAATATAGCATAATATATTATATTGTTTATATATTGCTGGATTATATGAATTATATGAATTATGGTAGTTTGCTAGGTTTATTGTAACAAAATACCACAGACTTGGAGGCTTAAACAACAAATAATTAATTTTCTTGCACTTCTAAAGGCTAGAAATCCAAGATCAAGGTGTCAGCAGGGTTGACTTCTCCTGAGGACTGTTCCAGGCCTCTCTCCCTGGCTTGCTGATAGTCGTCATCTCCCTGTGTCTTCATGTTACCTGCCCTTTTCATGTGTGTCCAGATTTTCCCTTATTATACCACTCATATTGGATTAGGACTCACTTTAATTACCTCAATTTAAACTTAATTACCTGTTTGAAGAACTTCTCTCCACTACAATCACATTCTGAGGTACTTGGGGTTAGGACTTCTGCATATAAATTTGCAGTAGTCACAATTCAGCCCACAACATCAACACTTGATAATATTTTAAAGACTTTCTTTATAAGTCTGCACATTTCCTCCCTCCTTTCCTCCCTCCCTCTCCCGCCCGCCCCCTCCCACCGTCCCTTCCTCCCTCCCTTCCTTCCTTCCTTCCTTCCTTCCTCCCTTCTTCCTTTTTTCCTTCCCACTTTCCCACCTTCCCGCCTTCCTGCCTTCTTCTTTTTTAGTGATGTCTGCTAGGTTTTCTTATTAGGAATACGCTGGTCTCTTATAATGAGTTTGGCAATGTTTACTTCCCTTCTGTTTTCTAAAAAAATATTGTTAGATTTTGATGTTATCGATTCTTTGAAATTTGATAAAATGCCATCAGGGTCTGGAGTACTCTATTTGGGAAAATTTTTAACTAATAACATTGTTTGCAAATATTTATAGCTTATCTATTTCTTTACAAGTGAGCTTTGGCAGATTTTATCTTTCAAAGGATTTGTGCATTTTTTCTATATCAATAAATTTATTGCTAGAGTTTATTATACTATTCCCTTATTATTTTTTCAATATTTGTAGAACCTGCAATGATGTTAGCTCTCTCACTTTTAATATAGATAATTTGAATCTCCTCACTGTTATCCCTGATCAGTGAGATTAGAGGTTTATCCATTTTAGATCTTTACAAAACACCAGTTTTGCCTTTATTGATTTTCTGAACAGGTTTTCTGCTTTCTGTTTCATTGGTTTCCATTCTGATCTTTCATATTTCCATTCTTCTTAAATTTTGTTTAATTTGATTTTCTTTTTTCTTGTTTCTTAACATAGATGCTGAGGCTACTGCTGTGAGACCATTCTTCTTTTCTAATATAGATGTTAAGTGCTATATTCCCCTCGGGCACTACGGTAGTAGCTAGTGGCATCTCACAATTTTTGACATGTTGTGTTTTTTATTTTTGCTCAATTAATGATGCTTTCTGATGTCCCTTCTGATTTTCTTCTTAACCCACGTGCCATGTAGAAATTTAATTTTTGTTAACCCAACATTAAGGGAATTTTCAGGGATCTTTCTGCTATTGATTTCTAATTTAATCTCATTGTGGTCAGGAAACATGCTTATATTAATAGTACTTCTATCACTTTAAATCTATTGAGATTTGTTTTATGTCTCAGGACATGTTGTATCTAAGTTAATGCTTCATGTGCATTTGGAAAGAATGTGTATTCTGTTTGGGGCTGAAGTGCTCTATAAATGTCAATTAGATTGAGCTAGTTGGTAGTGTTCAAATCTTCAACATCTACTTATTTTCTCCGTACTTGTTCTCTCAAGTATTGAGAGAACACACTTAAAATCTTTGACTATAATTGTGGATTTGTTGAATTCTCCTAGCGGGTCTAGCAGTTTTTATTTCATATATTTCGAAGTTGTGTTATTAACTGTTTATATGTTTAAGATTGTTATATTTTCTTAAGGAACAGAAACACTAAACATTATAAAATGATTTCTTTATCTTTGGTTATACTTTTTGCTCTGATACCTACTGTATTTGTATTAATATATCATTTTTTCTATGATTAACAGCAACTTACATTCTAACTAACAGAATATAACTATGTCTATTGACAGACTGTCACCATTATTGGGAATTATTCTTTTACCAAATACTCACTCATTTGATAGGTAAAAATGACATTTTATTGTCTTAATCTGTATTACTCTAAATTTTTAAAATAAAATTTTAACATCACTGTTGTGTTTGTTTTAAGATTGGTATTCTTATTTGTTAATCTCCATTCATGTTTTTCTCTTTTTATAAAAAATTTCAATGTTTGTCCAACCGATTTGCTTGATTTTTTTGTTTTTAATATTTGTAGGTACATAGTAGGTACATACTTGATTGTAACCTTCTATTTCTGAGCCTTGCAGCTGACATATTTCCAATACTGTGCTATGTCTTTTAATCTTTGCAGTCCTAAGCTTTTATTATATCTAGGTAAACAAATTTGTGATTTTCTTTTGAATGTCATTCATTGCATATCTGCTTTCCATATATAATATTAATTTAAAGGTGTATTAACCTGCTTTCTATTTTTTTTTCAGGCATTCCTCTTTAGTATATCTGGGCCCTAAATTCCTGTAAGAAAATATATTTCTAGTAGCAATTAAATCTGTGTTATTAATAGATGTTAGTTTTTGACAGTAAAATTTGAATAAGTCTAACATTATGAAATTCCATTATTAAGTGTCATTATTAAGCAAAGCTAATTTTTTAAATCATAAACATGACAGTACCTTTTGTTGTTATACACAGCAAAGGACATATTAGTTACTCAGTGTTACTTGTTACCTGAATTGTATTTTGCTTTATCGAAAACTTGAGGTTACAAGTTTTAGGTTGTTAAGGTTTAGTCTCTCCACATTGTCATTGCTCTCTTTCACCTGTGTAATGCTAAACGAGACTGACGAATGACCTGCTTTTTTGTTCTTGAGTCATTGCCTTACCTGGGTTCCCAGAACTGAGTCCAGGAGCTGACCAAATACAAAGGGAGGAAACCAAGATGTATAGAACTACAATGAAAATCTCTTCCTTTACATAGTTATTTTATGTAAACCTTACGTTAGCACTTTGCACTACATTTTGATTAATTTTAACATAACAAATGCTTATTATGTGTAGCCAGTTGGCTAAAAGCATTCTCTGGGCTATCTCATTAAATATTTACAATAACCTTTGAGGAAAAATAATAGGTACTGGGAAATTATAAAATATGTTATCATGTAGTATGAAATTATGTAAAAAGAATATATGTAATATAACATTACATACCATAACATGGTTACATACTATCATACTATCAGTTACAATTAATTTACCCTTTTAAAATGCTTTATAAAAAGAAGAGTGGTTAGCAGGTAGACATATTTGGAATATAAATGTTGTGCTTATATTTTCTCAATTATCAAGAAAAAGAAATAATTTGTAAGAAGATTTTTCAGAAAGGAAATAAACATACAGACTATTAATATTTGCAATTCAGCCAATAACCCATTTGAGATATAATTAAGTGGGACAAAATTTTCCTTAAATGTGACACTGTGCATGTACCATTACTTGATTCCTCACCTCATATGAATAATATTATAACATGAAAACTGTATGCAAATAAAACTAGCACTTCCTAAAAACAGAGAAATCTCTGCTTTTCTACTTCATCATGAGAAAAATTCTAAGGGCAAGTTTGTAGATGGCTTGAAGATAAGCACAGAATGCTTGTAAATAAGCAACTTAACCTTCATGTTTGTGAATATTGTAGACCTACTGTATCTCCCTCCCATTTATTTGGTCAAGGAGAAAAAATTAAATACTTTAGGTGCACATATTTCCTCATGTGATCTAAATACATGATTATTGCCATGTTGGAGGAAATAACAAAATTGAGAGACTATCAAGCTCAATCTCCCGGTGTGTTCATGTTTGTAAATTAGATTGGAGAGTTAGCACCATGGCAGCCTCCTGCTTTGAGTGCTTTCCCTTGTCCTTGCCAAAATCAGAAAGAGTTGTCCCAATCAAGGTAACCAACAGGAAATCTGCAGTGTAAACTATGTAAGTAATTTGCAAATGCTAAAAAAAATGAGCAAGAGAGGGTAGCCAGTTACAGTCAGTCCAGTGATCTGACTTATCATTCCACTTTCTTGCCTTGAGCTCCCAAAGCCCTGAGGTCACTGCCAAGTTCAGGGATCTCTAGGTCTCTTGAAAGTCATCAGGAAATGAGTTTAAGCCCCCAAGAAGCCTATGGCTGACAAGATCATTCTGGAATACTACAGAAAAAATGAGCTATATATCCCAGTCTGATTATTTTATTCACCTCGTATACTGTATTCCTTTCTTCCTTCTTTTCAATGTGTCTTCACGCTTAAAGGATACCTAATCTGCAAGATATATTTTATAAGCTATTTCTAATTCTAAGTGTTTTCATACCCCTTTGTGTATTTTCTGCCTCGATAAGTTTTCAAACTTTCATGTGGTTTTAACGTTGAAAATTGGAAAGAGGAAATGAATAATTAAGGAATTAAAAAAACACTTTTACAATAAACTGGAATATCATTTGCTTTATTCTAATTACTTTTATTAAGATAAAAATTTCTTAAAATATGTTTGTACTCTATTGTTGATAGAGGATGAATAAAAATCATCATAAGTTGGGGTTCTAGTCAAAAGCAATTGTTACCCGGTTAAATAATTCACAAGAGATTCTTATCTGTGGTAACAGCTCATGAGGGGACATTATATATGCCTTTTTATATGTCAATATTGTACAGGAGATCTCAGAATTCATATTCACTAAAAACTAAAATCAAGACAATTTCTCTTTAAGTTTTCATGTCCTCAGTTTGTAAATCTTTATTATCATGGTTTAAAAATAAAATGAGTGCTCAGTAATTTTAGAACAATGTGATTGCTGATATTTACCCCTTTCCATGACCTTACCACAAATCTAAATAAAGATTGTGATTTAAAAGCACCTGTGAGTCTCTCATAAGGCCTGTCCATATTTATTGAATCTCAGCTTGAAAACAGCATTATATTTAAACAACAACAGAGCCAATCCTTGTTTTCTTCCCTTGGCCAGATGGTGCATCATCTTGGGAAATGGTGTAACCTGTCACAGTGTGTAAGTGTGATCTTGTGTGAAAAAATTTTGCAAGCTTGGGACACTATCTGTGAAGGCCACATGCTGTCTCTCATTATCTGGAATAATTAAAATTTTGTACTTTCCATAATAACACACCATTGAGATTAACAATTAAGAATCACAGACTAGAGTCAAAGAAACATAAACATTTTATAGTTGAAAAAGAGTCTTTTCTAATTTTTTTCTATCATATTTACATCCATCTACCTTAAGAATATGCTAAGGCCCAAAGAAAGTATTTGCTCTTGAGTCGGCTCAAACAAACAATAAAATACCGTAGTTATCTGTATAGAAAAAACTCTGTGCATTTAGGCTTACATATAGACTTTCTTCTTATGGACCAGAAAAATTCATGAAATCTAAGGATTTATATTTTAAAAGCATTTTTCTTAGATTTAGTGATGGAATTTTAAGACAAATCCTTCTGTTCTTGGAGTGGAAAAGTCTGAGTTCAGGTTGTAATTCTGTAATTTTTTATATGACCTTAGACAAATAATATACACACTCTATCGTGTATGAATCAAATGGTGATGTAAAATCTAAACCACATCATTAATGTTATGATTGAATGGGACAATTTTTGGAAAGTAATTTTTAAACTACAACATTATGACTAAATGATGTTATTATTTTAAGAAAGAAGATACCTTTTTTTCTTTTGTATCTCTTTTGTTTTCCTAAATTTGTAGATGAGATTGTTGAGAAAATAGCTTGAAATAGTTTAATAATTTACCAAGTGTAACAGTCAGTGTCCAGTCAGAATAAGAAAACACTCTAGGTCTTTCAAGCAGAGAGGAGTATAATACAGGGTATTGCTTACACAGGTGTCAGAAAGGCTGGAGGAATGAATGGAGCAAAGAGGCCATTAGGGGATCCCAAGAGGTGAGGAGCTTGTCCAAAGAGCTGGAAGCTGTTACCATCCCTGGGCTGGAGCTCAGCTCTCTCCTGCCTCTGCTTTGCTGGAGGCAATGCCACTGTTACTGCTGCTGTTCTGAAACCGCACCACTCGTGTGCAGCATCTAGGTGCACTGCCATGCTTGTCCTTTTCTCTCTCTTCCAATGTCCTTCCAGTACCACCCTTTGGTGAATAAACTAGAATATAGCTGGCAAGTGTGTCTGGAAATGCAATAAGAGATTATTCATTCTTGTTTGTCAGTAAAAATGTTTACCCAACCTGACATCAGAGGCTTGACTGGAGCTGAAGGCCAATACATCACACATATTTCATGACAATTTATTTGGGCAGCTCACGATTTCAACTAGTAAGTCTATTAAATCCATTTAGTTGTAGACTGCCACTCATCTAGAAAGCTTAGCCTAGACAATTAGTAAAGAATGCTCACTTTCTTTTATTAGTGTCGGGAAAGAGGTCTCTACAAAAATGTTTGCAAGGAGAATAGACTTCAGACTTTCAAAATAATATTTTAAGAAACTCTCCTCAAAATATAAGCCATAGATCACTTGCATCAGAATCTCCTGATGCACTTGCTAATTTTATATATATATGTACACACGCACACTATATACTTAGCATTACATTATTAGTATTATATTATACTTATATATACTTGGTATAATATTATTTTATAGTTGTAAACAAATGGAATATACCCATATATCTAGCTAGCTAGATACATAGATAAATATAGTTATAGATATAGATGTAATATGTGCCAAACTCTGTCCTAGATGTTCTAAATCAGAATCACTGATTATGGACTCTGAGAACCTTCATTTTATTAAGCTCCCTTTGGTGACTAATGTCCAGCCAGAATAACAAGAAATTATAATACTTTAGTTTTTTCAAGCAGACAGGGATGCAGGACAGGAAATTGCTTATACAGGTGCTATATTCGTTGATTTAGAGACATGATTTTCAGTGGTTAGATGGTGGTATGGACTAAATTGTTTCACCCCCAAACTGATATGTTGAAACACAACCCACTACCCCATTGTGACTGTATTGGAGGTTGTCTCTAAGGAGACAATTAAAGTTAAAAGAAGCCATAAGGGTGGAGCCCTAATTTGGTATAACTGGTGCCCTTATGAGAAGAGGAAGAGGCAGCAGAGCTCTCTCTTTCTACTATGTGAGAGCACAGCAAGAAAGCAAGAAGGCAGCCGCCTGCAAGCCAGAGAGAGTCCTCACCGGGAATCAACAGGTTGACACCTTGATCTTGGACTTCCCAGCATCTAGAACTGTATGAAAATAAATTTCTACTGTTTAAGCCACATAGTCTATGGTGTTTTTTATGGCAGCTGAAGCATACTGTGACAGATGTGTAGTGACCATATTTTATTCTCTCATCCAAACCTTTCGTGACTCTTGCTTTGTGAATTTCCATCTCAGGCTCCATTTATTTCATATTGATGCCTAACACGCTGAGTACTAGAAAATATAGTCTGAAGCACTCTCAGAAGTCAGTGGCCAGACTGCACTTATTGTTAGTCCTGTTCCCATGGTAGCCACCCACGGAAATGCTGCTGCTTCTAGAGTGAGCTGAGTTTGTACTATGTTTGCAGCTGCCCCTCATGACTCTGAAAGGAGCAGCTGGTGTCATAGTTGATGCCAAAATTCAATCCATCCCACTGCATAAATGAATAGTTGCCAGCAGTTTTGTCTTATGTCCAGTGAGACATTATTTTTCCACTCTAAAAAACCTAATATAATGGTCATGCAATGAATGCTAAGTATCTGCCTTTCATGAAAATATCCATCAACATAGCCTCCTTTGGAGAAGATGATTAAAACCCATTAAAAAACCACAAAGGCACAATGGTGAGGTTGCTACTTTCAAACCTTATCTATCCTGCCTTCCTCTCTCAGAATCCTGATCCCCTAGCCCCATGAGGTTGCTCTTTTAAAAATTTTATATGGTTTTCTCAAAGAAAGTTTGTTTGCCCATTCTTTAATTCACAATGCAGGAAGTATTACCAGGGTTAGCAAACTCCTTAGAGATTATCCCTTAGTCGTTTTCAGAAAGAATTTTATGTGATCCATGCTGTTTTGCTTGGCAAAAGTCTCTTAACCCCACCTGTACTTCCAGTGTTTTTCCAATTAGGGAAGTCTACATTGCCTGGGGGAAAGTTGCTTCATAAAAAGCCCTTTTGAGAACAGAATAAGGACATAATTGCAGACAATGCTAGCTCAGAGGACAACTGAAGATAGGAAAGCTTTGTTATCTGTTGCCTACTTTATCCAACACCAAAAAGGAGCATAACTACTTCCTCTCGCCCCTTCTAGAAGTGCATGGGAAACTGGCAGATGTGGGTAGCATCAATCGCATCAATGACCAAGCACTATTGAGCCCTATACTAGGGAGAGGACATGGATTCCAAGCTCTGTTCTAAGCCCATTCTTTCTAGGCCTTATCTCCCTTATCTATAGAATGAGATGCTGGAACTGAAGGTTTTCTGAAACAACTGCAGCTCTCAAAAGTCAGTAGCTTTTCGATTTCATGGATTCTGCCAGCTCCAACTCTGAGCACTTTTAGAAAACTATTTGTCTAATGAGAAGCCTTTAAAAGTCATTTTGATGAATAAAATAAATACAAAAACACATGTTCATAACAGTATATAGCTTGATGAATTCTCACAAACTCGACACACCTATGTAACCAGTGCCCAGATTAAGAAACAGCATGTCTCTTCAACTCAGAAACATACTGATGGCCCTTTTTAAGTCATAACTTCCTAAAGAGTGCTATAAATAATATAAGCTAAGGTAGATTTCAATAAAATGTGCATTGTCGGGGGGAAAAGGCATTTCATAATGACACAAAAATTGATTCATTAGCAAGACATAACAGTCCTAAACATGAACATTATAAGGGCTTTAAAATACAAGGAGTAGCAAAACTGTGTCCTCTGTTTCTTCAAGTTGGAAAGACTGCAAGTATTCTTGTGGAGTTTTAGTCATTTTTTATGTAGCTGAATGCAGCCTACCATCAGCTAAAAACCCTTTAAAATAAGGGAAAGTGACACAATGCCATGCTCTTATTCTACCTGGTGTCTCCTATCTAAAATCTGTTTACTTTTGCTATTTTCACTTGATTTCAAGCTTTAGCCCTCCTAAAGGGAGGGGATAAATAAATATGTAGGATAGCTGTCTAGAAAAAGCTTATTTGGCCATAGTAGAAATAGAACACTCACTGATCTTTTATGTATTCCAGGGTAGAGATCTTACACATCTTTCACTAGATTTGCTTGCAAGTTATTTGATGTATTTAGATGCTATTGTAAATAAAATATTTTTTCTTGAAATGTTAATTGTGTATGTATGACTAACAAAAATGCAATTGATTTCAGTGTATTGACTGTGTGACCGGTGGCTTGATAAATTCACTTATTCTAATGGGTTATTCAGTAGATACTTTCATATGTCCAGATTGTATTCAATCACAGGTTCTAGGAAGAATGACAGTTTTAGTACCTACTTTTCATAACTTACACTTTTTATTTCTATCTCTTGCCTTACTGTACTGGCTAGATTCTCTAATATAAATTATAATAGCGTTGTTCATAGCAGATGCTATTTCCTTTTTCCATTTTCAGAATAAAACTTTTAATACTTTGCCCTCTAAGTGTGACATTTGGTGTCTGTTTTTAAACATACCCTTTATCATAATTTTTTAAAGTTCCTTTTATATTTTTAACTTACTGAATGCTCTTCTTCTTGCATATACATTGACTTTACTCAAAATTTTTTCTATATATTTTTATATGAATATAGAATTGTTCTTTATTCTTTAAATGTGTAAAATTACAATAGATGGTATTTCAACTGTTAAAGACCTCTTTCATCCATAAAATACCATCACTTGGTGACATCTTACTATCTACCTAACTGCATATGTATCTACCTACCTGTCTACCTCTATTTCTATTATATTTGCTTTCCATTTTAGAAATGCATCAGTGTTTTATAACATCTTTCAGAAGCTAGAAACATAATTTTGGTGTACCAAAATTATGAAATGCCTATTGGTATACCGTTTTCTTCTGGCTTATATTGTTGGTGTTGAAAAGTCAGTTCTTAGTCTTGTAGTCATCCCTATGAAGATATTGTCAAGGAATTGTGTGTGTGTGTGTGTGTGTGTGTGTGTGTGTGTGTATCCTGGCTGTAGTCATCCCTACGAAGATATTGTCAAGGAAGTGTGTGTGTGTGTGTGTGTGTGTGTCTGTATCCTGGCTGCTTTTATAGTTTTCTCTTTTTATTTAGTTTTGATGAGCTTTCCTATGAGACGATGAAGAGTGCCTCTCTTTGACTTCACTCTGTTTGGATAGTTTAGAAATTGTATAACTACCGTATAATATATTTTATGAATTTTAAAAATTATATTGGCCATTATTTCTTCAAATATTGCTTCTGCCATGGTTCTTCTATCTTTTCCTCTAGGACTGGAATTATTTGAGCAGTAGACTTTTCACTATGTCCCATGTGTGTATTTTATGTTCTTTTTCTTTTAAAAAATCATTTTACCTTATTTGGTTTCTTTGTACTTCAATCTTTTCTATCGATTTATTGTTATGACCTAAATTGTGTCCCTTCCAAAATTAATATATTGAAGACTTAATTCCTATAACCTCAGAATGTGACTGTATTTGAAAATAAGGTCTTTAAAGGGGTGATTACATTAAAATGAAGCCATTAGGATGGGACCTAATATAACCTGACTGGGATCTTCATAACAAACAGAAATTTGGACACACAAAGAGACACTAAGAGTGCCTCATGTAGAGAAAAGACCACGTGGAGACCCAGAAAGAAGATGACCATCTACAAGCCAAAGAGAGAGGTTTCAGAAGAAACCAAACCTACTAAGACCTGATCTTGGACATTTAACTTCCAGAACAGTGAGAAAATAAGTTACTGTTGTCTGTGTCACCCAGTCTGTGGTATTTATGTGGTATTTTGCTCTGGTAGCCCTAGTAAACTATGTTTTCCATTTGCTGATTTTCTTTCTAACTATACTTACTCTCTTCTTAAAGCTATCTATTGAATTCTTAATTTGTTTAAGTTTCAGGAATGCAATTTTTAAAAATAATTATAGTTTGGAGGTAAAATTATCTATATTTACTTAGTTTTAAAAGTATTACTTACCAATATTTTAAAGTCTATGTAGGATGATTGCAATATGTCAGTAACTTACAATGCTGTTTCTAACATCTGTAATTTATCTTTATTGGTGTTTATTTTTTGTTTCCATTTCCTTGCATGGTGTTTGATATGGTTTGGCTCTGTGTCCTCACCCAATCTCATCTCGAATTATAATCCCTATGTGTCAAGGGAGGTGCCTGATGGGAGGTGATTGGATCATGAGTGTGGTTTCCCCATGCTGTTCTTATGATAGTGAGTGAATTCCCTTGAGAGCTGATGGTTTTAAAGTGTGGCACTTCCTCACGCTCTCTTTTCTGCTACCATGTAAGACATGCCTTGCTTCCCTTTCACCTTTCACTATGATTGTAAGTTTCCTGAGGTTTCCACACAACCATGTAGAAGTGTGAGTCAATTAAACCTCTTTTGTTTATGAATTACCCAGTCTCAGGTAGTCTTTATAGCAGTGTGGAAAGCGGGCTAATACAGAGAATGTGTTATTTGTTAGTATTTTATTTAATCCTGAATAATGTATGTGAAAACTTGGAGATGACCTAGAGGATATTATCTTCCTAAAGGGAGGATATTTTTTTCTAACATGCAATTAGAGTACAGGCACATAACCATGATGTCGTTGAACTTTGTTGATTTTTGGTTCACCTATACTTTTAGAGTGCAGCCCTCTAGAAGTTCCTATTAAAATTCTGAACCCCTCCTTATCAGTAGCCCTGCATTCTAATTTTCTTCTTTTAATACAATAACACTGTTAAAACTCTGCTTCAGTATGAAGCCACTTAGCATTTACTTTCTGCTTCTTTCCTGAGCATTTCTTCTCTGATGTTTTATTTCCTCTTACATGGACATCTTAGGAAATTTCATATAATTCAATGGCAAAGTATCTTATAAGAGTTATTCACTTCTCTGTGGATTACATTTTTTTTCTACTTCACAGCTTTATTTCTTTTTCTTTTATCTGGCTATGTTGGTTGTCCGGAAATCCAACATTTGTCTGTAACGTCCAGTGTGACTGTCACAAACTCCAGAGAAGTACTTTCTTTTTAGCTTCTGTGTCCTGTTATGTGAATTTGCCAATACCCAAATGTTAGCAGTCTTCTTCACATCAGTGTGTTTCTCTTTTATTTAAGCTGTTGGCTGGTAAAGATCTTACTTCCTTTAATGCATTCTGATACATTCCAATAGTTTCAAAATTAATTTTATTCAGCTTTTATAGTTTCTCTCAGCAAGGGTATTGATATGACATCAACTGCTCTGTCAAAGCCTAAAATGAAAGTTTCTCACTGTTTAAACATTTATAACATTAAACCCTTTGGTTATCACAATGTTGTCTTCATTTTGCAGACCAGGAAAACTAAAGAAATAAAGAAATAAGAGTATAAACAACTTGCCCAAGGTCACGTATCTAGTAAATTGCAGAGCTGTATTTGAGCAGAGAAAATTTGGCTCCAGAAGCCATGCTTTTTACCACTATGCTATACTCCAAATAAGATAAAACTCAAATAGTCAAATAGTAGTGATATATATATATAAAATATATACTAGTATATATGGTGTGTATGTATATATACACACACATATGCATATACATATATATGTATACACACATATGTATATACACATATATGTGTGTATATATACATATATGTATATATAGTGTGTATATACATACATATGTAATATGTAAATATATATACATATATATACACAAAATAAAGTGGTGAAGTAGAAAAACGTAATCCACAGAGAAGTGAATAACTCTTATAAGACACTTTGCCATTGAATTGTATGAAATTTCCTAAGATGTCCATGTAAGAAGAAATAAAACATCAGAGAAGAAATGCTCAGGAAAGAAATAGAAAGTAGATGCTAAGTGGCTTCATACTGAAGCAGAGTTTGAACAGTATTATGGTGTTAGAAGAACAAAATTAGAGTTCAGGGCTGTGATGAGGAGGAGTTCAGAATTTTAATAGGAACATCTAGAGGGCTGCATCCCACCCTAAAAGTATAGGCGAACCAAAAATCAACAAAGTTCAATTACATCATGGTTATGTGCCTGCACTCTAATTCCATATTAGAAAAAATATCCCCCCTTTAGGAAGGGAGGATATATATATATATAATTCCCATCTCCATGTATGTGTATACTCAATTGAATTTGGAGATACTGTACCTTTTAAAAAATTAATATGGTATATTACATATATATGTGTTTATATATATGTGTGTGTGTGTGTGTGTGTATATATATATATATGGAGTGAGACCTTGTCTCAAAAATAAATAAAATTTTTTGAGAGTGCAGTGGCATGATCACAGCTCACTGTAACCTCAACCTCCCAGCTAAAGAGATATTCCCACCTCAGTATCTGAAGAGCTGGGACTATAGGCACATGCTACCATGCCCAGCTAATTTTTGTATTTTTAGTAAAGACAGAGTCTCACTATGTTGCCCAGGCTGGTCAGGAACCCTTGGACTCAAGCAATGGCCCACCTTGGCTTTCCAAAGTGCTGGGATTACAGATGTGAGCCACTGTCCCTAGCCTATATTCTTATTTCACTCTTGATTAAAAGACCTGTGGGTAGATATTACAGGGCCACTACAACAGCTCTGTAGCATCTCTTTCAGTCATCATAGTTATGTTTCAGGAAGTCAAGGAAGAAAGATTGGGTGGTGTCTAAATAAGAAAAGCAAATATTTCTTCCCAGAAATTCCAGCGTATAGCTGCTTATATTCCCCTGAGACTCCCTTAGCTGTCATGGGCACTCTTAGATCCAAGGGAATCTGAAAAGAATCTCTTTGGTTGACTGTGCTCAAGTATGCAATGAGCAGCTAAACAAAGTGAATAAGTTTTCAGTTTATATTTTAAAAGCTGTCATACATATTTTACTTTTTCTCATAAGATAATTTTCATCATCCAATGAAAAAATGTATAAGCAGAACTCCTGGTTCTATTCCTGCAATGTTGATGTGTTCATACCAAGCACAGATTGTCTGTGTGCCTGGCCACAGATGATTCATTTGATTCTAAGAAAATCCCAAAAGGCTGCAATTTATTTTCTTGTAATAGCCTGTATGAATTGCTTTGGGCATGGCCCAGTTTATGAAGATTGTTTGAGAAATGAATCAGAAGCTATTGTTTCATTGAATCTGGAGATACTGTACCTTTTAACAAATTAATATGGTATATTACATTAATTAATTTTTGAATGTTAAAATAAATTTGTGTTTGTTAAATAATTCCACTAGGTTATGTTGTCTAACATTTTTACGTGTTGCTAGATTCTGTTTGCTAGAGTTATTTTAAATTTCTGTATCTATATTCATGAGGGATAATGGTCTGTACAGTAATTTTCTAGTGATGCTTTTGTCTGGTTTTGTAATCTGGGTAATACCTCAAAAAATAAATTGTTATTTTTCTTCCTCTTCTGTATTTTCAAGTGTTTGTGAAGGATTTGTTTTTTTCTTTTTTTTTTTCCACTTTTATTTCAGGCTCAGAGGGTACATGTGCAGGTTTGTTCCATGGGTAAATTGTGTGTCACTGAGGTTGGCTGTATGAATGATCCCATCACCTAGGTAGAGAACATAGTACCTGAAAGTTTTTTAACCCTCACCCCCTCCCACTCTTTTCCCTCTGGTAGTCCCCAGTGTCTATTCTTCCCATCTCCAAGTCTGTGTATACTCAATCTCTAAGTGGAAACATTTGGTATTTGGTTTTCTGTTCCTTGTTAATTTGTTTAGGATAATGGCCTCCAGCTGCATTCTTGTTGCTGCATGATTTCATTTCATTTTTATGGCTGCATAGTATTCCATAGTGTATATGTACCACATTTTCTTTATCCATTCCACTGTTGGTGGATATCTAGGTGGATTTCATGTTTTTGCTGTTGGGAATAATGCTGCTGTGAACATATGAGTACATGTGTCTTTTTGGTAGAAAGATTTATTTTCCATTGGGTATATCCCAGTAGTGAGATTGCTGGGTCTAGTTGTAGTTTTTTTTTTTTTTTTTTTTAAGTTATTTGAGAAATCTCCAAACTGCTTTCCACAGTAGCTGAACTAATTTAAATTCTTACCAATGGTGTATAATCATTTCCTTTTCTCCACAGCCTTGCAAACATCTGTGTCATGTGTTTGTAAATACAGAACTGTGTTGTCCATAACTGCCATCGATGCAAATAGCAAGGATTTGGACATTTTACACTTTGTTTATTTTAAAAATTAAGAACTTTTTACTAAAGTATACTGGGTGAGAATTCTATCTTGGCCACTAAGTAGTATAGAAACCTAAAAAAAAAGTCACCCTTTTTTTGTTTTCCTTTTCATTAATTTTTTTGTACAGATGGGGGTCTCATTATGTTGTCCACGCTAGTCTTATACTCCTGGCCTCAAGCAACCCTCTTGTCTTAGCCACCCAAAGCGATGGGCGGCTTGAGCCACTGCACCTGGCCTAAGTTATCTTCCTATGAGACACAGTTTTCTATTTGTAAAATGGAGATTATCTTTTAATTCTCCATATTGTTAACATAGTTGTTTTATAAATGCTATTTCTCTTTCCTTTATGTGTACTTTTTTGTACTTCGCCATTTTATTTCTTTTTAACTATTATCTTAGGTTCAGAGGTACATATGCAGGTATCTCATATAGGTGAATTACATGACACAAGAGTTTGGTGTACAGACTATTTCACCACCCAGGTAATAAGTATAGTATCCAATAGGTAGTTTTTCAATTCTTACCCTCCTCCTACTTCCACTCTCAGCAGACCCCCATGTCTGTTCTTTCCTTCTTTGTGTCCATATGTACTCAATGTTTACTGCCACTTAAAAGTGAGAACATACAATATTTGGTTTTCTGTTCCTCTGTTAGTTTTCCTAGGATAATTGCCTCCAGCTCCAGCCATGTTGCTGCAAAGGACATGGTCAATGTTTTATTTTATAGATGCATACTATTCCATGATGTATATACACTACCTTTTTTTTTTATCCAGTCTATCACTGGTGGGCATTTAAGTTGATCTTGTGTCTTTGCTATTGTGAATAGTGCTGTAATGAACATACGTGAGCATGTGTTTTTTTTTTCTATTCTTTATTATTATTATTATTATACTTTAAGTTCTAGGGTACATGTGCATAACGTGCAGGTTTGTTACATATGTATACTTGTGCCATGTTGGTGTGCTGCACCCATCAACTCGTCAGCACCCATCAACTCGTCATGAGCATGTGTTTTTATGATAGAATGATTTATATTCCTTTGGGTATATGCCCAATAATGGGATCACTGGGTCACATGGTAATTCTCCTTCGAGTTATTTGAGAAATTGCCAAACTGCTTTCCACAATGGCTGAACTAATTTACATTCCCACCAACATTATATAAGCTTTTCCTTTTCTCCACAACCTCAACAGCATCTGTTATTTTTTGACATTTTAATAATAGCCATTATGACTGGTGTGATATGGTATTTCATTGTGGTTTTGATTTGAATTTCCCTAATGGTTAGTGAGCATTTTTTCATATTCTTTTAGCCATGTCTATGTCATCTTTTGAAAACTATCTGTTCATGTTCTTTTCCCAGTTTTAAATGAAGGTTTTTGGTTTTTGCTTGTTAAATTGTTTAAGTTCTTTAAAGATTCTGGATTATTTGACCCTTGTCAGTACATAGTTTGCAAATATTTTCTCCCATTCTGTAGGTTGTCTGTTTACTCGGTTAATAGTATCTTTTGCTGTGTAGAAGATCCTTACTTTAACTAGGCCCTATTTGTCAATTTTTGTTTTTCTTGCAAGTGTTTCTGTCAACTTCATCAGGAAATCTCTGCCAGATCCTGAGTCCAGATAGCATTTCTTGGGTTATTTTCCAGGGTTTTTATAGTTTTAGATGTTACATTTCAGTCTTTGATCCACTTTGAGTTGATTTGTATATATGATGTAAGGAAGGGGACCAGTTTCAATCTTCCATTTATCCCAGCACCGCTTGTTGAACAGGGAGTCTTTCTCATTGCTTGCTTTTGTTGACTTTGTAAAAAATCAGATGGTTGTAGGTGAGCAGCATTATTTCTGGGCTCTCTATTCTGTTCAATTGGTTTATATGCCTGTTTCTGTAAAAGTACCAAGCTGTTTTATAAATAGAAGTATATTTTTGATATGGCTCTCAACTTGGATGTTTTTGGTATATAGGAATGTTACTGATTTTTGTGCATTGATTTTATATCCTGAAATTTTGCTGAAGTTGTTTATCAGGTCTCAGAGTTTGGGGCAGAGACTATGGGTATTTTAGGTGTAGAATCATATTAGCTGCAAACAGGAATAGTCTAAATTCCACTCATTCTATTCAGACACCTTTTATTTCTTTTTCTTGCCTAACTGCTTTAGTCAGGACATCCAGTACTATGTTGAAGATGAGTGGTGAGAGTGGGCATCCTTGTCTTGTTCTGGTTTTCAAGGGTAATGCTTCCAGTTTTTTCCACTATGTATGATGTTGGCTGTGAGTCTGTCATGGATGGCTCTTATCATTTTGAAGTATGTTCCTTCAATGTTTAGTTTGTTGGCTGTTTTTAACATGACATGACAGTGAATTTTATCAAGAGCCTTTTCTGCATATATTGAGATGATTGTGTGCTGTTTGTTTTAAGTTGTGGTGATGTAATGAATTACGTTTTGATTTGTGTATGCTGAACCAATCTGGTATACCATATAGAAAACCTACTTGAATGTGATGGGTTAACTTTTTGATGTGTTGCTGGATTCAGTTTATTAGTATTTTGTTGAGGATTTTTTTCATCTAAGTTCATCAAGGATATTGGTCTGAAGTTTTCTTTCTTTGTTGTATTTCTGCCAGGTTTTGGTAGCAGGATGATGCTGGGATCATAGAATGAGTTAGTGAGGAGTCCCTCCTCCTCAATTTTTTTGGAGTCATTTCAGTAAGAGTAATACCAGCTCTTCTATACATCTGGTAGAATTCAGTTGTGAAATCATCTGGTCTTGGGCTTTTTCTGATTAGTAGACTTTTTATTACTGATTCAATTTTGGAATTCATTATTGGTGTGTTCAGAAATTTAATTTCTTCCTTGTTCAGTCTGGGGTAACTGTATGTTTCCAGGAATTTATCAGTTTCTTCTAGGTTTTCTAGCTTGCATGCATAGAGTGTTAATAGTAGTCTCTGAGAGCTTTTTTTTTTTTTTTTTTTCAGTGTCAGTTGTCACATCTCCTTTGTCTCTTTCTATCTCTCTCTCTGTCTCTCTCTCCTCTCTCTTTGGCCTAGCTATTGGTCTATGTATCTTTTAATCTTTTTTAGTTTTTCAAAAAACCAACTCCTAGATGCATTGATCTTTTGCATGGTTTCTTTGTACCTCAATTTCTTTCAGTATCTCTCTAATTTTTGTTATTTCTTGTCCTCTGTTTTGTTAATGATTTGCTCTTGTTTCTCTGGTTCCTCTAGCTTTGATGTTAGGATGTTATTTTGAGATCTGTCTCATTTTTTTACTTTTAGCATTTAGTGCTATGAATTTCCCTCCTAACACTGATTTATATGTGTCCCAGAGATTCTGGCATGTTATATCTTTGTTCTCATTAGAACAGGTTGTTTAATTTATATGTAATTATATAATTTTGAGCTATTTTCTCAGTATTGATTTGTATTTTTATTGCACTGTGATCCAAGACTCAAATACCAGTGATTTTGGTTTTTTGGAATTTGCTGAGGATTGTTTTATGTCTGAATGTGTGGTTGATTTTAGAGTATGTGCCACGTGCAGATGACAATGTATATTCTGTCATTTTGGGTGGAGAGTTCTGTAGATGTCTATTGCATTCATTTGGTCAAGTGTCAAGTTTGGGTCCTGAATATCTTTTGTTTTCTGCCTCAATAATCTGTCTAATACTGTCACTGGGGTGTTGAAGTCTCCCAATATTTTTGCATGGTTATATGAGGCACTTTGTAGGTTTCTGATAATTTGCTTTATGAGTATGGGTGCTCTTTTTTCTTGTGCATTTATATTTAGGATAGTTAGGCCTTATTTTTGAATGGAGCCCTTTACCATTACGTAATGCCCTTCTTTGTCTTTTTGACTTTTGTTGTTTTAAAGTCTGTTTTGTCTGAAATTAGAATAGCAACTCCTACTTTTATTCTGTTTTCTATTTTCTTGGTAGATTTTCCTCCATCCCTTTACATTGAGTCTATGAGTGTCATTGCATGTGAAGTGGGTCTCTTGAAGACCGCATAACATTGGGTCTTGCTTCTTCATCCAGTTGTCAGTTTGTGCCTTTTAATTGGGGCATTTAGCCCATTTACATTCAAGGTTAGTGTTAATGTGTGTGGATATGATCCCATCATAGTGTTGTTAGTTTGCTATCATGCAGATTTGTTTGTGTGGTGGCTTTATAGTGTCACTGGTCTATGTACTTAAGTGTGTTTCTGTAGTTGCCAGTAATGGTCTTTCTTTTCCATATCTAGGACTCCTTTTAGGACCTATTGTGAGGCAGGTCAGGTGCTAACAAATTTCCTTAGCATTTGCTAGTCTTAAAAAAGATCTTGTTTCTCCCTTACTTATAAAGCTTAATTTTGCTGGATATAAAATTCTTGGTTGTAAATTCCTTTCTTTAAGAATGCTGAATATAGGCCCCTGATCTCTTCTGGCTTTGTAGTGTTTCTCCTGAAAGGTTGACTGCTAGCCTGATGAGGTTCCCTTTGTAGGTAACCTGATATTTCTCTCTAGTTACCTTTAATATTTTTTTCTTGCAGAATCTAGTGACTATGTGTCTTGGAGATGGTATTCTTGTGTAGCATTTCACAGGAGTTCTTTGCATCTCCTGAATTTAAATGCTGGCCTCTCTATAGAGGTTGGAGTAATTTTCATAGACAATCTCCTGAGATATGTTTTCTAAGTTGCTTGTTTTCACTCTTTCTCTTTCAGGGACACCAATGAGTCATAGATTTGGTGTCTTTACATAATCCCATATTTCTCGGAAGTTTTGTTATTTTAAACGTGTTATTTTAAACATTCTTCTTTTTTTTTTTTTTTTTGTCTGACTGAGTTATTTCAGAGAACCAGTCTTGAGCTATGAGATTCTTTCCTCAGCTTGGTCCATTTTGCTATTAAGACTTGCAATTGTATTCTGAAATTTTTGAAGTGAGTTTTTCAGCTCTATCAGATGAGTTTAGTTCATTCTAAAAACAATCAGTTCATCTTTCATCTCCTGTATTATATTATTACATTCCTTAAAATCCATTAATTTGGTTTCAACTTTCTCCTGAATCTTGATGATCTTTATTCCTATTCATGTTCTGAATTCTATTTCTGCTATTTCAGACTGGTTAAGGATCATTGCTGGGCAACCAGTGCAGTTATTTAGAGGTAAGAAGACACTCCAGCTTTTTGAGTTGTCAGAGTTCTTGCCTTGTTATTCCTCATCTTTGTGATCTCATGCTCCTTCACTCTTTGATGTTGTTATTCTTTGAATGAGATTTTTTGGCTTTAATCTTCAATGCCCTTGGAGGTTTCATTGTGGTATAAGGTGGGTTTAGTCAACTGGCTTCATTTGTGGAAGATTTTAGGAGGCCAAGGCACAAGTTAGCATCCCTAAGTTGCATGCTTTAACCCTGGGGGACTGGTATTGGATGGCAAGCCTTGTTCTCTGGCCCCTCAAGGTTAGGAACCTGTGCATTGGAGTGGCTGAGGTGTTCCAGGACTGTTGGCCACAACACTCTAATGGGTAGGGCCAGCCAAAGCATTGTATCAGGCAGTGGCAGTGGGATCTGTGCTTGTTTGTTTGTGCCAGTAGCAGCAGCATGGTGGGGTGCTGGCTCATAGGCTGGGGTGGGGCACTGGTGGGCACAGCATTGCTGGCCTTTATGCAGGCATTCACAGCAGTGGCAGCATGGAAGGTGGGAAGGGTTGCTGACCTCTATATGCATGCATTCACACTGGCAATGGTGGGATGACTGGGAGTGGGGTGTACTCACACTGGCAACAGAAGCATGTTGGGGTGCATGCACACACACATGCTGGCAGGTAAGAGGAGGCAAGGTCCATCTGCATGCTCACGCTTCAGCAAAGCAATTGAGTAGGTGGGCATGGGCAAGTGTGTGCCAGCAAAGTGTCATGGGGGAGGTTGCCATAGGATTAGGGTGTGGATGGGCTTGTGTGTGTCAGCGGGGACCACTCTGCTGGAGTTCTCCTATGGTCAGGCACAGTCTGCCAGTGTAGGAGCTATGATGCAGGAGGCACCCCACTTGGACATCTGAGGCTGTACCACAAACAGGCACAGTTAGGTTGGGGGCCCAGGAGAGGCCAGCATACAGGGGAGTGCTCAGGTCAAACTGGCCGCATCTAACATTCAAGATTTTCCTTCTCTGTTCAGGTATGACAGTTTCCCTAAGACTAAAGTCTCCTAAGGGAGCACGGGGAGCCTTGGAGGGTGAGTGTCCCTTACTGTGCTCCACTGCAAATGTTCCAACACCAAACACTGTGGGCTTTACACAGGCTGAAGTACTGCCACTACCACCTCTCTAATCAACTCTCCCTGCCAGCTCAAGTGTCCATGAGAGTCATGAGTTCTCCTGCTGCCAGGATTCTAGATGTCTGAGGCAAGAGCAGGTCACTCCTTGCCTGCTCAACTCACCCATTTCCCTAGAATCGTTGGGGGTCAGGAACAAGTTTCGTTGTGTGGTCGTCCCATGCAGGGTTCCCAGCTTCCTCCCCCTTCAGTCCAGTGTCTGTATCTTCCATCTGTCCACTCTCAATGCCTTCACTTTGAATATCTCCTGGGAGTGCACCAGTCTTCCTGAAGTCCTTGTCCTTTGGTGGCAGATGTTTCTCCTGGCTCTGTGCAGTCAGCCATCTTGCCTTGGCTCTCCCTTCACCACTTTTGAAATTAAAAAAAAACTAATCATTTGTAACTTTGGTCTTCAATCTCTTCTCCACCAGTAATTATTTAATAATCTGATATAGAAAATACTCTTTATAAAAAGTAATACTTTTTATGAAGAAAATAACATATAAAATAATACACAGTTTGTGACCATTTGATAAAACATTAATAGTAGAACAGATAGAATCACAAAAGTTTGGCAATCAATAAGCTCAATGACAATTTTGTGCCTTCAGTTCCCACTTGCACCTCGTGCCCTGTAGACAGTCAGCTAAGGTTTCCTACTGTCTCATGCTGATTGAGTAACGTACAGCACGATGTTGTCACCACTGAACAACTCAAAACAGTCTTTCTGGAATAGTTCTTTTTTTTTTTTCTTTTTTTTTGAGACAGAGTCTGGCTCTGTTTCCCAGGCTAGAGTGCAGTGGCATGATCTCAGCTCACTGCAACCTCTGCCTCCTGGGTTCAAGTGATTCTCCTGCCTCAGCCTCCTGAGTGGCTGGGATTACAGGCGCACACCACCACACCTGGCTAATTTTTGTATTTTTATTAGAAACAGGGTTTCATTATGTTGATCAGGCTGGTCTCGAACTCTTATCCTCATGATTCACCCACCTTGTCCTCCCAAAGTGCTGGGATTACAGGCATAAGCCACCGTGCCCAGCTGGAATAGTTTTTAATTAGTGGTTACATCTTTGTTTCTCCTACTTCATCACATGAGATTTGAATTACTGATATTTCAAAAGGTTGCATTATTTTCCTCAGGCAGAGGTAACTGAATTATCCAAATAAATCTTCAATATCAAAATTTGTTGTCAATTATCTGGTTCTCATTTTTTTGTTGTTGTTATTTGGCAGTTTCGTTATTTTGTTATTTTATTTTGTTTTTGTTATTATTCGTATTATATATTTTTGCAAAGGGACTTTACAAACCCAGTGCTGATTCCTTGTATTGTGTCTAGAGCATCTCAACGTGTAGAGACAGTCAAAACAATGACAGAAGTTAACATTATTATTACCATGATGATGATGATTATTATTATTATTACTTCTACCCATATATCTCCTGTCTTCTCACACTCATTTCAAGTTCCTTTGACTCCCCTCAGGCTCATTATTCATCCTGATGTCATCTACAGTTGACTGGGGGTAGGGAGACAATGTCTCCTTTCTCCATTGCTTCTGATTGTTGCCTAGGGCCCCACTGTATACCTTGCAGAAAGCTGATGAGTGAAGGACACAGAGTAGTTTCCCAAATATTAGAGCACCCTAAGAACAATAGTGTAAAACAGGTATCCCCTATTATGAGATGTTTTAGACCACAGTGTCCACCCGAGACACCCTATGAGACTATCAGATCTCGAGAACAGGTGCTTGTTTGACTGTGAATAACCACTATCTCTTCTTCTCAGTTCAGAGCCTCATATAAAAAGAGAGGTAGAGGCAAAGAATCACTAAATGTGCTGTCATTAATGTAAACAAAATACTCATCCAAACAACATATATGGTAAGGGTATAAAAACCTAAATTGTAATCTTACATAGTAAAGAGTTGGGTCAATATTTAAATCTAAAATGATAATAACTCTAAAGGCAGATTATTTAAAAACAGGGATTTATATTCCATAGCAAACAGCTGGAATTTAAAGTTATTGACTGTTGTGGAGTATATCTCTGGGGCTATGAAGAGGGGGGCAGTAATGATTTTTTCATTAAAAGCCCTATTCAACTACTTGAATTTTTAAGCTATGTTCATGTTTAATTTGCTAAAAATAAAAACTAAGAATGAAGTCAAGTGGTTGGACGTGGTGGCTCACAACTGTAATCTCAGCACTCTGGGAGGATCGCTTGAGGTTGATCCACCAGCCTGGCCAACATGGTGAAACCCCATCTCTACTGAAAATACAAAAATTAGCTGAGCATGGTGGAGCACGCCTCTAGTCCCAGCTAGTTGGGAGACTGAGGCATGAGCAAGCACCTCAGTAGGTAGTTTTTGTTTGTTTGTTTGTTTGTTTGTTTGTTTTTGTCTGGTAGAGTGACTGGAACCTTTATTCTTGAAGGGTCTAGGCCATTTGTGGTCCACCTGGATTAGGCTGTTGTAGTTTCCCATTGACCTTAATCACAGGACATGATAATACTAATAGATATTGTAAGGGATCTCCTATATTCCACACATACTCTTCCTTACCTCCACTGTGGATTAGTTAACCTACTTTATCTTGATAGTCCATGTCAATCACCCCAGCCAACACTGTAACTCCCTTCTTAGCCTGTTCACTTAAAGGTAGGAGGAGCCCAAAATGTCCAGGTGGCCATCTGAACTTCCAGTTTAATGGGATTGTTGTGTCTTCTGGTGGCAGCGTTCCTCCCTCTGGAACTAAGACCTCTAGGCCAGTAGAACGTAATGTTGCAGGAACAGGAAGCAAAAATGTTGCTAGTGGATCACGAGGGGTGATGGTGAGTGGTGCCACTTCCACTTCCACCCCTTGATTCCTGGGGTAGAATCCTCATGTTGCATTGGCATCACAAGGATTCTAAATTGGCAACATCCAAAGGTAGTAGCCTTGGTACACATGTGAGCCTTTTCAAACTCTGCAGTGGTTAGTTTGGCTTCTCCGTGTGAGCTTTTGAGTAGGAGTTGGTAAGTGAGAAAGCTGGATGAAAGAGAAGTGGGAATTAAGTTGCGGGGTGAGGAGTGGCAAGTAGAAGCTGCCTCTGGTTCTAACTATTTTTCTTTTAGGCCCAGTGAAAAAGATTTAGATGAAAATTTCAAGATGTTGAATTACTACTGTTAGGTAAGTTGGAGCAATCAAAGTCATAAACATCTGGACTCCAATAGTGGGACTGCCAAAGTTAGTCATGCATTCACAGCAGGTCCCTTCAATGTAATCCTAAATCCCCACATTCCACTGATGTCTGCCATCAAATGACTCTGGTCCACAAGGTATTACCAGAGGCCCGCAAATTCTGGAAATTCCAATGCTAACTTTTCTTCCCAACTGGTCAATACTGTTCCAGGCCCATAACCAATGAAAGTATTACTAACTACCAATTAATAACCATACTTTTACTTATCTTTCTAGTTTCCATCAGCCCCTTTAAAAATAGTTTCTTACAATAGCAATGGTGTTCATCACACACACACACACACACACACACACACACACACACAATCTCCTGTTCAAAAAATCTCTGCTTGGCTTTACTATGTTGAACAATAAACAGTAGGCTTCTTACGCTGCAATCTCAGGTCATACATGATAGAGGTCTGGAATAATTTCTCCCTTTCCTACCCACTGTCCACAGTTCCCCTTTCCCACTTGAAAACTTTCTAATTGGATTAGATTTCTGCAGATAAAAGTGTGTGTGTGTGTGTGTGTGGGTGGGTGTGCGCACGTGTGTGTGTATGTGTGCAGCGAGATAGAGAGGAAGAAAGAGTGACTGATTTACTTTAAGGAATTGGCTTACATGATTGTCAAGGCTGACAAGTCAAAAATCTGCAAGGTAGAATGGCAGGTTGAAGACCCAGGGGAAGAATTGATGTTAAAGCTCTAAGTCTAAAAGCAGTCTACTCACAGAATTGCTTCTTCCTCAGGGAAACTTCAGGTTTTTTTCTCTTAAGATTTTCAGCTGGTTGGATGAGGCCCACCCACAATACTGGGGGCCATCAGCTTTACTCCAAGTCTACAGATTTAAAGGTTCATCTGAACTCAAAAATTCCTTCAGAGCAAGATTTAAACTGGTGTTTGACCAAATATTTAGGTACAGTGGCCCAGCTAAGTTGATACGTAAAATTAACCCTCACAGCAACTGAAACATGTCATTTCCTAACACTAGATGTGCTTTTAACAGTTCTGAATGTTGGATACCACTTATCTTAGGAATACCTTCTTTCTAGTCTTTTGAATCTTATGAGTCTGTCTATTTTAAAAAGGCTCAAACTTGCTGTCTCCTCTTTCTTGAAATATTTTCTGGCCTTCCCAAATTTAAGTCATCAAAACTTCTTCATCCTCTTACAGTGTTACACTTTACCTTAGCAATTCTCAGATCATGGCTTGGATTCCAGTCACTGATGTGCATGTGTGTTTCCTCCAGTGGGGTTTATCCTGCTGGAGTGGAGCACATTTTGTTTTGTTTATCTTAGGGAACAAATGCAGAGTCAGATGTTCACTACATTGTGTAGAGTCAGGAGTCAATAAATACAAGATAAAGGCGTAAACCCAGTATGAATTTGATTATCATGAGAAGTTATTGGTTATTATCTTGCATTTTGAATTGCAGGCAGAGGTCTTGAGGTTGTGCCAAGTTCCTTGCCTGAGCTTGGGGGTGGAACACTTTCTTTTGACTTAGTAAGCATGAGCTGGTACATTCATATCCTTAAGGTTTTACACAGGTGCTAAGAAGAGGAAAACGGATATTAGAAAATGTTTCTTTCTTCTGCATATGAATAAAGCTGGTGAGTGTGCTCCACTCTCTGTGAGTGATGTGTGTTCAGATATTTTAGCACAAGAGCAGGCATCGCACTCACATCTGTCATTTTACATCTGTCTCCACTGCTGAAGGAGTGTTCAGCACTGGGAGAAAAAAAAAAAAAGAAACCCACCCACACACACCAAACAACCAGCCTTTCCTCGTTGCTCTTGTTTTGTTTGTTTATCTCTTCCCAAAGAAGTTATGAGCTCATCTCAATGCAGTCTAAGTAAAATCCCCAGGGGATAACCTGCGCTATGCTTGTATATGTTATACAACCTGCTTCCTTTTGTCCCCCAGATTTATTGAGGTATATTTACAAATAAAAATTGCATGAGTTTGCAGTGTACAATGCAATGTCTTGATCTATGTGTGCATTGTGAAATTATTACCATAATCAAGTTAATTAGCATATTAATTACCTAAAAAATAGTTATCCTTTGTGTGCGTGTGGTAAGAATATTAAAGATCTACTCTCTTAACAATTTTAGAGTATGCAATACTTATTATTAACTGTAGTCATCCTGCACAATACAACTCCAGACTTTGTTCATTGTCTAATTGAAACTTTGTAACCTCTGAGCTACATTTCCCCCAATTCCCCAATGCCCGTGTCCTGGAAACCACCATTCTACTCTCTGCTTCTATGAACTCCAGTTTCTTAGATTCCACATAAAGTGAGATCATAGAGTATTTGTCTTTTTATGCCTGGCTATTTCTCATAGAGTAATTGGATTAGCTTCTTTTTATTGACTTGTATAAATAGTGAAGCAAAAGAAAAACGGAGAGAAATGGAAGTAGGCAAATCATTGTGTGCGCATGATTGTGTGTGTGTGTGAGAGAGAGAGAGACAGAGAGAGAGAGAAAAAGAGAGAGATATATTTTATTTTAATCTGGGAACACAAGACTTTCCCTGAGCTTGGATTGTGAATCAATAGTACATGAATGATTACAAACATTTATCATGGAGTTGTGATAGGGAGAGAACTCCAGCTAATAATTACATATTCTACTGAACGCTTATGATGAAGAATAGCATAACTCTCTTCCACCCATTTAAAAATAAACCCATGTATTTAAGAAATGAAAATACAATAAGCACACATGCTGGTCCACCATAAACAAGTGTTAACATTATGTTTACCCCTGGAATTATCTTGCCTCTTATAAAATCTGGATACTACTGACATTTTTAGAGGGATTGTTTGGCTTCTAAAGAAACGTGGAAGGAGAGGCAGTGTTAATGTGAACATCCAGAAATGGGGCAGTTGTCATTAGGTATTATTTCTGTTTTTCAGTGCAGACTCTTCCCGTAATTCGCTGGAATGATCTGAGGCTTTAACATAACTTTGCATTAGTACTTGGGATTTAATAGAGACGGGATAAATGTTTGCTCAGATGAGTTGACAATTGCTTTTATCAGACTTTGGTACTTGTCTTCATTTCAAAAAGATTTTGAAGGACTGGGGTGAAAGGGTGTAGGAAAGTTCTTTGGGATTTCTAACTATGTTGTCAACAGCCCATCATTTCGAAAGATGACTGCACAGTTAGAACTGACAAAACTATGACACCCTGCCAACTTTTACCTTTCAGAGAGTCAGCAAAGACATCCCAGACATTCGTTGTTAAAGCAATATGCCTCCAGAACCTCAAGATATTTCACCTCTTTGGCACGCACCCCTCCACTTTCCTCTCCTCTTTACTATAAATTAAATTATGCTTAGTATTTGCAGCATTAGCAACACAAAACTACACAACCAATCTAAATCAGATTATTCAATCTGTTCTCATGACTTATTGGGCCCCCTTCTGTACAACTGTTATTGGTAAGGTGAGTGACTTTAAGGAACTCAACAAAATAAATTTCTTAAAATAAATTATATAGGCAAATCCACCTTACTGAGGCCTTAGGCAATGAAGTAGGGTCTCCATTTGTTCTTAACCTGTTTGCCCTTTGAGGTAGGATAGTGGATTTACTTACACATTTTTCATTTACATGTCAGTCTTGTGAGAGGCTTATGGTACTACTTGGATACAAAAGGAGAACAGTTGAGGGTCAAATGGAGAATAGGATGAACTAAGAATAGCCACTGCAGGAAATGTGCTCCAATTCCAGATGCAGACCAGGGCCCTCACAACCAAGCAAGTCAGAACAAAATTTCTTTCTTTGCTTACTCCTCCCCAAGTAAGTCTTTGCTCTTTAAAATTTCCTTCATTTAGCTTTATCTGTAGTCCAAGTATGACCTCACAGACCAATGGTTCCATTCTGAATCCACTTATCTTTATCTTTGAGACTCTTAGATGTAATTGCTGTTTGCAGAATAAGCCTTCTAGGTGCCTGTTGGATATCTGAAGGGCCAAATTCCTTTGGAATACACAATATTTTCTAGTCTCAGTTATTCTGCAAATGAAAAACTCTATGTTGTAGACTTTAAGTATATAAAAAAAGAAGATTATAGAGAGGGAGATTTTTGTTTCTGCTATTACTGATGAGATAATAGCGAAGAGAGATGAGAGACCAGAGTGATCAACATATTGATTTGATCATGTTCAGACTAATGATCTAAAAGTAGGCTGGAATTTCTGATGCTTAGTTAAATTTTCCCAATTTTTAGGCTTCCAGTCTCATTAAGACATCATATAACATCCATCAGCATATAACTTTTTTTTTTTCTTTTTTTGAGATGGAGGCTTGCTCAGTCTCCCAGGCTGGAGTGCAATGGAGTGATCTCGGCTCACCGCAAGCTCAGCCTCCCAGGTTCATACCATTCCCCTGCCTCAGTCTTCTAAGTAGTTGGGACTACAGGCACTCATCACCATGCCCGACTAATTTTTTTTTTTTTTGTATTTTTAGTAGAGATGGAATTTCACCATGTGAGCCAGGATAGTCTCGATCTCCTGACCTCGTGATCCACCTGCCTCAGCTTCCCAAAGTGCTGGGATTACAGGAGTGAGCCACCACGCCCCGCCCATCAGCATGTATCTTTAGCATGTATGTGCCATAAGAAGTTCTGTTTAACTTGTTTCCTGCTGTATCTCTAGTGCTCAAAATATAATGAGCTCAGTATGTACTTGTTAAATAAATAAATGAACGTTATTATAGCAGCTGTACTAATTTGGGGTTGAGCTGTCAGTTACTGGGATTAAAACTCATCTGTGTAAGACTGATGAACTGGTGTGTCAGCTCAAAAAAAGATTCTTTAAGACTGAGGAACTGGGTAAGTAGCATTCTAAAGATTTCTCCCTGAGATTTACATCCTCTAGGTATGCAATGAAACATGAATCTAGTCCCCTTGAAAGGATTATGTAGATTGTGCAGTAATTTAGGTTACTTTATATGAGTTCTTAAAATAGGAAGAGTGGCTTGGATTATCCAGGTGCACCTAATCTAATCACATGCTACCTTAAAAGCAGAGAGTGCACTCTGGCTGGTTGAAGATCAAGAAGTCAAAAGAGACAAGCAGAGGAAAGGTAAAGTCAAAGGAGATATCAGAGATATCGGAACAGGAAAGACCTCATTATATTAGCAGCAGTGAATCCAGAAGGGTCTGCAGCCACCACAATTTTTGCCTCTTCAAAAAGAGATGAGAATTCAGCCAAGGGCCATAACGCAGAAGGAGAGACCAAGGCAAGTTTAGAGCAGAAGTGAGTTTATTTAAAAGTTTTAGAGCAGAAATGAAAGGAAGTAAGGTACACTTGAAAGAGGGCCAAGAGGAAGACTTGAGAGAGTCAACTGCCCGGTTTGACCTTTGACTTGATGTCTCATATGTTGGCATGCTTCTGGGGGGTTGCCTCTCTTCTCCCCTGATTCTTCCCTTAGAGTGGGCTGTCTGCCTGTGCGGTAGCCTGCCAGCACTTGGGAGGGGCCACATTCACAGCGTGTTTACTGGAGTTGTGTTTATGCTCACTTGAGGTGTTTTTCCTTTCCTAGAGGAAGGTCATATACCAGTTAAACTCCACCATTTTTCCTCTTCGTGTGCATGCTCAAGCCCACTTGCCCAACTCCTGACATCTTATCAGGAAGCTACTGATCACCAGTTTCAGGTTTTGTCTGTCTATTGGGAGATTGCCTTTCCCTGATACTAGCTGTGACAACTTATTATTGTAGAGGGATGGTTTACCAACCACTTGCCCATCACCTAATGGTTGCCTGGCATTCCTGTGGGCAGGGGCCTTCTCCTGCCCTGCTCATGTCTACCTGATTACTTACTGTAACAATTACTGGCTTTGAAGATGGAGAAAGGGAGCCACAAACTGAGAAATGTGAACTGCCTCTAGAAGCTGAGAATGCCTCTAAGCTGACAGTGAAAAAAGAAACTGACCTCAGTCCTACAACCCCATAGCACTGAATTCTTCCAGCAACTTGAATGACTCAAATCCTTGGAAACAAATTCATCCCTAGAACTTCCATAAGGAATCACAGTCCTGCCCACATCTTGCTTTCTGTCCTGTGATCTCCAAGACAGTTATCAAGCTGAGCCAGGCTGTGTCTGGTGTAAAAACTAATGTGAAAGAAGTAAAAAAACGATGGTAACAAAAGCTGGATCCTGGCAGAAGCTCAGTGATCAGGAGGAGTGAGACTGAACTTGGCTTACATGCTGTATTTAAGATTTATGGATGTAATGGAGCACATAAAAACACTGCTTTGGAACCTGATAATTAAAACATAAGAGCAAAAATAGAAAAAATTTTCCGTATCCACTAGGCAATGGAATATCCTGTCACCCTGGTACCTAGAGTGCACAGGTGTCCAACAGAGTTAGCAATGCTCAGTGGGACTACTAAGCCACAGCTGACACGGAACAGGAAATGCAGATGCACACTCCCCCTTAGCTCCAGACTCTTTGCCCCTGAATATTGCTGCCTGAATGCCCAATAGGCCAGCCATGATTCTTCTCTTCTCCCAAATCTACTTTAGGAGTCTATATGATTTTAATAGATGGCACCACTACCATCTTTCTAAGATCAGAAATTTTGAAATCATGTTTAATTCCATTCTTACCCTCGTATCCAACATGGTGCAGGATGCATCCCATTCCTCAATGAGTTTTCTTTTATTCTAATTATATTGCAAACCTATGACACTGCTCAGCACCTCTACTACTGCAACCCTAGTCCTAGCAAACTTAGCTCTTGCTTGGAGTCACAAACCTACTTCTTAACTTGTTTCTCTACCTCCACACTTTGCCCAATATGCTTCCACAATGATCATCACCAATTTTAAATAGTTCATCTGCCACACAGAAGCTGAACATCTTTCTAATGCATAAATTAGATTATGTTATTTCACCGCTTGGAATACTTCCATGCAACCAGAATAAAATATAACTCCATTTTCTAGCCTACAAAGTCTTAACAATCTTGCCCCAGTCTTCCTCTTCACCTCCATCTGTCTCTATTCTCCCCAAATTTTATTATACCCCAGTCATTCCTGCCTATTTATGTCTGTTGAACAACTCAGTCTTGATCCTCTTTCAAGGTCTTGGCACTCCTTTCTCTGCCTGGAGTTTTCACATTGTCTTCTCACACCTCAAGTTAAACATCACTTTCTTAGACAGTGTACACTTCATATTCTACCTAAGGTACTCCCTGAATGCATTAACCTATTTTGTTTTCCTTATAGAACATTCTGTTTTGCATTTTTATTATAAAATATGTTTATTATTTATTTATTTATTCATTCATTTCTTATCAACTTGTTGATGGTCTGTGTCCTTTTAAAGATAAGATACAAATTTAAGATAAAATGCTTAGTTCAATTTCTTGAAAATGAGGAAAAATACTTCCCCTCTTTCTTTTCTTAAAGCGTTTACTTTAAAACACTTGCAACTGGAAGCTCTTTCTCTGCCTCCTAAAATGTATGTAAATGTTTTTTAAAAGCTTAATAAGGCCCTTGCCAATTATACCACAAGAATGTTTCTTAAGGCTCTGGGAGCCATCTCTTTGAAATATAATCATCAAGGAAGATAGTGCCTCTATCTCCCAGTTTTCAGGGAAGATAAGATTCTAACTTCAGCTGGGATTTGGCTCCAAGTTGCAAACCTACCACAGGATACAGATATATGAGAAAATAATTATTTTATTTTAAAGACAATTAACAAACACGGGTGGCTACCCTAATTGCCAAGTAAATGTAGGTTAGACTATATACAACAGATGATGCTGTCAAGTCCCTCTTACTTGAGAAAGAGTTATTGTTTATCTTGATGTCATGCATGTAAGTGATTGTATCTGCTTAACTCCCTAAAAGAATGAAATTTCTTTCTGTCTTTGCAGTCTCTTAACAGATTGGCTGTGATGTGCATCACATCTGATTTAATGCTTCTCCAAAAATAAAACAGTTTTGTTTCTCTTTTACTTTTGTAGAGAGATTTTCTGGGGGAGGTAATGGGTTTGTTTATAATTATATTTCCCCAACATTCTTTCACTAAAATGTAAGCTCCACCAGGGTGAGGGCATTTGCTATCATTTCCAACTTGTACACCAGTCCTGGACACTTGGTAGGTACTCCATAAACAGTTGCAAACTAACAGATCAGCAAAAATGGTAATACTTCAAGCAGAGGTAAGGCTACTGGATGACTGGGAAGCCCCTGAAGGCCACAGGGGTACTCTAGAGAGATAATCAAGCTGGAAAACATGGATGAAGGCCAGAGGAACAGGGAATGGGGAGCAGACAGCTTACTGGTCTCATTTCAGAGCACACATGAGAGATTTCCAGGATATTCCAGACGCTGTTTTGGAACATCTCTGCAGGTCCTTTAGCAGATGTTACAAGATACTGCAGAAGTTAAGTTAGAAACAAAGTTGACATTTTTTTTTTCTGACAAAATCAGACAAGAAAATGTCTTGGATCAAACCATTTCTGCCCAAGTGAAAGGAAGTTTAATTTGTTTCCCATTTAGTGACTGTAAATGTTTAGAAAATGTAAAAGTAAACAAAACATCACTTTGGAGACCAAGATTTGGGAGACAGATCACCTGAGGTCAGAGTTCAAGATCAGCCTGACCAATATGGGGAAACCCTGTCTCTTCTAAAAATACAAAAATTAGCTGGGAGTGGTGGTGTGCACCTGTAGTCCCAGCTACTCAGGAGGCTGAGGCAGGAGAATGGCTTGAACCTGAGCCATGGTGGTTGCACTGAGCCAAGATCGCACCATTGCACTCCAGCCTGGACAAAAGAGCATGGCTCTGTTAAAAAAACAAAACAAACAAACAAAAAACAGTAAACAAAACAGAAGCAGTAAAACACATTGTAAAGTGCTCTGTGGTCTCCATAACTGAAGAAAAGAAATAGAGGGCCACTGAAATGTCAAGATTATTGTGTTTGACGTGTGCTTTGAAAATTTAAATACGGAATTAACTAAACTATAAAAATTACTGGTTCTCTCTTTGTTATGAAGCTGCTTCGTTGTCTGGGGTAAGTACTGGAGGTTTGTCATCTCACGCCAAGGAAATCAAGTACATGGACACACAAGAAGTGGGTTTAGGAGCAGAAGTTTAACGGGCAAAAGAGGTCGGTGCAGTGGCTCATTGTCTGTAATCCCAGCACTTTGGGAGGCCGAGGTGGGTGGATCACGAGGTCAAGAGGTCAAGACCATCCTGGCCAACATGGTTGAACCCCATCTCTACTGGAAAAAACAAAAAAACAAAAAACCATACAAAAATTAGGTGGGTGTGGTGGCGTGTGCCTGTGGTCCCAGCTAGTCTGGAGGCTGAAGCAGGAGAATCCCTTAAACCTGGGAGGCGGAGGTTGCAGTAAGCCGAGATCGCACCACTGCTCTCTAACCTGGTAACAGAGCAAGACTCGGTCTAAAAAACAAAAAAGCAAAGAAAGAGAAAGAAGAATAGCTCTCTCTCCTGCAAGAGACAGGGTGCTGACTTGGACTCCTGGTCCACAGTAAAATGCACTGGATTTTATAGGCTACTTTGAGGAGGCGGTGTCTGATTTACATAGGGCTCAAGGATTGGTTGGATTAGGTGTGATGTTTACATAATGCATGAGAAAGATGGTCGCCCCACCCTAATCTTCCATTATGCAAATATAGTCTTTACTTGGTCAGTGCCATGTTGTCTTCTCCTTACTATACATGTGGTTTGGCAAAGAGAAAGGAAGATGGAGCCACCATGTTGAATATGCCTAGCTTCCAGGTAGCCCCTTTCCTGCTGGCACAGCTGCCGGCATTCACCCGTGCAAGCTTCCTGTTCGCTTATCTATGTCTGCACCTCGAGTTTACAGGCTGCTCTTTGTTAGAAAAGAAAATGATTTGGGTGCTGCTCTTCGTTAAAAGGAAAACCTTACTGAGGACTTCCTGACCCTCACTATCTGCTTAAGTAATTTCTTTTTAACTCCCATATCAGTTACATACAATTACAAGGATTTGCATTTGTTCATAATATTAGCTTATTTATGCATAGAAAAAATCTTTACATCTCCTACGTTAAAAATAGATAAGATGGACAATGAATAAGGAAACTTCAGCTGTAGACTTAGTACTGAGACATCCAGACTACATTAAAACGAACAATAAAACCAAGCTTTGAAATACTTCTGGCATATGACTTCTTCAGTTTAAAGAACATTCTTACAGGCTCCAGAATCCTGCTAGAGTCTAGGACACTATGCTGAAGATGCAGTTGGAGTGCAGGGAGGTGAATAAAAGTGGGAAGGGAAAGTATTCTAAATTCTCACAGAAGGTAAATGGTTCATCAAGATGAAAGCCAGGAGCGGCCCATAATCAATTTTAGACACATGTTGAACCCCATCAAGTTCAGTGCTTGCTTTTATAGTAGAAAATAACAATTATTTCTCTTTCCCTGAACTATCCTTTTATGATTTTTCCACCAGTACTGAAAATTTTCCTTCAGGCACTTTTCTAGAATATTTTGGAAGCTTTTGGCAGTGTAAGGTGCCCTTGGGTATGAATTAAGCCAATGCTGAATGCCCCTACACAGGTACTTATTCAGTAGAGTTTTATCAGCAGAGAACAGGGAATGCTAGGACTAATTGAAAATAGGCTTTCTCTCCTCTAGGTTTCATCGAAGAGGAGATTTTGAAGAGATGAGTCATGTAGCTTCAGGGAGGGAGTTTAAAAGGATAATACCAAGAAGGTCCTGGATATACAGGATTGAAAATATTTTAATTATTTCTGTCAACAACAAAAAAATGTTAATAGTAAAGCAAGCACTGAATTGTTGAGAGGTCAAGGAAGGTCTGTGTATTGTTTGTTAAGGATAATTAGTTGGATGTTGTTAGATTTTAAAATAATGTTTAAGACAATGGGTTTAAATGAGTCATGAAAATCTGGTTGTAATTTAACTTTACCACTTGCAAAATGTATGACTTCGGGAAAGTTACTGATCATTCCCAAGCCTTAGTTTGTCACTGAAAAACTGAAGATAATAATACCCACATCCCATCCGATTTATGAGTACTCAATATGATTTTATATGAGGAGGATAAAACAAAGTAGCTGGTAGATAATAAGCATTCAGAAATAATTGCTGTTAGTAATGGTCATAATAATAGCTATGAAAGTCCCAAGCCACATACTCAGAGGTGAAAAAAAAAAAAAAAAAAAAACTTCTTACAGTTTTTAACTTCCTTTATAAATTGCTATCGTATGTGACGACAGACTGATCTTCTCATTTCCAAATAAACCCAGACACTTCTGAATTTCTTACTTATTTCCAGTTTAAAGTCAAAGAATGATTTCCATTCTTTTTCCTCCCTGTAGTGGTATTCGAGGTTTTGGGGTGTCAGAAAGTAGAGAAAGGCATTTCCCATGCTGTCATCCAATTATACTCATATTACCTCAAACTTTAGGTATTTTTATATAATAATTGGTTAAGAGTTACATTTCCCTATACTTTCCAAATTACTCATCCATTCTTTTAAAGCATTTTGGTGCTTTCTAGTGAGAAGTGTGAACTCATTCTTCTGTGGGTGACGGCACTTTTTCCTCTTTGGAATCTTTTTTTGATTTTCATTCATGAAGCTGTGAAAATTCATCATGTTTTGATGTGCGTCATGGTCTTTGTTGTTCATCCTGTTCAGCATTCCTTTCAATTTGACAATTTGGGATTACTTTCAGCTACTTAAAATTCTCTTGTATTATTTCTTTAATAACTTCTTCCCATCCATTTTTCTCTACGCATTAACAAACTTGTACATAAAACTTAGTTAAAAAGTCTAATTATTTTCTTAGGATAATCCCTGAAAGTGAAAATAGTTGGTTAAAAGTAATGCCAATTTTATGACATTTTATAAGTTATATTTAATTATTCTCTTGAATGGCTGGAACAACTTACACTTCCTACTTAAGGATGAGTATGAAAAGACTTAGGTATTAAATAAGTCTTTAAACATAAATGGTATTTGAAGGACGTATTTCAAGAAATGTACATGACCTTAATATCAAATGACTCATTTGCCCTTTTCTTAGTTTAATCACACATTAAAGTAATTGTATACCTTTATTTTTTAATATTGCACTGTTAATTTTATGTCATCTTTTATACATATAAGATGAAGGTCATGTTAAGTTAAGTTTAAGTTCAGTTCTTGAGTAAGTTTTGGCTTAGATTATGAATGAATTAGATAAAATGGAGTGACCTTAGCAAGATCTGGCTGCAGCTATGTTTAATATTACTAAATATTTCTCCCAAGGTCAAATAAGTAAAACTAATTCCTAGCTTACCAAAATAGGATGAGTTGTAAATAAGCTAAAGGCAATAAAAGGGTATGATTTTAGTTATAGTAGCTTTGGAAGAGAACGATCACTTGAATCTTGCTTTCCATTCTCGACAAGGTTACTTCCTTCTGTGCCTTGTGTGCACTTTAGCATATAAGTAGGATTTTTTTTTTTTTAAGTGGCCATTGTTAAGAGTGCTTAATCAGACAATCTTTATGTTTTTTTATATAGCCAAAGATCATTTGGTAAATATATTTCAAAAAGAACATTTTTAGATGGCTTCATTGCTACTCTATCTATCCTTAAAATGTCATTGACAAATAAAAATGTATGAAAGGATTTTTAGGGACAAAAATTCTAGTAATTTAAAAATATTTATGCAATATATATTTTTGAACTCCCAGACACGTACTTGAATTTTGGCCACCTGCTGACTTTTATAGTCTGTATCAACAGGCTTTCTTTTAACTTCTTAGTATGTTCAGCTAATCAGAGATGTTGGTGGGAGCTTGTAGCATATGAGAAGAGAAAGGCTGAGGTATCCATTTCCAGTGCTCTCTTCCTGTGGGTTGTCTGTGTTTCTCTAAAGAAGGACATACCTCCTGTTGAGTGGTAGCTCTCAACATCTCCTACAACTGCAGCTGGTACCTACTCTCCCCTCTTGCCCATTCAGGTGTGGTATTACCACCTTTTGGATTCACAATCCCTTGTTGGTTCTCTTGGCTCTATATCCATTTTAGTAAATACAGTGGTTTCTTAATTAAGTTCGTATCAATTAACCCATTTAAATGTGACATTTTTTTCTTGCTGGGATCCTGACTGTTATACTCTAATGTGATGTGTAATAGGCATGTTTTTCTTTTTTGTCATTCTATAGGGATAGAAACAAAACCTGAAAATGAAAATCAGTACTCACTAAAAAGAAGTTTTTGTTATAAAATGATCCATCTTGAAACCCATTGTGACAGTTGTATCCTATTAAAAAAAAAGAAAAAGAAAAGATATTATTAGGTAGATTCACCTTGAAGGAGTTTCTTTTGCATAGGCTCCAAAACCAGATACATTGATGAGTTTGATGCTTCCTGGTAGAACTCCCCTGTACATGGATTACTATGCATATGAAATCCATCAGTATATCTTCCAGGTATACAGAATCCAGTTACATAGAAAGGAAAATAGCTTTTGGAACTGAGGGGTAGTGGTGGATTTTGATTGGTTCCATTTTAATCAAGAATTAACAAGCTATCTTGGAACAGAAGATAGCATTAGCAGAAGATTTTATATCTAGGAAAAAGGGAAAATACCATTGTTTATTTTTAAGTATTATTATGTTTGGTTTAATCTTTGAACTTTTAATTCAAGTTTCATTTGCTTTAATGGCACATGTGTTCTTCATGAATTTTTAATAACTTGTAATTATCTTTACTTATTTTGCATTCTTTATATTCACTAGATTATTTTTAGCATCATAAATTTATCAGACCTAAGATGATTAAAATCTCTTAACGAAAGGTATGATAAAGTGAAATGATTCAAGTTATAGCTTGTTTTCTTCATAAAAGAGTGTTTCAGTAGAAAGTTATGTCTCAAAGGGATTCACAACTTATTTTATTGAAAGTGCCACAAAATAATCACAAAATATTACATCCATTAAGAAACCAACATGATTCTAATAAGCAGAGCAACAGTATAATGCGTTAAACAACACTAGTCTTTTCTCTGACACACTTATCACATCTTCAGTGAATGGTATTTGGTCATGTATTTCTATTTGCATCTCTGGTTTGTTTTGAGGAATCATTTTCTGTAGAGTAAGAGCCTGGCACTAATGTTGCATTTCCTCATACTTATAAAAAGTATCCTAGTATCCTAGGTATACTTAGAAGCAATTATTAGGGAGCAAGTTAATTACATTTTGTTTTCGTTTTTGTTTTTTTTGAGACAGAGTTTCACTCACGTTGTCAAGGCTGGAGTGCAATGCTGCGATCTCGGCTCCCCACAACCTCTGCCTCCCAGGTTCAAGCAATTCTCCTGCCTCAGCCTCCCAAGTAGCTGAGATTCTAGGCATGTGCCAACCATGCCAGGCTAATTTTGTATTCTTTTTATTTTTTATTTTTATTTTTTTTGAGGTGGAGTCTTCACTCTGTCGCCCAGGCTGGAGTGCAGTGGCGCGATCTCGGCTCACTGCAAGCTCCGCCTCCCGGGTTCACGCCATTCTCCTGCCTCAGCCTCCCGAGTAGCTGGGACTACAGGCGCCGCCACCGCGCCCGGCTAAATATTTTTGCAGTTTTAGTAGAGATGGGGTTTCACCGTGTTAGCCAGGATGGTCTCTTATCTCCCGACCTTGTGATTCGTCCGCCTCAGCTTCCCAAAGTGCTGGGTTTATAGGCATGAGCCACTGCTCCAGGCCAATTACATTTCTAAAAATACAAAAGTGAATTTAAAAACTACACCCAGGAATACCATATATATATATATATATATATATATATATATATATATATATAATTATATATATATATATTATATATGGTATATATATTATATATATATACAAATGTTAAAATGATTTTGACTCATCTGGATGCATCTTCAATAAACTTTCAGAGCACTTGATCTCTTGTGATTCAAGTTAATTTTGAAACTATAGTTTTCTACACGAGAAGGAAATATTATGAGAAGAAATTGCTAGCACTATTGGTGGTTCCAGCTCTTCAATGCATAATGAGCACAAAAGGGATGTAATGCATAAGGCAAAATAAAATAATTTCCATCGGCTTGAGATAGGAGAGAAAATCTGTTTGTATAAAGACTATATTAAGAAGAGGCTAATCTATCACTTGACTAGGGCACTAAACCATAAAGAATGCTAATAGAAATCAGAGGAATAATCATTATCAGTATCATCTCCTTTCCATCATCGCCACCATCTTTCCATTATCATTATCATCTCCTTTCCATCATCAGCACCATCTCTTTTCCATCAGCAGCACCATCTGCTTTCCATCATTAGCACCATCTTTCCATCATCAACACCATCTCCTTTCCATCATCAGCAACATCTCCTTTCCATCATCAGCACCATCTTTCCATCAGCAGCACCATCTCCTTTCCATCATCAGCAGCACCATCTCCTTTCCATCATCAGCAGCATCATCTCCTTCCCATCACCAGCATCATCTCCTTTCCATCATCACCAGCATCATCTCCTTTCCATCATCACCAACACCATCTCCTTTCCATCAGCAGCACCATCTCCTTCCCATCACCAGCATCACCTCCTTTCCATCATCACCTGCACCATCTTCTTTCTGTCATCTCCAGCACCATCTCCTTTCCATCAGCAGCACCATCTCCTTTCCATCAGCAGCACCATCTCTTTTCCATCAGCAGCACTATCTCCTTCCCATCACCAGCATCATCTCCTTTCCATCATCACCAGCATCATCTCCTTTCCATCATCACCAGCACCACCTCCTTTCCATCATCTCCAGCACCATCTCCTTTCCATCAGCAGCACCATCTCCTTCCCGTCACCAGCATCATCTCCTTTCCATCATCACCAGCATCATCTCCTTTCAATCATCACCAACACCATCTCCTTTCCATCACCAGCAACATTTGCTTTACATTTCCAGCATCATTTACTTAAAGTCCTTTAGCAGTGTATGTGACAAATTGCCTTATTTTTAATGTGCATATGTGACAAAAATAACTTTCATTATCTATAACCAATCCCATCCTGTTTTTTGACTGAACAATCTTTTATTTATAAGAAAAACACATCTTTTTCCTCAGTTAATCACTTTTGCTTTATCAGTTGTGGTAAATGTTGGCTAGGTGAGTAGACTTGGTAACAAGAGACAAGAAGGAGCACAACTGATCTCTATAAGTAGAAGAGGAAAATTGAGAGGCAAGATCTAAGGAAAATGTGTTCAGTGGAGGACAATTAGATAAACAGGAGAGCTGACTGTGAGGGTAAGAAGAGAGAGTGAGGAGAACAAATGGATCTCATTTTCAGTGAAATGCTGTACTCTGTGCTCAATCTTTCCCATAAAACTCTCTGAGCAAGTTTTAAATAGCTAATTGATGGTTTTATTTTGTTTGGTTGTTTCTGCTTTTCTAAAAAAGCCAGAATTTTGTGGAAATTAAAATTATCAGACTGTTTTATAAAAAAATAAATAATGAAATCTTATCTGACGTTAAAAAGATTCTAAACATTGTGTATATTTCATCTGCTAATGTTATTCACACTTTAAAGTACCTCACTAACAAACATAGGCCTTTACATGTATTCTTTCTCTTTCTCATTTATATATTATTAATGATATGCAAGAAAGGCAAAAATACACACTTTAGACAAAGGATTAAAACAAATATATTAGAGGCACTGGGCCTATTTCTACTTATTGCTGATGAGTCTGGGAGGAGAAACACAATCAAGCTTACATATATTATATATGTATATATATCATATATGTGATATAGATGTGATATATGTATATGTATCATATATGTGATATATATGACATATATCATATACCATATATCTCTATATATCATATATGGCATATACATATATGTGATATATGTGTATATACCACATATATGTATATATGTATATGTCATGTGTGTATATCATATGTGTATATATCATATATGTATATCATATGTGTGTATATCATATATGTATATGTGATATATATCATATATGATATACATATATGTATATGTATACATATATACATATATGTGTATGCATATGTATATACATATAAGTGTATATATACACATATGTACATTTACATATATGAGATACATATACACATATATGTAAGCCAGGGTCTGACTGTGTCACCCAGGGCAGAGTGGTAGTGGCATGATCACAGCTCACTGCAGCCTAGACCTCCCTGGCTTAGGTGAACCTCCTGCCTCAGCTTCCTGAGTAGCTGTGACCACAGGAGCATGCCACTGTACCTAGCTAATTTAAAATATACATACATATACATATATTTGTGTATATATGTATATGTATGTGTATATATTTAGAAATGGGGGTCTCTCCATGTTGTCCATGCTGATCTTGAATTCCTGGGCTCAAGAAATCCTCCCACCTCGGCCTCCCAAAATACTGGGATTACAGGTGTGAGCCATCACCCCCAGCCTCAAGCTTATGAGTTTTTCATCCCTTTGGAAGACAATTTGACAACCTGACAAGAAAGAATGAAAATGTGTTCATTTATTTTATCATCATCCTCACTTAGAGTTGCAAGATCTGAAACACCAAGCAAATTGAGGATTTATTTTTTATGTAAAAGTTGCTTTTTGAGGTGTGTAGCATTAACACTGTAACCTCAATCACCACTCCACCCCCATCAGTATATTTCAGTGAGTAAATAGGGCAAAATGGAACAGAGTTTAGTGATTCCCAAAGTGTAATCCACCATTGGGGCTCCCCAAAATGCTTCCAGGATCTATGAAGTCGAAACCATTTAAATAATAATATCACTTTGTTGAAATTTAAATCTTAGGGAGTGTTTAGTAGCAAGTGTACTAGTTACGATTAGTTTCTTCAACATGAAACTTCAGGCACTTTTTAAAAAATGCCCATTTTATTTCAGAATTACCTTAATAAAACATTAAAATGCAGTGTTAAATTTCAAGCCTTAAACATGCATATTTTTAATACTCCAAGGATGAAATGAGAAGTTTGTCTTAAGCATTTTTATTACAATCCAAATGTGATGGTCTTTCCGTGGAAGAATATCTGTACTTGTTTGAGTTGCAGGCCAAACTAACCCTTCTTTCGTGGAACATGATTTTCACCTGAAAAAGTAACACAGAGACAAACTAGGTTTATTAAGGATTGGATATCCAGCAGAAATTTTCTAGAAAACAAACCAAAGGTATCTGTCAAGGGTAAAAATGATAGTATTTATTGCCAACGGAAAATTTCAACTTCCTGGTAAAACTTAGAACCTTGTAAAATGTTTATTGGCAACTATGAAACTGATGGCTTCTCATACATGAACAGTTTTCTGAAGAGACTGAAGGAGACGTTAACAATAGTGATTGCTTTTTGATGTTCTATGATGAATTATGCCAACTTTTAGAAGATCTGAATATCTCACTGAATCAACATTTCCAAATGACTGATGCGTCATTATTCCAGGGACTCACACATCTCAAAGACAGACTGTAGCTTATAATAGCAATCAGCAATGACAAAAAAACACATCGGGTGGAGTTTGGAGTAATCCAAAGACAGGCTTCAGAAGTTCTCATTCTTCTAGGAGAGTTCACAGAGAACTCACTTCTTTCTCTAGCACTGAAATGCAACAAAATACGTGCAGTATTTCTGCCCAGGGAAGCCTAGTTGAGACTCAGAGTTCAGGGTTTTCAGTGGAGGCTGGGCACGTAGGCACAATGACGAGCTACTGCTACTAAAATTCCAGACTCCCCGAAGGAAAGCAGTTGTTCAGTGCCCTAGGTGGGCAAAACAGTTTTATTAATGTAGGGAGCATTCCAAAAGCCACGTTTCCAGACCCCAACCCAGGCCCAACCCTGAAAGTAAGCCTTTTTAATAGGAGCAAGCCAGGTCTGCTGTATTAACTCCTTACTGCATAATAGTGCTACACAGTAATAAATAGGTGAAAAATCCATTCTGAGCACAAGATAGAGAATAGATTTTAATGTAACACACAATGTACAATTTGTGATAGGGTTTCAGACTCCATTTTGAAGTTAACCTTTAAGAAACCATGCTTATTGAGTTTTGATGTCGTTTCAAAGAAGAATATCTACAATTATTTGCAAAAACTGTTAAAATACTTCATCTTTTTCCAATTAGACATCTTTGTGAGGCCAGATTTCCTTCATACACTTCAATGAAAACAACATAGCGTAGCGAATTGAATTCAGAAGCAGACACGAGAATATAACTCTCTTCCATTAAGACAGGCATTAAAGACATTTGCAAAAGAGAAAATCAGGCTTGTCATTAAATCTTGCTTTGGAAAACAATTATTTTATCTATAAAAGTACATTACTCATGTTAGCATATAATTGATTTATCTTTCCTATTTAAGAATGAATTGATACATACGTATTTTAAAAAATTTCTGCTTTAATTTCCAATATCGTAAGACAGTACGGATATCAAAAGAAATAAACTATACAAATAAAAACTACTTGGTGTATTCAGTAAATTTTAGAGTGTAAACATGTCTTGAGGCCAACAGATTCGAGAAATGCTGGTTTAGACAACTAAGGTGTAAATTCAGGGAATTTATAATCAGTATTTTTAATTAATCTTTAATAAAATGTTAGTTCAGTAAGAGTTTTGAGAGATGTGGAATTTGGAGATTGGGCTTGAGTCTATGAAAGTCAATGTATACTCAGAATGTAAGTCTAAAAGAGAAATTTGCCAAAATTCAAATGAACAATGAAGGGTGGTAGATACAATATTCTACTCTATGCCCTTGATAGTGACCTTCCATTTAAGGATAAATATACAGGGGAAAATAGAGAGTTTTCAAATATTTCTGCTTGCTATACTCAATAAGACAGATGACCACTTCAGAGAGAAATCTGACAAATTTTAACACAAGTGTAGATACATATGCCATGAAATCCAGTAATTCTATTTCTCAGAATGTATTCATGATAAAATTTATACACATTTGCAAAAGATATTTGTATGAACATATTCATTGAAGTGCAATTTGTAACAGCAAAATAAATTCTATCCCTCAGGAAGGTCAGGAATAAATAGAGTTTGTTAATATAATGGAATTTTATTTGCAATTTAAAATAAATGAACCAGTCCTATATGTATTAAGTTAATAAGCCTGAAGAATTGTCATAAGTACAAAAGAAGTTTGCAAAAGGTTATATACAGCAACATACCATTTGTGCAGTTGTTCAAAATATATGATATAAAGCATATGCAAAGTTTTAAAATACTTGCAAAAATAGGACTAAACATGAATATTATGATTTGTGAAATATTATTTTTCTTTTATTTTTTCTGTTTATTTCTTTTTTCTATGATTACCATAAATTACTCTTCTTACTCTTATTTTTATTTCTACTGTTATACTTTCTCCTGTCATTACTAATTTCATATGTATATAACATTTCAATATTGAAATTTCCTTTCTCAGAAAACTGCATTAGATTTTCAAGACAATCAGATGAGTGAACCCCATTTTTCAGTAGAGAAGTCAGACTGGGGTGTCTTAATCACCCCAAGAGACATGAAGTGACATTGCCAAGGTCACATACCCAATAAGTGTTAGAGTCAGAATAAAACACAGGTTTAATGATGATAAATTGATGGTTTTTTACTTGCTATGTCTGCATGTTAGAAAGACATACACGTGATAATTCAGTAAGTATTTTTATTGGCAGATAAAAACAATAATACTAAGACATGAATAATCAATGTTTACAAAACACTATCTTCTAGGCATGGCTTAGGTGCATTATATTAATCACTTGATCCTCACAACTTTGCAGGGAATCTGCTATTATTATCTGACTATGACAGATAAGGAAACAGGCGCAGAACATTTGAGAAATTGTCCAAAGCTCTGTAGAGAGAAGTGGCTGTGCTGAAATTTGAATCCAGGGAGTACGACTCTAGAGGCCACACTCCTAACTACTACTATAATACATTATCCTGCCTCATAAAACAGCTTTTTTGTTTCAAATCCTCCCAGAAGAACTGATACAGCACAGAATTCTCTGAAGATGCTTTTACACTCTGATGCAATTTTAGCAAAAGGTATCCTGTGCGGACTTCTTCTTAACACTGCTAATTTAGTTCCATTTTGCAGAGTTGGTCAGCGTACTAAATAATTCTTTTGGCATTACAAGCAAACGCCCTCAAATTTAGCCATCTTAATAATTATTTGAAAACTTTCTCTCAAATTTTGTTTCTATCCTCGACGGGCATTTTCTTGCTGTTTTACTTTTCTTTTTTTCTAAAGAAGATAGTGTAAGTATTCCACACAACACAATTAAATTCCTAATTTTAAATGAGGTTTAAACAGGAGAAGTACAAGGAGAAGAAGAAGCAGAAGAAGAAGAAGAGAAAGAAGATTATACAAGCATAAAGAGCCTATCTGTTAATATTTCTTTTGTTGAATATTTATTTTGATATATTTGTAAGAAAGTATAAATATTCAGTGTTCAAAATAACTTTATAGATAAATGGTACTGCAATTTTGGTAACATCTTTTGACATGAATGTTGGATTCATTCATAAATATGAATTCCATCCGGAAATGGGCCTTTTGTATGAGTTAAAATTCAAAATTAACAAAACCAGTCAAACACCATGTACTCTGACCTTAAGTCCTCCTGAGAAATGACCACTGTTACCAATTTTTAGAGGTGTGTTTTTAAATAAAGTAAATGCCTATATTTGTTAGTCTTCATTTTCTCTGCAAAGTTCTACACTTTTTTTGTCTCCTTAAAAAATCTTTAAATTTATCTTGGGGTGTGTGTGTGTTTGTATACGTATATATATATATGTAGCTCTTTTTAGTAGCTACATAACATTCTCTTTATGATGTACTCTAATTTCACTAGTCAACTATTCGTGGATTATATAGCTTATTAAAAGTGTTTGACTAAGTTACTATTATCAACAAAGTTTCAGTGAATTTTACACTTATAATTTTCATGCATGCATGTAAGCAAGCTTATTTGTGGGATGAATTTATAATACAATCTGGGTTAACTTCTGGGTAGAAAAAAATGATCTTTTACATTTATTTAAAAAATCTATTTCTTGTTCATGGCTGTCAACATATGTAATAGTGATGCCGAAGCTCTTTCTGGTGACTTTGTAAGTGGGTGTGGGTTGTTAGCTCTGTGACAACTCGTCATCTCCCCATTGTCTTCTTTGCCTCTTAATTCTCCACAGTGTGGAGTCTCCCTAACTGGTAGTGGGAAGGGAAGCCAATTATTCTTTTTAATTGGCTTGCCTCTTAGGCTGCAACAGAGTTCTCCAGTGATCCAGATCATTACTAGTGCAGATCACTAATCTTGACATTTATTTGATCCAATAATATTGCATTTGCCATCTCACAGTCTTCTCCATGCCCTTAAAGAACCATTTGAGTGGTTCTTGAGAGACCCCTGGCTAGGCAAGAGAGGTAGAAGATGGATTTAAAATGCTTTGCCAAGCACAACTTGATTGCGTTTTTTTTCTCCCAGAAATCTGCAGTCAAAGGATGCTGTATCTACAGTTGGCATTGAGCACTGAGACTTCAAAAATACAAAACCAAAAATATTAATTTTTCTGTAATTCCCAACACTGTATTTTGCTGTCTTTTAAAATTGTATTCTATGTTGTAAGTTGTAAATATACAAAAATACCTCAGTGAAGGCATTTTCCATAGCAGATTACAACGAAAAACATAAAGGTGGCATGAAAGTATTTAAAGTGAGAGTAGTGAGTGTTAAAAGAAATGTTGGCATTAGTAACACTACCCACTTTATTAGATACTATATTCAAGATAAAATAAAATGTCAAAGTTTGCTGAGTGGCAAAGGTTAAATACAAAGTTCCTCTTGTTGCTACCTGTCTATGGAGTGAACTGGATAAGGGCTTGTGATCCATTGAAAGGGATCAAACATATTATAAAAGGAGGTCAATGAAGGAAAACAGGGTGACTGTCAATTTCAGATAGGAAACCACATGCCATCTTTGACCTTGAAATGTGCAGTAGGAGCGTTGAACATCAAGCAGGGGTTATATTCTTAGTTTTTATTCTCTTTGCAAAATATATCTTTGATGATTTTGTCATTTTTGGACTTTTATAAATACATATTTTCCTGTAGCAGTTTGTCCTGAAAGCAAAGTACAATTATACGCAAATAGTGAAATCTTTCTATCTACTTACCAATCTATCCATCTAGCCATCTGTATATATCTTTGACAAGAATACCACCTATTTCAATGTATTTTCCTTAATAATTCCACAATGGATCAGTACATATAGTGTTCAGTAGTTCTGGGTAAAATAAAGAAAGAAAACATGTATTGGTTTCTCCTATTAACCTAATTGTTACTAAGTGTTCTGCACTTTTAATCTCATTTAACCCTCACCCAGCACTGTAAGAGGCGATCATTAGCCTATCATTTATTAATAAGAAAATGTAGACTGAGATAAATTAACTAATTTTTACAAGACCACAAAGATAATAGGAGGCACAGAAGAATTTGAACCCATTTGTGTCTATTTCTGACCCCTTGGTCTTGTCTCTTCTCCACGTATGTATAAAAATGATGGCATTGATTATGATGACCGCCAATTTTTTATCACTTGCAAAGTACCAGGTCTCAAGTGCTGCACTGACCCTGTCTCTAACAGTCCTCACAAAGAAACTATTATTGTTACCATTTTATAAAGGAAGGGGTGATGTCCAGGAAAATAAGACTGATTTCCCAAATCCACACAGAGAGGGAAAGAAGAAGTAATTAAACTCTTTGTTGAACAGTATTTCTGTTGAGTAGATGGAGGTTACAATTTATGGAAAGTGGAAGCAGAATTAGAAGCAACTGCTCACTTTTAACAAAAAGGGTTATGTCTCCATTACGTGAATTTTACACTAACATTGTATTCTTGCTGACTATAAAGTATAGTATGTTTTAAAATACTGTCATTTTGTACCAAACATTTATTTCTCTAATCCTTTTGAATCCTAATAGAGATTATTTGATATTCTACTATTATGAAAATAGTCCTGTGAAAAAAAGAATTATGGTTGCATTTACAGTATCAGTGATCTTACTGTTCTCATCATTCTTACACTTTGAAAACTATCTTTTCTACAGTTTGAGATTCTCTTTTCACTTGCAAGTCATAAGTATCCGAAATAATTCACATAAACACTACATAGTGTTCCTTTAAGAGAGTGACTTAATTTCTACACAAGAATTGAAAGATATATATGTGAAAAAGTTAAAGTATTGGAGATATTTTATTTCCTTTTATTAAATTGTGTAATGCATTAGGATAAAAAGATACATTTTACACATTCTTAAGAATTTTTCCACCAATGCAATGAGACAAGATATTTTAGAGGCTGGGCGCAGTGGCTCACGCCTGTAATCCCAGCACTTTGGGAAGCCGAGGCGGGCAGATCATGAGGTCAGGAGATCGAGACCATCCTGAATAACACGGTGAAACCCTGTCTCTACTAACAATACAAAAAATTAGCCAGGCGTGGTGGCGGGTGCCTGTAGTTCCAGCTACTTGGGAGGCTGAGGCAGGAGAATGGTGTGAACCCGGGAGGCGGAGCTTGCAGTGAGCAGAGACCCTGCCACTCTACTCCAGCCTGGTCGACAGAGTGAGAATCCCTCTAAAAAAAAGAGATATTTTATAAAATGTCGTGTTAGATAAGGCACTTTCAAGTTCAATCAGTGTGATACGATATACTTTAATTACTGTTGTTAGCAAATCAATAACACATTTGTTAGTGAAATTGTGGGACTGATCTGTAAATGAAGATACGGTACTTCGGAAAGTTGTATAAATAACTGTTTAAATGTCATGGTTCATAAAAATGTTTCATCATTCTATCCTTTACCAAGTTTTATACAGATAATATATAATATTAATAGAAGTTTATTTTAAAATCAGAAGAAATTTGCATTCAGGATTCCCTTCTGCCATCCCATTTCCTTGACTTGTCTTTTCAGCTGTCTCCGGGTCCCCAAGCACCTAGTCTTCTTTTTGGCAATGTTTCCATGAGAGATCTTAGAACTCCTGCTCTCAGTTAGAACATTGAATTTGTAAACGTACAGAGGTAAGTTCCTGGAGATAAATAAGGTGAAAAGAAACTCACCGCATCCATTAGTCCACTGTACAATTTAATGTATTTTTATTTATTTTATGCTATGTTATGAAGAAATGGCATCAGAATGATGAGTTAGAAAAATTCTTTCTTTCATTCAATATAGTTATCTCCATCCTCACTTTCATCACTGGCTTGGCTGGCATTTTGTAGTTACTGAGAGCCATACCTTTTAAAATTGTAACTAAGCTCCATACAGCTTCTGGGTACTGTGAAGTTGGCAACCTGTAGACTGGGTTCTAAATGAAGCTCACTATCTACTGAATGATTATGCATCAATTGTCCTCAGTAGAAGTAGCTGTAGGAAGGGATGGAGCCACTGGATAACTCCCTGCAAGTAATTTTACTACTCTGGGTATTAGTTTAATTATTGGAATATATTTATAGGAAGGATTGGATCTTTATATTTCTAAGATTTTATGATTCTAAATGATGAACGTAGGGACTAAGGATTTTAACAGGTAATAGACACACTGCACAACAGGAGAGAATGCTTCAATTTGGAAAACTCTGATTTATGGCATACTTACAAATTGTATGATTTAACTTTGTAAGCAGTAGTGTTACATGGAAATTTACAGCATTGAATGCATAAGCTAGAAAAGAAGAAAAACCTAAAATCAGTAGTCTAATGCCCACCTTAGAAAACTAGAGAATGAAGAGCAATATAAGCCTAAAGCAAGCTGAAGAAATAGTAAGAATTAGGACAGGAATCAATGAAATTAAAAAATTAAAAACATTAAATCAGTGACAAATTTTTTTAAAAGTTAGTTCTTTGATAACATCAATAAAATTGATGCATAACCTATATAGCTCTTTTATATAGGAAACATGCATTTTTATGAAGAAGTTTTTAGTCTATGGGGAGAAAACATGAGGCAGCAAGATCATTGTCAGAATCTGGATGAGACAGTCACTGAAATAACTCATTCAATAATAGTATTGTCTCAATAGAAACTTAATTGCTAATATTTTAAGTATTTTAGCAATTCAGAATGTCATATTACAAGGCCTCCTCATTTTATATTATGAGATTTTCAGAAAACAGTTCTGAAAATAATATGATATAAATGGCAGTCAGAAAAAAAATAAAGATAAAAGCCAAGCACGGTGGTTCATGCCTGTAATCCTACCACTTTGGGAGGCCAAGCCTGGCAGATCACCTGAGGTCAGGAGTTCAGGACCAGCCTGGCCATCACGGTGAAACCCCATCTCTACTAATCTCTACGAAAAATACAAAAATGAGCCTGGCATGGTGGCAGGCTTCTGTAATCCCAGCTACTCAGGAGGCTGAGGCAGGAGAATCTCTTGAGCCCAGAAGGTGGAGGTTGCAGTGAGCTGAGATGGCACCACTGCACTCTAGCCGGAGCGACAGAGCAAGACTCCATTTCAAAAAAAAAAAAAAAAAAAGACATTAAGTAAGAAAATATAAAAACATATGCACACTCTAGGTAGATGATATAAATACAAGCACAATTATAAATATTTTCCTTGGGCAAATAGAGGAAACTTAAGACTTGTAGTTAAGCTAACTCCACTATTCACTACAGGTATGAGAAAGATCAGACCATAACAAACATATCACATTCAGGGAAAAATACATAAGTCAATTTGGGCCAATGAGACCCAATAGACATTAGCTGAGGACTTTAGAAGTGAAGGTTCATTTCTTTTCCTCAAAAGCTACCTAAAAAGATTCATTTTCTTGATGATAATGCATTGGAAAAAAGTGTAATAATGATAAAAACAAATGTTCACCAGACCATTCACTGTGTGCCTGGTGCTATCATATGTGACTGTTGATACATTAACTCAGTCTTCATAGTCAGGTTGTGAAGACTTTACTTCATGTCACTGATAGGCTCTCAGAAATTGCAACTTGAGGTGAAATGAGGTATAATGCAACCAATGATTTTTCTCATCTATGTCATAACTAAAAACATGAAAGGAAACAATGTTATCTGAGGACGGGGTGTACATTCTTTGGTTAAAGTCGCAGTTTCCAAGAACCTATCAGTGATGTGAAGGAAGGACTTACTATGATCCAAAATTGAGTGGCAAGGAAGTAGAGGTGGGATTTGATCCCTTCAGTCTTATTCCAGAGTCTGCGTCCTTTACAATTGTGCTGTAGTAATTCTCATCAAGTACTAATACAGTCACATATACCATGTGATGTTTCTCTACACTGGAAATCAAAAATATTCAAATACAGAATGCTATATTCCTAGACAGAATAACTCAATATTATTAGAATGCCATTTTATATTATTATATGCTTAATATAATATGAATAAGATAATCAGGAGTTTTCCTGACCACCCCCCACCCCAAGAAAAAGTAGACTATGAAACTAACAATATACATAATCTTGAAAGGAAGAAATATGGCCTACTGGTTATTTAAAACTATCTTAAAACTACAATCATTGAGCAATATGATAGCAGTGCAAGCATAAAGATAGATGAGTATAGAAATTCCAGAAAGACATGTGCTTCTTCTAGGTGAGTAAAGACCAATAGCAATTTTTGGACCATGGGCCAGTGGTCCAATATTGGTATAAAAGCAGCTGCCACAGTTAGAGAGACTTTTCTAAGACTAGAAATATATGCATATGCATATGTATATGTAGAGTCAAACTTTTAAGGACTGTGTGGGCAAATACATTAATCAAAGTTAATTCTCCCAACTAGGGTCAGTGGCTGCTAGCGATGAGGCCAGAAAGCAGAAAGACATCTTGTATTTTCATGGAGCATGGGATTAAGAACTCTTTGGGAGGAAGGATCCTGACCTCACATTCATCATAGCTCAAATCAGAGGAAAAGAGAAAATATTAAAGCTGTGTTCTAGTTCCCGCCCAGCTCAACTCCAGCTAAGATTCAAAAGAAAAGTTCCTCAATACAGGTGCCTATGGGGGTAAAAAAGATATTTATTTCTGTCTCTACTGTTTTTTAAAATGTGTGGTGTCTACCATAAAATAAAATGTTTATCAGGTAGGTGAACAAGCAAGGAATTGTAACCGATAGTCATAAAAAGAAACCACCCGTATAGGGAGATGTATAGAAGGCTCAGCTATTGAAATTACCAGAAAAGAACTTCAAAATAACCCATTTAAAAGTTAGATAACAAGCGTGAACAGAGGACTTTCAGCAGAGAGAAGTAACATAAAAATGAACCAAATGGAAATTTTAAGAATCATAAAACAGAGAACAACAATTCAGTCGGTGGGCTTAAAAACCGATTGCATCAGCAGAGGAAAGAGTCAGTGAATTTAAGTAAAGCATGGCACAGATTATCCAATATGAAACACAAAGAGAAAAAAATAGAAAATAGAAAAAACAGAAACAGTCTGAAGTTTGTTAAACATTATCAAGTGTTTCGATATTTGCTCTATGGGAGTTCCAAAATGGGAGGAAAAAAAGAATAGTCCAGAGGCAATATTTAGGAAATAATAGCTGAAGATTTCACAAAATTAACAAAATCCATCAGGCCACAGAGACAGGAGAACAAATACACATTTTAAAACCCTACAATTTACTACATTGTAGTCAAGCAGCAGAAAACAAAATAAAGACAACATATTTAAACTAGCCAGATAGGGTAATTCCATTCAATGAAACAAAAGAAAGAATATTTATCATCAGAAATTACAAAACCCTAGGAGACAACAGCATAAAGTTTTTAAAGTGCTGAAAAAGAAGCGTGTAACTAGAATTCTATAACCAGTGAAATTATCTTCTAAAAATAAAAGTGAAAAAATATATTTCAGAAAAAAGGTGAAATAATTCATCATCATGAAAATGTGCGCTATAATAAATACTAAACGAAGTTTAGTCTGAAGAGAAATGATTCCAGAAGAGTAATTTTGAAAGAAGAAATGAAGAGCCAAAGTAGTAATAAATATATGTAAAAATGCTTTCTAAGAATTTCATTAAGAGATGATTGATTCTTTAAAGAAAATATAGCATGCCTGTAATCCCAGCACTTTGGGAGGCCAAGGCAGGTGGGTCAACTGAGATCAGGGGTTCAAGACCAGCCTGACCAAAATGGTGAAACCTTGTCTCTATTAAATACAAAAAATTAGCTGGTGTGGTGGTGCATGCATGTAATCCCAGCTACTTGGGAGGCTGAGGCAGGAGAATCAGTTGAACCCCGGAGGTGGACGTTGTAGTGAGCCGAGACTGCACCACTGCACTCCAGCCTGGGCAACAAGAGGGAAACTGCATCTCAAAAAAAAAAAAAAGTAGTAGGAAAATATTGTATGGCTTATAATATAACTAGAAGAAAGACATATGCCAGTCTTCACAGAAAGAGTGAGAGGGGTTAAATGGAGGATGACTTTTGTGCAATTCTTACGTTATTTGTAAAATGGTAAACTATTAATTCAAGGCATACTGTGATGAACTCAGGATTCAATATATAATATATATTTATAACATATATACTGATGGATAGATTGTAAAATAATCTACTAAAGGTACTGTCAGGAAACATCACACGAATAATTTGTGGCCAATAAAGTACATCATTGCAAACAAACAAAATTTAAATAGATACAGGGCTAATAAGCAAATAATACACTTTTTAAAAAGTGATCTATTCACAAGATCGTACCCCTTCCAGCCATTGCAGGGACAAACTGGGATGCCATTGCTCCCAACAGTTACCTGAGAAGGGAGTTTGGAGCTCATAATTGGTTTGAGATCACCACTGCCAAAGATCTTATAAAGCTCCAAAATTCTTCGATCATAGGGGTCAATTCTAAAATTCCTGGGTTTAGAAATCAAGATACTTGCTTTATACTTCCCACTGAAACACACCAAAAAGATGTGGATTCCAACCCAAAGGAGTTAGACAGAGTGCCCAAGCCCTATATTATGTCCAGGCATGAATTGGTGAGCCCTGCTGCTATCCACAGAGAATACAAATTTTAATATCTAGCATAAATAATCTCTGAACAAAGACTTCAAGGAAATAGAGCTAACAATGCAATAGAGAAAATAAAATGAAATATGAAGTTTCCAATAAATTCTAAAAAGATAGAAAAAGAGAAAGAAAAGAAGAAAGAACAGATGGAAGAGAAAACGACTTGTGAGGTGGTTGATGGAAACAAGTCACTGCAGTAACTACATTAACGTGATAGTAGATTCTCTGATGACCTCTATGTTCCCTGCTTTCTGGTGTTCATGCCCTGGTATGATCCTCCCACCCCTTTCTTGAGTGTGGGAGACCTATACATTGTTTCTAATGAATATGCAAAGATGATGAGCTACCACTCCCATGACTATGTTATGTGACACAAAAACCCACCTTGTTATTGTTAGCACACTTGCTCTACAGACTCTCTCTCCCTAGCTAGGTTTGAAGACTAAGTGACCATACTGGGAGGCTCTCTTGTTAAGGAACCAATAGAAACCTCTAGGAGCTAGAGCAACCTCCAATCAACAACCAGCAAAAAACCACAACTCTCCTGTAACTACAAGTAAACAAATTCTGCAAACACCTTGAGAAAGCTTGGAAGCAGATTCTTTCCCAACTGAGCCTCCAGATGAGAACACAACATTGCTGACACCTTGACTGCCACCTTGTGAAACCCTCAGCGGAAGACCAGACTAAGCCATGCACAAACTCCTTATACATAGATAACAAATGTGTGCTGTCTTAAGCTACTAGTTTGTGGTAATTTGTTAGGCAGCAATCTATTACTAACATGTGTACGTAGATAAACATTTCAGTTAGAAGGTAGAGATTGTCAGGTTGCGTTTAAAAGGAGTTAGCGGCCTTGTAAAAAAGGCTGTTTACAAGACATGCACTTTAACTAGAAAGAGGAAGATATGTTGAAAGTAAAAAGATGAAAAAAAAAAACATGCTAAAGCTAATCATAGGGGAAATCTAATAATAAGAAAGCCAGTGTGACTATGTTAGTATCAGATAAAGTAGACTTCAAGATAAAGACTATTACTCAAAATGATCATTTTATAATGTCAAAAAGGTCAATCTATAAAGGAGACATGATAATAAAAGCTTTTATACATTTAGTGACAAAGTCTAAAAATACTAAAACTAAAAATTAATTGAGAAAAACAGAAAAGCATATAAAGAAATCTCTAATAATAATTGAAGAAAAAGGTAGATTTTGTTTGAGTAATTGGTACAAGTAGACAAAAAATATAGACTTATGTAAAAGATTTTAACATCTCTATTAACGAGTTTGGACTAACTGATGCTTATAGAACCCTACTCTCAAAGATAACAGAATAAACATTAATCTCAGGCACACATAAATTAATTAAAAAATGAGCTAAGACTTAATACATTTTAAATATTAAGTTTTGTAGAATCTGATCTCTGATCAAAATGAAATTAAACTAGAAATCAGTAGCTAAAAGATAATCAAAAAAATTCCCAGATGCTTGTAAATTAGGCGACACACTTCTAAAACACTATGGGTCAACACAAACACAAAAAAACCTGTGTATGAATGTTCATAGTGGCGTTATTTATAGAAGTCAAGAAGTGAAATCCCCAAATGTCTGCCAGTTGAAGAATAAAGAAAATGTGAGCTATCTATATACAATACATTATTATTTGGCAATAAAAATGTAGTACTGATAGATGCTGCAACATGAATGAACCTCAAAAACATTGTGCTAAGTGAAAGAAGCCAGTCGCAAAACAGTGCATATTGTATGATTACATTAATGTAAAATGTCCAGAATAGACAAATCCATAGAAACAGAAAGAGATTAGCAGTTGCCAGGGTTTGCAGGAAAGAAGGAATAGGAAATGACTGCTAATTGGGACAAGATTTCTTTTGGGGGTGATGAAAATATTCTAAAATTAGATTTAATGATGGTTGTACTTCTGGGCATTTTACACCAAAAAGGATTAATTTATTCTGAGTAAAATATATCTTAATAAAGCTATTGTTGTTTTAATCACAGTGAAAATTATTAAATATTTTGAACTGAAAAATAAAAAAGGCAAACCACTTTAGGATGTATGGGATGAAGTTAAGTCAGTGCTTAAAAACAAATACATAGATTTAAATGCACATATTTAAGAAAGGAAAATGTTTAAAATCATTTATCTAAGCTTCCACCTCAAGAAGAAATGAAACAGATTCAATCAAAGACAGGAAATAAAAAAATAAGAACAAATAAAATTCAACAGAAAACAGACAAATAATAGCAACATGAACAAAACTAAATGTAGGTTCTTACATAAATTGATAAAACTGATAAATTTCTAGCCAAATATCAATAAAAAGACAAAAAGCACAGATTAGCAATACTAAAGAAAGAGGGATGTAACTACATGCATTATAAAAGGTTAATAAAGGAATATTATAAAACAAACGTATGCCAACAAATTCAACAATGCAGATGAAAGAAATAAGCTCCCTGAAAAACACAACTTACCAAATGGACACAAAAGTTCAAGATACAAGTGTAGTTAATATTAAAACATCTTTGGGTAATGGAATCTATTAAAAACTAAAAATAAAAATAGAAGAAATAATAAGGGAAAGACTGATCAATTTGCCTACCTGAATAGTAACGATGCCTATAACAATTTATGCCAGATATTTATTATTTCTGATACTTTTCATTACTCCTTGAAGATCTGAGTTTTCATTTGGCAATATTTCTCTTCACCCTAAAGAACTTAGTTTGGAACTTCTTGTAGTACGTATTTCAGGAAAAGTTTCCTTAGTGTTATTTTATCTAAAAATATTATATTTTACCTTGTATTATATAAAAATAGTTTTACTTTTCCTGGGTATAGAATGCTGGGTTAACGGTTACAGTCAATCCATTTGTCTCATGTGTGTTTGTGTGTGTGTGTTTGTATGTGTGTGTACATATGCATACACATATATATCATTGGAATTTAATAAACAGTATGCTTAATTTTATTCATTTGATCTTATTTCATGGCTTAATTTGTAGTTTCCCTTTTTCATTTTAAAAAAAGTGTATCGAGTCTCCATGTGCCAAGATTTTCCAGAATCTTAAGATATATCAGAGAACAAACAAGAGAAAAATATCTGCCTTTATAGAACTTACATTCTAGTGGTGGCCAATCACTCTATTTTCCTCTTTTTAATTAGTATATTCTCTTCTATTATTTCATTTCTTTAGTAGTGAAATTACTTTCCCCATCATTTGTAATCATACACACAGTTCTCTGGTATTATGCGAAAACACAATGCTGCCTATTTGTGTCATGGAGCACCAACAAAGTGCTCCTTGTAAACCACAGTTTAACCCCATACAATAAGACGATGCCTTACAATATTCTTTCTTACTCCACCTCATCTTCTCTACTGTTGATGAGATCTGTGAAACTTTTAAATCTTCTCTTCCACCTTAACCCAACTCCTAATTCTCCCCAAGATAGTTCAATATGTTCTAGACTATCATAATAATCTCCCTGTCACTGCAATCCATTTTCTCCAGTTACTGATAGCTTGAGTTCTCAGCTGTGAATTACCTCTCTTTTCACTGATGTGCTTTCTCAAGTATTTTTCTCAAATGGTTTAGTTGAAATCAACATCTAACCACACGTACATATCCTACTTTTAATAGATATACTTTTTTTGATATTATCACTTTCTCTCAGCAATCTGCAAGTGGAATTTGCTGTCATTTACTTTTCAATATTTCAAAAACATGTCTGATTCCATTCGAATTATTTTTAGGAGCTCACATTTTCTATCTGGAAGTTCCCACATATTTTTCTCTTTATCCTTAAGAGGTCAAGAATCTTGTTAACATATATATTTCTCATTACTACCTCAAGAAGCTTAATGCAGTTTTTCATTCTGGAGGAGCCAATCTTTCTCCAGATAATGGAAGCATCCTTCAGTCATTAAGATAGTTATTGTGTATCTCGCATCACACAGTTTCCTTTGTGTAAAATGTTTCCTTTTCACCTTTAAAACTCTCGTGATTTAGATGCTAAGTTTCTGAAATGGATCTTCCAGATTTCATAGCTTTCCCTTCAAATTTTCTCTTTTTTCATATTGTTGGCCTGTACTATGAGATAATATTATTTCGTTTACCTTTTCAGGCCACTAGTTTTAGTCTTAACAATAGTCATTCCATATTTCAACTCACCTACTGAATTTTCCACCTATTGGGTATCATAGATAAGGTTCTGGTGATGGGTACACTAAGAGCCCACACTTCACCACTATGCAATATATCCATGAAACACACTGTACTTGTATCCTTAAATGAATAAAAATAAAATTTTAAAAATTAAATTTTTATTCTAGAAAGTCTTATTTTGCACTGGGCTACAATCATTGCAGTTGTTTTTTTACTATATTGTTGTCATACATTGTTGTTTGAAACCTCGACTGTCTCCATCAGAGATTATTTGTTGGTTGGTGAGTTGGTTGATTATTTGTTGGTTGGTGAATTGGTTGATTGGTTTTTGCCTGGTGATGGCTCTATTTAACCTCCCCTTGCTGGCTGCTTGTTTCCCAAGTATGTATGATTATGATGTTTTCCTGTGATCTCTTTAGGAATCACCTTTGGTTGCTGAAGCATCCTAAGTGGAAGAACTCTCAGAGGAAACAGAAGTTAAATCACCATCACCATCTTCTTCTGTGGCTAAACCTATAACAGTAGAAGGGCTGCAGGAGGAAAATTCCTATGACATGGTTTCCTCCTACTCTCTTAGCCTCTGGAGTAGGGATAACTCAATTCAACTTTTCTGCTCTGATTTGTATTTTGAAGGCCAAGGAAACAAGGCCCATGCATGCATGTACACGCGTGTGCGTGCACACACACACACACACACACTCAGGTTCAATGTTCTCCCAATTCCCCAGCAGTTCACATATTTCTGTAGACCAAGTCCTTTCCAATATTCCCACAGTCTTTTTTCAGAGGTTCTCTTACCATCATCTAACCAAGCCCATGGAAGGAAAGCCCTTCACAAGTTTCTTTCTAAGGATTCCTCAACCCGCAGAGCTAAGGACTTCTCTCTGATCTGGGAATCTACTGCCTTTCTCAGCCATTTGGACGGGTGAGCCAGAGGTATTCCTGTTTAGAATGAAGAGAAAGTATGATGCTTTCTCCAAAGTTTTCCAGAATCTCTGTCTTTTATCTAAGTTCTTTCCTTATAATTTGCATTAAGATTTGTCAATATAATACCTTAAAATGATATAAAATTTGTCTTAATAATTCTTCATTACTGGGGAAGTCATCAATTCAATACATACAATTTTTTTCTGTGTTCCTTTTATAAATTGCCTTCTCTTGTCTATAGTTCAATTTTCTGCTATCTATGAAGTCAAAGAAAAGCACAACAAAATACATAATTAAATGCTAAGTGCTTTCAATGCTGTAGAAAATTATCTTAAGATGTCTCAATCTTCCTTGCAGGAAGCAGACAGATGCCTGCATAATTGAGACTATGCGTGGCTTCTCAATTCTTTCTAGAAATGAGAAGAAAGCAAGAGAGTGTTATAGACTTTGAATGGGTCAATGTCAATACTAATTTTTTAAAAGTATTTCTAATAAGATCAGAACCACTGATACGAGTAAGGGATAATTTTACCAGAAAGGGATAATTTTGCCTGAGTTTTTGTAAGTACAACTGTAAAACAAACAAGAGTTATGGTAAAAAAAAAAATGACCATAAACAAGCAACAGTCCACTAAATAAAAGGAGAAATAAGCAAGGATATAGAAAAACATTGGAAAAATGGTGTTAATAAGCTATGTTGCTTTGTTCTGTTCCACAACAATAATCTGAGTATTTATGTCTGTCAAGAATAGTTATTAGCACTTTCCTGGACACAAGCATTGTGATCTAAATTAATAAGCGCACATAATTTAGTCCCATATTTCCATTAATTTATAGTTTACTGATTTGGGAACAGAGACATTTTATATATAGGACCAAGAAATACGTTGCATATCCTTCTCCTTTTTTGGAGGTAAAGCAATACTATAAAATATCATATTTCCCTACCATTGTTTTGCCATCATTATATCATGGAAAGCAGGTTGATGCAGTTAAACTTGCAAATCCCCCACACCATGTAAATTAATCCTCTAAGAAAGATCTGAAGGAAAATAGTATAATAAATGTAAAGGAGAAGTCAATGCTATAAACATCTATTCTCATGAAATGAAATATTTCTACTTTTTAAAATAAAAACTTTTATTACTAGTACACTTTGAAAGTGATGCTGTCTCTAATTTCAAAGAAAAAGAGTGAACAACAACAACAAAAAGAAAAGAAATGTAATAGCAAATTAATGGAAAAGCTATATATATAACTAACTTCAATATGTATCAAAAGTGAAAGCACTGTGGATAAGAAAACTCAGCCTCCTCAGACTTGTGTGATTTGACAGGGTGAATTCTGAGCTTGTGAGGTCTTGGGATTTAATTTCATGGCATGCATAAAAGTAATGCAAGCCCATTCATCCTAGAAACAAAACACTTGCCATCACAGAGGCTGCCTGATCCATGTAGCCTTATTATAGTCAGGTCTTTGGAGAGATCCCTCAGCACAGCTCTGTACATTTAAAGTGTGAAACTAGGGCCATTTCGAAGCTGACAAAATTTTATAAAACCAGATATTTCATTTTTCCTAGGCATATGTAATCCTCCCTCTGCTATTTCCAGGAGCTCAACTCTCAGTCTGAAGCCAATTTTGTAAGGACTTACCTTACAAAATTCAAAACCGGGATTTTATTTTATTTTATTTACTTTTTGAGACAAGGTCTCACTCTGTTGCCCAGGCTGGAGTGCAGTGGCGTGATCTCAGCTCGCTGCAACCTCCGCCTCCTGGGTTCACGCCATTCTCCTGCCTCAGCCTCCCAAGTAGCTAGGATTACGGCCATGTGCCACCACACTCAGCTAATTTTTGTATTTTTAGTAGAGACAGAGTTTCCATGTTGGCCAGGCTGGTCTTGAACTCCTGACCTCAGGTGATCCACCAGTCTCAGCCTCCCAAAGTGCTGGGATTACAGGAGTGAGCCACTGTGCCTGGCGAACAGTAGAATTTTAATAATTGCAGTTTCCAGTTATCCATTCATTCACTTAACACATATTTAGTAAATTTCTTCCTTGTGTATGATGTAAGGCTAAGTAAAAGTTTGTCAGAAATAAACGAGATGGACATAATCTTTGTCTCTTGGAGCTTTTGTCTAAGGACAGTAGGTGGGGTCAATGTTATGCAAATGATTAAAACTGTGGTAAGTAATAAAGGGAGAAGTACAAGGTACTACTTTGCACAAGGTATTGTAAAAATATATAGCATGAGTCTGATAGGAAGAACTAGGTAGGCTTCTCAGATGTGATATTTAAGTGGCATTCTTTAGGATGTATAGGATGTGGCCAGGTGAAAGTTAGGATGAAGAGTTTTGTTTGTTTGTTTGTTTGTTTAGCAAATAGAAGAACATGGCAAAGTCCCTAAGGTGAAGAGCAGCAGGTGATCTGCAAGGCTGCACCCTCTGGAGCATTGAGGGCCACAAGGGCACAAGTTGAGGCAGGCACTGAGTCTGTATTATGCAAGGAGTTACAGCCTGGATTATGGTTTGAGACCATTACCGAAAGTAACAAGATACTGCTAAATTAGGTTAGGTTCTAAATTGAGAAGTATTGGAGATTAGCATTTGAAAAGGATGTACCTGACTTGTAAGTAAAGATTGGGTTGGAGGGATAAAATCGCAGGTGTGTGATGCTGGTTAGAGGCTATTGCCATAGGCAAAGTGAAGATGATGGTGGCACAGCCTAAGGTGGCGATGGTGAATACAGAAATGGTATAATCTTGTTGAGAGTTACTTGGAAGTCAGAGTCACCATGATTTAGTGATAGATTAGAAGTGAGGGTTGAAGGAGTGGGAAGAGTTAAGAGTCACTTTTATATTTCTGGCATGAGCCATGAAGTGAATGGTGGCATTATTTACTGAAATAAGTGATTCTGCAGGGAATAGAGGAACAGATATTTGGGGAAAGAGCTTAGTTTTAGACACTAAGTTTCAGGTTTCTGGAGACTTCTCAGTGGGCACATCAATAAGGTTGCATATGAGCCTAGAATGTAGATGGGTTTGTTCTGAAAAGAAATATTTGGGCCAGGCACAGTGGCTCATGCCTGTAATCCCAGCACTGTGGGAAGCGGAGGCAGGCAGATCATCTGAGGTCAAGAGTTCAAGACCAGCCTGGCCAACCCCAACATGGTAAAACCCTGCTTTACTAAAAATACAAAAATTAGCCAGGCATGGTGGTGGGCATCTGTAATCCCAGATACTCGGGGGGAGATATCCAGATACTGAGGCAGGAGAATCGCTTGAACCCAGGAGGCAGAGTTTAAATTGAGCTGAGATCATGCCACTGTATTCCAGTCTGGGCGACAGAGCGAGACTCTGTCTCAAAAAAAAAAAAAAAAAAGAAAAGAAATAAATAAAGATGGTGAATAAAATCATAGGAGCATATGTGCTAACGTTACTCAGAAAAAAATAAAATAAGAAGAGAATAATGCTTAGGGCTGAGCCCTGAAAAATTCCACACACTTTAGTGTAAAGGAGGCAGAATTAGAAAAAGGGGCTCAATCACTGGCCAGAATAATGTAAGGGAAAAACAAAGGAAGAAAGTACGTCAAAAGTGGAGTCTGCTAGTCAATGTCAAAATGTGCCCAGAAATCAGGTTAAATGGAAACTGGAAAGTGTCCATCATATTGACTCACACGGAGGCCACCTTCGTGGAAGATAGGGCAGAGCCAGTGGTGGAGGTTCAAATGAACCCGGTCAGTGGGAAGGCATAAAGTGGACAAAGTGGGTGGACATATATATTTAGAGTGCTTAACTGTAAAAGATAGAGTGGTCTTAGGACCATCTATTACGAGGTGAGGGTATGGTTGCCACCATGAGTACTTCGTTTTTAAAATGAAAAGCTCGAAATGTTTAATTGCCTCTATGAAGGCTCCAGGGAGGAAGCATCCACTCACACAGAAGAGACATTAGGTCAAGTCTTCATTGGATTGGAAGGATGAAGTTGAAGGTAGGTCTGTATGTTTGGTGACAGGAAGATCTGCCTGTTAGCTTATCTTTTCCCTGGGTTGGCCAGTGGCGGGTGGTGGGGAAACACAGTCTTCTGCTGAAAATGAAGGAGAGGAAGCCATGGTGGAGGGGTGGGTGATACAAGGAAATTATAGGAGATTTGCAATAGATATTCAGAGAAGAGGAATGATCTAACTGCAAAGACTTAATCAAATTGCTAGTGAAGCATTGCGAACTCAGTTCTTCCTTCCTGCCCTTCTTTCCTCTGCTCCTTATAGCATTGCAAACATTACCAAATTTAGATTACAGAAAACATCTGATAAACTTACACTGGAGTGCAAGAGACTGCTGTGGTGTGTAACTTAGCCTGCTCTTTTGCTCTGAAAATTTGTATTTTACTAGGGGTTCATATTATGGGCCCTCTAGAGACTCCTGGTTGTGAAAATATCAGTGAGGAATTTGGGGTGGGAAATTCTGAGAGAGAAATTTGGGGTGGGCATGTCAACTAGAGTGTCTGTGGCCCAGGAATTGACACATCACATGGGCAGAAATAGAAGCAGATGCAGCCAGTTATTTGTGCTTCTTTTTCAAGGCCAGGTTTGTCTCCAGCTATTAACTCTTGAATTTTAACTAGTCTATCAGTTTACCTTCTCACTTACTCAGTAACTCTCAGACTTTCAGTAGCAGTTGGAAAATATTTTGATGTATCAGCATTATAACTGAGTGAGTTATAGAGAAACGCCACACTTTGAGACCAATTCAGGAGTCCTTTATTTGCCGGCAACCAAGAGACAGCTAGTGCTCAAAATTCTCTCGGCCCCCAAGAAGGGGCTGGATTTTCTTTTATACTTTGGTTTAGAAAGAAGAGGGGGAGCCTAACTGAAGCAATCTTACAGAAGCAAAACGGGCAAAAAAGTTAAAAAGATAAATGGTCACAGGGAAACAAACAGTTCTAGGTGCAGGGGCTTTAAATCTATGGCAAGGTGAGAGACGCGGGAGCTTTGGGTGCTATCAAGCAGGCAAATTCCTGGAAACTGCGGATATAGCTTGCCACAGTATCTTATCAGTAATTCTTATTGCATTCTTGGATGTGCTGGGAGTCAGCTTGCACAAGTTAAGTCCTCGAGGAAGTGGGGTGGGTAAGGGGCTGCAAGTAAAGGAGCCAAAATGGAGTCTGTCCGGCTCTCTCAGCTAAGGGAGAGTCGATTTAGGTTAAAACAAGGTAGGATATCACACCAGTGGGAGGGAGCTAGCAGAAAGCTGGAGTGTGGGGTACTCTCCAACATGGACAAATCCTGGTGAAGTTTTGTGGAAGGAGGCCCTAGGAAACCAGAGAGCATTTTTATGCTAGCGGGGAGAGAGACTTAGAGACCGGAGGGTGCCACCATTTCTGAAGGTCACTCTGAGTTTTATGTGCGGGATGATGTTATTTATTATCTGACTGTTACAATGGCACATATGACCTCAGGTGTCTGATGAGAGCAATTGTGCTCTCAATTCACATTGGAGGTGGGGTTGCTAATGTAATTCCTTCAAGTGCAATGCAATTGTCATTTGGCCCAATTTTTTCCTGCCAGCTCTCTAAAGAGGAATGCGTATGGCCCTGGGATGAGCTGACAGGAAGGAGAGGAAGTCTTTTGTCTTGCTGAGTTTGTGGAGTAGGCCAAAGTCTGCATTAATCTGAGCAGGCATTTTTCAATCCAGTATCCTCAAATCTGTTTTGAAGGCTGAGTCAGGAGACTGCATGATGGTCAAGGCCAGATACGTAATTTGCAAGGCCCAGGGCAAAACAAAATAGCCGGTCTCTTATTCAAAAATTGCTGTGTTAGGAATTTCAAGGTAGCAACAGTTGAGTTTGAAGTCAAGCACAGTCCCCTTCTGAGTGTGGGGTTCTGTACAACTACACAAGCTACAGAAGCATGAAATTAGGCCTGATGATAGTGTCTGTTACAACTTTGCCCTGGTTTCTAAATGTAGCTTAACTTATCATTAACTCTGACCTTAGGGAGGTCACTTAGCTCATTTAACCTGCAGTTCCTCAACTGTAAATGATTAAGCACAAAGATTTATTAAGCATCTATTTTATTCAACTACTGTACTAGTCACTATTGTTGTATTGCTATGAGTGCACACACACACAAACACACACACACACACACACACAATCATTACCCTGTTGGAATTTATATAGTATCTGAAACAACTGAGAGTAATTTTAAATTAGTAATTTAACTAAAACCAGGATGAGAGCTACAATAAAGAGGTACTCTGAACTGTGTTATATATTTATAGATGACCTTTAGGGAATTATAACATGGCTTGAGTATAATCAACAGTCAATAGTATTGATAGAGCATAGTCAATAGTACATCTTTCATTAATAGCATTACTTTAACCAATATAATACTTATTTTGTGTTAGGAATATAAAACTTACGCTATACTAACTCAGTGAATACAACTGCCAAATGAGGTAATTGCTACTAATACACTTATTTTGCAAGTGAGGAAAATGAGGAATGGGGTTATTAAATAACTTTTAAAAGGCAATGCAGTGAATGAATGGTAGAACTGGCTTTGATTTCAAGCTGAGTCTCGCATCCAGACATGACAGCCTTAAATTAAGCACTAGTATTCCACCTCTTGGGACATAAAAAATGATTGCATGGTGAAAAATAAAACCAGACAACTCTCATTAACCCTGGAGAGGAATCTGAAGACCTGGATTTTCTTTGTGTTATTGCATGGACTGCTTTGTGAGAGAGTCTCCTAACATTTTTATCCTTGTATTTCATCATTTCTCAGGCAAGGGTCCAGCTTCCCAACATCAAGCTTGATAAAAAGTGTTCCATATCTTATAGCATTTGCAAGAGGAGAAAAGTAGTAAGAAATATAATCACACATTTACTGTTATACTTACCTATCCATCATCTATTTACCTATCAATTATCTAGCTACTCACCTACTATCTACGGTTACATAAGTTGCAATTTTGGTACTATCTGATCAGTAGCTTCCTTCAAAATATAATTAGTAATTAATTAGCATTTCTTATTAGATGTTGAAACCTGTCATTTCTCCTTAAAGTTGGTTTAGCCCCTTTCCTGGCTTAGGTCTTTATTCTAGATTGAATGCTTGATCAGTCCTTGGAAAACGGATACAAAGTATCTTGGTAGAGATGTGATTTATAAATATAAATTTTAATTTATTTTCTTTATAATGCAGACTGCACTTGCCATAGATTTTATAGTGTGGGTGATAATCTCTTGAGGTCTTAAAATTGACTCTGTCAATCTTTGCTCATCTTTAACAATCAGGATATCTCTTAGGACCAAAAAAATCTGGATGTAGAATGAATTTTTACATTCTAGAGCCTGGCTTTATGAAAGAAGGGAGGTTAAGTAACCTTAACATTATCTAAGCATGGACAGTACCCTCAGCCTTCTAGGTCATCACCACAAAAGAATATGGAGGATGCTGTTAGATTATTGCCTACTTCATGCCAGGGTATACTAAGGCTTTTAGAACTCTGCTGAGTACATTTGATCCCTAAAGTGCTGCACATAGCTCCTTAAAGTTATATAATTTCTTTAATTTGTAAAAACTCTGCTGAGTACATTGGATCCCTAAAATGCTACACATAACTCCTTAAAGCTGTATGATTACTTTAATTTAAATAAGTTCCATGGGATCTATTTGGATTCATCAGGTGACATAATTAGACTGACATCTGAGATTTATACTGTAAATTCATAATAGTTATAGTCCAAGGCAGCTGACTCAAAACCTGCAAAAATTCCAATGAAACATTTCTGTAAGAAAAGAAGTCTGACTTAATAAGAGAAATAAAAATAATTTTAATGTAAATAGAAACTATTGACATTTTCTATTGTAGCATCTGAATACTGTCAGAATTTGAACTTGAAAATTTCCAAATGAGAGACCATGAACAGCTTGCTATTGGCCTTTAATTGAGTTGCTCCTATAACTGAAGGACATGAACTAGTCTTGAAACTTGAAATACCTATAATGTCTTGGTCAATGTCAGAGAAACATTCTAATGGATAAGACAGTGCCAAGAAAAATTCTATGACAAAATGGAAATGGTTTGTACAGGAACATGCTACCAGGAGAATGCAAGGAGGTCTCATGAGCACACAGCCTCCTTTGCCCTGGGGATGACTTTGGAATCAGCTGAAGAGCTGCCAGAGCTTATTGCTATTTATTCAGTGCTCCGTGACCAGTTCTCAACTGACCAACAAAAACTCACTTGGTATATGGATGAGCAGCTCCAAAGTGAATGGACAGTATCCTGTTTGAAAGACCACTGCTCTGGTAGAAGAAGATAAAAGCAAATCAGATCAGGGGGCTTAATTGTATGCTATTTGTCCCTATGTTTGTTTTTTACCAAGTCATGGGTAGTGGTAAGACAAGGGGAAACTGGCCTATTAAATAAAAGCTTGCATGGAGCTTGGCCCTACGGAAATCACTGTGGGGATTTAGAGGGTGCATTAGACATGTCAATGCCCATCAGAAGAATTTCCTTCCAAGACTGGAAGATGATTAGGACCAGTGAATAGATATCCTGATGTGCTCCCTGGAGGTAGACGTCTTGGTCCACTAAATGAGTGGACATTGGGGGGCCACAGCAATGCTGAAATGAGCTGAATCTAGACACAGTTCTCTTCCACACTCTGACAAACAAAATGCCTATAAAAATTGTACTATTTGCCATTTGGAGAGACAAAGACTGCAAATGGCTATGGGGGAAGTTCCCTGGGTGGGTAGGCATTACATAGCTGGCAACTGGGACTGATATTGGTAGCTCTAGGAGGCTTCAGATGCATCCTGGCAGGAACGTAGTGTAAACTGGGGCTTGTCATAGCCAGTGGTAGAGAGAAATTCTCAAAATACTATAAAAGCACCAGAGCAGAAAATATTGCACCAGTTTGAACTCTTGAGTCACATTTCTTCAGACTAAGACATACACTTTTCAGTCCATAATGTCCAACAGTGCATAGAAAGATATCCTCCTTAGGGCAAGAGTTTGATATAGACTTGAAAAAGACAAATGGAACATTTGTTGTCTAAAAGAAAGGAAGATGAGGCAAGGAGGGGTGGCTAACTTGCCTTCGTGAGCATAGGCTTACACTCAACATGCGAGTGGCCAAGGGAAAATTCCCGAAAGATAGATTCCTCCACTTAACTGGAGGATTTAGGGAGGAATGGGTAGAAAAGAATGCTGGTATGACTATTCTTTTTCCTCTTTTCCCCACATCACCTCAACTTTTCTTTTTCTTTCGTGATTTAGTGATCTCAAGGCCAGGACTGCAACTATAGGTCCAAGAATCAGGAATATCTCTACAAAAGAAAGTATAACTATATTGTTAAACCTTTAAGTCAGAATTTGTAAAGGCCTGATGGGGTGAAGACACAATTCACCCCACTGAATTGGAGTTGACAGTGAATGCAGTTGATCGTCTAGTGGTTAATAAAACTCACTGGTTCTGTGTGTCTGTAGCCCTCCCTTATTTAAATGGAAAAGGACTGAATGGGGGGAGGGACACTTAGTAAACTAGTAATACTGTTGGAAATATGGACTAGCATAGTAGCCAAACTTAACATTCCTTCTAAAGGGTGAAAAAGTTTGGATAAAATGATAAGTGGAGAGAAGGAGGAACACTGGTTGAAGGTAAAGGAATTAATAAAAGAATTATGCACTAAGGGAAATCCAATATTACATGGCCACTCAGAGCAAGAGATAATGTTATGTCTTAGCTCAATGATACTAGATGCCGGAAAGGAGGAAGCCATATGTTGCCAAGATCATATCTGCTCTCACAATCTGACAAGTTCAAAAGAAAGCTGACGAAACTAAGTGAAATCTCTCTGGGGCATTTTGGTTCTATGTGATGATGGACTGGACTAATTATTGATGACTGAGTGGGGCTCTGGTAATGCACCACTATCTCATCTTTCAGGTCACATCAACCACACTGTGACATGATATAACACTGGTGTTTTTGGTAAGATTATAAAACCACTATTGACGGTCAAATGTATTGGAAAATTGAGGTAAAATCCTCCTACCCCTAGAACATATTAGTTTTTGTAAATGTTGGACATATGTTACTTGGCTGTAAGAGAGCATTGGCTGGTTTAGTTAAAAGTTTGGCCTTGGAGCCCAGCATGATGAGTTGTGCCTGCAATCCCAGCTACTTGGGAGGCTAATGTGGGAGGATTATCTAAGACCAGCAGTTCAAGACCAGCAGTTCAAGACCAGCCTGGGCAATGTAGTGAGATTCTGTCTCTAAAATAATAATTTAAAAATTAGGTGGGTGAGGTGATGCGTACCTGTAGTTCCAGCTACTCAGGAGGCTGACATGGGAGGATGTCTTGAGCCAAGGAGTTTGTAGCTGTAGTAAGTATGATTGCGCCACTGTACTCCAGCCTGGGCAACAAAGTGAGATGCTGTCTCTTAAAAAAAAAGTTTGGCCTTGTCAATGTGCCAAAGAGTAGATCTGGCTTTTGCCTTTGGCTTCTGGAAGATAATGTATGTTATACCTGATACGAATATCTTTGTTTAGAGTGGGGGCTTGCCACACGGGGTCTGAGGATGGGGTTGGCCATGCCCAACAGTCTCAGGGTAGAGCTGGCCATCCCAGAAAGATTAGCCATGTGATTAGAGTGCAGAGGCTTCAGGTCAAGCAGTATCAGTAATCTAGTTGCTGAGTTGACCATGGGAGCAATCAATCAATCAATTATGCCAATGTAATAAATCCATAACAAAAAACTCTGGCCACCAAAACTTTGCATTTGAAACTCTCCTGTATCTTGTCCTCTGTGTCTCTGTCTTCCCTTGGCTGGTTTTAATTATCCTGTCTCTGTAACATACTATAGTCATGAAGAGAATAGCTATCAATGAGATCTGTGAAAACTTGTAGTGAATTATCAGAACTGAGAGTGGTTTGGGGCACCTCTAAACTTGCAATTGATGTCGGAAATGAGAGAGGTCTTCCGTGGAATGGTAACCTCAGATTTTACAGCCGGTCTGACTTTGAGTGTAAGGAAAATATAAAAATAGGAATCTGATAGACAAGAGACATAGCAAATAAGATCAAATGTGATCTGAAAGCAAAAGCAGTATATGCTCAAAATGTTGATGCAAAGTTACAATATCTTTTAATTAAATAAATGCATCTTAATTAAATAACAAGTAACAAAACACACAAAAACGAATAGTTAAACTCTACCAAACACTAATGCCGATAGGTGATCTGAATATATATTTTCTATTTTTTAGCTTCTTTATTTTCTTTCTTTAACTTTAAATTTTATTTCATAACTTATTTATATAAAAAATCAAATTTTCAATGGTTTTCATCTTTAAAATAGTTTTTCTAATTTAAATTGTATCTTTGAATTTTTAAAAAGCTTTTCGGTTTTGTTTTAAAAATGTATTTGATCTTTGAATTGTATGTTAGATATACATTTTACACAATATTACATAATAAAAATTGCTCATTCTTTTAAAAAATTCTTTTCTTTGTCTGTTCCCTTTTAGGATTGTCTGTCTAAAGCTTCAAAAAAAAAAAAAAAAACTGTATTTCTCATTGATGTGTACAGAAAGGGTATCTTGTGACCAGAGAGCCACAGTACTTTGGAACTTGAGTTGTTGTTGTTGTTGTTTCTTCCCATATATTTACTATTTGCTTTTGGCATTTCCTTGTGCCAGTGAAAGCCTTTTCCACCTTTAATCACCATGATAATTTGGTTTCCTTTCCAATCTCTGTCCACTGGTACATGCTACACTTAGGCTAAAAAATCTATTGCACACCCTTGACTACACCGTAATACTGCACTCAGCAAGGACGTGAAGCTCAGTAGGGACATTTTAAGTATCATATGCCAGGATGATCATCTCCTTTTTTCTGGTGTTCAGCATCTTTTATAAGGCAGAATTAAGACAACGGAAACATAAACCATGAAACTTGAATCTCTTGTAATAAAGAAGTTAAGACTATCTTTGGTCTCAGAAGGTAGAAAATAGTTTTTACATTCCTAACCTGCTACCAATGTCTTTTCTGACGCAATTTTCAATGTGAAATGAGACAGGGAAATAGAACTGTGAGCTTCCTGTTTGCATTTTCTGAGCCCCTGGTGTTAGATTGGGTTTTTCTGAATAGTTTTTATAGCCAATTTAGCAGTTTCTCATCTAGGCAGCATGTTTTCTTTTTGTTTTGTTTTGTGGTTAATAAATCCTCAGGGTTCATAGTGTTTGTCTGTAAGAAAATAGCCAACATGCTTGTTCCAGGGGAGTGGTGTTAATAGCCAGTTATAGAAAATATAAACAAACAGAAAAGTGGACAAAATAAACAAAATCAGATATAAACTGAGGCTTTTAAATATTTTTAGTAATATGATTTTTCTTTTTTACTTTTTTTTTCTGCAAACATAGCATCAACTGATCTCCAGAGCAGTTGTGTTCACAATTGCAAATCAGTATATTTTAAAATAACGAAGATACTCATTTACTACATAAAACACACCAGGCAGGAGGCAAAAAATATATATATATTATTTAAAAGAACTGAAACAGTACGTACTGAAACAGCTAGTCATGATACGAGCAATGTGAGAATCTGTGATAAATGTCACAGGGATCTTTAAAACGTCACACGACTTTTAACCATTTCTACATGCCTCAAGGAATTAAGGACTTGGAGAATATCTGAGATCATGCACATGATCTGCTTGGTTTCAGAAAGACACAGTAGGCTAGCACCACATTCACCAAATCACACGTAATATTGAGTTATTGCCACATAACTTCTGGGGCTTCTCTCTCTCTCTCCCGGTGTGTGTGTGTGTGTGTGTGTGTGTGTGTCTGTGTGTGCACACACTCCAATATTCTAAAAAATATCTAAACACAAGCTCGTTTGGTTTTCCATTTAAAAAATATTTGGGGCTGGGCACAGTGGTTCACTGTGTAATCTCAGCACTTTGGGAGGTGGAAGTGGGCAGATTACTTGAGCCCAGGAGTCCCAGATCAGCCTGGGAAAATGGTAAAACCCTGTCTCTCCAGAAAACCACCATCATAACAACAAAAGCAACGCCCAAAAACCCCACCAAAACCAATATACACCAATTCAAATGCCATTACTCAGTGCAGCAAATTCCAATATAAACTGACATGTATTCGGGCAAGAAAGGGTTCAGGAATGTGCAGATTATTAGAAGGGATCATCTGCTAAGAATGCAACAGCATTTTATAGCAATACAGCATCTATAAGTGTGTGAGAATCAGATAATGGTTGCAAAAAACAGAAATATAAACACTAAAAAAGATTCTGCTCTTTGAGACAATCTTATAAGCATGCCCAGAATATGAATTTTTCTTCTCAGAAAAAAAAAAAAAATGTCAGGATCCATGGCTTTCTCTAGCGTGAGTGAAGAAGAAAGGTAAGTAGGGAAAAAAAAGGTAGAGGAATGGGAAGCAACTGAATGGGAAGTCCTACTGGTTGAACATGTGCTCTGTGTTTTTGCCAGTAGAGCCTAGGGGGTAAAGGAGTGAGAGGACTCTGTGTGGCAGCATAGCCAATTTAGTGCAGACATCTCACACAGCAGGAGGTCCCAAACCTCATGTCACCAACAGTCCAGGTAAGAGGGTAGCCTTGGAGCTGCAGAGGTTTGTGTGATTTCAGCATGGGCTGAACAGGGCTAATGCAGGAAGAAAAATAGATTTAAAAATACCTGCTTTTTGCCATTGAGGATGAAACAAACGCCTTCTTAGGATGAGAAACTGCGATATGAAATTGCAAAGGCAATCCCTGAAAATAAAATAACAATAGTTTCAACTATCAATGGAGAGGAATTGAAACTATAAAGAATTAGGTTTTTCTAGGATAACCAGACAAGTCTTGTGGTCGGCCAGATGAGAACAAATACTAATACCATTATTACTATTACACTTTTTGTTGATATATGTATTAGTCCATTCTCACATTGCTATAAAGAAATATCTGAGACTGGGTAATTTATAAAGAAAAGAGGTTTAATTGGCTCACAGATTCATAGGCTATACAGGAAACATGGCAGTATCTGCTCAGCTTCTTGGGCAGCCTCAGGAAACAACCATGGCAGAAGGCTAATGGGGAGCAGGCACGTCTTACATGGCCAGAACAGGAGGAGAGAAAGGGAGGTGCCACATACTTTTAAACAATCAGATCTTCTGAGAACTCACTCACTATCACACGAACAGCATCAAAAGGATAGTGCTAAACGATTTATGAGAAGCCCTCCCTCATGAGCCAATCACCTCCTACCAGGTCTCTCCTCCAACACTGGGGATTACATTTCAACATGAGATTTGAGTGGGGATACAGATCCAAACCATATAAATATACATCTAGAAGGCAACCAATACCATTGAAAACCACCACAGAGTCTAGAGTTTGACACAGAAAAATAGCAATACCAGGCCTGAAATTAAACAGGGTTAGAAAAGAAAGTGATTTCCGGTGTGATCAGGAGACAGGAGTTTGGGGATGATTACATTAGATCTTAACTTGACAGTAAATTCTGAGAAAGAGAGAGCAGCCTCTGACATCCAGGAAAAATCAGTCTTGGTGTTGTTAGGAGCTGATCTAGTGCTAACAGCTATATCATGTTGTTCTCCTTTTGGAGATAAATAATTTCACAAAACACCAACATCAGACAAGGTCACTCTGCAACTATCATGAAGTAAGATGCAAAACAAGACCCCATCATAATTTTTTTTTTTAGTACAAACAAAAATCAAACAAAAATTTCTGAGTGCACACAAAAAGGTCTCTTAATGGTACAAACCACCAAAATACCAAGTGTCAATCTCTCCCAGCCGAAATGAGGAACTGCTGTCTCTGTACGATTATGCTACAGCCTTGTTGTAGTCCATCCTCATCTAGGTAAAATTTACTGAGATGCTCCTCCATAGAATTTTCCATTTGCTGACAGCATCTAATCTAAAACAAATTCTTGGCTTCTTGAACTGTCCCCAAGATGACCTAATGCACTCCAATCTGAATCCCAAGGGCCAATCTGATAGTAACTCCTTTTTACAAAGACTCACTCTCTTACTGAGATGCCCCAAGGTATTCCATTATGTGGAATCTCTCTCACTGCAGAGAATAAGAAACCCATCTTGTTGACTTCAGGTATGTTCCAGGTGGTCTTTGTCTAGAGGTGCATGGCTGACTGTCATGCACTAAACCCTGTACATAGCCCTTAAAGTGAGGAAGATGGTCCCATCAAGTATGGAGGCATCACTCGTGAAAGGGAATGTTTTTTCCTGTGCTGCTGTTAAGACAGCCTAGTATATAGCCAGTTCTCAATACATCTTTGTAAAAAGAATGCAGTAGCTTTCAGTCTACTGGCTTTCCCAGAATGTAAATAATTTTAAAGTGCTCAGCAAGGAGCCAGACACATACAGTGCATGCAACAAACAATAACTCTTATTTCAGTTGGGCTTAATTCAACCATAGTTGTACAGATATGTAGGTTAACTGTACTCTATACTTGAGTAGAGTTGACAAAACCATCTGCTTTTAATCTCTGCAATCAATTACTTTATATCCAAGATTTCAAGTCCTTCAGTTCCTCAACTCCTTCAATATATTGCAAAATTGTGCTTTAGTGCTGGGAGTTTCAGCTCTTTTCATACAGCTCCAATCATATCATCCTATTAAGTATTTTCTTATTTATTTATTTATTTATTTATTTATTTATTTTTAGAGATGAGGTTTCACCATGTTGGCCAGGCTGGTCTCGATCTCCTGACCTCAGGTGATCCACCTGCCTCAGCCTCTCAAAGTGCTGGGATTACAGGCATGAGTCACTGTGCCCAGCCACATCTTACTGAATATTTTCTAACCATTTAGGATTCTGTGTCATTAAGCTCACTTTTCTTTGCACTTGAAATTGCCTTTATCCTCTTCTTGGTTAGGCTAAAGAAATTCTACTTATAATTGCCTTGCCTGACATGCTTTCCTTAAAGTAAAATAAATCATTCCTACTTCTCTGGACCGAGAAAAATGTATTTATATTTTTTCTGTATCACTAAACATGCTGTGTTATAGCTGTTTTGTGACAATTTATAATTCTCTGCCATGCCAACTTCATATAGAAGGTAGTGAATCTACTCACTTTTCTATCTCTAGAAGTTTGGTGCCATGTTTTGTTCAATACATGGTAAATAAATAAATTTGTGTCCTTCCTTATTTTTAACTTCGACTCTATATACCACCTCCTTCCTTAAACATTTAATAATCCCCCTGTTGCAGAATGAAATCTATATCCCTTTACCTAAAATCCAAGTTTATGTAAAATGTTACCTTTAATTGTTTTTAATTGATGTCTTCCTTTACTGCTCTAGATGGACAATTCTATGAAATTGGGTTCAGCATATTGACTTAGTCATTTATTCCCTTTTTTCACTCTCAGAATGTTTTCTCCTCCTTCCACCTAGCTAAGACCTACTCACTCTAAACTCCTGAATAAATTACTAATTGTAACATTAATTGGTATAATGAATGGTGAATTTCCTATTGGTAAATTACCAGTTAGTGTCTGTTGAATCCCAAGGGCCTTAAACATTGTAGATATTTACTATATGGCTGATGGAAATGATATTGGTGGCAGTGCATAGGTGGGAGCCCTGTAGATGAAAAGAAGGAGCTTCTACACAATCTCTTTAAGCCAAGATCTACCCTCCCAAAAATGAAACGGAACAGAGTAGGAGATTGGCAGGAAATGAAATTAGTCCCTGTCAGACATCAACTAGTGGTGATGAGGCTGTCGTCTCAAGAAGCTCCGTGGATTTTCTAACAATGTATCATTATCTTCCCAGACACTGAAGTTTGAGTTTTGATTAGAAACATTTCATAGGTAGATTTGGAAATATAAGTTATTATAGGTAGATATTCCTTTTTAGCATCTTGTGTCTGCAACCTCATAACACTAGTCCTTCTTCCTAGCTGAAAACTAGTCTTTTAAAATATTGCTGGCATGATTATCTTGGATTACTTGTCACCAGACCTTCACAAAATATGTCTATTTTTAGGCAGTACTAATCATGATGTCCTTTGTTCTCCACTTCCACCCCACCACCACAGAGGAGCCTGCAGATTAGTGGGAGATGATTCTTCAGAGAGATAGCATGCCATCTCAGGAACACAAAATTTCTCTGAAATGCCTTGCACACCATTTGACTTATTTGAAAACTTCTTTCTCTTTAATTCTCTCTAGTCCTGAAGATTTGGAAAATTTAAATAAATCATATATTCATTGTTTTGAATCTGTTTAGGATTTTAACATTTAAAGGGAGGGAATTCAATGAAAACAATATTATCTAAAGCATTATGATTATCCCTAAGAGAATTCCTACAAAGGCTGACAACAAAGACAAAAAAAGCATTCACTACGCGCTACCAAAAATGGCAACAGTTGAGTAAGCGCAAAAACAAACACAATTGGAAAAAGAAAGAAGAGATTTATCCTGATAGGGATGGGTATAGCTTCATGGAGAAGATTTCCAACAGGGCCTGAATTGATTAGTTCTTGATAAATAGTGATTTAAGAGAGAGAGAGACTCCAAGTAAAAGTTCAGAAAATCAAATTCAAGAAAGCAAAAAGAGTGTTTTGAGAAAAAAAGTAATCATGGTATATGTAAAGTTTAATCTTCCGACTATTAACCAATAAGACTTCTATATGATCTACCATATTTCCTTTGTTAGCATGTTTGATAAAAAACTGAGTTACATTTTGGATTCTATTACCTTACCTATCCTCAGACCTGATTTCTTTACCATAGCTTTTTCTTCATTTCTTTTATTTCTTTGATTTTCATTTCATCCTGCATTAATTTAGTTGCACTATATTTCTGCTTTTTTCTATTATCAGCTTTATAAAATGATGTTACATAAATAGGAATGTTGAAAAAAATAATAAATTTATTTAAAATAAATTATAGAGATTTGTGCAAGAAAGAAACCTGGGGAAATGGAAGATGGTTCCAACACATGACTAGCTTTGAATGTCATGTGAGAGAAAAAAAAATGTTTTATGGGTAAAGAAGAACAATTACATTTTTAGTTGTAGTAAAATATTGTAAGCATAGTTATGCATTGTGAAGGCAGTAGTAAAAGAGATGAGAGGTTGGAGGAAGATTAAAAACAGTCAGGTAAGCAGCAATGAAGTGCTTGAAATAGTTTACTTACTTTTGAACAAGGAATTTATACAACTCAATAGGAAAACAAAACAAAACAGAAAACTAATAATCTGGCTACAAAATGGGAAAAGGACATGAAAATGCATTTTATTTTTCCAAAAGAAGACATACATATGACTAACAAATGTATGCAACGGTGCTCAGCTTCACTAATGATCCGGGAAATGCAATTAAAACCACTATGAGATCTCACCTTACATTTGTCAGTATGTCTATTATCCAAAAGATGAAAGATAACAGTTGTTGGTGAGGATGTGGATAAAGAGGGATACTTGCACACACTGTTGGTGATAATGTAAATTGTTATAGACATTATGGAAACGAGTATAGAAGAGTATAGAAGTTTCTCAAAAAATTAAAAATAGAACTATCATATGATTCAGCAACCCCACTTCTGGGTATATATTTTAAAAGATTGATATCAGGATTTCAAAACCAAGGTGACTAGGACCAACAGAGAGTAAGAGAAAAGTAGAAAGTAGAGATCCAGTTAAAGAAAACCAGCAACTTTGTGCATATACTGCACTCTCATCCTTGAACTACATGTGTATCAGGTAGATTGGAAGCTATTTTAAAAAATATTTGAGCTGTTATCACCACAGACAAGAGACAATGAGCACTTTGAGTCTAACCAAACTTGTTGTGCACTAAAGCAAAATATCATCCTCACTTTTCGGATAACTCTGAGAATCTAGAGTCCCCACAAAATAGTATTTCAATGTTTATAATACAAACCAAATTTATGCAACTTAAGAGACAAAATGTATGGATGATTATCAAGAGAAAAGACAAACTGGGCCTAACCCTAAGATTACCCTGAATTTTGAATTATCCAAAATGGACTATTTATGAGTTATTATGAGTAAAGGTAACAATGACTGTAATTAATTTAAAAAATAGGAAACCTCAACAAAAAGAAAAAAAATTTAAAGAAACTAATTGTAATTTGATAACTAAAAAATATCTGAAATAAAATAATTTATTACATGAGATTAAGAGCTGAATGATTATGACAGAGGAGAGCTGATGAACTTGAAGATGGATTTTAAAAATCAATTCTGAAGAATACAGAAGGTAAATTTTACAAAATGAACACAGCCACAAGGACCTGTGGGAAAATATAAAAACTGTAACAATTAAAGTTTAGTGAGACAGAATATATTCTAAGGAAAATATAGCTAGACATATAAGCAAACTGCAGAAAACTAAAGATAAAGATAAAATTAAGAAAGTAGCTAAAGAGAAAGTCATGAAAGTAGGCAGAAAAAAACAAAACACTTCATACAAAGAAAGAACAATTCCAAATTCAAATGACAATGGAGTCTTTATCAGAAGTCAAGAGCAACAGAAGAGGATGGAACACCATTTTGGAGATACATAAAGAAAAACTAAAATGGTCAGACAAGGAGAGCTTTTAGATCATTATATACAGTATTTAAACCTGTAAAATGAAAGACGTATGAAGAGTGATGATGCATCATTAGTACAGCTCAGAGAAATTATCCACCAGGCAAATGAAGAGTCTTAGAGTGATTAATGCCCATTAGAGGAGTTATATATTGGATAGGAATGCTCTGGCTCCATTAAACACATTGTGCTCAGTCATCAGCTGAGAGTAACTCAGAGAGAGCTGCAAGAAATTTATGGTGTATCCTGAACTTGCTGCAGCTGGAAACTGAAAGCTCTCTCTCTTCCATTACAGTAAATTTTTTCTTAAAAGACATCTAGGCAGTACATTCTCATTACTGCCACAATACGAATCACAGAATTATATCTCATAATAGCATGTTAATTCTTAAAAGCATGTATCCATTCAAAAATGAAGTTTCCCTTGACAAGTATTTACCTTAAAGAGTGTATTCATTATGTAAACTCATATAGCAAATTACCCCAAAATGTATTAGTTTAATGGCAACCATCTTATTTACTGTCTTTTTTTTTTCTTTTTTGTTTTTGAGACAGTCTCCAGCCCAGGCTGGAGTGCAGTGGTGCAATCTTGGCTCACTGCAAGCTCTGCCTCCCAGGTTCACACCACTCTCCTGCCCCAGCCTCCTGAGCAGCTGGGACTATAGGTGCCCACCACCACACCTGGCTAATTTTTTTGTATTTTTAGTCGAGATGGGGTCTCACCATGTTAGCCAGGATGGTCTCGATCTCCTGACCTTGTGATCTGCCCGCCTCGGCCTTCCAAACTGCTGGAATTACAGGCATAAGCCACCATGCTCGGCCCTTATTTACTTTCAATACTGTGGCTTAGCAAATTTGGCTGGGCTCAGCTGGGTGGTTTTCTGTTGATCTTACTTAGGGCAACCATATGGCTGCAGTTATTTGTTGGCTCAAGTGGAGCTCTATGGTTTATGCTGCCTTGCACTAATGTCTGGAGCATCTCTCTCTTGTAATACCTGGCTTCTCCAAAAGGCCTTTCAAGTACTCAAGCTCTAATGAGCAAATGCTCTTCAAGTTTCTTCTTGTTTTACATTTGCTGATGTTTCACTAACCAAAGTAGGACACGTGGGCAAGCCCAGAGTCAAGAGGGCAAACTACACTTGTGCAGGAATACAGGAAAGCAAGATCCACTAGGGGCTATGACTGTGATAATCCACCATAGTGACTGATTGTATTTTAGAATTAAAAAAAGGAAAAGCAAACATGTTTAATTTTTGCATTGAAGTAATTAAAAATATTGTGCTTTTATTGGCCAGAAAGGTTTATTTTTAACATAAGAATTTAGAAATATTGGCAATATCTTATCTTGTAATTCCAGGTATTAACCTATTGCTAATATTGCATTATTTGCCCTTAAATGAACAAAGTTCCTATGTTTTTAAGCATATCACTATAAAAATGTATCAAAACAATGACAAAAGATTGAGTAGAAGGAGCAAAAGAAATAATCAACAGAGTAGACAGACAATTTGCAGGATGGGAGGAAATATTTGAAAACTGCATCTGACAGAAGACTGATATTTGTAATTCACAAGGAACTAAAAATGAGTAAAAACCAACAAATAGCCCCATTAAAATGTGGGGAAAAGACATGAATAGATTTTTTCAAAAGAAGACATAAATGGTCAACAAGCATCCTAAAAAATTGCTCAACATTACTACTTATCAGAGAAATGCAAATTAAAACCACAATGAGATACTGTCTTACATCAGTCAGAATGATTATTTTAAAAAGTCAAAATATAACAGATGTCGGCAGGGACATGGAGAAAAGGGAACACTTACACACTGCTGGTGGGAATGTAAATTAGTACAGCCTCCATGGAAAACAATATGGAGATTTTTCAAAGAACTAAAAATAGAATCATCCTTCAATCCAGCAATCCCACTACTAGGTATCTACCTAAAAAAAATAAATCATTATATTAAAAAGATACTGCACTTGTATGTTTATTGCAGCACTATTCACAACAGCAAAGAGATGGAATTAAGTATCCATCAACAGACAACTGAATAAACTGTAGTATAAATGTATATACCATGGAATACTATTGAGTCACAGAAAATATAAAACCATCTATTTTGCAGCAACATGGATGGAACTGATGACCATTATCTTAAGTGAGACAAATCGGAACCAGAAAGTCAAATACCACATGTTCTCTCATACAAATGAGAGTTAAATAAGAGGTACACATGGACATAGAATGTGAACTGATAGTCATTGGATACTGGGAAGGATGGGAGGGTGGAAGGGGATGGGGGATGAAAAATGACTTAATGGGTCCAATGTACACTATTCAGGTGATGGTTACACTGTTCACCACTTTGCAATATGCCCACATAACAAGATTGCATTTGTACTCCATATATACACATTTAAAACAAAAAGATTGAGTGGGAAAGACTCAGTTAAGCTTCCTCAGAGAAGCTTTGCCATATTCATTAGCAATTTTAAAAAGAAGGTAACTATTTTTATATGTTAATTTCTGGGTGTGAGTCTAACCTGTGACCTGAGATTATATTTTGAACCCCTATCCATCATTCAAATATCCATTGAAATTACTAAAGGATCACATTGCAGGAGAAATCACATCTTTAAGAAACCAGGGAAAGATATATCTTTATGCCTGAAAAATCATTGAATTTAACAAAGATACAGTGTAGGTGAACCCATGATACACTGCTTAGAAAAGAAGATTCATCCTTAGGAACCATGGAAGGAGCCACATGGATTCACCAAAACCCCCTCCTGTAGAGTTCTAGACACTGGATAGTGGATACACACATGGATGTTACCAGAAAGTAAATCTTGACCTTTTCATAATTTCTAAGATACGTGCAATGGATGGAGACCACAGAGCTGATCGTTTTAAGGCAGAACAAAAACCATGAACTGAAAGTGATAGTTCGCTACCTAAGTAAAGTGCACTGAAAACAAATTGACTCCAAATGAGTACATGTAAGTTAGATAAAGGGCTTAAGATTGAGAGGGAGGAGGGAGGTGTTGGTGTATCTTTTGACTCTGATTCCTTTCGAGGGAAATTGTAAGTCTCTTGTATACAAGAACTTTATGAAAGCCTCTTATAATTTTAACATGCCTGCTGGTTATATTAGGTACATGTTATTACATCTCTCACTTAAATGTTTGCTGAAGTAGTGAGGTAACTCAGGGAGAAAACATTTCATTCTCCTGTTTAGTTTTTCTAGCTTGCTTCTCACTTCTTCTTAATAAATTTTAACAATCCTGGTTTTTCATATACACATATCTTATTTTAGAAAGAAAGTTGATGTTCAAAATTATCCTCACAATAGCCAAGAGGAATATAATATTTATGAATTTTGCTTTGTAAAATTGAAGTATAGTAGAGCATGAAATACAATTTTTTAAGTTATTTTTAAATATTTATTGTTAAATATTTAATGTTACTTTTAATAATAATATTTAAAATACTGCCTATTAGAAATGGCTCTATAGAACAAGAATAATTGCCAATGTTGTATGAACAAATCTAACTCACAGTTTCACTTCATACCTAGAAAATAACCTGTTTTACTCTCTTTCCTTGCCTTGCCCACTTGCTGTTATTGTTGGTGGTAGTTTGTTTGCTTGTTTTTAAAATCCCTTTCTCATTTCTCATGCTTTCAGAAACAAATAATTTTTAAAATATTCAAATCGTCATTTGAATATTCATTTGACTATTTTTAAGCAACATATGGCCTGAGCTCAGAGACTATTTCTCTACTAAATCATTCTGTTCTAAATGATTTACATGTAGTATCTCAACAATACTCCAAAATAAAAATATCCCTATTGTGTAGATGAAAGCATTTCTGGACATGTTCACAATGCCAGTGAAAAAAAGAGTAAGGATTTGAGGCCGAAATTCTCTAACCACATTATTCTATAAACCACAAAATCAGACACAGAGTCAATTAGTTACAGATCTTCCCAATTTAAAGCTATCGTCACAATTTTAGATGTTGACACAACAGATTCCACTATTTCCTCTATGTAAAGCGGCCACAAAAATCCCAACTCAGGATGAGAAAATGAGATTTGAGGAAGAAATACATTATATTTCCATAATCCATACAGTTTCTGCGGGTTTAATTTGTCCCTGCCCCCCATTTTCCCCTTCTGGATTGATCACAACCACAAAGTTATGTAGTATTTTATGTAGAGCTCAGGCACTATGGAGAAGCCTAAGGTGATTCTAAGCATTCTAAAGTTGGCTGCCATCACTGTGAAAAACTGATTTGGGGAGGGTGGATAAAAGCCATAACCACTGTGTTGGAATGACTGAGAAATAAACCAACTGTTTCACAACCTCCTCCAGATAAGCTGTGAGCTGCTGGGCCACCATCATCTGCACCTGTGGACTAGGAGTGATCAGTTCCCAGAGAACAACAAAAATGCCAGCTTTATAATTTCTAGGTTCGAAATATGCCACTGGATATACAACAGAACATACCAGCAAAGGCATGCAGAGGCAGGGAGAGCAACCTGCTGTGTCCACCTGAGCTTACTGTGGTGTGGAGCCAGGGACCTTTGCGGCAGGGACTGCAGGTGGACAAGCAGGGAATGAGAAGAGAAAGTTGGAGAGAATTCTGCCTGAGCCCACAGCAAGGAAATTGGATTGAGTTGTATAAATTGCCTTTTGCCTACCCAGGCTTGATACTATGAAAATGTATCATATGACAAGCCATATGATAAAATTTAAGATTAAATATATCCAGTGTAATGAATATTGTGGAAAAAAATGAAAACACAAGCCAGCAACATTTGAGCACCTTCCCAGCCCACTGCTGAATTACCAATGGATCCCCTTGTGCCCACATCCTCATTTGTAGAAGAGACACTTCTATACCTTATCCTACTCCCAGACACGATGTGGCAATTCAATTATGCAGACTGAACCACAGAGAAGTCAAGCTTCTCTTCCTTCTGGCAGTTTTTCTTCTATTTTCTCAGAACCTTAAAGTTGAGAGTTAAATAAATAAATAAATAAATAAGATATGGGTCATGCATAATCATTTTTTTATCCTCCTAGGGGTTGTCCTAAGTATGTACTCATCATAAGTCATAATATAATGAGATCATTGCTGGAACTTTCTATCTAAGGATGATGATAAATGTAACAAAGTCTCAGGCTGATTAAAATAATTGTTAATTCTATCTGGGGCAAATTATGTACCTTTGGGTACAAACTAGGGAATTTATCAAAAGTACTCATGGCCTGTTTTCCTTAGAAGGCTGTGGAGATAGACCCTTCTCTGTCTTTAAGAATATCGACTACCCAAGAGCCATTTGCATAACTTCGTTGTTTACACAGTCAGCCCACACTTCCTGAGCAGCCACTATCTCAGAGGCTGCTCCAGGCAGAGCAGAAAAAAAAAATCAGGAATCAAAACGCAAAGTCCTGTCATCATGATCGAAAATAAACAAAACAAATAGGTAAAATAAAGAGTATTTTAGAATATAAGTGACATTAAGAAAAATTAAGTACAACAAAGTGGGAGGATTGGGTCACAATTTTAAATAAGTACCCCCAGAAGCTTCTACCTGGGTGAAATAGGAAGGCAGGAACAAGGATGTCTGGGGAGAGGGCTGTTCCATACAGAGGGAACAGCAAATGCAAAGGCTCAGAGGCAGTGGCTTTCCATGTGTGTCTGCAGCAGCCCTTTAAAGTCCTGCTCCGGCAGTGGGGCACGCCTGGTTTCCCACCTCATCATGTCCACCCTCCCATGTGCCATACTCTTCTCTGATCCACCATCTTCTCTCTCTAGACCCTTCTTTTTTTTCCCAAATACTTGTCACTATTAGCTCACACAGGCTGGGAAAGTCTCCCTCCAGTCCCTGCCCCAGTCACCAAGATTCTCTCCCTGGGAGAAACCAGTGTTACAAAGGTGATGGGAGTGTCCTTCAACAAATATTTTGTCCACACATGAGGTTATGCGTATAAATATTTCCTCCTATTTTACACAAATAGAATCATTTTGTACAAACTGTTCTGTTTGTTGCTTTTGTTAAGAGGCTATGTTTTAGAGTTTTAATTTTACTAAAACTTATTTAATAGAAAGTTGCAGGTTCTTTCTTTTATACAGAAACTGCATTTTTTAAACATAATCAATTTTGGTTCAATTTCTGTAACTTTTACTATATGCCTGTATAATGTGTATAAGCTTAAGTGATAATACTGAAGTGCAAACGAAGTCACATCACATTGTTGTTGTTGTTGTTGTTGCTGATGCTGTTTTAAATAAAGTTAAAACTTTATTTTAACTGAGAAAATTGTTCAATCCCAATCATGTCTGGCAAGGGGTGGTTCCTTCCTTTCCCTGGCATTGTCTGAGAACCCTACAGGATTACAGATGTGAAGGTGGTGGGAGGCTTTGCCTTGTGTCCACGGTGGTGGGCATTATGCTGCATACATAGTTGTTAGCAGCACCAGGCATCCTACCTTCCTTGGTCCCTGGTCACTCAGCCTTTCAACTGCAGATCCCTTCCCCAGTGACAAGAATTTAGAGCCATAGGCGTCCCCAAACTCATTCAACCCCTTAAGCGAGAGTGCTGTATGCAAGAGGGACATGGTTTCGTTATTTTTTCAACCATTATTATTTTTACCACTCTTTTGACAAAAATACTAAAAGCCAGGTTGGTTTTTCTCTGTACAACTCTTTTCTAAGGGTCTTTTCACTTCACGTTCTACAGCCCTGGAGCCTTTACCTTTCTTGGATCATCCTTGCTAATGTCCCTCAGTTGGTATAAAACACGAAATTGTTTCCCAACTTGCCTCCCACACTGCACAGTTCTCCCCACATGTGTCCAAAGTCTCCAGAAGTAATTCAATAACACGGAAGCTTAGGCTGTTCTGTTATTTCCAATATCACAAAGGAAACCGGCAAGAAACCATTTTTCTATATGTCCTATTAAGTTAGAAGCTTCAGGTGGTAGAATAATCATAATCTAGGCTAAGCCTTGGACCTCAGTCATGCTTCACACTGTGTCTGCCTTCTGCTGTTCCTATTGTGCTGTGTTTCAAAGGTTCTGAATAGATTGTTCCAGAGTCTCTGGAGTTGAAAAATATTAAAACATGGACTCCTGAGGTATCAGGTTTCAATTTTCTTTGAGCACAGCATCCATCTGCCCTGCAGTATTCAAGATTCCTGCCCTATCACAACACCCTCAAGAAGCAGCCAGAACAACAAAGTTGTTCAGCAATTTCCTTAAACTTTAGAAGGATTTGTCTGAAATGGAGAAAACATATCACCTATGAAAAAAAGTTATTTCTATTTTTGACAAGGACTTTTCCAATTTATTTTAAATGTATAACAGTATTTCTGTATTGTTTTAAATTATCTTTAGCAGAACATGATTGTAGTAGTGTGGATAATGACCCCCAGGCTAAAAGTTCTGAATCCTTGGATCCTGTCAATATTGGCTTCTATGTCAAATACTTTGCCAATATGTCAATGATCTTCACATTGGGAGATGATCCTGGATTATCCAGTTGAGGCTTAAATGTAATCACAGGTATCCTTACCTGTCAGAGGGAGATTTGATCACACATAAAGAGAAATGTAAAAATAGAACAGAGAGAGATTTTTAAATGTTGGCCTCGAAGACTGGAGTGATATGACTGTAAGCCAAAGAATGCCATGGCCACCAGAAGCTGGAAGGAGCTAGAAACAGACTGTCCCCCAAAGCAGGGGTTCCCAAACCCTGGACCATGAACTGGTACCAATCCCTGGCCTGTTAGGAACCAGGCTGCACGGCAGGGGGTGAGTGGTGGTCGAGCGAGTGAAGCTTCATCTGTATTTATAGCAGCTCCCCATTGCTTGCATTGCTGCCTGAGCTCCACCTCCTATCAGATCATCAGCAGCATTAGATTCTCATAGGAGCACGAACCCTATTGTGAACTGTACATGCAAGGGATCTAGGTTTCGAGCTCCTTATGAGAATCTAATGCCTGATGATCTGTCACTGTCTCCCATCGCCCCCATATAGGACTGTATAGTTGCAGGAAAACAAACTCAGGTCTCCCACTGATTCTACATTATAATGAGTTATAATTATTTCATTATATATTACACTGTAAAAATAATAGAAATAAAGTGCACAATAAATGTAATGTGCTTGAATCATCCTGAAACTACCCCCCACCCACAACCACTGGTCCCTGGAAAAATTGCCTTCCAAAAAAGGCTGGGAGCTGCTGCACTAAAGCCTCTAGAGGGAGTATGGCCCTTCTGATACTTTGATTTTGGCTCAGTGATATGATTTTGTACTTCCATTTTCCACACAGGTGAGAAAATGAAATTCTTTTGTTTTGGCCACCAAGTTTGTGATAATTTGTTATAGCAACCAAGGGAAACTAATGAAATAATAAAGTACCATTTCAAAAAAAAAAAAGGAATGCTTCAAAATGTAGTCTTTTGGCTGGGCACAGTGGCTCACACCTGTAATCCCAGCACTTTGGGAAGCCGAGACGGGTGAATTACCGGAGGTCAGGAGTTTGAGACCAGCCTGGCCAACATGGTAAGACCCCATCTCTATGAAAAATAGAAAAAGTAGCTGGGTGTGGTGGTGGGGGCCTGTAATCCCAGTTACCTGCGGGGGCTAAGGCAGGAGAATCACTTGAACCTGGGAGGCAGAGGCTGCAGTGAGCCAAGACTGCAGCCTGGGCAAAAAGAGCCAAACTTTGTCTCCAAAACAAACAGACAAACAAACAAAGTGTATTCTTTTGAAGGTGCAAAGTTAAAGACAAGGAGAAAAAATTACAGCTAAAGAAAAATTATGCTTTTCAACATTCTAGTTCATTTTTGCCCTAATTATGTCCCAGAGAAGCTTTCCCATATTAGGAACGAACACTTGTTGAGTGCTTACTCTGTGCTAGGTTCCATACAACTTGCTTAGCATACATTACTCTGCTTAGTTTACAACAACACTATCCGGCACACAATTATGTTCATTTTGCTTGGAAGGGAACAAGCTTTGAGTGAGGGTAAACTTATTGCCCTGGTCACATAGCTGTTGGTGGCATTTCCTGAAAACCATTGTGGGGAACTGGTATCAAAGCACATATTATTATGCTGTGAAAGGGCCCCCAAAATCACTAAGCTAAAGGGAGAATTCAAGCTGGGAACTGTTTAGGACAAACCTGCCTCCCATTCTATTCAAAGTCATCCCTCTGCTCATTGAGATAAATGCATATCTGATTGCCTCCCGTGGAAAGGCTAATAAGAAATTCAAAAGAATGCAAACATTTGCCCCTTAGCTCCCCGTGAACTGGAAGCACCCTCCCTGCTTTGAGTTGTCCCACCTTTCCAGACTGAACCAATGTTCATTTTACACATGTTGATTGATGTTTCATGTCTCCCTAAAATGTATAAAACCATGTTGTGCTCTGACCACCTTGGGTACATGTCGTCAGGACCTCCTGAGGCTGTGTGTCATGGGCATGTGTCCTCAACCTTGGCAAAATAAACTTTCTAAATTAACTGAGACCTGTCTCAGATTTTTGGAGTTTACATTTTGGTAACCATGAAGGGATTCTTACATTACCAAAATGTAACCATGAGGGATTCATGGTTACATTTTGGTAACCATGAAGGGATTCTGGAGATGTTGACCTTTGAAAAATCACCTACTGGTGCTTGGTACCAGCATGAGCTAACTTGATGGCTCATACCAATAGGACAATTTGCTGAATTCTGGGAGCACCCCTTCCAGAGAATCCCTGATCTCCCCAAATTTGGTCAAGATCTAAAGTATATTTTGCTGTACAACTCCTTTTTCTTTTGAAGTTTTACTTGCATTCAACAAGGAAGACACGATTTCCTGTTGCCATGATGATGGAAGGCAGGTAACTCCTTTATGAAGTTTGAGCTCGCTCCCAGCAGGGAAGAGCAGTTTGAGTCTTTTCCTCCTTCTAGGAGGATAGAAAACAGTCTTCAGCCTGAGACCCATTCCTAGGTAAGTAGCTGAATTGGTGTTTTGTCTTGGCTAACACTTAACAACCAGAAGGTCCTAATCTCTCTTTACCGTTAGAGTGCTCAGTGATCATGTTGTTGGGGTTTTTGTTGCTCTTGTTTGTTTTGTCTTTCTCCTATCAGATTTGACCAACTCTATCCGACTTGGTCAAATCTGAGTGAGAATTCTAAATTAAGGTACCAAAGCCTCTCTAAACTGACCAAAATTCCTCACAGCCACAAAAGAAGAAACCAAAAGAAAAATATCAAAAAACCAAGTGCTTGGTTTCTGTGTTTGCTTCCTGTATTAAAAAAAAAAAAAAAATTCTTTCATTTGCTACTTTTCTTCCACCCTATACCTCCTTCTCCCTTTGCCATCTGCAGTACCAAAAAATATCTATAGAAAGTATCTAATGACTTGAACCCCTTTAAAGAATTCAGAACAAAGGCACCACTCACCTATTTTGGGTGTTTCTTTGTGGAATTCCAAGAGCCATGTACAGATTCTTCTTAGGTCTAAAGCTCTGTTTTCTTGTATTGCATGACCTGACCTTTTTGGCTTTGGGGGTAACAGAAATGTCCTTGCACTGTGAGAGGGTTTGAACTTGACGTGTATAATGGTGGATGAGAGCTACAAAGTTATGAGTGGCCTAGTACAATTTACAGGAAGTGGTCTTGGCTATTTTTTTTCTTTTTTCTCTCTTTTAGGAAGCTGTTGTTTAAGAATCCAAATTTTAGTTAGGAGACACATTCTAAGGAGTCTTCTGTATTGCTTTTTCTCCCTAAATTGATCTCAATTCTGTTCGTCTGTGCACATTTGCATGAGGAACTGAATTGTTGTTTTCATAGGTAAATGAGAGACTGAGTTTCCTCAGCTCTGAGGAGAAAGGATATTTGCTCCTCCCAGCTGAAAGGTACCCCTTTGTGAACGGGGGCCTTGTGGGAGTGTCTGAGGCATTGACCCCCAACAGCATGCAGCGGCCCTGCAGGGAAATCCTCAACAAAAATTAATTTTAAAAATGTCTCATCCAGAAAACGCATGCAAGGGCTGATCACCCAGTGTTTTGAGCCCTCTCAGAGGTCATAGGCCTCTAGAGAGAGAAACTGACACACATAAGAGGGTGGGAACAACTCAGTGGTGACAGACTGTGGAGTCCTGCCCACAAGCAGCACACATCAATCCACCATACAAAAACCCTAGGCCACAGCTCAGTCCCTACTTTATGGGAAAAAAAAAAAAAAAAAAAAGCAGGAAACAAATAAACGAAGAATGTAGAGAAGACAAAGAGAATGACCCCTTTTTCGAGCCACTCCATAGGTTTTAAGGCACCTCTACCTGCCAGAGTAAAATGGAAGTCATATGGTCTTTATGCACATCTACATTAAGGAAAAAGAGCCCTAAGGTCAACCTGCAAGTTATAGAGTTCCTAGAGTCCCTGTTTTTCTATTTTCTTTTTTGCCTGCTTTGTACCTGCTGTTACTTTTCTACTGAGATAAAAGTCACTGTTTGGATGTAACCATTTTTTGTTTATTTGTTTGCAAACCAGCAAATTTGTATTTATATCATGGCTAAAGTACTGAAGTAAAAGCTATAGAACCTTTGTGTGTGTATGTGTGTATGTATGTGTATGTGTGTATGTGTATGCATGTGTGTATATATTTGAAGGCCTTTATAATAAATCTCTGAGGCAGGAGAATGGCGTGAACCCGGGAGGCAGAGCTTGCAGTGAGCTGAGATCCGGCCACTGCACTCCAGCCTGGGCGACAGAGCAAGACTCCGTCTCAAAAAAAAAAAAAAAAAAAATTTTATGTTCAGTTGAAAATTTAGCTGACAACTGCCTAGGGTAAGACTTAAAAAGAAGAAGGCTGGGCATGGTGGCTCACGTCTGTAATGACAGCACTTTGGGAGGCCAAGGTGGGTGGATTGCTTGAGGTCAGGAGTTTGAGACCAGTTCGGCCAACATGGTGGAACCCCAACTCTATTAAAAATACAAAAATTACCCAGGTATGGCAGCACATGCCTGTAATCCCAGCTACTCGGGAGGCTGAGACAAGAGAATCATTTGAACCCAGGAGGTGGAGGTTGCCATGAGCCAAGATTGTGCCATTGTACTGCAGCCTGGGCAAGAAAGTGAGACTCTATCTCAAAAAAAAAAAAAAAAAAAAAAAAAAAAAAAAAAAAAAAGAAGAAGAAGGGAAAAAAAAGATCTTTATTAATCTATAAGATACACATTTTTCAGCAGGCCTAGTACATCTACATATTTATGTGTTGTGTACACAATGTTTCACTACTAAAAAGTATATAAAAGACCTCTAATTAATTGGCTTAAAAAATAAATAAAAGTGCTTAAATCAGATACCAAAGAAAAAAAAAACTAGTCAAATGCTATTTCAAGTTCATGTGACTTAAAATCTTTAATAAATAAGCTGACTTTAAAATTATTTCTAAAATAACATTAGAAATGTCTTAAGAATTTGCCAGCATACATTTTTGTTTGCATTCATTAATCAAGAAATTTTATACTTATCCCTGCCAAATGCTATAAGGTGTCAAAACTGGGCAAAGGGGTTAAAAAACTATAAATCTAGCCCAAAGCAGAATGATCTTCATGTAATCTTTAATAAATAAGACATTGATATTAGTTTAATAAAAATAACTGCATCTTAAATTCAGTAAGATTATCGTAACTTCTAATCTTGTGACTTTAGGTGATCTAGCCCACAGGCAGTAAGATTTGTTAATGTCTTTGTTTCAAAGCTAAACTATAAACTAAGTTGTTCTCAAAGTTAGTTCAGCCTATGCTCAGGAATGAACAAGGGCAGGTTAGAGCTTAAAAGCAAGATTGAAGTCAGGTAAGTCAAATCTTTTTCACTGTCTTAGTTATAATTTTGCAATGGTGGTTTCATAACTTTAAATGATGACTATCTCAGTTTTCATAAATAATCTAAGTAAATAATTAGGTAAATGTATAGGATGAATACTTGTAGATAAACTCTTCATAATTTAGAATCTAAAGTTATATTAAATTAAATAATAGGTATTTCATTATTTGGGTATATTTCCAATAAAAATATATTTGTAAGAAAACATTTTTTCTTAAAAAAAAGTGTGTCCTTTTAAAAAAGGTGAACAATTTTTGTCTATTTCAAGGCTTATTTAAAGGTCATGTATAAAACAAGGGAAAAGGAACAAGGAAATAAAAGACATGTTGTGGGGGTCATGACTGGGAGGCCTCCCAGTCACGTAGGACTGTGAGTCCATTAAAACTCTTTTTCTTTATAAATCACCTAGTCTCAGGTACATCTTGATCAATAGTTTGAAAACATGCTATTACAGATGTAAAGAAAGTTATAAAAAATAAAGGGTTTTTTGTGGTAAGAAAGCTTAAAGAGAAATAATTTTGTATCAGAAAGAATTATATAGTAAATTTTGTCCTAGAATAATATGACTGGTTGTTTAAGAAAGAAGGATGTTCAGGAAAAAACAAAGTCCAAGCATATTATGAATGGTCTGTGTATGTCAAAATAAGAGGATTCATTTAAAAAAAACCTTCTTTATGATCAAGTTTTCATATTATTATTAAGCTTTGATTTGCTTAGGAAAAAAACTGAGATTAAAATTTTCTTTTCAAAATTAAGGTCATTACATCCATGTATCTCTCTGTATGCACTTTAAAAGTGCTTGTTACATTGACTTACAGGGCTTTGACTCCTGGGTCTAAAAATGAACACCAAGTCCTGCTAAATGTTAAACAATGACAGCAACTCAGCAACTAAAACCACATCTTTATGCCAAGTAGAAAATTCCAATCAAAATAAACTGCATTCCTGAAACACTGGGCCAGAAATTAAAGCTATTCAACTCCCCAAGGCCCAGTCACTAGCATGGAAGAAGTGGGTGTGAGATTATAAGGGCTGATTTTGAGAGATAAAATAAGTTCAGTTTCTTTATAAATTAATCATTAATGTCAAAGGCACATTCATGCAAGACCAGCATAGGGACCTGTGTCAGATTAACAAGATTTTCTTGAAGCATTAACTGACCCCAAAAAAAGGCTGTAAAAGTTACGAAAAGCTTATGAGAGTTATATTTTATGTTCTGGATAAAAATTTTATAGATTGTATGCCAAATTTTAAAAAACAAATTTAATTGTCTTTATGCTGTTTTTATCAGAGCTTATTGTTTGGAAAATTAAGTCTTCTTGCTCAAAAAATGAAGGTTTTCACCTTTTATTCAAAAATCCTTGAGCTATCACTTTGGTCAAATGAATGACTTATTTACAATGACTTGTGATATTAAGTGTTTTAAACCTTTAATATTTGACAAAGTTTCCAAAATCAAATTACAAATTATGTCTTTTTCTTATCTAATTAATCATTTAAGATATTAGGTTCCCTAAAGTCCAAAAATGACATAATTTGGCTTACTTGGTATAAAAATTATACAGGAAACATTGTCATATATGCAATGGTGTTTGGTTTTCTTTAGGCTGTATTTGTGTAAATATGTTATTGGTATTCCAAAATCATGGGAAACTCCTACAATTCTGATATGACTTAGTGTACATTATCAGTAATAATTATAATTGTTAAATTACTGTGTACCACAGCAGTAACAAATTTTCTTGTTAATTGTGTATTTGACTAGGGCTGTCCTAGAACCTTTTGTCATCCACAGACAATTGTTGTCTTGTTTTAGTCCTCCACAGAAGGTGGTTTTGTAATCAGCTATGGAACTCTAATAGGTTGTCTTAAATTCAGGTTTCTGATAACTTTGGAGATTGTAACATTAGAATAGAGAAAAAAAATGTTCAGGACTCTCACAGAGAGCTAAAATGATCATGAATGTCAGGCGAAACAGGAGTTAACTGCATGAACTGAACTAATAGAAGACTAATCTTTTTAACTTTTAGGTTAAAAAGTTGCAATCCTTTGTTTTATTTTTCAGAGCCAAGAAGACTTTTCTTTTAAGCTATTTACACCTTTTAACAATTGAGTAAAGTACACTCCTATGAACAAATTTTGGAGCATATTTATTTCTCTCTACCTGATTTCTCCAGAATTTGGAAACCATTTGTGAGTATTCTTAACTTGTGACAATACAGTTATTTACATAAGTGCATAAGAATCTGTTTTCATTTATTACAGGACACAACTGGAGAAGCTGGTTATTTTGCCAAGGCTTTGACTGGAATGGTGTGCTTTCCTTTAAGGAATCAAACTTGACTTATGGAGTCAATAACAGTCCCTTTAAAAACTTGCCTCCTACTTTTGTCTACACAGCCCCTATAGAGGGCTCCTGACCTCTGGTAAGTAAAGAATGTCACTTTCTGAAAGGCCCAGGAGCCTCAAGTTTATCTTGGAACCTCAAGAGGAGAGGATCACCCAACTCATAGTTATTTGATGGCACAAATCCATGACTTGGCTAGGCTTTAAAAAAGTCTTATCTGAGATTCCTTCTATGGAACAAAGTTTCATCAAAGCCAATTAAAAAGCCTATGTAGATATATAATTATTATTGCTTTACTATATAGAAATAATTAGGCCAAGTATAATAAAGCAAACCAGTCCTACCATGATTTTTCTTTTGTAAAAATGGGAAACTGGAGAGAAAAAATATGTTTCCGAAACTATAGTACATTTGTTGTTAGATTCTAGTCTTGCCTGATGTTTTTCCATTTTTATTATGTTCTATCGTTTGGACCTAATTCTAATTTTTCTTGGCTACAAGTCTTAAAAATAATGTTTTTAATTCTTTTCCTTCTTTTTTCCCGTTTTTTTCTTATTTAGAGTCAGTGAAAACTATGCTATGCCTTCATAAAGCCCTGTGAGCTGAAGCTAGACAACTTAAACTTCAGAAAAATATAACCACAACCTATTCACATAAATAAGCCACTTTCATACCTGCCTACTAATGTATGGACTTCAGAGTAATGTAGCCTATATCAATTTTCCAGGATTGTTCTTTTGTTCATTGTGTTTTTCGTTCTTCCTCCCCCTATTTTCTCTTCACAGGACATGAGACTTCAAAACCTTTTAAAAATGAGATTTCCTAATAACTTGGGACCTACCTGTCTAGGAATAAACCATCCTAGCCATAAGAGATCAGACAAAACCTGGCACTAGAGATTTATTTTCTTCTAAAATGCTTTCTCCAAGAGATTTTTAAAAACAAAAAGGGGGGAAATGTGAAAGGAAAATATCTTGGGCCCCCAAAATCACTAAGCTAAAGAGAAAATTCAAGCTGGAAACTGTTTAGGGCAAACCAGCCTCCCATCCTATTCAAAGTCATCCCTTTGTTGAGATAAATGTATATCTGATTGCCTCCTTTGGAAAGGTTAATCAGAAACTCAAAAGAATGCAACCATTTGTGTCTCACCTACCTGTGACCTGGAAGCCCCCTGTCTGCTTCAAGTTGTCCTGCTTTTGCTTCAAGTTGTTCCAGCTTTCTGGATTGAATCAATGTTCATTTTACCTCTGTTAATTGATCTCTCATGTCTCCCTAAAATGTATAAAACCAAGTTGTGTTCTGACCACTTTGGGCACATGCCATCAGGACCTCCTGAGGCTGTGTCGTGGGTATGCGTCCACAACCTTGGCAAAATAAACTTTCTAAATTAACTGAGACAGGTCTCAGATTTTCAGTGTTCATAATACAGAGTGGCTTTTTTATGGTAATGTTTTATAACAACACAAACGTACTTTGTCTTAGAGCTGCTTCACATGCTAAGACTTTATAAAATGCCATACTGAAGAGACCTCTTTAGTTTGTCTCTTATGATATCCAAGAGTGGTTTTTGTATAACGCTGTTTTTTTTGTTTGTTTTTTTTTTTTGAGACGGAGTCTCGCTCTGTCGCCCAGGCTGGAGTGCAGTGGCGCGATCTCAGCTCACTGCAAGCTCTGCCTCCCGGGTTTACGCCATTCTCCTGCCTCAGCCTCCCGAGTAACTGGGACTACAGGCGCCGCCACCTCGCCTGGCTAGTTTTTTGTATTTTTAGTAGAGACGGGGTTTCACCATGTTAGCCAGGATGGTCTCGATCTCCTGACCTCGTGATCCGCCCGCCTCGGCCTCCCAAAGTGCTGGGATTACAGGCTTGAGCCACCGCGCCCGGCCTTGTATAACGCTGTTTTATTACATAATATTAACCTCAAAAAGCTAGGAATGAGAAAAAAAAAGAATAAAAATTAGGTGTGGAGGACCTACATGAATTGGACTAAGTATTTTGGAGGGACATTTAAAAAGACTTGAAGATGAAACAAACCAGATTTCTTATGGAAAGAAAAACATTGCAAATATGTGGCTTTTTCAGAGGTAATTTATACTAATAAAGTAACACTATTTAAAAATATAAGGAAGTGCTTTTTCACAAACTGCAAGATGATGGGAAAATTTAACTTTAAAAATAAATTAAGATGAATAACTGAGAAAATTTTGTAAAATACCAATAATTAAGAATTTTCACAGATAATAAAAATATTAAAATTTTATTTTAATATTAAAATTTTACCACAAGTGAAAGATAATTATTGGTGTTTGAATAGACAGAAAAATGAAACAGAAAAGAAAGTCCAAAACTGCACCCAAGCACATATAACAATTTAACTGATAATAAAGTTGTCAAATGAGTTTAAAAAAAGATGAATCATGTAGTAAATAATCCTAGAATAATTAGTACATATTGTTTCACAACCAGTCACATACATTAGTCTTCTTATTACTCAAATTTGCCAAGCATTTTATGCATAAATTTGCTTTTCTCTTTTCCCAGAATGCTATGCCAAGCACATGGCTGCCTCATTCTTTCCCTTTTTTCTTTTCTTTTCTTTTTTCTTTGAGACAGGGTCTAACTCTGTTGCAAGAGCAGTGTCACAATCATGGCTCAAGTAGCAATCTTCCTACCTCAGCCTCCTGAGTAGCTGGGACTACAGGCATGTGCCACCACGCCTGGGTAATTTTTTATTTTTTTGCAGAGATGGGGTCTTGCTATGTTGCCCAGACTGGTCTCAAGCAAGTCCTGGATGCAAGCAATCTACCCACTTCACCCTCCCAAAGTGCTGGGATTACAGGTGTGAGCCGCCATGCCTGGCCATGGCTGTCTCATTGTTATCTTCAATTCAAATGTCAACTCTTCAGCACTTCTGCTTACTACCCAATTCCCCCATACCACTATGACCAAGTCAGCCTCTTTTCCTTTTATCTGTTTTTCTTTATAGCTATTATCATGATTAGAATTTTTATTGCTTGCTTCACTAACTAAAATGCCTGGCATACAAAAGCTGGCCAATAGATATTTGGTTAAGGAATAAGCTAATACTGTAGAGAAAAGACAATTTTTTAAAAGTTTCTAAAATCTCAAAATTTTATGTCAAATATCATGACAATTAAGAAAACATAACAGTGAAAAACATTTACAAACATAGGAAATTAGCTATAGATTTAAACTTATAATTAAAAATTATTAGCTTCCCAATAGAAGAATTGTGAAATGGAAAAGTGGGTGATTCACAAAGGAATAAATGCAAATATCTATAAAAATACAGACAAAATTAGACAACTAATAAAAGAAATGAATATTAGAACAAGAAAATATTTCTACTTACCTTTGCCAAATTGACAATGACTCTATAAATTATTTTTATCAATTGTAGCCAATCTGACAGACAAATATTTCACATATATGATATCTCTGCTTGATCAATTTCCTATTGCTTATCAGGAAAAGAATTCCAGTCATTCTTCCACCACATGTTTGTTAAACACTTAAGTCTCAGAAGCACCATTCATATGGTGGAAATTTAACAATGAAACTGAAAATGTCCCTGCACTAAACTATAGCATGTATTATGTGCTATATACATTATATAGTGAGACTGACACTAAATAGATGAACATCGATCAGTGAAAAAATGTGTGTACAGAGAGTAAAATATTGAGAAGTGATGGAAAGTGATGAGAGCAGCTACCTTAGATTGGATAATGAAGAACAGCCTCTCTGAAGTGGCATTTAGGCTAAAGCAGAATGAAGAAATTGGCTGAAAGTGCAGCGTTGGAAAGATCAAAATGAGGACCTTCCACTCAGAGAATGCTAATACAGGGTGCATACATTATGGAAAAGCTTAGTGTTAAGAACAAGTGAGCAAATGTGTGTGATAGGTTGATTGATACTTAATGAAGTCAGAGAGATTATGCAGGATCTAGGTCAGGTAAGGTTGTCTACACCAGGGAAAGAATATTAGATACTAGATGAAATGAGATGAAATTGGGAGATTTTTAAGCAGGAGAATAATGTACTTCATTTATGCTTTATAAAAGATTACTGTGACTGCACGGTGGTGAACTGGAAAGTTACACAAGGATAATGAAATCAGCACAGCCAAGCGGGAAGATGCTGTAGAAATTCAAGGAGGTGATAACGACTTGCATTATTAGGATGGTGCGCAGGGAAGTGTATAAAAGTAGATGCATTTGCAGTATTGCTTTGAAGGCAGTTAAGTGGGTGTAGTGATAGATTTATGGGGAAAGGAAGAAGAAGCATTAAGCAAACACCTAGATTCTTGGCTCAAGAATTCCTCAGAGAAGAAAAGGATGGACCATCTGACTGGAGAAGGGACAGGTGGGCAGAGAGCCCAGCAGATGCTAGTGTGGAGAAGTGTCTGTGCGTGTGGACTAGACCAGAAGCTGATGCATTTCAGATCCTGCTGCTGTGGACAGGTCAGGGTTTTCTTCCCCAGTGCTGTGATGCTACTACCTAAGTCTGTCAAATTAGGCCATCACTCCAGGGAGAAAGTGGATAGGGAAATCCATTGCTCCCAAAACTTATGTTTGCCCTGAGTTGATAAAAGCTACACTTTCTGCCATGAGGCATACGGAAGCTTGAAGCAGAAACTATATTATATAGACTACTCATTTGATGGTTTAAAAATGTTATGCTGTGTATGTACCTAGAGGAATATGTTCCTGCTAAGCTCCATTTATTACGTTTCCTCTGTGTGCCGAACTATAGTAACATATTTACATGTGCTAGTCACTTAGTCCTTACAAAAACAATTCAAGATTATCCCCATTTTTCAGATGAGAATCTTGAGTCTCAGAGGGGTTATGAGATTTATTACTCAGTTTGAAGTGAGAGGGCCAAGATTAAAATTCTGTCAGGACTGAATCAAAAGTCCACAGATTTTTGCATCTGTGGCAAACTTCCATGAACGATCCGATCGCTCATCACACCATCTCTTACTGAGGAAGTGACGCAACCTGAATCAGTGTAATGTGGTTATTTTCTTCTTATGTCCCTGGGGCTAAGGAGCATTTCATTTCTAAAGCTCAGCGCTTTCTGGTAAGCAGTTATGCTCTTTTCCTGTAGAAGAGGAACGAGAAATTATTGTGCTCATAGGGATTTTAAAAGTTAGAGCAGTGGAACTTCTAGTGCTGTTCTTCCTCACCTCTCTCTTCTCCTTTCCCATTTTTGTTCTCAGATGACAACCTTGCCTTTTAGTTGACTGAATGTAGTGAAGATATCAGACAGAAAACTCCACAAGTAGCTGCCACCATGTCAACTTGCTCACATGCACTTGGACCCAGAATTCACCTATTTCTGTTTGAGAAGAAATGTTCGGCTAAGGAAAGAGAAGGTATTGAATAGCCTCTGATTTGGACTGATTGGTGCGAGTGTATCTGTGTGCGGCGTATGTGTTTGCATGTGTGTGTGTGGTAGATAGTATGTTCATGTGTGGTGTGTGGTATACATGTGTGTTTGTGTGCTGTGGCACATGGTGCTGTGTGGGGAGAGGAAGGGAATTGTTGACTACATGAAGAGCTCCCTCGAGGTGAATTATCATGAAATTAAAGTAATCCCAGTAACTATGGTGAAGCACACTATTCTAGTTGAGTTTGGCCGCACAGCTTCATGCAGTGCAGACAAAGAGCTGTATCTAACCAGGGTTATGGATGAGTTGAGCAGGATGGGAAGAAACGGAGCTGATTATGAATTCAAAGTCTTTATTATAAAACTTGACTCTGTATCACTTCCAGCCCTACCACCACCTCATGTCCAATATGATCCCATTTCCAGCTGTTCCCTTCTCCCTCTTGCTCAGTTCAGTGCAGACATAGTTGCCTCCAGGCCTGCTCCCAGCTCAGGGTCTTTGCATTTACTCTTGCCTTTGCCTGGTATCTCTCTGGACCCCTCCCTGTCCTCCTCTTTCTTTAAGTTGTCATGCAAATGTTACATGCTGCTGAGGCCTTTCCTGGCCACTTTACAGAAAATCCACTCTACCTGACATCCCATGTCTGCTTTATTCTTTCCATTAGCCTCGCCACCTGAGTATCAATTTAATTCACTTGTCTTATTTATCTTGTTAATTGTTTTATGTTGAATGTAAGCTCAATCAGAGTAGACATATTTGTCTTTCATCGACATAGTTCTTTACTCTAGTTTCCCTTCTACATCCTATCTTTGCTCTACATGACTACTTAATAAAGCAGTGATATTTGTTGAAGAAATGAACAAATGAATGAATGGACAGATGGACAGAATTTTAGCGAGTAAGGAATAAGACATGACAGGGATGAGGGATGGTGAAATAGTGAAAGGCTTAAAGACTTGTAGGGCCCACTGGGGAGCTAAGAATTGTTGACATTGGGGTATCAGAGGGATAGAATGGGGAAAAATGGAGGGGGTGATCATAGTATGGGATAAAAATATAGGCAAGACAAGGTTTCTAAGGTATAATTATGGGAATAAGATGTTGAGAAGTGAAAAGTATTAGCTCCTTAAAGGAGAGGAGGCCAAAGAGGACATATTGCATAACAATTGAAATCACCAAGAACAGGCTTGGATTTGGAAGAATGACTGTGAAACAGGAACTAATCTTCAGAGAATCAGGGGAGTGATCTTGAGTTAAGAGAGACTGTGATAAGGAGGGAAGGTGCCTGGTAAGCCTCCTAACATGAAGTTATGAGTTTTAAGAAAGAGACAGGATATGGTTTGGAAGTGGCCCTGTGAAACAAAGAGAAAAGGTAGAGGGAAAAAGGCACATGGCCTACAGGGCTGTGGAGAAAGCTGAGCCTGTGGTATTGACTGAGGACTTCTCTCCAGCTGGGGAGGTTTTTGTTGTTGTTGTTGTTGTTGTTGTTGTTTTTTGTTTTGTTTTGTTTTTTGGGTTTTTTTTTGTTGTTGCTACCATATAGAGAACATATAGAGAAATTTATACCTGAGGTAATGTACAGATGGGGACGAACTAAGAAAAACAGAGTTCAACATAAAACCCCAAACCTTAATAATGCTTCAGGTCTTAGTTATGATTTAATTTTTAAATTAAACAAAATAAATATGTTTTGTGTATTTTCCACATTTCCAATAATAAACACATATTACTCTTTAATCAGAAGATGACCCAAAAAACTTGATGTTTAAATTACCATTGAGGGCACAACCGTATATACTTAAAAAAAATTACCATTCAGGTTTTATGTCAAAGCATCCTTGTTGATCTTCAGCAAATGCAAATCATCCAGGGGTTTGTGACTCCACCTTGCTGCCCTGTGCAAGCTCTGCTGCAGCATTTCCAGATACCCACTGCCCTGCTATTCCTTTCCCCACTATTTTCATGTGTACCTGCCTCAATGCAATTAAATGTTGAGAACCTGATTAGGCCTTCTGGAGAGCCGTCACCAGGCCACAACACTGTCCTGTGCTACCATGCTGACCTGTGATACCATGCTGACTAGTGACATTTTTCAGACTGAAATACGAGGCCATTATCAACTTTTACCTAAAGCTGTTAACTCTAGTAACAGCTTCTAATCCACTTTGATTATAGACATTTTGGTGTATCACTCTCCTTCACCTTGACTCCATTATTACCACCAGATTAAATATATTAGAAGTTTAATTGAGCTCTAATATTAATTAACAAACTTCAAGTTCTGGTCGCAGCATTTCAAACTAAGGGACATACACATTCGGCAATTAAGTTTACAATTAAATAGAGATACTGAATTAATAAGCATTATATATATTTAGTGTTTTATAATTAAAATAATTTTTAAAATACATTCTTTCATTCCAACACTAAACTAATTTAAACTATTTGCCTTCATTAGGACATAAACTTAATATTGGTTATAGACTCTTGTTTTCCTGACCATTAGCTTAAACAATAGAAAAACTATTTAGCATGTACAGCACAGAATGTAAGAGATCAAGGTAATCAAAATTATCATTAACTGGTAGGATGAATTTGTCCTTTCTCCTTTTAGCCTCCAGCAGTCCTAAAAATATTGTGCAATTTGAAGTCTGTAAAAGGGTCAAACAAATTGACTAGACTGTGCCTGGTGGAAAGAATTTAAAAGCAAATTTTTTCACTTGCTTTCTATCCAAAATAGTGTCTTCAAATTTTAATTCAAAAATGTTGTGCTTGAGCTTTTTGTCTGCTTTAAATTTGTTTTTCTGCTTAAAAATAAGGTGGGGATGTTTTCATAAAAAAATGACAGTGTTGTGATTCAACCAGAAAAGAACGTAATCTGTAAAAATCTGTCTTCGGAAAAACAATTCCTTCCCTTTGGAGGGTATGTGGTTTGTTGGTTCCAATGTAGGCATTTTTTTTTTTCTTTTTTTGTGTAGCTCCATGACAGCCAGGTTACTTATCTCTCTTCTCCCTCCACCTTCTTGATAATGGAATGGTCTGACTGTTTTTAAAGTATTATTGATGTATAATTGATACATAAAAAGCTGCACATACTCTATGTATATAATTTCATGATATAAGCATGCGCCTATGAAACCATCACCATGACCATGTTGCTGAACATATTTATCACCTCCAAACATTTCCTTGTGTTCTTTTGAGTGTGTTTCTTGTTTTTGCTGTTTGGTTGACTTGGCAGGGGTTGCCGTTGCTGTCTACTTGTGGTAAGAACATGAACATGAATTAATGTGAATTGAGATTTATTATTACATGTAAACTAAAGAAGCTTTAAAAGTCTAAGACCAGCAAGGAGACTGAACACCCAGTGGATCAAGTGCATGGCCTTCCTGAACAGGAGAGCAAATAACCTAGCAATGGCAATGCAAGATAGCAACTCCCAGGAAAGGGGTTACATTTTATCCACAGCAGCACTAGAAACAGTTCCTGGGTACATCTTGCTTTTTAAGGCTGCTCTTCAGAGGAACAGCCAGCATCTGTCACCCAGTAGATTAATTCCCAGGAGTCTGGAAATGAAGTGACCATAATCTGCCTAAATCAGGAAAGTGTGTGGCTCTCTGTGAGGGGAGCACAGGGAAGTGTAACCTGGAGGGATAAACCAGTACAGGCTAAGAATTCCTGCTACCTCTCGGAAATGCATTCTTTAGAGAGTCTGGTGAACTCTAGGGAGATTGTAAGTACAAGAACTTGCCGTCCAAAGTTTCACACCTACATTAAGTTCTGTAACAAGAGAAACTTTGAGGAATTTATTGGTGATACCCTTTATGTGCTATTGTACATGTATCAGCCAATAAATGGAAGATTAATTCTCTATCCTCCCTCACAGGGTCAGATGAACTGTTGAGTCCTGGGCGACTCAAAATTCTGGTAGGATCTGGCATGAGCTTAGAGGATGATTGTCGGGGAAACGGGGCTCTGAGCCTCTCAGATGTCCAGGAAGTCAGGACTTTTTCAGAAAGGGCAGCATGCTGGGAAGAGAAAGCAGTTCATTTGTGTTGTTGTATCAAAATATCTTAGACTGTTATAGCAAAATACCTAAGGCTGCTCTTGAGAGAAGCAAGAGAAATAAACTGTGAGAAATGTATTGTTCACAGTTCTGGAGACTGGGAAGTCCAAGATCAAAGCACCAGCAGATTCAGTGTCTTGTGAGAGTTCATTCCTCCTAGATGGCACCTTCTATGCATGCGCACATGGTGGTAGGGGCTGGGGAACTGCTTCAGATTTCTTTTATAAGAGCACTAATCTCATTCACAAGGGCTCCACCCTCATGACCTGGTCACTTCCCAAAGATCCCACCTCTTAATACCAACACATTGTGTATTCAATTTCAACATATACACTTTGGGGGAACACAAACATTGAGATCATAGCAGAGAGGAGAGGAAGGGCCCAAATTTTCCTGCAGCAGAGAAGGCTGCTGAAAAAATAGCAGATGGGCAAACACACAGAGAACAGTTCCTTATAGCTACTGATCAAGACAACCTTCATGTTCTCCTTAGTTTGACTACACCCCAGAGGGGCTTCTCCTACTTCTAGGAACCTGCCCTCCCTCTCACCCTGTCCTTATATAATCCAGTTGCCGTAACCCCTGCGGTCTCTCCCTGACTTTTCTTAGAGTATTTACTTTAGGCACTTGCCATTGTAAATTCGTTTTCTGCCCCTTTGTGGTGTAAATTTTTAGAAGGCTTCTGCCAGTTTTGCAACCCAGGACTGTCTTTCTTAAGCACCTTGGAGTCATCCCTTTTCAATGTAGTCATCAAGATTGATGATGCCCTTCTCTCCCAGTCTCCGCGGGAAGGTGATATAGTTTGTATATTTGTCCCTGCCCATATCTCACATTTAATTATAATCCCAATGTTGGGAGAGAGAGTTGACTGGATCATGGGGTGGATTTGTCATGAATGGCTTAGCGTCATAACCTTGGTGGTGTCCTCACTACAGTGAATGAGGTTTCATGAGGTCTGGCTGTTTTGAAGTGTGTGGCACCTCCCTTTCTCTTTCTTCAGTTTTCTCCATGTGAGATGCTTGCTCACCCTTTGATTAGAAACTTCCTGAGGCCTCTCCAGAAGCCAAGCAGATGTCAGTGCCATCCTTCCTGTACAGCTTGCAAAACTAAGTATGAAACAATTAAATCTCTTTTCTTTATGAATTACTCAGTCTCAGGTATTTCTTTATAGCCATGCAAGAATGACCTAATACGTAAGTGGGGAGCCTAGCTTTAGCGAAAGCCCTGCTCCAAGTTGTAAGACTACCACTTGTCACAAAGATAGGAGAAAATTAGCTTTTTTAAGGTAAAGCCAATTAACAAACACAGGTGATCTAAGATGCCACTCCTGCTCAAACTGCTAAAATCTTTCCTATCCTTTATTTCAGGGGAACTAAGCATCTAGACTTGGTCTGTGCTTTCTCCCCTATTTCCCCATAGTAAGGGAATAACATCAAGTTTTGTTCGCTCATCCTGTCCAGTGAGGTTTTGCTTTAACAATAAACACAGGAGCCATAAGCCCTCTTATGTGACTTACATGCAGAGAAGTAGGGGAATCCCTAAAGAACAAAGGATGTAGCATTCTCTTTAACCTTGGCAATTAGTGATTTCTGTTTATATAGAAGAATAAAGGAAGGTGGCCATTCTTGCAATTATTATGGAGCAAATTGTAAACTCTACATATATGTTGTGTCTTTACTATATATGTAGTGAAGACACCAAAAAACGAAAACTAAGAAAGAATTCAACAAAGCAGATGGACAAATGTAAGCTTTTAAAACAAAATGTTGCTTTATGTTTTTAAAATTCACTTTCAGTGGTTAATATTCTTCTGAACTTCAGCAAAAGTTGGTATTATAAGTATGAATAGATTAACACAGAGCTTATTACAAATAAGGTCTTCCTTACATACAATTGAGGTCTTCCATAATACTATATCAGTATCTACTTTTTCTGTAGTGTGTACATTTATGGGAAATACATTCTAAGAGCTGACATAGTGAAGTCTGCAGGATGAGGTGTTTAATAGCCATACTGAAGAAGCATCATGCTGAGTCAATGTGGGAAATTCCATTTTCAGAAACTGAGTCCAAAAGGAGCGTAAATAGTCCCTGTATTGTTGACAGGCAGAAGCAAGCTCTGAGAAGCAACTGCAGAGATCAAAAAAGACGGAGTCAAAGACAGAACATAAGCAAAGGAGAGAACACTCGGATTAGAAAAAGCACCTTTTGGTATTATAAAGGAATGAGAACATGGCATTAGAAAAACACAGAAAAGAAACAAATGTTTATTAAACTCGGGCAATAAAGATTTGAACTAAACTTTAAACTATTGCGTTAACAAGATCTGTCACAGGTGATGACGACATGTGGATACAAATGCATCAAAGATTCTAAAGCAGACTCGTGTCAAGAACTGTGTGTGAAGTCCAAAAGAGGACCAGTAGGATCAGAGATAAGAGGAGTCCAGAAAAGAAAAACAGAGAACTGGTTCTTTTTGCTTCAGTAGATATAGCCAGGGAGTCACTGGGAAGGAACTAATAAGTTAATGTGAGTATCCTATGTACATATTCATAAGGTTGCAGGTAAAAAATATCCTATGGCTGCTCTACAATAAAATTAACCTTCCATCTCTTTTTATGTAGTTAATTTCAACTTATTATTTAGTTGTTCTCTTAAAGACTCTATCAAAAAAGGAATAGAAATCCTCATACTTTACAGATAGGAATATTCATTTGTGTAGCCATTTTAAAAGTTAATATAATAGTATTTAGTGAATTAATTATGTCCCTAGCCTGGATGTTTACCATAGAAACACTTTCACACAGATGCATTAAGACATATGTATGAGAAAGGTGATCATAGTCAAGTGATATCAATACCTACCTACCAATAAAGGATTGTTGACGGCTAATGTGATACCTCAGTTTTTGTCTTTTTAGTTAAAATTTCAACAAGAGATGCACAGCAAAGGAAATGTAGCTGTTTCGTTTTTTTAGCGTAATTTATTGCAAAATAAAAAGTGTTTTATTACAAAAAAAGAGTAATTTGTTGCAAAAGAAAAAGAATATTTTAGAAGTTAAGTGCAGAATAAACAGTGTACCCTGAGAGAGAGAGGATTCAGGGCTGGCTACTTGTAAGGATGAGACAGCACAGACTGGCACAAGGGAGACTCCCTTTATGGGAGTCTTACATGGTTATTCATAAGGAGGTGGGAAGATGTTACTAGAAAGCTAGGTGCACATGTGCAGTAGTTGTACATGCTTGTTCATATGTCATATGTCTCATTAGCATCTGGAATATCTACCCGGGGTGTGTTATTTGCTATTAAAATGAGCAAAAGGTCAATTTGAGGACACATAAAATCAAATTTCACACGCTCTCTAAAGGGGAAAGTCCTTACTGAAGATAGCTTTGCTTGAATGTGCTCAATTACAATGCGAATGCTGAGGCTTATTGTGTTTACTGTACAGTCACCACGGTTGCTGTGTCCCAAGAACATGGTCACTTCATTGATTGCCTACCCTGCCTTAAGAAAAATTGTAAAATATGATGTATGATGGAATAATATATGGGGTGAGAAGACATTAATTTGAACTTCACAAAACAATGTGGATATAGATCTCTCAAACATGGTCAGTGTTTAAATGTATAAACACCTACATAATAATAAAATGTATAAATACATACATAATAATTAATGTATAAAATGTTTAAATGTATAAACATATACATAATAATAAAATGATATTTGCAGATTCACATATATGTAAAGGGTGTATTTGTAGGATGCACATTAAATAAGTATATTAAGAAAGATTTGTGGGATAGGAAAGGAGAGGTGAAATAAAAAATAAAACAAAATCAGAGATAATTATTTTGCAGACAAATACTACCATAAACTTTAAAGTGGTTTACCTTAAATTGAGTAAGAATTTTGAAAACTATTCTGAGAAATCCTGAGCTGCTCTGAGGGAAGTTGACAGTTTCCCTTTGTGGATGAAAGAATTAATACCACCCCCGTCCATATACTCTCCTCAAAAACAATATATATCCATGTTGATATCATTTGGATATGTATCCCTACTGAAATCTCATGTTGAAATGTAATTCCCAATGCTAGAGGAGGTGCCTGGTGGGCAGTGATTGAATCGTGGGCAAATTTTCCTCTTGGTACTGTGTCCTGATGGTAAGTCAGTTCTCATGAGATCTGCTTGTTTAAAAGTGTGTAGCTCCTCCCCAACTCTCTCACTCTTGCTCCTGCTGCACACATTAAGGGCCTGCTTCCTCTTTGCCTTCCGCCATGACTGTAAGTTTGCTGAGTCCTCCCCTGAAGCCAAGCAGGTGGCCTGCATCAGGCTTTTTGTACAGCCTATGGAACCATGAGCCAATTCAATCCCCTTCCTTCCTTCCTTCCTTTCTTCCTTCTCTTTCTTTCTTTCTTTCTTTCTTTCTTTCTTTCTTTCTTTCTTTCTTTCTTTCTTTCTTTCTTTCTTTCTTTCTTTCTCTCTCTTCTTTCTTTCTCTCCTTCTTTCTTCCTTCCTTCCTTCCTTTCTTCCTTTCTTTCTTTTTCTTTCTTTCTTTCTTTCTTTCTTTCTTTCTTTCTTTCTTTCTTTCTTTCTTTCTTTCTTTCTTTCTTTCTTTCTTTCTTTCTTCCCCCCTCCCTCCCTCCCTCCCTCCTTCCTTCCTTCCTTCTTTCCCTTCTTTCTTTCCTTCTTTCTTTCTTCTTCTTCTTCTTCTTTTTTTTTTTTCAGAGTCTTACTCTGTTGCCAGGCTGAAGTGCAATGGTGTGATCTTGACTCACTGCAACCTCTGCCTCCTGAGTTCAAGCAATTCTCCTGCCTCAGCCTCCCAAGTAGCTGGGACTACAGGCACCCTCCACCACGCCCAGCTAACTTTTGTATTTTTAGTAGAGACAGGATTTCACCATGTTGGCCAGGATGGTCTTGATCTCTTGACCTTGTGATCTTCCTGCATCAGCCTCCCAAAGTTCTGGGATTGCAGGCATGAGCCACTGCAATCCCATCTCTTTTCGTTATAAATTACCCAGTCCCAGGTATTGCTTCATAGCAATGAGAGAACAGACTGATACACATGTTCTATTTCCTCAAACTTGTCCATATGTCATGTTACATAGCAAAGGGAAATTAAGGTTACAGGTGGAACTAAGGCTGAATAATCAGATGAATTTTATGATGAAGACATTATCCTGGATTATCCCTTGGGTCCAAAGTAATCACAAGTGTCTTTAAAAGATAGAAGAGAGGGGTAGAAAAGCCAGTGTCAGAGTGATGCAGTGTGAGACAGACTTGACTGGCCATTGCCGGCTTTGAGATGAAGGAGGGCCATACACCAAGGAGTACTGGTGGACTCTAGGAGCTGAAAAGGGTGAGGAGATATATCTTCCCCAAAAGCCTCCATTAGAATTATACAGTCCTGCCAACACCTTGAGTTTAGCACAGTAAGACTCAATTAAGATTTCTGACCTCCATAATTATACATTTGTGCTTTTTAAGCCACTAACTTTATGATAATTTCATATAGCAGCAAAAAGAAACTAATACATCCATTTTTATAAACGTGCGTGTGTGTATGTGCACACCTCAACAACACTTGCAAAATTGACATCTTCAAGGCAATTATTGGAGTTTATCTTAAAAAGTGAATACACTCATTTCCAAACCGACATGCTATAATTTGCATTGTTCCCAATCCCCAATAAACTGAAAAATACTCTCAGTACATCCAAAGTGATATGAAAATGTCCAACCGTAAAGACAACTCTATAAGTTATATTTTTATCTTATTTTATTTTTTGAGACACGGTCTCACTACCTTACCCAGGTGGGACCATGCCTGGCTAAGTTTTTAAAATTATTTTTTATAGAGATGAGAGTCTCACTATGTTGCCCAGGCTGGTCTTGAATTCCTGGCCCAAGTGATCCTCCTACCTCGGCTTCCCAAAGTGCTGGGATTATAGTCATAAGCCACCATGCCAAGATCAGTAAGTAGTATTTTAAACAGACCACATGATATTCCATACCACATACTTACTATAAACTAAATATAAATTTCTATAAAAATGTGAAAAGTACCCAATGCATAATTTCAAAACTAAACCATTTAAACTAACTGAATTTATTAAGGAGAAATTAATTATAGTAAGAAGAAAATTAATTATAGTAAGAAGAAAATGTGTGACATTTTGAAGACCTCTAAAATGCCCTTTGTTAGCCTATCATAACATAGATTTTTACATTTGTTGATGAGAGTGAGTGAATAGAAGTGACTTTAAATGACAGTCTAGTTACTTCTAAGGAAGCAGATGAAAAAATTTATGCTCCATTGGTATGCATCTGGTTAAGATATGGCCCTTTGAATTAGTAATAGACTAAAAAGTCAAGCATGCTACCTTTTCCTATTTTTTCATTCCATACTCATTGAGAACCCTTAGGCCAGCCATTAAATATCCAAAACAAAACATCAAAACTATTCTGAGCAGCAGGATGCATCAGACTTTTCTGTATTATGAAGAGAGCACATTTGACATAATTCTGGAATGGCAGCAGACACCAGTGTCAAACTTGAGCTCTGGTTAAAGTCCTTTGCCTATCTTTAAATGAATCTTTTAGCATCTTTCTTACAGCCTTTTTTTGTTGTTGTCTTAAACGTTAACAAAGAAGAAAGGAGATGATACTGCCCAAGCCCAGGGACCAGTACTACCTGCTGGAAATCTATTTGATGGAATCCAGAGCTGTAAGGAAATTCCATAGAAAACAGAAAAAAGAGAAAAATTCAGGCTTCTCTTCTTTGACCCTCATATCTTCTAAAAATGCATCTCATTGGGTGGATATACCTAGAAATCAGAGGACAAAGAAGCGTGGGAAATATATGTCATTAAGACACAGATGAGAGCAGGGGAATGGTAGAAAATGAATTTGAGAGGAAACCTAAAGGTGATTGACATGCCAAACTGTGTCACAAAATACATGAGAAGGGATCCTGCCACTTCTCCGAGAACTCCATGTAGGGATGGTCGCATGTGACAGAGATAAAGCAATGTTTACACCTCATTTTATTTCCACTGACTATGAACACATCCACAAAGACTCATTGGTGTAGATGGGGTAGTAATTGCACAATTAATCATTTGGATTTGCTTGCATAGATACAATATTTTACCTAAACAATACAACTAGATGTGGGTCCTATCTTCTAGTCACTTTTCACACACAGTGATGAAAACACCCACTAACTCATCTTGTGTATTGGGTGAAGGACACTGTTGCTTATTATTAGATTTTTGCCTTGTTTTCATAAATTATTCATAATTCACAGACATATATTTTCAGCCAATTTTAAAGGGCAAATCTGTAAGTCAGAGAGTGTGGGATGGAGGGAGCTTATTGCTTATAATCCAATCACACCTTTTCACATAGTGATACAAAGAATTCAACTTTGGGTAATTCCGAGTTATTTCTAAAACCAAGACTCTAAAATAACAAAATACCAGAGGCGCTACTTAAACTGGTGAAATTATTGTTTACATGTAAATTGTTTCAGTGTTCATTACGAAGCTAACACGGATGGATTTTAGACATAGCACAAATGAGAGAATTTTAGGAACAAAAAATAAGACAAAGAACATTTTTCTTTTTTTTAGTTGGAAGATTCCAATGGAAAGTGATAAATAATGTTAGTTGGAAGATTCCAATGGAAAGTGATAAATAATGTTGAGTGTCTCTGCCCACGGCACTTGTTAACTTTCTTCGGCTTCTCACTCACTCTCTTATTGCCACTGTGAACCATCATGGACTCTATGAACATTTCATACATTCGGTCGTGTCTATGGTAGTATTGGTCCTGCAAATAAATGCTTCATCTCTAAAAATTGTGACTATGTTATGTTACATAACAAAGAAGATTTTGAAGGTGTAATCAGTGTTACAGACCTGAAAATAAGGATACCAGTCTGGCCGCAGTGGCTCACACCTGTAATGCCAGCACTTTGGGAGGCCAAGGCGGACAGATCACTTGAGTTCAGGAGTTTGAGACCAGCCTGGCCAATAAGGTGAAACCCCGTCTCTATTAAAAATACAAAAATTATCTGGGTGTGGTGGCAGGCGCTTGTAATCCTAGCTGCTCATGAGGCTGAGTTAGGAGAATTGCTGGAAACTGCGAGGTAGAGGTTGCAGTGAACCAAGATCGTGCCATTGCACTCCAGTCCCAGTGACAACAGCGAAACTCCATCTCAAAACAAAACAAAGCAAAATAAAAAACCAAAAAGCAAAAATAAGGAGATCATTCTGGATTATACAGATGGAACCACTAAATCTCATGTGCCCTTAAAAGCAGAGAACTTCCTCTGGCTGGGGTCAGAGAGATACAGCAAGAAAAATTAGAGGTTAGATACATCAGAAGGATTGTCTGTGATACAACTCTATGGCTCTTAGATGTAGGATCCACGAACAAAGGTTAGGTAGAGGCCTGGAGCTCATGGCACACTTGAGAAGGAAAATGACAGCCTGTAGGAGCAAAACTGTACTCTGGTTGACAACTATCGACAAAACAGAAACCTCAGCCCTACAACTACAAGAACGGAATTTGGTCAACAACTTGAATGAGCTTGGAAGTAGATTCCCCAGAGCTTCCAATAAGGAACACATTCCACATTCCAGTTGCATCTTCTGCCATACCTGTATTTTGTTCTTTTTCCCAAGCGCTCCAGGCCCTATCATCCTCTCAAATCATTACACACAAAGCACTTGGTAGAACACCCCACTTCTCACCCTGAGGAAGGCCCATCATCTTTAAGACATCCTCACGGATTTTACTGTCACTGTCTTTGTTTCAAGGTTCTCTCATATTGCTTTAATCACATTCCTGTTTAGTTGTCCAATCAATATTAGCACCTATGTTGTATCCAATGGTCAACTAGGTGTATATTAGTGAATAGCACAGATACTGTTCGGGTTTTCTATGAAGAAGATGGAGGATAAAGAATAAGGAGATGAAGAAATAGAGCGACTCCAATAGGCTTATGGCATTTTCTAGTCAAATACAATGTATTTCTTTACATGCATATCTCACCAAAAAGCCATTTGAGCTCATGGAAAGCAGATGATATGTTATGTGTCATTTGATGAAGGAAATTATCCTCAACATCCCCACATATCCTGTGTCGGCTGTGACTGGCACAGGAATTATGGATGGCTTCATGGACCAGACCAATTCAGACAAGAGTTGGAAAACTAAGGAATCAGAAGCCCAAGAAAAAGAAATCCACCTTTCCTGAGAAACGAGTTATACAACTGAGTGCATAGCCAAGTGTATTAACTGACAAGCTATCCATTTTAACAAAGAAGTCATATCTCAAAGGGATGCTTGCTGACATTAGGACAGAGCACCAATGGGAGAAACAGAAAGGATCAAAGGAAAATTAAAAGCTCAAAAAGGGAAAACAAATATACATTTATTTCATTTAGTACTCTTGGAGAAAACTTGTAGTTGTGTATATTTAGGTTTGCCCCCAAATATGCTTGCAAAAGTGGCAAACAATAACGGGCTTAGGTCAATACGTTTAGCAGGATTCGCTTGTAGTAAGCCTGTTGCTTGATGCTATTTGGCCTGTAAACCTGTTTCTATGAACACTTTGTGTTTGGCAGAAACTATTTAATGTAAGATTTTATTACCGTTTCCTTTTGCTTTTCTTCCATCATTCCCCTCTAGTTGTGTGTAAAAAGATTAATGGGCTGGGCACGGTGGCTAATGCCTGTAATCTTAGCTACTCAGGAGGCTGATGCAGGAGAATCACTTGAACAGGGGAGGCTGAGGTTGCAGTGAGCTGAGATCATGCCATTGCACTCCAGCCTGGGCGACAAGAGCAAAACTCCATCTCAAGAAGAAGAAAAAAAAAGATGAATGATTATTCTCTTTGGATATACTTTTTTTTTTTTTACATTTTTAATGCCACTATAAATGTTCAAAAGTGAGGAGATATAAAATCTCTTGAAAAATTTATTTGAAACTGTTAAATTCTCACTAGAGTTCAAATATACTCTCTCTACTCCTTCAATTATTCATTTCTTAACTTAGTTTAATCTTAGCTTTTTAAAGTCTTTCCCTAACATTACCAATTATTTCCATGTTTTATCTTCAGTTGGAATTTGTCTGTCTTCATTTTCGTTTTCCTCTTCATACTGTTCAACAGTTCCTTCCATTGGCTTCAAAGATATTAATCTCTCCCCATTTCATTCCAGCCCCTTTAACTGTTAGTTTTCTTGTTGAAACTTCCCCTCACATCTTATTTTCAAATGTGTGTTTTCCCTTGGACTCAGTTCTAGCTGCATCTCTCAATTCCTCCCACATTCTGTTTTGAGAATTGAGATCCTCTTTGGTAATAGTATTTAAATAAAACAGTAGATTACCTGTGTCAAGAAGGCTTCATTGTTTGCCCAGAAAAAAAATAGAGATGCTTTATAAAATTTCTACAAGTCAATTTATTGGAGACTGTACTGTTCACCTGTACAAACAACTTGCTTATCAACCACAGTATACTTACTGAAAATCACTTTAAAGTCCTTACTTCTCTGTGCCCAGCAGTCTTAAACTATTATATCAGAAAGTTGACTCATTCCTGATCAATTCCTCTGCTTTAAAAGATCTGCCTTAAGCCACTGGAGCTCAGCCCAGAAACTGCTGTAAATATTGCAGCAATTCTGACTTCCCTTTCTGAGACTCTGTTAAGACTCCATCAAGGTGGGATGTCTCTTCCTGCAATAAATTGTAGCTTTGCTTCATTAACAGGCTACCTGTTGATCTTTTAAGAAATTCACCACTCACTAGATGAATCTCCAGGCTCATGATTTAGGCTGCTGTCACTATGTTGGTTTTTCACATATTATATATGTTTGTGTCTCTATGTCCAAGATGTATCTCTAGTGTGCCCCCTTCTTTCCATTTCCACCAAGACCACCTTCAAACAAACCATCATCACCTCTCACCTAAATCACTACCCAATCTATTGTCCCTAATATATCCATTCAGTCTTTTAAACTTTGAAAAAAAATCTTAATTTTATTTTTATTTGAGATAGGGTCTTGCTTTGTCACTCAGGCTGGCGTGCAATGGCACAATCATGGCTCACTGCAGACTTGACTTTCTGGGGTCCAGGTAATCCTCCCACCTCAGCCCCTTGAAGAGCTGGGACTACAGGTGCATGCCACCACACTCAGCTATTTATTTTTTTCTTTTAGTTGCTTATAGAGACAGAGTCTCCCTATGTTGACTAGGTTCATCTCAAATATCTGAGTTCAAGCGATCCTCCCGCCTCCGCCTCCCAAAGTGCTAGGATGAAGATCTTAATCTTGGCTGACGATTAAGTTAATAATGATTCCTAGGAGGAAGAAATATTTATCTTTAGTCCAGCAACTCGGTTTCTAGGGCAGTAATTTGTTAAATTAATTAAATGTAAGAAGAACACGTTTTTAAAATTTAGCCTGTATAATCACACTTTAAATAGAAGTATTTTATCTATTCACATAAATATATCTATTCTATCATATATCAATCTATACATGGCGGTTGAATGAATATTCACTAAAGGTTAATGATGGGTTTTTTGTACATGTGGGAAGTTTTTAGGGTTATTTAGTATTTTTTGTACTAATTCGCTATCTGATTTGATATCATAGTCTTATATATTTTTTGAGGTAAAGTTTATTACTCTAAAAATTAGCATACACTCACACCAAAACAATTTTTAAAGTATGGTTTTATTATGACTGAATTATAGTTTGTGAAGAAGACAGATTATTGCCATCAAGAAGACTCAGAAAAGTTAATCAAATTAAGAGTCTATGAGCAGTGCAGTGTAAAGTTATTTCTGACTTTAATAAACCTATGATGACAATAAGCATGACTCTAGTGCAGACATAAATCTTCCAAACCCTAAAATACTTCCCCTTTGTATTCAGTTCATCTTTTTAGGTAGCCTTTGTTTTTGGCATTCCACAAATTGTTTCTATCATATTTTAAAATTGATTGTTCTTTGTTCCTGGAGAACCTTTTCTTAAAACCATTTCTCCTCCCCTATCAGCTTGGATTGCTCCTTTCTGTAGTCTGCGCACTTAACTTTCACCATCTCACCATCCTGAGAGTCTTCCTCACTGATCTCCAGGGCTGGATGCATGGTTTGTCTGATCTCATTTCTTCTTTTTACCTGTTATATCATATTTTTCAGCAAGCACCTTCCTTGTAAAATGGAAGAACATTTTTCTATGCCCTTGCAGATCAGGCAATGTGTCATTATAGATGCTTATTTTAGTTGGATATTAACTTTTAATTAGAAATTATTTTCTTTAAGAATTTTAAAAGGAACTGCTCACTAGGTTTCCAGCATCCAATGTTGTAGGCAAAAAGTGAGAAGACAATGTGTTTCTCATTTGTTTGTAAATGACACGTGTCCCTACCCCAAATCTCGGAAACTTTTAGTATCATTGACTTTACCTTTTGGTATAATAGCAAGTTAAAACTGTGTATCTAGTTATTATCCCATTGTAAGTATTACGATTCCAAAATATTTTTTTAAACATCAAGAACAAGACAACTCTACAGAAGATTTATTTTCTTGAATAGATAAGCTACTAAATAATGAATCAAACAAAAAACACTGTGTCTCCTTCCTCTGGCAGATGAAAGTGCATTGAAGATGAAGAGCTGTCTGTTTAAGCACAGGATCCAACATGGTTTGAGCCAGTATTGGCCTTAACCCCGCTAATGCTGATGCATTTCATTGAAGGTGATCCTGGCATTTGGAAAAGTGAGGAATGACTTTGGACTGAGATAGGTAACAATGGCTAAAGATCTAAACTGAAACTATCCAAAAGATATAACCTGAGCCACATAGGTAATTTTAAATGTTCTAGTGGAGACGTTAAATAAAGTAAAAATAGACAGGTAAAATTAATTTTAATTAATTTTTATTTAAACAAATATATCTGAAATATTATTACTTCAACATTTATGAAAACAAAATTATAGGTGAGATGTTAACATTGTTTTGATTTTTATACCAAGTATGCAAAATTCAGAGTGTATTTTATACCTGCAGCTCATCTCGATTTGCCCTAGACACATTTCAAGTGCTTGATAGACACATGTGTTGGTCAGTGCAGATCTAAATAAAGAAATCAATTGCAAATTTCTTGACTACAATCTCTCTGCATTATTTATGGAATATATAGATAGAAAGATATTATTGCCTCTGAAGTTTTACTTTGTAGTAAAAATAATAAGAAAGAAGAGAAAAGGGAGGAGGGTGAAGAGTAAGGTTGGAGGGAGGAGGAGGGGGAGAATCTTTGCTGTCATTCTCTGCACATCCTGGCTTATGTCTGGTTCCCATCCTTAGTGTTTTGTCTTACAAATTTTCCCATTGGGAGCCTTTGTCTAACGCCATTGGTTAGAACACAGAACCTGGTAGATAACCAATGAACAATTTTATTGAATTCACTTATCTAAGTGTGACTTATTTTATCTATTGCTAAGAAGGTGGAGATGCAGTCTATGAGTGTTTGACTGTATTTTGGCTTTGGGTAAGAGAGTATCAGGTTAGCATTGGCTCTAGTGTGCTCTTTCATCAAGTTCAGTTTTTATTTAAAAGGCACCTAAAGTGAACTTAGATACTAAAGCTTATTTTAAAAAGTAAATATCTTGGAACCCCCACAGAGCAATGGTTCTCAAGCTGTGGTCCCGATCAGCATCTTAGGGGATCTTGTTGGAAATGTACATTCTCTGCTGGGCACGGTGACTTACGCCTGTAATCCCAGCATTTTGGGAGGCCGAGGCGGGTGGATCACCTGAGGTCGGGAGTTCAAGACCAGCCTGGCCAACGTGGAGAAACTCCGTCTGTACTAAAAATACAAAAATTATCCGGGCATGGTGGTACATGCCTTCAATCCCAGCTACTCAGGAGGCTGACTCAAGAGAATTGCCTGAACCCTGGAGGCAGAGGTTGTGTTGAGCTGAGATCGCACTATTGCACTCCAGCTTGGGCAACAAGAGCAAAACTCCATCTAAAAAAAAAAAAAAAAAAAAAAAAAAAAAATCTCAGGTTCCACTTCAGAGCTTCTGAACCAGAAACTCAGAGGCGAGGGGCAGCATCTGTGGTTGAAGCAGCAATTCAGGTACACTAATGTTCGAGAGCCATAGTCACAGAGTTCAGGGCAAATGCACTTTATTATTGTTTTATTTTGTTTAATAACTTATGTTTGAAAACAGTAGTTATTAATTGTGGTTGTGTGAAGGATGTCAATGCACAATATGTGACAAATTTCCTTTGGTCTCAGAATTAGTGAAAGCTTTGCTCTTGACAAAAACTAGTACGTTTTTTCCATAATGAGAAATTTTCATAGTGACTTGCAGTTTCACTTTGGCTACTGATAATTTCGGAACTAAATGTGAGATTTATTACTAACAATCCCTCATAGAATAGAAGGATAAATAAATCAATCTCAACATTAGGTAAATAGTTCCTCTCCATAGGTAATAAAGGTTGAAGAAAATGTATAACCTATCCAAAAAAATTCCCCATTATACCCAAACTCATCAAATTCTGTAGTTTAATCACTTCATTAAAGGTTTCAATATTGGCCCCATGAAGAGCACAGATCAATGATCTTTTGAATTAACATGATTTGAAATACTAGGAACCAAAAGATGCCCTATGTTTCTTTCCCAGGCCCCTGACCTTGTTTAGTCACATGGCAAAGGAAGTTATAATTTATAGTATGCTTATCAAAATGCATCATTTTGATGGGTGAAACAGACTTGGTGTCTGTTACTTTTAAAAACATGAGCACAAGGGAGTCAAGCACAACAGGAATCTACAAGCTTCATGTAGTTTCATTCAAGGCCATCAAAAAGGCTAGATAAAGATGAAAGTACAGAAATAGGGAAGAAATTAAAGAAATGTTCCCTTGAATGCCGTAGTTATCCAGGTTTCCTAAGGCAAAATTCCATATTAATATTTGGGTGCCAGGGTACATACATGTAATTGCAGGTGACGGGGTGGGGGATAGTTAAATGACTGTCTTCTTATTGTGAATATTATTTTGAAACAGTGGCATAGTCAAACATGACTGACGTTCACAGCAAATGTGGCTCAGAGAGTTTCTTTTACTCAGCTAATGAAAGACCACCAGAATAGGGAATTTTTTTTTATTATAAGGGCTACTTAATGGTACAGTGGTCTCTAGGTGGCTGCTAATCTTGGGTTCATTCTCCACGCCACCACAGCAGAATTAAGAGTTGAGGAATTATATGGAAAAAGTAGGGTAGAGGGAATATGGAAGACAGTAATGAATCAGTGGAAGTTGATAAACATTTTACATTCTCTCCAACAGGCAACAAAGAACAACATAAATAACAACATCTGTAAATGACATGTGCCGATGCAATATTACACATTGTCCTTTAGAATTAAGTGTTAATGCTGTGTATTATCACTTATTTCCTGAATTTTTCAAAGTCTTCCTTCAGTGCAGTTTCAAGGAGGTGCTTATACCTGTGTTTTCCTCTGCTGCTGATCAATGACCCGCCAACAGAGATTTTGTTCTACCTTTGGCCCTTCTTCCAGGTACTGATTATCCATTTAGTTTTGTGATTGAGAGTTTATATTCTTGCACCCAGGATTATACTCTGGTTCCACAGATATGATTACTTGAGCTTCAGGAAATGATAAAATGCTTGGAAACATTGTGGAAAATTCTTGGAAATATTCTATGTAACCTATTTGGCATAGCCAACAGGGGTGTTCTGATAATGCATATAATTAAACAATAGCTAATTTAATTATGAGTGGAATTGGGAGATAAATTAGTACCAAGTATCTCTTTCATCTTAACCACAAAGGAAAGATTGAAAAAAAAATGTGCTAAATCCAGTCCACAGAATCAGCAATTTTTTTCTGGAAACATATTAGTTCATTCTCACACTGCTATGAAGAAATACCCAAGACTGGGTAATTTATAAAGAAAAAGGTTTAACTGACTCAGAAACTTACAATTATGGTGGAAGGTACCTCTTCACAGGGAGGCAGGAGAGAGAATGAGTGCCAGCGAGGGAAATGCCAAATGATTATAAAACCATCAGATCTCATGAGAATTCACTCACTATCATGAGAACAGCATGGGGGAAGCCGCCCCCATGATTCAATTACCCTTCACCATGTACTTCCCATGACATGTGGGGATTATAGGGATTACAATTCATGATGACATTTGGGTGGGGACACAGCCAAATCATATCAGGAGGATTGGGAATGCTAAACCTATGCATTTGATGAGTAGTTTTCGAAACATTGGCATGAAATAGGAATTACTTTTCCTAAAGAAAAGTATTTCATCCCTTCCTTTTCAGAGTGAAATGTGTCTTTATTCATGAGTACAATAAACTACCTGGAGTCATTACATGTACTTATGGGATTTATATAGAGCAATGCATTTGAGCATCTGAAATAGAGTTCCAAACTATATCTTCTCATGAAAAATTGTTTTGCTTTACATATTCCTGTGATCTTTTATTTCTACATTGCTTTTCTGTCTGCTATCACCCCTCTCTCCCTTATCCCAATCCCCTCAGGTATCACGAAGCTGCCAACTATCAAGATTGTGCTGCCTGCTTTTTTTAAAAATTAAGGTTTCTATCTTCAGTATCTTTATGTCTTCGGTCCACTTTATTTAATCTTTTATTCATTTTTCCAGTTCAAGCTCATAAACAGCTACATTACAAGTCTTAGATATTATCAACATACTACATTGTTATTTATAAGGAGCTGCTGTGTCTCAAAAACCTGACCTGTTTCACTGAAAACAGTTAATATCTGCCATTTCTGTCCTATTTCCTCAGTCTCCCTAGTTCTCTGGCTCACCTCCTGGGTATGACCTCTCATTCCAAAACTCCCTCCCATCTCTGATTTTCCTGATTTGTAATGAAAGCGTATGCTCAAACACTCAAACACCTGTCGGTTAAAAGAAGCTAGTCAATTTACCAGACAATCAACATGCATTTAAAAATAGAATATTTATTTTCGTCAGTTTAAAATAAAAGCAAAACGTATTCTTTTTAAATGATATTACCTATAAACTTAAGGAGTTTGGTAAAAATATGCACTCCAGTCTTCAGTATATCTCAGGGTTTTGTAAAACAAGGTTAAAAATATCAACACCTCTAAAAGTGAAGATAGATTCTTCATAAATAATACTAGTTGCTTAAATTTCTGCCATTTTGATAGCGTTTGTGTTACCTCTACATCCTTCATGGCACATAGTTCCCACAAGAAGCCTATGAGAGAAAAGTTATTTTGACCGTACAAAAGTAGAACATGAGATTCCAGGAGCCAATTGGCTCACCCAGTTTTCTCACAGCTAGTCGTTTCCCAAGAAAGTGGCTAAAAAAATTAGGAAGGAGGGCAAGCATTTTGTTTCTAAGGGGTTCCACTTAATTGGTACACAAATGGTCATCTTGGTCATATTGCTGATAAGCACCCCAATGTCTGGAATGACAATTTATTCACCTTCCTCACATAGCAGTACCAAGGTGTTCAGTGGACTTATGCTTAATTTAGTAATATATTAGAATTTCAAAAATAACTCAAAACATAAACTAAAATGAGAAAGACTCTTTCAAAAATCATCCTGTGGGTTTTACTTTTCTTCAACCATGCAATAATTATTCTCAAGATGTTAAGAAAGGTGTTTTGATAATATGTAATATACTTTTCAAAATAACCCCACTGTGGTTGCTAATCTTTTTGATAAAAGATTTCACTCTTAAACATGAAAACTTTACTGAAAGCCAAGTCTTATTAAGATTTTAGACAAAGGTGGATAATTACATTTAGGGTTAAAAACTAAGAAAGTTTATACAGTAGTAAAATGGTTCTTCTTGCATGACTTATTCATATGTTCTGAGGCAATTTTCCAAGAAAGTTATTAAAATGTTCTGAGCCATAGCTGTATGGTCATTTAGTTACATTTCTAAAATCTTATTTTTTAAATGAAGTCTCTTGACATTATTCCTTGAGTGCAATCTGAAAATATATAAAATTTATTCATGCCCTTTGAATTGGAACTTTTGTCTTCAACTGGAATTTGTTGTAACAAAATAAAAACAATGCACACAAAGTTTAATGTACAAGAATGTGAATCACAGCATAGTTTGGAAAGTCTAAAATCAATGATACAACTTAAATGTCTCTGAGGAATATAATGAAATAAGTTGTAAGGAATAAGAAATAAAGTTATAAGGTGAACTAATCATACTATTCTTCTTAATATAATTATTTTATTAAAATTGAAATTATTTAATATAACACTAAATAAAATCTGTATGCAAATATATTTATTTAGCTCTTTAGCTCACAATTACTGGAGGAATGACAATGCAGCAAAGGAATATCAACTGAGTTTTAATATCATGGATAATTTAAACTTTTTTATTTTGAAAACTACAGTCACCTGCATCAACACAACATAGCCGTTAGCACTAACAGCCAGGACCACCTAGATCAACATGATTTGTTATTTATTCCAAGAAACCATTACTAAGGAAATTGATGACTGTACATCAAGAAATGACTTCAGTGTTTCCTTCAGAAAAAAATCTCTGGGAAGCTATTTCTCTGAGACAATAGCTTGCTTACCTGGGCAAATACGTAAATTACCAAAGCACAATTTAGTTTTTAAGATTCTCTTCAGGACCCTCTCTTCACTAAGCCTATCGATCCTAATATATTACATTTCAAACTTTAACCAATCTAGTTTCCCTTCTTGAAAGTACATGTTCTAATGCTCAGAAGCTCAGATATCAAAGTCCTTTAAGTGCCCTTCTGACTTTCCCCTTCTGTGACACAGCTAAGCATTCAGTCCATTCTAAGAAATAGCTTTGCTTTATTAACAGATTGTTTGTTAAGAGCTTAGAAAATAAACAACTGGCATTACTCATCACATTTTTGTGTTAAAGATATATTGTTTTTATTAGGCAAGGTTTTAGTTTTCTGGGCCAGATATATCCAGTGAAGAATGATAATCCGACATATAGAAATAATGAGTCAAGCTATGTGAACCTTATAATATCCAGTGAAAGTATTCATCATCCTCAGCATTTTCATAGAGTAAGTAATTTAATTCTCACTACTGCCCCATGAGATTAGCACTGTTATTACCGTTTTGTGCCTGGTGTCACAGGACTGCCCCTTAGCAGAATAGGGATCAGAGACCAGGCTGTCAGGCCCCTTAACTGGCCATGGTCACCAATATGTCATGCTACTTCTCATACAGAGACATTAATGTTTTTCTGCAAAGAATCCAGGCAAAGAAGATTGAGAAGGGTTCAAAGGATTGAGAGCGTTGGATTCAAGGATTCTACTTACGTTTAAAATATTCATAAAGATTAAGAAAATGTGGCACATATACACCATGGAATACTATGCAGCCATCAAAAAGGATGAGTTTGTGTCCTTTGTAGGGACATGGATGCAGCTGGAAACCATCATTCTTAGCAAACTATCACAAGAACAGAAAACCAAACACGGCATGTTCTCACTCATAGGTGGGAACTGAACAATGAGATCACTTGGACTCAGGAAGGGGAACATCACACACCGGGGCCTATCATGGGGAGGGGGGCGGGGGGAGGGACTGCATTGGGAGTTATACCTGATGTAAATGACGAGTTGATGGGTGCAGCACACCAACATGGCACAAGTATACATATGTAACAAACCTGCACGTTATGCACATGTACCCTACAACTTAAAGTATAATAATAATAAATAAATTAAAAAATATATATATTCATAAAGAAGTCCCATGTGGTGTCTCATGCCTGTAATTCCAGCACTTTGGGAGGCCAAGGCAGGCAGATCATGAGGTCAGAAGATCAAGACCATCCTGGCTAACACAGTGAAACCCCATCTCTACAAAAAATACGAAAAAATTAGCCAGGCGTGGTGCCCTGTGCCTGTAGTTCCAGCTACTCCAGAGGCTGAGGCAGGAGAATCGCTTGAACCTAGGAAGTGGTGGTTGCAGTGAGCCGAGATTGTGCCACTGCACTCCAGCCTGGTGCCAGAGCAAGACTCTGTCTCAAAAAACAAAAAAAGAAACTATAAAAAGAGAAGAAAAGAAAGGAAAGAAAAGGAAAGATCCTTAAGAATCTAGTGAGGAAAAGTTTATCTTAGACTTTATTTTCCTCTTTCCTGTAGTAATAGGATCTGGAATCTGATAAATTACTTCATTTAGTCTTCAGATTTATTTATCCTAAACATTGCCTCTGGTTTTATTTTAATCTAAATATTAATATTTCAATTCGAAGTGGAAGATCTCCACAATATGATAAGATGGGAATCCTAGGAACAGCATCACCACTTGTGTAGGATGCTTTTCTGTAGCTGTTATATAACACTTTGGTAAATATCACGGGCATATTATACAGTTCAACTCTTACTGCTTCACTCTGAGACAAGATGGAGTTTACACACACACACACACACACACACACGAGAGAGAGAGAGAGAGAGAGAGAGGAAGCGAGAGATACTTTCAAGCTTGAGTGTATAAACCCTCTTCTACCCAATTTTTCTTCTGTCTGTATCGATACTGCAGAGCAAACATTGATGGTCCATCAGCATTTTCTCTGGAAAGCCTATGCATACTCTGAACACCTTACTTGAAATACCAGCTATTCATAGAAATTACCATCATTTCCACATGGAGCCTCACTGGAGGCAAGTTGTTTCTAGGATTCTGCCCTGGAAAGTTTAGTTGATTCCCAATTCCCAGCATGAAGGATTCAATGTGCTGATTTAAAATTGGGATCTGGCCATGTAGCCACTTCCATGTTGCTCAGTTAACGTCCTTTCTTATTTACTTCCTACCTTCCCACCAAAAAAAAAAAAAAAAAGAAAAATCCATGGATATGACCAAAGCAGAGGTACCAAAAAGCACTTGTATATTTACATTCAGACTTTTAAACCCAAAAGTCCAGCTGAAGTATGTGTGTGATCGAGATGTTGAGATTTGAAAATTTAACAAAATGTTTCTACCAAAGCAGTGTTTATCTTCAGACCAACTCCTAGGCAAATAGAATAAATTCCCTGTAAAAGATTTATTTTTGAGCTCAGATTTTAAAAGCCACTTTCTACCAAACTGACTGCACATGGTTGACCTTGAAGTGGGTGTGATAAACACAGCTCTTTCAGATCCGGCTACTATTACAAAATGACTGAGCAAAAGGGAGATCTGAAGGTAATAATATCCATTGGACAATAAATGCAGTGGAAGACAGGATGCTTGGGATAAATGGGGTGGGAGCTGAAAAGGATGTTTGATTTTCTAAATGGTTACATACTTGGGTAGAGTATATCTTCCTTATCTAATTCTTTCAAAAACATGTTATTTTCCCCATTAGTAGGGCTCTTTATAAAAATAAAGCACAAAGAGCATATTTCTTTCTTAGAGAATGTTTCTCAGGGCCAGGCACAGTGGCTCTCGCCTGTAATCCCAGCACTTTGGGAGGCCGAGGCAGGCAGATTGCCTGAGCTCAGGAGCTCGAGACCAGCCTGGGCAACATGGTGAAACCCTGTCTCTCCTAAAATAGAAAAAAAAAAAAAAATAGCTGGGCTTGGCAACATGCACCTGTAGTCCCAGCTACTCAGGAGGTCGAGGCAGGAGAATCGCTTGAATCCAGGAGGCGGAGGTTGCAACAAGCCAAGACTGCACCACTGCAATCCAGCCTGGGCCACAGAGCGAGACTCCATCTCAAAACAAAAACAAACAATCAAAAAAGAACGTTTATCAAAATGATCACAAGATTCTTGAATTGCTGTTCTTATTTTAAGCCATTAGGTACTTCTCTTATGTGAAAATGTAGTCTGAACCTTAGCTATCCGTATATGTAGCAGTAGAGATGTCATAGAAATAATCCAAATTTATACTGTAAAAATATTTATATTACTGGTAAAGTAACATTTAAGACACCAAAAAACTATAAGAACTTATTGTGAGTAAAATGCCCACACATTTTTCTTTTTAGTTGTAGTGAGTTGTCACAGGTATGTAAAGTGTTTGAAAATAACCCAAAATCATCTGTCTATCCACTTCACAAAACCATATACTCGTAAATGTATCTCCCAGTTTCACAAGTAGTAGACAAATTTAAAATGTGATACTCAATAAATACCAACTATGAGGTTCACCAAAAGCAATTGTATTTATTATGTGTGGGGTGGAATTATTTTAGATTATTGGGACATCACAAAGTTCAATACTCCGTACTTGTAGTGCACATAGACAGTTTTAGTTCACTTGCTCAGAGAAAAAGAAAAATTTCATCCATATTTTTGAGAGTGTAGTGACTTTTAAACCCTCTTTTGCTTTTAGATTTTTAGGTTTTTATCTTTCTCTCTCTTCAAACAAGCCATCTTTTGATCAAATAAGTGTGCTAATTTGTTAACAATTTATTCTGAAATATGTATGTTAAACTTTGAAATACTTTGGAAATGTTTTTCTTTATTAAGAATATTTGTTTCATTCCTCCTATCACTCTTGAGTTGGCAATAGGGTTATTACAAAATGTGTAAGTGGTATAAGTTGAGAAATAAGCATGACATAAAAGGCAAAAGCTAAGATGTGTGACTAAACAGCTTGGTTCATTCCACTTTTATACACATGGTGCCAAAATGGCTATCAAATTTAGGGTTGATGAGCTGTCAGTCAAGGACTGCAGATAGTTAAGCTAGTAACCACACAGTCAGGAGCATTTAGGCCATTCGGAAGACATCCAGACATGCTGAACTAGTTTAATGACTTGCGTTAGAAATAATAGGTGACATTTTTCTGCCTTCAGTCTCTTGATCTCTACCACCAGTTACAATAGAATTGTATGAGAATGTTGAGGTTCTGGAGATTTAATGAGGTGCCACTGCACAATTTTTATGCTGCTACAATGACAGTTTTGGAACTTTTTTTGCTTCTCTCCGTCTCCAGCCATTCTGACTTTTGTCATTAAGTGGCCATTGTGATCTTTGATGTATAGTGATGGGGAATGCTGTCAAGAAGGAAAATCATGGTTGTTACATGATTTGGGTCAGCCATAGCAGTCAGTTCTTTTTTGTGTACAGTAATATCTGCTATTGTTGCCTTAAGAATGGTGGAAATGATTGGGGTAAGAGAATGAATTGCAGCCCAACTGAAGAATAATAAGCCACCTCTTCAATTTTAACCTGAAAATGACATTTAAAAAAAAAAAAAAAAAGCAGGTTCACACACTAAGATTAGAAAAAAACTGAACACCAAATTCATACAGTTAAAGCAAAAGTCACCTGTCAAATATCAAAATTCAAGTTAATACAGATTCAAGTTGTGCCAAATATTTCACTTTAAACCCTCCTTTTCAAGAATACTTGGCATCAACAAAGAGTGAATTTGGTCTTAGTTTCCCTTTCTTTTTCCTTTCCCCCAGATTCAAGTTGTGCCAAATATTTCACTTTAAACCCTCCTTTTCAAGAACACTTGGCATCAACAAAGAGTGAATTTGGTCTTAGTTTCCCTTTCTTTTTCCTTTCCCCCCGAAATCTAAGAACTAGTCAAATTCTTAATCTCATGTCAATGGAACACTTTTAAAATTCCTGTTTAATGTGTCTTTCTTCACCTCGTAAACCAGAGACTCTTCATTTTGTGTTCCAAAATTTTAAAAGTTAGACCAAACACGGTAAGCCATAATTCTTTTTTATTCGTTGATGTTTGTGAAATACATACTGTCCGTAACTACTGGGAAATATGACATTTACATAGCAGAAAACCCATCTACACTGATAGACATAGAATTTAGAGGAATCCAAATTTTTGCTTGCTAAAATAAAAGACTAACTGTTTATCATTCCAATTCACCAGAGTCTAAAAGGGAAGCATTTAATGGGAACTGTCTAATTTCTCTGTAGAGCTTTTAAGTCCTCACACTCCCAGAAATATAATATTTTCTCTCCGCACCACTGAGGCATAACATGGGCAGTGCCTATTTCACAGGTCTCTTGTGAGGATTGAATGAGAACATTAATATCAAACACTTCATATCAAGTATAGCACATAGTAGGCAATGGATAAACACCAGCTATAATTATTTAGTGAAAGTTTAAATCATTCCTTTCCTTCAAAGAAACTGTTTCATAAAATATTTTAGGCAAAGTTTAATATACATAAATCCTTCTCTTTTATTGAAATGGCTGAAAATGCATGCAAAGTCAGAAAGCAAACCAAGGGCAAACCTTATCCTGCCTCTAAAATATCTTATTTAATAAAAATCAGCAGCAGCATGAAACTTGCCAGAAGCAAGACTTGATTTCAGTGCTTGTTTTTGCTACGATGTTTTGCAATTGGGGCAGCCTGCTAGCTGCAAAGCCCTGTCATAGCTCTCAGCAAAGCAGCTACAGATATTTTATCAAATATCTCGTTAACTGATTTTTAAATTGTTTTATTGTGCCACATATAATAGATCGTGAATTCATAATGAAAACAGGTATTTTTTTCCTTTCTTTCGAAATGACTACAGGTCTCGGTATCAGCTGACACATGTGACTGACAGTAGCTGATAATGAAGCCTTTCTCCCTGGTAAAGGTCTGAGGCTGAAGCCTTTGTTTCTGTGAACTTTAAATTTCAAAACCTCCTTAATACCGAAAACTTTTTTTTTCCAAAATAAACATTTTCCCTTTGAAAAAAATACGTTGATTTAGGATTAAACTTTTCCAAAATACTGTAAATATCTTTAATATATCTGTTAAGATATGTGTTTTCCTTGGATGTGGGGTGTGTGTGTGTTTAACCAGCTTACTTGGAATGAGAGTTTATTTGCCTTAAATATATATGTATTTCAAAATCATTTTTTTCAATATGCTACAAAGGTACAAAATATTTTGTAAACAATTTTGAAGAATGAAGTGTAGATTCACTTTCATTATTTTAGGTAATCACCAACAAATGATTATGTGTGTGGTCAAACATTCTGAATTCCAGGTTTCTAGGTAAAAAAAAAAAAAAAAAAAAAAAAAAAAAAGGATATTTACTTTTATTACTATCAAATATAGTCTCAAACATATAATTATTATTCTAATTCTTTTTATTATTATTATTATTATTATTTTTGAGACGGAGTCTCACTCTGTCACCCAGGTTGCAGTGCAGTGGTGTGATCTCAGCTCACTGCAACCTCCAACTCCCAGGTTCAAGCAATTCTCCTGCCTCAGCCTCCTGAGTAGCTGGGATTACAGGTACGCACCACCACGCCCAGCTAATTTTCATATTTTTAGTAGAGATGGGATTTCACCATGTTGGCTAGGCTGGTCTCAAACTCGTGACCTCAGGCAATCTACCCGCCTTGGGCTCCCACAGTGCTGGGATTACAGGCGTGAGCCACCACGCTCGGCCCTTATTCTAATTCTTTATCAGATTAACTCACATATGTATTTTAAAAACCAAATTGTACCACAAGTTTTATGACTAAAAACAGTAGTAACTATCCAACCACTTCAAACTTTTGATTCCCACTTTCTGATTGTGTGTGGTTATTATTTCACCTTTTCTCCCAACTTTTTGGAGGTAATTGACAATTCAAATGTATATATTTAATGTGTCAAAGTTGATCATTTACTATATGTATATCTTGTGAAATAGTCACCACAATCAAGCTACTTAACATATCCCTAACCTCAGGTAGTTACTTTGGGTGTGTGTGTGTTTGTGTGTATATGTGTGTGCATGTATATGAGTGTGACAAGAACACTTAAAGTCAGCCCTCCTAGCAAAATTGAAATATACAATACAATATGTTTTACTATCACCACATTGTTCTAGTTAGAGTGCCAGAATTTATTTATTTTGTATAAGTGAAATTTTGTACCCCTCAACTAACATCCAAAGACAAACACTTTATTTCAGCTGGATACATTCCTTTACATTTATAAGTAACATTTCTTGTTTTGTTTTCTTTCCTTTATAGTCCTTATCTTATCATCAAACATACACATGGTGAACATGGTGTCTCTGCTCTGATCTTCTCACTGTTGTGATGTAATAATCATCATTTACATTATTAGAATATTATGGTGACTTACATAAATCAGAAGTCATGTTATTTATTGTTCATGTTATTTATTTGATCATTTCTGTTTCTCTAATGTTTCTGTTCCCTCTTTCTGAAATTTCTTTTAGTTAGTTGCTAGACATACTGGATCCTATAATTATGTCATTATTATTCTGCAACAGCTAGTTTAAATAACTTTGGCTTTTTAACTTTCTGATGATTTTTTTTCCCCTATTTTGTTCTCTCACTCTCCTTCATATGTTATATCTGTCGGACTTTTTAGATTGTGTTCTTCTTAATTTGTTTCAGGTTCACCATTCTATTCATTCAGCAAATACTGACTGAACTACTTCTATATTTAAACACTCTTATAGGTCCTGAACTACTTTAGTGAAGAAAATAAACAGTAACCACTACCCAAGAGAGGTCTCATTCTAGTAGGAGAAATAGAACAAAAAATAAAAAGAGGAAATTACATATGAAATCTCCAGAGTGGAGAAAGTTAGACAGTTTAGTCAAGGTCATGAGGAAACGCCTTTCACTGAGAAGGGATGGCATGTGGCTCTCCAGGCAAGGAGCTTCTTAGGCAACAGAAAACCAGTCCTCTCCTGAACTGCGTCTGACTGATAATCTCATATATTGACTTAAAAATGTAAGTATTAAATATATTTTTTAAATGTAAATATGAAATATATTTTACTCTTCTAGAAGTTGCATTTTATTCTTAACTTTTGTTTGCCATTTCATAGTCTTTTGTGCCTTATATTTTTCTACCCCTTTTTTAGTGTTATAAATATATTAAACATATTTATTTTATATGGTTATATTGCTTGATATCATTGAATATTCTATTACTTTTTACTTTTTTTATTTTCCCATTGTTCCCGTTTTTTAATTTCTCCATTCTCTCCATTGTCTCTCTCTCTCTCGTTGAAATTCATATTTGTTGGAAATCAATCCACGAGAATTCTTTTAATTCAGCTTTGAAGTTGAGATTTTTATTCTTTAGGCACTTTGGGGTACTACCAGTTCAGGACTACTTTAAACTAAAGGCTTGGCTAGAGTCATTTAGGAGCACCTCAGTACTATAAATTCAAAATTCAGATCATCTGAGAAAAACTTTGGTTACAAATTATAAAGGAAAAAAAATCCCTTCAGTCATTCACTAATTGCCAAAGCTCTTAAGAGGTAACCTGTGAGGATTTTTGTGTGGGATTTTATTTGTTTGTTTTGTTTCTTGCAGTCCTCTGATAGGTATTTGCAAGACAGAATGATAAATGTATGGGTAGGTAGAGTGGAGAAGGAGAGGGTTATTTCTAGTTCATTCTTTACCCCGAGGATGTAGCCTAATAGATGCCTCATGTGGACATTTTCTGTCATGCTCATAACTCATGAAGCTTTGATAATTGAGGTTCAAATCCATCCAGTGTAGCAAATACCCCCAAGATAAAAACTGGTTTCAGTTTTTACTCCCTTCTTTGATTTACTGTGTTCACTTAGCTTGTGCCCTTGCTAACTTGCAAACTCACCAATGCACTTAAAAATATGCATTTAAAAATATTTATTCAGCATGCTAGTTGTTTCATTTGGGAGTTTCTTCCATACTACTGGAAATAAAAGTTGCCCCTTTTTTTAATGCATAAACTTAGTTCACATTGCATCTTTAGATTCTCATAGTATCACATGTACTGTGATATTTTGTCAATATTCTTATTCGCCTTTTTAATATATTTACCATCTTTACCCGATGGAAAATGTTTTTATTTTGCCCTTAGTGTTGGATGAGAGTCAATTGAATAAAATAAAATTGTGTAACTCTTTTTGCTCTCAACATTTTGAGATTATTCTTTTATTCTCTTACAGCATCTAGTATGCTGTTGAGAAATAGGCTGGCAGATAAACTGACATTCTCTAAATCAGTTTTCTTATTTGTCTGACACTTTTTAAGATGGCTTCATATTTCAGTCTAGTCACCATGTATCTAATTATGAATTAGAGTTTGCTTTTAACTTGAAGATTTATGTCTACTATTCTAGAAAATTCTTTACAATGATCTTTCCTTCTACTACCTTTCTGTCATTCTCTTCCACTCTTTTCTTCTAATACTTGTATTACATAAATGTTGCTTTCTCTTTATCTAGCCTCCTAGTTCTTAATTGTCTTTTCACATTTTTAAAAATGTTGCTTTGCTCTACATTATATGTGAGTAAACTAGTGTTAATTCCCAATTCATTAAATTAGTTCATTAATTCACTGAGTCCATTGTAAAACTTTTCTCATTCTTTTTTTTTTAAATGACTGTATTTTTTTTTCTCCCAAGATCCCCTTGATTAAGTCTCACTCTTCTTGTTTGTAGTAACAGGAATTGTCGCTTCACTTTAATCCCATAAAGCAAACTCTTGTGACTGCAGCTGCGAGCTTTCTCTGGCCAAGGGACCATGTTCAGCCCCTATCAGGACAAGCAAAAACTACTCAGGGTTAACATTTTTGTGAGCAATGCTTAGCAATTAGAGATGAAATCTGATGGACACATACCTCAAACTTCTTGCCCCTCAGGGGGACAACACTGAGGTATGTTCACCCACCTCCCAGGAGTCCTCAGCAGAATTGGGCATCAGGTGTGTGCAGTGGTACCTGATCCCTATTGCAGCATCTTTTGGCTTCTAGTTCTCCTGCCTCACTTCCCCAGTCCTGAATGATAATTTCAAGAATACTTCCATCTTCCAAGTCAGCTGCTTTTACTCAGATTCTTATGTTAAAATCAGTTTTGGGAAAAATTAAACTTCAAATGTCTTCTTTGTTTATTAGTTTTTGTTGTCACACTTCCACTTACCTACTTGGCCAGGTGCAAAAATATTGTATTTAAAGTCTTTGTGTAATTCATAAATTTATAAGATTTATGAATTTTGTTCACAGGAAACTGCTGTCCCAGTTACAGAAGGCTCATTTTAGTCAGAGAGCTTGCTGTGTCCTTTTGTTGCCTTTTTATCCCCTCTCTGCTCAGGCATACATTCCTTTCTTTTCATCAGTCTGACATCTTTATAGCTGGGACTCATTAGAAAAAGGTTTGATATTTCTATTTCTGGCTCAATTTGTTTTACATTTTGTTATACATATATGTGTGTGTGTGTGTGTATATATATATTTTTACATTTTGTTTTATATATATATATATATCTTCATGACGCCTCTTGGGAGAGTTTCTCAGTGAAGATTTTCAGCTCACCAATTTGTCTTTGTGTCCGCTTAAATCTTTTTTCCTTGATTGCTTTATCTCAACAATTATTTTATTCATGTTAAATATTTTCAGTTAGTTCTTCATAACCACCCATTGCTGTTACTCTTATCTTTCTAAAGGTCTTTGTTGTGTTTGTTTTAAATTGTTGTTCTGGCTACTAGGTTCACTTCCCCTGGTGTAGGATCTTATTTCTTTCACTCTGCATATAATATCTGTATTACTCCATTCTCATGCTGCTGTGAGGATATACCCAAGACTGGGTAATTTATAAAGAAAAGACGTTTAATTGACTCATAGATCTGCAAGGCCGGGGAGGCCTCAAGAAACTTACAACTACAGCAGAAGAGGAAAGAAAGACGTCCTTCTTCACCGGGTGGCAGGAAGGAGAATGAGTGCCCAGTGAAGGGAGAGGCCCCTTATAAATCCATCAGATCTTGTAAGAACTCACTATCATGAGAACAGGATAGGGAAAACCACCCTGATTCAATTATATCCACCTCTTCCCTCCCACAACATGTATGGATTATGGGAACTACAATTCAAGATGAGATTTGGGTGGGGACACAGCTGAACCATATCAATATCCTTTCTCTCTCTTTTGCTCTCTCTCTTTCTGTCTCTCTTTCCCTGAGCTCATCTTTATTCCCCTGAAACTGCCCTCTAACTGGGTTTGGAATGGCAGCCTGGAAGGAAAACAAGAACTGAGCCTTTGTGAAAATTTGTGGGTCCAGTAGGATGGGCCTCCTCGCTGACTTCATGAACTCTGGGATTCAGCATATACAGCTTTTGTTTTCCTGGGTCTCCTTGCCACCTCATTTCCCTGTCCCAGGCACTGCTCTGCTCTGCTCTAGGGATGAGTCCCCTCCTGTACCATTGTCTACAGGGTCTGGAGGGAATGCTCAGGGTGTTACAGAACTATTATCACCTATTCCTCACCTCAGTTCTGACAAAAACTCAAGTTCTTCTCCTTTTGGACAGCACTGCCTCATTCCAGCCAATAGCATGGCTGCAGCAAAACCTGGGGATCAGAGTTTTAAGATAGTGGCTTATTTGGATCAAGAATCTTTTGTGCGCTACTTGTATGCCTGGCCCAGCTCAGCAGCATTTGACAAATTCCCCACACATAGTGGTAGAGATGACAGTTTAGGTGCAGTTCTGCCCCATCCCATTCAGGTGGAAACTTCTGGCCACAGTTCTCAAGGGGCAATGAGACTAAGCCACATCACCCTGATTCTGTCCTCAGTGTATCTCCTCTATTCCCCTAACCTCTCCTCTATGTCCTCCACTCCACCTCTCCAGGCCACCAAGTTTCCTGTACGGCAGGCTCTATGTGCCTTCAATCTCCCTGGGGTTTTTTACATTTGTGCTCCAGTTATTGACTTGAACTTCACATTGAGTCCACCTTGCTTGGTAGAAGGAGCCGAAACCCAAGCTGGATTCATCTTGGGAACAGGAAGCCAAATCCCGTCTGGGATAAAAGTACTTAATAAAAAAACCCTGTTGTTTCTTCTCTTGAAAATGATTTGGAATCAAGAATATAAAAGACAATCCAAGCACGAGATTTTATTTAATATATTTTCTAAAGTTACCAAAAAATTTATTTCTTAGAATACTTTATTGAATGACAGTTGGTTAATTTCTTTGTATTTTTTTTAAATTGTCTCATCAGTTAATTAATGATTTTGGAATAAAATGATGGATCATCTTTCACATATAACTCTAAGAAAAAAGTGACAGATAATTACAAAAAGCTAAATTTAGTATCAATTATCAAAAATTCATATGCAAAACCTAAAATATAGCAATAAAATACTGGCACTAAATATAATTTTAAAATCATATTATATGAAGTTATAATTTAGAGGAAAGAACAAAAATGACTAAATGGCTTTGTTGCCAAAACCTTCTAAATTAAATGAAATTTAGAATTTGAGCTTTTGCAAAGCTATAAACGCTACAATGTATGCAATTTTAACCAAACATAGAGATAAGTGAAAGATTAAAATCATGCTCACAAAATATGGTCATGACTTTCTTTCGGGTGACCATTCCCAGGTCTTCTAATGGTTTGATCTTTGAAGAGTATGATTGTCTTGGGAGAGGAAAATAAATTTGGGACCTGAAGTGGCAAATAGGGAAAAGGAAAACAATTACTCTGTAGAAGAAGATTGTGTAAATTACAAATTACAACAACAACATAGAAAGAGAGAAGGATTAACACTTTATCCTTTGTCTCTCCTCAATGGCTGGCTCTTCGTGTAAGAAGAAGGCATAGACACTTCCAAATGCCTGAAGTCTAAATTGGTCACCTAAGTATTTATATGTCATTACAATTCTGTTCATGCATCAAATCACTTTGGCTGATTTTGAGTGGTTCTGATACAATCAGCATTTTTTAAATGATATCAGTTTACTGGGAAGAACCATCCTTGGGCATGACCAAGTCAGCCCTAGCATGTCCCTCAGTTTGACTACACTCTAGATAGGCTTCCTCCTGCCTCTAGGCCCCTAAACTCTTTCTCATCCTGCCCTTGCAGCATCCAGTTGGCCTGAACACAGAGGAGCCTTCCCTCCCTTTTCTTAGGGTATTTACTTTAGAAAACTTATTATGAACTCTTCCTCTGACTTTTTGAAATGAAAATATTTTTAGAAGCTTCTTGCCAGTTTTACAACCCAGGACTGTCTCTCTCAAGGACCTGGGAGCTGTCCCTTTGAAATGTAATCACTGAAGAGACTAGCATCCCTACCGTCCAGTTGCTGTGGAAAGATAGGAGCCTGACCTACTGGGTGCCTTGCTCCAAGTGGAAAAATTATGCCGTCATGAAGATAGAAGAAAGTTTACTTTTCAGTGAGTGAGGGCAAACAGATGGCTTGTGATTCCCCAAACTCAACTCTTCAAAACTCTAGGCCTGGCATGGTGACTCATGCCTTGTAATCCTAGCACTTTGGGAGGTCAAGGCAGGCAGATCACCTGAGGTCAGGAGTTCGAGACCAGCCTGGCCAACATGGTGAAACTCTGTCTCTACTAAAAATAAAAAAATTAGCTGGGGTTGGTGGCAGGAGCCTGTAATCCCAGCTACTTGGGAGGATGAAACAGGAGAATTGCTTGAACCTGGAAGGTGGAGGTTGCAGTGAGCCAAGATTGCGCCACTGTACTCCAGCCTGGGCAACAAGAGCGAAACTCCATCTCCAAACAAACAAACCAACCAACCAACAAACAAAAATTCTCTCATTTGTTTCAGGGAGCTGAACTCAGACTTTAGTGTTGTGGCATCTCTCCTCTATTGCAGTAGTCTTAAATATTTTTTTTCCCTGTTTAACTTTGTCCATTTGGCAAACAAATGTTGAAAATAAAATGCACCTTCTAGAAGAGTAAAAATATAATTATATATTTAATCTTTATATTTTTTAAGTCAACATATGAGATTATCAGTAGTTAGATGCAGTTCAAGAAAGGATTGGTTTTCTGTTGCCTAAGAAACTCCTTGCCTGGAGAGTCGCATTGCTATTTTTCTTTGACAAAGCAGTATTGTGGGAAAATCAAGTTTAGCTTCAGCATTTCCAAGTGTTGCTTTTTGCTATACTTAAAAGTTGGGAACTTGTCAAATGTTTAAAACCTTGCTTTGTTTAAAGTCAGAATTGGGGCAAATAATTAGAGTGGTTTATTATTTTTTGTATAGTAAATATGAGACCGACAAGGAATTAGGACATTTGGAATCCTGGATCCTCCCACATTAAATGATCAGGGGGAAGTTATTTAACCTGTTTGGGCCTCAGATTTCTCACTTATAAAATGAGAAGTTTGGACAAATTCACTTCCAACTCTAACACTACAAGATTATTTGATTATCTTTTTTGTCTTCAAGACTTTTTTGATCCTAATTAAGAATCAGGTTCTTTCTCAAATCCTGATAAAATCATTAGGCCACATGGTGTATTTAGTTGGTAACAGACTCATCATAATGTGAAGAAATGTGTGCATTGCAATGAGCCCATACACCATGAGTAGCTGATTAACAACCCTTTAAACAACATTCCTAAATGAATAACAAAATTAGTGCCAAGAAAAACAGCTACCTCACCAACACTCCAGCTGTTGATTTTAATCTTAGTTCTACTGCCACCCAATATTCCAGTGATTTCCCTTTCTTACTTGAAATCAATCAACATTTATGAAAAAATGAATATCAAATTGTAATTACAGAAAAAATGGTCTGACTTCCTAATCTTCCTTCTCCATGTTTCATCTTCATTTTTACATTAACCTTTCCAAAATGTTTTTCAGTGTCCTTTCATCATCCATCATTTAGTCAAGTAACTATTATTGACAGAACAAAAGGGTTTTCTCCCTAAGTTATCACAGTATGGTTAAATCATTTACATTTGAAAACATGATGTTTATTAAATCTGTGGAAATATGAAGTTGATTTTTCATAGTTATTGGTATTTTCATATGTTAGGGCATGTTGGCCGATGGAGACCACCTGGTGTGACACTTGTGTGGTCCTTCCACTCACAGAGGTCAACACCTTTTTAATAAGGGTATAGGATTCTAGAATAGATTTATTTAGATAGCCCAGATTTATTAAAATACAGACATAGTGTGGATTTTATACATTATTTGATTAATAATTATCTTTTATTGATGAGGATATTGAGAGATTTAATTCATTTGTGCTATTCAATTTGTACTTTGACCATTAAAACTACTCCTTAAAGTTGCTTTGAAGTCACTTTTTTGGTTACTGTTCTAAGTACATTATTAGTGCCTTGATTGTGAATGATTGATCCAATATTAGTGGAAAATTTAAGTGGAAAATAAAATCTTCTAAGAAAAAATCCTGTTTAGTAGGACTACCCTCCTGCTATCCTTTCTTTCAAATAAGAATTTTTATTTTTTGACTCTCAGGTCAACAGAATTGGATTAATCATTGGTCTGTGATCCAATATTGTAATTGTTCACTGAAGAGAATCATCTTTTAAAAAATATTTCTGCATGTTTAATAAGTTAATGAACACCTTAATCCAAAGCAGAAATTGGTATTATCTCACCTTGTGGTCTTCCTTCTCATTCCCTGCTCATTCCTAACAAACTAAATATACTGAATACTGTGTGCTTGCCTGCCTCCCTTTCTTCTTTCTTTGTTCTTCCTGTGCTGTCTTCACTTGCTACTTTTCTATTTTTTAGCAGTTTTATTAAGATATAATTTATATGCCACAAAAGTTACCCACTTAATGTGAACAATTCAATAGTTTTTTGCATGCTTACAAAGTTGTGCATCTATAACTGCTATCATTTTTAGAACATTTTATTATCTCCAAAACAAGCCTGGACTCCTTAGTGTCACTTCTTAATCACTCTACCTCCTCCTCACTCCCATGCCTCCTAAATCCCAGGAAACCATTATCCTGCTTTCTGTCTCTAGCTTCGCCTCTTCTGGACATTTCATTCAATGGAAAAATACACTGTGTGGTCCTTTGTGTCTAGCTTCTTTCACTTAGCATAATGTTTTCATGGTTTTTCCACATTATAGCATATGTCAGTACCTCATTCGTTTGATGATTAAAGTATGTTTTTTGTATAGATATGCCATGTTTTATTTATCCTTCCATCAATTCGTGGACATTTGGGTTGTTTGTACTTTCTGGCTCTTCAGAATAATGTGGCTATGAATATTTGTGTACAAGATTTTGTGTGGACTTATGTTTCCAGTCATCTTTGGTATGTGTCTAGAAGCAGAATTGTTGGATAATCTGATAACTCTATGTTTAGCAGTTTGAGAAAATACCAGACTGTTTTCCTAAGTAACTACATTATTTCATATTTCCACCAAAAGTGTATGATGATTCCAGTTTCTCTACATTCTCACCAACACTTATAATTATAGGTATTTTTTATAAAAGCCATCCAGGTGACATACGTGTTATCTCATTGTGATTTTGATTTACATTTGCGTGATGATTAATACTGTTGAGGGTCTTTTCATTTACTAATTTTTTGACTTAATTTATGCCAATCTAGTATTTACCTTTACTCACCAATAAAATTTCTCTGGATAAGCACTCCATTGACCTTCATAACTGCTTTTGCAAAATCCATTGGTTATTGTAGGAAGTCAGGGACCCCCAAATGGTGGGACCGGCTGAAGCCGTGGCAGAAGAACACAAATTGTGAAGATTTCATGGACATTTATTAGTTCCTCAAATTAATACTTTTATAATTTCTTATGCCTGTCTTTATTGCAATCTCTGAACATAAATGGTAAAAATTTCATGGACATTTATCATTTCCCCAATCAATACTCTCATAATTTCCTATGCCTGTCTTTACTTTAATCTCTCAATTTTGTCATCTTTGTAAGCTGAGGATGTATGTCGCCTCAGGACCCTGTGATGATTGCATTAACTGCACAAATTGTTTATAAAACATGTGTGTTTGAACAATGTGAAATCTGCACATCCTAAAAAGGAACAGGATAACAGTAATTTTCAGGGAACAAGAGAAATAACCATGCCTGTGGGGCCAGGCAGAACAGAGTCATATTTCTCTTCTTGCAGAAAGCGAATAGGAGAAATATCGCTGAATTCTTTTCCCAGCAAGGAATATCCCTGGGAAAGGAAGGCATTCCCAGGGGGAGGTCTCTAAAATGGCTGCTCTGGGAGTGTCTGTCTTATGTGGTTGAAGATAAGGAATGAAATACACCCTGGTCTCCTGCAGTGCCCTCAGGCTTGCTAGGACTAGGAAATTCCAGCCTGGCAAATTCTAGTCAGACCGGTTGTCTGCTCTCGAACCTGTTTCCTGTTAAGATATTTACCAATGACAATGTGTGCCCAGTGGGACATGGAACCTCATCAGTAATTCTAATTTTACCCTGGCCTTGTGATCTTGCTCTGCCTCTCTGCCCTTGTGATCTTTTATTGCCCTTTCAAGCATGTGATCTTTGTGACTTACTCCCTGTTCATACACCCATCCCCTTTTGAAATCCCTAATAAAAACTTGCTGGTTTTGCAGCTCAAGGGGCATAATGGAAACTGCCAATATGTGATGTCACCCCTGGAGGCCCAGCTGTAAAATTTCTGTTTGTACTCTTTCTCTTTATTTCTCAGACCAGCCAACACTTAGGGAAAATAGAAAAGAACCTACATTAAAAGATTGGGGGCTGGTTCCCCTGATAAGTGGTAGTTCCTTTTGACTCATCTTACACAAGTAGAATTCCACCACATGGAATACTTACTATTTCTCAAACCCTTTCTTCTCTATGCTGCTGGTGTCCATGCTACGTTCTGTCATGATGTTTCTCCTGCCTTATTGTCCATTTCTACTGAGTCTCCCCATTGACTCTGTGGTCTTTATTGACCTGACTTTGTTTTTGGAAATCTCTATGAAATTTACCCTCTAGATGATATTAGATACTAACAGTTCAGTGAACTAAAATACTTTCTCTATAAAGGTAACACCACAAATTATATACCCAGCTAGATATAGAAAATATTATGGTTTATAGCCATTCCTAAGGTAGCATAATCCCCTAGTTCTATACTTCCTCAATAGGTTTATCTTCCCACCTCAATTTCCCAATATCTCTGAATTACAGCATAACTAATTATCTGCCTGGTAAAGCCCCAAGTTTAGAAATTATTTTTGATTCCTCTTTCAATCCTTACATCCAATCAATTACCAAGCCCTGAATACTTACACTCCCCAAATACTTAAGTCCCCCGACTCTTCTCCATCTTAGCTCCCACCACCGCAGTCCAATCAACTCTCACCTAGTCTATTACAACAGAATCCTAATTGATCTTCACATTTACACTCTCTCTCCTCCCACTCAACCCTTCCAATTCATTCTCCAAGTAGTAGCAAAAGTTGTCTTTAAAATAAGAATTCACTCACGTCACTTCCCTCTCTAGGTCTTCTAATGACTTCATAATACATCAAGAAAACAATTTGAACTCCTTGCCACTGCTAAAAAGATTTTGCATGTTCTGTCCCTTCCCCACCTCTCCAAAGTCATATTGCTTCTCTCATCAAAGCTCACATTGAGCCAACACTGTATTTATTTCAATTGGTTGAAGTAGTCAACTAGGTATTTCTTAAGGCTTTTGATTGTGCTGTTGTCTCCTTCTGTGTTTTTATCTACTAAGCTGTTTTCTTTTCACTCGTCAGGCTTGACATAAATATCATCTTTTCAGAGAGGCCTGACCACCCCTATATAAAGCAGGACTCTGTTTTTCTCTCTGTCTGAACTCTGATTTTTTTCATAGCATTTGCTATAATTTATAGATAATGTATTTTATTTATTTCCCCTCCCTTGGCACCTTCTCCTGGTGAGAATGTAAGTTGTATTATTGTAGGGATTATGTGTTTGCTATTTAATGTTGTATTTCTGTTGTCAACACGGAGCTTGGCATTTAGAAGTTTTATTGTATTTATAAGATTTATTTAGAGGTAAGAAGAGAGAGAAGTAGGAAGGGAGAGAGGGAAGGAGGGAGGGAAGCTGGGAGGGAGGAAGGAATAGCTGCTACATTTTATTTATTAGGTTAGAATTTTCTTTGTATTCTTTGTAACTGGAGAAGTTTTTCATTTCTCTTTTTGTTAGAAAGAAATCCTTCATGCTTAGAGTCCAAAATGAAAATGTAACATCCCATTAAGCAGAAATATGAACCACTATTTATGCCACGTCATTAACCATCCCTATGGCACCAGTCTGTAGTACATTTCAGTTTTACCGATCCATACCTAATACAATGTAGGTTAAGACAACTAAAACAAAAGAAGTATATCTGCATCAGGAATTAAAAGCACTAAGTTCCAGCCCCAGTTCTGCCATGCATTAGCTCTATAACCTAGGACAAGCCTCTAACCTCTTTCTATCCAAACACCTTGCCCGAAAATGAAAATAACCTGTCTTTCCTATCTACTTTTAGGATTGTGGTAAAATGAAATGAAGTAATATAGGAAAGGCTTTTATAAACTTGAAGTACTATTTTAAAGGTTATATAATTTTTGCTGAAGTTAGAGTTAATGTCTTTTTTGTTTTATATTTTACTCTCAGTCCAGTTCTATACATATAAGGGATGCTTAATGCTATATCAGCTCACATATTTTGTGTTCTTTATTTCAAGTAGCAGTTTCTATCTCTGTTTATTGCTGTAATGATAATATTGGCATATAATGATAATGGGACTCTATGCTTTCTTCATATAGTACCTATTAACGGGGTATATGTCATATTAAAAGTATCTATAAATTATAAAATATAATTATCAACCTATCAACCATAGAAATTTACCTTGTTAAAATTAAAACAGAAAATGTTTAAATAATAACTAAGAGATCTAAGCAATGATTTCCTTGTTTAATTAAATACAATTTGGAATTCAAATAAAAAGATACAAGCAAATAGCATATTTCTCTTTAACCTTTATGACAATGATGAAAACTTTACACTTTTTAAATATTAGAAACCTATACTTATATCATGGATCCAAGATAACACCATAGTGTTCCCCAAGGTTAACTGATATTTATTAATGAGCAAATTAATTTCTTTGACGTAGCTATCTCAAACCAAACTTTCATGTTGAAATATGAGCCTTGTCTAACTGTATGAAAAATCCAGTCAGGCTACACCCATGTCCCTACTGCCCTTCTTCATAAACGGGCTGTTTTGGTAAAGTAAAAAGCTACATTCTGTTTAGGCATGATAGCATGGATTAGACTTCTCAAAACTTGCTTTAAAAACATATTAATTAATATTCAACATGTATATCCAGAAGAAGGTTTTTTTTTTTTTTTTTTGCTACCACACATTGAGTTAAATTATACCCAAATTACCCATTTGGATATAAATTTTGTTGTCATTTTCATCAAAGGTATCTCAGGTAGTTCTTTTTCACACACAATTATAATAATCCAATTACTAGGATAATGACTTTGCAGGACTGATTGATTGTAAACTGCAACACAGTTTTTCTCTTTGTGAATATAATTGTTTTACTGTAACAGGCTTGAAAGTTTTCTGCATAGTGAAAGGATCTCAATTCTGCATTCCATGCGCAGGCAGCACACAGGAGCCTAAAGCAGGCTGAGCCAAAGGTTCAGCAGCTACATGGGGTAAAGCATAAATTCACTGTGATGTTGTATTAAAGGTGGTTAATATGAAATACTCTTCTATCCTAGGTGCAATATAATATACAGATTAAGAAATGTAAGAGTTTATAGTCTTCGAATCAGTGTACCTAGAATTTCCTTGCTCCACCACTCAGGCTGGGAAAAGTAGTAAGTTCTCTATGCTTTCCTTTCCTCATTTGTAGAAGAGGAGTAATGGTAAAAATTGCCTCACAAGATGCTTGAGCATTAAACATGAGATAATACACGCAAAGTGCCTGGTACAGAAGTGAGCAAGCAATTAATTTCACCATTGAATCAAATTCTAATTTGTGAATTTCATTCCATTGTTTCCATGCCACCTTTGAAAAAGCCTGAAAACCAGTCAGTTTTGGTGACCTAATATACTCCAATTTCTTTATGAGTAGAAGGAATCCAAGATGGATCATAGGCAAAATTGTGGGCGACAATATTATTTTCTTTTGCAATTTTCTCTCTCTCTCTTTTTCTTTTTTTTTTTTTCGGTTCCATGACCTTCTAGGTGTCTGCTGAAAGTAATTTCTCCAAAAATAATTTTTGTTGTTTGCCAACATTGGGCAAAACATTGTACTAGAGTTTTAAAAAGAGAATAAAACATGTCCTCTTTTCTCAAGAAATTGACAGCCTAATAGGGAAGAAATGCTATTGGTTAAGTTTATAAAACATAAATAGGAATAAAATAAATTCTAGTGGAAGACAGTAGAGAAGATATCAACAAATAAGCATGATTGATATGCAAAGTCCCTTTTCATTTGATCCCTCTGTTAATTTAGATCAAAAGGAATTTGTCTATACTACATAATCTGAGCTTCCACAAAAATTTCTATTATGACATTTTTTAATCAAAGTGATCTCGAAGTCTTTGGAGTCCCTAAAACTCAGGCAGCATTGATTGGAAAGCAGTATGGAGAGGAAGCATGGTGTTTCCTCTTATATGCACTGTCTTACTCAATTCTAGAATGAATGCTTTATGACCCATTAGGAGAGAAAGCAAGATCCCATGAAGACTAGTGCATGTTCATTAAATGAAAGACAGTGCCTAGACATAGTTGGGTACTCAAAAAGTGTACATTTAATTAAACACCAGACAAATCTTCAAATAGTTAATTTCACGTGTCAACTTAAATTGATCAAAAGGTGCCCAGATAGGTGGTTAAACGTTTCTGTGTATAGATGTGAGGGTGGTTCCAGAAGACCCTAGTGTTGGAATTGATAGATGAGTAAAGCAGATGGCTCTGCCCAAACTAGATGGTCATCATCCATTCTGTTGAGGGTCTGAAGACAGCAAGAAGGTACAGGAAGGTTGCATTAACTCTGCCCGACTTATTCAGAATATCGATCTTCTGCCCTCAGCATTTCTGGTTCCCAGGCTTTCAGACCCAAACAGAAGTCTATAGTACTGACTGTCTGGCTCTCCGAGATTTGAACTATACCACTGGCTTTCCAGGGTCTCCAGCTGGAAGACTGTGGGACTCTTGGCCTCTATTATCCTCAGAGTCAGTACTTTATAATTAATCTTTCCCTAGACACACACACACACACACACATATGCTCTGATGAATACAAACTCCCTTTATTGTAATTTCCTATACTAGCACAAAAGAGAAAGAAAATAGAAATATAATAAATTGATCAGTAAGGCATTTAATAAAATGTGAAATTTTTCTAATTGACTCTGGAGAAATAAAGACTGGAGAGAAGTTGAGATAGGTGAATTTGTAGTTGGCGAAAAAACGTAGCTGAAGATTTTCAGTTAACAAGTTGGCAATCTAACTTTAAGAAAGCCTCTAGGGAACTGACAGCATTCTGCCCTTTGTCATTTTCTTTTAGTGGTTTCTGACCCTCTTACAAATAAAGGACACACTTATGAAATGTGTGGCTGATTTCAAACTTGAGATAGGATGACAATTCATGGCATAGCCAAATAAATATCCAAAACATTCTCAACAGGCTGGACTAGAAGTCAGCATTCGTCACATGAAATGGAATAAGAATAGATTTAAAATTATTCATTGCAGTTCTCATTTTGAACTCTATAAATATGGAACTGAAGGAAGACAGTGTCTGTCTTAAAGTAATTAGTGTAAAAAGAACCTAAGGGTTCTGACTGACAGTAAGATTAATATGAAAAAACTGATGTGGCTGGCAGAAATGTTAATGGTTTCTTAGATTATATAAATAGAAACTTAATGTCTAGGTAATGTGTGGCACATCAGAATCACTTTGGATATTTGCTAAAATGCAGGCTCGTAGGTCCCATCCAACATCTACTGAATTATCCAAGGTCTGGGTGTTGTGCCCTGGAATCTATCTTTAACAGTCTCATAAGGTTACTTTGATGCTGGGACCCACCTCAGTGGATTAGTGTGGATAATAATGGAATAATAAAAATAAAAGCACAGTGCCTTCACAGAGTATAAATGCTCAATAAATCATAGTTTTAAGTATTCTTTAGGGTCATTTTATTAGTTATATTGACACTTTTGTAAAATTCTTTATCCGGATCTAACTTTCCATTACTCTTACAAGGGCGACCTTTCCTGCCTGCCTTCCAGTCTTGTAGCTTTCCTAAATGTCTCCTTTCTGGTTTTGACATATGCTAATTAGGACCTACTCTGTTTAAGATATTATCCTTGGCCATGCGGAGAGTTTTTAGATGCCCTCAGGCAATATATCCACCAAGTATGGGAGTTTTGACCTGTATATACTTAACTATAAGAGAACTGAAGTGCCCTAGGGCCTGAGTAAACTTTCTGGAATTGCCTGTACCCTAGCAGTGCTGTGAAAATACACGCTACAGTAAAATACAGCACAGAAATAAGCGTTCATCTTCTGCATTCTCTTAACAGAGGGCACTTTATTCAACTAGGAGAACTTTGCCAGAGCAAGTGAAGACCCTCTTGGCAAACACCAGCCATACTCACTTCTCACCATCCCCCAATGCCCCCTACTCTCTGCTCACCACTCTCCATGTCCCTCCCAGAGCCACTGATCCCATTCCACCAGAAGATCACATCTTAGAAATGCCCCAGACATCGTTGGACATTTTTTCATGCTTCATGAGCTTCAAAATCTGTTAAAAATTTAATGTGCTTATGAATATCTAACAAGCTCCTGAATAGCTTATATGCTATTGTTAAAAAACTCCAAATATTAATAAGTATTAGTAAAACATTGCTGTTAATAGTAAATCAGCTAAGCATCAAAATGCTACCTGGAAAAGCAAGCAGAATAGACATTCCGATGTTAAAGGCATCAAGAGCGAGACTCTTAAAGAGCCTATGAAATCATTTAAAAGTGAGATTAAAAAGTTGGGAATTTCATACATATTTAGCATTGCCTGAGAAATGGCTCTACAGTTTTTTTCACTCTAGAATGTTACCAAAGCTGCAGTTAATTGCATTTCTGCTGCTACAAAAACACTTTTTTCATGCCTCAGTGATTCATGAATCTTCCATTGTGTGTATTTATTAGGTGGCAGCTTTTGTAGACAATGACAGAGAATAAAATGCTTCCAGAGGAAACACGATTCAGGTGTCTCTTTTTGGGTTATGCAGTGTCAGATTGGTCCTATTGTGCTTCAGAGAGCATTTATTATTTTGTGATCTGACTACAGACAGGTTTAAGATCCAGATCATCATCTTACTTAAAGAGTGTGAATAAAATAAATGATTCAAAAAAGAAAAATAAGAATGGAGCATTTCGATGATGATATACTCTCAATTCAAAACAGTTTATGGAGGGAACAAACATGCCATGCAAATGAGAAGCAATTTTAGAAGGGGGAGTGTTCTGCTTCATCACAACTAATTATTACTTGAATGTTTATTAGTAGTATGAGAACTCAATGTCTATGGCCATACCACCCTGAACGTGCTGGATCTCATCTGAAAAGGAAAAATGGCTTCTACTTTCAACAGTGAGATAGAAACAAAAGCTCTTTTTCATGATGCTTAACAAAAAATGTGCAGTCTTTGAATTTTTTTTTTTCTTTTTTTCTTTTCTTTTGAGATGGAGTCATGCTCCGTTACCCAGGCTGGAGTGCAGTGGTGCAATCTCAGCTCACTGCAAGCTCCGCCTCCCAGGTTCATGTGATTCTCCTGCCTCAACCTCCCCAGTAGCTGGGACTACAAGTGCACGCCACCATGCCTGGCTAATTTTTTTTTCTTTGTATTTTTAGTAGAGACAGGGTTTCACCATGTTGGCCAGTCTGGTCTCGAACTCCTGACCTCAGGTAATCCACCCACCTCAGCCTCCCAAAGTGTTGTGATTACAGATGTGAGCCACCATGCCCAGCCTGAAATATTTTGTTTCAATAAAAAAATATAAATGTATTTTGAGTAAAAGACCACCATGACAAAAGGAAGTCATGGACTTGACTAAGAATGACCAAATGAGCAAACTGTATGCTCTAGATATCATCTATCCCTGAGAGTATCAGAAATAAAATCATAATAATGGCACCATGCCCTCAAATAATGGACTAGTAATGTTTCCAACTCAGGATGATAAATGCTCCATTCAGAATTATCTTTTAAAACTCAGTCAATAGAAATCATTGCACATAGTTTGTTCCATACTACTTATAAAAAGATGATGTCATTTTATCTCTGAATCTCAGGAATATTGCTCAGTTCCCAGTGCCTCACAGTTTTTAATAAATATTTGTTTCATAGTGTGTGATTGCAGAATGTCAGAAATTCTAAGAGTTACAGAAAAATGCAAATGATACAGGGAAGAGATTGGCAAACATTTTCTGTAGAGATAGTAAACATTTCAGGCTTTGTAGGTCATATAATCTCTCATACACAATTCTGTCATTGTAGAGAAATCAGCCATAAATAAGTAAATGAATGGGTATGACCGTTTTCCAATAGAAATTTCCTTACAAAATCAAGATGTAAATAGTAGGTTGTAGTTTACTGACCCTAAATAGAACAAACTTGGTCATTGTCCTCATTTAGGTGTGGTAAGTGAAGGAAATAGGAAAACAAATACCAAACCTCTGAAAAGGATTTTTTGCTTCAATTAGGATGGCGTAGGTGGAATTCAGCTCATAGTCCTACTGAAAGACAGTCCATAGTTTACATTAGGGTTTACTCTGTGGTACATTCTGTGGGGTTTGATAAATGCATAATATCATGTATCCATCATTATGCTATCATATAGAATAGTTTAACCACCCTAAAAATTCTCTGTGTTTCATTCACCTAGTTTTTGTATCCCATTTGTGTGATAGATCTTTCTAGAACCCTTTACTTTGAGTCTGTGGGTGTCATTACATGTGAGATGGGACTCTTGAACACCACAGAAGGATGGCTTTTGCTTTTTTTAAATCCAATTTGCTATTTTACAACTTTTAAGTATAGGATTTAGGCCATTTATATTAAAGGCTAATATTGAATTAGCCACCAATCACCATAAGCTAAGTGAGAGAGTTTCTCTCAGTTATTAGTCCATTCTCATATGGCTATAAAGAATTACAAGAGACTGAGTCCGGGCACAGCGACTCACGCGTGTAATCCCAGCACTTTGGGAGGCCGAGACAGGTGGATCACGAGGTCAGGAGATAGAGACCATCCTGGCTAACACAGCGAAACCCCGACTCTACTAAACATACAAAAAACTAGCCGGATGAGGTGGTGGGCGCCTGTAGTCCCAGCTACTCGGGAGGCTGAGGCAGAATGATGTAAACCCGGGAGGCGGAGCTTGCAGTGAGCTGAGATCCGGCCACTGCACTCCAGCCTGGGCGACAGAGCGAGACTCTGTCTCAAAAACAAACAAACAAAAAACTACATGAGATTGGGTAATTTATGAAGAAAGTAGGTTTAATTGACTCATAGTTCTGTAGGCTATACAGGAAGCACGACTGGGAGGGAGTTTTTTTTCTCCAACTAGGATGAAAAGGGATTTTTTCTCCAACTAGGTGATATTCAGCTCATAGTCCTACTGAAAGAAACTGAAAGCTGTATTGAGAAACAACAACAAAACCCTTGCTGTTTGAAAAGATTGGAAAGCAGCAAGTGCAGCCAGCACTTAGGGGTACAAAACCCAGAGCGGGGGAAATTCATCCAGGTGAGCCATAGGTTCCTATTAGTCTCTCTTTGTGGTGTCAGACAACTAAACAGTAGGCAATGTCCTAAGACAAGGCTACCAAAGTGTGGTGCAGAGGGCCTCTGTAAACTGTTTACACCAATATATATTATTGAGATAATTAGAGTATGTGACAGATTTCGAAATATTTGTCATAATTTAACAGTAATTTTGGGTGCATTTTATCTAGTAATTTTAAAAACAAGAATATTTTGATGTCCTTTATGTCTTTTATTCAGTAAATCTTTTCAGTAATTCATACTTGCTGTATTTTATGGAAGTGCTATGTAGGGACAAATAAGACTTTTTTTTTTTTTTTTTTTTTTTTGAGACGGAGTCTCGCTCTGTTGCCCAGGCTGGAAAGCAGTGGGCAATCTCGGCTCACTGCAAGCTCGGCCTCGCAGGTTCACGCCATTCTCCTGCCTCAGCCTCCCGAGTAGCTGGGACTACAGGCGCCCGCCCCCACGCCTGGCTATTTTTTGGTATTTGTAGTAGAAACGGGGTTTCATCATGTTAGCCAGGATGGTCTCGATCTCCTGACCTTGTGGTCCGCCCACCTCGGCCTCCTAAAGTGCTGGGATTACAGGTGTGAGCCACTGCTCCCGGTCATAAGACATTTTCTACAAGTAAAATTTGAGACGAGCCAGCCTAGACTGTACAGCTATCTTATTGGAGAAAGGAAACAAATTGGAGCTCAGAGCTACAAGGCAGCCAGAATGCGAGGGTCCAAGGTCCCAGAGAACTAAAAGAACTAAGTCCAGTATTCCATACAAAAAGTACCCTTGAATTTGTCAGACCCTCAACTGCAAAAACCCAGAGTGAGAGACAGAGAAACTAAGCAGAAAACGACGGCTTAGAAACCAAAAACGCAAAAAAGGAAACTGGCATTTTCACGTTGATGAGGAGATACAAGTCAGAGCTCTAGACCTAACAAGGAGGAGAAGATCCTGGACTTTTTTTGCAGACTTTCAATAGAGATCCAAAGAATAAAGGCAAACAGGAAACACTTACAGGAGAAAGCCGACAGGAGAACAGGAAGTGAGCCAAATCTCCCGCACAATTCACTTTCAGAACCCTTGCTGCAAGGGAATCTGGGAAATGTGGACTTTATCTTGCTAACCTCTCCTACTAAAAGGAAGTCCTAATGCCTCCTTAGGTTGTCCAGAATTCATACACAATATTAAAGGTCCAAACAAAAACAAAAGTAGCCAAACACATGATCCCACTTAACATAATTCAACCACCTCCTGAACAAACAAAACATTCCCATTCTATCCCAAAAGGGAAGATCTACGTCTCCATCAGTACTTTTTCATTGCTATTCATTTGTCTCTTAGTTCAGTTACAATCTCATCTTACTGTCTTCATAATAGACTAGGTTATAAAGTCAGTGGCCATTATCGTGCTCTACATAAATAAAGTCAGTGGACATTATAATGCTCTATGTAAATAATAGAGGTGAGGGACAGTTTGGTGTGTATGTATATACACAGCAAAAATAAATATGAGTGCCTATTATGGCCCTCATTTTCACAAGGAAATAATAGTAACCTTACTAGGCGTGTATAACTTTTCTCCACTATTTACTTTCAGCCAGCACCTCAGAGGGTTAGTAAAGTTTAATTTCTTGGAGTGACCCAAGCTTTTATTTCTTTTTTTTTTAAAAAAAATATTTTAGTTTCAGAGGGTACATGTGCATGTTTTTTAAAGGGTATATTACGTGGTGCTGAGGTTTGAGCCTTATTGATTCTGTCACCCAAATAATGAACACAGCACCCAATAGGAAGATTTTCAGCCTTTTCCCCCTTCCTTCCCTCCCTCCCCACTTTTGAAGTCCTCGTTGTCTATTGTTTACATCTTTATGTCTGTGTTATGTCCAATGTTTAGCTTCCACTTATAAGTAAGAACATGAGATATTTGGTTTTCTGTTTCTGGGTTAATTCACTTAAGATAATGACCTCCAGCTGTATCCATGTTGCTGCAAAGTACACGATTTTATTCTTTCATGGCTGCATAGTATTCCATGCTGTATATGTATCACATTTTCTCAATTCACTCTACCGTTGATGGGCACCTAGTTTGATTCTATGTCTTTGGTATTGTGAATAGAGCTGCAATTAACATACGAGGGCAAGTGTCTTTTTTTGTAGAATGACTTTTCTTTGGGGTATATACTCAGTAATGGGATTGCTGGGTTGAATGGTTGCTTTGATTTTAGTTTTTTGATAAATCTCCAAACTATTGGAGGGGCTAAACAGTTTCACAGGGGCTGAACTAATTTTCATTTCCACCAACAGTATATAGGCATTCCTTTTTATCCACAGCCTCACCAACATCTGTTCTTTTTTGACTTTTTATACTAGCCATTCTGACGATTATGAGATATATGATTTACAATTCTTGATGATTACTAATGTTGAGCAATTTTTCATATGTTTATTGGGTGCTTATATGTCTTCTTTGGAGAAGTATCTGTTCATGTCCTTTGCTACATTTTAATGGGATTATTTGTTAAGTATTGATTTGTTTCTTATAGATTCTGGGTATTAGTCTTTTGTTGGATGCATAGTTTGATTTTGTGTGTGTGTGTGTGCATGCAGAAGCTCTTTAGTTTATTTAGGTCCCAATTGTCAATTTTGGTTTTTGTTGGATTTACTTTTGAGAACTTAGTTACAAATTCTTGCCTAGACCAATACCTAGAAAAGTACTTCCTAGGTTTTCTTCTAGGATTTTTATAGTTAGAAATCTTACATTTAAGTCTTTGATCCATCTAGGGTTAATTTTTTTATATACTGAGAGGAAGGGGCCCAGTTTCATTCTTCTGCATATGGTTAGCCAGTTTTCCCAGCACCATTTATTGAATAGGGAGACCTTTCCCCATTGCTTGTTTTTATTCAGCTTTATTGAAGATCAGATAGTTGCAGGTGTGTGACCTTATTTCTGGGTTCTTTATTCTGTTCCACTGGTCTATGTGAATATTTTTGTACCAGTACCATGTTGTTTTGGTTATTGTAGCCTTGTAGAATAGTTTGAAGTCTAGTAATGTGATGCCACTCGCTTTTTTTCTTTTTCCTTAGGATTGCTTTGACTCTTCGGGCTCTGTTTTGGTTCTGTATGAATTTTAGAACAGTTTTTTTTTTTTTTCAAATTCTGTAATAAATGGCATTGGTAATTTGATAGGAACTGTATTGAACCTGTAGATTGCTTTTGGCAGTGTGGCCATTTTAACTATATTGAATCTTCCTATCCATGAGCATGGAATGTTTTTGATTTGTTTGTGTCATCTATAATTTCTTTCAGCACTGTCTTGTAGTTCTCCTTGTAGAAATCTTTCATCCCCTTGGTTAAATGTCTTCTTAGGTATTTTGAATTTTTTTGTGGCTATTGTAAATGGGATTGTATTTTTTATTTGGCTCTCTGCTTAAATGTTATTAGTATATAGAAATGCTACTGATGTTTGTACATTGATTTTGTATCTGAAAACTTTACTGAAATCATTTATCATGTCTAGGAGCCTTTTGGCAGAGTCTTTAGGGATTTCTAGGTATAGAATCATATTATGAGTGAAGGGAGACAATTTGACTCCTCATTTCCTATTTGGATACCTTTTATTTCTTTCTCTTGCCTGATTGCCCTGGCTAGGACTTCTAGTTCTGTATTGAATAGAAGTGGTGAGACTAGACAATCTTGTCTTGTTCCAATTCTTTGGGGGAATGCTTTCAGCTTTTGCTCATTCAGTATGATGTTGGCTGTGGGTTTGTCACAGCTCTTATTATTTTGAAGTATTTGAAGTATTATTATTTTGAAGTATGTTTCTTCAATGCCTAGTTTATTGAGGGTTTTTATTATAAAGGGATATTCAATTTTATCAAATGCTTTTTCTGTCTATTAAGATGATTATATGGTTTATGTTTTTAATTCTGCTTATGTGGTGAATCCCATTTATTGATTTGCATATGTTGAACCAACCTTGCATTCTAGGAATAAAGCCCACTTGATCATGGTGTATTAACTTTTTCATGTGCTCCTGGATTTGGTGTGCTAGTAGTTTGTCAAAGATTTCTTCATCTATTTTCATCACATATATCGGTCTGATGTTTTCTTTTTTTATTGTGCTTTGCCAGATTTTGAGATCAGGATGATACTGGTTTTGTATAATGAGTGAGAGAGGAATCCCTCCTTAATTTTTTGGAATAGTTTTAGTATGGTTGGTACCAGGTCTTCTTTTCACATCTGATGAAATTTGGTTGTGAATCCATCTAGTCCTGGGCTTTTTTTATTGGTAGTATTTTTATTACTGATTCAATTTCAGAACTCATTATTCATCTGTGCAGGATTTCAATGTCTTCCTGATTCAATCTTGTGAGATCATGTATTTCTAGGAATGTATCCATTTCATCTAGTTTTTATAATATGTGTGCATAGTGGTATCCCTGTGGATTTTGTGTATTTCTGTGGGATTGGGTGTAATGTTACTTTTTTTACTTCTCTTTGTACTTATTTGGATCTTCTCTATTTTTTTTACTTTGTTAACCCAGCTAGCAGTCCATCCATCTTGTTTATCCTGTTGAAGGGCAAGCTTTTTATACTATTGATCTTTTGTATTTTTTTTTTTTTTGACTTTAATATCAATTAGTTCTGCTCTAATTTTAGTTATTTCTTTTCCCCTTTTTACTTTGGGATTCATTTGTTTTGCTTTTTTTAGTTTCTTTAGGTGTGATGTTGCTAATTTGAGATCTTCCTGTCTTCTTGATTTAGGCATTTAGTGCTATAAACTTTCCTTCTTAAATACTGAATTTTCTGCATCTCAGAGATTTTGGTATGTTGTGCTTCTAATTTCATTTGTTTCAAATAATTTTTTTAAATTTCTGCCTTTTTTACTGTTTACTCAAAAGTCATTCAGGAGCAAGTTTTTTAGTTTCCTTGTGATCGTGTGGTTTTGAGAGTTTCTGTTGGTATTAATTTCTATTTTTACTCTAATGTCATATAATAATATGCTTAGTATGATTTTGATTTTTCTGAATTTATTGAGATTTGTCCTATGACCGAGCATCTGGTAAATCTTAGAGTATGTTCCATGTGCAGATGAAAAGAATACTCTGTGGTTGTTGGATGGAGTGTTCTATAGATGTCTATTAGATCCAATTGGTCAAATGTCTAATTTAATTTCAATTTTTTTTTTTTTTTAGTTTTCTTCCTCAGGGATCTATCTAATGCTGCCAGTGGGCTGTGGAAGTACCCTGCTATTATTGTGTGGCTGTCTATGTTTTTTCCCAGGTGTAGAAGTATTTGTGCTCCAATATTCAATATAGAGGTATTTAGGACAGTTAAATCCTCTTGTTAAGTTGAAAGCTTTATCATTATGTAATGCCCTTCTTTGTCTCCTTTTTATTGTTGATTTAAACACTTGTTTTATATGATACAAGAATAGTGACCCCTGCTCTTTTTTGATTTCCATTTGCATGATAGATCTTTCTACAACCCTTTACTTTGAGTCTGTGCGTGTCATTACATGTGAGATGGGTGTCTTGAACACCACAGAGGATGGCTTTTTTTTTAAATCCAATTTGCTATTTTGTACCTTTTTAGTATAGGATTTAGGATATTTATATTCAAGGCTAATATCAAATTAGCCACCAATCGCCATAAGCTAAGTGAGAGAGTTACTCTCTGTATTAGTCCATTCCCATATGGCTATAAAGAACTACCTGAGACTGGGTAATTTATGAAGAAAAGAGGCTTAATTGACTCACAGTTCTGTAGGCTATACAGGAAGTATGCCTGGGAGATCTCGGGAAACTTACAATCACATTGGAAGGGTGAAGGGGAAACAAGCGTGTCTTACCATCATGGAGCAAGAGAGACAGAGAGTGAAAGGGGAAGTCCTACACACTTTTAAACAACCAGATCTTGTGAGAACTCACTTATGAGACAGCACTAGGGGGATGGTGCTAAACCATTAAAAACCACTCCCATGATCCAAATGCCTCCCACCAGGCCCCACCTTCAACATTCAGGATCACAATTAAACATGAGATTTAAGTGGGAACACCAAATCATGTCATTCCACCCTTAGTCCCTCCCAAATCTCACATTCATCTCAAATTTCAAAACACAATCATGCCTTTTCAACAGTTCCCCTACTCTTAACTCATTTCAGCATTAACTGAAAAGTCCATGTCCAAACTCTCATCTGAGACAAGGCAAGTCCCTTCTGCCTATAAACCTGTAAAATAAATTACAAGTTAGTTAATTCTAAGATACAATGGAAGTGCAGGCACGTGGTAAATGCTGTCATTACAAATGGGAGAAATTGGCCAAAACAAAGGGGCTACGCAGGCAAGTCTGAAACCCAGCAGGGCAGTCATTAAAACTTAAAGCTCCAAAATAATCTCCTTTGACTCCATGTATCACATCAGGCCACACTGATTCAAGGGGTGGGCTCCCAGGGCTTTGGGCAGTACAGTGTCCTCTGTGGAGTACAGTGTCCATGGCTACTTTCAGGGGCTGGCATCGAATGCCTGCAGCTTTTCCAGGTGCACGGTGCAAGCTATTGGTGGCTCTACCATTCTGGGGTCTGGAGGATGGTGGCCTTCTTCTCACAGCTCCACTAGACCATGCCTCAGTGGGAACTATGTATGGAGGATCTAACCCCACATTTCCCCTCTTCACTGCCCTAGTAGAGGTTCTCCATAAGTGCTCTTCCCCTGCAGCAGACTTCTGCCTGGATATCCTGTTGTTTCCATACGTCCTCTAAAAGCTAGGCAAAGGATCCCAAACCTCAATTCTTGCCTTCTGCATACTTGCAAGCCCAACACCAAATGGAAGCCACCAAGACTTGGGGGTTTGACCTTCTGAAACAATGACCCAACCTCTACCTTGGCCCCTCTTAGCCATGGCTGGAGTTGGAGCAGCTGGGATGCAGGGTATCATGTTCCAAGGCTGCACAGGGCAGCAGAACCCTGGGCCTAGCCCATGAAACCATTTTTTCCTTCTAAGCCTTCAGGCCTGAGATGGGAAGGGCTGCTGCAAAGGTCTCTGAAATACCCTGGCGGCATTTTCCCCATTGTCTTGGCTATTAGTATTTGACTCTCCTTTACTTATGCAAATTCCTGCAGTCTTAAATTCCTTCCCAGAAAATGGGTTTTTCTTTTGTATCATGTGGAAGGGCTGCAAATTTTCCAAACTTTTATGCTCTGCCTTCCTTTTAAATATAAGTTCTAGTTTCAGGTCAAAGTAATGACTTTTGAGTATAGGCTTTTAGAAGCAGCCAGGCCGCATCTTGAACACTTTGCTGGTCAGAAATTTCTTCCACTAGATACCTTAAATCAACTCTCTCAAGTTCAAAGTTCCACAGATCTCTAGAGCAGGGACACAATGCTGCCAGTATCTTTGCTAAAGCAAACATACTGCTTTAGCCAAGAGTGAACTCTACTCTAGTTCCCAATAACTTCCTCATCTCCGTCAGAGACAACCTCAGCCTGGACTTCACTGTCCATATCACTATCAACATTTTGGTCATAACCATTCAACAAGTCTCTAGGAAGTTCCAAACTTTCCCTCATCTTCTTGTCTTCTTCTGATCCCTCCAAACTGTTCCAATCTCTGCCCATTACCCTGTTCCAAAGTTGCTTCCATATTTTCAGGTATCTTCATAGCAATGTCCCACTTCTCTGGTACCAATTTTCTGCATTAGTTTGTTTTTATACTTCTATAAAGAACTATTTGAGACTGTGTAATTTATGAAGAAAAAGATGTGTAGTTGTGTATTAGTTCATTCTCATGCTGCTAATAAAGACATACCGCAAACTGGGTAATTCATAAAGGAAAGACATTTAATGGACTCACAGTTACACATGACTGGGGAGGCCTCACAATCATGGCAGAAAGTGAATGAGGAGCAAAGTCACATCTTACATGGTAGAAGAGAAGAGAGCATGTACAGGGGAACTCCCCTTTATAGAACCATCAGATCTTGTGAGACTTATTTGCTATCACGAAACAGCATGGGAAAGACCCACCCCCATGATTCAATTACCTCCCACCACAGTCTTCCCATGACATATGGGTATTTGGAAGCTAAAATTCAAGATGAGATTTGGGTGGGAATACAGCCAAACAATATCATTCTAACCCTGGCCCCTCCCAAATCTCATGTCCTCACATTTCAAAACCAATTATGCCTTCCAAATAGTCCCCCAAGGTCTTAACTCATTTCAGCATTAACTCAAAAGGCCATAGTCCAAAGTCTTATCTGAGACAAGGCAAGTCCTTTCTGCCTATGAGCCTGTAAAATGAAAAGCAAGCTTGCCAATTCCTAAATACAATGAGGGTACCAGCATTGGGTAAATACATCCATTCCAAACGGGAGAAATTGGACAAAACGAAGGGGTGCAGTCCTCATGCAAGTCTGAAATCTAGCAGGACAGTCAAAACTTAAAGCTCCAAAATGATCTCCTTTGACTCCATGTCTCACATCCAGTGTATGCTGATGCAAAGGCACACCTTACATGTCAGCAGGCGAGGGAGAGCATGTGCAGGGAGATTCCTCTTTATACAACCATAAGATCTTATGAGTCTTATTCACTATCACAAGAATAGCACAGGAAAAACCCAACTCCATGATTTGATTGAATCCCACTGGGTCCCTCCCAGACACATGAGCATTATTACAGTTAAAGGGGAGATTTCAGTGGGGACACAGAGTCAAACTATATCAACTTGACTCACAGTTCTGCAGGCTGTACAGGAAACTTACAATCATAATGGAAGGGAGAAGGGGAAGCAAGCATGTCTTACCATCACGGAGCAGAAGAGAGAGAGTGAAAGGGGAAGCACTACACACTTTTAAACAGCCAGATCTTGTGAGAACTCAATCATGAGACAGCACTGGGGGGATGGTGCTAAACTATTAGAAGCCACCCCCATGATCCAATCACCTCCCACCAGGTCCCACCTCCAACACTTGGGCTCACAATTCAGCGTGAGATTTAGGTGGGGACACAGAGGTAAACCATATTAGTTCCTTAGAAGTCTCAGAAGGAATCAACCCTGATGACACTTTGATCTTGAACTTCTAGCTCTCAGAACTGTGAGACAACAAATTTCTCCTGTTTAAGTCACTCAGTTGCGGTACTTTGTTATGACAGCTCTAGCAAACTACTATAATGGGAGCAAATAAAAACTACTATAGTAGAAGTGAATAAAATCATTTTCCTTTCTAATTTTTGGTTCCTAGAACTCTATACTCTGGTTACGGGAGGAACAACATCATATATTCGCTGCTCATTTTGTACATTTACTGCAGCTTTTACAACAATGCTTGACTCTCATGATACATTTTCTCCCATATGATGTTGACTACTTAGTAGATCATTCCTCCATATTATATGAGTAACTGCTTCTGGAGGATGGCGTGTATATTAAGATCAGTGAGTCACATAGACATGACTCTCTTGCTTCTTGAACTCCTTGGTCTGAGGTAATATTGCATGGAATATTGTGATGGTGAATAAGCATTTAGTGACTCTTCAAATGATGGTTTTGAACAGAGCATTATAGGAATAGATAGAGGCCAATCTATGTGAAAATAATTGTTTGGCCTAAAGAGGGAAAAGGTTTCCATGTAATAAATTTTCTGTCAGGTGAATGGTTGTTGCCCTGGAATATCACACCTTTTTAGGGGCTCAATATTGGTCTGTATATTGGAGACTGAAAAGTCAGCAGTTGTTAACCTTGGTTAAGCATATAGTTGAACTCACATGGCATCACCACACCTGCCAGTATGTCCCGCTAAGAAAACACTGGCGTGACTGGTGAAAGAAGCTCACTGACATCCAGAGAGTGGTGCACCTATTCTGAGTACTGAGTCCTAAGTATCTTCAGAGTGTACATTAGAGACAAAAATTCTAACAACACAAATTGCTTTCACTCTGCTGTCATTCTGAGAAGCCTACTTACATGCCACTTTCCCAGACTTTGCTGTTGGTAACCTTGTTTCTTCCAAACATCCAACCATCTTGCCAAGCCATCAGCTTCTAATTCATTGGTATAGATCTACATATCTAGATATTTTTCTTTCCCAGAAATAAAAGGAAAACAAAATGAACTTCTTGTAGGTTTCCTCAATGCGAGGATTATTTTCTCCACTGACCTTTAGGGCCACCCCTAAGTCTGACAATATTGTTTTAGGATTCCATTTCCAGATGGAATAGGATATTTTGTTAAATCATATGTTTTTCAGGGTTTAATTTTTTTCTTCCTCAGTCTACAGTCCTGTAAATTCCTCAGTGGGTGGAGTAAGAAGTGGCAATATATCCAGAGTCAATACTGAGAGTCATTGGCTCATGCAACTTGTTTATTCCTCCAGAACCTACTGGAGCCCACTAATTTATTTTAGCTTTTCTACTTGATAATGGAGGACTTATGAACACACCAAAATTGACAGCTTGAAGAATCAGATAACAATCATCCCATAATAAGCATCTTAGGTCACATGGCCACTTGATGCACCTAATTAGTGGTGCGGCTTGTGCATCCAGAACGCTACCTCAGGAGAGTCTAGGAAATATCATTTAGGCTTTTGAGGCTTGGCAGCAAGAAGGAAGGTAGAATATGATACTGATGTTCTATCTGACATATGTTGTCTTTAGGTTCGTACTTCTGCAATTCTACCTTACAAACTATTGTCAGAGTAATCTATTTAAAGTACAAGTATGACCACAGAATTCATGGTTTCCTATAAGTTACAAACAAAAGTTCTATAGCATGGCATACTGTTTTTAAATGGTGTGAACCCAGGATCCCTCTCTAGTCTCATCTATTACTGCAAACACTCTTTACATTCCAGATAAAACAACTTAGACTTATTGAGGGCTTACAGTATATTAGGCACTATTCTAAATTGTTTGCATATATTACGTTGTTTAATGTTTAGAACATTTTGAGATGGTGCAATGGTCAATTTTATGTGTCAAATTAGCTGAGCCATGGTGCCAAATATGATTCGGGGTAATTTCTGTGAGTGTGCTTCCTTGGATGAGATTAACATTTAAATTGATGGATTTTGAGTAAAACAGATGGCCTTTGGTCTTGAATTCCAACATCAGCTCTTCCCTTAATCCTTAGACTACTGGCCCATCCTACAGAATTTGGACTCAGCCTTCGTAATCGCATGAGCCAATTCCTTTAAATAAATCTCTCTATATTCACATTCTCTTGCTTCTGTTTCTTTAAAAATGCTAACCATTATAGGTGGATAATGCTAGTATTCCCATTTTTTAACATGGGAAGATTTAACTTCAGGGTTACCAAGCCAGTAAGTATTAGGCCTGCTATGGAAATCTAAACAGTCTGATTCCAGAGTCTATACACTTAATTATCATCCTCTACTGACTCTCATTATAAAATGGGGTTGAGTTCCAGTTTCTTGTACACATCACGTAAACTCAAGTTTTCATGCCATTGATCATGCTGCTCCTTCTTCCCGGAAGACACTCCTACTCATCCTGCGATACCCATCTTAGTCATTATTTCTTCCAGGCATAAGTCACTGCTCTCTGCATCCCTCACGATGGGGCTAAGTGCCCCATATAGAGCTTAGACAGTGGTTAGCACCTGAAAAATATAAAAGCTCAACAAATGCTTTTTGAGTTGAATTAGATTTGTGATAAATTATCCATGAAGTTAGTAATTTAATAAAATATAATGATTTACCTTACTTACTATATTTTGACAGTTAGATTTTGCTTTGTATATTTGAAGGGTAGTTCACCACATGGCGAGAATGCTGCAAAGACATTATGACCATCATCGTTACAGGAAATACTGCACAAGAGACTAGATACTTATTTTAACTAAAACCTAAAATCATTTCTGAACTTTAAATAATTGTTAGTGTATGTGTAACCAATTAAGAGTAATTAAATATATCTAAGATTAAACATGTTTTACATACTTCTAATAAGTTTCTTTATAGTTTATCAAAAGTGAGTTTTAAAAAATATAATAGACTTTTCAAACATGACCATCAGACAGTGGAGCTAAATGCCCAGAAGGCAGAAGTGAAAATTGGAGAGAAAATGAATGAATGGGTTGCTGTCAGGAAGCATACACAGTCACATACGCAGCTCCTGAAGTAGGGGGTCAGGTGCATATTTCCCGATGGACTGGTCCACAGGGACTTGCAACAGCAGTGATCTATTATTATTTTGGTTTGTCACATGATATTAGAAAATTGAAAAAAAAAAAAAAAGAATGTTTGCCTGAATTTAAAAAATAAGTGGATAAATTTGTCATACCTCTAAGTGATTTGATGCAATTAAGAGCTACTGGCCTGGTGTGATGGCTCACGCCTGTAATGCCAATACTTTGGGAGGCCGAGGCAGGTGGATCATCTGAGGTCAAGAGTTCAAGACCAGCCTGACCAACATGGTGAAACCCCATCTCTACTAAAAATACAAAAATTAGCTGAGTGTGGTGGCACGTACCTGTAATCCTAGTTACTCAGGATGCCAAGACAGGAGAATCGCTTGAACCAGGGAGGCTGAGGTTGCAGTAAGCCAAGATCATACCATTGCACTCCAGCCTGAACAACAAGAGTGAAATGTCATTAAAAAAAAAAAAGCTAATGATGACCATTTCATACCAATATTTAGTAACTGGACAAATTAAGTACTCAGTAAATATTTGTTAAATAAGTAAATCAATGTATGAAGTTTTAGTTTTTAAATAATCAACTTAAATTTCATTAGTAATAATTTTGTTTATTAGAATCATATTAATGCTTATTTCTTCTAATTAATCATCACAGTATATCAATTTATTATTTGGTGTGTTTTTCTTGATTTATTTTCAATTTTCTTTGAGCCAAAATGTAAAAGCGACAGTGAAAAAGGGGATAAAAGCTAATAAAGTTCATAATCATAGTTTTAATTACATAATGAGTGAAAAGGTAATAAAATATCTCTCAGAGTTTTTTTATAAGCCCCAAATGTCTTTTCGTCTAAATGAGAGGATTATAAATAAATACTGGGGAGCTGGTTTGTTGAAGTATAATTAGCATGAGATTTAAAATAAAGACCTGATTCAACTTTCAGTGGGGTTGGTGATAAATATCTCAATGGATTGTTGTATTTTGTAAACACTGAAGTGCTGTAAAATGCTATTTTATTGATTTTTACTGTAGAAAGTTCTTTGATTAAATTATGATATTTAGCATTATCCCTAAGGTAGCTTGATTTAATGGGAAAAAGATACAGCCCTTATGACATTTAATGTGGGTTGGCACACACACATACCCACTCTCTAACCCCCTTCTGGATTCTGCTTCTCAACTCATGAGGCTGGAAAGCTAAAAACTATCCTTCTTAGAGTTTTTTTCAGCTGGGTATGGCCACATAATTCAGTTCTGTACAATAATTGATACACAAGCACAAGTATAGAAGTGCCATCTTCCTTCCTGTCTAGAATGAGGATGTGATGTTAGGGTCTTCAATAGTTTCCATGGATCTGTGAGAGAAAGTGAAAAGAAGTAAAGAGGGTTCCGCTCTTAACCTGTGCTCCTACCACTGAATTTACTGTTATATGAGAAAAAGAATGTCCCTGAATCTTTTAATTCACAAATTAATTGGGCTCTCCCTTGCAGTTGAATGCAAACCCTAACTGAGACATTCTTTGGTGTGGAATGGATAAAATTTCATTTTATCACTTACCAGTTGTGTGACATGAGCAAAAATAACTTGTGTGACAGAGATTGGTGAGGGAGGTATCCACCTGCAGGTGTGATCCAAGGACTAATGTGTTAGGCACCTAACAGTCTTTCTGGCATATAGTAGACCCTGGATAGTGAAAATAACACACAGGTTATTTCCCTTCTCTTGTAGCTAGAAGTTGTTTGTCAATATATTATATAATTATTTACACACGAACATACAAATTATTTTAAAGAGGACTCCTCAGGCAATTCATCATAGTCAGGACACAAAATAAAACCTATTGATCATATTAGACACTAAACAAATCCCAACACTCTCTCCTTTCTGTTGTGTGCATAAGAACAGTTCCAGGAAAAATGAACTGAAAAAGAATTTTAATTATTAATTACAATTTGAAACTAAAAGAAAGTTTGACACTGAAAGCATTGTTTAAATAATGTCAGTTTAAAATGTACTATGCCTACTGGAAATGTGGATTGATACTCAATAATTTTATTTTGAAATAAATATAGCAATAACTGTTCCATATAACAATGACTGTGAAATAAGTATATCAATAATCATACTGCTGAATACTTTTTGAATACTTATATTTCATCACATTCTGAATACTTTGCTGCTTTCCATCAAGAAATAACCTAAGTCAAAGAAAATTCTTACCATAAAACTGTCTTATAAAAATACATTTTTCTTTTTTCTTTTATGAGAAAAAAATCCAAATAACATGAATGAACACTTTTTAAATCTTTTTAAATATGTTATATTACAGTATTTAAAAACATAAATATCTTACAGTATTTTAAAATATGTTATATTACAGTATTTAAAAAACTAGAATTACACATTGTAATTTGGGGAGTGAGAGTAGATGAGACAGGAGAAAAAAAAGAAAAATGACTTGGATGGCTTTTGGGTTAGAATTGGTTGACCTTTATGTAAGTACCTGAAATAGTATTTCCCTTTTCTGAATTTGATTATGGTCAATTAGGTATTCTAGCCAAACCTCCGGCTGAAAAATACTATACATAAAGGATAAAAAATATATATATTTTAAATTTCATAAATATGAAAGTGAGGAATTACTAGGACAAATTATCAAGAGGAAAACAGGGAGGTAACTAGCAGAGCAGCAACTTCTGCCCTGAGAGAATGTGACAGTTTTGGTAAACTTAACATTTTACTTTGATAGCCTTATGGAGTGAGCAAAAGAACCAAATCAAAGCCCAGAGCACACCTAACATAGAAAGTCTAGTAAAAGACTTAATCCCCAAATAAACTGGAATCTGAAAGTGCTAATCTCTCAAAATAAATGTGAACCATACCTAATAGAGCTGTTCCAGACCATGAGCAATGCAGGCTTGTGCTTCCTTGGTGGTCCAAGGAACCTCAGCATAGAGTTCTACTTAAGGTGGTCCCTAACTAGTTGTGCCCTAGAGCCTGGCAATAACAAATGAAAATCCTCTTTGGAAGAATGTACCCTTACCCTAAATCTTAAAATATCAAGCTCGTTTTTTTGTTTTTTTTTTTCTAAGTTAACTTGCCAGCACAAATAGGTACCATATGACATAATAAGCAGAAATAATAAATGAACAAAAAATAGAAGTACAAATAATAGAAGTATAATACATCATATATTGGAATACACAATAGATTATAAAAACTATGCTTACTGTGCTTAAAAAATAAAATTGATAAACTTGACAATATTAGTAAAAAATATGAAGCCATAAAAGATGACAGAATAGATTTGAAGAAGAAACAGACTATCCAGGAATAAAAAAATAGCTGAAATTTAAAAGTCAATGCATAATAAGGGGATAGGAGTCTATAAGTAAAACAATAGTGGCCATATATAAATAATGATTGTATGTGAATTACAACCATATCAGGATCATTTTATGATTCTTTTCCTTTCTCCTTTTGTGTATGTTTAAACATTTCCATCATTAATATATTTTTTAAAAACCCTCCATTCATGCAATTAGCAACAAATTAGAGACAGCTGCAGAGAAAGTTAATGAACTGGACATTATCCAGAGTGCAGCATAAAGAATTAAAAAAGAAAATAAATAAGTAAATAAATAAAGTGAAGTTAAAAGACAGAGGATAGAAAGAAAAGGTCTACCATATTTTAAATCAGAAATCTAGCAAGGAAGGAGAAAAAGAATGAGTCAGAGGCAATAGTTGAAGAAATAATGGGTGAGAATTTTCACAACTGTTAGAAGTGACCAATTCACAATGCAAGGAAACTAGCAGATTTCAAGCAAGATAAATTAAAAATTCACACATTATAGTAAAACTGCAGAAAATCAAACATAAAGAAAGCAATTTTAAAAGTAGCTGGAGAGAAAAGACACATTACAAGGAACAACAGCAGAACTGTTAGCTACCTTCTCAGTAACTACAATGACACTGTGGCTTTAAAGTGGTGAGAAAGAGAATTTATGATGTATGGTTATATACGCAGTAAAGTTTTTTTTTAAAAAATAAGACAAAATAAGGAAGCTTTCAAATGAACAAAAACTTATGAAAAATTATCATCAAATATGAACCACACCTAATAGAGCTGTTCTGTTGTTATTAAAATAAATTACAAAGGATATATTTCAGGCAGAAACAAAATTATTTCAGACAGAGGGTCAAAAGGTGCAGAAAACAATAGTTTTGACAAGTTAATTAAGAATGTTACAATTTCTAGTATAATGATTAAAAGGATAAAACCAGGTATGAACAATAAAATGCAGGAAATGCGAGGGTTGATTTGAAACTCAAGAAGAACAATAATTATATTGAGAGGAATGGAACTGGTCTAATTAAAAGGCATGGATTTTCATGCTGAGTGAGAGGGGAAAATGTCTGTATGCAGTTTATAAAAGACACACCTAAAACCTGTGGAAAATTTTAAAATTAAATGTCAGGAGAAGATATCATACAAGTAATACTGGGTATTAGGGAGGTGATTTTCCTACCTCAGACCAAAAGATCTAAAGGACAGATGAATTATTATTCAGATGATTAAGATTACTTTATGATAATAATAAAATTTATGAAGAAGAATAAACATTCTAAATCTGTACATAGTTATTAACGTGACCTTAAATATAAGAACTATAAAAATGACAAAGCCAAAAGGAGAAATAAGCAAACCCAAATCATAGGAGGAAATCATAACTTAAGTTATCAGTAATGGATAGAAGAAACAGACAAAGTTAATAGTAAGAATTTATAAGATTTTAATAATACAATTAACAAATGTAACCAAATGAACATACTGGACTATAAAACACTGCATGTTATAAGTACATAATATACTTTTTTTCCCCCAAGCACTTCTGGAACATTTACAAAAATTAACCATATGCTAGGCCTTAAGGATAAGTGTCAAAATTTTTAAATAACTAAAATAATAGAGCATATGTCTTCTTATTTCACTAAATTACTAGAAATAAGAAACAAACTAAAAAAATCCCTATATGCTTAGAAAAAAATTCAGGCCAGGGGCCAAAGCAGTCACAAAGAAAATCAGAAAAAAATTGGAAATATAATATATCAAAATGTGTGGGAAGCAGCTAAAGCAGTAGACAGAGCAAGAAGAAAGGCTGGAAATCTGTGTTGAGACACTTAAAAAAGAAGAGTAAAATAAGCCCAAAGAAAAAAATAGACACTATATTAATAAAATGGAAAACCGGCATATATTACACAGGGTGAACAAAGATAAAAGCAAATTTTTAAAGACCATATAACTGGTAACTCTCTAGAAACAATGGTCAAGTAAGAAAAAAAAATGAGAAGGCACAAATGATCCATATCAAGAATAAAAGGAGAAAATTACAAAAGATGCTGAAGACATGCAGATTAACAAAACACTAGGAATGGCAGCCACAGTGCATTGAGAGACAGCAAGCTGAGAAGAAATTCAAAGAGAAACTAATAGAGACAGCAATGACTTCTTTTCCATAACACACATTCATCTTGTTTGTTCCTCAGAGTGTAATATGAAAATCCATGAACACCACCTATGTGAATATCATCATGTATGCTTTAGTAGACGGAAAGCACAAAATAAAACACCTTAAACAACAGGATTCTAGGTGACTTGTCTAACAGGTAAAGGCACCAGATTTTCTTCTTAAAACCACCAATATTAGCTCAGCAGCCTGAGGTTTCGGTGTACATTACAGCAGGAGCCAAAATGAATATCACAAACCAAGGGAAAAAACAGGGCTTTTGGAGACGGAAAGACCTTGACTCTTAAAAGCATTGGAACTTCAGGGAAAGTTGCTTCATCCCCCTCAGTCCCTATTTCTCATCTGTCAGCGTGAGTGATGTATGACCTAGTCACAAGGTCATTAAAAAGATGACATGAGATGATTCAGTAAAACACAGATTCTGGAACATATTGGGTTTCAGTAAATATGACCTCCATATGTTTAACCAGTATTTGACAATCGTTATACATATATCTATAATTACAGTACAGAAAATGAATATAAGAAAGGGAGGATATAGTAATTCTTTAAAAGATATCCATTGCGCCAAGAAAATGACAGAAAACAAACCACTTTTCACTATAAAACTCCCTGCTGTAATAGTTTGTTTGAAATGGCTACAGTCTGAGAATTCTATTCTAACTGCCCTTAATAAATGGCATCTTGTGAAACTGGGTGCTGTGAAATTACACACAATGCAGACATGAAATGAGATACTATTCTGGCTTTTAAAAAATAAAATTTGGATGATCCTTTTAAGTAAGAATGTGGTTTAAAGGTCTTGTAATTTTTCATCAACATTCTAGTTTAGATCTGTTAGAGAGGTTTGAAAGGAGAAACAATTGATGTTAAGCGTAAGGCGAGCTGTACCTAAGGAATGGAGGCCCTGCCCCCGGCCCCTCTCTTCTGCAGGTGTTTGGTTCTTTTAAGTTTATTCGCCCCTCAATTTGCTTTTATCTACATAAATAATGCTATACATTGCTATATAATAATCTCTTGCATGTTCTTTTCCTTGGAACATTTGCCCGTACATATTTCCTTAAATGTGTGTACCTTAGCATCTGCTTATTTGACTGATTCACCAACTCAACAGAAGAGAACACGAATGTTCCTTTGTACTAGGATTGTAAACCAGATCCATCTTGGGCTTTGTTTTTTTTTTCTTTTTCTGTGTTCATGGGGATTTCCATATGTAATAAAAACCCTAGAGTTCACCTAAAGAAGAAACTGTTCCCAGGTTCTTATCACCAAAGGCAACCTCTTCATAAGGGACATAGACAACACTGGCAGGTGAACCACATAAGAGCCAGCCTCTCCTGAAGAAGATATTCAGTTGTTTTGTCACGACATGTATTAGCCTGATGATTGGTGAGGAGAAGCGATGAAGTGGAAGGAGATTGCAAAAACACTGCTGTGGAAGAAAGCAGGTTTTAAATAGGGTGGATATATAATTTACCAGATTGAGACATGTTGAGGATAAAGAAGAGGCTATTCATAATTATGCTGGGAAAACAGGTGTAAACCAGTACTATCCATGGCAAAATAGGACATATGGTCACCTCATTTTTAACTTTTGAAAATATCTATCAAAATATAGTTCTTGAGCTAAAATTAAAATAGCACAGTGCCTCTTCCTAACCATATTTATTTAATGTGATGTTATGAAATGAGTGGATTCTGGAGCCTGTCAGCTTGAGTCTAATTCCCAGCTATACCACTTACCAGACACGTAAAGTTCTGAGTCATTTGACCTCTTCGTTTTCTAACAGTTTCGTCTATGAAATGTGAATGGTAATAACAAAAACTACATCAGAGGGTTGTTACAAAGTTCGAATGAGTACTGTGTTTGTCACGGCATTACTCAACTTTCGCTGTGGTGACAAAGAGCCCCAAATCTAAGTGGCTTACAACATTTATTTCTTGCTTACATTATTGGAAGGCTGTGGGCTGGCTGGGTCCTAAGTAGGCTCCCTTTGACTCAGTTGGGCTTGACTCACTATCACATGTCTTTTTATTCCAGTCCCAATCTGAAAGAGAAACACTACTGGGCCTCAATGTTCTCTTGCTGAGGGCAGAAGCCCAGAGATAGCAAGAAACCTCATTAATTCATTTAAAGCTCCTACTTTGGCAAAGTATATTTACACCCACTAACATTACATCATCAAAGCAAGTCATCAATCTCAGTCCCCAATTAATAGGGTAGTGACATGTGCTCTGCCTGCCGGGAAGAAGGCAAGAGTGAGCCATGAGTGAATAATTGAACAAATTATACCATCCAGTTCAAAATTTAAAGCAATTCTCGGTATCTAATAAACATTTCTATAAGTGTTAGGTGCTGCTGTTAGCAATAAATGTACACACAACGATGCTTGAGTACCTCTTAAGTGACAATATTGTTATACATCTTGCAGTGACTAAGACCTCAATGTTGGTGATTGTGTTTACATAAGAGAAGCAATAAATGCACAAACAAGAGCAATGTGAGTTATTTAGTGCTATGTAGAGAATTAAAATGGACTCCAGTACAAACATGTGCTTGCACAAGTTTGTGAGGGCCAATTGCATGCATTGCTTCCAAACCCTGCTTTTGGTGATTGATTACACGTCAATAGTTTGAAATGGACATGACAGTAGTGCTTACAACATGGACATTGGCTAATGCTATAAATCAGATAATATTTATTTATTTACTTTAAAAAATTTTCGCTGAAGGGAGATCTGGTTGTTAAACTTTATGAGAACACTATAGGTCACGTAAATCTTCCCCCTTTTCCCACCTCCCTTTCTAATGCAGCCCAACAGTGCAGGGTGATGGCAGCATAAACCAAAAATAAAATTCTAAGCCCCCTAGCCAATTAAAAGCATCCTTCCTCTCATCCTAGAACATTCTTAAGGCCATGATAGGAAGTAGGAGTTGAACATGCCTCATTATACCATCTTCTCGTTGGAATTTAGGTACAGCTGTCCAGCATTAACATTAAAACAGAAACCTTAAGACAAGCAAAGCTTTCAAACTAATGAAGACCACTGCACATTTCCACATGTTTTGTTTTGTTTTCTTTCTTATATCATTTTTTTCTGCCCTGGTTTCTGGTTGACTTGAAGATGCTGACTAGCTCCTTTCATCTCCTCTAACTAACCTTGGTGCCTGGCCCCTCCTCCTCTCCAGTGATTCTTCCTCTGATGCATACTTAGCACTCAGTATTCTCCTTTTATCTGTGTCATTCTAAAGAAGATCACTATCACTATTCTAAAATGCCTTTGTTTTTGTTCCCCATCTGCTCTTTTAAAATTTATTTTACCCTTTTATGATTTTTTAACTTTGAAACAATTCTTAAAACATTCAAATTCTTTCTATAATTATAATTACCCGTAATAAAGTATGTAAACATCACTTGCTGTCATCCCTTCTTCCTCCAAAGGACATCATCCTTTTAACTGAGAATGAGGTTACTTCAGCCAGATGCAGTATTAATTAACCACCACAGTCACTATTACCTATTTCATTTTTTCCATTGTTATCAGTGTGGCCAAGATTTTCTCATTAATTTGATTTCTTGCCCATACGTTAAATTTCAGTTTTCTTATTGTTTAGTTACCTGGAGCCTAAAAATAATCTTCCTTGTTTCTTTAACGTTATGATAGTGGAATATCAAGGGTAGAGTAGAAGGAATGGCCTGCTCAAGTATAGGCAATAAGGATGTATATTGTCTTTAAAGGATTTAAACATAATGATCAAATCAGCTAAAGGAACTCTACAGTCTTGAGTGTTAATATTTGTCTAATGCATTTCTAAAGAGCCTGCACTAACAGATCTTTGAGATGCATGACTCATTGTCTCCTCTGAATATAATGTGCACTGTTCTGCCACAGGCATCATCAACCTGACCAACCTGTGTGGCTATCCGTGTGTCACATGGGGCCCACTCACTTCAGAGAGTCATTTCTGTACTTCCCTGAAAACGGAGAGAATGCCATTTTGATTTATTTCTCACACAGCTCCCCCGATGACCTAATCCTTATGCATTAAGATGACTGTTTCAGCTCCCACTTTGGTTGCAAGGGATACTTCTTCTTCCCACCCCAGATACCCACCTTTCCCATCTTATTCTGCCTCTGCCTGTCACATCTATTATCTCTTACAGTTTTAAGTCATGGACGATCATCCCTGTCACCCCTGTGATATTTGACAGCATTCTGCACAATCTTACAGGTTAGACTGGATTTGCAGATTGAAAATCATCATACTGGTCTAACAGTAAAGAGAAGCCTGGGTTACCAACAGGGCCAGGTCTCAGGTGAAGCAAGTGAGTCACTTACCTGGGACACAAAATTTAAGGAGATGGTAAGAAACTCAGTAATTAAGGTAAATAATGTGTTAATGCAGTATTTAAGAACAATTGAAATTAATGCAAAAAATCCATGATGAACAAAATATCAAAATTTGTAATAAAGACAGGGTCACAGTACTGATTTTCCCTTTTGGCCCAGGTTCCCATATAGTTTGACACAACACTGGTTACAACATTCAGTTGTGAAAGATACAGCAAGAAAAATGGCCAGGAATCTGCTTGAGGGTGAGTAGTTAGGAAGGGCCTATTTGAGGAAGTTCAATTTAAGCTGAGATCTAAACAGTAGAACAGAGCCTGCCAGGTGTGGTGGCTCACACATATAATCCCAGCACTTTGGGAGGCCGATACAGGCGGATCACCTGAGGCCAGGAGTTCGAGACGAGCCTGGCCAACATCGTGAAACCGGTCTCTACCAAAAATACAAAAATTAGCCGGGTGTGGTGGCGCGTGCCTGTAATTCCAGCTACTTGGCAGGCAGAGATAGGAGAATTGCTTGAACAGTGGACAAGAGAATTGCTTGAACCCAGGAGGCAGAGGTTGCAGTGAGCCAAAATCGAGCAACTGCACCCCAGCCTGGGTGACAGAGTGAGACTCTGTTTCTAAATAAAAAATAAAAGAACAGAGCCCAGAGCCAGTCGTATCAAGGAAGGGAAGAGCTAGCCAGGCACAATGAAAAGCTGTTCCAAGTTTCTGAGCTGGCAAGGCACTTGGCATGTGGAAGGAAACCAAACAGAACCCACAGGGCTGGGATATAGTTGTTGAGGGGCAGTGTGGTGGGAGAGGAGGACAGAAAGGCAAGCAAAGGTTTACTCTTGTCAAATTTGAAAATCCACATTCAAATTTTATTTTTAGAGCATGGAAAGTCACTGGAGTATTTTAAGCAGAGAAGTGATTTGCTCTGATTTTTGTTGTAAAAAATGTTTTTGGATTTATGTTCTATGGATAATGGATTTAGGCTTTTAAGAGGGGAAATAATGAGTTCCATTGTGGGTATGTATGTAGTTTGAGGGGGCTGGAAGTTGTGGGATATTTCGGTTAATAGTTTCAGTTTAGGGGGAAATGATCATCGGTGGATATGACAAAGGGCAAGACAGAAGGCATGAAACGGTTCCTTCAGAGAGTACTTAGGCAAATGTGAAATCATGACATAATGATAAATATAAATTTGTTATTTGTCCTAGGTTCCTGGCACAAAGCTCCTTGAATCCTTGTAATTCTCTGAGGGATAGGGGTGATAGAAGCATCATTTGTTATAATATTTAGTCTTACTCCCTAGATTCCTGACGCAAGAGCATCTAAGACCCTTGGCATCTCTGGAGTCATGAGAGTGTCTTTTGTGTGCTAATGAGATGACTGGTAGCTGGGCCACCTACGTAGCTTCAGGATGGGGGCTGGCTGTGAGAAAGACCTAGGCATGTTTAGAAGATTGGAACTTTCAGCACTACCCTTGACCTCCAGGAAGGGGAGAGTGACTGGAGATTGAGTACATCACCAATGGTCAATGATTTAATGAATCATGCTTATAATATGGAGCCTTCATACAAGCCCTCAGCAATGGAGTTCAGGAACCTTCTGGGTTGGTGAAGACATCTAAGTGCTGGGAGAGGGGTTTGCCCAGAGAGGGCACGGAAGCTCCACACCCCTTCCCATATACCTTATCCTGTCATCTCACTTATTTGGCTGTTTCTGAGTTACTATACTGAGCAAACCAGTAATAGTAAATGGTTTTTCTGAGTTCTGTGAGCCATTTTAGGACATTATCAAACCTAAGAAAAAGATCTGGGAACCCTCGATTCATACCCAGTTGGTCAGAAGTACAGGAAGCCCTGGCCTTGTGATTGGAATCTGAAGCGGGAGCAGTCCTGTGGGGCTGAGCCCTTCACTTGTGGGACCTGACATTAACTCCAGATATATAGCGTCAGAATTGAATTGCAGGATGCCCAGTTGGTGTTGGAGAATTGGTTGCTATGGAAATAACAACAGTTCCTACCACATTTGGTGTCAGAAGAGTTCTGTGTCTAGAAACAGATTATAGTAGCAAATATCCTGGAAAGTATAGTTGGGTTGTAGAGAATTTTGAGTCTCCCTCTTGATATTTATAGGCTTGAATTTAAGGTGACATTAGCCAGCCTAGAGATAACAGGCACCATAGAGTTGCCAGGATACAGATGAATAGTTGGGTGAGAATATGTGGCCAGTGGCATCCAGAATCAAGTAAGCTCTTCCAAAAGTCTTCAAGCTAGCTTACTCTCCATCATTGTTTCATTGGACCAGTGACTTTGAAACATGTAACCATTAAGGAGAATATAATGATCAGTGTGATAATTAATTTTATGTTTACCATGGCTGGGCCATGGTGCCCAGACATCTGGTCAACCATTATTACAGGTGTTTCTGCAAAGGTGTTTTGGATGAGATCCGCTTTACATTCAAATCTGTGGACTTTGAGTAAAGCAGATTGCCCTCTGTAATGTAGATGGGACTCGTCCGATCAGTTAAAGGTCTGACTAGAACGAAAACCTGACTTCTCCTGAGCAAGAGGGAGTTCTGCCTGCAGATGCCCTTTGGACTTCGTCTGCAACATTGGCTCTCTCCTTGGTTCTACAACAGGCTGCCTTTAGACTCAAACTGTAACTTTTTTCCCGAATACCCAGCCTACCAGCTTCCCCCATCAGATTTTGGACTCACCAAGACATACATATACATATGCATTTATATAAATGTATCTATACACATACAAATATATATACTAATATATACATTTATATATGTATAAATACATATATAATATGTGTAAATGTGAGCCAATTCTTTTGTTATTGTGATGGTTAATATTAAGTGTCAACTTGGTTGGATTGAAGGATGCAAAGTATTGTTCCTGGGTGTGTCTGTGAGGGTGTTGCCAAAGGAGATTAACACTTGAGTCAGTGAACTGGGAAAGGCACACCCACCCTCAATCTGGGTAGGCACCATCTAATCAGCTGCCAGCGCTGCTAGAATAAAGCAGGCAGGATAGAGTGGAAAGAGCAGACTTGCGGAGTCTTCTGCTCTTCATCTTTCTCTCATGCTGGATGCTTCCTGCTCTTGAACATCTTCAGCTTTTGGACTCTTGGATTTACACCAAGAGTAGCTCTCAGGCTTTCAGACTAAAGGCTACACTCTCAGCTTTCCCCTACTTTTGAGGTTTTGGGACTGACTTCCTTGTTCCTCAGCTTGCAGATGGCCTATTGTGGAACTCCACCTTGTGATTGTGTGAGTCAATCCTCCTTAATAAAGTCCCTTTCATCTGTACATCTATCCTATTAGTTCTGTCCCTCTAGAGAACCTGGACAAATACAATCATCATGTGAGCCAATTCCTTAAATCTCTGTAGATAGATAGATAGATAGATAGATAGATAGATAGATAGATATAGGTATACATACATGTACACATACATGCAATCACCTATGTTAGAAAGTAAGGTGAGATGGATGCTTGCATAGATACAGAACACAGATGTAATAAATGACAATGGTCCTTTCTGAAACAATTAAATGAATTGTTGCTAATCCCACAAAATATCATAGTTTCGTATAAAGCATCATTTATTGCAGACACATCTAGACTCCTTCATCTCCCTTTTGTTTTTCATTTAATCTTTCAAGCTACCCCATGAGTGTGATAGAGAAAATTTGTTCACTTTCAAGGGAGAATAGTGAGGAACAGTGCACTGGTGTCTTTTGAAAACTGTCGTTACATTTTACTAATTTGCACTTTTTAGAAATTCAGTTTTGCTTTGGAAACTAATCCACATTGTATAGTTTGCTGGATTAGATAAAATTTGAGATTAGCTTTTAATTATTACTTTTCCTCACATATGGATAGAGGTTTTACTTAAAAGTGTGCAAATCAGTATAAAAATTGGTGGTGAGAGGTTGCTGATTCTCAGCCAAGTAGAAAGTACATCACTGACTGATGTTTTCATTTCTTATGAAATAAATATATGTGCATCCCAGTTGTAAGAGTGGGTAAGACTATACTGTAAAGCGAGGCACATTGTAGCTGTTATGGAGTGACCTAGTTTTCTGAGCAGAAACCTCTAGTGTTGCATTTATGAAGACACAGCCTTCAGAACTCAAGTGATGACGAGCTATTTGCATCAGGATATAAAAACATCATTATCCCACATCCTAAGTGATATAAATGGAGACACCAAGCAAACGACTTCTTGCTTATAAACCCAAAGTATCTAAAAGCAGGAGAAAATGCCTCTTCAGCATTTGGTGCCCTATTTAACAAAAAGAAGATAAGGTGTAGATAGAAAAGCGCCAAACTTCTTGCATGTAGGGTCAGCCAAAAAAGAGAATCAGTCAATTGTTTGGGAATGAAATGACACAAAAGAGTATGTGGCAACAGCTTTAAAGAAGAGAATAAACCAGAGGTGGTCATAAAGTGGCATGCAGGCAAGTGTCTGTCCAGGGAGGAGACATTGAAGCGGGAGCTTAGGAAAGTGAGATACTGCAGGAATAATGTTTCTCCAGGTTTGCATGCTATTTAATTCTATTCAATAATTGTATTGAATTCAGCTAAGTATATTTAATAAGACATGGTTTCAGATGTTTAGTTTTGATAGTCTTTTGACTTGTGCGTTTGAAACAAGTCTGCTTATTAATAGCAAAGTTGTCAGGTTGGATCTCACTTCCCATGCATTGCTAAATTTTCACTGGCAATTTCTCCAAAGGAAAGATTCTCAAGAGCTTTCTCTGTGACTCTATTAGCAGCTTTAGTAGGGCTGAGAACCTGAACCAAAGTTCAAGGGATTGTGGCGGCTGCGGTGTGATCATGGGAAGAGAAAAACAGGGATTTTAAAAAGAATACAAATGACAACATAAAAAATTATAGACGGAGAACAGATTAGTGGTTCCCAATAAGTGGCTGTGGTCATAGAAGGGTAGCAGGTGAGGTCTGCTGAGGGAGCTGTTTTGGTCCCTGACTGAAGTGGTGTTCACATGAACCTATACACATGCTAAAACTGCACAGAACCAAATACATATGCAGAGGAATGTATGAAAACTGGTGAAACCTGAAGAAAGTCTATGGATTGTATCAATGTCAAATTCCTGATTATGATATTGTACTATATTGTTGTTGTTGTTTTGTTTTATGGGGTTTTTTTTTTCTTTTTTTTTTTTGAGACGGAGTCTCGCTATGACACTTGTGCTGGAGTGCAATGGCGTGATCTTGGCTCACTGCAACCTCTTCCTCCTGGGTTCAAGCGATTCTCCTGCCTCAGCCTCCCGAGTAGCTGGGACTGAAGGTGCCTGCCACCATGCCCAGATAATTTTTGTATTTTAGGTAGAGACAGGGTTTCACCATATCGGCCAGGCTGGTCTTGAACTCCTGACCTCAAGTGATCCGCCCACCTTGGCCTCCCAAAGTGTTGGATACAGGCGTGAGCCACCGCACCCAGCCTGTACTATAGTTTTGCAAGATGTTACCATTGGGGAAAACTGGATGAATGGTATAGGGCAGCAGTTCCCAACCTTTTTGGCATCAGGGACCAGTTTTGTGGTAGACAATTTTTCCATGGACCAGGGGCTTGAGGGGGTGGTTTCATGATGAAACTTCTGCCTCAGATCAGGCATTAGATGATCAGAAGGAGCACACAACCTAGACCCTTCACATGCAGAGTTCACAATAGGGTTTACACACCTATGAGAATCTGATGCCACCACTGATCTGACAGGAGGCGGGGTTCAGGCAGTAATGCTCACTCACCGGCCGCTCACCTCCTCCTGGGCAGCCAGGTTCCTAACAGGCTGTAGATCAGTACCAGTCCACGGCCCACGGGTTGGGAACCCCTGGTACAGGGAATTCTTTTGTTTTTTTTCTTGTAACTGCATGTTTATTTATAATTATCTTAAAATTACAAAGTTAAAAACAAATAATACAGACCAGTTTTTCACTTTAGCCATTCTAATACATGTGTGGTGACACGTCATGTGGTTTTAATTTGTGTAACTTGCACTTATTGGTTTTCTAAATGTCTTCTTTGGTAAAGTGTCTTCAGATTTTATATCCAATTTTTAATGATCGTTTTCTTATTATTTTGAGTTTTGATAGTTAAAAAATATATCTGTTGAAAAGATCTTATCAAATATGTGTTCTGCAAATATTAGCTCAGCCTATGGCTTTTCATTTTCTAACCAGTGTTTTTTAAAAAGAAGAAATTTTAATTTGATACAGCTCAATTTGTTGGATGACCCTTTTGGTATTATATCTAAGAACTCATTGTTTAACCCTAGTTACAGAGATTTTCTTCATACAAAGTGTTGGTAAAGATAGGAAAGAAATAAAACTGATACAATGCTGGTGGAAAGGTAAAATGTTACAACCTCAGGGAAAATATTTTTGGAGTTTATAAAAATGTTAGCATATTCCTATTATATGACTTAATCATACCACTCCTCAGTATTTACCCAAGAGAAAGAAAGCTTGCAGGCATGAAAAGACTTGCATATATGTACAGTTTGTGAGAATCAAAATCAAGCCACGAATGTCAGGAAAATCCTGACAAATAGAGCCAGCGAAGGCTATGAAGAGGGAGTTCTCATGTTTGTATGCCTGATAAAGAAAAAGATTATAAAAACCACAATCTTGTACAAAGGTCATTGCAACCTTACAAAAAGAAAAAAAAAATTGCAAAGACATTTGCCCAGCAACTGCCCGTCTAACCTGGGACTAGTGTCACCCTTCTTATTAATCCTTGTAGTTAAGGATAATTATTTCAAAAACAATTATGTAATCCTACTAGCTTTTTTCCTTTAAAAGAACTCTGTCTTTCTTTATTTCCATGAATACACACATAATTTACTATAACATGTGTATTCCCATTGCAATGCTGTAGTCACAAATAAATATTATTTACTTTTTCAAAGAGCTTCTCTCTGTTATTTAAATTGAGATGTGTATGCTCACATAAGCTTTATGTTTAATAGCCTAAAACTGGAAGCAACCCAAATTTCCACCAAGAGAAGAATGAGTGAACAAATTGTGGTATATCCATACAGTGATATACTACTAAACAATAAACATGGATGAAACATTGATGCATGCAACATGAATAAATCTCAAAATAATTACACTGAGTAAAAGAAGCCAGAAAACCTACATGTACATACATACAAGAGTAAATATTGCATGATTCCATGCATACAAAAATTCTAAAAGTACAAACTAATCTATATTGACAGATGCAGATCTTTGGTTGCATGGGAAGGGAGATAGGGAAGGGTGAGAGAAACATCGCGAGGGAACATGAAGGTGGTGGATTCACTCATTATCTTGATTGTGGTGATAGTCTTACAGGTGTATACATATGTCAAACATATCAAATTGTACATGTCACATATGTGAAGTTTGTTTAATAAAGCTGTTTAAAAATAAAGAGCACTCTTGCTTCTCCTTGGGCTATCAAAAGCTGCTGCTGGGGGAAATGACAGAGCCCCTGCCTACTTCCCCAGACCCTTCTCTCTTGCCAGCAAAAGTCATGAGCCACTGCGAGAGGGACAGAAAATGCTCCCGCTTCCAAAGCCCAGAAAAAGATTCACTGCTTTGTAAGAGAGGGTAGATGACAAGGTCAACTACACATGAGGGAGACCAAGAACCCTCCTTGGACACGTTATCCATGATAGAAAGCTGAGGGAAAGCTGCACACTTTCTCCTGCCTCCAGCTTGTCCCAGAGCAAAGGCACAGTTTGGTGGGAGTGGAGAGAGGACAGAAACACCAAGAAAGTCCCACCACTTTGAGTGAGTCCCAGGCTCACAAGAGCAGCTGAAGTCTGAGGCTGGTCTAGGAACACAAAGAAATGAGATTAGTGTTGAACTTTCCTTCATGGACTTTTGCTCTCTGCATGTTCTGGATCTACATGGCATATCTTTATTGATCCATCCTGGATTGGTAAACTTTGACAGAGTTTCTACCAAAATGTCCGGATATTGTTTTCTGAAGGACAAAGAGGGAAGGCCATGTTCCCTCATAGGATAAAGACATGTCCCTACCAAGGAGTGCCCAGTCCTTCCTTAATGGAGCAACAAAGAGAGAAGTGTTGAATAGCAGAGGGATACAGTCCAGATCCTTCTACGTCTCATAGGACATGCTTCTTATGTGGAGGAAATAAGTTATAAGCTTTCATCTATTTGAAACGCTAGAGGCATTAAGCACATTATCTTTTTCCTTCAAATGGTTTTGGCAGGGGAGAAATTATTATGGTTATTTTTCCCTCTGATAATTTTTGGAACTAGTTATCAGTTGGGTAGACATTAATTTTTTTCTTTACTAAAATAAAAGACGTTTCTTCATCATGAGATATTTTGAAGAGTCAATTGCCTTGGAAAAAGATTGCTACAATGAAACATTAATAGGCTGCTTAATATAGAATTTTTAAAATAGCTATCCTCATTGTTTATTGAAAGGCCTTTCTGTAGATTTTCCCGCTCCAGAAGCATTTGTAAAGCATTGCAGAATCATTGCTCAATTTAGAATGGGTTTCAACATTTCCCCTAGGATTGGAGTATAATAAACACATCGCGCTGTTTGTTTGTTTTTTGTTTTTTGTTTTTTCTCACTACATATTTGCTGGAAAGATTTTAGCCATTTTTTTTTTTCCTAAGGGAACATCAAATTGAAGGACATTTTGGTTAGAAGCATTTTAATAGTACCACCTTTTTTCCTTTTCTTCTGTAAAGAAGATAGATGGCATGAGTTAAATGGTAACCACCAGCTCTTTACTGGATAAAATGCCTAACTTAGGCTACAGTAAACAAGGAAGACGAAAATAATGGTAGATATTTAAAGCTGGGCATGTAAGATTCCTGTTAATCTACAGCAACTATAGGCAATGCCTCCTTCCACATTGTAGAGTTAAGAATCTATTATCACACCAAACAGCCCTTCATGCACCTGACGCTGACTGTGTTACGAACAGACATCCACCATCATCCGAGTTTAGTTGGAAGGGAAGGGGCAGCCCCGTCTCTCCCTTCTTGTAGAATGAGCGTGAAGAACTCAGGCATTAGAATCAGACAGAAAACAAACCAGCTCAGCGTCACTGCTTGCTACCTCAGGCAAATGAATAATAATGACAACAATGAAAATAATACCTGATGTTTATTGAACACTTGTATTTGCCAGCTTTTATAATAAACACTTTATATGCATTAATTCTTTCACTCTTCACCATGATGTTATATAATCGCTTTTTCAGGAAGGAAGGTTGGACGGACTGGGTAACTTGCCCTGCAGTACACAGCTTGTAAGTAGCAGAATGGCATAATGAGCACTTTATCTGATGACTAAGAATGTGCAATGACATCTGCGTCTCTATCAGGAAGAAGCTCTGTAACCCAGATCAGTGGATCGTCCACCATTTAAGGAATATGAAGAAATCTGGTGTCCACGGAAGTCAAAGTTGAGCCAGCCTAGCAGTGAAACAAATGTGTTCATGGTCCCCAGCGTGCCATGATCATAATATCATGAACCCGAATATCCGAGACAGGTCTCAGTTAATTTACAAAGTTTATTTTGCCAGTGTTGAGGACACGCATCTGTGACACAGCCTCAGGTGGTCCTGATGACATGTGCCCAAGGTGGTTGGGGCACAGGTGGGTTTTATACATTTTAAGGAGACATGAGACATAAATCAATATATGGAAGATGTACATTGGTTCCATCTGGAAAAGTGGGATAACTCAAGCAGGGACAGGTCACAGGTAGGTGAGAGACAAATTGTTGCGTTCTTCTGAGTTTCTGATTAGCCTTTCCGAAGGAGGCAACCAGATATGCATTTATCTGTGAGCAGAAGGATGACCGAATAGAATGAGAGGCAGAATGGCCCTAAGAAGCTCCCAGTTTGACTTTTCCCTTTAGCTTCGTGATTTTGGGGCCCCAAGGTTTATTTTTCTTTCACAATATTAAGGCCAAGTTTGTCAATAGTACCCTTTGTTTCCGGCAGTATAAAGTCAGATCCCAAAGTGCAGTGACCTAAGCCTGCAGACCAGTGGAAAAGAAGTACCTGCCCTGGGAGGGAAGAGAAAGAAGAGTGCAGAAGGATTAGGACTCTCATGATACAGAAGACTAGCTTCACTGGGCCAGAAATCTTCTCTCAATATTTAAGTTTTGTTATCTATATTTGATCAACTTCCAGTATAAATCAAGTTACCTAAAACAGAAGAAAAGATTTGCTCCCTTGAAAATAACAAGCCCCTAGTAAAGAGGAACCTGATTCCCACATTATTGGTTGATTCTGCTCCCCACAGCCTGGGCTTCCAAATACAAACACCTTCAAGCTCATGATCTGATCCTTCTCATCCCATTGTTCACCAGGGCAGCATGTGTCAAAGTTTGCTCTGATATCTCATAAAATTGTTAACCAGCAAGAGTCCTAGAACTTACTCTCAAAGACTCAGATTTGATATGTTTGGGTAAAAGCCTAGAAACCTATAGCTTTAACAGCTTCACAGATTCCTTGCCTATGAGGCCAGTCCCAGAAACACCGTCCTTTGCTTTATACTGGTGAAATGTACATACGAATTCACACTTAGACACATGCTCACACTTATAGCTTAGCACCTCCTGTCTCATCATGTTGTGGGAAACCTTCCCAAGCCCCTCTTCTCTCTGGATTAAATCACCTCCACTTTTTACAGCCAATGCATTTTAATAAAAACAGTATTCTGGATGGGGGCCACAGCTCTAGTGCCTGGCAACTACTTCTGGCACGCCAACAGGAGATTTGTTACTCTCTTGAAATAAGGCATCTAGAACTCAAAACACAAAATCTGGAAAAGTGGTTGTAATAGAGGAGGAGGAATACTTCACATTTCTTCCAAGTCCCAACAAAATAAAAGGCAGAACACACCCATGGGAAGACAGGGATTTAGCAAGGGTCACAATCGAGGTCTTTGGGGAATGCACAGCTGTCCACGGGGCACCTATGTGTCTGACACCAGACGTGATTTGTGTCGGTCCCACTGATGGAGATCTGACTACTAACATGGTGGGGACTTCCAGGGACATCAACAAAAAAATTGCCCTTTATATTCCAAATCTGTTAATGCTGCCTTATGTGACAAAATATGTATCATTTTTTAAAGTGGTGAAGACAGGTAGCAGGAAAATTTTTAAGACCGTATTGATAGATTGATTGATTGACGAGTACCTCAAGCAACAGAAATGTATTGTCTCGCAGTTCTGGAGGCTGGAAGTCCAGGATGAAAGTGTTGGCTGTTTAGTTTCTCCTGAGGCCTTGCTTCTTTGCGCTCAGGTCACCACCTTCTCACATGTTCTCATGTGGTGTCTCTTCTATGCACATGTGCCGGGTCTCCTTCTGACCATCTTAATCTCCTCTCCTCCCCTCTTTCTTCTCCTTCTCCTTCTTTATTATGCTAAGAACACTTAACACGAGGCTTACCTTCTTAATAAAACTTTATACACTTAAACATCCTATTGAATTACCGACCGTAGTGGGCTGAATTGTAACCCCCTAGAAAGATATGTCTATGCTCTAATCTATGAAACCTGGGAATGCTTCCTTACGTGACAAATTATATGATACATTATGAATTTTGAGGCTAAGCATAGTGGCTCAGGCCTGTCATTCCAGCAGTTTGGGAGGCCGAGGCCAGCACATGGCTTGAGCCCAGGAGTTTGGGACCAGCCTGGGCAACATGGTGAAACCCCATCTCTACAAAAAATAGAAAAATTAGCCAGGCATGGTGGCACGTGCCTGTGGTCCCAGATACTCAGGAGGCTGAGGGCACGGGGGGATTACTTGAGCCTGGGAGGTGGAGGCTGCAGTGAGCTGTGATCATGCCACTGTCCTCCAGCCTTGGCAACAAAGTGGGATGGGAAGAGTCTATCCTAGATAACCCAGAAGGGCCTTAAATCCAATGACAGATGTTTTTATAAAAGTGAGGCAGAGGGGTCAGACGCAGTGGCTCACACCTGTAATCCCAGCACTTTGGGAGGCTGACGTGGGTGGATCTTGAGGTCAGGAGCTCAAGACCAGCCTGGCCAACATGGTGAAACCCTGTCTCTACTAAAACAATAATAATAATTAGCTGGGCATGGTGGCATGCACCTGTAATTCAAGCTACTCAGGAGGCTCAGGCAGGAGAACTGCTTGAACCAGGACCCGGGAGAAGGAGATTACAGTGAGCCAAGATCACGCCACTGCATTACAGCCTGGGCTACAGAGCGAAACTCCATCTCGGAAAAAAAAAAAGAGTGTGGCAGAGGCAGACTTGATAGATATATAGAGCAGAAGGGCATATGGAGAAGGTGGCAGATTGGAGTGAAATAGCTGCAAGCTCAGATATGCCAGCAACCCCCAGAGGCTGGAAAAATGCCAGGTACAGACTCTTCCCTAAGCCATCCAGAGGGAGCACAGCCCTGTTGACATCATGATTTTAATAGAATGAAACACATTTTAGACTTCTGACCTCCGGAACTGTGAGATAATAAATGTGTGTTAGGCCAACTGGAAACAAATACACCAACTAACAGGTATTAAGAATTTGCAGGTTTGGAAAAATAGATGCATCAGGCTTCAAGTCCAAACTCAGCTGCAAACTAACTGCTGGACAGTTCTCAGTTTCCTCAGCTGTAGAAAGAGGATATAACAGTTACGTCCTAGGGTTGCCGTAAAGATCACATGGATAATCTGGCAAGTGTCAAATAGTAGACATAATAAATCATAGCTAGCCATGAGTCTACCTACCACAGTTTGACAGATAGACATTCTCTACATTCTCATATGTTTCCTATACTTGAAAGGTATGTTTTAAGTCAAAGAAAGCTTGCAAGAAGCAGAGATGTAAAAAGACTCTGTTGCCATATCTGTGCTGATCGGATCTTATGGACAACAGAGTGGCAAAATATTTATGGTATTTCGATTTGCCTGCATTGGAGGCCCTCTGTTGCTTAAAGAGCAAAAGGGCAAAACTGGCCCAGGACAGGCAGAAAACTCAGATTCCTATTGTAAATGAATAGTGGGAAAAGCAGAAACAAGCAGTGCAAGATGGAGGCAAATAGCAATATTAAAAACTTTAGGATGAAAAAAGTCATCCTACCTTTCTGTGTGACTTGCTTTCCTGATGTTATTGACAATTAATATTTGGAGCTGGAGCCGAAGGAGGATGTGTTATCTGAAGTCTGCTGAAGAAAAAATACATGTATTGTTGTCTTTAAAATATTATTTCTTCATTTGTTTTTGTTGTTCTCTTATTATCAAAAAAATAACTTTTTGATTGTTTTAAATGAGTCATTGTTTGGTGAGTTCCTCATCAATTTTAAATACTGAACATTTGTAGGGCTGTGCAAATATGAAGAAAGCATTTCCACAAAAAGACAAGTGATAAAAGCTGTGAGGGTATGGAGATAAGTGAAGAATCCTTGCACACTGTTGGTGGGAATGTACACTGAGACAGCTGTATTGGAAAACAGTATAGAGAGTCCTCAGAAGATTAAAACAGAACTAACATATGATCCAGCAATCCCACTTCTAAGTATATATACAAAGGAATGAAATCAGAACCTTGAAGAGATATCTGCATTCCCATGTTTACGGCAGCATTATGCACACTAACAAAAATATGGAAAAAAACTAAGTGTCAATGGATAAACAGATAAAGAAAATGTGGCAGTGCACACACACACACACGCACACACATGGTATACTATTCATCCTTAAAAAGAGAAGAAAATGCTGGCATTTGGGACAACATGGATGAACCTGGAAGACATTATGATACGTGAAATGAACCACACGCAGAAAGAGAAATTCTATGTAATCTCATTTATATGTGGAATCAAAAACGTCAAACTCATAGAAGCAGAGAATAGAATGATTGTTACTAGGGGCTAGGGGTTCTGGGAAACAGGAAGATGCTGGTCATAAGACATACACTTTCAGTTATTAGATTAATAAGTCCTGGCCGGGCGCGGTGGCTCAAGCCTGTAATCCCAGCACTTTGGGAGGCCGAGACGGGCGGATCACGAGGTCAGGAGATCGAGACCATCCTGGCTAACACGGTGAAACCCCGTCTCTACTAAAAACTACAAAAAACTAGCCGGGCGTGGTAACGGGCGCCTGTAGTCCCAGCTACTCGGGAGGCTGAGGCAGGAGAATGGCGTGAACCCGGGAGGCGGAGCTTGCAGTGAGCCGAGATTGCGCCACTGCACTCCAGCCTGGGCGACAGAGCGAGACTCCGTCTCAAAAAAAAAAAAAAAAAAAAAAAAAAAAGTCCTGAGGCTCTAATGTACAGCATGGTTCTTGTAATTAATAATACCATATTATTCACTTGAAATATAATAAAAGAGCATATTTTAAGTTTCCTCACTACACATACACTAAATGGCAATGATGAAAGATGATGGTTGTATTAATTAATTGGACTGTGGTAATCAGTGCATAATGTACACGTATGTCAAATCATCACATTTTACACAATGAATAAATACCATTTTTATTAATCTTTTAAATATTTTTAAATTTTAAAAAGAATTTAATTTTTTTGGGAAAGACAGAAAGCATCTTCAAACTTCTGAAACAGGTTCCTAGATTCCAGGCATTGGGAAGCCAAGAGACAAGACTAGTCAATGCCCCACGTTGACTCACTATCTCCCTTCTTCTGCATTGCTTCATCCTAGAACCTGGGGACACTGAACTTCCAAACTCAGCAGCGGCCTACTCCAGACACGGCCACAGCCCTGACCTCAGGAATGATGTCACAGGCATTCCTAAGACAAGTTCTCCTCGCTAGCTTTGTGTTCACTTTGTTACCTGTCCAACTCTGTTTTTGTTTTTGATTTGTTTTGTTGGCAACTCAACTGTCTAGACTCTTGCTTTGTTTTTAATGATTGCATTCCAGTTGGTTCTAACTCTAGTGGCTGAGTTCTGTGTTTTTTTTTCTTGGCTCAGTTCTATGCTCAGTGATCTGGCTTCTCGGGGACCCATCCCCAGATCTCTGTTCCCTAGAGCAAAGTTCTAGCAACTTCCTGCCAGTTTCTTTGATGCAGACTGTCCACTTATTTGGTATTGGTCCCTAACTATCCCCCAGTTATCTTCTCTATCCTGGCGAGTTGACAGGTTTTCTATCCCCATTTTGTTGTAGACTGAACCGCCACTAGATAGCATGCTGAAATGCAAACTATTGGAATTGTATTAGGGTGAGAGGAAGCATCATTTTCAGGTGCTAGAAACCCTTAAAAGATTAAGAGAGAGAAAAATAGACAGTTGATAGAGATACTTATCAGCTGTATAAGGTGCATAATTTTGCTTCTAATTCATAGTTTATTTAATCAGTTAAATTAGAATAATAGGAATTTGAACATGAGATGCTTTGGGATGAAGAGAAGTGTCCAGCAAGTTCTGTGTTTGTGTGATATCTTGTCACATAGAGATAAAATTAAACAATAAAAAATAAAAACCAGAAAGTTGGCTGCGGATGCCACACTGCTGTGTGTGTGTGTGTGTGTGTGTGTGTGTGTGTGTGTGTGTGTAGGGGTAGGGATTTGAACAGCAAGTGTACAGATCTGAGAAGTTAAAATAGGAAAAGGGTGGCAGGGAGGAGTTCAGGTAATACAGAGTTAGGAAGGTTGACAAAAATGAAAACTTACTGCTTATATATATGTTTAAGTTTGTCTTTCTCACTGCTCACTTTCTTAAGAGACCAGATCACATTTGCTAACATTTTTATTAGAAAATCAGGAAGGTCTGTAAGAGAAACTCCCTGGCAACATTCTCACAGAAAAGCAGAGTTGAATGAGACCTCATGGGCAGGATGCCCATTCATCCGCAGTTGTCCAAGACAGTCTCATTTACAATTGTTGACCCAGTGTCATCATTAATATTGCCCCCAGACTTTCTAAAGCAGCTCTGTTTGATTAATGATAAACCAAGCTAACAGCACATTGTACACTTAAAACTTTTTCACACCATCAGAAATGCTTGTAGGTGAACTCACAATTAATCCACTACCAAGAAAGTTCCTTCCATTATTATACCAATCTACCATTAATGTAGATTGAAACATTCAACCTTCCACTGATGAGACAAAATCAACTTCACATTGGCTCTGCTTCCTCCTTTTGGGACCATTTGAACAAGTCTGATCCTTTCATCACATATTTAAGAACAAAACTATGTTCCTCCAAAATCTTTTATCTCTAAGCTAAGTCTTCCCACTTCCACCATCAATTGTCATTTGGCATTTTCCTCTCCATCTCCACATGGACAGCTCGAAACCACATAAATTCCAGTTTGTCAATATTTTATTCTAATCTTTATGCTAAAAATCAATGCATATTCTTCACTCATGGCTTGATCAGCTTTAAGTTAGTTATCTCTTTTTTTGCTGCAGATAATACGGCTGCATTTACGGGACCCATGGCCAATTTCTTTCTCTCACATTACCCCATCTCAGGTAAATATATTATACCTTCCTAATCAGGTGAGAGACAGGTAAACCTTCAAGTAACGTTTGATTATTTTTAATTCTAAAATTATGAAATTAATTTTATTTTGAATGTGAATGAGGAATTTTTCAGTTATTATTACTCAACTCAATTGTGTTAGAGTCAGTGTGTTATTTGTCTGCCAATATTCCTTGGGATCCCTGTCTTGAAATCCTGCAGGTTCATGACCTTTGAGAGTTCTGTGGTGTGCAAATTGGAAAAGTATGTCTTTCATATTCTCATATTGTTCTGCCTAGAAAAATGTGGGATGTCGAAACAAAATGACTGGCAGGAAGACAATAAACACAAAATTCTACAGCTTGAGAACATGCTATTGCTTCTTGGAGCTGGCTTGATGTTTTCATGAAAGAATAAGGAGTTTTTCTCCAATTTTTTTTGCAAGCTGCTGGATCATGTTGAAATAACTCCCTTTTCATTGTTGTTGATTCTGCAATCTCTTCAGCAATCTGGCTTTATGGTAAGTACTACAAGAACCCCAGAGAAGTATGTAGGTATTGTAGCTCAAAGACAACCAGGTATGTGCTTAGCTTTTGAGGAAAGATTTGACAGAAAGGATATTTAGAGACTTGCACAATATGGATTTCAGAAACTCTTTTCACTCTCTACTGAGCCCAGGAGATCAAACTGTTAAGCAGTTATGGTTGTTAAGATCACGATCAAGGTTTCCACTTCACTTTGCTTAGGAAGACAGAGAGATGGCATAACATGGCAGAAGAAAGACTGGTAATGTTCCATGTTTTAATTGCATCATTTGCTCATGTGTTTCTCCATGAAATAAACTTCCTTGCTGGAGGGATTAAGGAAACCATACCTTTTGCAACATCAATATTGATGAAGACATGATCCTTAATTTGAAGGGCTCATTTTCTGGCAATGAAGACAAGTGTTTAAGCAAACTATAGTATAATAATAGAGACCAATTTCAACTTCTAGTAGGAATTATACCTTAAAGCAAATTACTATTTTTTTTTATTATTTCAGAGACTCAAAAGTGGCTAGTCTGGGAGTTATAGAAAACATGTCGAAAATATATCTCCCTTCTCCATTACCATTAAATTCAATGACACAATCTCTCCCTTGAAAACTAAATCTAGTAGTTAATATCTATCAATTTCCTGAAATGTACTGTTATATTAAAAGTCATGCTCTCATACTGGAGTTCATCTGGGTTTTCCTGACACCAAAGTAATGACATGGAAAATATCATCATTTGACTGTTTGGCTTTCAGATGTTAATAGTTATATTTTAAAGCATTTCTACTATATTTTAAGCTTCAGTTCAGTGATTGTAATTGCAAACAAAACTAAGCCTTTTGTTCAGAGTAGAGGTAAACATCTGTGAGATAGAAAAATGTGATTTGCCATTTAGGATGGAATCCAGTCTCACACCCTTTTTCTGACAATAGAATTAAGAATTATCTTTCATGAGATAATCATTGTCCTGCTGGACCTAGCAAAATAGCACAGCCACTGTGCTTTCAAATAATTGAAAATCAATATTTGGATATCAGAGAAGCTCATTTTTCATAAATTACCAAAGTCGCCTCATTTAAAAAGTTATAAGTAAGGTACATTAGTCCTTTTCGCACTGTTGATAAAGACATACCGAGACTGGGCAATTTACAAAAGAAAGAGGTTTAACTGGACTCACAGTTCCATGTGGCTTTGGAGGCCTCATAATCATGGAGGAAGGCAAACAGGACAAAGTCACATCTTACGTGGATGGCGGCAGGCAAAGAGAGAGAGCTTGTGCAGAGAAACTCCAGTTTGTAAAACAATCAGATCTCATGTGACCCATTCACTATCATGAGAACAGCACGGAAAGACCCACCCCCGTGATTCCATAATCTCCCACTGGGTCCCTCTCACAATACATGGGAATTATGTGAGCTACAAGATGAGATTTCTGTGGGGACACAGCCAAATCATATCATTCTGCCCCTGACTCCTGCCAAATCTCGTATCTTTACATTTCAAAACCAATTATTCATTCCCAACAGTCCCCCAAAGTCTCAACTCATTTCAGCATTAACTCAAAAGTCCACAGTCCAAAGTCTTATCCAAGACAAGGCAAGTCCCTTCTGCCTATGAGCCTGTAAAATCAAAAGCAAGTTAGTTACTCCCTAGATACAATGAAGGGTCAGGCATTGGGTTGAATACAGCCATTCCAAATGGGAGAAACTGGTCAATACAAATTGGCTACAGGCCCCAAGCAAGTCCAAAATCCGGAGGGACAGTCAAATCTTAAAACTCCAAATGATCTCCTTTGACGCCATGTCTCACATCCAGTGCACACTGATGCAAAAGGTGGGCTCCCATGGTCTTGGGCAGCTTTGCCACTGTTTCTTTGCAGGGTACAGCCTCTCTCCTAGCTGCCTTCATGGGCTGGTGTTGAGTGTCTGCAGCTTTTGCAAGTGCATGGTGCAAGCTGTCAGTGGATCTACCATTCTGGGGTCTGGAGGATGGAGGCCCTCTTCTCACAGTTCCACTAGGTGGTGCCCCAGTAGGGACTCTGTGTGGGGGCTCCCACTCCACATTTCCTTTCTGCACTGACCTAGCAGAGGTTCTCCATGAAGACCCCATCCCTACAGCAAACTTCTGCCTTTGCATCCAGGCATTTCCATACATCTTCTGAAATCTAGGTGAAGGTTCCCAAATCTCAGTTGTTGACTTCTGTGCACTTGCAGGCTCTATACCACATGGAAGCTGCCAAGGCTTGGGGCTTACACCTTCTGAAACCATGGCTCAAGCTCTATGTTGGCCCTTGCAGCCATGGCTGGGGAAGCTGGGATGGAGGGCACCAAGTTCCTAGGCTGCCCACAGCACAGGGACCCTGGGCCTGGCCCATGAAACCACTTTTTCCTCCTAAAACGTCAGGCCTGTGATGGGAGGGTCTACCGCAAAGGTCTCTGACATGCCCTGGAGACATTTTCCCCATTGTCTTGGTGATTAACATTCACCTCCTCGTTACTTATGCAAATTTCCACAGCTGGCTTGAATTTCCCCTCAGCAAATTGAATTTTCTGTTCTATCACATTATCAGGCTGCAAATTTTCCAAACTTTTATGCTCTGTTTCCTTTTTAAAACTGAATGCCTTTAACAGCACCCAAGTCACCTTTGAATGCTTTGCTCCTTAGAAATTTCTTCTGCTAGTTACTCTAAATCATCTCTGTCAAGTTCAAAGTTTCACAGATCTCTAGGGCAGGGGCAAAATAACACCAGTCTCTTTGCTAAAACATAGTAAGAGTCACCTTTGTTCTGGTTCCCAATAAGTTCCTCATTTCCATCTGAGACCAACTCAGCCTGAACATTGTTGTCCATATCACTAATTGGCATTTTGAGCAAAGCTATTCAACAAGTATCTAGAATTTCTAAACTTTTGCACATTGTCTTGTCTTCTTCTGAGCTCTCCAAACTGTTTCAATCCCTGCCTGTTACCCAGTTCCAAAGTTGCTTCCACATTTGTGGGTATCGACAGCAGCACCCTACTATACTGGTACCAATGTACTGAATTAGTCAATTTTCACACTGCTGATAAAGACATACCTGAGACTGGGAAATTTACAAAAGAAAGAGGTTTAATTGGACCCACAGTTACACGTGGCTGGGGAGGCCTCATAATTATGTTGGAAGGCAAGGAGGAGCAAGTCACATCTTACGTAGATGGCAGCAGGCAAAGAGAGAGAACGTGTGCAGAGAAACACTCGTTTTTAAAACCATCATATCTTGTGAGACCCATTCATTATCATAAGAACAGCATGGGAAAGACCTGCCCCCGTAATTCATTCATCTTCCACTGGGTCCCTCCCACAACACATGGAAATTATGGGAGCTACAAGATGAGATTTGTGTGGGGACATAGAGCCAAACCATATCATAAGGCATTCCTATAAATGAAAGAGGATTCTCTTGTAAGGCAACATTAGCTCATTTTCATTGGTCTATCCATGTGGACATTGAAAATTACACACAAAAAGTGAAGATACGGAATCATCTCTTTTCTTCCCAATTGTACCCTACAACTGTGAATGTTGTTCCATCTGCTAATGCTATTACTCCTAATACTAGCACCATTACTTTTCTTCTACCACTGCTTTCCCTTCTATTACTAGTGATGATAATAATCACAGCTAATACAATGAGCATTTGCTGCATGTCTGGTGTACCTTTAAGCATTGTACATAAACTGGCTCGTTTAGTCTTCATAATAACTGCATGGAGTTAGATACTAATATAATATCCATATTCTAATTGTGAAAGTATAGGCAGAGAGAGGTTGAGTAAATTGTCTAAGGCCTAACAGCTTGCATTGAACCCAGAGCACCATGGCTCCAGAACAACTGTTCTTCCCATCATGACCGGCTGCCTCAGAATGAATCTTTACCTATGCCAATAATTGCAAATGGATATATTTATTACATAGCTCAAGAATTCTGGACATGTTTTTAAATGAACTGTTAAATATTTTCATAATGAGCTATTCATAGAAATTATTATAGCTAACTCATTTTGGAATAATTTTGTTACCCTATGGAAAATGTTTTTGAGCTTTTAATCATATTATTTTTCTCAAAGAAGCTGAATTAACATTATATATAGTCAAGGTTTAGCCTCTAGAAATGTATCACTAACCAACAAATTAGGAACACAGTAGTTTTACTATTCTGGCCTTACGAATAATTTTCAAAAGGTCATTTAAAACTTTTTTGATTTCATTTTAATTTGACATGAATAATTTGACATAGGCCTACATGTACAGTAATGCTCCTTTATATATTCCAGGATCCCCAGTGGATGCCTGAAACCTCAGATAGTACGAACCCTATGTATACTACATTTTTTCCTATACATACATATTTATGGTAAAGTTTAATTTATACATTAGACACAAACAGATTAACAGCAATAATAATGAGATATATCAATTATAACAATATGCTGTAATAAAAGTAAAATAAGGGCTAGTTGAACACAAACACTGGGATACACTGAGAAACCGTTGATCAGAAAACCAAGAAGGCTACTAAGGGACTAACTGGTAACTGACAGGTAGCACGTACAGTGTAGATACACTGGCCACAGAAATGATTCATGTCCCCGGTGGAATGGAGTGGGAGGGTTAAAGATTATATCATGAGACTCAGAAAGGCAAGCAATTTAACTTTGTGAATTGTTTACTTCTGGAATTTCCATTTAATAGTTTTGGACCCCATTTGACTGTCGATAACTGAATGTGTAGAAAGCAAAAACACAGTGGGTGGGGGTTGGGTGCTACAATATACATATGTGTAGATAGGCAGATATAGAACTAATAAGAATCAGTTATTGCCTTTTTAATCTTTCAATCTCATGAAGAAAATAAATACATAAAGTATAATAGTAATAAAACATGTGTATCATTTTTGCAATGAACAATGACTACATGAAAACCTTTGTTTTGTTATTTCTCTAAAAATAGTAAGAATTTCTTGGCAGGTAGAGAATACATCTTTCCTCGTATATCTCTAAAACATAGTTAAGGTTTTGAAATGTAGTAGCTATCCAGAAATATTTATTGAGTGTTGAATCAGCCATCATATAGATTATATTTTATCTGTAGTTGTTCATGCATCTTAAGTATCTTGATGTTTCCTAAAAGGTGTCATAAATTTCACAGAATGAATAGCAGTTCCCACACAATGATGAATGTTCACTTTGGGAGTTGGAAAGTAGAAAAACAATCTGAAGTTTTCCCAAAAGTGCACAGCATTATGATTTTATGAATGAAAATTGTGAGCTATATGCTCCCCACAAAGCAAAAGGATCTCTAATAGCAAATTATTTATTTTATTTGATATTCAAGTCAACTTCATTTGTAATTAGTAAGTCAGAAAGGCAATATTTCTAATAATAGATAGTTATTAGTTTAGTTTAGGGGTAAGTCTCAGATTTTTATTCTTTACTTTCTTTTTCTGTCTTACACAAACCTTAGAGGGATGTGATCATCTCCTGATGCTATTCTCTAGAAATAAAATTGGGAATATTTTATTGTATATAAAGTTGGCGATAAACCTATATTTAACTCGTGCTGTTTGAGGACTTTCATAGTCCTTACTGCTAGGACTTTTTGGGGCAAAATCATCGATCCATTGGCCTTCCTGGGACCACAGCAGTCAATACGTCAAACTAGTCTCTGAAGATCAAATTAGGGTGGTTGAAGGACAAGGCAACCATATATCTCCCATGAAGGACTTGAGCTCATCAAGCTAGTTTATTTCTCACAGTCCTCTGCACTGTTTAGACTGCAAGGCAAGCTTTCACTTTTTAAGAGATCCAGAACATTAAATTAGTGCTGGTACCAAATGTAGTCTTCTGCAGTCAGCCACAGCACCACTAGTTCAAAAACAACATTAAAAAAAAGATAGGAGGTTAATAGAAATGCAAGAAAATAAAAGAAAAGCCTTACTGAGATAAAATAAGAAATCGCCGCAGTCAAAGCTAAATTTCTGAATCCTGTCTAATAATGGATTAAAGGAAATCGTTATTAGGTGTACCACGAAGGAGCATACTCTGTATAGATCTATACAGACTCCATGGGGGAAAAAAAATGTATTACCATAGATCACAGAAAATGTAATTATATAATATATTGTCTAGGAATGCAGACTTTTAAATTGAACTGCTACAGGTATAGACTTTAGAAAACAAAAAGAGATTCAGAGAATACCTGTCTATTTTCTCTCTGGAGGTGTCAAGTTCCGCCTGTCTTTGAATGATTTTGGAGTCAACATTTAGGGAAAGAAAGTCCCCTTGTATTTCCTCTTTAGGTCAGAAAAAAATTGTAGAAATGTGGCTATTTCAGGGTGGAGTAGGCAATAGGTCTTACGGTACCCAGATGCATGTCTCAGCATTTATTCTCTGCATTTCACTTCAACAGCTGTTGCCAGCTGCCTGAAACTGCCAGCTACCTGAAAGCTTAATAACTACCTGAATATGATGTTCAACACTCAGGATGACAGCCTGCATCCCCGAGACTAGGGAGCAATAATTAGTTTGATGATTTTCATTGATAAGTAAAATTGGTAGTAATGCTACTTGGTAAGTCCTGTGTTAGCTGTGTTATCCAAATTATCTAATTTATTCTTCTCGCCATTGCTATGAAACAGGCCGTATGATTATTTACATTTTACTGTTGAAAAAAACCCAGTGATTCAGAGAGGTTAAATAACTTGCCAAAAGTCTCTTAGCTCACAAGTAATGGAACAGGGACTCGAATCCAGGTCTCTGACCATAAACTTTGGGCTCTGAACTGCTCTTTCCTACAATACTGTATTACTTTAGGTTCTAGGTAGGTCAACTAGATCGTTGCTAATATATAAATGTCCAGAAAAGATGTTAGGCCACCATGCATGTCTTGAAAAGCAAGGGTACAGTGGGAGGGGTAAGAGGGACTTCAAGAAAACTATTTAACGTGCCTGACACCTGCCTGCGGGACTGTGGGAGATCCTGTGAACACACTGTCAAACACTTAGCCCTAAGAAATCTAAAATCTAGAGGCTGGGTATGGTGGTCCTTGCCTGTAATCCAAGCACTTTCGGAGGCTGAGGCAGGCGGATCACCTGAGGCCAGGAGTTGGAGACCAGCCTGGCCAACATAGAGAAGCCCCATCTCTACTAAAAATACAAAAAATAAAAACAAAAATAAAAATTAGCCAGGCATGGTGGCGGGTACCTCTAATCCCAGCTACTCAGGAGGCTGAGGCAGGAGAACTTCTTGAACCAGGGAGGTGGAGGCTACAGTGAACCAAGATTATACCATTTGCACCATTGCACTCCAGCCTGGGCAAAAAGAGTGAAATTCCATTTCAAAAAAAGAAAAAAAAAAATCTAAAATCTAAAGGATAAGAAGCTGCTCCCAACAGCATTAAGACGGAAATGGAAGACAGAGATTCGTATTTCCCATAGCCAGATGTGTACATTTTATAGAACTGACCAGGAGATGAATTTAAAGGAGACTTTGACCAAAAGCTCTTCCTGCAGCAGAGAGCACCAACTTCAGCTCACAGTTGTGCCATGCAATTGAGAACAGCCTGCCCTGTCTTCCATTCTCTTATCCCAAATTTACTCTACTGTGGGCTACAGAGAAAGTTTCAGATATATGGATAGGAAGCTGGACTGGAGATGGAGACCATCCTGGCCAACATGGTGGAACCCTGTCTCTACTAAAAATACAAAAATAAGCTGGGCGTGGTGGCACATGCCTGTAGTCCCAGCTACTCGGGAGGCTGAGGCAGGAGAATCACTTGAACCTGGGAGGCGGAGGTTGCAGTGAGCCAAGATCGCGCCACTGCACTCCAGCCTGGGCAACAGAGCGAGATTCCATCTCAAAAAAGAAAAAAAAAAAGAAGAAGCTGAACTGCAAGAAGAGGCAGGAGGAAGAGAAGGGGAATACTAGGTGGGGAAGAGAAAAGAAGCTGACAGTGCCATCTGCACCAATATGGCCTTCCCCGAATGAAGCTGATAGAGGGAAGGGTTAACCCTAAATAAAATTTAGTAGATTTTTTTAAAGTTAAAATAGGAATATACATTTTAATTACTAAGCTGAGACTATCCTTGGGCCCAAAAGTTACTGCGGGACTTTGTATTCTCCAAGAGTGACATTAAAAATCTATGTGATTTATTCAACATGCCTTCCAGGGAAGGGTCATAAATAGCCTAGAAGATTGAAAGTCTCACTGAAAATGGAGACTAAAGTTAGTTTGTGCTTTGTTTCATTGTGTTTTGTCTATGATTTATCAGTTTTTGCTCTTGAACAGTGTTAATTTATGTGAAGCACTTACACCCAACAAATCGTAAGACCTATATAAGCATAAACTATTATTCTGTTATTTCAGTGAAATGGTTTTGTATTTAACTCCCCAAAGCAAAAAAGCGTTTGTGGGATCAAAGCCACAACCAAGACTTATTTGGGGATGAAGGAATTTGTCATGCCCAGGGACGTTCTGGCAGGGCTTGAAAAGCTGAGTTAAGAAATATTGTACAGGCGGGTGGACATACTTGACTCCTGAGCCCTTTCATGGTTGTTAACAGTCTTGTCATTCACAATTCACAATGCTCGTCCAGGGTCAAGTTAATTGTCTTCTCTTAGGAAGGTCTCTGACCTCATTTAGGAGAGCCTCTTTGCAACTTGGGATTGTTAAACAAAAGTATGTAGTGGCTTGTTTCTCCTACCAAACTCTGTTGGGCATTTGGATATTGACTTGGTGGGGAGAATTAATTAATCTAGAAAGGATGAATACACTGTTTAAAAAGACTCGCACAAAATACATATACAAATGCATATATGTTTTCCTGCATTGTACTGTAGAAATAAAATAAATGGACAACAATAAAAAGGTTCATTTGCTTTTAAAGTATTCTTAAATAAGAATCTATCGAATTATGTTATTATAAGAAAACAGGAAGAAGTGGCATGATTTGATGACATGACTGGTCTCCCCTGGATAAATGGATGACTGTGCTAACTTGTGAATGATGAGAAGCAGAGGACAAAGAGAAGGACAAACACATGGAAGGCAAATACTCTAAGCAGAGAAAACAGAATGCATTAAAAGATGGGTGTAAAGGAAATTTAGAAGCCTTCTCATGCAAGGTAACCAGGACTATTCACTAGTCAGTTCATTGGAAAGGTACATAAAATATACATTGAAGATTTTAATTTTTCTTAAGTCATGTAAATTTATTCATTCATTAGTCTTTGCCTATAAGACAAAGGCCTTTTATTTGAGGATGATATTGACTGAGTTCATACAGTGAATTAGACAGAGATTTGTTATGAGTTTCTACTGTAGGCAGGAGCAGAAACCAGTGTTCCTTTAAAGAAAGTTCTCCCATTCTTTACTAAGGGAATTTGATTTCACCCTGTAGTTCCCAATTACGGGAGGTGGTAGTGAAGGATTTTGCAAGTAATATGACAAAATCGGAATCTAAATTTTAGAAAAACTTGATATGGCAGTGATGTGAGAATTAATTGTAAGGACAGTCTTGAGTCCAGTATATGTGTTTTCACGGCAATTCAAACATAAGAGAAAGGACTACAGGTAAAGGCATAGAGAAATTGTATGTATTGCAAAAATAAAGAAGATAGAAATGAGGGGAGTTGGTGTTAGATTGCATTGGGGTAAACACATGGCCACTAGCAGGTCACGGTATCTGGGTGCCTTGGCGTATATCCACTAGATGTACACGAGGGATATTGAAACAGACCCTAACGCAGGTAGTGTGGAGGGGAACAACCATTATTTCTGTCTTACCTAGTTTTTTCATGTGTCGAGTTTGAGACAAATAATGAGACAGTCAAGTGGAGGTGACCTATAAGTGATACAGCATGCTCTGCCAAACTTAATGCAACAAGATTATTTTCAAATTTCTATGCACTTGTGGGATTCACAGTAGTCTGGCAGTTTTGTTCAAGCCAGTTTGGCTGAATGCCTGGAAGACTTGGGCCTAGAGGCTCAAGGTCTTCACGCCACAGTTGAGTGTGTTGGGGAATCTGGCAGCACCAACACAACATGGCCTAGATTCACAATTTTTGCTCTCTACGAAGAGTAACTGTAATATTTCGAGTAGGATGTCAGCACATTATAGTCATGACTTTGAACAAGTGTCTGACATACTTGTCTTCCTTAGTAAGTTGAGATAATATTTTGTATCCATATTAATGAATTTCTATGGATGCTGTTTGGATGCCAATCTGCTCTACTTAATACACCTTTTTAAAGGGCCTGGCTTAGTGAGAAATAAGACAATGCCTCATTTGAGAAAAGGGACATTTTTAGGTGTAGGTTCCCTGATAGATACCACCAGTTCTGAAAAATAGGAGTTCATAGCTCTTCCAAGCCTCAGAAATAAAACCTCAGACTTTATTTCCCCCAACACTTTTTCAGATGAAGTCAATACATTCTTGTTCAAATAGAACAGCTGCCAAATATTCAAATCCCTTTTTTCTTTTTCAATATTCATGCCTTAAAAAATTCAAGCCTTTTAGCCAGCCATGGTGGCTCACACCTGTAATCCCAGCACTTTGGGAGGCTGAGGTGAGTGGATCACCAAGGTGGGTGGTTCACTTGAAGTCAGGAGTTCAAGACCAGCCTGGCCAATATGGAGAAATACCATCTCTACTAAAAATACAAAAATTAGCCTGGTGTGGTTGTGGGCACCTGAAATTCCAGCTACTTGGGAGGCTGAGGCAGGAGAATTGCTTGAACCCTGAACCCTGAACCCGGGAGGTGGAGGTTGCAATGAGCCAAGATTGTGCCACTGCACTCCAGCCTGGACGAGAGTGAGACTCTGTCTGGAAAAAAAAAAAAAAAAATGCAAGCCTTTCCATGAATCAACATTTCATTAGATACAAAAACTGAGATTTTAAAATGACTAAATTCTAAGTCAGGAGAATCCTAAAGATTTAGGTGGGAAGGGTTTACTTCACTTTAATAATGTAATTTCTGGATAACCATAAAGAATGTTCCCAAATTAACTCTAAATGCACGAACAGGGACTAATAAATGTTTTGCTCTTAAGAGATGAACTGCTATTAGGTTACCTGGTGCTTTTGAAAATCCACTGAGTTATGATTCTACTCTGTCTATATACCAGCTAATTAAGCAAGAACCTTTGACTCAGCTGAACTTGTTTCCAGATATAAAGAAAAGAAAACACAGGAACAAAGCCCCAATTAAATGTTTCTGCATTCTGATTTTTGCAATTTTTTCCAAGGGACAGGATATATCCCAGTCTACCTTATATCTGTTGGCTATTTATAACTGTTCTAAAAATAGAAGCCTATGGCTGACTTTCTTACAAAATTTGTTCATAATGCAGCCATGGTACCACCACAGGGACTTCCAAATAAAAATGAAGGTCAGTGATCATTATTTAAAAGACATAGTTGATTGTGTGCTCTCCTAGACAAGCAAAGGCAAAGACCTTCATAGGAATCCTAAATTAACCCCATGATTAAACCCAGAGTCCCTGTAGCAGTGCTACTTAAAGTGTGGCCCATAGACCTGCACCAGTGTTTGTTTATTTCTTCCAGTACACTAAGGAGGTAAGTGCAATAACAGTAAGCATTTAGGAACTTCCAAAATCATTTGCAGAGATTTTATATGCATTGGCTTAAATAATTTTTTTTTTCAAATTGGGGCTTCCATATTGTAAATATTTTATTATTTCAATTTAAAATTAATTTATTTTTCCTTTATTTTACAAAGTCTGAATCTACAACTGATTAAAATTGGAAAATAATTTTCAAACATATAAAATATGTTTTTCAAATAATTATTCTTCACAAATAGTTTGAGATTCCTTTCTCTAGTCATGAGATGATGAGTTGGATGTGGCCTTAGAAATGAGAGATGTTAAACATACGACTTAATCTTTCTAGATTTCAATTTCCTGGTTCTCAAATGTAGTGATAGAGCAAAATCTGGGGTCACACTGGCCACTAGATAAGGGACACAGACGTTTGGTTTGTGTGCCAACAAAAATGAATTGGGATGGTTTCAGTCAGGGAGTATTTTCACCAATTAGGACTCAGATTTCTCCACTACCTGCCATGTCACAATGGGATGTGTTTATATTACACCTGTGATGCTAAAGATGTGTGAGTTTGTGACCTCAAGACTATGACTGGTAAGTTTCCTTCCAGTTCTGTGATTCTGATATTATGGAATAGGAATTAAGGTCATATGTCGTTATTATTATTATTATATATTTTTTTCTTTGAGAATATGACCCCACAGAGTAGCTGTAGTTAAATTTTCTAAACTAAAGCCCTGGATAAGGTTGGACTTTGAGCAATCAATACTCAAGTCATCCTCCCAAGTTAAAAAGAGCATTTCCATCTGTGTATACTTTACATGTAGAAGCATTTCCATCTGTGTATATTTTACATGTAGAGGTTCCACGTAAAGTTTCATTTGATAAAAGGGGTTCAGAGAAATAACTTTTTCAATAAAATTGCTCTAAATGTTTGAATCCAGTATAGTTTTAACTTGATTATATTGCATATGTGTACCTGGTCTGCTATGCTTGGCACACATCAGCGCTGGGCATAGAAAAAGCACCAGCCCAGTTCATTCCTATTTTACTTGAAGGGATTAACCACAAAGTCAGCCAAGCCACTCTTTTTGCAAGATTTCCCCCTAAATATAAGTGCACACCAATAAGGGAGGGTAATGGCCCCATCTGACAGATGGGAGAAGCAGCAGGGACAGGACTCATACATTATTTTATAGCCAATGCTAGTTGGTCATGCATATAATTCAACACAAATCATGATTAATAAACAAATGAATGGGATGGGTGCTAGAAATTATCGCTGCCCACGTACATCATACAAAATTAAATCTGATTACCTTTTGAAAGCAGGCATCAGTGTCTCTTATTTCTTAATAAAAACTATGTATTTATATTTTTATCTAATTCTCTTGTTTTTAACAGAGAGCTGATATAACCACATTTTTTCCCCTCTACAGAGTTCCAGTTCTATGGCAAGCTGAGTTCTGTGTACGTAGGAAATTAAATTAAATTCAGCAAATGAATGAAAATAAAATTAGGAGAAAAAAGGAAGGGAAAAGGAATGAGTTGGAGAGAACAGATAGATGAATTTTGCTACACTTGTATATTTCCTTTCTGATTTTACTCACAGATTGATTTTCATTATGAGCTTTGATGAGTCACTGGGACAAATTATGGTGTGTGACATCGTCAGCCTAAGATACTGCTTTGATCATGGCAAATACACAATATGTATTGCAGCACTGTTTCTATTTCTAAAATTTGCTTACTATTTGACAGACACTAAATTTGGCATTTGCATGCTATATTGCGCTTAAGTGTAACAAGATACTATTATTTTAGATATTATTTTTATTAATTTATATATATAATAATTAAATCATAACAAACTTAGAAAATGTGCCATTGGTCACGAAGCTAGCGTGTAACTACATTGTTAATCTCAGCTCGTCTCTTTCTATCCTATGTTTATCTCCAGGATACACGTGGAGCCACAGAGTGACTGTGTTTTCACACTAGGTTCTGAACTTCTCCTCTGTCCAGGCATATACAAGCTGTTCAGTCTTGCTTATAGGAAATATACAGATTAATAGTTTGTGTTTGCTTTCTGTTATGTATGTAATCACAATGTCTGTTACTGAACTTGATCATGTAGCCTTGTTTTGGCTACATGACCCAGAAGGTGTAAAACCTCTCCCTGGATGAAACTTGCTTTCCTGAGACCCAGGCATTTTTGTGTGTGCCGTGTCTCACTATTCATTGTCAAAGCATATTCTGTGTGACTAAGGAAGACATTTGGAAGCTGTACCCAGATGCCTTGGACTTCCCTAAGGATTGATTGTGATTGCTTTCTCCTGCTGATCATCCTTTACCTTTAATAAAGCTTTATTTAAGTATACTTTGTGAAGTCGTATGAGTCTTTTTAATAATCCAGAAAGTCATAATTGATAGAGTTGACATTGAAAGTTCCCCCTAATTCAAGTGAAATGACTACAGCTTTGCTCAGGAGGAAAGAAGAGGAGAAAAGGAGAATGAAAAATCTTTGGTTACAAAGCTGACTGCTGAGCCAGCCCCAGTCTGAGATTAAACAAGCTCTGAGATCATTCACCTTAAAGATTTTTCAATTGAATTTAGAGGTAATAGATCCAGAGCCAGGGGGATAGCTAAATGGACAAGGAACAAGATAGTAAATATAAAACCACATCCAGAGAAATTAGAAGTGCAAAATAAAGTTGCAGCTGATTACTGCAAGTCTAGGAATAGAGAAATGAACCCAATGAAAGGTAGAAAGGTGGCAAGCACTTACTTAACCCATCATTCTGAAATAATTGTAGAAGTGTAAATTTCCAAGCAGGAAACTACTGAAACTAGGAAATATCAGGAAATTGACTAATTTCCTGGGCAAATACAAGTAGCACCCAAAGGGACCTTAAAGGCAATAGCTTTTATATAGTAACAAAGTTTGCAATTTTATTGTCTCTGGACACAATGGGTAGGACACAACATTTGGTTCCAAATGATCATAGCCTTGACGAATTCAAGAACTTGATACACAACAATTGAATCTACAAGACTCTCAGTTGGTATGGTTACTATTATGCTTGTGTATGCAAATTCCCATAATCTTACCCCTAATTTGTTAATCTGGATTAAAGAAGAAATTCAAGCATTCTTAAGCACGAATAGAAATTTTCCTCGTCCTATTCCATTTTGGTTTCAAAATGGAATATTCCACTGAGGATGTTAATATGTTGAGACTATAAGCCACGATGAATTGGTTAATATTGCTGTAATAAAGGGAACTCCTCTCATACCCTGTGAGCTTCATATGTAACCTTGTTATAAAAGGGAAACATTACATGAAGGAGTATGTCATGGTATTGCCAGTAACTGCAGTTACTAAACTGCAGTTCAGTGCAGGACTGACCCATGTGACTCAAGTTATTCGGAAGAGAAGAAATAACATATTTGAAAGGTAAATAATATATTAGGTAAAGTGAAGTCTTTAGATGGTTAATAAAGACACTGAAAATGGAGAATATGAATAGGCTGCCTTCCAAGGCCATTGATGGACCACTGCCCCAGACTGGGCGAACTCCTCAGGCATTAAAAGAGCTATGGCATAGCAACCCAATTTATCCTAGCCTTAATTAATCAAAGAAATCTGAAGGAAATGCGCAAATAAATCCACAATTCCTTTAAAACCAGGTGGTATAAAGTGAAAAAAAGGCTTCAGTTCTGAGGGGCCATGACAAAGGTATTGGCAAAATCCCCCACTGGGAACTTAGGACCTTCGCATTTGTGGGGGTTAAATTGTTTAGAGCTGATGAAAGAACTTCGCTGTATTTGTTAAACAATGGTGCACAAGGTACTATTACGAATAAACCATTTAATAAAAAATAAATATCAATATGATTATGTCATGGAATTATAGCATTATTACTGCAAAAAATTTAAATGCAAAGTTATGAGCCTATATGAAAATTTGTGAAAAGAAGTTATGTGTGACAGTTGTGCCACCACTTGCTGAATATATTATTTGCATGGATGTAATGTTTGCATGAGATTTCTTTCCTTATCCAAGCTGTTATGAAAATGAATGTGGGTAAATTGGTTTTTGGTCCGGTTTTTAATTGCATATGCTAGATGAGAACTACCTAAAGGAACTCAACTGGTTAATTTGAAACATCTGGGATTAGCAAGAGATTTCAGTCCTAATTGCAGATATATGAAGTGCAGTTGAACTAGTGTCTACAAAGTCTGTGTTTAGTATTCTCATATGAAAACTGGAAGAAAACTGGTGGGTCTTGGAGGTTAACAGTGTATTATGTAGCCTTCTACAAAGTGGTGCCTTCAATAGCATCTGCTGTACCAGATGGGAGTTAATAATTCAAGCCATAGAACAAGCTAAAGAAAGTGATCTATTCAGCTAATTCTTTCTTTACAATTACTATTTTGGAGAAAAGTCAGCACCAATTTCCATTAAGTAGGATGAACACCACGTTTACTATTATTTCACAAGGATATTGAGAATTTCTTGCTTAGTGTATAGTTTAGTGAGAAGACTTAGATTCGGTGCAATTGAAAAGCACCATCATTCGTTACATTGATGATATAATCAATATGTGATATAATGTTCGGATCTAAAATCAATCTAAAACTAAACAACTGTTCTGTATAATTATATAACTATCATTGGGGGTGAATGAAGAATCCTTGTAAAAAATGAAAAGCTACAAGTGTCAGCACAAAGAAGAAATTCCTAAGAATAGCTTGACTGAAGCCACTAGTGACATTCCATCAAAACAACCAAAATTAAATTGTTTTACTTTCTAGGTCAAAACTTCAAATAAGAGTTTAGCTGCCATACTAAGATTTCCCACATTTAAGGATTCTGCTAGCCGCTATTTATAAAGTCACACAGAAAAAACTGAATTACATAGTGTTCTGAATAGCAAGTCTTTATTGGAACTCTGAAAAGTCATTGCTCACTCAAGCACATTGAGAGCTTAAAATACCCATGCTCAGATGGTATTAACAGTGTTGGCACTCACTGCTCACTGGCATGTATCACCTGTCAATGACCACTGGGATTTTAAACTATTAAGATGCCTAAGACATCTACCAGTTATAGTCTCTTCAAGAGGTAGTTTTGGCTTATTATGGACTGAAATTGCATTTACTACATAAGCATAATTTTTTTTGAAACTTTACATATTGAGGACAATTGATACAGTCTAGCTCTGTCACTTTCCAAATCTCGTTTTGAATTGTAGCTCCCATAATTCCCACATGTACTGGAAGGGACCTGGTGGGAGGTAATTGAATCATGCGGGCAGGTCTTTCCCATGCTTTTTTTGTGACAGCGAATAAATCTCATAAGTTCTGATGGTTTTATAAATGAGAGTTCCCCTGCACATGTTCTCTTGCCTGCAACTATGTAAGACATGTCTTGCTTCCTCTTCGCCCTCTACCATGATTGTCAGACATCCCCAGCCATGTGGAAATGCGAGTCTGTTAAACCTCTTTCCTTTATAAATTACCCTATTTCGGGTATGTCTTTATTAGCAGTGTGAGAACAGACTAATAGAGCAATAAAAAAGTTTTTTTTTTTCCCATGGTACAGGACAGAGAACTCAGAAATAAGCCTGCACACCTACAACTATCTGATCTTTGACAAACTTGACAAAAATAAGCAATGGGGATAGGTTTCTGTATTTAATAAATGGTGCTGGGAGAACTGACTAGCCATATGCAGAAGACTAAAACTGGACCCCTTCCTTATACCATATACAAAAATCAACACGAGATGGATTCAAGACTTAAATATAAAACCCAAAACTATTAAAACCCTGGAAGACAAACTAGACAATACCATTCTGGACATAGGAATGGGCAAAGATTTCATGATCGACATGCCAAAAGCAATTGCAACAAAAGCAGAAATTGACAAATGAGATCTAATTAAAACAAGCAGCTTCTGCACAGCAAAGAAAACTACCAACAGAGTGAACAAACCACCTACAAAATGGGAAATTTTTGCAAACTATGTATCTAACAGAGGACTAAAATTCAGCATCTATAAGGAACTTAAACAAATTTACAAGAAAAAAAATGGACAACCCCATTACAAAGTAGGCAAAGGAATGTAAATATACCCAAAGTAAGGTAAATCATTCTATTTTAAAGACACATGCACATGTATGTTCATTGCAGCACTATTCACAATAGCAAAGACGTGGAATCAACCTAAAGGCTCAGCAGTGATAGACTAGATAAAGAAAATGTGGTACATACACACCATGGAATACTATGCAGTTATAAAGAAGAATGAGATCATGTCCTTTGTAGGAATATTGATGGAGCTGGAGGTCATTATCCTTAGCAAACTGTTGAAGAACAGAAAACAAAATACAATTTAAAATTAATTTATAAATTAATTTTATAAATCAGATAAAGCTCTGTAAGTGGGAGCAAAATGATAAGAACACATGGACAACACACACTGGGACCTATCAAAAGGTGGCAGGTGTTCAGGGAGAGGATCAGGAACAATAACTAATAGATACTAGGCTTGATACCTGAGTAATGAAATAATCTGTACAACAAACCCCCACGACACAAGTTTATCTATGTAACAAGCCTGCACATGTACCCCTGAACTTAAAAAAATAAAAATTAAAACAAAGGCTTTTCCTCATTAAATGGGAAGAGAAAAATATGGACCATGACACAGAGGTAACTATATGAGATATCCATTGCATACATGAATAGTGACTGTGATTTTAAGTCATGCCATTAATCCTTCTGATTTACCTAATCCCACAAGTGAATGGGAACCCACCTTTGGCCAATTACTAGAGGATGAAAAAAAAAAGAGTTAGCATGGTTTTCTGATGGTAGCTCATGGATAGAGGGTCAACACTTGAGTTGGAAGTCAGCTGTATTACGACTGATTTATGGCCATATTCTGACTGAAAAAGGAAAAGATAAATTAACCAATATGAGGTACTAAGAACACTAAGGGTATTGGAAGAACTAGATAGTGAGAAGGAGAAGAAGAAGAAACAGAAGGAAAAGGAGGAATAGGAAGACGAGGTAGAGGAGAGCCTGAAGAGAAAGATGTAGTTAAGAATTATGCTGATAATTGGGACACAGCCAAAGGACTAGTAATAGGTTCTGAAAAAGAAAAGCCTTATATAATTAGATAATAAGAAGCTCGTGTGATGATACTATGTTTGTGATGATACTATGTTTTGAAAAGCATTATAAGCATAGAAAAGGAGAGTTAAAGAGGATAGTATGTTATACTTGTCAGAAAAACCCTCCCAAATTTGAAGGGGAACTGGAGCCAACAAGTGGGTGCCATCATCCATTCTTCGGAAAGGATCATGGAGTGACATCAAAGACTGAAGGATGTTGTGGGCTTGCATACCCAGAGAATCCAGGCCTGTCCCTAGGTGGTAAGTGAATTACATTGGCTCATTGCCTGTGGAGGGGTGCTGATGGGTTTTTACTGGGATAGATATTTATTCTGAATTTAGATTTTCATCCCCTGTAATGGTAACAAATGTTTTAAACATGATCAAACTAAAGCAAAAAATATTGTTCCTTTTGGACCTCCAGGTTAGATAGCATCTGATTAAGAAATCCATTTTCCTGCAGATGCCAGGATATATATAATATTTTGTTGTCTGAAGCGTGTATACAGAGAATTTATCAGAGTGCTTCATCACTCACACGGTACCCACTTACCACATTGCAGGGCTGACAAGAGATGAAGAGTGGTTTGCACAATTTCAATAACACGTAATGAGATAATATGCCTGGTATTACAAGTGGGTCTTGTGTGAATATATATTGAAGAGTCCTGTGCATTCTTTCAATAATCAGAAAAGACACAAGTAGAACAGATAATAAGTGGAATTTCCAGGATTTGAAGCTAAATTTTTTATAATTCAGGGCAATTAATCACTACCAGGTATACTTCTAAACTGAAATGTGCATATTAGTAGAAAGGAATTTACTACTGAGCCTTAGATATACCTCTAAACTGAAACGTGCGTATCAGTAGAGAGGAATCCTGATCCTTCACTGAGAACAGATGTGGTGGCTGGAAAGACGGTGTATAAGCACCTGAGAACCTGGAATGAGGAGAGATCCTCTGAATGGGAGAAAGGCACAGATCAGAAAGATAATTTTGTGTATCCCACGGCTTCCCTTAGAGCTGCCTTGTTTTGGGCCATGGCTGAAGCCTATTTTAATATTGACTCATTTCGGTGGTTGGAACCTATTTTTAAGATGCCCTATTCTGTATTTATTAGATATTTTTTGGGCTATAACTTTATTAGATATTCATGAATTAGATATTCATGATGTTTTAAAACCAAAAAAGGCAATTTTTTAACTCCTTTATAAATTGGTGAAATCTATGTTAGTGGAAATGAAAATAATTACTGTTAATATAGAATTCAAATAGGTTTTAGAACAAAACATCTCAGGATTGTATTAGAGGTAACTAAAAACTGTGCCCACCCACATTCATCACATTTGAACCATCCCTGAATTTTAGCCTCATAGTTTTTCAATGGGAGATTTTTTAAAAGTAATTGATATAATATTATTGTATTATGAGGTCATTATATGAGGCATATAATAACAGAAAATTATTATCATAAGTCATGAAACTATAGCAGACTTTGGATTTATATAGTGCAAACAAAACACTTTTGAGTCTTTTTCAGAAGCCCAACTACAAAGACATTTTTAAATGGAAAATATTCTTTTCTATCCAGGTGGCCTAATATGGATTTATTTTGACATTGGATATCTCTTTTATTTGGCATTAGATACTTTTTTAAAATGTACAATTATTGCTTAGCTACTATGTGTTAGGTGCTAATCCAACCTGAATATGTGTTTTACACTTTTGCCTCTTCTCATCCTTATAAAATCTCTTCAAGTTGGAAATTATTTGAGATTTTAGGTGTGAGTGGGCTCAGGTGGTGTTGAGGGAAAGAGTGTTGATGAATGTTTTGGGATTTAAAAGTGAAGAAAAAAAGCAACCGAGATCACTTGTGGCATTTTTCAAAATTAGGTGCGAAATTGCTTCATTTGTTAGGCCACTGAATAAAACACACATGTAAATTGTATTTGTAACTTGTACATGTGTCATGTAGCTATGACATAAAACTATACGTTTACATCTGTGTTATATAATTCCCTACTTGGAGCTTTCAATTAAATTTTCAAGTCTAATCTCTTTACCCAACATTTCCTTCTTGTCAGTGTTCCATATTGACCTTAATCAAAATGGATTGATTGATGTCCTTCTTTTTTTATAATGAGTCCCTGAGCCAAAAATCAGATAAGCTCTGTGAAACTTTCTGCTGCTATAGACTATGACTTTTCTTGCTGAAAAGGCAAATAATGCAAGGGCCTTCCTCCAAGGGCTTTGGCTCTCATCTGATAAATCTTGATAAACTAAAGGGCACAAGAAGTGAGAAGCATTGTGTGTACTTTCTGGGCCATCGGCTTGTCGGTGCTGTTACGGAAAGCATTCAGACTCTTGTGTTGGGCTATTGAGCTGCTGTTAAAAATATACACATTGTGAATAATGCCGAAACAGCCCTACCAAAAGGACTGGCGGCTATAATATGAATCCTTTTTAGACTATCCCACAGGAAAACTTTTCAGGTGGAGGGTGGTGATGGCTCTTTCCGTGCTGGCTATTTTGTTCTGTCAGGATTCATAAGAAGTTGAATTAATTAACATTTGAAAATACATGGTTACTCTCAGGAAGAACTTTAACCACGTGGTTTTAACAACTACCCAATGTCAACCTTTTGTTAAAATGCTGTCCTAGATTTGGGTTTTGAACTGCAAAGTGGTTTAAGGTCTGAGGTACAAGAAATGTTACTCCAGGAGGAGGAGTCCAAGAAAGGAGATTTTGACCTTCTAAAAAACCCTGCATTTTTCAGCTGCATACTAGAAGTCTACCAGGTTGGCATAAGACTCCTGTCTTCGTGATAAAAAAGTGCTTGGTGTTCCATGTGATTAATTAAGTACATAGTATTTATTTGTGTGGTGTTCTTTGGAAAGTTAGAAACTCAAACTGCTCTGGGAATAGGCTCTTATTTTGACCAATGCCATAAGCAGTCTGTAGGAAGAGCTAAGAGGTGAAATGATAAAGGCCGGATATAAAAGCTTAGAAGATATTCACCAATGACAAATTCTGCTCCAAAGAATTGAAAACTAGCTGTGAGCAAACCTCTCCTGATACTGAGCCAAAGTTTACTTCCTCATAACTCCTACCACAGGTATTAGCTCACCTGCTAGGACCACAGATGACAAATCTAGTCTTTCCACATGACAGTTTTTCAAGTATTTGAAGGCAACACCTTCTATCTCCCATGATCCTTCTCTTAAGGGAAAATACCTCCACATCCCTTAAAAATTAAAAAAAAAAAAGGTCTTCAGAAAACATGATTTTGAATTCCCTCACCATCTTATCCATCCTCTCCTGGATAATTTAGTTTATTTATAAATTTCTTCAACTGTTCGGGTTTCAGAATAGACGTCAATGTTGCTGCCTTAATCTTATTTCTCTACTGCAGATGTGTTCCTTTAAACAAGAGGTTTAGTTTACTTAAAAATTGAAATTCATTCTTGAAAGTGGTACCATACAGTGGTAACATGGGGTCCCATGAACGGTGAGAGTCCTTTGAAAATCTTTCATATGAGCTTCATGCTCACTGGCTCAGCTATATCTGCATGTACCCCACCAGTGGGAAGGAACTTTGGGTATTCATTCATGTCCATTCCCTGCAAACACACATCAGAATAAGACTGGATTCCACTAGGGGGGTGTAGTTAAAACACAATACGTGGAGTTAATACTCTTCTCTACACCCTCCCTCGCTCTCTCTCCTTGCTTATGTCCTCCCCCTTTTCTCCTTTGTCCATCACATCCTGGCCGTAGGATTCCCTCCTTATTTTACTGTTTGCCTTATTGTGACTCGTTACCACCACTTCATAACTAAGAGAAGTACCCAGACATTTCATGTCCCAGAATTCAGAAGTTGAGGCTGAATAGTTGGCTATCATCTTGAGAATGTTTACACATCTATTATCTTAAATCCTGATGTTGTTCAACATAATTATTGTGTATGATTGAAAATAACACATCAGTGATTTCTGTTTTTCTGTTCTGTTTTTTGTTTTTTGTTTTCTTTACTTTTTACTGGTGTTCTTAGTTTTTCCAAACCAATATGGTTTATTCTCACCTTTCTGTATCTACCTCATCTTGTTCCCCAAAATAAATACACACATTATAAGATGAACATACATTTAAACAAACAACCATAACCGCAGTTTCTTTGGATGCCATTTGGTCACAGAGGATTCCAAACCAGCAGGTGGGTATATCAAGCTACTGACCAGTAGGGTTCTCTTACATTCTTTTACTATTTCTACATATTATTCTACAAAGAAATAAGTAAAACACTGAAAAGCAACATGACGAGCCCACTCTATCACTTGAAGGTTGATGGGAGACAATTCTTTCCATGCTGAGTGAACTGAGGGCCTGTCCAAGGGTCTCTCTGGGGAGGTCTTCTCTTCCCAACTCCCCATTCCATACTCATTCCACACTTCAAAGCATATTTCCTTTACCAGAAGCAGCACACACCCATCCCTCAAGTACATATTTCCAATTCAAGGAGAGAAAGGAAGGAAACAATAAAGTTTCCTTCCATCACGTGTATAAACCAGTGGTGTGTGAGTGTGGTGGTGGTAGTGTATGTGTGTGCATGGGGACAGATAGATGTCAAATAGACCAAGTGCAGAGCTGAGTGTACTGCCTTCCAAGCAATTGATCTGGGTTTGGCTTCTGGCTATTACACCATTACATGTTAGGGCTTGAGAGGGTCAAGCTCTTGAGTGTGGAATCAAATGGATGAGAAGCAAATTATCATCACTGTTGCTGATCAAGCTGAATTGGAGAATGTGATGATAGAAATACCTCTATGCTACCCAATATGGACACCAACATGTAGCTATGGAGTACCTGAATGCACATAACAGGACTATAGAACTGAGTCTTTAATTACTTTTAATTAATTTGAATATAAGTAGCCATGTTTGACTACTGCATATCGTATTGAGTAGCAAATCCTTAGCATATGTTTTTAAAACTGTGAGTTGAAATGAACTAATGGACTCTGAAAACAATTGAATGTTTTATGTCAGCATTTAAAGAAATGACCTATAGGAATACAGATATTGTGAAAGTTTGTCACACATAGCAAATGTGTTATTTTATAAAGCTTACTTATGAGGAAAGAGAAAAATGATTACCTGGTCAAAATGCAAAATGTGTTTTGTGTGAATTGTTTACTTTTGCTCCATAGTGTTTATAAAATAATAAGTATAATTAGGGGAAGGAATCAAAGAAGAAACACACATGGAAACTGCGATGTTATTTTTTTGTTGTTTGCAGAGAGAAAAGCCAGCAAGAAACTATGTGATGATAGCTCCACCTTGAGGTTTGATGATAATATTTCCAGTAGGGAAAGGATGAAAGGAAACACACGGGAAGAAACATTAGTTTTCTCATAATGTTCATAACATAACACTTTTGTTTCTACAGTTCCCATTTAAAAGCCCACTGATGCTGGCCTTCCAGAATCTGAATTGTCTACCTCAAACATAGGTTCTAACTAGAGAGTGAATATGTTAGTGGACAGAGCCTGCCATGTGATACTCCTGCCAGTCCTCTGGTTGAGGTTTTGATGTGGAACTTCAGAGTGACCCCCTCCCAAAAAAAAAAAATCTCATTGGGCTTTACCCTATAGATAGCTGAAAGGTAGCCTTTGAAGTGGTTATTAATTCAGGATCACTAACATTTTATGGCTTATGGTATAAAGAGAGTATAATTATTAAGTCCTCAAAACCTGTTAATTACCATACAGATACAGAAATATGTCAACTCTGTATTCTGAAAATGGATTATGCCATGGTTGACTACTAGAACCTTTTAAAAAAATTATGTAATTTCATTAGAGAAGAGGAGAGGAGGAAGTGGTTTGTTGATGAAAAAGAAGGGATTTTATACCAGACAAAGGGAAATTATGATTCTTTCTTGATGTTTAATTTGCATCCAATAAAATTAATTCTTCTTAAGTGTTAATTAATTCTTCTTAAGTTAGATAAGTTTTGATAATTGTATCAAAACATGTAACTACCAGCCAAAACAAGATAATGGGCATTTCTGTAAACCCAGAAAGTTCCATTCTACCCCTTCCTTGCTGTGGGATATTACTGTACTCTTTTCCAGCATTGGAGGTTAGTTTATCTGTTCCCAAACATCAAATAAATGGAGCTATGTCCTATTTTTTTCTAATGTGTCTGGGTTCTTTGGCTCAGTAAGATGTTTTTGTGATTTATCTTTGCTGTTCTGTATATTACTAATGTATTCTTTTTTATTACTGAGTCCTATTCCATTCTATACATAGGCCGCCATTTGTTTATACATTTTCTCTTTCTGGATATTTGTATCATTTCCAGTTTGGAGCTATTATGAAAAATAAGGCTGCTTTGAACACTCTTGTAAAATTTTTGTGGCTATGTATTTTTACTTTTCTCAGATAAACACATAGAGGTGGAATTTCTGAGTCATATGATAAGCATATATTTAACTTTATGAGAAACTGTCAAAAAGCTAGCCACAAGAAAAACTCCAAGACCAGATTAAATCTATCAAACCTTTGCAGGAATTTTTTTACATATTCAGGGTGCCAGTTATTTGTAAGACTATGCACACACACACGTGCACACACACACACACTTATGTATATATGTAAGATATCCTATATATATCTCATATGTATTCTTTGATATATACACATATTTTGCAAAGGATTATATCAAATACTATTTCGCAGCCTATAGTTTGTGTATTCATCTTCCTATTTCTGTCTTTGGAAAGCAGACTTTTATGATATATGATTTTTTTCTCTTTTATGTAGGATGTAACATTGTTGTTACTTCTTGCCTAAATGTTTGGTAGAATTCCCACATAAAGCCATCTTAGGGGAGGTTGCTGATTACAGATTCAATTTCTTTAATAGATATTGGAATATTCCCATTTTCTATTTCCTCTTCTATCAGTTTGGGTAATTTGTGTTTTTCAAGGAATTTGGTCATTTCATTGAAGTTGCTAAATTTATTGGCACAAGGTTTTTGATACATGTTATTTTTATTTTAAATTCTATCATTATTGTAGTTTAATTTCCTTGCTTTCTTTGATCCTTAGGCTATTTAGAAATGTGTTATTTAGTTTCAAATATTTTGGAATTTTACTCTTAGCTCTCCTATCCTTTAGGCTCACTTTAGTGTGAAGTCAGAGACTACCCCCAGATGAGAGGGTCACGACATACCATGAGTGTCTAGAGATGTTAGCTCTTACCCTTGACATTGACTTTTTTATATAGGCTAATGGGGATAAATATTATCAAGGTTTGATGCAGCATAGCAGCTTATCACCCACCTGTCCAAGTGGCTTTCCTGGACAGATTGGTAATAAGCTGGTATGCTGCATCAAACCTTTGTAATATTTATCCCAATTAAAGACAAGTCACAGGAAAAACTGCATAGCCTTTAGCCCCGAGACGTTACTCTAAATGCCACGAATGTAAGCCTTTTTTAAAACCTTGTTGGAAGTGACCTTATCAAATGACTTGTTGAAAGAGTATTCGTGACTTTTTAAACATAAATACTGTAGTAAAACTCCAGGAAATAGACCTTCACACTACTTTTCCCTAATGAAGACATCTTATGACAACTTCCTAGGCTTCTGTACCAATGGATAATCTAAAATTAAATCTTTTGGGTTCTCTAGAAGCAGAAAGAATCATGAAAGAGAAAAAATGTTCTAGAAATTCAGGTCAAGCAGCAGACTGCTGGACACAGACAACTTTCAATCAAAACTTTTTAATCAAAAATCCTGAAAGCCAGGAGTCACTTACTGCCATACTCTTTTTGTCTCTTTCTCCTTCGTCTAATGACTCTCTCTTCCTCTCCTGGTTAGCTTGGAAGATTTTTGATTGTCAAAATGAGATTTTCAAAGTATACATCCAACATTGCTACTCAAGGTAAATTAACAAGATAAATCAAGTGTTATGCAAACTTACTGATTCCAAACCTTTTTTCTCTACAGATTCATGGAAGATGGGATATGTTCACTTGAACTGTTGAATTTTGGTCATAATCTTGGCTAGGAAAAGGATGAAAAAATATATAAACAGTACCCATAAAAGAACTGGAGTGACAATACTAATACCAGACAAATAAAAGCAATAACAAAAAGTTACTAGTGAGAGTGAAAGAGACATTTTATAATGACAAAAAGTCAATCAATCAGGAAGATATTACTAATATATCAATTACAAACATATACACACCTAAACATGAGCTCAAAATACCCAAAGCAAAAACTCATAGAATTTAAGGAAAAAATATGTAATTCAAACATATGAGTTGGGGACCTCAATACCACAATTTCGATGATGAATAGAACAATTAGACAAAGATTTACAAAGTTTTAGAAGACTTGAGCAACATTATATTAATAACAAACTAGACCTAGCATGCATTTCTAATACACTCCATTCAAAGCAAATGAGTCCATATTCTCAATGGTACATGGAAGATTTTTGAAGATAGATTAAATACTAATCAATAAAATCAGCTTTAATAAATTTAAAAGGATTGCAAAGACACAAAAGGTATAATTCAATAACAAAACAATGAACTTAGAAATAAATAACAGAAGAAAATTATGGAGATTTACAAACATGTAGAAATTAAACAAGTTACTCCTAAATAAAACAATGGGTCAAAGAAAAAATGATGAGAGAGATTAGAAGACACTTTGAGATGAATGGAACTGAAAACACAACATGAAAATACATTGGATGCAGTTAGAGCATGCTATACAGGGAAATTTATAGCTGTAAACACCTATGTTAAAAAACAAAACTCATTTCAAATCAATAACCTAAACTTCTACATAAGGAAACAAGAATAAAAAGAGCAACCTGAATTTACAATAAGCAGAACAAAGGAAATAGTAAAATAAGAATGGAAATAAATGAGACAGAATAGAAAAACAGTAATATCTACAATATCAAAAGTTGGTTCTCCAAAAACTTATCAAAACTTATCAAAATTAATAAAACTTTATGTGACAAAGAAAAAAGTCTTGAGTAGTAAAATCAGAAATGAAAGATAGTATATCATTACCAATTATACAGAAATAAAAAGAATTGTAAGAGAAAACTATGAACAAGAGAATATCAACAATTTTAGGTAACCTATATAAAATGCAAATGTTTCTAGAAAATTTCAAGCTACCAAAAGTGTTTGAAGATATGAATAACCTGAATAGACCTATAGCAAGTAAAAATGTTTAGCTGGTAATTTTAATACTTCCAAAAAAGAAAAGCTGAGGCCTGATAGCTCTCCTACGAACTCTAGCCAACATTCAGAAAGCAATTAATTTGAATTCTTCTCAATTCTTCCATAAGATAGAAGAGGAGGACACATTTTCAAATTCATTCTACCAGGCCAATACTACTCCCATACCAATGCAAAGCAGACATCACCAAAAAAGAAAACTAAAGACCAATATGTGTTATGAATGTGGCCCCAAAAATCAAAACACATACTAGAAAATGAATCCAACAACATATAAAAATAATTCTACACTATATTCATTCATAAAACTCGCAATGAACAAGAACTAGAACAGAGCATTCTCAAAGGATATTTAAAAACCAATAGCTAACCTCACAGTTAATAGTGAAAACTAAAACCTTCCTGTCTAAGACGGGAATCGAAGCAAGAATGTGCACTTTTATTACTTCTATTGAATAGTTTCTAGAGGCTTTAGCCATGTAAATAAGGGTAATGAAATAAAAGACTTGCTGAACACAAAAATAAAACGATCTCTGTGAGTGCAGACCAATTGATCATCTATTGATGACATCCTAAGGAATTTATGTAAAAGCTATTCTAAGTAACAGTGAGTTTAGTAAGACCCCCTTAACAGTCGTAATGCAAAAATCAGTTGTATTCCCATATATTGACAACAAATATTAGCAATATTAATGAAAATATCATTTCAATAGCCTCAAAAGAAAACTGATATAGTTAGGGATAATCTATAAAATGTATGCAGGATCTATACCCTTAAATCTGCAAATCTGCCTGGGGTTCCTTCTAGAAGGACACTGATATTATAATTATAGGTTTGTTTTCCTGACTTCCTAACTAAATTATGAGTCTTATATAGACAAAGTTCATATTCTGTTCATCTTTTTGTTATCTATGCCTGACATTCTATCTGGCACATAACAAAAGCTCAATTTTTTTCTTAATAAGTGAATAAATTCCATTAATAAAATACTACCTTTTTCATTTTTATCAAAATCTCTAATTTTAAAAAGTAAGTAAATTGGCCACAGTTTGAGTCAGGAAATATCTGAATGGCACATTTCATGGTTGTCCTCCCTATCGGAGATGCACACTCTGAGCACTTGGCTTTAAAATTGAGTCACATTAATTGAAACAACACATATTTAATGGTTTGTGACTATTACCACCAGCGATCTCAAGACTTTCAGCTCTTGCAAAGTATCCTTTACTAACCCTGAATTTCTGAGAATTCCCTGTGGTATCTCACTTGCACAGAATTCCTCTATGTTATAGGCCCAGATTTTAATGTGCATACCAGTCCCAGGACTTCTGTTAAAATGCGGGTTCTGATTCGGTAGGTCTGGGGTAGGACTTTAGTGATTGCATTTCTGACCAGTTCCCATGGATGCTGATGATATTGGACCTCGGACCCCATTTTGATAATCAAGGATATAAGCCACAATATGTAGACATCCTTGATAGGGTCTTCATCACTGTTTGAGTTAGAATAGGATTAATGTCTTACATTCCAATGAAGAGTGACATGTTCACCCAACATTGCACCCTTTATAAGGTGGCTTCAAGCCTAAAAATACATTATTCCTACTCCTTTAGAAAGAAAATATTTTGTAGCTTTAAGATTGGAATTTGGACTTTTAGTTGGTAATAGATATTTTGATGGTAGAAAATACTAGAATCTGACCCTTTTCATCAGTTCCTAAAAATCTAATTTGTAGAGTCAAAAGTTATGAGATACCTTGGGAAAGAAGAAAACCATCTGGATATTAATAGAACATCAACATCTCTCAGACTATCTTAATATTTTATGGTGTTTCTTTATAGCCCGTAATTTAAAACATCAATCAAATATTGCCACAGAAGGTGGCAGGTCAAAAGTGTTTGACCTGGACAAACCATCATGCTAAAGCTGCTAATTAAGACAGCTGCTTCAATTAGGAAAGCAATTGGAGGATATTCTGTCTGCTGAATGAAAAATATGAGGCAGGTGACAGCAAAACAGACTGCTTTGACCTCATTGGCCTGTAAGCTAAATTTAAAGGTGTAGGAAGTGTCGTGTGACTTGCATATGAAAATAAAACAAAATCACAAGTGTGGTGTTTCCAAAGAATTATGGGGGAGGGACAGGCAGAAATTTAGGCATAGGCCAGAGAGCTGAGCTTCTCTCTGTCTTCTCTTTGGTCTTATATCTAGGCAATAAAACATCCTTGACCGATCTTCCAAAACAGTTCTACAGGAAGGTAAATATACTGTAATAACCACCTTTGCATGGTGGAAAGGACTTTATAAAAGAGGCCATAGACCGAGAAAACTGAGGCCAAACAATGGAAGAGTGGTTTCTTGAATGCCGATGAATATATTGAAAAGTAGCATAGCAAAATGGGGTCCTTTCTGAGATTTTGGGTTTGAATCCTCCCTCTAGCATAAGTAAAAACATGTACGGCTTGCGGGTAATACAGTTTTGAAAATTGCTTACCTCCCCTGACTAACATTTGCATGACACTTGCAAGGCAATTTATGAAGCAATTCGTAAAATGTTATTTTCATTTTAGAGATGAGAAAACTGAAATGTAGAGAGATGAGGATTTGACAGAGATAAAAACACTAGTATTACCTAGCCCCCTTCAGACTCCATAACCTTCTTAATAAATCATGTTGCTTTACAAAGATTTTCATATGCAATGCTTTATTTCTCTATGGACAATTGCAGTGTTTTGGATCAGGACCACATAATTTACAAGCTTCATTATAACCCGTTTCCCATTTGCCCCCAGAAATGAGCACTGGCAGAGAGTTCTGCTTTTTTTTCTCCAAAAGAGAAAGCATTGAAATATTTAATACATCATCAACAGTTATTAGGACACAATTTCTGTATTGGTAAACTCGCGACTGGAGTAAATAAATCCTAGCTATCCTTGCCTCCTTCACTGAGTTCAATTCCATTTTTAATCTGGCAGCCAGTCTTTCCAAAATATTTGGAACTGGAAGTGGCTTCCAAACACCTGGTGAACCTTTCCACACCAGTGGATCGGATACTCACTAAATGCATGCCTTCCTTTTCCCGTCTCCCTGCATTCTACCAACAGCTGGATGAAAGATGACTCATTTATGCCAACTCTCAAAACATGATGTTTTCATAATCTGGAAATCATAAAGCTTCTTAAAGGATCAGGACCTATTCTAAGCTATTTTAGAAGATGTGCTGCCAAATAAGAGAGTACTTATTGCAACTACTCAAAATGCTTTTTGGAAAGAATGTTTTATACCAAATACCTGCCATCTTATTCAATTATTGGACTAATTATCCACACCATATTCTGCAAAATAACATTTTCTAGGTTAGAAACAATGGGTGTGATATTTGTTTAAAGGCTTACATCTTTACAAAAAGTAAGTCAAATGCAAGAGAATCGGATAAATGCTATAAATATTTGAAATTTCAGAGTTGAGATTCTGAAGTCTCTGTAGCATGATGGCCCGAAAATTTCTGTATGGTCAAGTCTTTATTTACTTTTCCAGATTAAAAATATATAAACATGACATTCAAATTAAGGAAAATATAACAACAGAATAAGTAGAAAAACTTAAAAGGAAGAAAAAAAGAGTAAAAATTAATTAGTTAAGAAAAAATAATTGAAATAATCAATAAAACCATTTCTTTAAAAAATTAAAGTCTCTGACTAGATTGATCCAGAATGAACACAAAATTATACAATATTAAAAATTAACATGGAAAATATTAAAGATACTGTAGAAAACTGTTAAAACCTAAAGGAAAAGTTATAAAATATTTACTAACAATTTGCAAACTAGATAAAAGTGAAAGTTCTAGAAAAACACAAATTATCAAATTTAACCTTAGGGGAATTTGAAATCAGATTAGATACTTCATTAAATTACAGTATTTATTGAAAACCTATTACTTCCTGAAAGTTGCTAGCCAATAAGAACTATTTTATACAAACTCCCTAAGATCTATCTCACTTTATTAAAAAAGCCTGATACAAGAATTAGAAAAACAGATACAATCAAAAGGATATAATAAACCAAAATTCTTAACATAATGCTGGCAACCTAAATTTTTTTAGAGTTTATTGCAATATACATTTATTAAGATATATATTGAAACATAGTTTATTAAGATACAGTTTACATACTATACGATTCATTGATTTGAAAGATAAAATTCACAGAGTTATGCTTCTATTGCCATCATCTACTTTTAGAACATTTCCAGTACTCTGATAAGATCCCCATGCCAATTAGCAAATAGTCATCTCCTACCCCCATCTGCATCCTAGCAAATGCTAACTACATTCTGACTCTATAGATTTGCTGATTCCAGCCAATTAATACAAACGGAATCATACAATATGTAATGTGTTGTGACTGCCTTCTTTGACTTAGCATAATACTATCATAGTTCATCCAAGTTGTAGCATGTGTTGGATCTTCATTCCTTTTACTTGACAAATACTATTCAATTGTATGAATATGCCATATTTTATTCATCCATTGAATAAATTAATGGGCATTTGGATTGTTTCCATTTCTGGAAATTGTAAACAATGCTTCTATGAACATCCATGTATGAGGTTTTGTGTGGATGTGTTTTTACTTTTTTTGATTATATACCTAGGAATGAATTGCTAGGTCATATGGAAACAATAAGTTTAACATTTTAAGGATTTGCCAATTTTTTTCTTTTTGCCAAAGTAGATGTACCCTTTTACACTCCCATTAGGAGTATATGGGGTTTCCATCTCTTCACATCCTTGCCAGTGCTTGCTATTGCCTGCCTTTTTTAGTCTAAGCATCCTAGTGGGTGTGTGCAGTAGTATCCCATTGTGGTTTTGAATCGCATTTCCCTAATGTCAGTGTTCTTCAGAGAAACAGAACCAATAGGATGGATGGATGGATAGATAGATAGATAGATAGATAGATAGATAGATAGATAGATAGATAGATAATGATTGATTGGCTCATGCAATTATGAAGACTGAGAAGTTCCACAGGTCTGCCATCTGAAAGCTGGAGACCCAGGAAAGTTGGTATTGTAATTCAAATCCAAGTCTGATGGACTGAGAACCAGCAGAGTCAATGATAAGTCTTGATCTGTGTACAAAGGCTGGAGAACCAGGATTGCTGATATCCAAGGGCAGGAGAAGATGAATGTCCCAGCTCAAGAAGAAAGAATGAATTCACCCTTCCTCCTTTTTATTCTATTCAAACCCTCAACAGATTGGAAGATGTCCACCCACATTGGTGAGGACAATCTTTTTACTCAGTCTACCAATTCAAAAGCTAATCTCTTTCAAAAACTTCTTCACAGACACACCAGAGACAATGTTTCACCAGCTATTTGGGCATCCCTTATGCCAGTTTAGGTGACAGATAAAGCCTAAATATCACAGACAGTGTGCATCTTTTAATGTACTCTGGTTATTTGTATATATTCTTTGGAGAAATGTGTATTCAGATCCTTGGCTCATTTTTGATTAAAACTTATTTTTCTGTTATTGATTTGTAAAAGTTTTTTATATGTTGTGAATATAAGTCTCTTATAAGATACATGATTTGCAAATATTTTCTTATATGAGTTACCTTTTCATGTTGTTGATAGTATCATTTCCAGCACAAAAGTAATTTTAATGAAGTCCAATTTATCTTTATTATCTTTGTTGTTTGTAGTTCTGGAGCCTATCTACAAAACCACTGTGTAATCTAAGGTCACAGTTTATTCCTATGTTTTCTTGTAAGAGTTTTGTAATTTTTTTTTTTTTTTTTACATTTAGGATTATGATCCATATTGAGGTAATTTGTGTGTATGGTGTGAGGAAAGGGTCCAACTAAATTCTTTAACATGAGGATATTCAGTTGTTCTAGCATTCTTTTTGGTAAAGACTTATCTTTCCCCATCGAATTGTCTTGGTGCACTTGTCAAAATCAATTGGTCTTAAACGTAAAGATTTATTTCTGGTTTCTCAAATCTGTTCCATTGATGTATGCTTCTATTCTTATGCCAGTACTACACTGTTATGATAACTGTGGTCCTAGACCAAGAGCTGGGGTTTAGGGAGCCCTGTGTTCCTGGCCACACCCTTCACTTACTGTCACACTTAACAGGGGATAAAGAGTGGGCCATGGCTTAAATGCCATAACCCTTGCTGTTCTTATCAAAATTTAGTAGTTTTTTTTTTATAAATACCTCCTCATTTGCTGTACACACTTAGAACAATTTCTAGTGACAGTTATAACATTTTAAAAATAATTTTAACCAGTTATGATTGTTTCACTGGGGTGAGGATCAATGGTGCTATTCACACCATCAACATCATCATTTCAGAATTCTATTTGGGTTTTGAGGGGGTACTTTTAAAACATTTTTATCCTCTGCCTTTTAATTTAGATAGTTGCTATTGCTATGTTCTAATTCACTGATATTTTCTCCTGTGGTGCCTAATTTTCTGCTAAATAATCAATGAACTGAACTCTTCCATTTCAGATACTATATTTTTTTATCTTCAGAAGTTTTTCTTAATTTTTTTATGTCTTCCATTTCTCTCATCACTATATTCACATTTTCCATTAAATCTTTGATTATATTTAGCAGATTTATAATAACCATTTTAAAGTCTTTGAGTGCTAATTTTACCATCTGGGTCATTTTTAGTCAATTTTTATTGACTGATTTTATTTCCCTGGTTATGGTTCACATTTCCCTGTTTTTCAGTAGGTCTTATAATTTTTATTACATGCTGGGCATTCCAAATACTGTGTGTCTGCATATCTGAACTTTGATTTTTAATAGAATGTTGCATGTTTTTCTGGAAGATTGTCATTACTCAATAGCTTAAATGTTTTGAGGTTCATGTTTAAACCCTGATAGCTTGGGTCTAGGGTAGCCGTTACTCTAGGGATAATTTAACCCTACTGCTAAAATGTGGCCTGTCTAGGATTTCTGCTGAATACTCTAAAGATTAGAAAGTTCTGTCTGTTTTGAGTCATCAGAATTCAAATATAAATACATCCTATGTGAGCTCTGGGAATTTTTCAGCATACAGCGTCCTGGTCCTTTTATGCTTGGGCTCAGGGAATTTTACCTTAAGTATGTGTGGCTTGATATTTAGCCAAAGACTCAAGGAGAACTTTGTGGACCTTTCTGGTGCTATTTTTCTGTCTAGTTCCCTGTTATCCTAATCTCTGCCCCCACATTTCCAGTCACCTGAGCTTAACTAAACACTGAGCTCTTTCTCCTCCACTCAACAGGACAAATGTGCTCTGTATGGAGTCACTTTCATGCGCCACGATGTGGAGTGTGTACACAGGCAGAAATCCATGGCTATGACAGTGGTCACCTCATTGGTGTCCTTTCTCAGAGGCTCAGTTCTGTGATTCTTGTTATCCAATACCTGGAAACAGTTATTTTATGTATTTTTTCTGCTTTCTAGTTGTTTACAGCAAAGCATAAGTCTGGTCCAAGCATCATGGCCTGAAAATAAATCAACATGATAAACATAATAAGCTTTTAAGAAGGTGAGTTGTATTATGAAAGCAATAGCTTAAGAAGATGGGCTTGAAAATGGTGGACAAAATACAAAGAAGTGTAAGTCAATCCCTGACCTCAATGAGTTTACAATTTAATGTAAATATTTCAAAATATTTGCATTAAAATGCCCTGGGAAAATATGAGCTCCCATTTTAAAGACTTTCTTATGTATTCCTATATCCTATAGCAGAGTCCCAAACTCGACTGTCAAACAGAATCACTGGAGAACTTTAAACAAACGCAGATAACACCCAAAATCTACTCTCAGCAAATTTCTAGTATACACTATGCTATTTTGAACTATGTTCATCATGCTGTACATTTTAAATTTCAAAACATGCAGATAACAAGGCAACAACCCATATTGCTCTTATGCAGTCAGTCTGGATGGGACAGAGAAATATGTGTTTTTAAATAATCTCTTCAGGTAACTTGCACACACCCAAAGGCTCTCACATTCCAGATGTAGACTAAACCGCTTTAGATTGTCTTCTGAGAGCCCCCAAATTCTCAAAATTGTTTCTGATTAAGCAGATGCCAATCGGGGATCTTTTGCATTCCCGTTTTCTCTCGTGATACTATCTTATTACTCAACTTTAAGCTGTGTTGTAATATTTCTTGGAACGCCTCAGTGGCCTCAAACCTTTCCAACCATTGTAATGTGGTCCATGGTCCCACACCGAGTCACATAAGAAGATTTGCAGATCTGCCTCATTCTACTGCTACTGCTTTATGGAAAAGCATCTAGTGAGTTCCACCCAACACTTCCCTAAAATGTGTGTTTACCCAAGTGAAGTCACTTTGGTTTTACAGCTGGTCTTCCTGTCTGAATGGCTTTCCTGCTCTGGGGCCTGAACACCACTCCGGAACCCCATTGTATGAACACAAAGACTACCAGGATGCCAGTTCTCTCAAGACTCAGTTTTTTCTTTAGTGAAATTCTATTCACCCCTCACTGGGATCTGATAGTCTGGACTCTTTTTTCTACCTGGCAGTATTTTCTAGGGAAACCGCAAATAGCCCTCAACTTACAGAAACTTTCATGGGAGAAGACAATTGGCCTTTTTCTAGGTCTTCTGGAGAAGCCAGCTGGCCTGCATTTTCTTTTCCACAGCTGCCTGTAAGCTACATCTGCATGTCTACCTTCACATCACAAAAAGTTCTAATCTGTGTGGTCAGCCGTATCCCTCAGCAGTAAATCATGTCATCGCATTTTCCACATTAAATCTAGAAAAATATTTAAATTCAGTTGGACAATGAGAAAGGCCAAATCATTTATAAGGTCACAGTTAAAAAGCACTCCACAGTCCAGTTCAATGCAGACTGGGATTTTGGACTGGCATGACAGCAAACTCTAGTTTGCTGGTCGATGCCTGGTTTATGTCTTCCAAGCTTGTTCTTTACCTCTTCCAGACAAATGGCAAATCCAATTCTGGCAGCATTATAAGGGTAAGTGAAGTCTATATGTTAAATTTGAGAGGGAATTTCTATTAGTTAAAATATTGGTGGAGTGGGATAAGAAAGATATTCTTTTCCTTTTTTTTTTTTTTTTGAGACAGAGTCTTGCTCTTGTCCCCCAAGCTGGAGTGCAATGGCATGATCTTGGCTCACTGCAACCTCCGTCTCCTGAGTTCAAGCAATTCTCCTGCCTCAGCCTCCTGAGTAACTGGGATTACAGGTGCCTGCCACCATGCCTGGCTACTTTTTGTATTTTTTGTAGAAACAGGGTTTCACCATGTTGACCAGGCTGGCCTCGAACTACTGACCTCAGGTGATTCGCCTGCCTCGGTCTCCCAAAGTGCTGGGATTACAGATGTGACCCACCTCGCCCGGCCAGATATTCTTGAACAACATGCCACAGGCATCAGACTTTGAAGCAAGCAAAACAGCCTCAAACAGGTAGGTAAAAGGACTTCATTCCAGCCCCTCTGCTCCTAGCTCGGCTTATTCTAACAGCAGGATAACTTGACCATATCATTTGTATGCTAGTTCTCATACAAATGTACATTAAATTTATTCTGAAACCATGCACCTGGACCTCCACTCATATTCCCATTAGCGTCCATCTTGACACATCCATTCAGAGACTACAGGGGCAAACACTAAAATCAACCAATCTCTAAGATAAATTCTTAATCTTAGAGAATTAAGAAAAATAGATGCATAGTGCAACCAAAGCTTGTGGGTTACATAAAAGATGTTTATTTCATATACTTATTTGCAAGATACTAGGTAATCAAGAGTAAATGAGAGAGATCTTGTCCTCACAGTGGTGAGACAAAGAAGTAAGGAAAAATCATAAATACAAGTATCTTTTACTATCAAACCTATTCTATTCATGAGATATTTAGTGAAAAATATTATTTTATCTGAATTTAATTGGTTTCTATATTTCGAATAATGAAAAGAAGTTTGGATGCAACAGATAGATATAAAATTTATTCAAATATATTTGGGATCTGAATTTTGATATCAAAAGTTAAAATAGCAACAAATCTTGTACTTAGGGATACCTGTGGCAATCGATGCCACAAAGGGGGGAAATGAGTTGCTATCGTTAATAACAGGATGAAAAGCTTAATTTAGATAGGGTGATTAGAGGACTCTGCTCTAAGAAGGGTGATGTTTCAGCCAAGACCTTGAGAAATGAGAAGGACCTAGCTGAGTGAAATGTCAGGAAAAATGTTAAGGAGAGAGGTGTTAGGATAGAGGTGCAAGGAGGTGCCTGACCTTACAGTACACTGTGGGGTTAGGCCAATGTTTGGATTCAGTTTCGGAGCTGTATTTGGCCATCGCAGGGCCATCCTTTAAAACAGTCTTAAGAAAGGAACCACAGCGATTTCCTAAATCCATCAGAGAACTGAAGTATCAGAATAAGAGTATCTGTTAGAGCAACAGACTTGCCCTAGAGGAATGAAGACCTCCTGGGCATGAACATTGGTACTAAGGGCTGCTTTTAATTTAATTTAATTAATATTTATTTATTTATTTATTTTTGAGACAAAGTCTCACTCTGTTGCTCAGCCTGGAGTGCAGTGGTGCAATCTTGGCTCACTGCAACCTCCGCCTCCTGGGTGCAAGCGATTCTCCTGCTTCAGCCTCCAGAGTAGCAGGGACTACAGGCGCGCACCACCACACCCAGCTAATTTTTGTATTTTTAGTAGAGACGGGGTTTCACCATGTTGCCCAGGCTGGCCTCGAGCTCCTGACCTCAGATGATCCACCCACCTTGGCCTCCCAAAGTGCTGGAATTACAGGCGTGAGCCACTGCGCCTGGTCTAAGGGCTGTTATTAACATGACTGTTCAGATTTTGATCTTAGGACATGGAACTTCTAACAGCCAAGGGAACTATAGTACTGATAAAGAAACTCCGCCCACACTGTGTAGTGATGAAACGACAAATGGCACCTGGTGCATCTCTTTCATTCTCATTGGAGTAAATTGATAAGAAAGATAAACGATAGCCACACAAGAAAGTCAGCTTTGTCTAATGAAGAGACGCTGCAGCATAAAGCAAAGGCATGGAAATACAAAAGGGCCAGTAAAGACACCAGCGCAATTGCAGGGAACCAAGATCACAGAGGAGCACGGCAGGAAGGAATGCCGTTTTCCTTGGAGCTTTTGATTTTCAAAGTTTAACAGACTGCAGGGGCATCTGTAAGGAGGCTGAGAGTGGATGTGCATCAACCACATGTCATCCTCTGGGCTATGGATTCAACTTGCTTATTCAGTTTCTCATTAACTTACCAGGCTGATATCCACCAGGGGACATTTATTCCTCAGATTTAATGGAACTTCCCTAATAGATTGAGACACGGATACCTTGGCTGGTACTAACATCAGCAGGGATTCCAGATACAGCTAAACCAATAGTTGGAGAAGAGGTCAGGCTTCAACAAAAGTCCAGATCTGGGAAACCTAGCCTCTTACACAGATGTTTCTGCACAGATATTTTATATAACGAAGATGAATTTCCTGTTTTTAGTACATCTTAGACTAGTTGAGCAATGGATTAGTAATAGCAATTTGCATCATCTGTTTCTTAAACTTGCTGTAAGAAAATGATCTAACAGAATCCACAAAGCAGTGGCAGAACCATGCTAACTTTTGGCCAAGCAGTAGGCAAAGATAGAGCTGACTTTATTCAGGAATAAACAACAGCAACCACAAAAAAGAATGTCAAAATATTTTACAACATAAAAGGAGAGAAACTTAGCATGAGAAAGATAGAGGAAGAAATAGAAATTACTACAGGGAAGAAAAAACACTTTTAGGTTTAGGTCTAGGCACTTTAAATAGGAAGATTTTCTTTCCATCTCAAGACAGTAAAATCAAACATGGTTTTTATCCATCAAGGCATAAAAGATGATGGCTGGGCGCAGTGGCTCACGCCTATAATCCCAGCACTTTGGGAGGTCGAGGCAGGTGGATTACCTGAGGTCAGGAGTTCGAGACCAGCCTGACCAACATAGTGAAACCCTATCTCTACTAAAAATAAAAAACTTGGCCAGGCATAGTGGTAGGCGCCTGTAATCCAGGCTACTATGGAGGCTGAGGCAAGATAATCGCTTGAGCTGGGGAGATAGAGGTTGCAGTGAGCCGACATTATACTATTGCACCCCAGCCTGGGCAACACAGTGAGACTCCATGTCAACAACAACAACAAAAAAGAGAGATTATAGCAAACTGAGAAGAAAGAGGAATTGAACAAAAGGAAGGCACAACTTGAGAACACTAAAGTGGCATAATATAATTATAAACATTTAGACGCTTCCGAGACATCAACTGCAGGAAATTCAAACAATGAGGTAAAGAACAAGGTAGAAAGGTTCTTTCAAAATAAAGATGAAGAAGAAAAAAGACATGAAAACCAACAACAAGAATAAAACGGCTCTTAATCAGGCAACAGAGATCTGGTATACAGATAGCTAATATTTCTGAAGAAAGAACAAGAAAATAAAAATAAAACTCATTAGTTCTATTATCACTTTTCAAATCCACCACACCCCATTATTTTGGGCTACAAGATATGTTAAAGACTGAATGGAGTACATGTAATAAATACACTGTGGTTGTGATTTTGATCCCTTTTTGACTGTACTTCTAGCTGCTTCGGCTTTATAGATTTCACTGCTAATATTTGGCATAGTATATTTTATACACAAAGAGCACCTATAAATGAATAATAAAAAAAAAATCAGCCAGGCACGGTAGCTCATGCATGTATTCCCAACACTTTTGGAGGCCGAGGCAGGCGGATCACCTGAGGCCAAGAGTTTGAGACCAGCCTGGCCAACGTGGTGAAACCCTGTCTCTATTAAAAATACAAAAAAATTAGGTGGGCATGGTGGCAGGTGCCTGTAATCCCAGCTACTCTGGAGGTTGAGGCAGGAGAATCACTTGAACCCAGGAGATGAAGGTTGCAGTGAGCTGAGATGGCGCCATTGCACTCCAGTCTGGGCAACAAGAGCCAAACTCCGTCTCAAAATAAATAAATAAAAATAAAATCAAGAAAATCCTAATAGAAAAAGTGACAAGGAAAGTAAATTTATTCAATAAATATGAAGAAATGAAAACACACAGTAAGTAGATTTAAAAAAATAAACCTCGCTATCCATCAAAAGTAAGCCCATGAAAATGGTAATGACAATTTTTATCAATTAAGTTAGTAAGCTTTTAAAAATTATAATATCCTGTTGAATTAAAGATGTGGGAAAATAGACACTTTATACATACTATGTGGAAGTATAATAATTACAATCTTCCTAGAAAGCAATTTGGCAATATATTTAAAGAACTGCAAAATATTCATATTATTTGACCTTCCAGTTGAAGAATATTAAAAACAAGAAAAAGAAATTTACTCACTCTTGTTTAGAATAAATACACTTTATATGGCATCAGGCCATCTATCATATATTAACATATATATGTGTGTATACATATAGATATTAAAAGATGGGAAGCGGAATACTCAAATTTCGGAATGGCTGACTTTTCTTCTTATATTACAGGTAATTCATTTTATTTTTTGTGTTTGTCAATAGCTACCAGGTCTCCCCAAACAATAAAAATAATTCCCAAGTAATAGTCCTTATGGATGCAAGCTCATGAAAGATAAATAAGGACATGAAATATTTCTATAATATAAATTACAAAATTGATCCTACAGGAATCAACTTTTGGATCTTGTTGATAGAATAAAAACCTTCCATCACCAAATATTTTTTAAAAATTACAAGTGATTTATAGAAGACATTAGATCATGAGTAAGTCCTCAAAAGTTCCAAGTTTTCCCATTTTTATACCACATACTTTTTACCGCAATGTGATTGAAATAAAAATGCTTATTATAGTGAATATATAAACAAAGAAAACCATATGAGTTGCAGATTTTTAAAAACTGTGAATATCTAGTTGTCTGACTTTTATGTGTGTGGCTTGCATAAAGATTCAAAGGCTCTGATCACCAAGCTGAGCTCAGAGATAAATTATTACCATTATTATTAGTAGTAGACTTTATTCTTTTTAAAAATGTAAACTAAATATCCATCTCTGAAAATTTGAAAATAATCTAAAATTCTAGCAAAATGAAGATACATGTTTAAATTTATGAATTCCTAAATATAAAAGGAGCAGTGTTGACAAGTAGCCTCAACAGCTAGTTTTGAAGAAAATATGATAACAAACCTTGGTTAAATTTAACTGAAGCAAAAGAGAAAACATCATTACTGAAATTAGACATAAGCTAGATAGTGTAACCAGGGGTAGACTTTTAAAATAAAACACTAGTTCTCTGTTTAGTCCAAAAGGACCTGCCTCCTAAATGAGTCACTTCAGGTTTGGGGGCATCTTAAAATGAGAAATTAACTGAATTATAGCAAAGATAACATTTAGCATTTTTAGTTTCATAATTCAAGTTGCCTAATGCTAGGAAGGATTGGGTATGTTGTACCTGATTTAAACACTAGAGGGAAGAAAAACAGAGAAAACCAGGAGGCTTGCCAGATCCACCCCAACGAATAGCGACTGCATGAGGAAGGGAAGGCAGTCCAGCTTCAGAGGCAGACCTCACGATGCAGCCACAAACACAGCCCTGGGAGATTTCAGGTAACAGAAAAAAAATAGTGCTTATGCCTTCTTAAGCAGTGCCTATTACCCGTCTCACCACCGGTTAGTTCTAGGCAAAGGTTGATGTAAGGAGCTCACTGTGAATATGAATCGTGCATTGATGGTTTTGCACATGATTTTTTGGGGAGGAGTAGATTAATCTGTCACCCCTCGGTGCGGATGGGACAAAAGCTGGTTTTACTCCTTGCTTTCGTCTCCTTCTAGTCCCTTTTGTAAGAATTGCTTCCTAGTAAGTAATACTTGCTTTTGTTTTTGTTTTTAAAACCTGCTCAGACCTTAGTTTAGGGGATTTGGGGCCATACAATGGGATAGGTGTCATTAAGGGAGAAGAGAGGTAATTCGGGGGTCATATGTCTTCAGAAGTTGAAGCGTGGTTACTCTCAAGGAGGCCAAGGTGGTGGGGCTGGGAGTTTCCCCAGAAACAGAAACCCAGGTCTTGAGCTGGCTCTGCCCCTGAGGCGACAGGATCAGGAAAGAGAAAGTGTGTGGGGGTGAGGGCTGGAGACCAGGGAGTGACCTTGGAAGCCCTATTACTAGAAGGGCCTGCTCGAGTGCTTTTCTCAGAGGGGACCATTCTATGGGTGTCCTGACACCAGATTAGAGTGGTGATGTCTGGACTGCATGCGTGAGAGAAGGGGTACTCCACCCATCTTCTGACATCAGATTAGAGTGGTGATGTCTACTGCATGCGTGAGAGAAGGGTACTCCACCCATCTTCTGACATCAGATTAGAGTGGTGATGTCTGGACTGCATGCGTGAGAGAAGGGGTACTCCACCCATCTTCTGACATCAGATTAGAGTGGTGATGTCTGGACTGCATGCGTGAGAGAAGGGGTACTCCACCCATCTTCTGACATCAGATTAGAGTGGTGATGTCTGAACTGCATGCGTGAGAGAAGGGGTACTCCACCCATCTTCTGACATCAGATTAGAGTGGTGATGTCTGGACTGCATGCGTGAGAGAAGGGGTACTCCACCCATCTTCTGACACCAGATTAGAGTGGTGATGTCTGGACTGCATGCGTGAGAGAAGGGGTACTCCACCCATCTTCTGACATCAGATTAGAGTGGTGATGTCTACTGCATGCGTGAGAGAAGGGGTACTCCACCCATCTTCTGACATCAGATTAGAGTGGTGATGTCTGGACTGCATGCGTGAGAGAAGGGGTACTCCACCCATCTTCTGACACCAGATTAGAGTGGTGATGTCTGGACTGCATGCGTGAGAGAAGGGTACTCCACCCATCTTCCCAGACCTGGTGAGCCCACAAGTTCTCATCTTTAGAAAATAGAGGGAAATGCTCTGACATTCCATTTTGGCTAATTTTGGGACCTGGATTAAAACTGGCTTCAACATTATTTACATTTCAATAGATGATCAAGGTTAAGAGAGGAAATAACCTGAAGAAAATTTAGCTTTATCGTTAATGATATAACTTAAACTTGAATTATAAATACAACTTAACATTAATATAGCCTTCAAAAGATCTGTGGAACCTTGTTTTGTTTTCCTTTATGTATTTGTTTAATTAAACACTGGGGCACTAATGAATGATGAAAATATGACCAAAAGTCTAAAGTCAAGAACGATTTAAACTAAACAATGCAGAAAGGCTAGAGAAATATTTAATCATAGTATTTCATTTCACAAATTTAAAACTTTAATCTTATTTGATAACATGTTTTCAGGCCGGACATGGTGGCTCACGCCTGTAATCTCAGCACTTTGAGAGGCTGAGGTGGGTGGATCACTTGATGTCAGGAGTTCAAGATCAGCCTGGCCAACATGACGAAGCTCCATCTCTACTAAAAATACTAAAAAATTAGCTGGGCATGGTGGTGGGTGCCTGCAGTCCCAGCTACTTGGGAGGAGGCTGAGGCAGGAGAATCGCTTGAACCCAGGAGGCAAAGGTTGCAGTCAGCCAAGATTGTGCCACTGCACTCCAGCCTGGGCAACCAAGCAAGACTCCATTAAAAAAAAAAATTCCTATGTCCACATAGATCGTTAATATCACCTTGGGAAGAAGTTAGGAGAGGGTCTATTATGCCCATTTTCCAGACAAGATAAAGTGAGGAAAGTGAGTGCTCGAGGATCAAGCACCTGCTCATGGTTAGTGAACAGCAAACAACATGAGGGCAGTGGAGCCTCCTGATCTTTCCATTACTCCACGTGGAGCACCCAATAAATGTCAGCATCCAAGATGAACAACTCGAAGGAAAAATGAATGTATTACTATATGAATGTGTGACTCCATAATAAAAAAAACTACATAAAACCTGTGTCGTGACATTTCTGTCATTCCAGAAGTGAGTGTGTGAACTGGATCTGGCACTTACAGTAATCACACTTGCAAAGAGTTTCTTTTTCTGAGTGTCTGTAATTCATTTGGTTGTGGGAAGCTCTTCTGTGGTAGCTCAGACCAAAGACCACATATCTGCAAACAGTTTGCCGGCACTTGTTTTCTAAAATACATAACTGAATTCTCAGGTTTCCTGAGGGAGAGAAGAGAGAAGGGAGGAAAAAGAAAGGAAGCTAAGAAACTAATTTCGTTTACCACCAAACAAAACAAGCCACCTCTTCTTGAGGCATGTGCTGGTGGTTAGCAGTGGGGACTGGAACAGGTCGAGAGCTGAACCCACTGGGGCTGCAGGATGTGGGTGAGGACCCAGTGTGGCAAGAATTCCAGGCTTCGACCTCCAACTGCACAGCTTGGTGATGGCCAAGGATGCAGCTTCATTTGGAGGCTTCTGTGAAGAGGCGGGGGTGCCACAAACCAGCTCCCTTGATGCCCTGCCGAGAAATGCTAACTGGAAACTCGTGGCTGGATGGTCTGCCTCATCTTGGGTTAACAAAAGGGTCCTTATTGCTTCAACCCTGGTCAGTTCAGTTCAAATCTATTGAGCCTCCGTATGTGCCAGACATTTTGCTGGGCTCTGCACACCCAGCGGAGGACTCCTAGCTTGTAAGAAGCTAGAAGCGGCCACTCCATCTTAAAAGTAGAAAGCTGAACAAACTGAAAAATCAGCTCATCATAGGGAAAACTGCTTCCTCCAAAATGGGAAGGACCAACAAAAAGTTGAAAACAGAAAATCACAACTTACCAGAGCAGAAACACAAGAGCAGAAACCACGGTGAGAACTCGTGCCAGGGTAGAGAAATGTGAACTGGAATGGATGAATGGCTGGAGGCTTCGTGTGGACACGTATGAGGGTTAAACACTCCAGGGGACTCAGTCATAAGGGCCCCCAATACTGTTTGGGGTTTTACCTCCAGGAGCTTGACCCGGTTCTCACAGAGATGATGAGAGAAAAGCTCCCTTGGGCTTCCTGTAGGTTGGGGGAGGAAAGTTGCCATTTTAAACTATGCCAGAACCCTCTATTTTTCCTAACCAGGCCTGCCCTTAAGTGGAATTGTTTTACCAGACCCTAACCTGCTGCAGTTTCATTGGAACTTAACTGACCTGGGGGATGGGAAATACCCAACTTCAGTTCACTTTAGCCATCCTGTCCTACCAAACAGTAGGGGACTGAGAAGCTCTTGTGAGGTCACAGTTCAGAAACACAGGCTTAGCAAAAGACTGACACCTAATAATAGGATAATAGGGGACTTTCCCTTCTCCCATACATTACCACTGCCTTAATAAGGGCCTATTTACTGCAGGTATTGTTTTACTCACCACATCATGTCCAGCTAGCAAGAAAATATTACAAGACATCCCCAAAGGCAAATAAACACACGAACTCAGCTTGAGGAAATAGACCAAATATCAGAACTAGAGTGAAATATGGCAGGAGCATTGGAGTTATAAAACTGGTAATTTAAAACAATTATGATGATTATGCTGAGGGCTCTTGTGGATAAAGTGGACAGTATGCAAAAACAGATGGGCAATGTGAGCAGAGAGATGGAAATCCTAAGAAAGTACCAAAAGGAAATGCTAGAGATTAAGAAAAAAAAATGCCATACAAGGCATGAAACATGATCTGACAGGCGTATTAGTAGACTGGACACTGGGAAAGTAGATATTCTCAAGCTAGGGAAAGAATCCCTGTGCTCGGGGGTTCCTCAACGGAAACTCTCAAAGCTGTAAAGCAAACAGAAAAAGAGACTGAGGAAAAAATAGAAAGTAAAAAAAAAATTAAAAACAGAAGAGAATATTCAAAACTGTAACACAATCACAAAAGGTATAACATATGTGCAATAGCCATACCAGAAAGAGAAGAAAGAGTGAAAGAAATCATTATATAAAAAGACACCTGCGCTCAGGCATTTATCACAGCACTATTCACAGTAGCAAAGATATGGAATCAAAGTGTTCATCAACAGAGGACTGGATAAAGAAAAATATGAATAAAGATACGTTAAGAAAGGGAAAAAAAGCATGGTGTATATATGTAATGTATAAAACGTATATATATAGGTTTTATATATAACATATGTATATACGTTATATACGTTACATATATACACCATTGAATACTACTCAGTCATAAAAACGAATGAAATCATGTCTTTTGCAGCAACATGGATGGGACAGAAGGCCATTATTCTAAGTGAAATAACTCAGGAACGGAAAGTCAAATACCAAATGTTCTCAAAACTGGGAACTAAACAATGAGTGTACATGGACATGCAGAATGGAATAGAGGACACTGAAGACTAAAAAAGGTGGGAAGAAGGGAGGAGCGTGAGGGTTGAAAAACTACCTATTGAATACAATGTTCACTATTTGGGTGATGGGTACACTAAAAGCCTACACTTCACTATTATGCAATATATGCTTGTAAGAAAATGTGCTTGTACCCCCTTAATATATAAAAGTAGAAAATATATATAGAAAACAAAAGAAACAGAAGATATTTGAAAAAATAATGATGGGAATTTCCCAAAAGTAGTGTCAGACACCAAACCACAGGCCCCAAAACTCAGAGAACACCAAGCAGGGTAAATTAGAACACACGCACACACAACCCCTTCGCGTAGGCATATTATTTTCAAACTACAGAAAATCAAAAACAAAAAAGAAAAAGTCCCAAAAGAAGCCAGAGGAAAAAGACACCTTAACTATCAAGGAGCAAAGGTAAGTATTACAGATTACTTCTCAGAAACAATACAAGCAGGGAGAGAGTGGAGTAAAATAGTTAAAGAGTCGAGGAAAAACAAACAAACAAAAAAATGCCAACCTAAAATTCTATACCTTGTGAAATTACCCTTCAAAACTGAAAAAGAAAAAATAAATGGTTTCTTCAACAAACAAAAATCGAAGAAATTTGTTGCCAGTAGACCTTTCTTACAAAAAAAGTCAAAAGAAGTTCTTCAGAGAGAAGAAAATAATATAGGTCAGAAACTCAGATCTACATAAGAAAGGGAGAACACTGAAGAAGAAATAATTGAAAGTAAAATAAAAACTTTGTTTATTCTTAACTGATTTAACAGAAAACAATTTGTTCAAAATCATCACATCAACAATGAATTCAATTACATGTGCTTATATACATGTCTTATATGTATTTTATACTTAACATATGTGTGTGCATGAATGAAATCAATAACATAAATGAACTAAGAGACAAGAGGGAGAAATTGGGTTTATTTTACCAAGATACAGGCACTCTCTATGAATTACTCTAGTGATATTTGAAACCAGACTTGGATTAGTTGTAAATGTATATTGCAAACTCTAGGATAACTACTAAAAAAAAAGTGAACAAAGAATTATAACTGATAAAAAAGAAAGAAAAAAAAAGAGCATTATAGAAAATACTCAATTTAATACCATGGCCTGGGTGTGGTGGCTCACACCTGTAATCCCAGCACTTTGGGAGGCCAAAGTGGGTAGATCACAAGGTCAGGAGTTTAAGACCAGCCTGACCAACATGGCAAAACCCTGTCTCTACTAAAAATACAAAAATTAGCCAGGCATGGTGATGCACACTTGTAATCACAGCTACTCAGGAGGCTGAGACAGGAGAATCACTTGAACCCAGCAGACAGAGGTTGCAGTGAGCCGAGATTGCGCCACTGGACTCCTGCACTCCAGCCTGGGCAACAGAGCAAGACTCCGTTTAAAAACAAAACAAAACGAAACAAAAAACATGAAAGGTAGAAAGAGTGGAAGACAAAAATAGGAATGCAGCTGGGTGTAGTGGCACACACCTGTAAACCTGGCACTTTAGGAAGTCAAGCCAGGGGAATCACTTAAGGCCTGATGTTTGAGACTAGCCTGGCCAACATAGGAAAGCCCTGTCTCTAAAAGAAAAAAAAACAAAAGCAATGCAGGAGAAGGAAGGGCAACAAATAGAAAATAGTAACAAATATGATCAATACTAATCTAACTATATAAACAATCACTTTGAATATCGGTGCTTTATATGCACCAATGAAAAGACAGAGATTGTCAGAGTGGATAACAAAACAGTAGCCAACTATATAGTGTCTACAGAGGTGAAGAAAACAGGGTCCCTTCCCTTGGAAAGGGAAAAGCAATTAAAAGAGTAAAAAACAGAAGAGAATATTCAAAACTGTGGCACAACCACAAAAGGTATAATGTATGTGTAATAGCCATACCAGAAGGAGAATAAAGAGTGAAAGAAATCATTCTTTCTGAAAATGCTTCTAAGGGTTGCACGTTTTCCAACAGCGTGTGCTATAGAGTGGCGGTGGTTCTCTCTCTGCCTCTGTCCTTTAGGCACCCACACCCTGAGGAACTGCAGGCATCACACTTGAGCAGTGATCTAGTGTCCAGAGTCAGAGACCCAGCGAAATTAAAAAGCTCATTAAAAACAAGCAAACAAATGAGTATTCTCCCCTTGTAAATGATCTCGTTATTACTGTGACCTAACAATAACTGTAGGATTTACTCTTTGCTGTTGGCTTGGTCTTCTGAATAATTTGTCTTGCATCGTCTCACAGATTCAATCATTATCCTCGAAACAACAATGAAGTGGGAGTTAGGAGACCGTAAATAAGCTTCTCCGTATGGGAGTGAAAACCCGGCAGCAGCAGTAACACTGGTTTCCTTGCCGTTCCTTGAAGAGGTCAAGTCCACTCCCAGCCTTCCACATTTGTTCTTGTTTTGCACTCTGTCTGGAATGATCTCCCCCACTGAGCACAATTGTGTATCACTTAACAACAGGAATCCACATTCCGAGAAATGTGTCATCAGGCAATTTTGTTGTGTGACTATCGTAGGGTGTACTTACACAAACCTAGATTTTATAGCCTACTACACACCTAGGCTGTGTGGTGTAGCCTATTGCTCTTCGACTATAAACCTGCATAGCGGGTTAGTGTAGTGAATTTTGTACGCAATTGTAACACAAGAGTATTTGTGAATCTCAATGCAGAAAAGGCACAGTAATTGGATATGCAGTCTGCTGTTGACTAAAATATAGTATGTGGCCCATGACTGTGTACACATGGATAGCTCTGAAGGAAGGAAGGGTTTCCAAAAAGAGGCAACCACAGCTCATTTGAGTAAAGCCTGTTGTGACACAGCATGGGCTGAAAGTCCAGACACTCAACTCATCATCTTAGGCTCTGTGCATTTGCTAAACAATCTGACTGCATTGTGTCACCTCAGATGCCTCACAATCTCTGGTGAAGCCATATGCTTCTTCTTGGGTGTCGGGTCACCCCTTTATCTCCGTATCCACCTATACTGCAAATTCCTTCTTTACTCACCAGTTCCTGCTCATCTTACAGATCAAATGTAACTTCTTCTGCAAAGGCCTTCCTGCTCCTCTGCACCCCTCGCCATGCTGTGGGTGTCCTGATGCCTTCTCTGGGTTCCCCCGATCCCTGGGCTTACCCTGTCACAGCCTGACACTCGAGCTGTCCATCCCTGGTATGTGTCTATCTCCCTCTTCCACTGAGTCTGAGAGGACAATGCTTTGTCACCAGAGTCTGGGACAAAACCTTCACCAAGGGGAGGAGTCTGTAAATGCGCACCAGTTTCAATAACTGCATCCTCAGCATCTTTGGGAACACAGGGGAGATGTACCTAATTCACCTTGGGAAAGTAAAATTGGGAGGGAGACATGGAGGCTTAACTCAGCCTTAAATGAACGAATAAATAATGGCCAGGCAGTGGGGAGTTGGGAGGAGCTTGGAGGCTTTACCTATCACAGTGAAAGTCCTATAACTATATTTCACCATTATTTTCCTGTGGTCTAGGAGCTCCCCAGAGACCTGGCCTGGGGTGGATCATGTGTGGGCATGTCCATAGACCACTAAGAACAAAGGCGCCTTCCTCCATCATTTCCACCGTGCTACCACTAGAGGGAGACCCCAGCCCATTTATCACGCCCATTCCTGCCTCCTGGAGGCCCCTCCCTTCACCTGCTCCTGCCTGATCTGAGTGGGGAGGCTTTGGATTTATGGCAACGCTGGTGCCAAATCCCAGAATTGTCCTAAAGCCCAGGTCTCTGAATAAGTGATAGCCTTAGAATAATACTAACCACATTAAAAATGATATATTGCTACTTTTTGCCTAGATCTTATACCAGACACTGTGCTGAGTGTTCCATAGGCACGATCACTCTGCACCCTCACAAAAGCCCCATGACATGAACACGTTTGCTATCCCAAATTTGTCAGATGGAAAAAGTGAGGCACAACTCGATTAAATGTCTTGCCTAAGGTCAACACGCTTGTTAGGGGTAGAACTAACTGACGACAGAGGAAGCCGTTCTAACCCCTGAAATCTACAAGTAGTCTGGGAAGAGGCAGAGAGGATTCCTTTAGGCGTGAAGGAAGAGTGGACTTGACAGTAGAGACCTGAGATCCAGGACGGGAGGAGGGAAGAGGCTCGCTTGACTGTCACAAGTTTGATTTTGCTGAAACAGACTCCAGGAAGGGCAGGGATGAGAGATGAGGCCACAATACAGGTAGCAGGGACCCCGGAGTGCCAAGCCTGTGTGTCAGGATGAAGAGTGCTGTTCTGTTTCAAAGGAAAGGGGAATCCTGCAAGTGTTTTAAGCTGGGAAAGATAAAATCCAGTTTGTGTTTTGCAAAAATTATGTGAGTTTCTGGTTGGAGAAAAGACAGGCGGGGGACCCGGTGCTGGTGGGAAGTCCATGAGGAACCCGCAGCACCATCTTAATGAGAGAAGGCGAGGACTAGAACGGGGCAGTGGCCGGGGATGTGGAAAGCAGAGGACATGAGCCCTCTCAGCAGAGTTGTGGAGCCTCCACACTGTTGATGCTGGCTGGGTAAACTGTTCGGGGGAGCGGAAGGGCAGGCCTCCCCATGTTTTGTAGGACGGACAGCAGGATCTGGCCTCCACCTGCCAGATGCCAGTAGCAGCCCCCAAGTGTAATAGCCAAAAATGTCTCAAACATTGCCCAGTGTCCCCTAGGGGACAGAATTGCCCTTGGTGGAGAAGCACTGCCGCAGTGATGTCACCTGGCACAGTCTTCCAGATAGAAACTGAGGCCCCGATTTGGATGACAGCTTCACCCCTTCCTAGCTCCATGACCTTGGAAGAGACAACTTCATCAAATTGGACTCTTTTCCTCATTAGCAAAGGACACAGCGCTTTCCTGAGAATGTGTCTGTGAGGCTGAATTAGAGAAAAGCACCTTGCAAGCTGCCTGACACATGGGGAGCCTGCCGGAATGGGATTAGCAATCACGAAGATGAGCTTCATCTGCAAGAGACAGGCCTTTCTTTCATTATCTAGGTCGTCCTACCCCGGGAGACACAGCAGAGGGACACAGCTCACACGCACAGGGGGGTGCCCACCAGCCATGCTACCTCACCGGAAGACTAGATCTCACCTGGTACAACCAGATCTGAGAGTAAGGAGACTCATGAAGAAACCCTGACCACAAGCAGAGGCCCTGTACTGTGGCACTTGACCTCCTGCACACCCTCTGGCAAAAGCAACATAAGGGAAGAATGCATTCCCCACCCTTGGGCACAATCACTACCTCCATGGAACCAGAGTTAAGGCCAGAGCCCTTCATCTGCATGAATAACTAAGGGCAATAAGCTTGCTGTGTGGGCTGGACTGAGACTGCTCCTGATTATCAAGGAGACATAGGGCTTTACTACAACATGGATGCAAGGAGGGATGGTCTGGAACCCAGGGAACCCTCTGAATACCTCTTACTATGACTGTAAAAGTTAATAGACGTTTTTAGCAACCCCACTATAGCAAGCATCCCAAAGGGCCCAGATCCCTTAGGAACAAGAGTTTTGGTCACCTCTCTGGGTACAGAACATCATCTGAGATTTGGGCTGAGGTTGGAGGAAATATCAAATGAACTCTGGAAAAGGATAGCATAAAACTATTTTTTTTTTCCCCCTAGGATTTTACTTTGACGGTGTTCTGGAAGTAATTTCCCATTTCTTTAGTGTTTTTTTTTTTTTCTCTCTCTCTCTTGCAGGAGAATTCATTACTTTCTATAGACTCTCTCTGGCTTCATCATCCTTGTTTATGATTCAGGAGTATTTTTATTGCAGGTCTTTGTTAAATGAATCCTGTTATGCTTGAAAATATTCTTACTAAAATTTAATGACAATCTCTTACAGTTCAATGTCCATTCAATAGGGTACAAAATTATAAGGTCAGCTTCTTTTTCTTCAATACCCTTAAGAAATTAATTTCTTCATGCATCCAGTATTGCTATTGACAAGTCTGATATCATTTTGATTCCTTTTTCGTTATGACATAATCTACTATTTTCCTCTCTGTCTTAGATATTCTTAAGTTTCACTATCCAGCTTGTCCATGTCAGTTTTCTTTTCCTTTTTTGTTTGACACCCTGTGGTGTTGTCAATACAAGACAGTTCCGTTATTTTTTGTTTGTTTGTTTCTGGATAATTTATATTTATTACTTATTCAAATATCTGCTTTATGCCTTTCTTATTTTCTTTTCCTTCTAGATAACATTTTATCTGGATTCTGGTACTTCTCTCCTCCATATCTATCAGTTTATTGTTCCCGTTTCTGAATCTCTGCGGACTCTTTTTAGGAGAGTCTCTGACTTCAATCTTTCTGTTGAGTTATTTGATTGTCAGCAGTATCCATTTAGGACAAGTTTAATTGTAAAATTTGAATACCTTTCATACCTATCGGTTCCACTGCATTCTTTTTAATGACTTCTTATTGTTCTTTCCTATACTTATTTTGTATTCTTATCTATTCAAGTATATTCACATTGCTTGTTTTAAAATCCCGGAATGCATATTCCAATAAGATATACAAGGATGTCCAGCAGGCCTGTGACCTTCCCTTTGGGGTGACTGTACTTCTCAGGTCTTAAGTAATTTGGGCGTGTGGCTTATGTTCCCAGAGGGGACCTGCTACTCTGGAAGATTAAGTGTGAGGGGACAGAAAGAAGCCCAAGCTGCAGCGAGAGCCCCAAGGCGGAGGAGCTCTGTCCAGGGCAGAGGGAATCACTGTGGCTTACTCCTACTGAGCTCTTTGGGGCCATCCCATTGTCAGGGTTTCACTCTGAAGACAGAAATAAGCAGTATTTGGAGCCCAATGATCTTCTAGATTGTAATTCGTCATTTTGTCACCTGGAGCACTTTCTATTTATTATGTGATTTTAGAATGTAATTCTTACTGTAGAAATAAACTTAAAGCATTACCATTAATAAAACTCCTGAAAACTATAAAACGCTAAACACCTGTAAGCTATTACTTTGCTACTAGATGCAGAGAGGGGTTCAGCATGGATAGCTCTGAATGCTGTGAAAGGCTGCTCAAGATTCACAGCCTTACAACGGTTTTTTCTTTATAAAAAATTAAAATTTCTTATCTACCTAAATAATGATGTGATTTAGATGTCTTTAGGCTTTCCACAAGTTGTGTCTTGATACTATCTATGAATTGATCCTATAATCTAAAAAACAATCTACTGAAAAAGCTAAATGTATCATTCAGGGTCTGTTGAGTTAGAGAGACAGAAACCGCACAATAAGTTGAACAAGGAAAGTTTAATGCAAAGAATTAATAACTAAAACAGGGGATTGGAGTATTGAATAAATGACTAGAGAGAAGTAAAGAGAACTCTTAAGAATACAGAAGTAGCTTGGATTCCTAGATATTTTATTCTCTTTGAGGTAATTGTGAATGGGAGTTCACTCATGATTTGGCTCTTCGTTTGTCTGTTATTGGTGTATAAGAATGCTTGTGATTTTTGCATATTGATTTTGTATCCTGAGACTTTGCTGAAGTTGCTTATCAGCTTAAGGAGATTTTGGGATGAGATGCTGGGGTTTTCTAAATAAATAATCATGTCAGGCCGGGCGCGGTGGCTCAAGCCTGTAATCCCAGCACTTTGGGAGGCCGAGACGGGTGGATCACGAGGTCAGGAGATCGAGACCATCCTGGCCAACACGGTAAAACTCCGTCTCTACTAAAAAATACAAAAAACTAGCTGGGCGAGGTGGCGGGCGCCTGTAGTCCCAGCTACTCGGGAGGCTGAGGCAGGAGAATGGCGTGAATCCGGGAGGCGGAGCTTGCAGTGAGCTGAGATCCAGCCACAGCACTCCAGCCTGGGCGACAGAGCGAGACTCTGTCTCAAAAAAAAAAAAATAATAAATAAAAAAAATCATGTCAACGGCAAACAGAGACAAGTTAACTTCCTTTTTTCCTAATTGAATACCCTTTATTTCTTTCTCTTGCCTGACTGCCCTAGCTAGAACTTCCAAGACTATGTTGAATAGGAGTGGTGAGAGAGGGCATCCTTGTCTTGTGCCAGTTTTCAAAGGGAATGCTTCTAGTTTTTGCCCATTTAGTATGGTATTGGCTGTGGGTTTGTCATAAATAGCTCTTATTAATTTGAGATACATTCCACCAGTACCTAGTTTATTGAGAGTTTTTAGCATGAAGTGCTGCTGAATTTTGTTGAAGGCCTTTCTGCATCTATTGAAATAATCGTGTGTTTTTTTGAAATAATCATGTGTTTTTTTTATCATTGGTTCTGTTTATGTAATGGATTACATTTATTGATTTGCGTATGTGGAACCAACCTTGCCTCCCAGGGATGAAGCCAACTTGATCATAGTGGATAAGCTTTTTGATGCGCCGCTGGATTTGGTTTGCCAGTATTTTATTGAGGACTTCTGCATCATTTTTCATCAGGGATGTTGGCCTAAAATTCCCTTTTGTTGTTGTGTCCCTACAGGCTCTGGTGTCAAGATGATGCTAGCCTCATAAAATGAGTTAGGGAGTTTCCCTCTTTTTCTGTTGACTGAAATAGTTTCAGAAGGAATGGTAGCAGCTCCTCATTGTACCTCTGGTAGAATTCAGTTGTGAATCCATCTGATCCTGGACATTTTTTGGTTGGTAGGCTATTAATTATTACCTAAATTTCAGAACCTGTTATTGGTCTATTCAGAGATTCAACTTCCTCTTGGTTTAGTCTTGGGAGGGTGTATGTGTCCAGGAATTTATCCATTTCTTCTAGGTTTTCTAGTTTATTTGCGTAGAGGTGTTTATAGTATTCTCTGATGGTCGCTTGTATTTCTGTGGAGTTGGTGGTGATATTCCCTTTATCATATTTTATTGCATCTATTTGATTCTTCTCTCTTTTCTTCCTTATTAGTCTTGCTAGCAGTCTATCTATTTTGTTGATTGTTTCAAAAAACCAGCTCCTGGATTCATTTGTTTTTTGAAGGGTTTTTTGTGTCTCTATCTCCTTCAGTTCTGCTCTGATCTTAGTTATTTCTTGCCTTCTACTAGCTTTTGAATTTGTTTGCTCTTGCTAGTTCTTTTCTTTTAATTGTGATATTAAAAGATATTAAAAGAAAATTGTGATATTAATCGTTCTAGTTCTTTTAATTGTGATATTAGGGAGTCCATTTTAGATTTTTTTCTGCTTTCTCTTGTGGGTATTTAGTGCTATAAATTTCTGTCTACTCACTCCTTTAAATGTGTCCCAGAGATTCCAGTATGTTGTATCTTTGTTCTCATTGGTTTCAAAGAACATCTTTATTTCTGCCTTCATTTCATTATTTACCCAGTAGTCATTCATCAGCTGGTTGTTCAGTTTCCATGTAGTTGCATGCTTTTGAGTGAGCTCGTTAATCCTGAGTTCTAATTTGATTGCACTGTGGTCTGACAGACAGTTCGTTTTGATTTCTGTTCTTTTACATTGGCTGAGGAGGGTTTTACTACCAATTATTTGGTCAGTTTTAGAATATGTACAATATGGTGCTGAGAAGAATGTATGTTCTGTTGATTTGGAGTTTAGAGTTCTGTAGATGTCTGTTAGGTCCACTTGGTGCAGAGCTGAGTTCAAGCCCTGGATATCCTTGTTAACCATCTGTCTTGTTGATCTGTCTAATATTGACAGTGGGGTGTTAAAGTCTCCCATTATTATTGTGTGGGAGTCTAAGTCTCTTTGTAAGTCTCTGAGGACTTCCTTTATGAATCTGGGTGCTCCTGTAATGGGTACATATATATTTAGGGTAGTTAGCTCTTCTTGTTGAATTGATCTCTTTACCATTATGTATTGGCCTTCTTTTTCTCTTTTGATCTTTGTTGGTTTAAAGTCTGTTTTATCAGAGACTAATATTGCAAACCCTGCTTTCTTTTAGTTTTCCATTTGCTTAGTAGATCTTCCTCCAACCCTTTATTTTGAACCTATGTGCATCTTTGCATGTGAGATGGGTCTCCTGAATACAGCACAGCGATGGGTCTTGACTTTTTACCCAATTTGCCAGTCTGTGTCTTTTAATTGGGGCATTTAGTCCATTTACATTTAAGGTTAATATTGTTATGTTTGAATTTGATCCTTTCATTATGATGTTAACTGATTATTTTGACTGTTAATTGATGCAGTTTCTTCATAGCATCAATGATCTTTACCATTTGGCATGTTTTTGCAGTGGCTGATACCAGTTGTTCCTTTCCATGTGTAGTGCTTCCTTCAGAAGCTCTTGTAAGGCAGTTCTGGTGGTGACAAAATCTCTCAGCATTTGCTTGACTGTAAAGGATTTTATTCCTCCTTCACTTATGAATCTTAGTTTGACTGGATATGAGATTCTGGGTTGATTCATATGTTTATTCTTTTCTTTAAGAATGTTGAATATTGGCCCCCACTCTGTTCTAGATTGTAGGGTTTCTGCTGAGAGAGTCAACTTATTAGGGATGTAAAGGACCTCTTCAAGGAGAACTACAAACCTCTGCTCAATGAAATAAAAGAGGACACAAACAAATGGAATAACATTCCATGCTCATGGATGTGAAGAATCAATATTGTGAAAATGACCATACGGCCCAAGGTAATTTATAGATTCAATGCTACCCCCATCAAGTTACCACTGACTTTCTTCACAGAATTGGAAAAAAACTACTTTAAAGTTCATATGGAACCAAAAAAGAGCCCACATAGCCAAGACAATTCTAAGTACAAAGAACAAAGTTGGAGACATCACACTACCTGACTTCAAACTATACTACAAGTTTACAGTAACCAAAACACCATAGTACTGGTACCAAAACAGATATATAGACCAAAGGAACAGAACAGAGGCCTAAAAAATAACACCACACATCTACAACCATATGATCTTTGATAAACCTGACAAAAAAATAGCAATGGGGAAAGGATTCCCTATTTAACAAATGGTGCTGGGAAAACTGGCTAGCCACATGTAGAAAGCTGAAACTGGATCCCTTCCTTACACCATATACAAAAATTAACTCAAGATGGATTAAGGACTTAAACGTAAGACCTCACACCACAAAAGCCCTAGAAGAAAACCTAGGCAATACCATTCAGAAGATAGGCATAGGCAAAGACTCCATGACTAAAACACCCAAAGCACTGGCAACAAAAGCCAAAATAGACAAATGGGATCTAATTAAACTAAAGAGCTTCTGCACAGTAAAAGAAACTATCATCAGAGTGAACAGGCAGCCTACAGAATGGGTGAAAATCTTTGCAATCTACCAATCTGACAAAGGGCTAATATCCAGAATCTACAAAAAACTTAACTTTACAAGGAAAAAACAAACAACTCCATCAAAAAGTGGACAAAGGATATGAACAGACACTTCTCAAAAGAGGACATTTATGCAGCCAACAGACATGAAAAATGCTCATCATCAGTGGTCATTAGAGAAATGCAAATCAAAACCACAATGAGATACCATCTCACACCAGTTAGAATGGCGATCATTAAAATGTTAGGAAACAGCAGATGCTGAAGAGGATGTGGAGAAATAGGAATACTTTTACACTGTTGGTTGCAGTGTAAATTAGTTCAACCATTCTGGAAGACAGTGTGGTGATTTCTCAGGGATCTAGAACTAGAAATACCATTTGACCCAGCCATCCCATTACTGGGTATATACCCAAAGGATAATAAATCATGCTACTATAAAGACACATGAACACATATGTTTATTGTGGCACTATTCACAATACTAAAGCCTTGGAACTAACCCAAATGTCCATCAATGATAGACTTAAGATAGGATTAAGAAAATGTTGCACGTATATACCATGGAATACTATGCAGCCATAGAAAAGGATGAGTTCATGTCTTTTGCAGGGACATGGATGAAGCTGGAAACCATCATTCTAAGCAAACTACCACAAGGACAGAAAACCAAACACCGCATGTTCTCACTCATAGGTGGGAGTTGAACAATGAGAACACATGGACACAGGGTGGGGAACATTACACACCAGGGCCTGTCAGGGGGTGGGGGGCTGGGGGAGGGATAGCATTAGGAGAAATACCTAATGTAAATGACGAGTTGATGGTGCCGCAAACCAACATGGCACATGTATACCTATGTAACAAACCTGCATGTTGTTCACATGTACCCTAGAACTTAAGAATAATAATCAAAACAAAACAAAAACATAATACAGAAGTAGCAAACATTAGAAGCAGCTACAGCACTCTAGGTCCAAGATGGAGCACCCAGGAAGGAGCCACCTCCACATCTCTCACCTCTTCAGGGGCAAATTGCATTCCTTGTTGGAGAGGGTGTGTAATGGTCACTGAGTGGGAGAGAAATCACAGTCTCTTTGCTGATGCAACTTGCAGGAAACCTAATATTTTGGGTTGCCAGGAAACATCTGTTCACAAAAAGGTGCTGTAACTCTGAACTCATTGCAAAGCTACCTGAGGAATTCCTGGGCAATTGATTCATGAATTGATTCATGGTGGCACTCTGCTGTGATGACGTCTGAGGGGATATCAGGGAAGCTCTTGGCTGTGCATGATGCTGGCCAACCTATACTACAGGAGCTGGGCCCTGGTGAAGGTGCCTGGTGGAGGAACATAGTGAGAGATGTGCACCAAAACCAGGAAGATAAACCCTTTCCCCCTAGAGCAAATGTACAGCAGCACCACCTACTGACAACATTGTACCAGCTGACAAAGGAGTACTATCAACAGGGCCCATCTCAATTACAGCAGAATAGGGAATGGAGGGTGAATTTGGAATTGAGAGATGATAAATGGATGACTGCCACAGTCAGTGTTAGCAATGAGGTTTTGCTCTTTAGGAATAAGTTGTCTGAAGACAAAGCAGGAAGGTCTGTCTTGGTCCTGAATCACTGCTGCTAATTAAGTATGCAAGTGAATCACCTGGGTGTGTAAACAGATTTCTGGGTTCCATTATGAGAATTCTGACTCAAGAGATCTACAATGGGGCCTGATTGTTTACATTTCTTACCAATTCCTAAGGGATGTTGATACCATCTTCTCCTTTTACCTTTAGATAATTTATCATCATGAAGAGTTTCTTATTTTTATCACCTAGTTTTATGACCAGGGCCACACTTTAAGTAGAATGCTCCTTTTGTTCTTGTCTAACTTAGTTATTATACACAAGGAGAAGACAATCTTGATCTTTCTAAAAGCACAAGTTTGAAATCTTTAAATAAAATCAGTCCCACACAGTTGTATTTCTGATCATTTAAAAATGTATTATCTTTTTTTCAATTTGGGATTTTCTGAACCAGTTAAAGAAAAGTAATAACTACAGTAATATTTTCTCAATTATTCTAGCACAGGGTCTACACACATCACATACTTAATATGACTTGGAAGTGTCAATTTCACATGATTTAACACTACACAAAACATTTGCAAACTGCAAGAAAATGTAACCAACAGGTTTTTCTATTGAGAAGTTGTAATATAAAAACATACACAAAGATGTGAGGGGAAAAAAAGTAAAAACTGTTCTGACAGTGGCTTTCCTTTGTTTCAATATGGGATTAAATGTTAAGAGTAAAGATAATTTGACCTAACTCTATGCTTCCTAAGGTTTATAAAATATCTTTCATATAACCGAAAAATGTGGTAACTGTGATATCTCTTTAGTCTTAATGAAAATAAACATGTCTTTATTAAGTTATAGGATGGTAATGAGCTTCCCTTTGAGCTGAGGCACTAACCTGAGTTTATGCCCCTGGAGACTTTTGCTCTTCAGGCAAGCATACTTCGCGGTGTACACGTCATGTTGTTTCAGGTGACCTTTAATTTTGTTCCATAAAATAACGATCGAGCTTATCTCATTTTGCTAATCATTTCCATGACTTACTGACACTTTTGCCCATAAATCAGTGAGGCAGTTTTCTTAATGTATAGAGGCAAATTACAGAAAAAGTCTAGTTGTGAGTCACAGTTCCTGGGGCTTTCAGTTGAATTTACCAACAAGCTGAGAGGCCTTCAACACATCTTCATAATATGTTTCCCTTTCTGGGCCTCAGTTTTCTCAAACATAAAAATGACAAATTTAAAGAAATTCTTTCTAATGAACCCTCTGCCTCTCTGGTTTTATGTTTTTTATCAAAATACCTTAAAATATAATATTGTTGGGCTTTATTAAACAGAGCTCATCCAGAAGGGTTAATAAAATCACTGGGTTTTTTTCTCTTTTGTTATGATTTTTGAAGTAACTATGAGTCTTTTGTTAAGATAGATAAACAGTGTTGTATAATGGTGGGCATGTGTTAATGTCTGGGCTGTTGTCCCACTGATTTTTGTTTTAAATAATAATACTGATAATGGCAAATGAGGCATTAGCCTAGTCAGTGTACCACAATAAAAGGAACCACTATGTGGTAGTATAATGCAGAAAATGGTAGGAATCGGGGCTCTGGCTGTAATGAGATGTGCTTTGTCTGGTCACATCGTCTTCAACTTGAATAACTTAATTGATATAAACTATAGCAAACTAGTGACTTAGAGAATACTGATGACACTGTCGGATTGCTTATAAATAAATGCCAGCATTATACATTTTGTAGCGAAATTCATTCCAAATAATAATGCTGAAATGTTGGCATTTTTCAATATTTCAAGAATGTTACAAGATTAATGAAAAAATAACAAGTACAATGTTAATTTTTTGAATAGACATTATGAATTATTAATTGTGGAAAAAAGATCGGGCAAGCAGAAAAGGTTTATTAATTTATTATTTTTAATTTATTTTAAAGATTGGTTGTTGATGTATCGTTTTCCTCATTGCCATGCAGGTGTGAGGTGCTGTGTTTTCAGTGATTCCAGATGAAGCAGTGGCCTAAAGCAGAGAAGGACGCATTCTCAGATCATGCGATCACTGTAACTGGGCCTCATCCACCTTCCCAGAGATTTCCTGAGCGGCTCCATTTCAGATCTTAACACCAACCACTACCCCACATTTTCTCTCCACCACCACACGTTAGCCGGGGAATAGAACAAAATGGTGAATTCAGTGGGGAGAAGTCCCTTCACTGTAATTCCCTCATGGGGGGATTATTCTCTCCTCTCTCCATGGGAAAATGCAGTAAGTGTCCCCCAGAAAAGGGGAGAGGCAGAAGACACTTACGAAGACTTGGGTGAGTGGCCATGGTTGGGGTGCTGCTAGGAACCCCACAGCAGAAGGAGCAAAAATTATAGAGGACTGAAGCCCCGTGAGATTTCAGGATAGCACCCCTGAGGGACGTTATTGGGAAAAAAATAAACAGTAGTTGCACATGCATACTCCAATAAGGTAATATTGCTGAATGTACCTTTATTACAAGGTTTTTCTCCATATTAGAACTAAATTTCAACTGCCATCTAATTTCCTGTTAAAATTAGCACATTAGTAGGTTTGGATTTTGTGATACATCTTAAAATTCTTCGTTTTTGCATTCCATTTGTCTTTTGGTCTCCTGTACCTGGCAGAGTGCCTGGCACAGAAAATGCACTCAATAAATACAGAACTAAAAAGACACCGAGGCAGGAGAATCGCTTGAACTGGGGAGGTGGAGGTTGCAGTGAGTTGAGACGGCGCCATTGTACTCCACCCTGGGCAACAAGAGCGAAACTCAAGTCTGAAGGAAAAAAAAAAAAGACATAGTGTTTGTGTGTTTGTGGTTATTTTGAGGATTTTTCTCATGGTATTTCCATTACTCAATTTCCTGTGTGCTGTTCTTGAGGCAGCTGTTATTAGAACAGCCACACATGTTACAATAATCCGCAGAATGTTAAAAAATACTGATGCCTAGATTCTCCTCCCTTAAGATTTTGATCTAATTGGTCTGGGGTATAAGCTGGACAATGGGGTTTATAAAAATTCCCAGGAGATTCTAAAATACAGCCAAGATCAAGAACTACTGTCTAGATTATCTTCCTTCTTACCAATTCTTTCTTCTGCTGTATCTAATCTACAATTTTACCCATTCCTTGAGATTTTAACAACCATGATCTAAATTTCTAAGACATCTTTTATTATTTTTAATTGATCTTTCTATTTTTCTGTAGTGCCATTTTCTTATAGTTTCCACACCTGCTTTTATACCTTCAATCATTTTAAATCTGTTTTACAGCTTTTATGGCTAATTATTTTATAGGAAATTCTTGGGAATCTACCCCTCCTACTTCGTGTGCACTGTCTCTTGCTTACTGAGCCTTGTTCTCTTGCATGTTTTATAATTTTGAATTGCAAACCTAACTTAAACAGAGTTCTGTCTGGAAATCCTGACAGCGTGGATCCAAGGAGTTTTGACTTGTCTTTAGCAAAAAGGACAGCAGTATCTCCACAGCCCTATAAATCCTGTTTTATATACATTTCTGGTGTTCTATGTTTCTAAATCACAGAATATTTATACCTCCTCTTTTCAAATCACTTTAGTGGACAGGGCTGGGGTTTAGAATTCCCAGAGAAGCATTTTTTCCCCTACGGCCAGCAAAGGGTAGATCATGTTGTTCTTTGCCAAATGTGTTGGCTCTCTTAATCATTACCTGCTTCTCCCAGGCCGAAGGTTTCTTTTCCTAGTTCCACAAAAAGCTGAGAGCTCAATCCCCTGGTTTGATCATTGCTCTTCCCTGACACCCCTCCAGGAAAGCTGTATCTCAGTTCATGTTATTTGCCCTGTGGTTTATTTCTGCTATAAGATTTCACTTCTTTGTTGGTACCTCAACTATGCATTGAAAATAATCTTCTGATTACTTTATCTGACATTTCTATGGGTTTCTCTCAAGGGACTTTGCAGATGAGTCTATCTTCTTGATCATCTCACCCTCGTCCCATTCTTATCCCACCTGAACACATTGTGCATAACAGATGCTCCAAAATGCTCTTTGATCTCAGTGTCTACTCAGCCTCAGTACTCCATCAACCCCTGCTAGGTTGCTGGAGCCCTCAGTTACACAGAGAAACATTGATCATTCTTTTACCTTCCTCATAGCTTATTGACTCAATTTCTTTCACATGTATTTATTACACTTAGAGTGCTACCAAACTTGCTCCCTGTTATGGATGAAAGCGTTTCTTGATATTTCACCTGTCCCCAGGATGGTTACAGGCCACAGAATGATCACTTTAAAATAGTCACGGATTTCTAAAGTTTTTAATGATTTAAAAAAAAAACAAAAAACAAAAAAAACTAACATTTTTCACCAAAGGGTCTTGCATGAATGCATTTTTTGTTTGTTTGTTTTGTGTGTGTGTGTGTGTGTGTGTGTCTGTGTGTCTGTGTGTGTGTCTCGCCACTCTGTTGTCCAGGCTGGAGTGCAGTGGCACAGTCTTGGCTCACTGCAACCTCCGTCCCCTGGGTTCAAGCAATTCTTGTGTCTCAGCCTCCAGAGTAGCTGGGACTACAGGGACATGCTACTAGGTCCCACCAATTTTTGTATTTTTAGTAGAGATGGGGTTTTACCATGTCGGCCAGGCTGGTCTGGAACTCCTGACTTCAAGCAATCTGCCCGCCTCCACCTTCCAAAGTGCTGGGATTACAGGCATGAGCCCACTACACCTTGCAGGATGTGTATTTTTAATTAAATGAGTTCTGCAAAATATATGAGATTGCTGGTTTTCTTTACTATACTTATAGGTAAAGTCTGGCTGGTATCATGTTCTTTACATTATAAACTAGAGACTTGTGTATTTGCTACCTATTGAAATTTACTTTGTTGATGAGAATACTGGGAGGTTGTGCTGGAAGACTCTTCTTTATTGATTGCACACATCTTAAGGGGCAGAAAGTGGTTTACAATAGACATTTTAAAGGACTTCTAGAAAGATAATAAAAATAGTAATCAAGGAAAAGAGTTGGTTGCTCCAAAGTAATATTGTGGGAAAACAATAATAAAAATAACTGTAATGTAATTGGAAATTAATTTTTAAATTACATTGGTTTACTTAGCTTTTCAAAATACAAAGGAAATAAAAGATAATAAAAATAACATCCATCATCAGATTTCTCAGATTGCATGGAAATGTCCTTGCCCTTAGTTTAAAAAAAAAATCAGTGTCTGTTGCCTGTGATTAGCCAGGCTTGGTTTTGATGGTTTCCATTATGATCTTCTTGTTAGAGTGTAATGAGATGCAGTCCTGCACGTATGAATACCCACCGCCTGTCACTGAGCCATCTGTCCATGACTTAAAGGCATGAAAATGCTGTCTGTAGTGAATGAGAAAAATGGAAATTTATATTAGAATAGTTCCTTTTTGTTCTTTGTTCATGATTGAAAGCCACTCGACATCTATTCACTAAGATTCAGACATTTAACGGGCAACCTATCTAACAACTTTAAAATCTATTCTAAAATTGGGGTCTATTTTGACATCTGGACGTTGGCCAATCTTTTCCCTGAACCAACTTTTTTTTTTAAAGAAAGCTTTAAAAAATAGACTTTATTTTTTAGAGCAGTTTTAGGTTTATACAACAATTGAGCAGAATGTACAGAGCTCCTGTGTACTCCCTTCCCCCAACCTCACCTTCCCCTGTTATTAACGTCTCAGATTGGTGTGGTACACTTGTTACAATTCACAAACAAATATTGTAGTTTAACTGTGCCCCCAGATCCCCTGTCTTTTACTTATGCATCGTCCTGCCCCAACCCCTGGGGTTCACTAAGAGGTTTTACTGCCTCTATAGTTGTTCATTTTATAAATATTACAACATTGGAATCTTACAATATATTGTCTTTTCAGACTTTTTTTCATGTAGCAGTATGCATTGTACTAGTTTTTAATTGCCTTTAATTTTTATTTTTTAAAAATTACTCACCAGTCACATCACTAATGTCCATCACCAAGTTAAAAAAAATTTGTCAGGAAAACATTTAAACAAGTTGCCAGAGTAAGATTTAAAAATGCCCAATACTAAATAGCTCACTTTATAAATGGAGATAAATAAGAAAGGAAAATAAAACAGGGTGATGATGTATGATGGGAAGAGATATAGGCATACCTCTTTGAATTTTTGAGCCTCAGTTTCTTCATCTCTGAAATGGGGATACTATTACGACATTCCAAGTTCTTCACGGTTAGACATCTTATGTGATGTATATTGAAGGCACTCAATGGCAATGAAGGAAACAGAGAAGAAGTAGAGAAGAAAAATCACAAGAAAGAGGATGAGAAAGATGAAAACTCTAGAACAGGAGTGAAGATACAGAAGTAGGGGAAGGAGGAGACTTTGCTGTGACCTAAAGTAAAAGTTGTTCCTGAGAACAGGGTTTCATCACATCAGGATATGAGACTGTCTCGATAGGTGTGATGTAGAAAAGTATTTACCTTTTAGAGAGTCTCCTGGCCATGGGATCCTAGGTGATTTTTTAAGAATCATTTTCTGAAATCAAAAGAACAGGCACAACATATAATGCTCATTTCTCTTCCTTCATGATTTTGAAAATATATATAAAGAAAAAGAATTAAACTAATGATTGTGTAAGAAAAATGGTAATATAATTATTATATTTTAGCTATTTCAACCCAAAATATTCCTTTTTTATGATTTTCCATCCATCTTATCTCTAAATATTACATATCAAAGTAACTATTACAGTCTTCTTAAATATGGTTGAATGTTAAAGATCAAGATATCATTTTGCTAATAACTATGAAACTACGTAAGAATTTGTTTCAACCCTTAAGAGACACCAAAAGGCAAATAATTGTTAGGTGTTCTATACACCTAGATAATGAGTTTTACAAGAAAAGTTGCTTCTTTGACCTTATGCAAATGATTTAATCTAGGCAGCCCCTAAGGTTTCCTAGCAGTAAGGACCCCTGGAAATCTTACTTGAGGAGAAGGGAAACTCTTTTTGGCATTTGTGGACTGGTGTCCTTGACTCCTTAAGAGTTATCTGAACTCTGCATATCCCAGGGGTGTCATTAGAGTTAATAACCTCTCCAGAGAAGATGCACCAACCACATTGTTCACACAAGTGGACAAGAGTGACGCCTACACATTTTGAACCATAAGTCTCTAGTTCCTAGAATTCTTTTCCCTGAATCTACAAAGCCCAGGGACACTCAGAGTGAAGAGTTAGTCCATCCCTTCCTCCTCAAACCCCCGGGGCACCCTCAGATCATCCTTAGGCACGTGGATGCCTACCTTCTCAGTGGTGGTGAACCAGTGTTTTATCTGAGAGTCTTCCAGAGCCTTTTAAGTTCATGTTCATTTCTGACTCCCAGAGACCAGCCCTCGTCTCCTTTTGTCTCTGATGTGAACAGCCCTACTGCAGCCTCATCTCTCTCTCATTGGGCTCTGTGGGAGCTGAGGCAGATGACACTTCTTTGTGTCCTGGCGTTATGCAGACACAGAGGAGTGCCTTTCAGATCCCCTTAGTACTGCTGTGCTCATAGGACTGGTTGGCTGACAACCCCAAGTTGTTTGCTCCTTCAGGGTCCACCCAACTCATGCTCAGAGCTGCCTCCAGAAAATGAGCAAGGGCCTCATTGCGGCCCAAAGCAACTCAGCGCTAACGGGCCAGCTTGCCTGCAGAGCAGCCCCTTGGGCTGGCGGAGACTTTGTCAGCCTGCATCACAGCCTGGTGGCTTCCCTGTTGCTGTTCCTTTTCTTTCTTCCGTGTGTCTCCTCCACAAGACTTTTGCCTTCCTAACTTGGTCTCAGCACCTATTTCCTGTGTCAGGTATTATCTACCCAATGAATTAAACCAGTCCTTAACTGAAGAGGGTGAGACCCATGCTGGGACTCCAACATCAGGATTAAATGATGACTAGAAGGTAGAGACCAAGTCTCCCTCATGGCCCACAAGGATTGTGTATAATAACCTTTCAATAAAGGGTTTGTTGAATTCCATTTTCATATATCTTGTGCTTCAGAATTCATCTTTGGATACATCATTTTTGCTTTTTATTAACATAGCCATCCTCCACTTCCCCTAAAGCATACCTATGTATGTGTTGGACAGAAAGTCTACACTTTCTTTGCTTAGGCATGATTGTGCTGATTAAAAACCCCCACACAAATTCAGGTTAACCCCTTGACTGCTGCAATCTCCTGCCTTCACACAGGAAGGAAGCCCCTTCTGTTCCTCATCCTTCCTTCCTTGGCATGACTTCGTGTCTCTGCAGCTCTTTTAGCAGGCTGCGCTGGGATGTCATTTTCCAAGAAAGGAACCCACTTATTCAGATGACTGCCTCCTTTATTTACTGTAATATGTTTTGGCAGCTGTGGCAAATAGAGATTAGTTGTGGACTGCTTTTCCTTTGAACACAACTTGCTGAAACAGTAGGGGACGCATCTCCCAAATTCCAGGAGCATGTGCTCCCTAATGAGTCACATGGAACCCCTGAAATTTCCATTCACAAAAGGATGGCTTTGGGTAGGCAGCACACAATAAGGTGTCTTTGCTGCAACATTATTAAATAGGAAGTTTCTTCACGGTGTCAGGAGGTTATTTTCCTTGTGAAAGTTGTGTTCCTTCGCCATTCATTAAGGACTGTTGGGCGATAGATTTGGGCATTTGGGGAATTAGCTTAACTTAACTTCTTGAGCAAAATCTCCAGGTAATCAACATCTGGCTCTTCATTTCCTGTCTACCAGTCACCTTTTGTACTCTCTGCCCTTTGGTATTTTCCATGCCAGAAAGCACAAACGGGAAGAAACCGAGGACCCTCTGATCACCTGATCCAGCAATGTTGCTTTACCCTTTTTAGTTGATCTCTCTTGACATTCAATTCTGAATCTCTCCTGCCTTTTCCAGTTCAACATTCTCCTCTTTGGTTCTTCTTGCTTTTGAATCCTTTTACACCTTCTACCACCTAATGATAACCTTCCTCGGGCTTAGTTTTGGTATAATTACTCCTTATCAGAAATTTACTCCTTTTTTTTTTTTTTTTTTTTTTGAGACGGAATCTTGCTCTGTCGCCCAGGCTGGAGTGCAGTGACTAGATCTCTACTCACTGAAAGCTCCGCCTCCCGGGTTCACGCCATTCTCCTGCCTCAGTGTCCTGAGTAGCTGGAACTACAGGCACCCGCCACCACGCCCGGCTAATTTTTTGTATTTTTAGTAGAGACGCAGTTTCACCGTGTTAGCCAGGATGGTCTCGATCTCCTGACCTCGTGATCTACCCACCTCGGCCTCCCAAAGTGTTGGGATTACAGGCGTGAGCCACCGTGCCCAGCCAGGAAATTACTTTCATGGCTTCCAAATCCGTACAACATTCGCATTTAATATCTTCAACATTTCATATCTGAATTGAAATCCTATTTTGCTAATTGTCTATGAATTATGAATCAATTTTCCTACTCTCTATTCAAAATCAGTGGTTAATTTCAAGTGGACATAATCCTCTCAGGAATGCAGCATGAAGCTCTTTATTCAAAGCACAGTTTTTAAACCTGAGATCCACAAAACCTTATGATGGCCATTATCATAAGGTTACTTAGGATTGTGTGCCCAACTGTGTGTGTGCACGTACATTCAGCTGTGTGACCAAAGCACACAAACTGAAGAAGTGTATACATAGTAGCGAAAATGGACATTATTCAGAGTGGGTATATCATGGGTGAGCCCAGATAGAACCCATTAGTCTCTAAAACAGAGAAAAAATGCCAGTGATGACTTTGGTTTCCTTAAACCAAAACTCTTCTTTAATAACCTGAAGCCTTCAGTATTTCTGTGGAAACTTATTCCTCACTCCTGCTGTTTTCTTTGATGAAAGTTATTTTGAGCAATCTCTTGGCCCTTTTCTACCGCCTCACAGCATCCTCTCCAGAGGATGAGGAGTATCTGAATTTAGATTAAAAAAATAGGAAATATGTAAATTAGCACCCACTTCCTCTTTTCAGCCCAGTACTAAACTCTGTCATAGGAAGACGCTACTGAGAAGTCCTGAGAAGCTTGATAGATTGAGTAGTGTCTACAAATGGATACTATTAACAATACCATTTGGTTAACATGCTGAAGTCTTGTTCTTCAACATTTGTATCAGCTGATTTAACTTTTAATTTTCTATTTTAGGCATCTCATTTCTAATTTTATTTGTTTTTCATTTTTTCTCCAACATCTTATTATGAGGAATTCCAAATATACATCAAAGTTGAATTTTTTTGTAATGAATACCCATATACCATTAACATTTTACTACACATGTCTTAACACATAACTGTCCATTTATCATCCCTGTCTATCCATTGAGCCATTTTTGTTTGAGGCATTTCAATGCAATGCCTCAGAAAAGAAAATAATGCTTCACTTTCCCCTATGTACTTCAGCATGTATATCATTAGAGTTAATTTGTGTTTTGAGATTAAAGTAAATATTTCATGAAATTCACAAATGTTAAGGATACATATGTTGATTTTTTTTAAGAAAATCGGTCTAAATTTATTTAAAGAAAGAATCATTTCAGAAAAAAATAAAGTTTGACATCAACAACACAGAGCAGAGTATTTGATCTTGGCTAAGTACATTTACCAAGTAATTAAAATTACAAGTCATTAGTGCTTAAAAATACTTTGTTCTTCTAAGTGAATTGAGGATGACCCCTAAACATTTTGTATTTATTTGTTAGGCAAATAATTAATTTTAGATAGACTGAGCAAAGTTAAGTTTTTGACCAAATAATAAGGAATTCTTTTTTTATTATTATTATTATTATTATTATTATTATACTTTAAGTTTTGGGTTACATGTGCAGAACGTGCAGGTTTGTTACATAGGTATACATGTGTCATGGTGGTTTGCTACACCCATCAACCCATCATCTACATTAGGTATTTCTCTTAGTGCTATCCCTTCCCTTGCCCCCCACCCCCTGACAGGCCCCAGTGTATGATGGTCCCCTCCCTGTGTCCATGTGTTGTCATTGTTCAATTCCCACTTAGGAGTGAACACATGTGGTGTTTGGTTTTCTGTTCTTCTGTTAGTTTGCTGAGAATGATAGTTTCCAGCTCCATCCATGTCCTTGCAAAGGACATGAACTCATCTTTTTTATGGCTGGATAGTATTCCATGGTGTATATGTGCCACATTTTTTTTTTTTTTTTTTTTTTTTACCCATTCTATCACTGATGGACATTTGGGTTGGTTTCAAGTCTTTGCTATTGTGAGCAGTGCCGCAGTAAACATACATGTGCATGTGTCTTTATAGTAGAATTTTGACAAATGCATACACTAAAGTAACTCAAATTCCTTTCAAGTTGTAGAACATTACCATCATCCCAGAAAGTTATCTAATTCCACTTCCCAAAAATCCTTACCCCACACCCACACCCTAAAATCAACTTCTGTCTTGATTTTTCCCATTATAGATTCCTTTTGCCTGTTCTAGAACTTTATGTAAATGGTACCATACTCACAGGATGGACTCTTGTGTGTAAAGTTTCTTTCACTAAGCATAATAGTTTTGAGACTCACCTATTTAACTATGTGTCAGTAGTTCATTGTATTGTTATGGATGAAGTGTATATTATTGTATGAATACACCAGAGTTTATTCATTCTCCTATTGGTGTACACTTAGGTTATTTCCAAATCAGGGCCATTAGGAATAAATATACTATAAACAATCTTGTGCAAGTCTTCTGGTGAACCTGTATATTCATTTCTTTTGGGCAACCACATAGGACTGCAAGTGATGAGTAGGTAGAATAAGTTTATGTTTAGTTATATAAGAAATTACCAGATCACTATATAAACGAGTTACACCATTTCGTATTCCCACCAAAAGAATATGAGAACTTCAGTCAGTCCACAACCTCAAAAACAGTCAATATTGTCAGTCTTTGTACTTTCAGCCATTCCATTGCCTATGTAGTATCATTTCCCTGTGGTTTTAATTTGGGTGTATTTGATGACTATGATGGTAAGAACTTTTTAATGAGTTTCTTAGCCATTTGTATGTCATTTTGTGAATGTCTGTTCAATCCTTGGCCCATATTTTATGGGGTTACTTGCAAGTTTATGACTGAGTTTTAGGTGTTCTTTATATATCATGGACACCAGTACGTTGTCAGATATATGCTGTGACTATTTTCTCCATGCTTATGCCTTGCCTGTTAGTTTTCTTAATGGTGTCTTTGATAAGATTTTTTTTTCGTTGGATAAAACAACCTAGTTTTTCAATGTTTCTCTTATGATTATTTCTAACTGTGATCTGAGAAATATTTGTCTACGCTCAAGTCATAAAGATATCCTTTTCTGTTTTCTTCTGAAATCGTTATAGTTTTAGATTTTACATTCAGGTCAATGTTCTATCTCTACTTACTTTTATATGCAGTGAAAGTAATAGGTTAATGTTCATTTTTTCCCCACATAGATATCCAATTATTTCAGCATCACTTGCTAAAAATACTTTCCTTTCATCTTTGGATTCCACTGGCAACTTCATTGAAAAATCAAATAGCTACGTAAGTGTGTGTCTTTTTTTTTGGTCTCTCTATCCTGTTTCATTGATAAATTTTGCCAATACTTATGTCTGTATCTCACTCCTTTGATTATTATAGCTTAAAGTATTACAATCAGGCAGTGTAAATGTTCACATTTGTTCTTTTTCAAGGTATTGTTTTGGATATCTATGTTCTCTGCCTTTTTATGTAAGTTTTAGAATTTCCATGTCTACTTCTACCAAAAAAAAAAAAAATCACCTTCTGAAAAAATGATTGTGATTGTGCTTACCCTGTAGATCAGTTTGGAAAGAAATGACATCTTAACAATATCAAGGCTTCTCATGGTTTTTCTCTGCATGTATTTGGGTCTTTTTGAATTTCTCCTACAAGTTTGTTTCAGTTCTCAGGTTAGAAATTTTGTGTGTTCTTGGTGAGATGTAATCTTAAGAATTTTAATATTTTGATGCTATTATACAGTAATTAATTGTATTATTCATTTGTTGCTAGTATACAAATACATAAATGATTTTTGTACATTATCTATAGTAAATTCATTTATTAGTTTCTGAAGTAGTTTATAGATACCTTAGGATTTTATACATATACAAGTAAGTCATCTGCATCTAAAGACAAATATATTTCTTTCTTTCTGATATTTACGTTATTTATTTATTTATTTGGGTTTTATTACTGGCTAGATTTCCATTACAATGCTAAATAGAGATAGTGAGAGTGTGGATCTTTGCTTTGTTCCCAAATTTAGGAGGAACATTCACTGTTTCATCATTAATCATGATGCTGGCTGTAGATTTTTAATAGCTATTATTGCAGAGGGAGGAGGTTTCCTTGTATTTCTTGTCTGCTGGAAGTTTTTATCAAAATTGAGTGTTGAATTTTGTCATATGGTTTTTCTGCAATGATTGACATAATCATATGGTTTTTATTTTTTGTGCTTTAGATATGGTAGCTTAAACTGATGTCATCATTGCAGTGTTGAGAAACTCTACTTGGTCATGAAATATAATATTTACACGCTAAACTACATGTATCTATGTTTAGGAGAGATATTTTAGTGGGTATCTGTAATGTCTGTCAGATTTTGGTGTGGGTATTATGCTAATTTCATAAAATGATTTGGAAAGCATTCCCTCTGCCTATGTGTTTTAAACGAAATTAAGTTCTCTCTGAAATCTTAGATAGAATTCACTTTTGAAAACTTCTCAGTCTAGAATTTTATTTATATAAAGGTTTTAATGAGTTCAATTTTTCAACACATACAGAGATATTTTAGGTTTTCTTTTTTTTAACTTATGTCAGTTTGACAAGTAGTATTCTTCAAGAAATGTGCTAATTTTTTCTAGATTTTCAAAATTATTGGCATGAAGTTCTTTATAATATTCTCTTACAGGCAAATAAAGCTATACATTTCCTTGTAGCTAGCTGGCTGCATCCCACAAATAATAAAATGTATGTTCACTATTATCCAGTTAGAAATATTTTCTTATTTCCTTTCTGATTTTTTTCTGACTTATTTTTTAAGTCAAACAATATATATCATTTATAATTCAACATAAAAATATTGTTTCTCCTGAATATCTTATTATATATTTCTAATATAATTTCATCTTGCTAAGAGATTATGTGAGATGGGGTGATGTCAGTTATTCTAAATTGATGAGGCATGCTTTATGGTTCAGCATATGGTCTACGTTGGTGAACATATCATGCTCAGTTTATAAATATATTTTGTAATTATTGTTTAATGTTTTATAAATACCAAGGATACAGTAGTTGATAGCATTATCCAGATTATTGTATTTTATCTAATTTTTTCTATTTATTCTGTCCGTTGCCAGGATAGGGGAATTAAAGTCTCTTGTGATATTATCTATTTCTCCACAGAATTCTGTCAATTTTTTCTTCATATTTTTGGAGCATAAATATGTATGAACCTAATACATAGGTTCATTCAAATTATTTTGAAAATCTACAAAAAATTAACGCATTCCTTGAAGAACACCACTTGTCAAACTGGCATAAGGAAAAAAAAGAAAACATAATACATAAGTTCATAAATATTTATGATTATGATATGTTCCTAAAACATTAATTTTTTTTAGGCAGAGTGCAGTGGGTCACGCCTGTAATCCCAGCATTTTGGGACACTGAAGAGGGTAGATCACCTGAGGTCAGAAGTTTGAGACCAATTTGGCCAACATGATGAAACCCTGTCTGTACTAAAAATACAAAAATTAACCAGAAGTGGTGATGTGCACCTGTAATCCCAGTTACTCGGGAGGCTGAGGAAGGAGAACTGATTGAACCCGGGAGGTGGAGGTTGAGTGAGCTGAGACCGCATCACTGCATTCCAGCCTGGGTGACAGAGCAAGACTCCATCTCAAAAAAATGTAAAAAAATAAATTTTTTTTTTTTTGTCATTATGAAGTGTCCCTCTTTATATCTGAAAATACTTTTTGTCCTCTAGGCCTGTTTTCTCTGAAATTTATATGGCCATTTCAGCTTTCCTAAGCTGTTTACATGCTACATTTTTTGCCATCCATTTACTTTTAACTTACCTGTGTTTATCTTTAAAGTGTATTTTTATAGACAGCACATAGTTCTGACAATTCCTGTCTTCTAATTGAACTGTTTGACTAAAACAATGATTGCCATTTCTGACATGATTGGATATAGATCTACTGCTTTTTTTGTGTGTTCTGCTTCTCCCTCTATTTCTTGATTCTCTCTTTTTTGGTTTTCCCTCTTAAATTATTTGAGCATTTTTAGAATTTTACTTTAACCAATTTGCTCTTTAGTCATGCTCCTTTAGATTACTTTTTGATGTTTAATTCTTTGCTTTACAGAGACCATTTGGGCTTAATATTATATTATGCTAAAATAAATGTGGGAATCTTACAAGATCATAAGCCCATGTGGTACCATATACTTTATGCTATCTTTGTCTCATGTATTAAAATGCATACCGTATAATCCCATGTGACAATATTCTAATTTTTCCCTTTTAGACAGTCATGCCCTTTAAATAAATTGAAAAGAAAATAGTCTTTTATACTTATTCATACTTTTATAATTTTTGGTGGTATTTACTCTTTCTGAATACCTAAGTATCCATTTTGTATCATTTTCCTTCAGTGCAAATAACTTGCTTAGGTATATTTGTAGTGTATGTCTGCTGAAGAAAATTTTATTTAGCTTTCTTTTAGCTAAAAATGTTTTTGTTTTAACTTTATAGTGAAAAATATTTTTGCTTGATGTAGAACTTTGAGTTGACAGACTTGTTCCTTCGACACTTAAAGATATATTCCACAATATTTCAATATTGTAGTTTTTTGCAAAATCAGCACTCATTTAAAAAGTTGTTTTCTATATCTGTGTCACTTTTCTCTGGCTCTTTCCAAGATCCCTCTTTATTTTTAGTTTTTAGCAACTTAAATATGACATAACTAAGCATGTTTGTTCGTTTTTTTTACCATTTTCTTGCTTGGTGTTTACTGAACTTCTTGAATCTGTAGATTTATTACTTTCACCATATATGGCAGTTTTTTGGCCTTAATATTTTAAAATAATTCCTTCATCATTCTCTCTTGTCCCTTTCAATAACTGCAATTGTATATGTATGTTAGACCTAGATATTGCCCCACAGATCTGAGAGAATATGCCAACTTTTTTTGCAATATTTTATCTCTGTTATCTTTAGATGTGATCATTTATATTTCCTCAACTTCAGGTTCACTTTAATCTTTCTTCTTTTGACTTCATTCTCCTGATAAGCCTATTCTAAGTTTTAATGACTACTCTATTATTCTTCTGTTCCAGGATTTCCATTTGATTCTTTTTATAGTTTCGTTTCTGCGCTAAAGTTTGTCTCTTTATTCAGTATAAGCATTTTTTCTTTTTCTTTGAGATGAAGTCTTGCTCTGTCATCCAGGCTGGAGTACAGTGGCGTGATCTCGGCTCACTGCAACCTCTGCCTCCCAGGTTTATGTGATTCTTTTGCTTCAGCCTCCTGAGTAACGAGGATTAGAGGCCTGTGCCACCACACCTGGCTAATTTTTGTATTTTTAGTAGAGACAGGGTTTCGCCATGTTGGCCAGGCTGGTCTCAAACTCCTGACCTCAGGTGATCTGCCTGCCTCACCCTCCCAAAGTACTTGAATTACAGGCATGAGCCACCACACCTAGACAGTATATTCTATATTATACTCATTTAATATAATTGTAATAGCTGCATAAAATGTTTAAATGCTAATTCCAGCATCTCAATCACTTTGTAGTTGTTTCTGTTAATTCTCTTTCCCCTTGAGAATGACTCGCATTTTCATAGGACTTACTATTTCAAATAATTTTGGATTGCATCCAGACATTGAATTCTGCGATAATCTTCAAGAGTGTTTTGTTTTGTTTTATCAGGAAACTCACTTTGTTGGATTCAAATGTGAATTATGTGCCATTTAGTTAACAGTTCCAATGTCAGTTCAGTTCTTTCATCCTGAGCTGAGCTGCTTGGAGTTTTCTCCATGTCTGTCCCCACATACATAAAGAAAGAGCTCCATGTATGTGAAATTCTCCCACAAATTCTTCTGGAGTTGATACACCAAGTTTGAGCTTCCCTTTCTCCAGCTTGCTCCTTACTGATATCCCTCACTCACTTATTAGTCACTGTTGTTGGATCTGAGCTTTATCCTCTGTTTTTTCAGGACAGAAAGATTATTGCTCTTTTAGAAACATTTCTTTTTACTCCACATGTAATTGATTGTAGCCTGCCTTCAGGTTAATAACAAAGCCATACAGTGGGAAATGCATCCCATGTCTTTCACATATTGGCTCTCTTCTTGGATTTATCTACTTTTGTGCACTCCCTCATGCATTCAGAAAGCTTTTTAAAAATATTTTATTTCTAGAGTTTGTGGTTCTTCTCTGTGGTAGGATCAGTCTGGTAAGAATTTATTTGGCCAAATTAAGAGAAAACTCTTTGTAGTGACAGATATTTTGATCTCCATTTACTTGGCTTCTCTATCTCTCTAATCCTTTTTGAGTAGTACATTAAAATAAGATATTAAGATAGAGTAACAATTATAAGAGAGAATGGGATTGAGCTGAAACATTCTCAAGAAGAACAAAACAATGGGTAAATTGGAAATATAAAAAGAATCAATTGAATTTGTCAAAAATTTATTTTCAAAAGGCTAAGGAATAATTCTGAAGCTAGTTGTTTTTTAAGTTAAAAGAGCAAGTAATTTCTTGGTACAGATCAAGCTGAGAGTATTTAAAAGAAAACAAGTATATTGGCTAACCCTAAAGGAGTAAAAAAAAAAATGGGTTAAAGCCTGAACATATTGTATATGACATGCCAGCATGGCACCTATGTGTACCCTACAGCAATAAAATGAAAATTTAGGTTTAAAGTTAAGAAGCAATATTAGGGAATGATTGTATATTTGTGGATCAATACTGATATTAGATCTAAATATATTAGAATAGACTGTTGCAGGGATTCTATTATAGTTTGAGCCAGATGAAATTGTTATTTCTGTGAATCAAAAACAGTCACATACTGGCAATTTTATGTGGTTCAACCAAATAAACAGAAATCCCAAAACAGAAACCGAGGAAACGCCAACCTTATTTAGGAAACAAATTACCTAATAGGAACCTGACTGGGAGCTCTATTAGGAGAGGTCAGCACAATAGGAGAGGGGCTACAGGACCAGTACATATGTAAAGTTGATGAATGACTGAGGTAGCACTAGAGAGTAACGAGAAAAAAGCATAAATTTAATAAATTCTGCTGGGAACATTAGTTAATTATACATGGAAAATATGTAGTAGCATTCTTACACCATAGACAGTAATGAATGTATGTATGGATGGATGTAATAAATACTTAGAAATGAAAGGGAAACTTCAAAGCTCTTAGAAGAAAATACAGGAGAATATTTATGACTTGGGGGCATGAAGTCACAATTTGATAAATGTGATTATATTAAAATTAAGAACTTCCATTAATCAAAGGACACTATAAAGAGGCAGTTCACAAATTGGGAGAAGCCACTGTAACACTTCAAACTAACAAGTCATTGAGCCAAAAATGTATAATGAACTCCTAAACATCATTAAGAAAAGACAGCAAGCAACCCAGCAGAAAAGGAGTCAAAAGATATGAACATATATTTCACAGAAAAGGAAATGTGAGTTGCCCATAAATAAATGAAGTTATGCCTTACTTTTAACAATAAAGAAACTATAAATTTAAACCATACTATACTACTAGTGTACACTCATGAGGGTGTGGATAAACACTCCTTCACATTTCTATTGAGGTTATGAAATGGTATAGCTACTTTTGAATACATTATATGGTAAATTTAAATAGTTTCATACTTTATAGGTCAGTAACCTATCTCTACTTTATACTCACGGGAAACTTTTACACATGTGGACTTGAAGACATCTATACGCATTTTCATAGAAATACTAATTGTAGCGTAAACATTAAAATTGTATCAAAAAGTATGCAAAATAATAAAGCAATGAGTTATTATATAAATGAAGTAAAATATTATAGGGCCATAATAATTGAATTATAGCACTTAACATTTAGTGACAAAAGGAAGTTGTAGATGACATCCTACAGTATAACTTTTATTTATTTATTTTTTTCAGATTGGGTCTTGCTCTGTTGCCTAGGCTGGAGTGCAGCAGTACCAGCATAGCTGATGTCATCCTAGAACTTCTGGGCTCAAGCCGTCCTCCAGCCTCTGGCTTCTGAGTAGCTGAGACTACAAGCGCAAACCACCATGCCCAGCTAATTTTTAAAATTTTTTTTTTATTTTTGTAGAGACAAGGTCTTGTTTTTTCACCTAGGGTGGTTTCCAACTCCTGTCAGCAAGTGATCCTCCCACCTTGGCCTCCCAAAGTGTTGGGATTACAAGTGTGAACCATTGTAATTAGCCGGTATAACATTTCTGTAAAACCTCAAACTAACAAAACTTCACAATATAGTATTTTGAAGTTTATACAAATGTTATTAAACTGTAAAAACAAAAACATATTAATGAAAAATTCAAGAAATATGGGTGAGAAAGATATCATATAGAAGAAACTCACAGATTGATATATTATAACAATCATTTCTTAAGCTGAGTAGTTAGTTCATGAATACTCATTTTATTATTCTTTTAAAAATATTTCCTTAAAATGACCTTAAATATTTTAAATTAAAAAGGAATACATAAAAGTAATTATATAAATAAAACATCAAAATCTAAAATTCTCGTTGTTATATAAATTATATAAATTCATATGTATTATCTTATACATTATAATAAAAGACATAATAAAATAATATATATTAGATGAGATGAATTGTATATCTCAAATTACATTATATTCTATATATCACAAAGTCTTAATATTACTATAATTAATTTTTTTAATTGTGTTTTAAATTCCATGAAATAAATCCCCATGTCTTTAAAAATTATCCTGAAAGTAAAAAAGAAAAAAAAGTTTTTGTTTTATTGCATTTAGCATGTTTAATTTCTCAGGGAGGAAGAAATGACAATAGAATATTTCGTTTCTGGATAAAAATATATTAGTGAGAAACAGAAGCAATGAAGTCTAAGTAAACCTTCTCAGACTCAATGAAACAGCTGGCGACCTAAACATTTTCCTGTTTTTCCTCTTGGGAACTGAGATACTGACCATATATGTTTTTCCAGACTAAAAATAAATATTAGCCTGATGCTTCAATTGAATATTAGTCCAACAAACCCTGAGGGAAATCTAACTGCAGATCTAAAAGAGTCAGTAAAATGTATCATCTGCCTTTCTGCTTCTGCTTTTAACTAGGGAATGTATTTGTATGGCTATGTAGGGATTCATTCATAAACAGAACAAATAAAAACAAAGCGAATGAAAATGGGAGACCTTAAATTCAGAATGATGGAGTAGGTGCATGGGTAGGGATGTACAAGAACTTTGGTTGGTAATGTTTATTTTATTTATTTATTTTTGAGGCAGAGTCTCACTCTGTCACCCAGGCTGGAGTGCAGTGGCGCTATCTTGGCTCACTGCAATCTTGGCCTCCCAGGTTGAAGTGATTCTCTTTCCTCAGCTTCCAGAGTAACTGGGATTACAGGCACCCAACACCATGCCCAGCTAATTTGCATGTATTTTTAGTAGAGACAGGGTTTCATCAAGTTGGCCAGGCTGATCACAAACTCCTGACCCCCCACCTTGGCCTCCCAAAGTGCTGGGATTACAGGTGTGAGTCACTGCACACGGCCAGTAATGTTTATTTTCTAAGCTAAATAGCATGGTGAAGGAAGTGCACTATATCATTTTATACATTTTGCATGTCTAAAATATTTCATAAAAATGAAAACTTCTGAACTATTTTAATGAGAAACTGAAAGCCTATTAAGTAGTGGTTTCTTCCACAAAAATTTATTATGCATATGGAATGGTCAAAGCTCTACAACACATTTCTTTTCGGTGGGAAATAAAGAGCTCCAAAAGTTGAACTTGAATACTACAACAGGAATGGAGTCAAGTCCCAAATAACCCTTCATAAATGTGTCCTATATTCCTGGAATGCAGTGTGGACACCGAGCTGTCTTTATTCAACAGGAAGTGGTTCCTTCAGTGAAGAAGGACCTGCATAATGCAGTCATCAATCCATCTGAGATTTGGAGATGAGAACACTTTTTTATGGAAATAATTGATTGTGAGAATCATTTCAAAAGAGGCTTAAGATAGCACTTGCTTTACTAGGTAGTGCATCTGTAAGAATATTTGTAAGGGGAGATAGAGGAGCATGACTGCAGCTCTGCAGGCTGCTAGAAATCATCATGTGATAGTGGAAAAAGAAGAGCATTTGGCATGAGTTTCCCTCTTGGTCATGCCACTTACCAGAGTTGTGGCGTTTGGCAAATTACTCACCTTTCACATTTGGCAATTGGGAATAATGGGAAATTTCAGCCTCACGATTTTAAGAGTAATAAGTCAAGTAATACATGCACTCTGATATTATAAGACTCCAGATAAATGTTAGCTTTCACCTTTAAGTAGTAGAAGAGAGGGCTGGGGAATTAGATTGGGTCATTTGGTGAATGGTCATGTGTAGACGACTTCAGAGATTTTCATGGTTGAAAGTGGAAGGAAAAGTCACAGATGAATGAAAAGTACTGAACCTGGTCTTACCTTCTGAGTCATAACTAATTTGGGGTTGGCTATTATATTTTGTAGGCATTGTTTGATTTGCTCTATTTTTAGGAATTTTATCGCTATATCCAAGCGTTGCATGGGTTGATAATTTCCCTTTCTCAAACTACATTCTCTGGATTGGATTCAAGGTTATGACAAAATGACAAAAGAGATAGAAAGAATTTCCTCTTTTCTGTTTCCAGAAGGGAATGATCTGAACCTATAACTGTCACTTGAAAACACTTATAAAACCACTGGGGCATGACATTTATTTTGAACAACCATATTATTTTTTCAATTACTTTAATGTTTTTAAAATTATTTTGATTTTCTATTTCTTCCTGGGCCAACTTTGGAGAGACATGTTTTCTCGGAATTCATCTATTTTGTCTGTGGTTTGATATTTATTAGTTAAAAATTATTGGTAATATTTTCACGTTTTAGTTTATATGTCCACCTTATCCATAGTTCTTTCTCATGTTTCATTTATAATATTATATATTTGTAACTTTTTTCTTTTTTCTCAGTAAGTTTTACCAGAGGTTTGGTTATTACTAATCTATTAAAAGAAATAACTTTTTGGTTGTGTTGATCTGCCTAGTCCTTTTTCACCTTGCAGTTTCTTAGAATATATTTTGTGTCCCTTTTTCTAACTACTTTAGTACTTACGCTCTAGATGATCTTCCTTACGACCCCATGCTCATCTCTCCAACCTCCTCTGCAACAGCTCTTAGTCCTGCTCACTTGGCTTATACTTACAATTCTCCTTGCTGTTCCTGAAAGGTACCCAGGCCTGCTGGTGCTGAGGGTCGTTGCTCTGTTAATTCTGCCTGCATTGCTTTACCCATGATCACCTCTAACATAACTTCCTCAGTTTAAACTCTTTGCTCATCCTGTCTTCTCAATGAGTCCTTCCTCTTCTATTAAATACTACCACCTCCCACCTTAGCACTTGTTAACTCGTAATACACAGTTAAATACACTCTAAAATACAACTGTTTCAGAGCTCTCTTTGCCTCTTCAAGCCTCAGTTCTAAGCAAGTAAAATTAAAGGGTTGGACTAGATATAGATGTATAGTTTTCCCTTCCTTTCCAGATAGAAAATTCTGTGATTCTATAATTTGAATTTTGCCTGTTAAGCCCCAAATATTTAACAGTGTATGGTTTTCAGTTAAGACAAAGCAGAATGCATGAGTGTGATAAGAATTATCAGAGAAGAACAAAAAACAGGCATTTACAAGAATTAATGAAGATGGTACATACCCAGGAGGAAACCCCAGCATTACGCTACAGTAAACAGGAGTGATATGATATGAACAAGTTGATTCTTGTCTTTTCTGGGAGTCATAACTGTCTGGTGGCTATTTTGAATAATTAGAACACTAATGTCAACTTGTTGGCCCTTTACATTAGGTAAATGCTTGTCACTGCTCACTGTCTTAGCAATGAGAAATAACCTGGAAGTACAAAAAGATGTTCCTTTAAAATACAACTCCCAGGCTGGGTGCAGTGGCTCACGTCTGTAATCCCACCACTTTGGGAGGCTGAGGCAGGAGACCACTTGAGCCCAGAAGTTCCAGACCAGCCTGGGTAACATAGTGATACCCTGTCTCTACAATTTTTTTTTCCGGACATGATGGCATATTCCTGTGGTTCCAGCTACTTAGGAGACTGAGGTGGGAGACATAGCTTGAGCCCGGGAGGTTGAGGCTGCAGTGAGCCATGAATGTGCCACTTCACTCCAGCCTGGGCAACAGAGCCAGACCCCATCTCTAAGAAAAGAAAAACACTCCAAGATGATTACTCTAGAATAGAATCTATGTCCTCAAGGAGCCATGAAAGGAAACCCAAAAGATTGCAGGATTGGCAGGTGTGCAGGTTTTGGCTTAATAAAACAAATCTCAGGGGTTGACCCTGTACACATTACTTAAATTGTCTGACTTTTGTTTTCTTCACTCAAATGTGTGTTTTATAATATTCTTGCCTCTTGAAATATTGCATACAATTCTCAGCCTTGTTTCAGGTACTAAGGATACAGCAGAGAACAGTATATACTATACTACTTCTTCTGGAGTTTAAGTTTTACTCAGGGAAAAAGCTAAGGAGCTTAATTTGCAAGCAAGTCCTAGCTTCATATATTAGGATGCTCTGACTCATACTTAGATGCACAATGTATTTAAATCAATTATTTTAATTTTAGTGAATTGTTTATGTGATGTCTACAATTTGACAAGGAAGGGAGTGAGGGAAAATGATTTCCAGTTAATATATTCTGGTGGAAACACTTATAATTCCTAAACTACTTAAAATGCTCAGCAGCATTCAACTAGATATAATGAAAGCAATAAATGAATTGAAGCAAATTTGGCCTTGAAGTTATTGAGTGACTCCTGATCTTACAATAAATGATAGCAGAATGCTCTGGATGCCTCTCAACCAGAAAAGCAATCTAAAAAGGTTTATCTGTATCAAGAGTGTCACAATCTTTTGGGGGGTCTATTCGTCACTTTCTCACCTAGTACAATTGTGAAAGCTGAGTAATGAATTTCACTTTTTTCTTACCATTCCAGACATCTGGAAGATGTAGTTTCAGCTGGAGTAAGTGGCTTCAGCTGGAGTAGGGCTGTGTTTAACATTTTTGCTGAGAAGGCATTTTGAAAGGACCTCTGGTCAAATTAGACTAAGTGCTAACATTGAAAGCAAGTTTTAAGTAATTGGTTATCTTTCAGAGCTAAGTGTCTCCCATATTATATTGGTGGCAACAGGACAAAAGGTCACAGATCTAGTCATTATAAATCTGTCCCAAACATATTAAAAGGTGACAGGTTCACGATGGGAGCTGGGAAGGGGGTGGTTGCAAGGCTCTGAAATTAGAATCAATCATTCCATTAATAACTTTATCTATACTTGCATAGGGCAGCATGCTTTGTAATCTAAAGCATATGTACCACATTTATCATACTGGAATATATAGCTATTTGAATAGAATCTAACCCCCCACTTTTCTATCATTTTACCAATCATTCCATCATTCAACAAACAGTTATTACAAACTTGTCGTATGCCTGGTCCTTGGGAAAACAAACCAGACAAACTCTGTTTTCCAGTATTGTAGTATTTAGAGGAGGACAGACCTGAAAATAAGTAAGTTCATTCCTTTGGAAGAAATGTCTAACAGTCCCTAAGGCAGTTAAGGGAAACCTTTACAGATAAGAAAATGATTACATTGAATCTTAAAGAAAAATTTTGCCACCCATTATGGAGGAGAAATGTTGGATCTTGAAAGTGGAGTAAGAATAAATGTGGCAGAAGAAAATGAGAAGAATATTTATGTGAGACAGATGCAACATAGGCAGAAGCTCAAGGAGATGGAAGACATTGTAAATCTTAGAATATGGGAGGATGTGCATAGGTGATATGCAAATACTATGCCACTTTACATCAGAGATTTGAGCATCCTTGGATTCTGACATCCTTGGAAGTTTCTAGAACCAATCCCTATGCATACTGAGGGATAACCTTATATGTGGATATATGCATATATAGATGTATATATTTAGGTCTTCAAGTGTGTGTATATAGTTATATATGTACATATAAAGTAGAGCCAATGAATGAGAATGGTAGCCACCAAGTTAAGGATGGAGTTTTATCAGGATAGAGGATGAGAGAAAAGATTAGGGAAAGGTACATTAGGGGACTTCCATTCTACTTTTAAGTTAAGCATTAAATACACAAACTTAATATTATTATTTTGTACCATCTGTAGATATAAATAACTCCATAATAAGATAAATAGCAACAGAAAATGAGGAGCCACTGCAATTGAAGCAGGGTGGCAGGAAATGGAGCACTGCCTTGGGGTCCTCATTTAGCCCAACCCACCCACTGTACCCCTGAGACATAGATTTTACAAACACTTAACTAGAGCATATTTGTATTTTTATTCTACTTTAGCATCCTGTGTCCTCACTGTCTTAATTTTTTTTCTAAAGACATAAGTTGTAGGAATGTTGGTTATCTTTTTACTGCATTCTCATTGTTCCTCAGCCCTCAGATGGCATATTGTGTGAGCAGACACCCCCATAGAAGTAGAGGCGGCCTTCTAGGTAATAGAATACAGAGACTGTGGAAAAGACTCCCTTTTCCCTAAAGGAGGACTTTATTCTAGCTCTGAATCTGTCAGTTGCTAAGCATGTAGATTTCTTATATATAAAATGAGGAGATTAGATAAAATTTCTTCAAATTCAATATTCCTTTATGCTTCTTTCCTATATATATATGAATTTGCAGCAGGGTATTCTGAGATCACAATAGAGAAGACAAGACAGAAAGTTTGAGAGCCTTGGTTGGGAAGAATGACCTGGCTACAGAGCAGCATCCCAGCAGGGATGGTCAATAATCACATCCATTTTCAATCTGGTCGGATATACTAAAGTCTAGTCCAGGATTCCATTGGTATCTAAAGGAAAACTGGAGGAGTTTCTAGGCTGTTGAAATTCTTGTAGTCAGTAAAGGAGAGGATTTTGCTTCTGGAATGTTGAGTGACTCTTATTGAAGCAACCTAATTAATATTTTCAAGTAAATGGAGTTGATACAGGATAAGCAGCTTGTTAGAGCCCCAGGCTCCCATAGGGGCATAAATTCAGAACAAAGCTTTGTAGGAACCAGGAGAAAAGCCTGGAAGCTTAATCATATGAAGTAAGCGCCTGTGTATTCTGTGAAGGGTGGAACAAAACAGCATGTTTAATGTACATGTCCCAGCACTCACCAAGGTACTGTAGTCTTGCTTTACTCACTGGGAAAGATGGGGTTTTAATATAGAGCCAGGGTAGGTTCCCATGAGACTGGGACAAAGTATATCTAGGTCTAGACTCTAGGCCTGTAGTTCTAAAATTTTACTTCACCTACAAATCATCCAGAAGGCTTTCTTTTTAAACGTACATTTTCAGAAATTAAAATTTCGGTTTGCTTTGGGGTAAGAGAATGGAGCTCAGGCCGAAAGCTGGGAATTGAGAGCCAACATTCTTAGAGAAGAGAATCACAGAGAAAGTTGCTGTAAAATCTATACACATACTCCACTCAAATTGTTGGCTGCTTTCTAAGCTATGGATATATAAGGTGAGAGTCAAAAATATATAGAAGGAAAGAGCAGATAGTAGGCTACAATGGACATCAGAGAGTTTACTAGTCACCTATGCTGGGGAGACTGAGTCTGGAGTAGTAAGAGTTTTCAAGTTAGAGAAGCCTTTATAAACTCTATGAACTTTTCTTTCATACCCCAGAACTCTTGCCGCAGAAGTTCTACACCTAAGGATTAAGAACGAGGGTTTAGGAATAAGGAGTATGGAGTAGGAGGAAGAACACTAACAGCCAACTTTGCCTAACGTTAGATTTTTACTATCTAATGCCATCTTTCACATGACTGCTTTCTCATTCTATTGGGTGTATGCTTCTTGTAAAAATTGTTAATAACTGCCGTTCTGATATCACTTTGCTGTTCCCCAAAACGGTTGTCACATTAAAGCAAGAAAATACTAATTCAGCATATATGAGATTTCCCAGAAGTTATACAAAGTGTCATGATTCTATCATCAGGGTTTCTGAATCTCGGCACGGTAAACTCGGACTCTCCGTGTTCTGTCCTGTAAAGTGAGGAGAAGAATCGCTGCCATTGTAAGATAGATATAGGCTTCCAATGAACTCGCTTTGCTCAGTAAAGTCTGAAAACATATAAAGGATTTTTATGAAAGCCTTAGCGGAATTCAGCTATTAAAGAGCATGTCTACATACGCACAAGCAAATGAGATGGTATTAGAAACCATTTCAATTTTCCCATGACTGTAGGACAACTGTCCCTTGTTCTTCAACACAGCTAGGCTGACCTGTGCGGCTACCAGCGTAGAGAGGTATTATATTGTCTCTGATGTAAACAGGAAGAGTGAACAAGGTGTTGCTGTAGTTACACAGTGCTGTCCCAAGCGCTCCTGACATTTCCCCTCCATTCCGACAGCACCAGCATCACCCGGAGTCATCTTGGACTGTGGTGGCATTTTTGGATGCTGTGCTAGTTTGGATTTTTACACTACCTAACTCTTTATTTCTCTAAGAACAGTATCCTCCGTAGGACAAATATCCTCACAGCCAACTGGACTTTGGATGGATACATGATCCAAAGTAGGCCAATTAAATGGGTATTTGGAATTAGAACTGACAGTCAGTCTGGTCAGGCTGATATGGATTCTTCAAAGCGACTAGATGAGCCTCAGAAGCTTTAGGTAAGACTAACAAATGATGCCTGCCCTACAGGGTGGAGGGAGCAGCAGAAGCCCGTCTGCGGGGTCAGGGAGGCAGAGACAATAGACGGAGGTGTCACCATGACGGTTTTATAGTTAGTGCCCAGCCCTAGCACCTAGGCAGCCAGTCTGCATCCCTGAGTTCTGAGAGAAAACCCTGTTTCCTTTCAACAAATTCCCATTTCACAGTCAGCGAGCTAGCTGGTTTCTGTTACTTGCACATAAAGAATCTTGACCATGATTCCCAAGATATATTTTCCCCAATGTTAAAATACAAGATAGGTAATGGTAATAGTAAAACACTGCTTTTTCTGTGAATCTTCACATAGCTTCACATTCTTTTATAAGAAAAACTGATTTAAGTTTCAGTGACTCATATGTATTTTTTCAGAACTTGCCTTTGAAATATGAAGACTACCTGTTCTGTTTTTACTGTTATTTCTGCTTCCCTTTTAAACAAGCACAAATACTTTTCATTTTACTTTATAAATGACATCAGAAGTAAAGCTAATGCTTCTATCCCTACTCTGGAAGCCCATGTTGGACTGACTCAACTGATATTTTTCTAGAACTTTTTAAAATGGTAGTGAAAATGTTTGTAAAAGGGAAACAAAAAAGCAAAGAAAAATTTATTATAATTCTTGAAGGATTGCTCCACTCTTTTCCTCTAGTTTCATGAAAATAACATTTGCGAAGTAAAAAATGTTCAGCCTGAAGTTTTGTTTTTGTTTTTGTTTTTGTAATTACTAATTTATTTACAGATTGAACAAGAATTTATCATTTTATTTTTTAATTTTTTATTGTGAATTAATAAATTATAGTTGTATGTATTTATGGGAGTAAATGTACTACAAGTAAAATAATTAAATCAAAGTAATTAATAAATCCATCAACTCACTTATTATTTTAGTGACCCCATTTGAAGTTCATTCTGTCAGTAATTTTGAAATGTGCAATACAATATTATTTACTATAACAATCATGCTGGCCAATATATTTAAAAGAACAAAAAATATACTCCTTCTGTATAAGATTTTGTAATCTTTGACCATAGTCTCCCCATTTCTTCAAACCCCAGCCTTTGTAAACACCATTCTACTCTCTGCTTCTTTGAGTTTGATCATTTTAGATGACATCTGTAAGTAAGAGCATGCAGTATTTGTCTTTCTGTGCCTGGCTTATTTCACTTAACATAGTGTTTCCTTATTGCATTCATCCATGTTCTCACAAATGAAAAAATTTATTTCTTCTTCAGGCTAATAGTATTCTATTTTGCATATATACCACATTTTATGTACCCATTCATTTGTTGATGGATGCTTGGGTTAACTCCATGACTCGGCTATTGTGAGTATGAAACCACCTTGCACATATTATGACAACGAGAAAATTATGATAGTGAATAAGATCTGACCTAACTTACCCCATCTTGCCTTTAACCTCCAAACTGCCCTTGTTCTTTACTAGGTGTAGATCAAACTAACTATAGGAGGAATTTAGTTTATAGTTTAAGTATGAAACAAGGATAATAACAACCATTTCCTGAAACAAACCCCCTTCTTGCCTGGGGACTAGATCACCTTTGTAAGACTAACAAATTAGCCACAAGATTAAAATTATGGTTTAGGCATCATGCAGCCAGAGACCACAAGATTCCTTACCTCCCAATTGCTCTTAAGGGTAACATTGCTGTTATAAAACCTAAGATTGGTGTTCAAGATATTTTTTCAGATCCAGGATTCTGAAGGGCCAGCTAGCACCATGTAGACCAGTAATCTGACTCAACAGTTATGTTCTCCCACCCAGGTAAAGAAGAGAGAAAAAACAATCCTCTTCGACTCCCTGTGATTTCATTTCCAATCCAACCAATCAGTACTTCACACTCCCTAGCCCCCTACCCACCAAATTATTCTTAAAAATCTCCAGTCTCCGAGTTTTCAGGAAGATTGATTCAAGTAATAAAACTCAAGCCTCCTGTCTAGCCAACTCTGTCTGCATTAAGCTCTTTTTCTATCGCAATTCCGCTGTCTTGATAAATTGGCTGTATCTGGGCAGTGGTCACGAAAAACCCATTGGGCGGTTACAAGTAGTGCTTGCAATGTCCATGAGAGAGCAGACATCTCTTCTACGTACTGATTTCAAGTCTTTTGTTTAAATACCCAGAGGTGAGATTGCTGGATTGTAGGATAATTCATTTTTAGTTTTTGAGGAACCTCATACAGTTTTCCATAATGGCTGAACTACTTCACATTTCCGTCAACAATGTGCAGAAATTTCCGTTTTCTACATTCTCATCAACAAGTATCTTTCATCTTTTTAAAATAGGGTACACATTTTTCTATTCTTTTAATTATTGTACAGTGGAATACTTCCTAAGGTGTCTCTATTACTCTGTATCCTTTAAAAAGTATGAATACCAAAATTAGACACAATATTTAAATACACCATGAACCCTGACAAGACTTCAGGGCAATATGAATCAACAAATCAATATAATTGAAACATCAAAATTTGTAATTTTTTCCCACAGCAAAGGAAACAATTGACAGAGTGGAATGACCAAGAATTTCTAGAAGAATGATGCTCCTTGGTGAGTAATTTCCATTTAGGTAATTTAGCTAAAGAACTGCATTCTTTGCATACTTTCCAGAATTCTCTGCTAACCATTTGCAAAAGTTTTTGTTTTGAGCTCCATGAAGTCTCTCATTCCAGCAACTTTCCTACCTAGTAGCCAGGAGGCTGGTTGAGTCATGTAACTTCTGGCATGAGCTGCCAGGGTTCCACACTGCCTTAAGCTGAGCACAGAGATGTGAGCTCATTTAAAATGTTTATTACATTTTATTATTTTAATTCATTTCCTGCTTCTGTGAGGTTACCAGGCTATTTGTTGAAATATTAAAGTATACAGGGGCCTTCCAATGATGAAGTAATCTAATATTTTTTGTTAAAAAATTAAAAACCTCAAAAAGTTTTCCAGTTACACACTAGTCAAAAAAAAAAAAAAAAAAAGAACATTCACATTGGGTGCAAAGAACTCTCAGCTCCTGCTGCCAGTACTTAAGGAAAATGCAGAATTTCTGAAAAAAAGCTTTCAAAGGACTCAGGTTAGGGGAGCGATAAAAGATTCCTTGAATAAAATTCCTTTTATGAAAACTAAAAGTCAAGTCAAAACAAAACAAAAGCCATTGATTTCACTCAGTGTTTTTTATATGTCTTTAACACCTGCTACTAGAGCCTTGTAATTACAGACTAAGCAGACATGTCAGTTAAAGATCATTCCAGATCAGCTCTCTAGGCCCTCTTTTTATTATAAAATGTGTAATTTTTTTAGAGTTGTATAAGGAAGCAAATAAAATAATACTTCATAATTTCACTATGTAAGAATAAGAACCTTTCTTAAAAGTAACAATGAAATTAGTAAAACATGTACATTGTTAGAAAATGCAAACATTTCACAGTAAAGTACAAAGTAGAGAAACTTCCCATCCATTTCCATCCTTGTTTTCCAACAGTAACACTGTAAGCAATTTTGATGAACATACAGCCTGAGAATTACAGTTATCAATACTGAATTGTGCACTTAAAAAAAGAAACACTATACAAATACAGTTAATTCATGTATGAATGTGCTTATAGGGACAAAAACATATCTTTTTTTAAAAAAAAGGAAAGAGCACCTTTTAAAATTTAATAATATATCTGGGAAAGCTTTCCATTCATAAACCATTTTAATTATTTTACCTTGAAAGTGTATCTATTAGATCTAGTCACCAATAATTTGTTTTCTCATTCTTTTTCTTTCTCCTAGAAATCTACCAATTCCCACATTTATTTTTCAAGATAAGATTTTGATACTATTTTGTCAAGTCTATGTTTGTCTCACACTTAAAATAGGCATATGTGTCTGTATGTAATATTTCTATACTGTGTGATATATAGATATGTATATAGATATGTATATCTATATATCACAAAAATATGTAAATTTGGGTTGCATTTAATTTACATTTAAAATATTGATGCTTCCAATGTCATTGGTGAGTGCTATTTTATTTTTTCTGGTCTAAGCTTGGGACACATTATGTGTTTTTTTTATTTCACTGCAAAACCTTTTAGGACAATACTGAATAGAACTACTCATGAACATCTTCAACTTGGTTGCAAACTTAAGGAGAAAGAGTTTAGTATTTCCACAATGAATGTGATATTCGCTAAAGGTTTTGGGTAGATATACTTTATTAGATTGAAAAAGCTCCCTTCTGTTTCTAGTTTGCTCATTTTTAATATGAATCTCTATTGAGATAGCCATATGGTGTTTTTCTGCATTCTGTTAATGTAGGGATCTACATTTATTGATTTTTGAATGTTAAACTGATCTTTCAAAGTTTCCTCATATAAATGAAACTGAGCATGATGTATTATCCATTAAATATAGTATTGAATCTGATTTATTGTAATGTTGTGTAGGAGTTTTGCCTGTGTACGCAAGAAATATTAGCCTGCAATTTTTCTTTTAATGTCCTTTTCTGATTTTACTATCAAGGCCATGCAAAACTCAAAAATGAATGGGGCCATCTTATACCTTATCTTATTTTCTGGAAGAGTTTTTATAACATTTCTGCTATTTTTTCTTTAAATATTTGAAAAAAAAAATTAGCCAGTGAAGCCGTTTCAGGAATTTGTGAAAGAGTTGTTAATTTTACATTCATTTTCTTTAATAGTATAGGAACACTGATTTGTTATTTCTTCTTTTTTTCAGTTTTGAGCTGTGTTTTTCAAGTGATTTGTCCATTTCTTCTATGTCACAAAACTTATTGTCATAAAGTTGCAGATAATTATGGTAGATTGCATTATGGTCCCAATTCTTTCAATACATATGTTTGTCTTGGCCACCTAACTGAGCACAGCCTAATTAGTTGAGATCCAGCAAACTCACAGACATGTGAAAGAAAATAAAGAAATATTAGTTTAAGCTACTGAGTTTTGAGATGGTTTATTTTATAACAGTCAACCAATGAACCAAAAAAATTGTAATTAGCTTGCAGTGTATGTGATATGGTTAATTTGTGACTTCTCTTTTCTTAATAAGTCTTGCTAGAGATTTAACAAATTTATTAATCTTTAAAAATATTTCTTTTTGCTATTGTGTGCTTGCTTTGTCTATAATTTTTGCTTATATTTATTATCATTTTCCATTTACTTTCTATGTATTTGATTTGCCACTTTTCCTGATTCAGATATTAATTCTATTCATTCTCTCACATAATCCTTATTATACATCTATTAGACATTTTCATTGTGTCCCAGATGTGTCTATATGCTTTTTTCTTAACATTTCAACTTTTTATATGTAGTAGGGGTACATGTGCAGGTTTGTTACATGGGTATGTTACACTGATATAGTGACCAACAGATAGATTTTCAACCAATTTCTCCTCCATTCCCCCTACTTCTAGTAGTTCACAGTGTCTATTGTTGCCATGTTTATGTCCATATTAAACTCCCACTTATAGGTGAGAATATGCATAGTATTTGGTTTTCTGTTCCTGTGTTAGTTCGCTTAGGATTATAGCCTCCAGCTCCATCCATGTTGCTTCAGAGGACATTTTTTCATTATTTTATATGACTATGTAATATTCCATGGTGTATATGTATCATGTTTCCTTGATCTAATCCACCATGCACCCTTTCTGCAGACTTGTCCTCAAGTTCACTAGTCCTTTCCATACTCTTTATGTTTCTTCGTTATCTAACACATTAACCATCTAACACATTCTTAATTTTAGTCTTGTTTTTATCAGTTCTCAAATTTCCTTTTGAAATTTTTGATGGATTCTGAGTCTCTCCTGCAATTCTTCATCTTTTCTTCCATTTTCCTGACAGGTTAATCCAAATTATTTTAAATATACTATCTGAAAATTTCAATATCTAAACCATATATGGATCTGTTTCTATTTACTTCTGTTTTGTCTCCAGTTTGTTGCTCTGTATTTTAGCATATTTCATATTTTTTTAGATGCTGGAAACAAGAAGTAAAAATTATAGTGATTCCTTCAAAAATTATTCATTTTCTGTTGAATGGTAAATATAAGTCTAGTATCTAGTAAATCAACTTAATCCTGTGAAAGGTTAGTTTTAGGTGTGGGTAGGAATAGGCTGTTTTAGTTTTTACTTTTTCTTAGGGTATGGCCCTTCTAAGGGCTCAAGAGAAAATCTGAATTGTTTACCAAGCAGAATATTATATATATCTGGGGGGCAGAATAATGGCCCCCAAATATACCCATGCCCTAAGGAGCTATGAATACTTTAGGTTACACTGCAAAAGAAAATTAAGTTTGCAGATGATTGATGAGTTGAGAGAAGAAGGCTTCAGTCGATCAAACTTCTCAGAGCTAAAGGAGGAACTATGCGACCAGGGCAAAGAAACTAAAACCTTGAAAAAAGATTTGACAAATAGCTAACTAGAATAACCGATGTAGAGAAGTCCTTAAAAGAATTGATAGAGATGAAAACCATAACACGAGAACTATGTGACAAATGCACAAGCTTCAGTAACCAAGTCGATCAACTGGAAGAAAGAGTATCAGAGATTGAAGATCAAATGAAAGAAATGAAGTGAGAAGAGAAGTATAGAGAAAAAAGTGTAAAAAGAAATGAACAAAGCCCCCAAGAAATATGAGATTATGTGAAAAGACCAAATCTATGTCTGATTGGTGTGCCTGAAAGTGACGGGGAAAATGGAAGCAAGTTGGAAAACACTTTGCAGGATATCATCCAGCAGAAATTCCCCAACCTAGTAAGGCAGGCCAACATTCAAATTCAGGAAATACAGAGAATACCACAAAGATACTCCTCGAGAAGAGCAACACCAAGACACATATTTGTCCGATTCACCAAAGTTGAAATGAAGGAAAAAATGTTAAGGGTAGCCAGAGAGAAAGGTCGGGTTACCCACAAAGGGAAGCCCATCAGACTAACAGCAGATCTCTCAGCAGAAACTCTACAAGCCAGAAGAGAGTGGGGGCCAATATTCAACATTCTTAAAGAAAATAATTTTCAACCTAGAATTTCATATCCAGCCAAACTAAGTTTCATAAATGAAGGAGAAATAAAATCCTTTACAGACAAGCAAATGCTGTGAGATTTTGTTACCACCAGGCCTGCCCTACAAGAGATCCTGAAGGAAGCACTAAACATGGAAAGGAACAACAGGTACCAGCCATTGCAAAAACATGCCAGAATGTAAAGATCATCGATGCTAGGAAAAAACTGCATCAACTAACAATCAAAATAACCAGCTAATATCATAATGACAGGATCAAGTTCACACATAACAATATTAACCTTAAATGTAAATGGACTAAATGATCCGATTAAAAGACACAGACTGGCAAATTGGATAAAGAGTCAAGACCCATCAGTTTGCTGTATTCAGGAGACCCATCTCACATGCAGAGACACACATAGGCTCAAAATAAAGGGATGGAGGAAGATCTACCAAGGAAATGGAAAACAAACAAACAAAAAACAGGGGTTGCAATCCTAGTCTCTGATAAAATAGACTTTAAACCATCAAAGATCAAAAGAGACAAAGAAAGCCATTACATAATGGTAAAGGGATCAATTCATCCAGAAGAGCTAACTATCCTAAATATATATGCACCCAAGACAGGAGCACCCAGATTCATAAAGCAAGTCCTTAGAGACTTACAAAGAGACTTAGACTCCCATACAATAATAATGGGAGACTTTAACACCCCAATGTCAACATTAGACAGATCAACAAGACAGAAAGTTAGCAAGGATATCCAGGAATTGAACTCATCTCTGCACCAACCAGACCTAATCGACATCTACAGAACTCTCCACCCCAAAGCAACAGAATATACATTCTTCTCAGCACCACATCGCATTTATTCCAAAATTGACCACATAGTTGGAAGTAAAGCACTCCTCAGCAAATGTACAAGAACAGAAATTATAACAAACTGTCTCTCAGACCACAGTGCAATCAAACTAGAACTCAGGACTAAGAAACTCAATCAAAACCGCTCAACCACATGGAAACTGAACAACCTGCTCCTGAATGACTACTGGGTACATAACAAAATGAAGGCAGAAATAAAGATGTTCTTTGAAACCAATGAGAACAAAGATACAACATTCTAGAATCTCTGGGACAGATTTAAAGCAGTGTGTAGAGGAAAATTTATAACACTAAATGCCCACAAGAGAAAGCAGGAAAGATCTAAAATTGACACTCTAACATCGCAATTAAAAGAACTAGAGAAGCAAGAGCAAACACATTCGAAAGCTAGCAGAAGGCAAGAAATAACTAAGATCAGAGCAGAACTGAAGGAGATAGAGACACAAAAAACCCTCCAAAAAATCAATGAATCCAGGAGCTGGTTTTTTCTGAAAAGATCAACAAAATTGATAGACCACTAGCAAGACTAATAAAGAAGAAAAGAGAGAAGAATCAAAGAGACACAATAAAAATGATAAAGGGGATATCACCACCAACCCCACAGAAATACAAACTACCATCAGAGAATACTATAGACACCTCTACGCAAGTAAACTAGAAAACCTAGAAGAAATGGGTAATTTCCTGGACACTTACACTCTCCCAAGACTAAACCAGGAAGAAGTTGAATCCCTGAATAGACCAATAACAGGCTCTGAAATTGGGCTTCATCCCTGGGATGCAAGCCTGGTTCAACATATGCAAATCAATAAACATAATCCAGCAAATAAACAGAACCAAAGACAAAAACCACATGATTATCTCAATAGATGCAGAAAAGGCCTTTGACAAAACTCAACAGCCCTTCATGCTAAGAACTCTCAATAAATTCGGTATTGATGGAACGTATCTCAACATAATAAGAGCTATTTATGACAAATCCACAGCCAATATCACACTGAATGGGCAAAAACTGGAAACATTCCTTTTAAAAATTGGCACAAGACAGAGATGTCCTCTCTCACCACTCCTATTCAACATAGTGTTGGAAGTTCTGGCTAGGGCAATAGGCAAGAGAAAGAAATCAAGGGTATTCAGTTAGAAAAAGAAGAAGTCAAATTGTCCCTGTTTGCAGATGACATGATTGTATATTTAGAAAACCCCGTCATCTCAGCCCAAAATCTCCTTCAGCTGATAAGCAACTTCAGCAAAGTCTCAGGATACAAAATCAATGTGCAAAAGTCACAAGCATTCTTATACACCAGTAACAGACAGAGAGCCAAATCATGAATGAACTCCCATTCACAATAGCTTCAAAGAGAATAAAATACTTAGGAATCCAACTTACAAGGGATGTAAAGGACCTCTTCAAGGAGAACTACAAACCACTGCTCAGTGAAATAAAAGAGGACACAAACAATTGGAAGAACATACCATGCTCATGGATAGGAAGAATCAATATTGTGAAAATGGCCATACTGCCCAAGGTAATTTATAGATTCAATGCCATCCCCATTAAGCTACCAATGACTTTCTTCACAGAATTGGAAAAAACTGCTTTAAAGTTCATATGGGACCAGAAAACAGCCTGCATTGCCAAGACAATTGTAAGCCAAAAGAACAGAGGGGGAGGCATCACGCTACCTGACTTCAAACTATACTACAAGGCTACAGTAACCAAAACAGCATGGTACTGGTACCAAAACAGAGATATAGACCAATGGAACAGAACAGAGCCCTCAGAAATAATACTACACATCTACAGCTATCTGATCTTTGGCAAACCTGAGAAAAACAAGAAATGGGGAAAGGATTCCCTATTTAATAAATGGTGCTGTGAAAATTGGCTACTCATAAGTAGAAGGCTGAAACTGGATCCTTTCCTTACTCCTTATATGAAAATTAATTCAAGATGGATTAGAGACTTTAATGTTAGACCTAAAACCATAAAAACCCTAGAAGAAAACCTAGGTAATACCATTCAGAACATAGGCATGGGCAAGAACTTCATGTCTAAAACACCAAAAGCAATGGCAACAAAAGCCAAAATTGACTAATGGGATCTAATTAAACTAAAGAGCTTCTGCACAGCAAAAGAAACTACCATCAGAGTGAACAGGCAACCTACAGAATGGGAGAAAATTTTTGCAATCTACTTATCTGACAAAGGGCTAATATCCAGAACCTACAAAGAACTCAATCAAATTTGCAAGAAAAAAACAAACAACCCCATCAAAAAGTGGGCAAAGGATACGAACAGACACTTCTCAAAAGAAGACATTCATAGAGCCAACAGAAACGTGAAAAAGTGCTCATCATCACTCACCATCAGAGAAATGCAAATCAAAACCACAATGAGATACCATCTCACACCAGTTAGAAAGGCAGTCATTAAAAAATCAGGAAACAGGTGCTGGAGAGGATGTGGAGAAATAGGAACACTTTTACACTGTTGGTGGGACTGTAAACTAGTAGTTCAACCATTGTAGAAAACAGTGTAGTGATTCCTCAAGGATCTATAACTAGAAATACCATTTGACCTAGCCATCTCATTACTGGGTGTATACCCAAAGGATTATAAGTCATGATGCTATAAAGACACATGCACATGCATGTTTATTGCAGCACTATTCACAATAGCAAAGACTTGGAATCAACCCAAATGTCCATCAGTGACAGACTGGATTAAGAAATTGTGGCACATATATACCATGGAATACTAAGCAACCATAAAAAAGGATGAGTTTGTGTCCTTTGTAGGCACATGGATGCAGCTGGAAACCATCATTCTCAGCAAACTATCACGAGAACAAAAAACCAAATGCATATTCTCACTCATAGATGGGAACTGGACGAGATCACTTGGACACAGGAAGGGGAACATCACACACCGGGTCCTATTGTGGGGAGGTGGTAGGGGGGAGGGATAGCATTAGGAGATATACCTAATGTAAATGACAGTTAATGGGTGCAGCACACCAACATGGCACATGTATATATATGTGACAAACCTGCACGTTGTGCACATATACCCTAGAACTTAAAGTATAATAAAAAAGAAAAATAAAAAATATATAAAAAAAGAAAAACATTTGTAGCAGTGTGTCAGGCAGCATTGATAACTATAATATAAGGAGTTCACACAAATGGTTATACAAAACAAAACTCCCAGATGCCAGCGGAGGAACAGGCTGGGCAGAAAATCCACCCATGGGAAGGTGCTGTTAGTAAACGCAGGAGAATCCACCTCTCTGGGAATCCAGTGGAAAGTCACATCTATTAAAATAGCAGAAAAAGAAAAACAAAGGCTTAATTGCCACATCAAATGCTTGTTGAGTTGTGGTAAAACCGATCTTCTTGCACACAGACAGGAAATGATCTTTTCAAAAGCAGTCTGGCATTACCATTGCAAATACCATAAAAATGCCCACATTCCTTGACCCAATAATCTCACTTCTTCTGAGAAAATAATTCCTTAGAAAGAAATGACTGCTTCCAAAAGATGTTCAACATGATTTATAATATCCAGAAACAGAAAACAATCTAAACCTCTAACGAAAGGCGATGTTTAAATAAATTAAAGAACATTAATTTAATGGCCAATTCATGCAACCATTGAAATGATAATTATGAAAACTGTAGCAACAGTGAAAAATGTTTACAGTATAATAAAGGAAGTCACAACCAAAAAACAAAAAAGAAAGAAATTAAGTCTGTTAATAGGCTGACCTCAAGATGGAAAGATTATCTTAAATTTTCTGGGCAAGCTCAGTGAAATCACAGGGGTTCCTAGTGGAAGAGAGAAGCAGGGAAGAAGGGACCACAGAGATGGAGAGAAGCACAAGAAAGATTTGACTGGGTATTTTTGGTTTTGAATAATATAGACAGCCTTTAGAAGTTGGAAAATGAAGGAAGATGGATTTTTCCCTAGAGCCTCCAGTAAGAAATGATGCCCTTCTGATAACTTGAGTTTAGTTCAGTGAAACCCATTTTAGACCTCAGACCTCCAGAACTAAAAGATGATTTTTAATGTGTTACATCTCTACATTTGTGGTAATTTGTTACAGTAGCAGTGAGAAACTGAGATCCATTGCTATGGAGTACATTGTGCAGCCCCTCTGCCCAAATTCCTGTTGGAAGTGTAACCCCCAGTGTAATGGTATTTGGAGATGGAGACTTTGGGAAGTAATGATGTTTACATGAGGCCATGAAGAAGATAAGAACCTCATGATGGGATTAATGCCTTTGTAAGAAGAGACACCAGAGAGCTTACTCTCTCTCTCTTTCTCTTTGTCACGTAGGAACACAAAGAGAAGGTGGAAATCTTCAAGTCAGAAAGAGAGCTCACTGAAACCTGACCATGTTGGCACCCTGATCTTAGACTTTCAGCCTCCAGAACTGTGAGAAAGTAAATTTATGTTGTTCAAGCCACCTAGTCTATGGTATTTTGTACGGCAGCCCAAGCAGACTAAGATACCATCATCTTAAATGGACTTAAATTCTCATTCCCTACCATCAGGCAGCTAGCAAAATTTCTGCTTAGCTCTATGGCTTTCCAAGTTTTGCTTTCTATTGCATTTCGTGGAGTCTTATCCTGTTAATATGCATATCTTAGGAGTCCATCCTTAGCTTGAAAATAATTTTTTTTTTTTTTTTTGCTGATATAGTTGGTCTTCACTGTTCCACCCCTCCAGACCCTCCTATCCATGACTTCCTTCCTTAAAATTTGGATACTCTGACAGTCCAACCTATGTCTGTGTCTCCTCAGTCCAGTCAGACTATTTTCAGCTTGGATTCCATTTCCGCCTGCTGTCATGAACTAGAAAATACTCTCAGGGAAAAGATGGGAAAATGTGGAGCTCATATCTTATGCTCTCCTACTTTTACAGTCTACCGTTCATCCAGTTCTTATTTACTATGATTAATCATGAGAGCCTTCAAAAGTTGTTTTTTCTATTATGTCCACATTTTGTAATGGTATCATTAGGAACCTTGGTTTAATTCAAGCTACTTAGTCATAACTAAAAATGAACTCTGTTCCAACTAAATTTAAAACATTAATCTTGTATTTTAAGTAGGTTATCTGCCTTGTCTGGATCTAGGAAGGATCATGTCGAGACCCTCCCCCCTCCCCAGAGATTGCCACAGAACGTCATATATTCTTCTAAAAGCTATTACTTGAGAGACTTCGTCTGCATAACAAGAAAACAACCTTTGTTCTCATTGCGTTTTCTCCCCTCAGCATCCCAAGCTTGTTCTCACTTTCCTCCAAGGAACCCCCAAAGCCTGTCTCTTTCTCTACAGTGTAACAACTTTAGGCCCTTCTTTGAATCCCGTGTTTTGTATGGCTCTTGTGCTCATATGCACATACTAAATTTGCATGGCTTTCCTTCTGTTAATCTGTCCATTGTCAATGTGTTTTATAGACTCAAATTATCAAACCTTCAGAAGGAGAGAAAGAAAAATTATCTTTGCCCCTATACATGTTTTTGCTTTTCTGAAATATTATGGATGTTCTAGTGACTTGAGAGAGTGGTAGCTAAAGTGGTTTTATAGCAATAAGGAACTATCCAGTGAATAGCGTGTAGAATTTTTCCATACTTTTCTTATTTCTGTATTTCATTCATTCAACAAATACTTGTTGCATGGTTTCCTTTCTGTGCTGCCTTCTCTTCTGGACAATGGGGTTAGGATAGTGAATGAGAAGGTAAGTTCTATGCTACAAAATTTAGCAAGATGGAAATCGTGTGTGTTATAAACAAAAATAAATTGCAGATAAGGGGAGCCTAACAGAAAGCCAGTTTGCATTAGCCGTTTACTTCACTAACGTGGATTTTCTTTATAGGTGTACATTTATTTTATAATAGGACAGCTTTTCAGAGCTCATTCTGTGTCTGCAGTTTCTGTGAATAACCATCTCAAAATATGCCAAAGAAATGTACTTTGGGGTGGTGTATTTTAATTTCCCACCCATATTTAGACCAGAATTAACTGGAAAAAATATAATATATCCCTCCATTTCACTATAAAATGTCAGCATTTATGTCAAACATAAATTAGAGACCCTAATCTCATATAATAATTGTGCAATATATTGCATATTCCACTGTGAGATGGTACTTTTTTAAAAAATTTCTTTACCAAGAACATAGAAGAAATAAAATAATTAGTAAAAATGGAAATTTTATATCATCTAGGAAACCAAATTTATTTACAATTAATCACTGTGGATATGAAAGGAAGGTGGTTTCATGTGACTTGAAAACAGGACAGGGTTAAATGTCCTGCCTCTGGCATCAAAGACCTTGTCCATCTCTACTTCCACAATTTTTTGACTCCTAATTAATACAGTTCCCATTGAACTAAGCTATTTATACTTCCCATTGAACTAAGCTATTTACAGTTCCCATTGAACCCCTTTTGCTGTTCCTTATTTTATAGAAACCAGAAGTTAAACTTAAATAAATTTATCCTAGAAATTATAGAATTATGAATAAGTATCTTTTCAGATTTTATTTTGAAAATTTTTTCAGAGTATATGTTATAATTTGATACATTTATAGAATTTGTAAAGATCAGATCAATGTACTTGCTATATCATCTGAAATATTTATCTTTTTAATGCTAGCATCATTTGAATTTTCTTTTAGCTATTTGAAATATACAATAGATTATTGTAAACTATTGTCATCCTACTGATCTATCAAACCATATATTTATACCCATTAACCAACCTCTTTATCCCTCTTATCCCTATCCTTCCCAGGTTCTGGTAACCACCAATCTAATCTCTATCTTCACGAGATTCACTTTTTTTTTTTTTTTTAAACTCTTGTATATGAGTGAGAACATGTGACATTTGTCTCTTCTGTACTTGGTTTATTTCAGTTATCAAAATGACCTCCAGTTCTATTCATGTTGCTGAAAATGACAAAATTTCTTTACTTTTTATTGCTAAATAATATCCCATTGTATATTATACCACATTTTCTTTATCCATTAATCTGTTGATGGGCACTTAAGTTGACTCATATTTTGGCTACTGTGAATAGTGCTACAATAAACATGTAAGTGCAAATGTCTTTTCGATATGTTGATGTCCTTTCTTTTGAATATATGCTCAGTAGTGGAATTGCTAGATCATATGGTAGTTCTATTTTTAGTTTTTTTGTGGAACTTTCATACTGTTCTGCATAGTGGCTTTACTAATTTACATTCCCACCAACTGTGTATAAGGATTCCCCTTTCTCTGCATCCTTGCCAGCATCTGTTATTGACTCTCTTTTTGATAAGAGCCATTGTAACTGATGTGAGGTGATATCTTATTGTAGTTTTAATTTACATTTCTCTGATTATTTGTATATATTTTTGGTTATCTGTATTTCTCCTTTTGAGAAATATCTATTCAGATATTTTGCCCATTTTTAATTGGATTCCTTGGGACTTTTGCTGTTGAGCTGTTTGAGCTCCTTATGTATTCTGGTTATTCATCTCTTGTCAGATGGATAGTTCACAAAAATTTCTTCCCATTCTGTGGATTTCTCTTCACTTTGTTGATTATTTTCTTTACTGTGCGGAAGCTTTCCACTTGATGTAATCCCACTTGTCTGTTGTTTGTTTTGGTTGGCTGTGCATTTGAAATCTTACACACACACACAAATCTTTGCCCAAAGCAAAGTCCTGGAGCATTTCCCCAATGTTTTCTTCCAGTAGTTTTCATAGTTTTAGGTCATAAGCTTAAGTCTATGATTTGATTTTTGTGTATGGCAAGAGAGAGAGGTCTAATTTCATTTTTCTGTAAATAGTGATTTAGTTTTCCCAGCACTATTTATTGAAGACTGTCCCTTCCTCTTTGTATGCTTATGGCACCTTTGTTGAAGATGAGTTGGCCCTAAATGTGTGGACTTATATCTGGACTTATATCCCTATTCTGTTCCATGGGTTTATGTGTCTGTTTTTATGCCAATACCAGGCTGATCTGGTTACTGTAGCTTTGTAGTAAATGTTGAAGTCAGGTAGTGTGGTGCCTTCAGCTTTGTTAATTTTACTCAGGATTACTTTGGCTATTCAGTGTCTTTTGTTGTTGAATATAAATTTTAGGATTTTAAAATTGTATTTCTGTGAAAAGTGTCATTGGTATATTTTATAAGGATTGCATTGAATCTGTAAATTATTTTGGGCACTATTGTCATTTTGACAATATTACTTCTTTTAATCCATGAGCATAAAATATCTTTCCATTTGTGTCCTTCTCAATTTTCTGTCATCATTATTTTACAGTTTTCTTTAAATAAATATTTCACTTCTTTGGTTAAATTTATTAGGTATTTTATATTCTTTGTAGCTATTGTAAATGGGATTGCTTTCTCAATTTCTTTTTTCAGATTGTTTACTGTTGGTGTATAAAATGCTACTAATTTTTGTGTGTTGATTTTGTATCCTGCAAGTTTGCTGAATTATTTTATTAATTCTAACAGGTTTTTGGTAGAGTCTCTAGGTTTTTCTAAGTATAAGATTATGTCATCTGCAAACAAAGCTAGTTTGACTTCTTGCATTCCAACTTGAATGCCCTTTATTTCTCTCTCTCCTTTCTCTCTCTTCTTTCTCTTTCTCTCTCTTTCTTTCTTTTCTTTCTTTCTTTCTTTCTTTCTTTCTTTCTTTCTTTCTTTCTTTCTTTCTTTCTTTCTTTCTTTCTTTCTTTCTTTCTTTCTTTCTTTCTTTCCTTCTTTCCTTTCTTCCTTCCTTCCTTTCTCTCTCCTTCCTTCCTTCCTTTCTCTCTCTCCTGCCTTCCCTCCCTCCCTCCCTCCCTCCCTCCCTCCTTCCTTCCTTCCTTCCTTCCTTCCTTCCTTCCTTCCCCAAAGCGGATATTTCTGCAGTGTGCAATGGTTGGATAGGGGTTTGTGCTCAGAAGCCCTGTGGGATGAACCTTCTAGAGCGTGGTGCTGCTGTACAGCCACTCTGATTAGGCATCTCTTATGGCTGAGTTACAAAGATTTTCCAGAGGTACGATAGTAGTCCTGCTTCCCTCCTTTTTCTCTGCCTGTCCTCAGGGATATTTCTCCCTTTGGGCACTTGTGATGTGTCCTGTGGTTTAAGGCAGAAACAGAGCTCTTACCATGGAATTAAAGGTGGTGGGAAAGTTGGTTGTCCACCTCGATCTCACTTTTTCTGGTGTAGAAAGCGTCTACTTGGGGAAAAAATTTCCATGTACTTGGTATCAGGCAGGATACCGGCGGCAATGCCATGGATGTGGAAGTCCTGCTCTCTTACTCTCTGCTCAGTTTTTTCATTTTTCTTTGGCCCTGGGTACTGTCTCCTCTTCGTATTTGAGTTCTGGGACATTTCTGGTGACAGTCTTGGAGCTGTATATTTGTTTTCGCTTTTCGTGGCAGGGTGTGGGTAATGAAGCCAGTTTGTTTCCGTGCCACCATTTTGGAGCCAGAAACCTAAATGTTCATTGTCTTGAAAGCAACCGGTGAGCAGAGATCTCAGGGCTCTAGATGCTCCCTGGTTCCTACTTGGAGTCTAAGATTAATTCTGCAGTTTGGTTCTCATGAAAAAGTGATGGTCCTGTGATTTCATCTTTCTTAGGGCTTTTGCTTGATTGTAGTACAGGTTGACATTTTACTACGTATTTCTTGAAGACATTTTATTTACCTAAATATTTTGGATAACTCTTGGACTGGAGAGATTGCATATTGGAGATGTAAGAAATTCTTACTCTGTTGCTTATAAAATTTGAGAACCCCACCCCAACAAAGTTTTTTATAAAAATATCATTGGAACTGCAAATACGTTATAGTACATGTCCTGCCAGATTTTGAATGCACACATTCTTAATGAACTTTGAAAGCATTTTGAATTGTCTATAATTCTGGGTACTTCCACAGGACACTCCAGTAAGTTTTCATTCTCATTTCACATTCCTAGTTTTAAGTTATTTTTTTCTTCTAAATATTAAGCTTGTTTTGATTTCAGGGACCACTTTGAGTAAGATTTACAAGTAATCTTTCCCACTCTGTTAGACCCCAAGCTAACTAAAGTGAAATAAAAATTCTAGAATTCAAAGCTGATCTCTTTCAGAATCTAGGATGCACGTACACCGTTGTATGTTTCTGAAAGAGAGACTGTTTTCCATACAACTGAGGAAGGCCATAGGGAGGGGGAAGTTGGAGAGCTGTTTCTAATTAAAAGCTTTCAGGCCATTAGTTATGGTAGAGACAGGTGAGAGAGAGTGAGGTATCATGGCAAAAAACTAGAAAGACGAAATGTAAAAGTAAAGGCTTATAGTAGTTTTCTAAGTAGATTTTTTTCTAATATGTTAGACATAAAATTCCATAAGTGGCAATAAATAAAATGTTACTTTTGTGAACGTAAATATGAACCATAAAAGAATACAAAAAAGGAGAGGAGAAGTGGCTTATATAGGGCATTTGATATACATAAAACATGTTAATGGTTTTTGATGGAAAGTTTTTTGTATATTGAAACATGATATTGATACATATGCAAGTATAGCCCTTACATCTGTGAAAAACTTAAAAATAACACCAGTGAAACATAATTTAATTTTAAATATTACAGCAAGTTTTAAATAGCCTTTTTATAATTTGAACATTATTTGTACTCCAGAATATTATATAGTTTACCATGAAAAGTAACAAACTGTCATTATATCCACTTTGAAATACCAGAGAAGACAGTTAATTCATTATCTCTGATATTCAGATAACATGAAGTTATCTTTCTCTGCCAGTGAATCTCTTTCATTTAGTAGAAGAGAGTGTAATTGTCCTTGGCACAGACAGGGAGAATGCCCTGTGATGTTTTAAAAACATCAGGATACCACCACCCTTATTCTCCACACCATAATTATAAAGGATGACTTTTACTGTGAGAAAAGCATTTTCCCTTAGTAAAACAACTGCATGACTATATTTACTTTGGAAGAAGCTGCTCTAAATCTCAATACATATTCCCACATTGTTTATCACAACCAAAAGAAACTCATTTACATTTCATTAAATATTCTGGTGCTTCTGTATTTTAAAATCTTAATTCTTTCAAGTAGTCACTTTTATGTGGTCTGCAGCTTGTATTGCTGCTGCTTCATTTCAAATTCTTACTGAAATAAATTTGATATTTTTATTTATATTTTCTCTTCTAGCTGGCCACAAGGAGTAATAAAAGAGTAATAAAAGCATTTCAATGTAAGCTTCATTACATTTATTTCTATCAACTAGTATGCATGATAGTATCTAATGATTAATTAATTTAATGCATAAACCGTTTTTTTAGATATATACTACATACCAAACATTTTGCTTGGTGCTGGGTACACTTTTTTTAAGGCATGGAGTTTGCAAGTTATTTGGGAGCTTATGAAAAATATTTATTTATGTATGATACTTTATAAATTTATTCACGTCGCCCTTTGGATGATATAAGATATGCAGTTACAATTTCAAATGATGTAATGTTTTTTCTTTGTTTATACGAAAGCTTTAAAGCAAGAGAGGGGAGGATTAAATATTTTAATCTGATATAAATAACATTTTAATCTGTTATTTCCTGTCAAGCCAAAATTTTTACCTTTTTCAAATATTTCTAATTCTATCATGTGGATATGAAGTGTTTTATTGTTGTTGGTGACATGTCAGTAAATTTCATTTTTAAGTGAACACACTTCCTCATCCAATACTTCTGAGCAATATTTCAATTTAGAATTAAAATAATAACTTTCTTATGAAATATCAGCAAAGCAGAACAATTTTGAACATCCACTATGTAGAAACCATGTCAAACATAAGAATATAAAAATTTGCTGGGACATGGTGCCCTAGAGTCAGACCTAAGTTTGGATTTTACCTTCACCACGTAGAAGCTTCTTAGTCTTGTTACTTTTTATCTGTGTGACTCTGTTAATTCATTTTTAAATGTTTTATACAATAAAATGCACATCAAAAGATTGAAGAGAAAACTATATTAATTAATATAAAGTGCAGACCCTGTGGGTGGTGGGTAAACACTAAATATCTATTAGCCATTATTATTAGCATTAATGTTCTGAGTATTGATAGGCCAATCATCTGATACATTTAATTGCCATTTTCTCATTTCTCATTTTTATAGTCTTGTTTTATTGGAAATATAGTTGTTGAATCTGTTTCTTTTTAAAAAAATATTATGCTTTTCTCACCAAGTCATAATATTTCAGCTTCTCCAAAAATCACAGGGCAACTGATTTTCTAAATTATGTTGCTATAACAGCATGAGAAAGTTAAATCTTTCTACTCAGAGAGGGGTACATATGGAGAGGAAACTCATCTTCGGATGTACATGAAAGAAATGTCCATTCAGTATTCTGCAAAGCAGTTCTAAAGTTATCTTCTCTTAAGTATTTATAGCCAAGTATCGTCTTTCTTCTACAGACACCTTGCTTCTATAAAGGTAGAAAGCTAATAAGTTACCAGTACCATCTACGTTTATCACCATCTCCCTGGGTTTAGGCCTCCCACAGTTGCCAACACACATTTTAAAATCAGAAGCTCCTACCTTGCACTATCACAGAACTTAGGGAAGGCCATTTTCCCTCCTTTGGACAGAAATGTGTTCCTAAAATCTGAAAGTGCATTTCTCATTTTAAAAAATAACATGTCAGGTTCTGGTTACTAAATGACACTTTCTACATTATACTGTGAGCACAAAACCAGGTATTGTTATTTTAGACTAACCTATGGATCCAATTATTTATCACATTATTTCAAAGAAAAAGCGAGTTCCCTCTGCAACCAAATTTTTAAAATTAACTTTTTTTTTTTTTTTTTTTTTTTTTTCCGAGATGGAGTCTTGCTCTGTCACCCAGGCTGGAGTGCAGTGTCACAATCTCGGCTTACTGCAATCTCTGCCTCCCGGGTTTAAGCAATTCTCCTGCCTCAGCCTCCCTAGTAGCTGGGAATGTAGACGCCCACCACCATGCCGAGCTAATTTTTTTATTTTTAGTAGAGATGGAGTTTTGCCACGTTGGCCAGGCTGGTTTCAAATTCCTGACCTCAGATGATCCGCCTGCCTCGGCCTTCCAAAGTGCTGGGATTACAGGCATAAGCCACTGAAAAAATTTACTTTTTAAATGTTAGTGTTTACACTGCAGTCTACTTTTATTCTGCCTTCAATTACGATTTTAAATTCAGATATTTCAAAGTATCTACTTTGCTATTCTGTGCTATATACTTTGCTCTACTGTGCTATTCTGAAGTCAAAGTTTGTTTTTTTGGAACTCTCATCTAAAAATTCAATAACACCATGAAGAATCACTATTAATTTTCATCTAAGATGATAAGAGAGAGATGCTAGTGTTTACTGAAGAAAGCTATTTTTCCTTCTCACCTCTACTTATTGAAGATGACAGTACATTTCTCCATGCATAAAAGTGTTATATTTTGCAAACCTTCTGAGGTTTGCAAAGTATTAAAAATCTACCTTCCTAAGGCCTAACCCTTTACTGCTACTGCTTCTTTAATGTAAAATTTTCACTTATCTTCCAAATCTCACATCACAGTTGGCTTCATGGTGTGCAAGCTGTGCAGTTGCACAGAAGGACTCTGTGCTTTGTTTAATATACTGTTGTTATGATCTTGAAATTCTTAATAATTTTATCTTTGAACCTGTGTTTTATAAGTTAAGTCTGGTGGGTAATAGAGCACACAGGTGGTCAGAAGAAACACACTCAATGTGCATGTCCATGAACCCTTCATACCCTGTTGACATATAGCATTTGTGACACTCCCTGGGCGTGGAGTTCCTTCCAGTGAACTCCAGTGTGTGGGAGTTCGGTGTGATTCAAAGAGAGTACAAAGCAAGTGGCTGTGTCTGAGACTGAGGACACAGAAGCACTGACAGTTCTAAAGCCACACTTTCTGTTCAGATCCAAACACAAACTTCTTTTGTTTCCATAAAGACGGCGGTAGCATTCTAAGATACACAGAGGAGCAAGGAATCCATCATATCCATGTGATTTCCTAACTGCTTATGTTGAAAATAATGACATAGGAGAAAAGGGAAAGATGAGGCACCCTGTAGTTTGTTTTTTTTTTTTTCTGTCATTTGTTCATCTGTAAACCAAAGATAGAGACTATTGGTAGGATGTGAGCATATCAAGAAATAATATAAAAATAGTTGAGTTACTTTTGAGCAGCATTTCCACCATTCTGGGAAGAATAAAATATGTGTGCATGTACAAGCTGAAAATGCAGATTATGTCACTTTGATGATTCCACATATGAGTTAAATATGCATCTAAAACTGGCTTTGCACATTACAAACTTAAAAATTCATGCTTTAATTGAATTTTTGTTTTACTTTGAATGATATTAAATAGCAAATGAAAACATCAGGACAAGTCAAGAGAGAAACCATGGAAGAAAGGAAAAAGCTTTCTACGTTAGTGCATTCATGACTCCTCTGTCATTAGGTGTTGGAACAAAGGGCTCCCATATTTTTACTTTGCTCTGTACCCTACAAGTTATGTAGCCAGCCTCATATGTCAATGTGTGTGCCAAGCACAATTAGAGTGAGTAACTCATTTTCATTTATTTCCAGAAAATTAATAATATAAGAGTTGTGAATGTAACTTTGATTCCATGTTAACCAAGTAATAAAAAGTCAAGAGAGTAATTCATTGAAAGACTGAAAGTTGGCAGTTTTCATTTTATTTACTTGGCCTTTTTTAACCAGTGGGGTGTATTCGTTTGATATCCTTCCCTGTGCCACACCCTGCAGTGTGTTTCGAAGCGCATTACAGTAGGCATCAAGGTATGCTCAATCTTATCGTCTTTCTTCTTGTTCTCCAGCAAGCACTGTGGGATCCTTGGATGAGCTGAAACACAGAGGGCTGCCTTCTTCCCTGAGGTTATTTACACCTGCTCTCTAGAAAATGCCCTCAACAGGCAGAAATCTTGTTTAACACCAGAGTGGAAAGTAGACAGCTCACGCCTAGCATCAACCATTACGCACCAATGATGCATTTGTGTGAATGTGCAATTTATTTGTCCCAGATGCTGATCTCATCCAATCCCATCTTTATAACTATCCTCTGTCAATTCTTCTGGCCTGAGGGAACCCCAAACTATTGCTCCCTGAAATCTTGAATCTGTAGATTCTTGCTTCCAGCCCAGAACTCTGTCCCAACCTCTGCCCCGTTCCCCATCTGAATCCCTCTAAATACCAAACCTGGTCATTGACTCTGGTGCTGAATCTTGCTTGAAACCTCTCCAGTTTTGTCCTGATGCCAAGCTGAGGTCAGTTTTGTCCCTTGGACTCTAATAAATAATTCAGTTCTACAGGTCAGTCTATAGCCCAGTGGTGAATTTAGGTGTCTAAGGTGAACCACAGACAGAAATAAGGTACTAAACCTGGTGAGAGTGAAAAATAGAATAGTGTGGCCGGGCGCGGGGGCTCTTGCCTGTAATCCCAACACTTTGGGAGGCAGAGGCAGGCGGATCACAGGGTCAGGAGATCGAGACCATCCTGGCTAACACGGTGAAACCCTGTCTCTACTAAAAATACAAAAAATTAGTCGGGATTTGTGGCGGGCGCCTGTAGTCCCACCTACTTAGGGGCCTGAGGCAGGAGAATGGCTTGAACCCGGGAGGCGGAGCTTGCAGTGAGCCGAGACCGCGCCACTGCCCTCCAGCCTGGGCGACAGAGCGAGACTCTGTCTCAAAGAAAGAAAGAAAAAAAGATAGAGTAGTGCAAGTCAGAGGAGTGAAGCTACTAAGTGAAACTTTGAATAAGCTATTCTTAGTGTAATTCAATTATTCAGCAAATGTTTATTGAGTGACTATCATGTCATAGATTCTGGGATCATGATAAGAAAAAACAAGCAAAAATGTGTTCTCTATGTTTGCGGGAATTGCAGTTTAACACTCTGAGACACTTAAACTGACAACGCAAGTATAGCACGTGTCTTCATTTTTAAAACGTTTATTTGTACTTCCATACAGGAGGAAAAGAGCAAGCATTAAAAAATAAAATAAAGAATGATTCGGAAACCGAGGAGAGAGGATGACTTGAGGCTAGGAGTTTGAAACTGGCTTGGGCAACATGGCAAGACTGGGTCTCTACAAAAAATTAAAACTGAGCTAGGCATGGTGGTGCAAGCCTGTACTTTCTGTGATTCTGAAGGCTGAGGTGGGAGGGGCATTTAAGCCCAGGGGTTTGAGGCTACAGTGAGCTGTGATCACACTACTGCACTCTAGCCTGGGTGACAAGAAAGAATCCATCTCTAAAAAACAAAAAAAATAAAAATAAAAACTACAGGGCAGAAACATAAAGCTGATTACATTAATTTCTCCTTGGAGGAATGAATTTTAAGAAAGGATTTGCTTCATAATTATATTCTGGATAATGGTTGAAAATTTTTGAAGAAATGAATAAGCTTTCCGTAACATTGTTAAAAAGCCACGGTGGCATTCTTGAAGGAAAAAAAAAAACTCTCATTATAGTTGTTGGTTATTAGTTTTGCCCTCTCAGTATCTAAGCTCCCTCCCTATGTTTGTGGAATCTCTCATTATGCAAATTTTGGTGGGATCAATGTGAGCATTTTCGATTCCCTTGAAGGAGGCTTTTGTGTGCAGAAAAGTTATTCAGATGACAACCTTTTAGAAAAGAAGATTTAATTATTAAAACTCCAACTCCAAAAACCTATTCATCTTTAAACTTCAGATTTAAATTATGAGTTTTATTATTTATAAATTAAAGTTCTGGCAATAATTTCTAGGGGAACTGTGGTAACTATTTGGTCTTATCTACACAATTCATCATGTTCCTTGAAACAATTTTAATTGAATTGATGAATTTAGTGTTCTTGATTTTCTACTTACATACTGTTTTCTGAGTAACTGAAAAGTCTCAAATACTATGGTAACTTTTACCATCTGATGAATTAAACATAAACATTATTGAAATAACTTCTCAGATGAATTGATTCAGAGCCTAGGTCAAAGTTTTGCTGCAAGGGAATAGGCTTTTTAAGTAATTCAAAGAGTTTTCCTTGAAGGAGGAACTCTCATAAAACCATCAGATCTGGTGAGAACTCACTATCATGAGAACAGCACGGGGGAAACTGCCCCCATGATACAACCACTTCCCTCCCTCGACACATGGGGATTACAATTAGAGATGAGATTTGGATGGGGACACAGAGTCAAACCATATCATTCTGGCCTTGGCCTCTCCCAAATCTCATGTCTTTTCAAATTTCAAAACCAGTCATACCTTCCCAACAGTCTCCCAAAGTCTTAACTCATTTCAGCATTAACTCAAAAGTCCACAGTTCAAAGTCTTATCCTAGCCCAAGTGGCTTTGGCCTAAGAGCCTTTAAAATCAAAAGCAAGTTAGTTACTTCCTAGATACAGTGGGAGTACAGGCAGTGGGCAGTTCTCATTCCCAATGGAAGAAACTAGCCAAAAGAAAGGGGCTACAGGCCCCATGCAAGTCCAAAATCCAGCGGCATTATCATTAAATCTTAAAGCTCCAAAATAATCTTCCATGCAAATGGAAATCAAAAGTGAACAGGAGTAGCTATATTCATATTAGATAAAACAAACTTTAAGAAACAGTGAAAAATAAAAAGACAAAAAAGATCATTATGTAACAATAAAGGGTCAATTCAGCAAGAGCATATAATAATTCTTAATGTGTGTGCACCCAATACTGGAGCACCCAGATTCAAAAAGCAAATATTACTAGATCTAAAGAAAGAGATGGACTCCAACACAGTAATATTGAATGTCTTCTACACCCCACTCTCAGCATTAGCCAAATCATCAAAATAGTAAATCAACAAAGAAACAGTGGACTTAAACTGGCCTTTAGACCAAATGGACCTAATAGACATTTAAATAATATTTTATTCAACAACTAGAGAATACACATTCTTCTTGAAAGCACATGGGACGTTGTCCATGATTTAGCGTATTAGGCCACAAGGACGTAAAAAGTTTTTCAAAAATTGAAATCATGTCAATAATGTGAGAACATTATATCATGGTTTTGAGTGTCAGCTTAGCTGCAGTAGAATTGAATATCAGGCAAATTTCTAAGGTTTCTGGACTCTAATTTCTGGCTCACAGACAGTGCCTCTGAATTCATTCAGGGTCTGGGATAACTAGCTGCCCGGAATGAAAGAACGCAAACCTGACTGGCTTCACCACCTGCTGACTGCAGAGCCCTAGGGCCATAAGTGAACACAGGCTGTAGCCAGGTAAGGATTACAGCAGGCCTTGGGCAAGACCCAGCGCTGTGCTGCCTTCAGGTCTGACACAGTGCAGTCCCAGTGGTGGTAGCAACAAGAGTGCTTACATCACCACACCTCCTTACATCACCACACCTTTGTTTGGCAGAAAGAAAGTAAAAACAATAAGAGTCTTTGCCTGGTAATCCAGAGAGCCCTTTCAGATCTTATGAAAGACCACAAAGGCAATACCTCTATGCGTCTACAAAAACTACAGTGACTCATAGGTTTGTATTGGGGTTGGGGCCAAAGTTCCTTTGAATACATGGAAAGCCTTCTCAGGAAAAATGGGCACAAACAAGCCCAGACTCAGAAAATTATAATAAGTACCTAAGTTTTCAATTCCCAGACACCAATGAGCATCTACAAGCGTCAAGATCATCCTGGAAAACACAACCTCACCAAATGAACTAAATAAGGCATCAGGGACCAATCCTGGAGAAACAGATGTATGACCTTTCAGGCAGAAAATTCAAAATAGCTGTTTTGAGGAAACTCAAAGAGATTCAAGATAACACAGAAGCAATTCAGAATTCTATTAGATATATATACCAAAGAGATTGAAATAATTAAAAAGAATTGGGCAGAAATTTTGAAGCTGAAAAATGCAATTGGCATACTGAAGAATGCATCAGAGTCTTTTAATAGCAGAATTGCAGAAGAATTAGTGAGCCTAAAGATAGGCTATTTGAAAATACACAGTCAGAGGAGACCAAGGAAAAAAGAATTTAAAAAAAGCATGCTGAAGAGATCTAGAAAATAGCCTCAAAAGGGCAAATCTACGAGTTATTGTCCTTAAAGAGGGGATAGAGAAAAATATAGGAGTAGAGAGTTTATTCAAAGGTAGAATATCAGACAACTTCTCAAACCTAAGGATATAAACGTCCAAGTACAGGAAGTGTATAGAACACTAAGCAGATTTAACCCACAGAAGACTACCTCGAAGCACTTAATCAAACTTCCAAAGTCAAACATAAAGGAAGGATCCTAAAAGCAGCAAGAGAAAAACAAACAAATAACACACAATGGAGCTCCAACACATCTGGCAGCAGACTTTTCAGTGGAACCTTATAGGCCAGGAGAAGAGTGGCATGACATATTTAAAGTGCTGAAGAAAAAAGTGTTTATCCAGTGAAAATATCATTAAATATGAAGGAGAAATAAAGACATTTCCAGACAAAAACTGAGGGATTTCATCAACACCAGACCTATCCTACAAGAAATGCTAAAGTGAGCTCTTCCGTATGAAAGAAAAAGATGTCAATGAGTAAGAAGAAATAATCTGAAGGTACACAATTCACTGGTAATAGTAAGCACACAGAAAAACAGAATATTATAACATTGTAGTTATGGTGTGTAAATTTAGTGAAAAGACTAAATAATGAACCAATAAAAATAATAACTACAACAACTAACTTTCCAAGACATAGACAGTACAATAATACATGAAGATAAACAACAAAAAATTAAAAAGTGGGGAAAGATGTTAAATTGTAGAGTTTGTATTAGTTTATTTCATGTTTGGTTTTGTGTTTGTTTATGCAATCAGTGTAAAGTAGTTATCAGTTTAAAACAATGGGTTATAAGATAGTATTTGCAAGCCTCATGGCAACCTCAAATCAAAAAAATAAATAAATAAAATAAATACACACACAAAAAGGCAAAAGATTAAATTATATAACCAGAGAAAAATGCCTTCACTAAAAGGTAGACCGGAAAGAAGGAAAAGAAGATCACATAACAACCGGAAAACAACCAAATGATAAGAATAAGTTTCTACCTAAATAATAGGATTAAAAGTAAATGTACTAAACTCTCCAATCAAAAAACTTAGAGTGGCTGAATGAATTTTAAAATAAGACCCAGTTATCTTGCCTACAAGAAACATACTCTACCTATAAAGATAGACTGAAGATAAATGGATGGAAAAAGATATTCCATACCAAAGGAAACTAATAAAGATCAGGAGTAGCCATACTTAGACAAAATAGTCTTCAAGACAAAAACTATAAGAGTCAAAGAAGGTCATTATGTAATGCTAAAGAGGTCAACTTAGAAACAAGATATAACAATCGTAGGCATATATGCACCCAAAACTACAGCACTCAGATATATAAAGCAAATATTATTAGAGTGAAAGAGAGAGATAGACCTCAATACAATTAGAGCTGGAAACTTCAAAACCCAACTTCCAGAATTGGACAGATCTCCCACACAGAAACTCAAGAAAGACACATCAGACTTAATCTGCACTATAGACTGAATGGACCTAATAGATGTTTGCAGAACATTTCTTCAAAAGGCTGCAAAATGGAAATTTTTCTCCTCATCACATGGATCATTCTCAAGAATAAACCAAGATCATTAAAGATCCCTCCCAATAATAGACCATATGGTAGATCAGAAAAACATCATGAGTCTTAAAAGATTCAAAAAATTGAGCTATTGTCAAGCATCTTCTCTGACCACAATGGAATAAAACTAGAAACTAACAACAAGAGGAATTTGGAAACTATTGAAGCACATGGATAGTAAACATGCTCCTAAATGACAAGTGGGTCAGTGAATAAATTAAGAAGGCAATTGAAAAAATTCTTTAAACAAATGATAATGGAAACACAGCATAATGAAAATCTATAAGATACAGTATGAAAGGAGTGCTAAGAGAGAAATTTATAGCTGTAATTGCCTACATCAAAAAAAAGATAAACTTCCATTAAATAACCTCATGACATGTTTAAAGAATTAGAAAGGCAGGAGGAAACCTATCCCAAAATTAGTAGAGGGATCAGAGGAGAAATAAATAAGTTTTAAATGAAGAACATACAAAGGATCAATGAAACAAAAGTTGGTTCTTTGAAAAGAGAAAAAATATTGACAGACCTTTAGACATACTAAAAGGGAGAAGAAATAAATGAAATCAGAGATTAAAAAGGAGACATTATGACTGATACTGCCGAAATTCAAAGGATGATTAGTGGCTACTATGAGCAACTATATGCCAGTAAATTGAAAAATCTGGAGGAAATGAATAAATTCCTAGACACACATGGCCTACCAATATTGAACCGTAAAGAAGTCCATAACCTAAACATATCAATAACAAGTAATGAGATCAAAGCCATAATAAAAAGTCTTCCAGTAAATGAAAGCCTGGGACCCAATAGATTTACTGCTGAATTCTACCAAACATTTAAAGAAGAACTAATGCCAATTCTATTCAATTTTTTCCCAAAAAATAGAGGAGGAGGAAATACTTCCAAATTCATTGTACAAGGCCGAAATTACTCTGATACCAAAAGCAAAGACACATTAAAAAAAACTACAGACCAATATCTCCAATGAATATTGATGCAAAAAATCATCAAGAAAATATTAGCACACCAAATTTAGCAACACATTAAAAAGATTATTCATCTATAACAAGTGGGATTTATCCCAAGAATGCCAGGATTAGTCAACATACACAAATCAACCAATTGGATATATCTGATCAATAGAATGAAGGACAAAATCATATGATAGTTTTAATTGATGCTGAAAAAGCATTTGATAAAATTAAACATTGATTCATGATAAAACTTTCAAAAAATGAGTATAGAATAAACACCTCAACAAAATCAAAGCCATACAGGACAGATTCGCATGTAGTAATAATGGTGAATAGTGAAAAACTGAAAGCCCTTTCTTCAAGATTAGTAAAACAACAAGGATGCCCACTTTCGCCACTGTTATTCAACATAGTACTGGAAGTCCTACCTAGAACAATCAGACAAGAGAAATACATAAAGGACATCTAAATTAGAAAGGAAAAGGTCAAATTATCATTGTTTGCAGATGATATGATCTTATGTTTGGAAAAACCTAAAGACTCCACAAAAGACTGTTAGAAGATGAACAAATTCAGTGAATTTGCAGAATACAAGATCAGCATACAAAAACCAATAGCATTAGCATTTCTTTATACCAACAGTGAACAATTTGCAAAAGATACTTTAAAATTTTCATTTTCAATAGCCACAAATAAAATTAAATACCTAATAATTAACCGAAAAAGTAAAAAAAATCTCTACAAAAAACTATAAAATATTGATGAAAGAAATTAAAGAGGACACCAAAAAATGGAAAGATATTTTATGTTCATAAATTGGAAGAATCATTATTGTTAAAATGTCCATACTACACAAAGTAATCTATAGATTTAATGCAATAATGATCAAAATGCCAAAGTCATTCTTCACAGAAATAGAAAATACAGTCTTAAAATTTATATGGAACCACGAAAGACCCAGAATATCCAAAGCTCCCCTGAGTGTACAATCAAAACTGGAGGAATCACATTACCTGGCTTCAAATTATACTACAGAGCTATAGTAACCAAAACAGCATGATACTGTCATAAAAACAGACAGATAGAGCAGTGGAACAGGAGAGAGGACCCAGAAACAAATTCATATGCCTGAATTCATTTTTGACAAAGGTGCCAAGGACATGCATTGGAGAACCAGCAGTCTCTTCAATAAATGATGCTGGGCAAACTGGATATCCATATGCAGAAGAGCAAAACTTGACCCCTATTGCCCCCATTTTAAAAAAATCATAAATATTTCACTCTCAGTGTGTGTTTGATTAACCCCTATCTCTCGTTATACATGAAATCAAATCAAAATAAATTAAAGACTTAAATCTAAGACCTCAAACTATGAAACTACTACCAGAAAACATTGGAGAAACTCTTCAGGTCAGGGAATCAAAGCAAAAATGGACAAACGGGATCACATCAAGTTACAAACCTTCTGCACAGCAAAGGAAACAATTGACAAATTGAAGAGACAACACACAGAACGAGAGGAAATATTTACAACCTATCCACCTGATAAAGGATTAATAACCAGAATATACAAGGAGCTCAAACAACTCTATAGGAAAAAACTCTAATAATCTGATCAAAAAATGGGCAAAAGATTTGAATAGATATTTATCCAAAGAAGACAGAAAAATGGCAAACAAGCATATGAAAAGGTGCTCAACATCATTGATCATCAGAGAAATGCAAATCAAAACCACACTGAGATATCATCTCACCTCAGTTAAAATGACTTTATCCAAAAGACAGTCAATAATGAATGCTGGTGGGAAAAAAGGGAACCCTTGTACACTGTTGGTGGGAACACAAATGAGTACAACCACTATGGAGAACAGTTTGGAGATTCCTCAAAAAACTAAAAATCGAGCTACCATATGATCCAGCAATCCCACTGTTGGCTATATACCCAAAAGAAGAGAAATAAGTATATTACAAATATATCTGCACTCCTATATTTGTTGGAGCACTATTCACAATAGCCCAAATTGGGAAGCAACCTAATTGTCCATCAACAGATGAGTGGATAAAGAAAATGTGGTACTTGCACATAGTAATGAACCACTCACCCATAACAAAGTATGAGATCCTATCATTTCCAGCAATGTGAATGGACTTGGAGATCATGATGTTAAATATTCAGGATGTTAATAATCCAGGAACAGAAAGACAAACATTACATGTTCTCACTTATTTGTGGAATGTAAAAACCAAAGTAGTGAAACACATGGAGATAGAGAGTAGGAGAGTTACTAGAAACTGGGAATGGTAGTAGGGGATGGGGAAGAGGTGGGAAAGGTGAATGGATATGAATAAAGTCATTTGAAAGAATGAATAATAGCTAGTATTTGTTAGCACAACAGGGTGAGTATAGTCAATAATAATTTCATTGTACGTTGTTAAATAACTAAAAGTATAATTTGATAGTTTGTAACACAAAGAATAAATGCTTGAGGAATTGGATACCCTATTTTCCATGATGTGATTATTACATATTTTTTTCATGCCTGTTTCAAAATATCTTATGTACTGCATAAATATATACACCTACTATGTACCCACAAAAATTAAACATATAACAATTTATTTATTTATTTATTTATTTATTTTTATTTTTTTTTTTTGAGACGGAGTCTGGCTCTGTCGCCCAGGCTGGAGTACAGTGGCCGGATCTCAGCTCACTGCAAGCTCCGCCTCCCGGGTTCACGCCATTCTCCTGCCTCAGCCTCCCGTGTAGCTGGGACTACAGGCGCCCGCCACCTCGCCCGGCTAATTTTTTTTTGTATTTTTTAGTAGAGACGGGGTTTCACTGGGTTATCCAGGCTGGTCTCGATCTCCTGACCTCATGATCCGCCCGTCTCGGCCTCCCAAAGTGCTGGGATTACAGGCTTGGGCCACCACGCCTGGCCAACAATTTATTAAAAAATACAATGAAATTATGTCATTTGTAGCAACTTGGATAGAACTGGAGGTCATTGTTAAGTGAAATAAGTCAGGCACAGAAAGACAAATACCGCATGTAGTCACTCATATGTGAGAGCTAAAAACCTTTGTCTCATTTATAGAGAACAGAACAACAGATACTGGAGACTGGGGAAAGGTGGGTGTGGAAAGGATGAAGAGAGGTTGGTTATGGATACAGACACACAGACAGAAGAAATAAGTTCAAATGTTTGATAGCAGAGTAGAGTGACCACAGTTAGCAACAATATTATGTATATATTTAAGTAGTTAGAAGGGAGGACTTGAAATGATATCGGTGCCCTGACTTGATCGTTACACATTCTATGCATGTAACCAACATTCACATGTACCTCATAAATATGTAAAACATTATGTATCAATAAAGAAAAATATATACACAAAACATAAAGAAAAATCTGCAATAAAACTGATAATCTTTAAAAAGGAAAAACACTTTGAAACACTTTAAAGCATCAGCACAATTTATCCTGCCTGTTCGAGGATTTATGCAGCACTTGCCTTACATTCTGTTCCGTAACTGTGTGCTCCCGACATCTGGCCTGTACCCGCCCCCAGCAGAGCAGACTCTCTTTTTAAAAGCACAATCAATTATACTGCACTTCCAATCTTTCATGCTCCGATCTCAGTCTGACTCACTCAAAAACGATACACTAGAAAATGGTAATTAAAATTTGGAATTGGAGTCGAATGGATTGCAAATATTAATAAGCAGACAGACCACCTACGACCTAATATAAATTCACTCTATGTTCGCACAGAAGTGAAAATTAAGTAATTCGGCCCCAGTAAAAGAATAAAAGCAAAACCTATTTTATTCCACAGACATGAAAGATCTATGCTTCTGATACAAAGCTATCTTAACAGAAAAGCAAAATTGAGATAATCACAAGAGACGGGGTGTTCATCATACAAAAATTTTCATTTCAGCTTTGCGTTGCAGTGCTTAGAAGATAGACGACTTTCCACCAGGATGAAAAGTGCTTACAAAAATAGATACCATGTCTCTTTCCTGACAGTATGAATGATGGTGAAACCTGGCCGTGCACAGAAGCCTAACTATTCTCTGGATACCATGGATAAAAACAGCTTGAATTAGTACCAAAATGAGCATTACAAACACTGCAGGTGTCTCTCAAATTGAACCCTCATTTTCCAAGCAATTAATGCTGATTCAAGCCAATAGGACAATAACAAGGGGCTACACCTAGAAGAGCCTGCTGTTTCATACAACTATGTGTGCTAAAACAGCTCAGCCACAAATCCTGGACGAGAGATCTCCTGGGGAGTGTGAGCAGCATGGAGGAGCCATAATCCCGCTCTCCCTGTGAGTCTGCGGGTCAAATAGTGACAATTATTCACTCTGGTAATTAACTCCTGCCTCCTGAGAAAGAACAGGGCTCTCTTCTACTTCAGACTCTCTCTTCAGATGTAACACACACACACACACACACACACACACACATCACTGATACGCATAGGACTCTCAATACCTCACTATGCGTATAGGAGGAGAAACTGTTTTTTTCCCACCTCTCAATATCATACCTCACTTTAGCTTGTTTTCTGGCAGAGAAAGTAAGGTGAGGGCAAGTGTGGGGAAGAAATAAAGAGGTAGTGGAAGGGATGGGAAGGAGAAGGGGACAAATAGTAGCATTGTGAACCTTTTGTAAAGACCTCAACTTTGTATTCTTAGCAAGAGGGAAAACAGCCATGGCTGGGCTTTGAACAAAGGCATGGAAGGATCCCGCACCCCATGTCCCGTGCATTAGGATGATGGAGGGGTAATAAAATGGAACAAATCTGAAGCAAACAGGAGCAGACTACGTGACCCCCAGGTGTAGATCCAAGTATGTTTGGCCTGAACCTCATACAATTTCAGAGTGTGGGGGACTTCTGCAAGAAAACAGGATATGGATTTATAAACAAAAATTAATAAAAGTACATTTTTAGAATAAGAAATCACAAGAAATTTCAAACATAGCGACTTAAAATAACACAAACATCACATAACTGTTTTTAAAAACATTGCTTCCTTAATGAAGTGCTCGAAACACCCGTTTCTTTTTTCTTTTCCCCAGTATTTTTGACTGCATACTCTTGGTCACCTCTTCATACAACAACACTTTAGTAACATTTTCTCTGCGGACAGACTTAAGAGATAATATAGTCATTTATCTAATATTACGGGTTAAATTGTATGCCCCCAAATACGGTAAAGTTCTAACTTCCAGTATCTCAGAATTGTTGCAGATGTAATTAGTTAGGTTCAGATGAGATCATACATGAGTAGGGTGAGCCCCAATTCAATATGACTGGTGCCCATGTGAAGTCACAAAGCCACAGGAGAAGATCCTATGAAGATGGAGGCAGAGATCAGTGTTACTTTGACACAGCCAAGGAACATCTGGGGCTATCAGATGCTCAAAGAGACAAGAAGGGACCCTCCCTTAGAAGTTTTGGAGGAAGTGTGACTATGCCATCACCTTGATTTCAGACTTCTAGAACTTCTCCAGAACTATGACACAATAAGTTACTGTTGCTTTAAGTCACTCATTTTGTGTTATGTTATTATGGCAGGTCTGGTAAACTAATACATCTCATATGATTAATCAAAATTTGCTTTTTATTATAGGGAACTTAGAAAACATACTTTTTCGCTGTTAGTAATGTGATGGAAATGTTTGGTATTTTTGTTGACTTTGAAAAAGCTCTTATCAAGTCCTTTGCATATTGAGATGTTACAGATAATTTCATCTGATATATATTATACACATTGCATTATTGAAAATTCTTGACAGAAAAGAGCTTTTGTTTTGACCAGGTGTCAATGAGAAAGAAGTCTTTCACTTAAAACGCTGCATGTCTGATGACTGGAAAGATCTGACACAGATTAGCCCTGGTCTCCATGAACTTCAAATTTTGATTCCCCTCCTCTATCTAGTTTTTCAGAGTACTAGGAGCATGATTCACATTCACACTGAAGCACAGTCTCTGGCCCCACATATTCACAGCCCAATATCTGATGAGTTGGCATAGTGGGTGGTAGAAAGTTCTTGGAAACCATTTCTGCACTTGGAACAGCCAGAAGGAATTTGGCTCTACCCCAGAAATGACTGACAACCATGATAGTTATATAGCACCAAACCCAAACTATATGTATCCTCAACTTAATTGACTCTCAGCTAGATCTCCAAAGTGACCTTCTCCATGCCTAGGAGTGGAGGGTAACTATGACCGAGAATAAATTAGAGTGGAAAAAGACAGTGGTCTTGCCAATCAAAATTAAATATATTACTTTTACAACTTGTACAAATCATATGAACAAACTAGTCCTTTGAAAGACCTCTGTGCAAGTGAGGGGCAGTGAATCTTGTATCTCATTAGCCTTACAGTAAATTTGCTTTTGCATCTCCCATTTGCTGTTAGGGACCTGGCAGTTGTTTTAAGGGCACCATGGTTTGAATGCCCAGACTTGCAGATTTGCCCTGTTCTTCAATTTTGCACAGTGACTTACAAAGCACAGTGTATATAAGCATCGTTGTTCAGGGTTATCTCTATGAAATACACACTTTTTAAGTAATTTAAGAGATGTTTTAATAAAATCATTAGAGGATAACTCCCACCCCACGTAAGAGGAAACTCCACATAGGCTCCCTTCTACAATCAAATCCTTCTGCAAATTAGCAATGGAATGTGTCCTCTAAAGGAATGATATTGGAGCCATATGTATTAGTCTGTTCTCACACTGCTGATAAAGACATACTTGAGACTGGGTAATTTATGAAGAAAAAAGGTTTAATTGACCCACAATTCTGCAAGGCTGGGGAGGCCTCAGGAAACTTACAATTATGACAGAAGGGGAAGTAAACATGTCCTTTTTCACGTGGTGGCAGCAAGAAGTGCCAAGCAAAGCGGGGAAAGGCCCCTTATGAAACCATTAGATCTCATGAGAACTCACTCATTACCATGAGAACAGCAGCGTGGGGGTAACCACCCCCATGATTCAATTACCTCCCACCAGGTACCTCCCATGACACATGGGAATTATGGGAACCACAGTTCAAGATGAGATTTGGATGAGGACACAACCAAACCATATCACCATACAACTTTAAATAGGGTTAAAGAAGAAATAGTCTTCATTTGTTGATATTAGAGGGTAGGTAGCCTTTGCCCATCTTTGCTTTTGTTTTTGAAGTGATGAAGCCACATCAGATACAGAGCAATTTGCACATAATCTAGTTTCCCAGGTGAGTAAAGGTGGAATGTTCAATATTAAAGATGAAATAATTTATTGAAAAGTTTACATTTTTATGTTATATGAGAGTAAATGTGACAATTTAGAATTTATAATATTATAATGCTACAAAAAATATTTTAGTCTAAAATGTCTTCTGGTAAGTGAGGGACTAAATAACTTAAGTCACTTGCCCAAGGTCACAGAATAAGATATTTGTTTTCAAAACACCTGCTAATGGTAATAGAAAAAATAATAGTAATAATAATAAATAAATAAATTATGTAGGTCTTAACAATCACAAAATGACATTCATAATCAGTGGGAAAACTTTCTCTGTGTTGCTCAAGTTCAACAGAATGCTCATGGGACCTGTAATTACAGTGACTCATCCCTAAAAAAGTTATTGTGAGCAGTCACTGTTCCTACAATAATGCAATGGTTTTGCTTATAAAATTTCCCTGAAGTTAAACCAACTTAGAGGTGGTGAGTTTGGATGCAGAAATTATTACATCAGGTAAATCCATCAACAAAGCATTTAAACACAATAGATTTTATGTTTTCCTCTATTTTTTAAAGACTCCTTCTGCTTTTTCATTTAGCCACACTGTTTACACAGACATTTCTATCCTGTAGAAATCATGAGCTTGATTAATCATATTATGACCTTATCAAATAAAAAATATACTATAATCACTGGATACTGAAAAGAATCTTAGAAATAGATCTGATTCAAACTCTTTATTTTAGAGATTAGGACCATAAAACAACAGAAATGACTTTCCCAAAATTGAATTATGGAATATAGACTAGGACTTAAATCATCTGTTTACTGTGATCTTTCTGCTGTCTTTTTCTCTTGTGTTAGACAGATAGGTCGATCTTCCTAGAACTTTGGTTTCAAACTGTCATCTGCTTTCCTGCAGGATAAAATTTGTACTCCTAAGCCTCACGCTCAAGGCTCACCCCAATTTGATTGAGGTTATTGCATCAATCATATTCCCCATTTCTTCTCAACATAAATATGCCACTAAATGCAGTTTCTTTTATTTTCACAGACTATGCCTTGAAGTCTTGTGCTAGGTTACAGATTAGATTAGAAAGATCTATTAGACTGACAAGAATGCCTTATAAACAAGGTGCTAAGAAAAAAGATTTTAACTATTATATCAATTAAGTTAGAGAGAGGTATGTTCATAATTTTCAAAAATAAATGGATTCTGAGTCAGAGAGTTCTGTAATGTTGTAAAGCAGAAAACTGAGAGATGAAAAGAAAATAGCCTATAAACAAGCTGGCATCAATATTTCATTATAAAAATAGGTGGCACCGGGAAAGGAGTGTATTTCAACAGAGTGTGTCAAGGTTAGCCTTCAAAAGTTTTGAATGAAAAGTGGAAAAATTCAGGAAGGTGATAACTCATGAAATGTCTGGATCTCTATTCAAGATATCAGACAGAGCTCAATGAGATGAATAGGAGCATGAACTCTAGATAAGGAGACAAAGATAATGACCCAGGGCCAGGCTCAGATAACCAAGCACCACTGCTGACAGACGAGACGATGACGGCTAAAACCATGATGGCGCCACCTTTAACTCTGGTCTTCTTAGTCATGTGTGATCAAAATTGGCAGGTATTTCTGAGGGCAGACAAATGTATTTCCTATTTCTAATACCACTGGTAGCCAATGGCCATAGAAGTTTGAAGCAAAAAATCTAAGCAAACACACATACACACACACTTCCTTACATTACGGCTCAACATCAACCATTGTCCTTCCTTCTCTATCCAAATTCTATCTTTCCTTTTCTTCCTACTTTATTTTTTTTTGGGTCAGGGGAGAGAGAGGAGATGTGTGCACTATTTGCTTTGTATACATGCTCTTCTTTTGTTGGTTTCATCATTGATATTTATAGTGTTTTAAAATCATTTATGCATTTTTCTTTTTCAGAGAGGAGATTCAAAATAGGAGACAATAAAACCAAAGAGCAAGGCCAAAATTTGGTTTAAATGTGCTGGCATCTGCCTAAAAAAATAGAGTTCCTCCAAGGTTATTAGTATTAAAAAGAAAATATAATTTGGGGAGGCTTTCCATTACTTCTATATGAACACATCTAAATTTAGGAAAGTGAAGTGGGCCCAGACTCTTAAAAGGAGAGCTCTTCCCATAGTGGGCTCTGAATAAAAATATTGCTGAGGGTCAGAACACCCAAGAAAAGTGGGAAGAAAAGAGCAAGAGACATTTATCAGAAATGTTCTCAAAATCAACAGGATGTCAATAAAGTTGTATCACCTTCGGTTTCAATGAAACCATGAGTGAAATATTATTCTAGACATGACTGGTCAACACGTCTTCTTAAATGGGAAAAAATGGAGGACTATCAATTATGTACCAACAATATTTATTGAAGGAAGTGTTATAAATTTTTCATAGTTAGAGCATATTCACTACATTTTTAATATAGAAAGAGTGGTTATATTCTCATAACACAGAGGTATTTGCATTTTTAATATTAAAGAGTAATTGAGATATTTAAGTTTAATGAATAAGAAACAAAATTCTTACGCAGCATTATGGTGTTAATTCTTAGATTTTTCTCCCTAAAAGCTAGAATTTAAGAAAACAATCAGTTCCCTTTGAGTTATAAAATTACATTTGTAAGTTCTGTGTAAGATGAGAGTTTTCTATTTGTCTTTTCACATAAGTTGTATCCTACTGACTCCCAAGTTATTAGGCTGTCCCCAGCTCATGGCACATCAGGACTACTCCCTTGCTTCAAGCCAAGCTCAGCTCACACAAAATTAGTATATACAAGATGAGCAACATCAATCTGGTACAAAGAGGTGAAATAGAATACGAAAGCAAGGCACATGCTGGGGCATCTGCTTCAAACTGTTTGGACTCCTGGCCTTCCAGGGGTATTTGCCAGACATGTGGAAATATTAACTGAACTAAGATTTATGCCTACTCGCTCCTCTCCGTCTGCTGCACACTACTTCCATGAAGCAAATCTGTTTTCTAACTTCAGTCTGTCTGATGATCAGGCAAGAAGACAGAAAAAAGCTTAGATAGGTTTTTAATCAAAGGGAAATATCAATTTCTCACTTGATCCAAATATAGAAACTTCAAAGAGAAAAATAAAACCCTCATATTATTTCTAGTTAAACATTATTTGTAGTCCCTTGAAGATGCTGTATTTTCTTATTTGCAAAATTGGCCTACTTTAAGGGTTCTTTGTTGGGTCCCCAAAAGAACAGAATGTCTTGTCCATTTACATACAGTAAACAGATGTCTCCTCCAAGCAGCACAACATTGGGAAATAATTTTGAAACTCAATCCATTCATTGTAGCTTTGGAAATCCTGGCTAACAAGAATCCCAAAAGGATGCACTGCCAGTTGTTTATATGAGTGGATTATGTTATAAAAACATGTTTATGAGAGATCATTCATCTTTTGTTTCCTGAATAGTGAGTTTCAGTTTAACTACTATTTCAGAGACAAGCGTTATGGGCTTCTATTATTTATCTATTTGTGTTGTGATAAAACTGGAATTCATAAACAGACTGGCAGTATACATGTCAAGCTTTCTTTATTGTCCGGGTTCAGCTTTACTTCGGAAGTTGAAAATAAAATCTGAAAGAAAAATACTTTCTTCCGTAGGTCATTGTTTAATCTTCATTGGTCTGGTAGAGATCATTTTCTCTGTGTCTTTGTTCTGGAAATTATGGGGAAAAAAATCTTCCAACGGCTCTGGATTTTTTTTTCATTCTCATCAATTATCTTGGCAAGTAGGCTATGTATTATTTGAATCTCAAATGGTACAATAATTTGTACCTTAATGCTAAAAGTCAGCAGATCCTAGAGTAGAAAGTAACAATGGATATAAAACATTACTCTACGGAATAATTGCTAAGGAATTCGTAGGTTTGTTTTGATTTATTTTGTTTTAACAACTTAGCAAACTAGGTTCACCAAAACCAAGCAAACATGAATATGCAAACTAATTGTAGAACTGAGCAAATATACAGAAACTACTTCCCTTGCTCTGGTTCTGACCTTCCATGTCAGGGGAAGAAGACATATCCTAAAACAATCCTAGAATAAGATCCTTAGTGAAAGTAGGTTTTGTGCTCTCAGATGGTTTCCCAAGAAAGTCTCCACTCTAGAATTTACCTAATAGCTATTTTGTTAACTGGGAAGTTAGCATTTGCTTTATTGGTGAGATCTCTTTAAAGATTAAAATGGCTGGGCTCGGTGGCTCACGCCTGTAATCCCAGCATTTTGGGAGCCTGAGGTGGGCGGATCACCTGCAGTCAGGAGATTGAGACAAGCCTGGCTAACATGGAGAAACCCCATCTCTACTAAAAATACAAAAATTAGCCGGGCATGGTGGTGGGTGCCTGTAATCCCAGCTACTCGGGAGGCTGAGGCAGGAGAAATACTTGGACTCAGGAGGCAGGTTACAGTGAGCCAAGATCATGCCACTGCATTCCAGCCTAGGAGACAGAGTGAGACTGAAAGACAGACAGACAGACAGACAGACAGACAGAAAGAAAGAAAGAAAGAAAGAAAGAAAGAAAGAGAACAGAACAGAACAGAACAGAAAAGAGAAAAGAAAAGAAAAGAAAAGCCCTTAGACTCAGCCAAAACTCTGTAACCTATAAATAACCCCCATTCCAACACTAATTCAGCTCTATGAGAAGACATCACTTTATTTTTTCCAAGCTGGAGAAGGAAGACTAGAATGTCTTGAGGTGAAGAGGTGATAGTCACATTGCTTTCACTAAAATAAGCTTTTTCTACAGACACCTATTAAGCACCTAGTAGGTTTCATACACCATTCTAAGTGCTGGAAACTTAGTACTAATCAGAACAAAAATCCTTTAGATTCTAGCGAGAAGACAGACAACAAATGATAAAATATAAAGTATGTTCAGTGGTAATTAGTGCTAAGGAGAAAAACATACATCAGGGAAGTGAGATGTGAAATGTCAGTGGGGTAACGTGAGACAGGGTGGATGGGGGGGCTTCCCTGGGATGGGGGCTTTTGAGTGTAGTCTGAGACTTGGCTGATGGGAGGTAGCCCTATGGATATTAGTGCCAGATTGTTCCAGGAAGAAGAAACACTAAGTGCAGAGACCCCAGAATAGGAGCAACCCTGGAATTCTCAACCGACAGTAGGCAGGTGCAACAGCCATGAAAACACATTTCTTGAATTCCCTGCTCTGTTGGCAGCAAATAACTACAGTCCCAGTTTCCATCCTTTAATCCATCACCACATTCATGCCAAGGCCATGGTTCCCATGGACTGCTCCCCGTCAATGACTGAGCATGCATGGTGAAGGCATAGTGCACGTGGCATGTGGGACTCCTTTGAAGATGACTTCCACTTGAGGACTCCCCATCAGGCTGGCTACAACTTGGTCAGGGTTACTCAGAGGTTTGAGGGTATTCTAATCTGACCCCCCTTCCTTCCCAGCCTCCTTTCACAGATATCAGACCTGTATCATGGTCTGAAGCCTCTGCCTATTTCTACTTTCTTCCCTTAGTTCACAGGCATTTTAAAAACTGCAGAACTCTGAGAACATAATGCTATCCAAATACCTGTGCTGAGAGAACTGAGCAAACTCTAACATAGCTTCTAGCAGCATAATGCCATATTCCTAGGATGAACCTAGACCCTCGTCAAAATGCTTACCTAAGGAAGCTCAACACTGTCTTCCCAGAATATGTGCTCTTTGTTCTCACCAACACCTGAAGATAGGCCCCTCACTTCCCTTTTTTAGAGCATTTAGTAAAAAGGGATTACAATTGTGAATACGCATCTCTTATAGCTCCAAAGTATCTCTCCCAAGGACCTGAGAACCATTCTTTCAAATGTAATCATCAGGAAGGCTAGGGCCTCTGTCTTCTAGTCTCTGTGGGAGAAGAGAACCCTTACTTCAGTTGCCACCAGCTAGCAGACACAGCTGGCCTATCTGAATTTACACTGACCAACACTTTGTAATTTTTCACTTCTCTTACTCTACTGAGTCCATGCTCTTTCCTCTTTCTCAAAACACCCTAATCACCTCTGTACAAATCAGAATGGAACTTAGCTCTTCCCCTTACTGTCAGTAGTTACTGAATAACATCTGTTTTCACTACCTTCACTAAAGTCTGGGTATCCTTATCTTTGACAATTTATGGCAATAAATCTCTTGCTCCTCTCATTTCATTTTGTTGTCTGCTTCTTGGAGAATCTAAACTAACACAGCAACCCCATGTGCCCAGAGCCTCTAACATGTGGGATCGTGACAGAGATGACGTCCATCAGTAGCAGTAGATCAGGTCTCAAATTTTTATTTTGAGTAAAAAGAAGAGGGAATAAAGAATTTTAAACAGAGAAGTGACATGATCAGCCTTCCTTTCTAATAGGGTTCCTCTGACCGCTCTAGGGAGGCAAGATCAGGAGGTTCTTGCAATAATCAGGAGGAGCGATGGCTTAAACAAGGGTGGTGCCAGTGCAGCATGGGAAACAGTCAAACTCTGGATATATTTTGAAAGCAGAACTAAAAATATTTGCTACTGGAAAAGATGTGTGTTGCGGAAGAAAATGAAAAGAGTCAATGAGGAAAATAAAGTCATTAATCTAAGCATCTAGATAGAGTTATGGTTAAGTCTGCAAGGGGACATGCTTTGGGGCATAATATCTAGAACTCAGTTTCAGTCATATTATACAAGGATAGAAAAGTATCTGAAAATATTATGTTTTAACTGCATGTGAAGAATTTTTGTTGAGAAAAAAATGAGATAAGTAGGGAAAAATATAAAACATGCTTAGTAATGCAAATAACTGTGGGAGTATAGCTAAAATAACATGTTATTTGTCATCAGCTCCCAATTGAATGTTAGTTCCAGATGAAGATCACTGAGTTTCAAATTTGGCACATATTGTCCACTGGGTCTTGTGATCTAGATCTCATAGCATGAGAAACAGGTATGTTCTACGTGTTGGCACCTCTGCTCAAGCTCCACAAATTTATAATCATGAGCATCTGCATCTCCTTCTGCACAAATTAACTCATCAGAATAGTTTATCTTAAACCGTATTTCAAAGCCTAATTAATTTCAGCATTGATGTTTTATAGTATCTTTATTTCTTTAGATTTGTCCCTCTAAAGTTACTATAAAGTGTCTTTGATACCACACATATCTATAAGTAAATTCTTTGATTACCCATCCATGAGTGGTTCTTTATCAACCCCCCTTAACTCTTAGCTTAGAGTTAAAATGTATTGCCATTAAAATGTCTCCAGCCTTCACCTTGGCTTGATACCAGCAGACATCTGATGCTGTCTGAGGATACAAAGCTAAGTTAACAAATCACCTTATTTGAAAGGTTGTTCCTGCCAGGCGCGGTAGCTCATGCCTTTAATTCCAGCACTTTGGGAGGCGGAAGCAGGTGGATGACTTGAGCCGAGGAGTTTGAGACTGGCCTGGGCAACATAGCAAAACCTTGAAAGAAGGAAAAAAGAAAGAAAGAAAGAAAGAAAGAAAGAAAGAAAGAAAGAAAGAAAGAAAGAAAGAAAGAAAGAAAGAAAGAAAGAAAGAAAGAAAGAAAGAAAGAAAGAAAGAAAGAGAGAGAGAGAGAGAGAGAGAGAGAGAAAGGAAGGAAGGAAGGAAGGAAGGAAGGAAGGAAGGAAGGAAGGAAGGAAGGAAGGAAGGAAGGGAAAGAGAGCTTGTTCTTCCTGTCTAAAATAAAAAATAATTTAAAAAATTAACATTTCTTTTAAACAGCATAGAAATTGATTCTACTGAATAGAGTATTACCCCACCTACATGGCCCATGACCTATTTGATTGTCAGAAAGTGGTTACTCTTCTTTTAACTTTCCACTATTAATTATTATTTGATTTGTAGCAATGTGGAACTTAATAAGGAATTTGGAATTAGAGACATTGGTTAAAATATTTGTCTACCGCTTTTAAATGGCATTTCATCAGCTTTGTTTGTGATGGGTCAAAACTGTGAGGGTATTTCAACATAACTTACCTCTAGGACCCTCAGAACCTTGGTTGAAGAAAAATGGCAGCTAAGGCAAAGGGCACAGAGCAGCATCGAGGCAGACTTGACTCCAGCAGCTGGAGTCTAATCCACACAAATTTAGACAGCATAGGTGAGGCCTCAAGCAACATGTATCAGCCCAGAGAGCCAGACGGTAAACATGGAGAAACAAGATTGAGAACGATCTGTGGAAATGCTAATAAGCCCAATATGTAGTAAGGTGAAGGCCATAAGCAATCAAGGAAAGAAAGGGAAGAAAAGCTGGGCAAGTGGCCTCCACGTCAGGGAGAAAGTCACCGGCTCCTGACTGCCAGATGACACAATGCCCAAAGGTATATCTTGAGGCATTTCCTAAAGTAGTATCCTGGGTTGTAGTCACTGTCATTCCTCTCCTGCCTCTCTTCAAGCCTACCTTGCTCGCTAGTGAGAAATGTGAGTATATGTGTCTCTATACATTTCTGTGCTTGTGGAAGGGGTGGTTAGGGCAATTTTGCACTAAAGACTGCCCATGAGAGCTAACATGAATATCATAATAGTAAGTTATCAATAGCAACACTTACAGTGATGGTTATAGTAGTTTAAATGCATAATTCCCATACTAACTAGTTTACTATAGCCCTGCTGGATACCATGTTTAAAAAAATGAAGGAAACTCTCATATAGTTCATGTGGAAAGAATGACGTAATAGGGATCTGGAGAGAAAAGTAAGAGCCTGATTAGAAGGAGTTTTAGGCCATTGGACTTTTTGTTTATTTGTTTTTCTAATTTAAATTTTAATTGAAAAATAATGGTACATATTTATAGGGTATAATGTGGTATTTTAATGCATGTTTATAATGTGGAATAATTAAATCAGGCTAATTAACAAATCCCTCATCAGGAATGGATGGAGAAAAGGATATTGATTAAAAGATACAAAGTTCCAGTTCAACAGGAGGATAGTTATTTGACTTTAACCAGGGAAGGGTTAAAATCACACTTATACTTTAAAAAATTACTGGAAGTAAAACAATGAAAAGTGTATTGGTGACAGGCAAAAACTGATGAAAGGGATTAGTTAGGAAGCTATTACACTATATTAGGCAAGAAAGGATGGTAGCTTGGACTAGGGTGGAGGATTAGGGTTAGAGTGAAGTAGATGTATTCAAGATGAAACAGGACTTGGTGATTTTTGGAGAGAGGGAACTGGTGAAAGAGGGGATGAAGCAAAAATGATGTCAAAGTTTTGGCTTTAACTAACTAGATAATTGATAGAATCATTTGCTGATCACTGGAAAAATGAAGGCAGAAAAAGTTGAATGAGGGAGGTCACTTTGGACCAGTTTTTTGAGTGCCCAAGGATGAAACTGTCCCGATAAACTTTATGAAATTAATCAGGGAAGGAAGGAGGGGGGAAAATAAAGCAAGCTTGCAACACACTCAGCATTAATTATTAAGTCAGCTTGCTCTTAGACCTGCTTCCTCATATTTCCGTGGTGCCTATTGTCCTAGAATCATAGACCCTATTACAAGATTATAGCTCTCCTTAACTGCCCCATAGACAACAACTGGAACACTATGAAATGTTAAGTTTTCCCTTTGAGATATTCGTTCAGGTCCTGCATACCAGTGAAATGACCAATGCCAGCTGGTCTGAAGGACCCCACAAGAAGCTGACTCACCAAAGAAGGCAGCTTCTACGTCCTAATAACTTCATCCGCCTTACCTTAATCAATCAGTGACAAAACAATTTTCCAACCCCTCGCCTTCCACGATCCTGTTAAAAACCCCAGCCCAGAACTCCTTGAGGAGATGGAGTTGAGGTTCTCCCTCCATCTCCTTGTTGGACAGCCTGGAATTATTACATCCTGTCTCTACTGCAAACCTTTTTGTCTCAGTGTATTGCACTACTCCTGCAGAGTAAGCATATAAACCTGTGGATTTGTATAGAGATAATCTGGTTTAATTTGTTAAATAGACACTTCAGACACTGGTTTGGATTTCCAAAATTAAATTAAGGCTGAAAATATACATTTAGGAGTAACTGTCTACTTCGTCTTCATTCTCTCCATCTCCATGGTTAACAAAATCCTAATTTTATTCTAACATATAATATGCTCAACTAAAAATTCCCACCTTCTCAGACTTCCTAACATATCACATTGGTTCCTTGACTCCGAGTGCTCCTATGAGACATGAAAGGAACTCATCTAGGAACTGCAAGGTGTTTGCTTTCATGACACATGCACCACTCTGTTGCCCGGGAGCCTTTTCCCTATCTGCCTTCTTGGTGCAGTGGAAGGAATGCTTATGTTCCTCTAAATTTATATATTGAAATCCTAGCCCTCAATATTCAGTTCCTAGTAGTTTTAAAACTTAGGCCCCTATTTTTTTCACTGGCTCTCAAACAGAGTTACTCTCAAGCAGCCCTTTCCTGTTGGTATTAGAAAGTAGAGCTTTGGGAGGGAATTAGGTTATGAGAGTGTAGCCCTCATTAATGGGATTAGTTCCTTCTAAAAAAGACTCCAGAGAGCTCTCTCACCTCCTTTCCACCACCTGAAGATACAAGGGAAAGTTGGCAGTCTGCAACCTGGAAGAGGGTCCTCACCAGAGCCTGACCATTGTTGCCACCCTGATCTTGGACTTCCAGCCTCCAGAACTATGGGAAGTAAGTTTGTACTGTTTAAGCCCCCAGATCTGCAATAATTTGTTATAGCAGTTGGAACTGACTGAAACATCTGAGAACCATGATATATCTGGCATTACAGCAGCCACATTGCAACCACATTTTTAAAATGTAAGTGGCAATTAGAATGATGGGAGTGGATATCATGTAAGAACAACAGAAAGAATATAGAGTATGAAGTAAATATGTTGGAAAACAAATTTTAAGCAACTTCAAACTTAAATGGTTTATTAGAAGAGGAAATGCTGAAAGAATAAATGAGAATGAGTAGCTGAGAAGGCTGGAAGGAAATTGATGAGGTGGAAGAAAAAACATGAGAGGTGAGAATGTTTTGGCAAGAGGGAGTGGTTGGTCATCCTAAATGATGTAAATAAATTAATAAAATAATTAATAGTTGCATCTAGAAAATCCAAGATAAGTAAGCAATAATTAAAACTGCATGGAGAGTTCAAACAGTAAGTCAGATAAAAGACAACGATCAAATTCTCTCTAAATTGAACCTTCAACCCACTCTGCCATATGAATGCATCTTTTTGGATGCTCATTTTTCCCTTGACTTGATTCTGTTCTATTTTTCCTTTGTTTTTCATCTTCTTTGATAATCTTCTCATAGCCATTGCAAAATATTCAGTCAGTAAAACCTCACAATCTCACTTGCATCCTTTCCATAACTCTTTTGCAATAAATATATGTTTAATGTTTGGGATGTTTAACTGATAACATTTTTTTCTGAGATATTAATACTCTTGAAATCACTATTCTACAGAAAATCCTAGACAATTCATTTAAAAACTTCAGGCTACATCTGACTGAGAAAAATCTAACAGCAATATTAAAATGGAATAGAACTCCAACCAGTGTATTTATAATTTTCTTTTGTATGAGAGAAAACTGTTACTACTTGGGCATAACTTTTCCCAGCCCATGGGCATCTGAGAATATGACAATTATTTACTGTCATTACTGCTGAGAGATATGCAAAAAGATAAGTTGTTGGATCACTTTTATGGTTAGGGAGAATGCATTTTATAAAGATGAATATCATAGAATATTTATTTTTACTTCAGGCCATGCCCACTGTATGAGACCCAATAAAATATTCATTTTCTGCTGTCCTGCCCTCATTCGGTGGTAATGGGCTGTCATAAAGGGCCATAAACCACTTTCCACTAAGAAGCTTTGAGACAAGGGGAGCCAGCTTACCCCCTCCTCAAGTCAGGAGTAAGTGTCTATCTGGCTTTATTGTGTTTCATGAGTTCGTTGAGCAACCCAGTCCCCAAGAAGAGGTTCCCCAGGGCTTGTCTAGCAAGAAGAGGACAATGCACCAATGAAGAACCAGCATCCCATCTGCCAGGTGTTTTCTGGTGCCATTATAGAAAGAAAACCTCATGTGAGCCTCTGATTGCTCTGACTTCTCTACCTTTTCTCTTGAAAGTAAAATTCCAGAACCTTGGACAAGGTGGGATTTGGTGAAATGTGTTAACAAGTTGCTTGGGTTGATGGCTTGCCATTGGGGAAAGCAAATTTGGTAACTGCTAATGTAATGCTATGTTCACCTTTTATTGTTTCATGACAAATTATGACAAACTAGTGACTTGACACAACACCCATTTAGAATCTCACAGTTTCTGCAGGCCCAAAATTCAGGCATAGTATAGTTGAATTCTCTGCTCAAGGTCTCTCTCATAAAAGTTAAATGCATCCTATGATGTTGTCAGGTTTCAATCTCTTCTGGAGCTCGGTGTCCTTTTCCATCACCATTTAGATTGTTGGAAGAATTCAGTACCTAGTACTTTTAAGACTTAGGCCCCTATTTTTTTCTCTAGCTCTCAAACAAGGTTACTCTAGAGGCCACCGTCAGGTCCCCATTATTTGGCTGTTATAGATGGCTCACAGTGTGACTGTTTGTTTTCTTCCAGGCCAGTAGGAGAGGAGAGTTGCTCTACTGCTTCCAATTTCCCTTTAAAAGGGGATGGCCAGATTAAGTCAGACCCTTCCAGAAAAATCTGCCTTTTGATTTTACTGAAAGTCAACTGATTAGGGATTTTAATTACATCTTCAAAGTCCATTTTGCCATGCAATGTGGCATAATATTACATATAAAATCCCATCATAGTCGCAAGTCCCACTAGCATTCAGGGGAGGGGATTGCATAGGTTTTGCATATCAGGAAGAGAAAATCTTGGAGCCGTCTAAGATTTCTGCCTCCCACACAATTCTGACCAAATTAGATCTTTTTCAGACAAGACTCATCATCTCCTCACTCTGCTTTATTTTTTCACAGCATTTATCGCTGTCTCATACCATGTCGTCTAGTTCTTACTTATTTGTTAACGATTTCTCACACTAGAATGTCAGCTCTCTTGCTCCCCATACAGATGGGCCTGCATAAAATGGGCATCAAATTAATATTGACTAAATGAGTAAACTAGTGTATCAATGAGTGACTGAATAAACAGAGAATTTAAAATGCAGGTTTTCTACCTCCTAATAGATTACCTCTTCCCTGGATGCTGTCCAAGAGAAAATGAAGAAAGACCTATGATTTCAATTTCCCTCTCCTTCAAGATGGCAATCTTATTGACAGCTTCCTAGATCAACTCCCAGAAACAGCTTTGCTTCTAACATCTTTAGAATGAACGTATTTCTGCTATTATTTCTTGAGAAAAATTTTGAGAACTATAGTTGGTGAACAGTGAAGGGGGATGACTTGACTGAGAACTGAAACACTGAAACACACTGGTCCAGATCATCCAGCAGGCAGCTTTCTCCCTTCACGGTCCAGAGATTCTTTCCTTTTTTTTTTTTTTTTTTTTTTAAACAGAATCTCACTCTGGTCCCCAGGCTCCGGTGCAGTGAGTGGCGCGATCTCGGCTCACTGCAACCTCCGCCTTCCAGGTTCAATCAATATTCATGCTTCAGGCTCCCAAGTAGCTAGGATTACAGGCATGCACCACCATGCCTGCCTAATTTTTGAATTTTTAGTAGAGAGCATGTTTTCAGTTTCACCGTGTTGCCCAAGCTGGTCTTGAACTCCTGTCCTCAAGTGATCCACCTGCCTCAGCCTCCCAAAGTACTGGATTTACAGGCATGAACCAATGCGCCAGACCCGCGAGATTCTTTCACTTTGGCAGCTTATAACTGCATGAGGCTGAACCCAAGAGAGGGCTGATGTTTTAGCTCATTAATGCTGAATTCCCAGAGGTGCTAGAATTGTGGACTCAACCACCTGTAATGATATGCTGACATTTCTTCAGGAGAGTTCGATTGACTTGAAAGGGTGCTATTATCAGGCTGCCAAGGGAAGTAGAAGAAAATCCAAACTGACATTGAATAATTGAAGAATTTTATTACCTGTGAGTGATTGCTAACCTGGCATTCCTTCTCTCTAGCATGTAGCTCATTTGTTATTTTCCTTTCTCTCTTACATATTCTAAACTCGTTCTTTAATCTGCTCCCCCGACCATCTCAGGTCAGTGGTAACTTAGGACCCCTCTTTCCCTAGTTCATTTCTGCTATTCTTGACTTTTTAATCAATCTGTCATTGATCTGAATGCAATCCTAGCAAACACGCTTGGATCCATGTCCCCTTGGTATTCTGCAAGGTGCATCACTTGATGTAACCTCTCATTTGAGTTGCAGCTCTGAAGTTAAGGGACTCTTTAACAGTTGGGTAAATTGTTTAATCTCTTGAATTCTCAGTTCCCTTGTCTCCAAAACCTGTGTAAAACAGTCCCTTAATTACTCACAGTGTTGTTGAAAGGGTGAATTAAATAACATGTGTGAGTATTGTTTGCAAACGGCAAGCCGTAAAAGCACTGTGTGGCTGTGTTATTACTAGAATGCAAAAAGAGCAAAGTGCTGTTGCCGTGGCTCAAGTATGGCCACAATCATTTCTTAGCCATTGGGTGATTCACTTTATATGGCCTATACTCATCCCAGCTTGGATAGCTCTTGCTTTTACTGTTTCCATGGTTTGCTGTTCTCACTACCACTGGAAAATTTAGCTCTTGACCTGGATGCACTGAAGTTGAGATTGGTAACTCTTTAGTGCCTGCCATTGTCTGATGAACCAACCTGCTTCCTTCTTCTCTGGTGGCTAACCCTTCTTCAGAGCACTCAAGGAGGGAAATACCCAGGTTGTTGGATGCCCAGCACAGCAGACAGACATGGAACTGCTTCACAAATATGGACCTCAGTCTGGTAAAAGGCTTCTCAGGAGGCAGCTCTGAGATGGTCAGTAATAAGTCACTCACTGCCATGCTCCACGGAGCACCCAAATGGCCAATCTCATTTTTCCTCCTAAAGGAGAAGCTCAATGGAATGAAAAGATGGGCTGGTCACTCAGCTCAGAGATATGGTACCAAGAAAGAATGATCAAACTTCTTTGTGAATTATGAAGCTTGCTGAATCCTCCGCTATCAAAAGAACTCAGACTCTGGGTCATTGTGCCACTGATAAAGCAATTTGTATCTTAATAACATATTCTTAACCATTTAAAGATGTTTTCCCAGGAATGATTTATATAATTTCTCTTCCATATGACCTTGAAAGTTTGGGCAGGGGCACCACTACAACCTTCAAATCCAAGTTCAGTTTGGAAACTGAATGACAAAGACCACTAAAGTTGGCCAAAGGAGGAATGGGGGAAGCAAGACTGAGAATCAGCAGACAATAAGTAGAAATACAGTGTAAGGGTCTATTTGAGCTTAACATTTTCCAAATAGTGAAACTTTTCACCTAATTCAAGTTTGCATTGTACATTGAGGCCAAAGAAAGCCCTTTGTGTACCTTTTTCAATGGAAGGTCTTGGCTGAAAATTATTGGACTAGGACACAGGTGGGACAAATAGAAAGGATGCTTCCACTTATGAGTGTGAACATGCAGCGTTTGGTTTTCTGTTCCTGTGTCAGTTTGCTGAGAATCACGGTTTCCAGCTTCATCTATGTCCCTGTAAAAGACATGAACTCATCCTTTTTTATGGCTGCATAGTATTCCATATGTGCCACATTTTCTTTATCCAGTCTATCATTGATGGCCATTTGGGTTGGTTCCAAGTACTTGCTATTGTGAACAGTGCTGCAATAAACATACGTGTGCATGTGTCTTTGTAGTAGAATGATTTATAATCCTTTTGGTATATACCCAGTAATGGGATTGCTGGGTCAAATGGTATTTCTTGTTCTAGATCCTTGAGGAATCGCCACACTGTTTTCCACAATGGTTGAACTAATTTACACTCCCACCAACAGTGTAAAAGCATTCCTATTTCTCCATATCCTCTCCAGCATCTGTTGTTTCCTGACATTTTAATGATTGCCATTCTACCTGGCATGAGATGGTGTCTCATTGTGGTTTTGATTTGCATTTCTCTAATGACCAGTGATGGTGAGCTTTTTTTCATGTTTTTTGGCCACATAAATGTTTTCTTCTGAGAAGTGTCTGTTCATATCTTTTGCCCACTTTTTGATGTTCTTTTTTTCTTTTCTTGTAAATTTGTTTAAGTTCCTTGTAGATCCTGGATATTTGCCCTTTGTCAGATGGATAGATTGCAATGAGGACACATGGACACAGGGAGGGGAACATCACACAGCAGGGCCTGTCAGGGGGTGAGAGGCTAGAGGAAGGATATCATTAGGAGAAATACCTAATGTAGATGATGAGTTGATGAGTGCAACACACCAGCATGGCATGTGTATACCTATGTAACAAACCTGCACGTTCTACACATGTATCCCAGAACTTAAAGTATAATAAAAATTAGAAAAAGAAAGGATGCTTCCTTCTCTCACTTCATCAACACAGACAAGTTATAAAGTGAGCTAGCATTCGTCTCTAGTACCAAAGGAAGAACAGACCAGACAGAAACATTTCCACAGAGTTGGAAATTTCTGGCAGTAACATACTCTGCTGCATGTGAAGCAGAACAAAAAGAAGGACCGAGTCTTTCAAAATGTTTTGACCGTGACTACCTCAAAGAATTGTTTTTGACATTGCATTTGGCATTAAAATCTAGCAGGACCACACATAAACACACACACACACACACACACACACACACACACACACAGACTTAAACACACAGATACAGATACAGACACCTATGACAGAAACAAAAATTTATAGAGTGATACTTAGCCTTACAATATGTGATCCAGGCTTGCAGTTCTATTCTATTCCATTTCATTTTGTGTAAAATATGATGATGATGTTGGGTGCAACCTTCCATTTGAAAAATCCTGCACAAGAGGCTCATGTGTAAGGGAAAGTTGGCTGAGAATTATGGAGGATCTGTTCTGCCTTCATTCTTACTTGGACATGAGTTTTGCCTTTTTGGAAGTGATAGAATTGAGGCGAGGGGGTGTTATATTAGGTGATTTTGTTTAACAGCTTCCCTGTGTGTATTGTAATTTCAGGAATACAAAGAAATCTAAACCTTTTCCTCACCACTTCTCTGACACCCCAAATTCATCATTCACCCATCTATTGCTTTAACAGAGGTACACTGAATGTCTGGTGTGTGTCAGGCATTTTTTAAGAACAAATTTTGGATTATTATTTTCTACCTTCTGATAGCTCTCCTTTTTAAAATAAAAAATACCTTATCTGAAACGAAGTATTTTAAAATTATGCTCAGTGATTTGTAAAATTCTACTTTGTTTCAATTTATTCAGAATGTGTTTAACTGATAGAAACAGTCTACATAAATTGTAACTTTAATATTCAGAGTTTAATATTCTCAGAAGGAAGATGGTTGTACATATGAAGAAACACACAATAACACTGTTTGTGTCCAAGTCTTCACAAGAAACCTTTCAAAATACCTGACCCATAATCTAGACTACTAGTCCATAAATTTCTAACATCTTACTCTTAGGTTGAAAAGCAAATGTGTTTCCTTGTCCTTTTGCCGACAGAAAGAAAAGGGCGCCAATAATCTCTGGATACTTGCTAACTAATAAAGTTTGCTTTTCTGAATTTTTAACAGTGTCTCAGAATGCCAACCAGGATAGAACCACCCAAAAATGACTTGGCATTTTTGTGTGTTGATTTATTTTCATTGGTATATTCAGAAGATAATTCTGAATGGCTTGGTTTACCTATCAAAATAGTGTAATGTTTTTCAACACACCACATAATATTCAGACCCTCATCAAAAATAATGTTCCTTCTCACATCTGTTACTATACTAGCTTTCTGGCTGAATTCTTCCAGCCCAGATTTATTCTCCTGCAAAGCACTCTACTCACTATTCTTATCAAAATATACTCTTCACAGCTTCTAATTCATATCTTTAAATTTTCTAACTCTGTGAACTGTTATATACTATCCTTTCACTTGGGATATCTTTCTTACCTTGGAGTATTGAATTTTATCTTCAGGGATCAGTTGAAATGTTATTATTCATTCAGTAATTTCATTCATTAAGCTATATGTATTAAGCTATATGTATTTATTATACATTTATTATATGCAAGACAGTATTAGAGCCCAATTGTCTATACTCTCAGCTGCCATGCTTCTTATAATCCAGTGGTAGAGATAGGGTAGTAAGCAGGCAATTACATTACAATGTGATGGCTGCCATCTATGTTTGTGGGGATCAGGGGAGGCTTTGTAAGTAACATTTATGCTAAAACTGAAATAGATGAAAGATAGGCAGAAACAGAGAAGGATAATCCAAACAAAGGGAGAAGTGTGTATGAAAAATCTATAGATGAGAGAGCTAAAAAATACTTAGCAATGGCAAGCTTAGTTGAAGTAAAATTGGAGGCTTGGAAAAGTAAGTAAAAACCACACCATGAGGGTACTCACCTCATGGAAAAAAAAATGGAGCTCTTGAAATATTTTAAGCAGAAGAGTAGCTTTATCAGATTTGCACTTGAGAACAAGTTTGTCAGCCATAATGAAATCTGATTAGAGGAAACCAAACTTAGATTAGAGAGGCTCTTATAGAACTGCAAATACAGAATGATGCTGGCCTGATCTGGTGAAGTGGCAGGAAGAGAGACTACATTGAGAAGGTTTCATACATTTAATGGAATGCAGGCTTTGATGACGGATTAGATTGAAGGATAGTTTTATGTTGAAATAAGGTTTTAGATTTTGGCATGTTAATTTTCCAGTATTTGTGGGAAAGCCAGAAGCAGAGGTCTAGCACACAGCAGGATATTAGGACCGGAATATCAAAACAGACCTATGAGTTTTAGTTGTGAATTTGTGAGTTAGTGTCATTAGATGGTAATTAAACCGTGGGAATGAATGGCATTCACAGAGTCAAATAGTTAGAAGATCCAGAATAAACCCTGAGAAACACAGAACTGTAGTGGCTTGGAAGAGCAGGAGCCCCTGAAATAATGATAAAGAACAACCAAAGATATGGAAAAGCAGAGGACATCTTGTCACAGAGGCAGCAGGAAAGGATGTGCTTTACAGAAATGAAGATTCGAGCGTGCAGTGCTCCCACGCAATCGAGTCAAATAAGGACTGAGATGTGCCTATGTACAGGATTCCCATAGGTGCTAGTTTGCCCAGAAAAGTCTGAATTTAGGCTAAAATGGTATGACTAACCTCTCTTTCATTCTCAAATGTGTCCCATTTTCAAGAATAAATGATAAACCTATCATTGGTAAGGATAGTTTTGGGATGTTAGGCAGTACAAAAACTAGCAAGCAGTGGGTTAAGAGTGGAGTTGTAGAAATTAAAACAGAAACCCATTTTGTATAGATGGTTCTTTGAACTGGTTATAGCAGAAAGAGAGAGATTAGGTGAGACAAGCATGGAGAAGAGGGACGTTACCCTAACAATCATGTTTAAATGTTGATGGGAAAAAGAGTACATACAGTTGACCCTTGAATAACACAGGTTTGGCATATATCCGCTTATATGTGGATTTTCTTCCTTCTCTTCTGCCCCTGAGGCAGCAAGACCAACTCCCCCTCTTCCTCCTCCTCCACAGCCTACTCAGTATGCTGATGACAAGGATGTAGACCTTTATGAGGCTCCACTTCCGTTTAACAAATAGTAAATGTATTTTCACTTTTTTATGACTTTTTATTAATATTTTTCCCTAGCTTACTCTATTGTAGGAATACAGTATAAAATTCACAAAACATACAAAATATGTGTTAATTGACTGTCTATGTTATCAATAAGGCTCTGGCTAATGGTAGGCTATTAGTAGTTAAGTTTAAGGAGTCAAAAGTTATACACAAATTTTCAGCTGCAGGAGGGGGTCAGCACCCCACAACGCTCATGTTGCTCAAAATACAACTGTGCAAAGAAAACATAATAATAGAAAGAAGTTTCTCAGAAGATAGAAGAAGGTAGAGTTGGAACACAAAAGAATAATCATTAGAAAATAAAATGATAGCTTTCGTATTGCGTTCAAAGAGGAGGAAGAAAGAATACATCACCTAATGCAAGAAATCTGTAGATTTGTTAGGGGTTTCTATGAAGTGACTTATCCTTTCTTGTCAAAGTTAGAAGGTAGGTTATTTGCTTAGACTTCCTTGTTCTGATACACAAACGACACTTGTTGAGTTTTGTAAATCAAAGTACAATACTTTAGCTGTTATTATCTGAATTTGGTGAGGATAGAACTGAGGATTAGTTATTTCAGCTTAGTCTTCAGGATCTACAGTCAGTGGTGGAGGTGGGATGGGGCAAAGTTGAGTGTGAGTGGGAGCTGGGGGATGTTCCCTGATTCCAAAGCCTGGTCTCTGACTCCTGAGCAGGGCTGCTGCTATCCTTCCATTTCCACATACTTTAAACAAAAAACTTTTTTTTTTTCAATTTTCAGCCTGTGTTTTGAAAGTGGTGGGAGGTGGTGGGAGACAATACTTCCATTTGGTGCATTCACTTAAGTGTCTCTCTGATGTCTCCTTTGGGAATTCTTCTACACTTTAGCAAGGAGGGGAACAGGAGCATATTTTCACAGCATTTCTGCCTCCTAGAGAAACCATGCTCATGTTCTTGCAAGTTTGAGCATAGTTATGGAGATTCTAATTTAATATGTAAAATTAGGACTGGACAATATAAATCGGATGTTTTGTACTAGGAGTTGAAAGTCTTCTGAATTGAGAGATAAAACACCTGGGCTTGATTTTCAGTTTTGCCACTTACTAGTTGTGTTACCTTAGAAAACTGACATAAACCCATGTCTTTATTTGTTTACCTATAAAATGGGATATTGTATTCTGCTCTGCTGAATGCATGTTGCTTCTATGATAATTAGATCAGGCAATACATGTGAAAGCACATCTAATTAAATTCAAATTATGAAAACAACAGAGGAATCTGGGATTCCTCTGTGGACCATGAGATCCACATAGGCCCATGAAAGCAGGCTCATTCTGATGTAAAATAGTGGAAACAGAGCAGAAAATATAAAGAACAATCTGAAGTCAAGTTTTTCAATCAACTAGAAGTCAAGTTTCAATCAACTATAATTCAACTAATCAACATTAGTCAACTGATCAAGGGTTTGTGGGGTGTAGTTTTGTAGTTTTGGTTTTGTTTTTGATTTGGTATTTCACTTTTAGGATTTAGACAACCCATACACACACCCACATATCCATTACCAAATTCATAGGCTATATCCTGGAATAATTTTTAGAAGGACAGTCAGCACAATATCTGTATCAATAATATATGAGAATCATAAACAGTGACCCTTAACTCACATTGAGTTCAATAATTTCCACTATAATCTATCTCCCAAGGCAGGACAAATTTAGAAATTTATAATTAAGTTATAGGTTTTTTTCCCTCATTAATTCTGAGATGGAACAAATGCAATGCCATTGCTCAAGTAATTCAAGAAATTAAAGTTATACTCTAGGCTATCATTAGACTTTGACTCTTCAAGCTAATCTACTTAAAGCTTTTCTTGCAAATAATACATTTTTAGCTCTACATTTTGTGATAGTCTCACCCTACCTGCAGTGCTCTTTCACCTATCAGGTGGGTCCATCTGATAGGTGAGCACATTTGCAGTCTTGATTTGCAGAGATATGTCTGGAAATACATTCAGTTTGAATCTCTACTTTGGCAATTTAGAAAAGTTGTTGATGTTTTAGCAATGGGAGTACTGTCCAACAATCTGCTCCTTCTCCAATCGTTCCCTGCAAAGACCTATGAGGGTAGCAGCACAGTCCAGGCCAAGTGGAAATCTCCCCAACTAGTGATGAAGTCAAACCTTATAATAATGAGAGAGAGTAGTTTTTCTAAGATATTTCATCCAGACATGATTCTCTTCTCTAATGTGGCAACTTCAATGACAGTGAAACACTCTGAAGATAGATACTACCGACAGGATGGTCATCCCCCTTGTCCATATATGGTCCTGCCTCCTCCTCTCATATACTCAGGATGGGGAAATTGTTCTATACCCACATTTGGAAGATGACAATTAGTCTAGTTCACTCACAGGTATTCCACTCCCTTTGGCAATAATCAATATAGGAATAGATATGACAAAATGTTGATCAAGAAGATAGAGGAAAACTATTGCTCAAAGTGACCTGAGAAATGTTTTACTGGTTATTACGGGAAAAAAAAAAAAACTGTTGGAAAAAGAAGCTTCTATGTTTTTCTACCCCTTGGTGAGGTTGTATGTCGACAGTTGTCTAAGGGTGTGGTATCTGAAGCTGTGGCTGCCATTTTGTGACCATGAGGAAGCAAGCTGGAGGATGATGGCCAATGGGTACAGAAAACAGAGTGGTAATATGGAAAGAAACTGGGTCTTCTACTGCTGAGAAAACTAAATATGTAACCACCTGCCTCTGGTTTCACTCATATTTGCAACCAAAAGCACCTTACACTACCCTTAATTAATTTTATATGAGATGATCCCAACCTTTTGTTCTCACCAAAGACAGCATTTGTTGGAAGGCCTTTGGTTGCCTTCTGCATGGAGTGGGTACCGACAGGTCCACTTCACAGATGAAGAGGTAACAAAAATAGGAACAAGTAACAACATGCCTCTGTCCTAGAACCAGAACTTGATTCACCTTGAGTTAGTCCATTTTGCATTGCTATAAAGGAATACCTGAGACTGGTAACTTGTAAAGAAAAGAGATTTATTTGGCTCACAGTTCTGCAGACTGTACAAGCATAGCACCTGTATCTGCTTGACTTCCAGTGAGGATTCAGAAAGCTTTTAGTCATGATGGAAGGTAAAAGGGGAGCAAGCATGTCACACAGTGAGAGAGAGTGAGAAAGAGATGGGGGAGGTCCCCGACTCCTTAATAACTAGATCTCACATAAACTCATTTCTGGAAGGAGGGAAGCAAACCATTCATGAGGGATCCACTCCCGTAACCCAAACACCTCCCACCAGGTCCCACTTCCAGCATAGGGGGTCACATTTTAACATGAGATTTGGAGGGGACAAACTTCAAATTATATCGACCCTACTTGCTTCATCAACTCTACTAACTTCCTGACCTCCTGAGTCAGGAGCAAACACTATCTCTTTGCTGCCTCTGCCAACCTCACTGAACGTGACCACTCTGCGTTCCCCTGACTTTTCCTGGTTGTTTAAGTTTCTACGTAATCCCAACTGCTGCTCTGTGCTTTCATTCCATGGCCATCCACACACCAGCATGATATGTCCTCACTTTTGAATGTGAGTGATAACTTTGACAGCACTCAGCAGGTGATACCTCTGTGTGTTCAGCTTTCACCCCTAGAATTTCTCACATACCTGGGGATCAGAAAGCCCCCACCACTCAAAACCCGGCTGAATGGAAAGTTTTTCCTCAACTTGGACATTATACTACTGTTAGAGTGTGAATTTTAAGGCACACTTGACCTAGATTCTCAGGTCATTATCCAAATGACTGTTAGTCAACTCCTGATCCTTTTCTTCCACCTTAGTCTCCAGCATGGTCTCTTCATCTACATTAGGGTATCTAAAATCAAATCTTACTCTGTCTTGATATCTTAAAATCACAAATTAAATTATTTATTCCTGTTTATGACAACCCAATTTAAAAATTATTTACAACTATTTTCCATACATTTCCATATATTCCTTTTTTGCCTTGTATATGTAAATATAGCTATAGATATTTATATAGACAAATAAATAGATAGATACAAATATCTGCCTACAGACAGCCAGCTCCCCACATCTGCAGGTTTCATATCCGTGGATTCAGCCAACCGCAGATAGAAAATACTTGGGAAAAAAACAAAAAGACAATAAAAAATTGCAATGCAAAAATAAAAATAATATGAATAGAAAATAATACAACATAACAAATATTTCCATAATATTTACATTGTATTAGGTATTATAAGTAATCTAGAGATAATTTAAAGTATATGGGAAGATGTGTATAGTTTTTTTTTTTTTTTTTTTTTTTTTTTTTTTGTGAGACGGAGTCTCGCTCTGTCGCCCGGGCTGGAGTGCAGTGGCGGGATCTCGGCTCACTGCAAGCTCCACCTCCCGGGTTCACGCCATTCTCCTGCCTCAGCCTCCCGTGTAGCTGGGACTACAGGCGCCCGCCACCTCGCCCGGCTAGTTTTTTGTATTTTTTAGTAGAGACGGGGTTTCACCGTGTTAGCCAGGATGGTCTCGATCTCCTGACCTCGTGATCCGCCCGTCTCAGCCTCCCAAAGTGCTGGGATTACAGGCTTGAGCCACCGCGCCCGGCCGATGTGTATAGTTTTTATTCATGTAATGGACCAGAGCATCCATGAATTTTGGTATCCAAAGGAGTTCTGGAATAAATACTCACTGATACTGAGAGATGACTATATAAATATATGTAAAATATACATAAGAATATAAAGCTAGACATATTTCTATCTATCTATCATACATCTTTCTATCTAATATATCTATCTATATTTTATTTAAAAGTTTTCCTGAGGCCAAGAATCATGATCATTTATTTTTCTAATGACTTTAACCTACCATCTCTTCTTATTTCTAGTGTAAACTAATTTTTCTACATTTCCAATATACAAAATTGGGTTTTTTGCTTCAACATTTTTGTGGCCTTTTTTTTCCTTAACCAAGACTTTCCCCCCACCACCATGGCACCACTGCTCTCCCTAACACTATAGTGTTGATCTTCTTCATGGTTCCTGTTTCACGCCGCATGTGCACACACATACACACATATGCATGAGTTAAGAGAATAATTTTTTAGGAAGAAAATGAGCAGAAAAAGTACTGTTACTCTACACTCTTCATATCAACCACCAGTCTCTTTTCTTTGGAAGTCCATACAATCCAGCTGAATCCGTTTTTTTAGCTTTTGTGTCCAGGGCTCCATGACACTCCCATACATGCTTCAAGATCTGGCATGAGGCTCATAGTTCACATGCCATATTGAGAACCTGACTTACTTGGGTAGACATGGGAGCCATCTATGGGTTTTAAATGTGAGTGTTCCAGTGTCACGTTTGTCTTTTAATTAAAGTCCAGGGACTGGGTTTAAAATGGATTTGTGGGAGACACACCTGGAGTCCAGAGGCCCTTTGGGACACTGTCAGTAATGTCGAAAATATTTGGTGGGGTTTCAAATTAAGGAAATAGTATAGGCCATAAATGAAAAGAGAAGACAGATTTTTTTAAATGCTTAGTAAAATTACTGAGGGTTGGCCATTGGTAGATGTGGAGACTGAGGAAGGCAGAATCAGAAACATTCCCTAAGCTTCTAGCGTGAGTACATGGGTAGGCTAAGGTGCTCCAATGAAAAGACAGAATGAGAATATTGAAATAGCAATAATAGCTATCTTTAATTTAGCACCTTTACACTAAGCATTCTTCTACATGATTTTCACTTTTTTAAAACTTTATCCTCACAATAACCCAAGATAGCTAAATTCCATTATTTGCATTTTAGAAGAGAAAATTGGGGTATAGGAATGTTGAATGTTTTACATAAGGTCACACAGGCGGGAAATGATGGAGCTGAGTTTTATACTCAGGCACTTCAGCTTCAGAATCTGCACTGGGACTTTTAGTAAGCGGAGTTTATGGGGATATGGAAACAGAATGAGTGGTTTGATGATGAGTTTCATTTTATAAATGCTGGGTTTCAGGTACCTGTTTGAGATCCCAGAGACTTTAATCAAGGCGTTGGGTGTAAGAGTTTAAAACTCTCGATAAACGTACCAGTTTGAGAATTGTTATCTTAACAGGGGAGCAGTTTAAAAAATGTTGGAGTGAATTATATCTCCGGAGAACAGTGAAGAGTGAGAATATGTGTGGGCTGAGGATAGAACCCAAAGAACACCACTGAAAACATGACTAGAATAAGAGAGTCTGTGAGTGACAAAGGAGCTACAGTCAGGGTTATAGACGCTGGACCAGAAGAACACAGTGGGAAAGTTCCAGAAGGAGGCTGAGTGCCTATGTAACTCGTAGGTCTCGTAAGGTAAGCACTAAAAAAAATTAAAAATAAAAAAAAAAAAAACCTATTCACTTCTCAATGTGAAAATAAAGGATAATGACTAGAAATATGGTGGATGTAAGTGAAGGCATCAAAACCCAGGTGACAATAGGTTTGGAAATGAATGGGAGGAGGCCATGTGGTTAGGCAAATTTAGATCAATTTTTAAAAAGTTTGGATAAGGAGAGTGGTTAGATAACAGCTAAAAGATGTAGACTCAACAGAGTTTATTTACTTTTATTATTCATCTATGTATTTCTTTAGGATGACAGCAAATCACATAGGCAATTGCAAAATTGTCTTTGTGAAGAGAGAGAATAAACTAGAATGGTTACGGAAAGAAAACCCCTCAAGAACAGCAGAGGATCAAGAACCCATGGGGTAAGCTAGACTTCTATGTGGACATTACTCTATGTCCACTCCCGTTCTCTGTTCTCTCATTCCAGCAGCATAAAGCATAAAAAATAAATATAAGGGCAATTTCTTCTCATCTTTCTAAGATTAGATCCTACCTATCTGACCATGACTCTATCCCTACCTCAACAACTTTGATCGTTAATAACCCCTACCATCCTTTGTACTTAAAGTTCACCCATTCCATTAACACCTTCCTCCTTGTCTTTAGGAATACCCAAAAGATTCTACTTCCTTTCCTCAATACTACCTCTCCTTCCAATTTCCAACCGTTTGGGTTCTATCATTCACTGCCAAGCCTTTAGGAAGACTGATCTATAGGCAAAGACTACATTTCTTTCTTGTTCACTAATTCTGCAAGTTTTTAGATCCCATTAAACTAGTAAATTATTCTTTCAAAAGTCAATATTGCTCTTCTTACATCCACATCTGTTGAATTGAGTCCTTTTCTTCTTTTGCAACAATTGACTTCTATTTTTTCCCCTGCTTCTCCACCTTCCAATTATAAATCTATCACTATTTCTAGCCATAATAACATTAACTGGAACTTCTTGAGTGCTTAAGATGTCCTATAGATTCATCTAAAGATATTACAAATATTAAACATTTGATTTGCTCACTTATATATGAAAGGTACTATTATCAATCCCAGTTTGTAATTGAGGAAACTGAGATTCTGATTGGTTAACTAACTGACTCAAGGTTACATAGCTAGTGAGTGATGTACACAACTTTTTTCTGGGGTAGGGGACAGAATCTTACTCTGTTGCCCAGACTTGAGTGTAGCGGCAGGATCTTGGCCCACTGCAACCTCCATCTCCGAGGTTCAAGCTATTCTCCTGCCTCAGCCTCCCGAGTAGCTGGGACTACAGGCACACTCCACCACTCCTGGCTAATTTTTATATTTTTAGTAGAGACAGGGTTTCACCATGTTGGCCAGGCTGGTCTCGAACTCCCGACCTTGTGATCTGCCCAGCTCAGCCTCCCAAAGTGATGGGATTACAGCCATGAGTCACCACATCAGAACAATGTACACGAAATTTGAACCAGACAGTGTAATTCAAATCTTATGCCCTTGATGCCTCATCAGTGACACCTTATCAGTATCATTTATAAGGTGACCATATATAATGGTTACCTAGGATTTTCCAAGTTTAGAGTGTTATTGCAGCATAATTATTAAAACATGCCCCTTTATACTGCAAGTCCCAATAACAGTAGTCATCTACATGGTCATGTTAACTTTATAGTCCCCTTTTCCTGTGCTCACCCAAAAGCTACCATTTCCTAGTAACTGTGCGAGGCATGTAACATCCATAATCACTAATTGTTATAACACCAGGTTGAACTTGGTTTCCTTATTTCAAAGGGGAAATGGTGAGGTTCAGGTTGAGGTTAATTGCCTTAATTAAGGCCACACATATACCAAGTGGCTGAAACTGGCAGGATAAAAACATAGATGCCTCTGGCTCTGAAATCCCTTCTCTGGGTCTTTTCTTCCTTTGCATTGTAATCATTTCAGCACCACTCTCTGGGAAGTCTCCAGATACTGCCTTATCTCCTGCCTAATGTCCCAGTTGTATAGCTGTCTATCCATCAGTAATAAGTGGGCTCTCCAACAAGATGGTCTGTACCGCAATCATTTCTGTTTCCCCCAGGGTCCAGAGCATTGTTTACGCCACATAAGACCCTTTATTTATTTATTTATTTATTTATATCTAATATTTATTAATATCTAATATTATAGTCTCTCTACTGTTTATGTTTAACTCAGGTATTGAATTTAGCTGCCCTGTTTTTCTGGCTTTCCTAGGGGGAGGCTTCTCAGATATTCATTTCACATATGACTCCAACCTCTGATGTAGTCAGACATAGTCTGCTGAGCACAATTTCCACCCGATGATTAGAAAATGCAGTCCCATCAAAAGCACATCTGCCCCAACATCCTCTATTATAATTTGCTAGCACTGGGTGCCACCTCTTGCATTCTGAAAGCACCGACCCATTCCTGCTCTCCAAGCTGCAGAGACACTGATGTTTTCTCCCTCAAAAGAGGAAATGGGTTTCACTTTTTTATAGCCACATGTTGGGAGTGGATTAAAAGCAATATTATTTGATCCTCTGCTCAATGTCTGAGGCTCAGGATTACATGGCTTTAAGTTAATGAGGTGATTCTCAATGCTGGCTGCACAATAAAACATCCGAGGAATTTTTTAAAAACTGAAGCCTGGACTGCACCATGGACAAATTACATCAGAATTTTTGGACATCCATGTTATATTACACTGCCCCTCGGTGATTCGAATGTGCAGCCAGCTTGAGAGATACTAAGCAAAAGGAAACTTTTCTGTTCTCTTTGAGATTTCTGAAAATATTCTAAAAGGATCACCAAATAAGAAAATCTCAAAATAAGATAAAGAAGCTATCATATTATTTTGGTGCAAATTTGCAGATTTTATTTTTGGTACCTACACAATCTGTGTTTCTACAGAAATGCAGAATCACATCCATCCTTGCCCCACCAGAGGTCCAACGACATACATCTTTACTGTCTTATTTGAAAAAGACTGTTCACCTTTTCTTCATCCCAGACTATCAACCATTGCTAGGCCATATATGCATCGACTCCCTTTTTTCTGACCTCAGAACTACAGGCCTTGTGCACCTCTGCTATTCCTAGGCAACAAGAGCCTTCCTGCGGTAGGAAACACCTATTCCGCTAAGTTCTGTTTAAACTCAATCTATTTCATGTTTCAACTTCCTCCTGATACAAGCCTGACTCCAAATCCCCCAGTGCAGATGAACCTACACTGAGCATTAGAAGCAATCTCCTAAAATTAATTCCCAATGGGTCAGTGACTGATAGCCCGTTAAAGCGTCTGAAGGCAGCTGCATTCTCCAGCGTTGAATGCCTATCAACCTAAATGAACTGGTGTTTCATGACATTTCAGGGGCTAAAAGAGTTGAACTGAGAAATAAGTCCATTTGTGCAGAGCTTTTAGTAAGACTAAAAGTCTTCAGCCCAGCCACGCGGGCAGGACAACCTTTTCTTTTAGTTTTATTGCCATCTACTCTTACCTCTCATAGTTTCCTTTATTCTAGTTTCACCAATTTAAAAAAAAAAACTCTAAAATTTTATGTATGGCAGAAAAATCTGGTTATTTAGATTTTTTGTAATTTAGTTCATTGTAAATTAAAGACTGGCTGTCTACAGTAGATTCTGCAATGCATCTCTGACTTCTGCTTTACCTATGTGTATATTAAAAGTAAGCCAAGGGTGAAAAATCTGGTTATGTAGATTTTTTGTAATTTAGTTCATTGTAAATTAAAGACTGGCTCTCTAGAGTAGGCTCTGCAATGCATCTCTGACTTCTGCTTTACCTATGTGTATATTAAAACTAAGTCAAGGGTGAAAGGGACAATCTGAGCAATTAAAAGGCAACCAACATGATTAGAAGGTTCCTTGGGTTTTCCCTAGTAAGATAGACTAGTGGGCCTTATAGGTAGGGGCAAAGCCAGCTTCTTGCTCTGTCCTTTCTATCTGTGTGACTCAGGGCAAGTTTCCCTAACTCTTCTCTCAACCATTTGCTCTTTGACACATTTGCCAGGTTCTTGTTAAGACTAAAAAACATAACATACAAAAGTGAGTCACATGTAGAAAGTTCTACAGAAGCTGGTTTCCTTCCTTCCTTCTAACTCCAGACCTAAGGATAAGGAATATGTGTGGGAAAGAAGCAGACATCCTCACTCAAAACCCTAATCAAAATGGAACTGTAAAGTAGCATAACTACTGTTTCTATAAATAGGGTTTGAGGCAGGAATATGCCTCTTCTGCTCTGTTTGGCACATTTTTCTGGCTTATTTGGAGCAGGAGGGTATAAAGGATACTATTGAAAAATTAAGCCTTCAACATAGAATCCTGAAACAGTTACTTGGAAAGGATTGGGAGAAGAGCTGGGGCTGAGTGGAAAAGTGGGCTGAAGCACCCTCTTTGTGATTTGACTTCAGGGCCTCGGCTGGGAGCCCTTGCCTATTACCCAGCCTGAACTCAGCAGTCTGCTTTGATTGATGACCCCTCATTTTCTTTTCTACTCCCTCACTCAGGCTCCAGACCTCCCCGATCAGGTGAAAGTCCACCTACACTGATGACCTTTACTGTATTGTCTCCAAATGACTTAAGCGCTATTGGCAAAAGAACCTGGGCTGTCATGACCCAGTAATCCCATTTATGTCAAGCAATGCTAAGCTCACGGGCTCCATGAAGAGAGACTCACATTTGGGCAGAATTATAAAAATCATCATCACGTTTCTCAGAGGGCCTCATTCCAATTATGCATGCCTTCTAGGGCCATCATTTAGTTCACCTTCTAGAGCACGCTCAGCTAGGCATGATAATTACATCTGTGTTCTAAAAACGGAATAGGAGGGAGTCTTAAAGACCCATATTTCATATTAATACCCAATTACATCTGGGATGTGTTTTTCTTAGTTTAAAAAGAACTGGTGAGGAAGGTTAATGATTTAATTAAGTCCACTGCCCACCCCCACAGCAGCCCCACTCTTACCACGGAGAACATGAAGGTGGCTAGCAGCAGACACCGGAAGGAAAGCAGACACAGAACAGCAGCTTGCATTCATCTGCTGATGACAGCTTTATTATTACATTTTGAATTAAAGCCATTGGCTCAGTAAGTCGCAGGGGAAAACTTCTGATTGATCAGACTCAAGGACACCTATGTTAATAAAGAACACGACTACAAGTGGACCATAAGGAAATCAAAACTCTCCTTTTTGATGGGAACAAAGGTCTCAGTCTGTGCATTACTGCACTTTTAATCTATCTACAGAGGTTTCAAGGTCATTTTGTAGCCAATCCTGTATTCATGGACAGTAAAAGTGGCTTGGACGTTGGCTCTTTTTTCTACTCAATGCCCAGTAGCATACTTAGTCTACATCTACTGAGAGAATAGTAGAAAGCAACTTTAATACAAATCCTAGCTCACCTGCGGTGTAATCATCAGTCAGTTTCTGCATTCATTTATTTTATTCATTCTTACAACTTTTGCTTATGTTCTTTTCATTATTAAGCATAGGCATTTGGGATACATTATAGAAAACAGGAATGGATTTCTATCTTCATTGAGCTTACATTCTAGGCAAGGGGAGAATAATAAGGAACGTAATATGTAAATCACATACTTTGTAAGAAGATGGTAGAAGCTGGAAATAAAAGAAAAACCAAAGTAGGTGAGAGGATTGGGAATGGCAGCAGAGGAAAGAGTATGTAGGTTGCAATTTCAAAACACGAGGGTAGGTTCAATATTATTTAAGAGGTGCCCTTTGAGCAGAGACACAGGAGGTGGCATATTATCTAGCAAACATCTTGGGGAGGAGCAATCTAGGCAAGGGGAAAAGATCTTGCAAAGGTTCCTAAGCCACAACCTAAGAAACAGAAGAGTGGGCATATGGCAGGATCTAGGCAAGAAGACATAAAGCCTGAGAAGGGAAAACAGCTAGATCGTGTAAGACCTGAGAGTCACTGTGAGGATGTTGATGTATACTTTGAGTGAAAGGAGATTCGGGACAGGTTTTGAGCAGAGGAGTGACTTGGGTTTTGAAAAACTCTCTCTGGTTGTCTTGAATAGACCAGAGGGGCTGTGGCCAATAATGGAAGCCAGCTGGGTGTTTAAAGTCTTCAAAACTCAGGTTTCTTATTTAGCCTAGTTCGTAGTAGGTTGTTATTGAGTACCTTTCCATTTCTCCACTAATGTAGTGATCCTTTGGCATCTATCAACATCCGTTGCAATTATCACTTTTTTGGGGCAGCAGTGTGAGTTAATGTTATCCTCAGGCTCTCTTTTCCAGAATGCCCCAAAATCTGTTTGGTCTGGTTGACAACACCTACCTATACCTGCATGCCACAAATTTCATACTCTGAGATTCTTTGTGTCCCATAACACTCTAGATCCAACTTTTAAACTGATACTCAAGGTGATAGATGAGCTTTGCCCTTTGTTGTCTCCCACCCTCCTGCCATCATATCAGACCACACTGGTAAGACAAGATGAGGTTTTTCTCTCCCAAGCAACCTAGTTTTGTGATTCCTTCATCCAGGTAACCTCATTCAATTTCCTTTATTATGTCCATGGTTGCAATCTTTCCCATCTATTAATATGTTATTAGCTAGTAATGATAGATTTTTCTTTTCTCAATTCAGTCCTTAATCCCAGAGTGGGTAAATGTTAATTTGAGAGCTTGTTAGACTGTGTGACTATGTAGAATAAAACCATAATGTTCACTATTAATTGTGAATTGTATTTGTATTATAAAATGACCCTTCAAACATTAAACATGATCTATATCCTTTTCTCTATAAATGGGGTGAAAGAGTCCAAATGATCATGATTGTAATGGAAAACTTATTCATCTTTGTTTGATCTCATACAATTCTCAAGGTTTGCTTTGTTTAGCATTGATTCAGTGAAGTGTTAATATCTAGAAATTTAGAAACTAAGGTATTATTTAGGAATTCTGGGAGGTTGTCATACAACAAACTTTACAACTTTTAGGTAACTCTTAAGAAATCAAATTCAGAGGCACGATTTACAGCTCCAGAAGATATCCCAGAAGAGAGAAATTCATAGATCCCTTAATAATAACAGCATAAAAATTCTGGGGTAAAATTTTTGTAAAGAATGTGCTTCATCATATCTTTCCTGAGTAACACTGACTCTAGTTTCTGAGTTATATATAACATACATGAGTAAAATTTCATAAATATACATCAGCATTTTGTCCCACCCAGACTTAAACAGTTGTTTATATACTTCGAAGATTAGATTTCTTCTAGTGAAACAGTATGTGCTATGAGTTGCCTTAAGAATTATGAACATTCATCCAATAATAAGAATTCAGTAATTATGACAGAGGTTACCACAATTTTAAGAATTGGTTTATGATCAATGGGCTATAATTTAAAACAAGCTTCTCTAGTCTCACATTAGCATCACTAGTGGTTAAAATCAGTGTTTGTTGATACAGAGCTTTAAAAGTTGTATGTATCTGATTCATGTGATTAGTGTCAACAATTCTATCAGATGATAAAAATCCGTAAAGACTGAAATCGTGCCTTTAATTGTTTTGTTTTGTTTTGTTTTGTTTCTCTTTCCTTTCCTTTGCTTTGCTTTCCATAGCAGAAATCAGTTACAAGGGGGCGATATGGTAAGGACTTTATCCCCTCTTATTTTCCACCTCAACTCGTGATGGGGCTGAGAGTAGAGCAACAGGCATTCTTAGCATCTGTGTGTGAACAGTTTACCTTCCCAAAGCTGTGCTCTCCAGACCACTGCCATTTGGCAAACCAAAAAGCATGATTCAAGCTTCACCCTTACCTGTTACATTAACCTGCTTTTCCTTTGAGCCTTTTTTTTCCCCATCTATGTGAATTCCAGGGGACAAGTTCATTCAAGTTCATGAGAATGTTATCAGTAAACATTAAAAAATCAATAATATGTGTTATTATTTATAATAAGCTACTAACACAACTATATTCCATCCAAAATATTTCCTTATGCCATCAAATAAATCCATATGGTAATTTCTTTCAGTGTTAAGCTTCAGTCCACTTGTCTTGTCATTTGATTGATGTTCCTTCAACACAGCCAAAGAATAGAGGGAAAAAAATGTAATCTGTCCCCAACCTAGGAATTCAGGCAGGTAAAATCTATTTCCCAGGTCAGATTTCAGACACCATTCCCACATGAACAATAACATTAAAAAAGAAAAAAATAAAAAGCTGTGGTCTTCTGGCTCACAGGAATATTTGGGGGAAAAACATGGATATTGGATTAATATAAGAAAAATTTTAGGTGGAGTTTGCATAATTGTTAAAACAGAGCTGTGTAAGATTCTGACTTATTAAATAGAAATATATATTTTGGCCCATCTAGGAGAAACGCTTCCAAAATGGAATGCTTGATATAATAAAAGAAGAGCAATGCTATCCATTTGACTATGATGTGACCTTAATCGAGAGGATAAAAGGCTCCAAATTGTAATTACAGATGAATTACTCCACAGCTTGTGATTTTCAAGGAGCCTTGTTTCTAAATCTTGACACAGTGGGACCAAAGAAACCTATCTGTTTCTATTACCGGGTAAAAAGTGAATCTCAAAATGAAAAACAATCTGTGGCTTCAAAAAGAGAGAGCTGACAGCAAAATATTTGAATTAATTAAAGAACTACAGGTTGTTCATTGACGGGTTCTTTCTGCAGGCATATTCTGAAACATCTGTGCTTGTTTCCACGGAGATGTGGTTGGTTTATTTTGTTGTTAATATACCATATGAGCATGAAGGAAATTAGAGGAAGATACCTGATGGAAAACTAAATTCAGACATTTCCAGACAGTCTGAGAGAAGTTACAACCTCCTGGGCCAGGCAGCGGAGAGTTCAATTCCTTGATGAACTATGCCAAGTTAAATGAACATCAGCTATTTTTAGAACACCGACAGCCTTCTTAGACATGACACCAAAGAATATTAGTTTTGATGTCCACTGGATGGGGTGCTCAAGTCTGAAGAGTTCCAAAAAATAAAAATAAGTCTACTCATTTCTAAATTTTAAAAAATAATAATGATTTTCCTAACGGTGCCAGCTCTGACTCTAAACACCTTTTTTGAAAGGCTCAAATGTCCAAGGGTTGGTTTTCTTGTATAGCATTTCTACTGTTTCTCTCAAGGCCGTGTTCTCTGTTATTGTTCTTGTATTTCCTCCAAAAACAGAGTGGTCCTTATGTACCATGGGTTAAGAATTTTTTCATAAATTTATATTAGGGTGGAAAAGATAAATAAGGAACCCTGAACTGCTTTGAATTTACTTTTGTTTCATCTTCTCTCTTCCTGTTGCAATCTCTCTTTTCGCTAACTATACCTCATTAAACTTCATCCATTTGGCAGTTCCATTTTTAATTTTCCAAGAATCCTCCATGCTGTTTTCTGAAAGTTCTGTACCAATTTATATTTCCACCAACAGAGTACGAGGTTTCCCTTTTCTCCACACCTTTGCCAACATTTACCTTTTGGCTTTTTGATAATAGCCATTCTAACAGGTATGAGGTGATACTTCATTGTGATTTTGATTTACATTTCCCTAATGATTGATAATATTGATCATCTTTTCATGTATCTGTTGGCTATTTTTGGTCTTCTTTGCGAAAATGTCTATTCAGGTCCTTTGCCCATTTTTAACTTGAGTTATTTGGGGTGTTTTTTGTTTATTTTTGTTACTTGTTTTTGCAATTAAGTTATATGAGTTGTTTATATATTTTGGATATTAACACCTTACTGGATATATGGTTTACAAATATTTTCTTTTTTCTGTATGTTGCCTTTTTGTTTCTTCATTGTTTTGTTTGCTGTACAGAAGTTTTTAGCTTGATGTAGTCCTAATTGTTTATTTTTGCTTTTATTTTCTGTACTTTTGAGATCAAATCTAAAAAATCATTGCCAAGACCAAAGTCAGAGAGCTTTTCCATCATGTTTTCTTCTGCGAGTGCCATGATTTCAGTTCCAGTCTTTAAACCATTTTGAATTCATTTCTGTGCGTGATATAAAAGAAAGATCTGATTTTAAAGTTTGCATGTCAATATCAAGTTTTTCCAACACCATTTATTAAAGAGTCTATACTTTCCCCCATTGTATATTAATGGAATCTTTGTCAAAAATTAGTTGAGCATATATGAATGGGTTTGTTCTGGGCTATTAGGTTCCACTGGTCTATGTCAAGGCAACCAAGATCTTTTTCCTTCAGAGCATTCAGAGCTGAAGGGAATGAAGCATTAAGTCCTGACATTTGGCGTGTTCATTTAAATTTCAGTGTATTTCAGAATTTCATAATCTCATCATTGGGCAATCAAGCCTACATCCCCATAACATCATTTATTTATATCATTAGCCAATATAAATCTGCTGTTCCAAGCAGAACACATTGTTAGTTCTAGAATTTTCCATAAGATGGGCAGGTACCTACAGATGCTAGACACTTTGGGGTTGTTTTATATCTAATTAACAACAGAATTATGACACCAAATTAATTTCAGGAACTGTTCTTGAAATGCCAGTATACATAAGGTTTTAAGAATTTGATATTGTGCAAGTTAGAGAAACAGATGGAACTTTCTGAACAATAGAATTCATCTCCAAGTGACATTTAATACAAAGCAATACCTGAACTATAAATGGCTTTAAAGTTATTATCTTTGAATTGTTTTCCTTTCAAACACCTACCATGCAGGTAAAAGAAAAAAAAAAGTGTGTGTGTGTATGTTAGTCTATATATAGAGAGAGAGAGGAGAGAGAGTATATATGTGTATGTGTGTATATATGTGTGTGGATAGATAGATAGATAGATAGATAGATAGATAGATAGATAGATATGAGAGAGAGAGAGAGAGATTAGATTCTGAATTGCTATGTAGTAATAAAAATTTGGAGAAGATTTTCTTGAAGGGTCATAATGGCATAATTCCATAAATAGAGCAGAAGAAAGAGTATACAGGAAGGAAATTTAGTTGTGTCCTAGTTTGTCCACTCACTGGATTTAAAATATTTCTTTTTAATGAATAATGATGTTATTTTCCAAATACATATTAGCTAAACCAAAAAATAAAACAACACAGAAAAGTGACATATTTAGTACTTACAATAAACTTAGGGACAATAATAACACTTCACAGTAATGGACATGTTCATTTTTTGAATAATTCTGTGAGATATATATTATCTTTATTCTCACTTTTCTAATGAGGAAACTGAAACAGCAAGGTGTAAGCTACAAATGGTAGGTAGTGTGTTCATTATTTTAAACTCACCTGCAGAGTCTACACCATCAACCACAAAATTCCACAGCCTCTTGTGTAAAGGAAGAAAGCCTAGTCAGAAATTTAAATCAAGCCATCCTTGTTATTTTTACTTTACAGAGCACATATTTAATTGTGTTTAACAGAAGAATAATGAATTGCAGTAAAAGCGAAGGAATTTTTAAAATTAAGATACCTCTTTCTTCAACAAAGAGATAGTAATTATTCCTGAAATTGTCCCCAAAATTAAAGTAGTGGGAGTTCATAACAGTATCAAGAGGCTGGACATGTGTTTATTATTTTAGTATATATCAATTGGCTTCTTGTTTTGAAGGAAGAGGAAATAAACAAGCTTTACTACTCCTGTTCTTTATCTTGGTTATTATTACTATTATTGGGCTTTACAACATGCAAATTCTGTTCTGTAATCATAATTTCCAAAGTGATTTAATCATAATGTTATATTTTAAAGTGATGAATGCTCATTCCCACTTTGTTTACTTCATCTTTTCTGTTCTTAATTGCTTACTTTGATGCAAGTCTTTTGACTGAAATGTGACAAACAGCCGGGATTTTTTTGTGTGATTTGTTTTTTGAGGGGGTGATCGCTTCTCAAGAGCTCTCTGGTGTTTATTTCTTGAATTCTTGCATGCTTGAGAATCTGTTCTTTGTGTTTATACTCGAGTAAAACCTTGGCTAGGTATAAAGTTCTTAGTTGTAAAATCAGCCCTCCATATCCGCAGCTTCCACATATGCAGACCTATCCGTGGATCAAAAATATTCAAAATAACAACAATACAACTATAAAACACAAAAATACAATATAACAACTATTTACATAGCATTTACATTGTATTAGGTATTATATGTAATCTAGCTGACTTAAAATATATGGGAGGATGTGTATACACTTTATGCAAATACTGTGACATTTTATATGAGACTTGAGTATCCTCATATTTTGGTGTCCACAGAGGTCCTGGAACCAGTCCGCTGTGGATACCAAGGAATGACTATTCTTTCCTCTTAGCCTTTGATCACAGCACTGTCAAATTTTGTTTTTTAAACATTAACTCATGTTCTTCCAGCACTGAATGTGGAGAGTGTTGAAATCAATATTTCCCTTTTATTTTTTTATAGGTGACTTACTTTTCAGGCCACATGCTTATATAATTTTTTCTTTATTCTTGAATTTCAGAATATGTTTCATTTTTGACCATTCTGTTTCAACACTGTTTATCCCAGACATTGTACATTTTCAATTTGCATGTTAACAAATTTATTTTAAGAAAGTGTTCTCCCATTATATTTTTTATCTTATTTTTTCAGTTCTATTGTTCTGTCTGTATGTTGGATCACTGTGTCATACATTCATATATTCTCCAAAATAATTTCAATGTCTTTGTTCTTTATTCATTTTGTGTTTGCATTGAGAGGCCAAGAGGAAACATTTTAGTTACACTTATTCTATTTTTTGTTGCTTCTAGTGTGCAGTGTGCTTTTTTCATCTCTGTAATATTTTCTGCTTTATTATTCCTTGGCTTTTCTGTGCACCATTAGTTTGCTTTCTGTTTCCCGGTGTTGTGATATAATCTCTTTTCTGAATCCTTGAGGCTCTTCTTTGAGCTTTCCTTAAAAAGAAAAAAGAAAAAAAAAAGAACAACAACAATAAATCATATCACCTGTAGTTAACCTTGAAACTATGAACTATCATTTTTTGCAATTTTTCTTGTTTTTTAAAAATGAGTATGCCCTCTCTTATGCATATTGCATCTTTCATCTGACTTTTGCTTATGTTTCTTTTCTTTGAATTTTTTCCCCAGTATCTATGCACAGGTCCTATGCTAATTACTTCTAAGTTATCAACAGGAGAATTAAGCTGAAAGAGCCTGCAGCTTTTACTGGGTTTGCTTGTCCCAAACATGTCATCCAATCAGGCATTGTTAGGGCATCTTTCTCCACTTTCCTTCTTAGCTTTATGAGTACATGCTCTGCAAATTTTGAGCATTCAAAAGCCAGCAAGTGACAGGCTCTATGTGTTCCTGCTCTTCCCAGCCTCACCTTTGACATTCTTGATGTGCTCAGTGTTTGGGCCATAGTCAAGTAGAAATGGCATTATTTATGTGGAATCTCCTTTAGTTCTACCTCTCCAGCAATTTAGCACTTTCTAAAAGGACACTCCAAATTCTATCAAAGGGTTACACTAACTCTAGATCTCCAAGGTCTAATCAAAGTATCTGTAGATAGGGCAAGCATGACTAGAAACCTTAATTCTGTTTCCTGCCCAAGGGCTGAGGATGAATGCATAGCTTTGAGTTTCTTTACCTATTTCAGTGTACATTTCACATTATTTGGGAAACAGACTTCAAAAAGGATATGATTTTAGGTTATCGACATTCCCTTATATCACTGAGGATGGTATTTATTTTTTATAATTTTCCATCGTGTTATTTGGGATAGATTTTAAGGAGGAGCGAATAAACCTATATTTATTCCACTATGTTTTTACAAGTTGTTTTGTTTGATTACTAGGTCCAAGTAAATGTGTGCAGAAGCCCAACTTCATCCTTTTTGATCAACTGCCAATTTTCCTTTATGTTTCTCCTAAATATGTTTTTCCCACTATCCTTCCTAATCATCTACTTCAGGAGTGACTCCCCCAAACACATTCCTAATCCAAATAAACCGAGAAGCCAACAAGCAAATCTTATGTTCAGAAAATCCTCCATCAGTAATTTCCACATTAGCATGATGAAATCAATGTGATCTCATCCTGAGATATTTATATTTGGAATCATGGTTCTAGTTCTAGATCAATGGCAATTCTAGATCTAGTTCTAGATCAATGGAAAAGAAATTTCAGGCAACAGGCAGAAGTGGAAGATAATGCTGGAGACCAGGGAATTTTCTGGAAACCTAAAAGTCACCTCCTAGTCTATATATCGGTGTAGTCTGGCCCCCTGTTCTTCAGTTACCACACATACAAAATTAGCAAATACTCTCTGTCACACTTTCTTAGTCATAAGCACTTTATGAGAAAGAATGAGATAGTGCTTTGGCATACGTTTTAGTATATGAAATAAACGCATGTAAAATAGTCATATGCAAATGAGGATTATTAAGGGTTTCAATAAGCCAAATATTTTCTTGACTGTATTAACATCCTCCGATAAGCTTGGGAACACTATCGGATTGCTTAAAAATATCCTTCTTTTATTACAAACAAAACCAAGATTATCTTTCTGCTAAAGTAGAATTTACTAGATTGGTAATTAATAAGTTTGTACTATATTATGGTAGTAATTATTGTTACATTAGTAATGAAACTTTATTGTGATCAAGCTAACAATTTCACAGTAACTTCACTGTAAATATATTGAATAGCAAATGTTTAACAGAACAAGTGTTAGTTGTGATATACTTCATGATTTAAAGTATCAGCATTGTTTTTCAATTATACAAGTAACATACATTCAGAGTGAAAACATTAAAATAATACATAGAAAAACAGAAAATAAGATTATAATAATCCTTAACCATATATAATTACCATTAAAATATTTAGGTAGAACTTTTGGGAATTTTCTCCATGTCTATGCTTTAACGTTATCAAGTACATAAAAAAATGGAACAAGTAAAGTGGGTTTTCTAATAGTTAAATTATCACCACAACATACATTTTTGCTTATATTGATAACCCGATCCACGTTTTTAGAATGTGTCTTCCTTTAGCCACAATAAATATAGTAAAGAACAATTACCAGTAATTTGGTATGAAATCTAGCCATGGCAATATGAAAGATGTCACTGACAAATTCTTTATATGTGTGTGTATATATATAGAGAGATATAGATATATATAGATATATATATTTGTGTGTGCGTGTGTGTGTGTGTATGTATGCATAATATTTGTGGGAACATAGTAGTTATACATACTTATGGGGTAGATGAGATATTTTGATACAGGCATGTAATGTGTAATGATCACATCATAGACAACGTGGTATCCATCCTCTCAAGCATTTACTCTTTATATTACAATCTAATTGTACTCTTCTAGTTAATTTTATTTTATTTTACTTTAAGTTCTGAGATACATGTGCAGAATGTGCAGGTGTGTTACATAGGTATACATGCGCCATGGTGGTTTGCTGCACCTGTCAACTCATCATCTAGGTTTTACGTTCTGCATGCATTAGGCGTTTGTCCTAATGCTCTCCCTGCCCTTGCCTCCCAGCTCCTGAAAGGTCCCAGTGTGTGTCCATGTGTTCTCATTGTTCCACTCCCACTTATGAGTGATAACATGTGGTGTTTGGGTTTTGGTTACTGTGTTAGTTTGCTGAGGATGGTTGCTTCCAGTTTCATCCATATCCCTACAAAGGACATGATTTCATTCTTTGGTTCTAGATCCTTGAGGAATTGCCACACTGTCTTCCACAATGGTTGAACTAATTTATATTCCCACCAACAGTGTAAAAGCGAAATAAAATCCTATTTATCCACAGCCTCACCAGCATCTGTTGTTTCTTGACTTTTTAATAATCACTATTCTGACGGGCATGAGATCATATCTCATTGTGGTTTTGAGTCGCATTTCTCTAATGATCAGTGATGATGAGCTTTTTTTGCATATGTTTGTTGGCCATATAAGTATCTTTTTTCGGAGGTTCCTGTTCATGTCTTTGCCCACTTTTGGTTGGGGTTGTGTTTTCTTGTAAATTTGTTTAAATTCCTTGTAGATTCTGGATATTAGACCTTTGACAGATGGGTAGATTGCAAAAATTTTCTCCCATTCTGTAGGTTGCCTGTTCACTCTGGTGCTAGTTTCTTTTGCTATGCAGAAACTCTTTAGTTTAACTAGATCCCATTTGTCAGTTTTGGATTTTGTTGCCATTGCTTTTGGTGTTTTCACCATTAAGTTTTTGTCCATGCCTCTGTCGTGAATGGTATTGCCTATGTTCTCTTGTAGGATTTTTAAGGTTTTGGATTTTACATTTAATTTTTTCATCCATCTTGAGTTAATTTTTGTATAAGATGTAAGGAAGGGGTTCAGTTTCAGTTTTCTGCATATGGCTAGCCAGTTTTCCCAGCATTATTTATTAAATAGGGAATCCTTTCCCCATCGCTTGTGTTTGTCAGATTTGTCAAAGATCAGATGGTTGTAGATGAGTGGTGTTATTTCTGAGGTCTCTGTTCTGTTCCATTGGTCTATATGTCTGTTTTGGTATCTGTACCATGCTGTTTTGGTTACTGTAGCCTTGCAGTATAGTTTGAAGACAGGTAGCATGATGCCTCCAGCTTTGTTTTTTGTTGTTGTTGCTGTTACTTAGGATTATCTTGGCTATATGGGCTCTTTATTGGTTCCATATGAAATTTAAAGTAGTGTTTTCTAATTCTGTGAAGAAAATCAATGTTAGTTTGATGGGAATGGCATTGAATCTATATATTACTTTGGGCAGTATGGCCATTTTCACAATATTGATTCTTCCTATCAATGAGCATGGAATGTCCTTCCATTTGTGTGTGTCCTTTCTTATTTTCTTGAGCAGTGGTTTGTAATTCTCCTTGAACAGGTCTTTCACCTCGTTTGTTAGCTGTATTTCAACTTATTTTATTCCCTTTGTGGTAATTATGAATAGGAGTTCATTCATAGTTTGGCTCTCAGCTTGTCTGTTGTTGGTGTATAGGAATGTTTGTGATTTATGCTCATTGATTTTTGTATCCTGAGACTTTCCTGAAGTTGCTTATCAGTTTAAGAAGTTTTGGGGCTGAGATGATGGGATTTTCTAAATATAGAATCCTATCATCTGTAAATAGAGACAATTTGACTTCCTATTTGAATGCCCTTTATTTCTTTCTCTGTCCTGATTGCTCTGGCCAGAGCTTCCAGTACTTTGTTGAACAGGAGTGGTGAGAGAGGGCATCCTTGTCTTGTGCCAGTTTCCAAAGGGAATGCTTCTAGCTTTTGTCCATTCATTATGGTGATATTGGCTAAGGGTATGTCATAAATAGCTCTTATTATTTTGAGATATGTTCTGTCATTACCTAGTTTATTGAGAGTTTTTAGCGTGAAGGGATATTGGATTTTATTGAAGGCTTTTTTCTGCATCTACTGAGAAAATCATGTCGTTTTTGCACTGGCTCTGTTTATGTGATGGAATGCATTTATTGATTTGCATATGTTGAAGAAGCCTTGCATTCCTGGGATGAAGCCAACCTGAACATGGTAGATAAGCTTTTTGATGTGCCGCTGGATTCAGTTAGCCAGTATTTTATTGAAGATTTTTGCATCGATGTTCATCAGGGATATTGGCCTGAAGTTTTCTTTTTTTGTTATTGTGTCTCTGCCTGGTTTTGGTATCAGGCTAATGCTGGCCTCATAAAATGAATTAGAGAGGAGTCCCTCCTTTTCAATTGTTTGGAATAGTTTTATAAAAAATAGTACCAGCTCCTCTTTGTACCTCCAGTAGAATACGGCCATGAATCCATTTGGTTCTGGGCTTTTTTTGGTTTGTAGCTCAATTTAAGTGCTTTTAATTGGCCTATTCAGGATTTGACTTCTTCCTGGTTTCATCTTAGGAGAACGTATGTTTCCAGGAACTTCTCAATTTCTTCTAGGTTTTCTAGTTTATTTGCATAGAAGTGTTTATAGTATTCTCCAATGGTAGTTTGTATTTCTGTGGGATCAGTGGTGATATCCCCTTTATCATTTTTTATAGTGTCTATTTGATTCTTTTCTCATTTCTTATTGGTCTTGCTAGCAGTTGACCTATTTTGTTAATTTTTTCAAAAAACCAGCTTCTGGATTCATTGATTTTTTAAAGATTTTTCATGTCTCTATCTCCTTCAGTTCTGCTCTGATCTTAGTTATTTCTTCTCTTCTGTTAGCTTTTGAATGTATTTGCTCTTGCTGCTCTATTTCTTTTAATTGTGATGTTAGGGAGTCAATTTGAGATCTTTCCAGCTTTCTGATGTGGGCATTTTGTGCTATAAATTTCCCTCTTAACAGTGCTTCAGCTATGTCCCAGAGATTCTGGTATGTTGTCTCCTTGTTCTCATTGGTTTCAAAGAACTTCTCAATTTCTGCCTTAATCTCGTTATTAACCCAGGAGTCATTTAGGAGCAGGTTGTTCAATTTCCATATAGTTATGTGGTTTTGAGTGAGTTTCTTTATCGAGTTTTAATTTGATTGCACTGTGGTCTGAGAGACTGTTATGATTTCAGTTCTTTTGCATTTGCTGAGGAGTGTTTTACTTCAAATTATGTAGTCGATTTAAAAATAAGTGCCATGTGGCACTGAGAAGAATGTATATTCTGTTGATTTGAGGTGGAGAGTTCTGTAGATATCTACTAGGTCCACTTGTTCCAGAGCTGAGTTCAAGTTCTGAATATCCTTGTTAATTTTCTGACTCATTGATCTGTCTAATATTGACAGTGGAGTGTTAAAGTCTCCCACTATTATTGTGTGGGAGTCTAAGTCTCTTTGTATGTCTCTAAGAACTTATTTTATGAATCTGGGTGCTCCTGTATTGAGTGCATATATATTTAGGATAGTTAACTCTTCTTGTTGCGTTGATCCTTGTACCATTACGTAATGCCCTTTTTCATCTTTTTTGATCTTTGTTGTTTTAAAGTCTGTTTTGTCAGAGACTAGAATTGCAACCCCAGCTTTTTTTTTTCTTTTCTTTTCATTTGCTCGGTAAATTTTCCTCCATCCCTTTATTTTGAACCTATATATGTCTTTGCACGTGAGATGGGCCTTCTAAATAGAGAATACTGATGGGTCTTGACTCTTTATCCAATTTGCCAGTCTGTGTTTTTTGGGGGCATTTAGCCCATTTACATTTAAAGTTAGTATTGTTACATGTGAATTTGATCCTGTCATTGTGATGCTAGATGGCTATTTTGCACACTAGTTGATGCAGTTTCTTCATGGTGTCGTCGGTCTTTATATTTTTATGTACTTTTGCAGTGCCTGGTACCAGTTTTTCCTTTCCATATTTAGTGCTTCCTTCAGGAGCTCTTGCAAGGCAGGCCTGGTGGTGATTAAATCTCTTAGCATCTGCTTGTCTGGAAAGGATTTTATCTCTCCTTCACTTATGAAGCTTAGTTTGGCTGGATTGAAATTCTGGGTTGAAAAATCTTTCATTGAGAATGTTGAATTTTGGCCCGCACTCTCTTCTGGCTTGTAGGGTTTCTGCTGAGGGATTAGATGTTGGTCTGATGGGCTTCCCTTTGTAGATGGCCTGACTTTTCTCTCTGGCTGCCCTTAGCACTTTTTCCTTCATTTCGACCTTGAAGAATCTGATGATTATGTGTCTTCGGGTTGATCTTCTCGTGAACTATCTTACTGATGTTCTCTGTATTTCCTGAATTTGAATGTTGATCTGTCTTGCTAGGTTGGGGAAGTTCTGCTGGATAATATTCTGAAGTGTGTTTTTCATCTTGGTACCATTCCTCCCATCACTTAACCAGTCATAGGTTTGGTCTTCTCACATAGTCCCATATTTCTTTGAGACTTTGTTCATTCCTTATCATTCTTTTTTTTTCTCTAATCTTTTCTGCATGCCTTATTTCAGCAAGGTGGTCTTCAATCTCTGACATCTTTTCTTCTGTTTGTTTGATTGATTCAGCTATTCACGGAGTTCTTGTGCTCTGTTTTTCAGATCCATCAGTTCATTTATGTTCCTCTCTAAACTGATTTTTCTAGTTATCAGTTCCTGTAAGCTTTTATCAAGGTTCTTAGCTTCCTTGCATTGGGTTAGAACATGCTCCCTTAGCTCAGAGGAGTTTTTTATTACCTACCTTCTGAAGCCTACTTCTGTCAATTCTTCAATCTCATTGTCTGTCCAATTTTGTACCCTTGCTGGAGATGTGCTGCAATCATTTGAAGGAGGAGAGGCATACTGGCTTTTGGAATGTTCACTCTTTTTGCACTGGTTTTTCCTCATCTTTGTGGATTTGTCTATCTTTGACTTTTGAGGGTGGTGACCTTTGGATGGGGATTTGTGGTGGGGGTGTGGGGGTTGTTGATGTTTTGTTGTGGCTGCTTTCTGTTTGTTAGTTTGTCTTCTAACAGTCAAGCCTCCTCTTCTGCAGGTCTGCTGCAGTTTGCTGGAGGTTCACTCCAGACCTTGTTTGGCTGGGTATCACCAGTGGAGGCTACAGTACAGCAAAGATTGCTGCCTGCTTCTTCCTCTGAAAGCCTCATTCCAGAGGGGGACCGTCCTGATGCTATCTGGAGCGCTCCTGTATGAGATGTCTGTTGAACCCTGTTGGGAGGTCTCTACCAGTCAGGAGGCATGGGGGTCAGGGACTCACTTGAGGAGGGAGTCTGTCCCTTATTAGAGCTGGTGCATTGTGCTGGGAGAATCCCTTGTCAGGATCAGCCCCTATCTTCAGAGCCAGCAGGCAGGAAAAATTAAGTCTGCCGAAGCTGTGCCCACAGCTGTCCCACCCCCCAGGCCCTCTGTCCTAGGGAGATGAGAGTTTTATCTGTAAGCCCCTGACTAGAGCTGCTGCATTTTCTGCAGAGATTCTCTGGCCAGTGAGGAGAAATCTAAAGAAGCAATCTGTCCACAGATGCTTTGCCACACTGTGGTGAGTTTCGCCCAGTCCAAACTTCCCAGTTTCCTTAGCATTGTCAGGGGGAAGTCACCTACAAAAGCCACAGTAATGGTGATTGCCCTTCCCCCAACTGAGCTTGATCGTCTTAGGTCAACTCCAGGCTGCTGTGCTGGCAGTGAGAATTTCAAGTCAGTGGTTCTTAGCTTGCTGGGCTCCAGGGAGTGGGACCTACCAAGTGAGACCGCTTTGCTCCCTGGCTTTAGCCCCCTTTTCAGGGGAGGGGTGGTTGTCCTGTTGCACTGGAGTTCCAGGCACCACTGGAGTGTGAAAAAACTACTGCAGCTCAGTGCCTGCCCAAACAACTGCCCAGTTTTTTGCTTGAAACCCAGGGCCCTGGTGGTGTTGGCTCATGAGAGAATCTCTTGATGCCTGGATTGCAAAAATCCTGGGAAAAGTGTAGTACCCAGGTGGGTAGCACAGTCCCTCACTGCTTCCCTTGGCTGGGAGAGGGAGGTCCCCCAGCTCCATGCACCACCCTATTTCTGCTTGCTCTTCATGGGTTGCACCCACTGCCTAACCAGTATCAATGAGATGAACTGGGTACCTCAGTTGGAAATCACCCACCTTCTGCATTGGTCTCACTGGGAGCTGCAGACCAGAGCTCTTTCTGTTTGGCCATCTTGGTCCCTCTCCATTTTAGTTAATTTTAAATGTACAGTTAAATTATTATTGACTATAGTCACTCTGTTGTGTTACCAAATAGTAGGTCTTATTAATTCTTTTTTTTTTAATACTTACCAACCATCTCCTTCTCCCCTTCCACACTCCCCAAACCTTCCCTTCACTATCCTTAGCGGCCTCTGATAATCATTTTTCTATTCTCTGTGTCCATGAGTTCAATTGTTTTGATTTTTAGATCCCACAAATAAGTGAGAACATATAATGTTTGCCTTTTTATGACTGGCTTATTTCACTTAACATAATAATCTTTAATTTCATCTATATTATTGCAAATGACACAATCTCATTATTTTTTAATGGCTGAAGAGTACATCATGTGTATAAGTAGCACATTTTCTTCATCCATTCATCTGTTGATAGATGCTTAGGTTGCTTCCAAATCCTGGCTATTGCAAACAGTGCTGCAACAACCATAGGAGTGCAGATATCTCTTTGATATATTGATTTCATTTCTTTTGGGTATACACCCAGCAGTGGGATTGCTAGAACATGTGGTAGCTTAATTTTTAGTTTTTTGGGGAACCTCCAAACTGTTCTCCATAGTGGTTGTACTAATTTACATTCACACCAACTTGTATGAGACTTCCCTTTTCTCCACATTCTCATCAGCATTCACTATGGCCTGTTGTATTAGTCCATTTTCACGCTGCTGATAAAGACATATTCAATTTACATGGGCAATTTACAAAATAAAGAGGGTTGATGGACATACAGTTCCACGTGACTAGGGAGGCCTCACAATCATGGTGGAAGGTGAAACGCATGTCTCACATGGCAGCAGACAAGAGAAGAGAGATTGTTCAGGGAAACTCCCATTTTTAAAACCGTTAGATCTCGTGAGACTTATTTGTGTCACAAGAACAGCATGAGAAAGACCCACCCCCATGATTCAATTACCTCCCACCAGATGAGATTTGGGTGGGGACAGAGCCAAACAATATCAGATGTCTTTTGGATATAAACCATTTTAACTGGTTTGAGATGATATCCCATTGTAATTTTCATTTGCAGTTCTTTCATGATCAGTGATGTTGAGCACCTTTTCAAGTGCCTGTTTTCCATTTGTATATCCTCTTTTGAGAAATGTCTTTTCAAATCTTTGCCCATTTTTTTTGTCAGATTATTAGATTTTTTTGTCCCATAGAATTGTTTGAGCTCCTTATATATTCTGGTTATTAATCTTTTGTCAGATGGGTAGAATGCAAATATTTTCTCCCATTCTGTGAGTTGTTTCTTCAATTTGTTAATTGTTTCTTTTGCTGTGCAGAAGTTTTGTAACCTAATGTGATCCCATTTGTCCATTTTTACTTTGGTTGCTTGTGAGGTGTTGCTCAAGAAATTTTTGCCCAAACCAAAGCCCTAGAGATTTTCTTCAATGTTTTTCTATAGTAGTTTCATAGCTTAAGAACTTACATTAAAGCTTTTAATCCATTTGGATTTGATTTTTTAATATGGCAAGAGATAGGGGCCCAGTTTCATTCTTCTGCATATGGGTATCCAGTTTTCCCAGCACCATTTATTGAAGACACTATCTTTTCTCCAAGGAATGTTCTTGGTACATTTGTTGAAAAATGAGTTCATTGTAGGTGTGTGAATTTGTTTTGGGGTTCTCTATTCTGTTGCATTGGTCTATGTCTCTTTTAAAACCAGTATCATGTTGTTTTGGTTACTATGGCTCTGTAGTATAATTTGAAGACAGGTAATGCGACTCCTTCAGCTTTGTTGTTTTTCCTTAGGATAGCTGTAGCTACTCTGGGTCTTTTGTGTTTCCTTATCAGTTTTAGGGTTTTTTTTTAATTATGCATAGAATGTAATTGGTATTTTGATAGGGATTGTATTAAATATGAAGATTGCTTTGGGTAGTAAAACATCTTAACAATATTGATTCTTCCAATTCATGAACATGGACTATCCTTCCATTGTTTTGTGTTCTTCAATCTCTCATTAGTGTTTTATAGTTTTCATTATAGAGATATTTCTCTTCTTTGGTTAAGTTAGTTGTTAGGTATTTAATTTTGTTGGTGGTTATTGTAAATGACATTACTTTTTAAAATTTTGTAAAAATGTGTTCACTTTTGGCAAATAGAAATGCCAGTATATTTTTTCTATGTTGATTTTGTATGCTACAAGTTTACAGAATTTGTTTATCGGTTATAATAGTTTATTTGTGGAATCTTTAGTTTTTTCCTAATATAAAATTATATCATCTGCAAATAAGAATAATTTGACTTCGTTTCAAATTTGGATGCACTTTAGCTCTTTCTCTTTTATTTTTCTTTCTTTTTTAAAATTATACTTTAAGTTCTAGGGTGCATGTGCACAACATGCAGGTTTGTTACATATATATATACATGTGCCATGTTGGTGTGCTGCACCCATTAACTCATCATCTACAATAGGCATTTCTCTTAATGCCATCCCTCCCCCGTCCCACCACCCCACGACAGGCCCCAGTGTGTGATGTTCCCCACCCGGTGTCCAAGTGTTCTCATTGTTCGATTCCCACCTATGGGTGAGAACATGCAGTGTTTGTTTTTCTGTCCTTGCAATAGTTTGCTCAGAATGATGGTTTCCAGCTTCATCCATGTCCCTACAAAGGACATGAATTCATCCTTTTTTATGGCTGCATAGTATTCCATGGTGTATATGTGACACATTTTCTTAATCCAGTCTATCGGTGATGGACATTTGGGTTGATTCCAAGTCTTTGACATTGTGAATAGTGCTGCAGTAAACATGCGTGTGCATGTGTCTTTATAGTAGCATAACTTATAATCCTTTGGGTATATACCCAGTAATGGGATTGCTGGGACAAATGGTATTTCTGGTTCTAGATCCTTGAGGAATTGCCACACTGTCTTCCACAATGGCTGAACTAGTTTATACTCCCACCAACAGTGTAAAAGTGTTCCTATTTCTCCACATCCTCTCCAGCACCTGTTGTTTCCTGACTTTTTAATGATCACCATTCTAACTGGTAGAATGAGATGGTATCTCATTGTGGTTTTGATTTGCATTTCTCTGATGACCAGTGATGATGAGAATTTTTTCATGTGTCTGTTAGCTGCATAAATGTCTTCTTTTGAGAAGTGTCTGATTATATCCTTCACCCGCTTTTTGATGGGGTTGTTTGATTTTTTCTTATCACTTTCTTTAAGTTCTTCGTAGATTCTGGATGTTCGCCCTTTGTCAGATGGGTAGAGTGTAAAAATTTTCTTGCATTCTGTAGGTTACCTATTCACTCTGATAGTAGTTTCTTCTGCTGTGCAGAAGCTCTTTTGTTTGATTAGATCCAATTTGTCTATTTTGGCTTTTGTTGTCATTGCTTTTGTTGTTTTAGTCATGAAGTCCTTGCCCATGCCTATGGCCTGAAGGGTATTGCCTAGGTTTTCTTCTAGGGTTTTTATGGTTCCTAGGTCTAACATTTAAGTCTTTAATCCATCTTGAATTAATTTTTTATAAGGTGTAAGTAAGGGATCCAGTTTCAGCTTTCTACATGTGTCTAACCAGTTTTCCAAGCACCATTTATTAAATAGGTCCTTTCTCCATTTCTTGTTTTTGTCAGGTTTGTCAAAGATCAGATGGTTGTAGATGTGTGGTATTATTTCTGAGGGCTCTGTTCTGTTCCATTGTTCTATATCTTTGTTTTGGTACCAGTACCATGCTGTTTTGGTTGCTATTGCCTTGTCATATAGTTTGAAGTCAGGTAGCGTGATGCCTCCAGCTTTGTTCTTTTTGCTTAGGATTGTCTTGGCAATGCGGACTCTTTTTTGTTTCCATATGAACTTTAAAGTAGTTTTTTCCAATTCTGTGAAGAAAGTCATTGTTAGCTTGATGGGGATGGCTTTGAATCTATAAATTACCTTGGGCATTATGGTCATTTTCACGATATTGATTCTTCCTATGCATGAGCATGGAATGTCCTTCCACTTGTTTGTGTCCTCTTTCATTTCTTTGAGCAGTGGTTTGTAGTTCTCCTTGAAGAGGTCCTTCACATCCATTGTAAGTTGGATTCCTAGGTATTTTATTCTCTTTGAAGCAATTGTGAATGGGAGTTCCTTCATGATTTGGCTCTCTGTTTGTCTGTTACAGGTTTATAGGAATGCGTGTGATTTTTGCACATTGGTTTTGTTTCCTGAGACTTTGCTGTATTTGCTTGTCAGCTTAAGGAGATTTTGGGCTGAGATGACGGGGTTTTCTAAATATACAATCATGTCATCCGCAAACAGGGACAATTTGACTTCTGCTTTTCCTAATTGAACAGCTTCATTTCTTTCTCCTGCCTGATTGCCCTGGCCAGAACTTCCAACACTGTGTTAAATAGGAGTGGTGAGAGAGGGCATTCCTGTCTTGTGCCAGTTTTCAAAGGGAATGCTTCCAGTTTTTGCCCATTCAGTATGATATTTGCTGTGGGTTTGTCATAAATAGCTCTTATTATTTTGAGATATGTCCTATCAATACTTAGTTTATTGAGAGTTTTTATCATGAAGGGCTGTTGAATTTTATCGAAGGCTTTTTCTGCATCTATTGAGATAATCATGTGGTTTTTGTCTTTGGTTCTGTTTATATGATGGATTATGTTTATTGATTTGCATATGTTGAATCAGCCTTGCATCCCAGGGATGAAGCCAACTTGATTGTGGTGGATAAGCTTTTTGATGTGCTGCTGTATTTGGTTTGCCAGTATATTATCGAGGATTTTTGCATCGATGTTCATCAGGGATATTGGTCTAAAATTCTCTTTTTTTATTATGTCTCTTCCAGGCTTTGGTATCAGGATGATGCTGGCCTCATAAAATGAGTTAGGGAGGATTCCCTCTTTTTCTATTGATTGGAATAGTTTCAGAAGGAATGGTATCGGCTCCTCTTTGTACCTCTGGTAGAATTCAGCTGTGAATCTGTCTTGTCCTCGACTGTTTTTGGTTGGTAGGCTGTTAATTATTGCCTCAATTTCAGAGCCTGTTATTGGTCTATTCAGGGATTCAACTTCTTCCTGGGTTAGTCTTGGGATGGTGTGTGTGTCCAGGAATTTATCCATTTCTTCTAAATTTTCCAGTTTATTTGCATAGAGGTGTTTATAGTATTCTCTGATGATTGTTTGTATTTCTGTGGTATCAGTGATGATATCCCCTTTATCATTTTTTATTGCATCTATTTGATTCTTCTCTCTTTTCTTCTTTATTAGTCTTCTATCTCCTTCAGTTCTGCTCTGATCCTAGTTATTTCTTGCCTTCTGCTAGCTTTTGAATGTTTTTGCTCTTGCTTCTCTAGTTCTTTTAATTGTGATGTTAGGGTGTCAATTTTAGATCTTTCCTGCCTTCTCTTCTGGGTATTTAGTGCTGTAAGTTTCCCTCTACACATTGCTTTAAATGTGTCCCAAAGATTCTGGTATGTTGTGTCATTGTTCTCATTGGTTTCAAAGAACATCTTTATTTCTGCCTTCATTTCGTTATTTACCCAGTAGTCATTCAGGAGCAGGTTGTTCAGTTTCCATGTAGTTTTGTGGTTTTGAGTGAGTTTCTTAATCCTGAGTTATAGTTTGATTGCACTGTGGTCTGATAGACAGTTTGTTATAATTTCTTTTCTTTTACATTTGCTGAGCAGTGCTTTACTTCCAACGATGTCAGTTTTGGAATAAGTGTGATGTGGTGCTGAGAGGAGTGTATATTCTATTGATTTGGGGTGGAGAGTTCTGTAGATGTCTATTAGGTCTGCTTGGTGCAGAGCTGAGTTCAAGTCTTGGATATCCTTGTTAACTTTCTGTCTCGTTGATCTGTCTAATGTTGACAGTGGGGTGTTGAAGTCTCCCATTATTATTGTATGGGAGTCTAAGTCTCTTTGTAAGTCTCTAAGGACTTGCTTTATGAATCTAGGTGCTCCTGTATTGGGTGCATATATATTTAGGTTAGTTAGCTCTTCTTGTTGAATTGATCCCTTTACCATTATGTAGTGGCCTTCTTTGTCTCTTTTGATCTTTGTTGGTTTAAAGTCTGTTTTATCAGAGACTAGGTTTGCAACCCCTGCTTTTTTTAGCTTTCCATTTGCTTGGTAGATCTTCCTCCATCCCTTTATTTTGAGCCTATGTGTGTCTCCACACATGAGATGGGTCTCCTGAACACAGCACACTGATGGGTCTTGACTCTTTATCCAACTTGCCAGTCTGTGTCTTTTAATTGGGGTATTTAGCCCATTTACATTTAAGGGTAATATTGTTATGTGTGAATTTTATCCTGTCATTACGATGTTAGCTGGCTATTTTGCTCATTAAGTGATGCAGTTTCTTCCTAGCATTGATGGTCTTTACAATTTGGCATGTTATTGCAGTGGCTGTTACCAGTTGTTCCTTTCCATGTTTAGTGCTTCCTTCAGGAGCTCTTGTAAGGCAGGACTGGTGGTGACAAAATCTCTCAGTATTTGCTTGTCTATAAAGGCTTTTATTTCTCCTTCACTCATGAAGCTTAGTTTGGCTGGATATTAAATTCTGGGTTTAAAATTCTTTTCTTTAAGAATGTTGAATATTGGCCCCCACTCTCTTCTGACTTGTAGAGTTTCTGCTGAGAGATCCGCTGTTAGTCTGATGGACTTCCCTTTGCGGGTAACCCAATGTTTTTCTCTGACTGCCATTAACATTTTTTCCTTCATTTCAACCTTGGTGAATCTGACAATTATGTGTCTTGGAGTTGCTCTTCTCTAGGAGTATCTTTGTGGCATTCTCTGTATTTATTGAATTTGAATGTTGGCCTGCCTTGCTAATTTGGGGAAGTTCTCCTGGATAATATCCTGAAGAGTATTTTACAACTTGGTTCCATTCTCCCCGTCACTTTCAGGTACACCAAACAGACGTAGATTTGGTCTTTTCACATAGTGTCATATTTCTTGGAGGCTTTGTTCATTTCATTTTACTTTTTTTTCTCTAAACTTCTCTTTTCACTTCTTTTCATTCACTTGATCTTCAGTCACTGATACCCTTTCTTGCAGTTGATCGAATCAGCTGCCACAGCTTGTGCATGCATCACGTAGTTCTCGTGCCGTGTTTTTCAGCTCCATCAGGTCATTTAAGGTCTTCTCTACACTGTTTATTCTAGTTAGCCATTCATCTAATCTTTTTTCAAGGCTTTTAGCTTCTTTGCAATGGGTTTAAACATTCTCCTTTAACTCTGAGAAATTTATTATTACCGATCTTTTGAAGCCTACTTCCATCAACTTTTCAAAGTCATTCTCCATTCAGCTTTGTTTCATTGCTGGCAAGGAGCTGAATTCCTTTGGAGGATGCACTCTGGTTTTTAGAATTTTCAGTTTTTCTGCTCTTGTTTCTCCCCATCTTTGTGGTTTTATCTACCTTTACTCTTTGACGATGGTGCCCTACAGATGGGGCTTTGGTGTGGATATCCTTTTTGTTGATGGTGATGCTATTCCTTTCTGTTTTAGTTTTCCTTCTAGCAGTCAGGACCCTCAGCTTCAGGTCTGTTGGAGTTTGCTGGAGGTCCACTCCAGACCCTGTTTGCTTGGGTATCACCAGCAGAGGCTGCAGAACAGCAACTATTGCAGAACAGCAAATGTTGCTGCCTGATTGTTCCTCTGGAAGCTTCATCTCAGAGGGGCACCTGGCTGTATGAGGTGCCAGTTGGTCCCTACTAGGAGGTGTCTCCCAGTTAGGCTACTCAGGGGTCAGGGACCCACTTAAAGGCAGTCTGTCTGTTCTTAGATCTCAAACTCCACGCTGGGACAACCACTACTCTCTTTAAAGCTTTCAGACAGGGATGTTTAAGTCTGCAGAAGTTTCTGCTACCTTTTGTTCAACTATGCCCTGCCCCCAGAGGTGGAGTCTACAGAGGCAAGCAGGCCTCATTGAGCTTCAGGGCTCCACCCAGTCCAGTTTGTTCGCTTACTCAAGCCTCAGTAATGGCGGATTCCCCTCCCTCAGCCTCATTGCCGCCTCACAGTTCGATCTTGGACTGCTGTGCTAGCAGTGAGCAAGGCTCTGTGGGCATGGGATCCTCCAAACCAGGCACGGGATATAATCTCCTGGTGTGCCTTTTGCTAAGACCATTGGAAAAGTGCAATATTAGGGTGGGGGTGTTCTGATTTTCCAGGTACCATCTTTCATGGCTTCCCTTGGCTAGAAAGGGAATTCCCCGACCCCTTGGGCTTCCTGGGTGAGGCAATGCCCCACCCTGCTTTAGCTTGCACTCTGTGGGCTGCACCACTTTCCAACAAGTCCCAGTGAAATGAACCCGGTACCTCAGTTGGAAATGCAGAAATCACCCATCTTCTGTGTTGCTTATGCTGGGAGCTGTAGACTGGAGCTGTTCCTATTTGGCCATCTTGGATCTCTCTATTTCTTTCTCTTTTCTGATTGCTCTAGTTAGGGCTTTGAGTATTCTGTTGAATAATAGTGGTGAAAATGGGCATCCTTGTCATGTTCCAAATCTTAGAGAAAAGACTTTCATTTCTTCCCTATTCAGTATGATACTAGCTGTGGATATGTTTTATATGGCTTTTATTATGTTAAGGTATGTTCTATCTATTCCCAGTTTTTTGAGAATTATTATTATGAAGGGATGTTGAATTTTATCACATGCTATTTCAACATCAATTGAAATGATCATATAGTTTGTATCCTTCATTCTGTTGATGTGATGTATCACACTGAATGATTTGCACATGTTGAATCATCCTTGCAACCTGGATATACATCCCATTTGGTGATGATGAATGATTTTTTTAATGTATCATTGAATTCACTTTGCTAGTATTTTGCTGAGAATTTTTGCATCAATATTTATCAGATACTGACCTGTAGTTTTCTTTATTTTTGATATATTTTTCTTTTCAGTATCAGGTAATTCTGGTACCGAATCAAGGTAATTCTGGCCTTGTAGGATGAGTTTGTAAGTAGTCCCTCCTCTTCTATTTGTCAGAACAGTTTGAGTATGATTGGTATTAGTTTTTCTTTAAATGTTTCGTAGAATTCAGCAGTGAAGCTATCAGGTCCCAGGCTTTTCTCTACTGGGAGAATTTTTATTATGGCTTAAATCTCATTACTTATTATTGGTCTATTCAGGTTTTGGATTTCTTCCTCGTTCAGTCTTGGTAGGTTGTATGTTTCTAAGAAATTTTCCATTTCTTCTAGATTTTCCAATTTATTGGCAGATGGTTGCTCATAGTAACCACTAACGGTCGTTTGAATTTTTGCAGTATCAGTTGTAGTGTCTACTTTTTCATCTCTGATTTTATTTATTTGGATATTCTCTCTTTTTTTCTTAGTCAGTCTGGCCAAACATTTTCCAATTTTGCTTAACTTTTGAAAAACCAACTTTTTGTTTCGTTGATCTTTTGTATTGTTTTCTTCATTCAGTTTAATTTGTTTCTTCTCTGATCTTTATTGTTTCTTTTATTCTATTAAGTTTGGATTTGGTTTGCTCTTGTTCCTCTCTTTCTTTAAGATGCATTGTTAGGTTGTTTATTTGAAGTTGTTCTTCTTTATTTGATGTAGGCACTTACAGCTATAAACTTCCTTCTTTGTACTGCTTTTGCTGTATCTCATAGATTTTGGTATGTGTGTTTTCATTATCATTTGTTTCAAGAAATTTTTCAGTGTTCTTCTCAATTTATTCATTGACTCACTGGTCACTCAGGAGCATATTGTCTAATTTTCATGTGTTTCTATAGTTTCCAAAATTCTTCTTGTTGCTGGTTTCTAGTTTTAGTCCATTGTAGTCAAAGAAAATGTTTGATAATATTTTAATTTTTAAAATGTCTTAAGGCTTGTTTTTTTTTAACCTAACATATGGTCTATCCTTGAGAATGACTCATGCTGAGGCGAGAAATGTGTATTCTGCAGCCACTGGATGAAATATTCTGTAAATATATATTTTGTCCATTTTGTCTACAGTGCAGATTAAGTCCAATTTTTTGTGTTAATTTTTTGTCTGGAAGATCTGCTCAGTGGAATGTTGAAGTCTCCAGCTATTATTGTATTGGAGTCTATCTCTCTCTTTAGTTCTAAAAATATTTTCTTTATACGCATGTGTGCTCCAGTGTTGGGTACATATATATTTAAAATTGTTATGTCCTCTTGCTGACTTGACCCCTTTATCACTACACAGTGAACTTTATTGTCTCTTCTTATAGTTTTGTGTTGAAATCTATTGTATCTGATTTCAATCTATTGTATAGCTACTCCTGCCCTTTTCTGATTTTCATTGGCACTAAATATATTTTTCCATCTGTTTATTTTCAGTCTATATGTGTCTTTATGTGTGAAGTGTGTTTCTTTTTGGCAACAAATTAATGGTTCCTTTTAAAAAATCCATTCAGCCACTCTATGTCTTTTTAAAAAATAGGTAATTCTGTACTTTTTAATTTTTTTTTATTTCCATAGGTTTTTGAGGAGCAGGTGGTATTTGGTTACATGAGTAAATTCTTTAGTGGTGATTTGTTAGACTTTGGTGCACACATCATGCAAGCAATATATATGAACTCAATTTGTAGTCTTTTATTTCTCGCCCACCTTCCAACTTTTCCCCAATCCCCCAAAGTCATTGTATCATTCTTACGCCTTTGCATCCTCATAGCTTAGCTCCTACTTATGAGTGAGAACATACAATGTTTGGTTTTCCATTCATGAGTTACTTCACTTAGAATAATAGTGTCCAATTACAACCAGGTTGCTGTGAATGCCATTAATTGATTCCTTTTTATGGCTAAGTTGTATTCCATAATATATGCCACTTTTTAATTCATTCATTGATTGATGGGCATTTGGGCTGATTTAACATATGCAAGTCAATAAATGTGGTACACCACATAAACAGAATTAAAAACAAAAATCACCTGATCATCTTAACAGATGCAGAAAAGCATTTGACAAAATCAAGTATCCCTTTAGCATTAAAACCCTCAGCAAAATCGGCATACAAGGGACATACCTCAGAGTAATAAAAGCCATCTATTACAAACCCACAGCCAACATAATACTTAATGGGGAAAAGTTGAAATAATTCCCTCTGAGTACTGAAACAAGACAAAGGTGCCCACTCTTACCACTTCTATTCAACATAGTACTCCTGGAGGTCCTAACCAGAGCAATCAGACAAGGGAAAGAAATAAAGGACATTCAAATCAGTAAACAGAAGTCAAACTGTTGCGGTTTGCTGATATGATTGTATCATGTAGAAAACCCTAAGACTCCCTCCACAAAAGCTCCTAGAACTGATAAAAGAATTCAGCAAAGTTTCAGGAAACAAAATTAATGTACACAAATCAGTAGCTCTGCTATACACCAACAGTGAACAAGCTGAGAATCAAATCAAGAACTCAACCCATTTTACAATAGCTGCACCAAAATTAAAACACTAATGAATACACCTAACTAAGGAGATGAAAGACCTCTGCAAGGAAAACTACAAAACACTGCTGAAAGAAATCATAGATGACACAAACAAATGGAAACACATCCCATGCTCACAGATGGCTAGAATCAATATTGTGAAAATGACCACACTGCCAAAAGCTATCTACAAATTCAATGTAATTTCCATCGAAATTTCACCATTATTCTTCTCAGAACTAGAAAAAGCAATTCTAAAATTCATATGGAAACAAAACAGAGCCCAAACAGCCAAAGAAAGACTAAGCAAAAAAAACAAATCTGGAGGCATCACGTTACCTGATTTCAAACTATACTATAAGGCCATAGTCATCAAAACAGTATGGACCCGATATAAAAATAGGAACACATGACCAGTGGAACAGAATAGAGAATCCAAAACTAAATCCAAATACCTGCAGCCAACTGATTTTTGACAAAGAAAGAAAAATATAGAGTATGGAAAGGACACTCTGTTCAACAAATGGTTCTGGGATAATTGGAAAGCCACATGTAGGAGAATAAAACTGGATCCTCATCTCTCACCTTATACAAAAATAAGCTTAAGGGGAGTCAAGGACTTAAGCCTAAGACCTGAAACTATAAAAATTCTAGAAGACAACATTAAAAATCTCTTCTAGACATTGGCTTAGGCAAAAATGTTATGACTAAGAACCCAAAAGCAAATGCAACCAAAACAAAGATAAATAAGTGGGATTTAATTAAACTAAAGAGTTTCTGCATGGCAAAAGTAACAGTCAGCAGAGTAAACAGACAACTGACAGAGTGAGAGAAAATCTTCATAATCTATACGTCTAACAAAGGACTAATATCCTGAATTTACAAGGAGCTCAAGCAAATTAGGAAGAAAACAAACAAACAAACAAAAAAACAATCCTTTCAAAAAGTAGGCTAAAAACATGAATAGACAATTCTCAAAAGAAGATATAAAAATGGCCCACAAACATATTTAAAATGCTCAAAATAACTAATCATCAGGGAAATGCAAATTAAAACCACAATACGATACCACCTTACTCCTACAGGAATGGCTCTTATCAAAAAATAAAAAAACAATAGATGTTGGGGTGGATGGTGAAAGGGGAACACTGCTATATTGCTGGTAGGAGTGTAAACTAATACAACTACTATGGAAAACAGTGTGGAGATTCCTTAGGGAAGTAAAGGTAGAACTATCATTTGATCCAGTAATCCCACCACTGGGTCCCACCTAGAGGAAACAAAGTCATTATATGAAAAGACATACTTGCACATGCATGTTTATAGCACAATTTGCAATTCCACTCTATTTCTTTTGATCGAAAGAGTTTAGTCCATTGACATTCAATGTTATTATCGATAAGTTAGGACTTACTCCTGTCATTTTGTTATTTCTTTTCTGGTTGTTTTGTTGTCTTCTCTCCCTTCCTTCTTTCTTTCTTTCCTGCCTTCTTTTTAGTCAATGTGATTTTCTCACATGATATGATTTAGTTTATTGATTTTTTTTGTATATTAATTACATGTTTTTGGTTTGAGGTTAGCACGAGTATTGAAAATACTATCTTATAACCTATTATTTTAACCTGAAAACAACTTAAAACTGTTTGTATAAACAACAAGCAAAAGGAAAACTAATAAAAACTCTACACCTCTACTTTCCCCCCACTTTTTAACTTTTTGTTGTTTTTATTTATATCTTATTGTACTGTCTATTTCTTGAAAAGTTGTTGTAGTTACTGTTTTTGTTTGCTTCTTTCTTTAATTTTTACACTTAGGACAGGAGCAGTTTACACATCACTGTTACAGTGTTATATAATTCTGTTTGTTTGTGTACCTACTATTACTATTATAGTCAGTTTTGTATTTTCAAGTGATTACTTATTTCTCTTTAACACCCTATCCTTTCTGATTTAAGTACTCCCCTTAACATTTCTTTCAGGACATGTCTGGTGTTGATAAAATTCCTCAACTTTTATTTGTCTGGGAAAATATTTATTTCTACTTCGTGTTTGAAGAATATGTCCATTGAATATACTATGCTAGGGTAAAGCTTTTATTTTTTCCCTTTAGAGCTTTAAATATGTCATGCTACTCTCTCCTGGCCTGGAAAGCTTCCACTCAAAAACCTGCTGCCAGATGTACTGGAGCTCCATTATAAGTTATTTGTTTCTTTTCCCTTGATGCTTTTAGGATTCTTTCTTTATCCTTGATCTTTGGGAGTTTGATTATTAAATGCCTTGAGGTAGTCTTTGGGTTAAATCTCCACGTGTTCTGAAACTTTCTTGTACTTGATTATTTATATCTTTCTCTAGGTTTGAAAAATTCTCTGTAATCCCTTCGAATAAATTCTCTACGTCTGTCTTTTTCTCTACCTCCTCTTTAAAGCCAATAACTTTCAGATTTGCCCTTTTGAGGCTACTGTCTACATTCTGGAGGCATGCTTCCTTCTTTTTTAGTCTCCTCTCATTGTAGATTTTCAAACCACCTATCGTCAAGCTCACTAATTCTTTCTTCTGCTTGATCAATTTTGCCATTAAAAGACTTTGATATGTTCTTCAGCATGCCAGTTTTCTTTCTCAGCTCCAGAATTACTGCTTGATTCTTTCTAATTATTTCAAAGTCTTTGTTAAATTTATTTAGAAGAATTCTGAATTTCTTCTCTGTGTTATCTTGAATTTTTAGAGTTTCCTAAAAATAGCTATTTTGAGTTCTGTCTATTAAAGGTCACATACCTCTGTTTCTCCAGGTTTGGTCCTTGGTGGCTTATTTAGTTCATTCGGTGAAGTCATGTTTTTCTGGATTGTCTTGATACTTGTAGATGTTCATCTGTGTCTGGGCATTGAAGAGTTAGGTATTTATTATTGTCATCACAGTCTGGGCTTTTTTATACTAATTCTTCTTGAGAAGGCTTTCCAGGTATTCAAAAGGACTTGGATGTTGTTATCTAAGCTATATCTGCTTTAGGGGGCACCCCAAGCCCAGTCACATCATGGTTCTTTTAGACTCTCAGAGGTACTGCCTTGATGGTCTTAGATAAGATCTGGGAGAATTCTCTGCATTACCAGAGACTCTTGTTCTCTTCCCTTACTTTCCCTATAACAAAAAGAGTTGTTCTCTGCATTTTGGACCACCTGAAGCTGGGGGTGGAGTGACACAAGCACCTCTGTGGCTACCACCACTGTGACTGTACTAGGTCAGTCTTGAAGCTAGCACAACATTGGGTCTCACCCAAGGCCTGCTGTATCTACTCCCTGGCTACTTCCTCTGTTTACTCACGGCCCTGGGGCTCTACAGTCAGTAGATGGTTAAGCCAGCCAGGCCTATGCCCTTCCCTCCAGGGTGGCTATATTCCCCAGGTCTCAGGCAGGTCCAGAGGTGCTGGGAGCCAGGGACTAGACTAAAAAATCTTAGAAGTCTATGTGGTGCTCTATTGTACTGTAGCTGAGCAGGCACTCAATCCACAAAGCACAGTCTTTCCCACTCTTCTCTCTCCTTTCTAAAGGCAGAGGAGCCTCACCCCATGGCCACCACTACCACAGGACCACAAGGAGTACTACCAGACTACCATTTATTTTCCCTTGAGACCCAAGGGCTCTTCAGTCAGCTTGTGATTAATGCTGCTTGGCCTGGAACTAGGCCTTCAGGGCAGTGGGCTTCCCTCTGGCCCGGGGCAGGTCCAGAAATTCTGTTCAAAAGCCAAGTCCTGGAATCAGGATACCCAACAGCCTGCTTGGTGTGCTACCCTGGTATGGTTGAGCTGGTACCTAAGGTGCAAGTCAAAGTGCCCTTTACTTTTCCCTCTGCTTTTCTCAAGCAAAAGAAGTCTCACCCTGAAGCCAAAACAGCTGAAAATGTGCTCTCACTTGAAGCTAGCACAACTCAAGGTTTTACCAAAGGCCCTCAATGTAGTACTTGGGTATCACTGCTGGTTATTCAGGGCCCAACGGCTCTTCAGTTAGTAGGTGATGAATGCTGCCAGAATTGGATTCTTCCCTTCAAGGCAGTGGTTTCCCTTCTGGCCCAAGGGATGTGTAGAAATGTCATCTGGGAGTTAGGGCTTGGAAAGGGGGTCTCATCACTCTGACCAGTGCTCTATTCTGCTGTTAGCTGAACTGGTATCCAAGATGCAAGACAAAGTCCTCCCCACTCTTCCCTCTCCTCTCCTCAAGCAGAAGGAAAGGGTCTCTTTTGGAGCTGTGAGCTGTACAGCCTGTAGTTAGGATAAGGGTGACACCAGCATTTCTTTTGCCACCTCTGCTGGTGTCTCAGTAGGTCGTGTGCCATCCCTACAGTCTACTAGCTCTGGGCCCAGTTCAGTACTAGTACTTGCCTAAAAATATCAGTGTTTATGGAAGTAGTCCATCTGCCAATTTTATTTACAGCACCAAAGCACTTTAGCCTGAGGTGGCGAGACTTATGGGAACCTAGGTTCTGACAGTTGGGATCAGTGATTCCCCTGTGATTTGAGTTAATTTAAATACTCCCTCCATGGGCAAGCAACAGCTGAGTTTGGTCTGGTTTTTCTTTCTGCTCTAACAGGACAGCACTGAATTCAATGTCTCACAATTGCTGCATGCCCTTCCACGCTCCAGCCCAGAGAAATGCTCTCTGTGCCATACTGCCACTGCGGGGGGTTGGGGGTAAGGTGGCATCAGCAAGTCAAGACTGATTTTTCTACATCTTCAGTGCCTCTTTCAGTGATATGAAGTTAAAACCAAGTACTCTGAGTGGTCACCTGATTTTTGGTTTGTTTGGAGGTGCATTTTTTTGTGTGTAGATAGTTGTTAAATTACTGTCCTTGCTTTGGGGGATGATTGGTGGAGCCTTCTAGTCTGCCATCTTGTTCCGCTTACCTCCAAATTATAAAATAATGTTTAAATAACAGACCAAAATATGCAATCTTTGAACTATTTTTAAAATTGAGATTATTGATTTATACCTACGGTTAAATTTACAGTTTGATTTTATAAACATGGGCTCCTTTCTTATCTTCCATGCCACATAGCACTTTTAATCAGTGTTTCACAAGCAAGACATGTGCCTATGCATCTGCCACAGAAAATCTGTGGTTCACACGTCTTTATGAAAGTCTCATTAAACCTTTTCTAACACTGTATTATCTTAATAAATTGTTTTACTTATGATAATTCCACATAGATATTAATCTCCTATTCAATTCCCAAGGTATATGCAAAACTTATATAAATTATGATTTTTTTCTAAATTTAGAAACATAGCAAAAGCCACTTCTAAGAAACAATAAAGAAGTTGTACTGAGAGCACTAATTAGGAACACTGGGAGGTCATTTTGAGTCTTTTACATCAGACAAGTAGAATACATTAAAATTAATGTGATAGAAAATACTCACTGGTATGTCACCCATTAACTCATTTGGAACACACTAAACGAAACCCTCCTGGCTCTTTCAGCCCTTGCTTCAGGAAGGGTAGGCACTTAGGAGGGAGACTGCCTCACTTCCTGGGCCTTCTAAAGACCTGAAGTCACAGCCTGGTCATCAGATACCACCTGCTCCTTCTAACTGCCTCTGACTCCCTGCTTTCAATCTGGGGTGAGTGCATGCTAGAGGCAACAGGTTCATTATGGGACAGCATGGTTTCTTCTGTTTTGTGGGAGGTAATCATCATTAAGTTGGTTATGAAATGTTCATCAAGCATGTCTTTTGGTTTTGTAGCAAAAACAACTCAATCAAGAAAGCTTTCTAGTAATTTAATAGGGCTAAGTCTATAGTAAAACTCCCTTTTCCATTTTTTAAAAATAAACACTTTATTTTAGAATAGCTTTACATTTATAGAAAAATTGAGGAGATTGTAGAGTTCCTATTAATCACATACACAGTTCTCCTATTATTATTTTACAGTTGTCACAATTAATAAACCAATATTGGTACTTACTATACTAACTTTTTCCAGTTTCCTTAGTGTTTACCTCATCCTTTTTCTGTTCCAGGATCCCTTCTGGAATATCATATTACATTTAGTCATCATGTCTCCTTAGGATCTTCTTGACTCTGAGTCTCATAGTCTCTGTTTCTTATGACAGTTTTATGACAGTTTTGAGGGGTACTGGTCATGTGTTTTGTAGAACTACCCTCCCTCAGTTGGGGTGTGTCTGATGCTTTTCTTAGTTAGATAGGGGTTTGGATTTTGGAGATTGCGACCGTGGAGGTAAAGTACCATCTCATGACCTCATGTCAAGAATACACACTGTCAACGTGACTTTTTATTGTTGATGTCGACCTTGATCACCTGGCTGAAGTCATATTTGTCAGATTTCTCCACTGTCAAGTGACTCTTTTAGCCCCCTTCCATACTGTCCTCTTTGAAAGATAGTCACTATGTGCAGCCCACACTTAAGGAGGGGAGAGTTATCCTCCACCTTTCTGAGGACAGAAATTGTGTCAGCGTTCTCATGCTGCTAATAAAACATACCCAAGACTGGGTGATATATAAAGGAAGGAGGTTTAATGGACTCACAGTTCAGCATGGCTGGGGAAGCCTCCTAACCATGGTGGAAGGCAAAGGAGAAGCAAAAACATGTCTTACATGGCAGCAGACAGGAGGTCTTGTGCAGCAGACCTCCCATTTATAAAACCATCAGCTCTTATGAGACTATTCACTACCACAAGAACAGTATGGGGGAAACTGCCCCCATGATTCAATTATGTCCACCTGGCCCTGCTCTTGATATGTGGGGATTATTACAATTCAAGGTGTGATTTGGGTAGGGATACAGCCAAACCATATCAGATATTTATTTACATTATTTGCAAATCATCTCCTTGGGAGATTCATTTTTGTTTTAATCTGCAATTTTCAATTAATATTTAAAAGTGAAGTAAGACAATATAGGAAGGAGACTTGGTTCTGGCAGATGAGAGACATGGTAATTAGGATCCCAATGAACCTCACATGTTTGTGCATATCCCCTCCCCTGCCTTCTTGTCTCCCTCAACAAGCTGACCCAAATCAGTAGCAGAAAGGGGGACACCTCGTAACCTAGACAACCAGGCAAAATGCCTAACCATAAAAGGAAGAACCTAACCATTTATCTCTTGGAGTAATGTCTTCCAAGGTCGCTAACGTGCGACTCTGCCATTCCTGATAAGAACCTCACCAGATCCAGCTGATTGGGGACAAGATGGACTTCAGTGCTGACCTTTCACCGACTTTTGTTTAACCTTTCATTTACTTTTTTCTCATTATAATCTCATTGTAATACTAAAATCTCTGCCCAAGACAGGTCCTATCTGCCATTTTCTGTATGTGCAACACATGTTATGGCATGACAGTTCCTATTCAGGTACAAAGAAGACCCCGCCTAAACATGCCTACATATCTCTCCTTCTTCCCACCTCAACTTCCTTAAAAGGACAAGCGCTGAGCCCCTCGGTGGGGAGCTGGCATCAGAACTCTCCCTGTACCCTGTTCCTTTGTGTAGCTTGAACCACAGACTTATACCTTGCCTTCCTGTTCATCCTGGGGTCAATTTCTATTACCTAAGAGCCATCGGAAGTAAAAGGTGGAGTCACTATATATCATAAACTGCTTATTATTGTTTACTACCTCAATGTTTAAAATTTCCCTCACTCCTGGGAGATTGAGGCTGCAACAGTGTTCCAGGGGGTCTGAGTTGACTGCTGAGAAGCATGCGTCCTCTTTATTAGTTTCCTATCCATTTGCTCATCCTTTGAGTGAGTCAGTGAGGAGGCTCTTTGGAATGTTGTACTTTTCTTTATGTTTCAATTTTCAATTCTTCAATTTTCTACAGTAGAATATAAAGTGTTATTAGTCCACAGCTTATTCAGATTGAAAACATCCTTATTCATAATTAGGTTACATATTTACCAAAGTCTATTAAGAAACTTTTAAAAATAGGTGGACCTGGGAAAAACTATTGATCTCTTTGAACCTCAATTCTCCATCTCGAAATGAAACTCATAATAGTAATTTATAAGGTTAACATAAAGCTTGTGTAGGTAATTTATGTAAAGTGCCTAATGGAAATCAATATAGTACATATTACTATAAAGCAAAACATTTTAAAATTACTTTTGTGCCTTTTTATTGGAATTCAAATTTTTTTTTAAGACAGGATCTCACCTATTCCCCAGACTGGAGTACAGTGGTGTGATCATGGCTCACTGCAGCCTCAACCTCCTGGGCTCAAGGGATCTTCCCACGTCGACTCTCCAAGTAGCTGGTACTACAGATGTTCACCACCATGCTTGGCTAATTTTTTTTTTCTTAATTTTAGTAGAGATGAGGTATCACTCTGTGGATTATACGCATGAGCCACTGTGCATGGCTCCTCTGCAAAATTTTCAATGTTATACTTTCCATAAATTTTTATGGAGTGTTTTTGTGTGCCAGGTCTTGTTTTACACTGGGGGCATGAAGAGGAAACAAGGGCTTCTTTCTGTGGCAGTTCAGCTCAGATAATAAACTCTCCATCAACATTGGTCTAACACAATACTCCAGAAGTAATAACTATGCTTACTACATCTCTATATATTGTTCCCAAACATTTCTATAAAACCAAAAACAACATAAAATAACTTTTTTATTTAAAAAAAGAATTTTATATTACTCTTTAAAAAAAGGAAGAGGAACAAAATTTTCAATTGTCATATAAATAAATGACAAGTTGATTAAGGATTAAAGAAAATGCTTTTTGTTTTACTAGCAGAGGAGCCTAATAGAGAATTTATTATAATGTTGAAATGCTTTGAAATGTGACCTGCAGGATAAGTACTGAGAGAGGCTAGATTTCTTTCCAGTGTGAACTCAAACCAGCATTTCCTCAGGTCTTTCATCAGAGCTTCAAAGTTTTGTAAGTCACTATCACATCCTAATAATTCTTGATAAAAGTCTAACTGCTCAGCCTCGGGTTCAGAATGAGGAGAAAGAAACTCTTGTCAGTCTTTCAGCACTGAAACACAATAAAGCAAGCACAAGCAATCTGTGGGGATGCTCTGTAAACCATAACCCAGAAACTGCTCCTATCCTTCCTCCCCCAACTTTTCTCTTGAACCCAGCTCTGGTGATGTTTTCAGTCCTGCTTCCTTTCCTCTGGTTGCTACCTCACTTCTCAAACTCCTCGGAACAGAGGGATGCCACAAGGGCAGGGCCAGCTGCAGGTGCAGTGAGAAAGGAAATGCAAGGATCCTTACTCACAAGTATTAGGAATTTCAAGATGGTAACAACAGAGCCTTTCACCAAGGAACAGACCCTTCAGAGAGCATGGCCCTGTGCACTTGTGCAGTCACATGACCATGAAGCAACCCTGTAGGATGGATATACAAATTACTCCACAGGAAAAGAAAATACTCTGCAGAATACCAGAGAGGTTCTCCTTTCTGAAAAGCTGTTGGAACTGGTGAAGAATTACAATTTTTAGGTGGCTGTACCCAATGGGAGAAGTCAGGTGTTGGAATCTTCCACTAGTTACCAGTCCCGTGTTGAAAGGGAGGACTGAGAGCACTTTTGTGGGGAGGGTCTGCATGGGAAGAGAGGGGAAGACAGCCCCCCAGCTGGGAAAGGGAGGCTTGGAAAGGCAAGGAGAAGAGAGCAATGAATAGGGTTTTTTGCCATTGCCGTTTTGTTTGTTTGTTTGTTTGAGACAGAGTTTTGCTCTGTCACCCATGCTAGAGTGCAGTGGCATGATCTCCACTCACTGCAACCTCCGCCTCCCAGGTTCAAGCAATTCTCCTGCCTCAGCCCCTGAGTAGCTGGATTTACAGGCAAGTGCCACCATGCCCGGCTAATTTTTGTATTTTTTAGTAGAGTTGGGTTTTCACCATGTTGGCTAGGCTGTTCTTGAACTCCTGACCTCGTGATACGCCTGCCTCGGCCTCCCAAACTGCTGGGATTACAGAAGTGAGCCACCATGCCCAGCCTGTCATTATTGTTTCTTTCAAGAATATAAGAAAGCTGATAATTGGGAGAAAGTTTACTATGCACAAAGGAGGAACTTTCCTTTTAGCATTTTTTTTTCCCAAAAGACTTAAAATTTGCAGTTCTACAATTACAGGTATTATACCATGTTGAAGTCTCAATGAATGTGATTTTGTACCAAGAGAGGTCCATGTAGAGCCCTCGGTTTCATGAGTTGCCCAATAAAACTGCTATTGGTTAAATTCCAAATTCATAAACATAAATGTAATTGCCTTAATAAATGTTCACTGGATAGACTTAGAAATACAAATTACAATTTAAATTTCATTAAGTCAATGATTCACTCACAAAGAGAAATCTGAGAACATTTTAAATCGCAGAAATTTCAAGATGCCATTCAGGGCTTTATTTTTGATGCTGATGAAACCAGTGGGATAAGTAGACCCCTTCTGCTCTTACTGATATGTCTTAAATTAGACAACGTAATATCCAACAAATAAAAAGTGTTGTCAAGTTGAAATAGTTTCACCAGCATCTTAATATATTAACCGCTCTCTGTTGGTGCTACTGAATCAAAGACAAATTTTAGAGAGTCTAGAGAAAAAGGCAAAAGCATATTCTTTAGGAAGTTGTCTACAAATAAGGTTCTCTGAACTGGGAGCAGCGAGTTTGGGGTTTTAGTCCCTGACAACCCCTTGGAAGAGAACAGAGCTAAGCCTTGACTTGAAGGCCTCTTATGAAAGCAGAGAAGCCAGACGTGAATCCGTACTGAACGGAAAACTGCCTGACCTTCACACAAAGCAGCCCAGCTTTATAAATGTCAAGAAAGGACAGAGAGCTAGCCTGCCCATGGCTTCACCTTTGTTGCTGAATTGGACTATTCACAAGGAAGAGGGCAACAGATAGAAGAATATCAATAATCTCAGAAATTCTCCAATTCTTTCCTCTATCAAATTGCATTCACTAAATTGCACCTTGGCTTTATGGCCCTGGTTTACATAGAGAACCAATAAAAATGACCCTTCGTGCACTCTAAGAAAAGAGTTGAAAACAGTACTGTTGAGAACAGTCACGTCTCTGACATCGTATTCTCAGGAAAAATGTGCCTTTGTCATATTCCGAACAACAGATAGGTTAGGGCACTCCTACTTCTCCTTCTGATGAGATTCAAGAGAGAAGGACACTCCTTTCCCATCAGAACTTTTCCTTTAGTGGAGTTAACATTTCCTACAGGCCTGAGACAAGAACTCGGAGACCAGCTTCTTCCTTTAGGCTTCCTCTTACATAGAATAGGGACATGGTAGCTATTCTCTGCCAGTGTCAGGTGCCCTCATAGAAAGTGCCCAGCCAGCAGAATCACATCGTACCACACCACTAGCCCTCAACTGCTCAGCATCTTTATAAAAGGTGACTATCAAAGGCAGCTTTGAAGAGGAAATCAAGATACAAATGACAATGAGCATCTAATAAATGAGAGGGGAAAAATATTCCATCAACTTAAAGACGGATGTGTGTGAAAATGCACTAATGGGTTGATGGTGTGTGTGTGGTGCATATGTGTGCACACATATATGATAGCATATGTATATATTAAATGATTATATAGGTATTATATATTTATATATGATTGTGTGTATACATTATTAAATATGATTTTATATATATGCATTTATGTAATTGCATAGGCGTGTGTGTGAGTGTATACTTCCTGTGGGTCTTTAAAAAATGAAATTACAAGGAATTCATCATCCTATTTCTGTACTTGGCTACTTCTTTGACTTACCAACCAATTTGTAAAAATGTGGCCCTGATCCCTGTATCTCACCACGAGCTTTGGAACATGTTTGACCAGGGCCATGGGAAACTTGATATTTAACACTGCTGCTAACTCCTGGCTCCTGTAGCAGAGTATGTTACTGGGATGGCAGTACCAGTAGGTATGCCAATGCGGGTCATGGTGCCCATGTACGCTGCTTGGAACAGGCTTTTGCCAACCCCCAGCATGAGGATTCATAGCCTACTATCACTTCAAGTCCAAGATGCAAAGTTCTTTTGGTGTCTTCCATGTCATGGTTCATGGACAGTCAGTGTCAGCATCACTGAGAACTGTGTTAGAAAGTCAGTCTCAGGCCCCAGCTCAGTCATAGTAAAACAGAATCTTGCAACGAGACTGAGGAAACCATGATCTGACAAGCTGTGCAGGTGATGCACACTGAAATTTGGGAATCAAAGAGGCCTCAGAAATGGGTAACTGATGTGTTATTAGAGGGTTACTCAGTCTTCTGATTTAGAGCAGGTGCTCAGGAAATATTCAGTCTCCAAGGGAATGAAAGTGGGGTACTGACTTACCATTGGTAGACTTTTGGGAATTAATAAATATGTATATCTGAAAAAGAGAGACACTTTGTCTAAGTGAATATAGTATTAAGATTTAGGAATTGCCAGAGCATTTCAGGAAACAACCTTCTGCCTGAGGCAGGACTGTTAGAATGAAGTCTTCTTAGTATGGTTATAATGCCTGCCAGATGCATTTTAAAACACAACTGGTTTGACTGGTGTATAAAACAGGCTAATAAGGAGTTCAGTGCCCGTGAGTCTAGAAAGGCCAAACCTAGAGTTAAAAAAGATTCAAAAGCCTAAATTCCTCCATTTTGAGAGCATATTTTACCTGTGTTACAGTTTCCCCAAGTTAAACAGCTTTGTGTCATAAACAGCTGAGCAGTCATCCTGAAATTGTTAGGAATGACTGCCAAAAAGAACTTCCTGTTATGTTTTTCATTATTGTGGCTATTGATTATTTATGAGTAACAGCAAAAAATGAGGGATTTTTCTAAACATTGAGATCTTCCCATTGGGATCAAAATGCAGATAAGTCAGATGAGGTTCGGACTGGAAGAGGGAGAGGGAAGGAGAAAGTTTTTCGTGTGAAGTAACCAACTGCATGTTGTAGCTCCTCTAAAGCATTTGGTCCATTACCTGTGTTTTCTTTAATTCCAGTTTGCTAATGTCTTTGGATGGCTAAGCTTCTCTCCTATTTTTATCCCATTAACCTTTACATCTCAGTTCAAAATTATTAGACATTGTCCACTGCTATTCAGTGTGATGATCAAAACAAATTGCCAATCCTATTTCCCTGGTAAAGAGTCTGAGGCACTGACAGTTCAGATAAGTGATGTTTTTCTACAGCAATCAGAAGTGTACAAAAGTGTTCATCTTGGAGTCCTTAGCTTCTTTGCTCACCATCTTCATTCCTACACCACAACACATTCTGCACATAAAATACTCGTATTAATTCAATCATGAAAAGAAAAAGTTTACACACTGTCATAGCTCCAGCTGCTATGACAAAAATGCCATAGACTTGGTGGCTTACACAACAAACTCTATTTCTCAGTGTTCTAGAGCCTAGAGTTTTAGTCTCTTAGAAGTGGGTATTTAGTGCCAAAAAAAAGAAAGAAAGAAAGAAAAAGAAAGAAAGAAAGAAAGAAGGAAAGAAAGAAAGAAAGAAAGAAAGAAAGAAAGAAAGAAAGAAAGAAAGAAAGAAAGAAAGAAAGAAAGAAAGAAAGGAAGGAAGGAAGGAAGGAAGGAAGGAAGGAAGGAAGGAAGGAAGGAAGGAAGGAAGGAAGGAAGGAAGGAAGGAAGGAAGGAAGAAGAAACTGCTGGACCAACCAGGATCCACTTTAAGCTCAGGTCACCTCATTTCCAACTCCTTGAACCAATTCTATTGTTAAAGAAAAGTTATTCTGACACTTGCTAAAGTGGTAAGGAAAACTTTATTCAGGACTATTGCAATAAGTGTCAAGACTGTAGCAAGCAACTGGGGAGAGATGGGGCTCCACTTCAAATACAAGAACAAGTGGAAATTTCTAGCCAAGGAGCAGGTGGGCTGGGGATGGATGTTGGCAGAGGGAAAATTACTAACAGGAGACATCAAGGATGGGGACATTTTTGTTAGACTGACCACACAGGATTCTTGCTAAGAGCAGGCCAGGGTGATCAGAGATCAAGGGCGTGAGGGCTCTTGCTAAACTGACCTAGCAGGATTATTGCGAAAACTGGATTCTGCCAGGATGGAAGGCCAAGACCTAGTTGAACACAGGGTTCAAACAAGCCTGACTAGTTTGGTCAGGGAGAGTCTTTGTCACTATGTACCATAGAAACATGCTTACAGTGTCAGAACACTCTGGAAGCAGACAGCATCTATGACTGCACTCCATAAATGACTGGGTCCCATTCCACCATGAGTTTTATTATCAAATCTTGCCCTTAAGGTCTTGTTCATGTCCTCTAGCTCAGCCTTCTCAGCAGGGATATAGGGAGATTTTAAAATACAGACTCCGTCAAAGCAAAGATATGAAAGGATGTGGCTTTGTGTCTACTCAGAGCTGGGAGCTGTCAGATAATCGGAATAGAACCAAGGGGCTCAATGACACCCGCCCCCCAAGTCTTAGTTTTTTGTGGTACCTGATATTTTCACCATGGAAATAATTACTCAGAGAAATTTCTGAAAACACCTGTCTACCTCTTTCCTTTGTCACCTATCGTTTGTTGGATTTCAAAGCACAGAGACTGAGTCAGGGTTAATAGTTATGTTGCTTTCAAAAGTAGCAGAAACCAGGACAGAAACTGGGTTAAAAAATAATGAAACTTACTTTTACATATAAAATACTCAGAAGTAGGGAGTCTTCAGAAATAATATGAAGAGTTGCAAAATTATATAGTTTAAAAAATACAAGGTATAGTTTTCTGTTTCCTCGCTATTTTTTTCCTTAATACCTACTTCATCCTGGTCTTGTCATGGCTTCAGAATGACCGCCTGTGAAAATTTAAGTTATATGCTTCTTGGTCCGTGTTAAATAGAAAGCAGAGACACAGTGGTATGGTTTGACTGTGTCCCCACCCAAATCTCATCTTGAATTGTAGCTCCCATAATTCCCATGTGTTGTGGGAGGAACCTGTTGGGAGGTAATTAAATCATGAGGGTAGGTCTTCCTGTGCTGTTCTTGTGATACTGAATGCCTCACAAGATCTGATGGTTTTATAAATGGGAGTCCCTGCACAAGCATTTTCTCTTGGCTGCTGCCATGTAGGGCATCCCTTTGCTCTTCCTTCATCTTCTGCCATGATCGTGAGCCCTCCTCAGCCATGTGGAACTGTGAGTCCATTAAACCTCTTTCCTTTATAAATTACCCAGTCTTGGGTATGTCTTTATTAGCAGCATGAGAACACACTAATACACACAGAGATATGCCCCCTACACATAAGTTATATGCCCACCCCAACCACATTTACCATCACTGGGTTAAATCCATGACAACAAAATGTAACTCTGTCTGGAGCAAAGGATGAAGTAGATGCTTGATCCCAATCAGGGCTCTGTTAAAAAGAAGGAAATGGGAAAGGATCACAGCTAGGTGACTGTCCTTAAAATCTGTTGTTAACAACCACCGTCACTGTCCCCCCAGCTTTCCTCCACAATTCAAAGGCTAAAACCCTGTAACTATATTTTATAGACATCCTTACTTGTATGATACAGGTACAAACTCCAGCCAAGAAAGACAATTTGGTGAAATGTAGAAAGTGAGAGAAAAGCAGAAGCTATAATATGATGGGCAAACTACAGTCATGAGAAGTCCAGCGGCTTCTGGAAGTTCTGTGAATTGCCCTCTTCAGCAGGCAGCAGAAATCACTGGAGGCAGCATCATATGACCCCAGTAATTCCTGATTCCCTAAATGTTAGCAGAGGCTTTCCTCGACCTTCACTTCTCCAACACTTCTGATAGTTCTGCACACATCTGTTTCTTGGTACTAAGTTTTTTCCTGTTTACAATATCTAGAATAGTGTCAATTTTTGTGACCACTAACTTACCGCAAACTCAGCATCCCTTTACCTGGAAAGAGAGTGACACCAACTAGTACAAATGCCATTAGTTGATTTGGGGGAAGAACTCCCAAAAAGGAAAACAGCATTTCCACTATCATTTCTAGTCTCCTCTTTCATGATATTTTAGATCAGTTTTGAGCATAACCACTTTGTCAATACTTATTTATTGACCAGAGAGATACCCCTCCATGTATGTCACAAACCTTACAATGGTGGCCTGGAATATACATTCATGAATTAAGACATTTAGCACTGCCATCTGCTCCGCTTTTGATGAGAGCCTCGGGCTGCTTGCATTCATGGCCAAAGGCGGGTGCAGAGAACACATCGGGAGAGAAGAAGCAACAGAGCACGAGGGGAGGTGCCAGGCCCTTTTAACAACCAGCTCTCACAGGAACTCATAAGGTGAGAACTCACTCACTTCCCCCTCCCAAGGAGAGCATTCATCTATTCCTGAAGGATCTCCCCTATGATACAAACACCTCCCAGTAAGCCCCACCTCCAATACTGAAGACCACATTCCAACAGATTTGGAAGGGAAATATAGCCAAATTATAGCAACAAATGAAAGACATTTCCAGAAAAAAAAAATTACTAATCATTTTCTAAGGGACAAAAATATTTTAACACCAAAAATGTAAGAAAGAGAATTTTTTATAAAGGACAGTCCTTTAACTTGGATATATTTACTCTTTTAAAACAAACTAACAAACACATTTTACTCAACCCATTTCTCCACAGAGCAGTGAAGGTACATTTGAAGCCACTGCCTGAGTGATGCCAGAACACATGACAGCTCATGAGAGAAGCCAAAATTGATTATTTGGGATGTCTCTTAACCTGTTTCATCATATAATTGAAATCCTGCCACCATTTTTCTTTCGTAAAAATAATAGGACCTTTGAAATCAGTATCAATATGATTTGAAATTGCTCAGCTGGTGGAAAAAGTTGGTTAATCTGGTCAGTGCTGTTTTAGTGGAGGGGTGATCCTGGATTTTGTAATCCCTTTCTTAGAATACCCCATCAAATAGTATTCAGTTTTATAAAATCCCCACATATCAGACATTGTTCAAATTTGCTACAAAGTGCTGGAATGTAATAAGCAAATTAAAAAATAAAATATGCTTACCAATTTATCTTTTATTTCTCAGTACATAACTAAGAAAATTTTCTTTTCCTTTTTTCTTTTTATTCAACACATGATTGCTTCGAATTCTCCTTGCTTTGTATGACATAGAAAAATTGTATCACTGAGAATACATGTGGAACCTGAACAGAAAGGAGAGAAAAATAGCAACAGTAACTTCCATACTTTCTTAGAGGCTAGTGGAATCTGGAAAAAAATCATAGCTCCATGGCAGCATTGTATCTGACTCCTGGGCTCCGGTGAGAGAATTATATCTGATCACAGAAATTTTGTTTTATAAGTTTGCCTCTACAACTTCTTCCCTTCAAAACATGTTGAGAAATTGATATTGCGAGGGCAAGCTGTGCTATAAATACAAAAAGTAAACAGAAAATTGAAGGCCATGGTTTCATTTCAAGGTCAAGACGAAAAGGTCCTGATAGTAATATTTTTCTATTTTTCTTTGTAATAATATATAGGCAGTAATTCCGAAAAATATTCTACATTTTTACATTGGAATCCACATATAATAGTCACATTGATTAAAATGTTAACCATTCACCTATTTTTAATTAAGTATTGAACTTCTGACAAATTACATTTAAATAATGAAGGCTCATAATAATGGAGAAAGATTGTTTAGGGAATGTATTGCAGGTTTTTTTTTTTTTATTTAAAAGCTGACTAAATATCACTGGCTTCGTTTAAAAGCAAAGCCATCAAATATCTATGAAATGTGACTTAAAGCATTTCTTTTATCGGGCAACTCCTATTGTTATCTATTTTAAAATGCTTCAAAAATCCTATAGTATTTGTGCTCCTAATCATCATATCACGTTGTCTAAAGGTTACTTTTTATGCCGTATCGCTCTTCTATTCAAAGGTCTCCTGTGACTTTTCTTCTCAGTCAGATTAAATACGGGCCTCACATGATCTAGTCCCTAATTTCCTGTTAATCCCATCACCTGTTATTTTTCGCTTCCTAGCTCTCTCCTATCTACTCAGCCACACTGGCCTCTGCCCTGTCCCTTGAATGCACCAAGAACACTCTGGCATGCTGGTCTTTGAGCAAGTTTCTCCTTTCCTTGGAATGCTCTTCCCCAAGGTAACCCTGTGGCTCACTACCTCACCTTCTTTAGCTCTCTGATCAAATACAATTTGAGAGCCACCCCTGACACACGTGCGTGTGTGTGTGTGCACACGCATGCACACATGCATGTGTGTACATGTTATGGACCAAATGTTTGTGTTCACCACAAATTCATATGTTGAAACCCTAACTCCCAATGTGATGGTGTGTGGAGACTGTGGAGATGGTGCCTTTGGGGAGGCCATTAGAGTTAGATGAGGTCCTGAAATTTGGGCCCTTGTCTGATGGGATGAGTGTTCTTAAAAGAAGAAACAGCAGCTCTCTCCACCACGTGAGGACGTAGCAAGAAGGTGGCCATCTGCAAGCCAGGAAGAGAGCCCTCACTAGAACCTGATTCTGCTGGCACCCTGATCTCAGACTTTCAGCCTCCAGAACTGTAGGAAAATAAACATCTATTGTTTAAGACAACCAGTCTATGGGTTTTTTTTTGTTATGGCAGCCTGAGCTAACATAATACACATAAACATCTGTGTGTATTTGTCATGTATATGTGTGTGTGTGTACAAATTTATGGATTTATTTCTTTTGCTTACATTGCTCTCCTTGCTGCTGCTGTCTATTCAGAGTGACCCTTCTATATTTTCCTTCCTAGCAATATCCCCAGTACACATACTATGTACTCTACTTGTTAATCTGCTTATTGCCTCTTCTCTCCAAGTAGAATATAAGCTCCATCATAACTAAAATGGCCATTCCATTGTAATCATGATTCTGAGCTTTTCTTAAAGCTTCTCTCTTCCCTCCTTTGGATACAACTTTTTGTTGGAAAGACTGCAGTGAGCTGAGGCATGTGATCCACTATCCATCTCCACCTCACTTGCTCTTTCCCTTTGTCTCTCCTCCTTGCTAACTTCCATGTGGACCTGAGGGAAGTGGACAAGGTGGTGAGGAATACAGCAGAACTGGGCGAATACAGCTGGATTATGACATGTGTGCCTGAGGCCTTCAAAGGCATATAAACCTTTTTTTTCCTATAGTCTTCATCGGGGTTTCTTAGATATGCTGCATGGGTAGCCTAAGGTCTTCCTTTACACTGGCTGTTTTTCCCTCAACCACTGTGCAATGTCAGTCATCCCTCTACATTATCACTTGGCCTCTCTACACATCTCTCTCTTGCCAAATCTCTTTCAGGATGGCTTCTTGGCCTCTTCCCGTCTTCTGTCTTTTCTTCTGTCTTTTCTTCTTCAAGAGATCACACATCCTTGTCCTGCACATGTGGTTTGCTCACATATTGCCCTTTATAACTTTGCTTTGCCACAACCATGTAGCTCCAGGTTCAGCCTTTCATCTTCAGTCTTCCACAGGTAGGGACGAAATGTGTTTCTCTTCCAGTTGCTGGGACTGCATAACAAATTACCTTAAAACTTACAAATGCCAGATGACCATATATTATGCTAAAGGATTCTGAGTCAAGGTACTAAGAGACTATTCCAGGAAGTTTGCTGAGAGTCTCAGCTGCAAGACTGGAAGCCTAGGGGCTAGAATCGGCTAAAGGTAGTTCACTTATGTCAGTGACTAATGCAGGCTCTTGGCTGGGGTCTCAGTTCCTCTCCAAGTATCCTCTCCATGTGGACTAAGTTGGACTTCCTCAAAGCAAGGCGACTGGCATCCCCAGAATAAGCATCCTGAAGAAAGAAAGTTAGACAAAGGCTCTTTCATTTTATGATATAGCCTCAGAAGTCGCACAGCAGCAGTATTATTTCTCTGTGCTCTCCGGTCAGAGCAGTCACATCACACCCTGGTTCAATAGGAGGAGAAACAGGCTTTTCTCTTGGCAACAGGTGACGTTCTGGAAGACCGTATTACTATAAACTTGGCAAAATGCAATATCCCAATAATATTTTTTTAACCAAACTGCTAGGGACAGATATCATATGTTCAAGTCTTTGTTACTTAGCTCGAGGTAAGGAAAAGCATTTCATCCTCTGTTCCACATGGGGAGTGAAGAGAGAAAAAAATGACACAAAAGCCGACAACAGTCTCCAAGGAAATTCTCTTTTATTCCCATTTCTTTCTTCATTTCTTTTTACCTTCAAGAGGTGTGTATAGGCTAAGGAGAAAAAACAAGCCTTCATCACTTCCTTTGCAAACCCTGTCTAAGTGGATCAGCACCTCAGTTTGGAAGCTGGCAAATGCACTACTTTTCTTCATGCACGGCCTTTGGAGAGACTGCCAAAATGTAGACAGTGTCCCATTTATACATTTTATTAAGTATAAATTTGAATATATCAGCACATAAAAGGAATATAGCCAAATGGAGAGAACTGAATTTTAGAAATTGAAGGATGGGTTGATATTAGGAAACCTGTTAACATATTTGTCACCCGTAAGACATAGAGTGCTTTTACAAAACAATATAAAAAACACACAGAGATTTGTGAGAAAGTCTTACAAGAAATAGGCTAAGAATATGAAGTGATACACAAATACAAATAACCAATAGAATAATGTACAAACTAATCGGATAAACAAAGATTAGGTAAGTAATAGCAAGTACTATTTTTAACATATACAAATTATAGATAATATAGATTAATATAACTCAGTTTTTGTGAGTTCAGAGGTAGATTTTCTTTTCTGTAATGAGCATATAACACTTTTGTGTACGTGTGCACATGAGTGTGCTTTTGTTTTTCCAATTACAAAAAATATAATGTGAGGATAGGACTAGATGATGTCTATGAGTCCTTCCAGGTCTACGGTCCCATTATTTTCAGCTTGATATTTTTGTTGCAATATTCTTTCAGCAGCTGGCTTCAAAACTTTGAATATAGCCCCAATGCCAATGAAAGAAAACCAAATGTTTTAGCTTAATGCTCAAAGGCATCTACTCTTATCCCAGTGAACTTTCCCATTCCAACTGTGTGTACCTTAACTGCAATCATATCAAGTGACCAATTCTTCTTCCTACATAGTCCCATGTCATTATTCGTATTGTACACACCATACTTTTTACCTGGGATGCTCTCCCCTAATATTTTAAGGATGCTTAAGTGCAGTGCTCTGTTAAGATTTAGAAAAACATTCTATCACTCTATTAAAACTTTCGAGGATTCCTCCAAGAAGAAGGAACCCTGAGCCTTTCTCAACTACCCAAGCACTTTGTTAATACCACCGTTATAGAATTTTCTACTATTCCTCTTAGTTATCTGTGTATGTACCTCAACTTTACCATAGATGGTAAGTTCTTTGAAGGCAAAATCTGTGTCTTAATAATATTTTGAATCGCTGACAGCACTTGGCCAAATATCTTATACAACATTTTTTTCAATAAAAAAGACAAAAATAATGTTAGTAGTAAGCCTTGTATTTAGTGTTTACTGTGTGCCCAGCATTATATAAAACTTGGTTGGAATCATTTAAGCCTCATAAACTTTTGAGATAGATACTGTTATTAGTCTGATTATAGACTAGGAATCAAAAGCATAAAAAGAATAAGTAATTTGCCTATGCGAAAACAAATCTCTTTATTTGAGCCCTTTTCTTTTCTCTAAGGGGCCCATCAATGAATCCTGGGGGTCTCATATTATTCTTTCAGTACATAATGACAGACAAAAGGGAAAGAAAAACATTGAAAACAATCTCCAAAGAATAAAAACAGAGGCAGATAAATGGTATATACATTCAAAAGTGTAAGCAAGGATTGGATTCTAAAGTAATCTGACAATAAGAATTAGTGAAATAGAAGTAGAAAGGTAAAAGTAGTAAAGCATATGTATTATTTAAAGATTGCGATCTTAAGAATATTTTGTTGTATGATTTTTTATATTCCTTAAAATGATAGACAAAAACAAAACCACTAATTCACATGTAGATCAAATGGGTACAAGAACACATTTTTCGCTCTAGTTCTGCTTGAATGAGTGCTTAAATGGAAATTCTCTATTGTTATTGATTACAGCTTTCTGTAACCCAACCATCTTCCCTTTGAAAAGGAGTTTTAGTCTGATAAGGACTAAAATGCTGTGTACTTTTCTAATTCACCTGGCATTTATTCAAACCCCACAGCCCTAGGATTTTGAGGATATTGAATTTGGATCATTCAAAGGGCAAAAGGACATGTTTAAAGAAGTTAATCGTGACCTCGTGTACTTACTGGAGGCTGTGCTTCCATTTCCAGAACAAAGGGAAAACCTGGCTGTTTCTGTTTAGAAGTTCAGGGCTCAGAATGCTCCAGAAAATATAGGCATTCCAGGACTGGATTGGATGGGATGAAATTGAAACATTGGATCACAATGGAGTGTAAACCTAAACCTCTCTGAATATGGGCAGCAAAAGTGTGTAATTCATGGCAGAAACTTAAATTTGAAAAAAAAAAGAATGTTAGAAGTAATAAAAACAAGAAGAAATGAAGTGAGAATCCCAGAGCCTTCATTACCTGCCAAAATAAAGTCGACATGTATTACATTCCTCCCTTTTGTGGGTCCCTTCCACACCTGTTGTTGCTTTCCTGGGGAATTAGCCAAAGTGATACAATTTCTAAGTTTTAGTGGAGAGAAATAATTGCATCCCAGGAACAGGAGGCCAAGGTTCCATGTCTCCACCACTGTTCTTGTTTTTTAATATCTTTGACGGAGGACAATTGATTTAATATAGTGGTTCAGGGAAAGCAAATGGCACATCATGTACACACAGCACAGGAAACGTTTTAGTATATGTTTATAAATTGCATCAACCCTGGCTCAGAGCTTCGTTTGATTTTTTTTTTTTTTTTTTTTTTTTTTTTTGGCGCGGTGGGTGGGTGGTTGGTTGATTGGTGAATTGGTTGTTTGGTTTGTTGGACATGTTATGTTAAAGAAATGACCCCTGAGAGGTGACTCAGCTCTATCTCTGGATGATTTCACACATACTTAGCTGAAAATGCTTTCCTGTACTTATGGTCCTCAGAAAAAGTACAGACTTTGATTTTATTAAAGTGAAACATTATTCTGCAAAAACAGTCCATTTGTTAAGATGTATTGGAAGAATATTTCATGCATATACTCTTTCATCAATTTTGTTCTGAGCAATTATGTGGCTGGCACTGAGCTTTACTGAAATATTGAAAAGACAGACTATCCACAGGAAATCTAAAAACTAGCTTGAGAGAAAAAACAATGACGGTAGTTATCAATGGCCAACTTGAAATCATTGTCACACATTTTTGATCAAATACGGTATTAACAACAGTATCACCGTTGCAAATAAATGTGTTTGTACTCAAGACGAGAGGGTTAATATTTTTTCTCTGCCACGGTGATACTTGAAAGCACAGACATTTGTTCATTCCCAGCTCATAAGGCATTGCAGTCACCTAGAGCAAGTCATTTAACCACATCAAGCCTCTGTTTTCTAATTTCTAGAATAGGAACTTATGATAATACTTTCTTCCAAGAGTTTATGTGAGAAGAAAATGTGACAATAAAATACATCTTTTCAGAAATCTTAACAGCATAGCTCCTTTCAAATATGCATACAAATCTTGACCAAATCACTGTGTCATAGACATTGGCACATTAGAAGATACAATTCTCACTGTCCGAAATTTCCAAAGATAACGAATGCTATTGGGCAGTTGTGACTGCTGCCACTGGAGAACCTTAAGCATATGACCAATTCGATGAAATGCTGACTGAGAGATCTGAGTATTAGATGGGTAGGTGGACTAATTTCAAGACCTCATTCTCTAATTCTATTATTTTTGCCTATTATTTCTGCCTCACATCCTCTTCCTAGAAGAAGTTTCTACTTTACGTTTTTCCTAGAGTGAATGAAAAGAGAAGCCAGCAGTGATTTGTGCTTTCAGCCCAAACGCCCTGGAAAAGGCTGTGGAGTTTCTTCTTCTGGAGTGCCCAGCCTATGAATTTGGAATATTCAAAAGAATCAGGTGACTCTGGTCGCCTGCAAATCTGAACGGGTTCCTTCACAATGGAAGGTTCTTTATGGTACTCTTCCTGCTGATCAGAAGATTCAAGTACCAAACCCAGGTCTATCTGACTGCAGAACCCTTGCCCTGCATTTCTACCTTGCACAGTCTTCCAGATGGGTTTGTCCACTGGCAGGCAAGACTGGCCCAGCTCAGCAACAGAGAAGAAAGATTTCTCAGCCAGCCAAATTGACTCAGTAAATAAGTACTGGCCAATATTTACCAGGAACCCTGAGATTTCTACCTACATAAGCACAAAATGTGGTTGAGGTTCCTGGGCACTAGGCATGTTTAGATATGAGATATGCCTTCGTGTTCTGTTTTGTTTTTTAAATGTCTTTTTATGTGCTGTTGATCTATATTAAAATATAGTAAAAAAAAAAACTAATAAAATAAAATGTCCACACTGGAGGAATTTAACTGAATTTGAATACGTTTAGACAGACTCCACATACATATATAGCAGTGAATGTAGAAACTTCTTGATGTCCAGTTCATGATGAGATTTGGCACTATGGTCCTGACTGGTGGTTATTCTGGAGCTGAGCAGGGTTGGATTTGGCAAGGGAGTGAAATACTTCTTGACCACAATTTTAATTCATAGAGATAAGCAATGAACATAAATAATGTCATAAAGGTTATCCATTAGAAATAAAGGTAAATAGTCTGAATTTGACTACTAAACCCAAGAGCAAATGACTGAAAGAAGGAGCCAAGAAATGAAGCCAGAAGGGTTAGGAAAGAAGGGAAACTGACACCATAGGAAGTTTGATTCAGCTGGAAGAAATTTAATTCAGCTGGAGAAATATCCTTAGTGAATTTGATTCAGCTGGAGAAATTCTCTGGTCTTGCGTTAGACATTTACTGTCATTTATTTTTCTTAAGCAGTGTTTGTGGTAGGCAACTACAGACTTCCCTGATGTCTGGTCCACTTCTTCCAGTTAAATAAAATGTTAACATTACCCACCACTTCCCCTGCCCTCTTGCTTTGAGTAGTTAGGTAGGGCCATGAAACTAACTTCAGGCAGTGAAATATGAGCAGTATGTATCCCTCTTCCAGGAAAGCTTTGTAATAATTGTTGGTGGTTGACTTTCCAACCTTTCTCTTCCCGTTGCAGGGAACACCGATAGTGCATGTTGAAATTGTAGTGCCAGAAAGTGGCATAGCATAAATACAGTCATGTGTCACTTAGTAACAGGGTTATACCCCAAGAAATGTGTCCTTAGGTGAGTTTATCCTTGTGCAAACATCATAGAGTGTACTTACACAAACCTAGATGGTGAAGCCTACTAAACAACTATGCTATGTGGCATAGCCTATTGCTCCTAGGTGTTACTGAATACTGTAGGTAATTGTAACACAGTGGTAAGTATTCATGTATCTAAACATATCTAAACATAAAAGAGGTACAGTAAAAATGGAGACTTATAATCTTATGCAACCACCATCATATATGCTATTCATCGTAGACCAAAACGTCCTTATGTGGAACGTGACTGTATATTGAGCAGAGCCTCCCACTGACCTGCAGTGGACAGACAGAGAGCATGAGGGAGAAATAAACATTTGTTGTTCTAAGCCACTAAGATTTGAGGGTTGTTTGTTACCACAGCTAACCTGGTCTATCCTTTTAGGATGTTCACGGCCACTGGTGTGAGCACACCAGAGCTTATTAAAGGGGTTACAGCAAACGGACTGCAACAAACGTGCAACTTCATATTTCTCTTTATCCAAAGCTATCATACAAGGCTTCACTTTTCTAGACACTTCTAGAAAGTAGCAAAATACTGGTGGAGAAATCAAAGATGAACTTACAAAGTATTTGGTTCTTTCATTTCACAATATATCAATCTATAATACAGTACTTTATAACTAAATAGGCATTAAACTGAGTTTTTGCAGGACAGGAAACAAAACTTATTTTTCTTCCAGCTGTGCCAGTGTCTACCACATAACTTTAAAAATAGCTTGCATTGGTCGGGCACAGTGACTCACACCTGTAATCCTAGCACTTTGGGAGGCCAAGGCGGGTGGATCACCTGAGGTCAGGAGTTCGAGAACTGCATGGCCAACATGGTGAAACCCCATCTCTACTAAAAATATAAAATTAGCTGGGCCTGGTGGCACATGCCTATAATCTCAACTACTTGGGAGGCTGAGGCAGGAGAATTGCTTGAACCCAGGAGATGGAGGTTGCAGTGAGCTGAGATCGAGCCATTGCACTCCAGCCTGGGCAACAAGAGTGAAACTCGGTCTAAAAAAAAAAAAAAAAATACATGATACACCATTTGAAAAGTACTCTTTACTTCCCTCTGATGAATTTAATGCCACATATTTAAGGATCACTTCCAAGAACCAACTAGCCCAAGCAATGAGCATTTTTAGATGCTTAAACGTTATTGGGAATTCAGAAGAGCACTTGTTTACATGTTGCATGGCTATTTATATTTATTGTGTAAGAAATTAAAACAGAAAAATTTAGAAATAGTTATTTATTAGTTTATTTAAAATAATAAAATAAATCCATTATACGTTAATGTAAATAACACTTTTTGATTTAAAAAACTACATTTTTCAAATCAAGAGCATTTTTATTGAGAAGAATACCATCGTTTTACTTTTTCCAAAATCTCTTTAATGTCTGGCTTAATAGAAGACAGCTGGATTCTCTTATCTCATTCTGCATTCAATTGGTTACAATATCCTACACTAGGTATCTTCAGAAAAACTCCACTGTATAGTTTTGAAAGCATGAGAGTAACAATGGCAAATGCTATCGCAGTGTTATTATGGATGTGTGCGCCCCCTGAAAGAGTCTTGGGGACTCTGAGGCATCTCTCTCTTCTCTGAATGCTTTTGTGTCAGGAAACCTTAGAGCAGAGTTTACCACTTGACTATTATCCAGTTGTTTTGTGTATGTTACATGTGGATCCCAACCTAGATTGTAAATTCTATGCCGGCAGGAACAGTGAGTGCTTACCAAATACAGAAAAAGGACAAAGCCTGCTATAACCAAGGACCACAGAACAATGATACAAAACTACTAAGTATTAAAGTGCTGTTATTTTTAAAACAAATGTAACATAATAATAAGTTTTTAAATGTTATCTTTTTCAAGTCCTTCTCACCTCTAGAAAAAATGAAAAGAATAAAGTGGGTAGTTATCTTTGTAGTTAGTTTTTATACTTCACACAAATATGTCTGTATACAATATTTAGTATCAATGTTTCCCTTATATAAATAATGTTTTGTGTATCTTCTTTTTAACTCAGAATCCTGATTTTGAGATCTAGCCATATTGCTACATATAAACCTAATAAATTTATTTAAATAGCTATATGGTCTTATGTAACTTCTTATTTGTTTACGTTCTAATGATGCAAATTTAAATAGTTCCCAATTTGTCACACATGCCAATGATGCTAAAATAAATACCTTTGTTCATGTTTCTTCAGCTATTTGTGCAACATTTGTTCTAACTTAAATTTTTTTAAAATGAAATATCTGGGCCTATGTATATGTACACATTTTTGTTTAGCCAGATGTAGTCCCCCAAAACTGTATGCACCAATTTAAACTTCTACCAGCAGTACATGAGAGTGTCATTTGCCTTATACTTTATGTTGTCAGGTTTTATTTATGTTTTACTCTGCCCTAATGAGGCTAGAACAGTGTCAGGGAATAGTAGGCCTTCGGCAAATACCTGTTACCTGTAGCAACTCTAGTCTGAGGCTTGGACGTTTGAATATGGACACATTTTGCAAGCATAGACACATGACCTCTTTGTCCTATGTGATCCTTGCAACAGACTAGCAGGCTGTCTCTCATGCAGACCCCACGGAGTATAAAATAAACCCAGAAGCCCATTTGGGTTTATTCCATTCCAAGAAGCACTTTGTGCTCCACATTCTGTAAGTACAGTAGTTCTGTACTTCTGTTCCTCTTTTGATTGTCCACATCCTTAGCCTCCAAGACAGCCATCCTGTCAGCATGGAGGTCACCATTACCATAGCACTGAGACAAGTGCAGCTGAAATGCTTCATCCTGGACATAAGCTGCCAGAACTCTCTTCTGCAGACTTTACTGTGGGATGCATAGTTATGCAGTGAGAGATCACTGTCTGCATTCAATTACACTGCTGCAAAGCTAATGGGATTGTTTCAAGACCCTACAAATTACCAGATGTTGACAATCAGCTCAAATGTGTTTCCCTGTTCCTATAAGCTGAGGAAAAAATTTTAAAGTTGAGGGGGAGAATGACATCTCCTTGATACCTCAAATATGTATCTTCTCATTTCAAGGGAGTTTTGGCTGTGTATTTAAGAAAATGTGATGATAGTACTGTCATAACCCAGCTTGGCTTAAATACCCATGACAGAAGAAGCTTGCAACCATGCACATTTTAGGGCAGGAAATGTGCATTAGAGATATAAGTGAGCAGTGTTGAATGATATACACTGGGTATTCCTATTTATTAAGTGAAAATATGGGTCTGCATATCTTTGCGATTTTCTTATAAGATAAAACACATATATGTAATAAAAGTCAACAAAATATAACCACAAAGCATGTAGGACAATTGGAAAACACTGTTAAAAATCATTTAAAACATGAATATGGTCATATTCCACAGAAGAACTGAGGCATGAAGTGTGAAAGTCATTTAACAAGACAGTTCAGTATACAGACCAGAGCCCAGTTGCCCTGCCCAAACATAATCTTTGACTATTCCCCCACTTCTGTTTTTACAAACAGAATGTTCTGGCGCTCATTTCTGCTGAGCTCTAGCCTCTTGAAGAAGTCCAGAAAAAACACAAAGTTCACAGAATTTGCAAGCTGACCCAACGGTTTGCATATTATGGGTAGTTTCTGATATTTCTCTCATAGCTACTTTCCTGGGATGTTTAGTGAATGAGACAATCTCTGGATTTCAGAAATTTCTAAATGAGGGCCTTATTTTTGTCTAAGTTTCAGATTTGTTTCTCCCCCATGATAGAAGTAGGTATGTTTATTTAGCCCCGTTTTCTCCAAATCTTCTGAAAAGTTCAGAGAGTTTTAAGTACCAGGGTGTCAATTTTAGCTCTGTGCACATGGCATTCAAAGCATAAAAGCTAATAATGTTTGGTTTAATTATTATCCTAGAATATTTATAAATAATTTACCATTCTTTCTCAAAATAAAAGTCTTTCAAGGAACGCAAATCTGGGGTGGCTCCATGTTTAATTTCTTACTATTATTACATACAAGGATTTTGCATCCCAACTATATATTAATAGAGTGTGTAAAATATACAGTTCCTTTTGGAGCGAGAATTAGAGAAAGTGCTAAGTTTGGGTTTATGAACTTCTTGAGTTCTTAAGTTTTGCAGTAGGCATTGGTATGATGGTTAATACTGAGTGTCATCTTGACTGGATGGAAGGATGCAAAGTATTGTTCCTGGGTGTGCCTGTGAGGGTGTTGCCAAAAGCAATTAACATTTGAGTCAGTGGACTGGGAGAGGCAGACCCACCCCTAGTCTCGGTGGGCATCATCTAATCCGCTGCCAGCTTGGCTAGAATAAAGCAGGCAGAGCAAGTTGGGGGGACTAGAATTGCTGAGTCTTCCAGCCTTCATCTTTCTCCCGTGCTGGATGCTTCCTGCCCTCGAACATCAGACTCCAAGTTCTTCAGCTTTTGATTCTTGGACTTACAGAAGTGATTTGCCAGGGGCTCTCAGGCCTTCAGCCACAGACTGAAGACTACACTATCAGCTTCCCTACTTTTGAGGTTTTGGGAATTAGACTTGCCTCTTTGCTCCTCAGCTTACAGATGGCCTATTATGGGACTTCACTTTGTGATCATGTGAATCAATTTTCCTAATAAACTCTCTTCAAAAATACATATATCCTATTAGTTCTGTCCCTTTAGAGAACTCTGACTAATACAATTGGTAAGAATACACCTTTTGCCAGAGACTTATCACAAAGACAGATAATCTGGGTGTGTAACACAAAAACACTGATACGATAAAACACATGCCAAAAATGGCAAACTTGTTATAATGCAATAAATAAATTTTATTTAACAAAAGCAAAGAAAAAATGAAAAGGAACAAATATAACCCCAACCTGGGAAAACTCATTTTAAGCTCTCACTTATTTGATATTATCTTTCCAAGAATAATGGAGCAAAAGTAATCACATTCCTTTTCCTTTACATACTTTTGCTCAGAGAAACCAGATGCAGAACGCAACTTTGCCTCCCTGCCAAACTGTCAAGTTTGTTTAATATTTAAGTTTCATATGACATAAATGAAAGAAGCAAAAGTATTGTTAGTGCTGAGAGTTCTGAATTTGAGTCATTTTTAACTGATCACTGTATGTTCTAAAAATAGAAATGAATCTCCATCTTCCCCAACTTGTGTGTTTCCTACTATAACTCCAGTGGTGATAAAAAGTGGAATGGTCTTGTAAGTGTGGGCCTGTATCCATGATTCATGTAAATTTCAAGTAGTGAAGTTTCCACTATCGAAGCATATTCATGTATTTTGGAAGAATGTTTTTCATGAATAAACATTGAAAAGCTTTCAAAAAGATGAAAAAAGATGGATCGTTCATCAATTTGAATTAGATTGATCTTGTTCGTATCAATCACGGTTATAGTCAAAATCATGCTATGTAAGACTTATTAAGTATTTACTTATTTACTCTGTACTAGGCACTGATGTAATCTCCCTATGTCCATGTATTCATTTAATCTTTACAACAACACTTTGATGTAAACACTATTTTCATCTTCATTTTAAAGAGAAAGAAACTGAGGCAGAGAGAAATTCAGTAACTTGACTGATTTCATGTGAATCATGAATTGAGTAATCTTTTCGTCTCCCTTCCTCCCGAGAGCCACTAAAAATGGTATTGAAAAGCTCTAATATTTACAAATAATAATTATCATCTTTTTGCAATGATAAATTATTTTATGAACAAATCAGACAGGTTTGTATTATTTACAAATATCATGTCCTGCCATGAGCATGCTTTCCTCTAAATGGACTATATCAAACTGCCATGTTGACTTTGGACTTGGCCATGTGACTTTCTTTGGCCTATAGGACATGAGTGGAAGTTTTAATGTCAAGTTCCAAGCAGAAATTTTAAATGGGTTTGTGTGATTTGACACTCTCACTCCTGTGTTCCTATTCTCTGCTCTGAGAACAGCACATCCCAGGCAGGGGCTGATCCTTCATCCTGGAAGCAACAATGAGAAGACATAAGGAGGCAGCCAAGCCCAGCATTGTCGAGCAGAGCAGCCGCTGACCCAGAGCCCTCACACAACGTAAATGGGAAATAAATCTACATTGTAAGTCACTGAGTTAATGTGGTTGGTGGTTACAGCAGCAAAAACAAACTGAAAAACAACAATAAAGGGAAAAAATGCTATAAACCCACAATAATAAGAAGAGCCACAGAAAGGCTATCTGAGGTTAAAAAGACTCAAAAACTTCTGAAGGATGGAAAGTTCTTGGAGGAGTATTGACCGGAACAGTTTAAGTGAAACCACAGCTTAAGAAACACACAGGGATGCTGCCACTAGGTTGGGAGGAACTTACGTTAGATCTTGGACCTAGAAAACTATAGAGCTCAAAACTTATGAAGCAATTAATTTCGCCTTCCAGTCATCACATTACACCTACGTTGCCTGGTTAAGAAGCCTCACTTAGTGCACGATGCTCGTGTTTCTTTATTGCCCCATTGTCATCTACCAGAAGATACTAAGCATTTGATTAAAACCTGCAAGAGAAGCAAGACAAAGACCAATATTATCACGGATAAAACATATCTTTGGAGAAGGAGATATTCATAAACACAAAAATATTTTAAAATATTTCAACTTACTATTCTCTAGAGCTATTTGAGAAGAGACTACATAAATATAAAGAAGAGAGCAAAATAGTGTCAAGGAAAAAGAAAAATCAGAAACTAAGAAAGAGGTCTTCGAAATTCAAAATAATGTTCCTAGCATTGGGGATACTGAATTTGATGACTTGATTACGATGGGAACAATGGCTATATCTATTAAGAAGGTTTGTCTTCTGTGATGTAATTGAGAAATAACTCTTGGGTGGCACTTCGAGACTATGAAGAGTGGGCTCTGTTTCACAGCCACCTTTCATTCAGTCAACATTAGCATTCATTGACAATCCTTACCTACCAGTCGTCACATTGAGAGTAGTGAAATGATAGTTTCAAATGTTGTCTTTCCTTTTACATTTATTGTCTGACATTCTCTCTCTCTATCTTTCTTCAGGTATCATTAAAGATTCATGGGTCTTTATGAACTTTTAGTCAATGTCTTGTTATCCACTGTTACCATCTTTATTGTAGACACACAAATGTGTATCTTAAATGTGGCCCCTGGGAGCCCCTACAAACTGGTTGCTATGCATGATGTGTCTTAAGATTATGAGAACACATTACATAACTAGAAAAATAAATGTAACATACAGAAATCTAGGTACATCATTGTGAAATAAGAATGCCAAAAGTAAAGAGAGTCTAAAAACCTTCCAGATTTAAAACTAGCAGCAAACAAATAAATGAACAACAATACAGAAAAACAGTTTTTCAGGTGTGGTGGTGCACACCTATAATCCCAGCTACTCAGGAGGCTGAGGTGGGAGAATTCCTTGAGCCCAGGAGTTTGAGCCTACAGTGAGCTATAATCACCACTGCACTGCAGCCTGGGCCAGAGTGAGACTACGTCTCTAAAAAAAAAAAAGTGAAATGCAGACAGAGGATTTAGAAGAATTTAAAAGAAGGTCAAGGATGTTAACAGTTGCCATCTTATAAAGTGAAGTGTCTGGGGAAAATCTTAGTGGAACAGGAAATAAAGATATAATATCAAGATATAATAATTGTTCTGGGTTGAATTGTGCCACCTCCCAAAACATATGCTAGAGTCCCAGCCCCCAGTACCTTGAAATATGACCTTCTTTGGAGACAGGGTCTTTCCAGGGGTAATCAGGTTAAAATGAGGCCATTCAGGGGATGGGGGTGGGTAATACAAACCCATGTCTTTATAAGACAGGGAAAGTAGGACACAGATGCATGCACCGAGGGTGGATGATGTGAGTAGATGGTCATCTGCAAGCCGAAGAGAGAGGCCTGGGGCAGATCTTCCCCTTAGAGCCCTCAGAAGGAACTAACCCTCCTTGCTACCTTGATTTTGGGCTTCTGGTCTTCAGAACTCTTAAGACAATAATTTTTTTTCCTGCTGAAGCCACCCAATTTGTGGAACTTTGTTATGGCAACCCTAGAAAATGAATACAAGTATGTTTCTTAATGTTACAAATCTATCCAACAGAGAACCCGGGAATAGTGATATTTCCAAATTGGGAAAAGGAGGAAGTGCTCTACGTTCACTCAATCATCTTTTATCAAAGCAGGAGCCCAGGAGAAACATCTAAAATTAATAAATAAACATGCATTATTAAATGTGAGATGGGACTTTCTGGATTATTAGAAACAGATTCAATTAATTTCCTCTGGAGACAGGACTGGATGGGGGAAAAAATGAGGCAGCTTGTCAATGAACTTTTTTTTTATTAACAGATTCTTAAATCATAGCATATATTACTTTGGCTAATTTTTTAAATGGATTAAAAACAATATTCATTTCAGGGTTTTGGAAGGTCAACATTTTAGATCAAAACCTGTATAATCAACTATCAGTTTTTGTAAAACAGATCTCTTTACCATGTGCAAATATGAGTTATAGTTTTCAGTTGATTCCAGCTGAAACCTCTCAGACAGTCAGGGGATGATAAAGATTGCCCCTAAATCAGGGGCAAATTCCAGGCAAGTGAGGCTCTGTAAGTCCTATAGATCTTTAAAATGCATAGTTAGAAATATTGTTGACTATTTTAGATGTCTTAATTGTAATAAGAGCAGAAATAGTGTCAAGCTTGCAATATGCTGATGCTATTAAGACAGAAGAAAATAAAACAATCTTGGGAGCTTGCATGGGGCATGAGGGTACTATTATATAAGGTAAGGTGACAGGAGGAGCTAGCTTCATTTTATTTCACTCTATAATTTAATCATATGTGATTGGAGTTCCCATCGATAGTAGGAATACAGTCTGAAGGATTAATGGGGTCAACGTTCAAAGATAAATGGAGTCATGTCAAAAGGACACAGGAGCTCCCGCTGGCCAAATGGGGGAATATATGGGCATCAAGTAGAATGACAGTGATAGATTACAACACACATAATTTTGAAAACCCATGAGTGCATTGCTGTAATCAGAACAAAGGAAGGGTAGAAAGAGAAAAAGAAAAGAATGTTCTTCTTTACAGAATAATATTAAAAGGTTTATCTTGTTTTTAAATAGAAGAATGTGAAAAGAAGTGCCATCTCATAAATAGGAAAACAACATTTATAAGTATATCAATTCTTCAAATCCTTATTATTTCAATCTATGAAGAGAATGTAATTAAATACAAATAACAAATTAAATACAGAAGGGATTTAGCAACATGATATTGACATTTATCTAGAAAAAATAAGCTGGTAAGAATTACCTAAAAAATTCTAAGTGAGAGAGAGGGAGGTACATAGCACTATTATTCAAATGGCTTAGAAAACTGCGGAAATTAAAATTTAGATAGTTTTACAGAAATACACAGATCAATCAATGAAGCAAAATTGAGTATAGAAGTGCATCTGGGATGTTGTGCATGTTTAAGTTTGCACTTAAAAATCAATGGAGGAAATACATTGTTAAATAAGCAAAGCTGGAACAATGTCTAGCTATTTAGGACTTAAGGATGAGCAGAAGAAGGAGGAGGAGGAAGAGGAGGAGGAGCAGCAACATTAGCAGCAGCTGGATTTCTTACCTCATCTTATTTCCAAATACACTCTAAATTATTCTAAGAGTTAAACCTATAAAATGTAACTAAACAACCCGTAAAAATAGTGGGGAAAAGTATCAATATATATCTTAAAAGATTGAGTAGAGAAATGTACTAACCAGAGTTCTTATTTTCAAGTACTAATAATTAAAAAAACTGGTCATCCAAAGCTATAAAATAATGTATGAAAATACAGAGAATCATTGGGTAGGCTAGACAAGCAGTCTTGGAAAATGAGCAGGAACAAAGGAAGACTAGGCGGACAAAGCACAGCCACATTCATGCCACAGAACCAGCCTGTGAGTCACAATTGCTAGCACCCTGAGCCTGGAATATGTGCATCACCTTGCTGTAGGCACTGGCCATGGACTCTCGTCCCATCAGCACCGTTGCCACCAGTGATCCCAAGCTAAGAATGTTGCTGCCACTGCTTCTCCTGCAGGTCTGTGTGTTTACTTCACTGGCTTCTAATGCAAAGTTCTGGGTGCAGGACTCAAATGGACTGAATCTAGATCATGTACCAGCACTCTGGCTGCAAGGGAAACTGAAAAAGCAAGTATCTAGTCCTTAGATCTTCAGTTTAGGAAGTGGACTTTTAGCTGGGCCTGTCAATGGAGCTTTTATGGTAATTATCAAGTATAAGAAGGGAGTTCAGATTCTGGGTAGCTCCTGAACTACAAGTATCTGTACAGGAAGTACACAAAGCCCATAGCCATATAGGAAAATATTATTTCATTTATATAAAAAATGTTTAAAGTTGTGGGGTGAAATCAAAATTAAAAAAGAAAGCACATGCAAGAGCTCTTTCTAACACACATTAAAGTATGTATATTTACATAATACAGGAATCAATCCTACAAATGTGCAATTGCACGTGTATGTATACACATGCCTCCAATAGAAAATTGAGCAAAGCAGATATTTCAGAAAAAATAAATATAAATGACCACTCAAGATAAGAATAGAAAAATGATGTCTTCTAATTCAAGAAATGCAGGTTAAAATTAGATTTTTTGTTTTTTTTAGTAGAGACATGGTCTTGCTCAGGATGACTTAGAACTCCTCACCTCAAGAGATCGTCCAGCCTTGGCCTTCTAAAGTGCTGAGATTACAGACATGTGCCACTGTGCCTGGCCCAGATTTAAGTTTTTTACTAAAATCAAGAATGGCATAGGATACAGGGAAATAATGCCTACACAGAGCAGCCACTTAAAATGGGTGAATATGTAATATGTAAACACTATACCAATAAAGTTGATTTCCATAAAGTTGCTTCTTAAAAAATGCTTGAAACACTCTAGTGTCTTCTTCTTGATCCTCAATCCCATTCCCCTTCCAGAGTCTGTGATTTTTCTCATGGAAAATCACAAGCTCTGGCTCCCACAGCACTCCAGCCTCATATCATACCACCTTCCATTCCACCCATTTTGTTTGATTCCTTCACACTTGCCGCCTTTCCTTCCAGCACTAACATGTGTCATCATCTGTGCAACTTAAAAAAAAATTGTTAAATAACAGAATGGCCAAAATTTGGGCAGAACAGATGTACATGAGTAATGGTAATGAAGGTAGCTTCTTCCGCTGTTGGTTAAGCTATTGTCAGTGACAAAGTCAGATCAATCCTCCCCTCTCCAGCACCACACTACAATATGCCTGCTGTAAAACAAGGGTGGGAAGGGATTTTAGACGGACAAGCACAATGTTCACACACAAACCCACTGTTTGGAGCAGCACTTCACAGATTATGGTCTCCCCAAATATGAGGCTTCTAAAGTGTTCCGCAAGGAGAATGTTTATGAGACAAAAGTTCTGAGAAAATTTCATATCCTCTCTTTGGAAATTCACAGTAGCACAATTGACAATCTGCTTCATAACAGCCTATTTATCTGCACTTAAAACAGTATTGCCTAACAGTACCTAACTATGCAGACTTTTAAAATAATGTATAATACCCCATGACAATAATGGATTCCAGGAATATGAGAATCATTGTTCTTCCCCTTCTTTGAGAACTTCTTTTAACAGCTCTAATGACATTATCAGAGCCACTTTTGGAGTTAATAGTGAAAGTGCCTGGCTCCTTGATTCATCAATTCATGCATTTACTAAGACAGCATCACTGTGTTTTGTAGAAGGTCATATTCCAGCAGAAGAGGCAGACATATATAAAACCAGCAATACATGATGAATGCCTGTAATATAAGTGCATGCAAGGAATTCAGGAAGCACAGGGGAGGGAGAAATTAACTCCACTGAACTTGAAGGAGCTGGTTGAGGGAAGCAAGTGGAGCAATCTTCACAATTACAGAAGAACTCAATTATAGTTGACCTTAAAGGATAGTCAAGAATGGCACAGAAGGAAAGGCCATCCCAAGCATATGAAATAGCATGTACAAAAACATAGAGAAGTATCAAGAGATGTGACCCAAGGTTATCAGATAAAGAATTAAGAGAGAATTTGCTTGGCACCCAAAGATACTGAAAAAACAATCTAGGTCAAGTTGTCTAGGGAATAGTTTAGCCTCTAGACAAGTAGTTCTCAAGTTGGCATATGCATGAGAATCATCTGAATAACTTGTTAAAATACAGATTTTCTGGTTACTAATATATGGATCCAGACTAGGTTTGGAGTAGAGCCTGAGAAATTGCATTTCTAAACAGATGCTGATACTCCTGGTCTGGGACCTCATTTTGAGAACTACTGCTGTACGCATTTGCAATGCTCTAAAAAATGGTACTCCGGGGGTAGGACAGAAAGATTTTTGTTTTTGAAATGTCACTCTTGTGGTAGATTGGGTGAAGGATGCAGTAATTGTAGTACGTAAAGAGAAGAATTTCAAGGCTTTTGACAATGGTCCAAATGAGAGATAATTAGGATCTGAAATGGGTCTGTTCTTTAGTGGGGGTATAACAGAGGATATGTTTTTGATACATATGGGAGGGAATTAAGCTATGGAGGTCATGATGATCATCTTGACATGAAAGTGAGAGAAAGAATGAAGTGGAAAATAACCCCATACTTCTAGGTTCCCATGTCTGGGTGGATTCTATCACCCTTAGCCAGAAGAGATAAAGTAACTGATGATATAGATAGATGGATGAATAGATAGATAGATAGATAGATAGATAGATAGATAGATAGATAGGTAGATCGTACATACAAGATAAATGGATGGCTGAATAGACAGATATAGATAGTCAGATATAATGAAGAGACACTAAAGTTTAGCTGTGCATATGCATATTTTGAGCTTAGGGCATCTTTGGATTAATCCCTACTTGACTGTGAAATTATTTGAGCCAGTCTGTCTAGGCTTTTGGCATCAAAGGATCAAAGTCATGTGAATCAAAAATTGTGGATTCTCCATGAGTAACATGGAAAATCAGCTTTAAGTTGAAAAGCTGGAATAATTTGCATCCTTACCTATACTACACCCATAAAAGACAGCTCTCATTATATCTGCTAAGCCCTAACAGATCCTCGGATTCTTCTCCAGTCAGCCTTCCAGAGGCACCCTCTGTTTAGAGCTGGCAGATAATTGAAAATCATTTGCTAAACTCGATCTATAGCCAAACTCCATTTGCCTCATAAAGTTATCCTCTGAGTAATGTCTTCATATAATTTGTCATTCAATCTAGGACATTGCAAAAATGAAACGTGACACTATTAAGAATATACTAGAACAAAAGGAATGAATCAGGGCTCTCACAAGCAAATGAGAATATAAGATCATCCAACCTCTGAACACCAAGAAATTATAATTGTAATACAATCATGTACAACATTAATGGTGAATTCCCTTTCTGCTCCCTATATTATAAGTTGTTTCCTTCTCTCTCCCATCCATCCTATCTTTCTACTCAGCTTCACCCTAATTCTGGCAGACAAACTACACACACATGGATTGCTATGTAGACCATTCACAAGTAAGAATGAAAACCACTATATCTGGTAAAGACCCACCCGGCCACATGAAATCAGCAAACAATAATTTCTCTCTCACCACTGGAACAGTTACTATAAGAGGGACTGCAAGAATATGTGAAGGAGAGTGAGACTGCCACGCTGGTCCTCCATTTGATGATGAAGGGATTGTTGGGGGACAACTGAGGGAATCTCCCTTGATCTTTTGGCAAACGTGCCCTAAGCAAGACTGAAAATCAGATGTGTCCCAGATCAAGCTAGAGAGACTATCGTAAGCACAGGCAGCTGCACCATGCCAGCACGGGTCCCACAGAGCTGGCAATTGAACAGCAGACTAAAGCATGTACTTGAAATTGAATTTTTACATGAGACTATGTTCTAAAAGTTTTCCACTGCTGAACAAGAATAAGTGCTTGTAAAGGAATTGAGATTTATGAGAAAAAAAAAAAAAAACAGTGTATTCCTACACACTTCTGACTCATGGCCGTGCTACAATCCTGTGACTTTTCTTCCATTCTCATTTGGCCCTTGCCATAATTGCTTCTTACTGGAGTTAGTGTCGTTTTACCTCCCAAAAACAGGATAAGGCCTTACATTTTTTTTCACACCCTGTATTTATTGCAATGCCTTACAGATGGTTTGTTCCCAACATGTATCTCTCTACTAAATGCATGAGAATAAGACTATACAACAAGAGTAGAAAGCCTTCTCCAAAGTACACGTTTATACAAGAATTGATTCAAAGCCTGGGATTCATGTTTCCATTCACGGCCAAGACTTGGATAGTTGAACTGACTGGAGAAATTTTTGTCTCTCTTCCTCACTACACTATTTATGTACACAGAGCACTACTCCTCAACAACAACATCAACAACAACGAAGATTACTTCTCAGTTAAAGAACTGTTCTGCAGTTGAATATATGAGTAGATTCATTTTCCTCTAGAACCTCAAAAGCCATTAGATTTTCTAAAACAAATACAGTGTAGTGTTAGAGCAAGCCTTCTAAATAATGTCTGGTTAAACAGGCATCTCCTCAGATATTGAGAATTTCGATTTATTGAGAAATATCAAAAATGTTGGTTACCATGACCATACATGAGTGCTTTCTCTGTAATCTGTTGATGAATCAAGATTACGTCCTCGTGATTAACCAGCCAGATGAGGCTTGCTGCAAGCCAGATTGTGTTTGGCCTTAATAATAGATCATTATAATTTGGCTTAAAAAATCTGATAATTTAAAAAAGCTGACCACCACCAGCAAACACACAAGACCTTGGTACACAATCTTTTTTCCAAAACATCAGATTGAGAAGATGATAAATATAGAGCATAAAATACCAAACACTTTATCATGTATCTCAGATGTGCATCACATACAAACAGTCCACAGAAACAATTCACAGAAAGCATTCTTAGTGGTCAGAATTAGTAAGAGAGCTTTCAAAAAATACTTTTAAAATACATTAGAAACAAAGGAATTCCAAACAGAGTCCAAATATCAATCGATTCCAGCTGTTTTTATGTTGATGGCTAACATCTCAGTAGTAGTGAGTTCTGGGGGTTACAACTAAGATTCTGAAATCTGATTTGTATTGTGTACCAAGTCCTTCCTTTGACTTGTGGCACCATTCCAGACAAGTCAGTCATCTCTCATGAGTTTTCTTATTATTTAAGGATTTCTGATGTTTATTAGTGTCCTGACAGTGTTAGAATGACAGGGAAGTTTTTCACAGCCTTGCAGATGAGCCCTTCTCCTGTCTTACATGTTGGCTGTTCCAAACATGACTTTTATTGGACGCCCTGCTTGATGAATCTTGAACTGTTAGAACAGGAAGATAAGGAGAAGTTTGGAGATAAGGGAGTCCAGGACAGTCATGTCACAGACTGCGTTTGGAATTCTCATACTCAAAAGCAAAACGCAAACTGATCACATATTGTAGAGTCAGAGTCTGAAGGGGAAACCAAGTTCCCTAACACTTGGTGGTTTGTTCTTTCCAAATACATTCTTGTGCCTCCTTGCAATGATGCAAATCATATTCAAATTATATTAGAACAAGAATATAAGATGTTCACTCCTTTTATCTGCCTAGGAGAGTAGCAGACTTAGAGTCAGTTGACCATAGCCTGGAATCTTAGACAATCATTTAAGCTTGCTGAATCTCAGTATATTCCCATATAAAGTAGTTACTTTATCCTTTTGTAAAGCAGTTATAAAAGTGCTTAATGTTGTGAAATGGGTTAGTGTATGGAGAAACCAAACATTGGCTAAAATACAATAGAAAAGGCAGATTTTATTCATTTTTATATAAGATTATCAGTTATTCTCTCTCTCCCTTCTGTCTCTTTCATCATTTCTTCCTACCACCATGACTATACTCTGTATTTATCCAAATCCTCTCTTCAGTCAGGATCCAAAACTGCATTAATGCCATAAATGCTTTTTTACCTTTATAGTTTAAATTACAGGTTGTAGTTTAAGTCCTGCAATTTATCCTGTCAAAATTTTCTTTGATAAGTTCCTTCACACTCCCTCCATTAGTTCAATGGAAGTGTCCCTTTAGTACCAGCAGCTGAGTGCAAAGGGATTAAAGTAAAAAATTTGGATAAATATGTCGAAATAGAACATTATACAGATGTTAATCCAGAGTGAGCGTACAACCCAGAGATAACCAGACCGATAGAATGACGGACTTATGAAGTGGCGGGGCAGGAGGGTAAATGGGAGGGTCACCTGCTGAATTCCAGAGAAAGAGAGCTCATTGCAAGTATGGATAGACTCCATTTAAATGGCCAAGACCAAAGCAGAGTAAATGGGAAATTTTTTTAAGGTAGGAGCTCTGTGTATCTCGTTAACCTTGCCCACAGTATGTATTCACAAAGGTAAGTTGAGTTACATGTGAAAACTACTTGGTATATTGGAGTCACGAGAGTTCTGCTTTCTAAGCTGCTGCCTTTTTTCCATTCCTTTATTCATGCATTCAATAAGCATTCATTATGTTGTTCCAGCATATCATTTGAAGGACTAAAAATAGTGGGAGTAAAGCATGAGGCAACAGAGATTCCTTTCTTCCTAACCTTATTTTTAACATATTTATTACATTTCTGTTTCTAATTTTTTATGCATGCCTTGAGTTGTCAAAAAAGATGATCTTGCAGTTGCCTGTGGACATGCCCTGCTGGCTTATTTATAGGGATAGGATTCCAGGTAGGAGGTGCAGTGAGAACCACAAAATCTAGGGAGAGAGAAACTTACCCTGTAGCCCCCAAGTCCTAGGACAATCTAGGACAAATCCTAGCTGACTTACCATTTCAAAAGTGTAACCTCCTGAAGCCTGATTGACATGATGAAATACATCTGGAATTGTCATGTTTTCTGAGCCCCTGGGGACAAATGTGTAGGAAAAAGCAGAATGCAGGACATTCTTCCAGAAACTAATGTGTACCTCAGTAGTTGAAGACTTAGACACCTGTGGTATTTTTCTTTTTCTTAAAGAACATTTGTTGACCCCTGCCCATAGGACTTAGCTTTTCAACGGACTTGAATGATGCCCTCCCACTCCCATGGCTCTTTTCCTCTTTAAAAGAACAACAAAAGCTTCAATTTCTGGTAGATGATTGCACTCTCTAGTGACCTCATGCTCACCTAAACTCTTGGAGCTTTTATTTTGTTTATTTTTCAAAATGACAGTAATGTCTATTGAATGCTGACTATGAGGTATTTTATTGTATATTCTATGTGCGTTAACTGTTCTCATCCTTATAACCACTCTATGAGGTAGATACCATCATTGTCTTTATTTTGCAAATGGGGAAACTGGCTCCAGAGCCCACGCTGTCAGCAACTACATGCTACACTCCCTCTTGCCAGAATAAAAATTAAGAAGAACCCTACTAACGTGCAGACCAAATACTCCTTGTGTTAATAATATAGACAATTGCCTTTCAGTTTGGGGAACTGTTTTTTCTATTTGTATATGGTCAGGTCACAAATTCACCCATGCAACACTTAGCATTTCAAAGAAAATGTAGCTTTGTTTATTTCATATAATTGCCCCAACCTTTCTCACAAGTCCCCATTCACTGAATAATAAAAACAGTCATACTTGCCAATGGGTACTATCTCAATCTTCTAGCATAACCAGTCTCTCCAATTCTGTTCAGTCTAAAGCAGTCTTATTTGTTTCTATCTTCTTTTCCTGTCTTCTGCAGGTAATGTTAGCTCTGTGGGGGAGGTGGGTCTGACGTTACATGTGGTGGAGAATGGCAGGTAGAAATGACTCCTGTTCCCTTCAGCCTTCTCTGGAGCCTTATTGGTGGGTGATGTGGAGTAGCTTAGTCTAGTTTGCTCTCTTCAATGGTAAACACTTGGGGGTAACTGTGCTGAGCTGGCCTTAAAGTTTGTTTGTTTGTTTGTTTGTTTGGACCTCCAATGCTAGATTTTGTGGTCTTGGCCAATTGATTGGCCACTTGCAAATTCCCACAACTTGAACCTTCTTTGTCCTGAGCCTCACTTCCTAGGGGTCTGTTATCTCTCTAGCTTTCTGCACTTTCCCACTGAGCCATCAATACATTTTAAATTCGTAATTTTCCTGCATAAGCCATGGAAAAGTCAGTAGCCCCATCTCAGTAGTCAATCATCTCCTGCTGCTAACCCTGCATTAATATTTCCATGCCATGCTGCACATGGCCACGTAAGGGTTTCTCACAAGGCATTAATTAGTGTGTAGTTTTGTAATCTGAACTTTACGCCCTACTTCTGTCCCGCTTACAACATCCCTAAGAAAGGGAGTGAACTTTCTCCCTTTGCCTCTTGTCTGATGGGCTGTTCTATGGTACATAGGGTTCAGAGAGAGAAAACAGCATACCTCAGGGAACATAAATTGGGAGATATTTTGAATGCAAAATTGAAATCATAGGACAGCACATACCCTCTCTAGCACTCATCATTATAACGGATTATACTTCCTGGAATTCACTGAGCACAGAATCAGGACATGGATTTACTACATAGGATTTGTCAAGTGATCCCATTGTTCCGAATTCAAGATAAGAAGTATTTTAGATTTTTCTTTTAGTCATTTCCTTTAACTTCATCACTAGAATTCCATATCAGCAATGTTAATTCTACACTAAAAAGTGTAGCATAGAGCTGATCATACTGTGTAGACGTGATCCTTAATTTAAAACATAGGCTTGGATAGCCTTTTAAATAAAAAAAAAATAAGAGCAACAAGGATAAAACAAATTACCTATAACCCAAGAAAACATTTCCTGGCAAAAGAAAAAAAAAAGAAAGAAAGAAAAGGGAGGGACCGTAAAATTTCCAAAAGATGTCTTTGAGACAGTTATCTAGTTTAATCTGGGCTAAGAATGATGCAAAGGAAATTGTGGGAAGAAGTAAGGAAACTGTGCTCCCTGTGCAAGACTTGTCACGGAAAACTTCAAGGACCCAATTACTATGATTTAAGGGTATTGCCACAAATAGGCACAGGCCAGGCATAACAGTTTTGGTAGTGATGTATAGTATCTGACCACCACCAATGACAAGCATTAAATAGTGAAAGGATACCAATAAAGTTTTTTACAGCTGCAGGCCAATATAAATTTTAACTCTGCTAAACTTTTTCCTAAAAACAAAGCCAAATACACGTTTTTCTTAAAAAACCTCAATGCACTCCATAATTTTGGTTAGCTGTTAATTTCAAATATAATTTTTCTCAAAATACATCCCTATTCTTACTCTTAATTTGAGTGTAATGCTCCCACCTGTAATTCCTCAGTGACCTCTTTACCTTAAAACTGTGTCTTCTCTTCCAGTCAGCCCTCACACCTGGTTTTACAAAATGTTGAAAGAGGTGCATCTAGCTATGCATGAGCCTTAGTAAATTAGTCCATTGTTTGAGGTAGCATTGAGTAATAACTATTTTAAATACTGTTTTCAGCAGAAGCTGGTTGCTAGTAGCAGCCTACTATCAGTGAAATTCACCTTTAGTTGAGCTTTCATCAGGAAATTCACAGATGTCTACATTGCTTTGGAAGCTGTAGGACTGAAAAAGTGATTCTGAAAGGTAGAGAAATTTCTTTTCTTATTCATATTGAAGCAAAGGTGATTAAAAGAGGCCAAATGAGCACAGAGAAAGTAATATAGGAATATGCTTCAAGTAGAACAAGAATTCCACACAAAATGTGTTTACATAATTATGCTTTTGGTTGTGTTCACTATTTGTTAGGGAGGAGGGTGTGGGGGTGTGGGAGATTAGTTCTGGGACCTTCTGCAGATACCAAAGCCTGAGGATGCTCAAGTCCCTTTTATAAAATGGTATAGTATTTGCATAAGCCTGCACACATCCTCCCATATACTTTAAAACATCTCTAGTTACTGATAATACTTAATATAATGTCAATGCTATATAAATATACTGATTTTCGAATTTTGCATTTTCGCTATTATTATTTTAGAATATTGCCTGCCTTTTGTCAGAATATTGTCTTGTTGAATCCCCAGATGAGGATCATACAAATAGGAAGGGCTGACTGTGCCTCATTTAAAATTATTGGATTAGTCCAAGACAGGAACATCTCCATCAATACTCTTCATGGCAGTAGCAGCCCAGCTAGAGTGGCTGCTGCCAAGATGCCCGCTGCAGTGGGGAGGCTTCCTGGGTCTCCCACTCCACAGAACAGGCAGGAATCGCACCCGCCCCAAGTGCCACTGCAGCTGCCCTGCCATGGCTCCAGACCTGAGTGTCCCTGTGCTCTTGGGGCCCTGGAAAGGCTCCCCTTCCCCCAACAGGCTCGGAAGTGTCTGCTCCTGCTGCCTGACCTCTCCCTGCTACCAGTGCCCACTCCTATCAAGGAGCAAGGTTGGGCTGAGCCTAGATGCCATCACAGCCTGGCTGGGTGGGCACACACTCAGGGCAGGGCTGACACACTAGCCTCCTGCTGCCTCAGCCCCCTTTGGACTTTGGGCACTACAAGCATGGGAGGAAAGCTGAGGGGTCCTGATGGAAGCTTGGCACTGGTCTGCAGGTGCCCCTTGGTATGAACAGCTGGGGCACCATGAACAGCTCGGCAATGCCGAGAGGAAAACAGGTTCCTGGGCAGAAGCAGGCAGGTCCTTGGTGAAGCCCCACTTTCAGGCAGGGGAAGGGCTGAAGCCTGGCAGGCAGGCTTCCAGTCCTGCCAACCGAAGGAGGAACTCATGATACTTTTTCCTGGGCCCACCCATGGTGGCTCACGGACCAATCACCATGCACTCCTTCCCTCTAAAGATCGTAAGACTCCAGACTCAGCCAGAGCAGAGGAGACATCAGGACAACCAGCTGCAGAGAGGAGCTACCCTCTCTGCTGAGAGCTGAACACTGGATGGGACGACTTGCCTACAGGGAGGAGCTGCCCAGTGCAGGTCTCCTCTGAGCTGCTCTAACACTCAATAAAGCTCCTCTTCATCTTGCTCACCCTCCATTTGTCTATGTACCTCATTCTTCCTGGATGCAGGACATGAACTTGGGCAAAGGCACCACAGGCCACAGAGGTTTCCAGACAGAAAAGCAACACTCCAAAGATCCCTAAGACATTTATGTCTGGCCTATGCCTGTATGTAGCAATACCCTTAAATCATATTGGTCCATTTTAGTTGAACAAGACTGAAAATTGATATGATTCATCCCATACTGCTGCTTCTTCTTTATTTTTTCCCCCCCATAAAATTCCCCCTCCAGGCAACCACTATTCTGATTTCTCATGTTTTCCATTTCTTAGGATTTTTTCTTTACCCAAGAAGATTATTTAGAAGTATGTTTTTAAATTTCCAAATAGTTGGAGATTTTCTAGTTATCCTTTTGTTATTGTTATCTAATCTAGTTTCCTTTGTCACAGAACACAAATCTGCAAGTTTTTAATTCTCGGAAATTTACTTAGATGTGCTCTAGGATTCAGTATATGCTTACTTTGGTTAATGTTCCATCTGAATATGAAGTGTTATATTAATGTCAATTAGGTCAATTTGGTTAAAAATTTCAAATTTTTGCAGCTTTTTTTTTTTTGAGACAGAGTCTCACTCTCTCACTCAGGCTGGAATGCAGTGGCATGATCTCAGCTCACTGCAACCTCTGCCTCCTGAGTTCAAATGATTCTCCTGTCTCAGCCTCCCAAGTAGCTGGAATTACAGGTGCCCACCACCATGTCTGGTTAATTTTTTAATCTTTAGTAGAAATGGGATTTTTCAATGTTGGCCAGGCTAGTCTCAAACTCCTGACCTCAGGTGACCTGCCTGTCTTGGCCTCCCACAGTGCTGGGACTACAGGCACAAGCCACTGCACCCAGCCAGCTCTTTTTGCTTAGCAATGACTGAGATAAAACCAGTTCAGGTAGGACTATAGATTTGTGTATTTCTCCTTTAGTTCTGTCAAATAGTGATTAATTTTTATGAATATGTGTTATTAGGTACATCTACATTGAGAATTTTTAAATAATCATGGTGAATTTCCCTTTCATCATTATAAAAATTACCTATTTATGATAATTTTTCTTAGAGTCTGTTTTGTTCATATTAAAATAGCTTCTGGATATTTCTTGCAATTAGTGTTTGCATTTTACATCTTTTAAAAACATTTTTTAAAAATTTTGGTGGGTACATCATAGGTGTATATATTTACGGGGTACATGAGATATTTTGGTACAAATTGCATGTCATATCTTTTTCTATAATTTTACATTTGATGTAAATGTTTTTATATTTAAAATGTCTCTGTTACACAGAGCATATAGTTGGGTACATTGTAATCCACTCCCTAAACCTCTGCTTTGTAATTGGAGCGCTTAGTTCATTTACACCTAATGTGTTTACCTGTACATTTGAGTTTAAATTTACCGTTTTACATTTGATCACCACCTTTCACACTTATTCTGTGCTCCTTTCTTCCTTTCCTCCTTTTATTTTTTTTTAAGATGAATCATGTATTTTTCATTGGCTTTTTATTATTGGCTTTTTAGCTTCACTGGTTTTTGCTCATTTTAATAGTTTTCTAGAATAAACATTATAGCACACATTTTAAGTTAATGCATTCCACCTTAAATATAAAAACTTTAAGATAATGTTTTTTTCTTTGCTCCTCTCATTCCTTCTGTTATCACCATCATATATTATACTTCTATATCTTTTTAAAACTCCAAGCACTTTGTTATTTTTTTACCTTTAGACAATCAATGGTGTCTTTTGAAATTTTACTACTTAGCAACCTATTCACCATTTCCAGTGTTCTGCATTTCTCCTGGAGATCCATGTTTTCCTATGGTGCTATTCCGATCATCTTTCATGTGCATTTCTTCTAATGCAGATCAGCTGACAAGAAATTATCTTAATTTTTGCTTATCTAAAAGAGTTTCTATTTTACCTTCATTTTTGATGAATATTTTGCTAGACACTGAATTATGGGTTAATGTTTTTGTTTTGTTTGGTTTTGTTTCTTTTGTACTGTCTTCTGGCTAATTGTTTCTGTTGAGAAACCAAATGTCATTCTTACTGTTGTTCGTCTGAATGTGATGCCCATTCTTATTCTAACTGATTTAATCATTTTTATTTTTTGGGGATTTTTTGCGTAAGTGTCTTCTTTTTTCACAAGTTTTATTTGGATGTGTCTAGTTGTCTTTCTATTTAAACTGATATGCTATTGACCTATTTCTTGAGTTCCTGGTTCTATCTTCTGGTGTCCAGAATTATATTAAACTAATCCAATGAATTTTTTGTTTCGTATATTGTAATTTCAGTTCTAGAATTTTCATTTAGTTCACTGCTAGAGTTAGTTTCCCTGCTAAAATTCTGTATTTATGCATTTTATCCACCTTGCCACTAAATGTTTTAAATTCTTCATAACAGTTATTTTTAAATTCCTTATCTGCTTAGTGTAAAATCAAGGTTATCTATTAGTCTGCCTCAACTGATTGTCTTTTCTCTTAATTATAGTTCATATTTTTTTGTTTAGTTGTAAATCTCGTATTTTAAACAATTATATTATGCATTTTTTATAAAGGAATGGTAGAAACTAAAGTAGATAATACGTGTACGTGTGTATTTTTTTTCCTTTCATTTTGTTTTTCGCAGAAAAACTAGACTTTTCTCCCCCACACAACTTGGGTGAAGGCTGATCACTAAGATGCCGTCATGGGCCACAACTTTAATTAGTTTCAGTTTCTATCTGGTTTCTAGCAAGATTATATAAATCTCTGTCTGCCTTACAGCCGTACTTCTAAGTTGCCCTTATTGCCCTCTGAAGAGCCCATTTATTTAATCTTATCAGAATTTGAGTGAGAAGGAAGTTGGGTTAGCTTTAGTTCACCTCCAGACTAAACTTTAGTCTTGTGTGTGATGCTAGATCTCCTGCTGCTCTCTTGCTATTTGCCTACCACTATTCAATCACTGAGATTCTCAGGACATGAGGATTTTCAGAATGAGGGATTTGTTTTTGCATTTATGCTTCCTCAGACTTCTTTTTGTCATGTCAGATCATTCTCTCCATCAAATTTTGGCTCATTTCTCTTTTCCGACCAAAATCTGTCTGCTTAAGGCAGGCCCACTGAACAGCCTCTGCCAAGGCAAAGACTAGAAAAAGGTGCCCTGTATGAAAGTGGCTGCTGTTCTTTACCCACCTATCCCTGCCTGGAATTTAGTTCACTTAGACTTCTATGCATCCATCACACTGTGTGGCTTAAAAATATACATATATTTAAAAGCCAGTCAAATATATCAAATATACATATACACACACACACACACACACACAGAGTATATATAGAAACTCATATGAGTTTTAGTTTAGTATATATACATAACTCATATGAGTTTTAGTTTAGTATATATATATACACAACTCATATGAGTTTTAGTTTAGTGTGTGTGTGTGTGTGTGTGTGTATATATATATATATATATATATGAGAAACTCATATGAGTTTTATTTATTCAGTGTTTCCTCACTGTTATAATGGAAGAGATGGTCATTCCATCTTAAATGAAAGTGAAATCCACTGTGTTATCTTGATTATGGAAAGAGATATAAGCCATGAATTGTGCAATGAAAATAAATCAAAATAGTGGACTGGAATGAAGAAAGAATTTAGCATGAACATAGATTTAAAACTAACAAGCTTTTTGAGATAGTAAATCTACAGAGGAATAGGTGAGAAAATAGATAACTGAATATTAATAGGAACACCTAAATAAATACATAGTTTTACCAACTAAACTTCAGTGGAATTGCTAATATTCTGTCAAAAAGATAGTTTATTTCAATATCTTTTACATGACTTGAAAAATGTGCATTCCAACTGTTATTGGCTGGATTATGTAAAATTCATATGTTGAAGTTTTAACCTCCAGTATCTCAAAATATGACTATATGAGGAGAGATCTTTAAAGAGGTAATTAAGTTAAAATGAGGTCTCTGGTGTGGACCTTAAACAGATCTGACTAATGCCATTATTGGAGGAGGAAATTTAAACACAGAGAGAGATACCAGGTGTGGGTGCACACAGAGAAAAGACCACATGAGGACACAGTAACAAGACAAGCATCTATCTGCAAGCTAAGGAGAGAAGCATCAGAGGAAACCGAGACTAAGGACAGCTTCATCTTGTTTCTCGCCTCCAGAACTGTGGCAAAATAAATTTTTTCGTTTAAGCCACTCGGTTTGTGGTATTTGCTATGGCAACTCTAGCAAACTAATATACAAACTAAGAATCAAAACTATCACATCTTGTTTCAGTCTAAAACCATAGGTATCATCTAATTAAAAGTTCAAGGCTATTTAAATTTTACAAAGTCTGGAATTTGTCCTTGTCCTTTAACATGCTGGGGAGACTAATGGCCATTTTTCTCCTGAGAAGATACAGTCTGTTGGTAATGGTAAAATGTTTATGAGAATGTCTTACACTTATATCCCAGACAAGGTGGTCCCAAGGCCAGGGGAAGCATAACTATCATTGTCTTCTAATCACACAGAGCATAATTTGTGCTGACTTCAGAGCTAAGAATGTTAAGGCATGACTCTCTTGGAAATGAAATTAGTAGTGACAGGACAAATGGGATTGAAAATGGCTTTATGCTTCTACCATCATTTCCACAAGCTAAACACAGCATGTATTTGTGCAGCACAAGTCAAAAATGTCCTGTAGTTTATAATGCACTCATTCAAATAAAATTAAACTTTATCTATTGTGTGAGCATCCAAAAAATTTCATGCATGGCATTTGATTGATAGGCCTCATAAGTGTCTTCAAATCTATTATTTGCCCCTGCATTTTCCTGCTTGACATTTATTTTTTGAAGAAAATATTTCTCTTTTTTTTGGTCTCATAGAATTTCCATATTCTAGATTTTACTATTAGGATGCATGTGGTTTTAAGAAACGTTCCTTCAACCCTTAATTCCCTCTAAATTGTTGTGAGATACTATGTTTGAGCAATTCAGATAATTTTTTTATGTCTCACTAAACCACACCCTCTGTTTATTTTTAACATGAAGATTGATTGTTCAGGCATTGTCAGCATTATTCATCCATCATCAAGATTTCTACCCACTTTCTACCTGATAGTTTTGGCAGTCACTCATAATCATTATCTGCATCCATTATTGCATTGGGGGAGCAAAATGGTTATATTCTAATTCCTCATTACTTCTGCATTTACTCACTGAATTTTTAAAACTTCAAAATATTTGTGGATTTTCTAATTATCTTTTTGTTATTGAAATCTAATATCAATAAGGAATTTTTTAAAATAATAAATATTTGTTCTCATAATGATTACCCTGTGAAATGTTAACATAGAAAGAAAATAAACACTTGATTCTTTCTATTTACTTCTAGCTTCTCAAATTATCAAGTATGACTTCTCACTTCCTCCAGGGGTTGTCTAGAAGGCATTTTGTTTTATTTTAAAATATTTTTATAAACTCAGGTACATTTTAGCATAGGTATTGCATTTCAAGCTACTACAGTTGTCTTTATTGATGATGTCTGATTGCCCATATTTTGCCTGGGAGAACTCTTTCAGATTGACTCCCAACTACTCCTGACACAACCCAGAGTCTTTACAAAAGTCCTTTGCATCTTTACAAAAGTCCTTCATTTGCATGAAGAAATATTTCTGAATTATCTTGTCCTTTTCTTATCCCAGACCTGGAATCAGCCACTTCCCAAGACATGCTGGCTTTTTATGGTGAGAAATGATATTTAGCGTCACAATCTGGGTTCTACAGGGTGCTCATTGCTACAGATTGATCATTATTTTCATTTTTTTTCCAGAGACAGAGCTAAGAAAAAATGAAAATACAAGAGCTAGAAAATACGTCATGAGTTTATACTGTTATTTTCAATTCAAATTTAGGATTAACTGGTTTTTGCTTCACTTTTTTTGTCTTGTAATATGTCTCTTTTGTACTGAATATTACGGTTCCTAATGGCATTACCATAATCACTTATTTGCTTGTGTGTGTGTGTGTGTGTTTCAGACTACATTCAGAGTTGTTTTATAGAATCATATTACATGGGAAAAATATGTTAATGATATGTACAGACCAGTTAACTCTAAAATACATCTATAGCCCCCCTTCCACCCCACCAATCTCGTTTTACAGATATTCCAGATAAGGGAAGAAACTTCATTTTACAGAAAGAGTATTTCATATAAATTTTGTCATATCTATGATAAAAATGAGAAAGCAAAACTTCAGACTAAATAAGAGGGGCAGACCTTTACATTCAGATCTCAAGCTGAGTGACTGAGGCTTCTGTTTCTCCAAGTAAAAGAGGAAAGGACTAGAAGGCACTAGGAGAATTCACAGTAGATTTTTTTCACTGCCTGAGAAAGAATGCCAGTGAGGTGGTGATGAGCTGTACTCCACAATGTCTGGAAATTTCTGAAGTAGGAGTTGAAGAGTAAGTAAACTGCATAGGAAGTGACAGAAGCAGAATGGCTGATGTACAGATTGAATGAGGACATAATTTTCAGGACACAACAATTTGTGTGGGTGTCTGAGGGATGGAGAAGGGAGAGGCCAATGGAGCTAAGGCAGTCAAGAATTGGGAATCCAGAGTTGGGTGGATCATTCATGTAAGTATCTGCAAAGTGGGATACGATCAACTCAGGGAGTGCCTTAATTAAGATGTGGAAATACATTACCTAGATAAATACATTACCAAGATTTCCCTTTATGCCTGTTAATGTCCTTTGAACATTCCTTTCTAGAGCATGTCTTAAACTGTACCTTATGGTACAATACTTCTTTCTTTTCTTTTCTTTTCTTTTCTTTTCTTTTTTTTTTTTTTTTTTTTTTTTTTTTTTTTTTGAGACAGAGTCTCGCTCTGTCTCCTAGGCTGGAGTGCAGTGGTGCCATCTCGGCTCACTGCAACCTCCACTTTCTGGGTTCAAGCTATTCTCCTGTCTCAGCCTCCCGAGTAGCTAGGACTAAAGGCATGTGCCACTATGCCCAGCTAATTTTGTATTTTTAGTAGAGATGGGGCTGGCCAGAATGGTCTCCATCTCTTGACCTCATGATCTACCTGCCTTGGCCTCCCAAAGTGCTGGGATTACAGGCGTGAGCCACGACGGCCAGTCACAGTACAATACTTTTTTGGGAGTGCCTGAGTCACATGAGCAAGGAGCCTATTAAAGACTGGAGTTGGCAGACCTCTCTGCATCTCCTTGGATTGGCCAAATTAGACTCAATGGCTTGTTTATACTGCCCATTCTTTCTTAGGAAAGTATTTGGTTGTTTTCAAAAATGCTAGCTTAAACACTCTTCTATATGTTTTCCTGAATACTTATTCAACTACAATAAATTCTTAGAGATGGTAGGTTAAACGTTATGCATTTTCAAAGGCATATTAAATTAATCGATACTTTTAATTGGAAAAATGTCATACTTGTTGCCAAAATATCATCGAAAATGGTAATTGGTTTTTGTGTCACACAGGTCTTATCGAGTCACAATGAAAAATATTCAATAGGAGAAGGGCAGAGAAAAAAACATTATTGGCATAAACAGAGATGAATCTGGAGTTAGGAAACCTAAAAACCTACTTAAATAAATATATTTCATAGTAGATAGTATTTTTATTTTAATAAGAATTCCATGTTTTCCAATATTTCCTTTTACATGTCTATTTTTCTGGCATAAACTAGTTTGTGTGACTCTACTAGGTGGCTGGTTGGTGTCTCTAGAATCTTGGAAATTTCACCAAGCAGCACAGGAACTGGTTTATGTGGAGATTATGTGGAGCACAGATACATCAGTCATACCTTGTTAAGCTCAAAGTAGACAACTGGTTCTTAAAAACAACAACAACAAAACATCAGCTAAAGCCTTCAGTCTAGTTTTTATTTATTTATGTATTTATTTATTTACTATATGACCTCTTTTTCTATTCAATACTAGTCAATATTATCTAATCTCAATTCATTGCTTCTGTTTCTATATCTGGAAAAACAAAAAACAAGACTGAGTTGTAAAATCAATGACATTCACCTTTACTATCAAGTTGACTTCCAACAAAATTGTTAGAAATGATGTTTCATATAGAGGGGGAACCATTCCAGTCATCTATGTAACAGCATGAGAATTGGCTTCTGTTTCTATTGTTAATTAGTCATGCTCTTATCTTCCAGACTGACAATGCACAAAGGAAATAACAGAAATCTGATCGTGCAGATGAGAACAGTACAGGCCTTCTCAAAACATATTGACCAAGGAATGGAATTTCTGTGGTTAAAGTCATAAATGGTCCCCAGAGAAGCCACTGATAATCACTGTTTTGATTGAATGAGGTCCTTCGGCAATGCGTACTGTTTACCTATTTTTTTAATTATCTAACAGATTCAATGTTTCTGTTGTGGTCCCATGAGGCTTTGACTTCTATGGAATTACCTTGACCACAGCCTCATTAAATGACATTTCTTCTAATTAGATTTCTTGGCTGTTAGAAATTATTATGCTGGAAAACCCACATCCCATCCTCCCACTTCCCTCTTCCATTACTTCCGTCTCAATCTTATGTTTTTATTTAGGCAAGATGCAAGCCAGATGTTATATTAATAAGAGACCTGATTTTCCTCAAGGAGCCATTCATCAGCACAGAAGCAGATCCTGTTGCAATTTCTGGGAATTCCTTAAGTTTTTTACTTGCTTTTTTTCCCCTCATTTTAAGTAGAAAATTCTGGAAGAGACACTTGAAAACAATATTATTGTAAGTACAGGGTTACATCTGTTTATTGTGAATGCGAATAGAGATTTGGAGTTTTCACAACTAAATTTTGTGTTTAAAGAAGAAGGAATTTAGAAACAGGAAATATATTTTATATAAATGTAGGTAACATATTACAGTTGATGTACATAAGCTTTTCAAAAAGTTAATTAAAGTGAAACAGAGATTCCTTATCAAAACATAAATATATGACATTTTCATTTCTTTGCTAATGAGTGACATGAAAACAAAGAAATAAGGAGCTTCTTATACTCTTCAGATGAATACATCATTTAGAACACAATAATATTTTTTAAAAAGAAAGGCCACAGTTCAATTCCTTGTGATTCCAAAAATAATCTTTTAAAATGGACATGAAATCCTTAAAATACCAAACTCCTAGGACTATTCAACAATAATTTTTAGAATATTTTTTAAAATACTGAAAGGCTTAGTTCTAAGCCTCCCCTCATTCCCACATTGGATTTGTTTCTGCAGCTTAGATGAACTGACCGGATGATGGAGGTCATGTTGAGTCCGAGACCACACAGATAAGACTTAATCCTGGAAAGCCAAGCGGTACTTCTTCTTTTTAACATGTTGTCCAGGCACTCATAACCTATTTATATAATTTGTAAGTGGGAGCACACTTCACTTTTTTTTCAGTTGTACCCTTTAAATCAAAATACATGTATAGCCCCAACAACCATTGCTAACTCCCCTAGCACCATCATAGGCAGGAGCTGATAAGACACAACCTTGATTTTACTAAGCCAGTTCTAGTAGCAGTAATTTGCAACTAAAAATCAAGTCCTCACTGATGCCATCAAAACTTTGACCAATCAAAGGAACAATGACCTTGCTACTTGAATTGATTTGAACCTTAAAGAAATTACGTGTCCCATGAGGAAGGAATACAAAGAGTAAAGAAGTTCCATGTTACTGAATAATTTTAGCATTAATTAACCAAAATAAAAGAGGTATGTATATGGACCAATTATTATCATGTATAATAAAAACTATATTTAATTCAATTTGAGACACATGTCCAAGTAGAAATACAAATTAATGAATTATTGAGCACTTCACTGTAGGCCAAGCATCCTCATATAGTTGATAAATTGTATTTATACAATTTGTAATATATTTCATTGCAAAAAGTAGAAAACCCAAATTATGGTAACTTAAACAAAGAGCAGTCTAGTTTACCTAACAAAATAAGAAAGCCAGAGGTATGCAAAAATCTAGCATCAGGAACTCAGAATCTTTTCATCTTTCCTCTCAAAACTTTTTTATGTATTGGCTATTATCTTCATCTCATGGTAACAATGGAACTCCTCTAGTTTGAAACACAATTTCCATGTTCTTGTGGGGAAGAAATGGAGAGAGAAGAAAGAGGGAATACCAGCTCTATTTTCTCTGTTATCAGGAAAAACAAAAAGAGCCTTCCTTAAGCCTCTAGTAGACACCTATTTTTTTTTCTCATTGGCTGAAACAGATGGCATAGCTACTCCTAGCTGCAAGGGAGCCAGGGACAAGGCAGGGTTAGGAACTCTGACTTGCCAAAAAAATTATAGATTTGTTTTGGACAAAGAAAATGAGACTAGATATTCGGTGTGTGCCCCAGGTTATGTTTAATACCTAGAAGAATACTGCCAATTGGGTATTTTCTCCATTTACTTTTGAGGAAACTGGGGCACATAGAATTTAAGTTATATGTTGCAGGGGCTCACAATTGGTAAGTACCAGCCATAACTCATGGCACACAGGCCAAACCTGGTCCATGGGAGCATGTGGCATGACCTTCAAGCCAGTCACTGCCATTACCTTCTCCTCCTTAATTCTTTGTGACAATCAACATTAATGCTTCCTAGTTGCTTATGAGGATGTGCACAGCATCTTTATTTTTATCTAGATAGGACAATGCATATGTGATCATTGTGGCACCTCACAGAGAATACAACACTGGGAGATTAAATATAATTCCTTTGATATTCTCTTTGTATTTCTTTGATAGCATCATCCAAGCCCAAATACCATCTTTACAAGCTTACTCCAAAATTTAGACCTCCATACCGTACCTTCCTCTTGAACTCCAGGTTTGCATATCCAACAGCCATTCAGCATCACCATCCCAATGTCTAGAAGGCCTCTCAAGCAGTACATACTCTAAATTTCACCTGATTGCTCACACTTCTCACCTCCTCTGCTGATACCACTCACATCCAAGCTACCAATATTTCCCCCTTGGACCACTGCAATAAGAGTCCCAACAGACTCTCCTGGCAGCTCTTTCCCCTCCTACAGTGTACCATAGACATGCCAATCAGAGTGATCCTGATAAAACATGATAGATTATGTCACTGGTCTATTCAGCATCTTTCAAAGCCTTTCCAGCTCACTTAAAATGAAGCTCAATCTATTTGCACTGACCAAGAAGACCTGACTTCATTCCCTAGGATTTTGCTGACCTCAACTCCTACTACCTTGCCCCTCATTCGACCTCAGTCACACTGGTCTCCTTGGTTTACTCAATATTCTGCCTACCAGAGAGTCTCCCACCTCAACCCCTTTGCACATGCTGCTTCTCTGCAGCGTTCTTCCAGTATCTAGGTGACTTGCTTCCTGATAACCGTGGGCTCCTATTTTATTTTTCACCATCACCCTTGTTGTCCAGTCACATACTCGATGTTTGATTTACTGCCTGCTGCCCTCAAATAAAGTTTAAACTCCCTAAAGGCAGAAGTTTTTGTCTGAATTGTTCACTGATATTCTACATTCCCTAAAATGGTACCTGGAATATAGTAAACACTCAGTAAATAAGTGTTGAGTAAATGAATGTCAAATAGTCCTGCCAGTCATAGATAATATCAGTCAATTGATTGGCAAATGTACAACATAGACCTACAACATTCGTGGTTTTATATTTAGTGCATGGTGGAAAAAAATAAGAAAATTATATTCGAGTTGTGGAGTTTGAGAAACATGTGCATAGAACCCAAAAAATCAAACACAACACAAAACTATGGCAAATCAAATAAGAACCACATTTACTTAGGCCACTGCCATCTTCTGAGACGAGACATACAAATACATCATTATTAAATTTCTTTTTTAAACGTTTCAGGTCTATTTATTTATTGAAAAATTTCATGGTAACACAGGTTGATTTCAAAAGAAATATTAATTTAAACATTCAAACATCCATTTATTCAAACATTCATTCAAAAACTGCTTACAGTGAATGTCTTAGTTCAGGATGTGATGACAAAGTATCATAGACTGAGTGGCTTATAAAGAACAGGGCTGGGTGAGGTGGCTTATGCCTGTAATCCCAGCACTTTGGGAGGCTGAGGCGGGTGGATCACTTGAGATCAGGAGTTTGAGACCAGCCTGGCCAACATGGTCAAACCCTGTCTCTTCTAAAAATACAATAATTAGCCAGGCATGGGGGCGTGCACCTGTAATCCCAGCTACTCAGGAGTCTGAGGCAGGAGAAGAGCTTGAATCCAGGATGCAGAGGTTGCAGTAAGCTTAGATCATGCCACCGCACTCCAGCCTGGGTGACAGAGCAAGACTCTGTCTTAAAAACAGAACAAAACCAACCAACCAAACAAACAAAAGAACAGACATTAATTTCCCACAGTTCTGGAAGCTAAAAGTTAGGGATCAGGGTGCCAGCATTGGTGGGATTCTGGAGGGCTCTCTTGGTGTTGCAGACTGATTGATTCTCACTGTGTCCTCAGATGGTGGAAAGAGAGCAAGAGAGATCTCTGGGGTCTCCTCATAGAATTCCTTCAAAGGGCATGAATCTAGTTTAATTAAAAGGGCTCCACTCTTATGACCCAGTTACCTCCCGAGGCTCTCACCTCCTAAATCCTCACATTGGGGGTTAGGACTTCAACATATGAATTTTGGGGAGACGCAAACATTCAGTCTATAACAATGAGCTTCTCTTGTTCCAGACACTACCTAAAGGAGGTAGGCTCTAATTGTGGATGAATAGAGACAGGTCACTGGCACTTAGAGAGTTTATCATCATTTACTTGAATTTTAACCTGACATATTGAGAAACTGCAAACTATTTTTGTAATTGTGCTCCATGGAAACATGCTTTTTCTTATACCTGGAATTCCATTCAAAATGTATTTGCAATTATAAGCTATATGAGGAAGAGGCATATGGGCACAAGAACATTGGGGAGGCAAAAGACAGGCTATTTCATAAAAAGTTAAATATATACTTACCATATGACCAGGGGTTTCACTCCAGTAGAAATGTCTTGTACACGGAATCTCATTAATAGCTAAATCAGTAATATCCAAACACTGAAAATGATCCAATGTTCATCAGCAATTCACTGGACAAGCAAACTGTGGTAAAACCAAACAATTGGATATTAATAAGTAATAAGGACAAACTATTGGTGCGCACAGCAATTTTGATGGATCTCCTAGTTGTTGTGAAAATAAAAAAACAGACACAAAAATGAACTGCATAACTCTATTTATATAGTTTCTAGAAAATGCAAATTTATATAGTTTCTAGAAAATGCAAACTAATCCATAAGGACAGAAAGCATATAAGTCATTGCAGGGAGACATGAATGGAGAAAAGGACAGATGGCAAAAGGACTCAAGGAAATGTTTTAGGGTGATGGGAATATTTATCATGTTGATCATGGTGACTGTTTATGGAGTATTCATCTGCCAATACAAATAAAATTGAACTCCTTATATATGTCCAGATTTTGTATAAAAAAGTACCTTAAAAACGTTAAAAAATACATGGTTCAATTTATCCAAAAAAAAAAAAATTGGCACCTCCTCTCATCCCAAGACAAAGCAGTGGCTGAAGCACATAGCAAAATATTTAGTGTATATTAAGTACCAAATGCATCCTTATTGAATTATATGTATTTGTGAATGATAGTAAACACATATAATGCTTATAATGTTCTAGCATCATTTGTCAATATATTTAAATTAATTCAATCATTTAAAATTAATTTAAATATGCTATTTTATAAAGTTAATTGAAATATATTATCTAAAATGTAATTTTAAAGCACTATGAAGTAAATTATACTAGTGTTACCCTTGTTAAAAATAAGAAAAATTAGGCATAAGTGTCCTCTATCTAGGTTAGGACATTGAAGCACTGAGAGAAGCTGAGCCATAAAGGTTATCCAGTTGGTGTCTCACAGAACTGAGGCTCCTATGAAAGCCGTCTATCTCCAGAGACATGTTTTTAACCCCGACAACATACCACCATAAAGAAGGACAGGAAGAAGGAATGCAGGAATTCAGAAAAGAGGGAGTGCTCTACGTGCTTGGAAGTTAGAGAAGTCTTTATAAAAAGATAGGATGTTTGCTGAGCTATGAGAGCTAGGAAGCTCTGGAGAAGGAGGAGGGTGGACGTGCATCCCAGACAAGGCTGACCTCCAGGCATGATTGGGCCTGAGAAGCTATTTGTCCAGTCTTTGGTCACATTTCCTTAAAGGATGAGCTAGATCAAGATCCACTGACATTTTATCTTATAAATATTGCATGTAGAATATAAATAGCTGGTTCAGTAAGGAAAAGGACAGAGGAGGTGGTGTCTCCTCTGGCGGAGGCCCAGTGACAGGAAGAAACAGAATATGGAACTAGAGCTGATTGTTTAATGATTAATGAGACAATTATTTTATTCCATGTATTACGTGACTAGGGAAACTGATGGGACTTGGCTGCTCATACTACAGAAAAAAAGGAAATATTGCTTTCAAAAGTGTCACTTGCCAACATCAAAACTGGTTTCCAGAATTACTGATGAGTAACAACAAAAATATTACTCTTGTGATTTTACCATGGTGGTGAAGATGGCATTGACCGGATGTCCAAGAGAACAAAATCAGTACATAGACTCAAGTCCTAAGACAACAAGAAACATCTTTTATGTAGAATAACAAAATGAGAGAAAGGCAGTCAGATGAAGTAAAGGTCACACAGCGTTGCAGGAAGAAGCCAAGAGGGCATCAGATGCACATTTGGAGACAGCTCACAAGGCAAAACCAACAAGTCTCCACTCTGAATGGAAGGAGAGCAGGGTTGTAGCGAAGCTGCCTCAAACACTTTATGATACAACAATGATGAAAGAAAGGTGGGGCTACAGTAAGAAACATTGCACATACACCATGCTTGCAGGGTGCAGTCTGCCAATGAGGAAGTAGGAGGAGACATGCTCTGCATTATGAGCAATGCTGTTGCTACCAGTTTGATTGGGAAAAATAGTGCTAAGATAATCACTGTCACATACAACCAGATGTCTGTCATAAAGAGAATTTCTGCCAGCCTAAAGCATGGCCTTCATTGCCACAGTCTCCTAAAAATAGTAAGTCTAGAAGGAATTTAACTTATTCAGATATGTGCAATGATCAGAAAACTACCCTCACCTAAACAGAAGATATTACATGCCCTCAACCAAGGGTATAAAAGAGTGGAAAGTGACAAATAGGAAATTCTAAATAATGTAAAAATAGAACTAATTAAAATTGTTATAAAGATATCACCCCAACCTACAAAAACTTAATAAATAAAAGTCCTGAACTAAATGCTGTCTTAAAACAAGAGCTTAAAGCAGACATATGAAACAGAAAGCCATCTCAGTTTTTCTGAGATGTTTTTCTGTCATTGAAAGCAACAGAAGAAAATAAACACTGCTAAACATTTGATGAATAACTTGATAGCATGGATTATGAAAAGCAATAAGCAAAATGAAATCAAAATGAAGAAAGTCAAAAGTAAAGAGAAAAATGATAATTGTAAAAGTAATGTAAAGATAATCTGACAGAGAGTTAATTGGTATCCTTAACAGAGAGGACCAAAATAATAAAACCAAATATATTCAAGAAAGATAAAATTTGAGAAAACGTTCCAATTGACTTAAAAACATACATCAATTAGACTTTAAATATGTGTAACAAATTCACATTTTGTGGAGCATAAAGGCTAAGTGGATCAAGTTACCTCTCAGATGAAAAATATCACACTGACTTAAAATTTCCTCTCAGCAACATTAAATCAGACAAGGCAGTAAACAGCATTCACAGAGTCCTTAAGGAAGCTTATGTCTATCGAAGGCACCACTCAAGTATAAAAGCAACGACTAAGATGTTTTAGATATGCAACAAATCAAGAATTATGATTTCTATGAGTCCTTCATAAAGAAACTAAAGAACTTCCTTTATCCAACCTAAAGATAAAAGAAATGCCATTGAACTCATTTAGCACTATGAATAAGACTAAAATAAATGTAAGGAATGTGATTAATGATAAAATAACAACAAAAAGCTAATATTTAGTCAGTGTTTAATAAGTGTCAGGCAGTGTTCTAAGTCCTTATAAAATTTCTGTGAATTGTATAGTGGGATAATAATAATACCCACTTCACAGAAATTTTATGAGGACTTAGAACAGTGCCTGATACTTGTTAAACAATAAATGAACATATGTGCACCCAGAGGTTTAGTAACAGAATACAAATATCTACTTTAGTAATATACAAATAAGATAACTGAAAAAATTAAAAATAAAGGAAAATACATTGCTAATTTCTACACCTTCTATTGTGATAGGGAAATGACATGATATTAAATTGATAAACTAATGTTGTAACTCTAACTAAAAGTATAAAAGTAATCACTAAGGTAAATAATAGTAATTATTAAAATCAATTGGCTGAAAGACTGGGGAAGAATCAGAAATATAATTATTTTAATGATATATTATAATAAAAGATGACTTATTATCTAATGGTAGAATTAAGAAAATTATTGCTAATGTAAAATGTCAAGCTCTCCAAATTATTGGAAGGAATACATGCCCACAAACCAAATCAAATATTATACACGCTAGAAAAAGACTGACACAAGAACACCAAATGCAATCAGAACAGAAAGCATAGAATAAAATACGCTTCTACAACTAAACTCTCATATCATAATTGTCAACTAATTAAAATCACATATTTAAATAAATAAAACATCTTATTGAATCACAAGGTAAAACTATTTTATATTCAAGAATCAATTAATCAATGTTATATTCAACATTTTGTCATATGTGGGAAGCATACTGAAACAAAATTACAACAAAAAAATTGAAAATAAAAGAGCATTCAAAATAACTCCTGAAAATACAAGACCAATGAAAGCAGAGAAGTAACTTTCATATCAGACAAGACTGAATTTAGGATAAAGGGAATTAATAAATAAAATGCCAACACTTTATTGCCCAAAGACTATACAACATATATCAACCAAATAATATATAACCAATACTTAAAAATAAAGTTGAAAGAAAATACAAAGAAAACTGACAGGTTATATTTTGTCTCTTCTTTTCTGTGAAAGATTATCAGTGGAGAAACATAAGTAAAGATAAAGGAGATTTAATTAACAAGTTAATAATATAAATCAAGCTAATATGCACATAAAAACTATACTTCACAAATAGAAAATACACATATTTTTTCAAAGACCCCTGGAACATTCAGAATATATTAGATCACAAAGAGAACTCAATGAATATGAAATTGTAGAAATAATGTTTGCAATAAACTCATGAACAGAAAGAAAAGGCTACATGGGGAATTAATAATGAGCCTGAGATTGTTTCACATGGAATCTTACCGAACCTTAATTAACCAACAATTTCAGTGCTACTTAAATTATTCCGGAGTGGGAGTCTGCAAACCTTTTCTCTAAAGGGCTTTGTGGGCTACCCGGTCTCTACTGAATCTGCTCAACTCTGTGTCCATGCAATGAAACCAGCCATAGACAGTATACAAATGAATGGACATGCTGTGTTGTGTTCCAGTAAAATTTTATTTACAAAAATAAAGTTTTATTATTTAATAATTTAATAATTTACAAAAAATAAAGTTTTTTTGTAACTTACAAAAATTAAAGTTTTTGTAAATAAAATTTTATTTACAAAATAAATAAAATTATTTGTTTTATTTTGGCAGCAGGCAGCAGTTTGTCAACCTCTGTTCTAGAATATAAGGGGGAACAGTTTAAAAAGTATTTTTATAAATATAATGTAACATTGATAATGAAATAAAGCATCACAATAATGCTAGTTCTTTCTTATGAAAATCTACACAAAAATCCACAACAGAATTAGTAATCAAAATTCAGCAGCACTTTAAGAGAATAATACATGATAACCTGGTGGTCTTTATTCAGTAATGTAAGTATGGCTCAATGTTAGAAATCTATTAGCATAATTCAGCATATTAATGGTTCAATAGTGAAAATTTTAGCATCCATTATTTATGAAAAAATTATTTAAAACATAGTAATAGAAATATAAATCTTTAATATGTCTTTATCAAACTGGCCCAGAATTTTGCTAAATAGGAAGCAATGAAATATTTATTTTTTAAAAATAGACACATGCACATGTATGTTTATTGCGGCACTATTCACAATAGCAAAGACTTGGAATCAACCCAAATGTCCATCAGTGACAGACTGGATTAAGAAAATGTGGCACATATACACCATGGAATACTATGCAGCCATCAAAAAGGATGAGTTTGTGTCCTTTGTAGGGACATGGATGCAGCTGGAAACCATCATTCTTAGCAAACTATCACAAGAACAGAAAACCAAACACCGCATGTTCTCACTCATAGGTGGGAACTGAACAATGAGATCACGTGGACTCGGGAAGGGGAACATCACACACCGGGGCCTATCATGGGGAGAGGGGAGGGGGGAGGGATTGCATTGGGAGTTATACCTGATGTAAATGACGAGTTGATGGGTGCTGACGAGTTGATGGGTGCAGCACAGCAACATGGCACAAGTATACATATGTAATAAACCTGCACGTTATGCACATGTACCCTAGAACTTAAAGTATAATAATAATAATAAAAAAAAAGAAGTGAGGAAATGAAAAAATAAATAAATAAATAAATAAAATAAAATGTCCATTATCAAAAGAAAAATAAATGAGGTATGAAAATAGTAAAGGATGGAAATACATGTATCATTATGTGCAGATGATATTATTGGTTAACCCAGAAAACTCAAGAGACTCCATTAAGAAACAATTACAAATAATAAAAGGAATCAGTAACATGCCCTGGTACTTTCTATTTCTGTATCTATGTATCTCTATCTGTATTAGCCCATTCTCACATTGCTATAAAGAAATACCTGAGACTAGGAAATTTATAAAGAATAGAGGTTTAATTGGCTCACGTCCTATAGGCTGTACAGGAAGCATAGCAGCTTGTGCTTCTGGGGAGGCCTCAGGAAACTTCCGATCATGGCAGAAGCTGAAGGGAGGCAGGCACGTCTTGTATGCCCAGAAAAGGAAGAAGGGGTTATGTATGTTTTTCTTTCTTTCCTTTTTTTTTTTTTTTTTTTTTTTTTTTTAAGACCAAGTTTCACTCCTGTTGCCTAGGCTGGAGTGCAATCATGTCATCTCGGCTCACTGCAACCTCCACCTCCTGGGTTCAAGCAATTCTCCAGCCTCAGCCCCCTGAGTAGCTGGGATTACAGGCGTGTGCCACCTAGCCCGGCTTATTTTGTATTTTTGTAAAGATGGGGTTTCTCCATGTTGGTCAGGCTGGTCTTGAACTCCCGACCTCAGGTGATCCTCCCACCTTGGCCTCCCAAAGTAGTGGGATTACAGGCGTGAGCCACCGCGCCCGTATATTTTAAACAACCAGATCTCATTAGAACTCTATCAGGGAGAAGAGTACCAAAGGGATGCTGCTAAGTATTCATGAAAGATCCACTCCCTTGATCCATTCCCCTCCCACCTGGCCCCCAATGTTGTAATCCCCCAATGTTGGGTTTACAATTTTACATGAGATTTGGGTGGGAGTACAGATCCAAACCATATCAGTATCTGAACTTACAGATATATGTAATAAGAATCAGGTAGTTTAATAGAAGAAAGCTACAAAAGATAATATAAATTAGCAAAGCCAAATTTTATCAGAAATGTGCAAAATCCATATTAAGAAAAACTTGAAAGGATTAGTGAGGTACCCAAAAGACTGAAAAGCAGTTGAAAATACACCATAATCGTAGCTAAAACTCAATGACATTGTTCCATAATTTTTTCCTAAGTTACTCGACAAAGTTATAACCTTCCAAATAGAGTGGGGATTTTAAAAAACAATCCAGCTGATTCTGAAGTTAATAGAGAAAAATCACAAGCAAGAGGAATCAACACCTGAAAGAAGAGGGTAATGAGTTGATACCAGTCCTGTTATAAAGGCTAATTAATTACTATAGTGTCTTACTGTGCATGGATAGATAGATCAAAGAAAAGTATATAAATAGACCCAAATACATCAGGGATTTTATTTTAGGATATTCATATCATTGATAGTCACATTATTATGAATATCCTAAAATAAAATCTGGATCTGGATTATTCAATAAATGGTAATGAGGCAATCAGGTAGCCGTCTAAGAAAACAAATACTAAATCACTATATCCCTCTCCAATAAAAGTCAAATGGGTAAAAAATTTAATTCTAACAAGTAAAGCCATAGAATCACGAATGTATATACAGTGCAGAAAAGGCCTTTCTCAATCAATCACAAAATTTGGAAACCATTTGTGGAGAGGCTAATTATTTTGACTATATAAACTCCATAATGTAGGCATGAACAAAAATAATCATAAACAGAGGCAAATATTTTAAAATATTTTTAAAAGCACATAAACCACAGTCTTTAATGTTTAGAGCACATCATTACAAATCAATAAACAACTCAAATGACTATGATTGAATAAAGGTATGTCATTTTGTTATTCATTTTCTGTTTATCCCATATACCCTTTTATGTTCTTCTGTCTGTTTTTAGCCTTCTTTTGGGTTGGATACCTCTTAAAATTCTGTTTTAATGTCTCTATTAGATTTTTGCTTATTTTTGGTAGTCAAACAATTTTGGTGGTTATTTTGGTGGTTAGCATTAAAAACAAAGTGCAAATGACTCTTACACATATTGAAAAGATGCTCAACCTCACTTTTTTATTTCATTAATTATTGCTCTTGTCTTTATTATTTTCTTTCTTCTACTTACTTCAAGTTGATTTACAGGGTTTTTAAGATGGCTTATGCTCTTACTAATGTTTTACCTGGCTGTTTCATCAATGACTAGGAGAGAGTTGTTAAAAGCTTCAACTATGGCAGCAGATTTATACAAAGATACACAGAGATTATTTCATTTAAATTCTGTCAATATATACTTCATAAATGTTGAAACTCTATTGTTAGACACACACATTCATGATTGCTATGTATTACTAAGGATCTACCATTTATTAGGATAAAATGATCCTTCTTGGTTTTAATAAAACTATCAGTAAGTCTGCTTTATCTAACATTAATATAGATACTCCAGCTTTCTTGTAAGTATTTTGAGGATTTTTTTTTCTCTCCCTATTTAAAGTAAGTCTATCTGTGTCATGATAAAGTGTATTTCTTCTGGATCACATATACCGGCATCTTGTTGTTTTTTTTTTTTTTTTTTTTTTTTTTTTTTAATTTAGTCTGATAAACTGCCTCCTAATTGGAGTATGAAGTTCATCTCCATATAATGTTAATTATCATTGAATAAAGGTTTGCCATTTTGTTATTCATTTTCTGTTTATCCTATATGTCCTTTTTTGTTCTTCTGTCTCTTTTTATCCTTCTTTTGGGTTAATTATCTGTTAAAATTCTGTTTTAATGTCTCAATTAGATTTTTTGCTTATTTTTGGTAGTTAATTGGGAGATTGCAGTACTCTGTCTTAACTTTTCACAATCTACTTAGAGTTAATACCACAACTCTTCAAGTAGAATGTAAGTACTTTATGACCACATAGTTTCAATTTTCCTGATTCCATTTGTTTATCTATTATGAATATATTTTCTTATAGGTCCTTGAACATCATTATAACAGCTGCTTTACAATCTTATCTGCTTATTTCAATATCTGGATCATCCCGGAGTTGATCTCAGTTGATTTCCTCTTCATATGTGTCACACTTTCCTTTTTCTTCATATGTCTAGTAATTTTGCATTCACTCATATACATTTTAAAGTAAAGATTATAGAGACTATGAATTCTGTTGTGTTCCTCTTAACAGAGCTAACTTTGTGGACAAGTAGGAAGTTAACTTGTTTGAACTCAAATTCCACACTCTGATTTCCTTGTGTTGGACTTCAGTCAAAACTCTTTTTCACTTCTTTTAGCCTTAATTGATCTGCTCGGAGTCTTCCCCACGATTGTGTAATGCAAAGGTACATTCTTATATTCAAAGACGTAAGAATAACTTATATCCAGAATTTAGGGCTTTCCAATTTTGAATCTCTGCTTTCCAGGGTTTTTCTCCTCACCTTTTAGCTGTTGTGGCCCTCAACTCTGTCCTGTGACTTGATTTCCATCCAGTTCTAGCCACCTTGAGAGGTGATAACTAGGACACGGCTTTAGTCAAAGAATCATTAAAAACAGCATAATCACTCAGTGTCATTCTTTTCTTCTAAGTGTCCACTCACTTCCAGTTTCTTCCTGCTTTTGTTACACTCCAGGACATACAGATAGCAACCATTCTTTTACAGATTTATAATTATTTTACCCAGAGTTTATTATTGCTATCTATGGAAAGCTTGGTCTGATATGAGCTATGCTACTAGTGGAAATGGAACTCTGCCAGGCTCCCTTTTAAATTTTAAGTGGATATTAAGATTACAATGAGATAGTGGTTTTGAAAGATAAAAGTGTGTGTAATAGATAATAAAACAAAACTGTATGTTGGCTGCAATTGAAGGAGTAGGTACTTTTGTATATTGTTACTGGAGGTGAATTATTATGACCCATTGGTACCCGGTTGTGCGAAGTATAAAATTTCTTATTAGAACTGAAAATGTACATTTTTGCCTGAGTAAATCCAAGTCAACTCTATTCCACAGATATTCACATGCAAGTGCCAGTGGTAATGGATACAAAAGGATATTGATTATAATACAGTAATTGCAATGGAGCTGAAAATCTTATACATCTAATAGTGGGAACCTAGTTGAATTAATTTCATTGCATCAATTAAATATAAAAATTACCATGAAGACAGCAAACACATATATAGTGGTTGATCATACCACACAGCATTCTGAGTGCTTTACATGTATTATCTCACACAGTTTCCCAACAACAGTACTATTATTCCATGTACCTATGAGTCACAACATGCCCAAGATGACACAGATAGTAAATGCCAAGATTAGTATTAAAATCCAGGGGAATCTCATTCCAAGATCATAGAATTGACCACAATACTGTGCTGTCTCACCATCGTATAATAATGAGCACCATAACGAGAATGAAGCAGTTTTCCAGGTACTGATATGGGACACTCTTCGGGATGTAAATTTAAATGAAAAAGACAAGGTGAGGAATAAGTATATAGAATCCCACCAATAATAACTAAACAGTAATTTACTAATTAAAGGATGAAATACACATATTTGTATATATTCGCATATGCATAAATTATCCCTGAAAGTGTACTTAAGAAACTGGTACTTGAGGAAATAATTGGGTAGCTGAGGTACATGGTAGCAAGGGAGAAATTTCACTGCATACCACTTTGTGTCTTTTGAATGTTGTGCCATGTCATGTATTAACTAATGAGGAAAATGAATTAAACTTCTTTCCAGAATAACACATATTTAGTGCTTAGTGAAGTATATGGTTTATTGTAAACACTCACTCACTTTGTAATGGAAGTGCTTATAAAGAGTGAAATGGCTGACTCTTTGTACATAGGCAACGCAAGAAAGCTTCAGCCAAAAGACTATTAGCAGCATTGTAAATCTCCTTTTCCCCAGCACCCTCTAGACACAGTCCACACAGAGCTTGGTCTAGAGTAGACAGTGAGTAAATGCTTGTGCCCAGCCAAAAATCTCAGTGCCCAACTTGAAATTGATCACACTAATTCCTTTCATTCTTAAGTTGACACATTTGAATTTTCATTTTCCCTTATCACTTTCTGTCTCCATAATATTCATTTTGATGTTATTTCCTATGCTGTAAACCTCAAATAATATTGAAGAAAGAGATAAAATACTTACATCTGGCATATACAAATATACAATTTTAAATGTCTGTTTACTAAGGCTTTCTATAAAATGGAAAGAGAGAATGTATTGCTCTCACAAAGCATCGACACTCAGGCTGTCCATTCAACCTAGTGAAATCATTTACCTACGGTAATCTGCCATCTGCTAGTTTTACCAATGCATTTTGTTTTTCTCTAGTGTCTGTAACATAGTAATTCTCATTTCCCTGAATGTGAACTCCAATCCAAATGATCGACCAATATACTCCTTAAAGCTTAACTTGGAAATGGTCATCTCTTTCTAAAAACATTGCAAAATAACAAGATCCTGTCTTAATACAAAGGCTGAAGTGTAATGAAGGATTTGTGATACTATTTGTGAATTGCTTAAGCATCTGCCAGTAGCTTGAGTTTTATGCATTCTCAGGCTGCTAAATTATGCCTTTGTATGCATCAAGAAAACACGCCTAACATTTTTTACGCAGCAGAGATAAACCCAGTTTGTGGGCTCTGCTGTAAATGAGACTGCACTCAATACTTGTTTATGGCCCCTAAAACTGTGCAAGGAGCCTGAAATTTATCAAGTAATTACATAGTGGAAGTAGAAGCTGGAGCTTTATGTTGATTGGCTCAAGTCAATTATAACTTCTCTAAAACTACTCCCATTAACTTTTGCAATTTGTAGCATATATTACCACGACAGAAAGTAGGCTCATCTATACATTGCTTTTCCCCCCCAAAGTCTAAACATAGAAAATTCCACCTTGACTCATAAGAAATACCCCTCTCTTTGGGATATGACTGAGACACCTAAGGATACCTGTTTTTCCTCCCTTTCATAAAATGAGAGCCTTAACTATTTCAAATAGAGTTTTCCTTTTATTTTCTTTTATCTCCATAGGTGCATAAATACATCCAGTTATCACCTATCTGGCTATTCAATGAAGCACTGCAATTTTCTCCATAGACACTTCAGGATCAGCCTGACACAGAGTCATTAAATGCAGAAACTAATTATTTCCCCATTGTCCTCATTCTGCCTCTTGACCACCAGAACACTTGCTCCAGAACCCACTTAGACTGTGGGTTATTTATCTCAGTTCTTACTCATCAAAACTTATTTGTCTTGTTTCTCATTCTTTCAGGCATGCATGAGACTAGCAACTCATTCCACTCTGGACAATCTTAAAGAAGGGAGTGAACAGCTGGTTGACTAGAACTATTATATGAAAAAAGCTTATGAGTTACATTTCCCCAGCACGGGAATGGAGATCACTTAATCCTCAGAGTTACAGTATTCTGGAGATGGAAAAGATTTTTGAAATTGTGCATTTTCCACATGTCAGAGATTTGGAGATGGATGTTCAAAAAGACCACCTAGTGTTACAGAACGAGTTAATTGAAGATCTGGAAACACACCTCAAATCTCTCTCTCTCTTTTTTTTTTTTTTTTTTTTTTAGCTTGTTTAAGTTCAGGGGTACAAGCGCAGGTTTGTTACATGGATAAACGTGTCATGAGCGTTTGTTGTACAGATTATTTCAACACCCAAGTGTTAAGCCTAGTACCCATTAGTTGTTTCTCCTGATCCTCTCGCTCCTCCCACCTCCCACCCTCCAAAATATCCCAGTTTATGTTGTTCCCATCTTTGTGTCCATGTGTTCTCATCATTTAGCTCCCACTTTTAAGTGAGAACATGTGGTGTTTGGTTTCCTGTTTCTGTGTTAATTTGCTAAAGATAATGGTCCCCAGCTCCATCCAGGTCCCTGCAAAGGACATGACCTCATTGTTTTTTATGGCTATATAGTATTCTACGGTGCATATGTACCACATTTTCTTTATCCAGTCTATCATTGATGGACATTTTGGTTGATTCCATGTTTTTGCTGTTGTGAACAGTGCTGCAATGAACATACATGTGCATGTGTGTTTGTAATAGATCCTTTTTTTCTGCACTAATTTTCTGACCTCAAACCCTTAATTTTTTTAAGGTTTTGAATTGCAAAATAACCCATAAGAGAATCATTTCTATTTGAATCTGTGACATAAATCTATCAATTAATAGAAGATACAATATAATGATAGAAAACATGTCTGCATCTACCTATCTATATATTTCCATAACGGAATAATAGACGATATCTATCAGATAATGAAGAACACTGGGCATGTAGCATAAGATGAAAATGGTCATGTTGTGTCTGCTTGTTGGAGAAGAGGACTGGTGGGCAGTAAGACCCTTCCTCCTCAATGGAAATGTGCTGTGCAAAGATATTTACACTGTGGATCACCTTCTCACATTTTAGCCAGGTAAAACTGGGTGCAAATAATCACCATGTTTATTATTAAAAGAAGAGAATCTGTTGCTCTCCTCAGGCATCAACACTCAGGCTGTCCATTCAGCTGTGAAATTGTTCATGTATGATAATAAGCTATTTGCATTTTCACAAAGATACACTGAAAGAGGAAGACATCACAAAAGGCTTATCCTCCTAATGGGGGCAGAAAAGTATGGATTTTAGAACACAGGCTTCAGCATAAAAGAGAGGTAGTTGTGAGTGCCAGTTGTGCCATTTATTAACTAGGCATCTTTGAACACTTATCTTCTCATCATTGGTGAGACAGTCATCACAATGAAACCACCCCACAGAGGTTTTCTGAAGATAAATGCAATAATGAATGAGGGTACCTAGCACTGTGCCTGATTCATAGTAAGCCCTGATTGAATGCAGCATGTGATAGCCACAGGGTATGTGGGGAAGAGAAGGAGCTGTTACAGGTTGTTTCTAGTTTTTGCTTTTGTTTTTTGTTTTAGGGTTTCTTTGTGTGATAGAGAATATTGGAAGAAAATATGTCTTCAATAGAGTTGGCGATATAAAAACACATTTATAGATGAGGCTCCATAATGTCATCTTTAATGTCAGGAATGGATGAGTCACCTCCAAAACCACCCTGAGCTCTTTCTAATCAATATTTCGTCATTTTACTTGGTTCAGAGTTTTTCCCCACACTGTGCTCACTGTCTGAAACGTCCCCTGCCTCTCACCAGCACCCTGACTCTCTTGGTAAAGTCAACTGTTCATCATTTCCCTTTCAATTTCCCATAGCATATCCATAACAACGCTTGCCAGCATGTAGTGTTATTCTCTCCTTTCAAGTCCATCACCTCAGGGAACCGAGCTCTTTAAGGAAAGGGACTATGACAATATATATTATCTTATTCATCCTTTAATTCCTACTACTTAGCAACAGGTCTGATAAATAATAATGTCCAAACATTATTTGATGAATAAATGAATGAATGAATCACTTATTCCTCAAGGTCACTGGATTAGGACCACTAGGAAAATTCTGCTGATGGTGCTGATGTTTTTCTGCCACAGGGAAGAGCTGTGTGGTGATGGGGGCGGTTTCCCTATACTTTTCTCATGATAGTGAGTGAGTTCTCATGAGATCTGATGGTGCTTTATAAGGGGATCTCCCTACTCCTCACCACTTTCTCTCGCCTGCCACCATGTAAGACAGGCTTTTGCTTCTCTCTCGCCCTCCACCATGATTGTAAGTTTCCCGAGGCCTCCTCAGCCATGCAGAACTAAGTCAATTAAAACTCTTTCCTTTATAAATTACCCAGTCTTGTATATGTCTTTATAGCAGTGTGAGAACTGGATGAATACACCTCCTAATGGTACACACTTTTCCCTTCCTCATTGCCTCTTGATAACACAATCTCTCCCCACCATATTTACTCTTGATTATGTAACCTCTCCCCACCATGTTTCCTATTAATGATACCACAACATTTCCCACTCCATGTTGCCTCTTCATGGCACACACTGTTCCCTCCCTGTTGTCTCTTGGTGGTATACCTTTTTCTTCTCTGTGTTGCCTCTTGATGGTACACCCTCTCTCTTGCCAGTTGCCTCTTTATGCCATGTTCCCTTTGCTTTGTTGCCTCTTACTGGCACACCCTTCTCCTCTCTGTCTTGCCTGTTGATGATAAACCCTTCTTCTATGTTGCCATTGGATGGCACACCCTCTCCAGTCCAGTTGTCTCTTAATGGAACACTCTTCTCCCCTCCATGTTGCCTCTTTATGGTACATCTTTCTTCCCTCTGTGTTGCATCTTGATGTTACATGTTCCTCTCTCCATGTTCTTCTTAATGATACACCCTATCTCCTCCGTGTTGCCTCTTGATGGTACACCTTTTCCATCTGTGTTGCCACTTGATGGCACAACTTCTCTCCCCATGTTGCCTCTTGATGGTACATACCTTTCCCCTCCATGTTGCCTACTGATGCCATAACATCCCTCCACACACTTTGTGTTGCCTCTTAATGGCACACACTATCCCCTCCCTGTTGTCTCTTGGTGGCACACCCTTTTCTTCTTCATGTCTTCTCTTGATGGTGTACCCTCTTCCTTGCCTATTGCCTCTTTATGCCATTCTGTCATCTCCCTGTTGCCCCTTGATAGTACACTTTTCTCTTCTTCATGTTAGCTCTTGATGGTACACCCTTCTGTTCTCCATGTTACCTTTTGATGTTACATTCTTCTCCCCTCCACATTGCCTCTTGATGGTACACACTCTCCCTGATCTGTTGTCTCTTAATGTTACACCTTTTACCCTTCATGTCGATGGAACACCCTTCTACTCTTGGTGTTGCCTCTTGATGGTACCCTCTTCTGCCTTCTATGGTGCCTATTGATGATACAGCCTTCTCCCTTCTATGTTGCCTCTTGATGGCACATCCTTCTCCCCTCCATTATGCCTCTTGATGGCACATCAGCTCTGCTCCATGCTGTCTCTTGATGATACAAAATCTCCCCTCCATGCTGTCTCTCAATGGTAGATCCTTTTCCCTTCTATCTTGCCTCTTGATGGTGCATCTTCTCCCATCCATGTTCCTTATGATGGTACAGTCACTCTTTTCCATGTTGCCTTCTGATGGTATGCTCTCCTTTGTCCATGTTTCCTCTTGATGGTACAAACTTCTCCCTTTCATCTTGTCTCTTGTGGTACACCTGCTCTCCTCCAAGTTGCTTCTCATGGTACACACTTCTGTCCTCCATGTTGCCTCTGGATAGTACCCACCCTCACCTCCATGTTGCCTGTTAATGGCACACACTTCTCCCTTCCTAATTACCTCGTGAGAATCTACTCTCTCCCCTCCATGTTGCCTCTTGTTGGCACACGGTTCTCCCCTTCATGTTGCCTCTTGATGGTACACCCTTTTCTTTTCTGTAGTCTCTTGTTGACACACCCTTTTGTCTTTATGTTGCCTCTTTAAGGTATACACTTCTTCCTTCTCTGTTGCTTCTTGATGGTACACTTTTCTTTTTTTATTAATGTTGCTTCTTAATGTTACACCATCTCCTTTCCATGTTGTCTCCTGATGGCACACCCTTCTCCCCTCCATGTTGCCTCTTGGTGGTCCACCTTTTCTCCTCTGTGTTGAGTCTTGATGGCACACACTCTCCCCTCTGTGCTGCTTCTTGATTGTCACATCCTCTCCCCACCATGTTTTATCTTGATGGCACAAATTCTCCCCTCCATGTTGCCTCTTTATGACATACCTTCTTCCCCTCTATATTGCCTCTTCTCCCCTTTATGTTGTCTCTTGATGTCACACCTTCTTTCCTCTGTGTTGCCTCTTGATTGTAAACCTTCTCCTCTCCATGTTGCCTCTTAATGATACATCCTTTCCCCTTTTTGTCACCTTTTGTTGGCACACCCTTCTCCCCTGTGTGCTGCCTCGCAGTGTTATACCTTCTCTCCTCTATGTGTCCTCTTGATGGTACACCTTTCCCTCCTCTGGCCTTTCACTGCTCTTTCCAGCCCTCTCACATCCAGTTAAATTGTTACATGATCCCCAGCTGCCACCTTCGATAAAGGTGGGGACTGACAAAGGCTGAGAGTCAAAGCCTAGCATCCAAACCTATAATTTGCAACTTTATTATTCAATCTCAGCAGGGTGTTTCCTGTTGCCAAGGATTCCCTGCTTTGATATTATAGATGAAATAGATACTTGCAGAATTCTCTTACAATGTCTTCCTTATCCCAGGGAAGAAACTGAATAGGACAGGGAGAAATGCTTTACAGGAGCATAAGGGAATAATATTCGGTGCTAGAAGAGACTCGTGAGGTGAATGCCCAAATGATTATTTTGTTCAAAGGGCAATTGTGTCCCCAGAGGGAGAAAACGAGAGCCCATTCTTTGAAGAAAAATCATTTTACTTCAGCTCTTTTTTTTTTTTTCCAGTGTATTTGATCAGGCCAGACATTTTCTTCCATTTTTTGTTTATTTTGTATTTTTTCTGACGGATTTAGTTGATCTATGATGACAACATATTTTTATCTTTGCAGTTTCAGGTTTAATTAAGTTGTTCAGGATACCCAAGCTCAAAAAAAGGAGGTTCTTTACCTAAAGTTTTCAGAGACGATAGCCATCTAACTTTACCCTTAGAACTTCAGTTTCTTACAAACCCAGTCAGAATTCATCTTCATCCATTTATGCTGCCCAGTTCACAATCAAAGTACAAGAGATTCTTCTTTTTCTTTCTTACCACTGGCAACTTTTCTCTAAGCTAAATACAGTCAGAAAATGCACCAGGTGATATCAAAACAGAATATTATATTAAATTAATTATATTATATTTCATTATATAATATTTATCACAAGCAGTATTGAGGCACACCATCCATCAGTCAAGAAAGTTTTTATTATGCTGTAGTATTGACTGACTAAAGGCATCGAAAAAATGTTTGCCAGGGAAATGTTCTTCAGTTATGTTTAATACCAGAGCTTTTCTGCAAAGAAATTATGTATGTAATCTTATCTATAATAATTTTTGCCATCTATGTATTTTCAGTGCTTTATTTTTTTTGTTTTCTCACAATTATCGAAAATGTAAAAATAAAAATATTCTGCTCCCATTCAGCTCAGCAGACAAAGCGAGGAAGAAAGGACACTAGGGTGGAAAAAAATGCTTTGCTTATTTATAAAATTTTATTTCTTCATTTATTCAGTAAACATTTATGGAATGCCTACTGTGCCATGTGTGGTAGTAAATCCGGTTTATAATAGAGAAAAAGACAGAATTCCTGCTTCATGAGTTATCCATTTGTCAGCATAGGGGAAACAGAAAATAAACAATCTGTGAACATATCAATTTTACACTATGATTCTCATAGACTATATTCAGCTCTATGAAGAAAATAAGATTGAGTAACATGATGTGGTGGGAGGAGGGAGAGGAAATTTCAATTGGGGTGATCAGTGAAGTTCTCCCTGAAGGGGCATTTGGCTGAGCCATGAAGTTTAAGAAGAAACCAAATGTGCAAGGCCCAGGCACAGAGTGTCCCTACAGGAAGGGTCAGTGAATGGAAAGCTCTAAGGGAACAATCATGGCCATGGTGTCCAGATCAGATCTACAAGTGGAGAGGGGTGTGGGAAGAAACCAAAGAAGCAGCCAGGAGCCAAATCACATAGCCTAAAAGAAGGATGTGGCCAGGACACTCTCTGTTTGTGAATGGGTAGGAGGGCAGAAAGATGAGTGTGAAGGCAGAGTTAACAGCCTAAAGGTGTGTAAAATCATGCAACTCCAAGGGAAAATTTAGTCATCAGATGCATTTTCCACTTTGAATCTATCTCCAAAAACAAACAAACAAACAAACAAACAAAAAGGCACAGAATTGCGCTACACTGTTTATCAACTATGTGCTTGGTGTTCCAGTGTCTGGAACTCTGAACACTTTAGATTTTTTAATATAGGACATTGTTGCCTTGAGCAAAGTTACTCTGCAAATCTGGAATCCTCTTATATATGTAGATGTAAGCCTTTCCACGCACTAGAATGTTGGAAAGTCATATTCTAAAATACTGTTTGAAAATAATATTGAGGTTATGTGTAAAGCTACACATGTATGAAGCAAAATGTGGAAAGGAATGTGCAAAATGAAACATTTCATTAAGGTAGTAAATAAGGAAATATTTCATTTTCTTCTCTAAGGTTGTTATATAACATTTTCATAGTAAAGAAAATCCATTTTGGGCTCTGAGGGTATGAAAGCATACATTTGCAACCAAGCAGAAATGCTTTAAATGCTTAAAAGAGAGAAAGTTACTTTGATTTTTATTTTAAGTTTTCATTTGATCCAGGTAATAGAAAGCACCATGAGATAGAATGCAGGTAATCTGAATTAATAGGTATCACTTTACAGAAGTCTAAGAGATTTCAAGAGGGGGTACAGGATTAAATGAACACCCAGCTGTTCCACAGTTAATTGACTTCTTTAAAATATTCAGTAAGTATTAGGGACTGTTATAAAGCTTCTCTGTGTGGAACAGTTACAAAGAAATAGTACACAAGACCCTTACTTTATGAATTTGAGCTCAGCATGTTTTCCAGCCGACTTATACTCCTTTAGAGATAAGGTTTCCCCCAAATAATTAAGCCCTTATATCTTTAATGTCTTCTTGCAATCTGGCATAATGATGTGACCATAGGAATGGACAAAGTGTCATATGGCCTATGGATATGAAAATTCCCCAAGTGAGCGCTGCTGTCCCGCCATCAAAATTGCACTACACTGTTTATTAACTGTGCGCTTGGTATTCCAAGCACTGTGTTCCAGTGTCTGGAACTCTGAATACTTTAGATTTTTTAAGTGTTTCTCTCAAGAGTAAGTGTTCATCATAGATATAAATCTTGTTGAGGTAGTTTCTTAGATATGGCATCAAAAGCACAAGCAACAAAAAGAAACATAGATAACTTGGACTTTGAAATTAAAAAAACTTTTGTGTTTCAAAGGACATCATCAATACAGTGGAAAAAAAAATCCAATCCAGGAGAAATTATTTGGAATTTATGTATCTGATGACATATCTAGAAAATACAAAGAATCCTTACAATTCAATTATAGGCAAATATTTACTAATTTGAAAATAGGTAAAAATCTGAATAGACATCACTCTAAACAAGATATAAAAATGGCCAATAACCACATGAGAATATTCTCAACATCATTAACCATCAGGGAAGTGCTCATCAAAAGTACAATGAGATAACACTTCATACTCACTAGAATGATATTACTAAAAAGACACAATAACAAGTGTTGGCAGGGATGCAGCGAACGTGAATCCGTCATACACTGAGTGTATGATGTAGGGCAGCTGCTTTGGCAAGCAATCTGAGAGTTTCTTGAAAGTTTAAACATAGAGTTATGATATGACTCAGAAATTTCACTCCTAGGTATCTATCCAAGAGAAATAAAAACATGTCCACACAAAAACATTTATATTCAGTTCATAACACCACTATTTAAAATAACCCAAAGTGGAAACAACCTCATTGTCCATCAATGGATAGATAAATAAAATGTGATACATTCATATAATGAAATGTTATTTTGCAATGAAAAGGAGTGAAGTACTGATAGATGCTACAACATGGGTGAACATTGAAAACATCATGGTAAGTGAAAGAAGTCAGTCATGAAAGATCAAATACTGTATGACGCCATTTATATGAAATGTCTAGGGCAGGCAAATCCATAGACACAGAAAGGAGATTAGTGGTTTTCTAGGGGTAGAGATGGGGAGAATTCAGGGGAAGTGACTGCTAATGGGTAGAGGGCTTGGAGGTGATGGAATATTCTCATATTGAGTGTGATAATAGTTGTACAACCCTGTAAATATACTTTAAAATATTGAATGATATACTTTAGAAAGGTGAATAGTATGATGGTATGATATGTAAATTATATCTCAATAAAGCTGACTTTTTTAAAAAGATAAAAGTTCTTAACAGAGATGACGGCATCATATAATTTCTACCTTTGCACATTTCTCCCCAAAATGGAAGAATTCTGCCATACTAAGAATGAAATTGTCAAGTAATAAGACTAGAATTAACTGTCCTTACATTGAGCTACATGCGCTGCTAATTAAGCTTTTGGCATGGATGTGGAAACCAAATGAGCCAAAAGCGAAGTTATTTTCCAAAATATATAATAGTAGCACAATTAAAATTTACTCAATATAAATTAACTCCTCAATTACTATTAACTCAACTATTATTTATTAAGACTCTAGAATTGTAGCTTCAGAAGGCACCTAAGTAATGAATCTCCACACTGTAAAACAGGGAAACAGGGCCCCAGAAATTTCAATGTTTTGCCCCAAGTTCACACAGTAAGTGATAGACTGAGCAAAGAACAAAAGCCAGATCTTGTGAATTTCAGTTCAATAGAAATTCAACTAGATAAAAAACAGTTTATGGTACATAAACATCTTAGATAATAAGTTCAGCCATTATTTAAAGAAAAAAAATGAAGGTGTGTCTCCCGTAATGCAATTATTTATCTTAACAACAGATATCAAATTTACCAACTTATATTGAAAGAAGAACAAACATTTCTCCTAGGAGTGGTTGACAGTGTTGTCCTAGTGATTTCTGTCGTGTGAGATTCAACCCAAGAACCAAAATTTAATGTCTCCAGACACATAAAAGCTGCATTTTGTTTTCTGCTTTCTAAGGAATAATAGATGGGCTGTGAGAATTCCAACAGGGGATTATTTCAGGCCTTGGACAAATTGCCACTGTGATCCTTTCCTGCTGCTCTGCCTCTTCCATCCCAGGATAGCACAGACATCCAATGAGGCCAAGGCAGGAAAGGCACAATGAAGAGAAGGACGATGACGAAAGGGAAAAGTGCCCTCTTGCCTACATTTTGTTGATGTGGGAGCTGGGTAGGAGAAGTATGGATGAGATTCCAGGTTCCTCTATCTCTAACAGTCTAGATTGCTGACCGAAGTAGGGACCAGCATCACTTTGTTAGAAATGCATACGCCAGCCCCACCTCACCGCCGAACAATCAGAATCTGCCTTTTCACAAGATCCTGGGTGATTAATATCTGAGAAGTGCTGGATACCCAGCCAGTCTGCGTCAGCTGTTCTCTGAAGCACTGCTCAGCTGTCTGCAACTTGGGGACCCAGGTGCCAGTGTCCAAGAAGGTTCAGATAATTGTTTAGCACCTCTACATCCTTGGGTAGCTCTAGTTTCTGGGCTCTCATGGCCGACATCCATTTTTGTTCCAATTGGAAAAGAAACTATGTTAGAAGAAGTGTTAAGTCAGTCAGCTGCCTCACTAACTTGACTCTCAGCCCAAAGTTAATGTTCCAGTTTTCTTCCCTTCTTATGTTGACCTTTAAAAGCTCTCAACAAGCTCCCTCAGAATCTCTGTGAATGCCTTTTCATTACATTTCTGTGCCTTCATCCATGCAAAATAAGGAAGTCCTCTTTTCCCAGAAATTAATGTATCTCCTGTCAAACTCTTCATTTTCGCAAGTTCAAACTAATTATGGCTGCAGATGGTACTGCTAAATAAAGTTCTCTATTGTGGACACTTAATCAAATCAGTGTTCCTCATAGAAACATCTGTCTTGTGGTAGAAACCTGTTGCTGGAGGTTAGTTGAGACTTTTAAGTCACGCTAGGAAAGTTTTTATCTTAATTTTATTCTGAAGCAAGGATTGCTATGGAAACTCATGTACAGGCTTAGAAGTATCTCATCAGAGTTTCTTTTGTTTAAATAATAAAGAAAATGGTGGCATTACATTTGTATTTAAACACTACCTTGCTTGTACAGAGGAGAAAACAGCAGCAGAGTTGCTGAAGTCGCATCCATGTTCAGCTGACCGGTGCTGTGTGGATGCTCACTTTTCCTTGTCTTCAGTTGATCTAGAACTCTTCTTCCAGCCATTAACAGTCTTGAGACAATCTCATAGTAATTTCACCAGAGAGCTAGTGGCTTAGACAGATGGTGGGGGTGGTGGGAGAAAGAAAACAGAAACTGCATTTTTGAGTAATGTTTTACTGTGGAAAGTTAAACCCAAGGGCTGAAATGTATCTTTAAATGATCAACGTTTCTCAAGTGTTCTTCCTTCCGTCTCATTGTCCATGGAGGCAATAGAGATCTGTCTTCTCTGATTTAAAGAAATCAGCATCAATGACATTAAATTTTATAGGATTTCAGAACTTAATTTTGGTTTTGATTTTATACTATAGTGGTATGAGATGAATCCAAAGAGAAATGGAAAACTGTACCAATTGGCAGCTCTATATAAGAAAAGAAAATGTGCAGAGTTTCCAACCATAGGCAAATCAAGACAGCATTTCCAGCTTCAGAAATTACTAATCATTGCCAGAGTTTCGTTTTCAATGGAATGGATTTGGATGATGCGAAAGAGAAGGGTTGATTTACAGCTTAGGTGGAATCCAACTCTCGCCAACATAAAGAAGCTCATTATAAGCAATGGTCAGATGTGTTCCCCCACTTACCTGAGTGGCCACTTGCTTGCTGGCTACACAATGAAAGCAACCTTTACAGTTTCTATCCCTCATCAAGAACAATTGATTCCCAGACCTAACATTTTACTGTGGCCTTCACTAGGTTCACACCTGTCCACCAGGTGCTCTCCCTGATAGTTTCAAATACCCAAGGGGTGTCCTCAGATATTCCCACCCTCCAAGGAGTGGCCATGAGCCTGCTAGAGATGTGTGTATGATAAGTGCAAACAATTTTTATTTTATTAGAAACTATCTTACTGTTTTCATCATAGTAGTTAACCATCAACAGTGCTGAGAGCTGAGCAGTCTGTATGGAGAATTACTTCTGTCTCATTCAGTGAATGTCAAGTAAGCATTCTGGCACTTCCTTGTTAGTTGAATTTAAATGAAATCACTCATCCCTCTGGGTTTCCATTTTCTATTTCTGCAAAATAGAGCCAAGCATTGTGGAAGAAGGAACTCCACCTGCCTTTGGAGCTAGATACCTCCTCTGGTTCCTGGCTTAGCTGCCACAAAGCACGAGCTCTGGTTGAATGACAAAAACTCTACACATTTCACCTATAACATAAAATGTTTATGTTTTATAATGATACAAAATGATTAGGTTAAATTTATATGTAAAATGCTTACTGTGTTCTTTCATTCTCAAAAGTGGTTCTCAGCAATTAGACCATTCATGTGTATTTCTTTCTAAGGGAGCTTGCAATTTCTGGGCCCTTGGCAGGCTGTGTAGAAAGTTTATCTTACAATTATGAATAAAAGTTTGTAAACAGAGATAGACTTACTTTCATGTAAGTTCATGAATGAGAATAAAATATTTTGTTGTACATGAAAAATTATAAATCTATACTATACACAGATATCTATATCCATGTCTATCTCTGTTTCTATTCTTATCTCTATCTCTATGATCGGTATATCTATGCACAATTATATCTTCTAAAGGCATGCAGATCATGCTTTCATCTGGATTTTTCCCTTTGCAATAAAGGCTGTACTTGAAAAATCAACCTTGAATAATGTAGAAAACAAGAGGAAGCATTTTTCTCTGCTAGTGAATAGATAAAACTTTTTATTTTATTTTTATTTTTTTAATTTTTAAAGACAGGGTTTTGCTCTGTTCCCCAGGCTTGAGGGCAGTGGCATGATCATAGCTCAGCGAAGCCTCAAACTCCTGGGCTCAAGGGACTCTCCCTCCTCAGCCTCCTGAGTAGCTGTGACTGTGGGTGTATGCCACCATGCCCAACTAATTTTTAAATTATTTGTAGAGACAGGGTCTCACGATATCGCCCAGGCTGATTTCAAACTCCTGGGCTCAAGCAATCCTCATGTCTCAGCCTCCCAAAGTGCTGAGATTACATGTGTGAGCCACCTTGTCCAACAGATAAAACCTTCTTTCTATGATAAGGAATATAATCAATGACTGTTTCCATTTAACCTGTATTGTATACTCACTTGAGTATCAAAAAAGATCACTACTTTAGATTTGACTCCAAATGCACATGCAACAAAAGAGAAAAGGGATAAACGGAGTTACATCAAACTAAAAAGCTCCTGCACCACAAAGGAAACACTCAACAGAGTGAAGAGACAATCTACAGTACAGAAGAATACATTTGCAAAACATGCATCTGACAAGAAGTTACTATCCAAAATATATAAGGAATTCAAACATCTCAATAGTAAAAAAAGAATAACCCAATGAAAAAATGGGCAAAGGAGTTGAAAGGATATTTTCCTCATAAAAGGCATAAAAATGGCCAACAGATATATGAAAATATTCTCAACATTTCTAATCATCAGAAAAATGCAAATTAAAACCACAGTGAGATATCATGTCATGCTTATGAAGACGACTGTTACGAAAAAGAAAAAAAATAACAGGTGTTGGTGAGGATGTGGAGGAAAGGGAACCCTTGTGTGCTCTTGGTGAGAATATACATTAGTAAAGTCATTATGGAAAACATTATGTAGCTTCCTTAAAAATTATAAATAGAACTCCCGTATGATCCAGCAATTCCACTTCTGGGTATATGTTCAAAGGAAATTAGTGTGTGAAAGATATCTGCACTCACATGTTCATTGCAGTATTATTTGCAATAGCCAAGCTATGGCATCAACCTAAGTATCTATCAAGGAATAAATAGATAAAGAAATTATGATGGGGCCAGGAGCAGTGGCTCACACCTGTAATCCCAGCACTTTAGGAGGCCTAGGTGGGTGGATCACCTAAGGTCAGAAGTTCAAGACCTGCCTGGTCAACACGGTGAAACCCCATCTCTACTAAATACACAAAAATTGGCCAGGCATGGTGGTAGGCACCTTTAATCCCAGCTACTCAGGAGGCTGAGGCAGGAGAATCACTTGAACCCAGGAGGTGGAGGTTGCAGTGAGCCAAGATCATGCCATTGTGCTCCAGCCTGGGAAACAAGAGCGCAACTTCATCTAAAGAAAAAAAAAAAAAGAAAGAAATTATGGTATATAGACATGATAAAATGATATTCAGCCCTATAATAAAGAGGAAAATCCTGTCATTTACAACAACATGGAAGAAACTGGTGGACATAATAGACATAATGTTAAGTGAAAGCCAGACAAAAAAGACAAATACTGTGCTTTCCGGGACATGGATGAAACTGGAAGCCATCATTCTCAGCAACTAACTGTGCTAATTCTCAACTAATACGGGAACAGAAAATCAAACACTGCATGTTCTCCCTCATAAGTGGGAGTTGAACAATAAGAACACATGGACACAGGGAGAAGAGCATCACATACTGGGGCCTGTTGGGGGATGGGGTTAAGGGGAGGGAGAGCATTAGGATAAATACCTAATGAATAAAGGGTTTAAAACCTAGATTACAGGTTGATAGGTGCAGCAAACCACCATGGCACATGTATACTTATATAACAAACCTGTATGTTCTGCACATGTATCCCAGAACTTAAAGTAACATAATTAAAAAGACAAATACTGTATGACCTTGCTTATATGTGAACTCTTAACAAGTCAAGCTCATGGCAGCAGAAAATAGAATGATGGTTACCAGAGGGTGGAAGATAGGAGGATTGGGGGGATACTGTCAAGGGATACAAAATTTTAGTCAGCAGGAAGAAGCTCAAGAGCTCTATTGTATAGCATAGTAACTCTAGGATTTATTGTTTGTTTCTGTTTTTTAATTTTATTTTAAGTTCCAGGGCACATGTGGAGGATGTGCAGGTTCGTTACATAGGTAAACATGTGCCATGATGATTTCCTGCACCTATCAACCTATCACGTAGGTATTAACCCCAGCATGCATTAGCTATTTTTCCTGATGTTCTCCCTGTCCCTGCACCCCTACTCCCAACAGGCCCCAGTGTGTGTTGTTCCCCTCCCCGTGTCTACATGTTCATGTTGTTCAGCTCCCATTTGTAAGTGAGAACATGCGGTGTTTGGTTTTCTATTCCTGCATTAGTTTGCTGAGGATAATGGCTTCCAGCTCCACCCATGTCCCTGCAAAGGACATCATCTCATTCCTTTATATGGCTTCATGGTTTTCCATGGTGTATATGTACCACATTTTCTTTATCCAGTCTATCACTGATGGGCATTCGGGTTGATTATATGTCTTTGCTACTGTGAATAGTGCTGCAATGAACATACACATACAGATATCTTTATAATAGAATGATTTATATTCCATTGAGTATTATAGTAACGGGATTGCTGGAACAAATGGTATTTCTGCCTCTAGGGTTTTGAGGAATCACCACACCGTCTTCCACAATGGTTGAGCTAATTTACATTCCCACCAACAGTGTAAAAGTGTTCTTTTTCTCTGCAGCCTCACCAGCATCTGTTGTCTCCTGATTTTTTAATGATTGCCATTCTAACTGGTGTGAGATGGTATCTCATTGTGGTTTTGATTTTAATTTCTCTAATGATCAGTCATGTTGAGCTTTTTTGCATATGTTTGTTGGTCGCATAAATGTCTTCTTTTGAGAAGTGTCTGTTCATGTCCTTTGCCCACTTTTTAATGAGGTTGTTTGTTTGTTTGTTTCTGGTAAATTTGTTTAAATTTCTTGGATATTCTGGATATTAGACCTTTGTCAGATGGATAGATTGCAAAAAGTTTCCCCCATTCTGCAAGTTGTTGTTCACTCTAGTGACAGTTTCTTTTGCTGTGCAGAAGCTCATTTAATTATATCCCATTTGACAATTTTCATTTTGTTATAATTGCAACAAAATTTCAGCATTTTCATCATGAAATCTTTGCTTGTGCCTGTGTCCTGAATGGTATTGCTTAAGTTTTCTTCTAGGGTTTTTGTAGTTTTGGGGTTTATATTTAAGTTCTTAACCCATATTGAGCTAATTTTTGTATAAGGTGTAAGGAAGGGGTCTAGCTTTAATTTTCTGAATATGGCTAGCCAGTTCTCCCAGCACCATTTATTAAATAGGGAATCCTTTCCTCATTGCTTATTTATGTCAGGTTTGTAGAAGATCATATGGTTGTAGATGTGTGATCTTACTTCTGAGTTCTACTCTGTCCCATTGGTCTATGTGTCTGTTTTTGTACCAGTGCCATGCTGTTTTGATTGCTTTAGCCTTGTATAGTTTGAAGTCAGATAGCATGATGCCTCCGGCTTTGTTCTTTTTGCTTGGGATTGTCTTGGCTATAGAGGCTCTTTTTTGGTTCCATATGAATTTTAAAATATTTTGTTTCTAATTCTGTGAAGAATGTCAATGGTAGGGGAATTTAAGGGGAATAGCATTGAATCTATAAATTATTTTGGGCAATATGGCCATTTGCACAATATTGATTCTTCATGTCCATAAGCATGGAATGATTTTCCATCCACTTGTGTATTATCTGATTTCCTTGAGCAGTGGTTTGTAGATCTCCTTGGAAAGGTCCTTCACTTCCCTTGTTAGCTGTATTCCACCATAATCAAGTCAGCTTCATTCCTGAGATGCAAGGCTGGTTCAACATACTGAAATCAATAAATGTAATTCATTACATAAACAGAACTAAAGACAAAAACAACATGATTATCTCAATAGATGCAGAAAAGGCCTACGATAAAATTCCACATCTCTTCATGTTAAAAACTCTCAATAAACTAGGTATTGAAGGAACATCGATCAAAATAATAAGAGCCATTTATGACAAACCCACAGACAATATCATACTGAATGGGCAAAAGCTGGAAGTAATCTCCTTGAAAACTGGCACAAGACAAGGATGCTCACCCTCACCACTCCTATTCAGAATAGTATTGGACATTCTGGCCAGGGCAGTCAGACAAGAGAAAGAAATAAGTGTATTCAAATAGGAACAGAGGAAGTCAAGTTGTCTCTATTTGCAGATGTCATGATCCTATATGTATATGTAGAAAATCCCATCTTCTCAGCCCCCAAGTTTCTTAAGCTGGTAAGCAACTTCAGCAGTTTCAGGATACAAAATCAATGTGCAAAAATCACAAACATTTCTATACATGAACAATATGCATGCAGAGCGCCAAATCATGAATGAATTCCCATTCACAATTGCTATGATGACTATAGTTAATAGCAATGTATTCTATACTTAAAATTTGCTGACAGAGTAAAACTTAAATGTTCTCATCACAAAAAAGACAAATATGTGTTATGGTTTGGCTCTATGTCCCCACCCAAATCTCACCTTGTAACTCCCATAATTCCCATGTGTTGTGGGGACAACTCAGTGGGAGATGACTGAATCATGGGCATGGGTCTTTCCCGTGCTTTTCTCATTATAGTGAATGAGTCTCATGAGAGCTGATGGTTTTAAAACAGTTGTTTCTCTGCACAAACTCTCTCTCTTTGCCCTCTGCCATCCATGTAAAATGTGACTTGCTCCAATTTGCCTTCCGCTATGATTGTGAGTCCTCCCCAGCCATGTGGAACTGTAAGTCCAATAAACCTGTTTCTTTTGTAAATTGCCCAGTATGTCTTTAACAGCAGAATGAAAACTAACTAATATGGTATGTGAGGTAATTAATATGCTAGCTAATTAATTTGATTTAGCCATTCTACAATGCATATGTATTAAAAAAACATATTGTACACCATAATTATGCACAGTTCCATCGATTAAAAAAATTAAAAGGTTGATAATTTACAATAGAACTAAAATTTTGAACTGTTCTACAAATAATATTTTTGTTCATTCTGTTTGGCAGATTGGCCTGCTCCCCTTATGCTAAGTACCAAGATTAAATGATTAAGTTCAATATATGTGCCTACAGGCATAGTTCTGGATATAAACATGACCATCAGAAGTTTAACCTAAAAGAACATTAGAACAATATTGGAAGAACAATAATGTAATAAGTAGGAGTTATGGACTGCATTGTGTTCACTCAAAATTCGTATGTTGAAACACTAACCCCCAATGAGATTGTATTTGGCCTTCTAAAGAGGTAATTAAGGTTAAATAATGTCATGCAGGTGGGACACTAAGTCAACATGACTGAGACACCAAGGTTGTGTTTACACAGAGGAGGGGTCATGTGAGGACACAGCAAGAAGGCAGCCAATCTGCAAGCAAGGAGAGAGGCTCAGAAGAAACCAATCCTGCTGGCACCCTGATCTTGGACTTCTAGCTTCCAGAAATGTGAGAAAATAAATTTCTGTTATTTAAGCCACCCAGTCTATGATACTGTGTTATGGCAACCTTGGCGAATGAATACAGTAGGTTAATATCAACTTGGAGTGGAGAAACAAACTTGGAACCTGGAGTCTTTCATTCTAGTACAGACTCAGGGAATGTCTCTTTTCTCACCTTGAGCAAGCCTCGCATTTTTATTAGTACAATTTTTTAAAAAGTTAGCTGAGAGAACTCTGATATTTGCTCTTGTTCTCATATATTTTGTCCTATTATAATGACAATAATAATAAGAGGTAACTTGTATATGAGGTTCTCTACACACTGGCATTCTTCTATTAGTGCATTCTAGCACAAGGATGCTGAAACCATTGCATGCTATAGCTCTCCCAGGCATCCAAGGGCAAGACTGCAATACTATTCTTCATGGTGTTGCAAGCATGCAGAGAAGGATAGAATGCTATTGCATCGATTGTATTAACTACAACTCTGCAACATCTGCTTATGTTGTGTTAGAATCTCTGAAGGATTACCAACAGATTTTATTTACATGATTTCATTTATTCCTTTCAACAAACATACAGTGCGCTTACTCATCTACTCCTCAGAGCATTCCAAAAGATGATTCTCAATATTGTTATTTCATGATTTTAAATTTCCTAAGGTCTCATGGATACACACATACACACTCAATCACATTCTATAAATATGTTTTTGTGTAATATATTTTGAAAAAATAATCCAAACATATTCATAATGGTAGCTAATTATTTTATGTACTAGAAACTTTATTAAGCAATTTACTTGCATTATCAGTTATTTGAATCCTCCCCACAATACCATGAGGTAGGAGTGTTACCAACTTCGTTTTACAGCAGGAGAAACCAATCCTTCACTCAAACAATTCAAGGGTAATTTTTCTAGCAAAAGAACAGGGACCTGAACCCAGAGCACACTTTTAAGGCACACATGCTTAATAAATTATGCAATCCTGCTTCTTTGGAAAGCTACACATTTCTGTACTGGACCACTTTAGGTTAATAAGTAGAAACAAGCCTTCAACAACAATAAAACTCAACAAATTCCTTTCCAAAATTACCTCTTTCTAAAGAATGTTTATGAAAGCTTTTTGTCCAAATTGTGGCAATTACCATTTAAGAATCTAAACTAAATTCACATATAGTTCTTTCTATGTCCTCTACAAACAAAGTTAAGGCCTCACTGCTATGATTTCCAACAAAACCTCAGACTGACAGTTGTATTTAACACTTCATCTTCATCCAAACAGTGTAAGCCCTGCTGGAACATTCAGCAAAACAAGGTCCAGAACTTGTCATGGAAAAGAGAAATTATCCTTCTTTATCCAGCCAACTGAACAGGCAGGTGATATCTTATTAGAGGTAAAACTGGCACTGGATATTTTGCCCCTGGAGTCAGAGTTTCCTGTCCTGGTCATGACTTCATCTGAACAAACATAACATCCCCAATATACAATGTGTCCTATATTAGCCCAAAAGCCGTTGGAAGACATTATGATTCTTTGTGGCCTAGTTGAGAATAACAGGTAGCTTGAGCAAATAAAATAGAATGCTCCAACCAGAACGCTGCATTTATTTTGAAGTTATAGAATTATTTTAAATCTACATAGGAATGTTTTAAATCTGCATAGTAAAAATTTCTAATTTACCTGAAAAATGATATTTCCTTAGCATCATTGCCCTAGACATTCAAGTAATACTTGCCTATTGTTTTAAAGATAAAATAATGTTAAGACTAATAAGGCATATAGTAGCATCTCACCACATCCCATTCTACTTGCAGTTTGTACTCTACTGAGAAAATCATATATAGCATCTAGCTATTGCTTCCAAATAATGTATTTATACTTCTAATATATTTTCCTTTATTTTTCAGTTTTTGATATTATGCAGGATTTTCTGTTGCTAATTCATTACCACTATTATCACACACATTTGAAGGCAAAACTATGTTTCCTGAGTCCTGTTTCCTATGTGGTCCAGGTTAGAAGTTGTTATCACATAAGAGTTGGAAAACATAAATGTAACAGAATATGGTAAATGGGGGGAGGCAAGAGTGATCAGTTGTGTGTGAAGACGTGAGCTTCATAGTGGCTTCCTGACATGCTTGTAGAAGGCACTCACTCCACTGCTTCAGAAGAGATTGCCACTGTCACTTTCTCCACCTTCCTGCAGCTGCTTGCCAACTTTCGGTAGCATCTTTACCAATGCTGGCTCTTTCCCACTCAACCCAGCTCTTCCAAGAGTATCACAATCTCCCAATTCTATATAAATATTTTTTGTTCAGAATTCAGAGCTTAGTTTGTTTCTTTGACCAAACCTAGACTGATACAGTTATTGATATTGGAATTAATTTCAAAAATAGAGAGTTTTGAATATAAAAATCTAAATTTTGTTCTCTGATATGACTAGATATAAAGATAGTACTGTCCTCTGTCCAGTGATATATTAGTTTGTTCTCACACTGCTAACAAAGACATACTCAAGACTGCGTAATTTATAAAGGAGAGAGGTTTAATTGACTCACAGTTTCGCATGACTTGGGAGGCCTCAGGAAACTTACAATCATGGCAGAAGGGAAAGCAAACACTTCCTTCTTCACATGGTGGCAAGAGAGAAAAGTGCAAAGTGAATCAGGGAAAGCTCCTTATAAAACCACCAGATCTTGTGATAACTCACTCACTATGCTGAGAACAGTATGGGGGAACTGCCCTCAGGATCTAATCACATCCCATGAGGTCACTCCCTCAACACATGGGGATTATAATTCAAGATGAGATTTGGGTGGGGACACAGAGCCAGGTCACATCAAGTGGCAAATGGGAAATTCTGTGGTCTTCAGGGGCTACTTACTTAAATTATAACCAGTAGTCACCTGGAATAAAATGCCTAGTTGAAGATACATCTTTGAAAACTCATATAGCCAACTCAATAGAACACTGTAGTGGAAATACGGAGTGGAAATATTATAAGGTTGGTTTATTACTTCTGAGTGAGCCAGTAAATGTGGAGTAAAAACAATGATATCAGGACCAAAATTTCCAGGTCAACTTTCAGGTAAAATAAACACAAAAAACACAGAACTTTTCTGTGACTATCCTAAATAAATTCTTTATGTAATGATAGAGTCAACATTTCTGAAAACCAAGCTCAAAATGTGATGCTACAGGTGAACGAATTAAATTAAAAATCTTGTGAAGCCCCTTATGATGAGGTTAAAGTTTTGATTAGGAAGGAGTAAAATTCTGAAAATTGGTATGGGATATACGGGCAGATTCTGATGAAAATAAAAATTGTGAACACCCAAATCCACCATGCCAGTTTTTAAATAGAAGTGGTACTTTCTTTCTTATCTGAGAACATTAGCCTCCCCTTGCCTTAATGACCTGCATTAAAGTCTTCTGAGGTAACTGAGTTATAGAGGGAATAATGATCCTTCTCAAGACCCACTGTTGTCACCTCTCATATCTTCTAGACTTATAACAGATCCAAATCTCTGCAAGTCCCAGAAGGATAAGAACAATGTGTAATCTAGCTGAAGCCCCACACACATGAAAATAATTTTAAAGTTTTGGCAATGTATTCTAGTACAAACCTGAATAATATATATGGGAATGAATTCTAGAGATAATAGACTATGGTAAAAAATGTTAGGATATTGGATTCGGCTGAATTTATTGATATAGTACACACTCCAAATATTCTGGAATCTATGGCATAGCTTGAGTGGCAGGGAGTAGCTCTCACAATTTTCCTGAAGACAACAGTGACCTATGCTAAATAAAGTTGTAATGCAAGAAATCCCTTTGTATGCTCAGTCTAGAGGAAAGCATGTAATACTTTAGGAATCTAAAGGATTAGAGAGATACAACATGTAGTAATATTATTATTTATCTACTCAGTCGTACTTTATCCAGGTACCCTAGAACGTTCAGAATGATATTGCCCTTACCATGGTTTCAAAAAACACATTTTTGATGGAAGCATAAGAATCCATGAAAAGCCTTCTAGTGGATAGTATCTTCAAGCCAGGAATAAGAATGGGAGATGCTACTATAAAAATGGGGTTTTTGAATATCATGAGGTTGATGGCATTCCAGAATGGTGGGGTCTATGTGGTATTATTTAACACATAGTGACAAGGTGGATATGGACAAAATTACTATAATGGATAGCACAGCTAAAGCAATAATGGTTTGTCTCATTAGATTATTGGTGTTGTCCCCAGGATTGAAATATATGAACTCTCTTTTAAAGTTTTACTTAACTTCTACAAGTGAGGAAGTTTAAGTTTTGTGAACAAAAATCTGACTTGAATCATCACAAGAGAATCAGGACTCCCCAGTAAACTACAAGACTTGATGCAGTTCACTGATTTAGAGCCAGTTGAATGGAAGACTGAATTCTCTTAAAGAAATCTGATACAATGCCAACATTTTGCGCTGTATATTTTCTTCTTAGTTTCCTCCAATGAGACCTTACTTGGGATCACTTATCAAAGCAGTAAATTGAAGAAAGGAAAATACTCAGATGTTGTGGGGATTACTAGACCCCGTCTTTTAACTGACAATAATTCTTAGGAACTCAAACATGATTAAAGTTTACCAGTCAGAGTAGGGGTTTACGAAAACCAGGTGATTAATGGGATTTGCCTTTGATCCATCTAACAATAGGTCTCTTGGGTTCCTAATCCACTGTGTGGTTATTTTAATAGTCTTGGAAATTATAGTTGGAAGAGACATAACCAGCAACTGGCAGAATCCCCATGTTGTTCTCCTGACCCATAAAGTGAGGACTATTGTAGTAGGAAAAGCCAAGAGGAAGCCTCTAGAATTGCCACTCTGTGCCAAAATAGTAAATCAGAATCAATACTGCCCTCCTGGGAGAACTGCAGATATACCAGCCACATCCTCACTCAATTACCCCATTCAGCCTATGTGGAAGAGAGACAGCTCTCAAAGAATGACAATGGATTACTATAAATTTAATCAGGTGGCAACTTCAATTGTAGATCATATTCTATATGAGGTTCTTTGCTGGAAATAATACAGTCCCTATGACCAGGCACACAGCGAGTAGTCTAATGAGTGTTTTTTCCTCTATAACTACTAATATTTACTACAAGACAAACACAGAAATACTTATTCACTCTCCTACTTCAGGGGTATATGAAATGTACAGTCCTGTGTCATAATCTAGTCCAGAGACAGTTTTATCATCCTGCATTCCACAAGATATTATGCTAGTCCATCATACTGGTGATAGCATGCTGATTGAATGTGGTAAAAAAAAGAAGTAGAAATATTCTGGCAAAATACATGCATACCAGAGAGTAGGAAGTAAATCCAACAAAATTTCAGCAATCTGCTACTTCAGTGAAATTCCAGGAACTTGAGAGTTCTGAAGCAGGTTGAGATCTATTCTCCAAAATTAAGGGCTAAATCTTGTATCTGATATCTTCTACCACTAAGAAAGGGACAAAATAGCTAGAAACTTATTTGAATACTGGAGGCAAGATATACTCACATAAGTTGTGTATGAAACAAATAATTTACCAAGACCTCTGTTAGGCTTCCAGTTTAGAATGTTTGAGTGGGGCCCAGAGTAAAATACATCTCTGTAATGTGTACAGCGTACCGTGCAAGCTGCTCACTCACTTACACCATATGACCCAACAGATGGAATAGTATTTGCAGTACATGTAGCAGACAGGGATGCTACCCCATTCTCTTTGACCAGTTGGGTAAATGTCTTTTGATTCCTTCACTCTCTTTTCACTGAACTTTTCAGAGGGGAAAAGAAAAGTATGTCTTCAGTCTGCCCTGTTTAAGCATAACACCCTATCATTTTACAATTATCATTCTTATTGATTCTTATCAATAAGAATTGATCTTATGGGAATTCAGGACTCAGATAAGTACCAAAATGTACTTCTTTATATTTACTTCCACAATTCCTATAACTCCCTAAAATCTAATTCATAGTCAATTATTGAATTAACCAGTGCCAGTTCTATGACCTACACTGCACATGTGATAAGTACAATATTTACACCTTTTCTAAATGGAACTCTGCTAGTACAACCCTAATTTGGAGGACTGGAAAACTAGAAATTTGACCTCAGAAGACCTGAATATGAGGTCTGGTGTTTCCTTACTATAGGACTCTGGACAAAATCAACTTAAACTCTCTGTGAACCTCAGGTTTATCTTATTTAAAGAGCAGGTGATAGTACTTGTTTTACAAAGCCAATATGAGAATATAAGATAATGCATGTGAAACTTTCTGTATAGACCAGTCACTCAACAAGTAGATTTATAAATAGGAAATAGCCAACATCACCTGGTAATGCAAGTAAAAGTTCTCTTTATTGGCTTAGCTACACCTCCTGGGAACCATCTAATAAAGAATTGTCATTGTCATGTGCAAAGCCCTTTGTAAGTACAATCAGTCCCTTGGATGGGAAAATTAGCAGAAACAAGAGATCCACCAATTATCTCCTGGTGATGCTCAACATGGAACGTAACAAAGGGTTTAACCCTTACAGCTTAACTGTAAGCTTACAATTAACCTTACAGCTAAGAATGGTGTATAAGAAAAAGAGAGATTATTAGAAACCAAAATGAATAGGTCAGTAGACTGTCAGCAGAAAGAAATTTTAGTATTGAAAATAAAGTATTACACATCTAACAAAAAATGCTCTCAGTTCTGATACTATACATAGGGAGACAGAAAATCACTGCCAACTTTGATATTACAGAAGAAGTTGTGAAAAAAAAAACTTGTCAATATGTTTTTAGAAAATTTAAATTTTTTAAGTTTGAAAAATGAAATAGGACTAGTCCGTTAAAATACATTGTTAGAAAAAACAGCTGCTGACAATTTGATAAATTATTCATCCAAGAGTCTCACTAATGTAAAACAACTTCTCCCACCTATGTTGACAGAGGAAGAACTATCTATCAAAAATGATGAAACAATAATTTTAGGACACTTCTAAAATGATTAGAAAATCCATTTGTCTTCTAAGTTTCTGCTCTTAATTTTAAACTAAAATTATTTGGCAATTATGACAAAAATTTGATGCAACATTTAAAAAATACTTATGGTACACAAAAATGCTATTTCAGTAGCATAGCAGAATTCAACGTATACTACAGTGGTCTTTTGTAACAGAAATGGAAAATTTGGGAAAAGAAAATAGCAGAATGTGACTATGATTTTGCCTTAACTAACATTGTGGTTGAAAGAAAAAGAGACTTGATGGACACAGAGACGCACAACCCAGATCCTGCTACAGGAAAGGACCCCTTGTCAGGACCTTCAGGGATTTCTTTGTAGCAGAGAGCAGCTGGGCCCAGACCACACCCTGCACATGATGGCCCACATCCAGTGATTGACTAATGGAAGAGAGATACCATGGTATTGCCATTTCAACGCAATATGGGCAACTCGGGTCATTTTGGCTTCAGAGCTTTGTGCAGGGTTACCTGGGGTTATCAAAGGGCATTTTACACAGCTCAACAATTTCTAGGCCCAATCCCACTTCCCCCAGATAGGATTTGTATCTGTGTCCCCACACAAACCCCATGTCCAGTTGTAATCCCCAGTGTTGGAGCAGGGACCCGGTGAGAGGTGACTGAATCATGGGGGCAGACTTCCCCCTTGCTGTTCTCATGATAGTGAGTGAGTTCTCACTAAATCTGGTTGTTTCTAAACGTGTAGCACCTCCCACGTCCCTCTCTTTCTTCCTGCTCTGGCCACATAAGGTGTGCCTGCTTCCTCTTTGCAGACATGATTGAAAGTTTTCCAAGGCCTCCTCAGCCATGCTACCTGTACAGCCTGTGGAATCATGAGCCAATTAAACCTCTTTTCTTTATAAATTGTCCAGTCTCAGGTATTTCTTTATAGCAGTGCAAGAATGCACAAATACACTCCTCTTCTTTTTCAAGGGCACTCTAATAAACATTCTGCAAACTAAACTTCATCTCATAGTCCACTTTGCAAACAATTTGCAATAAAGAGCAAATAGCAGAAGTTAAGTATCCACTTTTTCGCCATTTCCTCATTCATTTATCAATTCAACAAGCACTAATTTAGTATCAATTGTAAAGTAAATTAAATTGCGAGACTTTGTGGAAAGAAAAAAGCATTTCGACATCAAAGAACTTTATAATCTAATGAAGAAGATTATAAATTGCAATGAAACTGTAAATTGCAATAAAAGAGGATAAGTGCTATAAAGTAGATATGAAAAGCCCCCTACAGAATAACACAGAAGGAATGGACTTCCTTGCCCAGGAAATAAGGCAAAGAAAAAAAACAAAAAGCCCTAGATTTGTGTTGACTCTGGTTTGATAAAGAGGTATTTTTGGTTGAACTTAGGAAATGGTGCCCACTCTTATTTAGATTCCAAGACAACACTAGGGCATTTGTTAAAGAAGGGGTACCCTGTTTCAATGCATTTGGATAATGCACTGTATAAATAATCTACCTTATTCACCAGTGACAGAACTACCATTTTGATATCAATAGAAGTTCCAATAGGTTTTGAGTTGCTGAGGGTGGCAATCAGTGGTTACAGAAAGTATCACTATATAGAACTAAACATTTATGCCTTTGCCGAAAAGGAACTGATTTTGGCTCCTGAAGTCTTTATGAAGTCCTTTAGTGGCCAGTACATAGGGGCATAATTTTGCCTTTTTGTGTTTTAATTGGCTTGTTTTTCCTGTGTTTTTATTAGAAAACTATATGGCAAACAAGCAATCTTTTGAAATTTATTTAAGGACACCTAGCATGCAAAAATTGACTACCAAATCAGTTTGCAAAAAACAGGAGCCCACCACATAGTGGAAAGTACAAAACCTACATTTCTAATTCTTGTTCCCAAGGAATATGATTAAAAAGATATGATGGTGCAAACCAGAAAGACCCTAACTAACATAAGGGAGCAAGGATGGAGAGACCCCTTTAGATGCAGACACACAGACATGTTGCCTATGTTCTAGAAAACAGAGGCTGAACACCCAAGGTGAAGGTCAATATCTGGAGTCTAATTAAAGGATTCTGGCAATTAGGGGATGAAACCAGTCTCACTGACAAACCACAACAGGCTAGGAAGATAGGTAGAAAATTGAACCACAATTGAAGCATGATCCAAGACCAGACCAGCTCCATCTGATGAAGATGAAAGAAGCAGTTTCCAACACCTGAGTCAGTCAGAGCATCCCAGGAGTGGGTGGACCATACCCTACAGTGCTCTTCATTTGGCTGTGGAAGTCAGAATAGACTCCCAGGCACCCAAACACCATGTTCCTCCTTGGAATGCAACCTGATGTGGAGGAGGATATCCAGGTGGAAATATTGAACTTGCTGAGTAAATATAAAATTTAATCATAGTCCAAAAGTGGGAACAACCCAAAGCGCACCAACTTATGAACAGATGAATGAAATATACTATAGCTAAGCAATGAAATACTACTGGTGATACAAAATAACAAGCTACTACAGCACAGATGATTCTCAAAATTATGAAAAGAAAGAAGCTTAACACAAAAGACCACACAGTGCCTAATCCATGTATGTGAAATATCCCCCCAAAAAGTAGGTTAGTGGTCACCAAAGCTGGCAGTGGGAACTGGGCTTGACTGCAAATGGGATGTACAGTCTTAAGAGGATGATGACAATGTTAAAAAAATTTTAGCTAGGCGCGGTGGCTCACGCCTGTAATCCCAGCACTTTGGGAGGCCAAGGTGGGCAGATCACGAGGTCAGGAGATGGAGACCATCCTGGCTAACACGGTGAAACCCCGTCTCTACTAAAAATACAAAAAATTAGCCAGGCGTGGTGGCGGGCGCCTGTAGTTCCAGCTACTCGGGAGGCTGAGGCAGGAGAATGCCATAAACCCGGGAGGCGGAGCTTGCAGTGACCCGAGATCACGCCACTGCACTCCAGCCTGGACGACAGAGCGAGACTCCGTCTCAAAAAAATAAAAATAAAAATTTAGTGATGGTTGCATAACTCTGTAAATGTACTAAAATTTATTAAATAATTGTACACTTTAAATGGTTGAATATTATGATATACAAATTACACCTCAAGAAAACTGTTAAAAATAAAAGACACAACATTTTTTCTTTAACTCCATGCATTAGGTTACAAATGATTTCTGTGACTTCACTAGTCTTTCAAATCACAAGAGGAAAAGCTTATTTCTTCTAAAGAATGATCCGACATAGCCATGGCCTAGAATATTTGAAAAGAAAAATAGCATGAATTACATATTAAATATGAAAAGTCCTTTTACCTCAAAATTGGGCATGAAATTAACAGACAGCTAATTCTCAATTAGCAGAAAAGACATTCTTTACATGGTCCTAACCATAAAAATGGTCATGCTGTCTTCCCAGATTAGTTCTTGGACAGACACTATTATTTGTCCATTAATGTCAGCTACCATTTCTCTTAGCATCTCATTTAAGACCTATCAGTACAAAGAATCTGTCCTCCCATGAGGAGGTTTTAAAAGAAAATATTAAACCTGAAGTATTAATTTTTTCCAGTAATAATTATTCAGGACTGCTTGTGTTCCCAAAGTTATAAATCCAATGATAGCTCAGAAAGAGGATATTCTTATATATTTAGTTATTGGATACTTTGTTACTAGACTTAGAAATATTTTAACAAGCCTGAGGATATATTTTATCACTTCAGAAAAGAAGGATTTATACCAGTGGTCCCCACCTTTTTGGCACCAGGAAGCAGTTTCATGGAAGACAGTTTTTTTTTCCATGAATCAGGCGGGGGGTTAGAGAGAACAGTTTCAAGATGATTCAAGTGCATTACACTTATCATTAGATTCTCAAAAGGAGTTTGCAGCCCTATGCAAGATCCCTCACATGCACAGTTCACAATTGGGTTTGAGCGTCCATGAGAATCTAATGTCACTGCTGATCTCACAGGAAGTAGAGCTCAGGCAATAATGCTCACTCGCCCACTGTGGCTCCTCCTGCTGCCAGGCTGGGTTCCTAACAGGCCAAGGACCAATACCATGGTTTATATTACCTACAATGCTGTTTTGTCTGATACATTCTCTCTCTCTCTCTTCCTCTCTCATAAATAATATTTGATATACTAGCATTGCTATATTAATTAGCTCAAAAATATTTACTGGACTGCTACTACATATGAGTACAGTCATTTAATACTGAAGACTTAACATGACATTATCTCTGACTTCAAAGAGTGTTCAGTTTAATGATTTCATTTTTAACCCAAATTATTTTATGATAATGGATATGTAATAGATCAATTTAAAATGCATTTTCATTGGAAAGTGATATGGTTCGGCTGTGTCCCCAGCCAAATCTCATCTTGAATTGTAGTTCCCATAATCCCCATGTGTTGTGGGAGGGAACTAGTGGGAGGTAATTGAATCATGGGTGCAGTTACCTTCATGCTGTTCTCAAGATAGTGAGTGAGTTCTCAGGAAGTCTGACGGTTTTATAAGGGACTTTTCCCCATTTGCTTAGTATTTCTGTCTCCTGCCATCTTGTGAAGAAGGAGGTGCTTGCTTCCCCTTCTGCCATGATTGGAAGTTTTCCTGAGGCCTTCCCAGCCATGCAGAACTGTGAATCAATTAAACCTCTTTCCTTTATAAATTACCCAGTCTTGGTTATTTCTTCATAGCAGCATGAGAAGGGACGAATACAGAAAGTGAAAAATAACTTTTTGTGTTAAAAGATTTTTTGAAAAATTTTAAGTTTCATATATGCAAACATTATTATTATTAATTATATGTATATGAATATACATATAATTAATCTCCCTGGCTATTTTTCTATGAAATTGTTTAGCTTTTATTTTGTGTAGATCTCACCATTAATAATATATATCTAACATATCATATTCTTCATTTCGTGAGGGGATTGTAGAACTCTTATTTTGCACAAAGCGTTAGGATTTAGCTGTATTTTGAAGGTGAAGAAATTGGGGCTGTAAGAGTTAGAGTCTAATTTCCTGTCCTCATCTATTGACTGTCTTGCTCTCTTCACTATTACCATACATTCTTCTCTGCTCTTCTCACTCTCAGTCGATGACATGGAAATTTAAGCAATCTTTTAAGCAACCAGGAAAGAATGTCAACAAATTCCACTACCACATCTACATGCTTTCCAACATCTGTCCTCACAAATTCACCATACTTTCTATGATCAGAGATGCACTATCCATGCTCCAACCTAAAGAAAATCTCTTAATGTGTGCACTTGATTCCACCTCTTCTTGCCATCACAAGGGCATTGTTTTAGAAATTGTTCAGTGAATTTCCTATACAATCCGTATTTCCCTCTCTACTACATCATCCCCATTAATACACAAACCTGTTACCATTTCTCCCATTACTTAAAAAGAAATATCATCTTGACTTCTAAATATTGCCTCATTTCTCTGCTTCCTACTACAGCAAAATGCTATGTATATAGAATGCTACGTATGTCATCCCCAAAATGCTATGTATACTGAAGTCTTTAATTTCTCTACTCCATTTCCTTCTTAAAATCCCAAAAGGCCTTTTGTTCCCACCACTTCACCAAATGTTCAAATCATCAATGACTATATATAGTGAAATACATTAATTAATCCTTGGTTCACAATTTACTAGTTTTTTTTTTTTTTTTACATAGTACACAATGGATAAACAGTTCTTCTTTAAACCACTTTATTCACTGGGCTATCAAGGTTTTTTTTAGCTTTCCTCCAACCTCACTGATGATTCCTTCTATGTCTCCTTTGCTCCTATTCTGCTTGATGCCTCAAGGGAGTGTTCCAGAACTTGAGGCACTATCTATATTCACTCTTTGGGTCACTCTTGGTGATTATGCTTTTTGTTGTTGTTGTTCCAGTCAAAATGCAGGAGTACACAGGCATGATCATAGCTGACTGTAACCTTGAACTCTTGAGCTCAAGCAATACTCCCTCCTCAGTCTCCCAGGTAGCTAGGACTACAGGCCCTTGCCACAATGCCTGGCTAATATTTTAAGTATGTCATAGAGTCAGGACCCTGCTATGTTGCCCAGGCTAGTCTCAAACTCCTAGTCTCAGGCAATCCGCTTGCCTTGGCGTCCCAAGGTGCTGAGATTACAGCCATGAGACTGTAATGACACCTGGTCTACTTTCTGTTTTGTGAAGCTGGGACAGGAACTCTGCAAATCACACTTCTCTTTTGTCTGTTGGTCCCATTTATGTTCTGCCATTTGGAGGTGCAATAGGTAAATCAAAAGATTGGGAGAGTGAGAAGAAACTTGAACCACAATGACCCATCACACTGGAAGACACAGCAAATTCCAGTAGTGGCAGTTTTTCAAACATTCCTTGGGGAGGTGGTACGGTCCTCACACCCTACATTACCAGAATCAGTCTCCTTATGCCCTCTCAGAAACACCAGGCACATGGTGTCACCTCCTCAGAGGTCTGAGCCCTAGCCCCATGAACCTCTCTTCCAAGCCTTGAAATTTGATTAATCCCAAACTCTATTTTGTTTCCCCAGCCAAGGTGTGAAGTTATTACATATGTGACTCCTTATTAGTGCTTTGTTGTCTTCTTGTTGCTCTAATACCTAACATCTATTTTAATTGCATCCTCCAGTTAAAACAGTTGTATGGTTTCTTCTTCCTAGTTGGACAGTGACCATCACAGTGATCTGCTCTTACAATACAGTTTGAAATATCACCTTACGCTGATGATTCCCAGATCTTTCTTCTACCTCCAGACTTGTATTAGGTTGAATGATGCTAAATTGCTAATTTTATAGTTATATGGAATTAAATATCAGCAACTGCCTGTGTTTTAACACCAATGTAAAACGAACAGACATTTCAGATTTAACATGTCCAAAACAAAACCCTCCATCAACTTTTCTGACTCTCCTGTCTCACTTTTATGGCATCATCACACCTTCCAGTTGCTCAGGCAAAAATTATGGAGTTGTCCATACCTCTTCTCTGCCTGTACCCCACATTTAAACTATAAGCAAATACTGTTGCCTCTACTTTCAAAACATGCAAAATTTGGTCATCTATCACTACTCCCAACACCAACCTGAACTGAATCTCTATCAACTCTCATCTGGTTTATTGTGATACATCCTCACTAGTCTTCCTACCTCCCCTTACAGTTATTCTCATCAAAACACCCAGAATAATCCCTTTAAGTCATTAAATCAGATGATATCACTCTTCCACTAAAAACCTTAAAGTGGTTTCCCACTTTAGCTGGGATTAAAAACTCCACCAACAGTGGTCTCCTTGGTATGACTTGAACATTCCAGGTAAACTCCTGCCTTATAATCATTATACTGAAATTAACAGAATGTTCTTCCATGAGATATCTGCTGGAATATCCTTCACACTTATTTCAAGACTTTGCGAAATACTACTGTTATGGACTGAATTGTTGCCCCTCCAAATTCATATGTTGAAGTCCTGATCCCCAGCACCTCAGAATGTGATTGTATTTGGAAATATGAGTCTTTACAGAGGTAATTAAGTTAAAGTAAGGTCATTGTTGTAGGTCCTAATCTAATGTGACTGGTGTCCTTATAAAATGGGGGAATTTTGAGACAGGCATGCACATGGGGACGAGACCGTGAATGTAAAGATGGCCACGTACAGGTCAAGGAAAGGGGCCTGAAACAGATCCTTCCCTCATAGTTCTCAGAAGGAACTAAGCCTGCCAACACTTTGATTTAGGACTTCTGGCCTCCAGAACTCTGAGACAGCACGATTTTGTTGATTAAGCATCCAGTTTGTGGTACTTTGTTACACGAGTGCTGGAAAACTAATACATCCCCTCACAAGAGTAAACGAACATTAGGCACCAGATAGAGCCCATACTCGATCTGGCCTTTGGGAGCTGGGGACATTCAGAAAAACATTTCTGTGAAGACACAGGGGGAAATGCCCATCTACATACTAAGTTGAGAGGCTTCAGAAGAAACTAATCTTACCTACACCTTAAACTTGGACTTCTCAATTCCAGAATTGTGAGAAAATACATTTCTGTTTAAGTCATCCAGTCTGTGGTATTTGTAATGGCAGCTCTAGAAGGCTAATACCTTCACCTTCTCAGTGAGGCAACCCTAACCATTCTAATTAAAATTGCAATCAAGCAAACCTTGGTACCCCATTCCCACCTACCTTGTCTGTTTCTGTATTTCTCTTTGCAGAGAATACCTTCAAACTGACCATATAGTTATTTTACTCAAAGAATGTTAGATTGCACTATAAATAAAGTCAATGCTAGATTGCAGTATAAATAAAGCCACTTAAGAACCAAACACAATATAATTTTATTTGTCACAGGTGAAACAGTCAATGCTGTGTTTCTGGTCAGAGGGCAACTACTCTTTACAGAGTGATTCAGTGCATGGCCCCTTCCATTCTGTGGCTACATCATTTCCTGGGACCTTGTGGTGCATGAAGTCAGATGACAAATTAAGGTGAACATGCAGGGTCATGTCAGCCTTGGCCAGAAAATGGCCCCCTCCACTTCCAGTCTCACTGGCAAGAATGTAGTCACAGAGCACGTCTAATTGCAAGATGACCTGGGAAATATAGTCTAGCTATGTGCCCAGGAAAGACAAAAATAGAATAGATAAACATCTCTTCCATGATAGCTCCTGATTTCTCATATTTATTGTTTACGATTGTCTCCCTCACTAAAATGCAATCTCCACTAGAGCAAGAGATTTTGCAGGCTTTGTTTATTGATGTATTCCATGAAACTGGACTAGTGCCAGGTACAGAGTAGTCACTCAAAAATATTTGACTAATAAATTAATGAATACCACATGTTGTATGGGATAGAAAAGGAGGAAGGATTATCCACACATTTGGAGAATTTGCTTTCTTTGAGGGAGTATAAAACATTCCTACAAATATACAGTTAAAAGGTAAAAAACATATGTTGAAAAGTGGGTATGTGACATACTGTGTTCATAAGCAATAAGACAACTCATTGCCAAGGGTGGAACCCCCTCTTTGGTTTAGATAAGAATGGGGATATTGGATTTAAATTAGCTGAAAAATATGTTGTTGTGTGCTTTATAATTGCTTAGAGGAACTTCAGAGTTCTTAGGAGGTGTTTCATAGGTTCTTAAAATAATGAACTATTTTTTAAAAAATTTACTAAAACCCATCTTTTTTTAGCAATTGTTTTGCAAGGAACAGTGTTTAATGGTTTATACATTATTACATCATTTAATCCTCAAACAATCCTATCAAGTTGGTATGTTTATTTTTTTTACCAAGGAATTTGAGGAAAATAGGACTTTTAATTTAACATATTTTATCACTTTCTTCACGAGGATTTCTAAAGAATTTATTGCTAGCTAATTCACTGTTTTTGTTGCTATTATAAATTACATTTTTTGTGCTTTAAGCTTTAGGTACATTTTTAACTTGACTACATAACTAAAAAATATAGATATATACATACATACAATTTTGTAAGCTGAAACACTTTAAGCCAGTTCATATATTAATTTGGCAATATATTCTCTAATACATCTTATGCAGATGATCATAATATCTGTAACAAAGTTTTTCTCTTTCTAGACAATCCTTACATTTTATTCCAGGTTCTTTCTATTCCATTTCAGATATCTGATGAGGGAGGACAGCTATTAAAATGTTTAATACAGGAGGAAATAGCTGGCATCTTTAATCACTTATGGATGTAAATAAATACTTTTTAAGGTTTTGGAAGATAGTCTTTAATATGTTAATTTATTTCACTTTCGCATTTTTAAACTGGTTTTTATTGTTTTTACACTGTAATTAATGCTGAATTTCATCCATTGTTATTTCTATAACTATGAAAATGATTTCATATTTTCTTCTTTGTATCTCAACACTGCAGATTGTATCCAAGACATTATTTCAAATCTACCTTACTGAGAGAACACTGATTGTGTTCAAGTATAGATAGGTCATGTAGTTCATAAGCTGGACTACTCCTCAATTTCAAGGGTGAATTTTGATTAGTCTGAATTAACCAGGCTAATTCTATTATCTATCTCAGTGATTGGTTTAAATATAAATGAATGACATGACCTAGCCAATGAGACATAAAATGTATTCTTGCTTGGGGATTCCAGAAAAAGGTCATGGAAAGAACTAATCTACACAATTGTCCAGGGAACCATCACACACTAAATGTTGCAAAGAGTAAAAATAAATGGAACCTAAGTCACTGATAACACAGTTGTTCTCCTAAGTTAGCCCTAAACTCATCCAACATCTTGGCTTCTTGTTATGTAAAATAATACGTGCTATTTTTTTTATTATCCTCCATCTTACTTGAAGTCGAAAGCATCCTAACATACAGTGAATTGCCCATGTAGGTTTTCCAATATTAAACCATTCTTGCATCACAAAACATAATCCTGATGTTATTTATTTTACGTCACCCAGAATTTGAGGTAGTTGGATTTTCTTTAAACGTGTGTATCTAACATTCAGTAGTGAGATTGCTCTATCATTTCCTTTTTTTATATTGTCAATGTACAAAGTGCATAAAATGAGATGGGAAAATCTCTTTATTCTTTTGAAGAGCTTGTATCAAGTTTGAATTAATTATTCCTTGAACATCTGCTGTAACTTGGCTAACAATCTCAACCTAGTGAGTATTTTTTTAGTTTACTTGTGTTAGTTATGTGTGTGTACATTTTGTGGGAGGAGGGATAGGTGATTTATTAAGCACTAATCTGATTTCTTAAGGGTCATAAGGTATTAGATTTTCTATGTTCTTTTGAATCATTTGTGGTAGCATATGTAAAGGCATATTTTTACAGAAAATTATCTATTACTTCCAAATTCCAAATATTGTGGCAGATAATTCTTTAGTATATATATATATATATATATATATATACACACACAATATTAAAACATGGACACCTCTTGTCACCCCCTGTACATCCTTAATATTCTTCTTTCTTTCTCCTAGATCAATGTTTTCAGACAATGGGGAGTTTATCCATATTTCTGCATCCTGATCCTATCCTCTCTATTGTTACTGTATTTCTAATTCATTAATCTTCACTTTTTTTTATTCTATAGTTTTATATTATTTTTTGACTTGGAATTTTAGATTATTGACCTTTAATCTTCTTTCCTAATACAAAGACTAAAGACAATACATCTCTGCTTGTATAGCACTTAAGACTGTATGACACTTAATTTTATATGTGCTGTATACATTTTTATTCATTTTTACTTACTCTTCAACTTCTAGTATAACATCTAGTTTTGTCAATGAATTATTCAAAAATTTGGCTTGTTGTTGGTGTCATTAATATTGGAATGAATCAGCAAATTACAGTGAGGATTTAGATCAGGATTTCTAACCACCAGACTACACATTCTCTCTAAAACATCCTGGCTTTACCATATCTCATCATCTATGGCATCTTGGCTTTCCATTCATTTCTTTGAAAGAACATTTACAAATATTTTTCGATATAACTTATCCATAATTTCTATATGTAGGTTGTAAAAGATAGTATTATGTTAAGTCAGTCACAATGTGGCAGAAACTAGAATTTTCTTCCAAATTATATTTTATATATTTTTTCTATGGCTAGCAATGCACTTATCCAGATGATCAAAAATCGCTGCATTCTTTGATGCTATTGTCTACAAATGAATTGCACAGACTCAGTAGAAATCTAGTAGAAAACCCAAGGACAGTTTTTCTTTTCTTTTTTTAAAAAAATTATACTTTAATTTCTGGAATACATGTACAGAACATGCAGGTTTGCTACATAGGTGTACATATGCCATAGTGCTTTGCTGCACCCATCAACCCATCATCTACATGAGGCATTTCTCCTAGTGCTATCCCTCCCCTAGCCCCCCACCCAATAGTGTTCCCCTCCCTGTGACCATGTGTTATCACTGTTTAGCTCCCACTTATGAGTGAGAACATGCGGTGTTTGGTTTTCTGTTCCTATGCTACTTTTCTGAGAATGATGATTTCCAGCTTCATCCATGTCCCTGTAAAAGACATGAACTCATCCTTTTTTATGGCTGCATAGTATTCCATGGTGTATATATGCCACATTTTCTTTATCTAGTCTATCATTGATGAACATTTGGGTTGGTTCCAAGTCTTTGCTCTTGTGAACAGTGCTGCAATAAACATACGTGTGCATGTGTCTTCATAGTAGAATGATTTATAATCCTTCGGGTATGTACCCAGTAATAGGATTGCTGGGTCAAAGGGTATTTCTGGGTCTAGATCCTTGAGGAATCACCACACTGTCTTCCACAATGGTTGAGCTAACTTACACTTTCACCAACAGTGTAAAGGTATTCCTATTTCTCCACATCCTCACCAGCATCTGTTGTTTCCTGACTTTTTAATGATCACCATTCTAACTGGCATGAGATGATATCTCATTGTGGTTTTGGTTTGCATTTCTCTAATGACCAGTGATGATGAGCTTTTTTTCATAGGTCTGTTGGCTGCATAAATGTCTTCCTATGAGATGTGTCTGTTCATATCCTTCAAGTACTTTTTGATGGCATTGCTTGTTTTTCTCTTGTAAGTTTGTTTTAGTTCTTTGTAGATTCTGGATATTAGCTCTTTTTCAGATGGATAGATTGCAAAAATGTTCCCCCATTCTGTAGGTTGCCTGTTCACTCTGATGATAGTTTCTTTTGCTGTGCAGAAGCTCTTTCGTTTAATTAGATTTCATTTGTCAATTTTGGCTTTTGTTCCTGTAGTTTTTGGTGTTGTAGTGATGAAGTCTTTGCTCATGCCTATGAATGGTGTTGCCTAGGTTTTCTTCTAGAGTTTTTATGGTTTTAGGTTTTACATTTAAGTCTTTAATCCATCTTGAGTTAATTTTTGTGCAAGGTGTGAGGGAGGCATCCAGTTTCAGTTTTCTGCATATGGCTAGCCAATTTTCCTAACACCATTTATTAAATAGGGAATCCTTTTCCCATTGCTTGTTTTTGTCAGGTTTGTCAAAGATCAGATGGTTGTAGATGTGTGGTATTATTTCTGAGGCCTCTGTCCTGTTCCATTAGTCTATATGTCTGATTTGGTACCAGTACCATTCTGTTTTAGTTACTGTAGCCTGGTAGTATAATTTGAAGTCAGGTAGTATGTTGCCTCCAGCTTTCTCCTTTTTGCTTAAAATTGTCTTGGCTATGTGAGCTATTTTTTGGTTCCACATGAAATTTGAAGTAGTTTTTTCTAATTCTTTGAGGAAAGTCCATGGTAGCTTGATGGGAAGAGTATTGAATTTATAAATTACTTTGGGCAGTATGGCTATTTTTACAATATTGATTCTTCCTATCCTTGAGCATGGAATGTTTTTCCATTTGTTTTTGTCCTCTCTTATTTCCTTGAGAAGTGGTTTGTTGTTCTCCTTGAAGAGGTCCTTCACATCCCTTGAAAGTTATATTCCTAGCTATTTTGTTCTCTTTGTAGCAATTGTGAATAGGAGTTCACTTACGATTCAGCTCTCTGTTTGTCTATTATTGGTGTATAGGAATGCTTGTGATTTTTGCACATTGATTTTGTATCCTGAGACTTTGCTGAAGTTGCTTATCAACTTAAGGAGATTTTGGGCTGAGACGATGGGGTTTCTTAAATATAGATTCATGTCATCTGCGAATGGAGACAATTTGACTTCCTCTCTTCCTTTTTGAATACTCTTTATTTCTTTCTGTTGCCTGATTGCCCTCGCCAGAACATCCAATACTATGTTGAATAGGAGTGGTGAGAGAGGGCATCCTTGTCTTGTGCTGGTTTTCAAAGGGAATATTTCCAGCTTTTGCCCATTCAGTATGATATTGGCTATGGATTTGTCATTAATCGCTCTTATTATTTTCAGACATGTTCCATCAATACCTAGCTTATTGAGAGTTTTTAGCATGAAGGGCTGTTGAATTTTATGGAAATACTTTTCTACGTCTATTGAGATAATCATGTGTTTTTTTGTCGTTGGTTCTGTTTATGTGATGGATTACGTTTACTGATTTATGTATGTTAAAGCAGCCTTGCATCCAGGAATGAAGCGACTTGATCATGGTGTATAAGCTTTTTGATGTGCTGCTCGATTCAGCTTGCCAGTATTTTATCAAGGATTTTCACATTGATGTTCATCAGGGATATTGGCCTGAAATTTTCTTTTATGTTGTGTCTCTGCCAGGTTTTTGTATCAGGGTGATGCTGGTATCATAAAAAGAGTTAGGGAGGAGTCCCTCTTCTTCTATTGTTTGGTATAGTTTCAGAAGGAATGATGCCAACTCCTCTTTGTACCTCTGGTAGAATTCGGCTGTGAATCCTTCTGGTCCTGGGCTTTTTTTGGTTGATAGGCTATTAAATACTGCCTCAATTTCAGAATTTGTTATTGGTCTATTCAGGGACTTGATTTCTTCCAGATTTAGTCTTGGGAGGGTGTATGTGTCTAAGAATTTATCCATTTCTTCTAGATTTTCTAGTTTATTTGTGTAGATATGTTTATTGTATTCTCTGATGGTAGTTTGTGTTTCTGTGGGATCAGTGGTGATATCCTGTTTATCATTTTTTATTGTATCTATTTGATTATTCTCTTTTCTTCTTTATTAGTCTGGCCAGTGGTCTATTTTGTTTTTCTTTTCAAAAAACCACCTTCTGGATTCATTGATTTTGTTAAGGGTTTTTTAAAGATTTATGAACTTCCTGACAAAGAATTCAAAGTAACTCCCTCAAGGAAGTTAAGTAGGCTAGAAGAGAACACAAGCAAACCTCTAAGAAAACAATGGAAAAACAAAACATAAACAAAATAAGAGGTATTTTGTTGAATAAAATACAAAAAAAGGGGTATAAAATACAAAAAAAGAGAATCAAATGAAATTCTAGAGCTAAAGAATACAATAACTGAATTGATCAATTCAAAAGAAAGTTTCAACATCAGGATCAATCAAGCAGAAACAAAACATCAGTAAACTTGAAGACAAGTCATTCGAATTTATACAGTCATAGGAACAAAAAGAAAACAGAATAATATAGAGTGAAAAAAGCCCAGGAGACACCATTAAACAAAACAATACACATATTATGAAAGTCTAAGAAGAAGAATAAAAAGAGAAAGGGTAGAAAGTGTAGAAAGCATATTTAAATAAATAGTGGATGAAAACATCTCAAATTTGACAAAACAAAATGGGCATCCAGAATTATGGAGCCCAAAGAACCCAAATATATTGAACTGAAAGAAGTCTACTGTAAGACACATTATAATAAAATTGTCAAAAGTCAAAGACTAATAGGGAATTTTGAAAGCAGCTATAAAAGATAAACAATTTGTTACATACATAGGTAGCCTCATGAGAATATCAGCAGATTTCTCAGCAGAAACCTTACTGTCCAGGAAAGGGTGAGACATTAAATTCAAAGTGCTAAAGGAAAAAACTGCCAACCAAGAATACTATCCCTGTACTTCAAACATGAAGGTTAAAGATATTCCCAGACAAACAAACACTGAGAGAGTTAATCATCACTAGACCTGCTTTAGAAGTGCTAAAGGCAGCTATTTAAGTTGAAACTAAAGACTGCTAAACAGAAACACAAAAGCATATTAAACCTCATCTGCATTCCTGTATTCATTGCGTATTATTCATAATAGCCCAAATATGGAAGCAACCTAAAGGACTGTCAATGAATGAAGAAAGAAAATGTGGTATATACATATCATATGTACTGTTATTAATAATAAATAATATTTTAACGTTATAATTATATAACATATAATTATATCTTCTAAATATAGCACATATCGAGGATATATTACAACATATAATTGTATGTTATATATAATATATAAATAATATATTAATATATGATATTATTCAGACTTTAAAAAGAAAATCCTGCCATTTGTAACAACATGGATAAAGTGAAGTACATTATGCTACATCCAATAAGCCAGACACAGAAGAACAAATACTTTATCATATTATCTATATGATTAATCTATAATAGTCAAATTCATAGAAGCAGAGAGTGGAATGGGTTTCCAGAGGCTGGAGTGAAGAGATGGAAATGGGGAGGTATTAGTCAAAGCACATAAAGTTTCAGTTATACAACATGAATACATTCTAGGAATTTACTGTACATCATAGAACCTATAGTTAATAATACTGTATTGTACACTTAAAATTTTGCTAAGAGGTGTATCCTAAGTTAAGTGACATTATTACAAAAGTATAATAAATATCTAGGGTAGGAGGAACCCTTTGGAGCTGGTGGATAGATTTATGGAATGGATTATGGTGATAGTTTCATAGGTGTATACTTACCTTCAAACTCATCATGTTGTTTACTCATCATGTTGTTCATGAATATATGAAATATGTACAGTTTTTTGTATATTAATCATACTGCGATAATTTTTTTTAAAAAAAGAAGGGTAGTTCAGGCAAATGTGGGCAAGTCCAATGTCAACTTTGCAGGTCAAATAGAATGTACTTGGTCCACTGGTTTTTAAAAACGCATTCAAAAAACCAACTCCTGGATTCATTGATTTTTTGGAGGGTTTTTTGTGTCTCTATCTCCTTCAGTTCTGCTCTGATCTTAGTTATTTCTTGCCTTCTACTAGCTTTTGAATGTGTTTGCTCTTGCTTCTCTAGTTCTTTTAATTGTGATGTTAGAGTGTCAATTTTAGATCTTTCCTGCTTTCTCTTGTGGGCATTTAGTGCTATAAATTTCCCTCTACACACTGCTTTAAATGTGTCCCAGAGATTCTGGTATGTTTTATCTTTGTTCTCATTGGTTTCAAAGAACATCTTTATTTCTGTCTTCATTTCCTTATGTACCCAGTAGTCCTTCAGGAGCAGGTTGTACAGTTTCCATGCAGTGGAGCAGTTTTGATTGAGTTTCTTAGTCCTGAGTTCTAGTTTCATCGCACTGTGGTCTGAGAGACATTTTCTGTCCTTTTACATTTGCTGAGGAGTGCTTTACTTCCAACTATGTGGTCAATTTTGGAATAAGTGTGATGTGGTGCTGGGAAGAATGTATATTCTGTTGCTTTGGGGTGGAGAGCTCTGTAGATGTCTATTAGGTCTGCTTGGTGCAGAGTTGAGTTCAATTCCTGGATATCTTGTTAACTTTGGGTCTTGCTGATCTGTCTAATGTTGACAGTGGGGTGTTAAAGTCTCCCATTATTATTGTACGGGAGTCTAAGTCTCTTTGTAAGTCTCTAAGGACTTTCTTTATGAATCTGGGTGCTCTTGTATTGGGTGCATATATATTTAGGATAGTTAGCTCTTCCTGATGAATTGATCCCTTTACCATTATGTAATGGCCTTCTTTGTCTCTTTTGATCTTTGATGGTTTAAAGTCTGTTTTATCAGAGACTAGTATTGCAACCCCTGCTTTTTTTTGTTTTCCATTTGCTTGGTAGATCTTCCTCCATCCCTTTATTTTGAGCCTATGTGTGTCTCTGCATGTGAGATGGGTCTCCTGAATACAGCAAACTGATGGGTCTTGACTCTTTATCCAGTTTGCCAGTCTGTGTCTTTTAATTGGATCATTTAGTCCATTTACATTTAAGGTTATTATTGTTATGTGTGAACTTGATCCTGTCATTAGGATATTAGCTGGTTATTTTGCTCGCTAGTTGCTGCAGTTTCTTCCTAGCATTGATGGACTATACATTTTGACTTGTTTTTGCAATGGCTGGTACCTGTTGTTCCTTTCCATGTTTAGTGCTTCCTTCAGGATCTCTTGTAGGGCAGGCCTGGTGGTGACAAAATCTCACAGCATTTGCTTGTCTGTAAAGGATTTTATTTCTCCTTCACTTATGAAACTTAGTTTGGCTGGATATGAAATTCTGGGTGGAAAATTCTTTTCTTTAAGAATTTTGAATATTGGTCCCCACTGTCTTCTGGCTTGCAGAGTTTCTGCCAAGAGATCTGGTGTTAGCCTGATGGGCTTCCCTTTGTGGGTAACCTGACCTTTCTCTCTGGCTGCCCTTAAGATTTTTTCCTTCATTTCAACTTTGGTGAATCTGACAATTATGTATCTTGGAGTTGCTCTTCTCGAGGAGTATCTTTGTGGCGTTCTCTGTATTTCCTGAATTTGGATGTTGGCCTGCCTTACTAGGTTGGGGAAGTTCTCCTGAATGATATCCTGCAGACTGTTTTCCAACTTGGTTCCATTTTCCCCGTCACTTTCAGGCGCACCAATCAGACGTAGATTTGATCTTTTCACATAATCCCATACTTCTTGGAGGCTTTGTTCATTTCTTTTAACTCTTTTTTCTTCACACTTCCCTTCTCACTTCATTTCATTCATTTGATCTTCAATTGCTGGTACTCTTTCTTCCAGTTAATCGAGTCAGTTACTGAAGCTTGTGCATTTGTCACGTATTTCTCATGTTATGGTGTTCATCTCTATCAGTTATTTTAAGGTCTTCTTTGCCTTGATTATTCTAGTTATCCATTCATCCATTCTTTTTTCAAGGTTTTTAGTGTCTTTGTGCTGGTTACGTAGTTCCTCCTTTAGCTCTGAGAAGTTTGATCAACTAAAGCCTTCTTCTCTCAACTCATCAAAGACATTCTACGTTCAGCTTTGTTCCATTGCTGGTGATGAGCTGCATTCCTTTGGAGGGGGAGATGCGCTCTGATTTTTTGAATTTCCAGCTTTTCTGCCCTGCTTTTCCCCCATCTTTGTGGTTTTATCTGCCTTTTGTCTTTGATGATAGTGATGTACTGATGAGGTTTTGGTGTGGGTGTCCTTTCTGTTTGTTAGTTTTCCTTCTAACATTCAGAACCCTCAGCTGTAGGTCTATTGGAGTTTGCTTGAAGTCCACTCCAGACCCTGTTTGTTGGGGTATCAGCAGCGGAGGCTGCAGAAGATATAATATTGCTGCACAGCCAGTATTGCTGTCTGATTCTTGCTCTGGAAGTTTCGTCTCAGGGGTGTACCCCATCATGTGAGGTGTGAGGTGTCGGTCTGCACCTAGTGGAGGATGTCTCCCAGTTAGGCTACTCAGGAGTCAGGGACCCACTTGAGCAGGCAGTCTGTCCATTCTCAGATCTCAACCTCCATACTGGGAGATCCACCACTCTCTTCAAAGCTATCAGACAGGGGCATTTTTCTGTGCTGAGGTTTCTACTGCTTTTTGTTTAGCTATTCCCTGCCCTGAGAGGAGGAGTCTACAGATGCAGGCCAGCCTTCTTGAGCTGCAGTGGGCTCTACCCAATTTGAGTTGATAGACCACTAGCAAGACTAATAAAGAAGAAAAGAGAGAAGAATCAAATAGATGCAATAAAAAATGATAAAGGGGATATCACTACCAACCCCACAGAAATACAAACTACCATCAGAGACTACTATAAACACCTCTATGCAAATAAACTAGAAAACCTAGAAGAAATGGATAATTTCCTGGACACTTACACTCTCCCAAGACTAAACCAGGAAGAAGTTGAATCCCTGAATAGACCAATAGCAGGCTCTGAAATTGAGGCAATAATTAATAGCCTACCAACGAAAAAAAGTCCAAGACCAGACGAATTCACAGCCGAATTCTACTAGAGGTACAAAGAGGAGTTGGTACCATTCCTTCTGCAACTATTCCAATCAATAGAAAAAGAGGGAATCCTCCCTAACTCATTTTACGAGACCAACATCATCCTGATACCAAAGCCTGACAGAGATACAACATAAAAAGAGAACTTGAGACCAATATCCCTGATGAACATTGATGCAAAAATCCTCAATAAAATACTGGCAAACTGAATCCAGCAGCACATCAAAAAACTTATCCACGATGATCAAGTGGGCTTCATCCCTGCAATGCAAGGCTGGTTCCACCTACGCAAATCAATAAATGCAATCCAGCATATAAACAGAACCAAAGACAAAAACCACATGATTATCTCAATAGATGCAGAAAAGGTCTTTGACAAAATTCAACAGCCCTTCATGCTAAAAACTCTCAATAAACTAGGTATTGATAGACCATATCTCAAAATAATAAGAGCTATTTATGACAAACCCACAGCCAATATCATACTGAATGGGCAAAAACTGGAAGCATTCTCTTTGAAAACTGGCACAAGACAGGCATGCCCTCTCACACCACTCCTATTCAACATACTGTTGGAAGTTCTGGCTAGGGCAAACAGGCAAGAGAAAGAAATCAAGGGTATTCAGTTAGAAAAAGAAGAAGTCAAATTGTGCCTGTTTGCAGATGACATGATTGTATATTTAGAAAACCCCATTGTCTCAGCCCCAAATCTCCTTCAGCTGATAAGCAACTTCAGCAAAGTCTCAGATACAAAATCAATGTGCAAAAATCACAAGCATTCTTATACACCAGGAACAGACAAACAGAGAGCCAAATCATGAATGAACTCCCATTCACAATAGCTTCAAAGAGAACAAAATACCTAGGAATTCAACTTACAAGGGATGTAAAGGACCTCTTCAAGGAGAATACAAACCACTGCTCAGTGAAATAAAAGAGGACACAAAGAAATGGAAGAACATACCATGCTCATGGATGGGAAGAATCAATATTGTGAAAATGGCCATAATGCCCAAGGTAATTTATAGATTCAATGCCATCCCCATTAAGCTACCAATGGCTTTCTTCACAGAACTGGAAAAAACTGCTTTAAAGTTCATATGGAACCAAAAAAGACCCCACATTGCCTAGAAAATCCTAAGTCAAAAGAACAAAGTTGGAGGCATTACGCTACCTGACTTCAAACTATACTACAAGGCTACAGTAACCAAAACAGAATGGTACTGGTACCAAACCAGAGATATAGACCAGTGGAACAGAACAGAGTCCTCAGAAATAATACCAAACATCTACAACCATCTGATCTTTGACAAACCTGAAAATAAACAAGAAATGGGGAAAGGATTCCCTATTTAACAAATGGTGCTGGGAAAATTGGCTAGCCATAAGTAGAAAGCTGAAAGCAGATCCTTTCCTTACTGCTTATACAAAAATTAATTCAGGATGGATTAGAGACTTAAATGTTAGACCTAAAACCATAAAAATCCTAGAAGAAAACCTAGGTAATACCATTCAGGACATAGGCATGGGCAAGGACTTCATGTCTAAAACACCAAAAGCAACAGTAACAAAAGCCAAAATTGACAAATGGGATCTAATTAAACTAAAGAGCTTCTGCACAGCAAAAGAAACTACCATCAGAGTGAACAGGCAACCTACAGAATGGGAGAAAATTTTGGCAATCTACTCATCCGACAAAGGGCTAATATCCAGAACCTATAAAGAACTCAAACAAATTTACAAGAAAAAAACAAACAACCCCATCAAAAAGTGGGCAAAGGATATGAACAGACACTTCTCAAAAGAAGACATTCATACAGCCAACAGACATATGAAAAAATGTTCATCATCACTCGCCATCAGAGAAATGCAAATCAAAACCACAATGAGATACCATCTCACGCCAGTTAGAATGGCAATCATTCAAAAGTCAGGAAACAACAGGTGCTGGAGAGGATGTGGAGAAATAGGAACACTTTTACACTGTTGGTGGTACTGCAAACTAGTTCAACCATTATGGAAAACAGTATGGCGATTCCTCAAGGATCTAGAACTAGAAGTACCATATGACCCAGCCATCCCATTACTGGGTATATACCCAAAGGATTATAAATCATGCTGCTATAAAGACACATGCACATGTGTGTTTATTGCGGCACTATTCACAATAGCAAAGACTTGGAATTAACCCAAATGTCCATCAGTGACAGACTGGATTAAGAAAATGTGGCACATATACACCATGGAATACTATACAGCCATAAAAAAGGATGAGTTTGTGTCCTTTGTAGGGACATGGATGCAGCTGGAAATCGTCATTCTCAGCAAACTATTGCAAGAACAGAAAACCAAATACCACATGTTCTCACTCATAGGTGGAAACTGAACAATGAGATCACTTGGACACAGGAAGGGGAGCATCACACACTGGGTCCTGTTGTGGGGAGGGGGTAGGGGAGAAGGATAGCATTAGGAGATATATACCTAATGTAAATGACGAGTTAATGGGTGTAGCACACCAACATGGCACATGTATACATATGTAACAAACCTGCACATTGTGCACATGTACCCTAGAACTTGAAGTATAATAAAAAAAAAAAAGCATTCATAAAATTGATTTCAGATGAACATTCTTTTCCACAAGGAAATTAAAAACACATTCACAGACCATCTCATTTCCCTACAGAATTTCTCTAAGCAGACATTTTAAGGAGTTTACTTTCCCACTTTATTTCTAGGGAATCTGAAGTTTAGTACCTGAGGCCCAATTTCTGATCAAAATCCAAGGTGCTGTTTACAATACAGCTTAGTGTTGCAGAAAGTATCACTCTAATATTGGATTTTCTTTAGGAAACAAGATATTCCTCAGGAACATGTACTGAAAGAGGCAGCATATTTCTGAAGCAAAATTTGAGCCTTCTTTGGGTTTTATTCCTTCTTCAAATAAGATCGAAATAGAATAAGGCTACGAAAGTGTCATTATATTATTTTGTCCCAGTCTGTGCCATGTCTTTATGTAAATAGTTTTAAGTGACATTGTTGCTGGCCACACAGGTAGAATCTAAAATGCTGAGGAAATACTTTTTCTCTTAAACATTTTCTTTCATTTTTACTGTAAGAATGATACATTCTGCAGTTAGAAAGATGAGAAAGAATTACATAGTCTTAGGGATAGTGGAATAATGGCTAAAAGCCATATTTGATATAGAAAAGCCTCATTTGTTTCACCTGTAATAATTTTTAAAATTGATGAATAGACAGTGATTAGCCTTGTGTTTCTTCTCTCCTATACATCAGGAATAATTTTATTAGGTAACTTTATAGTGCAAAACATATGTAGGGAAAATATTCAAACTCTGTAGGTAAACATATTTCCTTCAAATCATTCTTATCCATTTAAATGCATTCCTTTAGCAGTAGGGTAGTCTGGATATAATTTAGTAGCTACATCTAGAAGCAAATAATTGGAAATGCTTTGAAATATATTATCCTTCAAGTGTCTTATGACTTTAAACTGACTATAAGTTTCTTAGCTTGTATTGTATTAGCTGACATTGATCCATAATGTGACCCAATTTCTTAAATAAATCATTATTGACTCATTTTTTGTTGTAACTCAAGAATTCATTGTGGGGGAAAATAACTAATTATGGGAAGGAGGAAGGAAACTTGGGCCTTCACTCATTATTGTCCTCCAGCTTGTCTCACGATCTACTTTGTACAGACTTCAGAATCCATATCTAATTAGATGTAGTCAAATCAATGAAATAACAAACACATTTCTGCCTTCCTACATCAGAATGACTCTAAATAAAAGTAAGAAAATAAGCCATCATCTTTCCCATTACTTTAAGGGTCTGTTCACTAAAAATCAATACATATTACTAAAGCCTTTATAATAGTTTATCTTTTAATTACCTCTGGAATGTGAAAATACTCTGAAAACAAGATACAAAAGCTTTCCTCCATTTGTGCATCTCTGAGTCTCATGCTACATTTTTCTGTCAAGTATCTTTCGATTTTCACTAGAATCTCACATAAAGAATAATTTAAAAATATGAGCCATTTGCAGCCTTTGCAAAGATTTCTACAAACCACAGATCTGTTGGGATTTGGGGGCGATATTTGATGCTATGAAAAAATAGCAGAGCTGTTCACACTCCTATAGTATTTGAACACATTGCTCATGCCAGGTGGTGCAGAATAAATAAAGCAAGATCGTTGACAAGAGAAAGAATACTGTAATAAAAATTTTGCACTAGTAAAGCTGCCATACTCCAGCGTGGTAGATTTAGGCCATTTAGTAATATTTATAATGTTCATATTTCAATCAAAATTAATAATAATATTTTTATACCTTCAGCCAGTCTTTCAGGAATTAGAGAAGAAACAGTTTATGGATGGCCTTATTGATCTGCTTAGCTAAAACATTAAGAAGCCTTTTATAAGACAACCGACAGAAAAATCTCAGTTTGTGGCACCAAATGGTATTAAATATGCTCACTTCATGTTCTAATCATTTGCCTATTTTGCCTGTTTTTAAAATGTTTAAATAAAGTAACTGTACTCTTATTCTAATAAATGTTTCCTATTAAAATATCCTTCTTTGTTCCCCTTTTTCTATTGGATTTATATCACCATAATTACGTAACAAGCTCATAATCATTGTGCACCCTCCATGAATGGTATTGCAAAATGAGAAACAGCCAACTTGACTTACTCTTCCACCCAAAATGAAGGCAGCAGCTTTTTGGAAAATGTACATACCAATATGTACTTTTGGTTGATCTCATGTGATGTTTTTAGCATGACAATAATCATAAGTAGATTAGATTACATAATTGGGGAAAGAGGAGGAACAAGAAAATGAAAACTATGTTTTGTTCCATGAGGTAATTATTTTGTGATAATAACACAAAACAGTACATTTTATATTTGTTCATAGAGTACTCATGAGCATCAGCCCTACATTGTCACATGAACTACAACTGCTCCCACCAAAAGAGGTAGTGGAGGGGGACATTATTTGCTTTAGTGAAGAAGTCACACTTGCACTGGAATAAACAGGGGATGGAAATCCACGGCAATACATTTGTACATAAATTCCATCCTAGGCAACAAATTGATTTGAAAAGCTGTGGTGTGTAGAATCATAAAAATGATGAAGAAAGTGAAGAAGTCAGATGAGCAACATTCTAAAAGTTAAGAGACATGTAAGTAAATTAGATCAGTTTTTTTAGCTGGGGTAAGGAATTGCAGGAGAAAGAAAGGGCTGCCCTGTCCTACCTCCTGACACACAGAGAGCCCTCAGCATTAAAGAAATCAACAATATTGTGCAGTGGGCATCACAGAAGTTAGGAGCACAGACTCCAGAAGTGTTCAGTGGGCACCAACCCTACCTCTGCCATTTTCTAGCTGTATGACCTTATCTATGTTGTATTGGTCTCTCTAAGTCTCAGTTTCCTAGACAGTAAAATGAAGGTAATATTGGCACCAGAGTCTTCATTGTCCACCACTCACCTACTCCTGAACATGTCAAGCACCCCCGGCCTCAGGGCTGTTGATCTTTTGTCCCATCAGTGTAGAATATCCGTCACCCAGAGAAATTCAAGCTCTATTCCCTCTTTTGCACTCTTTGATTTTTGCCCAGATCTCTCCTATCCTATTTAAAATGGCACATCTTTCTACTTCCCACATTCTCAATACTTTTTCTCCATAACGTTATGCATTTATTTCCATTGTCTGTTTCTTCCACTAGAACATAAGCTCCAAAGGGACACGGACTCACTGTATTCGGTGTTGGAGCACTACCCGACCCATCATGGGTGCTTGGTTAATACTTATGGAGTGAATAGATGAAAGGCTGGTGAATTAATGAATTAATAAAAGGAGTGTTGTGGGTGAGGGAAAAGTGTTTTCATTGGAGGTTGTGGTGGTCAAACCATACAGGCCATGTAGAATGAGTTAAGGAATTTGGCCTTTACCCTCCCCAAAAAAGGGATGCGATCTCCAAGCATTATTGTGAAAAATAAATGAGAGAGGTAAAGCAATTCCGCCCAGAATCAAAAACATCTTTACTCAATACATGTCAATTACCATTGTAGTATGAATGCATGTCCCAATTAATCAGTTGCACAATAAAATTGCTATTTAGGTGTTCCTGGGAGATACCACTTTCCCTCGTAGAACTTTAGAGTTTTTACAAGAAAATAGATTGTGAAATCCTCTGGCCAATTGCCTTTCAAAACTATTTTCCATTTCTAGCCTCCTAAGCTAGCTAATTGCAATGATGGTTTTATAAAATCTGACCTCCTGGGTGCTTAAAACCTCACATGTGTTTGATCAGTTAAAAGGAAAAAAAGGACTCTGCAGGCATGAACAGACTTACTTTTATTCGCTTTTCCTTGATAAGCCAGTGTCTGCTAGGTTGAGTAACTGTACCAGCTTCCATGTGTGGCTTATTTACTAAGTGCTAGGCATTGTGTTAACCATTTTTAAATAATATTTCCTTTAGGAAGATAAACCTCACAATGACCCTCAGAGATAAATATTATTATTATGCCCAGGTTACACATGAGGAAACAGAGCCAGAATGTCTCAATGAAACCCATTGCCCTAGGTGCTGCAGTCAGCCACAGTATATGGCAGAACCAGGCTTTGCAGGCATGCAGTTGGCTTCCAGAGCCAGCACTCATGAGCTCCCTGTTAGTCTCCTCCAAGGAAGGAACACCAGAGAAGTCCAGCAAATGGTCTGCCCCACAGCTGGGAAGACAGCCAGCATGGATTCACGCTTGAGTATACAACACCAGATCCCATATTGCCAAACTGCCTCCAACTATTAATTCTTTATTATTTCTTAATAATTTAGATATCTTGGCAATTCATGCCCATTTCAATACAGGTGTGATGCATTGCCTTCCAGAGTTGTAAAAGGTGAGAATCTGTCTACAGATGAAGTTTTGTGAAGCCTGGGGTTGGAATGTTTATGAATAAACTTATGATTTGTATAATCTGAGAATTTTTAAAGTTTTCCTTCCTCTTCACATGATACAATGCTTGCACATGCATTTGCAAATAACTGAGCAGCTTATAAACACCTATTATCAGTTCCTCTTTCTGCTTTGAATGTGATCATTACAATTAATCCTCATCACTTCTTTCTTTAAAAGGGCTAACAGAGCACAAAAGAAGAGGGGAAATACCAACTTTAGGTGACAGAAACTATTAAATCAAGTAGTTCTTTTACTTCTGGAATGAGAAAATAGGAAGCTTAGAGAGACACTTATTTAAATGAACTGTATGATAATGCCATTTCTGATTTTTAAGGATCTGAGATAGGATATTCATTTGGAACATAACTGGTAAAAGCAAAAATAGCAGGAATCCAATATCTTCAAGAAAATACTTAATGTGAAAGTTGGCTCAAAAACATGATAATTGTGGTTCTGTCTTTTCAAGCCAGCAGAAATGGCTTATAATTTTAGTATCAGCTTCTCAAACACATGTGCTTTCAGCTTGCCTTACCGGGCCCCATCTGGTCCTTATTGCTATAAGGTATATCCAGATGCTACTGTTAACCATTGTAGAGTTATGAAAAGTAGAGAAGTACAAGCTCAAAAAAGGATTCTGATCAATTTTTTAAAATTGGCGCATTACCGCTTCTTTTGATATTATCATTCTAAGCTCCCATCAAAAGTTATTAGCTCTCAAGGCAGTACCAAGCCAAATCAATGCTTTAACATTTCCCAGCCATATGCTAACAATTAAGAATGGGTCTTCTCATTGCAAACAACTGCCATTACCTCATCTTTTCTAAATAGAAGGTTTTCTCATCCTTTGATGAAAATAGTGCTAAGTATCTAAGTCCGGTAGATAGCATTGCTTTTCCCCTCTATTGATTGAGATGACTATCTATTAAAAAGAGTTTGACTGGGATTCAGAAAATGTTGATACATGTAACTGCCACTGAATCACAAAGCCGAGATGTCACATTGTATATTAAATCCAAGACAAATTCCCAGCTAGAGAAAATCTCTTATCAAGAGCAGTCAACCTCTGAATGTCTCATTCTCCCAATTACTCTCTAGAATATTGTGGGAGGCTTGCGGTAGCAAAAAAGAGAACATGGAGCCATCCTTTCTGCACATAAGCACATAAGTGTATGCCTTACATTTTTGGAAAAAGATCCTACCATACTCCACAATGAGGGGATGGATGCAGCAATGGAGCCAGAGTCTAGTTTTTTATTTTAGAAAATTCTAGAATTTGGTACTGTTTTAAGGAATGAGCATTCCATCGACCCTAATTACTGTTGGAAACAATTCTATTGGAACTAGTGTAATTCAATACAGAATTTCTCTCCAGACCACCAGTTCAGAATTGGCTCCAATGAGAAAGAATTCAGAGTTATTATCTGATGGCTGTCTGCCTGCCAGAATGACATGGGTTAGGGGAATTGACTACTTTCCATGTAGGGATGCAGGACCTTGTACGTCAAACATTGTTAGTATCGGTGCTTCAACACACACCCTCTCCCCTCCATCTCCCACTGCCCTCAGCAGCACCAAAGCCAAGAAATGGTTGAGATAAAAACTATATCATTAGTTTTGCTCCATGGGTGGTCCTATCTTTCAGAGATAGCTTTAAGTCCAAAAGAACCAGTGTTAACAGTTATCACTGGTATGTAAGTCCCAAGAATTTGCTTCTGCCAAGCCAGTGTGTGGGTCCATGTAAGGTCAGATTTGGATCTTTAGAGAGTCTAAAGACTGAAAAATATTGCAGTGCCACTCACACACATACCAATGGAAGTGAAAACAGACAAAACCATAAAGCAAGTATAGGAAGGTTTAACAAAATAAACTGAAAACTGAAAAAAAATTAAATATCTAATTACTTCCAAATAGTTTTCTCATTTGTGGAAGAATTCCTGTTTTGTGGATACCCCAAGCAAGTGCATAGGCTGTATATGGAGTATTAAACAAAAGGTGTGAAACAGCACAGCAATGTTCTGAACATAGTGTCCAAACATCTGTGTTCAAAATATGACTCTACTTGTTAGGAGCAAGGAGCCCTGGACAAGACTATGAACATCATAGCGCCTCCATTTTCTCACTTTTAAGCAAATGGTAATATCTACTCCTAGGGATGTTGGCAATGTGATGTGATTTGCTACAAGGACGTAGTTTTATAAATGATATAGTATTATACACATGTTAGGTCTTAATATTTTAGTTAGAATTGAGATCCTCCTTTGAATCTTACTTTTTAGAAATTTAAGTCAAATTATTTCAATGTTTTCCAGTTTGTTACATAAAATCATAAACAATGCTCATCTATTTTGCCAATAAACTTTTGTTAGATTCATTTTAATATACACTGTTAGTAATATTTACACAACAGTAATGATAAATACTGGACACTGGTTGTGTGTCAGGCAGTATTCTCAATTCACTATTTGTGATAACTCATGTAGCTCTCGTAACAACCCTGTAAGGTAGGTATTATTATTGTCTTTATTTAAACATGAGAAAATTAAGGCACAGAGTAGCTCAGGAGTACATCCAAGTGTATACAGTCAGTAAGTGTAGAAATGGGATTTGAACTCAAGTACCCTTGCTTCAAAATATGTATTAATTACTCAACTAAACTTACTTTGCACAAGGTGTAAATTTAAAAGAAAGATCCAGGTTGTGGGGGCAGTGCTATTTTTATGCTTTCCTTCATTTACTCATTCTTGTATCATGCTCAACATTGAAGATGCAGTCACACTGCTCTTTCTAATGGGGGAGACAGACAAGAAACAATAAAAAATAAAGATATAAATGTCGTTAGGAAAACAAACTAAGATAATATGTTGGAGAATGATTCTTTAGTTGGGGGAAGACCAAGAAGATGATATTTGAACCAAGATGGGAATGTCAACAATGAGTTCACTATGTGAAGATCTGGGCATTCCAGGCAGAGAGAACTGCAAAGGCAAAAGGTCCCAGTTGAGAATAAGCTTTGGAGATAAGGCCCAGTGTGAGTGGAAGTAAGTGCACAAATGAGGAATGTGGAGGGAGGGGAGGACGAAGCATAACTTTTTTTGAGGAATAAAAAGATGGCTAACGTGGCTGGAGAGTATATGTGCGAAGAAACCAGAAGGGTGACATAAGCCACAAAAAACAGGCCTCAGAGGCCATGCCCAGCTCTCTCCACCACTGAAGAACAATGCAAAGCCACAGTCACATTTCCAGCAGTTGAGAGAGATGGTCAGATATATCTGCTATGTTTTTTAAAATTATGCTGTCTGCGGAGCAGATAAACTAATGGATATCACAAGAATGAGAGAAGAGAGAACAGTCAGGGACTACTGCAATAGCACAGGCAAGAGACAACTTCCTGGAGTAGGGGTGGTGGTGATGGAGATGCTGAGAAATGGATGGATTGGAGATATACTTTTGGATGTAGAACTGACAGGACTTGGCGAGAGTGAGAAACAAGATGGTGTAGTGGATGACTTCTAAGTGTCTGGTTTTAATTAGGGGATAGATAGATCATTCCTTGAGAGCACTAAGATGCATTAGAAGATTCCCAGTTTTACTGTGGACGTTTTGAGGCCAAGAGACATACAATAATGACAGGTAAAAACAAACAAAAATCCAATGAAAGATTTAATATATATTTGCTGAATGGTTAAAACAAACTCCTCTCCATTTTTCTGACCATGGGTCACCACCGATCCTAGAGACTCACACACAGAAAATCCTGACCTTGAAGAGTTATCTGTTGAAGTAGAATTTAGTGAATTGAAAACTTTCAGATACAATTTCAGTTCTGATTCATACCCAGATGACATTACTGAAGACATTACCTGGCACCCAGTGGAGCTATCTGTACACCCTATGAACATGGTATTATTCAGAAAATTCCTACACTCAACCCATTGGTCTCTACTTCTGAAAATGTCTCAGAATAGATGTAGTCTATGAGATTGAAAAGAAAAAAAATAGGACAACTATTAATCTTAATAAATTAGCAGTTTATCTAGCCAAACTGAAAGATGGTTTGGCTTTAAAATACATCCCATATTGATTATCTCTATGAACTAAACCAATCAAATGATTCATCTGTCTCTCCCTAGTCCTATTTGCTGGTTAAAGATTACTCACCTGAACAATAACAAAAAAATCTTTCTAATAGAAAAGCAGTCAGCAAACCTTTCCTGTAAAGAACCACATAATAAATACATCCTTTTCATCACTACTCGATTTGGTTATTGTAGAGGAGAGTAGCCACAGACAGTGAATAAGTGCGTATGGCTGTTTCCAATAGAACTTTATTTATGAAAACATGCAGAGGACCACATTTTGATACATGGTCTATAGTTTGCCAATCCCTATTATAGAACATTACTTTGAACACATACTATGTTTTCACATAATTTCACAAGTACTGTATACATATCATACATACAAAAAGCAAAGCTGCAATCATAAGTGTCTTTTCAGTCATTGCAGGACATAGCCCATTTATATAAATATGTGGTTGTCGACCGGCAGCAGTGGCTCACTCCTGTAATCCCAGTGCTTTGGGAGGCCAAGGCGAGTGGATCACAAGGTCAGGAAATCAAGACCATCCTGGCCAACATGGTGAAACTCCATCTCTACTAAAAATGCAAAAATTAGCTGGGTGTGGTGACACACACCTGTAGTCCCAGCTACTCAGGAGGCTGAGGCAGGAGAATTGCTTGAACCCAGGAGGCAGAGGCTGCAGTTAGCCATGATCACGCCATTGTACTCCAACCTGAGCAATAGAGTGACACTCTGTCTCAAAAAAAAAAAAAAAAAAAAAATGGGATTGTCTCTTTACATCACTCCCAAAGTGACATTCTCATATTTTCTGGTAAAAGTTCTCAGCTTGCTTTCAGGAAGCCATTCATACTCATTGTGTGCATCGTACTGTGGCTCTCATAGTTTGCCTGCCATTACTGAATGAGTGTCCTACACAGGCCAAGCTAAGTATTTCATGATCCTAGCACACACTCATTCACACACACATACACACACACACACAAATGCTCACACAAAAACGGCTTATGGATGGGGTCAAGTTACAATGATTTGATGACTGATATTGGAAGAGATAAGTTTGTTCTTTCTTTAAAATGTCAAGCCATAAAGATGATGTAACTTGGATTCTAGAGTCATCTTCTAAGGCTACATGAATGAAGTCATCTGTAATATCAGTGAGTGAGATCAATGAAATGAGATCAAATAACAGAACAAACATCTAGCATTGGGATGACAAACTCAGGCCCAGGATCATGCCCTCAGTTATAAAAGCAAAAATAAACTCTCCTTTAAAAAGTCTACTTCAGTTGAAAATGGATTTTTAATGCTTTCATACAAAGGGATTTGGAAAAAAAAAATTACTGTAAATATGACAAAATCCCAATGAATTCAGGCAATGTATTCAGAATGTAAGACATGCCACTATTACAAATATACCAGTGGCTGACTTGATTAAGAAGAAAATAATGAGTACTTTGGAACATAGGTTTGTCAAAAAAAGAAAAAAAAATACAGAATGCCAAGTTACTAGGAAAAAGTTTTAGCATGTCATAATGCAGCATCTGAATTAATATTTTATTTATTTATTTTTATTTTTATTTTTATTTTGAGACAGAGTCTCACTCTGTCACCCAGGCCGGAGTGCAGTGGCGAGATCTCAGCTTCTGCAACCTCCACCTTCTGGGTTCAAGCGATTCTCCTGCCTCAGCCTCCCGAGTAGCTGGGATTACAGGCACGCACCACCACATCCAGGTAATTCTTGTATTTTTAGTAGAGATGGAGTTTCTACCATGTTTGTTACGCTGGTCTCGAACTCCTGACCTCAGGATTCGCCCACCTCAGCCTTCCAAAATGCTGGGATTACAGGCATGAGCCACCACGCCCAGCCCTGAATTAATATTTTAAAAGGGTAGACTACTTCATGGACACAATAGATCATGGATAAATGAATCTTTCTAGTTGAGTGTAATTCTAAGGACAAAGAGAGACTGTTTTTGAAGTATCTTGGAAGTACACACAATGTAAATAAAAAAATATGCAGCATGTGTTAAGAAAAAATAATGGTCCCCAGATATGAAAGATTTCAATGTAGCATGATTGACTTCACTGGCATATCTAAAAGAAGAATGTTTTAATCTGTAGGGGAATGTAGTGAGCCATGGAAGCAGAGTAAATGAGACATAGGGAGAAAACACTGTCAGCCCTCACTCAAACACAGCACAGAGAGAATGAAGGAGAACGAAGATTTAACCTTATATTTTCCGTCGCCTAGTCCTTTTGGCAGGTGTTGCCAATATTGAGATAGTGACAAGGAATGGAGGATCGATGCATATTGAAAAACCACCCCTATTGCTAGATGAGAAGAATTCTCATCTAGCTTTCATCTCAGATGAAGCCAGTGTATAGTTAGTCCCTCTCATTAATTCCATCCCACCACGCATATCGTTTTGCCTGATTCCAGCTTAAATAAAGAGACTTCAAAATTATTTTCTATATTATTGGCCAAAAAAGGTTTGCCTGCACAGAGAGAATTTTCTGATCATCACAGTCTTTGAGCATTTGAATTATAGTGACAATGATTTCTCACTACAATTTAATGAATCAAAATTCTGATTTTATATATCAATCAAATAGGATGGGCTAACATGAGTCTGCATTTGGGAAATGAAATTATTCTCTGTGAGTCCATAAAATCAGGTATGTGAGTCTCTGAAAAGTAAGATCCATACTGTGAAACATGGTGAATACACGAAGCCAGCAAACATCTTACTTTCTCTCTCCCTGGCTCCTCAAAATCACTTACCAGTGAACCTGTTTCATTTATCAGGTGGAAATTGTCCTAACAGAAACACACATGATTCCGTGTCTATTCCTGTATCTCTTGGTTTTGTCCTTGGGGACCTTGATTGCATGCTCTGGGTCATCCTACCTTTTCCTTGAAAAATAGCCTGTATTTGAAGGAAGTAGATTTCTCATTTGTTTTCCTGCCTTTGGGTCATTAATTTAGGAAAGACACAGCAGGAATGGGCTCCTCACTTCTCACAATGGGAATACTGTATACTTTCTGGGCTACAACTGAGAATATTCAAATATCTGGGAGTAACTGAAATGGATGGAAACAGAAATCATTTGGAGGCTACTTCAATGTCTGGCAGGTAGGCAGGAGTGCCCTGAAGGCTAGGCTGAGCCAAGATTACTTTACAGAGCACCCACACATGGTCTCTGCACATAGCTTGGGATTCGCACAACATGGAAGCCACGTTTCAAGGAGAATCATTCCAAGACAACAGGTGAAAGATCTAAGGCTTCTTCTGACCTATCCTTGAAAGTCATGCAGCTTCACTTCTATCACATCATACTGCCCATTATAATCTGAAGTCTTGTATATTTTATGGAATTTTTATTGTGTGAATAGAATTCAAAGTAAATCCCTGAGTCCAGCTGTTTCCAGGGGCGAGAAAGTAGATTCCACCCCTTCAACAAAGAACAGGAAGTTACATCACTGAAGAGAAGGTCAGGGAGGAGATGTCATTAGGCTATCTTTGGAACTATGTCCCAGACCATTTAACAAAATTGCCAAACAAGGAGAAAAAATATGAGAAAAGTGACTTTAAGTGTCATAAGCTTATAAAGAAAGGCTACTAAGAAACTAAACTGTAGCTTAGAAAAGAAGTATTTGTTCCAGTTTCACATTTCCTGTATTTTGCCACAATATTCTGCCCCTAAAGAACAAGAATGTTCATACCTGTCAATATAAAATAACACACTGGGGCCACCATAGAATAATTCTTGACACATTGTTTCTCATAGAACTAGGCATATTTTGCCTTTAGTAAGAGATAGGGAAATATAAATTCACATGGGGAGGGTCAATTCCTTTTCTTTTTTTTTTTTTTTTTTATCCTGCCACTGGAGATTGGTTTATGGTCCATTTAAAAGGCATGTCACACTTTGGCAACCAAGCAAGACCAGGATCAACTCCTTGGGAAAAAGAATAAAATTGGTTTATCAGACAGGGTTCTGGTCAAGATGCTTCAGGATAAAGATATAACTGTGCAGTGTTGGGGATTGGGAAGTATTGGGAATGATCATCCCATGGCAACATCCAAATTACAAAGTACATGAACATATAGGTATTTGGTTTAAACGCTGTCCAAAGTGCTTTCTTTGTTGGTAGCTTTAAAAAGCTAACCAGATGGCAAATGAGTGCCATGGAGAGGCAAGAAATTCCCAATAGTGGAAAAGTTTGGCTAAATGTGCTTTTTATAAGTATACTGCTTTCTTAACTATTCAATAGTTTATTCATTGTTTCTTAAAAACTTGGTGTCTTCACGAAACACAAAAGATTAAATGCTGGGTCACACTGCCTGAGTCAGATGGTTTCTCTAAATCTAGACCCAGGTTGTATCTGAAGGGGAAAGCTTGGCTAGTTTTTCAGTCTTTGAGTCTTAGGCTTCATAGTTGATTAATGAAGTCTGACTTCAAACTCCTAGGATTCCTTTACCTTGGCCACGTGGTCAGAACTCCCCATCAATGACTATTTCCCCATTAGTTATCCTGCAGTATAATTCCCACTTCAGTCTTTATACTGATAAGTTGATAATCATGATAATCAGAATAAAATCACAGACAGATGATAATTTGGCCATTTAAATTTGAAATTGTATGCTTTTTGTGGATATACAGAAATAACCAGAATCTCAAAGCTTTCCTTGCCATAAAGCTTTGTTTCTTTTTCCATAGAGCATTACATCTCTGAGATTACAGTTGGATTTTTGTTTTGTTCCCATGCCAAAACTGAAATGCTTACAAAAGAGCCTTAAAACGTATGCTAGAGAGATAAGTTAGCTGAGTTCACAAGTTCAAGGAGCACAAAGGCAGGAATATGCCAAAAGATGTTTTAAAATCCATAATATCTTAATAAAAAGTTAATATCCTCATAAATATGTAGAGCAGATCAAAAGCATTCGTACCAATAAACTAATTATAACTTGTTCTCTGTTTTGAGAGAAGAAAATGTTTTGTTCCTAATAAAATTTAACTGTCATTGAGAGTTTTTTTTTTTTTTTAAGAAAATGGTTATCATTTCCACCAGGTATTCATCGTTACTTTTATGATAGACATGTTCCCACATTTACACCAATCCTTACTAGAGGTGGTATGGGAAAGCAAAAACAGTGGAAGAATGTTCTGAAACCCATACCATGCTACGAGATACGTATCACCTGAGACTTCTTCTTTAAGGTCATATAGATGTAGATATTGGCTTATGAATAGCATTTTATTGTCTGTTCCAGTATTTATAGCCAGTTTATGAGTGCTGTCCTCCCCAACTCCATCTCTACATCTTAACTCCATCTTTTGTCTTTTACTAAAAAATAGTCTTGAATACATGTTTTCATTATATCAATAAAATCCCTTACCTCTGAGGTAAATATAATGGTTTAAGGTGGCCAGTTCTGGTATGGTTTGAATGGAAATGAAAAATTCTTGTCGGTCTACTCACCAAGTGAGTCTTCTCACCAAGCCAAAGGTACAAATATGTCCCAATGAAACTTCCAGGGACTCTTTTAAAATCATTCCAGGACATGGATGTTTCTTACATGTGTCCTTAAATATCCTTGGTGAGGTAGTCTAGAAAGGCCATCTTAAAAAGTGGCCAAACTGAAAGAGTAGCAAAGCTTGCAGCATATTGCCCACAAAGATGATGCAAAAAAACATGATGCTACCCAGTCTCAACTTGGGCAGCTTTTAGTTCATGGCAATTATTGCCTTGTCCCTGCTGCAGCGACTTTCCCTGCATTCCACTCATTTATTCTACAAATATTGATGAAGTGTCTTCTATTTTTCAGACACTATTCTGGGAACTTGGAATATGATCAATGATCAGAGCAAAGATCCTTGCTGTCATTGAGCATTCACAAATGGACGAGTGAAGTGAGGAAGCCCTCAGTAATCATAAATGTAATAAATAAGCCATACGACATTTGAAATGACGTGAAGTACTATGTTAATGAAATGAAGTCTTTGAAAGTGCAGGGGCTGGGGCAAATAACACTTTTAAGTAAGCTGCTCATGATAGATCTCATTGAGAAGATAAACGTAGAGCAAAGATTCAAAGGGTTAACAGTAAATTAGGTGTACATGGAAAGACACCAACATCATTAGCTTTCAGGGAAATGTAAATCAAAACCACAATGAGATACCCTTGCACACCTTTTATAATGGCTATAGTCAAAAAGACAGCCAATAGCAAGTGTTGACAAGGATGGAAAGAAAGGCATCTGCATTTATTACTGGTGGAGATGTTAAATTCATAGCTGCTTTGGAAAATAGTCTGGTAGTTCCTCCAAAGTTACACACACCTACCCTGTGTTCCATCAAGTTTACTCTTAGGTATATACCAAAGAGGAATGGAAACCTAGGTCCACACAAAAATTTGTACACGAATGCCCATAGCTGCATTATCCATTATACTCAATAAGTGAATGACCCAAATATTGTTTGACTAATGGATAAATAAAATGTGGTATATCAATATAGTGAGATATTATTTGGCAATGAAAAGAGGTACTGACACATGCTGCAAAATGGATGAATCTAGAAAACATTAAGCTAAGTAAACTAAATTGGTCAATAAGGACCCCATATTATATGGTTCCACTTACATAAAGTGACCATAGTAGGAAAATCCACAGAGATAGAAGTGAATTGTTAGGTTCCTAGGGCTGGGAGTAGAAGGGAATGGGCAGTAATTGCTAGTAGTCATGGAATTTCTCTTGTGCTGATAGTTGCACAACTCTGTGAATATCCTAAAAACCACTGAATTGTATACTTTAGATGGGTTATTTATATATGTCAACAAAGCTGTCGTGTGTGTATACATATATATACACATAAATATATAAGATGATCCACAAGGTGGGTATTTCAGAAGATGAAAAGAAAGCACTTTAGGCAAAGTAAACAGCTAGAGCAAAAACTCACTTCCAGAGAGGGAGAAGAGGAAGGGCGGCCAGTGTGGCTGACAGAGATGAGAGTGAGCAGGAAAACAGGAGAAGAGGGCAGAGAGGGCTTGGGGAGCTAAACCGTGCAGGACTAGTAGGTTCCAGCAGACTATGGTTCTTATTCTGGATAAAATGGGGGAGTGCTGCACATGTTTGAGGAGAGGTGTGTCATGATATAAATCATGTTTTCAAGGGATATCCTTGATCTCCCAAGACCTTTCCCAAGGACAGATACAGAGCAATCTGTCAGGAGGCTATGAGATAACCCAGGCAATAAGTTAGAATCTGTAGGATTTGTTGGTGGATTGATGTCAGAGATGGAAGAAAGTGAGGAATCCAGGATGACTCCAAAGTTTTTTGTTTGGGCAACTGGCAGGATGGAAGTACCAGAAACATGTGGAAGAAAGATACAGATGGAGAGGTGTGAGAGGGGCAGAAACCAGGGATTTGGCTTACAGAACATTAAGTTCCATACACTCTTGGTGAATGTCCAAGTAGAGATATTGAAAAGGCAGGTGTTGCAAAAGTTTGAACCTTACTTTATTTTCTCCTTTTATAGTCACCTTGATGGCCAGAAATCACAGTTCAAATTTTCTTTAAAAAGACCAGGTGCGGTGACTCATGCCTGTAATCCCAGCACTTTGGGAGGCCAAGGCAGGTGGATCACTTGAGGTCAGGAGGTCAGGAGTTCAAGACCAGCCTAGCCAACATAGTGAAACCCCGTTTCAACTAAAAATACAAAAATTAGCTGGGTCTGGTGGCAGGTGCCTGTAATCCCAGCTATTCGGGAGGCTGAGGCGGGAGAATCGCTTGAATCCGGAGGCAGAGGTTGCAGTGAGCCAAGATTGTGCCACTACACTCCAGCGTGAATGACAGAGTGAGACTCCATCTCAAAAAAAAAAAAAAAAAAAATCTTGAAAGATAGTTAAACTGCTCAAGATTAAGAGAACAATCTTAAATTGCACTCCTATTACTAAAACAAAACGTTGCATAATCCCAAGTGATGGGAATTGTTATAATCATGATGTTGGCACTAAAAATAAAATACAATGAAATACTAATGAGGATTTTTAGAGCACATATTATGTGTACTTCATCGACATTATGTCTAATTCAACTACTCCTCATGAAAGTATCAGGATGCAAAAAAGTAAGTTACCGATCTTACTCAACCACACAAAGCTCAGTGAGTGGTTAAGCCAAGAATTGAACACAAATCTGTCTAACACTGTTCAACACTTCCATTCTTACCCAAAACCGCACTGCACGAAATATTAAAATATATGGAAGTACTTTAAATTACTTTTAGCATTACACATGTCTAAACTATAATCATTGAGCTTGGTAACCTAAACAGTATTGCTCTTGGTGATAACAGCAGCAAAATCCCTCTCGAATGGACCATCTGGCTCTGCTGCCATTAAGACTTCGTGTTGTAGAGGCCTTATTGGCCAGAAAAAGAATTTTGAATGCAAATAATGACAAAAAGATATAGAGAGAAACAAAGGTAAAGTTTAGAGAAAAGAGAAACCTTACCAGAAAAACAGAAGAAAGCTGGCTGGTTGAGGCGTAAAATTAAATATAAAGTAATAACACGTATGTAAGGGAAAATACATTTATGTTCAGACACAGATTTAAAACAGTTTTAAAAATTAGCAATGGAAATGTTTGTGCTATTGGAGATTCATCAATTAGACAAAACTGGAAGCCAAGTGTTCTGACGTTAACAACATGCATTTATCTGTTACTGATAATAGATTACCTGAGAGAAACCCTTAAACCCGGGGAGCCAGCAACTTAAAAGAAAATTAAGAAAATAAATGAAAAGTGAAATTCTTAATGTTGAAAAGACTATAAGGAAGTAGAAAAGAGAAAAACTTCAAGTCAGGAAAGCATGAAAAAGAAGACAAAATTAAAGAGATAATTATAGGTACAAAATTAGCACTTCCCAAAGCATATGCCGTACTTTAAAATATCAGTTTAAATAATAATTTAGAAATTTGCTTTTTCAAGAATATCTTGGTGCTTATCTAGTGCTTCTCCTTGAAATTTCTCTAGGCACATCCTGGGACTGCAAAGGACATCATCTCCACACCCAGATGCTAAACGCACCTCCACTGGGCATCTGACCACTTCGTATCTACCAAAAAGGATTCACTTGACATTTTGTTGTGTGATTGCAAAATGTATTTATTTATTTATTGGCTAACTAAAAGACAAACTGTTTCTTGAATACAATGCGCCTCCTAGGATAAATTTGGCCTATTATACACTTAGTCAAGTCCATTTTCTTTTCATTATTTGGCTGGCATTCTCAGAGAAAATAAATCTAGTGCACAAACAGCAAGTTTTAAAAAGATCCTTGCTGTCTGATATAAAGCAAGCTGACAGGAACAATATTTACAAAGTGTCCATATTATGGCCAAGTGGTGGCAAATCCAATAAATTGGTTATTATATTCAAATCGTTATTTGATGATGAAGGTGATGATTTTCATAATACTTATTGTACTGAATCGACACCTCTCCAATATGATATGCAACCAATCTCTTCTATTTATTAAGGGATGAAGTTAAATCTCAATAGCTATAGGAATCTCTACGAAAGATGAGCTGATTACAGCAGGCAATTTTTTTAGCAATCAGTTGCCAAACACAGAAGCCCATTCTGGCTAACAAAAGCACAAAAATAAATTCTGAAAATAGTTTGCGGGTACTCACTTAATCAAATAGAAAGTTGAACAATTAGGTCTGGGAAGGGCAGGTTCCAGGGAAGCTCAGAAAGCCTTAGTTCCAGAAAGTCTGAAGGAAAAGGATGTACATATCAAAGCTTGGGTCTTATGTTCAACTTTGGAGGAGAGGAAGGGCAGGAAGATAATTCTGGGATTCAGAGTCCCTGTGGACCACGTGGAAAAGACAAAGGGATGTTTTCCCCCAAGGAGAAATGATGTTTTATAATCAGAATAAAGAGGGAGAGATGCTGGCAGGACAAACAATAGATAATGGTACTCACCTCCTTTACCCTGGCACTTGCATTTGTCAATGACAAGCTCTGTCTACTTCAGTGCCTTCACAAGGTGTTAGCCTCCCTGCCTGGCATGCAGATCTTAGCTTGGCTGGGCCCATTACATCATTTAGGATTCAGCTAAATGTCCCCCATACAGAGAGCTCTTTCTTGATTATCCTATCACGAGTATCCCCACTGCCCAGTCACTTCCCAGACCCCCAGATCCTCCCTTATTTACTTCAAGGCAATCATTGGTACCTGACTGATCAGATGCTATACTGAGATACAGACTCCACGACAACATGGATAGTCTTGAAAGTCCAGGATGAATGAATAAATGAACATACCATAAAGAATGAACTACTAAGGTCATTGGACATGCTTGATAATAGCTCTGCTGACTTCTTGCCTCCTTTTTTGTGCCCTTTGCCCTACCCTATTGGACAGAAAGAGATGATCTGAGAGCCAAGCTATTTATCCCTGCTCTGTGGACTGTTCAATATGGTCGAAGTTTGCATCCAGATGTTCTATGGCAAGAGTTTGTTTCAGAGAAAAGGAAGCTGAGGATGGGCCGTGTACTGAGCTAGCAGAGCTGATCTCTGGCTCTGTCTCCTGGTGCATCTACCTCCTTGTGGGCCCTGGGGCAGGTAATCAACCTCTAAAACGAGGAGTGGAGACTGGCCCAGTGAGTGGCAATGGGAGTAATACAGGCCCCTATGGAGTATTATGGGAAGCTGTAGTAGTGTTTTGTTGTTCTTGTTGTTTTTATCTTCTAGTAGAGTCATTTACAAGTGGTTACATGTTGTAATGCATAATACTGTGGGTTAATTTACTTCAAAGTACAGTTTGAAATTATGTTTGTGTGTAGGTGGGTTACACAATCTATTATCATAATTCAGTAAAGAAAAACATATCAAAATATGTGCTTTTTAAAAAAGGCATGGGATTTAGTGGTTGGATAATCAAGAGACCAGGCGGTCTCTATGGTGAAACACAAAACATGCTACATTCTATCTCCTCTTCCACAAGGTCACCTCAGCCCAGCATTGTGGTCTCATCTGCTGCAAATTCTCAGACTGGACACACTCAAGTGCAAAAACAAATGCAATGTTCCCAGGGCATGGGGAGGGGGATAGCAGGACTAGTCCACCAGCCAATCGCGATGATGTGTGGCATCTTGATGGTTCCCTTCTCCAATATAGACCTCCATCCATGCTCTCCCTTGATCTCCCTCTCCACCACTGTCCTCCAGACATAAGCAGTCTACTCTGAGCCTCATCTACCTTCAGGATGCTTACCACCACTTTACGTTTTCTATTCTCACTGCCACCATCACTGAGGATAACAGGGGAGCCAACAGTTCCGCATTAAGTAAATAGCACCGTGGCTTGTACTCTGGACAGCAAAAGTTCTTGTCTTCTTCTATTTCATTCCACCTGCCAGAGTGTTTCTTCTAAACCACAAATCTGATTTTATCACTTTTTCCAAACCTTTTAAGTGCTTCCAAGAGCTACGATGAAGTCTAGCTCTCCAGACTGCCCACTGCTCCAGACGAAGCCTCCTCCAGATGAAGCCTCCTGATGTAAGATTTGAAGCCAAGCAGAGCTTCATGTCTGGCAGTTACTTCTAGTCTCAGATATACTAAATATGATTTTCTGTAGGAAAAGGAGGTTTTCCTCATCGTGCTAAGATTTATCTCTCTGATGATGACCTTTTGAAAGTCCTAACTCATCCTGTAGCTTTATACTCCTCTCTCTGACAAACCAGTGGTAACCATGCAGATTAATCAGAGATCTGCATTCCTTTTTAGCTCTTAGAGGGTGCTAATAAAGAATGAAATCTCCTAAAGAAGGGCACTAAAGCAAACAAAAGTGAAAGCACCTGAAGTATCTGCCCATATAGATGGCATGCCGTATGCAAATTGCAAAGGCGATACATACTCTTGGACTGCTCTGAAGGGGTGGTTCTGAATGTCACTGGAACAAACGTGCTCGCAGCTGGGGCCTGGGCATTGCTTGCCAGGAAAGATTTTCATTATCGTGGTGTTAACTGTGCTTTGATTTGATTTGTGCTGTGTGCAAACAGGAGTCTTAGGTTATGGGAATCACTTGATAAAGACTTTTTGGCTACTGGCTGATATGACGCAAATAAAGTGGGCTCCTACAGGAAGATGCTCATTCCCAAAACCTTCCCAAATACATTTGAAACATATTCATATACATCATTTATCACATATTCAATACTAAATTGTAGAAGGGAAAAACCAGGTGTTGCAGGGCTTTTATTCCTCATCTACTGCCAACTATAGGGTTCAGCTATATTTGTTAGCTTTTGTCTGCCCGGAATCTTTTCATGTGGGAATTTTCATTTTACCCATTCTCATGGTGGGGCTGTCAAATCAATGATCCTATGTTCAGTCATCCTTATCAGAGGGGTAGTTCCATGACCCAAGTCAAGCAATTAGTATGTTCCCCTGGTTGGACTTTTGTTAGATCAATCGGGAAAGATCTGCTTATTGTAATCTGGGACCCTGTGTAGAAAGCCTGCCTGAGATTAAAGCCAATAAAACAGAAAAACTCAAAGGAGAGCAGGAAAAAGAACCATTGGTAGCATGATTTGACCCTCTGAATCGAACCTTGCCTGCAGCCTGTGACTTTTTATTTTATTTCACTTAAGCTACTTTGAGTTTTGCTTTCATTGTTTGCAATCAAAAATAAATATTAACTAATAAATATGGATTAAATACTGACTAGTAATTATGGGGAAATAACATTTACTTTAAACCACTGAAAAATTCATCTTCACTCTTTAAACTCTGTTGTGATACGAAAGAGACTCACTGTAGTGCAGGCATGAACCCAAGCATTTAATGTATCAATTAGTCCTTAAAATATGAAGTAAATACTATGATTATCTCCATTGTTACCTGACACACAGAGATTTGCTGAACTGCAAAACTCTCATGCAACTCATCATTTTCAGAGCTGGAATCCCTTCCACTTTTCACCATTATGCAAATTTGCTTTCCGGGATGCCATCAAAACACTGGACTCTTTCTGTGCTCGATGGCAAGGCTTTTCCAGTTCTTCCACACACATGATTCCCAGTTGCCTTCCTATAGTATTTACAAGTGCATAAGGAAATGGCTGGGTGTGTTCACTCTAGGCTTCCTCAGATCAGTGTTGAAACTCTGACTTTATTAATGGCATTTCCTGAACCTATGTCTCATTTACCTTTTCTAAAAAGAATAAAATGCCATAAGGCTCATACCTACCCCATGGGTTGCTGTGAGTGTTAAATGAGTCCATGCACACGAAGGACAGCACAGACTGTGGCTGGCGCTCAGCAAGTGCTCAACAAAGGCCACCAGCAGGACCCAGACCACGTGTCCCACCAGCATGGTCCACCTCTCCAGGAGCATCCACCACACCTGCCACACACTTCAGGAGCCATCAGTCATCTTCCAGGACCAGTGTGAGGTCACTCCTCATGGATTTCTCCCAATCCATTTTTCTCATCTCAATTCTACTATTGAAATCAACTTCAATCATGTGTCCTGGAGCCCCGCCCACCACACTTCCTCAGTGCCCATCCATGAATCCTTGTCACTGCTCAAGCAAGGAGTTCACCTCTGGCGAGCCAAGGGGCTTCCTCCTCCCAGTGCTTGTTATCCAAGTTATGGACTCTGTTTTCCTTTTACCAAACAACTCAACTGTGCCACTTAGATAAAGACTATCTGATTTAGCAACATGCCAGGAGAGGTTACAGAAGCCAACATTCTTGCAGTGAACGGGATCTGGCTAGGGTTTCTGAAATCTTATTTACCTTGCTGACACCATCATAAGGTAGGTCAGATCCAACCTGATTCAGTCTCTTCTAGTGTAGATTATGAAAACTGGACCAGGCAATTTTTCTAAGTCCATGTAAGCTACAGTGTGCCCTAAGTCTTTTTTTTTTTTTTTTTCAGTACAGGATGTTAAAGAAAGAATTAAACTACAGGATAACTTACTCAGAATATACTGAGGCGACCTTGGCTGGATCTGTAACAGTCAGGTAGACACACAGGGAAGGACATCAGTGCCCACGAGCATGTGCCAGAGCCATGCATCAGCCCTGCTGACGCCCACGGATACCTCTCCCACTTCCTTCTGCAGGAGTTGTTTACAGGTCACAGAGTCTTCAGTCACCTGATTATCCTATTTAATGCACCTTTGCAAAGGCAACAAACAAGTCCTCCTGAGACCTTAGGATCCGGATGCTTTCATAGCTGCCAAGTCCTGAGAATGTGTTGTGTTGTGCAAACCTCACCTCTCCACCAGTGACTTCCATATGGATGAGGCTCTGCCTTTGGCTTTGCCTTGTCCTCAGTTACTGAGCCCACCGTACTCGTGGGCTGACGTTCGGCAGAAATCATCCCGTCATTACAGCGATTTCCACATTTTCCAATTCGTGTGAACGCCTCTGGGGCTTGAAGTGTCTAACTTGCATTAAATATGTGAAAAACTCTGGCTAAAAATAAAGGGCCTGTGTTTTCAATAATATGATTCATTGCATTACGTGAACCTATGTCTCATTTACCTTTTCAAAAAAAAAAAAAAAAAAAGCAATAAGGCTACTACTGGCCCCAAGGGTTGCTGTGAGTGTTACATAAGCTCATGCACGTGGGGCACAGAGCAGACCGTGCTTCTGAGGGTGTTATTTCTAGGTTATAATATATTAATTTTATTATATAAAATTATTATGTTATATATAATTATATATTTAGATAAACATTACATAATAGTCATTAAACGAGCGAACAAGTGAACTCATGGTCAGCAGAATAGATAAACAAGTGACTACACAAATAAATGAAGATGGAGCCATCCCAGGAGCATCCCACACCCTGTGCCCATCGCTGCATTGATGACTTACATAGATATTATCTCAATCATGCATGACAACAACCTTCTGAGGCAGGAAACTTTAATTGTGCTTCAAGTTTAAAATGAGAGAGCTGAGCTTCAGTTCGTTTTCTTTACTTATATTACCTAGAAAGAAAATGGACTTTGCCCACAACATTTACCTGACTCAAAAGGTTTTATTTTTACCACTATTTTGGTGCTTTTTCCTACTATTGAACTAAGTTACAGCTGCTTTCCCATCCAAATAAAGAGCGAATAGTGTGCTCCCAAAGGCACTGGGAGAAAAAATCAAAGCAGCCAGTGGCAGGGATAATTTCCCTTAAAACCTCATATTTTACTTAAAAATTTATGTAAATCTTGCCTTGTACCTCAAAATAGGAATGAATTTTATCATGATCAAGATAATGTGGTTTTGCTGTTTGTATTAGTCTGTTCTCACGTTGCTGACAAAGACATACCCGAGACTGGGTAATTTATAAAGGAAAGAGGTTTAATTGACTCACAGTTCCACATGGCTGGGGAGGCCTCACAATCATGGTGGAAGATGAAGGAAGAGCAAAGGGATGTTTTACATGGTGGCAGGCAAGAGAGCTTGTGCAAGGGAACTCCTCTTTATAAAACCATCAGACCTTGAGAGTCTTATTCACTACCACGAGGAAAGTATGGGTGAAACCACCACCACGATTCAATTATCTCCACCTGGTCCTGCCCTTGACACATGGGGAATTGTTACAATTCAAGGTGAGATTTGGGTGGGGACACAGCCAAACCATATCACTGTTGCTTTTGCAATTTTTTTTTCTCTCAGATCGTCTACTAAAAAATCATTGCCCCTGAAAGAGAAGCCACATTTGCACTGTGGCTCTACATATTCCCATCACACCAACAAGGTGCACTCCAGGTGGAGAAGCATCTGATGCACTGGACAGGTGCATTTTGATGGGAGATCAAGGAATATGGTAGAATTTCCCAGGGATAATTGAGCCCTAGGGGGTGCCACACTCGAGGGCTCTGTACATTCAAGTCAGAGATCAAGAGCCCTGAGATTCTGAAAAAGAGGAAACAGCACAAAAGTGGAAGGTAAAGTGGGTTAGTGTGATGTGCAGAGCAAACATATTTTTTCTCTCTTTTATTTATTTTATCTTATTTATTAAAGTATTTTTTATTTAATGTATTGGTTTTGCTGCTGGTAAGGGGTAAGTGTGGAGTGGTGGGCAGGGACCTCCTCCCTATGTCTGCTGTGTTCTTCCACGTGGAGGGGATTTGTTATTATAACATTTCCACCTTGCTCCTTCCCCAGGGGAGGAAAGCTCTTACTGATGAGGTGAAGAGAGGGACTGGGCATGTGTAAACCCGCCTCTTCCTCTCCCTTTCTTTTCCAGAGCCAGCCGTGCCCAGAAGCATGAGTTCTGGTCTGTTCCACCTTGTTCCAAGTTTTACAGTGACCTGCGTGGGAATGCCTACGATGGTCCAGCCTTCCTGTGACCAGCAGGTACAGCTGAGGTTGGGGTTCAGTTTGACAAAGCTCACTTGCCTCCAGGTATTTGCTGCATTCCTCAAAATCAGCATTATTGCAAGTTAAAAGAGCATTTTCGTTTCCCATCTGCCTTTTCAGTTGGTTCAAAACTCAGGTGAGGAGGTTACTGCTTATTGGGCCTCTCTCAAACTCCATATTTATTACTCAGGGCCAGAGACCTTGAGGAAGAAAGACTGGAATCTGTGGGCCAAACTGTAGGTGAGTTTGAGGCACATAGCTTTGGATCTTGAACTTCAGTGTGCAAAGTTTGAATGGATGTCTGGACTTTGCGATTTGAGACTTATATTGGGCCATGAGGTTGGATGCAACTTGAGTTTGCAATAGACTTTTGACTTTTGATATCTGGTGGGTAGGTGTAAGTTGAGTTGTGTGTCAGCCAGGACTCCAGGCTTGGCAGCTCACTGCAGCTAGATGATGGCCATGTCCTCAGGCAAATGGCTGTCCTAATAAAGTCAGGGCTGTGAACATTAGACCTGAAGTAAGTAGCTTGCAGGCCTTACTTTCTTGAAGCAAATTTGAACTCTGTAGCAGAGGCGCAGGCCTCAGGGACCAGATCAGATGCTAGCTAGGAAGGAATAGGGCTATAACTTGACTTATAAATATATATAGGCCTTTTCTTAAGCTTTTCTTAAGGAGGAATAGCTGAGACAACGATCTATTATCGACCAAAAAAAAAGAAAAAAAGTGTACCTTTCTACATACAGGCCTTTCAGGCCTTAGTGAATAGAAAAGTATATGCCATTTTTTAGAAGCCAAGGCCGGCTAGTTTTTCGTGCCCTATGATACATTCATTAGTAAGAATCAAGCTTAAACTTTTAGCTCTGGGCCTAGGAAGTTGTATCCGTTGCCCCAAATTCCGCTCTGTTTGTAGCGCCAGGGAGGGAATTGTGGCAGAACAATCTTTCTGCCATGTGGCTTCACAGACTGGGGAGTTGGGAAATACTCCAAATCAAAGAAATATACAAGGAAAAAAAGGTATTTATCCCAGAAGACAGCATCTGTGTTAGAGAAGGGAGCGGTCCATCCACCTTAGCAGGCAGGTTAAACCGTTACCATTTCATCTGAATCTTTCTGAGGGAAGTATGGAAAGAGCAGAAGAAAATCAAACCAGAAAAGGATTGTCTGTCTTCTGCACATGAGTGTGACATACAGAACAGAAGCCGGGTCTCAGGCCTCACGTGCCGCCCAGCTTGAAGCTTCAGAAGCATCAAGAGCAATATGAGTTCAGGGATCAGGACGCAGCCTTTCACCAGCTGAAACACATTGCAGGGTGAGAAGCACCTTCCTCAGAGGCGGTTTCGGATATCATACTGAGAGAAGCCTAGGATGAAAGTGCCCACTGTTATAGGTGGAATTTTATTCTCCCTCCTGAATGCATATGTTGAAGTGCTAATGCCAAGTACCTCAGAATGTGACCTTATTTGAAGATAAGGTCCTTATGGTGGTAATTAAGGTAAAATTCGATCATTGCTGGAGGGGTCTCTAATCCACCATCACAGCCTCCTAATAAAAAGGGGGGAATTTGACATAGACACATACACACACACAGGGAGATGGCCATGAATATGAAAATGGTCACCTATAAATCAAGGAAGAGCCTGGAACAGATCCTTCCCTCACAAACCTAAGAAGGAACTAGCACTGCCAACCAGGATGGCCAAGTCCTTTGATATAGGACTTCTGGCCCTCAGAACTTTGAGACAAAGCATTTTTGTTGAGTAAGCACCCAGTTTGTAGTGCTTTGTTACAGCAGCCCTGGCAAACAAATACACCCCCTCACAAAGGCGTATGGACATTAGGCACTGGATAGAGTCCGTACTCCATCTGGTCCTTGGAGCCAGGGGCATGAGGCTCATGAGAGAAATAAGAATTAAGAGGTTTTGGATTAAATCCATGAAGAAAATAAATGCAAATGAAATCTTGTGATTGGAGCTTATACCATTGCAAATTTCTGGTCTTTGCAAGAAGGTAGCAGTTTTTGATATTGCCCTTTAAATGGGTTTGTAGAAAGATTTCCTCCTGGGTAAGGTGAGTGCACAGTACTCAGGTTTCTTAGGTATCTCTGAGTACTTAAGTATCTAATTAGCAAGTACTTAGTATCTCAGAGTACTTAGGTAGGTCTGCTGAGAAGCTTTTCTTAATTTAGTTTAAGTTCACAGATCATGTATTCTGGCTGATCACTAAGACTGAAAGCCACTATGGAGAAGCTAAACCCCAAGATTTTCTCTTTCTGCTCTTGTTTTGAACTTCAATTATTATTCTCATTAATAACTTTACTGCAAGGTGACTTAAGGTTTTCATAAAAAATTAATAATGAAAGAGGATTTATATTCAAGTTTGGGGCAGCTAATATTGACATTTTAATACTGAAAAAATACTTATGTCATGAGCTCTTCGACGATCTCTAATCTCTAGGCTTACTTGTAGGTGGCTGGACATAATTTGGGATCAGAAATACAATACGATGTCAAATTTTAGCCCTGAACAATAAATGACCATGGGTTTTGACTTGAACAATACACTGTTCTGACCCATCCTAAAACTTTCTGGGGTAAATCTGGACCACTCAAAGGTCCAATTAGGGTAACCAAGGTCAGGGCTTGGTACTGGGAGGTGGACTCCTGGAACAGCCTCGCTCTTCAGATCACACAGCACTAAGAGTAAGCCAGCCTCTCTAGATTTTTCAGAAAGCACCATTTAAAAAGCCAGGAGCAAATTCCATTAGAAGAGACTGTCTTAAAGTGACTCTATTACTGGGAGACAATTAGATTAGACATGCTTCTCTAATCTTCTCCACGAAACAGTGGTAACACTCTTCCCAGGAAGGCAAATTGACTCTGTCACCCTTCTCCGTGTCAGCAGCTGCTTAAATTCACAGCCAGTTTTTAAAGAAGAGTTATAAGACACTCAGAATTGCCTGTGATCAATAGAAGGGGAGATGAGCCACATCTCTGGAATTGCTGTGATGGAATTGAAGCACACCTCAAGAAATGTACAAAACCTCATTTCATGCAAAGTCAAGTGTCCTTACTATCCTCCAAACCAATTTTCTTCTGTTATCAAGTGTTCAGCTCAAACAGACATGCTGAAGTCTGCTGGAGCTCTGCCTGCTGACTATGAAAAGTCCTCTGTTTGCACCAACCTGCATAGGAGAGAGAGACAATCCACCTGAAGTCAATTGACAAATGACATAGAGCTATTCCTGTTTCTAAACTTGACCAATACCACTCAGCAGAGCTATCAAAAGGAGCATATGAAATGCTCGTGGAAATCTGGTCTGCCCCTGTGGTGGCTCTTCCCCCACGGAGATGGCAACATTGAATAGACATGTATTGCATCAATGTCACTTTCCAGTGCAGGACTGCAACAGAACCTGTGTCTCAGAAACATGCAGTGTGGATGTTCTGTGTCCGAAGTTGATGGGGTTGAACATAAACCCATAAGGGAAGGTGAAAGAATACAAAGAGAATGCCATCAGCTTCCAGTGTGGCCATTTCAAACCCTTGCCTCAGCATAGTAAAAGCAAACATGTACGGGAGCAAAAGCAGCAAAAAATTACAATTCAAAAACGAGCCCATGAAAATCTGTGTGAGTCCTTCAGTTGTAACAGTATAACAGAAAATAAATGGGGCAAGCATATGCAAATTTGCCAGAAACCATGATTGTCGTGACAAGTCGATTCTGCAGCTGGGGCTCCAGCATCAGTCCAATCACCCAAAGCGAAGTGCAATGATGATTTTGCTAGCTCTGAATCCTAGTCTAAATTATCCTCCAATCATTGTGATCATCTCACCAAGAGAAAGGTAATAGAATAATGAAATGCCTAACAAATGTTCTTTTTCAACTTTAAGGAGGACGATTGTGAAGCAACCATTCTGGGCGTCTTATTTATAAACAGAGATGTTTGGGTTTTTTTAGTTCAAAAAAGGTAAATTTAGAAAATAAAAAAGTGAATAACAGAAAAGCAATTATCCATTTGCAATACTCTATTATTAACATTTGTGTGAACTTCCATTTTCTCATATGCATGGAAAATCTAGTGTATATGCTGGTAGTAATGTGATTTAAAATATCATTTGTACTTTTGGTTTTTCTTTTTCCTAACAGTATATCATTAGCATTTTTAATTTTTGCATGTTGTCTTCCTAGCCATCATTTTTAATGGTTGCATAGCACTCCTCTATAAATATGTCTAATTTCCTTCCTATATTGGATAGTTTCTTCTTTCTTCATCATTTTTGCATTGAAACTAACAGAGCTGATAAATTTAATAAAAACAGGCATGCATGTATACCAGTTAGTAAATGAGATGTACTATCCTAAGCACTTTACATACACTAACTCATGTAATACAGTGGGTGGTGGGGGGACTGTGAAGTGGAGGATTTTTATTTCCATTTTACAACGAAGAAACTGAGGCACAGAGAATGCAACCAGCTTCCGTAGCAAACCAGAGTTTCTAACCCAGACAGTCTGGCCCTAGAGTCCATGTTTTCAATTATTACTCTTTACTACCTCTGCTGATAAAGTTTTTATCCCCTCACTTAGGATTGTTTTTCTTAAGATAGAGTTTCTTTTCTGAGAAGGAAAATAAGTGGACCAGGAAGTAAGAGCACTTCAAAGATCCCCAAAATATAATTGCTGAATTGCTTCCCAAACGCGTTACAAATATTGTACCTGTCATTTTCTCCTAACTCTACACATCGTGAAGTCATCATATTCAGTTTCTAAAGCTTCAAGACTGTTTTATCTTCAGTACCTTTTTTTAGTCAATAAAACATGACTCCTCATATTTCCTGTTAGATATTTCCCTCATAATTAACCCTTTTGTCAATTTCCATGCTATTAGCTTCAATTTGTTTGTTGGTTTTGTTTATGTTTCCCTATTATATGGTTGTCCATTCTCTCACTTTAATTCTCCAGTATCTTTTTGTTTTCAGTGTATTTCTTATAGGAAGATAATTGCTGACTTGATTTTCATAGTCTGATAAATTCATAGTCTTTCCATTAATACACTACTGGTATCCTTCAGACTATTGAGTATATATTTATAACAAAAACACATCAAAAATTTGAATAATTTTCTACTACTTTCAACATTTGGATACCTGAGTTTTACTTGCTTCTTAACATTTATTTGTAATTTTTTAAATGTTCTGGATCATTTTAGGTAGCATGAGAATAATCACCTGACTGAATATCTAAACTCAAAATTAAACTTTCCAGATCCATAATAATTCGGGGAAAGGGAAGAACACTTTTTTATAATGATTTTCAGTTTCCTTCATAGTTACAGGTCAATTCAGATTTTAAAAATTTCTTTTGAAGCAATTTTAAAATAGCATAATTTTAAATAGTGTTCTTTCATAATTAAAAATAAGTATATCTGTGGTTGTATCTTTTTTCATGTTTCTAATGCTGTGTGTTTATGGTTACTCATTCTTCCTCTCTGAAGTTAGCCTATTTTCTTGGGCCTTCCAGAGCACTGGGACTTTATTTTTTTATTTTTTATTTATTTTGAGATTGAGGCTTGTTCTGTCGCCCAAGCTGGAGTGCAGTGGCGTGATCTCAGCTCACTGCAACCTCCTCCTCTCAGGTTCAAGAGATTCTCCTGCCTTAGCCTCCTGAGTAGCTGGAATTACAGGCACATGCCACCACGCCCGGCTGATTTTTCTATTTTTAGCAGAGACAGGGTTTTGCCATATTGGCCAGGTTGGTCTCAAACTCCTTACCTCAAGTGATCTGCCCGCCTCAGCCTCCCAAAGTACTGGGATTACAGGCATGAGCCACTGTACCTGGCCAGCACTGGGACTTTAAATTAGTTCATATAGTTCAATATTTATTTTCTTTTATTTATTTATTTGCTTAATTTCTGCTTTGATCTTTGTAAACATTTTTTTCCCTTCTAGGAATGTGTTGTTTCTGCTTTTCTTAGCCTCTTGAACTTAAAATTTTCTCTCCCTTTGATTCTTCTTTATTTTTTCTGGTTAAATAATAAAAGCTTCCATCATTGATGTGCCTTGACTGTGCCCCACCCAAATCTCATCTCAAATTGTAATCCAGATTGTAATCCCCATGTTTCGGGGGAGGGACCTGGTGGGAGGTGATTGGATCATGGGGGCGGTTTCCCCCATGCTGTTCTCATGAAAGTGAGTGAGTTCTCACAAGATCTGATGGTTTTATAAGGGGTAGTTTCCCCTCCTCTCTCTCTCCCCTGCTGCCTTGTGAAGAAGGTGCCTGCTTCCCCTTCTCCCATGATTGTAAGTTTCCTGAGACCTCCCCAGCCATGCAGAACTGTGAGTCCATTAAGTCTCCTTTGTTTATAAATTACCCAGTCTCCCGTAGTGTCTTTACAGCGGTGTGAAAATGGACTAATACAGTCACACTTCACAAATATTGATAAGTATTAAGATTATAATCTTTATTTTTAAAACGGTATAATGTAGTATAAAAAATGTTCACAAATTTTGTGACACTCTCTTCAAAAGGTGCCACCCAATTTACTTCCTAAGTGTGGGCTGTTCTCAGCAACCCACCATGAATAGAGTAAGATGAAAGTGACTATGTATACTTAGGTTAGGTCATAAAAGACATAGATGCTTCCTCCTCTCTCTGTGGATCACTTGTTCTAGGGAAAACCAGCTACCATGTTTCATACAGCCTTATGGAGAAGTACTAGACTAGGCCCTAGGGCTATATTCCGAGGTGTCCTGCCAACAACAGTCTGTTGCGTGAGCCATCTGTTGATCACAAATGGAACTTCCAGTTTCAGTCAAGCCTTCAGATGACTGTGGCCTTAGTTGACATCTTGACTGCAACTTCAGGAGAAACCCTGAAGTAGAACCACCCAGCTAAGCTGCTCCTAAATTCTGCCCCACAGAAACGAGAGATAATAAATGTTTGTTGTTTTAGTCTTGAAATTTTAGGGCACTTTGTTATACAGTAGGAAGTAATGCATCAGATATCACAGTTTTTTATTTATTTCTTTGACCCTGAATTTGAGTTGCTGTCACTCTACATCATTGTATTTATTTTTGTTATGGTTTTGGTTGTAACCTTTTCTAAGACCTTTGCAATTAGAAAGTGGAGTTTATACAATTTCAGCTATTTAGGACTTACTAAGATTTTATTTATAGCTTAATATATCACTAAATTTTGTAAATATAGTGTAGATGTTGAAAAAAAGTGACGTGACTCTGTATCTATGGCACGAATCTGATAAATCAGTCTGATAAAATGTATTAGTCAAACCTTATATAATCTCATTTATGTTTTATTTACTTCATCTTTAATAACTGAGGATGATAGGGTAAAATCTTTCATCCTTATGGTATTTCTGTTCATTTTATCTTAATTTTGAACAAATTTTTATGTATGAATTTTAGTGGGGGATTTTTTGTTAAAAAGTTTCTTAGTCATTATATATTTAATATAAATTTAATCATTTAGTTTTATAAGAGCCTTTTTAAAAATTAGTTTAACTAAATCTTCCTGTAGATCTTTATTGTATTTATTGCATTCCTAATATTAATATTGTAGTGCTCTACTTTCTTTTGTTTTAGATTTTGCTGATATAGCTTTCTTCATTTTTAACATTTAACCTTTCAATGTCTGTTATGAATTCATCTTTTGTACCCAGAACTTAGTTACAATTCTTTGATGTGAAAGACTTTGACTTTTAATTGGGGAATTTAATTGATTTACTTTTTAAACTATAATCATTTGGTTCCAAGCTTTTCTTTTCTTTAATTTTTCACTGATATCTCTTGCCCTTGTCTTTTCATGTGTAAAATTCATTGGTGGAGGTGGTGATAGTTGTTTTGCTTAAATTAAGCAGTATTTTTGAAGATGATTATGCCAGTGATAATTTTAACAGTTCCCTGTAAGTTTTTCAGGAGTACTCCTCAACTTATATGTATCTAAATATCAAAGACTAAAATGAAATGTTCATTTTGGTCTTCTTTATATGAGATGAACTTTATATGAGAGTGTAATTTACTCTCCATCTATTAATCTATTTGAAGTTTTGGATCAAGAATGTCATATTTGTTTCATGACGTGGAATCCTAATGTGCCCCAGGATGAGGTTTTCCAGAGACTTTCTTAACTCACACTCTTCCTTCAAATGAATATCACTTCCTTTTAGACTCTAATTTTCAGTATTAGATTCTTAAAATTTGCTCTTTTATTTTTCACATATCAGGGGTTCTGAAGAAAATTTTCACTGGAGACTGCTAGTGAGAATTCATTTTAGACTAGATATCTACGTTAGAACTTAAAGTATAATAAAAAAATTAAAAAAAAAAGACTATCCCCACCTCTTCTGCTTTCTTCAAACATCTGTCCTCTGCTCTCACATCCCCACTCACTCTTAGCAGATAAATTCCCCTCCTACTTCACAGAGAAAGGAGAAGTGAAGAGACAGGAATGTCTACTCTTTCCTGTAACCATATTGATCTCTTTGCTTTCTCATGCTTCCTTTTCATTCTATCCTTGCAATAAAGTAATGTTTTGTTTGCATTTATCTTCTGCAAAAATAAAATTAAAAGTAACTCCAACTGGTAGGTCCCATTAAAATTTCTCAAAGTAACTAACATTATATCACATGTATCTGATATTATATATATTACAAAACTGAGTTTTTAACATCCATTTTCAAATAAAAACATTAAGTGTTTTAAAATATATGATATACCTAATATCATAGATAGATAATAAAACACTAAATTTTGATATCCATCCCCAAATAAAATAACTTTAATGATTTTGGTACTTCTGATTTGGGTTTATATAATCTCATAATTTTAAAAATTAAAAATGAATAATTATTCTCAAGTACAAACATTGCTTGGATATTAGATAAATTTAAGAAATTACTCTAGTTGTGTGGTGTGATTTTTCTACTGTGGTTATGTTTACCTTAAAAGTCCTTATCTTTTTAGATATGCATATTGAAATAATTATTAATGAAAGTATATGGTCTTCAATTTGCTTTTAAGTAATCCAGTGATTAGTGGAGTAGGGGACTGTTAGGGAGACAGGGTTGGGATATAGAGGAAACGAACTTGGTCCTGGATGAGCAATTGTTGAAGTTGAGTGGTGTGTATATGTGAGTTCATTATGCTTTTTTCTCTCTTTTTGTATATTTTTGAAATTATCACTTTAACATTTTAATTGCTACAATTGTTTAAACACATATGAATTGATTTTAACAATCACTACCAGTCTCTGCTACAACTTCCTCTCCATTTTTTGAATGATGTGGGAATAAGTATATCTTTTGGGGTAGCCTTTTTCAGGAATTAGTATGAGTAGTATGTTTTCAGGGAAGAAGAATAAGAATATATTTATGAAAGCTAAATATGAGAATATATCTATTGTCTTCATTTGGCCTGGATATTCTTGAACCCAGAAAAATTTTAAGCTAGCAACTGCCTAACTATAAGTACCTGCCACTAAAATACATTTGACTTACTGAAGTACGTGTGACTTGATATAAATTTTTTTATTTAGAAGTAATAGGAATTACTTCAGCTTTGATGATTTCTTTGAATGGTGGTAAACACTATGAGTTGCTAAATCAAGTCTTATGAATCACAAAAGAATAAACACTGTGATCTAGAGTAAGCAGGGGAGTTATGGGAGAACACTTATTCCTGTTTATATCCCTTGCTTACTGAACTAAAGCCAGTTGATATTTTTTCCTGTGGTATTACTAAGACTTTCTTCTGCTGACCCACAAATCCTAACACTTTGGTTGACTTGACCAATGCTAAGAGGGGAACAGTATTGTGAAATGAATAAATTATACTTCTTCATCATCTCATTCTATAAAGTCTTAGAAATTGTAGGATTTTTATTTTTTATCACTGTCCTATGTTAGTTTCAGTTTTTCTATGAAAAGTTGCAAAAATTATGCATCTGTGTATTGTTGGTGTTGTCAATACAAATCTAACAAGAAAACTTGTGTTGAGTCCTACTGCATCCACACATCTATTAATCCATTCTTTTATTCAAACAAGTTTATTGAGGGCTTAGCACACTCAAGGCAATGTGTTCAGCCTGCAAATATTCTCCATCCTTGATTTCATGTAATTTCCATCTCAGAGCTAGTGGCTTTTTGTTGGGAAGATAAGAGGATAAACACTTGGCCTCACAGGTCAGGATGGAATTAGTGTCTACTTCTCATAGGTTAAGAGAGGGAAACCCAAGTTTCTCCGTCTCCCTGGCTCCAGGCTTAGATATGGCAAATGACTTAGACTAATCATTTTTAATGTGGTGCCCATGGAGTCTAGGAGGGGTCTATGTAGCCATTTTGTGCTTTGCACATTCTATCTATTCATAGAGACTTTCTCAAAGTCTCAGAATAGCTCTTAATATTAAAAGGGTTAAAAGCTACTACCTTGCTAGCCTGTGTTAATAAGACATGAATAAATATGATTCATAAATGATGTATTAACTTTTCTTATCCACACTTTATGGGGGGATTCTGAAAGATTGCTGGTATGTTTTGGAGCAGACTACAAGGAGATCCATTTAGAATGATAAGTGGCTTGCAAGTCAAGGCTTCCTAATCAGTCCTTTCTTGGCATGGCACATTTTCTTCTGCAATTTAGAATCAATTATTAGAATTATTGATACCCATAGAAAATGAAAGAGATTTTGCTTATTCTAAAAAGCTGAAGACTTCTTTTGCTGGAGGTGACAAGAGTCTAGGTTTAGTGCAATGGTCCCAGAGAATAATGGATGACGTTTATTTCTCTTTTAAAGTTTAATACAGAACATCTATTCGATAGTTACTAAACTTGGTTTCTTCAGAGATGACTTGACGTTATATAAAGCATTATTTTATTTTATTTATTTCCATAGGTTTGTGGGGAACAGGTGGTGTTTGGTTATAGGAGTAAGTTCTTTAGTGGTGATTTGTGAGCTTTTGGTGCACTCATCATCCGGAGCAGTAAACATTGTACCCAATTTGCAGTCTTCTATCCTTCACCCACCTCCCACCCTTTCCCCCAAGTCCCTAAAGTCCATTGTACATTGTATCACTCTTAGGTCTTTGCGTCCTCATAGCTCATTCTTAGTGACACAGTAGTGGTTAAAAAGAAAAAAACAGACTTTACAAATTGAAATGCAATGCCCTTGTTTCAAAATAGTCTAATGTCCACAAATGTCTTCTTAAAATAAACACTAAATGCATGTTTGACACTTTAAACTTTGTGTAACTTCAATATCACAAAATATGCAAATTATGTTATGCAGACCTGGAAAAAGTGGGTTGTATATAAGCAACAGTTTTCAGTACTAACAATTTTATAATATGAAATGCACATATTGACTTAGAAATCTAGGTTTGAACTCAAAAAGTAACTCTGAAATATTACTGTATTGTTACAATAGAAATAAAATAAAAACTATAGAAATATAATTTAAAATGTTTTAAAATATCAGCTGCTTAGCATTGGGTTATAATCCAAAGCATAAAATAAATATCCATGAGTTCTTACTAATAAAAATAAATTATTGCATAAACAAATAATAAATGAGGGAGAAGAGACAAATCTCTCATGTAAAATAATTTCATAAAATTATGTAGCTGCTCCGCCCTCAAGGAGGAAGAGTAACTCCCCACTCTGTATGGTGACTTTCTTCTGGAGAGCACAGGATGGAAAGAGAGAAGCTAAAAGAGTGACTTTACAGTGGAGAAACCTGGCAGACACTCATTCAGCAGGTGATCAAGGTCAACATCGAGAGTGAAAAGTCACATTGATAGAATGTACCTTTGCTGTGGCGTGATGAAATGACACTTTACTTGTGTGCTCTCCCTACCAAAACCCCATGACTCCAGTCTAATCATGAGAAAAACATCAGACAAACCACAGTAGAGATTTCAGAAAACATATGATCAATACTCCGCAGACTCAGTTATCAAAATCAAGGAAAATCTGAATAACTGTCACGACCAAGATAAATCTAAGGAGATTTGATGACTAAATGTAATGTGGTATCCTGGATGATATCCCAGAACAAAATAAAAAGAACATTAGGTAAAAACTAAGGAAATTTGAATAAAGCATGGGCTTCAGTTAGTATGCCAGTATGGGTTCATTAATTGTGACAAATATACCATACTAAATTACTATGTTAATAATAAGAGAAACTGGATACAGAGGAACTATAAATAGTCCTGGAATACAACTGGAAATATAGGATAACTTTCTGTATTATATTTGTAATTTTTCTCTAAATCTAAAGCTATTCCACAAAATAAAGTTTATTTTTAAAAATGTCATCTGCTTAAAAATACTTTGCATATAAGAAATGTCAAACAAAAATTTGATCACGTACAAAATGGGAACATTCTATCAGTCTTCAGCAACACTTTTCAGCAAAACCTTTAAAGAATTTTAATGACTATATAAGCACTTCATCCTTCATATGCATAACTTTCTAAAGTCTTTCAAATAAGGGTCTAGATAGCAATTTCATAACAGTTCCTACCTACCCCATACTGGATTTCAGGTACTGCTGCCAATCCAGCCAACTCTGTGGGTGAGCTCCCACCCTTTACCTCCCAGTCTCAGTACTGTTGAAAGTTTGTGTCAATGATTCATCAGTTGAGTGCATAAAGTCATGAAACAGGGATGCTTCTTGAAGAGCAACAAAAACTCAATGGTATAAATAATCATGGCATTGATTTGAATTACATTTTCACATAGGTTTATCTAGAAGGAACTGAGCAAGTAAAGAATTCTAGAGACAGGAGGATTGATTGCTTGATTCTAAGAGTCCAAGGCTGTAGTGTGCCATATTAGTGCTTGTGAATAGCCATTGCACTCCAGCCTAGGCAACAGAGCAAGATCCATCTCAAAAAAACAAAGAAACAAACAAAAACTGTAGAAAGAAAGTACATGTGGAATCAGTAAGAGATCTGAATTGAATATCTTTACTAAAATTTCTGGATGGGAGCTTTCCTACACCCTTGTAGAAGGCGTTGTTTGTTAATTTTAAGAATGTCATTTTATGCTTAGCTGGGTAGTGATAAAAAGAGAGGCCAGGTACAGTGGCTCATGCCTGTAATCCTAGCACTTTGGGAGGCCAAGGCAGTGGATTGCCTGAGCTCAGGAGTTCGAGACTAGCCTGGGCAACATGGTGAAAGCCCGTCTCCATTAAAATACAAAAAATTATCTGGGTGTGGTGGCAAGCACCTTTAGTCCCAGCTACTTGGGAGGCTGAAACAGGAGAATTGCTTGAACCCAGGAGGTGGAGGTTGCAGTGAGCCGAGATCACAGCACAGCACTCCAGCCTGGGTGACAGAAAGAAACTCCTTCTCCAAAAAGTAAAAAATAAAAAGAGGGCAATGAACATATGTGTTCATGTGTCTTTTTGGTACAATGATTTATTTTCCTTTGGGTATACAACCATTAATAAGATCATCAGGTCAAATGGCAGCTCTCTTTTAAGTTCTTTGAGAAACTGCTTCTTAAAGTGGCTGGACTAATTGACATTCCCACTGACAATGTGTAAATGCTCCCTTTTCTTCACAGCCTTGGCAGAATCTATTGATTTTTGACTTTTCAGTAATAGCCATTCTAACTGATGTGAGACGGTATCTCACTGTAGATAAAGAAAATGTGGTATATGTACACAATGGTATGCTACACAGCCATAAAAAATTAAAGTCATATCCTTCGCAACAACCTGGATGCATCTGGAGGCCATAATCCTAAGCAAATTAACACAGGAAAAGAAAAACAAATACCACAGGTTCTCACACATAAGGGAGAGCTAAACATTGAGCACACATGGACACACACATCAGAACAGTAGACACTGTGGACTACTGGAGATGGGAGGGAGAGAAGATGTGGGTTGAAAAACAACTTAGTATGTACTATGCTCATGACCTGGGTGATGGGATCCATATCCCAGACCTCAGCATCATTCAATATACTCATGTAACAAACCTGCACATGCACTCCCTGTATCTAAAATAAAACTCAAAATTTAAAAAAATAAATAAGTAAAAGATAGTTAAAAAGACAGAGGGCCACCATACTGTTACTCCTAAAAGATAATTTCACAGTGTGACAATTCTCTGGTATTTTAGGATGCTTATAGATTTACATGAGTTAATTTAAACCAAACTCTGATGCCTTCATAATCTATCACCAAATTCCATAGAAAAGAATGCTTCTTGGCCTGGCACGATGGCTCACGCCTGTAATCCCAGCACTTTGGGAGGCTGAGGAGGGCGGATCACGAGGGCAGGAGTTAGAGACCAGACTGACCAACATGGTGAAACCCCGTCTCTACTAAAAATACAAAACTTAGCCAGGCGTGGTGGCGGACACCTGTAATTCCAACTACTGGGAGGCTGAGGCAGAAGAACCACTTGAACCTGGGAGGCAGAGGTTGCAGTGAGCCGAGATTGAACCACTGCACTCTAGCCTGGACGACAGAGCACTGAAGTGCTTCATGATTTTTTATTTGTTTTTTGTGACATTGATAACTTTGAGAAGCACAGATCAGTTATTTCATACACTGTCCCTCAATTTATGTTTGTTTGATGGTTCCTTATGGTTAGATTGAAGTTATGCCTTGTTGTCAGAAATACAGTAGAAAGAAGACTGACATCTTAGTGAGTAATACCAGGAGGCACATGCTGTTGCTTATTCCACTGCTGGCAATGTTACTTTTCACCATTTGGTTAAGATGGTATCTACTGGTTTGTTTAAGCTTGGTTTCCACATTAAGGAAGAGTTGTCTTTTCTCTGTCATTTATTTATTGTTTGTCTGTTTCTAAAATTTCCTTTAGTATTTAGGAAGCTTTGTGTTTTGTGCAAGTAATAACCTTGTATTTATCTTTCTGATGTTGTTATTTTATGTTTCCTTTTTTAACCTTTAAAATCTTGTCAGTTGACCGGGCACCGTGGCTCATGCCTGTAATCCCTGCACTTTGGGAGGCCAAGGCGGTTGGATCACAAAGTCAGGAGATCGAGACCATCCTGGCTAACACAGTGAAACCCCATCTGTACTAAAAATACAAAAAAATCAGCCAGGCGTGGTGGCGGGTGCCTGTAGTCCCAGCTACTCAGGAGGCTGAGACAGGAGAATGGCGTGAACCCGGGAGGCGGAGCTTGCAGTGAGCCGAGATCGCGCCACTGCACTCCAGCCTGGGCGACAGAGCGAGACTCCTTCTCAAAAAAAAAAAAAAAAATCTTGTCAGTTTTTAATGGTATCCTTAATTCTCATCTATTGCCTATATAACAATCGAAGACTTCACTCCAATTTCCTTTTGCCCTGAAACTTTTCCTCCCAAATTTTAGTTGCCCTAATTCTGTCAGAATATTTAAGATGTAACTTATAGCATGTGTTGTATGACATTTCACCCTTGACCTCACCTTCATCTTGTTCTCATTACAATTCTTTACTCATTATCTGTCATTTTGCTAATTTCCCAAAGCAATTTCTTAATTGATTGAAGTTCATCTTATAGTAGATTCTTTAAGATGGGATAATAAGTATAAAATGCCTTGATGTCTTGAATGTCTAAAACTTTTTTTATAGCAACAATACTTGAAGAATGGCTTGACTGGGTATATAATTCTTAGGTCATTTTTTCATCCCTTGAGGCTTTTGAAAATGCTCTTCCTTTATTGCCTTGCCTTGTATGTTGTTTCTGATGTGATAATAATCTTTTCCCCTTGTAAGTTATTTGATCTTTTCCCTAGAGGTCTAGAGGCATTTTCTTTATCTTCCAACTTTAATATTTTTTCTAAGATATGGCTTGGAGTTTAACATTTTGTTAAATTTTCCTGGTAGTAAGATGACCCTATTATTATGTACATTCAGATCTTCTATTTCCAGAAAGTACTATTAAATTATAGTTTCCTTTCAACACATAAAAATAATGTTGTTCCACTCTCCTTCAAGATTCAAAATTTCTGATGTCACTGCTTGACATAGTTTGACTGTGTTCCCACCCATATCTCATCTTGAATTGTAGCTCCCATAATTCTCACGTGTCATGAGAGGGACCCAGTGGGGAGTAATTAAATCATGGGGGTGGGTATCTCCCATGCTGTTCTCATTGTAGTGAATAAGTCTCAGGAGATATGATGGTTTTATAAAGGAGAGTTCCCCTGCACATGCTCTCTTGCCTGCCACCATGTAAGACATGCTTTTCCTCCTCATTCGTCTTCCACCATGATTGTGAGGCCTCCTTAGCCATGTGGAACTGTGAGCCAATTAAAACTCTTTCCTTTATGGATTACCCAGTCTCGGGTAAATCTATTAGCAGCATGAGAACAGACTAATACACCTCTTAATCAAATTATCACTCACTTTTATGAAACTTGTCATTTTTTCTTGCTGCTCTTAAAGTTTCTTTTTTACATTGGCTTTCAGCAGGTTGACTATAATGTGCCTAGGCATAACCATTTTTTTTTTTCATCTTTTTCATGCTTGATGTTTGACAAGTATCTCAAATCTGTAAATATATGTCTTTCCCTATTTGGAGAAATTTCAGTCATTATTATTTTCAAATACTTTTTTCTGCCTGATAGTTTTTTTCCTCATGACAAGGGACTCTGGTTACATATGTGTTTGATCTTTTAATGTTATTTAACAAGATTTTAATGCTCTGTTTATTTCTTAACTGTATTTCTCATTATTTTCAAATTGAATACTTTATTTATTTATTTTAAATTTCACTGAGTCTCTCCTCTGTCTTCCCTATTCTGCTATCTGGTAAGCTTATTTCAGTTCTAATGTTTTGAAGCAGTTATCTTTTATCCATTTTTCTGTTGAGATTTCATGTTTTTAAATTCATTGAAAGCATAAAATCCTTTACATTGTCAAAGATATTTATATAAGATTCTTTGAAATACTCATAAGTTAATTCTAACATTTATTCTATCTCACGTCTAGCCTTCATTGATTGCTTTTTTTTTTTTTTTGGGAATGAGTTCTTTTTTCCTGGTTCTTCGTATGTCAGGTAATTTTGGATTATATCCTCAACATTCTAATGTTAAGCTATAGAGATTCTGCACTTATTTATTTTTATCTGATAATTGGATTTTAGGAGTATTGTTCTTGTTTGTTCTAACAGGCACTTAATTTGGTTGGATTGAACTACAAATGCACTCCTGGGAGTTAGCTAAAATTTTAAAATAAGAATTTTGTTTCTTAGTTAAGCTGTCTTCAGTCTAATGCTCCTCCAGCTGAGCTATTTCAGCAAAGACAGCTAAACTGTTCTGAGTATGCTCCAACTAAACGTTTCATTAGTTGTTCAGAGATCCAGGTAGACATAAACCAACTAGTCCTTGGCTGACACTTCCTCATCTGTGAATACTCCTCCCTCTCCAACGGTTATAGCTGTCTCATCCTAAATCTTCTAATTAACCAAAAAGATTGTCATTTTTCCAACAGTGCCCATGACAACTGCACCTTTTTCAGGCTAAAAGGATAAAAATAGAGATTTCTTACTATACACCTGCTGCTTACCAGCATAGACTCCCCTAGAATCTGCCTCCATCTATTGTTTTCCAGTAACTGCCTTTTGTGTTTTTTTCAGAGTTTATTGTTATCTGCAGTAGAGTTTGTCTGTCTAATTGGAGTTTCCTCATCCATTACTGAAAGTAGAAGCAATGGATTATAGTTTTAAACATTATTTCTGTTTTCTTGTTGTTTTTTTTTAAAAAAAAGTCCTTTTCAGTACTCCAATTATACATATGTTGTTATTTCTTTGCTTGTCCTTCATTTAAACCACTTTCTTTCTAACTCTTTTTACTGCTTTCTTTATATAATTTTTATTATGTTTTATATTTTCCTTCTTTTACTCAATGTTTTTCATATTGTTTCAAATTGTTTTTATCTTCCTTAGGCAACTTTTAATTTAATCTTCATTACTGGTATATTTTGTCTTTTTAAATTTATTTTTTGAGTTTAATTAATTTTAATTTCATTGAGAAAATTTTCCTGACTTAAAAATGTTTAGATTTTAATTTTCTAAATTGTTTAAAGTACTTATAGACAGATGAATAAATTGATATATACTGTTTTTGTATCTGCAGTCTGTGGACAGAGGTTGTAGTGGTTTATGAGGTTCCAGGCACAAAGCATATCTTCAGCCAGTATAGAAAAGAAGGGTTTCTTTGCTGATTTGGTAATGGGAGATAAATAAATGAGAGAAAATATATAAGAAAGTATTTTGTGTTCCTCTTTATTTGATTTAGTAATCTTTCAGGATAATGAATTTCCTCTTCTTGCTAATTTTTTCCTTTTCCACTCGATTTCCAAAAGGCACCACTCCACTTTTTCTAAAAATATTTTTCCCTTCAAACAATACTTTTCTAAGGCTCAGCTTTTTAGGTTCTGAATGCATTTTTAATGTTTTTCCTGTAAACTGTGCCCTGAGCAATACATTATTTCAGTGTTTTTGCATCTGTGCCTACTTTCATTTTTGTTATTGTTTTTCTGATCAATTTTAGGCTTGTCATAAATTTTGTATACTCTATGTCTTGCAATTTTTCCAGAGCTATTTTTGTATACCCCGAAAGCTTGCATGAAGAATGGTAGGAGACACCTTGCCAGGATTTGGTATTTCTTTTTCTACTTACAATTAATTTGAAGGTTGAATGGCTGCTGTTTTCTTGTTTGGGGTATAAGTTTTATGTAGGCTTTTTTGTTTGTTTGCTTGAGAAGTTAGGAATGACCTCCAATGCTTCCCCTACTAATAATTTTATATTTATTATATTAGTATGAAATTAGAGCTTATGTTACAAACATAGTACTCACTCTGCGGATCAGCAAATGAGTGTGAAGATTCTCATTTTTGCTGAGGAGTTATATATCTGCATTCATCAACTAGGGAAATAACTGTAGGATGAACTGAGAGGTGGACCTCTTGGGAGACAAACTCAGTTCAAAATTTTATTTATAACTTGACCCATTAAATCCCAACTCACTGAAGGTTTGTTCTAGGTCTCTCTATGACAGGGTTAAACAGCTTCCACACCTCTAAGCATTACCCTGCTGAATAGATGCAAGTTCTTCTAAGAAAGTCTGAAGGAAGATTCACATGACATGCCTGTGATGATATTGTGAGTCTCTTCTTTTTGAGTTCCTAGGCATTCACTTTATTAGGGCTTTGGATATGTGAAATGACACATCTAGTTGAATTGAATAAGAAACTATGTTTCTCAAGGAGACCTCAAAATTTTTTTTTAATGTGAAATAGCTGTTTAGTAAGCTATCCCTTGTTTTAGCCCCTAGGAGTCCGAAATCAGAAAGTCATAATCGAAGCTCACTCTGAGTCAGGACGTTTAGTTCACCCCCTTGGTCCTAATACGTGAGTACCTTTTCCACTATGCTTGTAGTGATCACGTGCTACTCATTGGTGTCTGCCATCCTACATACTTTAATATCATTAAAATTAGATAACCCATTTTAACTACTTTGTCTTCCGCATGCATCATCAGCCCAGAGAGAACCACTAAACTATTTTAAGAAATACTAATGTTCATGAGAACACATGAATACAGGGAGGGAAACAACACACAATGGGGCCTGTTGGGGGATGGGAGGCAAGGGGAGGAAGAGCATTAGGACAAATACCTAATGCATGCAGGACTTAAAACCTAGATGACAGGTTGATGGGGCAGCAAACCACCATGTCACATGTATACCCATGTAACTAACCTGCACATTCTGCACATGTATCCCAGAACTTAACGTAAAATAAAAAAAGAAAAAAAAGCTATAAAATTAATATATTCAAAGTGATAATTATCTACTAAATTCCTGTTGACAAAAAAAGAAATACTAATATTCCCTTCACTAATGACTTCTTTAAAGTTTTAGAAAAGTCATGTCTTCTGTGTCTTCCTATAGACCGTAGATGAATAATGAATGGATTACACTCAATAATTCTACCCCAGCATTTTTCTCTTTGCTATATAAAAGAATTTATGGTATCTCAAATTAACTTAGACTGTGCCACTCGAGTAGACCAAGCAAACGTTTAAAACTATTCCTACTGCTCTAAGTAGCATATTGAATCCAGAATCTCATATGCCTTCCAGATTTTAAAATAAATTAGTCTGATCTATATTTATATTCTTCCCTATTTGTTCTAGCATCCTTGGAATCCATTCCTACACATACTGCTCAGATTGTTTTTGCTGATGCAAATTAACAAAGAACTGACTTCTTCAGACCTCTTAGGTATGCTGCAATGTGACTGCACCTATATATCTGGAGAAAATGAGGGTTGGGTGGGAAGGGAATGAAAAAAGTTGAGGTTCTTTTGCAGAATAAACAAGGGAGACACAATGACTTTAAGCCAAGCTGGAACAGACTCTTTAGACAAAAACAAGCTTGCTTCAGCCAGCAAGGTAGGCTCAGCAGCATTAGAAGCTTGGGTAGCTCCAGTTTTTCCAAATGCTACTATGGAGTTCTTAGAGCCCATTCTTTCTTAATCAATTTCCTAAGAGATTTGGAAACACTATATATTTAACCAACGTTGTAATTTGGCAAAGCATATAATCCTCAACGCATTTGTTTTTCAGCTTACGATCTCCACACTTTAGGTATAAAATGTTTTAAAGAGGTTATTTTAGTAGTTATAGAAAGTTCTTAGTTTTTAGTTTGTGCTTTGATACAAGAATATACTGGTTTCAGTTTATTATTCCTTTTCAAGCTATCCAGTGCTCTTAGATGTGACCACCCCACATCTAATAATGAATACATGATTCCTCCTTTGAATACTGTATGTTCTTTATAATACTGTATGGCAGTAGTCACTTAGTGGCTTTCAGTGTGTATTCCAGGTCACAATTAGGCAATAATTTAACAAATTGTGTTGCAACTATATATCATAGGCTGCTATAGGCTCATCCTTTAGTGCTCTGGAAGGCACTAGTTTTTCATTGCCTTCTTTTCCATACAGGTCAGATGACAATGTGAGATTCCCCCAAAACCCCATAAGGAAAGTCCATTCACTCCCTTGTTAGTCCCTATACTATATATCAAGGTTCTTTGTCACAAGAAGTAGAAACAAACACTGATTTAAGCAGAAAAGACTTTCATTGGAAAGATACTGAAGAAAACATGTATGGTCATTTGCTTTACCTTCCTCAGTTCTTCACCCTTCTTCGTATTCACAGCCTCAGCCTTTGTAATATCCACTCCCTAAAATGTTACATTTCTTTGCACTAGAGGCAGCATATATTCCTTACCCCATCGATTTTGGGCTCAACCACGGAATTTGCACAGTCCAATCTGACATTAGAAGGTGTGACGTAAGCAGAGACTTCAAATGTGCTTGCTCACTTGGGCCTTCTGTCAAGTATTGTTACCTTTCTTTTTTATTATTATTATTATTATTATACTTTAAGTTCCAGGGTACATGTGCATAACGTGCAGGTTTCTTACATATGTATACTTGTGCCATGTTGCTGTGCTGCACCCATCAACTCGTCAGCACCCATCAACTCGTCATTTATATCAGGTATAACTCCCAATTCAATCCCTCCCCCCAACCCCATAATAGACCCCGGTGTGTGATGTTCCCCTTCCCGAGTCCAAGTGATCTCATTGTTCAGTTTCCACCTATGAATGAGAACATGCAGTGTTTGGTATTCTGTTTTTGTGATAGTTTGCTGAGAATGATGGTTTCCAACTGCATCCATGTCCCTACAAAGGACACAAACTCATCCTTTTTTATGGCTGCATAGTATTCCATGGTGTATATGTGCCACATTTTCTTAATCCAGTCTGTCACTGATGGATATTTGGGTTAATTCCAAGTTTTTGCTATTGTGAATAGTGCCACAATAAACATACGTGTGCATGTGTCTTTATAGCAGCATGATTTATAATCCTTTGGGTATATACCCAGTAATGGGATGGCTGGGTCATATGGTACTTCTAGTTCTAGATCCTTGAGGAATCGCCATACTGTTTTCCATAATGGTTGAACTAGTTTACAGTCCCACCAACAGTGTAAAAGTGTTCCTATTTCTCCACATCCTCTCCAGCACCTGTTGTTTCCTGACTTTTTAATGATTGCCATTCTAACTGGTGTGAGATGGTATCTCCTTGTGGTTTTGATTTGTATTTATCTGATGGCCAGTGATGATGAGCATTTTTTCATGTGTCTGTTGGCTGTATGAATTTCTTTTTTTGAGAAATGTCTGTTCATATCCCTTGCTGACTTTTTGATGAGGTTGTTTGTTTTTTTCTTGTAAATTTGTTTGAGTTCTTTGTAGGTTCTGGATATTAGCCCTTTGTCAGATGAGTAGATTGCAAAAATTTTCTCCCATTCTGTAGGTTGCCTGTTCACTCTGATGGTAGTTTCTTTTGCTGTGCAGAAGCTCTTTAGTTTAATTAGATCCCATTTGTCAATTTTGGCTTTTGTTGCCGTTGCTTTTGGTGTTTCAGACATGAAGTCCTTGCCCATGCCTGTGTTCTGAATGGTATTACCTAGGTTTTCTTCTAGGGTTTTTATGGTATTAGGTCTAACATTTAAGTCTCTAATCCATCTTGAATTAATTTTCATATAAGGAGTAAGGAAAGGATCCAGTTTCAGCTTTCTACTTATGGCTAGCCAATTTTCCCAGCACCATTTGTTAAATAGGGAATCCTTTCCCCATTTCTTGTTTTTCTCAGGTTTATCAAAGATCAGATGGCTGTAGATGTGTGGTATTATTTCTGAGGACTCTGTTCTGTTCCATTGGTCTATATCTCTGTTTTGGTAACAGTACCATGCTGTTTTGGTTACTGTAGCCTTATAGTATAGTTTGAAGTCAGGTAGTGTGATGCCTCCAGCTTTGTTCTTTTGACTTAGGATTGTCTTGGCAATGTGGGCTCTTTTTTGGTTCCATATGAACTTTAAAGCATATTTTTCCAATTCTGTGTAGAAACTCATTGGTAGCTTGATGGGGATGGCATTGAATCTATAAATAACCTTGGGCAGTATGGCCATTTTCACGATATTGATTCTTCCTATCCATGAGCATGGTATGTTCTTCCATTTGTTTGTGTCCTCTTTTATTTCACTGAGCAGTGGTTTGTAGTTCTCCTTGAAGAGGTCCCTTACATCCCTTGTAAGTTGGATTCCTAGGTATTTTATTCTCTTTGAAGCAATTGTGAATGGAAGTTCATTCATGATTTGGCTCTCTGTTTGTCTGTTACTGGTGTATAAGAATGCTTGTGATTTTTGCACATTAGTTTTGTATCCTGAGACTTTGCTGAAGTTTCTTATCAGCTGAAGGAGATTTTGGGCTGAGACAATGGGGTTTTCTAAATATACAATCATGTCATCTGCAAACAGGGACAATTTGACGTCTTCTTTTCCTAACTGAATACCCTTGATTTCTTTCTCTTGCCTGATTGCCCTAGCCAGAACTTCCAACACTATGTTGAATAGGAGTGGTGAGAGAGGGCATCCCTGTCTTGTGCCAGTTTTCAAAGGGAATTTTTCCAGTTTTTGCCCATTCAGTATGATATTGGCTGTGGGTTTGTCATAAATAGCTCCTATTATTTTGAGGTACGTTCCATCAATACCGAATTTATTGAGCGTTTTTAGCATGAAGGGCTGTTGAATTTTGTCAAAGGCCTTTTCTGCATCTATTGAGATAATCATGTGGTTTTTGTCTTTGATTCTGTTTATATGCTGGATTACGTTTATAGATTTGTGTATGTTGAACCAGCCTTGCATCCCAGGGATGAAGCCCACTTGATCATGGTGGATAAGCTTTTGAATGTGCTGCTGGATCCGGTTTGCCAGTATTTTATTGAGGATTTTTGCATCGATGTTCATCAGGGATATTGGTCTAAAGTTCTCTTTTTTTGTTGTGTCTCTGCCAGACTTTGGTATCAGGATGATGTTGGCCTCATAAAATGAGTTAGGGAGGATTCCCTCTTTTTCTATTGATTGGAATAGTTTCAGAAGGAATGGTACCAGCTCCTCCTTGTACCTCTGGTAGAATTCAGCTGTGAATCCATCTGGTCCTGGACTTTTTTTGGTTGGTAAGCTATTGATTATTGCCTCAATTTCAGAGCCTGCTCTTGGTCTATTCAGGGATTCAGCTTCTTCCTGATTTAGTCTTGGGAGAGTGTAAGTGTCCAGGAAATTATCCATTTCTTCTAGATTTTCTAGTTTATTTGCGTAGAGGTGTTTATAGTATTCTCTGATGGTAGTTGTATTTCTGTGGGGTCGGTGGTGATATCCCCTTTATCATTTTTTATTGTGTCTCTTTGATTCTTCTCTCTTTTCTTCTTTATTAGTCTTGCTCGTGGTCTATCAATTTTGTTGATGTTTCCAAAAAAACAACTCCTGGATTCATTGATTTTTTGGAGGGTTTTTTGTGTCTCTATCTCCTTCAGTTCTGCTCTGATCTTAGTTATTTCTTGCCTTCTGCTAGCTTTTGAATGTGTTTGCTCTTGCTTCTCTAGTTCTTTTAATTGTGATGTTAGAGTGTCAATTTTAGATCTTTCCAGCTTTCTCTTGTGGGCATTTAGTGCTATAAATTTCCCTCTACACACTGCTTTAAATGTGTCCTAGAGATTCTGGTATGTTTTATCTTTGTTCTCATTGGTTTCAAAGAACATCTTTATTTCTGCCTTCATTTCGTTGTGTACCCAGTAGTCATTCAGGAGCAGGTTATTCAGTTTTCATGTAGTTGAGCGATTTTGATTCAGTTTCTTAGACCTGAGTTCTAGTTTGATTTCACTGTGGTCTGAGAGACAGTTTGTTATAATTTCTGTTCTTGTACATTTGCTGAGGAGTGCTTTACTTCCAACTATGTGGTCAATTTTGGAATAAGTGCGATGTGGTGCTGAGAAGAATGTATATTCTGTTGATTTGGGGTGGAGAGTTCTGTAGATGTCTATTAGGTCTGCTTGCTGCAGAGATGAGTTCAATTCCTGGATATCCTTGTTAACTTTCTGTCTCGTTGATCTGTCTAATGTTGACAGTGGGGTGTTGAAGTCTCCCATTATTATTGTATGGGAGTCTAAGTGTCTTTGTAAGTCTCTAAGGACTTGCTTTATGAATCTGGGTGCTCCTGTATTGGGTGCATATATATTTAGGATAGTTAGCTCTTCCTGATGAATTGATCCCTTTACCATTATGTAATGGCCTTCTTCGTCTCTTTTGATCTTTGATGGTTTAAAGTCTGTTTTATCAGAGACTAGTATTGCAACCCCTGCTTTTTTTTTGTTCTCCATTTGCTTGGTAGATCTTCCTCCATCCCTTTATTTTGAGCCTATGTGTCTCTCTGCATGTGAGATGGGTCTCCTGAATACAGCAAACTGATGGGTCTTGACTCTTTATCCAGTTTGCCAGTCTGTGTCTTTTAATTGGAGCATTTAGTCCATTTACATTTAAGGTTAATATTGTTATGTGTGAACTTGATCCTGTCATTAGGATATTAGCTGGTTATTTTGTTCGCTAGTTGCTGCAGTTTCTTCCTAGCATCGATGGACTCTACATTTTGACTTGTTTTTGCAATGGCTGGTACCTGTTGTTCCTTTCCATGTTTAGTGCTTCCTTCAGGGTCTCTTGTAAGGCAGGCCCGGTGGTGACAAAATCTCACAGCATTTGCTTGTCTGTAAAGGATTTTATTTCTCTTTCACTTATGAAACTTAGTTTGGCTGGATATGAAATTCTGGGTTTAAAATTCTTTTCTTTAAGAATGTTGAATATGGGCCCCCACTCTCTTCTGGCTTGCAGAGTTTCTGCCAACAGATCTGGTGTTAGTCTGATGGGCTTCCCTTTGTGGGTAACCCGACCTTTCTCTCTGGCTGCCCTCAAGATTTTTTCCTTCATTTCAACTTTGGTGAATCTGGCAATTATGTGTCTTGGAGTTGCTCTTCTCGAGGAGTATCTTTGTGGTGTTCTCTGTATTTCCTGAATTTGAATGTTGGCCTGCCCTACTAGGTTGGGGAAGTTCTCCTGGATGATATCCTGAAGAGTGTTTTCCAACTTGGTTCCATTTTCCCTGTCACTTTCAGGTGCACCAATCAGACATAGATTTGGTCTTTTAACATAATCCCATACTTCTTGCAGGCTTTGTTCATTTCTTTTTCTTCTTTTTTCCTTAGATTTCTCTTCTCACTTCATTTCATTCATTTGATCCTCAATTGCAGATACTCTTTCTTCCAGTTGATTGAGTCAGTTACTGAAGCTTGTGCATTTGTCACGTATTTCTCGTGTCATGGTTTTCATCTCTGTCCATTCGTTTATGGTCTTCTCTGCATTAATTATTCTGGTTATCAATTCTTCCACTCTTTTTTCAAGATTTTTAGTTTCTTTGTGCTGGGTATGTAATTCCTCCTTTAGCTCTGAGAAGTCTGATGGACTGAAGCCTTCTTCTCTCGTCAAAGTCATTCTCCATCCAGCTTTGATCCGTTCCTGGCGATGAGCTGCATTCCTTTGGAGGGGGAGATGCGCTCTTATTTTTTGAATTTCCAGCTTTTCTGCCCTGCTTTTTCCCCATCTTTGTGGTTTTATCTGCCTCTGGTCTTTGATGATGGTGACATACTGATGGGGTTTTGGTGTGGGTGTCCTTCCTGTTTGTTAGTTTTCCTTCTAACAGTCAGGACCCTCAGCTGTAGGTCTGTTGGAGATTGCCTGAGGTCCGCTCCAGATGCTGTTTGCCTGGGTGTCAGCAGCAGAGGCTGCAGAAGATAGAATACTGCTGAACAGCGAGTGTACCTGTCTGATTCTTGCTTTGGAAGCTTCCTCTCAGGGGTGTATTCCACCGTGTGAGGTGTGGGGTGTCGGTCTGCCCCTAGTGGAGGATGTCTCCCAGTTAGGCTACTCAGGGGTCAGGGACCCACTTGAACAGGCAATCTGTCCATTCTCAGACCTCAACCTCCGTTTTGGGAGGTCCACCGCTCTCTTCAAAGCTGTCAGACAGAGTTGCTTGCATCTGCAGAGGTTTCTGCTGCTTTTTGTTGTTGTTGTTTAGCTGTGCCCTGTCCCCAGAGGTGGAGTCTACAGAGACTGGCAGGCCTCCTTGAACTGCTGTGAGCTCCACCCAGTTGGATCTTCCCAGAGCTTTGTTTACCTACTTAAGCCTCAACAATGGCAGGCGCCCCTCCCCCAGCCTCGCTGCTGCCTTGCGGTTAGATCACAGACTGCTGTGCAGCAATGAGGAAGGCTCCGTGGGCGTGGGACCCTCCCGGCCAGGTTTGGGATATAATCTCCTCGTGTGCCCGTTTGCTTAAAGCGCAGTATTGGGGTGGGAGTTATCGGATTTTCCAGGTGCTGTGTGTCTCAGTTCCCCTGGCTAGGAAAAGGGATTTCCTTCCCCCTTGTGCTTCCTAGGGGAGGCGATGCCTTGCCCTGCTTCAGCTCTCGCTGGTCGGGCTGCAACAGCTGACCAGCACTGATTGTCCAGCACTGCCCAGTGAGATGAACACAGTACCTCAGTTGATAATGCAGAAATCACCTGTCTTCTGTGTCGTTCGTGCTGGGAGCTGGAGACTGGAGCTGTTCCTATTAGGCCATCTTACTCCGCCCCCCCCCCCCCCCACAGTCATATTTTCAAGCCAGACTATACCTAAACATTACAGCAGTAGCAGTAACAGCCAACATGCATTTCCTTTGTGCTAACCACTTGTTAAAATAATGGTATACCCTTTTATTGTAGATAATGTATCTGCTTTATAGAAATGAGAAAAATGGGGTTTAAGATGGTTAAGTAACCTGCTCAAATTCATACAGCTCAATGTGGCAAAGCCAAGCAACAAACCAGGCTGGTCAGATTACAAAACCTTGACTCCTAACCACTGGGATGCACTATTTCTCGAGCACTAGAGAACCATTTCCAGGACACAACGAGCTCTACATCTTGTTAAGACTAAGAGAGTTGATGACTCCATAAGCATCATCCATATCCACCTCCAAGTCTTAATTCTCTTGCTGGTTATTTTGTTATTGCTTTTATGCTATATTTTAAGCCAAGCTCCTCTCTATTTTTTGCACAGATGAAATGGGAAATAACTGATCTTTCTCAAGTACTTGAAAACCTATTATAAAGCTTCCTCTCTGCTTCTCTCACCATTTTTCTGTCTCTTAATGCAGCACGCTATTTTTTTCATTTCGTTTTCTGCAATATTTTGAGTGGTTAGTGCTCCAAATATTTTCTAGAAAAAAGAAAAATTTTACATTTTTCCTAAGCCCTGACAAGCCATGAAAGCTCTTTGAGGTCTGTGTTGTATGTACATGTACATGTGTGTCTCTGTGTGTGTACCCTACTATTGTTGTTAACAGAGTCTCTTAGAGGCCTGACAGTTACACTGTTCCCCACAAATAGCTTGACAACTTACTAAAAAAAAAGGAGTCATGAGAGAGAGAAGGGTGGAGAAAACCATCTAGTGACCAGAGTCATATGATTGAAATCCTCACTTGGCTATTAATAAGCTATGTGGCACTGGCAATGCACTCAGGTTATCTGAGCATTTGTTCCACTGTTTACATAACAGGATAAAGAAGAAAGAATGTTGGCTGGGCGCAGTGGCTCACACTTGTAATCTCAGCACTTTGGGAGGACGAGGCAGGTGGATCGCCTGAGGTCAAGAGTTCAAGACCAGCCTGGCCAACATAGTAAAACACCATCTCTACTAAAAACACAAAAATTAGCCAGGCATAGTGGTGGGAGCCTGTAATCCCAGCTACTTGGGAGGCTGAGGCAGGAGAATCACTTGAACCTGGGAGGCGGAGGTTGTAGTGAGCCAAGATCGTGCCACTGCACTCCAGCCTGGCACCAGAGCGAGACTCCATCAAAAACAAAAAGAAAGTAAAAGAAAGAAAGCAAGAAAGCTGCACACACACACAGCTCAGAGCCTAACAGAAAGTAGGTACTTAGTGACTTAATGGTAGCAACTATCATCACTATTGCTGTTGCTATTGTAATGTTGGTGAAAATATTGATCTTCCAGACATATTCACTGGAGACCATTTCTTAGCATTTTTGGCAATTACTACTAATCATATTAATTCAAAAAACCATATCTTGACCAGGCATGGTGACTCACACCTGTAATCCCAGAACTTTGGGAGGCTGAGCTGGGTGAATCACTTGAGGTCAGGAGTTCAAGACCAGCCTGGTCAACATGCTGAAATCCCATCTCTACTGAAAATACAAAAAGTAGTTGGTGTGGTGGCACATGCCTGTAATTCCAGCAACTCAGGAGGCTGAGGCAGGAGAATTGCTTGAACCAAGGAGTAGGAGGTTGTAGTGAGCTGAGAGTGCACCACTGCACTCCAGCCTAGGCAACACAGCAAGACCCAGTCTCAAAAAAAAAGAAAAGAAAAAAGAAAAACAAACAAACAAAACCACACACACACACACAGACATACACACACACACACATCTTAAGCACTTCAGTTTATTTTGAGGAATAACAATAAAATGTATTCCTGAATCTTAAAAATTACTATCCCATGAAATCATTCTCAGGGATCCTTTAACAGTTAGATATTCATGTGGACATTATTTAAGTTGTCCATGGTGCAGTTCTTGTGTTACCACCACATAAATGAGTTGGCTATAACCACTTATAACCCACCTGAAAGTCAGGCCTAGGATTAAAACACTTCTCATTGTGTTCTCACTACTTACCTCACTTCCCTAGTGTTTCCTACCCTTACAATGGGCTCCCAATTTTGAAGAATTCTTTGCAATGTGAGCACCAAAATATGACCGAGAGGAGGAAGGAGTGGAGTTCGCAATGCTTGGACTAAAAGGATTGAGGGGAAACCATTGAGGAAACACCTACATATGTTGGCCAGAACCATTTTAATGTGTATTATTTTCATCTTTTTTTCAGCATCTGAAACCTAAAATATATGGTGTCTTTGGGCCTTGAAGTCATTGTGTTTCCTATAAATGATCTTTCAAACAATCTAGCGTAATATGTAACAGAATTACTGAGTAAATAAGGAGTGGGTAAATTCAAAGGGTTTCATAGTTGAAGGAATATCATGTCATATCATGGCAGTGTGGAAAGTCAACTTGGTGCACGGTTGAGATTTCTCCTCTTTCAGGAAGTCATCTTACATTGTGACTGCCAAGTCTTAAAGAAGCAGGGAATTAGTGATGTCAGTTTGAAGAACTGGGAAGTGATTTTCCCCTCATTTTCATTACCTTCTCATCAGCCGCACAAGCAGGAAGTGAGATCATTTGTATTCATAGAGAAAAAGAGAATGACATGTCATAAGAAGGGAGAAAAATTACTATGGCCTGGTTATACTCATATATGTTACTAGCTGACTCGAACCCTTTTAGAAGTTAGTGGGATATAAATCTTTAGTATTCTACGAAGCAAAGTTTATTAGGTACCATAGCTATGCAATGAGTAAGCAGTACTAAAGTATTTGGGTAGGATTGGGATGGGGACAAAAATAATTTCATTATTGAATCGGAAATGAGCTAATTAGTCAAATGACTTCAAAAAGTGTCTAGATGATTCAGGCTCTTAACTAAAAATAACCAAAGAAAGAGAACTATAAATTAAAATGTTTCATTTTGTTTGGTATTTTTCGACCTTGACTATACATTATTGTCTATCTTCTACTTTTTTTTTTTTTTTTTTTTGCTTAAAATGATATACAGTAGAAAGGATGCTCTCAGGTGCCATTTGTTTGTTTTCTTCTGTAATATAAATAACAGAGCTAAATATGTGCACTAAACAAAAATAAGTTATTTGTCTCCAAAACACATTCCATTACTCATCTGGAAAACATCCGAGGTCACACTTCATGATCCTCAGATGAAATAAGTGATAATGAATGAAAAACGATGGGGTTTCTCCAAAGGATGGCAAAAGAAAGCTTTGAAAATGAGTTTTTAATCTTCTTTCCTTGGTGCATTTCCTGGTCCTTATTAAAGGACAGCAAAATGAGCTCAAGACTCCCTGACAGGACCCACACATAAATGAGCTGGCCTGGGACATCTGCAATCATCAGATACTTCAAAGGAGTGTTCATGATGCTCATCTTACTCAGCGCATTTTACACCCAGTTGTCTGGTACCACATTCCTAGGTGGAAATTTGGGTACTTGCATCACCACCTGAAATTATAGCTCCAGCTGTCAATGACATAACAGCCCATTCTACCGTGACCAGATATATCAGCCAAGTATGCCATTGTGCAGGTGTCAAAGGAGGCTGGGTAGACTCTCCATGCTGGCTGGCTGTGGAACTATTTCTTGCATACTTGCTACAGGAGGGTTCTCAACCACTGGTTATCCATGAATGTAATTATATTCATTTGAATGGGAAGGAAATAGAATTATTCCCTCTCTGCCTCTCCCCTAATTTCTCTCTCTCTCTCTGTCTCTCTCTTTCTCTCTCTCTCTCTCCTAATTTCTTTCTGAAATCTAGCAATTCCTTCCATTCTATTTTCATTCTTGAAATACTGTTTTAGGTCAGATTTATGACAGAATTCTACCAGATGCACAAAGAAGAGCTGGTACTGTTCTTACTGAAGCTATTCTAAAGAATTGAGGAGGAGAGTCTCATCCCTAACTCATTTTATGAGGCATCATCCTTATACCAGTACTTATAAGCATCATCCTTATACTAGTACTTGGTATAAGGTACTGGTATAAGCATTATCCTTATACCAGTACTTGGCAGAGACACAACAAAAAAATGAAAACTTCAGGCAAATATCCTTAGTGAATATAGATGCAAACATTGTCAAAATATACTAGCAAACTGAATCCAGCAATACATCAAAAAGCTAATCCACAATAATCAAGTAGAGTTTGTCCCTGGGATGCAAGATTGGTTCAACATATGCAAATCACTAAATGTAATACATCACCTAAACAGAACTAAAGACAAAAACCACATGACTATATCAAAGGTGCAGAAAAGACTTTGAATGAAATTCAACATCCTTCATGTTAAAAACCCTCAAAAACTAGGCATTGAAGGAGCATACTTCAAAATTGTAAGAACCAAATATACCCATAGCCAACATCATACTCAATGAGCAAAAACTGGAAGCATTCCCCCTGAAAACTGGAACACTGGAACAAGATAAGGATTCCCACTCTCACCACTCCTGTTCAACATAGTATTTGAAGTCTTGGCCAGAGCAATCAGTCAAGAGAAAAAAATGAAAAGCATCCAAATAGAGAGGAAGTCAAACTATCCCTGTTCACAGACGACATGATTCTAGAAAACCCCTTAGTATCTGCCCCAAAACTCCTCGAGCTGAAGTAGCTTCAGAAAGTTTTGGACTACAAAATCAATGTACAAAAGTAAGTAGTATTCCCGTACACAAACAGAACCCAAGCCAAGAGTCAAATCAGGAAGGCAATTCCATTCACAATTGCCACAAAAAAAGAGAAGTAGATACCTCGGAATACAGCTAACCAGGAGGTGAAAGATAGCTACTGTGACAATTACAAAAAACTGCTCAAAGAAATCAGAGATGACACAAACAAGTAAAAGAACACCCCATGCTCATGAATATGAAGAATCAGTAAAATTAAAATGGCCATACTGCCCAAAGCAATTTACACATTCGATGATATTCTTATCAAACTACCAGTGACATTCTTCACAGAACTAGAAAAAACTATTCCAAAATTCATATGGAACCATAAAAGAGCCAGAATAGCCAAGGCAATCCTAAACAAAAAGAACAAAGCTGGAGGAATCACATTGCCTGACTTCAAACTGTAGTACAAGGCTACAGCAAAAAAAAAAAAAAAAAAAAAAAAAAAATCATGGTACTGGTACAAAAACAGACACACAGACCAATGAAACAGAATAGGGAACCCCGAGAAATAAGGCCACACATCTACAATCATCTGATATTTGAGAAAGCTGAAAAAACAAGAAATAGGGAAAAGACTCCCTATTTAATAAATGGTGCTGCGATAACTGGCTAGCTATCTGGAGAAGATTGAAACGACCCTTTCCTTACACCACATACAAAAATCAACTCAAGATGGAGTAAAGACTTAAATATAAAACTCCAAACTAAAAAAACCCTGGAAGACAACCTAGGCAACACCATTCTGGACATAGGAAAAGGAAAAATTTTATGATGAAGATGAGATCCCCAAAACAATTGCAACAAAAGCAAAAATTGACAAATGGAACCTAAACTAAAGAGCTTCTGCACAGCAAAAGAAACTATTAACAGAGTTAAAAGGCAACCGACAGATTGAGGGAAAGTATTTGAAATTCTACATCTGCTGACAAAGGTCTAATATCCAGACTCTACAAGGAACTTAAACAAATGTACAAACAAAAAACAAACACCACCATTCAAAACTGGGCAAAGGACATGAACACTTTTCAAAAGAAGACATACATGTGTCCAACAAACATATAAAAAATGCTCAATATCACTAATCACTAGAGAAATGCAAATAAAAACCACAATGATTTATTATCTCACACCAGCCAGAATGGCTATTATTTAAAAGTTAAAATATAACAGATACCGGTGAAGAATATATATATTCTTCATATAACAGATATGAAGAAAAGAAAATGCTTATACACTGCTGGCGGGAGTGTAAATTAGTTCAATCATTGTGGAAGGCACTATGGCGATTCCTCAAAGAACTAAGAATGGAACTACTATTTGACCCAGGAATCCCACTACTGGGTATATTCCCAAAGGAACATAAATTGTTCTACCATAAAGACACATGCACGTCTGTGATCATTGCAGCATTATTCATGACAGCAAGGACATGAAATCAATGTAAATGCCCATCAATGGTAGACTGGATAAAGGAAATGTGATACATGTACACCATGAAATACTAGGCAGCCATAAAAAAAGGATAAAATAATATCCTTTGTGCAGGAATATATGGATGGAACTGGGGGCCATTATCCTTAGCAAACTAAAGCAGGAACAGAAAATCAAATAGTGCATGTTCTCACTTATAAGTGGGAACTAAATAATGAGAGCATATGAATAGGAAAAGGGGAACAACAGACACTGGGGCCTACTTGAGGGAGAAGGATAGGAGGAGGAAAGCATTCAGAAAAAAACAAACAAACAAACAAAAAACTGTTAAGTAATCTCCTTAGTACCGGGGTGACAAAATAATCTGTACACCAAACCCGAGTCACAAATTTGCCTATATAACATACCTTTACGTGTGCCCCTGAACCTAAAATAAAAGTTACAATATTAACAAAAAAAAGTTCTAAGAATTTTAGAAAATGAAGTGTTACCTCTGCTCCCTTTTATTTTTATTTCTTTTGTATTTTCTCCTCTTCTATCTTCTCCTACTTCTCTTGTTTTAGAGACAAAGACTTGCTCTGTTGACCAGGCTGAAATACAGTGGCACAATCTTGGTTCACTGCAACCCCAACCATCTGGGCTCAAGCAATCTTCTCACTTTAGCCTCCCAAGTAACTGGAACTAAAGGCACATACCATCATGCTTGGTTAATTAAAAAAAAAAAAAAAAATTGTAGAGACAAGGTTTCACTATATTGCCTAAGCTGGTCTCAAGCTCCTGGCCTCCCAAAGTCCTGGGATTATGAGATTGAGTCACTGCACCCAACCTGTCTTCATTTTTAATCATATTGCTGCAGGATCCTCGGGGTGTCACTTTTCTGGCAGGAAAACTCTATGGCCAGTGGCACCTTTGCCTGAGTTTTGCTTGGGCCCACTAAACCGGTTCCACCTACTCAGCCTGGCAAGGCTGCACTTGGCTCACACTACCAGCCTGGATCCCATGCCTCACAAGGGCAAGCCAGGTGTGGAGTGGTGAGGGGTGTGTGAAAGAGTAACTGTGGAGTGGTCTCTGACTAAATTTTATACAAATATTGATCAACATAAGATTAAATAGAGAGGATATACTGTAATGCGTTGTAGATGTTTCAGTCACCAATATAATGTGTTGCTAAACTGTAGACTTATCTGATAGTTGGCCATTTATTTTGCATGATAATCCATACAGAAAACTGTAATCATGTGGAAGAGCATAGTTTAAATATACTATACAAAATGATGTACTAAAACTTATTCTGGGAAAAGGCCAATAAGATTCACCAGATTGCCAGAGAATCCACGGAATTAAAAGATTTGGAACTCTGCTGTAAGTCACAAACAGGGGCTTGTGCTGCATGAGGAGATAACGGAAGAGCTGATGAGGTAAAGGACTCACCTGAAGCAGGGCTAGTATCATGGGCATGTGGCCAGTGCAGTTACACAGGGCCCCATATTTAGAAGGGGACATTATGCTTGGAGTTAATGCTCTGCAGTTGTCATCTTGAAATTCTTAAAAATTTTATCTTTGGGTTTTAGTTTTGTAACTGAAGTCCGTTGAAAAAACAGAACATGTGCCAGTGGCCTGGAGACTTGGATCATCCACCTACCACCTCCTCCTCACCTTCTTGTCTCTTTAGGACAGGTTCTTGACCATCAATTCCCTCAACACTTCACAAAGCCTGCTGCCACCATATACCTGGGCTACAGCTTAGGAATGGGTACAGAGAGGGTTGCTGTTAGACACCATCACAAGCTGAGTCATGGGATAAGGCCCTCATGCCTCAGGAGTATTCTATACCCAAGGTAGGAAGACATTTAAATAGCAAAAACATCTTGACAGATCAAGGCTTCAGAATACAGGCAAAAAGGACAAGCACTTTTCTCCCCCTGCTTTTTGAACAAAGGGAACTGCATTAAAAAAAAAAAAAAAAAAAAAAAAAAAAAAAAAAAAAAAAACCATGAGGATGTTACAGAGAGGTCTCATATACCCAACCCTTAGTTAATTAGTGATGAAGTTGGAATTCAAACCCAGTTTATGGGATCCCAAGGCTCACAGTCATGTAAGTTGATGGAGCCATTATTTTTTTCTAGCCAAGGGCCTTGTAAGGTTATGTTGTAGGCCATCTAGATCTCATTGAATTTCCCCAAACTGAGCTTCCTCTTCCACCTAACATCACCAAATGCCACACTTCTTTCTCTCTCTCCTGAATTTGGAAGCCCTTTTTAAACCCCCGTATTCACCTTCCTGGCAGCACAGGAGTTCAATATATTCAGTGGCCAGGTACTTAAAAATACAATTATCAGACCTTGGATTTGAAGGTGAAAGTCAAATTTTCCAATTTTGCTTTTTAAAAATGCAAAGTTCTGCAGCATCCCCTAAGAGAAGAAACTTGGTAAGTCACTTTTAAAATAGGGATAAAGAATGTTCTACCTCTGAGTGAATCCTTATAGAAATCTAGCAGTTTCTTCTCAACATCTTACTCTCCCAATCAAACTAGTTTTCTCTGACTCCCCTAAATGTTGGCACTATTGCTTATTTTATTACCTACAACAATAGAGTTTGTCATCCAGTCTTATATCTGTGCCTAATTACATCTATTACAAATGTAAAAAATCAAATCCAGACTTACCACAGTTGCCGGCCTCCCCTGAGTTCCTGCCAAACATTGAGAGTAAGAAGCATGAATAAAGCTGTCCACAGGAGCCCGTGAGCCCTACTTGGCCTACCCCCTCAGTGCTGTGGTCTTGGACCAGGTGTCACTGCCACATGAAGAGCACAGTGATTAAATAATATGACTGAAACTCAGCATGACACCCATTTTACATTCACCATAGAACAATCGAAATTAATCATGTTCCAGCTCTAGAGTTGTAGAAGAAAAAAAAAAAATCCACTCTAAGTACAGCAAGAAAAAGTATTATATTATGTTAACTATCCATTTTTTTAACCTATTCCTATGGTTGAGTAAGACTGGCCTCTCTCATGGTTAGAAAAATAGCCAAGAGAGATTAAGACATGAATTTGAGTGTTTCTTCTTGGGGGTTTGCTTTGAAGTGTCTCTAGTATTTAATTGTCCTCTAGGGCTCTAAAATAGATTATGTTTCTTGAAGCTGCACTGAATCTGGAATTCATTACATTTTTTTTTTGGTTTGGTGGAAAATAATTTAACAACAGGTAGTATTCGAAATTGAAACCATGTTTGCTAAGGCTAGAACACCAGAGAGAAGCAAAGGTGGACAATCGAGTGAAGCTATTGTGAATAAATACTACTTTAAAATCATGCAACTTTTCTTTCCCCTTGTAAATATCTCTAAATCATTTCTTTTCCATCCTCTCTACATATCTTGCTTGAAGAGACATAGCTGAGGTCAGATGAGTGACGCGATTTCTGGGAAAGTAAAGGAGACATCCAGTGTGGAACAAACGCTGGATGGTAACCTTGGAGTGAGGCTTAGCAGAAGTTCCCAAAACAAGATTTTGGGAGGAAAATATTTGCTTTGCTTTTTAGTTTCCATAGAATATATGTGGCTAGACTAGAGAACAGTGACATAAGCTGAAACCACCTTAGGTTCTACTTTATCCTTAGCTTGGTAGGATAAAAATATTAAGTCACAAATGTAATTTCACAATAAGAGACAATCATTACATCACTCTTCTCCTAGAGTTGTCTTTTCATCAGCTCAAAACACATATCTAGAACAAGAAAATAACATATGCCATGAGCTGTGTTAATATAGAATTGCTAATATTAAAACAGATGCCTAGTATTAGCAGTAGAATAAAGGTTTGTTTGCTTGCCTTAAATTTTCCTCTTGAAAATGTCCCAAAAGTGGCAAGAAGGATGAGATGATGAGTGTTAAGGTGAAATCCAAAATCTATCATTGATGAAACTAAATAAAATTGGTCTCTCTGAAACACATTATTAAGAGAAAGACTGAGGCCGGGTGCGGTGGCTCAAGCCTGTAATCCCAGCACTTTGGGAGGCCGAGGCGGGCGGATCACAAGGTCAGGAGATCGAGACCACAGTGAAACCCCGTCTCTACTAAAAATACAAAAAATTAGCCGGGCGCGGTGGCGGGCGCCTGTAGTCCCAGCTACTCAGGAGGCTGAGGCAGGAGAATGGCGGGAACCCGGGAGGCGGAGCTTGCAGTGAGCCGAGATCGCGCCACTGCACTCCAGCCTGGGCAACAGCGTGAGACTCCGTCTCAAAAAAAAAAAAAAAAGAGAAAGACTGGCTGATTCAGGCAAGACCAAACAGGAGTGAGAGGTGTGGCTGGGCAAGGACGCTCTTGGCAGAAGAGCCAGAAGATCTCAGTTGTTGAAAGAAAGCAATAAGTCCAAAACTTTCCTCCTAAGTGTGACAAGAATGGATGCACATGCTGGCAGTGGGAGCATCCTTGAACCTTTATAGCATAAGTTTCTGAGGAGCAGGGAAAGTAAGTATGAATAAGGAATCACAAAATAAATCAAATAATCCCAAAGCCACTCACCAAGGAGGGCAGGTGGAAGAAAAACACTGCATACTAAGGAATTCTACAGCCGCTCATCCCAGCTGGGAAACAGCAAAGGCTAAAGGAACTCACATGCCTAACCTGAAATTATGAATAGAATTCCCTGTAGTTTATGGCATGGACTTTGCTCCTTCCCTAAATAAATTTCACAAAATATCTATCCAAGAATACATAATGTAAATCAAATCTGAATAATTATAATATGATATTTATTGTCATGAATCTGATAGTAACATATATAGCTCATACTATCTGCCAGGCAAAATGCTATGCATTCTACATATATTATATTTAATCCTGAATATAACCCGTAAGTTAAAAGCTCCTATTGTCTTTATTTGACAGATGGGAAACAGAAAGCCCAGAGTTTAAATAACCTAGTGGAGTTAGGTAAATTCCTTGAGGTCATGTAACTAGAAGGAGGTAGTACGAATTTGGATCCAAGCCATCTGGCCCTGGAGTCTACACTCTTAACCACTACATCAGCCAATGTTAAACTTTTGTGGCCTCAGGACATTGTTATGCATGAAACATTCTTAAGAATACCAAATGACTTTTGTTTCTGTGGGCTGTATCTACTGATATTTATCATATTAGAAATAAAAAACAAGCGATTTAAATACATTTATCAATTTAAAATTAATAATAGACTCATTGATTTTTAGCATAAATATAAAAATGTTAATAAAGTATAACTGTATTTTTCACCCCCCCAAAAAAAATTAGTAGGAAGAGTGATACTATTTTACATGTTTAAATCTTTTAATGTCTGTCTTAATGGAAAAAAAGTTAGATTCTATATCTGTTTCTGTTGAGATATTGTTTTGGTTGAAGTATATGAAGAAAATTTGGCCTCACACAGATATGTAGTTGGAATAGTATTTTACTATAAGCTTATTCAAATAATTGTGGAAAAACTTCTTTAATATGACAAAACTTGAAAAGCGGTTTCCTAGAGGATGGTGTGTGGAATATAAATCCACAACAATGAACTTCTCTTACTGTAGTACAGAAGATCCATTGGTCTACCTTACCCTTTGAATGAATCTTACTTGACTTTATAATATCATGAATTGCTCATTTGGTTCACCAGTTATGTAGATCTTTTAAATGTTGACACACTTTATTGTGTGATATTAAGAAATTATATTGTCAACATACCACTTAACTCATCATAAAAGTCAGTAAGTGTTGGGAAGATGTCAAGCTCAGAATGGTAGATAAAGATTTTCCATACTTGTAATTTTGACTTGAAAATTTGAATTTTATTATTGACAAGTGTTGTCAATTACCTTCCTTGATATGACAGGCTCACTTAATTCATTTGTGAGAAAATATCTGCAAAATTCCCAAATGTGAATAACCTTAGTGATATGGTTTGGCTCTGTGTCCCTACCCAAATCTCATCTTGAATTGTAATCCCCACATACTGAGGGAGGGACCTAGTAGGAAGTGATTGGATCATGGGAGCGGGTTCCGCCATGCTGATCTCATGATAGTGAGTGAGTTCTCATGAGATCTGATGGTTTAAAAGTGTTTGGTAGTTCCCCTCTTGCTTTCTCTCTCTCTCCTGCCACCCTGTGAAGATGGTAGGCACCTTCCCCTTCACATTCTGCCATGATTGTAAGTTTCCTGAGGCCTCCTCAGCCATGTAGAACTGTGAATCCATTAAACCTATTTCTTCATTAATTAACCAGTCTCAATTATTTTTATAGCAGCATGAAAAATGGACTAATAAAGAGAATTGGTACTGGGAGTTTGGGTCACTGCTATTAAAATGCCTGAACATGTGAAAGCAGCTTTGGAACAGGGTAATGGGCAGAGGTTGAAACAGGTTGGAAGGCTTGGAAGAAGGCAGGAAGATGTGGGAAAGCTTGGAATTTCCTAGAAACTTGTTGAATGGTTTTGATCAAAATGCTGATAGTGATATGGACAGTGAAGCACAGACTGAGGTGTTATCAGATGGGTGAGGAACTAATTGGGAACTGAAGTAAAGGTGACTCTTACTACACTTTCGCAAACAGGCTGGCAGCATCTTCCCCCTTCCCTAAAGATCTGTGGAACATTGAACTTGAGTGAGATGATTTAGGGTATATGATTTGGCTGTTCCCCACTCAAATCTCATCTTGAACTGTAACTCCCACAATTCCCACATGTCATGGAAGGAACCTGATGGGAGGTAATTGAATCATGGGGGCAGTTCTTTCCCATGCTGTTCTCGTGATAGTGAGTAAGTCTCATGATATGGGATGGTTTTAAAAAAAGGAGTTTCCCTGCAAAACCTGTCTCTCTTTGACTGCTGCCATCCATGTAAAAAGTGACTTGCTCCTCCTTGCCTTCCACCATGCTTGTGAGGCCTCCTCAGCCTTGTGGAACTGTAAATCCATTAAACCTCTTTTTCTTCCCAGCCTCAGGCATGTATTCATCAACAGTTTGAAAACAGACTAATACAGGGTATCTGGCAGAAGAAATCTTTAAGCAGCAAAACATTCAATATGTGACCTGGCTTTTTCTGAAAACATATAGTCATATACGTTCACTAAGAGATGGTCTGAAATTGGAACTTATGTTCAAAAGGGAATTTGTAGCATGACCATGTAGTAAGGAAAAGACAAACATTTTCTGGGGAGGAATTTAAGCCACAGCTGCAGAAATGTCCATAAGTAAAAAGGACGTGAATGTTAATAGCCAAGACAATGGGGAAAATGTCTCCAGGGCACATCAGAGATCTTCGAGGCAGCCCCTCCCATCACAGGCCTGCAGGCCTAGGAGGAGAAAATGGTTTTGTGGACTGGGCCCAGGGTCCCACTGCTCTGTGCAGCCTCAGGACATGGTGCCCTGTATCCTCACCATTCCAGCTCCAGCTATGGCTAATAGGGGTCAAGGCACAGCTTGGGCATTAGCTTCAGATGGTATAAGTTCCAAGCCTTGGTGGCTTCCATGTGGTTTGGGGCCTGTGGGTGCACAGAAGGCAAGAATTTAGATTTGGGAGTCTCTGCCTAGATTTCGGAGGATGTATGGAAATGCCTGGATGTCCAAGCAGAAGTATGCTGCAGGGATGGAGCCCTAATGGAGAACCTCTACTAGGGCAATGCAAAGGGGAAACGTGGGATTAGTGCCCCCACAGAGAGTTCCCACTGGAGTACTGCCTAGTGAAGCTGGGAGAAAAGGGCAACCATTCTCCAGATGCCATAATGATAGATCCATTAACAGTTGGCACCATGCATTGCGCCAGCATTCAATGCCAGTTTGTGAAAGCACCCCGATGGCTGTACCCTGAAGAGCCACAGGGATGGAGTTGTCTAAGGCCTTGGGAGCCCAACGCTTACGTCAGCTAGCCTGGGGTGTGAGATATGAAGTCAAAGGAAATCATTTCAGAGCTTTAAGATTTAATGATTGCCCCACTGGGTTTCAGATTTGCATGGGGTCTATAGGCACTTTGTTCTGGCCAATTTTTCCCATTTGGAACCAGAGAATTCACCCAATGGCTGTCTCCACTGTATCTTGGAAGTAACTAACTTGTTTTTCATTTTATAGGTTCATAGGTAGAAGAGACTTGCTTTGTCTCAGATGAGATGTTGGACTTGGACTTTTGAGTTAATGCTGGAACAAGTTAAGACTTTGGGGGAATGTTGGGAAGGCATAATTGCATTTTGAAGTGTGAGCAGAACATGAAATTTAGGAGGGGCCAGGAGCAGAATGATATTGTTTGGTTCTGTGTGCCTAACCAAATCTCCTCTTGAATTGTAATCTCCATGTCTCAAAGGAGGGACTTGATTGGAGGTGATTGAATCTTGGGGCAGCTTCCCCCATGCTGTTGTCATGATGGCAAGTGATTTCTCACAAGATTTGATGGTTTAAAAGTGTTCAGCAGTTCCCCCCTCATTCTATCTCTTTCCTGCCACCTCATGAAGAAAGTGCCTGCTTCCCCTTCTCCTTCCACCAAATTGTAAGTTTCCTGAGGCTTCCCCAGCCATGAGGAATGGTGAGTCAAAATATCTTTCCTTTAAGTTACTCAGTCTCAGTTCTTCATAGCAGTGTGAAAATGGACTAATATACTCAGTTTCTCCATCAGTTATTTCAGTGTAAAAATGATATTCCATTAACAAGGAGCTCATTTTCTTTGAGATGAACATTATATTTTCATATTCAGCAGAAGTGCCTTATGTGTAATTCCCATTTCATTATGCAGAGGATTGTAAAGCTATGTACTCATAGAACAAAATTTAATAAATTTAACCATAATTTCTGCTTTATTAAGAACATCTAGCCAGGTGTGCTGGTGCATGCTGGTAGTCCTAAGTACTTGGGAGGCTGAGCTGGGAGGATTGGTTGTGACCAGGAGGTTGAGGCTTCAATGACCTGTGATCATGCCACTGCACTCCAGCCTGGGTGACAGAGCAAGGGCCCTGTCTCAAAAAAAATTATGTATATACATATCTTATGGAAAACTAAAACTGGGAAGTTTTTGAAACTGTGGGCTTGTGGCTGTGAAGACTTCAATGACTACTAGTACATTGTGGTGATATTTCCTAAATTCATGCTAAGACATAAGCAATTTTACTCACCATTGCTTTTACAACATCAGCACAAACACAAAAATAGCAAAAGATAAAAAAGTTTCAGCATTATTATCAAAATAGTTTTGACCTTGTAGATCTCCTAAAAATTTTCTCAGGAAACACCAAGATTCTGCAAACCACATTTTAAGAAACATGGAGAGAAACATGTGGTTAAGAAACCACACTTTAAGAAACACATTATACTCAGTATAAAATTAAAAATGATTAAGTATAGCATATATACAAAGATATGGCAAAAGAAAAACAAAGTCTTGTGAATTGAATGTTTGTGACCCCCACAACTCATATATTGAAGCCCTAACACCTAATGTAGTAGCATTTGAAGATGGGGCTTTTGGCAGGTAATTGGATTTAGATGAGATCATGAAAGCAGCAACCTTATGAGATTAGTGCCTTTATAAGAAGAGACACCAGAGAACTTTCTCTCTCAGCCATATCAGGACATGGTGAGAAGGTAATAATTCACAAGCCAGGAAAAGAGCCTTCACCAGAACCTGACCGTGCTGGCATCCTGATCTCAAACTTCTAGCCTCCAGCACCATGAAAAAGTAAACGTCTGTTGTTGAAGTCACCCAGCCTGTTACACTCGAGACACAATTCACCCTGAGGAGAAATTTCTCTCCAGCTGTAAACTTGTGACACAAGACAAGCACAAGTTACACGCTTCCAAAATATAATAACGGGCAGACATAGAATATAAATATTCCTATTCCAAAAGGGAGAGATGAGAAAAAAAAATGGGTAATTGATCCCAAGCAGGGTCCAAAACCTTTCAAGGCGAATTCCATTATATCTTAATGTTTGAAAATAATCTTCTTTGACTGGATGTCCTGCCTTCTGGATGTGTTGGGGTGACAGTTCCACCCCTGAGGCTCTGCCAAGTTGTAAGTTTACATCTGCAAGTTCTGCTGGGTAAGGGTCTTTTTGCATCCAAGGCTCTTCTGGGCATAGTCATGCTCTCAAATCTCTTCTGGGCAGGAGTTGTGTACCCCAGGATCTTCCAGGCAGACCTACCTCCACAGATTTGAATAGAAGATTTCTAATCTGTTGAAACCAAGGAGGTGGCCGTGATGGTCTCTGAATTTCCTTTGGTCTACTTTTCTGTCTTCTTAAAAAATAGCACATGTTCATAGCCAAATAGCTCTATCATCCCATCTTGTCCAATCCAAGAAGTCTGACAGCCTTCCTTCATTCATCCCCTTTTCTGTTATCTTTAGTGGCAGCTGGTAGTGTTTCTGTTGGCAAAATATAATCTCCATTCTAAGCCACTGCTGATATGGCTGATTAGATCCACAGTTCATACCCACACTAATCATCTTGAATGGTTATTCAGCCACACCCTTCATATTCTCTTCAGAAAAACTTTCTCATTTTTTGCAATATGGGCAGGCTGAGAATTTTCCAAATCTTCCAGTTCTGGACCATTTTTGCTTAATAATTCCTTCTTTAATTTATTTATCTCTTTTTACATTCTACTATAAGCAGTCAGGAGGAAACAAGCCACTCCTTCAACACTCTGCTTGGAAATACCCTCAGCTAAATACTCAATTTTATTGCTTATAAGTTCTAATGCCACAAAACCCCAGTACATAAATGCCACTTAGCCAAGTTCTTTGCCATTTCATAACAAAGACTGCCTTTTCTACATTGCCCAATAAACTCTTCCTCATTCCCATCAGACATCACTAGAACAGCCTTCAACATCCATATTTATATCACCATACTTTTCATGATTACTTACATAGTCTCTAAGATGTAAACTTTCTCACCAGCTCTCCTCTTTTCTTTCTGAGCCACCACTAGAATCACTATTAACATTTATATTTCTGACATGCACCTCAAAACTCTCTCAGACTTTACCCATTTCCCAGTTCTAAAGCCTCTTCCATATTTTTAGCTGTTTGTTACAACAACATCCCACTTCTTGTACCAAAATTTGCCTTACTTAGCTTGAGCTGTCATAACGAAATATCACAGCCTGAATGGTTTAAACAGTAGAAATTCATTTCTCATAGTTCTGGAGGCTTCTTGGGAAGTCTGAAGTCAAGGTGCTGGCCAATTTTGTTCCTAGTAAGGAATCTCTTCCTGGCATGCTCATGGCTTCCTTCTCACTGGGTCCTGATATTGCAGAGAGAGGGAGAAATCAAGCTCTCTGGTGTCTCCTCTTATAAGTGCACTAATCCCATCATGAGGTCCCTAATATCATTATTTCATCTAAACCTAATCATCTCCCAAAGGCCCTAACTTTGGGAGTTAGAGCTTCAACATACAAATTTTGAAGGGGGGACATAATTTAGTTTATAGTACCTTATCACACACACACAAATATAAAACCAAAAGAAATCAAAAAAACTTTTTCGTTGGTGTAGCATATATATATATATATATACACACACACACACATACACACACACATATACACACATTATGTATTTATACACACACACACATTATATTTGTATATGGTAGCACTTCAAATTAGAAGGTGACAACTGTGTAAAGGATGATGGGCTCTTCCCTGAGTGGCCTGAAGTGATCTGTGAAAATGGTCCACTATTCACTTGACCAAGAAAATCCCACAAAATCATGCAAATCAAGAGGTTCAAATCTTCATGTCACCCATGAAACTGCCCATGCCACCAAGGGTATGCATATACAAAAAGCCATCAAGTATCTGAAAGATGTCACTGTATAGAAACAGTCTGTACTATTCCAGTGTTACAATGGTGGAGTTGGGAGGTGTGCCCAAGCCAAACACTGGGCCTAGACACACAGTCAGTGGCCCAAAAAGAATGCTGAATTTTTGCTGCACATGCTTAACAATGAAGAAAATAAGTCTGAACCTAGGGGTTTCAATGTAGATCCTTTGGCCATTGAGCATATCCAGGTGAACAAAGCTCCCAAGATGCCCTGCCAGACTTACAAAGCTCATGGTTGGATTAACCCATCCAGGAGCTCCCCCTGCCACAAGGAGATGATCTTTCCTGAAAATAAACAAAATCAGAAGAGAAAGATATTCCAGAGGAAACTGAAGAAACCAATATGTAAGGCACAGAAATACATTCAGAATAAAAGAAATGCAATTAAAAGTTAATAAATAAATAAATAAATAATGATGGGTCAACTATTAGCCATATAGAAAAAAATTAAATGGACCACTACCTCATAATTTACACAAAAATGAAATCTAACGTAAAGGAGATTGTTATATACAAAATAGTAGTATGAAAATACAGAGCTAGGGGAAATTGTTTCTTAACTTTTGGTTCAGGATGACTCTTCAGGAAAAAGTCAGGGAAGAGGCATCCCCTTCAGAGAGAGTGGTAACTCTCCAATCTCCAGCCAGTGCTCCCCATTGACTGAAGCCAGGTGATGTGGATGACAAGTGAGCATGTGCGTGTAGTCCTTCATTACAGAAAAGGCTGGAGAGTTGATCCAGAGAGAAAAATGGAAAGTATCCAGCCCATTTAGTGAGACTGTTTCCACCGTGTCTTCCCCAAATGTATGTTTAAGTCTTAAACCCCGGTACTTCAGAATGGGTCCTTATGTGGAATAGGGTTGTTGCAGATTTAATTAGGTAAGATGAAGTCATATTGAAATAGAAGGAGCCCCCAATCCAATGTGACCTGTGTCTTTATTATATAAAGAACAAATTTGGAAAGAGGCACACACAGAGGAGGAATGCCATGGAAAGACTGGAATAATGTTGCCACAAGCCAAAGAACAACACGGATTGCCAGCAAACCAGCAGAAGCTAGGAGGAAGGCATGGATTCACCCTCACAACTCCCGTCCTCCAAAAAAAAAAAAAAAACCCTGCCAGCATCTTGATTTATGACATCTAACCCCCAGAATTGTAAGACAATGAATTCCTGTTGTGTGAACCACCCAATTTGTAGTTCTTTGTTATGGCATCCCTATCAAAATAACACACATAGTCATCACATTTTCCATAATAATGAGAGATTGGAAATAGTGTGTTTATCTACCTATGTCTTTATCTACCTTCTGAGTTATATAAGGTATTTATGCCAGTGGAGAAGAAGAGAGCCAGGGTTTGTGAAGCTTAAGCCTGTGCAATTTTAGGTGATCAGTTGAATTTAAAGGAACACAGAAATTTCATAGTTTTGCAAAGTTTACAAAAACTCACGACACAGTGAACACATTGTTAGCCCTGTCCCATGACCATGTGCAAAGAAGGGTCCTGAAGCTTAAGCCTCATTATCTCCTGTATATAGTTCCAATAAAGAGTAAAAAAAATAAATAATGATATAACATAAAACTTAATGGCAGAACTAAGACGCAACAGTTTCTCATACACATGAATTTAAATCAACTATGCTTTCATGTTAAAATAGGCCTTTATATTGGATAATAAAATCAAAAATGCATATAAACAAATAAATAACTAAAAGAAGACAAAATTTCAAAGGCCTGCCAGGTTGGACAACTAAGTTAGCTAGCTTTGCCATTTCCCCATCTCCCTAACCATAAAAACCACCCCATGGGAACAAACACAACTTGCCGGTTTTCATTTCTCTGAAGTGAGTGCCCATCATTTTCTCATTTTTTATTACTGCATTTTATTAATTTGCAAATGAAAACAAGGAAACATTAAAAGATTGGCTCAGCCATTAGCCATCCCAATATAGTTGAGGTTTGGTCCTTCTAATTGAAACCAAGCTTTCGGTTTCCTGGAAAATGTCAGAAATTGGCAGCTAAATACTAGCAGAAGACTGTTCATTTCTCAGGGCCTGTTATCTGTCCATCACGACGAGGAACTAGAAATCTGTCAGATCAGATGGTTTCATTTTTGAGTACTGATGTCCTCAGGACATCCTCAGCCTCACAGAGTTCAGAAGATGACCCCAGCCAGAGAATAGGTGTTTGTTTTCTATGATTGTTTATGATTTACATGATTGTTTATAATTTTCCAGTTCTTTTGAAAGCTTGTATCTTGTTCTGTTCTTTTTAAAATTGAATATACTTCTAAGAAATGAAATTTTAATGCCTTGAGTCTGTGAGTGACACTGGTTTTCTTTCCAAATGAGCTAAACATTACCCAGGAGAGGTGTAGGAATGGAGTTGTAAAGATGAGGTAGGAAAAAGTATTATTGAAAACAAACCTTTACTCTTGAAACTTGCAAATCCGTTATGTAGAATAAGCTATTCAACAGAGCATCCTCCCCCCCAAAAAAAGAGAAAAAACTCTGGTCATGCTAAACCACTGGGATTGTCATTTACATGGTAGTTCATTCAGAATTAAAACCATGAAGTCAATATGACACTATGTCTCAAGAATAATTTATCTTGAGTATTCTATATGCTAGAGCGCCTGTCTTATATGAGGCATTCAAATTTTAGCATTTGTCAGAATCACCTGGAGAGCTTCTTATAGCACAGATTGGTCTGCCCCATCTCCATATTTTCTGAGTCAGTAGGTTTAAGGAGAGACCCTGAAATCTGTGTTTCTCACAAGTTGCCAAGTGGTGATGCTGCTGCTGATCTAGGTACCACACCTTGAGAACTACTGTTATAGGCATTTTGTTGGGTTCAGACTACCAGAGTTATATTTGGATGGGAGACAAGATACTGGATACCCAAAGGGTGGACCTCATAGATATGAGAATATAGGAAGATAATCAGTTGATTTAAAGATGTGTGAACATTCTAAATCATTGTGAAGGGTTTATGGAAAGTGAAAATTCACAAATGAATGAAGCTTAGAAAGACAGAGGTGAATGTAAAATCTGTTGAAAGGAATGGAGTGGAGTCTAGAGTGTCTCTGGAAACTTTGCTATCTCTGTTCTAGCACTCATCAAAAATTTTTACACATTTTTGTAAGATTATTTGATTAACCTGACCCTCTATTACGTTCCCTCATGAAGAAATGAAGAGTAACTTCTTACTCGTGATAGACTGCCTGTCACAGAGTTGGATAAACAAGTGAGTCTCCAAATACTTGATGAATTAATGAAGTAGTGAAAAATGCATGAATGAACACATGAATAGCTGTAGCAATTGTAGGGGAAGGTGCTGTAGCCAGAGGCTGGAAAAGACTACATGAAGATGAGCTCTTAGTAGATGACTGCACAGTAAAAACAATCTTCTTGACCATGAGGGCTGTTAGGTTGCAGGTTTGAGGAAGGGCTTGTGGTATATTCTGTCCTTAGGGATAAAAAGGGGTGGGCATCAGGGTGGTGTGAGGACCAGAATTGATGCCCAGATCTTGGAGGAGGATGTGAGGGCGCCTAGATCTATCTGAAGCTATGGATAGGGCTTTTGCATCGTGGGTACCAGTCTTGTCCAGAGAGTCACAGTGTACTCTGGAGCTTCAGAAACTCAACAGTCTTGCAGAGGGCAAAAGAAGACTGATCTCATAATTGGCTAGGTTTACCTAGTTTGCCTGAATTCATGTGATGAAAAAGAAAAATACAGGGGAAAAAAAGATAAAAGAAAATGAAAGTGGGTAGAAGACAATATCTGTTTTCTGAAATTCCTGAAACAATATTTTAAGGATGAAAATAAAATTGAGCTCCATTTTTAAGGGTTTAGGGAATGTCTCTCTCCACCAAATCACTTTTGTTTTGTTCTGTTTCATTTTGTTTTTTAATATAATGGACTTCATCCACTATCTTGCTTGTTATCAGAATAATATGTGGAGATTCTTTAAAAATTTTTTCCAATTCCTGTCTCACATAGATGAAAGTTTCCAGGTGGTTTTTTGTCTTTCCTTCCTTCCTTCCTTCCTTCCTTCCTTCCTTCCTTCCTTCCTTTCTTTCCTTTTTTTTATTATTACACTTTAAGTTCTAGGGTACATGTGCACAACATGCAGGTTTGTTACATATGTATACATGTGCCATGTTGGTGTGCTCCACCCATTAACTTGTCATTTACATTAGGTATATCTCCTACTCTCCTAATGCTATCCCTACCCCCTTCCCCCTCCCCACAATAAGACCTGGTGTGTGATGTTCCCCTTCCTGTGTCCAAGTGATCTCATTGTTCAATTCCCACCTATGAGTGAGAACATGCAGTATTTGGTTTTCTGTTCTTGCGATAGTTTGCTGACAATGATGGTTTCCAGCTGCATCTATGTCCCTACAAAGGACTCGAACTCATCCTTTCCTATGGCTGCATAGTATTCCATGGTGTATATGTGCCACATTTTCTTAATCCAGTCTGTCACTGATGGATGTTTGGGTTGATTCCAAGTCTTTGCTATTGTGAATAGTGCCGCAATAAACATATGTGTGCATGTGTCCTTATAGCAGCATGACTTATAATCCTTTGGGCATATCCCCAGTAATGAGATGGCTGGGTCAACTGGTGTTTCTAGTTCTAGATCCTTGAGGAATCGCCACACTGTCTTCCACAATGATTGAACTAGTTTACAGTCCCACCAACAGTGTAAAGTGTTCCTATTTCTCCACATCCTCTTCAGCACCTGTTGTTTCTCTCTCTTTCTTTCTCTCTTTCTTTCTTTCTCTCTTTCTTTCTCTCTTTCTTTCTTTGTCTCTTTCTTTCTTTCTTCCTTCCTTCTTTCTTTCTTTTCTTCTTTCTTTCTTCTTTCTCTCTTTCTTTCCTTCTTTCTTTCTCTCTCTGCTTCCTTCCTTCCTTTCTTCTTTTCTTCTTTTCTTCTCTTCTCTTCTCCTTCCTTCCTTCCTTCCTTCCCTCCCTCCCTCCCTCCCTCCCTCCCTCTCTCTCTCTCTCTCTCTTTCTTTCTTTCTTTCTTTCTTTCTTTCTTTCTTTCTCTTTCTTTCTTTCTTTCTTTCTTTCTTTCTTTCTTTCTTTCTTTCTTTCTTTCTTTCTTTTCTTTCTTTTTCTTTTTTTTCCTTTCTTTACATTCATTACTAGGACACCCAGAACCACATCTAGGAAAGTGTTCCAAAAACTTTTGGTATTGACCCTATCCATCGACTTTCCCTCTCCCAGTTTATTCATAAATTGTGTATGTGGTATAATGTGTACTTCAGTAAATTACTCCTAATCCTTTTGGAAAATGAGTAGTACATAACAAATATAAAAGGTAAAGTCCACTTTGCACAGACAGTTGTCTCTAAATTAAGTCTGTCTGGACTCTGGAGACAGGCTGCATGTATTCAAGTCTGAACCCTACTGCGCAGGATCTGTGAGACCTTGTGTATGACTTTCAAGTTTTCTATATGTCAGTTTTCCCATCTGTGAAATGGGAATAAATAATAGTTTTTCCCATAAGGTCACTGTGAAGATTAAATTAGTTGCTATATGTATGTCTAGCATATAGTAAGTTCTGTATTTACAGTACTGATTATTAATGCTGAGCTTTCATATCACACTGAGTGGGTTTAGAAATGATGTCCAAGGCATCACGCAGTATGAGAAGAGCAGACGATTTGTTGATAATAACCAAAAATCTACAATTCAAAGGGATTTTTAGACATTATCTAGCACAGTCCTGTTCTTTTATGTCTGGGAAATAAAAGCCTGAGGTCCCTGAAGGTTAAGTGGTTTTCCCAGGTCACCTGCTCCTAGGTGGGAAGGCATATGAGTGACTGGCTCCAGGTATATCAGCAGCAGACTTGCTGTAGGAAAAGCATGCAAGTAGCCTAATAGAAAGAGGGCTGGATTCCAGACCTGATGCTGGTGTGTGGACAGGGTCAGGTCTGGAATCCAGCACTCTTGGTGATGGTGGGCAAATCACTGCCCTTCTCCAGGTCTCCATCTTGGGAAAAAAAACATTAAACAATTTTCTAAGGCTTTTCCCAGTTCTCTCAATTTATAACTCTAGTCATTACTGCTGTCTTTGGGCACATGCCTAGAACTGAACTGGAAACATTTGCAATATGATAGAAACAAGCTTCATAAGGTCAGAATAGAACATTTGACATTTCCCACATCCAGACCTTCATCTTCCTCGGAACTCTTGCCCAGTCTTTCCAATACAGAACTTTCTTTGAAGTCCTTCTGACTGTGTTGATTAAGGAATCAGTTGCTCTAACTCCCCCCACCTACTTTGATCTCCACACAGCCCACATAGTTTCAAACAGATGAAATCGCTATTCCTCAGTCCCCAGACATGCTTGGAAGCGGCCAGCAAAGTGTGCCAACCACCAGCTGAGCCACTGCTGCTTAGTAAAACTAGTGGTGAGCTTCAGGATGGTGGTCTGTGGCCACAGTCATCACTACTATAAAGCCAAGTCGTTGATTCTTTCAGAACATATTTATTGGTCCCTTCTAAGTGGCAGACATTGAGTTAGACACTTAGGGAACTTAAAATCTAGCAGGAAATGGACAATCATTATTCAAAAACTCATGTCAATAAGAACACAATTACAACTGTGATAAGTGCATAGAAAATGCTCACAACGACATGCAAGCAGTATGTAGTGAGGACTTTTTAATCCCTCCTCTAGAGGCTAAAGCAGTATTGCTTATGTCATAGCAACTGGGTTTAAGACTAGGGAACTGGTGCCAGGAAGTTGGAACTGCTCCAGGCAGAGGGAACAACATGTGTGAAGGCTATTGGTGTGAGTATATGAGGAACTAGGAGATGACCAGGACACTGAGGTACAGAGAATGACATAGACATTAGGTCAAGCTCATCACAGGTTTATTTAAGGATAACTCTAAGAAACAGAGTTTTTTCAGTCTTATTAAGCCTCAAGGCCCTGCTTATCCCTCCTCCCGCATTTTATCCAGCACGTGGAAACAGGCACATGGTCTTGGTTCAGTCCCTCTTACTTTGAAACGCATGAAGTCATAGCCAGAAAATGTAACTAAAGCCTATTCATAATGACTCTTTCCAAATGCTCTTCCATTTTCTACTAAAAAACTACTTTGTTGACGCAATTACTATCATCATTAACCTAAGATAACATAATCATACTGACATGCATTTCCAAAAATTGTTTTTTTCCAGATGGCATATTTTCCAGTATAAATGGCTTTGTATATTACCTGCTGTTAGTGAGTATCTCATACCATATTGTGTCTTCTGGAAAGAATTTTCACCAGGGAAACCAATATTGTGTTTCTATTTTTTTTTTCAAAAATCAAAGAGCAACAGAAGTCTTAAATGAAGCATTTATGCATAATTTGCATATATATAATGTTCATATATATAATTTTCATGTATTTATTATATATACATATGAAAAGCATTCCATATTCATTAGCATATGAGGAGAACTTTGGAAGCAACAATCATTCCCTAATCACAACAGCATGAGAAGGTTGCTGTCGACATGAGATATATTAGGACTAACACTTCCTTTTCTTTCTGTTATAAATGTGTTTTCTTAGATGATGAAATGAAGTTACAGGAGATAATGCCAAAAAATAAAACCAAAATTGTTATGTCTCCCCCTGGAATAACAATCTGATTGTAAATTGTAACATCTTCTTTTAAAGTTGGGAAACCAAAGATAAAATAATAAAGAGAAGATAATACAAAAGAACAGAAGTGCACTCTCAGGATGATTTGCACAAAAATACTGATATTAGACAGACATAATGGGTCCTGAGTTTTAAAAACTGAACAATAATTACGATACAATGGCCTACATTTTTACTGATGTTATGAAAATTAGTGTTATACCATTTATTAAATGGTACATTTGATTAAATGGCAGTGCATGAAATAACATATTTGTAATAATGAAATGGCTTGGGAAACCATCAAAGATCCAACTGCCTCATTTGACTATGCTCAGTATAGTTTCAGTACTTTCTTTTGTTTTCATATGTTCCAATTATTTGAAGAGTGTCTCTAGAAAGGGTGTATGTTAGCTCTGTAACCCTAGAGTTATTGATGCATGACGGCTTCTGTATTTCCAGTCTTAACGTTGCTGGATAAGAAATTAACATGTTAAGAAAAAATAAAAAGAATGATGTGTCTAAGACACTCACACTTCCAGGAATTTAGAGATCATCTCTTGTTTCATCACAGAAGGTGTCCCCCATGCAAAGAATTGGGAGGAGTGTCTTGAGTTTCAGTCTAGCTTTGTGTAAAGTAGAAGAAGTCAGTCTCTCTGGGTCTCAATATTGATATCTGAAAAATGTTTTAATAATACCTGCTGTTTAAATAAATAATATGTAAAAATGCCCAAGTCATAACCTGACTTGTTAGCTCTTCTCTTCCTTATTGGAGGAAAGAAATCCTTGAAGCAGGCTCCCAATTGTAACTTATTTTACCAATAAGAAAGGTGCTGGCCTGACAAGAGTGACTTAGAAGAGACTGCAGAAACATTTTTGTGACTTACCTGAGCTAAGTGTGCCTTGCACCAGACACCAGCCGAGGGCCTTCACTCACCTGAAAGGCTGGAAAAGATGTCAAACTAAGGGTTCAGACAGCCTCAATAGGTGGTGACATTTAGTGAAAGGATTAACATCTCTACACTTAATTGCCTTCAACTATAAAATAAAGACAATGATAGCTCTCTCTGTATATGGTTTTTGTGACGTATAAAATTAGGGAATGACAGTAAAAAGCTGAAAGTGTAATACATGGTAAGTACTCAATAAATGCTCACTTCTCTTTTTATCTCATTTAAATCTTACGTGACTTAGGCTCAACATTTAGATTGCGACGTGCACAGAGGAAAAGAAGGACTGAAAAGAATTTTCTGATTAGATAGTGGGTGCCTAGGAAGGGATCAGAAAGAATCGCTGGAATGGTCCATGGGAAATTTAGCATTTTGACTTCCTGGGAAGGGGCTCTGATGGGAACGAGCCACTCCGGGATATGTCTTGCGGCAGAAGCGCTAGGGGTGAAATATTCCTTGTGGCTGCCTCACCGAAAGCTGGCCAGGGAAGAGGCACTATGTCCTCTAAATCTGAGCTGAACCTCAATCTGTTGGAAAAGTTTGAGGCCCAACCTAGAAGTCCAAAAGGCCATGTGGAAAAAGCTAATCAGGGTGGGAATAGCTCTGGAGTGTCTGTGGGACATGTAGGCACATCACAGGCTTTGGGATCAAGTGTGCTGAGTTCAGACTTAGCTCTGCTTCCAAGTCATGGTGGGCTTCCGCCAACTTCCTTAGGCTTTTGCAACATCAATTCTTTACCCATAATGAGTGAATGATGATTCCTACTGTCATAAGATTCTCTCATCTTAAATGAGATGATGTATTTTGGGGGTCACGACTTTGTATATATGCTCAAAACTCTTAGCTCTTATTATTTTGATTCCCTCAAAACTCTCTTCTCTCTTTAACCCTCATCCCCAGCCCCTACCCATGGGGGAGCCTAATGGACCAGCTAGTACATAGTGCTGAGCCGGAATGAAATGACTGTTATTCACCATCTTGTATCTAATTTTCTCTCCAGGAACATATACATGGAGGACCTACAGAAGTATTTTCTTGATTTCTTTTTCTAGTATATTCTGAGTTTATAAAGAAAGCCTGGAACATATTACTCCAAATCCCATGTCCTAAATGCTTAAATAACTCCTGAAATAGCCTCCATTGGATACTCGATATATTATAGTGTCAGTTGGATTTGCCTAGAAACAAAGAGACAAATTTTAGCACTACCAAAATTATTAGGTTGAAAGGAATTGCAAAGCTCGTTATTTTTTCAGAGAAAAGGAGAAATAAAAAGTTTTCCAAGTCCTCTGACAGGAGCCCATTTTGGCAAAAAAAAAAAAAAAAAAAAAGGTAATTTATAAAAAGGATTCTTTAATCATAATATAACAAAGTCTGACCTTTAGAAAAAGAAATTAAATAATCAGTCTGGAAAATAATTTTTAGTAATAAATTCTCCCAGCTGCACAGAAGTTCTTTGGTTGCAGGCCAATTGAAAGCTGGTATGGGCTTATCTTAAACAAAGTGGCATTGAAGCAGCTTTTTAAATGCTGGCAAAAGATGTTCCTCCACAGTGAGGCAGAGAAATAGGATTCCCTCAGTGTGTTGCAGAGGGAGACATAACCACATGACCTGGGTCTGCAAACGCAGCGTTGCACCACAGTCCCAGCATTATTGGCAAATCCCAGATTCTGGCCTTCAAAGCCTTCTTCTCTTTGTGATGTGGAGATTTTAGCTGGATCATCACGCTGAGATGCCTGAAAAACACCAATTCCCCAAGGAAACAAGGGACACCATGAGAGGGACTGTGGCATTGGCTTAGACCAGAGTTGGCCCCGTCTGGGAAACTTGACCTCAAAAGAGTTAGCTAATGTCATTACACAGAGAAAAGGGCCATCCTGCGGACTTGAAACTTTCTTATTTCCTTCATTCTCAAACTGCTTCCCCCTTATAACCTCATTTTCCTCAGCAGACAACCCAAGCCAGTGGTTGGCAGACACCAATGCAATAAACGGAAGCAGCTATGATAGAGAAATGAAAGACGACAAAGGGCAAGTTCAGGGGAATTTCATCTTCTTGTAATGTGGGTGTATTGAGATCCATGTTCATTTTATTTCATGAAAAATTTTCCAAAATTAAGTAATAATAGGCTTCAAAGAAACTGTCTGCTGTGTCCTTGATAACCCAACCACAACCCTGGCTGGCCAGGAGAAACCAAGCCCAGACACGGAGGGCTCCCAAAAAGAGCGGAGTGGGGATTTGGGAATCAAACAACCTGGAGAGAAGCCTGCGGTGCCCCTCTAAGCTGTGAGCCCTGAAGCAAGACTCAGCATTAATACCTGCCTTATTGTAATGGGGCAAATTGTGTTCCCAGCCACCCGGATTCATGTGATGAAGCCTCAGCCTCAGTATCAGAGAATGCAGCCTTATTTGGGAATAGTGTCATTGCAGATATAATTAGTTAAGATCAACTCCTAATCCAATATAACTGGTGTCCTTATAAAACAGGAAAATTTGGAGACAGACAGACGCAGACACAGACACGCACACAGAGGAGAACATGATGTGAGGATGAAGCCAGAGACTGGAGTGATACACCAGAAGCCAAATGCAATCAAAGATGGCCAGCATGCTCTGGAAGCTAGGAGACAGGCATGGAACAGGTGCTCCCTCACAGCCTCAGAAAGAATCAACTTTGCCAGCACCTTGATCTCAGCCTTCTGGCCCTCAGAACTGGGAGACAATACATTTCTGTTCTTTATTTTCATCTTTTTATTTTTCATTTATTTATATTTTGAGATATAGTCTTGCTGTGTTGCCCAGGCTGGAGTGCAGTAGCACAATCTCAGCTCATTGCAACCTCTGCCTCCTGGTTCAAGTGATCTTCCCCCCTGTTTCCCAAGTAGCTGGGACCACAGGCATGTACCACCACTTCTGGCTAACTTATTTCTGTTTTTTCAAGCCATACATTTAATGGTACTTCGGTACAGCAGTGCCAGAAAACTAATACACTTACATACCCACAGGAGTTGTTCATGTTCAATACTTTATTCCTTACACAAGCATTTACGAGTCCCTCTTAAGTGTCAGCCACTGGGATGGGTTCTGTGAAGGAGGATCAGACTGTGGTTCTCACCCTCTCAGGCTATGCAGCTCAATACAATAACCACTAGTCATATGTGGCTACAGAGCATTTGTGCTATACAGGATAAAACGTATCCTCAATTTCACACAATACAAGAAGAATAAAATATCACATAAGTAAATTTTATATTGATCATGTGTTGAATGGCGATTTTTAAAACATATTGGGTTAAATAAAGTCTGCTGTTAAGATGAACTTCATCTATTTCTTTTTAACTGTTTAATAATCAGGTTGCTGGAAATTACACATGTGGTTGGCAACATAGAGCTATTGGACTGCAGTGCCCTGGGAGCTCTCAGACTGGGAATGAGAGCTGTACATGGAGGTGGTGGTGGGCCTGTCTTCACACGACTGGAAAGAAGAACTGAATAAGCAAAAGTGGGTTCGTTACGTGATGTAGGAGCAGGGCATGCCAAGGTGAGTCCAGCCCTTTGGAGAAATTGAAAAGTGCTCTTCAAGGATCATGGATACCTGATCTGACAGGTATCCATGGAGGTGTAAAAGAAGAAAATGAAAACCCCAACACAGGCGGCATTGACTGAACACTCACAAGGCACCAAGCCCTAGGCTAAATGCTTCTTATATATTCACTCCTGTAATTCTCATTGCAGTTCTGTGATTTAGGCATCATTTCCCCCACTTTACAGATGAGAAAACTGAGGCCCAAGTTGTTAAGTTCTTTGCCCAGAGCAACGTAGGCCCAGGGTTTGAACCTGAACCTGGAATTTCAGGTGAGAGGCAGCTCGTGAATATTTTTTTATAAACAGGTTGCAGTGGCTCAAGCCTGTAATCCCAGCACTTCAGAAGGCCAAGGTGGGAGGATCACATGAGCTCAGGAGTACGAGACCAACCTGCACAACATAGTGATATCCTGTCTCAAAAAAAATATTCATTACAATAAAATATAAAATTAGGGAAGGGAAGCAAGCAGGGAAGGGGGGTAAAATGTTAATTAGTTTCTCTTGCAGACAAGAAGAAGACCAGGAAGGATTTTTTTTTTTTTTTAGACGGAGTTTCACTCTTGTTTCTGAGGCTGGAGTGCAATGGTGCAATCTCGGCTCACAGCAACCTCCATCTCCCGGGTTCAAGCAATTCTTCTAGCTGGGATTACAGGTGCCCGCCACCATGGCTTGGCTAATTTTGTATTTTTAGTAGAGATGGGGTTTCTCCATGATAGTCAGGCTGGTCTCGTACTCCTGACCTCAGGTGATCCGCCAGCCTTGGCCTCCCAAAGTGCTGGGATTACAGGTGTGAGCCACCGCGCTCTGCTGCCATGAAGGGTTTTAAGCAAAAGTCTGAGGTAATCACATTTGGGTTTTAGAACAACAGGATCTCTAGAGGCTGAGAAGAATGGTGGGGCTAGAGGCTGTGTGTTCAGATTCCTTGCCCAGAAATGGAAGAATAAACCAGACAGATCCCTGTTACTACGGACTTTGAAGGATATAGCGCCCTCAGGAGGCATTTTCCAGAGAAAAGACACATGTCACACATTCAGAAGATCTGCGGGCACAGAGCTGGTTCCACTGAAACTAAATTGTGGGTAATGCTGGGTAGGCCCCTTCCTGCCTTCTTCGGGAGTTCTGTTGTTTGGCCTCAGTCCGTCCCTGCCACGACACTTCCGGGGCTGGGAAAGCGTGGTCGCTGGAAGGGCTGAGACAGAAGAAGAAATCAATGAGACATCTGCCCAGGATCCCACCTTGAGAAATGAGAGTGATGCCAGGTTTTACCTTCAGGTTTCAGGGCTTTCTGGCATGGACTTTAGAAAGCTCATCCCTGGGTTTCCCCAAAAAGGATTTTATCTCTTTTTCTGAGGTGCCTGATGTGTGGGTTGTGCCACAGTTTCTCTCAAGAGTTACAGAAAAGAAATATCACTAAGGAAACAATGATTTTGATTCTTTAAAAAAGCAATTTTCATACAATAGCGTTAAGGATGTGATGGGCCAAAGTTCACCATTGTTTGGATTCTGAGGGTTAGAAGTAAGACAACCACCACTGCAGTGAGATTAGATGATTTTTCTCCAGAAGATGACCTTGGAGTCATCAATGGCCCCATGGCGGTCCCTGGAGCTCCCTCTGACCTCTCTGTTTGTGAAGCTTGCATCTTCTGAAGTACCCAGCCTTTGATGTGTTATACATCCGAGCTTCAGTCCTGATTCTGTCTCTGACTGGCAGTACAAACTTTGGCAAATGTCTTAACTTCTTTCAGTCGAGATGCCCCACTCTTATAAAGCTTAACACAGTGGCTGGCCCATCATGTGTATGTGTTCAAAATGTGAAATCCCACCTTTTTCCCATCTCCTTAAGCACAGACCATGTGGGTTAATGATAGGCAATAACAGAAGAGGAAAAAAAAGATCAACATCTAATCACTTTTAGGAAAAATAATTTCAATGTTAACCAAACACTCCTGGAAAAAAATACCCTGAGTACCAATATATGGGTCAAATGCATGCCTGCTATTTCTAAGGTAAACTGAGAGAAACGCACACCGTCTGGGGAGATAATTACACAAAGGCACTTCTCTTGGCTGATGAGTTGCCAAAAGTTTCCTCTTCCTCTGGTCTGATGCTTCCTCACCCCACTTTCCAAGGCACAGGCTCTGCTAGAGGAGCTTGAGGTGGTTTCCAACAGCCAGTTGGCTATGTTCACTGTGGTCCCTTGGTCAGGACACAAGCTACGTGCATTCACCCTCAGAATGTCATACATCATTCCGATGGAGCTAACATATTGTAAATTGGCAGTGGAGCAATGCAGTCACAATAGCAGATCCGAAAAATCACAAAATACTGAACTTTAAATACAAACCAGACCACTACAAATAATTGTCATAATTGTTTTACTAGATGACTTGATAAGTTATTGAGCTTCTTAAGGTGATCTACAATAATTCTGGATCTTGATAATTTAAGAAAAAGAAGAAAAAAACGCAACTAGTAGCAAAGTGAAAACTATTACAGGTTGGTGATCAGAAAAATAATTTCAACTGTTTCAACAGCTGTTTTATGAGAAAAAAGAATACCTCAGTCATTTTTAGTTTTTGTTTTTTGGTTAATTGAACCAAACATTTATACAAACTAAAAGGGAAGATGTATATAAATTATGGATATTTTAAAAGAAGAGGGCTTGTATTACTTTCAAGACTCCAAATCCTAGAATTACATTAACCATCTGTTGCTCCATTAAGAACCCATTTTAATAAATAAAGAAGAATGGCTTGAAACTAGCACATCAAAGCCACAATTTCAGTCATGCCAACTTCCACTTATGCTGAAATTACACTATATCTAGTAAATTGTTGTTTTAATATGTGAAAGCGGTGTTTTCCCAAGTAGGCAATACTTCCAATACCAATGTTATTCATCCTATTTATTTGCTTATTAAAATAAGCATAAAATTTAAATTTTCGAGGTTAAACCACAAACTCATAATTAGTTTTATCCAAATTAATGAGGTTTTACTTTCAGTACTAAATTCTAGGAAAAGCTACTGCAATGAAAATGGGAAAGGCAAAAAGATAATTTGGCAGAAGGTTGACTAAAGGTTTAATTCCATCTCAAGCCCCCCTTTAAGATGTTTCTCTACTGATAATACCATCTATGTGAAGATAATCTAATGATGAACATAATGAAATGTGTTAGATTTTGTTTTCTGTGCAAAATTGGAATCAGAACCACTCCATTCAGACCTATAATGAGCTTTAGTCTTTGTTGTTCCCAAATTTACATTTAAAAATGACCGTAGATGAGGCCTGGCACTGTGGCTCTGGCCTGTAATCCCAGCACTTTGAAAGACCAAGATGGGTAGATCACTTGAGCCCAGGAGCTCAAGATCAGCCTAGGCAACAGAGTGACACTCTGTTTCTGAAAACTTACAAAAATTAGCCAGGGGTGGTTCTGTGAATGTATAGTCCTAGCTTCTTGGGAGGCTGAAGAAGGAGGATTGCTTGAGCCCAGGAGGTGGAGTCTGCAATGAACCAAAATCGTGCCACCACACTTCAACCTGAGCGACAGATCGAGACCCTGTCTCCGAAAAAAAAAAAAAAAAAAAAAAAAAAAAGACTAAGACTATGGATGGATACAATGCATTGTTATCAACTATAAGTCAGCACGTTGTCCAATGTTCTTTTGAACTTATTCCTCCTATTTACCTGAAATGTTGTATCTTTTGACGAACATCTCCTCAACTCCCAAATGCCCAGCCCCTAGTAATCACAATTTTTCTCTCTGCTTCTGTGAGTTTGACATTTTAAGATTCTACACATATGTGAGACCATGCAGTATTTGTCTTTCTGCGTCTGGTTTGCTTTACTTCATGTCCTCTAGGTTAATCCATGCTGTTGCAAATGACAGGATTTCCTTATTGTTTAAGGTTGACTGGATTCCCCTGTAAATATGCACCGCATTGTCTTTATCCATTCATCCTTTGATGGACACTTAGTTTGTTCTCACATCTTGGCTATTGTGATTAGTGTTGCAATAAACGTGAGAGCGCAGAGATCTCCTTGACACATTGATTTCCTTTCCTTTGTATATATATCCAGCAGTGGAATTGCTGGATCATAAGGTAGTTCCTCTTTTAATATTTTGAGGAACTTCCATACTGTTTTTCATAATGGCTGTACTAATTTACATTCCCACCAAAAGTGTGCAAGGGTTTTCTTTTCTCCACATCCTTGCCAGCACTTGTTATCTTTTGACTCTTTGATGATAGCCATCCCAACAGGTGTGAGATGATATCTTATTGTGTTTTTAATTTCCTGAAAATTGCTAAGAGAGATTTTAAGTGTTGTTGCCAGAAGAGATTACGTGTATGTGAGAGAATGTATACATTAATTAGCTTAATCATTCCACAATGTATACATACTTCAAAACATAATTTTGTACACTATAAATATATACAATTTTTATTTGCCCATTGAAATAAATTAATTTTAAACAATTAATGACCTTGGATGCAGCCAACTCTTGCCTCTTCCTTGAAAGTGGGTATCTCCTTAAGTGTTTCTCTTAAATTTTGCTCCCAGAGGATAAAGAACGTTCTAGAATAGCAACCAGGGCCATGTAATGACAGGTCTTTTATCAAGCAGATCTCAAATGGTATCATGTTTTATTTCACAAACCTCAGAATGTTTTCAAATAACCCAATTTCAATATGTATGCTTAAAGAAATGAATACATCCTCATTAAGAAAATATATTATCAGGGAGGCTGAGATGGCCAAATTGCTTGAGCTCAGGAGTCTGAGGCCAGCCTAGACAACATGGTGAAACCCCATCTCTACAAAAAATTTAAAAAATTAGCTAGGCATGGTGGCAGGCACCTGTAGTCCAAGCTACTCCAAAGGCTGAAGTAGGAGGGTCACTTGGGCCCAGGAGTTTAAGGCTACAGTGAGCTGTGGTCAAGCCAGTGCACTCTAGCCTGGGTGACAGAGACCCTATATCAAAAAAAAAAAGGGCATACATATATATATATATAAAAAATATGTATATGTATATTATATATATGTGTATATATATTTATATATACACATGTATAATATATAAATATGTATGTATATATAAAAACATATGTGTATGTATATAAAATATATATGTGTGTGTGCATATTTTTAAAAAGGTATAGGTATAAAAGTATTGGTAATTATTGGTAATTCATTTACCAGAACATTCAAAAAAAAAAAAAAAAAAAACCACTTTCCCCATAAGATTGGGTCTTAGATTCAACAAAACGGGTTTATTTGCATATGTCCAAAGTAAGATGGTTCAGATTTTTCTGCTTCGTAGCAATTTGCTTTTACCCATCCAGATGTTTTTCTTTCTAAGCTTGGGTTTAAGCATCATACGTAGTTTTCTTCTGGTGACTATTATCAATTGGTGCCACTTCAGAAGGAGCAGCACAAGTTCTCAAGCTGGACAATGTATCCCATAAAATTATTCCAAGAGCCAAATCTTGGCATCTCACAGGAAAATTTCTTGAAGATCAATAAGAATCTGGAATAAGATTAATATAAGAATAAGAACCTCTGATGCTTACGGGAATCTTCACCTTCACTCTAGTTTAAGGTGTATCTGGGAGATGGAAAGATACTTAAGAAATTGCTTAAGCTATGAAGAAGCAAGTTGTCATCAAGTCCTACCTGACTGAAAAAGAATAAATCCATAAAAGGAATGTAGGGTAATCTGCGGTGTTCCACAATCTGGTCTAATTTTGTGTCAGTGGATCACCAACCAAAAATGTGTTCTCTGGAATTCAGAGCACATATGCTCTTCCCTTCTAAAACGTGAGAAAGTCTGAAAAGTGTCATGTAAATAAACACCTAAGGCAGAAAAAAAAGAGAAGGCAGAAAGAAGGAAAGAGGAAGGATGAAAGAAGAAACGGAGAAATGAGAAAAAGTAGGAGAGAGTGCATAAGGAAAACAATGTTTTCTAAAGTATCAATTTGGGGAAAACCCAGCTGAATTCACATGCTTTATACTGTCAGAAAGTAAAAACACTCCCTCCCAACATACTCTCTCTTCTCTTTCAGCGACAGAAATGAACAGGAACAACCGCATGACAGGAGTGCTGAGCTCTGCTAAATGCAGGTGTCTTAAAATGCAGCATCTGTCTGCTTCCCTGGGATAATGTTCATTTTATTTCAATCATGTGACATTGAGTATCTAACATTGTTTTCCTATGTATAATCAGCCACAATTTCCTTTTGGAATTAGGTAAGGGGCAATGTTTTTCTTCAATAGCCATTTGCTCACCTTTGGAGAACTGAGCAAGGGAGTCGCTAGGATACCTTTCGGGGTTTCAAGACTCTGTCCTAGAACTTGCTAATCGACAAAACACACGGTGATCTTTCCTTCCATCTGTCTATCCCTCCATCCATCCTGCCGGCCAGCTAACAGAAACTAAATGAGTTCCTCCCAAGTGCCTGGTCCTGCCATAGGAGCTGGCAATAAACGTGAACAAAAGAGATAAAACCCTCATCTCAAAAACATTGACATCCAAGGAGTTTAAACAGACATTTACATAATTATACAAATAAATATGTAATTAAAAACTGCAATGAACGACATGAAGGAACATGACAAGAGGGCATAGAATCCTGTAACAGAAGGACTTGATTGAGAATGTTAACATTTTCTCAGAAAAACAAAACAAGCAACACAGGCATCTTGATTTTTGTAGAAGTAGAAAAATTTGTCGATTTTTGCCTATAGCCGTTAAAATACTTAAGCAAAACTTCATATTATGTTATCTGGGCTCAAAAAAATTCTTGGGACTTTGCTTTTAATACTGTTGGTGTCAAAAATACTTCAAAAATGAACAGCAAAGAATGCTTATTTATAACAGTTTAGTGTGCTACTTTCAAATAAACTAGAAGGTTTTAAGAGGAATAGAAATGAAAAATCCAAAAGAGGTAGACCTTGTCTTGACAGAGCCACAGCCCTGGACCAGAAGTCAGAAGTTTCTAGTCTCATCAATCATGCCCTAGCTGTGCTACCATGGCCAAGTGATGTAATCTCTCTTGGGCTGAGTTTCCTCATCTCTGAAATAACTGCTATGCCCGCCTATGAGGTTCTTCTCAGGAGCATCTGAGTAAGTACTTTGTGATCACTAGCATAGAAAACATAGTACAAAAAGTGGGCATATAAAGTATCAAAAAATAATAATGCAAAGCTGAATCACCCTTCAGAGAGGAATTAGGATTGGCCATCCCAGAAGACTTCATTAGCTATTTGGAAAATATCATTGTGTATCTATCTTTAAATTGCTGCCAATAATCCCAGGCAAAAACTCATGCCAATATTCTCAGAGTCAATTACTTAGCACGTCACACTTGGTACTCTGAAAAAACAAACAAACAAAAAAACTAGCAAATGCTTCCTGCAATAAATAAACATGTGTGCACTTAGGATTCAACTTAACTTGTACTCAGTGAGGAAAAGGACACTGTTGAAATACATGCTGGCTGTTTTTTTCTCTTTTTTTTTTTTCTTTTTCTTCTTTTTAAATATATATTCAAGGACAACAGAGAAACTGAAATTGGGAAAAGTTTGACCTGAGAGAACTGCCATTTCAATCAGAGGAGTTAGGTTATAATTTTTGCTTGAATTCATCTCTTTATAACAGGCACCTATACTTTTACTTTGGAAGCCTTCATATTTGTTATTGATTCCATGAAGGGCATTGCTCAAAAAACACAGGCTCCATGGTCACCTGTCTTCCTTGTTTAATAGGGCTATTCTGAGATGTCACAGCCTGGAGGAGACATTCTTTAACCAGTCCCATCAGAAAAAAAATGACTCAGTGTTTACCTTCCAGGATTTCAGTATAGGTTCTTCAAAGACATACATGAGATTTTTGTAAATAGCAATATCTACAATGTGTTCTGGAAGACTCTGCACTGAAACAAACCCACCTTACTAAAGAACTATTTCAACTGTTGCCACGTCACCATCTCAGGGGCATGGAGAAACTAAAAACAAATTGAGCATTTAGAAAATAAAACTAGATTTTTAAACACAATCAAGGAATAGGTTATTTATGACACGGTTTAAAAATATTTTTGATACAACTACTTGATCTAATTTGTTCTTCATGTTTTTATTGCTTGAAAGAGGACAGACACATAAAGTATGAAACTCCTCAGCTTTATTAATGCAAACATATTTTTATTAAAGAATGAATGCATTTATGCTAAAGAATAGCTTACATATGTTGTAAAGCAACAAGCATATCTTCAAGAAGTGAGTCCTCTTCAATATGACTCCATGCTTATTCTACATGCCTGAAAACTGGGCCCACACACAGGGGCACACGTACACGCACACGAACGCAGATACGGACACACAGATACGCAGACCGAAATGCTGACACCATCACTCTCTAGATTGGATTAGCTCTCATTTAAGGCTTCTTAGGTGCTGCAGTGCCCCTAATATTACCAGGATTGAAAAGAGACGTTTAGGAAGGAGCAGCATGACTTGGAAAAGTAGTCATCTGCTCTTGGCCTCCAATGTATGTATTTTAACAAATACTTACAATTTCATTCTATGTTGACTCTGTGTTTTTAATGTTTCAAGAACCATGAAACTGAGAAATCTCAGGATTTTTTTTTAGCGAGAACTTCTCATTCAAAATTTTAAAAAATGGGCAATTCTGACCCTAAGATATCATCGATTTTATGATAACGCAATAAGATTTCCCTTTAGGTTAAGATGATGTGGGTTCTCTAGACAAGCCAAGATTATCTCATTCTCTATCTAAGTGCGATGCTGAGTGATGGAAGCGAGGCTTCCGTGGTGATACCAAATTGGATTTGAAGCTTGCCATCAAGGATGCATCGGACAGGACCATTCATTAAATAAGTTACCATAAATCTCAGCTGGATAAAAGGAGAGCTGACATAGAGTGTGTTCACTTGTTGGTCACTCATTACCCTTTGCCAAGGCTTCTGTTGTTGGGGTTGTTGTTCTAAACTCCTGGTTTGTTTGACTGTTTATTTCATTTGCTTGATTGGTTTCTTCCTTTTGGTGTCCTGCAATGTATGTTGAGATTCCATCCCTCTAGGGATGTGAGAAGGGGAAAGAGGGTGGATAGGGCAGGAGGAGGGAAAGGGAAGGGGCCATTAGTAATTGCAAGTATTCTAAGAAAATAGATGAAGTGAATACAATAAGAGGGTACTACTTGGTATATTTATGTAAATAAAAGCATTATCTGTAACTGTGAATTAACTGCCAACTATCAGGTTGTTAGTTGTAAAGCTCAATAAAGGCTGTGCTGATTTGCATACAGAGGAGGGCATCTGCCCTGGGAGAGGAACAGAGATATTTCTTCCTCCCTGTGGCCAGCGTCCCCATCAGCACCCTGCCCATCCCACTGGAGATCCCATAGGTGCCCCTAACATTCTTGTGGAATTTCATAAGGCAGACTGGAATGGCCCATCCAATAACAGCTGCAGAGTATTTGCCTGAGAGTGGTGAAAACTGGCATGGAGCTCTCCCACAGAGAGGCATTGGGAAATGAGAAAAACAAGAAGAGAGTCTAGAACCTTCCTCCCCATCCACACTCCCACCCTCCTCACAGTCACAGCAGCAGCAGGTTTCAATGTAACGTAATTACTTTAATGATACATTTCTTTAGATTTAGAATTGCTCTTCTGAATTTAAAAAGCTTGGTCAGCCAATAGTTTGGCAGTCTTTTCATCCCAAATTTGAAACGTTGCTTACTCATCCATTCCCTTGAACTCCGTGACCAATGCTGCCTTTGCTGAAGCGTCTCAAGTTCATTCAGCCGTCATCGGATTCCAATTCCTGGGAAACCTCTTCGGAGGAGCTGTTGCTGTGGATCCGCCCGTCACTCTTCATACTGTGGAAAGTCTTCCTGAAGGCCTCCATCATGGCGTGGGCCAGTTTCTTGGCCTCGAGCTTGCTCTCGCACTCCACGGCGTGGCAGTCCATCTGGTAGGACAGGTCGTCATTGATCTCCCTGTACACCCAGGCGAAGATGTTGGGGCTCACGTTGTGGTCGGCGGTGCAGTAGGCGATGCGGGCCACCTGAAAGGTATCCATGTGCACTGTGGCCTCCCCTTTGTGGTCGAGGTGATGGAGCCACACTTGGAATGGCCGGATTTCCAGGAGGGCATTGGCTGGAAAGACATCCTCTCGGGCTAGCGTGTGCTTCTTCCAGAGCTCAATGACCGGCTTTTCTGTGCAGCCTGACAAAAATTGCATGCCAGTGGTGGAGACTTTGCCCAGGTAGGTAACCTGCAGATGCAAGAGAGGAAGAAAATGGAGGCATCAGCAGAAGGCTCTTTGTTCTGATAGACTGAGTGAGTAGGTGTTTCACACAGTCACGGTGTCACAGTGGGAAGGTGAACACACTTCTGTCTTGCTCCCTGAAAGAATAACTCATCAGAATTTCTATCTTTTCTAACAAGTTGCCTACTTGGCAAATGTATTGAAATTATTTGAATAGAGCTGGATTTTAAAATCTAATTTCTAGAGAACTACTCTCCCTCTCCTTACTCCTTTTTTAAACCCCAATTAAAATGAAGAGTGTGATCTTTTACATAACTTGTCATTTCTTTAACATCATAAAGTCACTCAAAATTTATTTTCAGCCAAACGCACACATAATTGAATAATATGAAGGAATCAAAAGGACACTGCGTTGCAAAAACAAAATCTTTATTTAACTTATCTCCTAGCCTGGGTCTCTTTCCAAATCTCTCAATGTTTGATTTCACTTAGGCTGCCTGCTTCTAATGCCAAGGACGCAAAAACTGTTCTCTTGAAATTATGGCCTAAAGCATGATAGTTTTCCTTCCCAAGATAATTTTTAAAAGTAACAGCAGTGCCCAGTTGTTTTTTAACCTAAACTGTTTTTGAACTGATGAGCATCTGGTGATCTGATAATCAACGAAAGATGTACAGATGAATTAAGAGTAGAATGCTGGCTTATCACTTAGCTAGATGGCAGTGTGAAAACTAAGAAGAATAATTCCAAAAGATTCAAATACTGTCTTTTTAAAAACTTGTTTATAATATGCCAAGAAGGGATTTTCATTCTTTCATTGTTTTATTCATCCCACAAAATACATAGAATTACTATTATTGGAGCATAGGCGCTATGGGGAGGCATAAGATTTAAGAGATCATCTAAGAAATAACATGAAATAGTATATACTTACATTTAAAATTAGTGACACAAATAGAAACACTATGAATGCAAGGAGAGAAAGACCAGAAGAAGGTCCGTGGAAACAGTGAGAACTGAGAGGGGACATTCGGTCACAATGATGCCAAACAATGTTTCTGTTTACTGGGACAATACAGGCCACATATAAAAAATTAAAACACAGAAGTAAAGTACTATTGTATCTTTGTGACAAGAGTAGTCCCTTTAAGAAGGTAACTTTTTAATAAAGATGTGTAAGGGTGGTACATCACAGAAGTATTTATTGGGACCCTCTTATACACAATGGCAATCTAACACCTAGGCATGGGGGTTGCTATGAAACTGGGGAGGGCCGAATATCCACAGGAAAGAAATAATTGAATATTAATTCAGAGGACAGTCTTTGAGGCAGGTGAAGTTGAGGTTTAAATCCTGGCTCCACAGTTCACCAGGACAAAACTCTCACCCTTGACACATGCACAGCTATGACTATGATGTAAGGCAGGCCATGTAAAGGGCAAGAAGGGGAACAGCAAAGTACCGTGAGTGTTCAGTGGAGGAGGCAGTGGCATACTGAAGACAGAAGGCCTCAGGAAGAGGCATTGGATTTCAAAGCAATGGCCTGAAACTACACAGGAGCCCAGCAAGTCAAGACGTCTAAAGAGGAGGAGGGAACAGTAAAGGCAAGGCTGCAGTAGAGAAAGTCTCAGCCAGCTTGGACAAAGAGGCTGTGCTAACCTGAGCACACATAAACCCATAGCCTAAGACAGCCCTGGAGCAGAGGCCATGTAAGAGGTCCACGACCTCTGGATAAAAAATAGGCTGACCTTTGCGGGATCGCCCCACATCCAGTCTGAGGAATTGGGGCATCGTTGCTCCTGCTGGAATGCCACTGAAGGGCTAAGGTCCAAGGAGTGCCTGGATGTGATACAGGCTGTGAACTCAGACTTTCCTGATGCCAGGAAGAAAGGTGGATGGGGAGGCCTGACTGATAGCAGAAACACAGCCAGGGGATAAGGGTGGCCTGGATTAGGAACAGAAGCAGTGGGAAAGGACAGGAGGAGGCAAAGGGAATAATATTCCAGGACGAAAACTAACAATACAGGGTGAGTATCCCTTAGATAAAATGCTTGGGACCAGAAGTATTTCAAATTTCAGCTATTTTCAGATGTTGGAATACTTGCATATACATAATGAGATATCTTGGGGAGATAACCTAAGTCTGAACATGAAATTTATTTATGATTATGATTCATACATAGCCATTAGTTTTACCTAATATTTTAAATCATTTTATGCATCAAAGTTCATGAAATTGAGCTATCAGAAAGCAAAGGTGTCACTATCTCAGCCACTCATGTGGACAATCTGTGAACGTTTGGCACCAAATAAATTGTGGTGTTTATGCACCAAATAAATTGTGCATAAACAGAAAATGCCAACACATTTAAAAAGGCAGCCCACCCAATGGGAGAAAATATTTGCAAATCATATATGTAATAAGTAATTAATATCTGGAATACATACAGAACACCTAAAAGTCAACGACAAAAAGTAAAAAATCCCAACTTAAAAATGGGTAAAGGTATCCACAGTGGACTGAATAAAGAAAATGTGGTACATACACACCATGTATAAATACTACTCAGCCACGAAAAGAACAAAATCATGTCCTTTGCAACCACATGGATATAGCTGGAGGCCACTGTCTGAAGTGAATGCAGGAACAGAAAACCAAATACCACATGTTCTCAGCATCCAATTCAAACTCTGCACTAATCAAAACATTACGAGCTGTCACCCAAACAATTTAATACGAAGTTACCCTAGCCATCATCCTATTATCCTATTATCAGTTCTACTCATAAGCAGATATTATCGGTTCTACTAATAAGTGGCTCACTCAATTTATATATACTTATTACAACGGTTCTACCAATAAGCAGCTATGATCAGTTCAACTTTTAAGCAGCTATTATCAGTTCTACTAATAAGCAGCTTACTCAATTTATATATACTTATCACAACACAAGAACCCCTCTGACTACTCTTACCACTTGTTTACTCACTTATAAGTAGGAGTAAACATTGAGTACACATGGACATAAAGATGGGAACAACAGACACTAGGGACTACTAGGAGGGGGAGGGTTGTGGGGGTGAGGGTTGAAAACTACCTACCAGGCATCATGCTCACTGCCTGGGTAATGGGATCATTAACACACCAAACCTTGGCAACACACAACTTACCCATATAACAAATCTGCACTTGTACCCCGGGACCTAAAAGTTGAAAAAAGGCTTTAAAAAATAAACTTTCTGTATGGCAATCCCTGGGGGGAAAAATGGGCAATGGAAATTAATAGATATTTTTTGAAGCCCAAAAAAAAAACATGAAAAGATGCTACCATCCTTAGAAAAATGCAAACCAAAACTACAATTAAATACCACTTCACACCTGTTAGGATGGCTGCTAAAAATACAAAAATTAGCCAGGCGTGATGGTGTGCACCTGTAATCCCACCTACTCAGAAGGCTGAGGCAGGAGAATCGCTTGAAACCGGGAGTCAGAGGTTGCAGTGAGCTGAGATCACATCACTGCACTCCAGCCTGGGTGACAGAGTGACACTCTGTCTCAAAAAATAATAATAATAAATAAATTAAAAGTAGAATTACTATATGACTTGTAGTTCCACTTCTGGGTATATATACACCCCAAAGAATTGAAAGATGTGTATCAAAGAGATATTGTACACGTTTATAGCAATACTATTTGCAATAGCTAAAAAGTAGAAGCAATCCAAGTGTCCATTGACAGATGAATGAATAAACAAAACATAGTATATACGTATAAAGGAATATTATTCAGCCCTAAAAAGGAAGGAAATTCTGACAGATACTACAACATGGATGAATTTTGATGACATTATCCTAAGTAAAATACACCAGCCACAAAAAAACAAGTACTGTATGATTCTATTTGTATGAGGTATTTAGAGTAGTTAACATCAAAGAAACAGACCAATTAGAATTGTGGTTGTCAAGGGATTGGGGGAGGGACGAATGAGGAGTTACTGTTTAATGGATGCAGAGTTTCAGCTTTGCAAGATGAAGAGCGTTCTGGAGATGGTTGCTGGTGATAGTTGTGTTCATTATGAATGTATTTAATACCACTGAACTGTGTGCTTAAAAATGGTTAAGATGGTGAGTTTTATGTTGTATGTATTTTACCAAAATAAAAATAAATTAGGGGAAAAGGCATATGGAGGAAATTAACTTTAGTACCTGAAATGAGGTATATTTATTTTTACTATTCACCAAAACTAGAAATAACTATTTTTATGTTTGGCAGAAAAAAATCCTGATTTCCTCTAAAGGCTCTCTCTCTCTTTCTCTGATATTTTTCTAAAAAATTGCATAGAGAAATATATATCATGACATAATTTAAAAATGCTTCTAAAAATCCTTATTGCAAGTTGTAGATGATTCACTACAATGAAAACCAATTTCATAGTAGTAAAATTTTGATAACTAAGAGAAAATATCTTCCTCTTTATAAATATGTATTACTTATAAAATAAACATTGTAAAAGAAATAAAGTTGTATTTTGGAGGTGTACTGGAGAGACGAGTGGAGCACAGATGAGTAGTTTAAATGAGATTATATAAATTTGAAATATATTATCTATATGAAATTATATAAATTCAAAGAAATATTGTTAACAGCTGGGTGCAGTGGCTCACGCCTATAATCCCAGCACTTCAGGAGGCCAAGGCAGGCAGATCATGAGGTCAGGAGTTTGAGACAAGCCTGGCCAATATGGTGAAACCCCATCTCTACTAAAAATACAAAAATTAACTGGGTGTGGTGGCGGACACCTGTAGTCACAGGTACTGGGGAGGCTGAGGCAGAAGAATCACTTGAACCTGGGAGGCAGAGGTTGCAGTGAGTTGAGATCATGCTACTGCACTCCAGCCTGGGCGACAGAACAAGACTCTGTCTCAAAAAAAAAAAAAAAAAAAAAGAAATATTGTTAACAAGTTGGCACTTCTTAAAGAAATACAGGGGCTAGGCGTGGTAGCTCAGGCCTGTAATCCCAGCACTTTGGGAGGCCAAAGTGGGTGGATCACTTGAGGTCAGGAGTTCAAGACCAGCCTGGCCAACATGGTGAAACCCATCTCAACTAAAACTACAAAAATTAGATGGGTATGGTGGTGCACGCCTGTAGTCTCAGCTACTCAGGAGGCTTGAGCAGGAGAATTGATTGAACCTGCAGGAGGCGGAGGTTGCAGCGGGCTATGATGCACCACTGCATTCTAGCCTGGGCAACAGAGTGTGACCTTGTCTCAAAAAAGAAAGAAAAGAAAAGAGAAACATAGGAAAACAATTATCTGAATGGGGCTTCCTAGAAGTGGAATGGAAATAATTCTTTAAAAAGCATGTCCCTAAAAATAGAATGCAAAGGGATAAAATGACGTAGCAAGACCATCTCCCCTCAGAAACTCTTTTAAATCAGCCCTGCTGTTATCCATAATGGCCCAAGTTCCGGAATCCTGACCTATGTCTGTGCACTTTGCTCTAGGAAGTCAATTATTTACTGCCTGTCCACACATTTCTTAATTCTCCCATTAAATTCTCCAGAGTTTGGCATTAACCCATAATGTTGACTCTAAGTCACTGAAAAACTCTATTCAGACCTTTTTTCAAAAAGTGAACTTCTCTCTTTTTATATATATAGTTTAATAGAAATGCATCTTATAGCTCTGATTTTCAAGGGAAATTGAGTAAAAACTGTTTTAAAAAATTAATTGTCTCAAAATACCAATGATTCAGTTATGCTCTGCATGCAACCATGTCCCCTGTGTATTTGGACCATGGAGTTCCCATGTCTGAATAAACAGAAACCTTATAATATGGGCCATTACACCTGTATATTTCTACATCAACACTGTTGCAGGGACTTACTCTAAATATAAATAGAGAGGTCTCCTCCTGCCACAGTTTCTCTCATGTGGGAAAATTCCCTTTAATGTTCTTCTGTGGGCACATCCTCCTTATGAGTAAGAACACAGAACTCAATGTGCAAGGCTGCTTCTGGGGGTTCCACAACCAACATAGCTGTGCACCAATGTCAGGCTTGCTTAAGGAGAATCCTGTTATCCTGTCTATGAAAGAGGTGAATTCTTTCTAGATGAATCATAGGCCCTGTCTTTAAGAGTTGCCATCTTCCAGAGCCACAAAGTAGACAGAAAACATCATCTTATAAAATTGGTCACAAAATGTGTCCAAAATGATACACAGATTTTTCTTTAAGCCTTCACCACCCAGGGTGCTGGAACAAAGGGACTTGAAAGGCGAGAAGAGTAGTCTTCAGGAAAAGTAACAACTAGCTGGAAATTGCAGTAAATACCAGCTTCTTTTCTATGGTGGCAGAAACAGGCACTGGGCACGAAACTTATTACAAATGAATCATTCTGAGAGAAATAAAATGAACACTTTCCCCATGTGTCATTCCATGGCATAAACCAATGTCCCAAACACAGACATTTGCAATGTGTGTAAATAGACTTGCCCAACCCCAACTGAAGAAGTTATTTGAGAATATTCACAGCCTGTGAAAATATAGAGAGGCTGTGAAGCCAAGGGACCCGCCAGAGTGTCTGCAGTGTTCACAGCATCGGATCAGGAGACAGCAGTGTCCTCAGAATCTCTCCTTCCAACTCATGAGTTTTCCAACACCCCAGCCAGCTCTTCATTCATGAATCACCATTCCCTGCCCATCTGTGTCAAAACAAACTTGGTTGCCTGAAAGTTATACTTCTGGCTGAGCAGTACCATTTGTTTCCCTTGGTGGCCGGTCCGTACTTCATTCTGGCCTGAGAAGCTGCTGTTTTGAACCTGACTCACCTCACGCTAGATTGGAGAGTGGGATGAAAAGGGTCATATCAAGGGTTCCCAAACAAAGATGGAAGATGGGATGGATGATTGTACAAGAACCCAAGCACCTGGTTTCCTGGAGTTCTTCGACTTTCCAAGCTGGATGAGCCCAGCTTCACAAGCTTAGCTTGGGTTCCACTTACTGCTGGGCTTCTCAAGAATGACAAGCCAAGAATAAACTGGAGGCCTCTCTTGAGATATAAAAGACTTTGCTGTAACTAACACAAGAACAGAAAACCAAACGCCGCATGTTCTCATTCATAAGTGGGAGCTGAACAATGAGAACACATGGACACAGGGAGGGGAACATCACACAACGGGGCCTGTTGGGGGCTGGGGGCCTAGGGGAGGGAGAGCATTAGGAGAAATAACTAATGTAGATGACACGTTGATGGGTGCAGCAAACCACCATGGCATGTGTATGCCTATGTAATAAACCTGCACGTTCTGCACATGTATCCCAGAACTTAAAGTATAATAAAAAAATAAAAATAAAATTTGCTGTTTTTCCTTTGTCTGTAGGACATAAAATATGTACCCAGCTGACATAAAATAGCATGATAGGAAAGGAGAATGGAGGAAACTTTGCTGGGAATCCTAATAGTCTTTGGGTTCCAAGGCAGAAGATGAGAAAAAGAAAAGCCGCTCTTAACCCTGGGCAAAATACCAGAGTCAAGCTCTTCTTCCATCACATGAATTCCCACCTGCACATTCCAGAGAAAAGGCTAAGGGTGCAACACAGAGATTTACGACCTCACTTGAATCCACTGCTTTCTTGCTGGCCACAGAGGCGAGGAATTCACTGGGCACTTTGAAGAGTGGAGATGGATCTACATGCCAATTTCTCAACAATCTAAATCACAAACACTGATTGGATAATTATGACCACGAACCTGTATTACAAGCTTTAAGCCATGAAGAAAGTATTAAAAGATAGATGCTGTTCATAGTGAAATCTATGAAATTATTGTCAGCACGATAATACATTTTGGAGGTCTAGAAGAATGCAGAGGGAAGACACAAAGGGGGCTACTAGAACCAATTCCTGGTTCCTGGGAATCACTAACAGGAACAGGACCAGTGGCAGGACTTACTCTATGCCAGGTACTTGGCTAAATGCTTTATATGGATCATTAATCCTCATAATAATTCCATAAGGTATATAATAGCTGTTTCATAGATTAGGGAACTTGTAAGAGGCTGAAGTAACTTGCCCAAGGTCACAGAGTGGCCAGAACTTGAACCTGGACAGTAGGACCCAGAAACCTGGCTCACATTTGCCACATCCTAACTGCCCTTCCCAAGGCTGGTCCCTTTAGACTTGTGGTGAGCCTGCCAACAGGATCCTCTCTGGCTCCTCCTGGAGCTCCCTGCCCAGTTTCAGCATCAGCCATCAAGGAGTTGCAGGTCCTCCATCAGTCTCCCTGGACCCTGGAGAAACCCATAAAAATAGCAAAGGGGAGTGGTAATCTGGGAACTATTTTCAATACTTCAAAAGGGCAGAGAAAAGCTGTTTTCTGACAGTGTCTCTTTTATTGTGTGTGTGTGTGTGTGTGTGTGTGCGCGTATAATATGTGTGTATATATATAATGTGTGTATATATGTGTGGATATATAATATATATAATATTGTGTGTGTGTGTGTATATATATATAAGCAAAAAATGAATTCACATTTACATAATGTGATTTATTGGGCAAATAAAATTGCTCTAAACATGGAGCCTATGACAGAAAATATGTACCTGTCAATGATCACATTGGAACACAATGATCAAAACTAGGCCACTCATTTTCCACTGAGAAGTCAGTGGCAGTCCCAGAGCCCACCAGTGAGAGAATCAGTTCTTGGGCCCATGTCTCCCAACTCTAAGAAAAATGTTCCTTCCGTCTCAGCTTGTGACTCCTTAAGCTAACTTCTATAATAAGGCATATAATTAGACACAGTGATGGCTGATTTTATGTATGGATTTGGGTAGGGCATGGTGCCCACTCTTAGGTCAAACACCAGCCTAAATGTTGCTGTGAAGATATTCTTTTTTAGATGTGATTAACATTTAAATCAGTAGACTATGAATAAAGCAGATTACACTTCATAATGTAGGTAGGTCTCATCCAATAAGGTTAAGACCTTAGTAGAGAGAACAGATGCCCCAAGAAGGAAGAAAATCTGCCTCTAGACTGATTTCTGACTCAAGACTGCAACACCTCTTCCCTGGGTCTCCTGTCTGCCCACCTTCCCTTAAAATGTTGGAACTTGCCAGACCCTACAATCATGTGAGTCAATTATTTTAAAGATATGTCTCTGTCTCTCTCTCTCTCTCTCTCTCTCAATCTCTCTCTCTCTCCCTCCCTCCCTCCCCCTACTCACAAACACACACACACATACACATACACATATAAATGGGTCAATCATTTATATGTATGTGTGTGTACCAACCTAACACCACTCATTTGTTACAAATGTAATGACTCTGATACCCAAAGATCTGAGAACACTTGCCCCAAATCCCACAGCTGGTCTCAGAAAAGTGAGATGTAGAACCCAAGTCTTCCACCACAAAACAAAAGCTCTTTCCACTGCTTTCCACTTCCTCTTTCACTTGAAGAGGATTCAGACACCTTAGTTTCAATTCTTATATCATTTACCTTTTCTCTGGCCATTTCTTCAAGAGTCCATATTGAGACCAAGACCTAGTCAGGGACAGCAAAATGTAATGGTCACCCTACCAAGGCTTTTTAAACATCCTGCAAGGTGGTTGGAGTCAAAGGCAGTTAAACTGTCCTTAATTAGAGATGTGTTTGCATAGCCCAGGGATTTTAAATTATAATGCGTCAATCATTGAAAGAAAACAACAGTGCAGCATAGTTAATATTCAGACATCATATTCCTAAAGAACTCTGACATGGTGTTTAACAAAGCAGACCATTCCCACTTCAAAGAATAATTCCAAAAAGCAAACGTTAAATCTGTGCCATGTTGGTTCTTACCCTACCTCTCATGCATTGTGTATCAACATACTAGACAACACATGTTAAAAAATTGCTCTTGGAGCCCAACACTATGGTGGGTAGGACTTTGCACATCCCTCAATAAAGGCAGTTGAAACCCTCAGAAGGTCAACCCAAGAGGCTTGGTCTCAGCTCAGAGTACGCCTGGGCATCCTTTTTGGTTGCAATCGCTCCAGAGTCCTCCCCCTCAGCCCTACAGGCTTCTGTGTGTCATCCTCAGGAAGCTCAAATGACTTTGAATCAAAGCTAGGGTTTTTTCTTGTGTTTGATTTGTTGTCAGAGTGAGTCTTTGATACCATTTTGGGGTCTGTCTTTTGGCAGATCTACTTCACTTCATCAGGATAAAGGTGGATCTAGGCCGGGTGTGGTAGTTCATGCCTGTAATCCTAGCACTTTGGGAGAATGAGGCAGGCAGATCATGAGGTCAGGAGGTCGAGACCAGCCTGGCCAACACAGTGAAACCCCGCCTCTACTAAAAACACAAAAATTAGCTGGGCGTGGTGGCAGGCACCTGTAACACTTCAATCTGGGCAACAGAGCTAGACTCCAACTCAAAAACAAAACAAACAAACAAACAAAAAAACAACGAAAATGGATCTAGCTGTCCTATGGCTAGACTGGGATGAAGCTCACTAATTGTCATTCTCCATGAGGCTACCCTCCAAGTCTTCTGCCTAATGTCTGCTTAGCCAGGTTTACTTGCCTGACCAGGAAGTAGAGGGTAAACTTAGCTGCCTAAACAAGGCCTTCCTCTAACTTTATCAGTCTGCTTTTGTTCGTTTTTCTAAATGGAATGATTATGACGCAGAAAGGCATACAGACTTACTCTTAATTTTTTTAATAGACTCAAACGTGCCAATTTCATAAAGTACACAATCTCTAGGGCACATTTATGCACATGCCTTGATTGGGAGATATTTTTTTCAGTAACTTTCCTAAAGCTAAAAATATTGAGAAAATTTAAAAAATGTTTAACACTTTTCCCCAAGTATTTGCATAGGTTATGTTGACATAATCTATAAAAATATTAATAGAAATTTTATTAGGAAATGTATGTTTTATTATAGAAATATATACCATGGAGGAAAATGTATCAAGACCCAATATCAAGTAATAACTAAGTACTATTTTTGAACTCTAGCAAAGAGGTGAACATTCCTTCATCTGTTAAATACAGCATGTGCCCCACAATTAGGGAGCAAAATGACAGATTTATTTCTGCTATTTGTATTATAACTTCGTTCCAATGATGCAGAGTGACTTGAGATTTTGTGCCCCATTTTGCACTTATCAAGCAGTCCCCATGTGCAATTTGTCCTGTCAATTGGCTCTTGGATGTGTGAAGCTTGGAAATACTGTCATTGTCACTGTCAAAGACAGAAGCGATTTATCTTGAAGGTACTGAAGTGTGCCCCTGAAGACAAAGTCACTTAATAAAAATGACACCACATTGAAATACACATCCCCTCATGTGGCCCCTTCTGGTGAGCTGGCCTTAGGATGATGAAACCTGGAGCTGTTCCACCCAGCGGCCCAAGAACAATTTATTTCCTGACAGGTCTGATACCTCTCCCTCTGCTTTCTAGTCAGAAGAGTATACTGAAAAGCCACAGAAATTCAGCAGAGCTCTCTAGGCCCTAACACGCTCACAATGAGAAAATTCTCTAAATGATAAATCGATATCAAGCGCACTGCTTGAGAGTCATCCTGACAAATGGATTCAAGGGACAAACAGTGCGGCGGGGGAAAAGTGTCACCAATTTTAGTCCTTGGAGCACTTTATCAATTCATTTTCTTTTGTGCACAACTCATTAGGAATGGATCACAGACGGCCCTAAACATTTAGAAAGAATAACATTGAGACACCGTGTGGTTAGAGGTCATAAACACACAAATCTACTGGCTACAAGTCCAGAGATCCTAGTAAGCAACCAGTGGAGATTTGGAATACAAGAAGGAGGGGTACACTGAAGCTAATTAGACATGGAATTGCTACATATTCTAGAGAAATGAAGACATGTTTAAATACAAACCTTTATATGAATGTTCATAACTTTATTTGCAATAGCCAAAAACTAGCAGTCTAGATGTCTTTCATCAGATAAATGGTTAAGTAAACTGTAGTACATCCATATCATGGGATACCACTCCTCAGCAATAAGAAGGAATAACCTTTGATATGTGGAACAATTTGGATGAATCTCTAGGGAATTATACTGAGTGAAAGTCAGCCTCCAAAGGTTACATACTATATGATTCCATTTATATATAAATTTTGATATAACAAAACCTTAGAACTGGAGAACAGATTACTGGTTGTCAGGGATTAGGGACGGGGACTACATTTTATTTATAATTATCAAAATGTATCATATATTTGTTGTTCCAATCAATGGATATTAATACTAATTGTAAGGATAATTCAAACCAAAGAAATATTTAAACTTAAAGATGTATTGTTACAGAAAATAATTTTTGAAAATTTCAATTGTTTATACATTTTTCTTGCAGAGAAAATATGACAGGGTAGACAATAAATGATTGAGCAACAGTTATGAAATCCACTCTCTCCCTTTATGAGGGAGAAAAGGAGGTAACCCTAGAGAAAGAAAGAACCTAGTCTAATCTTATTGTCAACTTGTTAATTACCACATCTTCTGCTGTTTGCAAGTAAGCAAATCCTTGTCTGTGAAATTCTTCTTGTAGGATATACCTGCTTGCCTAGAATCGGTAAACAAACCTGAAATATGTGAATTTATGGCATATAGCTTCCAAGAAAGAATCTCACAATGTAACTAAGTATAAAATGGAGATGTTTCAAGATTAAAAGGGTGCCCTCTACTTAAGTAATGTCACTGTATACAGTATTAGGTATTTTCTGTGCCAATTTGAGCCAGACTATACATAATGCAGCGAGAAAGGATTGAGGGTGCTGTACTGACAGTCCTAGCTCACATTCATTCTGTTTTGCTTGTGCTTTCTAATTATTTGATTCTTTGTAATTATTAGTAAAGTTTGGTACTAGATGAGCTTTTTTATTTGAATATCCAATTCTTTGTGTAATCTCACAGAGTAATAAATAAAAGACTCAACCATAAACTTATATTAGGTTGAAATTCTATGTGGAAAATAGAAGGGCTATTAAAGTTCAAGGAAAAACAAACACAAAATTTATGATTATTAAAGAAGAGCTTGTTCGTGATATTTTTAAAGAGAGGCCAGCTTGGTGTTTAGATTATATTAGCTACACTTAAAAGAGCCATGTAGAAAATTATTTAAAATAACAGTCTTTAACATATGCCAGAAATTATATCCCTTGCAACTATTTAACTTAGAACAAAAATATTTGATATGTACTTAATAATGTGTGGTTAACTAGAATATTAATATATTTGGTAGAAAACTGAATGAAATCCTTAGATTATCTCTTACGTGACAGAGTCTTATTTAAAATATCTACTCATAGTATTACATAATTAGAGAAATGCAAATTAAGACAACACTGAGATACCTCTCTCACCAGACATACTAATGAAAAGTAAAATGTATGGCCCATATTCTGTTAGCAAGGCTGCAGAGAAACAGACACACATATATTGATGGTTGGAATGCAACTTAGTATAACCCTTTTGGAAGGGAACTGTCATTCTATAACAAAATTCTGTATGTCTTTTGAATCATCAAGATCATACCTAGGAATTTACACTGAAGATACTCTTCAACATGAGAACACATAATCACAGTTTATCCAATGTTGCATTATTTGTAATCGTAAGATACACAAAACAATCTAAATGCTCGTACCAAATAAAGCAGTTGAATACATTACAGTAAATCCATCTAATCTACTATTCAACATGTGTATTTGAAAATGAGTGAGAAAGAAGAAGAAGAAAAAAAAGGCTGGGCACAGTGGCTCACGCCAGTAATTCCAGCATTTTGGGAAGCTGAGAAGGGTGGATCACCTGAGGTCAGGAGTTTGAGACCAGCCTGGCCAACATGGTGAAACCCCGTCTCTACTAAAAATACAAAAAAAATCGCGCCACTGCAACCCCAGCCTGGGCAACAAAGCAAGACACTGTCAAAAAAAAAAAAAAAAAAAAAAAGGAAAAAAAAGTTAAAAAAAAAAGGGGGGGGGGTTTGTGTAAGCAAGTAGGGGAAGTGAAAGCATATATTTTTATATATTTGTTTGTGAACAAAGAAACCAGAAGAAAAAAACTGATTACCAACATGCAGTGGTTGCTTGGGAATGGGGTTAAAATAATGGGGATGTGGGAATGGGTAGAAGGCATGAAGAAGTGATACTTCTTTAAGTATACCTTTTTGTATAGTTGTGACTTTCAGAATCATGGATACAAAAATTAATACAATCAAGAGAAACCGGGTGAAAATATTCAACATATAACCAAAATAAAAATGAGTAAACCTAACTGGATTGCAAATGAAAAACAGAACTGCAGTGAAGAGAGGAAAAAGCAAGCTCAAATAACATTTTAACATGGTATTTGGACAATATTCCCTCTGGCTAAAGACAGAAAAACTATAAACCATTATTGTACTTTAGTTAGTAGATTTATTTTTCAAAGTGCCCTAGACTTACAATGCTGAATTCATGCGTATCAAAGAAATAAGTTAAAAAGTAGCTATATAGTAAATGCTGAGAACCACGTTTCTCATTGTTAAAGAGAGTTACACATATGGAAAGTTGGGGGGCTACACAGAACCCTGGGACATTAGAGTGGAATTGGAGTAATTCCAAATCCATGGCTATCAATATATATAGACATGTAGACACTGATATCAATATACAGGTGAGTTTCTGTGTACATGCATATATACATGTACTTCTTAGCTGTGCCTAGCACCCTGCGAGCAGTAATGCGCCCAGCACTGTGAGCATAACTAAAGCCCAGATCTTGGTTTCTAAATATCGTTCTCCACTAAAAGAAGCCAGCCCTACTCAGATAGAGCTGCTTTCAGGGCTGTTACACAAAACAGTGATATGGTCCTGGAACATCATGCTGTACCTGATAGGAGGAAAGTGCTCAAAGAATGATATAAACATGTTCAAAGGACAGAGACACTTGAAGGGGCTCCTGCTGGCCAAACTGGGGACAATTAGACCATCAAAGTAAATTACTATAGTAATGATTACAACCCACAGAATGGGTAGGAATCCATGAATCAATATTGATATAAATAGATAAATGAATAAATTGCAGGAAGAAAAAGAAAAGCTCTTATACTAGAACACAAACTAATAAAGGTAGAAGAGGTGATGAGATTAGAAAATCACCACTTGACTCCCAACGAAGTAATAAATGTTTCAGGCAAGAAGGATCAGTGGATGCTAAAATCTGAGGCTAAGCATCTGATGAGAAATCGAGTATTTACACAGAAACAAAGTACCTCCACAAGACACCTATTATTTACAAATGGAGAGTAACAAATTTTCTGTGGAGAAACCTAACACATCCCATCCCAACTAAGTGATAAAGTCATATACACTGTGAAGAATGCAACATTACTTCCATTACCCCCCTGCCAACCCCTTGCACCCAATCTTATGGAAATGTTGAACAAATCCAAATGGCAGGGCATTGCTTAAACTTCAAAAGTATGAAGGTCAGAAAGACTGAGAAAGAATAAAGATCTGCTCCAGATTAAAGGACATTAATGAGACCCATCTCATTACCCTGGATCAGTTCCCGGGCACTCATTTACTTTTCTTTTGATATAAAATACAATAGTTTACAATTGTCAAAATATGAATAAGGTCTCCAGATTACATAATAGTATTGTATAAATGTCAATGTTCTGATTTTGATAACTGTCCTGTGGATAAGAGAACCTCTTACTTTCTAGGAACCACACTCTGAAGTATGGAGACATCATATCTACAATACGCTCTCAAACAGTTCAAAAGACAATAATTGTGTGTCTGTAGGAGCAAAAGATAGAAATATACACATACATATAGAATATAAATGATAAAGTAAATAAATGATGGGGGAATATGGGAAAAAGAAACCTACATATGTTGAAATATTTTATAATAACTTTTCGACATTTTTGTGTTAAAATTACTTCAGAATAAAAAGCTAAAAAGAAGATCAATGAAGTCATGTCCTTGGCTCAATCTTAATTTAAGTGAAAAAGATGAAGATTTTCATGAACATATACAGTTGACTAAGCAATGTTCATATCCTGAAGAGTAAATTTAAGATATATTCAACAAAAGACCCGTTTGTGATCAAAATCCACCCTCTCATGCTGGCTGGATCAATCTATTTTAGTGATATGTGACAAATTATATTCTAACTGTCCTGGAGCACATGTGTGTGTGGCGGGGGGAGGGGCGAGGGGGGAGGGGAGTGGATGCAGGAATTTCATTAGAAATACATCCGGTTAAAAATAACACCCTTGGCAATAAAATCTATGACCACTTAAAAGCTTTCAATGTCATATTCTACCTTCTCTTTACAAAATAGAACCCAATGCATGATGTGAAAGTAATTTTTGATGACTAGTCCTGTTACATTTTCACATTCTTAACATAATCTTGGAACCACAGATTTTCTACTATTACCTAATGAGCTGATCCAAGGAAATATTGTGACAATTTGATAATATTGTTACTATTCATCTCCACATTAGAGTTATTACATTGAAAAAAAAATTCTACAGGAGTTTCCCACTAGATTTCTTTTTCTTTCTTTCTTTCTTTTTTTTTTTTTTTGGAGAGAGAGAAAGAGAGAGGAGAGAGAGAAGAGACAAAAAGAGAGAAAGAAGAGAGATGGGAGAGAGACAGAGAGAGAGAGAAAGAGAAAGAGAGAGAGAGAAGAGAGAGACAGAGGAGAGAGGGAGAATTTTTTTTTTTTTTTTTTGAGATGGAGTCTTGTTCTGTCACCCAGGCTGGAGTGCAGTGGAATGATCTTGGCTCACTGCAACCTCTGATTCCTGGGTTCCAGTGATTCTCCTGCCTCAGCCTCCAGAGTAGCTGTGATTACAGGTGCTCGCCACCACACTTGGCTAATTTTTGTATTTTTAATAGGGACGAGGTTTCACCGTGTTGGCCAGGCTGATCTCAAATTCCTGACCTCAGGTGATCCACCCATATAGGCCTCGCAAAGTGCTGGGATTACACATGTGAGCCATCGCGCCCAGCTGAGAAATTTCTTTTTAAGAAAGGAGAATGATATCAAGTATTTAGAAATACAGAAGAAAGCACTGATAATATAGAGGCTTATGGATTGTAATTTTGAAGGATGTCTAGTTAAAGTCATTGCCAAGAAATGTATTCTTAAGGGAAGAAAAAAAAATAAGTTTTCTCTTCTTTAATATTTGGAAAACAAGAATAAAGAACAAAGCAGACTCAGAATATTTTGAGATGAACGACTACTTCAGCAAGCACATTTATTTTTAGTGAGAGTGTACTTGCACTGGTGCAAAGGTTTCAAATCATGATGGATTAAGGAAAAGCAAGAAGCTCTTTCATTATTTTTCAAGAAGCACCCGCTCAGCAGTCCAGAGAGCAGTCTTATTTTCTTATTTTAAGACACAGTAGCACATTACTAGCGGGGCAAAGCAGGCAATCGCTGTCTAGTAGACAGATTCAGAATTGCTTCCTTCTGATTCGCTCAGAAGGAAAGAGCCATGCCTGGCCAGCCATGGAAGTCATTGGCTTAGGTGAGCAGAAAATGTAGCCTGGCAATGCCCGGGACAGACCTGTGAACCACATTAGAAGGAACGGCTCTGTGGCCAGCCAAGGAAGAGCAAGAACTACATCCAGCTCATATCCTTTGAAGTCCTTTAAAAGATGATTATCTGACTCTTTGGGCCCCTGCCATATTTCAGGGCCTTGTATGTGTAAAGCAAAGATACAGAAACCATGACTCACAGATTTAAAACAGGAAAGCAGATCTCTTTTTAAAAAGAACTTTATTTTTATTGTTTTAGAAAAGTCTCTTTATGATGAAAGTCCTTGTAAACTCAGTGGATTTTCCACGTGGCTGTTTGCATGTTGACTTTTTCAACTGTGCTTTTCCCAAAACCCTTCTGTTGGGCTGGAGTGTACCTGGGTGTTCCTGCTTTCCCCCATCACCTGAGTCATGAGGATGCTGAGATGCTTGTGTGAGAAGATCTACCAGGACTCAAAGGGCAATCTATATCCTGCAGGAATACAGAGGCAGATCACTGACAGAGCTGGTGCTGGGTTAGCTCCTCTCTGCCCACCCCACCAAGAAGAAGGTGGGACCTGCACTCCACCACCACCTGGGCCCTCTCCCCTGCTTCCCCCACAAATGCTCTCCCTCACTATCCTAGTTGAGAGACAGCCCTGAATGTCCCTGTCCTTCCTATCTTAGAGACAGTTCCAAATGTCCCTCCATTATTGCCAGCTCTCAAACTCCACACTAGTGATTTGATACTGAATCTAAGTTGGAAAGTCAAGCTTGATTTCCCATTAACACCAAGTTCTATCAGAGACAATAATGAAGATAAGTCTTCATGCTCATCATTTCCTGAGGAAATGGCCATCACAGCCTCGCTCTGCCCCTTGGACTCAGGACTCCTTTGTGCTTCTTGCCAGGCCCCTCCATTCTGCCTTGTGTACGACTGTCTAGGAATTGACAGTAACGGCCCATGCTAAAGTGTAAATTCCTAGAATGTAGAGATGTGAGTCATTGTAATAGCATACCACATACTGCTTGAGTCCAATAAAGACTCACGGAATAAAAAGAAATTAATTCTCCTTAATGTCCAACATTTAATGGCATAAAAAATATTAGGTATTACAATTTTTAAATCTCTTAAAGTTCAGGCTAGTTTTTTTTTCAGATGGAGTCTTACTTTATTGCCTAAGCTGGAGTGCAGGGGTATCTTCTCCACTCACTGCAACCTTCACCTCCCAGGTTCAAGTAATTCTCCTGCCTCAAACTCCCAAGTAGCTGGGATTACAGGTGCCCACCACCATGCCCAGCTAATTTTTGTATTTTTAGTAGAGATGGGGTTTTGCCATGTTGGCCAGGCTAGTGTCCAACTCCTGACTTCAGGTGATCCAACCGCCTCGGCCTCCCAAACTATTGGGATTACAGAGCATAAGCCACTAGCGATTCAGACTAGTTTTATGTAGAGAGTTTATTTATTTTTCTTTTGGATGTTGGTCTATTTGTAATGGTGAATAAATGATAATAGTTGATTAATAATATTTCAATTACTAAAGTGAATGACTGATATCCTGATAAACATAATAAAGATGTCCATGTAACCTAAAATGTGGCCAACCCGATACTTATGCTCTTTCCTAAGTTAATTTTCCTTATTATTTGTTCAAACGAACAGGAGCTGCTGGTGGTTTGACTTGTGTTCATGGTTCTGTTCCTTTGTTCAAGATTTCTGGGCTGTCAGGTCTCTACTATCACAGGTGGCAGTGATGTCTTATTTCGTTTGGGAAGTGCTTTGCACAAAACTTGTGAACATTCTCAGAAAGTAACAGTGAGCAGTGCCTTGCATGAGCTATACAACAAAACAGAGTTTGGGGTGGGAGTGAGTTGATGAAGAAACCTTCCTTTTGTGAACACACTGATGAATTTCAGGAGACTTCAATCAACATGTTGCATTGCCTGCCCAGCACACTGTCATGGAGTGTGCCGTTCTGGGCCACTCCCATAGCCTTCTCTGCCGGTCACTGTCGCTGTGTCTTGTCAAAAGCAGAGAGCCCTTGCCTGGTCACTTAACATGCTTTGATTTGGCAGTCACAGAATACGCTGCAATTGCTGAGGCTCATTCTGTGACAGGAAGGCCTCCACTGCCTGCCTCAAGTGCCACAGCCCAAATCAAACTTGACATGGCCCATCTCTGACCACCATCATTCTACCCCTGGCTGGTAGCAATTCATTCAGGGCCTAAAGGAAAAAATGGCTTTGCAACGTCTCACATATTCCATCAATCAACCCACGGACTCTGCCGGGAACCATGCTGCGTAAGGCAATATTTCCTCATCTTTAACTAGTAGATTGTATTAAAAAAATAAACAAGATGAAAGAATGCTACATTTTCTCAGCAAAGCTTAGTCCTATAAATAATACCCAGACATACACACATAACTAACTTCCTAAACATCTTTTCCTCCAAGGTTTTGTTATTGTTATTTTGGTACATGTTGAAACTTTAGTATCCCTAAATGAGGAATGTGTGTGTGTATGTATGTGTGTCTGTGTGTGTGTGTGTGTGTGTGTGTGTGTGTGAGTGGGGAGGAGGGGACTAAAAAATGCACTTTGTGGTAAAAAAAAAAAAATGTAAAACATGCCTCAAACAGCTTTTCTTTTTGTAGAGGTATACAGAGGAAAAATTAATAAACTTGGCTAGATTTTATGGTGAAAAATCTTAAGTTCTTTTTTAATTTATCTTAATTTCTTTCAGAAAATGTAAATGTATATATATATATGTAATTTAAGTCCTAGATAATGAAAAACTATCCCTAAATGAATTAAATTCACCCCTACCCACAATCAGCTTCCAAAAGCAGAGAGATGAGGTTTTATTCTTCAGACTAGAACCCTAGATTCAAAGAGGAACCCAAACAGTCACTCCCAAAAACATTTGATCTCGCTGTTAGATTTTGGTTTAGACAAAAATTACAATTTGATGATACCATCTTGCTTTCAAAATGCATAGAAAATCCCACCAATTTAAACTCTCTGTTCTACAGTCCAATGGTCTACTCACTCTTGACTGGACATGAAACTTAAATCTCCCCAAACCCCCAGCCTGTGCTTATAGAAATTGAATCACCCTCAGTTTATATACACCCAAATAATGTGGCAAGATCTCCTACCATCTTGATAGCTGTAAAATAGCTCCCAATAAAAGAACAGCCAGTTAATTTAGGGTGTCTCCAAGGAAATGTCCTTTATCGCCCCACAAAGTCTGTAGTCACCATTTGACACCACCATGTTCTTCTTCTCCAGTCCTGTCTGCCACTGCTCATGCGTTTAGAGCAGCATCACATTCGTGAGGGTGACACCAATGTTCATGCCAAGGATACAGAACCCTGCTCTCAACCGCTGGCCTTCCAGAACTGTGTAGAGTTAGAATCAACCTTGGAAAGGGCTTCTGCCCAGGTTTCCTTGAGATGATCCTTCCATCTGGCCCTCACTCTGCTAGTAAAAGGAATTTATACCCAGGCGAAAGGTCTGGACAGATAGCCTAGTTCAGCCACGTATAGATGGTCTATTGGTCCCACAGTAAGATCAAAACAAAACAAAAACATAATCCACTGGAAGCCAATATCAAACTAAGTAATGATATAATTAGAAAACAAAGGAATAAAAACAAAAGTTAAAGAAAGTTTTATGTCACCAGGTAATTATATTTAATGAATTTATAGGACTTCTATTTATTTTACGGATCTCATCCAAAATATAAAGATAATAATAACATTTAGCATTTATTGAGTGCTATTAGGCACAGTTTTACGTGCCTAATATATGAAGTCATTAAATTCTCACAGTAGCCTTGGAAAATAAGGACTATTATATCCAATTATATACCAGTTTAGGAAATGAGGAACAGAGAGGTTAAGTCATTTGTCCAATGATACACAGGGAGTTTGGAATCAAAGCTCTTCAACAACTCTCACAACACCTCTTAGAAACAAAACGAGATCTGAATTCAGACACTCTCCCTCTGAGCCCAAGAGCCTGAACAAAGGTTTTTGAATGGTTTGGCTTTAAGATGCTGCTCTACATCTTGGTGTAAGATCTCAGCCAGAGACAGTGCAATCACAAAAGAAGAAAAGCAGGTGCAATCACAAAAGAAGAAAAGCAGGAGAGTCTGCATAGTAAGACTGCTGACATGAAGAAACCAAGATGTCCTTTTATGACAATATACTGTCACTTCCACAGATTCTGCTTTTCAGGGTGAGCCTTAGAGTGGCAGATGACTTCTTGATACATTCTACTCATTATACCAAGAGCTATTTTCTAACTCTGAGACAGTTTCGTGGGTGTGAATAAATAAGTTCAACAGCAGAGCATAGGATCTAGTGATTTTCCCCTCATTCTAAAAACCCTCCGAATTGGCTTAAGTCACAGATATTCTCCTAACTCAGGAAACCCCTTGAAAGTAGCACTGTCTCAGCCTTTTTTACTACCTACCAAGCTTGATCATCCCATTGTTCCCGTCCACATTGTGGTGCCAAACTGCACTGCAGCCCTCACTCCCTAAAAACATTAACAAAAGGTTGCACTTGGCCCAGGAGGCAGGAACCCTCTGGAGGGTCTATTGCAAAGGGGAGGTGAATTCCCTCCTGGGCTGGCATTTCTTTTTGCTCTCACAAATCCCTCTCCTTGGTAGAAGAAAGAGAAAAAGCAAAATGTGCAAGTGGAAGGGGCTGGCTAGAGCGAAGGAGCAGCCCAAAATTTTGTTCTTAACATTCCACTCGGGGCAATTCCATTGGCCCCATGTAGGCTGCAGTTCTGGTGGGGTTGAAGTCAAAAGGAAGGGCAGACAGCAGCAGCTAGTAATGTATGTTACAATAATAATGTGTGCTTAATTTTTTAATTTTTCTAAATGTAAAATTTTACTTTGTGCCTTGTTTTTATAATTTAATATATAAAATGTATTAAATATAAAGTTTCCCAGACTCGAGTTTATGGATGCCTTCCAATTTCTAAAGTAACAGTATTTTGGGTGTTATGCAAAGTCAATATTGCAGTAGAGGGTGCTGTCATTTTGCTGGGGTTTGGCAATCACCACAGGACCTGAGAAATTAAATGCAAAGTTGATTGTATATTTGCATTTTTCTAAGAGAGGATTCATCACTTTCATCAGATTCTCAAAGGGATTAGCAATGCAAAAGAAGAAAGGAGACACTGCCGATAGTAAATTCCTAGAAGTGGAGCTGTGGTAGTGATGACTATGGGCATCTTTAAGGTTTTGATGTATATATTAAATTCTCTTTCAGAAATATTTTTCCCATCTTTCTTTCCAACAGCTACACAGGAGACTCCCCCGACATACCAGATGTTTTTCAATAATGATGATCATCATTTTATCATCTTTGCTGATTTGACAGATGAAAAATGGTACCTTGTTATTTTTTGATGGCTAGTAAGATTATATTTTTTTCATATATTTGTTGGCAATCTATATTTCTTCTCTGGTAAATGATCTGTTCAATTTCTCTGACCCTCTTTGTTACCACAGAGGCTTGTTTATCTTCCTTCTAATATTTATAGTTCATTTTGTTTCATACCACACTCCATTGGGCAGAATGTCCAGAACAATGATAAATAAATAATATGGGGTGGTAATGACAATCCTGGTCTGTAGCTGAATTTATTTGAAATGCAAGGCAATTGTAGAACATCAGAAACACACCATGAGCAAATATAAGCACCCAAATACATTTTACCAACTTACATGTCACCTACTAATTTATTAGTAGCAGCTCAGATAACTGATAACCAAGAGCTTAATATAGTATAAGATGATATAAGAGACATGTTCTCATTTCTTTCCCAAGTTTAACAGCTCAGAAATCTAGAAGTTAACCTCTTTGCACTCAGGAGACCATAAAAAACTTTCTCACTGTATTCATGCTGTTTTGAAATTCAATCAGAGGAGCGAAATCAGGAAAAGTCATCTCACAGAATACACATAACTCTAGAAAAAGTTTGCTGCATTACAGTGTCATGATATTGAGCTGCCTTTTCCCAGAAGCTCCCAAATCTCTTATAACCAGTTTAGTTCACACACCAAGATATATATACACACATGCATAGAAGTATTTATATATATATGTTTATATCTATATGTATACACCAACATATAAGTAACCTCAGGTGGTCAAAAATTCTATAAACATTAATTATAGCAGAGGAAAAATATGAAAAAATGTCCAAATAATAAGTCATTTGTCTGTACAACTTTTCCTAAATGACAGCTCCCGATTCTTTAGGTTATCTTTCTGTGAAACTCAACAGAAGCACAATCCCTGGGGCAAGACAAGAGATTCTAAAATCTTAGCCAACCATACAAAAGGCCCTGCAGCCATATCTGTACAATCCCCCATTAGAGCATGTGGTCATTAGTTCCGCATCTTTCTCACATATCACAATGCAAAATGAGGGCCATGACTGATGAAAACCATGGAGATGGCTCTGGCTGTCAAAATGTAGAGCCTCTCCAGCTGAGCTCCAGTGCTCTATTGATCCTAAATCAAGGGCTCAGGACTGCTTCAGCAGCAAACCCCTTGTTCTGTGGTGAAACAGACTCTACACATCTGGAGAGTGTTTTGGATTATACTGAATTGAGTCATACGTCCTTAACAATATTTCTTTTCTAAAAAGCCTTTCTTTCCAAATGTTTACATGATTAGTATACTCTCAGTTCACAGCGTGGTTGCTGCCAAATAATGGTGGATTGGGAAGAGTCCCATGAAGCTGTGGCCACTCTACCTAGTACAGTGTATAAACTGGTGTGTACATGCAATAGACTTGCACAGGACTCCCATAGACACATACTTGTCCTGCCATTAGCCATTTGGTCACTGAGTGTCCCATCTCAAGCTCTGGGTGTAGCTCAGATGGAAGTCACTGTAGGCGCTCTAGTAAATAAGCCATGATACCACCCTACTGTCTTGGGAGTGGCATAAAGGTCGTTTACCAAACAAAAACAAAGAGAACAAAATCATATGCTTAAAAGCCAATCATTGCTTTTCTAACGATATGCCTTTTATGCATCTACTAATATTTTCAATGAAGAAAATAACTATTTGCTACCCATAATTGGCCAGCAATGCATACAATGAAAGAGCAAAGCTTAACAGAACTTAGGCAGGAAGGCCAGTTGAAAAGGCGATTTGAATCTAGTCTGAATTCCAAATTTCTTTTAGGATTTTCGATGTGTACTCTCTATGATCACCGTAACGCCTGGGCTCTGTAGGAATTCTAGGCTCACTCCATGACTCTTTCAGGTGTGAAGCCCTGTACCTTTCCATTTTCCTACTGCATGGAGGAAATTAACGCAAATTCTCCAGAGAATTTTGTTAGAAGAAAAGGAACACAAAGGTAAACAAATAGAAAAATTTAATCTACTAAAACAGATAAATATGCAAAAAAGCTTTTGGATTCTAAGATATCTGATTGTTATTATTACGTGAATTATGGTCTTTTCTATTTCAATTTTTTGAGACAGGGTCTTACTCTGTGGCCCCGGCTGTAGTGCAGTGAGGTGATCTCAGCTCACTGCAGCCTCTGCCTCCCCAGTACAAGCAATTCTTCTGCCTCAGCCTCCCAAGTAGCTGGGATTACAGGCATGTGCCACCAACTGTAGCTAATTTTTGGATTTTTAGTAGAGACAGGGTTTCACCATGTTGCCCAGGCTGGTCTGAAACTCCAGAGCCCAAGCGATCCACTCACCTTGGCCTCCTAAAATGCTGGGATTACAGGCATGAGCCACCACACCATGGACTTTTTAAAGCTAATAGTCCATTACCATTACATAACAAAGTAACAATACCTAAGGTGTAAGTGTGTTGCAGGGAACAAACTTAATGAGATAACATGCATAAAAAGTCAGCACCATGTCTGCCTAGTTGTAAAGTCTGCAAACTGTTGTGCCCCTACTTGCCAGTCCAACTTGGATTCTTCTTCAGCTCCCAATTCACTTTCTCCCTGCCTTATGGTAGGTAACCCATTCTTCCTATAACATTGGCCTAAATTCTTCACATCCTGTCTAAAGTCAGACCTAGACTAAATATTTCCCTTAAGAAAAGTCCCAGCTGCCTAGTATTCAGGTCAGGAGTGTCCTTTGGTCCCCGGCTCAACTGAAGAACAGGGAAATGTGTGGGCTCTGGGACTGACAGAAACTCAGCATGTCCTGGCTCAGGCTTTCATTGTTGGTCCTATCCAGGGGACACTGGATAGCTGACGCCCTCCACTTCTCTATTTCCAAATTTTACTAAAGTGTTTTAACAACATTATAGTGCCAAAATATTCAGTGACAGGAATAAACATAATTTATATATGAAGGCATTCTCATAATTCATATATGTGGACCCAAAGGTTACAACTGCCCAGAGGAATGTACAAACTAAAAATCACCTTCTTGAGGTCCTTGGGGAAAAAAAATCCCAAAGAATAAAATATACTATGAATGTTTGCACCAAATATATTTCAGATTTCTTTATAATACTGGGCATAGGGGGAACTTCTCCAATTAAATATTCTGTTTTAAAGATAGTTTAATTTTAACTAAGGTGTTTAGCAACAAAATTTCATAGTAAGTTTTTTCTGCTCTAAAGAGCTGAAAGACCATTTCTACTGCTACCAAGGAGCTTTCCACCCAACTGTTATTTTAGATAGGACTTGGCTTAGAGAGCTTTTTTTTTTCAACAAATGGGAATCAATAAAGTACTTGCTGCTTTTAAGACAGATTTATGTGTCGGTTTACTTTCTCCTCCAGAAGCCCTCACACATGAAATAAATTTACTTGGTAATCTGTTGTCTAATTTGACCGGTGGAAAATGTTCATTTCAAGCAGAAAGGGAAAAAAAATGGCCTGAAAACTACCTGGAGGAAACCTGGCTTCTAGTTGACATGAGGAAAAAAGGTATTCAATAACCATTTCAGGAGCTAGCTCAATGTGGATAACCAAGAATAATGAACATAAGCAGATTTTTACTTTGAGTCGTTTGAAAGTTTCTTTTATAAGTAGGAATTTTTTTAAATAAAAGGCTCCAATACTAAAACAAAGCTTCATCTCAAATGACTTCTATTCCTCTATATGTGCCATGTATAATTATTTCGAAAGCTGTATTTAATAAGTAAATAATTTTGTGAGATTTTAGTCAATTATAATTTACAGCAACAAAAGCTTGGGTCACAAGAACCTAATAGAACACTTATAAACATAAGCACTAATAGAAGGCAGATTTCTATCAATTAAAATATATGTGAGGCATAAAAATGTATGTAAATATGTAATGCATATGTCATATTTTGGCTATAACTATATTAATTTTCTTTTTTTTTTTGACTGGACATTTCTCATACAACGGGTTTCTTGCATTTCTTGATTAGAGAAAACAGTTTCATTTGAATTTCACCAAAATGGGATTTTCAAAAACTATAAACTCAGAAACTATAAATATGTTACACTGATTAGAGAATGAAAAACAAGCATTTGTTTATTCAAAAGCAAACATTTACTGAGCACTTAAAATAAGCCAGAACTGTTATAGGCATGTGGAGACAGAAGACAATAAAACACACACAAATTTCTGCCTTCATGAAGGAAGAGAAAAATCATCTCCTCTCCTTTGCTGTAATCCAAGCTAGAACTTGTGGCACCTGCCAACCCCAGGGGCCGCATGGGGCTTCGAGGAAGGTCCCTCCCAGCAAGCCCAAGGAACAGCCTCAGTCTCCCTCTCTTGTCCTGCATGGAGTTCCCAACTCACTTCACTTTGGACTGAGAGAAGTTAACTTTTTGCTTTCCAAACTGGTCTATTGTTTTTGGACACAATGTAAAATGTAATTTTGTGGTTTATAGTTACTTGAACAATTGCTCTGACGGGACTTAATGATAAAATATCAAGTGATTGTCTGCTCCCATTAAGTACACTCTTTCTAAACTGAAACCCAGCAATCAGGGACAGCCCAATCAGTCAAGACAGACTCGTGACCAATGCTTTGGGATCTCCTGGGGGCAGGTTTTAGAATTAAGATTCAGGAAAGTGCTTTGAATCTTAGAGAACAACTTTAAGAAATGAAAATGTTCCCTGTCTCTCCTCATTTATTCAATTCTTGTTCTAATCACACAAATGGATGGTAACCAGAGACTGGATCACTACAGAGCAGGAAGTATATAACTGGTGGTTTTTATATGCTCATAAGGCTATTAGGCAGGGTGGGATATTAAGAAAAAGAGCTTGCAATCAAATTGAAATCAGCAAACACAAAGTGAACCCCAATAATGCAAGAAAGCAGGTAATTAAGCAACGGTTTGCTCAGTACAACTGATACAGTTAACAGGGGATCAGAAAAGACCAGGCTTCGTAAGGCAGAATAACCTTTTCAACAAAGGAGAGATCAGCGTAACGCTTGGCTGAAGGAAGAACTGGCTGAAGGAAGAATCATGCAAATGTGGAGTGGAGAAGCTCATCTGACTGGAGTAGGGTTTGTGTTTTGAAGACAAGTGGCATGTGATGCTGAAAATGGAAGTAATTATCAAAGGACTAGATGACTGGGAAGACTTCACACTAGGTAGAATCTATGATGGAAAGCCAAGGAACATTTGGTGGGAATGAGTCCAATGTTGAAAACAGTGTTTATACAAGTTTATTTTGGTGGTGGTAGTGGTCAAAGTCAACCGCAATGTGGCCAGCCAGTCACAGAGAAAAATGTTACATTGTGTCTCCATATAACACAGTACATTGTCTAGACCCTAGAGAACCCTCCAGGTTATCTGATTGTGCTTTTATAGGAGTATTTTACAACTGCTGCAATTCTATAAGCTGTAGGTAAATGACAGTAATGCATTGTGTGTGTGTGTGTGTGTGTGTAATTTTACTCAATTTGTACATTCATTTCAATATTCCTGACCTATCAGTGAATCTGCTCTTCGGATTTTCCTTGAGAATTGGTTATAGCATCTGCTTGGCTCCTCATGGATTGGTAAGTATTAACAGAAAAAATTACTAACGCATATTCATTTCATATCTGTATAAAAGTCAGGATTTTGTCTTTTTATGAAAGTTACTGTCTTTTAACACAAACTAGAAGATAAAGTCAAGTCATGGTGCAGACATGAGTACCTCAACAGAGGTCAGTATCATCGCAAATGAAGAGGAGGGAGAACACCAGATTCTTCAAAGAAAATGATGGTCAAGACATGGTGACTGACTAGGTACTCTGAATTCGTCCATTGTGATCTCTTAACACCTGCCATTCATCATTGGTGCTCACGCTCTCAAAGTTAACAGATCCTTCTATTACAGGTGAAACATGCATCGGTGCCTGATGCAGGAAGAGATGTGAAGCAGCTCAAGCAACTGAGGCTCCCTCAACATGGCCTCCTTTTGCAACCTTTCCTTCTCCTCATGGGCAGCTGACTTCCTACAATTTATTTCAAATACCAGCCTTTCTACCTGCGACTTCTCTCCTTCAACCTTCTCTGAGGAACGTACGGTGAGAAAAACAAGGGTAATTTAACATGTTTAAAAGGTATTTCCTTTCATCCTGCCAAGCCGCAATTTAAAGGAGAAAACTAAAAAATAAGCAGAAGAGAAAATACTGTCAGGAGAAAGATGAAAAGTGGAGTTGCCTTGGGTATGCGCCCATTTGATTAATCCACATGTGGACAATTGGGAATTGATTCTGATGATAACTATGACTTTTCCTATTCATAAAAGCCAAATAAAAGAAAACCAGATATTTGTATCTTTTAAGTTATCTGTACATATAATATGTTTTTGGTTTGATACACAAAATACAGCATGTGGTAAATTGAAGATAACATTACACTCATATTTAAGCAAACAAACTTACAAATATATCTACCAATTTTGCTGTGTAAAGCAGGATAAAGCCTGAGAATATGGCCATAAAGGCTGGATTTGAACATTCTTAGGCACACATCCTGATTTCAATAAAACAACTCATTTGTAGTGCTTTAAAAGTTTCCAAACATGTCCACATAGGGCATTATACTCAATTCTAATCTTGTAAATCAAAGTTCCCATTTCACATAGGAGCAAGTTAAGGCTGAGAGGATGAATTGCCTGTCAAAGTGGACACAATTGGCTGTTAAGAGCTGGAATTCAAATCCAGAGAAACCTCACATTCAATTAACCTTTCATTAACCAGAAAAGGCAAGTCATTTGCGTACTATACTTAATCGGGGTATTTTGAGTGGTAGAGTATATCTATTCATTAGTACTGTTTCCCATTTCCAAATGAACTCTCAGTGGCTGATCTCAAGAATGTTTTTCATAGCTCCTGGATCTAGATTAGTCAAAAGATAAGAATATTAACAAGAGTTTAAAATCCACAGAATAAAGCCCCAACCTCTGAAGACTAGATGACTAATGACTCATGCCCCAGTTAACGGCCAAACCCTTGCCATTTATGGTCATGAGATTGCCACGTAACAAGCCACTGAGTTTTGGGATGACTTGTTATGCAGCAATATTGTGGCCTTAGATAACTGATACACACTGCTTCTGTTAGGCACATTACCAACTTGCCTTTGATCTCTCAACAATCCCTCTTGCAAGAAGGAGTAATTTGCATGATTAAGTCATCCGTCTTTAGGAAACTAAACCCTGACATGCTAAATGTAGCAAATCAATAAGGCCTCAGCATAATGTAGTATAAATAAATCTCTTTCAAAAAATTTAAAAAAAACCCATATTTCTATTTGACTACAGCCCAGAATATAAATAAATAAAAATAAAAAATATATTTCTCTTTGACTATAGCCCTTTCACCTGATTTGGTTCCCCCCCCCCCCGCCCCCACAATGCAACCACCAAGCAATCTGATCATCAAAAGGTGTTCACACATTTCTTGCTAAAATCAATTTCCAGGGTAATAAAGGGCATTGCCAGTATGATTAAAATAATTCTACCTCAGTGTCCCTAGTGGTTCATCCTCTAACACACTGTAATATTAGAGATTCATATTTCCTGGTTTTTCATGCCCTGAGGTGCAGAAAAGACAGGCGGGATCACCTGGTCCTTATGTAGCTAGAAGAGACAACGTATTCCAACAAAGGATTGTCAGCTTTACCTGACATACTATTTTTCTAGGATTTTAAATGTTCCAAAAAGAAAGTAATATAAGCCACTTTATCATAACAGACAGAAATGATTATTTTTGCTGACCTCAAGATGTGTTGAATATCACTACTATAAGAAACAACAAACAAAACATCCACAACAACCTAGAAGAACATAAAAGTTAAAAACAAACTACTGGCCAGGCCCAGTGGCTCATGTCTGTAATCCCAGTACTTTGGGAGGCCAAGGAGGGCAGATCACTTGAGGTCAGGAGTTCAAAACCAGCCTGGCCAACATGGCGAAACCCTCTCTCTACAAAAATACAAAAATTAGCCAGGCATGATGGTGGGTGCCTGTAATCCCAGCTATTCAGGGGGCTGAGGTGGGAGAATCACTTGGAGGCCAGAGAGTTGCTTGAACCCAGGAGGCGGAGGTTGCAGTGGGCAGAGATCATGCCATTGCACTCCAGCCTGAGCAACAGGGCCAGACTCCGTCTCAAAAACAAACAAACAAACAACAACAACAAAAAACCTACTAATTTTTCTTCTTTCTGCAACTGCAAACAAGGTACTTCATTTTGCCTTATCAAAATAAAGATACACACTGCAAACAGAATTGGAACTGAGTGAGAAAATTTTTGACACTGTGGTAACTAAAATTATGAAAAAATAAGAACTTAGCAAGTAAAATACCTACATAATGTATCAGAAATATCACCAACATAGGAGAGCCTAATTAAAATAATATTGCAGATTGTGCGAGTTGGTAGAATTGATTAGCTTTAAGGATTATCAGTGTAGGTTTTTGTTTCAACTTTCCAGGGAGATGTTGACAAGGCATTTGAGATTACATACCCGAGAATAATTCTCTTCTGAAAACTATGATTGCAAAGAGAATGGACACAGCATGCTACCTCCACATTCCTAAAAGCCAGACAGGAACAGAAGATACTTAAAATCAGTATTCAATACGTGTCAGAAATGGACAATGATACTGGGCTGACCTAAATGTTTACAAAGGAATTAAAAAGCAATTAGAAATGCAGAGCCTTTCTTTCTACAAGGCAGGATACAATTCATAAGGTCAGTTGTGCTATGGTGAATGGCTGTGTCCCCTAGGTAGAAGAGAAGCCAGAGTAAATATAATTTTTATGACTTGCAAGGGGCTGCTTCTCCATGGACACCCGAATACTAAAGAGTTACTTCTTAATCCTACTCTACATTGCATCATCCCAGGATGAATATGCAATGAACTATTACTGGAAGCCCGCTTAGAAAATCAATAAAAACACATCCAGCATTTTTACTGACAGTTTTCAGTTTGTTCTATTTCTTTAATGGAAAATACCACGTTCTGAAAAGGAGAGAAGAGATGAGTTCACAGCAGGAACTTTCCAATGGTCTTCCTCTGTTTGTTTTGGTGTCTTGTCCCAGCTGTTGGTTTTCCAGCAGAGAAGGTACCCTGCAGCACGGATGCTGGTTTCACCTCAGGTAAGCGCTAGTGTGGAGACACAGGGTTCCCTTCTGGCCACATGAAGGTTCAAATGTGTGAACTGGTTATACCCCATGAAGATGCCCATATGACAGCCGCCCCAGCTGGCATGCATCATACATTCTGTAACTCTCTCAGCGGTTCTCTTGAGTATGTATTTTAAAACTACAGCTCATGCAATGAGTTGAATGGATTGGGGAGATTGGAGGCAGAGAAGCAAGGTATTTTAGAACTACAGCTCTTGGCCAGCATCTCATTTTTATTCAACCTCAGTGTCACTGCACTTTCAAAGAAACTTGATAGGAATGCTAAGTCAATAAATGTGCCTTCAATCACATTCATTACGTTAATTAAATTGAGAGTAATAATTTGAAAACAAAAGTGAGTTCCATGAGGGCAAAGACAGAATCTATTTTTTCCCTACCACTGATTGCATCATGTCCTTGAGATATATTTGTCAACCATTAAATATGCTTACAGAGAAAAAAAACTCCAAAACTACATCTTAAAAGACTTAGAGAGCTTCAGAAGTCCGTGCAAAGTGAGGCAGTTCAAAGAAAAGTGTGATAATCCTTCAAAAAGGAGACAAATGTGAAATTACCTGTTAGGGGAAGAACATTAATGTGTTTCTTCCGTGTCAATATAAGTTTTGCAAATATAAATTTGAAGTTATTTCAAGAATCTTGAGCTCAAAATAAAACAAACAAAACGAAAAACTCAAGCTAACTTAGAGCCAGAGTTATCCCTATCCCTGAGTGTTTTCTACAGGATAAAATACAAGAACGAAATGGATGAGACATGAGGCAGTGGATGAGAAACAGAATAGAATTGATGGAAATGGGCGTGTGTGTGGCTGAGTTACTTAAAGTTGTATTATGCATTTTTAAAGTAGAAGTGAGCACACAAAATTAGGATTGGTAAATTATGTCCCACACAGTGACTTGAATTCATAAGAAAAAAACAAAAAAACAAAAAAAAGAAAGCTTCTTGACCGATATAAGACATCAGTATATCTTAGCTCTCACTTGTGGCAATACACGAAAGCATCACTGAATACCTATCATGTGCTAGGCACAAGGTTAGGTGTTTTCACATATAACCTCATGTGTATATTTCAGTGTCATTATCAACTCCATTTAACAGAGGAAAAATTCAGTATCAGAAAAGTAAACTCACTTGTCCAGTTCCTCAGTCTAAGGGATACCACCATGACTTGAACCCAAAATTTTCTGAATCTAAGTTTAGTGTGCTTTCCACCCAGCTATGATACAGGAGTTCAAAAGTGTACACTACATTAAATCAAATGGTCTCAGCTAGCAAGTTTATTATGTAAGTGCCACGACGTGTTTACTTCTCATGAGAATTCTAGCAAATATAATCTGATAAACCAATTGCAAAATCTGTTGAATGACATTTTTACATCACCTTGTGATATCCCCCAAAAGTGAACATTCTTTCACTCAATAAATATTTACAGAGCACAGACCACGTGCCAAGCATGCTAGGTGCTAGGGATACGACAGGGAACAGAGTCCCTGGTCCTATAGTGCTTGCATGGATGGGGACGATGCAGAGGTAAAAACAACACTTACAATCAATTTCTCAGGTCCTGTTTTTCCCATCAGTCCACTTTTATTTATGTATTTATATTTGATTATTAATTGATAAATAATTATATATATTTATGGGGTACACAATGATGTTATTATATATATTTATATTCTGCAATGATTAAATCAAGCTTATTCACAAATCCATCACCAAGCTACATATTTTTGTTGGTGAAAATATTTAAAGTTTACTTTTTTAGCCATTTTGAAATACACAGTGAATTATTTATTATAGTTGCCATTCTGTGCAATAGATCACTAAAGCTTATTCTTCTTGTTTAACTAAAACGTGGTACCCTTTGATGAACATCTCCCCATTCCCTGTCTCCCTTCTCAAGCCTCTAATAACTCCCATTCTACTCTCTAATTCTCTGAGATTAACTCTTTTAGATTCTACATATGGATGACATCATACAGTATTTGTCTTTCTATGCCTGGCTTATAGCACTTCACATAATGTTCTTCAGATTCATCCATGTTGCTGCAAATGACTGGACTGCTTTCTTCTTAAAGGCTGAATAGTATTCCATTGTGCATATATAACACATTCTCTTTATCTATTCATCTGATGATGGACAAGTAGGTTAGCTCCGTATCTTGACTATTGTGAATAATGCTGCAATGAATATGAGATCACAGATATCTATTTGGCATACTGATTCCAACTCCTCTGGTTCTATACCAAGTAGAGGGATTTCTGGATCATATGGTCATTCTAACATTAGCCTTCTGAGGCACCTCCATACAGTTTTCCATAATAGCTATATTAATTTATATTCCCACCAACCGTGTACAAGATTTCCCTTTTCTCCATACCCTCGCCAGCACTTCTTATCATTTATCTTTTTTTAAATAGCCATTTTACCAGGTTATATCTCATTGTGGTTTTAATATGCATTTCCCTGATGATTAGTGATGAGCGATAATTCATCTGTTGGCCATTTGTATATTTTCTTTAGAGAAATATCTATTTAAGTCACTTGTCCATTTTTTGATTAGGTAATTTGTTTCTTGTTATTGGGTTGTTTGAATTCTTTATAAATTTTGGATTATAGCCTCTTGTCTGACATATGGTTTGCAAATATTTTCTTCAAGTCTGTGGGTTGCCACTTCATTCTACTGATTGTTTCCCTAGATGTGCAGAGGCCATATTGATGCAATCTTATTTATTTTTTGCTTTTATTGCCTGTGCTTTTAGGGTCATATCCAAGATATCTTTGCCCAGAAAAATGATCATAGAACTTTTTCCTTTATGTTTTCTTCTAGTAGTTTTATAGTTTCAGGCCTTTCTCTTAAGTCTTTAATCAATATTGAATTTATTTTTGTATATGATGTGAGATAAGGGTCCAAATTCATTCTTCTGCATGTGGAGAACTAGTTTTCCCAACAGCATTTATTGAAAAGATTGCCTTTCTCCATTGTGTGTTCTTGGCATCTTCATAAACAAACAAACAAAAAAAACCTGACTCTAAATTGGTGGGTTAATTTTCTAGGATGTTTATTTTGTTCCACTAGCCAATGTACCTCTTTTTATGTCAGTACCATGCTGTTTTGATGACTACAACTTTGTAATAGATTCTGAAGTCAGATAGTGTGATATATCCAGTTTTGTTCTTTTTGCTCAAGATTGCTTTGGTTATTTGGGGTGTTTTACGGTTCCATATGAATTTTAGGATTATATTTTCTATTTCCTTGAAAAAAATGACATTAGAATTCTGACAGAAATTGTATTGACTCTGTAGATCACTTTGGGTAGTATGGAGATTTTAATAATATTAATTGTTCCAATCCATAAATACAAGAGACATTTGCGTTCATGTTGTTCACAATTTCTTTCATCAGTGTTTTATAGTTTTCAGCACACAGATCTTTCATCTCTTTGGTTAAATTTACTCCTGGTTTTTTGTTTTGTTTTGTTTTTTGTTTTTGACACATATTGTGAATAGGATTGATTTCTTAATATCTTTTTCAGACAGCTCACTACTAAAGAAACACTACTGATTTTTGTGTGCTATTTTTGTATCCTGAAACTTTACTGAATTAATTTATCAGTTGTAACAGGTTTTTTTGGTGGAATTGTCAGGGTTTTATACGTATAAGATCATGTCATCAGCAAACAGAGGTAATTTCACTTCTTCCTTTCCTATTTCAATGTTTTAATGTATTTTTATCTAATTGTTCTAGTTAGAACTTTCAGTATTATGCTGAGTAAAAATGGTAGGAGTGGCCATCATTGTTTTATTCCTGATTTTAGAGAAAAAGCTTTCATATTTTCACTGTGGAGTACGATGTTAACCATGGGTGTTTTGTGTATGGACTTTATTATGTTGAGGTACATTCCTTCTGTGACTAATTTGTTGAGTTTGTACCATAAAAGGACATTGTTTTGTCAAATGGTTTTTCTGCATCTACAAAGATGATCTTACAGCTTTTGTCCTTCATTTTGTTAATATGTTATAAAACATTTATTGATTTGTGTATGTTGAACTATCCTTGTATCCCAGGAATACAAAGGATAAATCCTGCTTGATCATGATTAACAATCCCTTTAATGCACTGTTGAATTCCATTTGCTACTATTTTGTTGAGGATTTTTGCCTCTGTTTTCATCAGGGATACTAATCCATTATTTACTATTCTTGTAGGTCTTGTGTGATTTTGGTGATGATGATTAATGTTGGCCTCATTAAATGAGTATGAAAGTATTCCTTCTTCAACTTTTTGGAAGAGGTTTAAAAATATTGGTATTAGTTCTTTAAATGTTTGGTAGAATTCAGCAGCAAAGTCATCTGCTCCTGGGCTTTCCTTTGATAGGAAATTTCTTTATTACTGATTCAGTCTCCTTACCTGTTATTTGTCTGTTCAGATTTTCTTTTTCTTCTTGAATCAGTCTTGGCAGATTCTAGGAATGTATTCTTTTCTTCTAGGTTATCCAATTTGTTGGCAAATAATTTGTTCATAGTAGTATTTTATGATGCTTGTATTTCAGTGGTATTTGTTGTAACATCTCCTCTTCTGTTTCTGATTTCATTTATTTGAGTATTCTCTCTTTTTTCTTAGTCTGGCTAAAGGTTTATTGATTTTGTTTACCTTTTGAAAGAACCAAACTTGTAGCTTCACTGACCTTTACTATTGTCTGTCTAGTATCTATTACATTTATTTCTGCTCTTATCTTCATTATTTCCTTCCTTCTATTGATTTTGGGCTTAGTTTGTTCTTCTTTTTCTAGTTCCCTGAAGTATAATGTTAGGTTGTTTATTTGAGATCATTTTTCTTTTTTGATGTAGGCATTTATTTCTATAAAATTTCCCTCTCAGAATTCTTTTGTTGTTTCCCACATGTTTTGGTATGTTGTGTTTCCGATTTCATTTGTCTCGAGATATTTTTTAAATTTCTTTTTTACTTTCTTATTTGGCCCATTGGTTACTGAGGAGCATGTTGTTCAATTTATTTGTATTTGGGAATTCTCCAAAATTCTTCCTGTTAATGATTTCTAGTTTCATTCCATTATGGTCTGAACAGTTACCTGATATTATTTTAATCTTCTTAAATTTGTTGAAACTTGTTTTGTGGCCTAACATACGATCTATCCAGGAGAATATTTCAGGTGTGCTAGAGAAGAAAGTGTAATCTGCTGCTATTAAATGGAGTATTCTATAAATATTTTAGGTCCATTTGATCTAAAATGTTATTAAAATCCACTGTTTCCCTAATGATTTTCTGCCTGGACAATCTATCCATTGCTAAAAGTGGAGTGCTGAAGTCCCCTACTATTACTGTATTGCATTCTACAGCACCCTTTAGGTGTATCAAAAATAACTTTATATAGTTACGTGATTTGATGTTAGGTGCATATATATTTACAATTGTTATATATTCTTGAATTGATCCCTTTATCATAATATAATAACCTTCTTTGTCTCTTTTTAAAGTTTTTTTTGTTAGGTCCTATGTTAGGGGAAGCAATGAGTGCCCAGGGTCTCAGAGAGCTCCAGACTCAGACTCAGGAGATCAGAGAATCATCCTGGGGGAAAACATTCAAAGCTGAAGTCTAAAGAACTGAAAAGGGTGAGAGAAAATGTTGAGGCTGGAGAAGAAACATGAGTATGTAAGTCACATGTAGAAACTTATACTTTACACTGCAATCCTAATTGTTCAGCCATTCCAGTGTTTCAAGAAGGCAAATAACATGCACAGATCTTTTATTTTCAGGAATATCCTTCTGAATGCAATGAGGTGAATGGATCAGGGAGATTGGAGGCAGAGAAGCAAGGTAAGAGGCTATTGCAGTAGTTACAGTGAAAGAGGATGATGGTCCAAAATAGAAAGCCAGGAACAAAAGAAAGTGATGGGAAGTAAAATTGAGCAGGTTCATGACTGACTGAATAGGCCTGATCATGGTGGTGGGGATTTGACTGAGTGGGTGGTAGGGCCACTCACAGAAGAAAGAACCATTTAGGAAGAAAAATTATTAATTAAGTTTTGGATGAGATGAGTTTGTGTATCGGCCATAAAGTTTAGGAAAATGGTCTGAGCTGCATATAAATTATTGTTTTTCAAGAAAGTTTTTGAACAGCAGTAAGCATTGAACTTTCTTTTGACTTCCTCAAAACATAAGTAATTTTCCCAAGGATTAATTCATTGAATTCATAAATTATCCAATTTTTGATCAAAAAATATCATACTAGAAGGCAAAAAAGCATATTTGTTTGTGTTTTTGAAGAGCCACACTGCAACTGCCCACTACTGTAATGACTTAAAATTATTTGAAGTGCAGCCATTTTCCCTTTGATAAAGAGAAGTTTGAGGAAGTCGTGGAACATGATCATACTAGAATCTTTAAACTAAAACCCTCGAGTAAAAGCATAATTAAGGAGAAATGAAACCTACTTGTCTCGGATGCTGATGCCAAAGAGAGCCCATAAATGTAGACTATATAAAGCCAGCATAATGGAAAATATGCTGGAGTCATGGAATGGTATGGCAATTCCTTGTAGCGAACAGATGGTGGCTATGAAAACTGTGAAATTTAATGAGCCTGGAGTAGCCTTTTAAGTGAGGCAGGCTCAAGAGAGTGATAACCAGATGCCAATCACTGGCCCCACATTGATACTTTGCTTCTTACTTTAACAGCTTGCACAGATGAACAGCACATTCTCAAGGTGCTTGGCAAGAAAGACCTTGGCTGAATGGTAAGTACCCAGGACTTTCAGAAACTTTGCTTTCACTTTAAACTATTCATTTGAGTTCCTGAAGGAAACTCTTCTTTTGACTGCCAGCCAAAATCCAGGATTCTATAGCTGCCTTCCTTTGAGAAATACTGTTATGTTCTTGCCTAGTTTTTAGGTGGGACAGGAAAAAAGTTCCTTCTCCAAAGCAGAGTAGATATAACATACGTTATAAGCAATGCTAGTGACTATTTCTCCCACTGTTGTGACCAATTAGATCCTGCAGAAAGATTTAGTGAAAAGTAGAAACTGTTGGCTTCACTGTACATTGGAAGTATTTGCTGTCATATGGAATATTAATTCCATTTATATTACAATTTCTTAAGTGCTTCTCACTTTACACTCTCACATCAAAGTAAAGTACAAATACACCCACATGCACACACACACAGACACACACGAGCACATCAATTTTCAAATGTAAAGAATTAAAACCATAAGGGAGCTCGTTCAAGGTTTATTGAGGTCATTATTTCCTCTTAAGAAAAGTTTTTTCATTGTATTTTTTTAAACTAAAGCTACAAATGGGTCTTTCGTGACTTACAAAAAGAACAGCAAGGTTGAAATTCAGAGATTTATGTAAGGCATGAACCTGCATGAAAAATGCAGCCAACTGCAGCTACCATCTTGACCACCACATAGTCTATTGCAACACATTTTCGAAGGTTCTACTCCAGGGTCAAACAGATTCGCCAGTAGTGGATGAAAGTAATTTGTATGCTTGACAGTGAACTGTTGCTGTAAACATACACCCCCAAGTAAAACATTTCATAAGTATGGAAATAGTGTAATTTATACTTCTTTATGTAATCCAAGGAAAGTCAGGTGATTCACCAACAACCTTTCTACTTCTAACACAATTGCTGTTGAAAGGCAACAAGCATACAGAACTATGTTTTAAGCCACACGCACACACAAAAAAAGGAAAAAAAAAAAAAAAAAAAAAGCAAAAAAAAAAAAAAAAAAACAACAACCAACCAACCAAACAGAACTAAATTGTCAAAATGAGCACAATAGGAGCTGGCATATGGTAGAATCCAAGATTCTATCCATTCATTTACCTAATGCTTAATCTACACCAGGCACTGTTCTAGGTGATGAAAGCACAAAAACTAAACAGTCACTCTCTTCAAAGACCTCACAGTCTAGTCAGGAAGACAGATGACAGGCAATTCCAATACAAATTGCCAAATATGTGACAAGAGGGGCAGTATTTCAGTGGGATTAGAGGAGTCAAAGGAAGCCACTCACAGGAGGTAACACATGTGTTGAAATTTGAAGGATGTGCAGGAGCTAGCCAAGAACTTAAAATAATCACTTTTTGAAAACCATTCTAATTTTTATATAGGCAAAAACTGGGCATATAACAACAGCTTCCATATCCTGGATGAAGTCAGAGGCACCCTGACTTCTTCATTATGCTGAGTTGTTTTTACAAAGTGTGATGATGCTTGGGCTGGATTTGAAAATACTCAGAATTTTCCACCCCTGATCCTCTGGTCCCTCAGAGACAGATATTTTAAAAAAAAGAGCAAGTTTCTATTTTGAGGACATAGCATATGCCTGCTGAAGACTCCATTCTGGATATTAAGCTGTAATCCCCCTCCATTAAATAATCAAATGGCTAAGGTTTCATGACAGCAAGCCAGCAGGAAAATCACTGTGTTCATAGCAAGTGTGATTTGGCCGATCCACTCATATGAAGTTCATTAATACCCACAAACCTCTCTATAGGTTTTTTCTAACTCCATAGGAACTGATTATAACCAAATTTTAAAATATATGTCATTATTATATTAGTCTGTTCTCACACTGCTATGAAAAAATACCCAAGACTGGGTAATTTGTAAAGGAAGAGGTTTAATTGGTTCACAGTTCTGCAGTGATAGGGAGGCCTCAGGAAACTTACAAAAATGGCAGAAGGGAAAGCAAATATGTTCCTCTTCTCATTGGAGCAGGAAGGAGAAGTGCCGAGCAAAAAGGGAAAAATCTCCTGATAAAACCATTAGCTCTCATGAGATCTCACTTACTATCATGAGAACAGCATGGGGGTAACTGCCCCCATGATTAAATTGTCTCCACCTGGTCTTGCCCTTGACATGTGGGGCTTATCACAAGGTGAGATTTGGGTGGGGACACACAGCCAAACCATATTACTCTTAAATAATTCAATTTCTTAGTATAAAATCATTACAAGAATGATAGGCTTATGAAAAGCCTGAAAGGATTATATATGACGTGGCAGATACAGATAAGGAAGGGAGAGGATGGGGGGAATGTGAAGTTTATACACAGATGTCCTTCTTATGTGAAATTGAGGCCAGTGACTTCCCTCCATTGCAGCTTATACAATTCTCTTTACCCCCATAGCCCCACCAAAGGCCCCCAATGCCCATCCCTTTGGAGGATCGCCATGCTTTTCTAACTGGTCACTGGTCTCCCTGCCTCCTTCCATACCCCTCTGCCCTGCCCATTACCAATCTTCCATGAAGTCGCCATTGAGAGAGATCTAACATGCTTCCCCCCATAGGATGATGTCTATATTCCCCAGCATGGCAAATAGGACCTTCCTTAGCCCATCCATACCCTGCATCCATCTTCCCTCCAAGATGTGACCTCACACAAGAAGCTCTGTGGTGCTCTCCCACCTGCCGGGCCCCACGACCTTCCTTAGCCCATCCATACCCTGCATCCATCTTCCCTCCAAGATGTGACCTCACACAAGAAGCTCTGTGGTGCTCTCCCACCTGCCGGGCCCCACGGTGCTCTGTCCTGTCATCTTGGCCTCTGATCATGCTATGCCAGCTAATGGAGCAGCCTTGCGCATTCTGTGCAATGGGGCAGGGCGAGGTCTCTCTATTCATCCTTTAGAGCAAAAGTCAGTTCCAAAGCTTTCCTTGAAATCTCCAAGGGGTCTCCGTTCTCTATGCTCATGTAACTTCCAGGGCCACCGTCTGCCCCTGTCTGCACTCAGTACCTTCTATGGACAGTCTCTATCTAGCTGCTTTTCTCTCACATTTGACTGGAAAACTTGGATGCCAGGGTTTGGACTTTGGTCAGCTGTGAAGCTGCCAACTGCAATGAGCTCCATTTAATGAACAATTGTAGAACCAAACTACCCACTGCCCTGTCATTGAGAGGGGAGCTGTGCTCGAGGGGACTTCTGGGGTGGACTCAGTGTGACTCAGGGAGGCCTGGTGTGTTGGGAAAGTCTCCACAGTGCCAGATACTTGCTGGCTTTCAGGCTTCTCTTTTACGCTTGGCTTGTGAGGTTTGTCTCTACCTCCCACTTTTATTTGTCAGGTTGTCACTTGGCAAAACCCAAAATGTCTTACAAAAGTAGACTGTGCAGGTGTAACGAATACCGCAGTTTGTCTTCAACAAAAAAGGATTTCCTCTGGGAAACAAGCACACCTTATGAAAATTGACAAGTAATTCAGTCAGGGTGTCAAGGTTCCTTTCCACTACGTTATTTTGTCAGTGATAGGCATTTGGATAGAGTGAGTACATTCGTGGCCCTTCCATTTGCGGGGAAAGCTTAGTAGCAGAGCCTTCTGACTGCCTCGAGGTTAAAAGTGAGTTTGGAACTGAAGACTGTGCTAGTCCCCATGTTGTCAGCATGGAGCGGATGAGAGCAATTATGTTCCACAGACACAGGAACCTCTTCTAATGGTGGAGCGGCTGACAGAGTTCAGATTGTAGAAAGCAAGGGTATCCAATTTTCTCCTCACAACCCTGTAGGTAAGAATGAGTGTCTGTTTTGTAGATGAAGAGAAACACACCCACAGAGGTTAAGTCACCTGCCCACAGAGGATCCGCTATTTTTAGTAAAAACTGGCATTTCCAACCCAGGACCAACCACTGACCACTGGGTGTAAACACTTCCCACAATGTGGTGCAGGCAGTCCTTTGCCCAATCCCTCTCTCTCAGAGTGCCTACGAATTCTGCCCTGCGGCCCAGTGTCTTCTGTCCTTTCTCTCTTTAAGGAAGAATATCTTTCTTTTCCTAACCATCTCTACCTCCAGTTTGAAGAAGAGTGTTTAAAATTTTATCTCTCCTCAATAATAATAATAATCAAAATTTCTTTCCTTTCTTTAATGAGGTTTTTTTTTTTTTGTGAGATGAGGGAGCAAATAGGGTCAATGATTATCAGGTCAATTTGTAATAAACTCAGCTGAGGACATTAAAAAATATCACTCCCAAGAGTTAGTGAGTTTTAGGTTCCAAGATTTGAACTTTAGACAGTAAGGCAGAGAGACGCCAGGCACAGTGGAGGGTATGCCTGTTCTGTTGGTGTGAGGTTGATGGCCGGAGATGAGTCACAGGGCCAGAACTTACCATCTATGGGACTTCAGGCAATGGAGAACAGTCCTGCCACACTGCAAGGACCACAGTTGATAAGCACAAAGCAAATACAAGAAGGTACTTGGTGGCTATTTCTCCAAGGCACAATGTATACATTTTAGACTTAGTTGAACAATATTTAATAACTTAGCCAACATATATTGAGAAATACCCCATAGGTTAAGGCTTCTGTTGGAGCAGTGGAGGAGAGGATACAGAATTCAGTAAAATGCTGGTTTTGTACTCTTGGACATCAACACCTGAATGGGAAAAGTAGGTACATGTACAAACAGGTGTAATCCAATCAGCCTGTATGACAAGCTAGCAGAGAAGTGCTAAGCACTAAGATATCATTACCGCTTTATCAAAGAAACACTATTTTCCTTTAAATGTGTACTTTCTTAAAAAGTCCTCTATTATTCAAATTGACTTTTCAAGACCCACATTTCACACACAAGCACAAATCAACAGTTTGACAAAAGAAGTCAAGAGGGGGAAGAAAATAGAAGACAGAAAGCATTTATATCTGAACATCTGCATACTATTTTACTTTTAGAAGCATTTATTGGTTGCCTGCTAGGAGTCAGACCAGTGCTTGCTTTGAAGAAAGCAAGCCAAAGAAGCCAGCCCTGCTCTCAGTTAGATAGGATTTGCTGGAGACCACAATATGCAGAGAGCTTTAGATATGCACGATAATCTTTTCTAAATATGTGAGAGCTGAAAACAGGAAATGCAAGGATGACTGTTCCCATAAAGTAGTTTGTAAAAATTGTATAGTAGGTTTATATGAAAGGGGAGGCATTGAAGCCATGTGCCTGGGCTCAAATCCTAAGTGGCCACTTACTAGTTATGTGACATTAAGACTGCTACTGAATCTTTCTTTGCCTTAGTTTTATCATTGAAAATGGAACAATAAGAATCCCCGTATCAATGGCTGTTGAGGGGATTAAATGAGATAACCCATGTAAAGGGCTCAATATGATTCATAGAGGAAGTAAGAAATTGCTTATTATTTTTCTTTTGACAATATTTAGAACATACAAACAACACACAAGATGTAGCTAAGAAGCTCGGATCATAAACTTATATCCAGTAATTTTGTGGCCCCTCTGAAGGAAGAAGATGGACGTCCACCCAAAATTTGGTTCCAGTGTTGAGACTGACAATGCCTCCCTGCACCCTCATACCAAGAACGCATGAAAATGTTTATGATTCACATAATGAGGCCTTCTGGGGGAGCAGGGCGGGCATCAAAGGCAGGTACAGAAGTGGCTTGAGAGAGCAAGACAAGGAACCTAGGCTGGAGTTTTAAAATAATGATTAGAGGGTGGGATGAGGATGAGAATTCCCTGTATGGCTTTCCACTGGCACGAGGGAGAAACTACCAGGGCTTTCTTATCAGCTTACCCAGATGTGGGCAGAAGACTTAAAAGTTATGAATATCAAACATCGAGAACCGGTGTCAGATTCTTCATTACCAGTATCTACAAACCTCCTAAAACAATCCAACTGCAGCTCACTAGTACATGCTGCACATGTTTTAATTTTTAGAAATCTACCTATAAATTTAGACTATATCCCATAAAGGAAAGTACATGTGTATATTAATATTTAATTTTTTGGTTCCTTTTTAAGCAAATAAATGTTACTTGATACTGACGAAGAGTAGAATATTATGTTCTTTCAATGTATTTTCACTATAATTTTAGAAAAAAAAGACCAGAGACATCGTTGAGTTCAAAAGTTTCATCCATGAGCTTCCAGAGGGTCTGACTCTAAACGGACTCTAAGAGAAGTTACGACTCCCACCTGCCACAGTCCGTAGTATCACCTCATACTCCTCAAAGTCACATAACGTTTAAATAATTTTACCACACTTGCTTCAAGCAAGAGAATTTTTCTTTGTCCAGGTGTTGTTGAGGTCGTTGCTAATGCCTTTGGTGTGGTTACCGTTGAATATTCTCAGAGCGCTTGCTAAGCATCAAGCACTCTGTTAAGGACTCTGTGTGCATTATGTCATTTCATAACAATCTTATGAGGTAGATACTGTTATTATCCCATTTTACAAATGGGGGAAACAAAACAGATGGCGCCCAGCTGGCCAGTCCATGACATCTTCAATATATAAGTAACAATGCTCTGTTTTATCATCTTTCTGCCACACATGGATTCATGCATGTTAAGTTCTATTTGGTATAATTAAAACTCCAGGATAAAATTGTAACTCTACCGTTGAAATAATATAGTTAGAAGAGAAGACTCTCTTGAGGAAAGCCCACAGTAAAAGATAAGCTTCAGCATTTCCTAGTTTATCATCATAACCATGTTTTTGAAACCACTGAAATCTATGATGTAAAAGATGTTATGGTGAAAAATAAACAGTGACTCATTCACCTGTATTGGCTCTTTTGAAATAGAAATCTTTGTTTTATTTCTAAACATATTTTCTCTCATAGAATGGAAATCATTTTCTATGCCATCCTTATAAAAGAAATTTAAGTAACAGACATAATATAGAAATTTTCTTATTTTATATTCTCCAACGGCCCTGTATCATTCTACAGTTTTGAGTACCCATAGGATCATATACAAATCTGTAAAACAATGAATACGTTCTCCTCTTGTCAGCAAAATTTGCATTTTCAAAGGAACACTATGATACAGTCCATCAATCTGAACCAAATAAGATAATTCACTGTTTCAATATGAACCAGACATTTTTCTAGACTCCTAAAATAATAATAATAAACAATAATCAACTAAGAGAAAATAATGAATAATTAGTTGGCAATAGGAGTTTTAAAATATCTAACAAATTTTGTTATCATAATGTCAATATCAGGAGGTATGCTAACTGTATAAAATTATAGGCCACGCATGGTGGCTCATGCCTGTAATCCCAGCACGTTGGGAGGCTAAGACAGGTGGATCAGGAGGTCGGGAGTTCGAGACCAGCCTGTCCAATATGGTGAAATCCCGTCTCTAGTAAAATATACAAAAATTAGTTGGGCATAGTGGTGCGTGCCTGTAGTCCCAGCTACTGAGGAGGCTGAGGCAGGAGAATCGTTTGAACCAAGGAGGTGGAGGTTGCAGTGAGCTAAGATCTCACCACAGCACTCCAGCCTAAGCAACAGAGTGAGACTCCGTCTCAAAAAAATAATAATAATAAATAAAAAATTTAAAAAAATAGTTTGTCCAAATCTAGTGGTAGATTTTCATTTTCAGTGATGGTTTTAGCTGTGGCTTTCCTTTAAAGTTGCTGTATTAAAAACATGTATTGTTATGTATTTGGCAGTTGTGCTTTGCTGTTTTCAAAGCCAAGGTACTCATCGAATTTGATATAGGCTTTACATGCCCCCATGAACACCCAGAAAGGAGTTTAATCAGCGGGAAAGATCATAACAGGGTGCAAAAAGATCTTCTAAGAAAATAAGAACTTCTAGAAGGTGTTAGAGTGCTTGTGAAATTGGAAGCCAAGCTTGAAAACAATCTCTCCATCACCCCAGTGTTGCAAGATGAACAAACCTACTCTAACTAAGGTGATTACAAACTGTAGGGCCTAAAATGAGGTTATCCTCACAAACTGGGTAATTGCTGCCATTTTTAAGCTAGGGTTTGACCAACTAGCTACAGGTAATCGCTTGAGAGACAATTTATTGTGAAAACTAAGCTTTACCAAAAAATGAGAGGAGCATTAAGGTGTGGTTGCATGAATTGCCAGGCTCTACGCTTCTGAAGGCGTTGGGAGAAAACATCTCACATAATCATACTCTCCTGTCTTCAACAGAACTAACCCTACCCCCATGTATTTTGGGGGATTTACAAGGTAGGTTAGCAGGTAAATATTCAGTAGGAAGTACAGACATCACAGAGTACAACAGAACTATAATTTCTTTTTAAAGAAATAATTACTTTTTAAATAAATCAGTAAACATTATGACAGATCCAAACAAACCTTTATTGAATTTAACTAAAATTAAGTTAATACAACTTGCCCCAAGTTGATGAATACATTTTTATCATTTAGGGCAATTATGAAGAAAGTCAGGGCATTTAGGTTCTCAAAGATTTTGGCTACTGGGAATAGACCTGAAACAAAATAAGTTTCTATTAAAATGAACTTTACTTTCTTATTTTAGAGGCTGCAAAATGGTCCAGGGAAATCAGTATGTATAAATACACATAAACAATGTCATTTCCACACAATTGTGAGAAATGGTATGCTTTCCCATCCTGGGGCCATACTTACCTCCCTGCATCATCCAAATTAAATGTATTCTTGTAAAACTCCCTCAAAATAGAAATCATTAAAGCATAAATCATCGGCTTACAGACTGACAAACTGTCAGATTTACATTTACGTTTTACAGGGCTCATAAAATGGCAAGTCAGATGGTAAACCTGTTTATGAAGACAGCACAAGAAGCTTCAACAAATGCCACAATCTGTTCCGTTAATGATGTTTAAGATATTTGATTTCTGTCAACAGATACCCACTCCTCTAGCTTTTCTGGGAAAGAGACCTGTCCCCAAAAATCCAGAGCAAAATATGCTTCAAGAAATAAACATTACTAAAAAAAATGATGATAACAAAAGAAGGATGCAGCCGCAACAATAAGATGGATGTAAAATGGAGACAAACAGAAATGAGGAAAAGAGAAGAGAGAGAAGGAAGGAAGAATGAGTCAACTAAAGCAACATCAAAATACATAGGGGATTTTAGTAATGATTTTAAATGTAGTATCCTTAATTAGTAAAACTAATATACACTTATGCAAGGAAATAATGATCTTAGGAGATGATAATACTTTTATTCATAAATAAAATCTCATGATGCTTCATAATTCTTCAGTTAGGTGTGCCTAAATAAATCCTAAGTGTTAAAAGACACTGGTCTATATTAAAGTAGTTAAGGTAGAATTCAGTTAATTAGCCTAGTCTAAAATATGTCTCAAATATTAAATAGATTTCAGAAATATAATTTCAATCATAAACTACATAAATAAATTATGACAGAATACTTTATGTCCTTTAAATGATCAACGACCTATAAACTGATGGCAAAATATATTTCAGATTTCAAGGTGATTTGAGCTTGCTATTGAGAAAATTTTTAAAAAGTGGGGACAAAACTAGTTCAATCAATATTTATATATTTTTTCTCTCCATGTAACTAAAAGTGTAGAATTTGTAGTTACGTAATATACAGGGCTCCTTGACTTACAATGGGGTTGTGTTTCTATCAACCCACCATAAGGTGAAAAATATCATTAAGTAAAAAAAATGCATTTAACACACTTAACCTACTGAACATCATAACCTAGCCTACCATAAATGTGCTCAGAACACTTGTATTAGTTTACAGTGGGCAAAAGAATCTAACATGAAGCCTATTTTGTAAATAAAGTATTGAATATTTCATGTACGAGAATCATATACAAAATGCTACCCCAGGAAAAGGTCAAAATTCAAAATTCAAAGTGTGTATTTCTACTGAATGCTTATCACTTCTGCACCATGTTAAAGTAAAAAATCGTAAGTCAAACCATTGTAAGTTGAGGACCATCTGTATATGCATTGAGAGATTTTATCTACATTAGTATTCTAATAAAATATACTGGTATGCATAATTTTTAGTCACTTTCATATTTTTCACAAAAGCCTGGCCCATCTGTCATGCCCACCACATATCAGTGAACACTGACTGACTACTTTTATAGAAAAAAAAAAAAACAAGACAAACAAAACAAAAAACTCCACAACTTTATATGTTTGGATTTTAAAGTAAACTCCATAAACTCAGTGAAACTATAAAAAGTGACTTGAATCATGTTTGCAATCAAGATAGCCACATGACCATGCAAATGTACAAATGAGGGGGACTAAATGCTGCTCTACACAGAGCAAGGTCACAGACACAACAATCACAGGGAAATCGGTCACCATCTGCCACACTTTCTCTGATGTTTGCCTCCATTCCTTGTCAATTAAGCTGGGTCCCCAACTCTCACTAAAGATTAATTTAACTGCTATGCTCCTCCTTTTTTCCTGAGAAGTACTGTAAGGATACTGGTCTCACACTTGTGCCTTCTCTCCTTGGTATCTTGCTGTGTTCCAATATCACTGGTCCTTTCCTCTTTGTTTTTAAATCAGAATCTCTTCTTTAAGGTGGTGGCTGGATCTTCACACCACCTTACTACTGCTTCCACTCACCATTTTGTCTCTTACTTTCCTTTCCCTGATTCACTTCCAGAAGCAGCAGGATACATTGGTTGTCTATGCCATACTACTTATCAAAAGGTGGTCTACAGACTACCTATGATTCAGAATCAGAAGGAAAAATTGGTTAAAAGTGTTAATTCATTAGTCCATACCAGACCTTCTGGATTAAAGTTTCCTGGGGTAAGGCCAAGGAATCTATATTTTTAACAAGTTTTCAAGATGATTCTTAAGTAAATTTTGAGAACCACTGGTCTCTTTCCTCAACACCCAATCTCTTCCTAATCTTACAGTTGTGCTGTCTATTCCAGAATCCTCTGAATCTTCTCCCCAATCCTCAATCACTTCCCCACTGTCAAATTCCAAGACAATTTTGCATTTATGGACCATCTTGCTGCCCTTTGTGAAACTCTTTTTTGTTCTTTTTTTTTTTTTTTTTACTTTTTTTTTTTAAATTATACTTTAAGTTCTGGTGCAGAACATGCAGTTTTGTTACACAGGTATACATGTGCCATGGTGGTTTGCTGCACCTATCAACTCATCATCTACATTAGGTATTTCTCCTAATGATATCCCTCCCATTGCCTCCCACCCCTCCAACAGGCCCCGGTGTGTGATGTTTCCCTCCCTGTGCCCGTATGTTCTCATTGGTCAACTCTCACTTATGAGTGAGAACATGCGGTGTTTGCTTTCCTGTTCTTATATTAGTTTGCTGAGAATGATGGTGTCCAGCTTCATCCATGTCCCTGCAAAGGACATGAACTCACTCTCTTTTATGGCTGCATAGTATATTCCATGGAATATATGTGCCACATTTTCTTTAACCAGCCTAACATTGATGGGCATTTGGGTTGGTTCCAAGTCTTTGCTACTGTGAATAGTACCGCAATAAACATATGTGTGCATGTGTCTTTATAATAGAATGATATATAACCCTTTGGGTGTACAACCAGTAATGGGATTGCTGAGTCAAATGGTATTTCTACTTCTAGATTCTCGAGGAATAACCACACTGTCTTCCACAATGGTTGAACTAATTTACACTCTCATCAACAGTGTAAAAGCATTGCTATTTCTCCACATCCTCTCCAGCATCTGTTGTTTCCTGACTTTTTTAATGATTGCCATTCTAACTGGCATGAGATGGTATCTCATTGTGGTTTTGATTTGCATGTCTCTAATGACCAGTGATGATGAGTTCTTTTTCATGTCTGTTGGCTGCATGTCTTCTTTTGAAAAGTGTCTGTTCATATCCTTTGCCAACTTTTTGATGGGGTTGTATTTTTCATGCAAATTTAAGTTCCTGGTAGGTTCTGGATATTAGCCCTTTGTCAGATGGACAGATTGCAAAAATTTTCTCCAACTCTGTAGGTTGCCTGTTCACTTTGATGATAGTTTCTTTTGCTGTGCAGAAACTCTGTAGTTTAATTAGATTCCATTAGTCAATTTTGGCTTGTGTTGCAATTGCTTTTGATGTTTTAGTTATGAAGTCTTTGCCCAGGCCTATGTCCTAAATGGTATTGCCTAGGTTTTCTTCAAGGGTTTTTATGGTTTTAGGTCTTACATTTACATCTTTAATCCATCTTGAGTTAATTTTTGTACAAGGTGTAAGGAAGGGGTCCAGTTTCAGTTTTCTGCATATGGCTAGCCAGTTTCCAAAACACCATGTATTAAATAGGTAATCATTTCCCCATTGCTTGTTTTTGTAAGGTTTGTCAAAGATCAGATGGTTGTGGATGTGCAGTGTTATTTCTGAGGTCTCTGTTCTGTTCCATTGGTCTATATATCTGTTTTGGTACCAGTACCATGCCATTTTGGCTACTGTAGCCTTATAGTATAGTTTGAAGTCAGGTAGCGTGATGCCTCCAGCTTTGTTCTTTTTGCTTAGGATTGTCCTATACAGGCTCTTTTTTGGTTTCATGTGAAATTTAAAATCGTTTTTTCTAATTCCATGAAGAAAGCCAATGGCAGCTTGATGGGAATAGCATTGAATCTATAAATTATTTTGGGCAGTATGACCATTTCCATGATATTGATTCTTCCTATCCATGAACATGAATGAGCATGAGCATGGAAAGTTTTTCCATTTGTTTGTGTCCTCTCTTATGTCCTTAAGTAGTGATTTGTAGTTCTCCTTGAAGAGGTCCTTCACATCCCTTGTAAGTTGTATTCCTAGGTATTTTATTCTCTTTGTAGCAATTCTGAATGGGAGTTTGCTCATGATTTGGCTCTCTGTTTGTCTATTATTGGTGTATAGGAATGTTTGTGATTTTTGCACATTGATTTTGTATCCTGAGGCTTTGCTGAAGTTGCCTAACAGCCTAAGGAGCTTTTCAGCTGAGACAATGGGGTTTTCTAAATATACAATCATGTCATCTGGAAACAGAGATAATGTGACTTCCTCTCTTCCTATTTGAATACCCTTTGTTTCTCTCTCTTGCCTGATTGCCCTGGCCAGAACTTCCAACGCTATGTTGAATAGGAGTAGTGAGACAGAGTATCCTCGTCTTGTGCCAGTTGTCAAAGGGAACGCTTCCAGCTTTGCCCCTTCAGTATGATATTAGCTGTGGGTTTGTCATAAACAGCTCTTATTATTTTGAGATATGTTCCATCGATGCCTAGTTTATTGAGTGTTTTTAGCATGAAGTGGGGTTGAATTTTATCGAAGGCCTTTCTGCATCTATTGAGATAATCATGTGGTTTTTGTCATTGGTTCTATTTATGTGATGGATTACATTTATTGATTTCCTTTCTTGTTTTTGTTTCACAGATGACATCATCTTCATCTTACTTCCCACCTCTCAGAACATTCTCTCCTGTTCTGCCATATTTCCTACTTGCCTTCCCACTGTGAGTGTTCTCTGTGGCTGAATCCTGCTTTTTCTTCATCATCTTGCATATTTCTTTGTCATATCAAAGTTCCCTCTCAAATAATTCATCATCTCATGACTTTTAAGATGTTTGCACTGTTTATTCACAAATGTAGATCTCTAATGCATATATCCCTCTCCTTTAGGTCCCAGCCCTGGATCCCAGATGATATATTTAACATTTACTTTCCCTTGTTATTAGCTGTATCCTCCTATTTTCCATGTCCAAAATATATATTAATCCTGTGATGATTAATTGTGTGTGTTAGCTTGAATGGGCTAAAGGATGCCCAGATTGTGCTAAAACATTATTTCTGGGTATATTCATGATGGTGTTTCCAGAAGACACTAGCATTTGAATTTGTGGTCTTAGTAAAATAGATTTCTCACTGCAATGTGGATGGACATCATATAATCGATTGGGGGTCTAAAGAGAACAAAGAGGAAGAGAAATGGCAAATTTGCTTTCTGCTCGAGCTAGGACACCCAATCTTCTCCTGTCCATGGACATTAGCCTAGTTCTTGGGTCTTCAGACTTTGACCTGGATGTACACCATTGGCCCCCCTGGCTCTAAGACCTTTGGAATTATACTGAAACTATATCATTGGTTTTCCAGCAGAGAGCACATCTGGAGACTTTCTAGCCTCCATAATCACATGAGCCAATTCCTCATAATAAATCTCTATCTATATAGTTACTTAGATAGCTGGCTAGCTATCCTGTTAATTCATTTCTCTGGAGAACTCTCATACAAATCTTTTTCTTCCTCAAATTAGATGCTTCTCTGTTGTAACCGAGAAATATACATATGCAACTCTAGGAAAATTCTCTGATGAATTCCTCAAAGCAGTATTCCTGAGTGCTTACTAGATACAGAGTACCACGCTGAGTGCAACCAGTTACCCAAAGAGCCTTAGATTTTGCCTTTGAAGTCTAATGTTAGAGATATATTGTAGATTCAACATTAAGATAACAGATAGTGGTACATATTCTAAGATCATTACAAATGCCATGATTTTTAGAGGCAAAATAGATCTAGATTCAATCACATGGTTGCTATTTACATAATATTAAATGCGGTAATACTGAACCTAAGTTTTTATTGGGAGGTGAAACTTGAAAATTCATCCTGTTGGCTGGTTGTCAAATTAGATATGTATAGCATCCAGGTTATAATAAATTTTTACTCTAGCTCCTCAGCTGCTTCTCAAAGAAAAAAAAAAATTTTCAGACAATAATGAGGAAAATGGAAAAGAATGCTGAAGTAAGTGTAGTTTAGATAAAATTGTTTTATAACATTGCTTAAGCAAAACAAGTGATGCTATGTTTCCAAAGTAGAACAGTACGTAATATCAAGTGCCTGTGGAAACAACAATTTAAAATAAAAAGGGAGGAAATACATTGAAAAAAAGCAAAAAGTAGATTATTTAAAAGACCTACTTCTCTTTTGGTCAAGTTATTATAAATCAGAAACCAAAGCAAATTTACTCATCAAAGACCAGGATGAGCATGAGTCTAAGTGGGGGGGAAGAGGACTGGCCAGGAAATTGTATTTTAACTCTAAAAAAGCCTCTCTGGGACATCCTTTGTTTGCCATGACTGCTATATGGTTTGTTTTACTCAAAATATTTATACATTGTGTCTACTTATCCTAATTCAACAGGACTTCAAAGACTTGAAGATATTTTTATTTTTTAATTTAAAAATAATATATCTGTTAAATCATTTTGCAGTTTGTCAAGAATATATCCTCTGAGGAATCAAAGATGGGAAACCTCTAAAAAGGTTTGAGTTCCTTTCCTTAAGCTGCTCTACTATCTGTCTTCCTATCCTCTCTAGTTCCATTTTGGTTTCTATAATTTGTTTCCCCAGTTCTCCATTGAGGCATGAGCCACTATTAAGTGTCTATGGCACTCAAGACGTGCCAGGGAAGTAAAGTACTACATGTTCTTTTCTGTCCTGTAATTTCAAGAATTGGGTTTTTAGCATCTCAAGTTGTTCCATTAGAGGAGATAAATAGTGGCATAGAAAGATGTAAGATAATAACAATCTTTCTCTGTGTTCTGTCAAGCATCAGTTAAATCCAAAGTTAAAAGAGCAGAGCCTGGGACCAAGGGGCTGAATCTATCCAGTAATTATTGTGCCCCCACTGTACTATGGGAAAAAGGAGATGTTTAAGCAGAAACAATCTCAGGTATCTGGAGGAGGGCAGTGAGGTTGAAGCCATGGCAGGGGAGGAAGGAGATGGGCATGGAGCACTAGCATGGAAGCTGTGAAGTGGGTCCAAGAGGGAGGCTCACCTAGGACTCTGCTGGTCAGAGGCAGCAAGACAGCTGTAGTCCAGCAACAGGGGAGGGGAGAGGTGAGGTGGGGCCTCTCCTGCCTCCTGGTCCTCCAGTCCACCCTCCCAAGGCATGACCTGTGAGCACCTCAGCGGCTGCCTGGCCAGGATGAGACAAGGGTAAAACTTGTCTTCCATGGTTCATGTGAAAGAATCAACAAACAAAAATATAATACAAATCTCATCAGGTTCCTTCCTTGAAACTCATGGCTGTTCACTGTGTTCTGGACAAAGTTCAAGGCACTTGAGGCTTTTTGTAATCTGACTTCTACCTATCTTTATAGTCTCATTTTCACCCCAATACTGAGGCCCTAACCAATCAGGTACCTTTCCCTGAGTCAACACACCCTTACACACCTCTGTGCTTGTGAACATCCTGCATTCTCTCCTGGGCATGGCTCTCCGACACCCATCCTAGCTTCCTGACTAACTTTGTGAGTGACCCCTCACACTAAGACACAGACCACATGTCACCTCCTCCAAGATACTTACCCTAGCCTTTTCCTACCCGCCTAGGTGAAATTAGGTGCTCTAAATTCTGTACTCAACCCTCATATATACACCAATTAGAGTTCAGATCACAGAATAACTTAATGCATGTCTTTCTCTAGGAACCCAGGATTTTCTCAAGGGCAGAAGTCACATCCTATTCATCTTGCATCTTTCAGTCATTAGCACAGTGCAGGAACACAGTAGTGACTCAATAAATATTTACTAAATAAACTGTTGTTAACTTTGTCCAAATTAAAATGCAGTCACATATGTTTAAAACAAACAAAAAAACGTCTAACAAATAGAGCTAGGGAAGGCCATGAGAGAGTTCTCATGCACGAATGCCTGATAACAAGAACTATCATAAAAGACTCTGTAGAACACACAACGTCACACAAGAGCCATCTCAGCCTTAAACAAACACTTCTGTGAGGACATTTTTCCCAGTACCTTCCTGTCCAGCCTCAAACTGGAGCCACCCTTGTTACTGCTGGATGCTAGTAGCCAAGGATAATTATCTCAAACAATAATGTAATCCTTCTCATTTTTTCTCTAAAAACCTTTGCTTTCCTTCACCTCCCTGAATACATACATAGTTTACTAGTTTACTATGTTACACATATTCCCATTGCAATGCCTACCCCTGAATAAATATCATTTTCTTTTAGAGAGCCTCTCCTTCTTTACTATTTAGGTTTACACTGTTGATACATACATTCAAATAAATTTAACCATCGTTTTCTGAAAACTTATCACATAGCAGACCTCGACTAGATCCCAAAATTATCAAGGTAGTTAACACATGATTACTATGCTTAAGAAGCTTGGAGCCTTGCAGGGAAGACCAAATATGTAAAGACATAATTATAGTACAACATAGAATGTACAGTGCTTAGGTACATAGTAGGTTCAAAAATAAGACTCGAGAGAAAAATATTGAGATGGAACCTGTCTATAGCAGAAGCTTTAATGAAGGGAGAAATAAATTTGGCCAGGATGCTTCAAGCTGATTTAGCAGCCAGCAGAGAGCCATTGAAGGGCTTGGGAGAGGAATGGCATGCTGATGCAGATGGCATTTTAGAAGAACCATTTGGCAGCAGCATGATGAAACCACTGGAGCAAAGAGAAGGTGCAATATGAGATGCCCTAAGCTTCCTTGTTCTGAATTACAAAATATGACTTTCTACTTTATAAAGCTGCTTTAGTTCCTTCCATTAAAGGTGTTTATATCATCAAGGGAAGCCAAGATGCATGCCACAAAGAGTCAAATGCTGGACAAACAAAAGCTAATAGTACTTACAGAATATGATGCATGTTGCCATTTACTGGGAAGTACAGCTAAAAGCAGAAGAATTTGCCAAATAGCTCAGAAAAGTACCATAGAATTCTCAAAGTCAGGGGAGTTCAATAAGAGCAAACTGTATCATGAAGAATTCTCAGTCTAGTTCTTCCAGCTGGCCTTTTAGAGAAACTGTTTAATCTCAACAACACTTAAGTCAAGTGAGTGAAACACAAATTATAACCTTAACCTAACAGAAAATGTGCATAAAACCTCAGTATTCTTTAATATGTCTCAAAATTATATTTTCAAGCCCAGAGCTGCCACAGAGTCAAGATCAGGTTGTTCTTGAGATGAGACCATGACACTCGGAGTAACTGCTCAAGTTTATCAATGATTCAGAGCCTCCTTCAGACTCTGAAAGAGGACGAGGCTCCAACATGGACTATGATGCCAAAAAGAAGGTATAATGTTGCATGGAGAAAGGCACACCACCACCAGTGAGTTAAAAACAAACAAACATGCCTGTATCATAAATCTGGTATTTATTCTCTCCCACCTTCTGTGATAAGCAGAATTCTAATTCTAAGGTGGACTCACTGACCTTTACCCCATGGTGTAACTCCAGTGATTATGTTATATCACATAGTGAAAGAGAGTTACCAGTGTCATTAAGGTTACTAATCAGTTGACCTTAAGGAAAGGAGATTATGCAAGTGAGCTTAATCATATGAGTTCCGTTGGTAAAAAGAGAAAATTTTCTCTTGCTGTAACAAAGGGGGAAGCCAGAGAGATTGGAAGTATGAAAAGGACTCCAACACCATTGCTGGTTTGAGGATGGATGGAATCATGTGAAAAGGGATGCAGGTGGCCTTTAGAGCAGAGAGTGGCTCCTGGCTAACAGCCAGTGAGGAAACAAAGATCTCAGTCCTACAACCACAAGAAACAACTTTCAAAGATCTGAATGATTTTGAAGCACATTCTTCTTCACATCTTCCAGAAGAGAATATAGCTCAGCCAACATCTTGATTTCAGATTTGTTAAGACCCTAAGCAGAAGACTCAGTAAAACCCACCAGAACTTCTGACCTATAGGACTGTGAGATAATCAATGAGTATCGTTTTAAGCTGGAAAAGTTTGCATTGATTTGTTATAGTGGCAATAGGAAATGGAGGTACCTCCAAAAACTTATTAAGTTGATGCCCATACATTGACAGACATAAGGTCTCAAAACTAAATAAATACTTCCATCCTAATGTGATTTCATAAAGCAGGGGAACTGTACATTAAAGAAAACTATAAGAAAAAAAAAGCGCATTGAAGAAGGATGAATTTGGGAAAGGCACCCAAGAGATTGTAGGAACAATCTTTTCCCTGCTGTTCAGAGAACCCATTTCTTTCCATGGCCCAACTGAACACCTTATTTTCCTGTAACATAAATACTATAACTGTATCTATTCAGTTGATCTTTCATTCATTCAATCCAATATGTACTGGAGTGGCTAATGTATACCAAGTAATGGACTGCCCAGCACACCTAAGCCAAGAATGCAAGGGCAGAAAAAACTACTTGGCTATGCTACAATTCATCACTACCCATGACAGGCAAAACATTAAAAAAATTTTTTTAAGATCCAATGTTACCAGTAAATAGGATGTTAAATTAGGGAAAAGGAGCCTCTGCCCAAATGTTGAATCAATATTGGCCATAAACACTAGTATGATACTAAAGAACTTGAGGCAAGAGAAAAATATCTGTTATTTGAGAAATAAGTGAAAAGGATGATATCAGCAAACAAACATTTGATTCAGAACCACCTCTTCAGTTAAGCAGTGAAAATATATGGGTGTCTTCTCATTCTGTAGTGAGTGTCAGAAATAATTCCATTATGAAAAGATCTCTTGGTTTGATGAGAGTGAAATTGACCCAGGGAAGCTCTTGGGACTCAAGGGTTACCTGTTCAGAGCTAACATGTTTATTCCAAGTACAACCTTGGCAAGCTGTCAAAGGCAATTCAAATTATAACACCCTTGGTCACGTGCAATAGCTCAAAACAGCCAAAGTCACAAGAGAGCTGCCACAGGGGCAACCTCGTGACAGAAAGATGTAAAGGTTGACTGAATATTGAAGAAGCAGCTAAGGAGTTCAATGGCTGCCAGATTTTTACATTCTTTGCATTACTTTAACCAGACAGTGAAGTTCAGTAACCTACCACATGCTGTCTGTAAAATAGGAAACATTTACTTCAGTGAATGATTATAAACAGAAGACACTTGAGACAGTTCACTGCCAATCGGACCCTTTAAATATTTACATTCTGCTGGCTGACACAGTGTTTGTTACTGTGGTTGCTTCAAGCAAGCTCTAAACTAGAACTATACACAAGGAGGTACTCTGGCTTCCCTGGTCATGCCACTGGCTATTTCAGGGTTAAAGAGGTGACAAGGTCAGACACGAAGCCAAAGGATACAAGTCTTCTTGCTATTGGCCACCTCCTGTATTATTTATTATCATTATTTTTATTCATTGCCTACATGGCCACCACTTCATACGAAGTGAAAATTTTATCTTGGCATATGCATGGGGATACTTTTATTGTTCCTTACGCCAATAAGTGGCAGGAAAAGTCTTTTCTTTCTAACTGGTAATGGTGTTGACAGCTCTGTTTTGCCTCCAGGTTAACCTAAAACTATTGAGCTGGCAATAGTGATTTGACTTAGCTAGTGGGTTTACAGGCATATGAATTGCGACTGTCTCATCCCATCCTGCCAAGATAAATGATTTCTTTTTTATGCTTCAAATATAATTATGTTCCTGATTAATAACAAATGTGAAGACACAGACTCTGAAGCAATGCGAAAGCAGCCAACTTTCAACCACCACAATATTTGTTGTATAACCACTAAAAAAGGATTCACCAGACTCACAGCCAAGATGGCAAGCCTTTTCAAGAACAAAGAGCAAGTGGGGTCTGTGAAGCAAGCTCTAACTTAACATCACATGTGAGATAAAATGCACAGCATTCACTCTCAAGTCACTTGAGAAAAGCACACATTCTCTGTAGTGCTTTAAAGCTTCATAATTCACAGCGAGCAAACAGGATATGGCCTAAGAAAAATATTGCTTTATTTTCCTTAGTAGTTCAAAGGACATCGTTCATGTCAGTAGAATATCGAGTCACCTCTTTTTAAAACTATGTTTTCTTCTTCTTCCTTCCTTTCTCCTTATCATTTCTGGATTCTGAACACCTCCCTCTTTAAAGAGCTGAAGACAAGGTTTTCTAACTAGGAAAATGATATAAGATAATGCACCATATTTTTTCTTTAAATAGACTACGATAATTGCAACATTTTATTACAATTATTTTAATTATAGAGATAGCTTAACAATGATAAACCCATTGCATACACATCTCTCTCATCCTCATACTACATACACTTGTAAAAAAAAAAAAAGAGCAAGTACAGGTATTGTCTTCATGCAAATGAGGGAAACTTAATCACACAATTTGATGTGACACCCTTGGTCTTTCAAGAAGTCCATGAAAGATCTTATGAACTGATTCTAGAGTCTTCTGACTTCCAAAAGATCATGACTCTTTCAAGTCAGGAAAGTCATTTCATTTACCTTTGCATTTTACCATCAATCCCATGCCTTGTATTCAAGAGGTGTTCAATAAAGCTGTGTTGAATTGAATTGAATTTTGAGAGAGCTGACTGGCTAATTAATCGTGAAATTCAGGTTCTGAATCATTTTAGAAACTTTAGGATCATTTGGTGACTACTGTAGAAACATCCATCAAAATGGTAGTTAGAAGACACCCATGAAGAAGCATTGCTTAAATATATATGACATATGCTTGTGATACCTGGCAACACAAGTAACCTGTTACATAAATAGAAAAGTAGGTTCCATCAATCAAGTATGCCCTTTGTCCTTCAATTAGTCAAGCAAGTATATGGTCCATCTGACCACAAAATCCAACTCAGTTTCAGCTGATCTGCATTATACCAAATAATATTAATCCACACGATACTATAAATGAGACAAACTTGAAACTACTTGGGATCATGAAGAAGCATTCAAGAGACAGCTGATTAAAGCTTCTGAAAAATCAGTTGAGAGTAAATCTGTCTAATATTATAAAAAATTATATTAAGACTATATTCAGATTAACAACACTTAAAGCAAATGGATTTCCTTAAAAGTCAATATTTTAATGACCCTATAATACATATCCTATTTTGCACTGCCTAACTATATTTAAATTCAGGACCTATTCAAAACTTATAATGGACATGGAAAGGGCAATATATCTTTATTTTTAAAATATAATTAGTTTGGGGTGATTTCTTATTTGCATTTTCCATTAGCTTAAATTTCTATTACAGAAGCTCCTCAACTTATGATGCAGTTATATTCCAAGAAACCCATTGTAAGGTGAAAATATCATTCCATCTAAAATGTACTGAATACATCTAACCCACTGGACAGCAGAGCTTAGCCTAGCCCAATGTAAACATGCTCAGAACACTTATATTAGCCTACAATTGAGCAAAATCATTTGACACAAGGCCTGCTTTATAATAAACTGCTGCATATCTCATGCAATTTTTGAATACTGTACTGAAAGTGAAAACCAAAAATGCTTGTACGGGTACCCGAGGGACAGTTTCTACTGAAGCCATATTGCTTTTGCATCATCATAAAGTCAAAAAATCATAAGTCAAACCATCTTAAGTCAGGACCTTCTGCATTTTTAAAGGTTTTATAAAAGTAAAAGAAGGAGAGACTATATCCAAATGATATCATTGCAGATGCATCCAAACATTAGGCAGCTCTTTTATTTTACTTATGTGAAAAACTTAACTGAAGGCTTGATGGCAGTGAGACAGAGGGTGGAGTAACAAGTAGAAAAAGATCACATAAGCGAAATATGTCAATTAAAGTCTCCTGATATGAGTGGTAATACAGAGACAGCGATTTATACATAATTTTTGTAAAGCTTACGATTGTGAGCAGCAATGCCGTCTTCCAGTGTAGCATGCTTCATATTTGCAGAGCATCCGCATGCACGTAATATTCTTACCATCACAACACAGTTAAGTGTGTGTGCGTGCACACACACACACACACACACACACACACACTGAGAAGGCAGTCAATGACTACCTTCCATTTTCCAACCACAAACTGCTGTCAGAATGAATACTATGTTTTAGCTTTTCAAATAACTGGAAATAACACCAGATTAAGTAAAGAAGACAGCTGCTGCATTCAAGGATCCACAGTCTGAGGCATACACATTGTGCTAAATGTTGATCAAATTCACTGGGTGACTGCTTATCAAATTACATTAATTTTTTTCACCCTGTGGGAAGAGTTAAAAATCATAATAATGGTTATCACAGCAGATACTCACTATAAAAAAAGATCTATTGTGGTCTAGAGCATGCACACATTTTTCAGATCAGGTGCTGTGCAACTCAGCATATTTTTAAGAGTCACTGCTAAGGACATGATGTTAAATAAAACAAACCAGACAACGGAGAGTACTTGTGGGATTCCAGTGACATGGGGTTCAAAAGCCGGCAACACCAATCTATGCTGTTAGAAACCAGGACAGTGCCTACCCTTGGGAGATAGTGACTGGCAGCCGCGTAAGAGGGGATAAAATGGCTCCTGCGAAGGTTTAAGATTGTTTCCTGATCCCAGTACAGGCTGCGTGGGTGTGTTCATGAAAACTCAGCAGGCTTTAGGTACATTTACAATTTCCATGCGCATCAGTGTGCACATATATGCATCAATAAATGTTCCTCAAAGACTTGTTTACTCAAAAAGGCCATTGAGTAAACAAGTCTACAACCTGTCTGCTTTTCTCTCTTTCTCCTTAAATACACACATAATACAACACACACAAGCTTTAAGATCATTTGATGACTATTGTAGAAACATCAGTCAAAATAGAAGTTAGAAAATACCCATGAAGAAGCATTACTTAAATATATATGATCTATACTTGTGATACGTGACAACACGTTAACATGTTACATAAATAAAAAAGTAAATTCCACCAATCAAAAATGCCCTTTGTCCTTCAATTAGTCAATTACGTATATGGTTCATCACACCACAAAATTCAACTCAGTTTCAGTTGATCTGCATTACACCAAGTCATACTAATCACACATGCCCCCCCACACACATACACCTGCACTCATACATGCCTCCACATCACTCCTGCATGCACCCACACATGACACACAAAACACACACAACACACATGCACCCCACATACCCAATTCACACTGCACACACCCACACACCCACACACACAACACACACATACAACAAGCGCACATCCCATCAGTATGTTCTCCGTGAGCAAAGACTAAAGTAAGTGTATACAGAAGGGACTTGCCCTTTAAACCTTGATTCTTAAGTTGTCATCACCATAAAAATCTATGATGAAGATCCACTCAAAAGCCAAGTTTTTACTCCTCCTTAAAATTTTTAAAATATCTTTATGTGTACCCCAGAACTTAAAGTATAATAATAAAAAAACAGAAAACAAAATGTCCAGCGAACATTTCTTTTAAATATTGTGCTTCTGTGAAGGAAATACTGTGTGGTGTTTGTCTAAAAAAAATGAAAATATTGTAACAATAGCTGTGCTGCCACAGAGGGCAGGATCGGAGAAATCAGGAAGACTGCTGTGGTCTCACAACCGAGAAAAGGATGAGGATTTCAAGATCAGGTCATTATGACTTTGAAGGCAACTGCTTCATAACATTTTACTTGACAGTTCACTGGAAGCCGGCTTGCAGCCCAGGCCTGCTCCATAGGAAAGAACTGTGGAATCCTGAAGCTACTGGTCTAGTCTCTTTTCCATCCAGAAATCCTAGAAGAGAAGCATCTGAGAGGAATTCTTGTTCCATGTGGTCTCTAAGAACTTCCAGGAGCAGGAACGAACCCCCAAGAGACAGAACTGAGCTCCTCTCACTAACAGCTCCTCACAAATAGGTCTGAGAGTTTCTAAACATGGTGTATTCTGAAGAGTATAAAGATTCTTCATGAAACAAGTAGTCCCTGTGAACGGACAGGCACCTGAGGAAGGTAGGCAATGCTTTTTCGGGTTTTGGTTTTGCCCTGACACGTGTCTTTGTTTTTAAAACATTTGTTGAGCCACTACTGTAAGCCCGGCCTTAAGGATCTGATGATAAAGAAGGCAAATGCCTTGGATAAGAAATCCCTTCTAGTAAGAGGAGGACAGGGTTTTCATACCTCAAAAATGTGGCTTAAAAAAGAAAGAAAAGAAGGAAGGAGGAAAAAAAGAGGAAGGGAGGAAAGGAAGGAAAGTGAACAGGCAATGGAGTATTCATGATTAAACAAAGGTGTGGACACACTACATCATCCTAACAGAAACCAGACCCCTTCACAACAAGAAATAATCTTTTGTTCTCAACCTTCAATCATTAGAGAAAAAATCTGGTACTATGGACCTGAAATAGAGACTAAATACAGATGGTGTCAGTAGCAAGACACACAGCAATTTGATCATAGTTTTCACATTCACACCACGCACTTACTTCCAGTTGTGTCCCATTGTCCTAAACTACAAAAGAAAAAAAATCAGAGGCAAAAATACACTGGAAGCCTGCTTCTGCTCTGCTGAATAATTACCAAAAGCCAGTTCACTACTTTCCATGAATACTGCCTGAAATTTGTAGGACTTCGTCTTTCTCCAGGTTCTCCTCTGTTTATATTTAAAAGCTACACAGAAGCTTATACTGTTAGAGTCACTGGAATGAATTATTTTTTTGCTTGCAAAGTATTGTTGGTGACAGTGATTAGCACAATTTTCTCAGGAAATTCTTAAATCTTTCCTACCAAAAGCCTGTTTAATATTTTAATTCTAACTTCACATTGGCAACCAGAAGTTAGGAAATAGGGCCTTACTTTTATACTCTGAGACATTCAGAAATAAAACAAAGGAGTGAAGGAGAGAGAGAGTGGAGAAATGTCATAGATGTTCATTCTTTTTTATTACATTAGCAGAAGAGGCTGGTCATTGATAACTCTCACTAGCTGCTTGCCTGCGGCTATTACTTGTCTGATATTGGTCAAGTTCTCTATATTTAAAGGTGTCTGAAAGCACTGGCTTATTTATAAACTTTGAAAGGCAGTAGTTAAAATGTACTTTGGTACATTCTGTTCCTCAGAGCTGCATTTACTCCTCAAATACTTAAGCCCTATGAGTTTAATCTCTACTGAGATTTTAGTTGTATCAACCTTGAATAGACTAGACTCCTTTAAAAGGAAAAGAAATAAGTCGTTGGAATAACCTTGATCCCTAGACTCTGGCATTTCCCTCGAGTGAGTGATTCTTATTGTCACACTAATTAAGTAAAAATATAAAGGCTTTCCCAATGCTTTTCACAGGAGATCATTTCTTGCAGATTTTATTTTATGAAATCTGTAAAATGCTAGGAGGCATATTCATTAACCGCAGTGATGCTAAACATATATGGAATACATAATTAATTACCACATGATACACTCAATACTTGAATACTAAAGAGCTAATTCTCAGAAATTTGTCTAGAAAGGGAGTCTTTGTTTCTCAAGAAAGGCAACATAGACTTGAGACTGTGGTGGTGATTTTTGTTTCACCAGCTGGAAAACGTCAGTTATCAGCAACTAAAAGGTATATTTCTATATGGATGGCAGTAAAGTACTCCATAATGGATAAATGAGGCCAGAAAGTAGAAAGAAGGGAAATAAATGGGAGATAGAAGAACTGAAACTGAGATTGATTGTGGCCTGTGGTTTTCTAAGTAAGTAAAAAACCCATTAGGTTAGAACAAGTTACGTACCCCAAATATGAAACATACGTGAACAGTTCCTGCTGTTTCTTCTGGTCATCTGATCTCAACTGTAATTACCGTGCAAAGCTCAAACTCAATCTAGATCCTTCTTTCAGATCTCCCTAAAATAAAGGTAATGATCCCAAACAATTTGCTCATCCACCCACCAATCAGAACACCTGGATGTTAGCCTATTCCTAACGTATTCCTTTTAGTTATTTTATGTCTCATCAAATAAGTTATTTAATCAACATAGAAATTAAAGAAAGTAATCTGAAATAAACAGTTCAAGTAAAGCAAACCAGGAATCTACAGAATAACAGACTAATTTAATTAATGCCATTTTATTAAATAACTATCTTCTGTTGAAAACCTGAATACACACAAGGCATTGAGTCAGGCAAGTCATGGCAGGTGGAAGGGAGGTAAGATCACTTCCTGCTGCTTTGGCTGTGCCTCCCTGGCAGGTCATGAAAGTCAGGTGGTTGTCAAAGGGCAACTGCAGTGTCCATTGTCGTGGTTTGTAGCTTCCAACTTCCCGATGCCCTGATCAGAGTTTTCTTGAACTTAATAGTACAAGCAGGCCTTAATAGTACAAGCAGGCCTTACTCCTCCAGCTCTTTGAGTAAATTTTAAGTACCCAATTCCCTGTCTTATATCCCATAGTTTTTGTTTTCTGCAATGAATCCTAGTTGATTCAGGAATGCTCTATTTCAGCAAACTAGGGATGAAATGGAAGCTAGGCAAGAAATGAGGGAAAAACACATGGATGAGTCATCATTCATGCATGCATGCATGCATGCATTCATTACATGATTCACCCATATAATTATTTATTGAACATGTACTATGTGCCAGCACTGTGTTACTGCCAAAAAGCTCTAACCTTTTATGAAACCAGGGCAGTTATGGGAGTAAAACAGAGAACTGGGAACATCCACTATGCTAATACCTGTGGCTCAGGTTCCTCTATTGTGCAGCATGTTTGAAATCTCTGATAACTGTCTGAAGGGCTGTTTTGCCCGTTCTCTCTGTTATCTATTACAGTTTCTCCTATGTGACATTAAGTTTGAAGAGATATTTCTCTTTTAAAATGTATCTATAAATAATTACTTTTGATATGCATCCTATAAAATAAAAATAAACATACTGCCATCTATACACAGTTCATATAATATATTATGCAAATAAGGTTAGAATATGTTCCGTCACTTTAGAAAACAGGAATTAAATTATTTTCTAAAAATGTATATTGAAATTCATATAAATGAGTACTAGCAAAACGGGCATCCAATTCCCTTTCAAAGAAGCAATGGGTTTAGACAGACACAAACAAGTAAGAGAGTGTATTCAAATAAGTAAGAGAATCACAAAAACTCCCTCTGGTAAAGAAAAAAAAGCTGATATGTAATTACGTTTCCAGGAAACATCATCAAACTCCTTGCTATGACCTGAATATATCCCTGCAAAATTCATACATTGAAATCCTACCCCCCAAAGTGATAGTATGATGATGTGGGGCCTCTTGGAAGATGGTTAGGCCATGGGAGTGGAACCGTGATGAAGAGAATTAGTGCTCTTCTAAAAGAGGCCCTAAAGAGATCCCCCACTCCTTCTGTCGCAGCAAAAAGACAACAATCCAGGAAGCAGGCCTTCACCAGCACCTTGATGTTGGACTTTCCAGCCTCCAGAAAGGTGAGAAATACATTTCTGTTGTTCACAAGCTACCCAGGCTAAGGCATTTTGTAATAGCAACCTGAATGGACTGAGACACTCACAAATATTTGTCAGTCACATTAATTGGACAATTTGAGCCTCAGCCCTGATACTCACAGTCAATGGCAATGGTAACCCTTTGGCCAGAATCTCTTTGGAATTTTTCACTGCCATCTGTGAGTAGCAAGTGTCTGCTGCCCAGGCCTTATCCTCATCCTGCAGACTTGCCTGTCCTTCATGAACAAGCTACCCCTGGCACAAATACTTTGGATGCATAATGTCCCATCACACATTCAGTTAAATGATGTCTAACCTTGAAATTACAGTGGACATTCAACCTCTTCTTGAAGTTAATGCCAATCATCCTGGCTTGCACTGATTTCTTGTTGATATGAATGCCTACTGCATTTACAGACAGAAACAACAAGTTTACTAGCAAAGTGTTTCCTACTTGTCTCGAGTATGGGCTTCTCACTCTCAAATTCATATTTTATCTCAGCTCAATCTTTACGCATATTTTTAGTGCCTGGTCATCGAAGGGTCTCCACTGTAAGGTGATGGTACGAAGGTGGAAAGACATCACAGCATGACTTTAAGAAGTAGACAGTCTATTCTGGGAATCACTTGAGCATAGAGAGCACTGATCTGAAACAAGTGAAAAGCAAAGATGAGAGAGGCGTAGGCAACTCAACTAACTACCCAATACTTGTGTTTTCATACTGCAAAATGGAAAACAGTGATGGAGAAACTAGCCAAAGAGAAAAGAGAGTCACTGTGGTGCAGCTGGCCTTCCTTGAGGAGTCTCTCTAGTGGCACCATCACGATAGTCCAAGCTGAAAGGCAGTATGTCCAGTTTCTCACTCAACTAAACTACTAGGGACTATGTATGATGACTAAGACCCAAGAGCACTGTCAATTAACTAGCAGTTTCACCTTTCCTTTTTCCCAGTGCTGACTGAGAGCTCTTGAAGTCACAGGCACCTTTGGCTCACATATCTGAGCTGGTACCAAAAGTGCTCTTGGAGATCCCAGAAAACCAAAGAACTTAGACTCATGCTTAAATGCATCCTCTCAAAAAATAAAAACTTAATACACTGCCTATGACACCATTTCATTTTTATAACAATACTTTGTCTGTATACCTCTCTCAATCCTTTTGTTTCTTGCCAAATTCTGGGTAAGAGAAGTCTACAAATCATGTTTAAAGTTCTTCATCATTTTTTCACTCTCTTATAAACTGACTCATGCTTGGTTCCCAGCAATTGACTCCACTAAATGCCATTCTCTATCAAGGTTAAGAACAATGCCCAAGTCAGACTGTGGGTCCTCTTCTCACTGTCAGTCTCCTTCTCATAGTTTGTGATGTTCTCCCTTCCCTTTTCTGGTCTGGTCTCTCTCCTCTCCTCTCCTCTCCTTTCTTTCTTGTCTTTCTTTCCCCTCCCTCCCTCCGTCCTTCTGCTTCCTTCCTTCCTTCCTTCCTTCCTTCCATTCTTCCTTCCTTCCTTCCTTTCTCTCTCTCTCTCTCTCTCTCTCTCTCTCTCTCTCTCTTTCTTTCTTTCGACACGGACTCTCACTCTGCCACCCAAGCTGGAATGCAATGGCAAGATCTCGGCTCACTGAAACCTCCACCTCTGGATTCAAGTGATTCTTATGCCTCAGCCTCCTGTGTAGCTGTGACCACAGGTGCATGCCACCATGCCCAGCTAATTTTTGTATTTTTAGTAGAGACGGGGTTTCACCATGTTGTTCAGGCTGGTCTAGAATTCCTGGCCTCAAGTGATCCACCTACCTCAGCTTCCCAAAGTGCTGGGATTACAGGAGTGAGCCATCGAGCGTGGCCCCCTTTTCTGGTCTTTCCTCTCCAATCCTCCTTGTATCAGCTAACTTTTGCTGTGCAACAAAAATGTCCGAAGCACCAGTGGTCTGCAATAACATTTACTCATTACACATCTACAAAGTTCAGCTGGGAGTCTGTAGATCTTGGTTGAGCTTATCCATGTATCTGTGCATTGGCTGAGGGCTCTGGGTTTCGTCCCAGGGATTCAAGGATGGTTCAACATATACAAGTCAATAAATGTGATTCACCACATAAACAGAACTTTAAAAGAAAAAAATCACACCATCATCTCAATAGATGCATAAAAGACATTGAATAAAATCTAGCATCCCTTTATGATTAAAAAACCCTCAACAATCTAGGCATAGAAAGAGCATACCTCAAAATAATAAACATCATATATGACAAACCCACAGTCAGCATCACATTGAATAGGAAAAAGTTGAAGCATTCCTCTTAAGAACTGAAACAACACAAAGATGCCCACTTTCACGACTTCTGTTCAACATAGTACTGGAAGTCCTAGCCAGAGCTATCAGACCAGAGAAAGAAATAAAAGGCATCAAATCTGGAAAACTATCTCTGCTTGCCAAAGATATAATCTCATAACTAGAAAGCCCTAATGACTCCTCTCCAAATGATTCCTAGATATAATACATTCAGTAAAGTCTCAGGTTACAAAATCACTGTACACAAATCAGTAGCACTGCTATAAACCAACACAACCAAGCTGGAAATCAAATCAAGAACTCAATCTCCTTTAAAATCGCTGCAAAAAAATTAAATCCCTAGAAGTATACTTAACCAAAGAAGTAAAAGATCTCTAAGAGAATTACAAAACACTGCTGAAAGAAATCAGAGGTGACACAAACAAATAGAAAGCCATCCATCCCATGGTCATGGATTAGAAGAATCAATATCATGAAAATGACTATAATATGCAAGGCAATCTACATATTCAATGAAATTCCTATCAAAATACTAATATCATTTTTAACAGAATTAGAAAAAAAAATCCTAAAATTCATATGGAACCAAAGAAAAGCCCAAATACCCAAAGCAATCATACTCAAAAAGAACAAATCTAGAGGCATCACATTGCCTGACTTCAAATTATACTAAAAGGATATAGTAACCAAAACAGCACAGTGCAGGTATAAAAGTGACACACAAACCAGTGGAAGAGAATAGAGAACTTAGAAATGAAGCCAGATACAACCAATCGATCTTTGACAAAGCATACAAAAACATAAACTGGGGAAAGAACGCCCTGTTCAATAAATAGTGATGGAAAAACTGAACAGTCACTTGTAGATGAATGACACTAGATCCCTATCTCTCACCAGATACAAAAATTCCTACAGAATTGGAGAAAACATGTACAAACTATACATCTGACAAAGGCCTAATATCTACAAGATCTATAAGAAACTCAAAACAAATCAGCAAGGAAAAAAAAACCCAAAAACAGAAAAAAACAAGTACTATCTTAAAGATTTTAGTGGGGACACAATTTAGTATGGGCCAAGTGCCATGCTACACATAATATGTTGCATGTATTATCCCCACCACATTTTAATGACAAATAGCATGAGCCCCATTCTATATATGAAGACAATAATGATTTGAGTAATTAACTAACATGCCAAAGACACGTAGCTCCTGAGTCACAGTCCCACTTCGAAGGACAGCAAAACTACACTTCCTATACCCTTCCTTAACCTAAACCACACAAACACAGAGAGACCCTGGTTTCTCCTCTTAGAAACACACAACTAGAAAACATTTAGAAAGATTAAGGTAATAAAGGTTTGACATAACACCTCTAATTTAGGTTTTTGCATTTCAAGGCCAAAATGAGAGAAAAATGCTTAACACAAAAAAAATGCGACTTTCAATTCTCTAATGGTAGAAATTAAAGGACCACTGAGGTTTATAGGTTGTGGTAGGTAAACTGCTCTCAAATTATAATATTTAGGGGAAATTGCCCATTTTGCATTTTGGGACAAAGGCTACATGGCCTCATTTTTATTGCACAAATTTGGAGTAATTTCTGATTAACAAATTACTTTTAAATTGCTTTCTATGCATATTCCTTCAGAAATCCAATTACCATTCCATTATTGGGAGGAGTGAATTAGAAAGCGAAGAGATGCTTGCATAAATTAACATACCAATGGTTCTCCTTGCATTGATAAGCAAATTTCTTTTCATATCAGAAACCATTCATACAAAGATACTCATTAGAGACACTGGAATCTGTCAGCACATTGCACACAGCGTAACATGATCATGCTGTACCCAACATTTGTCCAATTTCAAATTAGACCAGTCAGTCATTCACTGAAGGGTACAGACTGAAAAATATTTCTTCTGGGTATGAGCAGCCATAAAGTCAAAGCAGTCTTTGACTTACAGCTACGAAGTTATTCTCCACTCTTAAATGTATGATAATTACTAGACTTTTCTGATAATTACTGGATTTGGTTCTACTCGATTTGATTTTCAAGTTTCAAGATTGAGAAGAATCAGATATCTTTGCAACAACGCGGGAGAAAATAAATGATGAGAGTTTCATCTTGTGCGTGACGTTTAATCTGTGGGAAAATATATAAGCATGTCAAATGACCTTGGAGAATAGTCATATAAGTAACAGATACGTTACTTATAGTCATATAAGTAACAGAGAAATGTCCACAGGCAAAGTCTATAATTTTGTCTACAAGCAAAATTCTCTAATTGTCCATAAGCAAAGTAGCTATATTCCTATCAGAATTACACTTACAAGTTAAAATAGACATTCATTTGGAGGTTGGATCTAAGTAAATATCATGTACTTACCTCTTTTACTTTGGAAAAAAAATGTGATGAATCTGAAATAGAGAAGGGAATCACAATGCCACCATTTGCTGATTTATGCCTTTATATTCTCATTTTACTAAGTAAAGAGGTATGCCACTTTTTGGATAGTGTCAGCATTAGTCTAAATAATTTGTTTTGGAGGCAATATCCCTGCTAAATAGAGTGAAGATAATTTGTAGTCTTCGTTCAAAAGAAAGAACTCGGCAATTTTCTCATAACATATCATCAGTAAAGATGTCTTAATTTCATACACTGAGGTCCATGTCATGGGGTAACTTCACTACAGCTTGACCATGTGAAGACAGCTTTATGATTAAAGCCCTAACTTATGGATGCATTATAGGTCTTGGCTTAAGCTTTAGAATTATTGGTCTTTCCCATCTAGTGGTTGAGCTAGATGATGATGATGATATAAAGCTCTCTAAAGAGGATCAGACAGATAATATCAAAAGTAGCAGGGTCCTACAGACTCAGAGCTTTCGGAAATTCAAGACTGGTTTCTATCTTCTTGGGAGGAAAAACATCATACATATGTTTGGTCAGAAAAGAAAATAATTTCTGAACCCCGTCTCTTAACCCCTCACTAAGGATCCCTGCAATGTGTCCTTGTAATAATAACCCCACAGTTGGATCTCAAGACAAGCGTCCTGCTTACAAGAAGGCACTCAGATGTGTCATGAAAAATAAACAAATTGAAAGTGAAGAGCAAAGCGGGAACATACAAAACACACTAGAAATCTCCAGCACTGGGAAGTCAGCTGTGAAAATAGCTTGTTAAAGTCACCCTGGGCTTGATTAAAGAATAAAACATTTCTACAAAAACAGCGATGTTTGAAGTCCACCACTGCTACAAGATAAAATAAAGCCTTTAAGGAATTTTCACGACAGAAATACATGAAATGCTTATGAAAATGAAGTCCTACTGACCTCATGTGTGAAATCACTTTAAGCTGGTATACAGGTGTCTCACTGAAAACTTCAAATTGAAGAAGTCACACTTGTTGGGAGAGCATGGTAAAAGTAACAAACACCCCTGTCTTACATATGTGCTATGTTCTTTGTCACATATGAGAATGCTGAGCTTTGAATGCATTAAAGAAAATCAGACTAGATATAAATCAGGGTCCAGAATATTTTGACTAAAAACCTGAACACAGTAACTCGGGGTATCATTGCTAGTATAGTTGTCTCGGATTGTATTTGCAGTAATGAGGGAAACTATATTCCTTTGATTAGATGTTGTTAAGTTTCCTTCTGTCTCTGTTACCTCCACTCAAAGCCTGAGAATCAGGTATTATATAAGCCCTACAGCTTTTCTGCTTTTATGAATTCATTCAGCTGACAATGTCAAATACGGTTCCCCTGAAAAATAAAACAGTATATAAAAGACTGAAGCATAATTAGGAATAGCTCCCAGCTGATGGTTTATATGTTCTTTGGGTTATTCTGTAGAAACACCTTCTAATCACTATTTCCCTTATAAGCGACACTTATAAATCCCTCTTTCTTTTCTTAACCGAAAAAGCTGAAAGTTTTCCTCCTATTTTTCCCAAAATGATAATGAATAGGACTTGCACTGAAACCACAATACTTTGATTCTACAGAGAAGACAAGCAAGGAGAAATTCTCAGAAGATTTGCTTTCAATAAGCAAACTCACTGCCAGTTAGATAGAGCATGAGGTTTATCTGAATTGTTCTGAAACCACAGCTAGGAATTCTGGGAGGTCAAACTCTTGTTACGCTTCTAGAATTTCTTAGCTCTCTTAACACAGGCATGAGCTTTGGGTCCAACAAAAGTTTTGTTCCGTGCAAAACCAACATTCAGGGGCCCATTGAATCATGAGCCTATGCCATATAACATTCAAAGAGTGCTCCTGCTGCAGTAGGACTTTCATCAGTCTTAGAGGACAACAGCTAACAGGCGCGCTCTGTGCAAAACACCGAGGTTCTGATTTCAGTTCAGTCCTTCCAGAGAAAAAAAAGGTTGGACAATTATCTTTTCTTTTGGCTCATGTCCTTATTTGTAAAATGGGGGAGATAGACAAGCATTCCTTTTAAGTTTTTTTTTACCAACCAGCATAATGTACAAAGCAAAAGATAAAAGGAGGGGAAAGGAATATTATGGTGTCAGGAATTTAGCAAATGTTCTAATGGGAAACAGTTTCTTTACGACAGGACTTCTCAGAGCCTTGAAATGAAGCTGCTTTGTCCACTTGATGCATAGCTGAAGCACATTAAATATTCTTAAGTAGTTTCTACTTGTAAAGTGCCCATTGTGTGCCCGTAATTTTCTGTATCTCTCATAAGAAACATATTCTTTATGTTTGAAAAATAGTAGCTGCTCTTTCCTGGGGCTGGGGGGGGGAAGAAATTAGGATAACATTTCATCTCAAGAAATATTTAATACGCAAGAATGCAGTTCCTTTCTCAACCCATTGTCTACTCCTCCATTGCATGATTATTCTTCTTTCAGAGACCAGGTTCATGCAGGCTTTCCGAAGCTCTGCTCCTCCATTCTTTCTGAGACAGCATCTCTCCCACTAGCTCTTTGCACCACAGATTTCATATTCAGAGCGAGTGAGGAGTTAATGGATTATTTGCTTTGGCAGCTCAGAGCAATCTGCTCTTGCCATGTTCATGCTTTTTTTTGTTGTTTTCTTTATTCCTTTTCCTGACTGAATCTCCATCATCATTTTTTGGCTTTTCTGCTCCACCATGCTTCTCTAATACTAAAGAGATGGTCAAGATTTTCTCTTCCTTCTGCCAGAGCAAACAGTCAGAGGACCACGCCCGGCCAAGTGCACTGAGGCTGCACTGGGGAAGTTGGTTTAGGTCTGGGAACTTACAAGAACCAGAACTCTTTCCCAAAAATGTTTGCGTCTTTCAACCACCGACACGATTTTTCAAAGACCAACCTACCCCTTAACCCCGAATCGTGTGCTGTATAATCAGGGAGTTAGAAACAAGGTAAGAAGTTTTTTTTTAAAAAAATGCATGTTTCAAACAGTCGAAAAATTTAATTTTAATTGAAAGGGAAGTAAGAGATTCAGGAGAGTAAAAATAATACAACACACTCTGATTTTATGCCCTACTTTCCCACATATTAGGCAGCAGATGTAAGTTTTATCAACCACTTTACATAGGCAAATTTGCACCCCCTGGCTTTGACACAGACCATTTTGAGGCAGGAAACTCAGTACCAGAAGGCAGGGCACCAACAACTTAGCTTGCTGCACAGGTTTCCATGAATTTCTAATTGAACATGCATAAAGATGCATAAAACATTGAGAGAGGCGGGAGAGTTTATTTGATTAGAACTGGGGTAAACACATTCATGTCACATGTAAGTCCCATGTTAGAATGGCATTCTGAAAGTGACGCTCCAACAGTGAGTTGAAATTCAGCCCAAGAGGAAGTGGCACTAAGAGGTACACCATGTGATCAGTGCTTGAAAATTAGGATTTCCTCCCTAGAAGACCTATCTCTTGGTCAAGAAATGATTTCATTGCCTAAAAGAATCATATGGAAAGAAGTAGAAAGTGATTGGAGGAAAACCACATTGATTTCACTCACATTTGAAAGAATATAATTATCCCCTTTCCCCTTTATAGAAGCTTTTATTTTTACATTGTATAATTGGAACATCATACCTTTTGCTACACACTGAATGTTTGTGTCCCTCCAAAAGTCATACGTCAAAGCCTAATCTCCAATGTGTTGTTGTTGGGAGATGGGGTCGAGGGGAGGGAATTAGGTTATGAAGGTGGAGCCCTCATGATGGGGGACGAGTGCCCTTATAAGAAGATGCACCAGAGAGCTTGCCTCCTCCTTCTCTGACCTCCAATATGAGGACACAAGAAGCTAGCCATCTGCCAACCAAAAAGAGGCCCCTTACCAGACACTGGACCTGCCAGCACCTTGATCTTGGACTCCCAGCTTTCAGAACTCTGAGGCACAAATTTCTGTTGTTTAAGCCGCTCCATCTATGGAATTTGTCATAGCGGTCCAAAGTGACTAAGATACCTTTATATTTATTTCATACTCCAAACTCAGTTTTATTTAATAATAGGATTGTCATAATTTATAGTAAGATTATATATGTTAACATTTTAATTCCTTGTGCTAATTTACAATTTAAAATAGGTTCTTTTTTATCACATCAAACAACATTTCAATGAAACTATTAGAAAAACTACAAAGGAAATTATGACTCCCTAATGATCTAGTTCATTTTCTCCCAGAGGATAAAAACCAGGCTTCTCACCTAGAACAATGGTGCAACTTATGATTAAAAAAAAAAAAAAAAGTACCAAGCATCATTGCCTTCTTCTTGCTTCTGTTGCAGAGGCAAAAATTGAATACACGTAGACCAGATTTCCTGGTCTTCTGTCAACTACTTCAGTAGAATATAGAGAATTCACCCTCTGTGCCCATTCATAAGGATGCAGATCCAAGGTCCCTTGATTCCCCAGATGGTTTGGTTCACTAAAATCCCTTGTGCTCAGATAGAATCCATCCCAGGCCTGCTTCAGTGATGGAGATCTATTCAGGTTGAAACAAAGTCAGGGCCCCTCTGCAAACAATGATCAGAAACAGAAGGTTCCAAGTAGAAAACCCTTTCCTGCTCTTACCTGCTCCTGGACAAGCCAGATGCTCAGGGAAATCTGACATCACAGCATAAGATCTGGCAACTAGACAGCCCTTTGTCCCTTAAATAACCCACTGAACTATCTACACTTCTCAGCAAATAAAACTACTCTGTTCCTACTGAATACATCTTCACGTAGTCTGTTACCCAAGAGACAGTGTGTGTGTTGCACCATCCAGGCAGTTGGTGAAATAGACTAACTAGGGCCCTCCTCCCTACAATGGAAATTTGGGGAGGATGGAGAAAGGATCTCACCCCGGTGTGAACACAGGATCCTATGAGGGGAGAAAGCATCAATATCCAGTGTCAGGACAGAGTGGCAAAGGCAATTAGAGAGAATTTTCATTTTCAAATGGATTTTTTATTTTTTTATCTTTTTAAGTACCAGGGTACATGTGTAGGATGTGCAGGTTTGTTACACAGGTAAACGTGTGCCATGGTGGTTTGCTGCACTTATCAACCCATCACCTAGGTATTAAGCCCACCATGCATTAGCTCTTGGGTTTTTATACTTTCTTGTAAGCAACTTTGAAAAACCACTCTGCCTTACCCAGAGAAGGCAAAAGCCAGTGTAGGCATGTGCAGAAACTGAGCTGCACAGCACACTGCCATGCCTTGAGTGATCAACAACAGGAACTTGATAATTACTAACAGCCAATATATTCACTCTAACTATGGACCAAATGCTATGCAAAATGTTTGTGTATATTATCACATTTAAATTTGCAATGACTTTAGGAGGGCAGTCCTATTATCACACCCATTTTACAAGGCAAGAAATGGAAGCGCAGAGAAGCTAAAGAGTTTGCCCAAGGTCACAAAGATGAGAAATTATTAAAGCAAAAACTCTCAGGCAACCTGATACCAAAGACCTTGACCTTCAGATCACCAGCTTCAATTGTCTTCTCTTAGTCTCAAACTCGGGGTTTGCAGAGCCCATGGTGGGCAGATTAATAGCCTCCAAAAGATGTCCATATCCTATTCTTCACAACCTACTAATGTTATATTACATGTTACAGGGAAGTTAACGTAGGAGATAGAATTAAAATTGCTAATCATCTGACCTTAAAATAAGATTATCCTGGATTGTCTAGGTGGGTCCAATGTAATCATCAAGGCCCTTAAATGTAGAGAGGAAGGGAGAACAGTCAGTGTCAGAGTGTTGCAGCATGAGAAACATTTGACTGACCACTGCTGGCTTTGAAGATGAAGAATGGGCCACACACCAAGGGAAGCAGGGGGCCAGGAAAGGCAAGGACACAGATTCTCCCCTACAAACTCCAGAAAGGAAGACTGCTAAGCTAAAACCTGGACTTCAGTTCACAGAGACCCATCCTAGACTTCTCACCTGCATAAATGTGTGAGAACAAGCTTGTGTCTTCCATAACACTATATAGAACTGTTCCATACCAAGTTAAAAAAACACATTTAAAGACTCATCACAAATAAAAAAATAAGTAAACAAATTTGCACTGTTCTAAGCCATTATGTTTGTGGTCATTTATTACAGCAGCAAGAAGAAACTATTGTTAATAGAGTCCAAGACTCACTAGTCAGAGTCCTGAAGAGAGAAGCTGATCAAGAGGAAGAATCATGTGGGCCCACAGGTGAAAGGAGGAAAGTGAAACTTATGCAGAGACGGTTCCTCTCCAAATTAGCTCAGAGCTTGCAGCTTTCCTCAGGGAAGAGAAATGGAAGACTGACACCAGAAGCTGGTCTGCGTCGTTTCTGGTGCTGCCTATAACTAGGCAGGGAGATGCTTGTTGTTCTTATCACAGAGTGAGGGCTCATTCTCATCAAATCCCTCTGTCATCTTAATAGAACCCTCTAGGTCCTGTTATAGATGGCATCCATCCTGAGGGGCCTCTACCTGACAATTAGAGTGAGTCAAAACTGATGCTCAGAGTAGGCAGAGCTGGTCACAGAGCGCCCTGGAGGGATCCAAGCCCAGCAAAGCTGATTTCCACCTGCCATGCAGCTCATGACCCAGGACACCCTCCGTGAGGGTTTGGAGAAAAATGCTGTCTTTCAGGTACTAAAGCCTCAAAGTCCCTCCCAATCTTAGGAGAAACTTTATTCAATCTCTCAGGACCAAGGAAGGTGACAAAGAGGAGGTTATCCTGGGATTCAAATTTCAGATCTTACAGGCAGGGAGAATAAGGCTTGCTCATCAGATATCAAATATTAACAGAGCTTAACCTCTTCAGGGCAAAGGTTCCTCTTTTTGAATCAGGGATGATAATCAGAAGATGGCCAGATTTCTATTCTTTAAAGTCTTTAGGTGTGGGAGAAACTTCTGGTGTCCACCAACATCAGAGACCACCACTTAGGCCTGGACAGCCCACTAGATGACGGTCCCCAGTACCTGCAGCAAGGTAGGGTCATGTAACTGGCACTTGTCAATGGGACGAGGGAACGGCTGATGAGGGTCACATTTCACACAGGCATGTGGTCCATACTCTCTTCCTTTGTCTACCAGATACTGAGGATCCAGGGGATGAAGACAAGCCCCAAGGCCTGTTGGATGAAGTGACCAGATGGCAAGAGCTGAAACCCTGAGCCCTAGAGGAGAACCCTCTCATTGACAGCCCCACTGGATTTCACTGTGTGCAAGAAATAAAGACTCACTGTGTTAAGCCACGGGAATTTCAAGACCACAGGTTATGGAAATTAGCCTAGACTGCCTAGACTTATATGCTGGATTTTTTTTTTTTTTTAAGACAGAGTCTCACTCTGTCACCCAGGCTGGAGTGCAGTGGTATGATCTCGGCTCACTGCAACCTCCACCTCCCAGGTTCAAGCAATTCTCTGCCTCAGCCTCCCGAGTAGCTGGGGTTACAGGTGCCCGCCAACACTCCTGGCTAACTGTTTTGTATTTTTAGTAGAGACTGGCTTTCACCATCTTGGCCAGGCTGGTCTTGAACTCCTGACCTAGTGATCCACCCGCCTCGCCTCCCAAAGTGTTGGGATTACAGGCGTGAGTCACCACACTGGCCTATGCTGGATTTTACAAACCCAGGAATTCTCCAAGATTGGTGATTCTGCAAGCCGTCTCTCCACTGCCTATGTTTGGATCATCAAAGAAAAGAAGATGCTTCTTCTTAGGCTTTTAGGGTAATAGGTTGATGTTTCTTATTAGACTTTTAGGCTTTTGATCTCAGGATACAAGTATTTCTACCTTAGCAGGTTTACTTATTATTTATTTATTTTTTTTACAAGAGCCTGAGTTTCTAGAGGCAGCTAATTTATCCCTCCACATTCTCCTGTGATGCAACGTTACCAAATCAGTCAGACTCAGTCAGTAACAAGTGAAGCAAGGAAATTCACATGGCCTGCCATGTCACTGGCTTATTTGGTTCAGCCTATGTTACAGACAACCTTTCACCTAGATTACCCTTGAACTACCACAGCACGTCTTTGTGGGATAGCTATGAATTAGCCTGACAAAGCAACACTGTAAATGTCAATGTTTTCAGGAAATGTTTACTATGAACAGCATGTTGAACAATGCAATTAAAAACAGATTAAGAACTGACTTTGTGGTAGAAAATTATAGAGGGATGCTAAGCTGATTTTGAATAACCAACTGCATGTTTTATCTAATTTTTAAAAAATACAAATGTGTACTCCTATTAGTTTGAGCGCATATAGTGAGTATTGACTGTTTCACTCATTAGGAATTCATCATACATTATCTTTTGGCATCTCTTCTGTTGCCTTAACCCATAATACATTGTTAATTACCACATTAAGTTTCCAACTTACACAATCCCAACTTAGGCAGTGCTCATTCAGAAATGCCCCACTGAGACTCTCAGGTTCTTACGTTATCTGTATGGATTCCTAGACATGGAAACTGGGAGAAGCGACTCTATCACTTCTGGACTTCTGCCTCTCCGGGCTGACTTTCTTACCTATGAAATAGGTGCAATATTAGTGCCTGACTTATAAGGATGGAATGAAAAGAAATAACCCACATGAAGCATTTCATATCCTACCTGGTACCTAAGGAGGCAAGCCACATTGCTAGCTGTAAACAACATAGGTTTTAGGCAAGTCCCCAACTTTTTATAGGCCTGAATTTCTTCACCTAGAAAAATAAAGACAGACACAGACACAAATGTTCCCAGAGACAAATGCACTGCTCTGAAAAAATTCCCAAACAGTAAAGAGAATTTGTGGTACGTCAGTTAGGTGATGGCCGTAACCTGCTGAATGGTTATGTAGCAAGTGTATTTTGTGAAACAAAGATTTTTTATCATGATTATTGGCCAGTAGACTTTCAAAACATCCTTCTGCAAGAGGGATCACCACCTTGTAACATGCTATCACATAATTTATCTCCATTTCAGAATAATAGGAAGGAATTTCCATGAGTCAGGGAGATTGGGGGCACTTCCTTTATCCTGGTCTCTAATCTGATCTGGTCCCACTTCACTCAGGCTAGCACCACGCGGAAAGGAAGTGGTCCATCCTCCCCAGGGGAGATTCAATCAGCAACAATGAGTTTCTTCTGCTGCAGGCAGCTAAAAGCTGAAATAACCAATTCAGCAAGGCTAAACCCAATCCCTCCCCTCAGGATAGAAGGAAACAGTCCATTTGAAAATGAATTTGATCCTGGGATCTGAGATAGGAATTTTTAAAAGTTCTTTGTAAATGGGTGGGGCTAGGGGCAAGGAGTGTGAACCTGCCAGCTCTTATAATTGTTCAAGTGCCACCAGAGGCTTCACCTGCTGAGTACTGTCAGTTTCCAAGTCACCCTGAACCCTCATGTGCGCAGTACCTAGCAGAATGCTTGAGAGAAAGGTCTGACCCTGTGCTAGGTGCTCTATGTCCATCATTTCATATCAGTCCTCATGAAAGACTAAAATCCCAGTTACAGATGAGGAAACTGAGACCCAGGCAAGTCCAGTAAACAGCTGGAATTGGCATTTGACCCAATCAATATTACTTCCAAAAACATGGCTGGGCACTGTGGCTCAGGCCTGTAATCCTAGCACTTTGGGAGGCCAAGGCGGGCAGATTGCCTGAGCTCAGGAGTTCAAGACCAGCCTGGGCAACATGGCAAAACAGCATCTCTACTGAAAATACAAAAAATTAGCTGGACATGGTTGAGCTTGCCTGTAATCACAACTACTGGGGCAGCTGAGACATGAGAATTGCTTGAACCTGGGAGGCAGAGGTTGCAGTGAGCTGAGATCACGCCAGTTCACTCCAGCCTGGGAGACAGAACGAGACTCTGTCTCAACACAAAACAAAACATGCTCTGCCCGTTATCCAGCATAGCGTGGAGATCATATGCAGTAAATGTTATTTTGCAAATGCACTCCCTTTGAAGAAAAACACAGGAGCAGTTAGAATCAAAGATGACTTAGGTCCTTAGCATATTTCCAGGAGGATAATCATAGGCCTGCTTTCCCTCGACATTTTCACATACTTAGGAATAACTACGAGTTCCTCCCTTCCGGTGGCATTTTGCACTTTAGAATACATTTCATCACCAGCATTTGGTTCTTATCAACATAACTATGAAGTCATTTCAGTCAATAGCATCATCCATTTGATGGGTATATGAAGATGAATTCCTTAGGACAGAGGTTTGTTTCCCAGTCTCTACAGGAGAATCATCAGGGGACCCCTGCAAGCATACCCAGGCCAGAGCTGTGTCCCAAACCAGGAGAATCAGAAACACTAGGGAAGGGGCCAGAGATCAGTAAAATGATAGATCACATGAATAATTTGCATATTGATTACATGTTGAAGTGAAAACATTTTGAATATATTGGGTTAAATAAAGTGTATTATGAAAATTTATTTATGTTTCTTTTCACCTTTTCAATGTGTCTGCTAGAGAACTGAAAATTACGTACATGGCTCATGTTACCTTTCTATCGGATGGGGCTCAGATTACATTTCCCTTGGATGGTGCTGCCTTAGGGCAAGTCAGTGCTCACTACTTCACTGTTCCTACTTAACCATCACGTCAACTCTACAGCAGGGAAACTCTAATTAGTCCCATTTGCAGATAACTGAGACACAGAGGGTGGAAGTACTTTGGCCCTAGCCATGGAGCTGATAAGGTCAGGGCGCAGTGGCTCACGCCTGTAATCCCAGCACTTTGGGAGGCCGAGGTGGGCAGATCACGAGGTCAGGAGATCAAGACCATCCTGGCTAACATGGTGAATCCCCATCTCTACTAAAAATGCAAAAAATTAGCTGGGCGTGGTGGCGGGCAACTGTAGTCCCAGCTACTCGGAAGGCTGAGGCAGGAGAATGGCGTGAACCCGGGAGGCAGAGCTTGCAGTGAGCCGAGATTGCACCACTGCACTCCAGCCTGGGCGACAGAGTGAGACTCCATCTCAAAAAAAAAAAAAAAAAGAAAAGAAAAAAGAAATGGAGCCCATATTTGCTCCAGACAGACAGAACCCAGTATACTCTTAAACACAACCCTGTACAATACTTTTTTTTTCTGTGCCATCAAATCGGTGTAGGTTAAATGTGTAATAAAGTTTCCAAAGAAATCAAAGCCTTTGTATTATTTTTCTAAAGGATTGATAGGGTGTGGATCTTTGTCCCCTCTAAATCTCATGTTGAAATTTGATCCCAATGTTGTAAGTTGGGCCTAGCAGGAGGCATCTGGGTCACGGAAGCAGATCCCTCATGAAAAACTGGGTACTGCGTGATTTCTCCCTGGATTAGTTCTCGGGAGAACTTATTGTTAAAAAAGAGCCTGGCACTTCCTTCCTCTCTCTCGCCTCCTCTCACCAAGAGATCTCTGCACACACTGGCTTCCCTTCACTTTCTGCCATAGCTGGAAGCAGCCTGAAACCTTCACTAGAAGCAGGTGCTGGTGTCAGGCTTCTTGCACAGCCTGCAGAATCGTGAACCAAATAAACCTCTTTTCTTTATAAATACCCAGCCTCAGGTATTCCTTTATAGCAATACAAATGGACTAAGACAAGGACATACTACCTACACGTAAATTCGTGTTCAAAGGTCAAGGCAAAATAATTTGAAAAACCAAAGTAGTATATTTTTTCTATTGATGGAATACTTCATTAATAATAAGGCCGACATGAGATACATACTCTCATTTTCAAAGGCAACCATTTAAAATACAGGATTCTGGGTTAGTTCTCATTATCCACCAAAGAATAGACTGAATATTCCTTTCTGTGGACACAATTACAGTCTTGGAATCCTATCTAAGTGATGGTTATTAATTTCTGGAAAATTTAGTTACAACTGATGCCAAATTCTGAGAACAGAGCCCAGAATAAAACAGCTGATAATGTAAAAGTAAAGAATTTCTGAGGCAGTTGAAAAAGATCATTCAATTGATCAGAAATTCAGTTTATACACAGACTACCAGTTGTGAGTTGACTGCAGAAAGTGGGATGTATTTCCCCTGCATTAAGTAATTTTCAAATTTCACTAGCTACCTTTACAGGTAGATGGAATGTCCACCAAAGAAGACATGAATATACCTTTCAGTGGACACAATTAAAATCTTGGAATCTTATTTATGCAATGGATATTATCTTAAAATTTAATAATATGGACACAAATGGACTACGGATTTACCTGTGGGATGGCTCAGCAACGGCTGGCAGTCTCTCTGTTAAGGCATGGTGAACCATCCTAGAAGGCACTAAGCACTAAATTCCATGAGTTCTTCAGTAGCTGCCTGTAAAGTCATCGGTTAACCAGCCATTGCTTTGAAAGATAAGACCAATTTCTCTATCTATCTAATGGCAAGCAGCAGTCGGACATTTACTGACAGTCTCAAGAGACTGAAAAGTCATACAGTGGAGAATTTACCTTCCATTCACTATCCTGTCCCCTGTAAAGCTAGCTAGTCAAGGAGACAGGTAGTGAAATTTGAAACTTAATGCAAGGGAAATATATCCCACTTTCTGCAATCAACCAACAACTGATAATTTGCGTATAAACTGAATTTCTAATCAATGGGATAATCTTTTTCAACTGCTTCAGAAATCCTTTACCTTCACATTATCAGTGTTGTCTTCTAAATTCTTCTCTAATTAATTAATAAACGATTAATCAGGACTTAAAAGCACTAATAATTCATATTATTGAAGAATGCCTTAGTACTTTCTGGAATGGGATGGAGTACAAATAATTAAATGGGTCAGTAGACAGCTGGTAGAAAGCTAGCTAGTTCAGTCATTCACTAGTCAGAAAGGGAGGAGGAAAAGGTAATAGAGGCTAATGTAGATTTGGAGAAATAGATAAAAAGGGGAAAAGAAGAATAAATAAATAAACAGAGACCAATTATCTAAAGAAAATATATATTATAAACAAAGGAATAAGTCTGTAATGGCATTCAATAACAGGTTATCCCATATTTGGAAAGATTAAACAAAAACTTTCAAGAAAGCCCTTTTACAGACTATCACACATAAAATTCCAGTAACTATTCTGTATTTCTTCTCTAGTTCTAGAATAGTTCTAGAAGAACTATTTCTTCTCTAGTTATCATGACTACCACTTTGAGGGCAGAGACTATGGCATAGACACCATCCTAATCCCTCCCTTGACACTCAGTGACAAAGAATTTCTTACTGTGCTCTGCAAAGAACAGGGTATCTGCATGAATTATTCTTTTGCAGCAATTGTAGTCTGAATGTTTGTATCCCTCCCAAATTCATAGGTTGAAATCGAATCCCCAATGAATAGTATTGACAGATAGGGTCTTTAGGAGACAATTAGGTCATGAGAGTGGGGCCCTTATAAATGGGATTAGTGCCCTCATAAAAGAAGCCTGAGGGAAATTGCTCACCTCCTCCACCATGTGAGGACACACAGAAGGCACCATCTATGAAGCAGAGAGCAATCCTTTATCAGACATTGAATCTGCTGGTACCTTAATCTTAGACTTTCCAGCCTCTAGAAATAAATTACTGTAAGAAATGCATTTCTGTTGTTTACAAGCCACCCAATTATTGTATTTTGTTATAGGAGCTCAGACAGACTCAGACACCAGTCTTAATATTTGGATCCATTATGGATTCAAGGAACTAGGATGCAGTGGATTGCATGGTGTCCACCAAAAAGATATGTCTAACTGCTATCCCCCAGTACTTGCAAATGTGATTTTTATTTGGAAATAGGGTCTTTGCAGATGTAACTGAGTTAAGGATCTACGGATAAGGTCATCCTGGATTTAGCGTGGCTTCTAAGTCCAGTGACTGTTTCTTTGTAAGAGACAGGAGAGAGAGATTTGAGACACACAAAAACATGGAGAGGAAGGACCTATGGGGACAGAGATAGAGATTAGAGTCATCCTTCCATGAGCCAAGAAATGCCAGAAGCCACCAGAAGCTAGAAGAGGCAAAGAAGGGGTCCCCCATACAGCCCTCTTAGGGAAAATGGCCACGTGACCCTGTGGTCATCTTGATTTCAGCATCTGGCTTCCAGAACTGACAGAATAAGTTCCTGCTGTTTTAAGCCACCAAGTTTGTGCTACTTTGCTGCAGTAGCCCTAAGAAACGAATGCATAGGGGTTTGGGGGAACCAGTGGGAAAGACTTCTTAATCTCTGAATATAAGGATATTCTACTCTTCACTCAATGGGAATAGGAGGCAATGAAATCGTTTGGGAAATGCCGCAAAATTGCCAGCTCCTCTCCGTAGAATTTTCTTAAAGAGAACAGTGAGATGTGTCTCCTTTCACTCTAAATATATCACCAAAAAAAAAAAAAAAAGGCCGAAATTCATCAGGATGCAGCACGTCTTCTTTATGTAACATAAACTTGCCTAGACTACAAAAAGGTCCTTCAAAAGCCTAGACAGACAACAGTATGAGTTTTACTTGGGTTTCTTATAATCAAGTTGTCGACGGTGCTTTTATATTTGAGCATTTCGAAGCAGGAGAAAACAATTTGGCTTTAAAGTCTTACCCACTGAAAAGAGAGAGACACCCTCTGCATACTAATGCCTCTCTACTCTAAATGTATTCCATGGAACGGTAGCATTGGCATCCCCTGGAAGCTTGTTAGAAAATGCAAGGCCCTTGCCAGAGCTATGGAGCCAGAATCTGCATTTTGACAAGAGTCCCAGGTATTTGGTTGGCACATTAAAGCTTGAGAAGCTCTCATCTAAAGCATTTACAACTGTTTCAAAGGCTGTGGAATTATACCATCTTAAAACAAGAATGACCAGAAATCCGTGCAATACACATACACACCGACATCAAATTATTTAGCCTTCTCAGCTCTCTTGACCTTGACAAAAATTGTACACGGTCTTGAAATTTAAAACAGGAAAAAAAAAAGAGAAAAATGGAAAAGAACATTTATGCATTTCACTCCATTTATTGAATACACTATTTGCTAACTAGGTTAGACTCCTACGTAAGAGTTAGTCCCAGAAATCCAACAGATCAGAAGCAATCCTTTTTACAAATTATCTTTTTCAGCTGTGGCTTTAATGTATTTTTAACTCAGTTTATTAGTTTATTAGGAGAGTCCAGTGTTTCCAGTAGAGTTCAGCTAGTGATTACCACGTAGTCTGTAACCACTACTTTGAGCACAGAGCACCGAGTGACAGATAACACCAATGCATGGGGGAGCAAACAGTGACCCAGCAGTGCACAAGGCAGAGGTGAGAGGGACATGGCTTATCTCAGCATGGGGAGGCAAGAGATATTCTACAGGGTGTCCCTGGGATTAAATAGAATCTGCCAGCCACACCTGGGAGGATCAGAGAACAATTCCTGGGGGATATGGTGTCTAAGCAAAACCATAAAGAATGACTTATAGGAATGTTCACAAAGAAGGTAGAAAAAGACAGTCTAGGCAGAAGGAACAACATAAGAAAAGGCTCAGAGGTGTGAAAGAATCTGGGACTCTAGCAACTACAGAATATGAAGTAGGAGCCAGAGAGGGAGAGGGATGCAAGGAAACAGGGAGAGGCCAGCCCATGGGGAAATCCCTGTTGTCTGAGGAGCCTGGGCATTGTCGTCTGAGTGATGAGCAGCTCATCTTCTGCTACTGCTGCTGAGAAGAAAAAAGAAAAAATGCCTAAATTCTCTGAAGTCTCTCATAAACCAGGCTCAATAATAGAGTAATGAGGCTGTGAGTATCTAGTACTCTCTGTATGATATTAGCAAAAATTGGGATACTTCTAAAAGGCAAAATGCACTCTATCAATTAGATTTGATGATGACAAGGGACAGATCAGAGGATATATGTGTGTCATCTCACACGGTTAGTTCAGTGTAATCATAACTCTAGGAATGAAATATGAGAGGAAGCTAATATCAAGACTTTTAGGTGATTACATAGCTAAAAAAGGACAGAGTAGATGAAATCCTTAAAAACATTTTCTGCTGAAAAATCCTCATGAAGATCACTTTGGTAATTTGGTAGCTGAATCACCTATTTGGGGGAGATTCTTTGAATCTTCTTCAAGGTAAAGCATGAAGAGCCTTTTGGGTTATGGGTGATTTCAAGCTCTTCCAGCTGCAGAAACCCCTGAGTTCTAATAGAGTGTATTTGTGTGTTCATGGCAAGGAGTCAAAAGAAAAACATGAAATGTTCTAGGCAATTAGGGGAGCAGAAAAACCTGTGTATGTCAGCCACACACTAGTCGGCATGTTAACGCATCATTGGCTGTGGCGTGGAATCCCACATGGGCCAGTCCACGGATACAAACTGCATGATTACCTCCCACCCACTGTTCTGCAAATGCATGCTCTCCATCACAGAAGGTATCAGGCCAGAGGAGATGGATGACTTAAGACCTCTGTCAATATAACCCCCAAAATCACCACTGTTACTAAGGGAGGGCCAGTGGAGCAATCCTCATAAACAGAAAACTGAGATATTGTCTACTTTTGTTACAATTATTTGACATAATCATCTTTTATGTTTTTAATTAGAACACATGCATTTAAAAGAAATCGATGTAACACTTGGAATATATGAGAAAATGTGCGAACCCAACAGCTCCATATCTGGAGAATAAATAGCAGCTGCATATATTGTGTAGCCAGGGCTGCAGTGCATCAGTGAAGAGCAGATTCAATCACCGCAGCTCTCCCGTACGACAAACCACATTTTTTTCCCTTTAAATACCAAAGCTGTTTTAAGACATTCCACTTTATCATAGACAACATATTAAAGAGGACTCCAATTAGTTACTCAGTGATTGGAGGAGTCACTCTACCTGTTTCTGTCTGCTGAAAGGAGCTTTGAGACTGCTGCCTCCTCTGCTGGGTAGATGCCTGGACTCTCACCCTACAAGACAACCTCAGACCTAAAGACATTGTAACCTAGTAGTACTCTTAGGCTGATGTGAAAGCCTGATAAGAATGTTAACAAGACCTCTAGGTTTTATGTGATTTATATCCTTGTTCCTTTTCCTATGACATGTGTTACGGATGTCCAAGTACCTTCCTGGCTGTGGGGTGAATCAGGACTCAGAGTTAGGTGTGGAAGTGATGAAAGCCCACCACCACTGGGAAGATAAGCTAAGAGGACCCCAAAATGGGATAGATGAGGACAAAAGTTATCCTACCCAAGCAGTAGTTCCAGGACAAGAGTCCTAATTAACAGGAAGTATCTGTACCTGAGGGGAGGCAAGATCAGATGAAGGAGGAGGCGAAGAGGTTCTCTAGGAATGGGAGTTACAGCCAAGGGGCAGTTCACAGAATACAGCACCAGGGAGGACATTCTTATGGGGGCAGAGATTGCACGCTGAAAATGCTGTAAGATCAGTCATCAAAATGCGGCCAAAATCTTCTTTTGATATCAGAGATGGCAACGGGGAATCATTAACTGTATGGGAGAAATAGGAACCCTAAATATCTCGATGAAAATGGTTAGAAAATATAATTATTATTATTATATATAATATATGATAATATCTAGAATGTTATCTCTAGCCTGTCACAGTGCAGTTATGGTCTAGTCCTTGGCTGGGATGTTAGTGGTACCCACAGGACAGGAAGGACGCATACTCAATGCCATAACACAGTTTCCTCTTCTGCACGTCCTGTGCTCTCCTCTCTGCTCACTCACCTGGGCAGATAGGAGGGAGGCTCATATGGTTTGGCTGTGTCCCCACCCAAATCTCATGTTGGATTGCAGCTCCCATAATTCCCACGTATTGTGGGAGGGACCTGATGGGAGATAATTGAATCATGGGGGCGGTTTCCCCATACTGTTCTCATGGTAGTGAATAAGTCTCACGAGATCTGATATTTTTAAGAGGTTTCCCCTTTCACTTGATTCTCGTTCTCTCCCTTGTCTGCTGCCATGGAAGACTTGCCTTTTGCCTTCCACCACGATTATGAGGCCTCTGCAGCCACATGGAACTCTGAGTCCATTAAACCTTTTTTTCTTCATAAATTACCCAGTCTTGGGTATGTCTTTATTAGCAATGAAAATGGACTAATACAGAGCCCAAGGCACGGAGGGATGGCAAAGGAGCAGCGATGCCACAGGCAGGGGCAGAGGCATCCTGTCTGGATATTGACCCATGTAGGAGTCAGGCAGGAAAGAAGTTCCAAATAAAAGTACTGAGGAATGTCCTGTGCATCTACATTACAACCATTACATCGATTAGACTGGAGTTTTCATTGTCTCAAGAATTAAGTCATAGAAACATATAGTGATACTGCTCTGAACCCAAAATCTACAATGAAGATATTTTATATTTATTTGAAATCTGCCTTCTGAAAAAACACAAAATGATGGGGAAAAGATACGAGATTAAGGTCAAGGAATTCAAACAGGACCACTTTTGACTCCCTTTATCCCAATTTAAGTAATAGAAAATGAATACTTTTACTTGTGTTTTTTCCTATACAAATTGAATACTCAGTGCCCCTGAAACAATAAAAACAATTCCTAAATGAGACCTTATAAATGGTAATGGACTTATCTTAAATACTTTTAAGCCTTTTAATAAAGAATATACTGATAGAGAAGTAAAGTGGATTTAAAACAATCTTTCCAAGGCAGCAGTGAGCCTAATGTTCTGATCATGTGATAAGTTAAATGACATCAAAATAGGAATGAAGGCAATTTGAAATAATTTGAAAATAATCTTTCAAAAATTATCTCAAAATGCCAGAGATAACATTCTAGAGGATTTAGCATGAAAAGAGAAAGGCTGGCTAAAACTTCAAAGATGAATATCCTGTCTGAATTGCTGTGATGGAGGGACAAGATAAGTGCCTGAATGTCATAAAATCTTTAGAGCTGCATGACAGTAAATTAGCACATTGCTCCAACTGTTGAATAGCATGTGATGGCTAATTCAAGAATGTCCACTGGCCTTGTTAAGAACTTTTTATCCATTATTTTGATATTAAAACGATTTCAATCACGCAAAGTTCTCAGTTCACACTGGTCCACATAAACTTTTTATTATGATTATTATTCTTTCCTTATATGCAAAACAAAACTAAACAGAACCACATTCTAGAGAGGAAGAATTATTTTTAAGTTTTTATTCCACTGGCTATTTTTTCTAGTTTCTTTACTAAAAAGAAAATGCTGTTGATGATTATTTTGCCAAGTAACTTACATTATCATTAGAGTTCACCACTAAAACGTTAAATGCTCCTTAGCCATGTACTCAGCTGTATTGGTGAATTTCACAGCTAGAAACGCATCAAACAGAAGGGGTAATGTGTTTCTAAAACCTTTTGTTTTGTTTTGTTTTGTTTTGTTTTGTTTTGAGACAGAGTCTTGCCCTGTCGCCCAGGCTGGAATGCAGTGGCGTGATCTCAGCTCACTGCAACCTCTGCCTTCCGGGTTCAAGTAATTCTCCTGCCTCAGCCTCCAGAATAGCTGGGACGACAGGCGCACGCTGCCTTGCCCTGCTAATTTTTTTATTTTAGCAGACACAGGGTTTCACCATGTTTGCCAGGCTGGTCGCAAACTCCAGATCTCAGGCAATCCACCTGCCTCGGCCTCCTAAAGTGCTGGGATTACAGGCGTGAGCCACCATGCCCAGCCTCCAAAACTTTTTTTTAAGAAAAATGAGTCACTCTTTTTCTCTGAAAACCCCACACCTGATGGGGAATGACAAAACCCTGAAATCAGCTCACAGATGCTAGTGCTGCTCAGAAAACAGTCATGAACAATGTTTTCATTTTGCCTGTGGCCTTGGAAGATTCTCACTACATAGGTGAGTCTCATACCAAGGACCTATCTCTAGCTACCTCACAAAAATTCAGTAATGTATGCTAATATCTAAATTCCCACCAGACTCTGTGAGAGTTAAGTAGGAACGTCTCCTAGAATGTTTCAAACAAGATTGAAGCTATGGAAATTTGATTTACTGCACTTTGGGGAAAATAGCTACTGCAGAGCAGGGCGTCCTGAAAGACAGCAGCATAGTTATCTATTTGTATGAATGGAGCAAGTTACCCCAAACTCCTCATCCACTATATGAATTGGTTGGAATAGATGTCAAGGGCACCTTGTAAATCTAAAATTTTAGAATCTTAAAATAAATTAAGTAATACTCCTTAACTTGTATGTAACTATCACAGTAACTTAAGGCCTAGGTGACCTTAGGCAAATTACTTTTAATGTCTGGGGCCCCTACTATGAATGCCATAACATATATACATATATATACACACACACACATACACACACACACATATATATACACACACACACACACATACATACATACATATATACACACACACACACACATATACACACACACATACATACATATACACACACACACATACATACATATATATATACACACACACACACATATATAAAGCTAACCATCACAGTCACTTCAGTCACTTTAGGCCTAGGTGTTTGTGTATGTTTGTATGCATATATATGTGTGTGTGTGTGTGTGTGTGTGTATACACATTTACAGATGGGAAGACTGAGGCATAGTGATCCTAACTCTTAGTCAATGATAGACCTAATTTCATTTGAATGATAAAATGTTGTTATTTTCCTCTAGATTGTTTTTCACATGTTATTATTGAACAATGAAAGAATCAGAGTTTATAACATCTTAATTTTTTGCAAGAATAATAGAATACCTGAAATTTATATCCAACTTAGATTTCAATTTCCTATTTTACCCTGCTCTTTTATGTGACAAGCTCAACCAATCATCCAAAACAAGCAGCTACACTCCTCGCTGAGGGTTAGGGTTAGGGTTAAGGTTAGGTATACTCCTCATTGAGGTGTGTAACACCTAAATAATAATTAAAGAAGGCTCTGGGCCAGGCACTGTGGCTCATACTTGTAATCCCAACACTTTGGGAGGCCATGGCAGGATTGCTTGAGCCAACAGTTTGAGACCAGCCTGGGCAACATAGCAAGACCCTGTTGCTACAAAAAAATTAGAAATTAGTCAGACATGTTGGCATGCACCTATAGTCTCAGCTACTCTGGAGAAAAAGGAAAGAAAGAAAAGAAGAGAAAAAGAAATAAAGGAAAAAGAAAAAATTAAGAAAAGAAAAAAGAAGAAGAAGGTTCTATAGCACTAACCACAAAAATTTACTGTAAACTATACATCTCAAAGCAGAATTTAAGTAGAGGAAACACATGGTTTGAATCCCTCAAGTGGTATTATTTCCTAACGTGTGTTTACAAAATCTTTCACCTAAGTCTCATTTTTTAGACTCCATTCCATTCACATTGAAGACTCAAAAAAGTCAATCAGGAAATGGCATGAACATCAATTTACAATACTGACACACCAGGTGCACCCCACATCGTCTAGTCAGACTGGAAAAGCTACTTTCAATCTTTAATTTATCAAGGGCTTGAACTTGGCAATACAGAAACAGTATTGACTTCAAGTTACTACATTGGTTTTCTACTGCCCCCAAATCCCGAGGTCAGTCAGCGGAGTTCATTTTTTAATTGCATCATGGGTTTCATTCTATTTCCAACTAGCTTCCAGGTAAAATATTTTAAAAAATCATTTTAATCATTAAAAATATTCAGAAGAAGAAATTCTACAAAGCTTAGTAATGAGCCATTCAGTTATTAGGACAAAATTGGATGCTGAGTCTTTATGCTTTAGTGTTTCATCCAGCTTGAGGTTGGGTTACCCAGGATCCTCATGGCACTGCATCTTGCCCATGCACTCGGCAGCATCCACACACATCTTGTGTTGCTGATATGGTTTGGCTGTGTCCCCACCCAAATCTCATCTTGAATTGTAGCTTCCATAATTCCCATGTGTCACGGTAGGGACCCAGCAGGAGGTAACTGAATCATGGGGGTGGGTCTTTCCTGTGCTGCTCTCATGGTAGTGAATAAGTCTCACGAGATCTGATGGTTTTATAAATGGGGGTTCCCCTGCACAAGCTCATTCCTGCCTACTGCCATGTAAGAAGTACCTTAGCTTTTCCTTCATCTTCTGCCATGATTGTGAGGCCTCCCCAACCATGCAGATATGTAAGTCAGTTAAATCTCTTTCCTTTATAAATTACCCAGTCTTGGGTATGTCTTTATTAGCTGTATGAGAACAACCTAATACAGTTGCCTTCCACAATATCACACTCTTCTGGCTTTTCACCTTCCACCCCGGTTGATTTTTCTTAGTTTCCTCTGCAAGGTTCTCCTCCTTATCTCTAAACACTGCCTTCAACTTTGCTGTCCCCACCCTAAACCTTGTCAGTGATGATCTCCCGTAATGCACATCTTAAGAGGTCAAACAACTGTTCCCTGGGGCTGCTCCTGGGACCTCTTGTCTTCTCATGTGTCCTTTCTCTGATGACCTCATCTTCCCACATGCTTTTATACATTATTTGTATGTGAATAACTCAGATACATATCATTTCAGCCCAGTTCTCTATTTTGAGCTCTGGATCAATATAGCCAAAATCAACATTTCTATTTTGATGACTACATATCAAGGTTAGTATGCCCAAAATATAACTCTTGTACCACAACCCTCCAAACAACAAAACAAAGAAACAAACAAAAATTTGTTCTTCCAGTGATCCCAACATCAGTATGGAATAATGCCATACCACCAGTCTCCCATGCCCCAGTCTGGGGAGTTATCATCAAAATCTTCCTCTCCCTCCAGCCTTACTTCTAATCAAATCTGCCTTCACAATCTAGATCAGATGCATCATGCCTGTATCCCCTATCAGCCACCTTCCCAGCCAAAGACAACATTATTGCTTGCCTGGATTATTGCAAAAATCTCCTACTTGGTCTCTCATACAGCCCTGCCTTTCTCCATCCTTCCTTTCTCTGTAGCCAGGCTGATAATGCTCCTGTCTGCTTAGAAAGATCATTCTAATAATTTTCCATTGCTGTGTGAAAGAGGTCAAAATATTCTGTGTGATTACCAAAGCTCTTCTAAGACCAAGACCAAAGATCACCAACAACTCCTCTTCCTATCCCCTTTATGCCCTTCCACTTGCTCTCTCATTTCAAATATCTGTGTTTCTCAAACATGACAAGATCCTTGTTGCCTCAGGATCTTTGCTCAAACTTTTATCTTTGCCTAGACTCTCCCTGCTTGTCATGTCCCCAAGCTTCCACCGCCTGCCACACTCCTACCCATGTTATTAGTCTTAGTTAAGGAGTCCTTTTTCAGGAGACTTCCTTAGACTTCTGCAGTCATCTGAAATATGCTATTATAGGAGCTCATGGTACCCTGTCCTTTTCTTTCAATCATTTATTCTCATTGCAATAACAGTAACTGGGTGATTTATGATGCATTGCCTTTCTGTCTCTCTCAATAGATTGGAAGGTTCGTGAGGCTGGGATACTTATGATTTTCTTTACTCCTATATCTTCGGTGACTGAAACAGAAGCTAGCACATAGTAAGTACTCAATAAATGCTTGAGGAGTAAATCGATAAACGAATGAATGCATGACAAAGAAAAGTGATTTGCTCATTATTTTTCTGCTTTCTTTCTATTATACATCCAAATCATCCATCTCTTTTTATACTCCAAGTGTAGACACAGAATAATGACAGGAAATGGAAAGCTTATCTGGAAATGTTCTCACACTCAGGATTGGTGCTACGAAGCAAGGTTATTTTAGAGAAGCATGAGCATATTACTCTTCTCTTCTCTAGGGTTGCCAAAGGATTCTTCATTTCTGCTATTCACATGCCTATATGACAGAATAATACCAAGACAATGCCATTAATATTATGAGGAAAGAAAAACTCCTTAGAGTTTTCTCCTAAGACTACATGTGAGCCATTTCATAGTGTTACATCCTAATCATTCTTCTATGAAGGAAAAAGACTGTCCTGATGATCCCGTACCTTGAGATGCTTTATAACAAGGTTTTGTAAGAGCAAAGGGAATGGTGAATAGGAGAGAGAAAATACTATCCACCCCACACAAATGGGAAAAGAGTCAAAAGCCACAGACATGCTTGCAGGGTACTCAAATAATGCTGATGTATTGTTCTTGGGGGAAAATACTAAACATAAAAGGACTTTAAGTAAAATATACTCAGAGAGCAAAATATATCAATCCTGCCTAAAAGGGCAGGATCTTTGCCAATGAAGTTCTGTCTTTTTGAACAAGTTAAAAAAAAAAAAAAAAAAAAAAAAAAAAAAGACTAAGATCTTGACCAGTATAACTACGAAAAGAAATTGATCTCTCAGGAGTAAAAGAGTCAGAACTCAGGTCTTTAGCCAATTGTTTGAAATGTACCTGCTCAAAAAAATTCCAACTGGGACAGGCTATTCCTCAAATTGCCTTCTACGTTATTACACATAATTTGTTGTCTTTACCTGAACTGCCTTTTGCACTCCAGAGAGAATATCATTTTCAGGGCTTCAGCTACTAAAGAATGCCATTGGCCAGGGAGCTTGGGGAACTCATGCAGTCATTTTCTAAAGAAATGAAACTACTGTTAAAATGTGTGTTCTCATACTAGTGGTATTATTTGCATGTGGTGGTCTAGAACAAACCACTTTCACATGTATTATCTCATTTATTAATACCCTGTATTATTTTCTCTTTTACAATCAAGAAACTAAATAAATCCATTAATTTGTCTAAAATTATATAGTTTATACATATCAAGGCAGAGATCCCCATCAAAGTCTGTGTACCTTCTACTGTACCCTTCATTTCTCCAGTAACAATGGACAATGCCTGAAGAGTTTAAACATCTTAAAAGTTATTTCCTTAAAATAGTAGTCAGTGGGTGAAAATAACTCAAACGCTTTCTGGCTCATATCATCTGATTTTTATTTAAAGCCATCACTAATGGAAGACACTCTTGCCTCTTAAGGGAATGATATAATTTCTCCTTTGGTTTAGCAAAATACCTTGATAGGCTACTTGGGAACAAGGCAAGGTGGCAAAGGAACAGCATATACACAAAAAGTCAATGGCCTTACACTCACTTGGAAGAAGCAGTATATGATGGTTAATTTTATGTGTCAAGTTGACTAAGCAACAGGCTGACCAAATACCTGATCAAACATTTGTCTCTGGGGATGTGTATGAAGGTATTTCTGGAAGAGATTATCATTTGAATTGTGGACTGAGTAAAGTAGATGACCCTCCTCAATGTAGTCAGGCATCATTTAATCTGTTGAGGGCCTAAAAGCAAGAAAAATGCAGATGAAGGTTGGGTTTCCACTCCTTCTACCTTCGTGCTTGAGCCGGGACATCTATATTCTCCTGCCTGTGATGCTCCTGGTTCTCAGGACTTCACACTTGGACTGGCCTCAATACCATTGTCTCTCTGGCTCCCAGACCTACAAACTACACCACCAACTCTCTTGGTTCTACAGCTCACAGACAGCAGACTGTGGGACTTAGCCTCCATAATCATGTGAGCCAACATCTTATAATAAATTTTTTTTCTAGAAAGATATTTCTTACAAGGTATTGTCTATACAACAGCTGACTCTTGAACAACAGAGGTTGGGGATGTCAAGCCCCCGTGCAGTCAAAAATCCACATATAACTTTTGATTCCCCCAAAACTTAACTACTATTAGCCTACTATTGACCAGAAGCCATACCAATAACATAAAAAGTTGATTAATACATATTTTTTATATGTATTTCATTCTATATTCCTGCAATAAAATAAGCTAAAGGAAAGAAAATGCTATTAAAAAATCATAAGGAAGAGAAAATACATTTACCATTCATTAAGTCAAAGTGTGCCAACATAAAGGTCCTCATCCTCATCGGCTTCATTCTGAGCAGGCTGAGGTGGAGAAAGAAGAGGAGGGGTTGGTCTTGCTGTCTTAGGGGTTGGTAGAGGTGGAAGAAATTCCAAATACAACTAGACCCGCAATGTTCAAATCCATGTTGTTCAAGGGTCAACTCTCTGTGTGTGTACATATATATATATATATATATATAATATATAGATATATACTATATATGTGTATAATGTATACACACAATGAGATTAATCATTGCCATGGTTTGGATATCATTTGTCCCCACCAAAACTCATGCTGAAATTTGATCCCCAACATGGAGGTATTGGGGTGTGGGCCTAGTGGGAGATGTTTGAGTCATGGGGGCAGATTCCTCAGGATTGGCTTTGTTCCATTCTCGAGGTGATGAATGAGTTCTTGCCCTTGTGAGACTGATTACTTCTCACAGTAGCGGGTTGGCTCCCAGGAGAGGCAGTTGTTATAAAGTAATGTTCCTCCTCCTGTCCCTCTTTGCGTGGGTCTACTCCTCCTTTGACCTCCCACCATATGATGCCACACAAAAGCCTTTACCAGAAGCCAAACAGATGCCAGCATCATTTTCATTGAACTTCCCAGCTTGAAGAACTGTGAGCTAAACAAATCTCTTATTTATAAACTAACCAGTCTCTGGTATTATGTTACAGCAACACAACATGGACTAAGACAATGAAATACTATATTGATTATAAGTCCTATAGGTTCTGTTTCTCTGGAGAACCCTGAGCAACACAGAGGAGTATAGAGCCACCTGTCCATACAACTGCACATTCATCTCTGGAGGGAGTAACACATGGAAGATGGAGTCTCAGACAGTAATTTTTGAACCTCAAAGAAGCAACGCTCCCTAGTTTATATCTGGGTTATAATTATGATATAATACTCATGCATACTAAATACGAGAAGGGCTAAACCTTCCAATAAAACTGTTTTCTACACATTCTGACGTTGGGAAACATGTGCCTAGGAAGCACTTCATCCAAGCTACAGTCTTTGCTATGTCACTCAATTTTGTTCTGACCATGAGTCCCTTCATGACTTGGGCCCTCAGTCTCCTAATCAGAAAAGAGTGTTGGATAAGAATGTTCTTACAGACTCCTACATTCTCTCCACTTTTTTCTGCATGACCCTAGGTTTTTAGAAGCTGGGTAATGACTAATTACTATTGGAAAATGAGCTTATTCAATTGCTATGTACTCTGTGGGGCTCTCCTCTCAAATGACACTTTGGAGAGAGGAGTATGTCCACGGAGGGCGGAAGCATTTGTTTATTCATTCAATACATATTTATTGAGTAGTACCTACAAGAAGCCATACACTTGATCAAGGTCTACGGACAGAACAGTGAATAAGACTGACATGGTCCTGCTCTAATAAAGTTTACATTCTATGAGGGAGATAAACAATAAGGAAATAATACAATAGAAAACAAAGAGTGATTATGGTTATAAAGAAAAACAAAGGAGAGCAAAGAGATTGAGAGTAATTGTGACCCTGTGGCTTTTGACAGGGTGATCAAGGAAGGCGTCTACAAAAAAAAGTCTCATTCTAGAAAAGGCCTGAATAAAGTTAGAGAATGAGCTATGAAAATATCTGGACTGTCACTTTTACTAAAAATAAATTTTTCATAAACATCTTAAGAGAATTAGTAATAGCTTTTCTTATGATTTACAGAAAATCCTGGTTGAGGTGAAGAGTTTCTCTAACTAAAAAGTTAATGAAAAAGGTTGTCTAATTTACAGTAATTCAGATCTCTTTTGTAAAAAGTGGCAGAAAGATGGTTTTTACACAATTAATAATTGATTCAACAAAAATGTATCATGTGCCTAAAATGTTTAACTAAATATAGACCATACAATATTTGACTTAATGGCTTTAGAAGGCATATGCCTGTGGAGCTCTCCTAGGGGAAAGTCTAGGGGCATTGCACAGAGAGGATAAGGGAACCCAGGAATAGCTGAATGATTTGCCCCTGGAATCCCAAACAGGACGTTCCGCTTCTATCTTTTCCCCAGGGACACAGCGCCTGACCATGCAAGTGTGTGTCCCCCTGCAGTGAGACCAAGACCACACCAAGGCAGGCAGATTTGATAAAGCTCTAGGTAGTTCCAGCATCACACAGCCAGTCATTTTCATTGTTCAAGCAGGTAGCCAGCATTTGTGGAACACATTGAAGGGAAGCAAGCCTACCATCATCATTAGTGGATATCAGAATTGAGGACTTTCATACAGCCTTTCAAACAAGTTTATTAGCAAATATCATGAACTTTTAGCCAACCCTATGCCCTGAAGCAAGAAGCAAGAAATGAGACATCTCAGTGTAGGTGGTATGGAATGGAGGTAGGGAAAGGCCTCCAAAAGTTGTTCATTGGGAAAGTTAAAGAGTTCTGTCATCCATTCCTTGGTAGAAGATCCGGACAGATACGGAACTCACGGTACAGCATTATAAACTACTGAGCTAGCAAACCCTCCCAGGCAGCATTATGTTTCAGTACTGGAGCTGAGTGAAATCCACCTTACTGTTTTTTTTTGTTTTGTTTTGTTTTATAACAAAATAGCTTTATTGAAATAAAATTCACATAATATAAAATTCACTTATTTAGAATATACAATTCAATTGCTTTTAGTTTACTTACAGAGTTGTGTGATCATCACCACAATCTAATTTTAAAATATTTCTATCACTCCAAAAAAAAAAAAAAAACCGTATCTATTAGCAGTAACTCCACCCTACCACCAGGCCCCACTCCAGCATAAGGCAACCACTAATCTACCTGTCTTTACAGATTTACCCATTCAGGATATTTCAGGTAAATGGAATCATATAATATGTGGTCATCTGTGACTAGCTTCATTCACTTAGCATGGCCTTTTCAAGATTCATGTATGTTGTGACCTGCATCCATGCTTCATTTCTTTGTGTTGCCAAATAATATTCTATTTTATGAATATATTGCATTTTGTTCATCTATTTATCAGTTGATAGATATTTGAGCTCTTTGTACTTTTTGGCTATTATGAATAACGTTATGATGAACATTTGTGCACATTTTTTTGCACAGGCATATGTCTTCATTTGTCTTGGATATGTACTCCTAGGAGTGGACTGCTGGGTGACAGTAACTCCAGTTTAACTATTTAAGGAGTTACCAAGGTGTTTTCCAAAATGCCAGTACTATTTAACCTTCCCACCAGCAGTGTATGAGGGTTTCACTTTCTACACATCCTCACCAACACTTGTTATTATCTGTCTTTCATTCAAGTGAATATAAAGGAGTATCTCATGGTAGTTTTGATTTGCATTTCTCTAACGACTAAAGATGTTCATCATCTTTTCACATGCTTATTGACCATTTGGATATGTTCTTGGGCAAAATGTCCTTTTAAATCATTTGCACATGTATTAGTTGGTTCATTTTTTTATTACTCAGTTGTAAGATTTCCTTATATATTCTGGATACAAGTTCCTTATCAGCTACATTATTTGCAAATATTTTCTTCAACATTTTAGTGTGCAAAGTAGGCTGATGCTGTGTAATGAAACTGTTTTAGGGAAGGCTGTCTTGGCAGGTCGGATCACTGTTAGGTTCTGCTATATGTTAAAACACGGCAAGACTGGAAGGCAGCATGGGAGACCTTCTCTGTATGTGTTTGATAAATTAAAACCTGAGGCAAAAACAAAGTAGAATGAAATGTCTACTCTTCAGGCATCACGCTGAGTTAATTTTATTATTTTCTTTTTGACCTAACAAGGAGTTTCAAAAGAGAAGTCTGGGGTTTTGTTTTTGTTGGTAGCTGCATTAGATGGATATTAGCCAATCTCTTTTCCTCATCATAATTTATCTATCTGTCCTGCCTTCCCACAACCTGGGATAGCTCCATTTTATTGCTGTGCTGTCTCTTCCAACTTCTCCAAGGCAACTGGCATTGTCCCTGTTTTGGGTAAAGAAAACTAAAAAAAAAAAGTTAGAGGAAAGAAAAAAGGAAAATAACACTAAGAGGTTATCTTGCTGTTATAAATAGTTATAAACAAGAAAGAACTCAGATTATATCTGTGGCAATAAAATCAGATAGTACCACCTTTAATTCTCTCTAATTACAAATTAAAGTCTTTTTCTCACACTTCATATTTGCTTTTACTCTGCTCAACAGACCTTGAAAATGGGATTCAGTAACAATGTTTCACATCCTTGGACATATTTCTCACTGATACTTGACCTGCTGCTCAAAAAGAAAAAAAAACAAAAAAAAAAACCAACTTTAAGTCAAAATTTAGCTCGAACTGTATTCACTTTATTTTTTAATGAGAAGCAAAGCCAAAATTAAATATTCTCAGTTCAAATGATACTGTGCTAGTTTGTAACAGAGTCTGGGTGGACAAGTGACCCCTGAATGCATTTCCACTACCTGTTGACTAACAAGTCCTCAACCAGCAGAAGAATCTTATTCATTGTGTTCTCCCTAATCTGAGCTACAATTCTAAAACTGTCCAGAATTAGATGTCTTTATTTTCCTCTGGGGGTCAATTTCAAATTTGGACTTAAGGCTAAATGTCTACATGTATGTGAGTGTGTGTCTGTTGGTATGGAATAACAAAATGTATATGACTATTTACCAATATCGAGGTCCTATTCCAGGTATCAGGAGGATCAGACTTTGACTATTTACCAATATTGAGGTCCTATTCCAGGTATCAGGAGGATCAGACTTTACTCTTTCAAGTTAGCTTTAGCTTCAAGACTTGCTCTGGCCAATAAAACTGAGCAAAAATGATGTGTGTCTCATTTTTGCTATAGTGTTAAAGAATCCGTGTGTGGACCTCCATGGTTTTTCCCACGGTTACTGAATTCTATGACATTCTAAATGGAAAAGCCTTCATCAGCTTGGGTCTCAGAGTAGAAATGACATGCATCAGAGCCCTCCAGCAATGAGTGTGTGGTATGAGTAAGAAATAAACCTTCATTGTTTTTGGTTACTGACATTTGGGGATGTTTGTTACTGCAGCACAACATTCTACCTAACTTATTCAAGCAGCAAAAAAAAAAAAAAAAAAAAAAAAAAAGCTGCTTTTATTTTCAGTCCTGTTCTTCCTCAACATACTTAAAAGTTCTTCTCTATTAATTATGACGCAACTAACAACCCAAATCCAATTTGGTCTGACCACGTTGCAGAATCTGCTACTTGGAACATGACAAAAACATCAAGAAAAAACTGTTCAGATTACAGAGTTTACTACACTGAAGTATATAAATGTCTTCCTCCCTCCTTGTCCTCCTGTGTCCTAGTACATTCATTGGCATTTCGTCTTCATAAAAATAAAATAAAAGATGAGAATACACAGTTTTGCTGAAAATCTTCCCATTCCTTAAAGTTTTTAATATGGAACACTGCGTGTTTCTCATACTTGATATGCACACTTCATGCACATTTTCCCATGTGCAACACATGCTTGTGGGAGCCTGGCCTTCATGAAGGCAGCCGGTGTACCACACAAGGCTTTCTCCATTGAAGAAAATTGAGCAGGTTGAGCAAATATGAACCTTCTGTTTCAGCAAAAAAGTTCCTGCTTAGGTTCTGAAATGGCTATGCATTGTACATTCCTCAGGTGCTATTTAGGGAGCCATAGAGGATAATCCACCTCTAATGTGTTTACCAGGTCAATTCTCTGCGTAGTTATAAAGCCTAATTTCTCCTTACAGCTATCCTGCAAAGATCCTAAAATGTGACTACATCACGAGTTTGCAACCCTCTCAGAAAGAGCCACACCACTTGCCAGATGCAACAGTAAATGCCTCTTTAAAAACACAAAACCAAAAAGTTTTCATTAAAAGATGCTCCTGCCCAAATTTCCTATGAAATAATGATGCTGCGGCCCCAAAGGAGGTAGGTTTTGGAAAAAGAGGAATTCTTAAAAATGCATTTGGAGCCAAGGCACTGAGTTTTTCCCATTGTGCTACATGAAAAAGACGGGTCTGGAGGCAATTTAACAAGTTTAAATTACCATTTGGAAAGTAATAAGCTTTGGCTCCTGAGATGTGCAACCAACTGGGAATGGTCTGGGGAAAAAAAAAAAAAAAAACCCTGTGTATTCCACATTTCTCAGCTAAGTCCCAGACTCACATGCAACACTTAGCTTTTAGGAAAATAATATGTGAATTAATGACTCTTCATGCATGGTTTAGGAACCTGAAATCACTAAAATGACTGCCTGTGAGATAAATACTTTCCTCCATCATGTAGAATACTGGTAAAGGGATTTAATGTATACTCTGATGCTTCAACATGATTCAGAAGAGAGTACATACAAATAAAAACAGCAGCATTTTCAGAGCATCATCAATTTTGTAAATTTCTTCGTACCTTTGCACAAATTTGATCAAAGTGAATTTCTTCCCATAATCCCAGTCAGCTAGCCACAAGCCATGTCACCTCATGTCTATACTTGTCTATTTCATTGTTTTATTAGTCAGAGCAGGCTAACTTCTTTCACAATTACCTCAACATTTTAGTGGCTTAACACAATCTAAGTTTACTTCTTGCTCATGCAACACTCTAATAAAGCGAAGCTTTCTGGTCAGGCTCCTCCAAGCAGGAAGTCAAGAACCAAGGCTTCTCCCAGCCTGTGACTCTGCCATTCCCTAAGTCCTCAAAGCCCTGTCTATTTGGATGCCAGCGGGGACAGAGAATAAAAGGCCATCAGTACATTTAATGGGCCTAGCTTGGACTAGGAATTTACCACTCTGCCCACATTTCATTGCTCAGATCTCAATGATTTAGGACACCCAAATGCCAAGAAAACCAGGAAATGTCATTGAGCTGTGTGTCCAGGAGGGAAAGGGAAAGAATCTGAGGACTCCTCCTCTCTCTCACTGGCTGGGACATAACCTCTCTGTTTGTTTTCTGTTCTGCAAAGTGGGATTAATAATTGTACCTACTTATTATTATTCCTGCTACATTTTTTCTTCAGGGATCCAAAACTGGTCAGAGTGAAAATTGACTTGAATTGTAAGCGACTTGTGAATCAGCAAGACTGCCAGTTTATATCAAATAGAGGCTACAAACTTATTGGCCACCAGCTAGGACATCTCATTTTTGATTCAAGTTGTGTAAACTGCCAAACAAGCCATCAGAAGGTGATATTCTGAGTAGAGGGGATAACAGAAAAGGACATAGGACAGCCTGAAGGGGTGCTTTTTTTCTAGACCAAGTGACCAAGGTTTCTGAGTCTTGTCACTACTGACATTTTGGGCTAAATCATTCTTTGTGGCAGGTCCTTCCCATGAATCAGAGGTTGTACTGCAGCATCCCTGGCCTCCACCCACTAGATGCCATTAATACTTCCCCAGTTGTGATGAACAAAAATGTCTCCAGACATTTCCAAATGTTGCAGAAGGACTAAAGTACACTCTTCTCCACTTGATAGCTACTGTTTTTAGACCATGAAAAAGAATAATTAACTATTTGACTGGGAAACACCTATATGCAGAGACAGTGCCTGTCTGTAGGTGTTCCTGTCTGTCTGTCTGTCTCTCTCTGTCTCTCTCAGGCAGTGCTGGGAAAATTGTCAAATACCTGCTCATTGGCTTCCCTTTGTCCAGCCACCATGCAGCTCATCTTCCTCTAAGAACACCTGCTTCCTTCAGTTGTGCAGGTGCTGCTGACTGACGGGGCTACAGGCCCTTTGTGTGCAGGGAGATGGCAGAGCTGTGTGTATCTCCCATTAGCCCGGGGCATTCTCCTTCCAAGATTTTAGGGGAAAATTACTAAACAAGTCTCCAACCAAAGGTAAGTGGATTGGGATTTTTGTACCCAAGTCCCCCAAACTTCAAGTGCTCTCAACAGCTAACGGTATTTCCAGGGAAGTTGTAAAAAGATGACATTTGCAACCTCTCAGAAGGCACTTATTCCAAGTATAATCCAATTTAGAAAATGCATTTGCTTTAAACTTTCTCTAAAAACCTAAATGGAAAAAAAAATTTCTAAATCTTGGTCCAAATAGTGACACTGCCTTTTCTCCCTCCAACTAGCTGTTTTATTCCAGTAATTAGGGAAAGGCTCTCTGAGTGGGTATAACTGTATAAAAGTCCAACTGTTTCAAGTTGAAATGTGCAAATGGACTTATTTCTGACTTTTGTTGCTCTGATACAAAAAAAAACTGTTCAAAGCCAAAGGATCTTTTTATTTGAATATAGTTGACTTACTCTAGATAACAACACTTGAAAAAACTAAGCTATTTAATGAATATTACACAAACGCTATAGAAAGAACCATAAGGATTTCTTCATTTCAATTTATTTTTAAGCTAAAAATAATCTAAAAAATAAATAAGCTAACCACCATGCACTGAATGTCTATTATTTCTCAGGGCATTGATGTGCATTTTCTGTAATCCTTATTAATTCCCTGTAAAATAGGTATTCTATCATAGTTTAAAGAGATGAATAAATTAATAGGTAAAAAAAATAGAAAGAGTAAAAATGACCCACAATTTGATACCACAACAGGGTGACTGTAGTCGATAATAACTTAATCGTACATTTTAAAATAAAGAGTGCCATTGAATTGTTTGCAACTCAAAGGATAAATGCTTGAGGGAGTGGATACCCCATTCTCTGTGATGTGTTGATTTCACATTGCATGCCTGTATCAAAACACCTCATGTACCCCATAAATACACCCACCTATTATATACCAACAAAAATTTAATTAATAAATAAATGAAGAGATAAAGAGATAAATAAATTGAGGCTCGGAGAGACTGAACAATTTGCCCTGAGGTGTACAGCTGTGTACAGCTTGGTGAATACAGAATCAGGACTTGAACCCAAGTCCCCCTGTCTCCAAAGCCCACCACACTCATGCTAGCTTCCCCCTAGCCTGTAATGGCTCCCTAAGAGACTCATTTATTGCAAATCCCGTATCAGCAATCAGCCACTTTTACACACCCAAACCTAAATGTGACTATAGTAATAAGTATCTTAATTTTCATTTCGTTGCCTGGTAGTTCTCCTCAACTGGATAACATATTGGGCTCTGGATAACCATATTAAACTGAATCAAAATTGCTTAGAAAGCATTTACTCATTACTATCTCAGAAGAGTAGTTATGCACAAGTATGATCAAGAAGCACATTTCTAGCAACAATCTATTTGTCTCTTTTCCCCAAAAATTAGTCGTGGTTTCTTCCCCAAGATGAGCAGAGGGAAGCAAACTAGATGTTTCTCTTGCTCATGTACCCTGGGCAGGGACTGCATGAGCTAACAAGGGAGGTGGCTCCTCCGGAGACTGGCACCCACGGCTTGCTCGTCGTGTTCACACTCATTACAATGAAAATCTGTCCTGCTGCCCAGTGGGTTCAAGTAACCATGGCAACTTACCAGCAACATTGCTCACACAAATTATAGCAAAGAAGCTACAACCAGCTCCACCCAGAAACCGAAATGGTCACACCAAGAAGGAAACATTTCTCAAGGACACTTTGCTCTTAACGGGCCATTGGCAATCCTGCATCTGTTCAGCTTTATCACCAGAATAAATCTCAGCTCACTTTTACTGAACAGCATTGAAAGCTGTTACACATAATACACTTGAACTTTGGTTGTAATTAAACTGGTGAATCACAACTTTCACTAACTCTCTGTGTCACAAAGAGCATTGATAAGGAGTTGTCTGGAGAGCCAGACAGCCCTCAGCCCATCTGGAATGCTGCAGACACCCGTCCTCGCATTCTCAGGGCAGGCAGAACTTTCACTGCAGAACGTGCAAGTCCCAACGCTTCTGAGAGACCAGAAGCTTGCAGCAAAGTGATGCCTGGGGGATGGTGACAGCAAGAAAAGGAAACTCTGCCTTTCTGGAAAGTTCTGGTTTTACTTTTTTAAAGAAAACATAGAAAAGTCTTTGAATAAATTATCTTTTAAAACTACCACATGAGAGGTAGGAAAAGGTCATTTGTTGAGTGGTGATTTAAACAGTCACTGAGGGATGTGGCTGAGAAAGTTAATGAGGAAACTCGTAGGCTTGTCAGGCAGTTTCATGGGTCTAGTTGAAGCTGGAGACTATGAATTTAGAGGTTCGTCAAAGTTCTCAATCCATGTCTGTTCACCTCCCCCACTAGACTGTGTTCCTGGAGGGCTTAATTCATCTTGTGTCATCAGCACCTAGCTCGGCTCTGATATAAAGCAGATGCCCCAGTGTTAGCTAAACTCAGTGGCAATGTCTGCAATGTCTGATGGGTTATTTCCTGGATCTGCCAGAAATGAAGTTTATTTTCTCACAGTTCTGGAGGCTAGAAATCCAAGCTCAAGGTGTTGGCAGGCCAGGGCTAGGAAAAAGCCTGTCCCAGGCCTCTCTCAGAGCTCCTGGCAGTTACTGGCCTGTGGCTGTGTAACTCCAATCTTCACATGATAGCATTCTCCCTGGGTGCGCGCCTGTGCCCATATTTCTACTTTTTATAAAGATACCCGTCATATTAGATCAAGGTCCCTCCCTACTCCAGTATGACCTCACCTTAACTTAATTATATCTTCAGTTACCCTATTTCCAAATACGCTCACATTCTGAGGTACTGAGGAATAAGACTTCAATTCTGAGGAGTCATGATTCAGCCTATAACATCTGAGCATAAATACTTTAAATAAATACTACATTTTTCTTTCCTTTTCTTTTTTTTTCTTTGAGACAGAGTCTCACTCTGTCTCCCAGGCTGGAGTGCAGTGTTGCGATCTTAGCTCACTGCAGCCTCCACCTCCCAGGTTCAAGCAATTCTCCTGCCTCAGCCTCCCAAGTAGCTGGGACTACAGGCATATGCCACCACGCCTGGTTAATTTTTGTATTTTTAGTAGAGACAGGGTTTCACCACATTGGTCAGTCAGATCTCAAACTTCTGACCTCAGGCGATCTGCCCACGTCAGCCTCCCAAAGTGCTGGGATTACAAGTGTGAGCCACCGCACCCAGTCACATTTTTCTGTGGGAACGAAGTCATGTGAAAAGAGTAAAGAATCCCCACTTCGCACTCGAAAATCACCATTTCGGCTAGAGTTTAGAAGTATTAATAATTAATTTCATAGCTTAGGCAAAATGTCCATTGTTCCAAAAGTCATCATCAAATATTCACACTAGATATGAAGTTTAGTAATTAATCCCATTTGTAAATTAAAAACCAAGATTCTGGCTTGAATGAATGGTGAAGATCAGCCAAGCAACGTTCACTTCTTAAAAGTGTTTGTTTTGTGAAAAATGCAACAAGACTCCGTCTAGGTGGAAAGATGTGCTAAATATTCATTTATCTCAATATCAATCATTGTTAAACAACAGTGATATGAGGGTGGGCAAAAAGTTAGTTATGATCTAGTACTATCATCCTCCTGTCTGGGAGCAAACCCTCTCTAGAGCAGGATTAAGCTCTCTTAGAAAAGAGCAATGTACACTGTAACAATCTTTATAGTTCTTGCATCCGGTTTCTTGAATATTCACTTCTTTGTTTCCGGGGACTCCAGATGATGGCACTTGGTAGTACCATCTCCTTTTAAAGGTATATAGACTGCTCACTTCTGGGAGATGGAAGGCTTAAAATTGGCGATAAGAAAGGAAGGATACACTTATTATCTCAGGGGATAAAGAATTAATAGACAAATAAGGCCTTATTCTATCTCCTTAGGGTCATGACTCCAACCATCTTCTGAGGACCACAGCCATCAATGTTCCATGTGTGACATCAGGAAGAAGGGGTACCCTTCAAGTTCTGACTCCTTTGTACTCACCTGATGGGCTATCACAATTCCAGAGAAAACAGTCAACATTCTGAAACTGCCTTTTGAACCACATGATTCAGCATAAAAACATGAGAGATCCAGCTTTCGCTGTCACTATCATTGCCTGCTTTTCTGGCCTTGAAACTGGCCAAAACCCCTCCTGCTTATTACTGGCATGGACTGCTAGAACTTCAAAACAAAGTTTCAAGTGCTAGAAATTCTCAGTTGCTCTCTCATTCATACCATTTTGCATCTTCTATGAATTAGCTTTTAGATTCAGGTTACAAATTAATCCACGCTCATTATGTAATTAAATGTTTGATTAGGAGCATGAATTAACATATTACACAGAGGCATATAATTTTATGAGACAAACTCTTTAATTCCAGTGAAGAGATTCACCATGGTAACAAATTATCTGACCCATCCAATTCAATATGTAATTCAAAATGATTTTTCAAATTAACTAAAAATGCTGTCATTATTAAATATGTATATTATAAGGTATGCACTGCACTGTAGGGATTTTTTAAAATACTTAGGTAAAAGATGAGAGAATTCTAAATGTGCTTTCACAAACACAAAGTAAAGATCCAAGCTGAAATTTTGAAAAAGGATAAAAATGTTGACAATTTTGTTGTAGCCAATGCTATGTGCTTTAATTTTTTTTTAACCTGGCGACATTAGGAAATGGTGCATTTAATGCATTTTTAATCTTTCTGTGATATCTTCGTAAGATGGCTCGTAGCACTCTACCTGGAGATAGATTTATTTTGATTGCTAGACGCAATCTGTATTAATCAATCCAAGGCCAAGTACAATTTAGTTTGCTACATCAGGAGCTGGATGGTATGCAATTGTTCACAGCTGTTTCTAATTACACCTTGATCCAATAATAACTAAATATTGTTTAAAGTTCTGGCAGTGACTACTTAAGGAGATGTGCAAGATCAATAAAGGAAAGTAACACTTCGAGGCATAAGCCTGCATAAATTAGAACCTGTAGAAAACACAAACACCATTCAGTAGGTGGCACTATTCCCTCAGCCAGAACTCTCTTCATTCCCTGGGACTTGCGTAGTCCTCCTATGGCAATTACCTTTACTAATTTCTTCCATGGATTTCTGTGACCTAAATTAGTATCAACAGACTAACCTCAGATATATTGCCTGGCTTCTTCCCTTTGAGATACACAACCCAGATGAAAACTATGTGAATTGCAGGTGCAAGAGTACAGAAGTTTGATTTCATCTCAAATCCTTCGATAATTAGGTCAGCATATCGTTACAGGTTACCTGGAAGTAAATTAATTCTTCACACCCATTATCGACAACTCAATTGATTTGACCTCTTCCATTGATATTAGCCAATGAGCTAACTTAAAATATTCAAACAAGCCAATGAGCAGGTTTTTCAATCTCAGCATTATTGATATTGGAGCTGCATAATTCTTAACTAGGGAGAGGAGGATGCATTGTAAAAGTTTTAAAATGTTGAGCAGCATCCCTGGCCTCTGTCCACTAGAAGCTAGTATCACTTCCCTAGTGTAACAACCAAAAATACCTCCAGACATTGTCAGATGTCCCCTGGGTGGGGACAAAATCATCCCATTTGAGCACCATCAGTCACCTAGTGATCTTCCTTTTTACTAAAGGAAGATCTCTGGCTTCATTGCCAAAGATTGAACTATTCCACTAGCATTCTTTCAATAACAATGTTTACTATTTTTTCTTTTTTTTTTTAAGACAGAGTCTCACTCTGTCACCCAGGATGGAGTGCAGTGGTGTGATTTAGGCTCACTGCAACCTCTGCCTCCCAGGTTCAAGTGATTCTCCTACCTCAGCCTCCCAAGTAGCTACGATTACAGGCACCTGCCACCACTCCTGGCTTTTTTTTTTTTTTTTTGTATTTTTAGTAGAGACACAGTTGCACTATGTTGACCAGGCTGGTCTCGAACTCCTGACCTTGTGATCCGCCCACCTTGGCCTCTCAAAGTGCTAGGATTACAGGCATGAGCCACCGCGCCCGGCCACCATTTTTATCTGATTCCAAAACTTAAAGCATGAGCATTGTTTAAAAATGTTGACGCTAAAAAAAGTACAAAGAAAAAAGCCATTAGGAATGGTCCCAGACTATGATAATAACTGTCCTAATTTCAAGGGTATCACCTTATTTTTTACGGCATAAAGATGAAAGCAGAGTACTTGTAATACTATTTGATTTATTAAAATCTTAGAGTCATGTGGCAGTATTAAGCATGATTTAATGGCTATACAGTATTCTTTCCAAGAGATACGCCATACTTATTTTAGCCGATCTCTTATATCAATATATTGAACTTTTCATCTGATTACAAATGTTAATGTATATTATTTTTACTATGTCCCTGGGATAAATCCCCACAAATAGAAATTTTAAGTACTAACCTATTTTAGTTCTGCCCTCACACAAAGGGAACATAAGAGAGAATGAAGAAACAAAGAAAAATGAAGATGGGGAATAAAGAAGAGGAGAAAATAAGAGAGAGAAGGCAAAAGTAAGAGGAGATGGGAAAGAGAAGAGAAAGATGAGAGAAAGGAAGGAGGGAACGATGGAGGGAAGAAGTGGAAGGCTCTTGTTTCAGTAGAGGCTAATCTAGAAATGAACATGAGTGGCATAGCCTCCACTTGTTTTTTCTCTCAGGTTTTGCATGGTTCACGTGGTTTGTTCTCCCACAGAGATGACAATGCTCTTGCCCACCATTCAGAGGGCATACACTTCAAAGTACTTATCCTCTTTCAATTCTTCCTGTGACTAGCATGCATTGGTGAAATGGCATAGAAAAGTAAAGTGAGAAACCTTGAAAATATTATGCTAAGTCAAAAAAGCCAAACTTATGAGACCACAAATTGCATAATTCCACTTGTATGACATATCCAGAATAGGCAAATTCATAGAGACAGAATTACACTTACAGAAAAGCCATGGTACATCATAGCTGTGAACTCAGAGCTCTGGGGTCTGCAAATGTACACCCAGATAGACTACTGTATGAAAAGAGTAGTATTCTCCTTGGGTGTCACTGATGCAAAGTGCTATATAGAAAGGTTGGGATAAAATTATAGTACAACCTGGGGCTATAGAAAAACCACTATTCAGTACATCCAGTTATCCAAAACAGCGCTGGACTGAGGGATATGTGGATGAGGAGTGATGCATGGCATAAAAATATTACATGTCCAGAAGGAAACTGGGGGCAGCAAGAAAGACTTGAAGCTAAGGATAGGCCATGTTTAAGCGAGGAGAAGAGCAATCATGTGACATGCAATACTCAGATTATTAGCAACATGCTCAGTTTGTGCCTGTTGATTAATTAATGGAATGAGGTCTGAAAACGTGGTCAGTAAACATAATAGGCAGTTTCTGAGATGGCTTCTGACAATGTTAAGGTGGCTCACCTCCCAAAATCCATGACTTTTTACTCTTGCCTTGAGTATGAGATGGATTTGGTTATGACTTGCTTCTAAGATGCCACTTCCAAGCTTAGGTTACAAAAGAACTCTGTTGTCTGTCTTGCTCACCCACTCTTGTTGTCTCGCTTGCTCAGATGAAAGCCAACTGCCATGTTTTGAGTTGCTCCAGGAAAGGCTCTCATGGTAAGGAACTGAGAAATCTCTGGCCAACAGGCAGCAAGAAGCTGAAACCATCAGTCCAACAACCTGAAAGGAATTGGGTCCCACCAACAATCACCTGAACGAGGTTAGAAATGGAGTGTCCTTCAGTTGAGCCTTCTGATGAGACCACTGCCCCAGCCAACAGCTTGACTGCAACCTCAGGAGACACCCCGAGACAGAGGTGGTCAGATAACCTGAATTCAGATTGCTGAACCACAGAAACTGAGAGATAATGTTTATTGTGTTAAGCCATTCATTTTGAGGTAATTTCTTATGCAACAATATATAACTGGTACCACAGGGTTTTTCTGGTATTTCACTGGTTACCAGACAAAGATAATTGTTTCAAAAATGCAATTTTCTCCCTCTCAAACTTAGCCATATATTAATGCCTCTAAACAAGTTACCTACATATGAAAATAGCTTCTTCTGCTCTTTACTGAATTAAGGATAATGAACTGTTTATCCTCCATTAAAAATCAATTAAGGAATGGCACTTTCTCTCTTTGATTTAAATCTATTGACTAGTTATCCTGAACCTCAGGGACACAAATTGACAAAGGAAATTATTAGTGCTATGTCATCCCCTGAGAAAATTCAGACAAATCTTCTCTTGAAATTCTCTGCCCTCCTTTAACTTAAAACTATTCGCAGCAGTAATGGACAACAGCACTGATGGAGAACACTAAGTAGCAGGTTCATATACTCTATGCCAATACTTACCACGTATCTTTACGGTAAACATGTTTCTCTTGGAGAAATGAGCCATAAACTAAAGTCTACGCAGCAGAAAAATCCAACTCCCTTAAGGCAAGGGGGTGTTTCCTACTACTAAGTTTTACTTTGCTCATCATAATGAGGGGAAAATTCAAAAGAAAGATGAGAGATTATTTGTATTTTTTATACATTTAAGAATACTAATAAAATTAAGTTCATGATCTATTTTCTTTAATCACAAAACCTCTGCACACATCATCGGTTTCAAGTAAAATAAACTGCACTGAGGAATGCCGTCCTCTGATTCCTCATAAATAGCTGCTCTGTTTAATACATTTGAGAGGATCCCAAGAACAAAAGAACAGAGAGAACAGAATGATTTCTGTCAAATACGCTACACTCATTTGTATGAGTAAGTAGCTTAATTGTGACACGTGTGTTTTAACAAAAAGAACTTGAGGTCCTGTGTGTGGAAAATAGAGCATCCCTACATATCCTTTTATCACTCTTTACCATAAAACATATTTAAGTTAATTTGTCACAGGAAAGATGACATTCATCTCTTACCAGAGGACTAGCTTTTAATATTGACTATTTCAAATCAAGGACACTAAATTCAACTGATGTTTCCAATTAGATACTAATGGTTTAAATAAAATATCTCATGGATCAAGGCAAAGAAATGAACAAAGTCCTGAAGGCAGGTAATGCACTGTAAAGTAAATCAATCTCTAGGTGCTGAAAGACTCACAAAAATAAACAAAGTAACAATAAAGATAAGCAGACTCTTCTACTTAGAAGTGCACAGAATAGGTGAATTTATGTCAAATGCATCTGCCTCAATTATGCATACAATTTAAGCTCCATAAACCAGCACTAAGAGTTATGCTTTCTATAAATGAAGCACTTTGCCTGGCTAATTTTTAAACATACACACATCAAGGGCATTGAAAGCAAGCTGAATGAACTCCCCATTGTTCTGTTTGAAAAACTGGAATATGCACAAGAGACTTCGCAGATGACAAATAAACCCATCGACAGTTCCCTATGTAGAACAGGTGAAGATTTTGCTTTGTGCAGGTGTTCAAAGAGGGCCAGATTAAAACAAAGGGGTACAGATTCCCTCCACACTACGCTCCCCAGAAAACGCTGGACCCTTAGCTGGTAGAATGGAGAAACCATGTTCCTAGAGAAAGGCAAACAAGTTCCTGGATCTCTAGGCGATAAATGACAGCAAATTTGCAGCCTCCACTGTCTGATATGCAGCCATCACTGCCACATCAGGAAGCAGCCCCTGCCCCCTCTCCTGGACCCTCAGAAGGGGGAAGAAAACAGCAATGATATTCACATCACCAGGTGTAAAAGCTAGCACATCTGCTGTAAAAACTGTGCTCTAAAAACACTCAGTGCTTATAAAAATTGTACTGAATTTTAACTCATGCAGTTTCCCTCTTCTATCTGTCCATCACCAAAATCCGATTGAAATTCCTGCTCTTCAATATAGGTATCAAGAGCATCTTGCAGAAGTCCCTGTGTTTCCTCTAGTACTCAGTAGAATACCCATTTGACTTGGGTGATCACTGAACCAAGCCTGGAAAAGAAATAAGATACCCAGTGGCCCAAGGTCTAACGTTCTACGTTGTGTTCTCATGGGGTATAATGTAACCCTCCTCAGAAAAAAAAAAAAAAATCATATTTGTTGTAGGCAGTATTTTTTGGTTCTCCAGTGTTCATTCCCCCTCTTCTTCATTCCCAACGTATCTAATTTTCCTTTGGGAATCCATGTAATTTTAGCAAACGGACCCCATGCCTGGCTCCATGATAGGAGAAAGATCCCCAGCTAGTGTATTTCACTTCCTGGACTGAAATGATTTGTTTGGGGCTAGACAAGTTACTTAAACCCATGAAATCAAAGGACCATCAGTGCTTTTGCTGGACAGATGAGGCATAAGACTGTAGAAGGAGGAAAAAAATAGAAAGCAGGTGGGGAAAAGAGCACAGAGTGATAATGGAACAGGGGAAGAAAGAAGAGAAAAGGGGTACTGAAGAAAAGAGAAATAAATAGAAAAAAAACAAAAGAGGAAGGAAGGAAGGAAGGAAGGAAGGAAGGAAGGAAGGAAGGAAGGAAGGAAGGAAGGAAGGAAGGGAGGGAGGGAGGGAGGGAGGGAGGGAGGGAGGGAGGGAGGGAGGGAGGGAGGCAGGAAGGAAGGAAGGAAGGAAGGAAGGAAGGAAGGAAGGAAGGAAGGAAGGAAGGAAGGAAGGAAGGAAGGAATGGAGGGAGGGAAGCTTCCCTTGACCAAACACTCCCTTGGAATACATGTATTTTTAGTTTTGCTTTGCCATCATAGTCAGGGCATTTAACCTATCTTTAGCTACACTTAAAGAAAAAAGGATACAGTGTCACAAATGGCACTTCCTTCACAGTGATGGCACAATCATGAATGAGTCAAATGCTGCAGCCTAAAGACAAACCACTACAGATTAACGAGCTAGATGAAGAATCTATCCTACAGATACAATGAAAATACATTTTGTTCCACCCACAGAATCTAAGATTTTCCATATTTCACACAGGGCTGATCTTAGCATCTTTATCCTCTAAGAACATGTGAACTCTTCTAGCTGTGAACTACTGAACAAAGAAAACACACACACACACACACACACACACACACACACACACACAAAGCCTAAATCTAAATATCCCAGCACTGAGAAAGTCACTTTTCCTTTCAACAAAGAAATCTTGATCTACGAATGTAGAGTCTGCCCTAGCTAATGAACCATCTTGGCTATGATAACTGGCTGCTAGTTGTTAATAAATCTCAGACCGTGGCCAAAGCTACACGAGTTACACTTCATTTTAATGTCTTTAACGTCCACATAAACGATGACGAGTTCTCTCCTTATCTCTCCCGTGATATAGTGAGGAACAGTCTCAGCACTGGAGGACTGGCCCAAGAATGAAGAAAGACAAATACCAGTTCTGCTCCTGCACCTGTTTGCTAAGAATATCACTTGGTCTGATAGGTCTAGGTTTTCTCACCCTCCACATGGGTCCAAGAGAGGATTTTGGTCTTGATCAGAATATCTGACATTGGTCTATCATTTTCTCCTCCTGAAACAATAGCAGATATTCGTGAATGAGCTTGACATGCTTTTCTGCAAAGCCAAGAAGCAGCTTCCATGTCCTTAGCATGGTACTCCAGGGCCTCATCCCCAAAGTATGCTATGTATGCCCCAGAAGTTTTGTAATAGAATCGTCTAGGTTGGGGACAGAATATGTTAAAATTTCTATTTATAGTTATTCTTATCTTCAAAAATATGAAATAAATTTCAGCATTACTAATGCTTAATACACAGGCTGACACTGGCATCCTCCACCAATCCATTTGTCATATAATCAGTGTCACATACAGAATTAGAAGGATCCTAAGGGAGAGTGGGCATCCTATAGTGGGAAAGGAGTTGATGGGACACTTCACCTGCAGGATCACTCAGAGCTTTACAGTTCACATTTGCTCACTGCAGTGAATTTATGGATTACAAATCTGGTTTTAATAAAATCCAGCTGGCATTCTACAAATAAATGACAGATTTAAGGTAATTCAAAGGGTGCACACACACACAAACGAGAAAACGGTAGAGCTGGTGTAATTCCTTCTCCTGGCATATGATCTTTTTCTACCTTATTCTGGGGTGAAAACTGATGATCCAATTGCATCTGACAAGAAGTCAGTCAAACAATATTAAAACTATCAAAGCCATGTGAAATTCAGTTTTATATCCACTATTGTCAAAGAAGAGCCTTGCCTACACTAACTATAAGAGAAATCCATCATAATTAACAAGATATACATACAATATTATTTATTCCTAATGTAGCTCATGCTAACATTTCTACTTTATATTTGTTTTAAAAAGACATAATAAACCCTGTCTCTAAAAATATATATATACACACATAATAATTAGTAACTATTACAGAGATTTGGCCTATGTATTAATACATTTGTAATTATCAGTAGTGTTTCTTTTGTTTAAAGGGGTCTGTAATTTAAAAACAAAAAATGAGTAGGGTTCCTAGTAGAGGATCTTACTGAGCATGAACAAATAAACTATTTTTTTTTCATTGCTCTAACAGATCTGCACATTTCCTTCCTTCGACTCTCTTTGTCTCAGACTGACTCTAGTACATATGTGGCGGGATGACTTCTCTTCCGCCCTGCTCTTTCTCTTCCGGATGACGACCCTTGGTATGGAGGAGAAATGAAATCAGGGTTCTGTTGGCATAATAACTATGAAGACACCAGGTTTTTACAACATAAAACTTCCTTTTTTGATCTTCAAGACTAAGGTCCATTTCTCCTACTGACGATGAATGCTGAGGATCCTGAAGCTCCCCTCCCCTGGAGCTCCTTCTACCTCCAAACCAGATGTTCCTGATAGACCAGGATCCTTGACGGGGCTGCAAGGAAGGGCCAAGAAGTAAAAAGACTTTAGGAAATCTGGAAGGAGAATAAAGAGGGGAAAACAGAAGAAAAGGGACTTTTATCCACAAGCAAGGTGGACTCTGAATGAGCTCTCTGGTTAAGTAAGCACCTGTTTTGCACCATCCCATGAATAGACTAATAGGAAAGTGTTTCCATAATAGTGGATGGCACCGTTCCTGCTCTAACACTTATTGCAGGCATACTAGGTGGAAACATGAGAATTCCAGCGCTGCTCATAAGTGTCACGAAAACAACTCTTAAAGAGAACGCATTAATCAATCAATGTGGGGGGAAACTAATTTCAGTAGGATTTTTAGCTTACAGGGTAACTTTCCTGGCTCCCAGGATGATGAATTTCATTTATCCTCATTACTTCCTAAGTAAATTATTTTATAATTCCTGGATTTGGCTTCTGAAGATGCCTGGTGACTCATAAATGCCAATCTGACTAATGTCTCATTTAGAGCACTCAGTACGCACAGAAGCCCAGACATCATTTCTCTTGCCAAGAAACAAATGTATAGTATTTTCATTAAAAACAAAGAAATGAACAACTGGCACACCAAGGAACACATCTGCACCTGTTGTTACAGTGGTTTTTATATTCTACTAGCTGGATAGTCAGGAGCTGAAATACCCAGGGATATAATGAAAAAAAAACTCCCTGTTCATATTTAAAAGAGGATTTTATGATCTTTTTAAGACTCTGCGTTATTTATTGCCATTTTTTGGTCATACCTTATTTGTCACCATTTTGTCTATAGTTCATTGACCTCTACATTCAAACCGGGGCAGGAGGCTGTAATCTGAATGGCAGTATTTTATTTATATAGCACTGCACCCACAAAGAAGTTCAAAGTACTTTATAAATATCTCTTTAAACTTGAAAGTAACTTAAGTGTCACTGTCTTCATCTTAAATAAAGACACAAGAAAGGAAAGTTCAAATGGTTAAAATTAGCAAGTTAGGGAGGATTTAACAATCCAGAGAGGATTTCTGGGAAAAGATGGCAAATTGCCCTTCAATATGTATCGCCTCTCCTTCTCAAAATTCACTAAATTGATCATAATGGAAAATGTTAAGTTGCAAACGAAAAGGAAAAAAATGAATGGGAGAGAAGACAGTAACATATCAAGGGTTTTAACCAAGATATAGAAGTTTCAGAAAACCCACTGACTCTACATACCAAAGCTACATTTTCCTAAGCAAATTTTATAAAACTGATATTTTGACCTAATCTACATTTATCATCTGTCCTTATCTCTGAAATGGTTCCCAAATTAGGAGGGCAAGTCAGGATTTTCCTTAAGGTTGCTGAACTATTAAGAAACAAGATTCTCCAAATTAAAGAGGCCCACAACCACTAACTGGATGAAGTGGGTGAAAATCCACACCAAGGCACCTAACCATAAAATTAAAGAGGACCAAGGGCAAAAAGAAGATCGTTAAAGCTTGCAAAGCTTGGGGGATGATATGGTTTGACTGTGTCCCCACCCAAATCTCATCTTGAATTGTAATCACCATGTGTCAAGGGAGGGAGCTAGTGGGAGGTGACTGAATCACGGGGGCCGTTTCCCCCATACTGTTCTCGCGATAGTGAGTTCTCACAAGGCCTGAAGGTTTATAAATGTGGCACTTCCCCAACCCCTGCTGCTATGTAAGATGCGCCTTGCTTCCCCTTCGCCTTCTGCCATGATTTTAAGTTTCCAGAGGCCTCCCCAGCTGTGTGGAACTGAGTCAATTAAACCCCTTGTCCTTATAAATTACCCAGTCTCAGGTAGTTCCTTACGGCAGTGTGAAAATGGACTAATACAGAGGGGAAAGTCACATACAAAAGAATATTAGTATCTGAATCAAATGGGATCAGGTTCCTGAAATGTAACAAGGGATCATAGAAGTCAATGGGTAGTGTCTTCACAGTGCTTAGTAGAAATTATTTCCAATCTGCATTTCTATACCAGCCAAACTTTTGAAAAGGTGAGAATAAAATAAAGAAACTTTCAGATATAAAAGGCACACAATGTTTACTTCTGGGAGATGTGCTCCAGCGTAACACAGGAGTAAACTTAAAAAGGGGAAGAAAACAAAGGAGTATCCAACACAGCAGAACAACAGAGAGAAGTCCCTAACTTACAGAAGGAGTGCAGCTGACCCAGAGACAGAGTCTACTCAGGAACGAGAGGACAAGAGGACTCAGGATCTCAGGGTGAGATCCCCAGGAGGAGACGAAGAAGAATACACTATGTCATATAACCCGGTAGTTGGGGAACGTATTGATAGTCATATGCCAAATTTAATAAAGCATTTGTGGAAAATTAAGTGTAGGTGTATATAAAACTATACAATTCTAAAAATAATATATATTCTAAATTGAACAATAAAGGAAATCAAAATTATGCTGAACTGATGGGTCCTTTAGTTATCACACAGATACTGAGTTCACTAAACTTTCAGAAGTAATTACATTAGCAAAACGGAGGAAAGAGAGTGAGTATAGACATTATGGGCCTAAATCTACATCTACGAGAACAGAAAGCTAAAAAATATTATCTATCATAATGGGATAAAGTGTAGTGTTTGGATATATAAAGGTAAACACAAGAAGAAACTGCCAAAATAAATAATTATGATCACTTCTTCAAGCAGGACTGAGGTATGCAGAAGGGATGAAAGAGACAGCTAAAAATATTTGATGTTTAGTTTTTTTCACTGTTATTTGATGTTTTCATCTCTGCAAGTATTGCTTTGATAAAATTTAAAACTCAAGGGAAAAAAATCACAAGGAAAGTCCAGGTTTATATCAGATTACACTCACCATCTATATTGTTTAATGCTTTCGTACCTAAAGCATCTTTTTTTTTCATTTAATAAACAAAAAATTACTCTTGGAGTAGCAGGTAAACTTGTTCTCACATTTGGTTCCCTCAGTACAGATTCCTCTAATGCAAAAGGTGAATGGAACATTGAAAGTAAGAATGACATAACAAATGCTGAATATATATACTCAAGACAGTATTTTAAAAGTTAATTTCTTATATTTAAGTATTATATTTGTATAAACCAGATTTTAGTTTTGAAGTTACTATAATCTTTGGAGAGTCTCTAAGAAGTTATACAATCTCCGCTGGAAACCATAAGGGACATTATTAATGAATTTTTATCAACTTAATTGGTTTTCTGTGGGGTGTTTCTATGGTTGGCTAACAAATGAAGTCTACCACAGTGGAAATATAGTTTATCCACAAAACCAACCCAGAAAAATATGTGGAATAGTTAACTTTTTTTCTAAATAAACAAACCCTAAATTCAGATAATAATTAAACTAAATTTTCAGAACTAAACCAACAAATTATTTCAAAGACAAACTCTCTAAACAGGAAATCATAAGGGGAGAATAACTGCATAACAAGGTACTTCTCTCAGACATGCATATTATACTCATATTTCCCACATCATTTTCAAACTTCTGCTCAAAGCTTTACTCAAAATGAGGAGAAAAGTATCTATTCACTGTCCCTGTGACAGTACCGTGAATCTTTTACAAACAGTGTTTGATGTGCCCACTATATTGGAAGATAACAAACTACAAATGTTCACATTTGTAGTACAAAACCTGTGTAGAACAGGTTAAAAAAAAAACACAGGTTTTGTGCAAAAACCTATATTCTATATAAAATGTTAAGGTATCTCTTCTGTTTCAGAAATTGTGATTAAAAAATGAATTTGGCTCACATGAGTAAGATGCTAACTTTACAGAGCAAATTTCTTTATTTTTCAATTTTTTAGTAGCTTTCTGAATTCCAAGAAAATAATTTTCTTAGGCTTAAGAAAAAATAAACATAACCTAAAAAACTGATGAACTAAGAATGATGGCTTCCAGCTTCATCCATGTCCCTGCAAAGGACATGAACTCATTCTTTTTTTATGGCTGCATAGTATTCCATGGTGTGTATGTGCCACATTTTCTTTATCCAATCTATCACTGATGGGCATTTGGATTGGTTCCGAGTCTTGGCTATTGTAAATAGTGCTGCAAACAGAAAACCAAACACCACATGTTCTCACTCATAAGTGGGAGTTGAACGGTGAGAACACATGGACACAGGGAGGGGAACAACACACCCCAGGGCCTGTCGGGGGGTCAGGGGCAAGGGGAGGGAGATCATTAGGACAAATACCTGATGCATGCAGGGCTTAAAACCTAGATGACAGGTTGATAGGTGCAGCAAACCACCATGGCACATGTATACCTATATAACAAACCTGCACGTTCTGCACATGTATCCCAGAACTTAAAGTAAAATTAAAAAGAAACAAAGATGAACTATGAACATTGTGTGTGTGTGTGTGTGTGACAATTTTTACATTTTTACAATTCCCCAATTATAAGAGAACCATCTGTAGTAGGGTGAATAATGGCCACCCAAAGACATTACACCCTAACTCCTGGAACCTATAAACGCTACCTTACAAAGAAAAAGTCTTTCTGCAGATTTGATAAAATGAAGGATCCTAAAACAGATAGATAACTGGATTATCCAACGGGCACTAAGTCCATTCACAAGTGTCCTTATGGCTCACGCCTGTAATCCCAGCACTTTGGGAGGCCGAGGCGGGCGGATCACAAGGTCAGGAGATCGAGACCACGGTGAAACCCCGTCTCTACTAAAAATACAAAAAATTAGCCGGGCGCGGTTGTGGGCGCCTGTAGTCCCAGCTACTCGGGAGGCTGAGGCAGGAGAATGGCGTGAACCCGGGAGGCGGAGCTTGCAGTGAGCCGAGATCGCGCCACTGCACTCCAGCCTGGGCGACAGAGTGAGACTCCATCTCAAAAAAAAAAAAAAAAAAAAGAAAGGAAAGCAGAGGGAGGTTTGATAGACAGAAGAGAAGGTAACGTGACCACCATGCAGAGATTGCCGTGATGTACCCACAAGCCAAGGAATGCCTGCAGCCTCCTAAACTGCAGGAGGCAAAGAATGGATTGTCTCCCTAGAGCCTCCAGGAGCAGGACCCTGCTGACACCTGGATTTCCGTCCCATGATGCTCATTGTGGCCTCCAGCCTCTAGCTCTATGAGAGAGTGAACTTCTGTTGTTTTAAGCCACTAATTTTGCCAGGAAGGAGCCTTCAGCAAACCAGTATGTCATTCTTTCAAATGTGTTTGAGTAGCTTTACAATTACTATGCTGAGCACATGAGACAAGTCTGACACCAGACAAATCACACGTTAAATGGAAAAACGTCACTTTCCCTGAAACTTACGAAATTCTGATTTGGGCACAGAGAAGAAACAAATGTCTAAGTCACTGACTTGGAGCTTTTTTCCAAAATGTTCCATTTAGAATGGAGTTTCCTATAAACTTTCCAGACAAACTTAAAACATCCAAATACATGTTTTCTTCAGTGTTAAAAATTTAGATAATGCAAATAAGCAAAAAAGTAGGAAAATCAAAAGTTTATCCCCAGTTTTATTATCCAGAGATTACTTCTGTTCATATTTTAGTATATACGTCCAGCATTCTATTATGAATGTTGACATATAATTATTTTATTTTACATTATTGTATAAAAATGGATACTAATAACATGTTATAATCAACTTTTTATATACTTAATACATTATAAATATTTTCCATGCCAATATAATTTCTACAACAAAATTTTTAATGACTGCACATTTTTCATAGTATTGCTGAACAAAAATTGCATATTATCTTTTTCACACATTTAAACACTTAGACGGTTTTCCCATTTATTTCACTAATGAATCTTTGCTGATCTCCCAGGAGGTTTTTTTTTTAATACTTTAAGTTCTAGGGTACATGTGTACAATGTGCAGGTTTGTTACATATGTATACATGTGCCATCTTGGTGTGCTGCACCCATTAATTCGTCATTTACATTAGGTATATCTCCTAATGCTATCCCTCCTTTCTCCCCCCACCCCACAATAGGACCCAGTGTGTGATGATCCCCTTCCTGTGTCCAAGTGATCTCATTGTTCAATTCCCACCTATGAGTGAGAACATGCGGTATTTGGTTTTCTGTTCTTGCGATAGTTTGCTGAGAATGATGGTTTCCAGCTGCATCCATGTCCCTACAAAGGACACGAACTCATCCTTTTTTATGGCTGCATAGTATTCTGTGTTGTATATGTGCCACATTTTCTTAATCCATTCTGTCACCGATGGACATTTGGGTTGATTCCAAGTCTTTGCTATTGTGAATAGTGCCGCAATAAGCATATGTGCGCATGTATCTTTATAGCAGCATAACTTATAATCCCAGGAGTTTTTAAAATCAAGAAGTAGACTAATTTTGTTAGTAAGAAAATTATAATCTTTGCCATTTGCCCAAAAGTTAGGCTTTAATGTCAAATCTGACTCTCTAAAGTAAAAGGACAAGGATTTACAGCTATGGCCCTCACAGTATGGGGCACCTGGAAATAAGGATCTCCAGAGAATCCCTCCATGGGACAACAGCTCACTGCACCCACCAATCTTAAGAGTGACCCCATAAACAAGTCTGTCATCCAACTCAACAAGCGTTAAGGGAGGGTCAATTCTATGTGGCAAACCAGAGAAATCAGGTAAAGTTACAATCTTCTCTCCAAACACCTGTATCAGCTGAGAAGTTTTAATTCCTAGTATGAAAAGACTTTAGTCAACAAATAACAAAAGTGAGGTCACAGAGGATAAAGAGCTTTACCGAAGCCACCACGGCTGTCAGTGGAAAAACCAAAGTATAGAATTCAAAGTTCTAAGTTTGGACCTGTGGCCAAGAAGTTTACATTAAAACCTCTAGGTACACTAGCAGTCGCATAAGGAGTCTGTATTTGAACATATATTTAAAGATCAACACTCAAACAATAGATGGAGGCTTCAGTTAACCCTGAAGCCATCTCCACTTTCTCCCCTGACTCCTCTGAGACTGGAACAAGGAGGTTAGGAGAATGGGCACTGGACAGGGTGGAGAGGGAGGGGCAAGCCTGAAGGTGGCTTAAGTGCCTGCTGGGGACAGGGAGATTCCTCCAGTTTTCAAAAGCTTCCTTTTCCATTGATTCTGCTGGCTCCTTGGTCCTTAAGTATCAGAGGCAGATAGATGTCTGTATGCGAGTGAACAATCCTGACAATGTGCAATAAATTCTTGTGGATGTAGAAAGAAAGTAGAAAAGAAGGAGGAAGGGAGAGAGAGAAGGAGGAAAAAAGGGGAGAAAGGAAAAAAGGGAGGAAGGGAGGGAGGGGAGAAGGGAGGGAGGGAGGAAAGGAGGGACAGAAGAAGGAAGGGAGGGAGAGAGGAAAAAATTTTTACAAGTCTACAAAGGGTAAAAATTGCAGAAAAATAAGAGCTTGTCTCTGAAACAACAAAGGTTAGCTCATACAAACTTTAGCTTCCTGCATTTGAGGAGACAAGCAGAAGTGAATGTTTTGATTTGTTTACAGGAAAGTGAAAGAAAGTATAAAGAGAAAATAAATATCAATCACTCTGAATTTAGATTAAAATAATCAATGGAAACCACAGGCTTGAATCTAATCATATATATATAATATATTCATATATTATATATACATGTATTCTGTCTTGACATTGAAGTCAGAAACTTACCTTGCAAAAACAAAGTCTGTATAATTGGCATAATAGGATTCAATAAATGCCCAAAATCCAAGAAAGAGCTATAGAGACGCATGTGATGAGGATGGTCACACTATAAAACCAACATTTTCATTTGCGTTAAGGAGTAAAAAATGGCCCTTTGTCTAAAATGAGAAAAAATGAGAAAACATGACTTTATTTCAAGTTAAATACGTAATTGATCAACGGAACCCAAAGATTTAGGTGTAGAAATCAGATACACGTGATGCTAATTTCAAATACACCTACATTCAAATCAAGAGTCCATATCATGAGATAAGTTGGATTACTGGAATTCACTTCTCAGACTGGCCATTTTACACAAGCACTCCATGGTAGTATTTGAGGGTTACCTGCAAAGCCTTCAGCTCAGAAACATCTCCTCTCCGTTCCATGAAACTGTAATCAATCTCTTCCTTCCTGAGAGCTAAGGGACTACTACTGTTATACCTGAATGCACGGAATCTCAAAAAAGGCAATATAAAAATTGTTATGGTTTACAGATCATTAACTCCTTCCTGGAAACTAGTTTGTTCGACAGTTACCCTCACAAATGGGAAGATACCAGTAGTGCCGTTAGGTGGGGCTTCACATCAAGCCAGGCCAAGTGCCTCACTCAGGAGGAGGCAAGATTTGGGTACATAGGGCCAAGCACATGGTGAGCACAGGCCTAGGTGAGGGGCTGGTGGGACACTAGGTAAAGGACAAAGGAACAAGCACTGCTGGATAGGCTACAGAATCAAGACATGGATGCCCTCAGCCTAAGATGGGAGGGAACAGAAAGGAAGGGGAGCACAAAGAAATATCTCATTCTGGCTGGGTAGTGGCTCATGTCTATAATCTCAGCACTTTGGGAGGCCAAGGCGGGTGGATCACTTGAGGTCAGGAGTGCAAGACCAGCCTGGCCAACAAGGTGAAAACTCCTACTAAAAATACAAAAATTAGCTGGCCCTGGTGGCAGATGCCTCCAATTTAAGCTACTCAGGAGGCTGAGGCAGAAGAACCTGGGAGGTGGAAAGATTGCAGTGAGCTGAGATCACAGCAGTGCACTCCAGCCTGGCAAACAGAGACTCAAAAAAAAAAAGAAGAGAGAGAGATAGAAAGAAAGAAGTAAAAAAAAGAAAGAAAAGAGAAGAAAAGGAAGGAAAAGAAAAGAAAAGGAAAGAAAAGAAAAGAAGAAAAGAAAAGAGACCATGCTAAATCAGCCTGCTCACCACTGACATCCAAGGTTGCCTCAGGGGCCAAGAGAAGCCTCCCCCTGAAGCCAACCCTCAGGGCTGACCTCAGACACTGGCCCCACCAGCCAGATGAAAAGGATGTAGTGGAAAGACAGCCAGGGACTCTCCCAATCAAGGCAGACAGATTCAGTCCCAAACAGGAGACCCATGTCAACAACTGCTAATGATCCTGCTTTTCCTGTTCCTACACACACACCTCCCCTTGGTATTTCTCTTCTGGGTTACTTCCCTTTTGCAACTCAGAGAAATTCTCATGCTCAGAAATTAGCAGCAATCACAAACTTTATAAAACATTTTAAATAAAAGACATATGTTATGTGCTAAATCCCCAATTATGCATCAGTTTGTTTGTGACAACATTGCTGCTATTTTGCTTTAACAGTATAAGCACTGTGGAATGGGTATTGTACAGCATCCACACGGCCATATAGGAACTCAGTGGGCATTTTGCGTTGGTTATATATCTACACATATAATTTTTACAAGGCATATGACTTTTCATTGTAGATTGCCTTTTTCTTAAGAAAACTAAATGTGAGAATCTGTGTGGTATATCTGGGTAAAATTACATGATATTTTTAGTATTTTCCTTATGCTTTCTGGTTTCTGTAAGAAAAGATAAAATTCCAATCCAATTAAACAAGGTAAATCCTCCAGCCTTGGACATTTGGAAGAAAGACAGCAGGATGGGTTGGTAGGCACGAAACTCTGAATCCACTAAGGAGTGTATAACAACTCACCTGCCAAATCAACTAGCCCTTAAATTCTTTTTTAAATTTTTTTATAATGTCCATGAGATCCTGATATTGACCTATGAAAGGTGGGCAAAAGCAGAAGCCTGCAGAAAAGAAACAGCTTGCTCAAAATCCCATGACACAACTGGCTCGCCTGTTTTGAGAGACACCTGTGGACAGACACGGAACCCACTCAGTGGCAGTGGAATCCGGTGGGGGGAGCACAGGCTGTGGAGTCAGAATGCTGCAGCTCAAATCCGGGCTCTGCTAGTTACTAACGAGGGACGCTGGGACACTGAGATGAACTTCTCTCTGCCTCAACTAGTTCATCTGTGAAACGGGGCTACACCTGGCACTTACACCGTTGGGTTGCCATGAGGATGAAATGGCTCTATGCCATGAAAAGCACATAGATGACCACTTAATGCATTAATCCACACGTGTTCTTTAGTGTCAGTTCTGTATTATTAAGACTTCTATTTCGATTTTTTATTACTATGGTCATCATTATTATCAGTATTTTGTGAAGGCTTTGAGAACTTCAGTGAATGGAGCTGCAAGTCTCAATGCAAAGGAGGGCAGCTCCCGCTGGAGGATAAGGCGGCACACACAGTGCTGACATCTGATCCAGTAATTCCAGAGCCCAGTTCTTCCTTAGAAGCCAGCTTTCTGGACTGCGATAGCAAATCCACCAAATCCCATTTTCCATCCTACTCCCCACCTCCAGGTTACGTGTCTTTTCATGTCACTTACATTGCTCTTGTCACATGACTCTGCAGCTCAGAACTTCAACCTCCAAACATGGTTCGCCTTCATGTAAATTACATGTTATAATTGAAAGTGCAGGCTCCTAGGAGTTCCTTACCACTAAGCCGAGCATCTGAGTCAAAATCTCCGGGAAGAAGGTACAGGAGTTTGCTTGCCAGGGGATTCTGATACTCACACAAGTTTCAGAAGTACTTGTGATTTATTTATTTGGGCACTTGTCTTATTCCTTCTATTTGGTTATACATTGCATCCCCCACAATACCTATTTTTATTCCTTTTTCCACAATACCATGTACACAGTAGGCTTTCAATGACTATGAATTCAATAAATGTTTGCTAACAAGCTGAAGCCACCTAGGATTCCATCTTGCTAGATAGGAGGAGAAAGGTGTGACAAGCCAGGATTGCTGCAGCAAAATCACACACAGCGTCTGATACTCCAAACAGCTCCAACAAGAGTCCTAATGCACTGCAGTGGGTTGTACAGTTAAATAACTCTACTCCAGGAAAAAAAAAAAAAAAAAAAGTGGCTGCAATAGAGGAGAACACACAAAGACCCAGCTGCCCGAAACATGAATAGCCTAGCAAGGCACTCCCGTCAGCACCCACGGAGAATACAGATCAGTGGAAAATGGGAAATCTGAGATGAGCTAGGGTCTCAGTGGTGCTCGCCATAACCCATTTTCAACTCCCCTTTCCTTTGCTTCCTCCTACCTCTTTCCTTCCCCAAACCTAAAGTTATAAGAGCTATTAGGGAAAAAGAGCAACTACTGTGTGAAGGCCGAGGGTCCCGTGAGCTGGCCCTGCAGCTGGGCCTGGGCTACATTGTGTTCATTATCCCGGGAGGCGTGAGCCCGAGAGAGCGTTCCTTCTGCAGCTGGCATTTTGTGAGCTAAGTTACTTGCAAGAATCAGAGAGGAAACACTGGACTTTGTTCTTGAAGATGATCAGAAAAAATTGGGGAAGATCTAAAAGGATTTTAAACCAAAATTTCAAGGTTCAAACAGATACTTTTTTTTAACAAAACTCAGAACACAAAAGTGACACTGTCCTTGAGAATTAAAGAATAAAACACCAGTACATTTCCAGTTAAAACTTAAGTGTATTCTGTTGATAGTATACAATTTGGAGAATTACACGTTGCAGGTTCTTCCTTCAGATAGAACAATAATGCTGGAAAAGCCCTCAAGAGGTGTTGGCCCAGATTCCTGACTCCAGGGTTATGATTATCTATGCCTGGAATCACCTCTTCAAGGTTTCTAGGGATGGAGAGTCCATAAATTTTTTATAGTCGAGTGGAATGTGTTTTTCTCCTTGAATGCAGAAGTTCTTCCTGGTGTCCAAATGAAATCATTGCCTATTTCCTTTGTCTAGCTAGCCACACATACCGAGGCCAGCACAAGCAACCCTTGCCCTCTTTGGCACACTCTTCTGAATTCCTACTATTTTTTTTTCAACGTCCTTTTAAAAGTAAAATAAATGAGCACAACCTGAGGCAGTACACAGAAAAAATTAGTCCATGAGACATGAACCCTATAATCCTTTTCAGAAAAATGATGGTTTTTATTCTAGCAAATATTTTTCTCTCACAAACACACACACATTTATTTAATATATAAATTAGATTGTCAGATTGCTAGGTATTTTTATTTTAAAACTGTGTAGTTTTTGCTTTTCCCATTTTAAATGTACTTTATAGGCTTTATTACACTTAATTCTCCTCCACATACTTGTCCCTACTGATTTCATCTTGCTCTGAGGCACCATCTTCTCTCATAGGAACAGAAATCAAAATAGCATTAATAAATCTTCTGAAGAATGTATAACGAATTTGATCTCAGATCACTTTCAAATTTAATGAGTACTTTTATAATTCCCTTCTATCACCAATTCACCAAAAGCATTAAATGCAATGGACCTAATGCCAGTTCTGTTGATTCGCTCTCTCTCCTGTTAAGGCAGAGCCACTGACAATAGCTCCTGGGAAGTTGGAAAGTCACCTTATCAGAATTACCATTTAAGATCACTTCAAAATGAGTCACATAGCTCACTTCCCTTATCCCACCGATGATTCCACCCCCCATCGTAATTAGAATTAAACCTAAACTCACCATGACCACAAGACTCTTTCCCTACCCAGCGCCACCACTCATCATGACTTTCTCAATTTCTCAGGTATACTGGCCCATTCCCTGCTGTTCCCAAATATACCAAGACCACCCACCTCATAGAATTAGTATGCCCTATTCTTTTGCCTGAAAGATTCTCCTGCAAGTTCTTCACAAATTGGATCTCTCGTTAATCATGCTTGTTTACCTCGATTTTCTCCTCCCATGCCCCCCCAGCTAGCAGTTAAATCCCACAAAGATGCTGGTGGGTTTTGCCCACACTGTGACTCTGTGCCGGTCAGACAGTGAGCACCCAATGAATATGCGTGGAATGAATGAATGTGGGTGAGGTTTTGTGCATACCACCATCACCCAAGATTGCCGTAGATGCCAACCTGACCACAGCTATGTGAGAACTGATTCCTTAACACTAAGTAATAAGGAAAAGGAGTGTATCTCGAAAGCAATAAGGAAAGCAACAAAGAAAGGAGTGTATCTACAAAGTTATGAAAGAAATCCATATATAAATGCATTTTCCTTGTCCCTTATTTTATTTCCACTACTCAAAAGAAATTTCTGATGATAAAATATATTCTTTGTGATCTCTAAATTGATTACTATATTCATCAACTCAAGCAAAAGAGAATATTATGTGAGAAAAAATCCAAAGCTTACCAAAATTATATTCTAGTTTTGTTTCCATGTTGGCATTAAAGTTTGCATAAATGAAAAATGCTTTTTCTGGATTCTGAGCCATGAATATTAGTATAAATTTTGAGAACTGAAGCAAAGCAAAAATGCAACATTATCCCTAAAGGATTTGGAGAGTATAACTGTTAGAAAACTTGATTTTTTGTGTTTTTTTCCCCATTCTTTAAGATATGTTTTATTCAGATTGAAAGAACAAAGGGAAGAATTATCATTAAGAACAAAACTTTCCTTGTGAACTCCAAAGTTCCACAGAGCTACAGAAATCACAGAGAGAATACAATTTTATTCACATATACTAAAACCCAGGTCTTTAACGGGTGTCCAAAAGTGGTAGTGTTATGTCATTAAGAAAAACAAAACAGGATATGAATTCAGTCTACCATCATTTGTGAGTTTATTTTGTTGGTCATTTTATGTTTTCATTCTTAAAAATGATTACCATTGTGAAACACAAGTCTCAAGCCCACACATCCTTGAGGTTCTCTCACCAAGAGAACCCATGCTGGCCACGTGCCCCATACCTTGCAGCCACTGTGAGTCCTTGTCTTCATCAGCGGTGTGGTCGTGCACAGCTCAATGGCCTCTGGTTCATGGAAGATGACCGCTGGGAGAGGTTCCTTTTTCAGTGTTAGGACATTCAATTTAGACTTCAGCATGGTCTGAAAGTGCTGAAAAGAAGACAAATAAGCCACATGTAGTTTAATCACTTAGACTTATATGTCCTGCAATTGTACATTAAACCCAATAGCAACTTGTTTGTTTTATTGACTCCGTTCTATTACAGGAAGCGAAGAGATACTTAGTAAAACAGAGGAGGGGGAACTGTGTCTTCTCAGGACCTCAGGACGTCATTCAAATGAAACTGTGGAGACAGTCAATTCCTAAGCAGAGTCCACAGAAACTTGACTTAGTGGTAAAGTCACCTCACCCAGGACATTATGTTCTGAGAAGCTCTTCCAAGGTACTGTATACAGATGAAATTGTGGCAATGGAATCCATGTAGCTTCAGCTACACAAGATGTTTGGAAGCTGATGTTACAGGGGTTATTTTGGGAAAAGTCAAGACATTGTGGAAGGATAACAGATGAAAAAGTACACAAGACTTCTGTTCTCTGCCTTCCCAAGCTCATTCATGCTGTAGAATCTTAGGAAATTCACTACTTTACACTAGACCATTTTTATCTGCTGTCTCAGGCCAGGACCCTAGGTAAATATTCATTTCATATGCAACTTCTGTTGGCTCTTGTTGTGAAAGACGCTCAGAATCCAACCAGATTCAATTACTGCTATCCATACCACCCAGTCTAAGACCACCTTTTCTTGGTCTATGATAATGACATCCAAACTGTTCCCATCACTTCCCACTTTGTCCCTATACAGAGATTTGCTATACGGTCACCAGAGAGATCCTTCTAAAACCTAACTGTGCCATGCCACCTCTGCTCAAACCCTCCTATGTCTTCCCATCTCCTCATGGAAAAATTCCAAGTTCTTACCTTGGCCTTTGAGATCACACATGATTCAGGGACCTACTGCCTCTCTGATTTCATCCCCCATCCCCATCCTCTCAAGTAGGGGTCCAGGCACAGTGTCCTCCTTACTATTCTGAGAATAAGCCAAAGACACCTGTGCCTTAGGACCCCTGATCATGTTGCTCCTGTACTAGGTATCTGCAAGTCTTGCTTCCTCGCCTCCTTGAGGTCTCTGATCAAATGTCACCTCATGAGACAGCCCTTCCTCATCAAAATATAAAGCAGTCAGCATACATATACACACACAAACACAGACACATGCCTGGCTCCATGTGCCTGCAGCCTGTGCTTAGTAGGACCTCACACTCAGAAGGACTCCATGCTTAGTTGAATGCCTTTGGCTTAATGTCTCCATCTTGAAAGTGGGAGGCCAAGGAAAGGGGATGACGTGAGGTTAGGAGTTGAAGACCAGTCTGGCCAAAATGGTGAAACTCCGTCTCTACTAAAAATACAAAAGTAGCCAGGCGTGATGGCGGGTACCTGTAATCCCAGTGACCTGGGAAGCTGTAGCAGGAGAGTCACTTGAACCTGGGAGGTGGAGGTTGCAGTAAGCTGAGGCCGCACCACTGCACTCCAGCCTAGGCGATAAGAGCAAGACTCCATCTCAAAAAAAAAAAAAAAAAAAAAAAGAAAGAAAGAAAAAGAAAAATATAGAAAGTCTTAATAATTTTATTTTGAACTTCTGTTCTGTAAGGGAAGTCTGATGGGACAATGGGGCACAGATGTGAGTGGATAAGAAACATACAGTGTGTGCATCCCCCATCCTTACCACCAACCTTCACAGAGCATTAGTCATGCCCCATAAAGACAGAATTCTGTTGAACTCATGACATGTAGGAATTTAGCAAGAATCAAAGTGAGTACAAGGTAAGTATTTAAGCCTATGACTTAAAGAAGCAGGGGCATGCACAGCCCCAAGAGGCCATGCCTTGGAACCAGAACTTGCTTCAAGTTCAGAAAGAAATTAGCCTTGTTCTAAGAAACAGGAATGATCACGGAATCCTATTACATCCTTCCCGCTTGTATTATTTCCCTCTACAAGGCAACCACCTATGCTGAAATGATGACACAGAAGGAAAGGGAAAGGTGGGGCAGACACAGTTCGTTTACCTTTCAGTCCTTCCTTACTCATCCGTAAGATGAAGGCAAAGTGGTGAGGGAAAGACCACAGTGCAATCAAACTAGAACTCAGGACTAAGAAACTCAATCAAAACCACTCAACTACATGGAAACTGAACAACCTGCTCCTGAATGACTACTGGGTACATCACGAAATGAAGGCAGAAATAAAGATGTTCTTTGAAACCAATGAGAACAAAGAAACAACATACCAGAATCTCTGGAACACATATAAGCAGTGTGTAGAGGGAAATTTATAGCACTAAATGCCCACAAGAGAAAGCAGAAAAGATCTAAAATTGACACCCTAACACCACAATTAAAAGAACTAGAGAAGCAAGAGCAAACATATTCAAAAGCTAGCAGAAGGCAAGAAATAACTAAGATCAGAGCAGAACTGAAGGAGATGGAGACACAAAAAACCCTCCAAAAAATCAATGAATCCAGGAGTTGGTTTTTTGAAAAGATCAACAAAATTGACAGACCACTAGCCAGACTAATAAAGAAGAAAACAGAGAAGAATCAAATAGACACAATAAAAAATGATAAAGGGGATATCACCACCGACCCCACAGAAATACAAACTACCATCAGAGAATACTATAAACACCTCTACGCAAATAAACTAGAAAGCCTAGAAGAAATGAATAATTTCCTGGACACTTACACTCTCCCAAGACTAAACCAGGAAGAACTTGAATCCCTGAATAGACTAATAGCAGGCTCTGAAATTGAGGCAATAATTAATAGCCTACCAACTAAAAAAAGTCCAGGACCAGATGGATTCACAGCTGAATTCTACCAGAGGTACAAGGAGGAGTTGGTACCATTCCTTCTGAAACTATTCCAATCAATAGGAAAAGAGGGAATCCTCCCTAACTCATTTTATGAGGCCAACATCATCCTGATACCAAAGCCTGACAGAGCTACAACAAAAAAAGACAATTTTAGACCAATATCCTTGATGAACATCGATGCAAAAATCCTCAATGAAATACTGGCAAACTGAATCCAGCAGCACATCAAAAAGCTTATCCACCATGATCAAGTGGGCTTCATCCCTGGAATGCAAGGCTGGTTCAACATACGCAAATCAATAAATGTAATCCAGCATATAAACAGAACAAAAGACAAAAACCACATGATTATCTCAATAGATGCAGAAAAGACCTTTGACAAAATTCAACAGCCCTTCATGCTAAAAACTCTCAATAAATTCGGTATTGATGGAACATATCTCAAAATAATAAGAGCTATTTATGACAAACCCACAGCCAATATCATACTGAATGGGCAAAAACTGGAAGCATTCCCTTTGAAAAGTAGCACAAGACAGGAATGCCCTCTCTCAACACTCCTATTCAACATAGTGTTGGAAGTTCTGGCGAGGGCAATCAGGCAAGAGAAAAAAATCAAGGGTATTCAGTTAGGAAAAGAAGAAGTCAAATTGTCCCTGTTTGCAGATGACATGATTGTATATTTAGAAAACCCCATTGTCTCAGCCCAGAATCTCCTTCAGCTGATAAGCAACTTCAGCAAAGTCTCAGGATACAAAATTAATGTGCAAAAATCACAAGCATTCTTATACACCAGGAACAGATAAACAGAGAGCCAAATCACGAATGAACTCCCATTCACAATAGCTTCAAAGAGAATAAAATACTTAGGAATCCAACTTACAAGGGATGTAAAGGACCTCTTCAAGGAGAACTACAAACCACTGCTCAGTGAAATAAAAGAGGACATAAACAAATGGAAGAACATACCATGCTCATGAATAGGAAGAATCAATATTGTGAAAATGGCCATACTGCCCAAGGTAATTTATAGATTCAATGCCATCCCCATTAAGATACCAATGACTTTCTTCACAGAATTGGAAAAAACTGCTTTAAAGTTCATATGGGACCAAAAAAGACCCCACATTGCCAAGACAATCCTCAGCCAAAAGAACAAAGCTGGAGGCATCATGCTACCTGACTCCAAACTATACTACAAGGCTACAGTAACCAAAACAGCAAGGTACTGGCACCAAAACAGAGATATAGACCAATGGAACAGAACAGAGTCCTCAGAAATAATACCACACATCTACAGCCATCTGATCTTTGACAAACCTGACAAAAACAAGAAATGGGGAAAGGATTCCCTATGTAATAAATGGTGCTGGGAAAATTGGCTAGCCATAAGTAGAAAGCTGAAACTGGATCCTTTCCTTACTCCTTATACGAAAATTAATTCAAGTTGGATTAGAGACTTAAATGTTAGACCTAAAACCATAAAAATCCTAGAAGAAAACCTAGGTAATACCATTCAGGACATAGGCATGGGCAAGGACTTCATGTCTAAAACACCAAAAGCAATGGCAACAAAAGCCAAAATTGACAAATGGGACCTAATTAAATTAAAGAGCTTCTGCACAGCAAAAGAAACTACCATCAGAGTGAACAGGCAACTTACAGAATGGGAGAAAATTTTTGCAATCTACTCATCTGACAAAGGGCTAATATCCAGAACCTATAAAGAACTCAATCAAATTTACAAGAAAAAAACAAACAACCCCATCAAACAACCCCACCATGGGCAAAGGATATGAACAGACACTTCTCAAAAGAAGACATTCATATAGCCAACAGACACATGAAAAAATGCTCATCATCACTCACCATCAGAGAAATGCAAATCAAAACCACACTGAGATACCATCTCACACCAGTTAGAATGGCAATCATTAAAAAATCAGGAAACAACAGGTGCTGGAGAGGATGTGGAGAAATAGGAACACTTTTACACTGTTGGTGGAACTGTAAACTAGTTCAACCATTGTGGAAAACTGTGGTGATTCCTCAAGGATCTAGAACTAGAAATACCATTTGACCCAGCCATCCCATTACTGGGGATATACCCAAAGGATTATAAGTCATGCTACTATAAAGACACACGCACATGTATGTTTATTGCAGCACTATTCACAATAGCAAAGACTTGGAATCAACCCAAATGTCCATCAGTGACAGAATGGATTAAGAAAATGTGGCACATATGCACCATGGAATACTATGCAGCCATAAAAAAGGGTGAGTTTGTGTCCTTTGTAGGGACATGGATGCAGCTGGACACCATCATTCTCAGCAAACTATCGCAAGAACAGAAAACCAAACACCGCATGTTCTCACTCATAGGTGGGAATTGAACAATGAGATCACTTGGACACAGGAAGGGGATCATCACGCACCAGGTCATATTGTGGGGAGGGGGTAGGGAGGAGGGATAGCATTAGGAGATATACCGAATGTAAATGAAAAGTTAATGGGTGCAGCACATCAACATGGCACATGTATACATATGTAACAAATCTGCACGTTGTGCACATGTACCCTAGAACTTAACGTATAATAATAATAATAAAAAAAAGAAAGCGCACGTATCGAGAAGTGAGATAAAAACAGGTAAGTTAGTTTTGTGCAGTGTTTTCACTGTTCCAATAAAAACAAAATATGGCATGAACTAGAAAATGCAAAGTGGATAATTTATCTGTTCCCATCCTTACATTTGCATTTAAAGTAGGCACTGCACAATATAAATTTCATGCTCAGAATCTAAATGTTTAATTTTTCTTTACTTAGAGCAGCATTAAATAGCAAATAATAATTTTAAAAACACCAGGACTATTCCAGACAAAGATTCATTTTTAAAAAGCTTTATGTTTTGGTACCTTCCGTGGTATGCTGCTTCTGCTTTTTCAAAAAGAAACACTGAATTTTCATTGACACTGGTCCCTACGAGTTGTGTAGCCAGTTTCCACACATACATACTCATCTCTGCCTACTCCTTGTCCCTGCTTTGTTATTCCTACAATTTATCCCTATTTATCACCACTATAAGATTATGTACTTGTTTTGTTTACTTTATTGTCTTCCAGTAGAATATAAAAGCACCATAGGAAACTATTTTATTCAAGGACGTATCACAAGGGCCTAAAACAGTTCCTGGCACATTTCAGAAGTCTAATGAATATTTGTGGAAGGTAATGAAGGTAATGTAATTAAAAAAAAAAAAAAAAAAACTACAAATATAAAAAAATTGAAATCAAGATTCATAGACTAGATCAGCTCACTTAGTGAGCTTAGTCCAAGTTGACCTTAAGGACCTGGTATGGTTTATGAAACAAACCCAAGCCTGAAAGAAATGGATAATAATACACGTACACAAGTACCTTTGCCTCAGTAAAAATTGCCAAAAACAGTTCTTTAGAAACTGGAGATCATTATGTTACATGAAATAAGCCAAGCACAGAAAGACAAACATTGCATGTTCTCATGTATTTGTGGGATCTAAAAATAAAAACAATTGAACTCATGAACATAGAGAGTAGAAAAATGGTTACCAGAGGCTGCGAAGGGTAGTGGGGGGCTGCGGGGGAAGATGGGGATGGTTCATGGGTACAAAAAAACATAGTTAGAAAGGATGAATAAGACCTACTATTTGACAGCACAGCAGGATGACTATAGGCAATAATAACTTAATTTTACATTTTAAAATTAGTTAAAACAGTGTAATTGGATTGTCTGTAACAAAGGATAAACGCTTGAAGGGATGGATACCCCATTCTCCATGATGTTATTATCGTGCATCACATGCCTGAATCACAACAGCTCATCTCATATAAGGGCAGTAGAAATTTTGGAATTTGTGGCAGGACAAAGTGTCTTTTTCACAAGTCCACTAGGACTCCATCTGGCCTCTCTGGTGGTCCATTTAAAGCATTGACTTGGCTAGGCTACCATGCCCAGTTATTCAAACACCAATTTATGTATGTGTTGCTGTAAAGGTATTTTGTAGATGTGATTAAAGTCCATAATCAGTTGATTTGAAGTAAGGGAGAGTACCCGAGATAATTAGGGTAAATCTGATTCAATCGGTTCAAAGACCTTAAGAGGCAGCCCAGACTTCTCTGAAGAAGAAGATATTCCTCCTGTGGATGCCAGTTTCAGCCCACGGTTCCAGCCCACCCTTTCTGACAGTCTCCCTTGCAGTTTTGGACTTTTCTTGCCAGCCCCCACAACTGCATATGCCAATTCCTTGAATAAACCTCTAAATATACATGTCCTACTAGTTCTGTCTCTCTGGCTGAACCCCAATTGTTACAGCCACCCTGTAGAATAAAAAGTTGCCAGCTCTGAGGGCAACTTTTTTTTTAATGGAAAAGACACTTGCCCTTAAGTTTTCCAGAGTGTTTGATTTGCATTTAAAAAAAAGAAAAGTAAGGACAAGTCTTCGTATTAATCTGGAAGTTTCTGTCCTTGCTCCTAATTGATTCCAGCCTAATGCAGAGTGTAGGGTTTGGAGTCGCCAAGAGGGGACAGTGGTCTGGAAAGAGCCACATAGATCGCTGAGAGTGAGACCTGAAGGTGGCTTGCCAAGTTGGTTGGGAAAGACATTGGGACCAACAGAGGAGGAGGATAGAGGGAAGGAAGAGGGAAGCTCCGAAGGTGAGGTTTGAGTAAGTGGGGGTATCTCCCCTGTCTGCCATTTTCCTCAGGCTCTACGAGACATTCATAAAAGCACAGATCATCAGTTCAACTTCTGCCACGCAGCAATTTTCTGAAGAGGGCACTAGAAGTGGCCCTGCTTTCAGGAATGTGAGACAACCACACTGCCTGGAAGTTCCCAGATGGTCTTCCCATCCCTGTTGTAAACCAAATACTGCAACCATTGATTCAGTCACTAAGCAAACAGAGACTGAAAGGTGTGGACCAGCACACATGCCCCTGTGATTGCTTGGCTGGGGAGCCAAGTGAAATAAATACACAGATAAACAGACAAAAAAAAAAAAAAAAAAAAAAAAAGCTAAATTGGAGAAGGAAGATAACAGAGTTCAAATTCCAGCTTCAACACAACGTTGTGCAACCTCAGCTACCTAACTCTTCTGAGCTTGTCTTCTCCAGCCAGGCAGGCATGTGCCACACATTTGGCTGCTGATTCGTTCCACCTTCCCTGAACACCTATATGCAGCCAAATACTGTGGTAGGCACAGCTGGAACAGAAATAAAACATTAGTCTCTGCTCGAAAGGGTTTCTCACGGTTGATGGAGACTGTTAAGTCAAATGACAACTGCAAATCTGTGTGAGAAGCTCTTCAGCAAAGCTAAAGACAGACCAAGAAAATATTTGAGGTGAAATAGAGAAAATGATTCCTTTAAAAGGAATACTTTTAATGGCTTCGTCTTCTTTGCCCACTCTCAAAAGATGAAGGCTAAAGAGGGAAATAAAATGTGGATTGCCTGATGAATTATTGACTCTATAAGAATACATCTTCCTATGGCAAAATTAACATTTTATGTAACTCTGAGTGGCTCTGGTACATTTTCGGTGGTTAAAAGCGTGAGAGTCATAGCTGCTTCTGCTTTGGAACACTCTTCTGTCCCCTTCCTTGGGAAAGCTTCTCCACTACTGCATGCTGCCTTGTTGAATGAGGCTGTCAGTCACAGTTCCTTGCCCCCAACACTGAATAATGTCCTTGCCCCCTTTACACAAAGAATATGCAACATGACACAGGCTGACCATCTGAGTGCCTCATGCCCCTGCCCAAAAGCATTGGTTCAGAGGAAATTCAAGACTGGCTGAACAGAATGTCCTGGAGATGGGCATGCAGGGTTCTGGACTGGAGTGATGTGAGCCCAGAGCTGCTGCTGGCCTCCTTCCCAATCGAAGTCGGCCTGAGAGTGAGACGACACCGAGACAAGGAAAGACAGAGATAAACAGAGAAACTTCCTGAGAAATGGAAAGACAGTCTTCACATCATTGAAGCCCTGGATCCAGCTGGGTCTAACTCAGATTCAGCCAGGGACTCACCTAGAATCTGAACCAATGCATTGCATTTTACGTTTAAACAAGCTTGCATTGGGTGTCTGATCCTTGCAACTAAGAGAATCTTGCAATACAAATACATGGTAATGAAAAATCTCCTGTGAAAATAAAAAGAAGCCATTAACAAAAATTTTTAAAAGACATCATCAATTTTAAAACTGCAGAAATGCATGGTAACATTATCTCTTTTTTAAAAAAGTGAATCTTGGTGGGATTGTAAACTAGTTCAACCATTATGGAAAACAGTATGGCGATTCCTCAAGGATCTAGAACTAGATGTACCATATGACCCAGCCATCCCATTACTGGGGATATACCCAAAGGATTATAAATCATGCTGCTATAAAGACACATGCACACGTATGTTCATTGCAGCACTATTCACAATAGCAAAGACTTGGAATCAACCCAAATGTCCATCAGTGACAGACTGGATTAAGAAAATGTGGCACATATACACCATAGAATACTATGCAGCCATAAAAAAGGATGAGTTTGTGTCCTTTGTAGGGACATGGATGCAGCTGGAAACCATCATTCTTAGCAAACTATCACAAGAACAGAAAACCAAACACCGCATGTTCTCACTCATAGGTGGGAACTGAACAATGAGATCACTTGGACTCGGGAAGGGGGACATCACACACCGGGGCCTATTATGGGGAGGGGGGAGGGGGGAGGGATTGCATTGGGAGTTACACCTGATGTAAATGACGAGTTGATGGGTGCAGCACAGCAACATGGCACAAGTATACATATGTAACAAACCTGCACGTTATGCACATGTACCCTAGAACTTAAAGTATAATAATAATAAAAAATAAAAACAAAAAAAAAAATAAAAAGTGAATCTTGTACTTATTTGAATAGACTAAACCTTAATGATAAAGTACCAACTAACAATCTGAAGTAGGTATTACGGTCCCCAGGTTATCCATATCTAAGACAAAGTCCTCTGAGGTACTGCCAAATGAAATGAGTTCCAACTCTCAAGAAACAGCCAAATAGTGTACCTGCAGTGGCAGCCCACTTAGGCGGCACGTGCTCTTACTGGATAACAGAGTCCTATATGCCATATCCAGTTCCATGGCCTTGTACTTCCTGGTCCTCTTTCCTCATCTGCCAAGTTTAAAATGCTATATTAGCCATGTCAAAAACAATATCACTTGTACTTTGCATGGACAGGCAAGTGCGATACAGACAATGCACCTAAAAATGGCATAAAGAAATAGCATTATAAAAAGGCAACAGAAGAAGAATCTAATAGAGGAGCTTGGAAAAGCTACTGCTCCCAAACCAAAGGTGCACAGAGTTCCATAAAGAAAATGTGTTATTCATTTTTAAAGAACAGAAGTGAATAGTGTTGTAGAAAACTAGGGCGCTGCCCTGGACAAATTAAACAAAGCTTGGCTTTCTGCATTGGGTGTTTTATGTGTGATCCCAAAATAGAGCCTCTAAATCAAGCCCCATTATGCAGATGGGGTAATCGCCATGCCCTGTATAATTTTACAGTTGGCGCTGCTTCCTACCCCTATTCAGACATTAATCTCTGACAGTTTAGCAAGTGGCAATTTACATATTTTACCAATTCAAATTGGTTGTATTTCACCTCTGTATTGATTTTGTATCCAAAATATAAAGCATCTTTGGAAGGCAAAGATGTTTTTATAAGATAACTGGAACACTATTCATACTTAAAAGAGAGGGAAGGCATTAAGATTTTAATCTTCCGTTCATCCTCACACGTTGAAGACAGACTATATTGGTCAGTTTTAACTTGCAAATTACTGACTTAGTAATGCCCTAATCAGGCTTCAAAAATACGGTAAATGTTCATCTTAATAGAACCACAAGGAACAATTGGGTGAATCAGACTAATGGAAAACTTCAGTCCAAATAAATGTAAATTTGTACAAGTGCGCAGAAAACACTATGGCTTTGACATTCTATTTATAATCACGCTTCATTTTATTACTTTGGGGATTCCTAAGGATTAACGGGACTCACTTGTGGTTTTCTTACGTTCTATACCACTTATTTTAAATAAGGTATATTCAGGCCCCAACTATGAGAAAAGAAACCATAGCGACACTTTTTTCTGACCTTTAACAAGACATCCTGCTTATTATTCTTCTTAATGAAAATTCTTAGATTTCTGCTTTTAAGTATTTATTCTACCATTTTTCACAGAAATAAATGACATAAAAGCAAAAGAAAATTCTGTTCAATAAACAATTTCATATTTAACAACTAATTTGTCTATAATTAAAAGTAATTATATGAAAGAAGAAAAATTTCACTTAAAATGAACTTTTATTTAAACTTTTAAAAACTATTTTTCTCTTACATATGAGTTCAACGTATAACCTATAAACATTTTTAAAGCTAGGAGTTTGTCTATTTTTTCCTTTGATCCTTTTTTAATGCAAAACAGGTTGAATAATCTCCAAAATCTAGCAGGCATATACAAAATTAAACCTTTTTCTTCAAGCATTAACCTTCTTATGAAGTTTATGTCAATCTGGTATTTCAAGAAAAGAAAAACCTACACCAATTCGGCATTTATCTTCTTGTTACAATTTAGCCTAGTCACTGTCTTATTCAGAATAGTTTCAGTTTAATTTTAAAGGCCTACATCCCAAACGCTCATAAATTTAAAAGGCTCTCTATATCTATTAAAGAAATGGCTATTATTAAGCTAACTGAAAATACTCATGTTCACACAGCCATATTTATTCATGCAGCTTTGATCATGGAAGCATTTTTTTTTTTTTAACATTACAGATTCTCTCAAGTGATTATGTGGGAGAGGCACCAAAATAACTCCATGCCCAGGGAGTATGCAAAAGCCCCCAAGGCTTGTGAAGGGCTCACTTACTCAGTGGGGAGAGAGAAGGGGGGAGAGATTGTGTGTGCACGTGCGCGTGCGCGTGTGTGGACTCACTAATTCACTGATTTTCTTTGTCACTGACTTGAAATACACACACACACACACACACACAAATGTGTTATGTCCTGTCATCTTCTAACCCATTTTTCTATATGTAAACAGTTATTTTTCCAACTGTGAGCAGTTAAACAATTCATTGTTAAACACGGGTTACAAGCTGCCTCTAGGTAAGTTTTATTTAATTCACAGACTGCTTTGTTGTTAACATTTGAAATGGTATTCAAAAATGGAAATATATACATAGTTGAAATCTATATTTCCACGTCTTTTGAAAAATCAGAAGTTCTGCAAAAGGAATATTCCCTCACAGTAACAATTAGCTCAAGCTGACAGTTGCAACTGCCTTATTGACCTAGGGGCTTTCCTCTGCATTGGACCGTGGTCTCTGCCTGCCCTCCTGCCAACTTTCTCGTTTATACTAAACACCATCTGCTATTTTTATAGTCATTGTATGCCTTACCAAATTCACTCCTATACATTAATTGCTTGACCCTTTTAGGCATTTGAATTTGCAACCCCTAATGTAAAATGCCAAACGCTAGGAGTACAGAACAAAAATCTCACCTACTCATGAAAAAAAAAAAATTCAAGTATAGCTGAATTGACTCTTACCTATATTTCAATTATGAAAATTGAACTACGAGGGTGTGAGTCAGTGAATGATAGAGAGAATAATACTATAATCAGGTCCACATGCCTGTCCGTCATTGCACTCAATGAGTATGGGACGTGATCAAGTACTTAGAAATCTGCTCTTCTCTGAGTTATTCCCACATGCCCCTGGTGGTGTATCTTGTTGCACTGAATACAATTAAAATGCTAACAATCAATATTGTTTACTTCCACTTTTAATCAGGATGAATTAACATGAACACGGATGACCCTCCTACTTAAAACAACCAAAAGTTATGAAACAACAGTATGCGACACTGGGTATGAAGCAATGAAGGACAGTGGCCCCTGAGAGATGCGGAACAAATGAGGTAAGCTGTACAACTGTCCAGCTGCCTGCCTTGAAACAGTTTGCAGGCTGCAGAGCAGGGAGGAGAAACACAAGCAGGGCGCAGCCGAATCCCTGAGCTCAGCGGACAGAGATGAAAGCCTGGAGAGACAAATAAGAGAAGAGAACTTCACAGAGAGAGAATTCTGTAAATCTTCAGAGGGTCTCCTTAAATATTCAGCTGACTACTGATCAGCATATGCATGAAAGGAAACTCACGGCTGGACAAGATCCACTGGAAAGAATAAGAGATTAGAGTGCTGGTGCTCACACAGGGCCAGTTCCATTGCCTGCTCGCATCAGCCAGACTGAAAAAACTCGAGTCACAGAGCAATGGGTAGAGAAATCAAGAAGTTGTAGTCTCAGTAGTAGGGAAATTAGCACTAGAGTACATGTTGCTCTGGTCTCACCTACAAATCTTAAAAGGAAGATTCAAAGGATCAAATTGCTTCCAAGTAATTTAACAGGATCTAACAATAACAAAAAGTTGAAGAATATAGGAATACAAAAATATCCAGTACCCAATAAGGTAAAATTGGAATGACCTAACATCCAATCAAAAATCACCAGACAAGGCCCGGCATGGTGGCTCATGCCTGTAATCCCAGCACTCTGGAAGGCTGAGACTGGCAGATCGCTCGAGCTCAGGAGTTCAAGACCAGCCTGGGCAAGATGGTGAAACCCCATCTTTACTAAAATTACAAAAAATTAGCCATAGTTACAGCTACTTGGGAGGCTGACGTGGCAGGATCACTTGAGCCCAGGAGTTCGAGGCTGCAGTGAGCTATAATCAAGCCACTGCACTCCAGCCTGGCTGACAGAGCGAGACCCAGTCTCAAAAAAAAAAAAAAAAAAAATCATCAGACATGAGACATGCAAAAAGGCAAGAAAATAAAATCCAAGAGGGTTAATAAACCAGTTAATCAAAGCCTACCCAGAATTGACAACGATGTTACAATAAACAGGCAATGACCTTAAAACTATATTTAATATTTCACTGATGGTTTTAACCGGTGCAATAAGGCAATAAAAAGAAATAATAAGAATCCATATTGGAAAGGAAGAAGTAAAATTGTCTTTATTCATGGAAAATTTGATTATCTTTGTAGACAATCCAACAATTCTTTTAGATAACCTAAAAAAAAAAAAAAAAAAAAAACTACTAGAATGGATGAGTTTAGCAAAGTTGAAGGAAACAAAATCAATAAACAAAATTCTATTGTTTTTCTATTGTCTGGTAATGAAAAATTAGCAATGACAGCAGATGTCCTTATAAAAGACTTGTACACAAATGCTCACGGTAGCCATATTTTTAATAGCAGAAAATTAGAAACAACCTAAATGTTTCTCATCAAGCGAATGGACAAACTGTGGTATATCCACACAATGGAAAGCTCCTCAACAAAGGGAAAAGGAAGAAACTACAGAGGCACTCTACAACATAAATTATCAAATGATTATCCTGAGAGTGCAAACAAAAAAAAGAGAACATACTGTATGATTCCATTGATACAGCATTCTAGGAAATAGAAATCAGCGGATAGTGACTGAGAGAAGATCAGTGGTTGCCTGGGGATAGTGAGGAATGCAGGGAGGAGAGTGAGGTACATGAAGAAAGCTTTGCGGCGATGGTCTCATGCAGGTTTACAAATATCCAAACCTACCAACTTGTGTACTTTACATATGCATGGTTTATTATATGTCAAGTATATCTCATTAAAATCATTTTTCAGAGACAAAATAGTTTCAAGTAATATGGCCCTTTTATTCAGTCAAATGGCTTCATCTGATTGCTCAATGCTAGAGGGAAAATTCGCTGAGTGGAACACACTAAGAAATAAATTCTGACCTCTAACATGGTGCCTTCCTAAGAGACTTTCAAGGAAAAGTTTGACTCTACATGATTTTAATCTCTATGCTGACTTTGAAACTTAACTGTTGCATTGATATTACTCCCTATAAAATTAATAGTCAATGTCTTTCTCCTTGGATAAATGGCTAATTCTAGGATTGGGGCAAGAAAAGCAAAAGATGATCCTAGGGCATCTTGTTGAGCTAGAAAGGAAGACAGTGTTCATAAAATGATGGGGACTTGTCAGATGAACGCTGGGAATAACCTGAAGTAGCTCTCAATTTGGCCAACATTAGACAGTTTCAGTAACCATAAATAATGGTTGTAATGGATTATAACCCTAGACTAAAAAAAAATCATTGAACAATACTGAAAAGAAAAGAAAAGAAATGAAAAGAAAAGAAGGGAAAGGGAAAGGGAAGGGGAAGGGGAAGGGGAATGGAAAGGAAAGGAAAGGAAAGGAAAGGAAAGGAAAGGAAAGGAAGAGAGAAGGAAGGAAGGAAGGAAGGAAGGAAGGAAGGAAGGAAGGAAGGAAGGAAGGAAGGAAGGAAGGAAGGAAGGAAGGAAGGAAAGGAGGGAGGGAGGCAGGCAGGCAGGCAAGGAGGGAGGGAGGGAGGAGAGGGAGAGAAGAAAGGAAGAAACGAAAGAAGGGAGGAAGAAACTCATAGTAAAGTTACACTTTTGTAAATATAGAAGAAATTATTAAAATCTAAAGTTACCATATTGCAAACACTATAGCAATGTTTCAGGCATGAATCACTGTTTAATGCTAAAATTAGTGGGCTAAATATGATGAGAATGAAGATATTTATATTGTCTCAAAGAATCTTTCCAGAAGATACTTATTTTACAAAAAGAACTTTACTTTGGCAAAACCTGGCAGACATCACCTTGACTGAGTAACCAAAATAACCATCTCTAACAATGAGAAATATTGACATAATTTGTCTCTAAATATAATATACTGAGAAGGTTACAACGCCACTTCTGTAGTAGTCCTGCCAAAAATGCATAACTTGAATGTGATCATTAGAAAATACAGACAAACCCAAACTGAGAGATATGTCAAGAATAACAGGCCAGAACTCTTCAAAAATGTTACAGTTATAAAAGGCAGAGAATGACAGTAGAACTGACCATATTAAAGAATACTAAAGAGATATGACTACTAAACTCAATATATGATCTTAAATTGACATATACCTCACAAAAAGGCATTAGCGGAACAACTGACAAAATTTGAATCACGTCCTAAAATTACAAAATAGTATTTTACCAATATTGCTTTCCTGGTTTTTATTATACTATGATTATACAACATTTTTTCATTTGGGGATGCTTGAAAATTCTTTATACTATTTTGTCACTATTGAAATCTAACATTCGTTTAAAATGAAAAGTTTTAAAAATGGAAAGTAGTCTTTGAATTTTTGAATTTTTATTTTAATTATTGTTAAACATCACTTGTACATTTTCAATTAATACTTTTTAAAACTAACTTTAGATTTAACTTGTGTTCATATTTTAGCATCATACAGCTACTATTCCATTGTAGACTAAGTTATATTCTAGTATCCGACAAGAAGTCTGTTATAATTCTTATTTTTGTTCCTTGTAATATGTCTTTTGTTTCTGACTGCTTTTAAGATTTTCTATTTATTTTTAGTTTGTAACTGTTTGAATATAATGAAGCTAGTTATATAACTTGTTTCAGTATTTATCATGTTTGTTGTTATCTGAGTTTCTTGAATCTGTAGATCTGTGGTTTGACATCTTCCATTATTTTTGGAAAAAATTCAGTCTCTATGTCTTCAATATTTCTTACATCCCATTCTCTCTCTCTTCTCCTTCTGGTATTTCAATTACATATATTTTAGACCATTTTATAGTATCCCACAAATCTTGTATGTTCTGTTCTAATTTTATACACTCTTTTTTCTTTCTGGATTTCAGTTTGGGTAATTTCTCTTGACCTATATTCAAGTTCACTTATTTTTCTTTTGGCTGTGCTGAATCTACTAATAAGCTCATTAAAGGCCTTCTTCATCCCTTTTACTTTGTTGTCATTGTTTCTGCTATTGCTACTGTTTTCCCCAGTAGTTACATCTGACTGTTTCTTATACAGTTTTTATCAGTTTGCTGAAATTCCCTATATGTTCATGCATGCGTTCCACTTTTTTCAATAGTTGTTTGATATATTAAATATTAATCATCATTATTTTAAATTACATATCTGAGTCTACTCGGAGTCTGGTTCTTTCAATAGCTTTTTCTCTTCACAATAATTTTTTCCTTGTTTCTATGTGTGTGTCTCATATATTTTGGTTGAATGTTGAACACCATGTCCAATATACTCTAAGGTAAACAGCATTTTTACATTACATTCTTCTGCCCAAGTTAATTATTGTGGGGTTTCAAGTCGACCTAGTCTAGAACTGGGTTGAGTTTGGGTTTTATTGCTCTACCACAGGCTTCCATTTCTCTAGCATTAGCTTGTCCTTAAGGTAGAGTCTGGTTTGCTTAAAAGTAATCATCCATTATTGCTTCAATATTCCTATACTACTCTCAGCTTTCTTTGTACACCTGAGACTAGGAGAAGGTCCCTCTCCTCACTCTCGCCTTGTCTCCAAAGTCTGACTGCAATTGCTTGATACTAGTCTGTGAGTTAGTATAAACTCTCCTTGGGCATCCAGCTCCCAGTGTTTCTACACTTTCATGCTAGCCCACAATTGACTTTTAAAAATGCAGTAATTTTAGCTGAATTTTTCTTATCCCTTTGTATTGCAGTCCATAGTCTTCCTGTGATTTGCCATGAGTGAGTCAGAATTCATTTGCAGTGTCTTTTGGGAGCCCCTGTTTTCTATATATCAGTCTAGTTGTATGTACTATATGATCCCAGATCATAGTACATGATTTGATGGGTTTAAGAGAAGTCATGATTGTGTAAATTATCTACATTTTTTCCTTTTTTAAGTTTTTAAACAGGCTCAGAAAGTATGGATTTTTCTTATTGGTAAAATGAAAGCAATGCTTTCTCTAGCTTTCTACATCCTAGGCAGAAACTACTAGTCAAATTCATATTTTTAATCAGTTAAAAATTAATACATTGAGGAATGTTATATGTTTGGCAGATACAAATAAAATGTTCTGAAATAGGCATTAGCATTACTTATCATTTCCAAAGGTCCTAAGGTCCTTTCTCTCAAATGCTGTCTCTTTCCAACTCAGGTAATTATGTTTTCATGAATACTGACTATCTGGTTGTGGTCAGCTTCCTATCTGCCTTCTCAGACATCTCCTCTTACAGATATATTAACCCTATCCTCCCTGAAAAATAAATGTGGAAACATGAACCCTGCAACTCCCTGTAGAAAAAACTACCCTGAATTGCAGAATATTAAGAACAGAAGCAATGTCCCAGATGACTTAGACCAACTCCCTTAATTCACAGATGAAGAAACTAAAGTCCAGAGAAGAGAAGCAATGAGTCCAAGGTCATCCAGAGCCACAGGCTTCAAAGAAAACTAGACTTACAACCCCAGACATCTGGTGACTGGCTCAGTTCTGGAGACAGCATGCCATCCCAGATCACTTCCGCACCCCTGTCAAGAACTGACAAGGTAGCTGCTGTATCATCTCTTAGAACTATGAAACGGAAACCTTTATAATCAGAAAATCTTAGATTCAGTCATGTATCCAAACATTTGACTTTGGCCAAGTTGCATATACTTCCTGAGCCTTGGTTGCCAACAATATAAGGCCAATAATACCTTTCATGAAAAGTGGTTATAAATGTGTGTGTGGTGTGGTGTGTGTGTGTGTGTGTGTGTGGTGTGGGGGGGTGTGTGTGTGTGTGACAGAGAGAGATATGAGTGTGAAACACATCTTTCTCATCAACTATCTCGCACATTACAAGGATGTTGCTATTTACCTTCCAATAATACTCTAAAATAGCAGGGCAAATTCATTTTGAGGCATTTGAATGTCAGAGCCCAGATTCTCCAACATCTTGCAACATTTCCCCCAACAATGTACGTTAAGTACGTAGAAGAGTAACTGGCACATGCACATGTTTACAAAAATTTTTATTCTTTTCCCTCCTATTTTCTGCCATTTAAATATAGACAACCATTTAAAAATGTATAAAAGCAAATATACAAAAGTGTTAACAGCAGCTATTATCAGGTTGTGGAATTGAGCATAATTTTTGTCTCTTTTCTCTTTTGCCCTCCTTTTGATAATTTTTATTTTCTACAATTTAAAAAAACGTGTTTTCATTTTATGGAAAGTTTAATGTAAGTGATTTGTAATTAGATGGAAGATGAGGCACAGATCAAGTAGATGCCTCTTCATGACAGTCTTTGATGCATGCATGCATGGGAGGGCTCCAAGAAACACAAAGCAGCCTCTGAAAACCTGCCCAAACCAAGTGCAGAGGGAGAAACAGCCCTGAGTGCTTATCTTCCTCCAAAGTAATAAATAAGGACACAGAGCAGAGAATAAAAACAAAACAGAGTAAACATACTTTCAAAAGAATGAAAGAAGTCAGACAAAACAATGTAAGATTTAGAAACCAGACCAAATGTTATTATGAATTTAAGAATCCAGGGACTGTTTCTCATTTTGTCCCAAGGAACTTCATTCAGTCCCCAAGTATACCCCAAGGGCATCTTGAGTTGCAACTCTAAGTGCTCGGCTTGACAGTATCAGAGTGAATATCCTGCTCATCAGAACATAGCACGTACATGTTATAAACACACACATGTTTATGTCCATGCACATTTGGTTTTGCTTTCATTTCATTTTGCTAGACATAATTCCTCACAGGAGTATGTTTTGGTTGATGCAGGACTGAACATCATCTTGGCAGTTTGGGAAGAAAGTAAAAATAATTTTATTCCAGGGCTTCAAGTGGTCAGGAAGGTGACATGCCAGAGCTTTGGCAAGCCAGAGTTTACTTCAATAAGAGTTCAGCGGACAGCGTTATGTCACAAAGTCATCTATCGAGGGCAGAATTTATCTGTTCTACATGTTATCTTTAGGAAGGTTAAACAAAAAGAGTAAAATTAATCTTCCACATCTAGGGAGAGAGCAATTCTAATATTTTGTGGGCATTATCATCATATCTAGAAAGGCTCTTCTGAAACTCCCAACCTAGAACTAACCCCTCTGTCTGCTTTATGCCTGAACTGTACTTTGTGCAGTAATTCATACTTTCATAGCATCTGTAACACCTGAATACATTGTTTAGATGATGTTTCTTCTTTGTATCCTCAGTACCTACCAAATGTTTGGCACATAGTAGCTCCTAAATGTATATTTGATGAATAAATGAATGAATAGGTGAGTGACAAAAGTATTATTGGAATTTAAAAACAATGCCTTCAAACTAAACACATGCCTAAGGCATACTGATCCCATCTTGCCTCACTCCCTTCTGTTCCTTGACTATATACTACTACCGTTACCATCAACTCCATAGCTTCCACCTGGAGACCATCTTGCAATGAGCTCTGGTCTAAATCCAGAGTCAAATATCCATGCTCTTTTGCAGGATGTTGACAATCTTCAGCCATGAAGTTTAGCAGTGGCCACACTGGTTCCACTGAAATCACACAACTTTCCTCGGACAGAAACGGCTCTGTGCCTGCAGTATCATAGGTAGCTGCGCACAGGAGTCATGGCCTAGGCTGGTCTCAGCAAATTACAACAGCAGAAAGTGCTCCTTCCCACCAGATCCTAGCAAAGAAGTCAAAGCATTCCGATTAGAAAAGTGACTTCCTTTGAGTAACAGCTAAAAGGTCCAAACATCTTAAAAAGGACCTCTCTACCCTCCTCCAAATAGTTTAAGTGTGGAATGTCATTCCTAACCAGAGGGAATGCACAGGCAAGTTTGAAATATTGATCAATGAAGCATATATAAGAAAGTACCAAAAACCAAGTGGTTTAAAACAAGAGAGTTATTGTCTAACAGTTCTAGAGGCTGGAAGTCTGAAATCAAGGTTCCAGCAGTGCCATGCTCTCTTTGATGTCTCCAGGAGAGGCTCTGTCTTTGTCTCTTCCAGCTTCTGGAGCTGCTGGCAACATTTGGCATTCCTGGACTTGCAGCTGCATTGCCCCAATCACTTGCAGTCTTATCCCTGCATTTCTTCACACCCTCTTTCCTCAGTGCACGTCTATCTGTGTCTAAATTTCCTTTTATCTAAGGACAGCAGTCATATTGATTAGGGCCCACCCTAATGATCTCATTGTAATCTCTTAATTACCTCTGTAAAGGCCTTATTTCCAAATAAGATCATATTGTGAGGCCCTGGGGATTGGGACTTCAACATAATATTTTGTTTTCTGTTTTTGTTTTTGTTTGTTTCGAGACAGAGTTTCACTCTTGTTGCCCAGACGGGAGTGCAATGGCGTAATCTCAGCTCACTGTAACCTCCACCTCCTGGGTTGGAGCAATTCTCCTGCCTCAGACTCCCGAGTAGCAGGGATTACAGGTGTGCACCACCATGCCCGGCTAATTTTTTGTATTTTTAGTAGAGATAGGATTTCACCCTGTTGGCCAGGCTGGTGTCAAACTCCTGATGTCAAGTGATCAACTCGACTCAGCCTCCCAAAGTGCTGGGATTACAGGCATGAACCACCATGCCCGGCCTCAACATACTTATTGAAGGGGCTCAGAAGACACTATTGAGCCCAAAAGAGAAAGGAAAGGAGCTCTCCATGTGAGCTCTCCATGAGTCCACCTGAGCATAGATATTTCACCAGCCACTGCCAATCAATATTTGTTTTCATTCCACCTAAACCCAACATAATTCTAAACAACTCAGGACTAGATATCAACTTACATGGCTAGGACCTAGCATGGGGTCTGTCCAAATTCAGTGGACCTGAATTGACTCGAGGATGTACAGTCACCAAATGCCAGTGCTTTGATAAGCAGTTCGGGCTACTCCCAGGTGCAATTCTACCTTGTGGTTGGTTGGTTTGTTTTCTAAGAATCGTGAAGGCAAACAGCACTTGACATCTGTCAAGTTCCATTACCAGCTTGTGCCTTACCTGCTCAGATCTCCTTTGAATTGAAACACAATAAAGAACATACTTCTTAAATCCTAGTGCTGGGTTATTCAGCCATCTATTCATGAATCCTCTTATTAATATTGAGTCATGCACTCTACTGAGTATACAGTGTTGAATAAGACAGGCATGTTTCCTGCCTTCACGGAGCTGAACTGGAACCAGGGACATTGATATTGAGAAAGTAAGAGTTTCCTGTTTCAAAAGCACACATTTCTTAGACCGTGTGCTAAGGAAGCCTAGAGCTGGTGCTATCAGTGCTCTTCCCTTATCCCTCAGGCCTCCCCACTTCTGTGTGCCCTGAAGCTTCTTCCAAAGCTAAGGGAGAACAGTGCAGTGGAACGAACACCCCCTGGAAGCCCCAGTTCTCAGTGAATGAATAGCAGAGTTAAAGTATAAACACCTCAGCTCCCTGGCCCTGCAAGTGGCTTAACTCTGAGTTGGGATCGAGAAGGGGTTGATTCCATTTCTAAGAATTTCCATACAGAACTAAGCTCCACTTACCTTCCTCATGGGAGCTAACTAGGAGAGAGCACCTTCACTGGCCTCTTCCCCTTCCCTGTCCCACTTCCCTGACCTCCATCAGGGACGAGGTTTCTGCACGCACAAAAGGCTACTTGTGCATAATTCCTTATCTCAGGAAGACCTCAAACTAAGACAAAACTTTACTTTCCCTTAATCCATTTTAATTCAATTCAATAAATAGTTTATAGACACTCCATGGGTAGATGATACAGGTACCTACGGGGTACCTACGGTCAGGTAAGGTAGAAAGAGAGAGAAGCATTATACAACCAATATAAATACAATGCAGAATTGCATGAAATGGTTGTAAATGTAAAGTGAACAATTAATTTTGACTGCTGGGATTGGTCTGGGATAGGCATTATGGAAGAGAGAACTACAGATCTGGGCTTGGAAGTAAAGCAATGTTTCCCAAGTATTTTTTACATTATCACCCCTCTAATGAGCCTTTTTAGACTTTCCCCCATGACCTCCCCGAACCCATGAAATTTCAGTACCACAGATATACCGTATACCTATTTATGCTGTATGGTACAGAGATTTTTTTGCCCCTCCCCAACCCCAGAACCAAGCTTCCTCCCATTGAAAATGCATGAAGAAAAAAAAAAAAGAAAGAGAATACAGGTCAAAAAAAGAAAAACACTATGATAAATGCTGAAAGGCATGAAAGTGAACAACTCATAGAGGCAAAGGTAAACCGTCCAATTTGACCTCTGGTAGATTAATAACAACTATAACTTCTTTGATACTCCTACCTCAAGAGGAGATGTCTATGTCTCTTTCAGTTCAACCCTTAAGAGCCTGGCAGCTTCCACTTGCTAAACACTAAGGCTTGGCATCCAGCCATGCTTTGAGGAAGCTCAAACATCCCCAAGGAGAGGTGGAGATGGAGAGAAAACAGGGCAGCCCGGTTGCCAGCTTGCCAGCCATGTGAATAAGCCATCTTGAAGTGGATCCTTTAGTGCCAGTTGAGCCGTTCCTGCTGGCCCACACAGCCCTGTCCAAATTGTAGATTTATGAACAGAAAAAAAAAAAAATTCTTGTTTTTTTGAGAAAGTAATTTTGGGAGTGATTGTAATACAGCAATAAATAATCAGAACATGACACAGACACTACTCAAAGCTACCAAATCGCACACATGGCAAGCCCACTACAAATTCTCACACTACAGTCTGAATCAAGCTCTGTTCCTTGTTTCTGACTATATTCAAATACCAAGAAACCCAAGGAAACACTGAGTAAACAAGAAATTCTTAAGTGACTGATTCATTAATTAAAGTCACAAGGTCATACTTTGCTTGTCAAATACAATTTTTTTTTTAATTTTAAGCAATGCTGTTGTCGTTTATGAGTTAATTAGCTTGTAAACAAAAAGTATTGCAAGTCTCCATGAACAACATTTTTGTATTTCCAAGAATCAGGAAGACACTGAATACATACTTTATCATATTAAATAAAATAAACAAGCTGCTCCAAAAGAATAGTTCAGACCAGAACTGAATGAAGTGAAAACATTTTTAAATGCAAGTGGCAGGCAAACTGCCCCACCCTTTCCTGGAGGACAATATAAAGAGGGATGAAGGAGAGAAGAAAATAAGTGATTCTCCTACACACCCAGCCCATGCCATGCTAATCCCTTTTTGAGGATCACTGGTTTTAAGCAAACTCTCTTTTGTTCTAAAACAAAGAAGACCCTTCCTTATCATTGCATCTATTCGCCACATTCAAATATCAACCTAAACATAAACCGCCCAACACTAAGATTCGGAGTTACTAGAAAAGATATTTTTACAGCCCAATGATCTGTGATGGACTTCACCATCCCCACGTCTGCTGCCTTCCATAATCTGTGTCAAGTACAACACAGGCTCCCTGCATTTATTCCAAAAAGTAACATCTATCAAAGTTACAAATTTGAAACAGGTGCATATTTAGCATGTAAATGTAGAACAACTTTATATTTCCTTAGCTGCATTCAACACGCTCATAAAATTTAGATTTCTACAGTTTAGTCCAAAATTCCTACAACCTTCAAAAATTAAAAAAAAAAAAAAAGATTAGCAAATTGAATTATAAACAAGAAGGATATGGAAACTTGACTTCCTACCAATGAATGGTCTGGGTAAACAAACCCTAAATCCACATGCAAAAGTCTCCATTAATTGGTTCCATTTGGCTCAGACCTCCCCTGCTTGCCGCAGCTCATAGTCACACGCCCAGCTGACTTTGCCCAGGGGGCATATGATTTTCAATTCCCAGATTCAGCACACATTCCCCATACAGCCTGTGCTATACATTGTTTCTATTAGGGAACCAGGCCTCTAAATTCAAAAATTTACATTCTTACAAATTTTGAAACCCCTAGTCAATTAGGGGTTTGACAATTAGTCAAACCCCTAATTCATTCTAGGGGTCAATGAAACCCCTAGAACATACTTAAAATACAAGATCTTTTCCTATAACATACAGTCCGTAGATTAGTCATGACTGATTTCAATAATTCTTGATGGATGTCTACATCCATCAGACATTAATTGTCTGTTGCTATTAATATTGTTTTTCAACCTTATCATGAAAAAGAAGAAGGCACCGTATAAGCCCCATGCTCCCAAATATTTCATTTGTACGACAGACATCTTCATACGCTTTCTCCTTCATCATGCAGTTAACAAAGGGAAGCTGAAAAATCTACTGTGGGCCAGAAAGAATCCAGCAGTAGGTCAAGAAAGAATTTAGGAAGCTCTATTTCTTCCACAGCAGCAAGGGTTGCCTGAATTTGAATCCTGGTTCCACCTCTTACCAGATGCATGACCTGGTAAGCTAATTTAACTTCTTGTATTAGTCTATTTCCACATGCTGATAGACATACCCAATGGGCAATTAACAGAAGAAAGAGGTTTAATGAACTCACAGTTCCATGTGACTGTGGAGGCCTCACAATCATGGCAGAATGTGAAAGGTACATCTCACATGGCAGCAGACAAGAGAAGAGAACTTGTGAAGGGAAATTCCCCTTTAGAAAACAATGAGATCTCATGAGACTTATTAACTATCACAAGAATAGCATAATAAAGGCTCACCCCCATGATTCAATCACCTCCTACCAGGTCCCTCTCACAAACTTGTGGGAATTGTAGGAGTTACAATTCAAGATGAGATTTGGGTGGGGACACAGCCAACCACATCACCTCCCAAGACCCAGTTTGTTCAACTGTAGATGGGGACGATTATGTACAATACGTGCACTTCATAGGGCTACATAAAGGATTAACTGGGTAAAATAAGTAGAACAGGTAGCCTAGGTCCCAACACCAGGCAAGAGCTTCAAAGTTAGCCATAATTGTTATGTGAATTATTCCTACATCATTAACTGTTATTGTTATTTTCTTTTTTCTTTGTCTTTTACTTTTCTCATTCTCTCAATTCTTCAGCACATCTCTTTTCTCTCCCTCCTTATTTGTACTGATTTCAACATGTCTACATTTCATCACTCTCATCTCACCAAGCGACTTATTTCCATGAGTGCCTTATTTATTCATGGGTGAATTCTATAGATTGTTGTTTTAGACTTCTGATAAGGAAAGGATTAATATGAAAAGCTGTTGATCAGACAGACTAGGGGAACAACTACCCAGCTGAACTTCTGGCATCTTTCATCATCATCATCATCATCATCATCATCATCATCATCATCATGTCAGTCATTCTCTTGGCTAGTATCTCCTGAGCTGCGCCTCCAGAGCTACGTCAGGTATAATGACTCAGGAAATGCTCATGACAATGCTCTGAGGTAGGAACTACAATTAAACCCATTTGCAGTGGTCAAAACTGAGGAACAAAGAGGCTCAATAACTGAGCCCACAGGTGTGCAGCTCAAAGTCAAAATGCCCCAAACCGGGCCACTTGTCCTCCAGGGTCCCTCCCCACAAGCCTTCCCTTCTTTCCAGAGTGCCCATCAGCCCCAGCAGCAACAGAGAGGCCCAAGTCAGAGACTGGGGCTGCAGATTTTACTCCCTTCTCTTTCTTAAACTGTGCATCTACTTAATAAAAATAGCCAGTTGTTTTAATCAAATCGCCCTACTGCTATATTTTTATTTTATCAGAAGCTAAGGAAAAGAAATAGAAGCTTTCGTATTGAGGCAAACATGAATTTAAATTGCAATTTCCCCATCATAGCTCTCTATCCTCAGGAGAGGTACCACAACAGAACCAAAACTTCCCAGTAGGGAAGGCCAGTGCTGTGGGCTGCTCAGGACAGGCATCTCCTGGGCATGTCCCTCCCGGCAGGCATTAGCAGTTGTCTAACAAAAACCCCTCAGTAAGCTCATGTCAAAAGGCATCTTAATCAAACAGGTGTACATAGAAATTTTAGATTATTTTCTTCAATTAGTTTTGTTTTTTTTTTTTTTTTTTTTTTTTTTCAGACAGAGTCTCGCTCTGTCGCCCAGGCTGGAGTGCAGTCACGCGATCTCAGCTCACTGCAAGCTCTGCCTCCCGGGTTCACGCCATTCTCCTGCCTCAGCCTCCTGAGTAGCTGGGACTACAGGTGCCCGCCACCACGCCCGGCTAATTTTTTGTATTTTTAGTAGAGATGGGGTTTCACCGCGTTAGCCAGGATGGTCTCCATCTCCTGACCTCGTGATCCGCCCGCCTCAGCCTCCCAAAGTGCTGGGATTACAGGCGTGAGCCACCGTGCCCAGCCTAGTTTTTTTTTAAGAAAAAGAAAATACAGGAAATAATTATTTTGTTGGTGATTATCTTATTGTCGCTCCATTAATCTTGATTGTAATCTTTCTCAGTGACTCTAATCCTCCTGGCCACTGTGCCATAAATTTTATAGTCATTTTCTATAATAAGTCACAATAAAAAACAGTCCACTTCTTGTGAATGTTTACTAATTATATCCAATTAAATATATTTTATTATTTATAAAGGCATTTTAAATGACCCATATTGAAATGAATCTTTGCCATTTTAGTGTCAAATTCTATACAGAGCTAGACTATGTGATCGAGACTACACATCCTTTGATATTTTAGAGGCGGGAAGTGTCTCTTGTGGTCTGAAGGAATCAGAAAAAGATGTGAAGAAGGAAGTGGGACCGTCCATGTGCACTGGGCACAAGTCAGGAGAAGAAGGGACGGAGGACACATGGAGACCATGTGAAGAGCAGAGCTGACCCCAGGGTGAGGCCACAACCCAAAGCCAGATCCGCTCTGGAAAGGTCAGATGTGAAAACTCAGTCCAAAGAAATTGCGTGTAATCCCTGTACCACTAGCTCCTCCACTACTCACCCCTCTGGCTTGCACGTGTTTGAAAAGAGAAGGTGCAAATTTCACCCCCCTCTTGGACCCAAGACCATCAGCAAATCTTACCCCTCATGATCTCAACTCTGTGTCCCCTGAGCCTGAGGCTCTGCGCCCCTCCCCATTCATACAGAGAAGCTGGGAAAGCCCTGGGTTTCCTACAAGCAGAGGCAAAAGAACGGCCAGTCCTCGCAGACAGAGCCTGCAGGCTAGGGACTTCGATGGATCCCATCTGCCCCAACCCCACCCAGCCTACAGAAAACAGAGCCCATTTATGTATATTCCCTTCTAAAGACATTAGTGGATGTCTGGGTTCCTCCGGCTCCTAATCGTATGCCTCATTAGGAAAATGCTTCCCATTCAAAACAGTAAAGCCCACTCTTAAAATGGAGTGATGAACAGGAAACACCAAAAAGAAAGAGAGAATTTGGAGGAGAAAAACCACTCAAAAGTAAGTTTTAAGTAAAAGACGCCCTTAAATTTTTATACCAGTTAAAAAGAGCTCATAGTGTCCACTTAAGAAAACTGAACCATTTTCATTACTAACCTATTGGAAATTGTATATGCCCTTTAATGCAAGATTATAATAAAACCCAATCATGCAAGATTTCCCCCCACACACCGCCAAAAAAAAAAAAAAAAAAAGCAGCTCTCCTCAAAGCAAAGGTCGCTAGATACAAAGTAAATGCCAGATTTTATCTAGCTGTTTGAGAACACAGTCTGCTGAGCTGATTTAAGCAAAGGCAGCTGCGTGTAGGTCATTTGTTTGTCCTGGATTTAGCCCTGAACTGAGCAGCACAAAGCAAAAAAGAGGCTGGACTCTCCTTGGCCACATGCACCTTTGCTCAAAAACAGGCCAATCTGCCCAGACTCACCTTGTCCCTTTTGTCCTCAACTGAGTCCCTCATTGGATATATCCCCCACCCAGCACAAGCCCAAATCTGCACCAAACACAAGAGCCAAGTCAAAGGGACTGGCTAAATCTCCTGTAGTTGGAATAAATGCCAATAATTACAACCACATGCACTTTGTATCCATGTCCCAAATCTGAAGTCTCCTCCATCTTTTAAACTTCTGCTTGATGAGCCTTTGCAGAAAGTTCAAGTGACCTAATTTTGTCTAGAGTACCGGAAGTGATTGATGTTTATAAGGTGCACCTTAGGCAATGCACGGAGCAGAGATATTGGTAGACTCATCAAAGATTAAATTAAGTCCTTCATAATTTTAAGTGTTGTAAATATTGCAGTTAGTTGGGAATCAGTAATCCGTCTAAAGTGCATAATCTGTGTGCACATAGAAGATATTATTAGGTAAATAATTATCGTTTGGTAAGTATGTGCTAACTGTATGCTTCCAGTGACAGAATGAAGTTTTAGGAAGGGAAAAAAAAGTCTCAAAATGTCAATGTAACTTAGAAAAAGATTTCAAACCGTCAGCATGGTAGTTCTCAAAGTCTGGATTCACAGCATCAGCATCACCTGGGAACTTACTGGAAATGGAAGTTTCCATGACCCACCACAGACCTGCTGGATCAGAATTTCTGGGGATGGGGCCAGGTTTCCTGCCACCTAGCAAGCCCTCCAGCTAATTCTGATATGGGATAATGTTGGAGACTCTCAGGACTAAAGGGAAGCCTTATTAGTGAGAAATCCTCTGAGCAGGGCCTTGAAGGTCAGGTGAGATAACAGGATGCTAACAGATGAGGCCCTGAAGGGAGAAACAGCCCAGGGCCAGAAAGCAGACGCTGTATTTGAGAACCAGCAGGTAGTCTAGTTTGGTTGAAATATACAATCCAAAAAAGTGAACAGCAGAAGTTGATGCTGGAAAAAAAATAGCTCAGGTCATAGAAAAACTATACTATATTCTGCAGGCTATGAGATGTCAACGAGAATCTTAAGAGTACGGCAAGATCAAAGCTATCCATCAGCAAATATCTTTTGAAATCAGATTCGCACCACCTTATAAATAATACAAGACGACAGTGAAGTCAGGAAATTACACTGATCAGCCTTTTCTCCAAATATTCCTCTAAGGCTTTTCTACTGATAATCAAAAGATCCAAATTTATAACTATAATATCCTTAGCATCTTAATTTTACATTTAGAAGTTCTGAACCATTTAACTGCAATAGAACAGCTCAGAAATGACATGCTGCTTTATTTCTCTTTGTAGACATTATCATTATCAGAGATATCTCTTACCTAAGTGATGAAGATTTAAGAAAGCATCACCAGTATGAACAGATTGCTTTTTTGTAATGAAAATTAATAACCCTCTGAATTGCCTCCAGCAGTAAGATTGAATGGCACAGTTAAGAGTAATAAAGAGAGACTTAAATGTATATTACTAAGTGAAATGTATATTACTAAGTGAAGCCAATCTGAGAAGGCCACATACTACATGATTCCGATTATATGACATTCTAGAAAAAGCAAAACTATGGAGACAGTATAAATTTGTGGTTGCCAGGGGTTTGAAGGGAGGGAGGAATGAATAGGAAGAACACAAAGGACTTTCAGGGCAATGTAACTACTGAGTGTGATACAATAATGGTGGATACCTATCAAAATAAATGTGCCCAAACTCATAGAATTACAACAGCAAGAGTGAACCCTAATGGAAACTATGGACTCTGGGTGATAATGATGTATCAGTGCAGGTTCATGAAATGTAACAAATGTGCCCCTCTGGTGAGAGATATTGATCAAGGGGGAGGCTGTGTGTTTTGAAGGAAAGAGATAGACAGTATACAGAATTTTCTATCCCTTCCATCTCAATTTTGCTGAGAACCTAAAACTGCTCTTACAAAATAAAACATATTTTTTAAAGTATTAAAAAAGCCTCCCTAGAACAACAGTTGAGTGATTTTAGGAAATTTACTTAAAATCTTAGGTACTTAAGAGGTTACTTGTCCACAGCTCCATTTTAAGCATCTAACTCGCTGACCATGAGCTTTTAGTTTTTCAGCTGAAGGCCACGGATTCCCACCATCGTCAACCGGACAGCAACCTCAGCCCATTCATCTGCCATCGGTTCCCTGTGACTTGCCCTCTCATGTCCCTTGGTCTTTCTTACCCAGCTTAATTTCCAAGGTCAATCATCATGACAGTTCCCTTTCATACACTTTGAGTGACTACTTCATCAGCTCTTTTGAAAAACCAACCATGGTAAAACTCACTTTCTGATCAAGTCTTGGGCTTGGGGGCTGGGGGAATCCACCCGACCAAGTTGGCTGTTATGGACACTTCATGCCTTAAACCCCAAGTGGGCAGTTCAGGCTGCTCAGCATTCTCACTGTATTCCCTTAATACACTCATTTACATGACTGTTTAACACCTTCTCCTCTTCCCCATTCTCATTCTCAGCTGAGGGCTTTGCTTCCTGCTATAGGATGAACTGTGTTTTCCAATGTGTTTGATGTTCTAACCATGGAACTTGTGGATGTGACCTTATTTGGAAATAGGGTCTTTGCACATGTAATCAAGTTAAGGTGAAGTTATACTGGGCAAGGATGGACCCTAAACCAATGACCTCTATCTTTATGAGAAGAGGGAAATTTGAACACAGAGATGCATGGGAGTACACCATGTGAAGATGGAAGCAGAGGCTGGAGGCATGTGTCTGTTATACAAGCCAAGTTGTCAGCAACCCCCAGAAGCCAGGGAGAGGTATGGAACAGATTCTTCATTAGGAACCAACCCTGCTGACACCTAGATATGGGACTTCCAGCCTCCCAAACTGTGAAAGAATCAATTTCTGTTGTTTTAAGCCCTTATGACAGTTAACTTTATGTGTCACCTTGACTGGGCCATGGGGCCCTGATATTTGCTCAAACATTATTCCAGGTGTGTCTATGAGGATGTGTTGGGTGAGATTCACATTCGAATTGGTAGACTGAGTAAAGGAGATTGCCTCTCCTAATGTAGGTGAGATTCATCCAATTGGTTGAAGGCCTGAATAAAACAAAAGGGCTGACTCTCCCTTGAGGGAGAGGAAATTCCTCCTGCCTAACCTCTTGGAGTGGGTACATCAGTCTTTTGCTGATTTTGTACTCACACTGAACCATCAGCTCCACTTGGGTCTTGAGACTGCTGACTTCTGGAGTAGAACTCCTACCATAATTTCTGCTTCCCAGGGTTTTGGACTCACACTGGAACCACATCATTGGCTCTCCTGGGTCTCCAGCTTGCCGACTGTGGATCTCTAACATCAAGCCTCCCTCATTGCAAAGCCAATTCCATATAATAAATCTCTCTCCCTCTCTCTCTCTCCTCCCATATATTCTATTGGTTCTGTTTTCCCAGAGAACCCTGACTAATACATCCTCTCAGTTTGTGAAACTTTGTTATAGCAGGCCTAGGAAACTAACACACTTCCTATTTCTCCGAAAAAACTGATGCAAACACAAGAGAGCTTTTCTAGGCTCACATACCTCAGCATCTGTCCACCAAGATTCCGCCTTGCCTCATGTTTCTCTAGATGCCCTAGCTATACTCCTATGGATGGCCAATTGGTCCATGTGCACGCTGATCCCGTCCCCACCTGTCTACTTAGGGATGCTGCTCCAGCAAGTTTTGCCTCCTGTATTAGTCTGTTTTCATGCTGCTGATAAAGACATACCCAAGACTGGACAATTTACAGAAAAAAGAGGTTTAATTGGACTTACAGTTATACATGGCTGGGGAAGCCTCATAATCATGACAGAAGGTAAAGAGAAGCAAGTCACGTCTTACAGGAATGGCAGCAGGCAAAGAGAGCTTGTGCAGGAAAACTCCCCCTTATAATAACCATCATATCTCATGAGACTTACTCACTATCACAAGAATAGCACAGGAAAGACCACCCCCATGATTTAATTACCTCCCACTGGGTCCCTCCCACAACACGTGGGAATTCAAGATGAGACTTTGGGTGTGGACATAGCCAAACCATATCATTCTGCCCCTGGTCCCTCCCAAATCTCATGTCCTCACATTTCAAAACCAATCATGTCTTCCCAACGGTCCTCCAAAGTCTTAACTGATTTCAGCATTAACTCAAAAGTCCACAGTCTAAAGTCTCATCCAAGACAAGGCAGATCCCTTCTGCCCACGAGCCTGTAAAATCAAAAGCAAGTTAGTTACTTCCTAGATACAATAAGGTACAAGCATTGGAAAAATATAGACATTCCAAATGGGAGACATTGGCCAAAACAAAGAGGTTACAGGCCCCATGCAAGTCTGAAACCCAGCATGGTAGTCTAATCTTAAAGCTCCAAAATGATCTCCTTTGACTCCATGTCTCACATCCAGGTCATGCTGATACAAAAGGTGGTTTCCTATGGTCTTGGGCAGCTCCACCCCTGTGGCTTTGCAGGGCACAGCCTCCCTCCCAGCTTCTTTAATGGGCTGGCATTGTGTGTCTGCAGTTTTTCCAGGTGCACAGTGCAAGCTGTCAGTGGATCTATCATTCTAGAGTCTGGAGGATGGTGGCCCTCTTCTCAGAGCTTCATTAGGTGGTGGCCCAGTAGGGACTTTGTGTGGGGGCTTTGACCCCACATTTCTCCTCTGCACTGCCCTAGCAGAGGTTCTCCATAAGACCCCGACCCCTGCAGCAAATTTCGGTGTACTAGCAGGCTTAACACAATGTGGAAGCTGCTAAGGCTTGAAGCTTGCATCCTCTGAAGCCACAGCCCAAGCTCTATGTTGGCCCCTTTCAGTCACAGCTGGAGTGGCTGGGACACAGGGCACCAAGTCCCTAGGCTGCACACAGCACAGGGACCCTGGGCCCGAGCTACAACATGTTTTCCTCTTAGACCTCTGGGTCTGTGATAGAAGGGGCTGAGGTGAAGACCTCTGACATGCCCTGGAGACATTTTGCCCATTGTCTTGGGGATTAACTTTTGACTCCTCATTACCTATGCAAATTTCTGCAGCCAGCTTGGATTTCTCCTCAGAAAATGGGACTTGATTTTCTATTGCATTATCAGGCTGCAAATTTTCCAAATTTTTATGCTCTGTTTCCCTTTTAAAGCTGAATGCCTTTAACAGCGCCCAAGTCAACTCTTGAATGCTTTGCTGCTTAGAAATTCTTCTGCCAGATACCCTAAATCATCTCTCTCAAGTTCAAAGCTCCACAAATCTCTAGGGCAGGGGCAAAATGCTGCCAGTCTCTTTGCTAAAACATAACAAGAGTCACTTTTGCTGCAGTTCCCAACAAGTTCCTCATCTCCATCTGAGACCATCTCAGCCTGGACCTTATTGTTTGTATCACTATCAGCATTTTTGTCAAAGCCATTCAACAAATCTCTAGGAAGTTCCCAACTTTCCCACATTTCCCATCTTCTTTTGAGCCCTCCAAACTGTTCCAACCTCTGCCTGTTACCCAGTTCCAAAGTCACTTCCATATTTTGGATATCTTTTCAGCAACACCCCACTCCTGGTACCGATTTACTGTATTAGTCCATTTTCATGCTGCTGATAAAGATATACCAGAGACTGGGCAATTTACAAAAGAAAGAGGTTTAATTGGACTTACAGTTCCACATGGCTGGGGAGGACTCATAATCATGGCAGAAGGCAAGAAGGAGCAAGTCATATCTTACATGAATGGCAGCAGGCAAAGAGAGCTTGTACAGGAAAATTTCCCCTTATAACAACCATCAAATCATGTGAGACTTACTCACTACCATGAGAATAGCATGGGAAAGACCAGCCACCATGATTTAATTACCTTCCACTGGGTCCCTCCCACAACATCTGGGAATTCAAGATGAGATTTGGATGGGGACATAGCCAAACCATATCACTCCCTTATTTCATTCATGTTTTCCTCTCTCCAGGATCATTTCATAAGCATAAAACAAGCTATAATTTCCCCTGGCTAAAAACAAAACAAAAATCCTCTTTTGAATGCATGCCTCCTAATCTCTCCTCCACCACAGCTATTTTCCCATTTCTCCCATCCCCTCTATAGAAAACCTCAGTTTTAAAGTTGCTTCACCCTCTTCTCCAGTTTCCCTTATTCCCCTCTCTCATAAACCCATGGTCATCTGGCTTTAGCCTCATCATCCACTGAAATGACTCAAAAATAGTTGCTGAATTACAGACTGGTACCACTGCATCACTGGGAATACTTTCATCCTTCACATTCCTTTCCCTACTTATTCCTATTGACTTTTAAACCCATAGTTACCCTCATCAATTCTGATCCATGACACAAATTACATGTTACAAATACACATCATCATAACCAAACAAGTGGTGTAGCTGAGGTAAGACATTCATTCTCTCTAGGTTTCTTCATCTTTAAAACAGGGGCATTAAAAGAGTTGACTCTGACCCATCCTGCTTTGACCTTGTCCGACTGGCTTCCATTCATTCCTTGGTGGTCAGCTATGGTTTAACAGTGTCATGATAAATATTTGCATGATTTGAGACTTTAGGATGCATTTACTTTTCCCCTGAAAAAAATAAAAAAAGGAAAAGGCAGAGAAAGAGAAGAGAGAAGGAAAGGGGAAGAGAGGGGAAGAGAGTGATGGGTGGAAGGAAGAAAGAGAACCAAAAAAGAAACAGAAGAGATTGTGTCTCTGAGGCCAGGCATGGTAGCTTATACCTATAATCCCAGCACTTTGGGAGGCTGAGATGGGTGGATCACCTGAGGTCAGGACTTTGAGACCAGCCTGGCCAACATGGTGAAACCCTGTCTCTATTAAAAATACAAAAAATTAGCCAGCCATGGTGGCAGGTGCCTGTAATCCCAGCTGCTTGGGAGGCTGAGGCAGGAGAATCGCTTGAATCCAGGAGGTGGAAATTGCAGTGAGCCAAGATCACACCACTGCATTCCAGCCTGGGCAACAGAGCAAAACTGCATCTCAGAAAAAAGAAAAAAAAAAAAGAGAGAAGAAAGGTAACACCACTCAGAGCACAGTTCTGTTAAAGTAATATTGATTTTTAGATACTTACTCTACAGCAAAAGATAATTATATGAACTAGCTGTTCCTTAAATCTCCTTGGTCTTTAGTAAGCATCCTTTTAAATATCTATATAAAGTCTGTTTTTCTTCTATATTAAATTTTTCTCAATGACAATTACTGGTAACCGCTCCTTAAGTGCTCCTCAGATCAAAGAGAATAAATAGGCATGCCTGAAAAAAAATTGAACTTCTCAGGTTACCCTTAAATCATGAGAAGAACTTGTGAAGTGAAGGTCCTCTTCGTATCTGTTAATCATGTCTCATTTACCATCATATACAGCAGCTGGGTGTGGTTGTATAGATTGTTCTGGCAAAAGAGTGCCTTTCAGTCAAGGGCAGGTAGAGGCTGAAACCCACTGAATCCTCTGCTCACCAAGCATGCACCCATGGAGCTGCACCCAACCCTAAGTCACACGGAATCAACTTACGCACCACCTGGGCCAATATGAGGTCAATGCACAGCCCCAGGTCCATTAGATCACCCAAGTGGCAGAGAAACACTGCAGCTCTGTGTCAAGCATGGTGCTTGGCACTAGGAGCACAAAGAGAAATAAGAAACCTCAAATGGCAGCTGGGCGCAGTGGCTCATGCCTGTAATCCCGGCACTTTGGGAGGCCAAGGTGGGTGGATCACCTGAGGACAGGAGTTCAAGACCAGCCTGGCCAACATGGTGAAACCGCATCTCTACTAAAAACTCAAAATAAATAGCTGGATGTGGTGGCAGACGCCTGTAATTCCAGCACTCAGGAGGCAGAGGCAGGAGAATGGCTTGAACCTGGGAGGCGGAGGTTGCAGTCAGTTGAGATTGCACCACTGCACTCTAGCCTAGGTGACAAGAGTGAAACTCCATCAACAACAACACAAAGAAGCCTCAAATGGCTCATAGTTGACTGTTGATAATAATCCATAAGGCAGAACAGTCGAGGATTAGGCAAGGGAGGGGCACAAAGTTAACTGAACTTAGCTTACCAGTGTTTCCCAAAATGTGGGAGCAACTCATGGGGTGCATGAGATGATTTAATCTAGCCCACAGATACAGAATTATATAGTATTCATCTCCCTTAAATAGTGAGAAAGTTATTCCCATTTGATTTATCTTTCAAATTGTTAATATCACTATCAGTGAGAAAGCCTCAGTTTGATGCCAGCATACTTTCACCACCTTTCTTACACACTTATCTTCCTTTTAAGCCGAGTGATTACTGACTCCAGGCTCAGAGCCCTCAGAAAGCAATAACAGCTCAAGAACTTTTTTTCCACTGTACTCATTTTTATTGTTTCCTTCCGGTTATGGCAAGTGACACTGGTTCCCCTCTAAGGCAATGGCATAAATATTCCCTTTTAAATAAATGTATTACCTAACAAGATGTGTCAATTTAATAAAAAGAGAGTAAATATTTCAGTTACCATTTAGCTATATAAAAATTGTGGAGATGGCATAAGGTATCAAAACACCGGCAACTGTATTATGCAAATGATAGAGTTGAACTAGCCCTGAGCTATACCCCAGGCTGCAGGAGGGGCAGGACCCAGTCTGTCTATCCCTGTGGAATTCCTGGCATTTAGCATGAGCCAGATATGGAACAGGCATCCTTGAAGACTCCTGGAAGGAACTAGGGGAAACAGAGATGGTCACCCACTGAGCAACTATAGAGGAGACGGACACAGAGAGAATATGAACATCAAGTTCCTGTCTATAGATTGTTTCTGTAGAAGAAGAGTACAGGGCAGGGGGCCTGCCTGTTGAGAGGCAGGAGAAAGACTGAGAATCTGTTTTATCGGTCTATCTACAGCTTATAGTTGACTGTTGATACTATATTGGGCAGACATTTTGCTTCCAAGGATCACTGCTAATTTCCTAGGCATCTCGGCTCTTCTTGGGTTTTTTCTTTTTCTTTTTTGTTTTTTCTGTCTCATTCAACTATTTGTCATGGACTGGGTTATTTGCAAGCCTCTCACTTCCCAAGGAGATCCACTGGTACATGCACTCTCAACAGGGACCAGATCACCCTGACAGGGGCAAAAACTGGTTCTTAATAGCTAAAATAACCCATTATTTTTCTTATGTATAAACCACAGATAAAACAACAGTATATAAACCATTATAATACAGCACATTAAAATTTCACTGAGGAGGATGTTACTCAGGAAAAAAATGTCTAAAAGGATATTTAGGGGAGCAATAATGAAAAAAAAAAAGAAGGTTGGGAAACCAGAGTTGGGTTTCTCAGCCTCGGTACTACTGAAATTCGGGCCACATAATTCTTTGTTGAGGGACTGTCCTGGATGTATTGGGTGTGTAGCAGCATCCTTGGCCATCACCCACTAGATGACAGCTCAATCTCCCAGCTGGCTTCACAAAATGTCATGTGTCTTTTGGGAGGAGGGCAAATCGCCACCAATGGAGAACAACTGGGCTAAAGGAAACTGTTCACAGGTATCAAATGAAGGCAGCCAGCATGTCGGCCATGTGGCCCAGTGCTCTGGGAAGAGGAAGCTTCTAAGGACGCCAACACTCTCTCTCAAGAGAAAGGAATGAAATGCTCATATAACCAGGGTCCTCTCTCAGGGCTCCCTTGGCATGGCACAGAGCCCAATTCCATATACCAAATGGTTCCCAAAAAATACCATGAAGTGATACATCCATCAGTGCCTGAAAGAGATCTTCGTCATGAATAAATCTGAGTTCAACAGCTAATACACACCCTGCAACTAAGCCCTAAAAGACTTAAGGGTATTTTTCAATTCACTCAGCAAGTTCACTCATGAGATTATATTTGGACAATCTTAATATTTCAACCAAAATTAATAGGTTCAAAGCACCAGGGAATGTTATGCAATATGTGAATCAGCACTCTTAAATTGGATTAAGATTTTTTTAAAAATTGGTAAGTCAAATTGAAGTAAAATAAATCTCATCAACTAAAGAGCAGGCTCATGAGAGATAGTGAGGAAGATTGTGTATCACAAACAGCGTTAGAAAATGGATTCAAATCCAATTTCACTTTTACTACTCAGGTGGCTTGGGAAAACCAAATCAATCTAAAATATTTACATGTTAAATACTTAAAAATTTAAACCTGAAATAGCAAGTACAAATTAAAGGCACTCAATTAATATTAGTGGTTTTCCTAATTTATTTCCTTCCTTTCTTCCTTCCTTCCTTCCTTCCTCCCCTCCCTCCCTCCTTCCTTCCCTCTTTTTTAAGTGATAATGAACACACACTATATGAGTATAAAGGGAAAGAAAAATTATTGGAAGAAAATAGGGGGTATAAAATAGAAAGCCAAACCAAAAAAAAATACAGAAAATGTAGTGCGATTAATTTTTGCCAGTAATTAAGAGGAAGACTAGTTCTTTCAACACACAAGACAGTTTGATAGTTGTCCTAGGAGTACCTTTTTTATCCTCTCTGCCAAGATCCATTTCTTTAGAATGTGTGTCAGCTGTTGTCACTAGTATGTTCCCATTTGTAAGGTGCACCCTATACTTTCTAGTGTGACTTCCTTACAACCTGATTGGGGACCAAAAGAAGAACCTTTGGACATTTCTGGTTGCTTCTACTGTCCCAACATATCAAGAATATCAGGATAAATTGTACTGTAGACCCTTGTGATCTCTTTATGTAACTGATTCTGTCCTACTTCGTAACTATAAAATTTATTTTGGTAAAATAAAAAAGAAATTATTACTGAGCTATCACAAAGAGGAAATCCTAATTCACAAGCAATAATTTGAAGAATCATAGACACCCAATAATAAGACTGAAGGTTAACAACAAAAGCATCTTACAGAACATACAGGAGAAGGTTCCTGCTATCTCCAAGCCTGTTTTTCCATCTTTAAATTGATAATAATCATAGTAATACCTATAATTTACAAGCATGATGTGATGTTTAAATTAGATAATGGATTAAAAGTCTTACTTCAGCACCTGACACAATGGCATTCAATAAATGTTTACTTTTATTGCATTGAGGTTTATTCTTGTTATTATTATTATTAGGTCAATTCTCTTTTATAACTTAAAAAAAAAAAAAAAGTTGAGAGAAACAAGGTAATTTGCTCTCAGCCACACAGGTTATTAGGAACAATACCAGAACATAAATTTCCAAGCTTCTAATTCCATGCTGCTTCTTTAATGTGCTATTTCAGTTATCATATCCAAATTGCACTTCAGAGATTAGTATAGACATGCTATTTTAGTCATCTCTTACTGTAAAATAAATTACTCTAACATTCAGTGGCTTAAAGCAGCATCCTTATTTTACTCTATCTTGTGATTCAATGGATCAGGAATTTGGGCAGGGCTCAGCTGGGTGATTCTTTCTCTGCACAAGTTATTGACCAGGATCACCCAGTGATATTCAGATGGTGGACAGGCCAGTCAAGATGACTTCATTCACAGTTGAATCTCCTGGCAGGGATGGGTTGAAGACTGGGTTCAAGTTAGACTCTCGGCTAGACCCCTTGTCCATGCCTTTTCCAGTGGTCTCGGGATGATCAGACTTTGTTCATAGTGGCTCAGAGCTCCCAGAGAGCTGGGCTCCAAGAGTTCTGGGAAGAACCTGGTGCTGCTCTAAGGCTTGTTCTGAGCCAACATCAGTCTCAGAAAGTCACTTCTGCCACATCCTGTTAGTCACGTCACCAAGTCAACCCAAATTCAAGAGGAGTGGAGTTAAACTCCATCTCCCAATGGAAGAAGTAGCAACAAATTTTCAAGCATTGTTAGTCTACCACACACAGACCACACGTAAAGACAAATGACAATATTGTTGTTCTTGTGAGTCAGGTCCCTAAGATATTACAGAAGAGGGCTGTGTTTTTATTATTATTACTATTTGTTATGTCGTGTGTGTGAGTGTGTGAGAGAGTATGTGTGTATGAAGAACTTAAATGATACATAATTAATAAATAATATATACTTAATAGTATGCACATAATAAAATTATATTGTACCCTAATTGGGAAAAACAATGACCTTTCAAAGTAATTTATCCAGAAAGAAAAACATTTAAAATTGATGTCAAGTAAAATTTGCTCCCAGCCAAATTAAACACTGGCTTCACAAAATGAAGGAGAAGCCATATGTTATTTTCAAAATGGCTTCCCAAGAGGGCAAGCAATAATGCAAAGAGGTATTGAAGCTGCAGAATGGGGGATATTGTCAAAGAGAATTTATTACCCCATGTATAACAAGAATAATCTCCAGTCCCTTGCCACCAAGTTATGGTTCAGAAAGCCTAATGAAAATTCTAGGAGGGAATTAAATTTAATTTGTTGTTCTGGGTTTAGAATTGACCCATAGTTATTCCAAGGATATATTGGACCTTCTGAGTTTTCAAAAAATAATTTCTAGATGGCTAGTTAATCTCAAAGTCAGAAGAGAAAAAAAACATTGCACAGTTAAAAAAAATCCATTAACTAATTGGATTGAAGCAACAGAAGACATAAAATGTATTACTAGCTCAATCTTTATGAATTTTAGGCAATTTTCTTTTAAAAAGAGAAGAAACCAACACAGAGCCTTTGAAAAGTATTCTAGAATAAGAGAAAGAGAGTGTCATTCTAATGACTTAATGTAGAGGCAAGCTTTCACATATCATTGCTACAAGAACTTAAAAAAAAATAAAAATCATTTGCAAGTTCAATAGCAGGAAGATGATATTACCTCTAAGAAACAGAATTTTTAAATTAAGGAGAATGTGAATTGAAAATACAATAAGATTACACTAAATACAAAAATATTTCCAATTCAAATTTAGAATTACAGAATTTTCTTTTAATCCTGAGTTTCACATTAACTCTAGGTTCCTTAATAAAATTAACATAATCACTATTTTTTTAAATTTCATAATGTATATGAAATATATACATAATAGAATATAATATGTATCCTACTATATATCTGTTAATCTATGTGAGTAAGTGTGTAAAGCAAATACACACAGGATAAAGCAAATAAGTAACAGAGGATAGAATACTGCATGATAGGCTATTTTAGAATAAAACAATTAATATTCCTATATTATAAATATACACATATGCAAATGTACATGTATATAGTATAGATATATACCCATACACACACCAAAAAAAGCTCAAAATAACAATGCCAATCTCATTGCTATAAAAAATTACTAAAAGCAAATGATTACTAAAAAAAAGTGTAACATGCCTTTGCAGATTTTTTCTTTGTTTTTACTTTATATCTTACTAACGACAGTCAGTGAATGCTTTACACTTACTTGAAATAATTATTGTCCATAAGGTTGAATCATCAACTTAATACAAAGTTATTTACATTGTTTAAATCTTGATTTCAGGTTTTAGAGAGTGTATATTATATTTTGCTTTAATCGTATCTATAATTATGGAAAACATTTACATGGTTTCACAAAATTTTCCTATATTTAGAAAATTCTAGTTTCTATCCCAGTCCCCTCTACCCTTCTGCCCTGTCCCTTCCTTGCCCCATTGAAACCTCATTTTTTATTCTTCATATACATATGGTTTATCCTTCATATACATAGGTGTATGAATGTATATACACACATACATACACATACACACACACATATAAATACACATGTATACATATAGACATATATAATATATACATGTATAAACACATATACACATATTACACATACACACACATATATTCCATTTTTCCATTCATATTGTATCATTTTTTCCTTAAACACTAGGATACTGTGCAGAATGTTCCCTACTTTGTTAATTTTTAGCTTAGTGATAGATACTGTACACAATCTTCCCTACTTTGTTAATTTTTAGCTTAGTGATATGTCCTAGAGATAATTATTTTTTTCATAACTGCACAGTACCTAGAACACGGACAGCATATAGACAAGCATATACACATGGACATGCATACAGACAAAAAGTGTTGCATGGTTTAGTAAATTAATCCCCTTCTCATGGATTGTAAAATATTCCCAGGCTTTTGTTAATACAGTGTTGTAATGAACAGCCCTGGGATTATGTCTTTTTATCTTTTCAGAGCATTACAGAGTTTTGATCAAAACAACAAAGAATCCATCCAACACATCATTTTTATGGACTGCAAATTCTCAGAATATATAGAACCCACATTTCTTTCTTTTCTTATAAATATATTAAATGATGCAAACTGAGAGAAGTACCAACACTAAGAATCCAAGAATTGTAAAAGTGTGATATAGGAGAACTGACCACTAAACCAGTTAAGCATGGAGGTGAATATAAAGAGTTACTAATATATGTACGCAACACTGAAGGTAAAAGTCAAAACTGTTTCTTGAAAGATACTATATGGAATCCAAAAATCATAACTCAGTAATAATAACCTGGTTATAAAACCCTTCGGTTACATTTTCAAAGACTGTAAAGTAGTGAGGGAGAAGGAAAAAGAAATTCGTTATATTCCATTTTATACTCAGAGGCAGTAAAAACATACAGTTTCATTGTTAACCTTGATAAAAGAAATATAGGTTAGCATTTTCAAACATAGTTTTCAAAGATAATCAAAGAATCTATGCCTTCAAAGACTAAAAGTTATCCCTTTTCAAAAATATGTTTCAAAGACAAATAATCTGTGGCTTTAAAGACTTTCCATACTTTCCAAATCAATGGAGAAAACAAAATTAAAGTTATCCATACTTTCCAAATCAATGGAGAAAACAAAATTTAAAACAATTCATTGAAACATGCAGTATAAGAAATCATAAAAACAACAAAGCTCAAAATAAGATGATAAAAATGTTTCTAAGTACATCAGTTACAACAATACATGTAAATCAGTCAAATTATCTTGTTAAAGCTTCTCAAACTGGGCTACATGTAATTCAGTGTCATGCTGCTTATGAAACTGCCTGCAGGGAATGCAGGGCAGACTTTGAATTGAGATCAGACAGACCTGGCTTAAAACCCCAGCTCCATCATTATTAATTACTTGACCTGTGCATGTCATATTTATCATATTTATGCTTTGGGTCTCACTTCTTTTATCCATATACTGGAACTAATACTATCTACCTCTAAATGTTTTTGTAAGGATTAGAAAGAATGTATGTTACATGCATTGCCTAGGGCAGACAAAGTTCTGCCTTTTATTAAAGGCTTACTATTAGAACATTAAAGTAAGTAAGTAGCATTGATACACTAGTATACAAGTGAGCTAAAAATAAATGGACAAGCATATAGACAAAAAGTAAGACAATATCAACTGTAAAACACAAGGCAAACACATTTATCACTGTATGCTGACAAAGGGCAAAATTTTCAATTAAACTGTAACAAGCATGCACTTTTATGCCCCAAATAACATACTATCAAAATAGTCAACAAAAAACACATTAGAATACAAAGGTGAAATAACAAATAATACTATGAGATACTAACAAGCCTCTTTCCATAACTGAGAAATAAAGGCACACAAATTTGAATTATATAAATACTAGTGGCAACTTAATTGATAGAACCCAAATCAAAGTTCATAACCATTGATGGTACATAAAACCTTTGCAAGAAAAAATGTAATAAAATTCCTAAAGAGAAGAAAAAACATTGACATTATTTTTCGTTTTATAGCATACTCTGGAAATTACACGTTCTACCCAGTGAAAGACCACTTGGAATTATCATCATATTAATCTAACTCTAATAAACTCAAAAAGAGAAGATACATTATACGTAGCACCACTTAAAAACGGTAATTCAGGTTTATTCTTTACCTATCTTACGTAATTGCATACTATAAATCACATATTTATTTTTTTAAGGTGCAGATAAAAACAAAATTTTTATCATATGCTTCAAATGAAGTAAAATTATATTATAGAAATAATGCATGTTTAGTGTTATACATTGGGTGGTAAACAATTACAAGTTGGTACCAGGATAAAGTAAAAATTTCTTACTAAACCCTTACTAAAGTCAAAGCAATATAATTAATCCCTCTTGCTTTTATTTCTGAGATTCACAGCATGGTGAATGAGGACACCAATACCTTACGGAGGCTGTATATGTTTTTAAATTCTTCAAGCAATGGAATGTTGATATTTATTGGATCATCATAATATTCCTTTCATGACTATGTTACAACCATTTCAAATGCATTTCATTCTCTTATTAAGAAACAAAAAGAAAATGCTCCAAAAAACTCAACCAATTTAACATTAGTATTCTGGCTCAAAACCTAAAGTTTTAAACTAGTGGTAGCAAAACGAACAACTCAAATTTTTTTTTGAGTTCTTGATGCAAATCCAACTAATTACAAAACTGCTGATAGCTTTCAGGCTTAAAGTAACAGGAGGCTATAAAATATTGGCACATTGAGAAATCAATCTTAGCTTTTCAAACAAATATTTTTCTGGAAACTATATACAAAAATCTTCCCTAAATTTATTGTCTTTCCCATTGTACTAGAAAGATACAAAACAAAACACGAGGTTTTTGCACAGACTTCATAATTTAATTGGAATTTATATATGTAACAAATACCTTTCAAACATTCACCAACTGTAAGGCAATTATCTGTTCTCAACATCTACCCTCCGAAGCAGTTGATATGATAGTCCACATTTCAAGGTCTCTGGTACAGAAGGAGCTCTGTCCTCTGCCCACACTCTCTCCTGATCTATTGCTTTGAATTCCAGCTATATTCCACTAACTCTCAAACATATATGCCTAAATGAGACCTATGCTCTGTGATCCAGGTTCACACGTACAATTGCCTTCTTCATATCTTTAACTAGATATCTGAATCAGGATTTCAAAATTGATATGTTCCATATGCAACACACATTTCTTTCTCCAAAAACCATGTCATCATCTCTTCCCTGAAATCCTTCCCATCTCAGTAAATGGTACCACCATTCAGCTATTTGTTTCAGCTAAAATTCTAGGAGACACACTTGATTCCTCTCTCTGAGAGTTTGCACTTTACCTACTGATAAGTCCTATTGGGTCTCTATTCAAAACATATTGCAAATGCAACCACTGCTTACTTTCTCCCGTGCTCTAGCCATAATCTCTTCTCTAGACCAAGTGCAACAGCCTCATAACCAGCCTCCTTGCATCCACTCTTGTTGACTACAATCTGTCCTCCAAAACAATAGTCAGAGATGCTCTTTCTGAAAGATCAGATTACATAACGTTGACTCTGTTTTAAGATCCACTACCAGCTTCCCATCACTCATGGGATAATATCCCGAACTCCCTACCATGGCTAACAAGGTCTAACTCCTGACTTTTCTAACCTCATTTTCCTCCTCTGTCCTGTTTCCTCACAATGTTCTAGATACTGTGGCTAAGCTTGTTCCCAGACTGACACCCTTGCCAGTGTTGATCCTTCTACCTGCAATGTAACCCCCACCCCAAATATGCCTGAGACAACCGCCTTATCATCATCCATATGTCAATGAGCACCTTCTCAGAAAGGTCTTCCTTCTCCTGGGCTGAAACAGCCCCCACTAAGTATCATATTGCTTTATTTAATCTTCTACCCAATACTAGTACCAACTGATGTTATGTTATTCTATTATACTATATTACACAGTATTCGATTTTATTTTTTGTTGGTATATTTATTTTATGCCTTCTACCATGGGAAGAGCTGTCTCACCACCTGGAGAGCAAGAACTCTCTCATTCTCCACCACAGTTGGATGGGTACCACTGTTCTAGTACCTACAGCAGTATCTGGCTCATGGCTGACTTTTAATAAATGTGCCTTACTGTGGTGGCTACAGCAAAAGAACAAAACTATTCTTTTTCAAATAGTAAGAACACATATAAAATAAAACTGAGGTGAATTAGAGGATATTTCCTTAAACTAGGAAGCATTGGATTTATGAAATCTATAAACTGTCTTCATAATTGCATTTAAAGGAAGCGCTTAATGTTCTATGGAATATATGTCTTCAAGACAAATGGGAAATATCTAATTATATATATATATATAAATATATATATATACACATACACACACACACATATATATATAACCCAATCTATTCCAACAGTTTTCAACAATACTTGAGAATTCTGCAAGTCAGAGCTTGACTGTATAATGAAACACATATAGCAAAGAAATTTAATTTTGAAACCAAATAACAAAATGTTTCTACATATATTATATGTGTGTGCATACACAGATATTTTTAATAATTTTAACAATAGCTAATAATTTTATTTCACATCAAGGTCAACTTGAAACTCATGCCTTCTCCTTGTTCTGAAGGAAGCACAGGTTCCAGGTCCCGGCACTAAGAGAACTTGGAGAAGGCAATTTGGTTCGTTTGTGAGGCTACTGAGCTAAGTGATGACTCTGCTGCTGCCCTCCCCTGACTCATCCGGGGTCCAGAAGGAAGGGAGGCCATGGCCATATGAGCAGTTACTTGGTTGGTGCAAAAGTAATTGTGGTTTTTGCCATTAATACTAGAATTCCTTCTCAGGTAGGCACATTGCTTTGCTTCTCTACTCTTTAGAGGAGCCAATCAAGTGAATGTATATAGAGAATTGCTTGTAGGGAGTGTATCCCAACGGTTTGTTTTGCTTTGACCAAAAAGGCACTGAGAAAACAGTATGTGGCTGAAGTAACATTAATATGGGCCCCATGCCATTTAGCCACTATAAAGGAACCCTCCCCAGCCTATTGAGTTAGCTGTTGAGATGCTGGTCAAATCTTCACGTTATCATATATCTCATGGTAGCATAATTGTGAGCAACTGTATCTGCCACTCCCACTACACTGGCAGCTTGTCAGAGAAAAGGAAAATGTGTCTTCCTCCCAACCACTGAGCTCCCACTTACCCAGCACCTCCATCTTCTTCCATTTAGGGCTTTCAACCACAGTGCTCTTGTTTTTCATGCTCTAATTTACCTCCAGTATTAGAATGACATGATTTTCACAGAAACATTTAATCATCTCTTCCATTCCTTCCCAGTCTTTAAATATGCAAATAGAAAACTAAGCATATTATCATGGAATTATGTGAAATGATACATTCTAAGCCAAATGAGCAGGTCACAAAAGGGAATGCCTCACCTGTTCCCTGCTGTGTGAAGGCATGGGTGTGCCTGTGTATGTATGTATGGAAAACACAATGCAGAATGGACACCAGTGCATGAACAGGAGAGTCTGAACTGGGTTTTGCTCTCTTTCTGATACGTTTCTATACTATGAAAGCTCTTATTATGAAAATACCACTGTGTTCAAAACAAAAACTAGGAAAGACATTTTTTAAAACTGTGTGAAACCCTCTAAATCATCTTCCCTTTTTCTATTTATTTTATTATGGTAAAATACAAATAACTTAAAATTTAATATCTTAACCATTTTTCAGTGTACAATTCAGTGGTATTAAGCACATTCAAATTGCTGTGTAACTATCACCACCAACCATCTTCAGAACTCTTCGTCTTCCCAAACTGAAATGCTATGCTTACTTTTTTTTTTTTTTTTTTTTTTTTGAGACGGAGTCTTGCTCTGTCACCCAGGCTGGAGTGCAGTGGTGCGATCTCGGCTCACTGCAAGCTCCGCCTCCTGGGTTCACGCCATTCTCCTGCCTCAGCCTCCCAAGTAGCTGGGACTACAGGTGCCCACCACCGCGCCCGGCTATTTTTTTGTATTCTTAGTAGAGACGGGGTTTCACCATGGTCTTGATCTCCTGACCTCGTGATCTGCCCATCTTGGCTTCCCAAAGTGCTGGGATTACAGGGTTGAACCACCGCGCCCAGCGTGCTATGCTTATTAAACAAAAACTCCCGTTTTCTCCCTCTCCTTAACTCCTAATACCATCATTCCACTTTCTATCTTTAGGCTTTTGACCACTGTAAGAAATTCATAAAAGTGGACACATACAGTATTTTGTGTGTGTGTGACTGTCTTCTTTATTTCCCTTAGCATAATGCCCTCAAGGTTCATCCATGTTGTAGCACGCGTCAGAATTCCCTTCCTGTTGAAGGCTGAAGAGTATTCCACTGTATGGATTTACCACATTTTGCTTATCCTTTCACCTGTCAATGGATACCTGGGTTGCTTCCATGTTTTGGCTATTGTAAATAACACTGCTATGAACATGGGTATACCAGTATTTCTTTGAGATCCAGTTTTCGATTCTTTTGTGTACATATCCAGATGTGAAATTGCCAGATCATATGGTGACCCTATTTTTAGTTTCTTGAGGAACTGCCATGCTGCTTTCTACAGCAGTCACATCAGTTTACATTCCCACCACCAATGCATAAGGTTTCCAATGTTTCTACATTCTCACCACCAATACTTATTTCTTGTTCTTATCAGTAGGCTTCCCAATAGGTGTGGGGTGATATCTCACTAAAGTTTTTATTTGTATTTTCCTTACAATAAACCATATTCACTTTGGCTTCCATGGCATTTTTTCTTTCTGACTGTGAAGATAAAAGTTCTTCATGTCTCAACCAGCCAAAGTCACATTCCTATGGCTCCCACAGTATTTTTTAGGCCTGGGCTTTCCTCCTGCCACCTATTATGTGAAAAGAAATAGAAGTGAAGCTAGTATTTAAATTATGTTTTTAAAGTATTTTTTTTTTAAGTCTTCCTTCACTCACAGAGAAAATTCTCGCAATTCTGGGAATCAATTGTCAAACATTTCTTAAAGAGAAAAGCACACGTAACCCCTAAAGAAAAACTACCCACTAATTTGATTGTCTGGAAGTGTAACAAAACACGTCCGAAGAATATGAGGTTCTTATCGCTACTCGGCAAAACGTCCTCATTATCAAGAAGTTTTAGGGAACTGAAGAAGCTATGAATCCAGGGCGGGCATCAATTTGCCTTTTATTCACTTCTCTCATTGAATCTTAAAGAATTTTTCTTGGAATTCAAGTCAATTACTTTGATAACATCATTATTTTATTTATACTTGCACCATGTCTGACCTGAGTTATCAATGCCGGCTTACCATTCCAATCCTATAAAATGAATGGCAGGTAAGGGGTTTGGCATGAGCTGAAAACTTCCACGAGCATTGTACTGGGATGGCTAATTGCAAGAGTGTCCCAGTTGCCTGATGTACTATTCATAAGATACTTTCAGATTCCACCATACCAGCCTCAGGTAAGGCATAAATAATGTACTTCTGCATATATAATATAAACTAAATCTTCCTGTCACCTGGTCATCAACTATTATTATCACTTTTAAGTAATATTGACAAAGTACATAAAATGGCATTTCAAAAGCAGTACTTTTTATAAGCTTGTAAGTGGAAATGGTCTACTTTAATAGTGTTCCAATTACAACAGGATTTCATCACACTGGCTGTGAATTTAATCCATTTATCTCCGGAGCTCAGAGTAACAGATATATGGTTACCATTAATGTCCTTCATTCCATCCTAAGAACGGTGGTTCATAAATTCTTTCTGGATTTCAGGCCTCTTTAGAAATCTAAACAAAACCATGGATCCTCTCCTCAGAAAATGAGCACAATTCAAATTTAGGAAACAGTTTCAGGGGTTTCTGCTCATCTCTCTATAAAGTCCATATACATAGGCAGCCAATTCAGTATCAGAGTCCTTTGGGGTACCGGTTACAAAAGAAGATCATTCAGCAGGAGAAAGGCATCTCCACTTTTAACAAAACCCCTGATGATTCTAGTGAATACCAGTACTTGAGAGCCAGTGGCCTTGAAGTTGATAGACTCCAACTGAAACATTCCTGATATAGAAGGTAGGGCTACAAAGTAATAGGATCAGTGTTCAGCTCTCATTGGCAGTCAATATTATTAGAATCACATCTACAAGGGGATGGGGGAAGGAAATCCTTAAGCCAAAATATATTAATACAGTGTAGTAAGTCTTCACCTAATGTCATCAATAGGCTCTTGGAAACTGCAACTTTAAGCAGAACAGTATACAGCAGGTCCTCAAACAGCATTGTTTTCTTTACCAACTTTTCTTTACAGCATTGATGAGGGGGAAAAAAATGGTTTTGCTATACATCATTTCACTTAAAGTCACAGTTTCCAAGAATCCATTGACAATGTTAAGTGAAGACTTACTCTATAAGAAAAATAAATGATATAATTTCATCTACCTTCTATACCACCAACAGTATGCTATACTACTCTAATCTAGCATTGAGACTCAAGTGTTCTTACCTTGAAATGTGTATTGTATCAAAATTCAAGGGATGGAAATGTGAGCAGCAGAATACGAAGGAGTCGGCACACAGGTGGGTCATGATCACCATCTACACACAGGGGGACATACCCAGCTCCTTAAGCATTTGGCCCAGGCTTTGCACATCTTTCCTTCTCCAAGCATGGAGACTAATGCCTTGTGCATGGTAGATGCTCAACACATTACCTTCAGATTTCATTTTAATGTGTCTCTGCTGACGACTCTATGCCAAATCCAACTGTTTGCTTAATGATAACTGAACCTTATTGTAATAGTCTAATGTTTAGACCATTAGACCTATTTAGACCTATTAGACCCATAGGTCTAATGTAACAAACCTTAGTGAGGTCCATTACAGTATTAAAATGAAATTTAATACAGCTGAAAATTTGGCAAACTATACTTGTTCCTCTCAATTCTGGAAGAACCCTGATCAATACACACCATGCCTGAACTGGGTCTCTTCTAAAGCTAATGAACTTTAAAATGGCAAGAGGAGGTCAAGTCTATTTATCTGTTGTTTATTGCTAGAGCTGCTGATCAGGGGAGGGAAATATAGTTTATACAGAGCATGACCAACAAGAAATGAGAGTGACTTTTAAATGAGGACTTAGGAATATTAATTTCTCAACTTCAGAATTATATGTACTGCATACAAAGAATGATAATGATAATGGTGAAAAAACACATCTTAATCAACTCTAGTATGATTAGTCATATACTAACTTAATAGCTTGGAATATGGTAAAACGATCTTTGCAGGGTTCACTGACCTCTCGAAGAATCAGATAAAACCCCAAAAGCATAAAATTCATGCAAGATTTTCACATCTTGTCAAGGAGTTCTCTGATCCCTGCAAGGCCATCTGTGCCCACCATTTTGTTTCAATAACATTGGATTAGTTTGTCCACCTTCCTGGACAATCGTGAGGGCAATTTAGACAAGAGGAGAAAACACGAAGGGTGAGGTCACACAGGCTTTGATCCTGCTGTACACTGTACAATGGAATGATCACGGGATCTGGACCCAAATGGTCCTGATGCAGGGCTCAAACTGTGGCTTTGTAACCTCAGAACAGTGAGGTCTGCTATAAGGATCAAGTGAATGAATCATTATGGGTGATATGGGTGGTCTTCAGTGAATAAATGCAGAGGTTATTGTTATTAAACAAATATACATTTTTTTTCCTGATTATCCAGGAGCCTAATGCTACTATTCTCTAGGTCAGATTAACGGTGTGAAACTTCTCAGATTACAATGAGAACTAGAACTTTGCAAAAAGTGACTTTGGTATTTATGTTTTTAAGACCTTTTGGATGAAATTCAAGAAAAACCTGATTTATGCTAATTCAATCCCAAAGTGAAAAGAAGAAAGTAATTTTTTTACATAAATAGAATAACATTTAACTTTAAGTTTCCTCTCAAGAGAAAGACAACATCATCCTTCCTGAAAACGTAAATGTTTAAGAAGTAGCTAGAATACACATCATTAAACTGCATCCCAAACATTTATACAGCCAACCTACACAGACACACACACACATACTACACACACACAATCACACATAATACTACACACACACTACACACACACACATACACACATATACTATACATTTGTACATCTATCTACCACTGTATCTATCTGTATGTGTATACATACATGATTCACTAAGTAATCTTGATTTATTTTTCATTTCCTAGACTCTACTTGGCAATAATTAACATTTTTATCTACCAGTTAAAACCTGCGGCAAATTCATATCTTCCACAAATTAAAATATACTTCAAAAAGAACACGCAATCTGGTGGGTGGAGGTCGTGGGAACTTTGCTCAGCGGGAGATTTAATTAAATTATTATTTTCTCACCACCTTTTACATACACACACACACACACACACAAAACCCAAATTATATTCAACCCTAAAAAGATATTCTTTCTCCATATTATGTCAACAACATGTAGAGTTACAAGATCAGCAGCAGTGATCACAGGATTTGGGGAGGTCAATGCCACCATTTCAAATCTCAGAGTCAATTCACAGTAGCTACTTAAGAGATGCAAAAGGCCTGGCAAGAGTATTTATTTCCTGCAAGAATCCTCTGCAAGCAAACTGTCCATTCAGCAGTTCTGCAGGCTACTGTTTCACCATGCGACAGGCCCACTTATTCATAAACAAATCATTAACATTCTTGACATAAATCCATAGTGGACCATTAATCCCAGCTATGATAATGTTTTCGTACATTTGCTCTCCCCATCATGAATAGGAGTGTTGTTTCGCAGAACCCATCCCTGACAAATAAGAGACAAATTATGCCCCGTGAGAAAACTTGGAGAATGAACGGCTTACACACCAATTACTGTCTCATTATCTGGCTGATGCAGAAATAGATCCTGTGTGCTTTGGGTGAAATGTAGATTTTTCTTACTCAGACCAAAAAATATAAGTATATGCAAAATCACTTGCCAAGGTGATTTTTGTTGCTCAGATTCATCTGAAGCCACACTCTGGGAACATTCCTCACAAAAGCAAATCAATAATTATTGCTTAAGAAAAAAACAAACAAAAAAAAAAACCCTTGTATAAGTACAAAAAAAAAAAAAAAAAAAACCAAAGATCCTAGAAACTATCAAGACCAATGGTTAATATGGGTTTTTTTGGTTTTTTTTTTTTTTTTTTAGCATTTCAATGTTCATTGAATATTGAAATATTCTGCCCAAGAGTTATCAGCAAAAGGAGTATGAATGACAGAGAAACAATAAACAAGGTATAAGAAAATAAGAAACGCATTTAAGTAAAATAGACTCTATGGCCTGACAAGACCCTTAAATTCAGTTTATAAATTCTCTCCACCGAGCTTGAACAAGAAACCTCTTCATGATCAAAACACACTGGCTAAGCACCCATACATAAGAAGGATTTGCTGTATGTTTTTATGTTCTAAGCTAAACAGACCCAATTCTAGCTCTTTAACCGTGACATCATACGTTAAATAAATATACTAACAACTCCACAAAAGCGACCAACTCAAACATTTTATTTTATATATTGGTACCCATAGTTCTATCTACAAACCATCTGCTGGGCTGAAGCCAAGGCTCATGCTCTGTCAACCAGCACTTCATATATTTGCATTGGCAGGGACAACACCAAGAGCCTATTTATTTCTCTGTAAGATATCTGGCTTCTAACAGCTATTGGGTAGAACAGTGCTTCTCAAACTTTATGTATATAGGAATCACCGAGGGATTTTGTTAGAATGCAGATTCTGGGTCAGTAGGTCTGGGGCGACACTGAATAGCTTCTATTTCTATCAGGCTCCCAGGTGATGCAAATTCTGCTCTCCTGGGACTACACTTTGACAAGCAAGGTGGGAGATGACTAAGTTTCGAATATGACTTATTAGACCAATAGCTTGGCTCTCTATAAGTATAAAATGGAAGCCTCCTCTTCTGTTCAATTTTGCTCTCTCTACTACTAATATAATTATTAATTTCATCAATACGCATAAATTTTAAAGTTAAGTTTTACACAAGTCTTCATTTAGAGTAAGAATGAGAACGCAAAAATCTAGAGGAATACTTGCATAACATTGGTGTAAGGAAAAAGCACCCTACTAAGGGTCTGGATTTCAATCTTATTCTAGCCTTCCATAAAATAAAACCATGAGGCCATAAGTATGGGACTGAACTTCTCTTAGCCTCAGTACCTTGATCTGTAAAATGGGAATTGAAAATACTCACCACACAGTATTAGCACAGGATGAAATAAAACATGCAAAAAGTGCCTTAGCACCACAGGCCCTCAACAAATAGGAGTTTCTTCTCTTGCTTTCTTTGTTATCCAACATTAGGAGCACAGCTTGGATCACGTAGGACGACCTCAATCTGACGTAAAAGAGTCAGCTAGGTTTGAATTGTTGCTCTGCTCCTTCTTACCTATTTACCGGTAGGCAGTCACTCAGCTGGTGGTTCTCGGATGCAGACAGTCAGACCCACATCAAGTTGCCTGTGTAATGATTACTTAACAAAAATTCAGATTCTTCTGTCTGCCACCCTGTAATTCTCATACAACAGGCTTGAGATTTCGGTTTAGAATCCATGTTTTTAAATGCCTCCCTAGCGAGGATTGAAAACACTGCCTTCACCTTTAGAGCCTCAGATGCCTTGAGCACAATGATGCCCATGACAATAGTGATGCCCAACCACCTACTGCAATGGGGCTCTGACAACAGGGCTTGGTAAATGGCAAAAGGCTAACACTGTGTTGCCATTGAGACCCCTATACACAGGATGAGAGGATTAACTCAGTGACACCCCTTAGCTGGAGATACTGCTTTCCCTGAATGTATCCTCCATTTTACAACTCAAGCAATAACTGGATCCAAAGCAATTGCAAGCTCCAGTTCCCGATTTGTTTTTCTCTTTTAATCACCACAAATAATCAGCTTGCTTTTCCCAGGCCTCTGGGTTGTAAAGGAGATGGCTTCATTGACTCTTCCTACCAGGTCAATGAATGAGTCCATTTCTGGTTGCCTCCAGACCCTGGCTTTCTCTGATACTTCCTTGCAAAATAGAAGAGCCAGTGCCCAGTCACTACCTGACAACCAACTCAGTGCATAGCTAGTGCAGTGACTTCATTAATCACTATGAACAGCCTTCTCAATCAGAAGGAAAATATTTTTTTCTTAGATCACCACTTTACCTTGCGTCTTTTATCACTTCCCGTCTGGTTTACCTTGGATATGTATGGAATCCAAGTAACAATTGTCTCAAAAAGAAACATATATCCCTGTCCTTTTGTTTTAGAGGATAAAGATCCCATTTGCAATTATAAATTATAGATCAAAGAGAATAGGGGTTATGAAACATATTCATGCAAAAGACAGTTACATTTTTATGCAGAGATCTAGGAGCTTTTCTCAAAAGCGTAGAATCATTCCCTTCACTGTTTCCTTCATTCTCCTCCTTCCTTTCTGCCCTCCCTCCCTGCCTTCCTCTTTGTCTTCTTTCCTTCCAGTAGCATTTGTAATTATATAAACTAACTGAAATATTTCTTAACTAACCCAACTATTATTTATTCATCCTCAGTTTCAAAGCAAAATGTGTCCCTTAACTTCTGTTGTATAATGAGAAAGGGAAGTAGGAGGCAGGAGGAGAAACAGGAAGAGGGAGAGGGACAGGGAAAGGGACAGAAAGGGTATTAATCAGTGCTCTGGTTTCCAATCCTGGAGTTGCACAGTTAGTGAAAATTAGAGAAGAGCCCTGGTGTAAGATGATAAATGGCAAATGATACTTGGCTTTCATGGCTGGAGAGTAAGAATGGGGGGTGACAGGAAGTAGCCAGAACTGTGGCAAACAAAAGAAGTGCATGCTCCCTTTGAAGGTAGAGTTGCTGTTCAATTTTAGGCTAGAGTAGCAAATAGAAATGTGGGATTGGCTGGGTGCAGTGGCTCACAACTGTAATCCTAGCACTTTGGGAGGCCAAGGTGGGTGGATCACGAGGTCAAGCATCCAAGACCAGCCTGGCCAACATAGTGAAACCCTGTCTCTACTAAAAGTACAAAAAATTAGTCGGGCATGGTGGCAGGCGCCTGTAATCCCAGTTACTTGGAGGCTGAGGCAGGAGAATCGCTTGAACCTGGGAGGCAGAGATTGCAGTGAGCTGAGATCACACCACTGCACTCCAGCCTAGACAATAGTGTGAGACTCTGTCTCAAAAAACAAGCAAACAAAAACTAACTCAGTTAAGAACAAGTCACTCCTCTTTCACTTAATTCTTTTTGAGTTCTTCTGATTAAACTAAAAATAAAGTCTCACTTGGTGCCAGCAAAAAAAAAAAGAAAGAAAGAAAGAAAGAAAAGAAATGTAGAATTAACACTGTCAGACTGTCAAAGGTTTTAAAAAAGGCCACACCTGAGAGGGCCACATCTTATGCAAAATGTCCTCATCTTTTGGTGCTTGCTACAATGTAAAAATTCTATAAGCACTGTACTGGCCAAAGGAACTACACCAGCAGGGCAAATGTGGGTTGTGGGTCAACCACTTGCAAACCCTCACCTACATAGTTTCCATGGCTGGGATGCTGGCTGGTCACCAGAGTCTGCTTCTCTTTTTTGTGGGCACTCATCTGGGCCACATTTCTCCATCTACTTTGTAATTAGGTATGAACTGATGACTGAGTTCTAGCCAATGGAATGTGAGCAGAAAGAACATCTGCCTCTTATGAGCAAAATCTTCAAGGAAGTAGCTGTGCCTCTTCATGCTACCTTTCCACTTGTGCCAACCAGGTGCAGTCAATGAGGCCACAGGGGCAGTGCAACCACAGTGGGGAAGAGGCCTGCATCCCTGAATCACCACATGGAAGAGAGCCAACCAGTTGTCCAGGAATACAACTTTGAATGAGGACCTGGAAATTAAACATCAATCATGTTTTGTCCACTTCATGTATTAGGTCCTATTAATTACTGCAACCTAGCCTGGAATCCTTTGGCTTTGAAAAATAGTGATCCTTCATCATCCTTGAGATGTCCTTACTTCAAATGTAAGTGGAATGCTATTCATTTTCATCTCCTAGATAAGTTTATTTTTAATTCTAAGTATAATAGGTCCTCCATGCCTATTCAGATTCATTTTTATTTGTCAATTACTTAAGGGCAGAAATTCTGAGCCTCCAGAGCATTCAAAATTCAAGCACCTAGGATCAGATTGATAGCAGGCTACCATGACAGCTCTATCAAGGAAAGGTTATTACCAACGAAAATGAACATACATTTTGAAAATCCTCACCATAATCACCTTTTTTCAAACCATAAAATATCTCCCAAGAACAAGGTAATTACTTTTTATAAAGCCCGCTTCCCTAAATTTTTGTTTATTAACTTTTCTTTCTCTTGACATGACCTCTGAGATGGTTTAGTATCAGACAGCGACTACTTGAACTTAAAAAAAAAAAAAAAAGTAAAATATGTAAAGGGGAGGGGCAGGATCCATTCCAAACAGGAAGCAAGGAGGTGACACAAAAACCTATAAAGGAAGGCCGGGCTCAGTGGCTCACGCCTGTAATCCCAGCACTTTGGGAGGCCGAGGCGGGTGGATCATCAGGTCAGGAGATGGAGACCATTCTGGCTAACACAGTGAAACCCCGTCTCTACTAAAAATACAAAAAAATTAGTCGGGCGTGGTGGCAGGTGCCTATAGTCCCAGCTACTTGGGAGGCTGAGGCAGGAGAATGGCATGAACCCGGGAGGCAGAGCTTGCAGTGAGCCGAGATCACGCCACTGCACTCCAGCCTGGGTGACAGAGCGAGACTCCGTCTTAAAAAAAAAAAAAGAAAAGAAAAGAAAAGAAAAACCTAGAAGGGAAAAGTCGGAAGACTTCAAGTCACTTTTCTCAGCATCTTTTGCTACATAAGTAAAGATAAAATTCAAACAACATAGCTTTTCATCTTATAAATTCTTTATGTACAGGTATTTTGTTGAGCACATAGGAAAATGAGTGAATGCAATGTGCCCATACGGTGCTACAAGCCGGCAGTGAACTCTGGCAGTTCAGGAAAAAAGCTCTATCTTTCCAGGCAAGCTCTGGTATCTGCCAGCAGCAGCGGTCCCCTCCAGGGGGGACACCTAAAAGCTTAGGGAAAGCTTGGTGAAAGCTTGGCAAAAACAGTTAAGGACGATTATCACTTTTTCCATTTATTTTGAGTCAACAGGTTTTAATTAGGTATACTTAATTAAAATTTAATCAAGCTTTCTGTGGCTTCAGACAGTCAGTGCTAAAAACTGCATCAACTACTAGTTTCTAAAGCCCCTTTCCAAACAAAGCTGCCTTACAATGAAGAAGTATTTATTGTGGCAATGTTGTATTCTGTCCCCAAACGTGAGAAAAGGAGAGCAACTTGGGGACAGTGAAATGATGATATAAAAGAGATTATACAAAGAATATGTAAACAAATAGGAGAGGTTGGTTTAGTGGAAACAGGTTGAACACAAATCAGAATTGAGCAAAGGAGCATTTACTTGATTCAAAATTACAGTAACACCTATTTTGTGCAGGTTGCTGAGACATGGGCATCCCACATAATCTAATGCATATATCCCTTCTGTCTTTCACTTACTTGTTCATTCAACATTTTGAACAGTAACTGTTCTGGGGACAGTAGTCTAAATGCAAAGCTGATCTCTCCCAATGCCAAGTCTTAAATGGACAGTGATGAATGAAAACTCTTTATTTGCATGCTTGTGGTTTTCTTAAACAGACTACACGAGTAAAATTTAGCTGTTTATTGGTCATATTTCTGACCCATTTGAACATAAATTTTGTTACTGGGCTAAAATGGAGAAATGCTCTCCAGGATATTGAGAAATGTATATACTCTGCCTTTAGCCATAAAAGCACCACATTCTCTTTCTAACGTCCATGTGTGAGCGCTCTATCTATCTCTTCTACAGAATGTGATGCATGGGTTTTGTGGCAGCTGTCTGAGTTCCAGAGGACTTTCTTTCCCACTATTGCCAGACTCTGGGTGTGTTCTGGATAAATGAGGTTGTCAGAAAAGAAAGTTTCTGGGAAAGAAAGCGTCACAACGCAGCTGCACACATCCCTTCCAACAGCAGCATGCAGTGAAATGTTTGGGACAATATATTAGAAAATTTCAATTAATCAGAACTTTAAGAAAATGACATGTTCTCGACTGAATTTCTTACTCAACGTAAGGCTGGACACAATTCTGACAGCCACTGCAGCTTTCTCCAGTAAATCAGAATCTCAGTTGATCTCAAAGTCATTCTTCTAAAATCAGTTTTAACATTACAGTTGCACAAACATAGACAGCATCAGACTGGTTTAATGTAAAACAATTCCAGACCTCCTCAGTGTGTCTGTAAAGTTAGGTCTTTATCATGGTCTCTTTTTCTTCGAATTTGCATTTTTGGAGGGAGAGGGGAGGACAAAGGAGAAACACCCGTTGGAGGGTTCCGCCTATTTTTTTTTCCTAAGTCAGGCTTAAAATACAATTTTCCTCAATGCCCTCGAATCAGGTGTCTAAAAGTTTCTTCTGGAGAAATTTAGAATTCCCTTTCAGAGGACAACTTATTGAAGTTCACCAAGAGTAAGTAGTAATTCATCACAGAGAGATGTTACAGCTGCCACATGTTGCACAATGTCTTCATTTTTCCCTCTTCTGTCAAAAGAAACACAACCCAGGTTCCCCTACAGCAGGAACAGAAAACTCCCATGAGAATGTCACTAAGAAATGAATGCAAGTGTGAAGTAGGACTCTGTGTTCTATCTAGACTGAAAGGGGAGTTGGATTTGGAGAAGTGTCCTCTCTGATGTCCTATTTTAGATTGTCATTTCTACGTTAAAAATGCTCATAGGAGTAGGGCACAAAGATATAACAAAAGGTTTGTTTAACAAAGACTGGGCCTTGTGCTCAACCCTGTTATCTGAAGGTTTAGAATGTGGTTGGGAGGTGCACAGATACTCCCATTAGGTAATAATAGGTAGATAATAATTAAGTAATATTGTCCCCATTTCACATGTGAGAAAATTGAGGATTCATGACTGAGCTCAAAGCACAGCAAGGCAGGTGGAAGAGACAAATTTAGAATGCAGGAGCTCCCACCCCCAGATTCCAGCCATTCTCCTGTCCCACACATCCCGGCTGACCCACCTGACATACACCCTCTCACCCCATCCTCATCCCGTGACCCCGAGCTAGTTCCTCAAACATACTCTCAAATTGAATCCCCTTTGTGACCAACACAAATTAATGATGCCCAGAGGAAGGGGTTAAAAATATACTCTATGATTCGTGAAATAAAACAAATTTAAGCAAGGAGACCAGAAGTAGCAAGAAAAATGTAGGAGTTAAGGAGCAGGTCAGGCCTGGACTCCAATCCAGGTTCTGTAGCTTACTACCTTAAAGCTTCAGATGGGGAAATTAAACCCTCTAAGCCTCCATTTGTCACTGGTAAAATGTCCAACTTCTAGGATAATTCATGAGAATTGAGTTAGATAAACAGGCAGAGCATAGGGCCCAGCACACAGTGGGCAGCCCACCCCCTTGCCCTCCACCTCCAATTCACCATCCAACCATAATCCTCATTCAACTGCACCAGGCTCTCCAGCCATTTTGAGTGCCATTTCTTTCAAGGATGCATCTGTCTACATCATCCGTCTGCATCCAAGGTTGGCTTTTTCCAATCAGAAAAACTAAATTCAGAGTATATGAGTCAAATACAAAAGCAAAACCTAGAATCCAGAAAGCTAGAACAAGCATTGATTCAGGGAAGGGTAGTTTCCATATTCTAAACTCTAGGGTTCCTTACAAGAATAGCAAACTGCTCACAGTTCTTCCAATCAGTTTCTCAGTCAATAACATGTTGACCAAAACAGTCCATTTTATGATCAGTCCCTTTCCCAAAATTCTTTAAGTCATATACCCCTGTGCCTCTCAAAGGTAAACATTATATCTTCCTTCTATTCCCAGTCTTCAGCACAACAGACATGTGACATTGACTTGGTACAGATGTATATAATTTCTGTCAATGAGAAAAGAACCCAGAAATCATGCAACATGTTGTCTTCATTTAAGCTACCGAAGGACCCTTGATTTAAAAAAAAAATGAAGCAGTAAATTCACAATCAAATACCACAAACAACTCTACATAATCTTAAACTATATAGAATTTAATTTGGAGTGCATCGGAAATACAAATATTACATCATTACTCTTTGAACATGAAGAAGACCTTCCACGGTATCTCATTTAGCTCTCTTTAATAACAGGTAAGGAAACTGAAAGACGGAGCAGAGGCGGGCATGTCTATAAACAAACAGAAATGAAAGAGTGACCACATCCAATATATTCGAGACTGCGTTCCAGATTCCCTTCTAAGTAATGTTTGTTAGTAGCATAACTTTTCATTCATACCATTTTGTGTGGTTAACATTATCAGTAGTCCTGTTTTATAGTGTGGAACAGAGGCTGAGAAAGTAACTTGCCCAACAGCATAACTCTAGCAAGTGGTAGAGCAAAGATCTAAACCCAAGTTGTCTCACTGGGGGGTATTTGCCTAACCACTGCTCTTGACCGAGAGCCTGAAGCAGAGGATCCCTCATCCGGGGTAAGCATGGTGTTCTTCCACCCTGCCCTTCCCTGCTGCTGAGGGTCCAGTGAGCTGTCAAGGCAAGTCAGCCAAAATATACCGACTTAAGAAGTAGATCCTAAAGATACTGAAGACTTCATCAATTAAAAACAAATCTACAAGTATCTGGATTTGAAAAAACAGGATTCTAGAATCAGATATGAGGGAAGATTAGGACATTATTAGAGAATGAGAAAGAATCGAGCACTGTTTTATTAATTTTCTTCTCACTAAAGATCTACCTGTTTACTGTAAAAAATGAAATTGAAGTGATATTGAAGAACATATAATGAAATATAAAAGATTGAGGCCGGGCGCGGTGGCTCAAGCCTGTAATCCCAGCACTTTGGGAGGCCGAGACGGGCGGATCACGAGGTCAGGAGATCGAGACCATCCTGGCTAACACGGTGAAACCCCGTCTCTACTAAAAAATACAAAAAAACTAGCTGGGCGAGGTGGCGGGCGCCTGTAGTCCCAGCTACTCGGGAGGCTGAGGCAGGAGAATGGCGTGAACCCGGGAGGCGGAGCTTGCAGTGAGCTGAGATCCGGCCACTGCGCTCCAGCCTGGGTGACAGACAAAAAAAAAAAAAAAAAAAAAAAAAAAAGATTGATATTTACACGCTAAATATCAGTGTGAAACCCCAAAGTCTACCACCATCAGCAGGGTTTTCTGTTGTTGAGTTGTTTTATTTTGCTTTTGTTTTTGTTTTACATCTCACTCCAGAAATTTCAGTATATTTGTAAGCACAGGAAGACTCTTCTTTCTTTCTTTTTCTTTTCTTTTTTTTTTTTTTTGAGATGGAGTCTCACTCTGTCACCCAGGCTGGAAGGCTGGAGTGCAGTGGCGCCATCTCAGCTCACTACAAGCTCCGTCTCCTGGGTTCATGCCATTCTCCTGCCTCAGCCACCTGAGTAATTGGGACTACAGGCACCCGCCACCATGCCCGGCTAATTTCTTTTTGTATTTTTAGTAGAGACAGGGTTTCACCTTGTTAGCCAGGATGGCTACAATCTCCTGACCTCGTAATCCACTCGCCTCAGCCTACCAAAGTGCTGGGATTACAGGCGTGAGCCACCGGTCCCAGCCTCTTCTTTCGTTTTTTATACAGATATACACACACACACACACACACACATATAAAAGTGATCATACCATATGTACTATTTTACAGTTTACTTTTTATTTTTACTATATATCCAACATTTCCCCCAACAGCATAGCTCCCCTCTCTCTCTCTCTCCTTTCCTTAGGCTCAATAGTGTTGTAATAAATCATGATACAATTTTACTAATCATATATGGATATTTAGAAAAATTAGCACTCCTGCAAATAACAACAATATAGGAAAGCACCTATTATCCCTCATCCAACAGCATGGGCTTTATCCCACTTTTTAACTGCTACTTGCCTGACACGATAGTTGGGTCTGCAGCAGAGGGGAGTGGTGGGCAAGGGAACTCTAACTATTGTTATATTTTACAGTTTATTAACTGAATGAGGCTGAACACTTTTAGGCATGTTTATTGAAAATCAGTACTTCCTGTGGCTCTATTTGAGTCTTTTGACCATTTTTCTACCGGATTGCTTGTCTTTTTCATATTGATTGTGAAAGCATGTGGCATATTAAGAGAATAGTACCTTTGTTAGTCAAATGTCTTGCAATACATTTTCCTCAACGTATCATTTATTCATTTATCTTTTGGTGCTATTCAGGGTAGTTCTGCCTTAAAGTTTCACATACTCACTTAAAATACACTAGGTTGCAGCGTGTTTCTTCATTCTCACAATTTCACTTGACCATGAGCAGAGCAAGGGCCAACCAGGGGCACCTGGGCATTCCTACACTCAACTGAGCACTGAAATGTACCACAATGGGGAGTTCCCATGAAAAGGGTATGTATAGACAGGTGTAGGCTTGACTCCTAAAACGAACAGCGTTAGCATCTAATTGGGAACACGTTTTATCATAAGTTCAAATATGTACACAGATATGGTAGAGAAATTTTATGATAAAATCAGAATAAAGTGAATAAAAGAATTAAATTCATACCCATGATCTCCAATTAATATACTGGTGGTTTACCAACCAGTCTGTTAAAATGTAGTGCATAACACAGTCAACCATTTGTGCCTCCTTGTATTACCGTTTCCAACTAATGAAAAGATACTTTAAAAGCATAATCAAAATCAAAATCCTTTGTGAGACAGCAGAATCACCTCTGCAGAGTGTGGTCCGGAAATCACTGAATGCCAGGAGGAGTTCAGCAAAACCTCATTTTTCCTGTGGAAGAGGATGTCCCCCTCAGTGACCCATCTCCTTTCTGGCTTGATAGCCAGACACTCAACTTTAAGAAGGCTCTCGGAAGGTGAAGCCGTCAATACTTGGCCTTGTGACTCCACTGGCAGACTCCCAGGCAGCGGAAGAATGAACTACAAAGATAGCTTTTTAAAATAGCTAACGTCAACTATGATGCTTGCCACGTGGTCCCCCTCAACATGTCCAGGGGGCAAGTGCATCAGCAGCTGTGGAGGAGAAGTGGACGCTCAGATTCATTGGAAGGCTTCTCCTCCCAGTTCAGAGCTTGATACTGACAGTCTGCTTCTCACCTCCAGTATCCAGCCTCATTGTCTCAGGTGTTCTGATGGTTTTCCTTTCCAAAACAGTGGGATGAGAAAGCTGCATAGGTAAGGACTCACAGGAAGAAGAATATACTATCGCCATGAAGACCAGTAGCTAAATGACCATGTCTCAGAGAAAAGAGCAGAAAAATGATGCAGATGCTATGAATCAGAGTTGGTAGATTGGGGCCTTAGGTTTTAACCTTTTTAAAAAATGTGAGTAATCCTCAAGTTATCAAGCTCTTAAAAAGTAAAAAATTAAAAAAAAAACTATACAGGTTTTTACAAAGTATTTCTTAAGTATGCTTCTCATATGAGGAGGAAATAAACCAGAAACAAAACCCATGAACAAAACCAAGAACCTGGCATGCCACTTTCAAAAGAGAAAACTAATACAAAAAAGTGACTGTCCCAGAGCTGCAAATGATATTGTTACTGTCACTGTCCTTTTAATTTTCAAAATTCTCTCCTGAAAAAGGCGCTTTAGAACTCTCATTTTATATATACATATATATTTTTTTTAAAAAAAAGCAAAGGAGAAAGAAGATTTCTTAAATAAGCAGATAACTGTTTTTGTTTACTTAGAATTTTATTGGGGGTATAATTTACACAGTGAAATGTACACATCTCAAGCACTTTTAAATAGATAAGTAGATAAAACCACTATACAACCATGGCCCAGAGGTCCACATTCAAGGCTGCTGGAATCGGCTACCAGTGTCCTTTACTTTCCATTAGCCTCCTTGCTGGAGCAGCCAAATGGAGACAGAGCCCATTTTTGTCCAGGATCTACAGGGAGCCCTGTCTGAGCTCTGGATGACTTCAGAAGATTCTATCCAGAGCGTGAAACACTCCATCAAAATGAAAGTGTGCACTTGGTAAGCTCCAAACTTAATTTATTTTATGCTGATGAGGTTTATGGGTCTTTTAAAATATGAAGCTCAGCTGCTTAGGATTTGCTTTGTTTACTTTGCTTTAATTAATGATAGTGCCTTTCTGGAGAGAAAACAGCACCAAGAAGAAATACAGTCAGAAATTATTCATTCAAAGCCTCTCCTTGGCCCTGGCTGTGAAGTAAACAAGATTCGCTAATCTCACTTGGGATGAGAGAACGGAGAGAGATGGAGGGTGGGAGAGCAGCATGTGGCTCCACCAGCAGACAGAGAGGATGCCACAGAAAACATGAGACCCAGCTCAAATGCAGGGCTGGTTGGAGAAGGTCAATATATAACTGGTAATTTACAAAGAGGAGCCAGAATCACTAGTCCTATAAAGAAGATCTCCAAAAGCTTCAAATAATGCAGAGATACTCAATGTGAAATGAACAATCATTATTTCCCAAGTTCCTCATGGTAAAAAAGTCACTAACTTAGAGTCAATGCATTCTGATTTTGTAAGAATTCCCTATCACCACCAGACAATCTGCTTCTCATAGCATTCCAAGGTAGGTCTAAACATGGTCCTAGTTCTACCTTTCTTGCTTAATCTTCTCCTCATGCACCCTCCAACTACCCCAAACCAGTCCATTTCTAACACATATTTCATTCCTCCGAGCCTTTCACTATACTGTGTTCTCCATCTCCATCTATAATGACCTCTAAGATTCAGCCTAATGGTCACTTCTGCTGGGAATACTCCCCAAGCCTAATTCCAGACAATTGAGTGTTTCCTCAGCTGTGCAGCCCAAAATCTTTGTACATATCTATCTCTGTAATAGTCCTTTACTTTCATTAACCAGTTATTATTTTTATCCTCCACTAAAGTACTAATTCCTTTTCAATGGACCAAAGGGGGCTTGTGAGAGTGCCTGGAATATAGCAGTGGATTGAAATGATTCGACATGAACTAATACAAAAGTTCACGACATAGGCTTGTAGAGATTCATGAATTTTTATCACTTGAAATAACTTCTCTACAATTTTGTTTCCTGAGAAAAAAAAGGCATGACAATAAAAGAAATATAGAAAAAAAATGACTGACAAATTTTGTGCCCATTCAACCCCTGTCCATATACTGTCGAGTTGCACAAGTCGTAATCACAGAGTAATTCTTCCTGCACACGCTGCAGAAATCAATAATGGAACCAAGCTGAAGCTTTGCCAGCAACAGCACAAGGCAGGATAGAGGCCAAAACCAGGGTCAGCAATTACCTGGAGGATAGAAATGTCACCCAAAGGCAGGATGGTGCAGACAGGTCTCAGAGGACAGGTAAGCAAATAGGTAGGATGTCCAGCATTTGAGAGAAAGTGTATGAGCTCAGTCTGAAAGCAGATTCCATATACAGAGGTCAGGTTAGGAGCCCTGGGATTTAGGGAAGAAAGAAGGAGTGGACTGATGACCAAAGTCCAAAGACACAGGCCAGACTGCAGAGTGGGAAAGAAGGAGCTATGGTAACAAAGAGAAGACAAGTAGCAGGGATGCAGGCAAACAAGCCCACACTCTGCCCAATTTATTGATTTACTCAACAGAAACCCTCTGCATGGATCTGCATAAAAACAGACTAATCTTGATCCATACTCCTTTCTTTGTAGACCCTCTTGAAGTCTTTTGTCCTCAACTAAATTCTCACTTTCAAAGGTCAGGATATGCTAAATTGAAATCTTCTCCTGAAGCCAGTCTCTCAAGCCACCACAGTAATACACATTTATTAACCCTCAGCCCAAGCTTCAGTTGACGGTGCAGAAAACACAATCTTCAAAAACTGGGCAAGACTCTACAAATTACCTAGTTCAGGCCCTTTTAATTAATTTATTTACTTACTTATTTATTTTTTAGAGACAGGGTCTCTGTATTAGTCCATTCTCACACTGCTAATAAAGATACACCCGAGGCTGGGTATTTTATAAAGGAAAGAGATTTAACTGACTCACAGTTCCACAGGGCTGGAGATGCCTCAGGAAACTTACAAGCATAGCAAAAGGGGCAGCAAACACGTCCTTCACATAGCAACAGCAAGAAGAAGTGCAGAGAGAAGTCGGGGGAAGCCCCTTATAAAACCATCAGATGTTGTGAGAACTATCACAAGAACAGCAGCATGGGGGAACCGCCCCCGTGATTCAATCACCTCCCACTGGGTCCCTCCCACAAAATGTGGGGATTATGGGAATGACAGTTCAAAATGAGATTTGGGTGGGGCCACAGCCAAACCTTATCAGCCTCACTTTGTTGCCCAGGCTGGAATGCAGTGGCACAATCATAGCTCATTGCAGCTTCAAACTCCTAGGCTCAAGTGATCCTCCCACCTCAGCCCCCCAAGTGCTAGGAGGACTATAGGTGTACACCACCACACCTGGCTAATTTTTTTAACTTTTCATAGAGACAGAGTCTCGATACGTTCTACTGGCCTCAAATGATCCTCCCGCCTGGACCTCTCAAAGCACTGGGATTATAAGCATGAGCCACTGTGTCTGGTCAAGCCCTCTTTTATTTATTTTTTGTCATTGTTGTAGATAAGGAAATAAAGAGAAAGACAGACACATGTCTAAGGTCACATAGCTAGTAAATGGTTAAAGAGGGACTAAGAATAATAATGTGGGAACACTGAGCTAAGCACTCTATATATTTGATTGACTGTAAATTCCATGACACCATTTGTCCTTTTGTTTTGGGGACTTTTTCTTGATTCAAGGCCACACTCTGTCACTCAGGCTGGAGTGCAGTGTCATAGCTGCGGCTCACTGCAGACTTGATCTCCCAAGCTAGAGTGATCCTCTCACCTCAGCCTCCCAAGTAGCCAGGACCACAGGTACACTCCACCATGCCCATTTATTTTCTTATTTTTTTGTATACACAGGGTCTTACTATGTTGCCCAGGCTCCCATGACACTTTAAATCTCATTTACAGAGAAAACTGAGGCATGGAAATGTTGGGTGACTTGTCTAGAACTAGCAAGTGGCAAGCAGCCAGGTGAGAGAGCCCCAGATGGAGGGGCATCCTTAATGCACAAACATTGCTTTTAATTCTCACAAAAGGACTGTACAACTGATGAGGAAAATGAGTCACAGAGAGCCCGAAGTTGGCCCCAAGCCCACATGGGTTGGACGCCAAGACTCCAGTGGCCCATGCTCTCCAGTGAACCAATAGGCAATGCGATTGGGAGCCTGTGCCAGGAAACTGAACTAGGGGTGGGAACTCCAACACCCAGGGATGGCGGCAGGCAGGGCCCAGCCTGGCAAACAAGGAGGTGATTCTATGAGTTCAGTCGGCCCCACTGCACAACTTGGGTCTTTTCTAGGATGGAGGGGCTATTAGCATTGAATTTCTGTAAACTCAGTGTTTGCCCGTATCAAATAGCACTCCACCTCCCCATTAATGCAAATTAATGAGGTGTTGTTACAAGTTTTTATTCCCTTTGGAGTAAAATTAAAACTAAATAAATCAAACAGTAATTAGAAAACTCAATAAGGAAGCTATTTAGCTTAAAACTGACAATGTTTATACCAGTGCTTTATTCGCTAGTTTTATTGTGCTACTCTGTCTTGATATTTTAGTGAAAAAAAAGAATTAAAAACAAAAAAACTCAGCTCATTTTTCCCCAAATTTCACCAAATTGCTTTAACCCATAAATATTTTCAAAAACATTCCCAAACTTTCTGTCCCACTGAATTGCCCGATCGGTGCAGACTTGCCCCCTTGTATTGGTATTTAACTGCTTCACATACATACATCTGGAATCCCCATCCAGCTCTAACCCCTTAGAGAACAGATACGTTAGCTTACATACTTTTAAGTATGGTGGCCAACTTGTCTCAGTATGCCCAAGACCTTCCTAATTTGGGGAATGCAATTCCACAACCAGGGAACGCCCTTAGTATCAGGCAAAGTGGGACAGTTGGTCACCCTATGCTTAAGCCTCTGAAAGTCCTGAGTACTTTAGAGCCATGTATCTACTGCATCACTTTCCTTTACCTTCTCACTCCATGTTCTCTGGCTCCTTCCTCCACTTCTGTCCCCACTCCATAATCCACTGTAACCTGCATGGTCCAAGGTACAACAGGCTATCCAAAGGCCACCTAAGAGATTTTAGCCTTCTAAATCTGCAGCCCTCTTTGGCTCCACCATCTACTCCCTCTTCTTGAGATCTTCGCTTCATTCCATCTGCACATCTACCTCAAACTACTCCTTCCCCAGCTGTTCATCAATGCCACCTTCCATCTTTAAACCTTAGAATTCCCCAGGGTTCTGCCCTCAGCCATCTTCTTTCCTTCTGATATTCAGTTTCTCTAGGCATCCCACGCTCTCCCAATTTCACCTATGGCCACAAATAATCATGCTCAAGTTCCACCACCATTCCCTCTCTCCCAAGGAAAAGATCCATATTCCAACTGTCTCGTGGAAGAAACACAGGATGCCTCTTGATGACCTGACTATCAGTAAACTCAACATGGAACCTGGCATGTTGCCTCCCTCCCCATTCCTCTTAACCACATTCATCCAAGCCAAAAGAGTGGCAGTCCTGCTTCCCTCCTTCCTTTCCCACATGTCCACATCTGGGCACTTGGCAAATGCCGGGTATCCCCGCCTCTGACATTCCTGTCAAGCAACTCTACTCCTCTCCATGACCACACTGCCATTACTAGTTGAGGCTCTCACCTCCTGCCTAGAGTATTACAAAGTCCTCCAAAGCACCCCTCTCCCACTCAGAAGCCTTCGGTGCTGTCAGAATTCCCCAAATATAAATTTACTTATAACATGTTCATTGGCTTTCCAATGTCTATAAGAACAAAGTTCAAACTCTTTAGGATGATATCAAACAATTTTCCTTACTTAGCTCTAACTTCTACTCAACCTGATCTTGGAACACTCCCCTTCATGCACCCAGAACTCCACTTACTTTGAACCATGTGCCAGTGCCACAAAAAGTCCATGTGTTCACGGGTCTGCATGAGCCATAACTTCCCCATCCTGCTACGGTCACTATTGTTATTTTTATTTTCTGTACTTACTCTTAATACTAATCTACATGTGGACATTTTTGCAATTAAAAGCATAGTATAAATATAGTTTTTCTTCCCTTTTTCAATTGACATCGTTAGTTTTTCATACTGCTATATGGCTTTTATAATTAATTTGATGGTTATACAGACTGTGAGAGTTAATTCTATGTGTCAACTTGACTGGACCACAGGGTGCCCAGATGTTTGGTTAAACATTATTCTTCCATGTGTCTATGAGGGTGCTTCTAGATGAGACTAATAATAGAGTCAGCAAAATTGAGTAAGCGGGTTGTCCTCCCCAGGGTACACAAACCTCACCCAACCTGCTGAAGGCCTGAATAGAATGCAAGGTTGAGTATGAAAGAATGACTCTCTCCACCTGACTGTCTTTGAACTAAGACATCAGACTTCTCCTGACTTCCAATTAGGACTTCTAAGGAACCTACACCATCAGCTCTCCTGGATCTGGATTTCTCAGCCTCCAAAATCACATAAGCCAATTCCTAATTTTAAAAAGTCTCTTCTCACACACACACATACACACACACACACACGTGTGTGTGTACCCTATTGGTTCTGTTTCTCTGGAGAACCCTAATACACAGACCCATAATTTACCAAATCAGTTCCTGTTATGGGACCTTTAGGTGACTTCCAATTTTCACTATTATAAATATTATTGCAGTTAACTTTTTCCTACACATGGCTTTCGTTGTCTTTTTAATAATTGCCTCAGGACAAATTCCCAGGAGTGGGATGGCTAGGTCAAAGTATGTAGAAATTTTATGATTCCTTATAATTGCTGCCAAATTGCTTTTCCAAAGTGACTGTTCAAATTCCATTGCCACCATACCAAGGGCCTAGTAATTTCCCTAGTATTAGCCTAAGAAACAACCAAAAAACCCCACAATTATTCATTTGAAATATGCAAAATGCTATCTCATTATTATTTTAATCTGCATTTCTTTTATTAAGAAGCTTAATTTTTTCAAATGTGTTTACTAAGCATATTCTAATGTTTATTCACATCCTTTTATCCATTTATCAACATGGTGTTGATAAATGCATTGGTTAAAACCTTTGTTACAAAATTTAACCCTTTGACTGTCATATTCAATGCAAATATTTTCCCAGTGTCTTCTATTATTTGCTTTCAGCTACACTATTGTTCACCTTATGGAAATCTAACAAGTCTGCAAAACAAAGTGCTAATTTCTTCCTTCACTGTATTCTAACAGTCAGGATGGAAATTATTCTAAGAGCACAGGGTGGTTACCTATGTGGAGTCTGGAGTGAGAACAGTGAAGGCTCCTACTGGGCTACAACACTGTCTGCCATGGGGCTCTAGACAGGCTTCTGCACCTTGGTTTTCTCATCTGTGAAGCCGACAGTAACCTCCAGCTAAAACTGTGGCAAGTGTTAGATGGAAAAACACTTTCTATTTTTCTTTTATTTTAGATTCGGGGGATACCTATGCAGGTTTGTTACATGGATATATTGCAGAATGCTGAGCTTTGGGTTTCTATCGGACACATCGCCTAAATAGTGGACATAGTACCCAATCGGCAGTTTTTCAACTCCTGATCCCCTTCCTCCCTCCTGGCTTTTGGAGACCCCAGTGTCTACTGTTTCCACCTTTATGTCCATGTGTACCCATTATTTAGTTCCCATTTATAAGTGATAATAGGTGGTATTTGATTTTCTGTTTCTGCATTAATTCACTGAGGATAATGGCTTCCAGCTGCATCCACGTTGCTTCAAAGGACATTATTTCATTCATTTGTATGGCTATGTAGTATTCCAAGGTCAGAATAGCTATTATTAAAAAGTCAAAAAATAACCAATGTTGGCAATGATGCAAAGAAAGGGGAATGTTTAGATGCCGTTGTTAGGAATGTAAATTAGTTCAGCCCCTGTGGAAAGCAGTTTGGAGATTCCTCAAAGAACTAAAACTAGAACTACCATTCAGCCCAGCAATTCCATTACTGGGTATCTACCAGAGGAGAAGAAAACTCTTTCTCAGCCCCTACACTGCAACTGGTGTCCGGGAAACACAGACAAAACAACGTCGGCTGTTTCCTTCACATGATTTTTTGGGTGTCTCTCCATCTATTAAGCATTTATATTTAACTCTGTATCTGGAATTAATTCTGGTATTTGGTATATTATATAAATGTTTAATTAACTTTTTTAAGAAATTGCTACCCATGTATTCAAATATTTTCCTTCCTCTTATTTTTGAGTCATCTATTGTTTATTCACTACTTTTACAATGGAACCTCATTGTTGGTAGGCTTTTCAAAATGGACAAAATTAAAAATAGCGACCCATAAGGTAAAACAGATATTAGTACTCCACCAGAATATCTACATAACATGCCTTTTGTTTTCCATTTGGTTTTGGGGTTTGGCTTAATTCAATTAAACTGTCCTGCTGCCAGCATTTTCTAATTAGCAATGTGGTATACTTGACTGACTGATGGATTCAGAATTTAAAAAAAAAAAAAAAAAACTATATTCAAATGCCAGCCCCGAGATACTGTTTTGTGCAAGTCATTTGGCCTGAACCTTTGCTATTTTTCATCTGTAAGGTAAAGTTAACAATACCTAACCTTTTTAACTCCCAAAAATATTGTGAGATTCAAGTGAGACAATTTCTCTGAAATGTCAGGCAGGGGTATTCTTCCTATTACTATGATTATAATTGATACCATAAGGTTGGTTTCTATATTCCTTCTACTTCTGATAAATCTCCACATCCTTCTCATAGCATAAAGGTAAGAGTTTGGACTGGGAGTGTGAGGAAAGTTCAGGCTACTGACTTGATCATTAACCAGCTGTTAGATTCTAGGAAATTTGCATAACTTCCCTGAGCTTCAGTCTTCTCTTTAGTAAAATGGAGATTGTAGTGAGAATGAAATTAGCTAATGTGTATGGAAGTATTTAGCAGCCTGTACCCACAGAGCAGCACTGGATAAATTACAGTAATGCGTGGGTTATTCTCCTTGACCCTTAAGGGTCATTCTCCATCCTCTGGATTGCATTCTTCACTTGCTCTCAGGCTTCTGAGAGGTGCCAGACAATAGGAGACATGGGAAGAACAAAGAAGCAACTGCAGAAAGACATAAGGGTGTTATTTATTCTCCCACCCTTCCTCCAGGGCTAGGGTGTGTTCACTTGGATGCTTCTCCTGCACCCAGGGACATAGCTCCTGTTTGGTGGCCTCTCTTCCAAAACCAGGGCTCTACTGAACCCTTTTCAGGATGCGTGGATTAGCCCCTTCCCACGCTGCTAAGAAAGACATACATGGGACTGAGTAATTTACAAAGGAAAGAGGATTAATTGACTCACAGTTCAGTATGTCTGGGGAGGCCTCAGGAAACTTACAATCATGGTGGCAGAGGAAGTAAACAGGTCCTTCTTCACGTGGCAACAGCAAGGAGAGGAATGAGAGCCAAGAGGGAAAAGTTCCCTATAAAACCATCAGATCTCGTGAGAACTAACTCACTATCATGAGAACAGCATGGAGGTAACCAGCCCCACAATTCAACTATCTCCCACTGGGTCCACCCCAGAACACATGGGGATTATGGGAACTACAGTTCAAGATGACATCTGGTTGGGGACATAGGCAAACTATACCAATGAGACACCATAAGAACATCCCATTTATGCTGGCCTTCAGTGCTTTAATTATCTCCTATTAATTCCCTTAATCCTATCCACACATCTGTAAATAGTCTCCTCTTAAAGTCACCTCAGTTGATCTTTGAGTATGCCATCTGTTTCCAGACAGGATGTTGATGCAAATCTTCGTTCTTGTTTTAATTCGCGAGCCAACCCTTCAGGGTTCATTTAGTAGTGTGAGTCTGACACAGGCGGCAGTATCCACAACCCACCTACATTTGTGGCCCAGTCCAAAAGTAAGCACTTCTCACACTTCCCAACTTTCCAGAATTGGCTTAACAGTTGCTTTTAAAGGTACAGAATTTCCCATTAGAGCATTTCATGGCTTTTGTTCTGAATATCACATAAAGCAAAAGATGTTGTTGAACCCAACAGTAAAACGAACATTCTAACTGGAAGATAAATTGACTTGTTGATGTCATATCTCCTGACAAAACTTAGCCCAGGATGACACCTCCCAAACCCATGGGACACCACCCAAGATGCTGGACTTCCAAGCTCCAGTGATGTTTCCTATTAGCACATTTGAGATCTGTACTCTTCCAGCTTGGCCATGTTCATTCCATCAGAGCTTTGGCCAAAGAGCACTGCCAGAATGTTCACCAACACCCAAGTGTACGAGGAAATCAGAGCTTGGAAGGACTCATGATACTGAAAGTTCCCTGATCTCCTCTGATATTTCTTTCTCATGAAACTTGCCAGAAATAAAATTAAATCCAAAATAAACTCACACATTTCAGAGATTGAACCATTTCATGATGGAAAAATGCATTTACAGCTTATACAACAGCAGACAGAAAGGAGGTAAACTGTTAGATGACCCCCTTTAAAAGTCATTTTGTTCTACTGCCACTGAAATAGCACTGTGAAAGAAAATGGGGTGTTTAGAATTTTTTTTAAAAATTCTGTAGTGACAAATTTTCATAACTATAAAAGTGCAATCCCCACGCAAAATTTTCAAGAAATCTGTGTTTAGGCAGAGAAATTGCTCTTCTGTTTGACTTTGTGAAGCAAAAACAAACAAATGCAAACTAAACACATATGCATGAGGAAATAACACTTTGATATTTTGATTTTTTAGTAAGATAATCATAAAAGGACTTGACCTCCCAAATGTCAACCTTACTCTCCTCAATAACTCAGATGCTCAAATTTGTGTTGCCCAGTATGATAGCCACTAGCCTTGCAATATATGACTACTTCAATTTAAATTTACTAAAACTAAATTTTAAAATCTGCACTTCAGTCCCAATAGGCACCTTTCAAGTGCTCGTTAGTCACCTATGGCCAGTGGCCACCATATTGAACCGTGCGGATTATTGAACATTTTCATCATCACAGATAGTTCTAATGGACAGCATTGGGTCAAATTACTTATGTCTATGCATCTCAACTATTTCCAATGACAGCAGATTAGTACCAGCTATCACAATTTACTAAAGGTACAGACCATTCAGGGGTAGCAATTATCCATTCCCTTAACCTCAGCCTTCCTCTTCAGAGGCTGGAAATGCTCAAGAAGCTTGGTAAGCTTGCCATGCAACTCTGGCAAGCCCACCATCAAATGGGTGCAGATAGAATTCTACTGGGACCTCCTGGAGAAAGTTTTATTTCCCTCATAAGGGTACAGCGCCTTGCTCTTTCTTCATCCCTAAACATAAATATAGTTGGCCCTCTGTACCTGTGGGTTCTGCATCAGTGCATTCAAGCAACCACAGATCAAAAGTATTAGGGAAAAAACTGCACCTGTACTGAACAGGTATGGACTTTTTTCTTGTCATTATCTCCCAACCAACACAGTGTAACAACGATTTATGTAGCATTTACACTATATTATGTATTGTAAGTAATCTAGAGATGATGGAAAATATACAGAAGGGTGTGCATTGGTTGTATGCAAATACCATGCCATTTTATACCAGGGCCTTGACCATCTGTAGATTTTAGTATCCACAAGAGGTCCTGAATCGATTCCCCAGGGATACTGAGGGACAAATGTATTATGATTGGAGTTGCAGCAGCCATCCTGCAACCAAAAGGCAAATGCATAAGAATAATGGTCAACACACCAAATCCAAGAGAATCAAGAGAAAGAGCCTGTAATTTTCATAGGATCTTTGTGGAGCAAATAAAACTGACACAAGCAATTGTTCTTCTCTACTTTTCATTAAATGAGAACTTGTATCCCTACTTGTTTATATGACTATGAGAAGGGTTTCTATTAGGAGCAGTCATTTTCCTGTTACAATTGTTAATCCACAAAAGGGAAGTTCTGTAACTACCCTAAAATCAAAGATAATCATTACATCTAGAACAATCCAACTGGTAACAACAATCTATATTTATATTTACTTTCAGGTCAAGCCTCACATATATGTAAGCAGATAACATAATCACAAAAAGAATTTGGTTGATTTTACCATTATGTAATACGTGTGTGTATAAATATATATACTGCAAATATATAAATTTATATTTTTTAAAGCATGGTGAGAAATTATAGGTTGAATGGCAATATACCGAAGAGTTTTAACAAATAGCTTTGGATGTGAGTGTATGGATAAATTTTCTGCTTTAAATGTGTTTTTTAATGGGCACATCCTCCTTTTGTGAGTATATATTGTAGTTTATAAACATCCAGAAACATATGTGGATAGATAATTTAACACTCTTTCAGATTTAAACAAAAAGGTATCTACTAAAACCATGTTGGTAGCTGTTTTCCTGAAATGATACTAGAGGTTAATGAAAATATCATTTTATCCACAAAAATACCATTTGTTCCTAAAATCCCACCATAAGAGATACTTCTAGCTTAAGCAAAACAGGAGTTTTGAAGCCTGTGAAAAATACAATTCTCCTTGAGGAGAGAACATATTCCTTGTTGGTTCTCTACATGACTTGGTGTGAGAAATACACCTTATCTCAAAGAAATGCCTTTGAGATATGGAAGGCTGTGGCTTGGAGTCTCATCAAATTGGATAAAGAAGACACGGTCTGCTGACTTCCCTTTTCAATCTAGTACCAATGTCATCTAGGACAGCCTGGAGCCATCACGAAGTCTATGTGTGTAGTAAAAACTGTGACTTTTAGTGGGAGCTGAGTAACAATTTGTGAGTAAATGAATGAAGAAATGAATGACCAGCAATAATGCCCACCCTTTGCTCTGGAGCACACACTTTCTCCAGCAGTCCACCTTCTCTTGGAACGTTGCCAGCAACCTCACCTTGAAGCTACTGTGGCCTCCCAAACTCTACACTGCACTGCATTTTTTGATGCCATGCATCATGCTTATTTTTACTCCAACTTATAATCGGATTGCAATTGGATGTTCTTGCATTGTCCCCGAAAAAGAAAATGTTTAAAAGCAATGTTCCAGGAGTTCAAGATAAGCCTGGGCAACAAGATGAAACCCCATCTCTACAAAAAAAAAAAAAAAAAAAAAAAAAAAACCATGAAAAATTAGCCAGGTTTGGTGATGCATGGCTGTAGTTCCAGCTACCTGGAAGGCTGAGGTAGGAGGATCACCTGAGCCCAGGAGGTTGAGGCTGCAGTGAGCTGTTATTGCACTACTGCACTCCAGCCTGGACAACAGAATGAGACCCTGTCTCAAAAAAATAGAAATAAAGCAATGTTAATTGTGATTTTAAACACTGTTATATAATTTTCCTTATATCAAAATGTCCCACCATACAGACAACTCAAATGTCAGAAATCCACAGGCTTTCAGATGGCTCTGTCTCTCATCTCCCACCCGTCTTCTCCCATATGCGCCCTTTTCCTGGTGGAGCTGGGTTTCACCTACAAAATTTCGAAAGTAAGAATTCCTCTTTGCTTCATGTACCCTACATCATCACATGCTGATTCTACAGAGAGCACATTTGAACTTGGTTTTAGAGCAGATGTTTTATTCAATAACTTGACTCAGGTGATCTATTAAGCTTTATTTAGTTCTTCTATTTACACATATGGTCCGTATTAAGACTTTTACAAAGACACAAGGCATGCTGGGAGAGAGCTCTGCTAAGACTTTATGAAGTAAAACAACTGTCCCAGTTTGATATTTTTCCTGACATTTTAATCCATCGCTTACACACTTCTCTAATTGCAATGTTTAACCTTGGCCTGGGAAAGGGTGCCAATCTAAAAGAGAGTAATTGTTTCTAATATGTTGTCAAGAAGGTTCTAGTTGTATTCATGGGTAAATTAAAGGTGTTCAGGACTGTAATTTGGTGCCAAAAGTGGATACCATATTGCACTTCACCATCAGAAAGAAAGAAGAGAGAGAGAGACTGACTGACTAGAATAATAAACTTTGGTCAGTGAAGCCAGAACCACTAGGGTTTTAAAGTGCTGAGATTCTTTGGTAAGTTTTGCAATATGAGCCCTTCTTGGCCCTTATGCACACTCAGATTAAACACCACTCAGATCCAAAGCTTGTTTATCTCTTTTACAATTGGAAGTTCTTCTGTGAATAACTCCTATAAGCCTCTTTGGTATAAAGCCCCCTTAAGTCGTCTGCTTTGTCAGCTATAGGATTTTCTACATTTGTTACACAAGTGTGGACCCTAATGGGATTTAAATCAACAAGAGGAATTTACTGCCACCTTTGGGTCTTTGTAGTATCTGCTTGTGAAGGTTTGTCGGAGTTACTGGGAATGAAACAGAAGTTAGTTTTTTCATTTTACATATCAAATCACAGTCTACTTTTCAAAATACAGCACAATATGATTGCCAAAGGGACATATTTTATACACACACATGTATGTATATAATGTTTATAGAGTGTATATACTTGTGTGTGTATAAACACAATATAAAATATAGAATATAAGCATATAAAATATACTACTCATTTCTCTTGATTTAAACATACTACTCATTTCTCTTGATTTGTTTCTTCGTTACAGGTAACACTAAGCAATGTTTATTAAATGTAAACGTTTCCTCAATACCTCCTAAGAAAATTAAGGAAATCAGTCAACTCCTCTTACCTTTTTAATGGCAAGGCATGTCCAGCCATGAAGCAACCACAGCCACATGAGCTGCTAAGTTCTTGCCCCAGCCAATGTCCCTGTGGAAGCCTAACCGTCCAGGGCCAGGAACAGTGGCCAATACATCTGTGCCTCAGCCTGCCTCTGTCCACCTGGAAATGGGATTAGAGGCCACCAGTATCTCAGAAAACACTCACAGCTCACTAGCAGCCAATGTAACCCATGAGGTCAACTCAGGTGCAGATTAGGTCTAGTCAAGTAAAGCACACAGCCCCCTCATCCAGTGAACTCAACCCCAAGCTGTCCCTTTAGTCTATGGGGAATTCATCCAAGCACCACATTTGGCCTTCTATAGTAATTTTCACAGTCAAATGCCCCATCCCCTTTGAAGCAGATCCCTTTGCACATAAAGTCATTCTGGGAGTCTACCATCACATGACTATGTCACAGAAACAGTCTCCCACTTACTTAGTATCTGTGCTCTCCCTAAAAGGCAAGTTTTATGAGCCCCATTTTACAGGTGACGACGATAGAGCCCAGGCACTCTGAGACACCTGTCCAAGGTCACGCCACTGATAAAGTAGCAGACTCAAGGCTAAAACCAAATGTGTGTGGTCTTGGAGTCACTCAGAGCTACTTCAGAAGAACCGAAGAACACTCTCTCAGCTTTGCTGGAGTTCCCAAACTTTGGTCAGTTCTCTCCCATAATCAGGTTTCTGTCATTCATGTTGCCATGGATGTGTCTCAATAGTCCAGATGTGTGATGGCATTTTACAAAACCTACTTCCCACTCTTCTTCCTTAACCTCCTTGGCTTAATCTCGTTTCGCTGCTATAACAAAATACCACAGAGTAGAAAATTTATTTTAAAAAAAAAAAAAAAAAAAAAACAGAAATTGATTTTCTCACTGTTCTGGAGGCTAGGAAGACCAAGATCAAGGTGCAGGCTTGTTTGATTGTCTTGTGAGAGCTGCAGCCCCTGGAAGGAAGGAATGCTGTGTCCTCACACAGTGGAAGGCTAAAGGGCAAGCTGAACACTGTGTGAAGCTTCTTGTATAAGGCTCTTCATTCCATTCAAGAGGGGAGGAGCCCTCATGACTTAATCACCCCTTGAAGGTCCCTCTTGGCTGGGTGCGGTGGCTCACGCCTGTAATCCCAGCACTTTGAGAGGCCGAGGTGGGTGGATCACGAGGTCAAGAGATCGATACCATCCTGGCCAGCACGGTGAAATCCCATCTCTACTTAAAAAGAAAAGGGGGGCGGCGCCTGGTGGCGGGTGCCTGTAGTCCCAACTACTCGGGAGGTTGAGGCAGGAGAAGAGCCTGAACCCAGGAGGTGGAGCTTCCAGTGAGCTAAGATTGTGCCACTGCACTCCAGCCTGGGCGACAGAGCGAGACTGTGTCTCAAAAAAAAAAAAAAATGTCTCTCTGAATGTCATCAGTTTGGCCATTAAGTTTCCACACCTGAATTTTGGAGGGGATATATTCAAACTACAGCACTCCTCAACCACGTATGCAGAAAAGGAAACCAGAAATAGGAAAATAAGTGTCACTTAACGTTCTTCTCACTTTTCCAACCTCACCATCTCCACTCAACAAAATCACATCCATTTGTGTGTGTGTGTATGTGTGTGCTATGTATGTATACATTCATATATATATATATATTCCAACATGATGCATTGTTGTTAATAATAAATGTTTGTTGACTGACCAAAAATGGATATGTGTGTGTGTGTGTGTATGTGTGTGTGTATATATATATATATATATTTTTACATGTATGTGTGTGTATGTGTGTGTATTCACACTTATAGGAAAGAAACTGCCAAAGAAAGTATATGAGATATGAAATGCAAACTAAAGCAACAGAAACTTACTCTGAGTTGAGACTGGAGGATGTGTTTCTCGAGTCTGCTTTTCCATATCATAGTATGGCCACTAAAACAAGTGAACATGTGTGTGTTCGACTTCTCAATAAAGCAGAGCTGTAAACTGTTCAACGGGAAGTGCCAAGAGACTCATTAGTAGAAAGGGCAAGGGGAGAAGGCAGCGGATGTTTTCATAAACCACACAAATTCCTCAGTTTAATTTTTTTAAATAAGATCTTTGTTAGAAAATAAAAGATCAGAATGGTTAAAATTGCCTTACGTCTTTCATAATAGAAAATGAATTATTCAAATTGGATTACTTGTTCAAAGTTGGAGAGGTTGTAGATGTGCAGAGAACAACAGGATGAGAATAATACATTTTGTAATATGAGAACATTTGGAAGCTAAAGGCCAGTTGGCATGTCATCATAAGGTCTTTTGAACTACTTAATAGTTCTAGATGTACATGGGCTGGGTGGGATGGGGCTGGGAGACCAAGATGAAGAGAGAGGTATAGAAATGAAGGGTCTTGAAGTCCAGGTAATTGAAAGTAGTCAGTGTGCTAGATTTTTTTTTTTTTCTTTTTTTGAGATGGAGTCTCACTCTATCACCCAGGCTGGAGTGCAGTGGTGAGATCTCAGCTCACTGCAACCTCCACCTCTCGGGTTCAAGAGATTCTCCTGCCTCAGTCTCCCAGGTAGCTGGGATTACAGGCACCCACCACCATGCCTGACTAATTTTTGCATTTTTAGTAGAGACGGGGTTTCACCATGTTGGCTAGGTTGGTCTCAAACTCCTGACCTCAGGTGATCCACCCGCCTCTACCTCTCAAAGTTCTGGGATTACAGGTGTGAGCCACAGTGCCCAGCCTTGTGCTAGACTTTTTATAGTTATTACACAATAAGGAGACCTCTACTACCAAACATTTGTCTCAGTTATTTTTATAGAATTATTTTTAGCCAGTCAATCAACAAACATTTATTATTTACAACAATACACCATATTAGAATAGATACAAAAATATCCTTAGTCTCAAGAAGCATATGACTTGGAAGGCTAAGACATACAGAAAATACTCAGAAAATAATGTATAAGCCCCAATACATGTGTTGAACACCATAGGGCAAAGATTATCAACGCTATGGGGAGAGGCCAGCATGTTGACCAGAGTAGCCAGCGCTTCATGGAAAGGGTATGACTTGAATTTAACTTTGAAAAATGAAGAGGAATTAGAGACATTGAGCCAAGACAAAGAACACAAATAAAACATAAAACCATGGCGGGCCCTGAAAGAAATAAACACAGAAGACCAGCTAGACTTCAAGTATGGGATTTCAAGTTAGTCAGTTAAAGGTGTTAATTCCTTAAAGTATGGGCATTATACTGGATTAGCCTGGTGGGTCCAATGTAATTCAAGGGTCTTTTACATGTAGAAGAGGGAAGAAGACAAGTCAGTCTCACAGCGATGCCATGTGAGACAGATACAAGTGCCTTTGAATATAGAAAGGGGCCATAAGCCTAGGAATGTGGGCAGGGAAACTTCTGGTAGCTTGAAAACGCAAGAAAACAGCATCTTCCCTAGGCCTCCAGAAGTAACTCAGCCCTATCAACACCTTGATTTCAGCCCACTGAGATCCATTTGGGACTTCTGACTTCAAAATCTGTAAAATCATAAAATCTGTATCATTTTAAGCCACTAAATGTGTGATAATTTATTAGAGCAGTAAAGGAAACTAATGTATGGAACATTCTCAAATTTCAGGTATTAGGGTGAGAATGGGGGGGCCATTTGCCTACTAGACATATACTCATCTCTTTGATTGAAGAGAAAGCTAACAGGACCAGTAGGTAAGTCTGGAGTTTCTGATAGCCACTGACCATCAAACAAGGACCTATTTTGAAAGACTATAGGTTTTCAGAGCACCTGGCATGGTGCCTGACACTAAATATTAAATATATAAACTCCCTTCATAAATATTGATAGTGATTCTTACATCATTAGTGACTACAAGTCCAGTTTTCTAAATCCTGGTAATCAAATGCATCATGCTTTATTTTGAGTACTGAAATAACAGTTGTGATACTATTATTTCAGCCTCTGATCAACAAGTTTTTGTCCCCTTTCTTGTCCCTCTCCAATCTTTCCTCCTCTTTCCCACCCTCTCTCTAGGCTTCTCTGCTCCTCTTCACCACTCAGTTCCTACAAGTACAGCTCTCTCCCTCCAGCCCCTCAAAAGCCATCAAAAGTTTGGCACCTGTGGCGGGAGGAGCTCTCAGAAGCAGTGAGTCTCTCCACTGGAGAAAAGGAAAAGTAAGGTAGATTGAGGAGGAGAAATCAATCAAAACCACAGCTACCCTACTCAGAGCCTGAGGCAGAGCAGAGGAGCTGCCCACAGGCTGTGGTCCTGAAAGTTTGCACTCAAGGGAGCAAAACAGCAGGAGGAGTCTGAAGTCTGTTGATTAAGACCTCAGAAGGTGGTAGTGACTTCCAAGGAGACACAAGAAGGAGAAAGGACACAAGAATGTGACCGGTAACTAGATGGGTGATTTGTAATATGTTTATGTGTTTTTTTTTCTATTAGAAATTTGTTTAAGATTTATTTTCATTTATTTTTCCTGACTTTCGAACTACTTCTTTCTAGAAATGCTAAAATTAATCCTTGAAATAGTCACTGGAACACTAGCACCGACACTTTCCTCCACTGTTGCAATCACTGACAAGTATTATCGTTGTTCTTGAGCAAGGAAAGGGTGAGCTCGTGTGGTGACATTGTGGTCCTATTAGCTACTTCAAATGGATGGGCTGGAGAGATGAGAGATTAAAATCATTCCAAGAAACTGGCTAATCGGCATTCCAGTCTGAAGCAAGAAGAGACGCCAGAAAAACAGACCTCCATGGAAAGAGAATCAACATGATGGCTTCCAGGCATCTCGGGACGAGGGGCCAGGCCGGAGGGAATAAAAAAGACCTGTGGCCAGCTGGATGCAAAAAAGCAGCTTGTGGCAAAGTTGGCAAAATACATGAAGACATTTATTCTTCAGTAGTTCTTCAATGGAGTGGAAAACTAAAGCCTGTATTTTGAAGAAAGGGGTATGAATATTATCTTGGAACAAGATTCCCTGAGATGTGAGGCAGGACATCACCCAAAGATGACCTGTTGAGGCTAGATGAGCGTCCAAGTCTACCAACGACTTACTCTATGACCATATTAGCAATGGTTTTCAGCTTTTGAAAAAACCATGTTACATTTAGACAGTCACCCATAGGGTCAATTCAGGCACAAACTTTTAAGAAAGAGACCCTCTTTTAAGCACAGAGGTCTCCTTAACAAAAACTCACCCCCAAAGAAAAGTGAGGAACAGAAGGAAGAAGGAGGAGGAACAGGGGCCACCTCATGATGGCAGGTCAAAAAAACTTTAAAGAGATTTGGAGAGTTGGGCATCCATTTCCAGATGCAGTGGTCAGTCAGAGCTTCATAAAGACGGTTCTCCCACTTTAAAGGAGCAAAGCCACCTTCTTCTGAGAAGGTCACCCTTTTCTGCTAGGAATGCAATTTCAGGAGGGACTTGCCTGAAATGGTAAAGGAGAAAGGAGCAGCCCAGTCTGGACAGTCAGACCAGCTGAATAAACCCTGGTTAGCAGTGGGGAAAGAGGCTGCCACTAGGTCCTCTTCACATCTTACAGAGGAATGTTCAAGGAAGATCAGAGAGAGAGCAGATAAGCAAGCATGCAAAGGTGGAGAGCATAACTTGAGGAAAAATGAAGAAGAAACCATGCGATGATCTCCAGGTAGAAGGAAGAGGCCAGGAGGGTGATGTAGAAGAAGGTGGGTTATAGAAGACAGATAAAGCCACAGTAATTATCACGGAGCAGGGTAGGCAAACTACACCCAGTTCCAAAACAGCACAATACCTCTCTACATATTAAAGGTTTATGTAAATGCAGCCACACTCACTTGCTCACGTGTTGTTTATAACCATTTCATACTACAACATCAGGGTAGTGTGCCCCACAAAGCCTAGCATACTGCCTTCTCCTTTACACACATACACACACACACACACACACACACACAGACTTCTAATATAGATGAGGATCTAAGTATTTTGGAAATCTTGTAAAATATTACCCCATATTAAGAAATTAAAACAAACAGAAGAACTACGTGGTAGATCATGAGTAATCAAGAAAATTATCCATTTTGGGAGCTAGGGAATCTTTTTGCATCCAGAGAATAACAATAGAAACCCAAACTAAACTTTATTCTTTATGTGAATATATTCAAGGACTTAGGAAAAAATATGCAGTCACCAAGACCTGTCAGTGTTGCAGAGTGAGGTAGTCAACACATAAAAAGATATCTACAGTTATGTATTCCTTTGGTGGACAAGAGAAGCAAACAAATGTTAGGTGAACATCTCCACTTACAATTTTCACTCATTCAAGTGTATCCCCTATAAATGTTGCCACACCAAACTGACCTAACAAGCATTATTCTCTAGAGAGAACACTGTTTTGATGGGAGAGATAGCAATTGTGTGCACAAAATTCACTTCGTGCAATAGGAAAAAAACCATGTTTTTAATATCTGGAAAGTGCAAAGCTCTTCATTTGTTTCTAATTATAAGGGGTGTGAGAAAAGAGAAAGGGACCTAGGTAGAGAAGGAGATGAAGGAGAAACCTTCTAAATACGTATTTTGCTTCAAATCGAAGGCCATCCTAACATAAATAAGAAATTGGAGTATAAGTGACATTTCTTAAATATCTATACATTTTCATGTCCCTTACCCGCTCCACACACACAAGCACGTATAAATGCTTATTTGAGTTCTGATATCAGAATGACCGACAAATTCTCAATTATTGAAGCGAACCATGGAAAGGAAGTCTATGGAATTACTAACACTGGAGTTAATTTATACTGACACTGGAATTAATTTACACAGACACATAACGAAATTAATCATTCCAATTTTAATTAATGTTCTTCTTTTACTCTCCTCTACTAAATGAAATCTACATGGTAGAAAAAGTGGAGCTAGTATCAAACTAATTAGTAACTCTGAAGGTTACTTTAAGTTTTCACTTTCATGTCAAAATACAATCACATTAAGTTTTAATTTAGAAAGCTCCTTTCCATTTAATATGAATTCCCTTACTTCTTCAAAACATTATGTTTCCTTGATGGTCAAGAAAATAAATATATCTTGGAGCACAAATGAATCCCTCAATTATGAGTGGAATTTGAAAGGCTGCCTCTAATCACCCAACGAAGTTTTTTAAAAGGGTTGGGTGGGAGACCATAACTCAGTGGGATAAAGACTTCACTCAAGCATGAATTGCTCTCAAAATCATCCAACTTTATACTATATTCATGGTTTAAAATGCCAAACCACATCATCGCTCAGTTGATCTTGGAAAGTTTCAAAAACCGCAGGCCAGAGTCCAAAGATAAATTGGTCAGTGAATTCATTACTTCCAGAAAGAGATAAACGTTTGAAAGAAAAGAGACCATAGTGGCTCCAGGGGCACAATCGATTAGCGCACAGTACTTATAAGCAAAGAGGCCATAAACATTTGTTTGCATTACGAATAAAGTACAGCATTCCCTCTCCTTGATCAAGGTAGCTTTGGCTGCTAGTTTGGGAATTGGGACAAATGAATAAGAAAGATCGGAGTTAATCTACAAAGACACGAACTTTCACTCCACCTCTTGCATTTTTAAAAAGAAACAAATAAGTCTCAGGCCTCACAGGGAAGATATGGGCAGGGATAAGAGGGGACAGGCATCATCCGTTGTCTCAGAGAGCATTACCAAGTGGGCTGCAGCATGGGTGCTAGTATTGGTCAAACCAGCATCATCATCAAGGCTCCACTACTAAACACCTTGTCTTTGGCCAACTTCTTTCCTAAACCTGTTTCCTCACAGTAACATAGCAATAGCATTGGTAATGACCTCAAGAATCTTGTAAAGATATTACTACTAATTATTGATATTATTTAAAATACATACTTAATTTGAAAAGTGGTTTATTCAACACCCCACTACCATCACCACCACGAACTCTTAGATTCTGCTGTACCTTTGTTGTCAAATAACCAAAAGGATGAGAAAAAAAATGATTTAAAAGTTTTTTCTTGCTATAGGGAACACGTTCTCAAACTTCATAGAGTCTCAGAATCTCTGGAAAGGCTTGTTAAAGCACAGATTGCTGGGCTGCACTCCCAGAGTTTCAGATTTAGTAAGCTGGTGGGAGGGGCCAAGAATTTGCATTTATTACAAGTTTCCAAGTGACAGATGCTGAAGAACTGAGGACCAATTAGAGAACCACTGCTGTAGAAGAAGTTTATAGTCGTTGGTTGGAAGCCTTTGGTTGAGAGGGAAAAGAGACCAAGACTCACAAATTCCTGCAGGAAATGAGTAAGGGAAAAACACAGAGAGAGGAATGTCCACCTTGCCCTTTACAGCCACAGACAAGAAGACAAAGTTCAACCCCCTGTGTCAATCAACACTAATGCAGTGGGAGCCTGAGAGCCTCAATGTTGGCTATGCAGAGATTTCAAACTCTGCTGTGGAAAGGAAATATGTTAGACATCTACGGAGTTATGACTAGATTTAGGAATAGAGGATGGAAAGAAAAAAATTTCACAATCAACCTTTTACATGATGATTTCTTAAGCTCCATTTTCTAATATATTCAAAGAGAAGGTCATGTTCAGCAGCAGTGAAATTTAAGTCACTAATCCTTCACTGAATTATTTCAAGACATTGAAATTTTATTTTAATTAGATGGCTTAAGTCATTTACAATGTAATTCTGGACTACTTTTACAACTTGCTTTTAGTAGCATTAATTTGTAACACTCATGTTTAAACTACCCGTAAGAGTACACATAAATACTCCTAAGACAGAGGCATAAAAGATAATGATTTTATTGTAATCCAATTCAACCTATATTCCTGGCACTATTATACTCATAAAATATGCATTGAAAACTCTAGGTGGGAGATCTATTTTCATCTATATCTAAATAGTCCAACAAGGCAAGACTGAACCATTAGGCCTGCTGGAAAGTATTTCACCTGGCAACAGCCCAAAGCCATTCAACTCTGAAAGTGTTATTAGAAGAAAGAAAAGTCAATGTAGGTAAAACATCACATTTTCATTATTACAGATGCAAACAGATACATTGCTAATTATTTTCCAAAATCACTTCATCCTGGCAATATCATGAAAATAAAAATGAAGAATAAATATCAAATTCCATTCCTGAATCTTAGTATTTCCAGAAGTGTTTTACAAATAAAATGAATCCCCTGAGACATTCTGTGAATACAGAATTTATGGTCAAAAAAAAAAAAAAACTTGGATATCAGTGAATGTGACATCCTTTACTTAGAACTTCTCTATTACTGAGAAATCATACAGTACAGAAATCTACTTAGCTTTGTGTAACTCAGAGGTTCCCAAACCAAGTAAGCAAAACATCTTCTTTTCATGTCTGTGGTGTACCTCTCCTGGATATAGACTTCTGGGTTGACAGATTGCTCTTTTCTTTCACCACTTAAAACTTAAGTCATTCCCATTGCTTCCTCCTTTCCATTATTTCTGATAAGTTAGTGAACATTCATCATTGCTCTGTATATAATGGATTAATTTTCTCACTGTTGTCATGATTACTTCATTGCTTTGACTTTCCGCATTTTGACGATGATTTGCCTAAAAAACAAAAGTGTGGTTTTCTTTGGATGTCTCCCACTTACAGTTTGCAAAGGTTCTTGAATCTTCAAGTTAATATTTTTCACCAAATTTGGGAATTTTAAATCCATTACTTGTTAAAATATTGTTTCATGTGCCAGTCTCTTTCTTGTCTCTTTCTGGGACTGCAATCACATGTATTTTATATTGCTTGATGTGTCCCATATGGGGCTCTGTTAATTCTTTTTATTTCTTCTACATTCTTCAACTGGAGTAGTATCTATTAATCCATTTTCATATTCACTGGTCTTTTCTTCTTTCTTCTTCAATTTGCTGTCAGGCCCATATTGCAAAATTTTCTATTTTAGATATTTGACTTTTCAATTCCAGAGTTTCTATTTGGTCCTTCTGTATATCTTTCATTACTCAGTTGAGATTTTTCATTTGTTCACTCCTCATGACAAAATCCTTAGTTCCTCTGACAAATTAATAGTAGCTGTTTTAAAGTATTTGCTCTTCCCACAGCTGTGTCTTCTTAGGGTCTATTTTTATTGACTCCTTTTTCTCTTGTTTATGTTTCATTTTCCTGCCAGAAAATTCTTAGTTTACACTGACCATAGTGGATGACACATTTTAGGACTCTGTATTCTGTTGTCATTCTGCAATAACAGGACTGTTTATTTGTGTTTTAAAAAGCAGTTAAATTACTGGCTAATCACCTTTAACATGTGGAAGATTCACTTTTACACTTTGGTAGGCTAGGTCTGTTTCCATTTTGCCCTCAATCCAACAGAAAAATTTATTTTACCCAGAAAATCCTATAAAATACTATTAACCTAGCCACAGAAATCTGAGTGTTGCACAAATAAAACAGAATGAAAAAGTATTCTTTATGTGAGCACAGGTTTTTAAGGGGTCCAATTCTTTCTTCATAATTCTGAAAGCTACTCAAAACATATCTTTTCCTGAAAAGTTAGTGAGTTATTAGGTAGTACAAATTCCCGGCATTGTAAATCAAGCTTTATTTTCCCCATATGGTCAGTAACGTTATAATAACCAACCCAGATCACCAAATAAGAAGCAAAGCACCTAACCACTTTTCTGCTGAAGTTAAAATAGAATCTTTTCATTTTTTCATCTACTTTCATGCAAAAGTTACCTTTTTTCAAAAATCAAATATAACAAAATGCTTACATACAATACAGAACTATCTTGCTCCCATCTTCACCACCTTTGACAAATTTGTAAACCTCTATAAGTACCTTTTTCTCCCTTGTAAAATACTAGTAACAACAGTACCTCTTAAGCACAGCAGAGGTACAGAGTTATCACTCAGTAAATCAGTGTTTTTGTTTTTGTTTTTGTTTTTTTTTGGAGATGGGGTCTCACTACATCACTATTTCACCCAGGTTCTTCTCAAGCTCCTGACCTCAGGTGATCCTCTGGTCTTGGCCTTCCATGTAGCTGAGATTAAAGGTGGGAGCCACCATGCCTGGTTAGTAAATAACTATTTTTAAAGGCAGGGACCTCTACCTCTAGATCATGAGGTGGAAAAATATTTAATCCAACAACTAAAGTAGAGATTTCCTGTTCTGCCTAATTAGAGGCCAGCTAAAATCAAAACTCACAGTACTTGCTATGACTCAGCTACTCCACATAACAAGAACTGCATGTCCACAAGCTAAAATATAGCTTAGTTATAGGTCCAAAAGAAAAACCCGTGATTCTACACCCACCCTATCCCACCGCCACCTGAAATATGCTGCTTCGACTGGTAAAACTGGCTGACTCCATATCTGGCCTCATGCTCCACTCAGCTGCCTATGCTAGGAACCTCGGGACTCTCCTCTATACTTCCCGTCCTCTCTAATCAGTTGTCAACCCATTCTGCCTCTTCACCCTAACTCAAAACCTCTGCCACCTCCTCAACCCCAAAGTCACTGCTTTAGATGATATCTTCATCCCCTTTTGCCTATGCCATTTCCAACAGCCTCCTTACAACATTTCCCTGCTTGCAATACATTTTCTATACCACCAGCAGAATCATCTTAAAACCAGTCTGAGTCCTTTGTTACCTATAAGCCCCCAGTAGTTTCCCAATGCCTACAAAATGAAGCCCATGCTCAGAAACATCCTATAAAATGTTGTACTATAGCCCAGTTGTGCTTCCATACTCTTTCACCCCAGTCCTTCTCCAACCCTTCAGCCTCACGTGATGTGCTTACTCTTGTCTGGAACAGCCTGAATTCACAACTCTGTGAAGATTCTTCCCTATGCCTAGGGTAATCTTCTCTACCTACCAAATGCCTATTCATCCTTATATTAGTCCATTCTCACGTTGCTGATAAAGACATACCCGAGACTGGGCAATGTACAAAAGACAGAGGTTTAATGGACTAACAGTTCCACACGGCTGGGGAGTCCTCACAATCATGGTGGAAGGCAAGGAGGAGCAAGTCACGTCTTACACGGATGGCAGCAAGCAGAGAGAGCTTATGCATGGAAACTACCATTTTTAAAGCCATCAAATCTCATGGGATTTATTCACTATCATGAGAACAGCATGGGAAAGACTCACTCCCATGATTCAATTACCTCCCACTAGGTTCCTCCCACCACACATGGGAATTGTGAGAGTTACAATTCAAGATGAGATTTGGGTGGGGACAGAGCCAAACCATATCAATCCTTAAACAGGCTACATCTTCTTCTTTGTGAAAGGTTCCTGTCTAGGGCAAGGTTCATAATTCCCCACTCTGCTTTTATTATAGCACTGATTTCACTGTACTGTAATTACTTATCCATAGGTCTGTTGCATCCTCAAGACTGTGCACTCCCAGAAGACAATGACAATGCCCAGTATAGTATCTGGCTCAGAGCAGGTGCTCAAGAAACATTTGTTGAATTAATAAATGAATATCACCTTTAAAAAAAATTCTGTAGCTAACATTCTACAGGTACATGGCATTTGAATATTAAGCCCAAAGATGAAAAACAAGAATGGAACAAAATATCTGCCTCACAGTAAATCCCACCACCCAAGGGAACTAATCAAATAAAACAAGAAATAAGGAGGCTTAATATTAATCTCAATCATCTTTATCTGCATTCCTCCAATACCAAGAGAAATGAAAATCTTTTATTTTTACACAATCAAAGTTACATCTACACCATTCAAAGCCCAATTTAGTAACTCTCAGCTTTTCCTAGCTCACACATTTTTGTTATAATGCTTTCTTTTCAGATCATCTAAAGTTTTTTTAAAAAATCATCTTAACTTGGTTTTTGTCAAGCAAAGGTTAATATTGGATACTTTAATCACAAAATTCGTGTTTGGCACTGGGTCCTGGCAGAAAGCCCCACGTGTAATTTCTCTGGGACTAAATTACTCATTTCTAATATAAACATAAGAATAAAGCAAAAACCAGCATTATGTAAACAAAATATGTTATTTTTTAGTTCTCAACTGAAAACTCATGCAACCTCATTTAACCACTATTTCAATGAGACATGGGATTTTAATGTGAGACAAGACAAACCAGGATCCCTTGTCAAGCAGTCAGTATAGTCCAAAAGAACCCCATACTCAGTAGCCTTTTTCCAGTCACATTTTTAAGCAGTCTGGCTTCATTTTTTCCAAATACAGAACCAAGTATCCCTGATTCTTATCGTCATCCAAACAACTGCAACCAGCTGTGAAAACTAGAACTAGGAATCAAGTCTGTCTATAGGGAGTCCCCTCAAAGCTACTAAGCATGACTGTTTTCATCAACAAATATGCATGACCCTATTTCCAAAATTCCAACTCTGCCGACCATTTCATTTTAAAAAGAGAGAAAGAAAACGAGATGGAAAGAGAGATTCAATCCTTTAAAATCCTTTAATTTTTCTTCATTGTACCTCAATCAAAATTAGGTAACCCTCATAAGAAAGTCTTCTCCTCTTTTGGGATTTTATTTTGTAACTCCCCAAATAATGCATTTATTACAAACACAAGATACCTTTTATTTCCACAATCCTCACATACTGTCTAATCTGCAAAAGCAATCCCCTTCTTTTTTAAAAGTAAAACCATGGACTCTTCCTTTCTCACTTCCTTATTGAGAGCTTCAGGTCCCAGGCTTTGCTCTCTGGATTCCCATCAGAAGGTTCCTACAAAATCCTCCCTACCTTATGCTCTGCTTCTGCAGCATTTAGGTATGACATCTGCCACGGCATTAGCCACTTCAGTGCTCAGAGAAACAGAAAAACCATCCTGGAGAACTTCAAAACTCCATAAGCAGAAGCTTCAGGTAATAGAAAGGGAGCATTACTTGTTTTTCAGTTGCCTAAGATCAAAATCCCACACACAGGTCTGTTGTGTTGCAAAGCCCATCTCCACCAGTAGACATGTTTTTCTTTACACTTAAAAGAGCTGTCCAAACTAATTAAGGCATTTGCATCTTCTCCTTGACAACACTCTTAAAAGCCCACCTGTTGTGTGAAAGTCTTCTGCATGACTAAGTCTCTTGCACTCCCCTTTTTCTGTGTTCCCTTTGGAGCACATGACTTCATAAAGCTTGTCTCTTGGCCATATGCCTCCCTACTCCCAAACAAGGCCAAGATGAAAATGATGCTTCTTGTAACACTCCGAGCCTCCTGGTAAAAGATGCAGTGGTAGATATAAGCTCAAGTGCTTCTTACTCCTCATTCCCAAGTTCAAGTGAAAAAGACAACTTGTATTGCCTTGCCTAGTTTCCTTCCCTGTCATCAGCCTTTACTAACAACAACTATAATCCTGAAGGTATGAAGATGCTACTTGTTTTAATCAGAATCAATGTATGCACATTACATTAAAAACTCTGACAAATTCTTAACACTTACTATTACTTAGAGTGTAAATTACAGCGCTGCTCACCAAGAAAATCAGCATTGGGGGTCTGGGGCAGTTACGCCACACCTTTGATTAGCTGACTGCTAAAAAATACTTGAACGTATTTTACAGTTTACAAAACGCTTTTACATATATGATCTCATTTCACACTCAGAAGTCAGTGAGGTAGATTTTAGTAGACTCATTTTACTGAATGGGGAAATTGAGGCTCAGAAGTTTGTGTAACTTGCCCAAAATTATAAAGACAGTACTAAGTAGGGCTAAAACTTCCATGAACATTTCCCAATTCCTAGTTCTACTCTCTTCTCATTATACCATGCTCACTTAAGCCAGGGGAATGTTTAAGTCATATTCGATCCTGCATCCTTCATTTTGGCTGTAGTTTCGTCGGTTGCTGGCTGTTTTTGGTGTTCTGTTTGTTTCAGTTTGCAGACAATTTTGCAGACATTGTGACAGGGACTTCTTTAGTAAACCTGAACAAATAAGAGTTATTTCTTCTCTTTTTCTGTAGAAATAAAAATAGAATTTGCATATAATAGCACTCACTGATTCCGGTCTAGGCTAGTTTGAGTTTAAAAAGTTGGAAGACCTCATCCAACAGCAGTTCCCAATGCAATGCTTTACATTTAGGTAATTATCAGTTATCTTTCAAATTCATATTAGCCAGAAAACCAATACAGCTAGCCTACCAGAAGAAAATCATGCTTCAAACCGTAGAGCTGCTGGCATTCAGGTCGTGAAATAACATAACTATGAAATTATGCAAGTAAATATCATCCTCATTCACGTAACATTTGAAAAATAATTGCTTTAAAGGAAATAAAGGAATATCATGCAATATCCCTGCAAGGTCCATTTTCAGGTCCATATTTCACTACACAGAAACACACATATACATAATTGAGGAGTTAGGCTTCCTTGGTTACATCCCCATCTAACAATAAACAAGCTAGAAGTCAGTCACTCTATTCATGTTGAGCTGTGGGCACACACACCCATTTATTATCTGTGGGACCGACTGTGCCGCAAACCTTAGTGGCAATAAATAGTTGCAGAGGAAGAACCAACCATGGAACAAATAAAAACATGAGTGGACTCCAAAAAGTACAAAGATTTGCTCAACAAAACTCACCAGGCACTATAAAACCTGCCTCCAATCCTTCAGCTGAAGTAAAATGTCTCTGGCAACTGGGAATAGTTAAAATTTCCTATTTTCTGATTATTCCAAGTGCTTACCTCGGCACATCCGGTCTCCAGCTGGGTTGGTCAGGACAAGAAGTCGCCTAAGAAAGCCAGTTCTCACAATCTTTTCAGACCAATTTAGCAATTTGCAAAATGGAGAAGGTTTACCATGATGGAAAAAAAAGTAAGGTAGCCTCCGCAGTAAAAATACTCAAAGCCACAGACAGTAACCCACCAGCTCAAGTACAGAAACAGAATCCACATCACAATAAGAAAAATTCTACTCGGGGAAAACAGAAAGGGAAAATAAATAAAACCAGAGAACTTCTATCATTAATGTGCATATGGGGCAAACTGAATACAAAGCTCCATAGAGGAATAAAAATTTTTAAATGATGATTTCTAGAAAGCACGGTATATCATTGAGGATTAGCTTCAGCTGCAAATGAAAGAAAATGCAAAAGAACAATAGTTTAAAGGACATAGACATTTCCATCTCTCTCACAGAAACAAAGCCTGGAGGGAGAGGCACAGGGCTAGTATGGCAGCTCCAGGACTCACACACCTATATGTTTTACAGTTCTTAGCACATGGCTCCCCTCACATGGCTTAAAAGGGCCTCTCAAATAGCCTTCACATTTATATTCCTGCCAGATGACAGGAAGAAGAGTGCAGAGATGCACGCATCCTGCCTGTAAGATATCCCTGCTTATGTCCCACCAGCTGCAACTAACTTATATGATTAGTGCAAGTGAACTTGGAAATAGCAAAATATTTCTTTACAACTGGCATTTGCAATTGTTGGAAGATAAGTATTTTACAGCTCAAGGGAATTCAGGGCCTTGGGGTCCATGCTAACATCCAACAAATATTTAGAAACTACCTGCTTTTGCCAGACACTAGGCTCTGCACTGGAGAACAGCCCCTGCCTTTAGGCATAGACAGTTCAGTGACCACCATTCCCTAAAACAACTAGAAGTGATGTTTATGAACATGCATGCATCATGTCTTCTTCTTTCATAGTTTACTTGGAAATAACCTTAAACTTACCAATACACAGCAAGAATAAGATAGCTTTATCAGATCTACCAACCACCAACACTTTATCACATTTGCTTTATTATGTACGGTCATTCTCACTTATTCACTTTCTCCCTCCTCCTTCCCTTACTATTCCTCTTCCTTCTCATCCTCCTCATCCTTCCCTCTCTCTCTTCCCTTTCCTTACCTTTTTCCTCCCTTCACCGGCATGCATTTGAGAGTAAGATGCAGACACTATTTCCCCTTCATCCCTAAATATTTCAGTATATATTTCCTAACAACAAGAATATTCTCTTGCCTAACCATAGTAAAATTATGTCATCAACCAACTCAGTGAAGTCATTTACACAAATGTTTTTCCTGGTCCAGGATCAAATTCAAGATCATGTACTGTACTGGGTTGTCATGTCTATTTAATCTGGACCAGTTTCTTAGTCTTTCTTTCTCTTTCATGGTACTGATATTTTTGAAGCGCATAAGACAGTTGTTTTGGAGAATACATGCTCCTGGGACAGGAATATGATGCGAGTGAGCCTTCTCAGTGCATTGTATCAGCAGGCAGACGATCATGGTTTGCCTCACTATGGGTGATGCTAACTTTGATTCTCTGAGTTAATTTCTTCCATTGGACTTTTCCAGTGGAAAGTTAGCATTTTCCTGGAGTCAACTGATAGTGTGTGGTGAGATACTTTGAAATTCTATAAATAACCTGTCCCATATAAAACATTCACACACTAGTTTTATAATCACCAATGATTCTTGCCTGGATTAAGTATTACTATGATGATTGAAAACAGTGATTTTCTAACTCCGTCATCCCTGCTTTATTTATTAGGTAACATTTTACTGTAAGGAAGAGCTTACCTTTCTCACCTATTTATTTGTTTGCTTATTCCTTTGTTTAAATCAGTTCATATTAGTATGAACTCATAGACTCTTACTTTTTTTTCAAAGGGCTAAAATCCACAAAAGTTGTTATTTATTTCGAGGTGTACTAAATTTGTCCAATGAAAGCCAAGGGGGCTTCTGTGTCATGTTGAAATAACTTTTTTTTTCTGAGCAATTCCTTGCTTTCTAGAACAACAGATAATGTGTTCAGGAATCCTAGAGACCTCTGACTTTCTTGATGATGCTCAAATGGAGCTCACTTTATTTTACACAAGGAAAAGCAACCTAAAAATTTCTCCCCCATCTGAAAGCCCACCAGAAAACAGATGCAACTCTGAACAAGACAGATTCTATATTTTATATTTTTAATTAATTGTCATTTATGAATAGCTCCAGCTATTGACATCTCTTGTATTCCTGAAATTAAATATAACAAAGGGAACGTCCCTAATAGTAAGTAGAAATAACTTCGGTACGGCCGGGCGCGGTGGCTCAAGCCTGTAATCCCAGCACTTTGGGAGGCCGAGACGGGCGGATCACGAAGGTCAGGAGATCGAGACCATCCTGGCTAACACAGTGAAACCCCGTCTCTACTAAAAATACAAAAAAAAAAACTAGCCGGACGTGGTGGCGGGTGCCTGTAGTCCCAGCTACTCGGGAGGCTAAGGCCGGAGAATGGCGTAAACCCGGGAGGCGGAGCTTGCAGTGAGCTGAGATCCGGCCACTGCACTCCAGCCTGGGCGGCAGAGCGAGACTCCGTCTCAAAAAAAAAAAAAAAAGAAAAAGAAATAACTTCGGTACAAGCTACCTGCAATATTTTTATTTAAATGTCAAGAAAATCCAGAACACATTTCAGAGTTTAATATAGACACATGGAATTATGCATTTCCCCCATTAACATGTGGCTCTAAACATAGACGTAAGAAAGCGTATCTCTCTCAATACAAAAGTAAAATTCTTCTCTTAGCATGCTCATTATGCCACTCTAACTCTTATCTTTCCATCCACAGAAATTAAGAGATGGCAAAAAAATAAATTATAAAATGTCATTAGTTTATTGAAGCATGACATAAATATATTCACTGAGCTTGTATGGTGTTGCCAGCCTTATGTTCCGAGTATTAGTCCATGTGTAATGGCGCACACAAAGGTGAACAAAGACCCAGCCCTCAGCTTCTAGGCTTTTAGAAGATAGAAGTCCACATGTAATTCTAATAAAAAGAAAAACAAGAATGAGCTAAGTGGTATAACTGACACAGAAGAACAAACTGTGGACACCCAGAAGAAAGGGATGACTCATTGCAACTGGACACCAGGAAAGACTTTGGCAGAAGAGGGGCAGCTTCAACTCTGTGAGAGGAGTATGATCCCTGGGGCAGAGCAGGCGGCTGACAGAAAAGGATATTTCAAAGTGATGAAACAATATTAGCAAAAGCATCAAACATCAAAACACACAACTGTGGAAGATGGTCTGGAATGTATGGAGGGATGTAGAGAGAGATGAAGAAGATGCTTTACAAGCTTGAACCAAAGCATCAAAGCAACTCCTTAGCATCTGATAAAGGCACTTCTTTCTAAACACCACAGAAAGTGGAGGGAAATGGTTTCACCTAATCACTGATATTTGAGTTCATTTGGCCTTGTTCCCTACAATCTGCTCACATCCAATGTGAAAAAGACTGCAGAAAAATGAAATAAAAGGAAAAGAAGGTATAAACCAAATGATGTTTTCCCAAATAAAAAGTTATCCAAACAGCATCTGTCCAAACAAACATAAAAATTCCCAACTTCTGAGTACTCAGATGTGATTTTTTTTTTAATCACAAAAAAGAGTCTTTCTTTCTTAGGACTCTTGGCAGTTTTCAACACATACCATTGGACAAAATGCTTTTATTTAAAGATGGGCTAGAAAACCATCTGATACCTTATCAGACCCAGTATCAACTGACTGTTCAAATCAGAGGACTGTGTTGCTTTCAACATTATTGCACCAAACCACAGGAAAAAAGCACAAAGATTCTACAGCAAATAAAAAAGCTCACAGCATCTGGGGATATCACATCTTCTATGTCTGCCATTATTTTAAACTCAGCACCTGTGGTAGAGGTGGTTGGCATGATGCTGCCAATTTTCTCGTTTTCCTTACTGACAGAACTCCAATTTGGTTGGGGACAAAAAAGTGCCCAGTCAAAATATTTTCTTTCCCAAGCAAATATTTGGTCACATGTCACAGTTCTCATCCCTGAGGTGTTAGTATCCTTCTGGGTAGGACTCGAGGGAAAGCTTTTGTTTACCTAATAAAAACCCAATGACGATGAAGACCCTCATCTTTGCCCTTTACAACGTCTTAGGATGGAAGTTTCTCCTGTAGCGACATGGATCTACTTGGCATTTAACTGATTGAAACCTTCTTGAGCACAGGGAACTAACTCTTCTTTATACCCACCTTAAAAGTCAGTTTGGCTCCTCACTCAAAAACAAAAGGTCAGTCAACATTTGCTGAAAGCAAACGAGGAGAAATGAACAGGAGGAGAAGCACTGTGACAAATCCAAATCACAGTCAGTGTACGTTTACCCTACGGTAATCTGCATCAATCAATTCAAGAGTGCCCAAATCTTTCAAGTATCACTATCCTTTTTAAATCCAAAACGTTGCTGACCCACACATAGTACTTTGATGCTCAATGATTGAAAATGTGCTTAAAGTCCAAGAGCCACTGTGAATCAATAATGATTTCAGATAAGTATTTCTTTTAATAAAGCACACGGGATTTGAAAGTAATTGACATATTTGCAAGGTACTGTATTTTTTTTTTCCAGTGGATAGGAAATGCAGAATGCAGAGAAGGTTAACAGTGGTCTGGAAATAATTCCATGGCCCTCTTGAGTTCCAAGATCCGTTGATCAAGAATTACTAATCAATACTAAAAGCACTGTGTCTGAGTCTATTGCACTGTCAGTACACCACCCAGAATCCTCAAAGATGTGAGTTTTAACATAGCCATGACTTTGCCTTTCATTTTGGCCAAACTTAGTTTCCAATTTCTAAAGCAGGCTTCTGCTCATATTTATAATGTGAAATTTTTCTTAAATGTTAACACTTATGAAATCGTTATGCTACATAAAAATTCCTCTGAGTGTGAGATACACGAAGAAATGCATGTGATGAAAAATAATGTGCTCTATCACACATTTTCATATTTACCATTAGGCATTAAAAGCTTCAAATCAAAATTAAATTTCCTATGTAGGGGCCAATGATTACAAATAAAAGACAAATAACATCAGTTCCTTAAATTAGCAAAAGCAGGCATCTGCTAAAGTTCTGAGGTGGACATTCAGTGCATTTTACAAGAAATCAACAAAATGTCCATTTCTTCCCATCCTTGGATCAAAATAAGTCCATTCGTTCTCTTCATCTATAACCCAATAAATAAGTTTTGATGGCCATCTAATGCAAAGATAATGCCCTTTTAATCATAAGCTAAAAAAAAAAAAAGAAAAAGAAACGTTTAAAAAAGGAAAGGAAAAAACACACACACACACACAAAGAAAGCAATGGCTTTGAAGCAACAGCCAAATTTGTTTTTGTCCAATTCGTTTGTGTCTTCCAGCCCACCAAGAGCTTACAGCCACTGAAAAAGGAAGATGGAAGAAAGGAGAGGTGGTGATGGCCCCTTGGGAAAGCAATAAAAAATGTCTAAAAGGCTCAGCAGTTAGCAAGAGAGTTCAAAGAAATCAGGAATGGAAAGAACTTCATTCCCATTAATTATAGGGAAAGGAGGAAGAGAGAAGCAAGAAAGGAAGAAAGTTGTTTTTGTTTTTGTTTTTTTAAATTGGGGGCAGAAAACACAGATGCGGTCACAAATAACAGAGCAATTCCACCTTACTTGCAAAGTTGGGATCCCCGTAAATGCTAATTAATTTTTATTTCCAAAAGACTCCCTCTAAGTTTCATCGACTGCTTGCCTACTCCTAGGACGTGCCAGCACACATCCTTTCCAGTTCAGAGCAAATACATATCTCATGGGCCAGCTCCTGTTCAGCAAGGGCATTGAATTACATTATGAAGAAAAATGCCAATTCTCTGGGCCAAGGAGTAAAGAGATCAGCATTGAGCCTAAGCTATTTACCATTAACACAGTAGAGAGGAGACATAAATTAGTAGGTTTTTTAAACTCTGTATTCTTCTTTCCCTAGACTGCCTTACTTCCAGAAAACCCCAGAGCTGTATCACTCAGTCTGTCAACCTCCTAAAACAGATATTGGCCGGTACTCTATACCTGAATATTTAAATATAATTTCCCCAAGAAGATTCCCACAAGGGGAATACTAATTTGAATTTTCTTTGGTTGCACAACACTTCCCCAAATTTGCACTTTTGCAAAGCCATTCATCTCCTACAAAGCATCAAGTTCCTAGAGAAAAGACAAGGAGGTGGGTGGGGAAGGGGGTAGGGGGTGCCAAGCTAACCAATGCCAGATGAACTTTCCTGGATCCAGAGGGCTTTGTTTTGAAGATTTCTGCCTTGTGTTAAATCAAAGTAGCAAAGCAGGTCTTGAAAACTGGGGAAATACATTCTCTACCCAGAAGGTCAGGACTGCCAAAGTTGGAGGTATTTAACTTTCTGGGCTAAAGAATCCACATTGTCCTAGAGTGAACTTACAGAGCCATTCACATTTTTAACCAACAACTACAAATGTGTCTTAAGAAATGAAGCTCAGACAGACTAAGGCCATGTCTTCTTTGACTATTCTGGCCAAAGCAGCTATTTGCATCCCTGACACTATTTCCACTCCAGGCTCAGAGATAAGAGGGATTTGTTTCATAATGTGTACCAAAATTACTTTATTTGTTTTGGAGGCCGTAAAAGCATCATTACTTAAAATGACACTCTGCTTTTTCAGTGCAGCAATTTGGCAGGAAGGTGAGAGTGACATCCAAGTTATAAAAATCTTAAGATTTATAGGAGATGCCAATAGCAGGACTACACCCTTATAAACAACAAGGACCAAAAAACCTTTCTCCAAAGATGGACCAGAACCTGGAAGCTGTGGGCCAGTACAATGATAAAATGAGGATTATCTTCATTCAAAGTCACTTAATTAAGTAAGGGTATGTGCTTAAAAGAAATTCCAAGGAAAAAAAAAAATTGCACCCTTTCTGCATCCCCCAGTTAAGCATGCACAGTTTTTACATGGAAAGGTACCCATATACAAGGACACTGTGCGTCTATGGGTTTCTGGTATCTTAGAGAGCTTTCAAGCATGGCTCCTTCACTTTTCCCCAGACATATGCTCTGCCCCACATATTACCTTTTGTGAAAGAGAATTTGAAGACTGAACATCAATTGGTTCAAGGGAAATGTTACCTGTGTATCATTTGGTTCTATGGTTGCAAGCAATAGACACCAACTCTTGCTGACTTAAGCAGAAAGAAAAAATATTGGAGTAACACTGAATTGAAAGGAGAGGGAGAGGATCCAGCTCAGAAAGGAGAGGGATAGAGCCACTCCCAGGGTCTGGGCAGCAGGACGACAGACCCTCTTCGGAAATGGTTGCCAGCATTATCAGCTCTGACTACTTTGTCTTTTTGTCGCCCTGCTGAGGATTCCAACTCCCAGGAGAAAGTGTCTAATCGATCTAGTTTGGGTCACACATAGTCCCCGTGGCTAAAGAATGGCACATTCATTAAGAACAACAAAAAAAAAAAAAAAAAAAAAAACCCTCCAAAATTGAATGGAGTCTCCCTACTGAAGATGGATAGAATAGTTCCCCAAAGCAAAATCAGGGTGTTGTTACCAGAAGATGGGAAATGAAGCTGAATCAAAAAACAAAAACAAAAAACACAGATGTCCACTTCTGCTTCTACATAAACAGTCTTAGCATTCCTACTGAACTGTTTATTTTTTCAACTTCTAGGGACAACTTTGGCAAAAACTACAACTAATGCTATCATCCAAGCCTGTGTTACAATGTCCCATATAAAGAACCACATGATAAATTCCAGGGGCTTCAAGTTAGAAAAACGTCAGGGCTCCAGATGAGCCAATATACATTCTTCTATTAGGCCATGAAGGTTAAGTAACTAACTAATCATTTTTCTCTTTTTCCTTGGGCTGCTAGGAAGCTCAGACCTGAAAGTTTTAGGCTGAGTTATGACCTTGGTTATAATTCTAGTCTAGGTGTTCAGGCACAACTAAATTCCTCCTTTCATTGTATGACTGGTGTTCAAGGGGTTTTATGTTTAAATGATATGTTTTAATGTTTAAATGATACGTTTCTCTTTTATTGACAAGTACTTCAAAAGCATGTGAATTTTCTTCCCTTACTAACCAAAAGCCAACTTTTTCAGAACTATATAAGGGTCTAATGTATATCTGTCTTTTCTGAGTTTGTAGTTTGGCCAGGACTTTTATATTCTGTGGGCAGCATCATCCCTTTCATTTTCTGCTACAGCAGAAAATAATAAGCTTCTGCAGCAGAAACGATTTCAGATGAATTTCCGGTTTTAAAAGGTGCTACAGGAAAAACAGATTAGATGAGAGCCAGTATGCACCCTAAATCTCAATGAGATTAGAGTGTGCAATATTTTTTCAAATAGTTATCAATAGAGTTCACTTTTTATAGGAAGGGGGTCGAATGGAGAGCAACACACAACTGTCTCAAGTCTATAATAGACAGCCTCATCCAACTCAGATGGATGATGGACATCTCAGGGACTGGGATGCACACAGCATCCATGCTTTCGCGAATCAAATGGATGGGTTGAGGGTGGGAGGTCTAATTCATTGTTTTATAGCTCAAGCCACTGTGTGAGTCGATTCCAAGTACTTTCATGCTAAAAATCATCAGAATCCTGTAACTGCAGGAAATGGGCAGCGTTAAGTAAACGGGTTCCACACCCGGCAGAGTAAATGAAAGTAGCAGTAGGTTTGCTCCCAAGACGACCATTAAAATGTCCGCAAAGTGCTTTTGAGTGGTTTTTGGTGGAAACAGGGACTCTCTAAATAGAGGTATTACCACCATTATGGATATTTTTCAGTTTGGGTTTTCTGAAACTGCATTTGAATGGTTCTTCCATTGGCTGATAATCTGTGAGGAATATGTTGAAATCCATTACATTAAAAAATTACTCTCCACCCTCTACATGTCCTCCATTTTTGGAAGTAATCTCTTCCAATGTTTGGCAGTACAAATCCCCAAAATAAGCCAATATCATAACAATGAGAAGTTTTAGTTGCCTGGCGTGGGATATGTAGGAAACAGCGATCTGCATTTAGTTAAAAGTAGAAGAAGCCTCCCACTTGTGCCTGGAACCCCTCCCAGACGCTCTAGATTAGAAAATAGGATAAGTCCCAACACTTCTAGCTCCTATGCATTGGTTTGCCCAGGAGACAAGCAATGACCACGGCTCCCCACTCCAATCATGTAAACTCCATCACACAGCTCTCAAAAGAGAGGGGACAGAAGTTGGCCTCCATGTACCCAAAGGTGGGCTGACAGAGCTGTGCTTGGAGAGCAATGAATGGTGCTAAACAAGTAAAATCAGTTACCACTTTCGCCTTTAAGAGTCAGAAGACCAAGGACCTGGTTCTGATTTCAACACAAGGTGAACTTGAGAGGCAGCTTTTCCACTGGCCAAATGAAGGAGCTGAACTAGATTGGTGTCTCCAATTCAAATATCCTCAGGGCTCAGCAAGCTGGGTGACTCAGTGAGATGCACCAAGGAAAGCTCAGGACCACCTGGAGGCCACATCCCATCCAGATGGAACAGCAGCTGTCCAGTGGTCGCTATTTGAAAATTCAAGCCCTCCATGATCTGACATTTTTCAAAAGAATTAAGAAGTCCAGATTTTCTTATAAATTCCTCTAATTTTCAAATCCTGGACATGAATTTGTAAAGATTTTATATATTGAAGGAGCCAAAGGAAATATTTCTGCCAGCTAGAGCCAAACCTCAGGCCCACAGTTTGTCAACCCAAAGGAGTTCAAATATTGAAGCACCCTGGACCATGGAATGCTTCTTTACAAAGGAGCAAAAGCTGTCTTCTTCCTTCACTTGGAAACTCCCAGGGCACTGGCATCTTAAATGCTACAAGAAGTCTTGCACTAAGTAATCAGCCTGACTTAGTTTCATCTAAGGCTTCCCCAAATTATTTAAAGACTGAAACTTCTGTGGCAAGACTCATGAGCAACTCACTGATTCATGGAACACGCTTTGGGAAACAACAAACCTCTATCATTCACATGGCTGTAAAGTTCTATGCTTTTATTCCTAGGGTACCCTTGGATCTGAAATAGGGGAAGATATTAGTATTTAACTGACTCCCAAAGATGTGCCAGATACTAAGCTAAGCTCTTTGTAGTCCATATCTCAATTAACATTCACGGCAATCGGGAGCTAAGTGTTATAATATTATACTTAAAGTTGAGAAAATACAAATACAAAATACATATCAGAGGCTGTGAGATAACTCCTAATAAATGAAGCAGCCAAGATTTGTATCCATGGGTGCCTAATTTAAAAACCTACGGTCTTTCCACTGTTTAACAGTCTGAATGGGTTACAAGTGGCCTGACTTGTAACCTAAAGAAATATTCTCACTATCCCCATTTCCCCCAAACTGCTTACCCCTGTGGCTTTAGATCTGCTTTTATGATCCCTTAAAGTGTCCAAGCTCTTCCTCCAAAGGGCATTGTTTTTCCAGTTGAGTCAGATAATCCACCAAAGCATTCAATACCTGAGCAGGGTGAGCATGTGATGTCTTGACTCCAAGTACTAATGTATTAGTATCCAACAACCGCATTCAATGGCTCATAGATAATTACGGTGGAGCGCTCATGTGCCAGGGACAGTGCTAACTGCTTGTGTGACTTCCTCTAGCCTACCATTTCTGTCTTTCTTTGGTGCACATCCTTTGCCCCTCCGACTCTCCTGTCCCCTCTTCCTGCCTTTCTTGTCCATGTGATGTCCCTCATTTTAATATATTTCATTTCTTTCCTTCACCCTCAAAATAGAGTTGAAAGCAGAAGTACAGTATTTTACTTGCTGTCCCAGGATAACCACACATACAGGTTGACAGGGGACTCTCGGTTTCTGCCTGCTGTTCCAGTTAATTGACAGTGCATTCATCACCTTGACAGGGCCCCAGACTGGACAATATGCCACATCGTTTCCTTACATATTTATTGAACAAAGTCTGGAACCCCTCCCAGACGCTCTATATTCCTTACTCTTGACCTTAGAAGAGGTTGAGTTGAATGTCTCAAATCTTCCTCCTTGAGGGGCAAAATGTTTTTAAACTACTAGATTAAAGTCATTTTGTGAATGTTTCTCATTAGCTTTTTACTGAGGGTCAATGGCCACTAGTGAAGCTATTCCATCCTGTCTAGTTTTTAGTTACCATATTCCTGAGAAAAACAATTGTCTCACAAGGAATCCAGACCCTACGTCTGCTACACACATTACTTTAATCCACAAACTAGAATCAAGACCCACTAATGGTTTTGCGTGATGGATTGGCTCTTTGCTTTCTGTCACGGGAGGAAAAATAACAAGAAGGCAGCCCAGCCAGTCATAGGGGCCACATCCCAGAAATTTACCCTTTCAACAGTAATATCTTGTGAGTCTACCGGCCATGGAGGCTGGAGCCAGGCACTGCGATACAGGGCTGGAAAAGGCCTCAGAGGACTAAGCCAGCTGGGAGAGTCAGCTGGAACACCAACACGCTAGAAAGGGGAGAAAAATGCATGAACAGGGAGCATGAACGAGAAACAAGGCCATCCAGAATGGGGAAGAATCAACAAGACAACGTGAACTTTCCACCCTTTGGTCTGGATTTGTTCTCTTGCTCAACCACTAGTTTAACTAAGATCCTTAGGCAAACTGAGATGGATGAAAAATGTCATTTCAAGAACTAAATGAAGAAATGTTTTAAAAGAAGAGAATGCCAAGAAAAATTATAGAGTTCATTATTTATGTTCTGGGTTAGAATTTTTATTTCCAGTAAAAAGGAAATGAAAATGACAGGGAATTCTCAAGAGTGCGAACAGAAACAGGGTATTGTTTAGTTCTCTTAACATCTAGCGCTATGCCTGGCAAATAATGAGGATTTCACATACACATTTTTAACAACTATATAGAGATATAGTTAACATATAATAAGCTGCACAATTTGATTTGTTTCAAACATATGTATAAACCCATGAATCCATCACATAATCAAGATGTTGAACAAATCCATCACCCCCAAAACTTATCCCAATCCCCTTTCAGGCCCCTCCCTCCAAGTCCATCCTCAGGTAACTACTGATCTGAATAAATCATTTTACCTTCCCACCAGTAGTATATGAAAGTTCCTGTTTTTCCATATCCTCACCAACAGTTAGCATGGTCATAGTTTTAGTTTTTCTTTTTCAGTTGTTCTAATAGTTGTGTAGTGATACCTCATTATGATTTTAATTCACATTTCCCTAATGACTAATGACATTGAACATCTTTTCATGCCATCTATAGACCTTCTTAGTTCAAATCATTTCCTGGTTTTTAAAAATCAGATTCTCTTTCTTCTTACTGAGTTTTGACAGTTTATTTATCCTAGATCTAAATCCTTTAATACATATATGAGACGTAAGTATTTTCTCCCAGCCTGAATCTTACCTTTTCATTCTTTTATCCATACCTTTTAAAAAGCAGAAGTTTTTAATTTTGATAAAGTCCCATTTTTTCTTTGTTGATTGCATTTTTGTCATTGTTCTAAGGAATCTCTGCCCAACCCAGAGAAACTCTGGGATGTAATGAATATGTTCATCATCTTGATTGCAGTAATGTTTACACAGATACACACAAAGTCACAAAGATTTTCTGCTGTTTTTGTCTAGAAGTTTTAAAACCTTAGGTTTTATATTTAGGTTTATGACCCATTTTGAGTTAATTTTTGTAAATGGCATGATGAATGGATTCAAGTATCTGGGTTTGCTGATGTTGTCACCGTCATTTTGCATATGAATATCCAATTGTTCCAGCATCATTTGTTGAAAACACTATTATCCTTTCCCCAGTTGCTATGTTCTAGACTCATATGTTAGAATCCTAACACCCAAGGTAATGGTATGAGGAGATGAAACCTTTGGGGAGGTCATGGGAGTGGAGCCTTCATGAATGGGATTAATTCCCTTAAAAAATAGGCCTAAGAGAGCTCTTCCAGCCCTTACCTCACGTGAGGACACAGCATGAAGGCACCATTTCTATGAATCAGAAAGAAACAGGCCTTCCCCAGACACTGAATCTGCTGGCATCTTGATCCTGGACATACAGCTTTAAGAACCATGAAAAATAAATGTCTGTAGTTTCTAAGCTACTCAGTCTAAGGAATTTGTTATAGCGGCCCAGGCAGACTAAGACACTAGTGAACTATCTTCTCTGCACCTTTGTCAAAATCATATAAATTTCTGATCAAAAAGCATAACTCTCAGTAAAAGCCCTCATTGACAGCTGCTGAAATATAAAACATGCATACTCTTACTCAGCCATATCAATTTTGGTAGTTCAGCCTAAAGAAATACACGCACCAGTAGGTCAGGATATACACAAAAATTTATAGCAGTATTATTTTTAGGGAAAAAAAAAAAAGAACATGAACACAACCCAAACACTTCCTCATGGGAGAATGGGGGAATGAGTAAATAAATTAGAGTCCAGCTTCATCACAAAATTCTACACAGGTACTAAAAGGAATGAGTTGGAGCTATATATATTGACCAGAAAAGACACCCAAAAAACACTGTAAAGTAGAATTTTAAAAAAAAAGTTGTATATATGTGTGTGTGTGTATATATATGTGTGTGTGTATATATATTTGTGCGTGTATATATATATATATAAATTGAAATTCATGAGAAAAACTAAACATATGTTTACACATATCTATACATTTGCAAAAGCCTGGGGAAAGTCTGTGGAAAAATAACCACTAGATAGATAACATCGGTTTCCTTCATGGGTAGAATTGGGAATTGGGAAAGGCACAAGATTACTAACTTCTTTACATATTTCTAAACTGACTGATTTGCTACACTAAGCAGACATTATTTGTAATTTTTAACAATCAAGAAAGAAGTAGACATGACATGGAGCAGATGTAGAGAAAATTCTGAGTGCCTTTTTTTTTTTTTTTTTTTTTTTTGTTGGTGGCTGGTCAAGTAGGGATAAATATCTTGGTGACTGGTAGATACCCAAAAGAAAATTCTACACTATTATAGATTAAATTGCATCCCCCTAAAATGTACATGTTGAAATCCTAACCCGTAGTACCTCAGAATGTGACTATATTTGGTCATCAAGGTGTGATCAGCCACTAACTCAATATGACTGATTTCCTCATAAACAGGGGAAATTTGGACATAGAGACATGCACACAGGAAGAACACCATATGAATACTGGAGCGATGATGCCACAAGACAAGCAATGCCAAAGGTTGCCAGTAAACTACCAGCAGCTAGGAGAAAGCCAGGAGCTATGGACAAACTAACTCACAGCCCTCAGGACAAACTAACCCTGCCAGCATCTTGATTTCAGACTTCCAGCCTCCAGAACTGTGGGACAACCCACAGTACCAGTACCACCCGGTCTGTGGTACTTCGCTATTGCAGCCCTAGGAACGAATACATTCAGCTACCAAGAATTTATGTTCAAAAGCAAAATAGCTACCACCAGGACTAGGCCCCATAGACTCCAGCTCAGTTCCTAGGAAACAACCTCAGAAGACTTAGAAAGGAAACAGCAATTGCTACTGCCTACATTATAGGTGGCTTGTACAGCAGGATTCCACTCTCACCTGCGGAAAAGTAGGCCCATTCCTGACGTGAAACCATCAAAGCATGCAGCAGGTGAATCTGTGAGTTTATTCTCAGACTCACAATTATAAAGCAATTCTGAGGAAAGGTTTGTCATGAAAGGATTAGGACGAATCTAACAATTATGCAGCTCCTTTCCCCTGGTAACTATCCATTCCCCTCCTGCTCCCATGGACACAGGGGATATTCCTTCTGGAGAAGCGAATGAAAAGCAAAACAGCATTGTAAGACCAGAATGACTCTTCACTCTCAGAAAGAGACACTGACAGAGCAGTTCTGCAGTTGGAAACGCTCCCTGCCTTCATCTCAGAAGGACTGGAAACATTTGTGCCTTCCTGGCTGTACCAAAAAAAGACGAGCTTGCCCAAGAAAATAAGTATTATGACATGGATGACTTTTTTTTTTTTTTTGTCTTCAAAGTGAGTTCCAGAATAAGAATAGGCTCTTCACTAAAATAATTTATACAGTTATCAAATAAAAAACAAAATAAAACACCAAACCGGGTACAAATAATCAAACTGACATACCGTGAGGCTCACCTGGAGGTCAATTTGAAATATATTTCTTTGTCAGCTTACAGGTTTTCCTAGTCAGGAAGAGGCAAATCACAGAGGCTGCTACCCAGAGAGCCTACAGGGACTCTGAAAACCTAGTTTGTTTTGAGGATAAAATCCTTACTACTAGTCTTCTTCGGTCTCAGCCGGTCTGGAAAGGTTTCACTGAGGTCCACCTCAAAGTGACTCTGTTTCACATTCCAGCCCATAAGTTTCATCTCCAAAGTGAACCATCTTCAGGCCTGAAGCTCATGTACCATATTTTCCAGAGGACCTTCCCTGAGCAACACAGCATATGTCACACTCAAGGTTTGCCGCCTTTTCCTAGGACGTTGTCAACCAGAAGGAAATAAAGGAGAAAGAAGCAATAGCTTAGCTGTTTTCTTTTTTTTTTTCAATCCACAGTAGATAAACTCACACTCAGTATTAAAAACAGGATTCCTGATAGACACATGCATTTTGTCCCAGTATGTGAAAGTTGGGGATACCCACACCACAGACACAGAGTGATCAAATATAGTCAACAGGCTATATGGTTTCACTGGTGTAGTAGCTACTTAGGGCTGTTGTAACAAATAACCACAAACTGGGTAGCTTAAAACAACATAAATTTAATGTGTCACCATTTGGGAGGCCGGAAGTCCAAAATGGAAATGTTGGCAGGGCCACACTCCATCCAAAGGCTCTGGGGAAGAACACATCCTCGACTCTTCTAACACTGGGCAGTTTCCAGCAATCCTTGGTGTTCCTTGGCTTGTGGTCCCATAACTCCGTTTTCTGCCTTGATCTTCACAATGGCCTTCTCTGTGCCTCCTCTGTGTCTTCAAATCTCTCCTTATAAGGACACTAGTCATTGGCTCTAGGGTTCACCCTAATTCAATATGACCTCATCTTCACTTGCTTACATCTGCACAAACCTTATTTCCAAATAAAACTACATTCACAGGTACCAGGGGTTAAGACTTCAACACATCTTTTGGGGGAACACAATTCAACCTTCAACAATGAGTAACACATGGAGGCTTGGGTTTGAACCTGAATTTTGGTCCCTTAGTAGCTGTGTCAGTTAGGAACGTCCAAGATACAAGTAACAGAAGTCCCAATTCACATATGGGCATAAACAAATGAAAGGGGGTCATATCCTTCTCATATATGGTTAGGAGGTAGGTTCAGGTGCTGCTTACTGATCCGAGTCCTTCCACCTTATCATGCTAGCCTTCTGAGTGGACTGGTTTTAAGGCTTGTCATCTATTGCTGCAGAATCACCATATGGTTGCCGCAATGCTAGACATCACATCTATGCTCAGGGCAGCAAGAAGACAGAAAAGGGGGAAGAGTCTATTTCCCCAAGAAGGTGCATTTGCTATTCATGAAGGTAAGGTATCTTTAGTATACATCCTCTCATATCCCAGTGGTTAAAAACTGGTCTCTGACAAGCCTTGGACCAGTAGGAGATTAGTATCATGGCTATAGAACACCCACCCTCCAGCCAAGGTATGACCATCTGCTGCCTGAAGAAGCCAGGGCTTCATCCACAGAGACAAAGGTGAGATGGAAGATGTGTCGTTAATGAACGCGAGCAAAAGTTATCCGTAGTCTCTGGACGATTGTTACATCATCCAGAAAAATGAGACAACAAGATCTCTGTCCCTTAGAATTTTCTCAAGGATTAAATATGCTTTTTCATATAAAACAAAATGTCTGCTCTGTGACACAAGGGGCGCAGTGCTTAGGAGTGCAGACCCCACAGCCAGTCTGCTGGCTGTGAACCCCAGCTCTACTACCGAAGGCTGTTGGGAGGACAGGTCAGTGCTGGGAACATAGTAAATGCTAAGAAAAAGTTGGCTGCTATTGTTATTAGTACTGATACTACTACTAAATAAGCCTGCAATGAACGGTAGCTGGTATTTCTTGATTTTCTCCATACTTGGAAATGAGCATGGCTGGAAAAGTAAAAATCACCAATAAAACCCCTGATTAAATGAGAGTCTGCTAGCAGCGCTGCTGGAGTGGAAGGAAATGTTGCTTCTGGGACCCTGACCACAGCACCCCTTCTCTGTGCCCTGTTTGAGAATACGTGCCACGCTATATAACCTTCTAGCTCTGGATAGTTGGGAGCAAACATGCATTGGATGGTTTTTAGAAGGGCTTCCCTTACCTAAAATTCCTTTTGGAGCAGTGGACTCTCAACTCAATAGTATACACGAAATTTCCCAATAGTTAACTTCAGCATGACTTCCCTTACTACCTTTATAACATGAGAGAACTAACACTTCATCCTGACCTAGAGACTACTGCCTGGCAGAAACTAAAGGAGATATAAGAGGTATGTCAACTCAGATCATTTTCAGGATAGCCACACCCAGGCCTCTCTAAAACAGGGACTGGAGTGATTAAGAGCCACAAGGTATGTGGCCCCCAAGCCCCAGCCCAGCTCACCCATACCCTAACACCCACTATCATATGGGAACCTCCATCATCTTCATCCCCAACTGTATAGACAATTGTATTCTGTGCATCACACTTCCCTATACATCAAGAATAAAAGGCGCTTCCCCAAGTGAGGAGACACAGACAAGTGGACAGCGAGCAGGCCATTAACATACTGGTTCTGGCTTATAAAGCTGAGCTAGCCAGGGATTTTCTTCATATGAACAGAAACACTGAAAGTTACAATCATACTAGGAAATATATATTAAGCCCAACTTTGAACAATAAGGAATAGGACTGTGAGTCCTCTTAAGTTTATAACTATGTCCTTCTTCTCACCCTTCACCTACACCGAGCATAGTACTTGGGACGTAGTAGATGGACAAGAAAGATGGACAGAGGGAAGACAGGAGCTCAGATCTAAACTCAAAACTCTATTTCTACAGTGACCAACCATAACAACATTAAAAACTGCTTCTGTTTATTGAGCACCTGCTATACACGACATACCAAAATCTCTGCAAAGCACATCTCTCTATTTTACAGATAGGAAAAGCAAAGCTCAGAAAAGTTACAAAACTGAAACACTGCTAGTAAGCCATTGAGTTAAAAGTATTTATAAAGAGACAGACCTGCTTTTTTGGTTTTGTTTTGTTTTTGTTTTTTACCCAAATGATTTCTTATTCAGGAAACAACCTGACTAAGAAGGCCGTTACTGGAGCCTCCCTTATCAAAGTAAGAACTCGGTTGAAATGTAAGAGGGCCGAGGAATCCCGGGCCATCAGGCAAGGGAACGAAGACCTCGGCCAGATGATTGATCCACGTGGCATCAGTATTAAGTGGAAGAGCACGTCGAGATGCTGGAAGCATTGAAACATGCCAAAGTCACAAAACAAGTCGACACCTTCCTTTTGCAGTGCTTGGCCTCAAGGGTTGGACCTGGTGAACACACTGAGGCTTTATCACTGATTAGCAGCTAAATAGGGATGACAACTTTTTTTTAAGTAAACACAAAATGACAGTAGACTAATTCCACTAGACTCTAAGGAGGTCTTTGGACAAACGACTCAACTATTTCTTCTTGCTCTACTTATATAAAGCCTCTGTTTACATTTGTGTCCATGGGGCTGAAAGAAGCACACTGCAGTCATTTAGTGTTTCTGGACTAGTTTTCTTTGCTGACCACTAACAAGTCCCTGAACTGCTGCTATTCACAGAATAAAATACCTTGTGGAAGGCAGTCTGATCTCCAGTACCCTGGAAGCTGTAAGGTTGATTCTCCCAGAGTCTCCTCCAGGGCTAATTTTCATGGTAAAATGGGGTCAGTGTGGAGGGGTATGGGAGGGACCTAACCTGGAACATCAAACAAAATGCAAAAGTTGCCTAACACTCCAAGATGACTCAGTACAGTCAACACAAAACAGCCATTAGGCCATGGTTAAGCAAGGGGCACAGAGTTTTTTCCAGGCTAGGATTTTGCAAATCACTTGGTAGAGATTTGCTGACAAACTTGGAGAAAGACTCAATGATGTAAGATAGCATTTTACTCCTGAGGGAGACTAAGGCCCTGGATTAATGACGACTCTGAGTTTTCCTTATGAACAATAAGGCCCAATGTTTTGTGCTTACTCGACTACAATTGATTAAAAGAACAACAAAATCCAGAATGGGTTTAGTGAGAAACCTGTGCCTCTGTAATAACAGCTGTTGCTTTTTTCTAAGCAACCACTCTGAAAATCTCCAACCTCCTCCCTCCTTCTCCCCTTTTTTTTTTTTTTTTTTTTTTTTTTTTTTTGTCTAAACTTGGAATGAATGTGTACGCGATCCACCCTAATCACCAGTTTTCAAGGTCTCTAGTTTGGATAAATGCTATGTGCTTCAGCTGAAAAGCTCTTCAATGGCACTTGTGAATTTTAACTTCAATAGGAAACAGCAGCTTATGTGCCACCAAAGATTTGAGCCACCAAAAACAGAGTAGCCTTTGGTCAACCCACTGCTTCAACAAGAAATAGGACAGTAGCCTCTCTGAGCCCACAAGACAGTCATTGCTCTAACTGTATTTATTAACAACAACAGCACCAACACGTATATTGCACTGTGTCTGTCTTACCCTTCTGCACTATGGTGAAGTGCTTAAGAAGTAAGGACTGGAGCCAAATTGTCTGGTTCAAACTCCAGCTCAGTTCATTTCTAGCTGCTCGACCCCAGCCAAATCACTTCAACTCTCTGGCCTTCAGTCTCTCTATAAAAATGGGAATAAAAGTGGTTACAGGATGCAAATGAGCCAGATCGTTAAAATAAAGCTCCTCAGCACAGTGCCACACACAGCGCCTGCACCACAAAAGCAGGTTACTAGTATCTTCCCATTCTTATTCCTTGTTCCTTTTGTCAATTTGACCAGCCTGGAAAAGTGTCAGATTTGTTGGTTTTCACCCTGCCTCATGGGCCAGGGCTAATGGTCTCCAGTTGATGTGTTAGAGGGTTCTCCAGTCTCACTTCTCAGGGGAAAAGTGAAAGTGGCATCATTATAGAGAAGAAAAATCTAGAACGATCCACACTCCAAGTCAAGACAAGATCTGCCAGATAGGACAAGGCCGAGAAAGGGTGAGACAATCCTCAGAGGAGGACTTTGCCTCCTAAAATCCCCAAATAGTATTTAGCTTTCAACTTCAACCACTTCCTCAGCCAAAAATTTCAGAAGAAAGTTTTTTCAGGATGTGGGGTCCTCCCCACTCTTCACTGTGTTTCTCCCTCTTGTGGAAGTGCTAGTACACAGACATTGGCCACAATGAGGGTGAGAAAGGAAGTAATGGAACAGAAAAAAATTGCCCAGGCTGCAGAACTCAAATCCAGCTTTATGAATAAAAAGCTCTGTTTCTTCTGAATCTGCCACGGAGAAATGGTAATCTCAGTGAAGACGGCTAGATGATCATATTGGAACCTTTATGGAATGCCTCATGAGAAGATGGTTACATGTCAACTTCACAATTAGAATCTGCTAGAACTTGTTTCCCATACATGCCTATCATATTCCACTTTATCCTAGTAATAACTACAGCAAAGACCTTAAGGAGGTGTTGACCTCCTTCGTTTCCAACTCAGTCTTGATTCATCTTTCTCGTTCTATCAAGGCCTCCAGAAAATGCATCTGGTAGCTCACTGAAGGCATTTGCTCTGAGACAATACTTGTTCCTATGGATGGGACACACTCTTGCATGGACGGGTTTGTCAATTCTAAGGGATCCACCTAGTACAATCATTAAGTCAATGTAGAAACCCATATAAATTTTAAAATTTCAAGGCCAGAGGTACTCTCATCTCTATTTCATAAAAAACCAATACGGTTTTTATTTGTTCTGAAAAGTCTCCTTTACTTTTCTGAAAGGAGTCTGTTTCAAATCCGCTTCTTTAAAAATTTATAACTCTCCTCAACCCCTCCAAGAAAAAAAAAAAAAAAAAGGTCTGCTGTGCAGACGGGAAGGTGAAAAGAGAAGAATTCATATTTATTCACCGTCAAAAGTTAGCGTGGTACATGAAACCTTCACATCCCTTTTGATCCTATTATATTTTTAATGGCAGAAGCTCCCAGCGAAGGCTCGAGTGGGATGCAACACAAGTTTTAACATTCAAGGGAGCAGATGAACTTGCCTCGGTTTGTGTGACTGAATGAGAAATTACCCAGCGCAGCCCTGCTCGGGGCAATAGTTCCCTTTGCCTGTGCTGGATTTGGGTCAAACAGCTAAACCTCAAATCAGAAAATATCAGCATCATTTTGTGGGGACACAGAACTGTGGGTAATGATCATGATAATCAAACCTGATCAAAGATGCCATTTCCTGAGCAAGGAAGCCACTTGCTACACTGAAAAGTCCACTATTTAGAGGGTTACTGGTCTATGCAAAGTTCTATCGCACTCCCCTGGGATGCAGACTTCTCAAACCAGCCTCACTGAGTATGAACTATATCATCAAGAAAGGGTCTAGTTATTTTCTTCCATCCCCTCTTTTGATTCTAGGTATTAATAAAATCAATTGACTCCTTAGTCCTATTAGGAAGTTCTGGAAATGTTTCCTTGAAGAATTTTTTTTCACTCTGGCTCATCTAAATTAGAATGTTTATATTAAAGATTAATGAGAAAAAAAATTAATGCGGTTGAATGAGAAGGTTTAAAAAGATTTGTGAAAGGCACATGGAGCTCAGACATCGTTAAAGAGCAGGGCTCACTCTCAAGTTTCCTATCCAGCACGATATCCACTGCTATCTCTGTGGCCACAGAGCCTGGGAGTGGCAAAGTGGGCCTCTCACTGAGGAATCAGACAGGCATGTTTCTATATCATGGTGACAGGAAAAGAAAAGGAAAAAAACCCCAGGCAGCAAACAGAGATTGTGACAAAGATAACCACAAGGAATGTAAATAAAATATTATAAGCAGCTCACTCACCACCTCACCCTCAAGAGCTCTCTCAGAGGCAAAAGTAAAAACGTACAAATTATGTGTTTTCAAGAAGAGTCAAGCAAAACTCTTTGGGAAGAAGCCATGGATATAAAAGATTCTTTCCACATTTGTCTCACTTCTCTAATCCCAAGGCTTGAGACATATGTACTTTCAAAAGAGACTCATTGAAATTTGGGGAGCATGAAGTTGAGCCCCCTGTTGGTAAGGACCTTCCAATAGTGACTTGGTCTTGTCGGTGATAAGCCCTGTTTATCTGAGCTTTCAAAAGCCTAAAACCAAGTTCTTTCAACATGACACCTTGAAATAAAATAAATGCATTACAAACACAAACTGCAGTAAACCAGGCTCACGCCAAAATGCACGTGTGCACATTTCACTAAAGAAGGGGGAGACATTTCTAGTGAGGAGCAATCTCTACGGGAAGGCAAGCGAGAGCGCTCGCCTGCCAAAGGTCACATGCTCCAGAGCGCACAGGATTCCCTAAGTGAAACAAGCCAGTAGGAAGAACCTCAATAGTCAAAAATCTAGAAACTCTTCAGAGGTACAGACCATCAGGCCATAAAAGCCACCTCAAGTCATGTCTTTCTAAGGACTTCCAAAAGCTACCCTCTGCACTTGAACAGGAAACCTGCCAGCTCCCCTCAATCATTCTGCTCCTTTGGAATAGAAGTTATGCCTTGAACTGAAGGAGAACTTCAAATGCGCCACTGGTATCTGATGCCACTGCCAAAATACATTTACATCACCTTCTGCCAGTCATTCAGAGCCCAGTGTTGATATTCTCTTAGTAAGACAAGGAGGGGGTTAGGAGGTTGGTCATCCACCTCCTCATCTTCAAGGCTAAATGCAGGTTTTCTTGTTTATTCTACTCGAGACCCTGGGGAACTGGTCTGGTGTCTCAGGCTCTCATAAAGTGAACACACTCCCCACAAATCACGGCCCAGGGAGATTTGGAAAGGGGCTGTGGGGCATCTGTTTCTGCTAAATGCAATGCCCTCTGCAGGTTATTCCTCTGTATGAGGACTCCTAGACAAAGGTTAGCCTCTCCCTGCATCTGAGAAACTGTGCTTGGGGCTTTGAATGTTCACTGAGAAGCCTCCAAGCTAGCCAGGGCCTGGCCTCATTGTCCTAAGTCTTCAGACGCAGCCTCCAATGGTGCTGTATTTTACCATTTAAACACTTCTTCAAAGTTTACTACGAAACAATGTGGCTCCAAGCTTGCCAAAAGTTTAACTGCAGGATTCAGTGGATTTTATCTGGCAGAGTAGCTGCCGTGACTCCTGAGAATATTTGCCAGCAAAAGACAGTCCTCAAACCTTGCAACCAGGGCAATCCCAAGGCCCAACATGTCACTGAAGGAGTTCTTCTGGGAAAGGTCCCTCTTTCTCTTCAATCGCCTCCCGCAAATTCCCAGCTTCCAGAATCCAATTCAAGGCAGTCTGGCATTTCAGGAGACAGCCGTAAAAAACTTTTGATGGGATGACCCAGGAGATAAATATTCTTGGCTGAACTTACTTTTGATTCTTAAATATCTGAAGGGGCTTGGGTTTAAGGAAGATAAAGGGAGAGAACCAATGAATAGGGAAAAATAAAATAAGTAGCATACCATGACCAAGCCAAACCAAGCTTGATATTTCCACATTATATTGGCAAATGGATGCTTTCACATATCACTTGTTCTGTCCTGTCTTTCCTGGAGACCAAAAAAAAAAAAATCTGGATTCAAAAATCCTAACTCCAGACCACTACATTGTGTCAGTGGAATGCAATCTAAATTGCCAGTCAGAAAGTCCAACCTTATATGTACCAACGAACAGGCACACAAGCACCTCCAAACCAAAAGTTGTAACGCCTGAATCCATGCGTTTGTCAATTTCATCATCCCCATACCCCCGGGTTCCTGGCGCTGGGTTAAACCGACAGCATCATGTTGCCATCGATGCGTCTTACAAGATGGTTTTGGGCAAAGCCCCTAAAGTAGGCAGAAGCAAAACCTAGGTTCCTCTGCCCGGGCACCTCCTCCTCCAGGCTGGCCCCCGGCCTCTCGGGTGCCCCTTACCTGCAGGCGCTCCGTGGCCGGCTGCCACATCTTCCAGTCCTGGGGTTTGGTAGAGGAGACGCTAGCGGGACTGTCGATCGCGCCGGGGGGCGAGGGGCTGTTGTCCCGCTTTACATCTGGGGTGGGTGTCCGCGGGATGTGCGTCCTGGCGCTGGCCACCGCCGCCGGGTGGGCGCAGGGGTCTGCAAGCAGGAGGAGGAGGCGCGGCGCTCAGCTGCCGGCAACTTGTGGGCACGGCCGCGCGCCGGCTGTCCTGGCGCAGCTGCGAGAGGACTGCGCAGCTCCGCCCGGGCCCGGCGAGCGCGCGGCGGCGGCGGGGGCGGCCGCTCACTCCTCCCCCGCCGCCGCCGCCCGGACCTGCGCGCTCTGAGCATGCCCGGGGCGGGCGCCCAGGGGCGGCGCGGGGCGGGGGTGCAGCGCGGCGGACTCTAAATCCTAGTGAGGGGTGAATGGGGAAGCCAGAACAGCCGGCCCTGCCCTCATTGGGAAGCCTCCATTGGGTTGGGGTCTGGGGAAAGGGACAGACTGGCTGATGAGGGAAGGGCCGGGGGTGGCGGGGGTGGCGGGGATGGCGGGGGTGGCGGGGATGAGGGAAATTCCTTAAATAAAGAAACCGTAGCCCCGGAGGTCCCAGGTTTCCATGTAACAGAGATCTCCGAAGTGCCTGTGCTGTGCTTGGCACTGTGCTAGGGAGACACTTCCATTCGTTCTTCCCACTCCAGTTAACTGAGCACCTATTAGGCTCCAGCCCCTATGCTGGGTCCTGAGGATGTAGCGACGCAGAATAGAAGACAAGAGAATGTTCCTTGTCTCTGGAGCTTACCTTCTGCTTTGGAGAGAGAGTCGTGACTGAGCAAACACATCAACAAGCCGGTGCTATATCGGGTGGTGATAAAACAGGGCAGATGTGGGAAGAATGGGAGAGGAGAGCTTCTTAGACAAGGGCCCTGGGGAATGCCTGGAGTAAGACCTGAGAGATGAGAGGGGTTGGCCATGAGGAGGCCATACCTCATGCTGGGCAGTGGACTCAACTCCTAACCTATACAGGGGTGAGGAGGGCCATGCAGACTCCCACATCCCTAACTCACCGTGAGATCTGCAAGTGCAGCAGGAGGCTCTGAGAACCCAAGGGAACGCCACTCTGGGCTCATAGGCCTGGAGGCTCCCTGGCTAGTGCTGGCCACCATGAGATGACCTCCTGTCCTAAACAGGCCAGCCCTTTCCATGCTCTTGACAACTCGGCAAAATAACTATTAATATTTTCACCACGTGGATCAAACAAATGAGGCTTATAAGGTTTAGGTCACTTGTCCAGGTCACACAGCCAGTGAGTGGCTTAGAGAGTACACGGTCAGATGACTTCAGGGCAGGAGATCTGGCCCTGCGCCTCTAACTGACCACGGAAATGCAGTGGAAAGAGCATCTGTCTGAGGCTGGGGGTTAAAGGCACTTGGCAAGTCAGGGATACTAAGCTGAGTCTGGAGCTGATGAAGAGTGGGAGAGGAGAACATGGTGGGAAGAACTCACTACACAGAATGACCTAAGAGAGCGGCAGAGAGAACACAATGTTTGTGGGGAGCCCGAGGCTCTTTGCTCCTACAAGGCAGGGTCCTGAGAGCAGAGGGGTGTGAAAGGCATTTCATGCTGAGACAGCTGCACAGCTTGTGCCCTGAGCTACCCATGCAATGTCAAAATCCACACTCCATGTCTGGAAGGAGGATCTGTCCATTTTCCTTATTCTGCTTGAGTATAATGATTTCCAGATACAGAAGCACTCCAGAATTGAACCCTTAGCTCGTCGGATCCTCCCAGCAACTCTCCGTGGGACAGAAGCCCCTATCTCCCAAGGCTTGGGGAGCACAGCATTCACAGAGTCACACTGTGGGGAGTCACAATGGCGATTCAGATCCAGGATTCCAGGCAGAATCTTCTGGACCCCGCGGTTGCTATGTTGGTGCCACCAGCCTTGGCAAACCCAGGAACCTCAGTGCCTCTAGGAGCCTCTGGCAAAGCCACAGAGCTGCCTCTGAAGAGCTTGTCTCTGTCTCCCTGGATATCCACAGGACCCTCCCACTCCTGCCTGATAACCATCTGAACCTTCTCAGCTCCTTCTCCAGTTCCTGCTACTTGCTCTGAACTTATTAATAAATCTCTTTTCATGAGGTATTTGCATAGCAGCCCTGCATGGACATGTGCCTCACATGCTTGGTCATATGGTCTCTGTTTGCTTTTCCAGTAACTCCTCCTGCACACCTCCACACCTACAAAATTCCTCATGACCTTCTCAGCCCCTAGTTCTCTTTTATCAAATCCCAAAGCAGAAAGAAGTGCAATTCATTACAAAAATCTAGAAAATCCAGACATGCTTATAAACCCCACCCCCCAACCGCCCCCCCGCCACCCCCAACCAGGAAGCTAAAACAGGAATATTCAGTTGCCAGGGATGTCTTCAGACTTAAGCTCTGAAACCATCCTTAGTTGCAGATGCTTCCGTAGAAAAGTGATCTTGTTTTAAATAGCAGTGGGATGAGATAACGGCCTAAATTCAAATCGCATTAGAGCGTTAAATCCTGTCTTCTCACCTCTGAACGTAATTAATTGTTATGACTCAGTAATACAGCTTTTAGTACGGAGTATGGTGCTATTTAAAGAGAAAAAGCTTTGGCTCTGTCAAGATTGCTTTCAGTTACCGTTCCCACTTTGCAGACAGATTCAGTAAAGTAAAGAATGGATTTAAACTCAAATGGCACTCCTGTTTCAATTACCTTTGTGCCACGAATCAGGAAGCTAGGGGAGGGGTGGAGGAGGGGCAGTTGCAGGCTGGTGGGAGGTGACAAAAGGATGGGACAACTCCCACTCATAGATTTTGCTCCCAAGTCTTCCCATTCAGGAGGAACCTGCAATGAAGGATGAATGAAATAGAGACATCTGCTGGCTAGAGATGAGACCTACATGCCATTCTCTCCCAGCTCTGTTCTGTGACATTGGAACCTCATCCTTCCTGGTGAATCTGAAAATGCTGCCTTACGATGTAAGCAGGTTTGTTCTGAGCAAGAAACCACCCTTAAAATAAGCGGGAGGTGTTTTGGTGCAATGAGTAGAAATATTAGGCATGTAAATGTGTGCCTAATTTCATGTACTTAGTCTCCTGCAATTATCGAAACAGGTCTAATCTTGTTAATAAATACCATTTCAAGGAAAATGACAGAAACCAAAAACGCTTGACAAGGCACAGATGCGTTATTCACACGTTTGGTTCAGAAAAATAATTACAGCATCCCTAGAAATTGTGTTAAGCCAGATTTGATTTAGTTCATGGTTCTGAGCTCTAGCATAAGCAACCTCAAGGTCCAAGTCAGAGTAATGGTGAATGAAAGTACGGTCCAGCATATCAAAGAAATATTAAAATATTATGCACCATTTAAAAGGGTAATTATAAAGTTGTGTTGCAGCTGAAAATGATACAATTATGGTTTTTAGAGTAGGATAAGATGTATGTAATTTGAATATACGTATAAAATATGTATCGATATCAATAAATATTGGAAAGGCACTAGGACAAGCGGAAGACTCAGGTTGAATCCTGGCCTCGGTATCAGCTTTTCACAAGTCATTTGCCTTACCGAACCTCAGATTTCTCTTCTGTAAAACGGGTAATAGTATTACTTAATACTTAGGATTTTTGGGAGGAGTGAATGAATTAATATGTGCAGCATGCCTGGCACATGGTAGGTGTGTGGGAAACATTCATTTTCATCCCCACTATGTTTCTTTCTCTTTTTATTATTGGAATGATCAAATTTTCACAAAGTGGCCCATGCTTCCTATGGTTATGCTATTTCCATTGGGAATAGTCATGAGTTTCGATTATTTGCTTTAGATTCTCAAATAAAAATGACAAAGGATATTAAAGCTCACTTACGATTCTTTTTTTTTTTTTTTTTTTTTTTTTTTCTTATTTGAGATGAAGTCTCATGCTATCGCCCAGGCTGGAGTGCAGTGGCACGATCTTGGCTCACTGCAACCTCAACCTCTCAGACTCAAAACAATCCTTCCACCCCAGCCTCCTGAATAGCTGGGACTACAGGTTTGTGCCACCACACCCAGCTAATTTTAAAAATTTTTTATAGAGACAGAATATCGCTGTGTTTCCCAGGCTGGTCTCAAACTCGTGGGCTAAAGTGATTCACTTGCCTTGCCTCCCAGAATGCTAGGATTACAGGCATGAGCCACCATACCTGGCCCACTTACAATTCTAACTTAAGCAGATGACAGCAAAATTTATTACAGTTGTGTATTTAGCAAAATGATCATTAAAAAGCCCTTGTTATGGTATCACTAACCTTATTTCAAAGTCACCAAAACAGCTGTATATAAATGAGCAATATAAAAAAGTCTGAAAATTCTTTCAGCCATTTAAACCTCCCACTAGTGATGGAGCCACTGGCTTTTGTCCCTACAGAGTGATAGGATTTATTGGTATGTTAAGATGACCCTTAACAGGGTAGGACTGGTTCATTCATGTGTTGTGACTCTCCTACTCTTGACTCCTCATGTCCTCACGACTTTAGTTGTGTGACAGATTATTTCCAAAGATGGCCACAAAAATCTCTCATCCCTCAGGAAGTCATGCCCATTTGCACTGTAACTTGCCTGTTTCTTTCATCATGAGATGCAATCTGTCCACACTCCTTGAATCTGTGCTGGACTTGTGGCATACTTGACCAATAAAATTCAGCAGATGTAACACTGTGGAACTTCTGAGCTCGGGCCACAAAACACTTTGCAGCTTCTGCTCTCACCGTTTTGGAACATAAGTCATCCTATGAAGGAGCCTGGACTAGACTCCTTACGATGAGAACCACATAGAGGGAGGTCAGGCCATGAGTTAGCACCCATAGCCAGACATGTGAGTAAGCTCATCTCATAACAGCCAGCTCAAGTCACTACAGGACAGCAGCCACTTGGGTGATCCCATGTGGGTCCCACCAGCAGAAGAACCACCCAGCTGAGACCTGCCAACTGCTGACCTACAGAATCATAAGTACACAACAAGGTTGGGTTTTATCCCTTAAGTTCTGGGTTGTTTGTTAGGTAATAATAGAAAACTGAGAGAGAAAACATCACTAATAAATGTCAGTCTTTCCCGCTAAACAAATCCTTCTCAACATTTCCTAACAACCAATTGATCAGGGTTAGCACTAAAATGAAGCCTAATAGTCTAACATAAAAACTTATTTCCTCTTTTGGTTTTATTTCTGCTCTCACAATTCCCTCATACACACCTCCATCCTAGTCTCAGATTGTGTGGGCCATGTTTCCAAGTCCCATCTGTTAAATTTTCTAGTAAGTCCCTCTGAAAAGAAGATGGGAAGTGGGCTGGGCGCCAGCCATATAATGATTAAGATGAATTTATTTTCTGGCACAATTTGCCATAAACGTGAACATATCTGCTCTTTTACAGCCCTTCTCACCCTCTCGGTGACACTGTCTCTAGACAGCTATCTGCCCATCATTTTGGATGGGTAAATACAGCTCCTCTTTCACTTAGAGCCTGGGGAAATTGAGACTGAAATGGAGAATGTTACTTAGATTTGCCTTCACCACATTTAGCCCAGAAAGGGGCAAGTCTGCACTACTAATGTTCTCTGCGGTTTCTAAGGGTCCTTGTCCTCCTCTGTATTCGTGATGAAATAATTAGCTCTATGATCCCAAATACATTCTCATGGAGACTTGTGTGAAGCCACACCTTATGCTATCTTCCCACTTCATCCTTTCTCCATCTGAGCTGACTTCACACAAAAACCCATCTTCCTTTGCTTCTATTTTTTTCTCCCTCTTCTTCCCACTTTCATTATCAAAGCCAAGAATTACTTATCCTAAAACCTATAGGAAATGTTTGGGCATAACTTAATAGAAATTAGGTTGTCTAGAAAAAAGTCTCCACAATAAGAAAGATGATTCCTGATCTACTCTGGCCTTTGCTTAACTCAAAACCTCCATGTACGATTCTGCAGTGCACAACTTGCACTGCAGAACATGACAGCCCTGGCTAGACTACTTTTTCTCTGCACTTCCTTCAGAGATCCACAGGACGACTCCATCATAAAATCATAAGGGAGTGGCATTGATAAAGTTGGTGACCTTATGGATAAGAATTGGAGAGAGGTAAGGATAAATGAAATCTTCATCTTTAACAAACTCTACCTGGATTGCAGGAAGAGTACTGCAAAAACCATGATTATATATTCTGTCCTGTTTTTACTGGTCATACTGTAAGTGGCAGCAAGAAAGCAGGAAATCATCAATGACCTCTTAAAGTGCTGAAAACATTCAGTATTTATCTGTTAGTTATGGTGTAGTGAATGTTGCAGTGTGCCATCCAGATACCCCCTTCAGGAGCACTGAGTTCATTGCCTTAGCAGCCAGGAGCATCAGATGATGCTAGTAGTATGAGCCAGTGTCCCCATCTGAGTCCCTCTCTTGGCATTGCCTTCAGCCAAGAGAAGTGACTTGCTCAAGGTTTTGCTCCCTCCCTTGATGCAACCCATCTCCAAAGGCCGGCTAGAGTGGGGGTGCAAAGGCCTCAATGGGGGACAATCGTGGAGGGCCATCCCTACTCTAGAGCCTCCTATTGGATCAGCCAAATCTCACTTGCAGCTGCCTCAGAGTCCAGCTTTTCTTCTCACACTTCCTCACTTGCTTCCAGGCTCTTAAGTAGGCATTTGGGAGCTGGACCACCCACTGGATAGTAGCAGGTAGAGTACTGCTCACTGCTGGGAGGCGGTAGGGTAGCAGGGCTATTGTTAAACCTTTCACCAGTAGTGAACTGAAATGGAATACAAATGGAAGGGAACGTGCTGATAGGTACAGTGCCACCAAGCATTAGAGAGACTTGGGGGAAATAGTAATTATAAGGATTACAGAGTCAGATGGTTATTGCTGAGTGCTATGGATGCCTCAGAGAAAGACATGGAAATGCTGCTAGTGATTTTGGCTCGGTATGAAAGCCAGGGTGCTCCTTTGCAGCGTATCCAGAGACCCTCATCTCCTGCAGCTAAATGGGGTAGAAAGCTGAGGATCAGGTCCAGGAATTCATTATACAGAGAGTGGAGCTCCAAGAAGATTGAATTCATCAGTCCAGTAAGTGTTGTGGCAAGTTCAGAACCTTTATTGGGAACGAGTGAAACCCCGAGGCTTAGGTTGGAAACACAGGTTTCTGCCCTTTGGAAATCTTGAGCTCCCAGGTTCCTTGACCTCTCTGCACCTTGAGAAGTGGCCTACTCCTCTATTGAAAGAAGTGTTGCTTTCCTTGCTCATGAAAGATGCATCTACCTCTGCTTTGCAAGATAACTATTTTAACATAATTGATTTTTATAAAACACTACGCATGACAAAAGCAGAATACACACTCTTTTTAAGTGCAAATGAACATTCACTAATATAGAACATATGCTGCTTCATAACACAAGTCTTAATAATTTTAAAAGAATTGGAATCATACAAAATATGGTCTCTGACCACAACAGAATTAACTTAGACATGGGTAACAGAGAGATGGCTTGGAAAATCTACAAATATTTAGAAAGTAAACAATACACTATTAAATAATCTGTGGTTCAAAGAAAAAATCACAAAGAAAATTAAAAAATATGTTTAGTTAAATAATAATAAACACCAGCCTATCAGAAATGTTGTATGCAGCAAAAGCAGTATTCAGAGAAGAATTTAGAACTTATATTTAGAAAAGAAAAGATGTCTACAATCAGTTATCTAAGCTTCTACCTTAAGAATCTGGAAAAAAGAAAGAGCCAGCTCATGAGGACTTTTCAGCATTGCTGCTTGGAACATAAAATGGCACAACCATTTCAGAAAATGGTTTGGTAGTTTCTTATAAAGTTGAGCATACACTTATCATATGACCCAGTAATTCACTTCTAGGTGTTTACCCAAGAAAAATGAGAACATATGTCCACCCAAAGACGCAAGTATTTTTAGCAGCTTTATTCATCATAGGCCAAATTAAGCATTGATCAACAGGTAAATAGTTGAACATCTTGTGGTATGTCCTTACAGTGGAATACTTCTCAGCAGTAAAAGGGAACATGCCACAAGCATATGCAATCACATGGATGAACCTTAAAAACATTACGCTGATTATTTGAAAAAGCTCAACATCACTGACCATTAGAGAAATGGAAATCAAAACCACAATGAGATACCATCTCATGCCAGTCAGAATGTTGAAAAGTCAAGAAACAAGAGATGCTGGCGAGGCTGTGGAGAAATAGGAACGCTTTTACACTGTTGGTGGGAGTGTAAATTAGGTTAACCACTGTGGAAGACCATGTGGTGATTCCTCAAGGATCTAGAACCAGAAATACCTTTTGACCCGGCCATCTCATTACTGGGCATATAGCCAAAGTAATATAAATCATTCTATTTTAAAGATATATGCATGCGTATGGTCATTGCAGCCCTATTCACCATAGCAAAGACAAGTAATCAACCCAAATGCCTATCAATGATAGACTGGATAAAGAAAATGTGGTACCTGTACACCATGGAATACTATGCAGCCATAAAAAGGAATGAGATCATGTCCTTTGAGGGACCAGGATGGATCTGGAAGCCATCATCCTCAGCAAACTAATGCAGGAACAGAAACCCAAACACCACATGTTCTCACTTGTAAGTGAGGGATGAACAATGAGAACACATGGACACTGGGAGAGGAACAGCACACACTGGGGCCTGTCTGGGGGTGTGGGGAGCTGCATAGGCAGAGCACCAGGATAAATAGCTGATGCATGCGGGGCTTACTACCTAGGTGATGGGTTGATAGGTGCAGCAAACCACCATGGCACACGTTTACCTATGTAACAAATCTGCACATCCTGCCCATGTATTCTGGAACTTAAAATTATTTTTAAAAACATTACGCTGAGCAAAAGAAACTAGACACAAAAGACTCCATATTATATAATTCCATTAATATTAAATTCTAGAAAAGGCAAAGCTTATATATAGACACATAGTGACAGAAAGAAGATTAGTAGTTTCTTAGGATAGGAGGTGGGGATTCCCAGGGGGCAGGTGGTAATTGAATACAAGTGGACATGAGGGGACTTTCTGAAATAATGGAAATATTCCTGATTTTAATTTTGATGGTGATGAGTCAAAACTCATCAAGCTGTACCCTTAATGCACATGCAATTAATTTCATGTAAATTATACCTCAAAAGATTTTATTTTAAAAATTATTTTTTATTTAAATGATAGCTATGCCCAGTTACTTCTGATTTCACATGCTGGGAGGTCAGCAGTCAAGAAAAACGCTGATCCTGCTGCAGGGGTCATTGACCTGCATCATGAAGAGGACGTAGGTCTGCTCCTATATGCACAGGCAGGGAGGCCTTCATTTTGACATTCATATGATACACTAGGGTGTCTCTTAGAACTCCCCTGCCCTGTTGTAACAGTAAATAAATAAATGCAGCAGTCACGGCCTGAGAAGGACATGGTGACCAGGAGTTGAGCTCCCTTCAGGTATGATGGCCCAGGTCACCTCATCAAGTAAACCGCTAACACCAGCTGGGTTGCCAGCAGAGGTTGAATTGAACCTAGAATGAGTAACTAAGGAGGGAGATGATGAGCATCAGCAGGGCCTTGACTCCAGGTCACGGTACGTTGATGAGGTTGTGCTGGCTCCTACTCATCTTTCTCTTATAAGTTTCTTCAGGAAAAGAGACCTGTAAGAAACCTGGAGCCTCCAGAGTCAGACAGACCTGAGTTCCATTTTCATTCCAAAAACTCACAGGAAACTAAAACCGCAGAAACAGTCCCACTTAATCTTTACATAAATACAATGTTCTGGATTTTTAAAATTTTGAATATTTTAATGGAAGGTCATATTCTCTCCTACATTAAACACTGGGCACTCCATGTTCCCACTGCGATTGTTGTAGTCAGCAGGCTGTCACTCTTGCTTCTTTGGGCTACTTACAGTGAGTCAATGTTTTCTTCTTTCCTTCTCTCATATATAATTTTTCAATGGAATTAAAAATCTGATTTTAGAACATTGTGTTGAATTAAGTGATACAGTGGAAATGTTTCTATAGTTTTAGTCTCTAGCGAGTTCCTGAGCCTTTCACTATTTAGCTTCAGGGCTGATATCCATCATTTTGCAATTCTGAGATTCTCCTCCACCCACTGAAAGGCTCATTAATATTGTAAGAGTGGATAAGGAAAGAGCCGTTGCTTTGTTAATCTACAATATGTTTCACATGAATTTATAAACATCATAAACATTTCTCGCTCCCTAGATAATCACTATCCTGTGCTGTCCTCATGAAACGTAAGAAAGCTTATGGTCTTCAAGCATCAATAAGGATAGGCATGTGTGCAGAGTCTGGGTCTGGATACCAGCCCCAGCCCTGCCACTACAGCACCAAGTGACTTTGAGAAAGTCACTTCACTTGTCAGTCTCATTGTCTTCATCTGTAAAATAAATGATTTGGATTCGTTTACCTCTAAGCTTTGCTCAAGTTTTAAAATTTTAGTATTCTATTATTTGGCTAATGATCCTATTAAAAGTATATAATGTGGTACATCAATAACACTAATGGTATTCTTCAAGGCCCATGACTGTTTCACATTTCTTCGCCATCATTCAAATCTATTTTCAGAATAGGAGTAGCTGTGTGATTTGCCCTTTGGGGATCTCCAACACCAAATATGGTACATAAGGTTAAGGAGTGAGATTAGAAGTTATTTTATATCCTAATAGAATAGGATATAATAGAAGGCAGAGAGGAAATCTCATGCCATAAAATAATGAATCCTTGGTTGCCAAGAACATCACTGTTATACTGCTAGTGGTGGTAGTATCAGTCCCAACAAGTTTTCCTAGAACTGGATAATTTCAAACATGAACCATTTCAGTGGGATTCCACCTAATGGGTTCCATTAGTGAGTCCAGTTCCATTTATCCTGTCATATTTTCCATAGGATGTTATCATCCTTGACCCTCATTTCTACCTAACATCCATCTGGCTGTCCTCTAGCCATGGTTTAAATGCATAGTGAGTGATTGCTAAGAAGAGTAACCTTTTTTCCGGGCCAAAAATCAAAGCGTGTTGGGATTACTCAGAATTCTGTACCTAACTAGTGACAAGAAATTTTACTGTGAAATAGTATTTGAATTCTCAGCACAGATTATAGTTCATGTGGACAATGGATAGAATGTTTGAAATCAGAATGATTGTATTTCTAATGTCCCTACCAATGCCCAGAAACTGTGGCAGTATCATTCTAACCATGTTCAAACCATAATAATAATAGCTATTAGTCATTGCAGTTTAATGGCAAAACCCCAATTCCTTTTGCACCAACCTAACAGCTATTACATTTACTTTTAATGGCAAAACTGCAATTGCTTTTACACCAACCTACCTTCTAGTGAACCCTTATCTTTGCAAGCCACTTGGCTCTGCATCTTACTTCTAGCATCTCTTGGATCCTCACAACAATCCTATGATGTAGGCGCTCTTATGAGTTCCATTTTGCAAATGATAAAACTGAGGCACAGAAGCATTAAATAATATACCCCAAATCACATTGCTAGCAAAACCCATAGCTGGGATTCATATGTAGGCATGTCTGGCTCCAGTAGTTCAAGTTCTTAAGCACTAGGCTAGACAGGACTGTCTCATCAACAAATTTCTAAGTCTAGAGGGACCTGAGAGACCATCTAATCCAGTTCAACTCTCTGAAAGATTAACTGATATGTAAAAACTCAACTGGCTAGTTAGTGGTAGGCTAGAACCAGACCTCCAGAGTCTCTGGCAGATATATTGCAACAAACAAGACCCAAGGTTTATCTAGTGGTCAAATTGTGCCAGGCACTGAGCTGTGCATATCTGATATATACTATCTCATTAGTCCTATCAACAACTCCAGGCACTGTATTACCTCTACCTTATGAAAGGGGTAATTGAATCACAGTAAGTTTATATAGAGTTACACAGAGCTAATAAGCCAGGATTCAAACCTTGCTAGTCAGTCTCCAAAGCACAGGCTGTGGACTACCATCTACCAGGGCTCGCGTAGGGAAAATGGCCCAATGTGGTGGTTCCAAAGGCTCCTCTACTCGTAAGACCTGCACTCCTCATCCCTGGGTTGAGTCTTGGCACTGGCCTTTCTTTTATCATCATCTGAGCTCACTCCCTTTCTGTGGGTTGGCACCGACCACAAACTGTCCTTTGAGCCAGTTCCCGAGTGACTATACGGAATCCCTTTTCCACTTAAGCAATTCCTACGACTACCTTGACGTAAATCCAGCAAAGAGTGCAAGAATAGTCATCCCCCAATTTCTCAAAGTGTTTTAATCTTAAAAATACCCCCCAAGAATTATGCAAACAATATGAATACTTTTATAACTCTTAGTACATGTTACGAAATTGTCTCCAAAAAAGATTGTGAAAATATACAGTCAGCAGCAAAATGTGAAAATATCATGTTATCATTAGCATTGGATATTTTCATTCAACTCTATTAACCACTTTAAAAGCAAAATGCTTTATTTTATCATGCACTTCTTTAGTCACAACTGAAATTGAACATTTTTCTGATATTAAAATAGTTGTATTTCTTTTATAAGTTATCTGTTCATATCCCTCTTTTTAATGCAATTGTCTGCTGCATATACAATTTCAAAATTTATTACCATAGGTAATAAATATTAAATCTATATGTGCTATTCCCTTTCCAACTTCTAATTTTGCTTCAGTTACTCATTGATTACAATGGTTAGATAATTTCTGGTTTTATAGTTTATCTCCCTTACCCCATCCTCTAATAAGAATGTTTGTTCACTGTAAGTCGCAATTTTATTGTTTTAAGATTCCCATATAGGACAAATAGTTTTAAATATGTTTACTATTGAATGCTAAAAGGCTTTAAGGCAATAATTTTTTTCTAATTATACTTTTTATACATCTCATACATCTTAATTAAAATGTTCTTCATAATTCTATAAAGCATATTCTTATTTAGAAAGCATTTTTGGGCCTGAGTTGTCAAAATATTTAAAGTTTATATTATCTATTTCTATTTTTATTGCATTACAATCAGACAATATTATACTACTGTATATTACAATAAATTATTATTTATTACTGTTTTATATATGTGAATATTTGGCCTATTATGAAAATGCTTCACATATGCTTCAGGAGAAATATATTCTTGCTTTTAACAATACACAGTGTAATATGTCTTTTAATCTTACTTTGTAATTATTTAATTTTTCTGTTCCCTTACTTTTTCTTCCAGAATGACTTTTAGAATCAAAATGTCCCATTTCTATCAAGTTTATGTCATTTTTCTCCACATATTTTAAACATTTTTTGACACATAAATGTCATTGCTATATTATTTGCATCATAGTTTCAGTACTACAGTTATTTACTAGTTATTCTAATTTTACAAATATAAAATAATTCTCTGTGAAATTTAAGATATCTTGTTAGTTCCTATCTAATGATATTTACTTTGATTTCTTGCTCTTTATAGTTCACTGACATATTACTTACTATTCCTGTTAATATTTTAATATCATTTTCCTTCTTTTGCATTTTCAAATAATCTGGAACCTGTTATTACCATAGACTTATTAGTAAGTAAATAGTATTATAAGTATTATTATACGTATTATATATGTTATATTTGTTTGACTTCTGTAGACATATTAGCTTGATATTTAATTTTTCATTCAGTAATTTGTTGTAGGTATGTCTTTGTTTTTACCTTCTTGATTTTTAAAAATATCATTTATACTGCTTTTTAATTCTGCTTCTAATTTCCTGAAAGTTTTTTGCCTACATTTTCAACCCATATTTATCCTACCTTAAAAACTCATAATTTTTATGTCAATCATGGTGGACAAGTAATTTAGTATGTAGGTTTATATTTTTCATCCTGATATTTATTAGAGGTTAGATTATCATTTGAAAAAAATAGGAAGAAAATTTCTGGGAAAATATAAGGCCAGGAGAGAAGTCTAGCCTTAGCATATATTAAAACATATTATAAAGCCTCATAGCATTGACTCTTAAACAGACAAAAATACCAACAGAACAAAACAACAAATCCTGAAACAGACCCAAATGTATATAGAAATTTAGTGTACAATAAGGATAGCATCTCAAATTGGTGGGGAAATAATTAATTTTTTAAAAAGTGGTACTTGAATAAATGAGTAGCCATATGGAAAAAAGATAAAAACTGGATTTATTCTTTTTTTGGTATATTAAGATATATGTAAAATACAAGAGAGATTTAAATATGTAAAATATAAAATCTATATGAGTATGGAGGAAAATATGAATCAGTTTCACTACAGGATAAATTTTATGATTCAAAATTCATATACACCATGGAATACTATGCAGCCATAAAAAAGGATGAGTTTGTGTCCTTTGTAGGGACATGGGTGCAGCTGGAAACCATCATTCTCAGCAAACTATCTCAAGAACAGATAACCAAATACCGCATGTTCTCACTCATAGGTGGGAATTGAACAATGAGATCACTTGGACACAGGAAGGGGAACATCACACACCGGGTCCTATTGTGGGGAGGGGGTAGGAGGGAGGGATAGCATTAGGAGATATACTTAATGTAAATGATGAGTTAATAGGTGCAGCACACCAACATGGCACATGTATACATATGTAACAAACCTGCACGTTGTGCACATGTACCCTAGAACTTAAAGTATAATTTTAAAAAACTAAAAAAAAAAAAAGAAAAGAAAAAAATTATAAATTTGACAAGATAGAGTATCTTTAGAAAAAATTTATAGCAAAAAGTTTGTAAGCAAATTGTTTATTGATAAGTGACAAAATGTGAGAAACAGATTTGAAAATTAACCACAGAAAAGTGTTAATATTCCTAATGTATAGAGAACTTTTATAAAATAGAGAAAAAGAGCAATAATTCAAAGAACACCAAACAGGGTAATATAGAAGCGAATTGTTCACAGAAAAAAAAAAAAAATGTAAATGGTCCTTAAAATGTGAAAAGATGGTCAATCTTGCTCTTAATAGAAAAAAACTAATTAAAACTACATGAGGATATCAGTTGTCATTATTAGATTGGCAAAATAGAATATATTTTCATAATACATTGATGAGGTTGTAGAGAAACAAGTATTTTTGTGCTTTGCTGGTGAGAATGCAAATAGCACGATCCCTGTGTACAGGAATTTGGCAACATCTGCCAAAATTGTATATCCATATGGCCATTGACCCAAGAATCCTACCTCTGGGATGCCATCTCAAAGATATCCTGGCTGGCAAGATATGAAAAGATACATACACAGGTTATTTATGATAGTGCTTTTGTAATGCAAAAAGAAAGAAGGCAATTCAAATGCTTATTAATATGGGATTGGTGAATAAACAATGGTATATCCACACAATGAAATACTATACATCTGTAAAAGACTATAAGCTCTGGTGTTCTCCAGGATACATTGCAAGAAAGCAAGAGTGAAGAACAATATGCATACTGTGGTGCCATTTATGTAAAAAAAAGAGACAGTGAATACACACACAAACACACACACATATATAAGTGCTTACATTTTTAAATGAAAGATATGTCAGAACCCTTCTTAAAGTCTTCTGACAGGGAAAATTAAGAAACATAAGTGGATAAAGCAAAATTTCACTGAAAAAAACACTAAATCAAAGAGGTTAAACTTAAGTCTTATATCTTAAAATTGAATTTGAAGTAATTTGTATGGTATTGTGATGTATTTTTTCTTAGGGAAAAAATATACATTTCCTGGTTCCGTTTACTCAAAAACCGAGAAACGATTATCATCTTAGTAGCAATGAACACCTCTAGTGCTCAGATTGTGGTCCCTAAATACCATTTGTAACTGGAGTAACCAGGACTCCTTGGAGATGGCTGATCAAATAAATGTGCAAGATTAGCCTGGAACATCTTGTCATACCAGAAGACAACATTGCTATCGGAAAATCTTCATTTGTATCCAAATGACATAGGAACTAATTTGGAAGAGTTTTCACTGTCCAAAGATGGAACAACTTGAACATCAACAATTAAATAATTACACATCAAACATGTTGAAATCCATGAGTTTATAAAGATACATTTTTTTAAATTCCTTGTTGTTTTCCTTTGGAAGATGCTAGAGGATCAATTTATAATTATAAAAATGTAAATATTTAAGTGTCCTTACCATACACACACAGACACACACACACACACACAATGGTAACCAATTGTGATGATGGATGTGTTCATTAATTTATTTGTGGTAATCATTTCACAGTGTATACATATATTAAGTCTTCATATTGTATACCTTGAATATGTACAATTTATATTTGTCAATTATACTTTAATAAAGCTAGAAAGAATAATAACAAAAAATGACAATTGGTAAATAAAGAGAAAGAATTGAGCATTTCTCTTGATTTACCTACACAAACTATACTTAAGATAAACCAATTGTTGATGTGGCTAAGGGTTTTTTGTTGTTTTCCAAGCATTTCAGCTAATAAATAAAGAAGAAATAACATTTTTCAATCCTCCAAGAAATGATGAATCTAGAAAAAAAATTAATTTCTGCTTAAAGCATTACATAAAATACTGATGAAGGCTTTACTAGGTATAAATCAGTTCGTCAGCATCTGCATCCATGAAATAAACTAAATATCACAAAAGGGAGATACCAGAGGCTTGTCTATAGAAGCAAACACCCACAATTATGCATTTTTGTCTTTAAAAAAAAAAACCAGCAATCAGATAAAGCATCTAGATTGGCCCTGTACAGTATTTTCTAAGCAATTGAAATGTGGCTAATTTGAACTGAGATATGTTATAAGGGTAAAATACACATGGGATTGTGAATACTTAGTATAAAAAGTAAAATATTTTATTAATAACATTTCAATATAGTATATATTAAAATGATAATATTGTGGATATGCTGAGTTAAAATACTGCATAATATTAAAATCGATCTGACTTACTGCTGGTGGGAATGTCAAATGGTACACCCACTTTGGAAAAGAGTTTAGCTGTTTTCCAAAATCTTCAACCTATACCTACTGTATGACCCAGTCATTTCACTCCTAGGTCCTTACCCAAAAGAAAAGAAAGATTGTGTTCATAAAAGACTTATGCACAAATGTCACAAGTAGCTTTCATGGGGGTGGTGGATATATTCAATATCTTCATTCTGGTGATGATTTCAAATTGTACACTTTAAATATGTTCAGTTTGTTCTATGTCAGTTATCTTTAATAAAGCTATCATGAAATTAATTCCATCTGTTTCTTAGTACTCTCTTTAGGTATCTACTGGAAAATTTGCAATTACATATGTGGCTTGAATTACAATTCTGTTGGACAGTGCTGGTCTAGACCTAACCACCGTTTTGTAGAAAATATGAGGAAAAAAAGCATTTTAAGCAAACCATTGGAATTCAATCAACAAAACTCAGAATGTGGACACTGTAGAACAGATGACCAGATTTCTTCGACAGTTATATGACAAGGGAATTAGGAAAAATAGATTGAAAAGGGAATAATGAAAATTAGCAGTGTGTGAGCTTTTTTGACTCTGATTTGAACATTCCACTCAAATGGGAGATTTGACTACTGATTTTTGAAGTCATTAGGAAGTTAACTATTAATTATTTGGGGTGTACTGGTTCATACAGACTCTCTCATCTCAGCCCACCAGAGAGGATAGCTCTGCTCTCCATAACGTCCACAAATAACAGATTGAGTAGCTTTACTTTCGAAATCCTCCTCACAGATGCCTGATTATTTGTCCTCAGAGATGGATATAGGTTATCCCAGTAAGGGCTAAGGAAAAGAGACAACATCAACTATGACCATCCTCAGAGAATTAAGGTCAAAGTGACACTTAGTAGACATGAGAAAGTTATCAGTGACTGTGCCAATATCATGACTGGATTCAGTAGTAACACCCAGTAACTTCCGACTTTATTTTTTCACTTCCTTTTTTTTTTTTCTCTTGGAGTCCTCAGGCATTAATCTTGTTCTCCTTTACTGTCACTACCATTTATTCTTTCTCCCATAATTTTTCCCTCAGTCCTTTGTAAATAAAACTTGGGTACTCAGTTGTTTTTCATGTCAGGACAAGCGAATAAGCCCATACACCATTTTCTAAGCCTCTATTTGTAGTGATGTACACAGGACTCAGATCTTTTTTAATGAAAAAAGTGAGGTTACTAAAAACAAATACAAATCACTGAGTTCCCTTTCATTTGTGCCTGGGTCTGTTATTTTATTGATGCAAGTCCTTTAGTTTTTCAAGCATATTATTACCACAAATGTGGTCCATAAACAGGCAAGTCTAGAAACTGAGAGTAAGAATTTTGATATACTTGTATAGCAGTTTGGCAGAGTAATTTTATGTCTTTTAAGTCTAATAAAAAATGGGGCTTATATTTTATATTTTATGTTTAAATATTTACTTACCAAGCAATTCATTTTTATTATATTAATCCATGATTGCTTAGAACTTAAAAAAAAAAAAAAAAACTGTTTCAAAAAGAAACAAATATTTTTAACCCTAGTGAATAATGTCTGTCAAAATCTGGTTGGTAGACCACCTGCTTCTGAAACGGGCGCTTGTTACAAATGCAGATTCCTGGGCCTCACCTATGATCAACTGAGAAAAGATTTGAGAATCTGCATATTTTTTTCTTCAACATTTATTTATTTCTTAACTGACAAATAAAAATTGACAAATACAGTTATCATGTACATGTTATTTTGATTGTGGGGTGGCTAAATCAAGCAAATTAACATATGCATTATCTTATTTTTGTCATAGCACACTTAAAATCTACTCTCTTGGCAATTTTGTATTTTGTTTGTTTGTTTGTTTTTTGTTTTTGAGACGGAGTCTCGCTCTGTCGCACAGGCTGGAGTAAAGTGGCACAATCTCAGCTCACTGCAAGCTCCGCCCCCACTGGGGTTCAAGTGATTCTCCTGCCTCAGCCTCCCAAGTAACTGGGATTACAGGGGCCCACCACCATGCCCAGTGAATTTTTGTGCTTTTAGTAGAGACGGGGTTTCGCCATGTTGACCAGGCTAGTATTGAACTCCTGAACTCATGTGATCCACCCGCCTTGGCCTCCCAAAGTGCTGGGATTACAGGTGTGAGCCACCGCGCCCGGCAGCAATTTTCAAAAATACATTACATTGTTTAGCTATAGTCACTATGTTGTACAATAGATCACTTGAACTTCTTCCTCCTTTCTAACTGGAAATTTTGTGTTTTGACCAATATGACCTCAACCTCTCTGACTCCAGGCCCTGATAACCATCTGTTATGGTTACCAATCTGAACAAGATTCTGTTCTCTACTTCTATGAGTTTAACTTTGTTAGCTGCCACATTTAAGTGAGATCCTGTGGTAATTATCTTTCTGTGCCTGGCTTATTTCATTTAATGCCCTCCAAGTTCATCCATGTTGTCACAAATGGTAAGATTTCTTTCTTTCTATGGCTGAATAATACTCCACTGTGTATATACCACATTTTCTTTACTCATTCATTCATTGATGGACACTCAGGCTTTTGGCATATCTTAGCTATCATGAATAATGTAATGAACATGAGGGCACAGACATCGCTTAGACATACCGATTTCATTTCCTTTATATGAGGGGCTCTTCAAAAAGTTCACAGCCGGGTGTGGTGGCTCATGCCTGTAATCCCAGTACTTTGGGAAGCCAAGGCGGGCGGATCACGAGGTCAGGAGATCGAGACTATCCTGGCTAACACGGTGAAACCCCGTCTCTACTAAAAAATAGAAAAAAATTAGCCAGGCATGGTGGCGAGTGCCTGTAGTCCCAGCTACTCAGGAGGCTGAGACAGGAGAATGGCGTGAACCTGGGGGGCGGAGCTTGCAGTGAGCCGAGATCGCGCCACTGCACTCCAGCCTGGGCGACAGAGCCAGACTCCATCTCAAAAAAACAAAAAGTTCATGGAAAACGTGTGTCATGAAAAACTATCCATGGACTTCAAATGTTTTTGTACCAAAATAAACTCATGCTAACTTGTTATAACATGTCTGAACAAGATCTATTCTGAGGCACTAAAAGGGAAGAAACATGAGTTCGAAAAGAGCCCTAACACAGAATAACATGAATTCTGCTAAAATAGAAGCAAGAGCAAACATCAAAGCTATGGTGAAGCTTGGGTGGAAGAATAGTGAAGTCACTGATGTTTTACAAAAAGTTTATGAGGACAATGTCCCAAAGAGATCAGCAGTCTATAAATGGAAAACTTATTTTAGGAAGAGATGAGATGATATTGAAGATGAAGACCACAGCAGCAGACCACTCACATCAATTTGTGAGGAAATAATCTTGTTTGTGCCCTAATTAAAGAGGACCAATTATGAACAGCAGAAATAACAGCTAACATCATAGACATCTCAATTAGCTCAGCTTACACAATTCTGACTGAAAAATTAAAGTTGAGCAAATGTTCCTCTTGATGGGTGCCAAGATTGTTGTGCTCAGACCAGCTGCAGACAAGAGCAGTGCTTTCAATGGAAATTTTAGACAAGTGGGATCAAGATCCTGAAGCATTTCTTCAAAGAACTGGAACATGGCTTTACCAGTACAATCCTGAAGATAAAGCATGACCAAAGCAATGATTACCAAAAGGTGGGAGTGGTCGAATCAAAGCAAAAGTAGACTGGTCAAGAGCAAAGGTCATGGCAACATGTTTTGGGGTGCTCAAGACATTTTTCTTGTTGACTTTTTAAAGGGCAAAAAAAATAACAATAATGTCTGCTTATTATGAGAGTGTTTTGAGAAAGTTAGCCAAAGCAATAGCAGAAAAAAACACCTAGGCAAGTTTCCTCAGAGAGTCCTTCTCCATCAGGACAATGTGTCTGCTCATTGCTCTCATCAAACAAGGGCAACTTTGTAAGTGTTTCAATGGAAAGTCACTAGGCATCCATTTTACAGCTGTGACTTGGCTACTATTGACTTTTTTGTTTCCTAATCATATAAAATCTTTAAGGAGCCCCACTTTTCTTCAGTTAATAATACACAAAATACTACATTGATATGGTTATTAAATTTCCAGGATCCTCAATTCTTTTTCCTTTTTTTTTTTTTTGAGTCGGAGTTTTGTTCTTGTTACCCAGGCTAGAGTACTGTGATGCAATCTTGGCTCACTGCAACCTCCGCCTCCCAGGTCCAAGTGATTCTTCTGCCTCAGCCTCCCAAGTAGCTGGGATTACAGGTGCCTGCCACCACACCCAGCTAATTTTTTTCTGTGTATTTTTAGTAGAGACAGGGTTTTACTATGTTGGCCAAGCTGGTATCGAACTCCAGACCTCAGGTATACTCCCACCTCGGCCTCCTGAAGTGCTGGGATTACAGGCATGAGCCACCGCACCCGGCCAGGATCTTCAATTCTTGATGGACTGAATAGCTTGTGTCATTGCTAACAAGAGTACCTTGACTTTGACGGAGCTTATGCAGAGAAATAAAATTTACATATATATATTTACCTTAAATATCTATAAATACATATATATGTATATATGTGTATATAAATACACACATATTTATATATAAATATATATATATATTTATATTTAACTGTTCCGTTTTTCCACAAAACTTTTGAAGTCTCCTCAGTAGTGGGACATCAGATACCCAGTAGTGGAATTTCTGGATTATACGGTAATTGTATTTTTAATTTTTTGAAGAAACTCTGTATTGTTTTCCATTATAGATGTACCAGTTTACATTGCCACCAACAGTGTGCAAGGGACCTCTTTTTCTCCACATCCTCTACAACGTATCTTCCATCTTTTTTGTAACAGTCATTCTAACAGGCCTGAGGTGATATGTCATTGTGGTTTTAATTTGCATTTCTCTAATGATTTGTTATCTTGAGCATTATTCCACATAAGTGTTAGCCATTTGCATCTGTTTTGTTGAGAAATATCTATTCATATCCTTTGTTCATTTTTAGTTGAGTTATTTGTTGTCTCACTCGAGTTGTTTAAGCTTCTTATGTATTTTGGATATTAACCCCATATCAGATGTATGGTTTGCAGATATGCTGTCCCATTTTATGGTTGTCTCTTCACTCTGTAGATTGTTTCCTTGGCCGTGCAGAAACTTTTTAGTTTAATGTAAGAATCTGCATCTTTAACAAGATTCCTAGGCGATCTTTCTGGAAAGCAACATTTAAGAACCACTAATCTAGACCAGCCCAGTCTTACAGAACTTTTTGTAGTGATGAAAATGTTCTATTTCTGCACTCTCTAGTATGGTAGCCACTAGGCACATGTGGCTATTAAGCACTTGATATGTGATTAGTGTGACTGAGGAACTGAATTTTACATGTTGGAAGTTTAATTTAATTTGCTGGGCATGGTGGCTCACACCTTACATTGGCTCACACCAATGTAATCCACGCACATTGGGAGGCCAAGGTGGGTGGATCACTTGAGGTCAGGAGTTCAAGACCAGCCTGGCCAACATAGCAAAACCCCGTCTCTACTAAAAATACAAAAATTAGCTGGGCATGTTGGTGTAGGCCTGTAATCACAGCTACTTGGGAAGCTGAGGCAGGAGAATCACCTGAACCCAGGAGGCGGAGGTTGCAGTGAGCCAAGATCACGCCACTGCACTCCAGCCTGGGCAACAGAGTGATACTTCATTTAAAAAAGAAAAAGATAAAGGAAGGAGGGAAGGAAGGAAGGAAGGAAGGAAGGAAGGAAGGAAGGAAGGAAGGAAGGAAGGAAGGAAGGAAGGAAGGTGGGAGGGAGGGAGGGAGGGAGGAAGGAAGGAAGGAAGGAAGGAAGGAAGGAAGGAAGGAAGGAAGGAAGGAAGGAAGGAAGGAAGGAAGGAGTTTAATTTAATTCAAATGTAAGTCACTGTGTGTGGCTAATGCCTACTGTACTGGGCAGTGTAGCCCTGGAGCATTACCTGGGTCCCTGTGACTGAAGATGATCTGTCCTGAGAATGTTCAGCCAGGCCTGCTGATGTTAATTAAATCTTTTTACACACACATAAAATTATATTAGGTTATTCTTTGAGAGTGATTCCCCAGGGTGTTTGATCTTGGAGCTAAAGTGAATATTGTCAGATTCATAGAAAGAAGCATTTTCAAGATACTTGTCTGTTCCTGTGAATGTGGGTTCACTTTGTCCACAATACAATTTAGAGGTTTTGTTAGTTATTAACTCACATGGAAATCATAAAATAAATGATAACTTAAAGCAGTTATACTGTCTTTGTATGAATTTGAAGTGATTGTTAAGCAGCTAACTCTCCTTTCTGTTTCGGATGGTCGGGAAATTTAGGCTAGACTCTCAGTGCAACTGTGGCTCTAATGCAGAAAAGATGTGGAGATTCTCATTCTAACCACTCCTTAAGCTATAGATGGATATCAGCATGTATAAATTATTTCTGTATTTATAGCACAATAGGATAATATGACAACTTTAACTTGGTTGATAAAGAAAGCCTAACATGTATGAAAGGCATCTGTATATTTCCAAGTATAAAACTGGGAAACTGGGATATGAAGTGGTAAGTGTGAAAATAACAGTCCATGTGACAAATATTAAAATACATACCTTCAAGTCATTCTCATATTTAAAAAAATTAACCTTTGGGTAAGCAAAGGGTTATTATCCATGGTTTTAGTTATATCCCAGTGGCTTTCAAGGCAAAAAAAAAAAAAAAAAAAAAAAAAAAAGGAGGAGGTATGGAAATTCTTCCCACAGTGATAGAGAGTTCTATTATGGGGAATTTTTTCCTGTTGAAGAGGAAAAGAAAATAAGCAAATATACTAAAAAGTTTTTCAAATAATGCTTCATATTGAACTTACCAGAAATAGTACTGTGTTGAAAAAAATCAAAGACGAACTAAATAAATGTAGACATATTTCATGTTCATTGATAGGAACTTTCAGTATTGTCAAGATATTAATTCTTCCAAACTTGCTATAGATTCAATGCAATTTCAGTCAAAATCCCAGCAAGTTATTTTATGGACATTGATAATTTGATTCTAAAGTTTATCTGGAGAGACGGAAAAAATCCATGATTTCCAAAACAATACAGAAGAAGAAAAAGGTGAAAGATTGACAATACCTGGCTTCAATACTAACTATAATGCTACGATAATCACGACAGTGTAGTATTGAAATAGTATTGTGAAAGTTTCCAGACTCTTCCATTTCTAGCATTCTTAACCCAACTATTCTTTCCTCCCTCTGAGATTTCTGAATCAGACCTTGTAAAAATTTGTGGAGGCAGAAAAGAGGTGAGAAACTCAACTTCAACCAGATGGACTCAGAAGGCTGATTTTCAACCTTTAAGGAAGCATGTGTAGAAATGCAAATCAATGCACTGCTTCGTTTATTGAGAAATCCTTACTATGAAAAAAGAAATGTCTGATAAACTAAGTAGTGTGTTTAGGGATGTGATTTGTTTACAAGTTCTTCACCTTATAAACAACAGCCTTCACTTCTCCAATCACACTCTGAGTAGCGCACTATAGACACTACAATGCTGTGAATAAGGGCATCCCATCCAGCATGGGATTACATGGACTTTACCCAGGGTTTGCCACAAACTAGCTGTGTGACTTTGGGCACGTTATTTAAGCTCTCTGAATCCATTCATTATTTATATAAAGGAGGTTATTATAGTGTTTTGTACCTTTTAGGGATATTGTGAGGATAAATGAAATTATATTTAACATACACACACATACACGACTAGTGCATAGAAAGACATAAAGATGCTAAATAAATGTTAACAATTTTTATTACAACATAATCTACTGAGGGTTACATCGTTAGATTCACAAGTAACTAGATCCACAACTCTCTACCTTTGAACCCTGTGGTCTTAACCATTGAGCACACTGCCTCTTGAAAAGCACCTGCTGCTTCTCTAAGACACTAAGGCTAAGTTTTGATCACCCAGAGAAGATTTGAATCTGGGCACTACAGGCTGTATCTAGCCAGCCATTGCAGAGTGCAGGAATATCTGCATTCTTCTGAATGTCCTTTGCAAAAAGAACTAAGATTGCAAGCCCTTAAGCCTCCACAGTCTGGAGGATGAAGCTTTGGGACTCTGTATACCAGCATCTGCTCCAGGAAGGCTCACAACACAACTTTTTTTGTTTTTATTTTTATTTTTTTTGAGACAGGGTCTCACTCTGTCACCCAGGCTGGAGTGCAGTGATGCTCACTGCAGTCTCAAATTCCTGGGCTAAAGGGGTCCTCCTGCCTCAGCCTCCTGAGTAGCTAGGACTCCAGGTGTGTGCCACCACACCAGCTTATTTTTAAATTTTAGTTCTGTAGATGGAGTGTTTCACTATGTTTCCCAGGCTACTCTCAAACTGCTGGACTCAAGTGATCCTTCCCACCTCAGCCTCCCAAGGCGCTGGGATTACAGCAATTACCCACTGTGCCTGACCACAAAATTTCAAAATAGTCAGATCTTAAGAATGAGTTCTTTTGTATACTCTCCAGATTGCATCATATGTGTTTTCTTAAAAGAAAAAAAAATAGGACTCTGTCTATAGCTTTTAAAGTGCATAAAATGGTACGATTGCTAAAAGAAAAAGTAGCAAGCTCCAATTTTGTTAAAAACCGAAGACCATCTTTGGGGCATCATAAGATAGAACAAGGGTAGGTCAACCCTCTGCCTTTATTCTTGCTGGGTGCCTTTTGGGTGGCATGTGTTGCAGAGGAGGAACACTGATTCCTTCAATCACAGTTGGGCAGGGTAGCTTTGCAGTGCATCTTGGAAGAATTTTCCCCATTGATTTGTCAATGAGCAGATGAAGCTGGCTGTCCTCAACTTGCCTAAATTTAGTCTAACAATTACTTGTAAAAGTTAACTTCCTATTCCAAGTGAAAAAGCCAAGTAAGAAAAGAAGACACAAAGCTCCACCTTGGCCAAATCTCCACTGATGTCACAAGACTTGGCTAAAACGTGACCATGGCTTGGGGCATGAGGTACGATTATGGTGAGCCAGATGGCAAGACAGACTCTCTTTATTTCATGGCACACTGGTAAAGCAAAAGAAGACGGGCTGATAAAATATTTTCCTCATAGAAAATTTCTTTGTGTGCTCCTGTTGTTAAAATTTCCATACACTGAGTTCTGGAGGTGACATAGCTATGTATGTTCTCTTTTGAGAAAGAATGCCACACCTAAATGTTATATTTCCATAATATTTCACTTACTTCAACTTTTCCCAAATCTTTGTTTCATGCCACAGGCCTTAATCTTATTTCAACCAAAATAGAAGCAAATAGCTTGAAAAACAAATTCTTAATATTTTTGCATCTCTATGTCATTTTCCAAAAGGTCAGTATTTTACATGCGTCAGTCTTTCACTGCAGACACCAGTAATGTATCTACCACATTCTACATTCCATTTTCGAGAATTAGCTACAATTTTCATGAGATTTGTCTTGTTGAAATGCAGGCTGGCTGTGTTCCTTCCTTTGATTCAAATAACAGCAATTTGCTTCCTTTAATAAGCATATATTGTCTCTTCAACATTTTCTTTCACTCTACTGGAGCAATACTGGTTAAATGAATGTTTAAAAGTGCTTTGAGGTTTCTCTGCCCAGGCTGAGGGGTTAGTAAACAGTCTCTGCTTTCTCTGTTGAGTCCTCCCCTGTGTCCTGTGTCAAGTCCTGTGTCCTCCAAAGGAAGCAGTGGAGCTAACAGAGAGCCATAGCAGCAAGACCATGATAATGACGTGAGAACGTGAGAGGGGGACAAGGATACCAAGGTGTTCAAACGGAGCCTTGGTAATGATTTTTTAATGGACATTCTGCCAAGTTCAGCAAACTACTGTGGGCTTTCTTTTGTTGTCACCTCAACCACATAATCACAGTTCTGTGTAATCAGGTATCCTGTAATCACCCGTCTTGTTGTGCCAAAAATAAAAGGGTATGCATTTCCTTTGATTCACTGGGAAACTAAAAGCAGCAGATCCCAGGGACAGAATCTGTAAAATATACCTTCCTCATATGAAATTAAAATTATTGGGAAGATATGTTTACAAACAGCTCAACAAAAAAAATCTGAGGCATCAAGAAGGATTAAATAAATGTTGAGGTAAGAGAGATCCAAAACTCCTGGCGGGGCTGTCTTAACCCTCAGACCTCAATTTCCCCATCAATAAAAGTAAGAGGGATAGATGATATAGTTTCCCAATAATCCTTTTCAAAGGTATTTTTTATTTTGCATGTTTCCTGAGGAATAATTGTGAAAATATTTTTCAACAAAAGAATTGCTTGTAAACTAATAATTCACGTTTTCTTATTTTTTTATTCAAAGACATATGTAACTGCTAATCACAGCTTCCAGTCAGCAAAAGATGGACAAGGTTGGCTCATTAAGCTGACAAAATACTTGCCAAAGGCAAATAAGCTTAACATGGTTAGTTTTCATGATCTTATCCTAGGAAAATATATAGTTCTGCTAAATTCTTAGAAAAACTGAAAGTAGCTTATGGAATCCTTTTGCTATCTAGCAGACCCTGCAGTTAGAAGACTTTGGGATAGTGATTATCATGTTTCTCCTTCACTGGTGATTTCTGCAGTTCTATTATTCTTCTATTCTTACCGAATTGGACAAGAGAAATAGAGACTTAAAGAAAACTTCACAATAGAAAATGAATCTAAGGAAATATATTAAACTATTCCCTTCTTCTAATGGCCACAAGAATAATCTTTAATATCAATTGACAACCAATCTTTTATTCTTTGTAGATATTTTAATGTTATAAAATAACAATTTTCCTCAGAGTTTTAATAAGCATTGTTGTACTCACTTTATCAACCAAAGGACAGCTTCGAAAGAAACTTTAGCTTCTGGAGTTTCACCCTTGACTGGCCCTTGACCTCATAACCAGTCATCAAAAACAACATGTCAAGAGGATATTCACGAGACAAAGAGCTGAGTTCCTTTCCACCTAACTCTTACCTGCTGGGGGCTTATCAGTCGAGACAAGTAGGATGTACTTCATTGATCAAAAACCTCCCATACTGTTGACCCAGACTATTTCATCTTCAGTCACTCTAATAATGAAAGATGAAATACAAACTTGCTTTATCAATGAAGGCTCTAAAGTTTAGCTTCAATCTATGTCTTCAATCATATCCCCTTCTCAGTTCAGTTCAACTGAACAAATATTCACAAGTCCCTTCTGTGCGCCAGATACCTGAATGACTAAGATACGAAGATTAATAAAACGCTAACACTATCCTTGCCCAAAAGAAGCTCATGGCCTCTTGTGTAAGGAGGAAGGCATTGACATGGATTTAATAGAAAATACACTAGTCCTGCCATCTTGGATTGTCGTGAGGATTAAATGAAATAACACATAGAAAGGGCTCAACACGGCATTAGGCACAGAGTGACATCTGGCTAAAATGGTGTAATGGATGTGACAGGTCTCTCATGTGTACCTTCCACTTCCCTGCTACTTCCCCACCCACACATCCTCACACACACCCCCTCCACCATGAGACCAGCAGCCCATTGCCCCATCTTCCAAACAGATCCAACCACACAGTATATTGACAAGTCGTTTTGATTCTACTGAAAATTTCAGGAAGATTTGAGGAAGAGGATTTAGAGACAAATGTAATAAAATTCTCCATTAGACATTTCTGTACTTCCTCTGAACATTTCCCCTCCAAGTTCTGTCACTCAACTCTCTACTCTCCCCATACAATATCCATTCCATTGGGCTGAGCTCCAGCCTTTCTCACTCAGGGAGAAAAAGCAGCCTAATAGTTTAGGGGCTGTGTCCTCTTAGAAATCACTTGAATTTCTATGTATTATCCAAGCATGCCCCATTGCTGTTGTTCTAGAAGTGTGTGGACAGGTTGGTAGAGACGCTCTCTCCTTATGATGGTTAATGTTAAGTGTCAACTGATTGGATTGGAGGATGCAAAGTATTGCTTCTGGGTGTGTCTGTGAGGGTGTTGCCAGAAAAGATTAACATTTGAGTCAGTGGACTGGAAGAGGCAGACCCACTGTCAGTCTGGGTGGGCACCATCCAGTTGGCTGCCAGCACAGCTAGAAAAAGCGAGCAGAAGAAGGTGGAATGAGATGATTTGCTGAGTCTTCCGGCCTTCATCTTTCTCCTACTCTTTTCATCCAGGAAGAATGCTTCCTGCTCCTGAACACCAGAGTCTGGGTTCTTTGGCCTTTGGACTCTTGGATTTACACCAGTTTTCCGCCAGGGGCACTTGACCTTCACCCACAGACTGAAGGCTGCACTTTTGGCTTCCCTACTTTTGAGGTTTTAGGACTTGGACTGAGCCACTACTGGCTTCCTTGCTCCTCAGGTTGCAAATGGCCTATCGTGGAACTTCATCTTGTGATCATATGAGTCAGTTCTCCTTATTAAACTCCCTTTCATATATACATATATCCTATTAGTTATGTCCCTCTAGAGAACCCTGATGAATACACAAATTTTTCACACAACAAAAATCAGATCTGTGCTAGGCAACAGAGGCCAATATTGCCCTTCTAAGAAAATAAATTTTTTTCCACACTTTTGGGATCAATAACAATAAGTACATAATTTGCTTGAACCTGAAAAATCTCACCAGACAATCTCTGTTATTAAATGTCACAGGGGTGGAGAAAGAGATGGCCAATGGAAAATTTATTTTCCTGGATTTCAACACCTCAACTTTGCCTTTAATACTGCTTCCAAGATCAAAAGCCCAGTTTTTCCAGCTTGCCCAGAACTTCACTTTCTGTGCTATCCTTGTCCCTCAGATACTCCCTGGATACATCCCCAGTCTCCATGGACGTCACTCCACGCCCCATGGTTTGCTGGTACATACAAGTAGAACCATGTTGCTTAAAGCAGAAAAGGGCATAGTCTTCTTAGAGATATTCTTTTATTTTTCTTGCTCTATATATTCTCCCCTTCCATTGCACAGAATCATAAAGTTACACCAGTACTAAATGTAACTCTTGGCAACACCTTCCTCTGCAAGTACCCCCATCTCCGTGGGTTCAGCCATAAAGCTCTTGGTTCCCTTCACAACTTCCTCAATAGGGAAATGATTAATCCACCATGAGCACCATGCTGAATATTGTGGTTTTGTTTCATGCTGTTACTCAATATAGCTGCATTTCTTCTTTTAGCCTTGAATCATTTAAACATTATGCAATAGTGCAATAACTAGTAGGGTGTCATTTTACACTTGACTAGATTTTGTGATTGCTATATTCATAATCGGAAAGGTCACTTTGCTGTGACTTCACATGCTTCTTACTCCCGGATGAACCTCCCTCCATTTGGACTCCCTCCCTTGACTGGGAGAACTAAAGTGAGCTCATATATTCTGCCACAGAAACACACATTCTCATTTGGAAACCTCAGAAGGACAGAATGTGGTCACCACTGTCCCTGGGAGTCTTTGCAAACACAATTATCCTAAGGAGAAAACTTGCTTTTTTCTAAACCACATGGACTCATGTTCCAGCACCTAGAACCTCGCAGGAGCTCTGCCATCTCATCTCCTGGAAAGTTCTGCTAAAACCCAAACAGTGAAGAGCAGTTTCCTGCATGTCTGGCAGCTCAGAGATCCATGTCTGCTCCACACAGCTGTTTACTTGGCACCCAGGCAGAGATGGTTCCTCTTTTTCTCATTCTATCAAGATGTTCCTTGTTTCTGATAACGACTATTAATAATAATATTTACACGAACAAGTTCTTCATTGTGCCAAAAGATCTCAAAATGCTTCAGAACTAGTCTGCCACAAATTCAGGGCCAGATTCGTGGAGTGGAGCATCCAGCGTGGTCTCTGAGACCAGCTAACTAATTGTTGAGAGAGCACAGCAGAAGGAACACTTCCTGTCCCTAGGACAGTGTGCATGGACCAGCTGCCAGCTGGAAAGGAGCACTGACTGGGACAATCTCGGGGATGTGCACTAATTAAACCGTGCACAAACTAACATGGTATGCTCACATATAACTCTGCCATAATAAAGAAGCTCGTGTTTCCATTTGTTGCCTTTGGGCTGCCAATTTTCTTCTCTACCTTCTTTGGAAAATGACATTCTGATTTTCTTTTGGGGAATGGGTTCCACCTCATTGAATACAGTTGGATGGAACAGTTACTCAAGGTGTCTTGTGCTCTCTAGACAAGGAGCAGGCAGGTGACCCAATATAGGTCAGAGGCCCAACCCTTTCTTAGAGTTAGAATCAGATGAAAGTGATGGAGACAAGAAAGCTTGTTGAAGCTGATGAATTCCAGCAGCAAAGCCTGATGGTACTCACATAGTTCTACTACCGAGACTCTTCAGAGTCACGTGTTTTCTCTTCTTTCTTCATCTGGTTCTTTAGTCATTGATGTTGCTTTGTTCCATGTTGCTTTATTTTTTTTTTATTTGTTTAATATTGTTACCTTCCCACAGCTTCCCTATAATTTATTTGTGCTTAGTTTAACCAGAGTACACTTCCGTTACTTGGATCAGGGTGCTCTAACTGACGTATGGGATTTAAGTGTTTTGTGAAACACTTGGGAGATATTTTATTCTTACTTATGCTGGACTGTATTGACAGACTACAGCAGGTAGTTAAACGTTAGGATGAATGTGCAGCTGAGAGAAGAGAAAGTGGAGCCGTGTCAGAAGCGTAGGGTCACCTGTGCTAGGTGCCTCAGAGTTGGGGATGGTGACTGATATCCCCAAACCTGCAGATGTTCTACAACTGTGGAGAAATTTCTTGGGGTTTCCTTCTCCTGTAGGCATGTGCTAAATCAAAAGAAAAATTGGAGACCAAAAGTGAATATTTAGTTTCTTTGGAATACAGGTGAACTCTAACCCAGCATGTGAACCACTCTGGCTTAAGACCGTGGAGACAAAGGGCTGAGGCAGTCATGTAAGGCACTGACGTCCATGGATGTAAGATGTTTTCCCATGTGGCCTGTTCATGCCCACACACCACAGACTGTCCCCGCATTGATGGCTGAGGACTATACTCATCAGCTACTGTGGACCAGGAAATTCCAAACAGTGGACCCTCATGCTCATAAAAGTGCTAAAAAGAAAGCTGACTGATTACAGGAGTGCAGACAGTAAACTCTCTGTAAACCAAAAAATGCTAGTGCTACAAACAACTATCATTACTCTACACAAGGAATTTGGTGTCTTCATGAGAGGAAAAGGATGAGGGTGGAACTGGAGATTAGATTCACTGAAAATAGATATCTTAATTGCCACCATGACTGGATAATCTTTTACATAGATTGACTAGAAGAAATAAGTTTCCAAGTCCAAAATTTTCAGTTCATTCTAAGTATGGTCCAAATGTGTCATATGCTGGCTGTAACTCAACACATTTTAATTAACAGATAAGACCAATCAACAGCTGATAGAGGTAGGATATTAGACTGCTGGGAAAGTCTTAGCAAAATGCCACAGGCTGTGTGGCTAAAACAACAGAAATATTTTCTCACAGTTTGGAAGCCCAAGATCAAGGTGTCAGCAGATCTGGTTTCTCCTGAGGCCTCTCTCCTTGGCTTAACAGATAGCCACCTTCTCATTGTGACCTCGCACGGTCTTTCCTCTGTGTATGCCTCTCTGGTATCTCTCTGTAGAGTCTAATCTCCTCTTTTTAAAACAGTGTTAATTTTTTTTTAATTTTCAGTGTTAATAGGTATTTATTATTACATGTTGAACTGATATATTATTACATTATTTGTCTATTTCTCCACCTATTATTTTTGACTTGTTTATCGTAACATCATACATTTTTTAAATTAATTTTTGACATACAAAAAGCTGTAATTAATATACAACTTGATAAATTTGGAGCTAAGTATACATTTATCTTATGAACCCATCACCACAATCTATCCATAAACCTATCCATCACCTCCAAAAGTTTCCTCCTACCTCTTATTTATTTATTTATTTATTTATTTTTTAGATGGATCTCATTCTGTAATCCTAGCACTTTGGGAAGCTGAGGTGGGCCGATCACCTGAGGTCAGGAGTTCAAGATCAGCCTAGCCTACAGGGCGAAACCCTGTCTCTACTAAAAGTACAAAAATTAGCCAGGCATGGTGGCAGGCATCTGTAATCCCAGCTACTTGGGAGGCCGAGACAGGAAAATCACTTGAACCTGGGAGGCAGAGGTTGCAGTGAGCCGAGATTGTACCACTATCTCTTATTTATTATATCATTATTTTACGTGTGATAAGAACACTTAATATAAGATCTACCCGTTTAGCAAATGTTTATGTATACAATACAGTATGATTAACTATAGGCATATTGCTGTACAATCAATCTCTAGAACATATTTGTCTTGTATAATTGAAGCTCTGTACCCCTAGACTAATATCTCCCCTAACTCTAGCCTCTGGAAGCTGTCACTCCATTCCCTGCTTCCATGAATTTGACTACTTTGGATTCATCATATTAGTAGTATCATATAATATTTGTCCTCCTGTGTCTGGCTTGCTTCACTAAGCATGATGTCCTTCAGATAAATCTATGTTGTCTCAAATGGCAGGATTTCCCTCTCTTTTAAGGCTAAAAAATATTCCACTGTGAATGTACCACATTTTCTTTATCCATCCACCTCTTGATGAACATTTAGGTTGCTTCCATGTCTTAGCTATTTTGATTCAGGCTGCAATGCACATGGGAGGATAGACATCTCTTCAAGATCCTAATTTCAATTATTTTAGATATATATCCAGAAGTGGGATCAACAGATCATATGGTAGTTCTATTTTCAGTTTTTGAAGAAGCTTCACAGTAGCTGCACCAATTTACTTTCTCACTACAGTGTACACGGATTCCCTTTTCTCCACACCCTCATCAATAACAAATAAGGAGATCACATCAGTAATAATAATAAAAAAAACCTTCCAACAAAGCAAAGTGCAGGACTGATGGTTTTACAGGTGAATTCCACCAAACATTTAAGGAAGAATTAATCCCAATCATCCCAAAACTCTTCCAAAAATAGAAGAAGGAACATTTCCAAACTCTTTCTATGAGGCCAGCATCACCCTGATACCAAAGCCAAAAATGCCACAGGAAAAGAAAACTACAGGCCAAGATCCCCAATAAACGGGGATAAAAAAATCCTAAACAAAACCTTAAAACTGAATTCAACATCATATTTAATATGAAGTATATACCATGATCCAGTGGGATGTATCTCTGGGATGCAAGGATGTTTCAACATATGCAAATCAATGAATGTGGTATACCACATAACAGAATGAAAGATGAAAAATACATTATTATCTCAATAGATGCATAAAAATCATTCGACCAAATTCAACACCCTTTTAAAAATACTCAACAAATTAGATATAGACGAATCTAGCTCAACACAATAAAGGTCATATATGAAGAGCTCGTAACTAACATTACCCAATGGTGAAAAAGTGAAAGTTTTTCCTCTAAGATCAGGAACAAGATAAAGAGACCTACATTTGCCACTTCTCTTCAACATGGTTCTAGAAGTCCTAGTCAGTTAGGACTTTCAGGGTCAATTAGGCAAGAAAAATAAATAAAAGGTGTTCAAATTGAAAAGGAAGAAGTAAAATTATCTCTGTTTGCAGACTGCATGATCTTATATCTAGAAAACCCTAACAACTCTACAAAAAAGTTGTTAGAAGCCATACATAAATTCAGCAAATTTGCAGGATACAAAGTCAATATACAAAACTCAGTTGCATCTCTATACACTAACAATGAATTATCTGAAAAGAAAATAAGTTTTAAATTCCATTTACAATAGCATCCAAAAAATAAAGTACCTGGGAACAAACTTAACTAAGGATGTGCAAGACTTGCATACTGAAAAATATAAAACATCAATGAAACAAAATAAAGTAGACATAAATATGTACATGGAAAGACATCCATGTTCATGGATTGGAAGAATTCAAATTGTTGAAATGTACTTACCCAAAGCAGTCTACAGATGTAATGCAATTTCTATCAAAATCCCAATGGCATTTTGTACAGAAATAAAATAAAATAATCTTAAAATGTATATGGAACCACGAAAAACCCAAAATAGCCAGAGTAATTTCAAACAAGCACAAAGCTGAAGGCACACACTTGGTGGTTTCAAAATTAGATTTTAGAGCTACAGGGATTAAAATAGTATGGTACTGGCATTAAAAACACATATAGACCAATGGAACAGAATAGAGAATCCAGAAATAAACCCATGAATATATGGTCAGCTGATCTTTGACAAGGGTTCCAAGAACACACAATGGGAAAGTGTAGTCTCTTCAATGGGAAAACTAGGTATTTACACACAAAAGAATAAAATTGGACCCCTATCTTACACTACTTACAAAATTTAACTCAAGGTGGATTAAAGACTTAAATATAAGACCTGAAACCATAAAACTCCTAGAAGACAACATAGAGAAAAAGCTTCTGGATGTCGTCCTTGGCAATGACTTCTTGAATATGACACCAAAAAACACAGGCAATAAAAGCAAAAACAGAAGTGGGAGTACATCAAACTAAAAAGCCTCTGCATAGCAATAGAAATAATAAACAAAATTAAAAGGCAGTCTTCAGAATGGGAAAAAGTATTTCCAAGTCATATATCTGGTAAAAGGTTAATGTTCAAAATATATAAGGAATTCCTGACCTCATGTTCTTAAAAAGACACCAAATTGGATTAGGACCTACCTTATCAGCCTACTTTTAACTCAATTACCTGTTTAAAGGCTCTATCTCCAAATTCAGTCACAGTTCGAGGTACGGGTCATTAAGAACTCAAACATGAATTTGGAAGCATACAATTAAGTTCGTAACAGGTAGGAAGGAAGAATTATAAAATGAATGAATGCCACAATTTTCCTATGAAAGTGAATTGAATCCTGAAGTAATTCCTCCTATTTTGATTGTTATTAGCTATATTAATTTCCTGTAGCTTCCTTAGCAAAATGTCACAAACTTGTTGGCTTAGAACAACAGAAATCTGTTTTCTCACAGCTCTAGAGGCCGCAAGCCCCAAATCAAGGTATCAGCAGTCCATACCTCCCCTGACAATGATAGGAAAGGATCTGTTCCAGGCCTCCTTCTAAGCGGAGCCTTAGGCATTCCTTGGCTTCTGGATGGGCATTTTCTTCCTGTATCGCTTAGAAGGCATTCCTCCTGTGCACATGTCTGTGTCCACATTTTTCCATTTTATAATGATATTAGAATTAGGGGCCTTCCCTACTCCAATATGATCTCATCTTAAATAATTATATCTGCAATGATCCTCTTACCAAATAAGGTCCCATTCTGGGCAACTGGAAGTTAAACTTCATTATGTGAATATTAAAAAGGACACAATTCAACCCATACACCATAAAAAAAAATGTTAAAAGATTTCAATGTCATAGACTAAAATTAAGAAGCCTGAACTCTAAACAGACTTTTACCCTTTTACCTCCTCTTCCCAACTCACTCCTACCAAAAACAAACAACAACAACAACAACAAAAAAAAAAAAAAAAAAAAAAAAAAAAAACAAGAAAAAGAAAAAATGAAGAAGAAATAGTCTGAACTATCATTCACAGGTCAATGAGGTCCAAATCCCTTAGCCAAAATTAGTTTACTATGTTTGAAGTTTATATAATTGCATAATTCATGAATGTCCTAAGTGATCTCCTTGCTGGAAACATTAATGTATTATTTGATTATACTAACCAGGTAAATGGTTCACATGAGAACTATGAGAAATTCGGTGGATCTTGTCATCTATCACTGACCAACTAGCTGGTTTCTGCCGAAGTCCAGAGAATCTTTATTCATCATAGAAATCAAGTCCAATCAAAACCAATTTTTTCAGCGAGCCTAGAGCTCTCTGTATAGGTAAATTCTTCTCTATCATGGGCTAAGCACACTAAAACATATTCTTTAAAAGCATTGTATTTAAGCTTTACAATCTTTATTTCAACATCTGAAAGGCAGGAAAAAAAGGTGTTTGAATTAGTTCCCATTTGGATAAAGTAGCTTAAGTAAAATAACAACCATCTAAGTTTTAATAGCTGTCAATGGCTCTTCATGGTGGCTCTTTATTGAGGATTTTGTGTAACTTGGCTTCGTAGTTATTTTTAGTTACTGTGACCCCATTTCCCCCTAGATTTTACCCTCTAGAATCAGACTTAATTCAATGCCTAAAATACCTGTGCTAAGAAAAACAAAAAACAAAGAAGCAAAATTTTAATCCTCCTAATAAAAGATGAAAGAATTTGGCCAGGCACAGTGGCTCACGCCTGTAATCCCAGCACTCTGGGAGGCCGAGGCAGGCGGATCATAAGGTCAGGAGATTGAGGCCATCCTGGCTAACACAGTGAAACCCGGTCTCTACTGAAAAATAAAGAAAAAAAAAATTAGTCGGGCGTGGTGGTGGCGGGCGCCTGTAGCCCCAGCTACTCAGGAGGCTGAGGCAGGAGAATGGTGTGAACCCGGGAGGTGGAGCTTGCAGTGAGCCAAGATGTGCCTCTACTCTCCAGCCTGGGCGACAGAATGAGACTCCATCTCAACAACAACAACAACAAAAGATGAAAGAATTTGAAAATATACATTCTCTGACTCAGCAAAATAGAGTACATAATCAGAAATGATGTCCCACAAGATGGAAATCCACACAGACACAAGAGGAGAAACTTTCAAGGCCATCTGGCCTGGCTTGGATTATAATTCACCCAAACCATGTTAAGTTTAAGGGAATAAAGAAGACAATATTAATCATCAGAAATGAAACAAAGAGCCCACATTATCTATTTACTTATAAAATGTTTGCAAAGGGTGTAAAACATCAACTTTGGAAGTTACATTCTATATATTTAACTTTGACTTGCTATTTTAAAAGGTGTATCTGTATATTCTCTATATTAGTAAATACACTTAGGAAAGTGAAATTCTTTTTTTTTTTTTTTTTTTTTGAGATAGCATCTCACTCTGTCGCACAGGCTCAGCTCACTGCAACCTCCACCACCTAGGTTCAAGCAATTCTCCTACCCCATCCTCCTGAGTAGCTGGGATTATAGGCATGTGCCACCATGCCCGGCTAATTTTTGTAATTTTAGTGGAGACGGGGTTTTGCCATGTTGTCCAGGCTGGTCTCCAACTCCTAACCTCAGGTGATCTGCCTGCCTTGGCCTCCCAAAGTCCTGGGATTACAGGAATGAGCCACTGCGCCCAGCCAGGAAACTGGAATTCTGACTGATGTTTAAACTTTGGGTAGTGCCTCCAAATTACAGTGATAGAGAAAGAAAGCACCCAGATCAAATGTCATATATGGGACAGTTTTGTGGCAAACTTCTAAATTTCTACAAACAAAAATACACACACACACACACAAAGATCACATAATGACAAATGAATGTGATAGTGATGGTTTATATGTTACCTGGACTTTGTTACTTTTCTGTTAAGCCAGAAAGGGCTTCCTAGAAGGTAGAGCAGAAACAGGGACAAGGTGGCGTGAGTAACTGAGCCCTCTGGCCCTTCAACATTCATCAGCTTAAACCAAATTCAGATAATTCTCACTACTATTTGCCTCTGTACACATATGTACACAGCCCATGTGATCCTTAAGTGTGATGGTGGGAAGGGCTGAATCAAACATACCTAAGACATCTTTCGATGAGATTTTACCCCTTAACTAGAATTATTGGATAAACAGGGATCCACTTTTCTGTGTGTGTGTGTGTGTGTGTGTGTGTGTGTGTGTGTGTGTGTGTGTGGTTTTTTGTTGCTGTCGTTGTTCTTGTTGCTGTGATACTTCACCATGTCTTTCCTCAGATATATAAAGTTTGTGTATTATGGTTAAATGTTGAAATTGCTCTTTCACTAACAAATCCTCCTGGAAATTTTATATTATTGACTTGATACGACAAATATCAAGTCATTTCTTCTTCTGTCAACATAAACTTTTGAAAGTTTGTAGAGTTGTTGTTATTGGCACAGATTTTTCATCATCATTACAACATCATAGCACACTAGTGCCTCTATTTGATTCTTCTACTAAATGTGCCTTTACTAAAATTAATTTCAATACATTGATGCTTTGAGAACTTCTGATCAATGACTGTTTTAAGTATACAGCAACGAAATCAAAAGATTAAACAAGATGATTCTTGATCAATTTGGTGAGGGCAAGAGGAAGCATAGCAAATCCAGCAAACAAATATGTGCATGGAAGAGACCCCAGTGAGTCTTTAAGCCATAGAAATTACACTTAATTTTTGTGATTTTTCTTACATAGATACTTGTTTGTGGTACCCAGCCCTGTAGAGAAGGGTTTTGCTAAAGGCTTTGTTACAGGGGGAGGGGAAAAAAGAAAGTAATTCCATCAAGCAATAAAATTTGCAGAACTTAAAAATAGTTTTTACGTTTACCCCAAGGATTATGAAAGCAGCAGAATTGTGAATGCCAACTGGGGAAGTGACTAGACAATTGGCTTTCTTCCCCCACCAAAAGGAGAAATAACCAGATTATTCATATGTGCAGTGAGAACAGATTATCTGCCTTGCTTTCTTTCTTTCTTTTTTTTTTTTTTTTTTTTTTTTGAGGTGGAGTCTCTCTCTGATATGCAGTGGTGCCATCTTGGCTCATCGCAACCTCTGCCTCCCGGGTTCAAGCGATTCTTCTGCCTCAGCCTCCCGAGTAAGTGGAATTATAGGAATGTGCCACCACACTTGGCTAATATTTGTATTTTTAGTAGAGATGAGGTTTCACCTTGTTGGCCAGGCTGGTCTCGAACTCCTAACCTCAGGTGATCCACCCACCTCGGTCTCCCAAAGTGTTGGGATTACAGGTGTGAGCCACCACACCCAGCCTGCCTTCCCTTCTAATTTTTCTGTGGTTCTGGTTCCTCCAGGACCCAGCGTAGAGTTCACCAATCATGCTGACTAGGGTTAGAGGTCACTGGGTAAAGCATAGGATAGAGGTTGCATTCCAAACTAATAGTGGGAATGAAGTTGAGCTAGACCAGGGGCTTTTGCAGGATAAGCTATACACCCAGAACAATCGATATGTGGAGTCTTGGTTGACTGCGCTATCAGATAAATAAAGAAGGGTTGGCCAGAAGCCAACAGTTCACAGCCATAAAAGTTCTTGGGTCTTTTCTCCTACCACTTAAGCCATCAGAGGTTGACAGAATGCTGTACTCAAATCTCTTCCTGACACATGTATTGATGGGGCCATGAAATGTGGCTGCCCTGCTTTCACCACAGTGGTCATCAGTGACTACATATTTATAGACCAAAGACTCAATAAATAGATGTTGAATAGAGAAAGCAAAATTTCAACTGAACATCAGGTAATGGGCTAAAAGGGAAACAGGCCTCAAAGGTAGTAACATTTTTAATAAAAAGGCAAAATAACACCTGTACTGATGACAAAATATGGGACAGATTCATAAAGCCACACTAAGAAGTATCTTATTTTTTTTTCCTCATCTGGAACTTCTGTATTCAGGAAAGGAGGGAGAAATACCTTCTTCTCATTACTCCTTAGCCATACCACCCCTGTTATATCTTACCTCATTCTCAACACTGTTTCGGGTTCTGAGAGGCAGAGGGAGGAAAAGATGAACTTCAAGAAGCAGAAAGTAAACAAGAAAGTGGAAAGAAATGTGGAAAGGACAATTCTACCAGCCAGTGTTCAAGGAAGCAAAACTTAAAGTGTTTAAAATGTTTAAAGAATGTGCTTAAGGCATTTAAAGAAAAAGAATCACTCCCTTTTTTTTTCCTTAATTTATTTTATTTTATTTTATTTCATTTTTTGAGACAGAGTGTAGCTCTGTCACCCAGGCTGGAGTGGAGTGGCATGATCTCAGCTCACTGCAACCTCCACTTCCCAGGTTCAAGTGATTCTCGTGCCTCAGCCTCCCGAGTAGGTGGAATTACAGGCACACACCACCACACCTGGCTATTTTTATTGTATTTTTGGTAGAGACAGGGTTTTGCCATGTTGGCAAAGTTGATCTGGAACTCCTGTTGCATATTTAAACAACAGCTAGTGTGCACACTCACACCCTCCCCTCATCTAACCCGGTTTCCCTTTCTGGCTATCACCGTCATTATTCTCCTCATTCCTCTCCCCTTATTCCAATGCGCAAGTGATCCCCACCAGCTCCATTTCTCCAAACCTCTTACCTCTCCGGCTTTGACAGTCAGACTTCCCTCCATTTCTCCCCCAGAAGTTGTATTTGCCCATGTCACTGGTGATCCAACTTTTGCTAAATCTAACTGAAATACTTTAGATCCTCAATCCTGTTTGACACCATGGCAGCACTTAGCACTGTTGATATAAATTCCTTCTTCTGAAAATTGCACTCATCTTTGCCCCTCTGTGATACTAGCTTTCCTGGTTCACCTCCTGCTGTCCTCTTTTTCATGTCTTTTGCAGGCTTTCTTTAACCACAACTCTCTTGGTTTCTGTTAGACCCTAATTCTCAGCTTCCTTCTTCATTTACTCTCCACCTGCTTCTGTGCAGATTACAGGCACATCTGTGGCTTCAATTTCAACCTAGCTGACCACTTTCTTGCCTTGATCCTAAATCTACATTTTCAACCAGTCTGTGAGAGGAAAGAGCTTGAAGCGCATACAGATATTATATCAAACTTAGAAGTTATATACCATAAACAATGGCATGAACAGAACCCAAGATCAAGGACAATTATTGAAGTAGGGCTAGTGTGGAGACTTCACTGAGTTCCATACTCTCAACTAGCCTGCAGATCCAACAGTGGAGCAACATTGGATCCAAAGATCCAATCTGTGGAGCAACAGATTCAGGGACACATCCAAAAAGAGATTAGAGATCAGTGCTGTGGGATCTGGGATAGAAGGGAGGACTGAGTTATTGTGGATAAAAGTATAAATGGGTATAAGTGAAAACTGCAGTAACCACTTCAGGGCTAGTCCAACAGCATGGCTTAAAATGTGGATAAAAGATTACCAGAATTCCTACTAAGTCCAGGGAAATTTAAGGGGCATTCCAGTGGAGCACATCAGCAGAGATACGTGAATTCTATAGCCACAGTCCAGAGGCTAAGGGGTCAGAAATTTGAGCAGATCATTAACTGTTCTATTCTTTTTCCATGAAATTCTAAGTATAGAATTATACATTTGTCTTTGTTAAATGTTATCTTATTGGTTTCTGCCTAGTGTTCTAGATGTCAAAATAAGTTGGAATCTCAGTTCTTTCATCTATCTATATTAGCTCTTCTTGTCACTTGGCCCTGTATCATCTGCAAATTGTATGTGGCCTTCTATGTCCTCAGCCAAGCAATTGATAAAGGGTTGAAGTCAGCCAAGAATCAAACAACATGATGTTTCTCTTCAGCATTTCCTCTAGTTGACAACAACCCATTAGTCAACACTTTTTTGGAAGTTATTGTTCAACTGGCCACAACTTCAATGGATTGACCCAATACCAAGCTAATATTTCATGATTTTGCCTACCAGGCTATCATTTGTCTTTGGCAAATGCTATTTTGAAATCAAGGCAGGCATTTTAAACGTTTCCGTCAATTTTTCCTGCTCCACCAATGTAGAAGCGCAATGAGGAAAGAGGATGATTATGAGTTTGGCATGACTTTTCCTAGTGAGTCACTGCTTCCTCTTCTCTGCTCACACGCCATCTGTTTAATATTCTATTTTAGAAGCTTTCCCCAGAATGAAATCTGATTTGCTGGTGTGTAGTTTGCAGAATTCTTCTTTTTTCAAAAGTGAGAGAGGCTTCGTTCATCACCAATATCCTGGTCCTGCCTTCCCCTTCCAGGGTCAGACGGTTTAAAGATTCCCGAAAGGGACTCTGAGTTCACATACAGCCTGCTTCCTTTAACCCTTATAAAATGGAGCCATCAGAAATTCCTAGATGGCCTTAGTATTTCCATATCTATCCTCTGCTTTTTTTCTTCTCTTATGATGAAAATATAGAACACACCAATTTTATTACCATTCTTCTTGTTGGCGATGGCAGGAACAAAAGTTTCTCTCCTTTGTCGTCAGTTAGAATCTCATTATCTGCCCCAAGCAAGTGGACTTTGTCCAACCTATTGGCTCTGGATATCACATCTACACCCTCTATCCTTCTTCATTTACTCAGATCTCAACAAATTCTGCCCTTTGGTCTGTGACAGTATTTTCACGCGCTCCAGCTGCTCTGTCTACTTCTCATACAAGTCTTTTGTAAGCATGATGTCATTCCAAGTCTTCCTGTGTAGCTATACAAATCCATGCTCCTTGATTTTTCTGAATGTCACGAATCCTTCTTTAGAGATCTCTTCCTCCCTAAAATAACATTATAGCATTGGCCTCATATCCAGGGTCTTGTTTAATCCTCTTGGATCTCCTTCCACCCAAAGGGAGTGTCCGGCAAGCAGGAGTCAGCTGGGCTGGTTTGTGCAGGTGTATGACCAGCAAAATAGCAGCCGCCCACCATGCCCAAGATGCTCTTCAGTAGAAAGGAACCCAAATCCTTCCCCACAGTCTCTTCTCCAACGCCCTCCAAATTTCATCCCAAATCCCATCTCCAAAGTGGAAACTTGCAGGGTTGTTGCTTAGTTTCTGATTACCGCATTTTCGGGTGGCTCTTCTCATTATACATCATTAGCCTGAGAAGAGGATACTATTCCTGAGGCAAGAAGAAATAACTCTGACACAGTCCAGTTTTCACATGAGGTCTGCCCACCTGTTCTGACTCAAACTGAATTCTTGGCTCACTTACATGTTGCAAACTCAAGAACAGAATCTCTTGACAGTTTCTATTTATCTAACCTGAGTCTTCATATTCCTCACTGACCCAGACATGTTCTTCTGAATCTATGTATTTAACACATTCTGTTTCTCCTAACATCATCTACAGACTGTTCTTAAGTTTATAGAAACATACCACTTTAGCTTTATACAGCCTCCAACCAACTACATTTTATATAATTAACAGCTTAATATATTTTGCTCTTTTAGTTTGATGGACGTTTTTTCCTGTCAACACCACTCAAGTTGAGTTAGATTGGGAGAGCCAAGAGAAAATATTTTCCAGAATTTTCTTTCTTAACAAAGAATAATTTTTTCCCAAAATATCTTTTGATATCTGATTGTAAGTAGTTGCCTTTGTACATATTTTCCGCAAGCCACCCTACTGAATGTGGAAAAATGAATATATTTTATCTGACTTATCAACAGCCATTGCTCTCCTGACCTACTCTACAGACTTTGAACTTGCCAGCTCCCAGATTCCCAGAATTATAAGAGCCAATTCCTTAAAATAAGTATCTTTATTATATATTAGCCTCCTACTGGTTTTGCTTTTCTGGAGAACCCTGACTGATACACAGTTTAATACAGCCAGAACTCTAGATCTTTGATGAAAAGCTTTTTCCCTGTCAGTATTTTAGAAAAACTATCGATTCCTGAAGAATTAAAATAAGTCTGGTTTTCTATTAGAAGGTGATCCAAAACTGCACATAAGCACTGATACGGGCCTTGCTGAGAACTCCAAGTGAGGGAAGGAGCCAGGAGATGTCACCAGGACAGAAAGGCCAGTGGTCCATGAAAAATTCCCTCCAAGCTGGGCTGACATCCTTCTGTAGGGGTGGGAATGGCAGGACTTCCATAAAGTGTCCCAGTCAGAGATTGTGTGTTGCCTACATGTTAGGGTAAGAGGCCCTAGAAGTTAGGACCGCTCAGCAGAAATGCCTCACAGGATGATTAAGGGGAGAAGCTCAGGGCTGTATTCAGAGCTGAAGAAGAATGGGACCAAAAGCCAGAGGTGTGGGAGAAGCGACCTCAGGGCTGACCGGCCTCTGCAGTGAGGGGCAGAGGAAGCCAGAAGGCTAGCACTAGCATGGGCATCATGACTTGGGATCGGAGACAATTTTTCAATTTGCAGACTCTGTCCCTAACACCTACCCTATTATCCCACTGTTTTTTTTGCGGGGGATGGGTTTTTGGCTGCCAGATCTCACTCTGTTCCCCAAGCTGGAGGGCAGCAGGGTGATCATAGCCCACAAGAGCCTCAACCTCCAGAGCTCAAGTAATCCTCCTGCTTCAGCCTCCCAAGCAGCTGGGACTAGGGGCACACGCCACCACACCCAGCTAATTTTTTTTTATTTTTATTTTTTATAGACACAAGGCCTTGCTATGTTGCCCAGGCTGGTCTTGAACTCCTGGCCTCAAGTGATTTTTCCACCTTGACCTCCCAAAGTGCTGAGACTACAGTCACGAGCCACCACACCTGGCCTTCCTCACTCTTAATACAAGAGAAACTAACCCGGTACAAGCCAGCTTCTCAATGGTTCAGCCTGCGCAAGCCTGAGCCTGCTGGTACCAGGTTGTGAGAGCTGGAGCTGGGGCAGCAGTTGGTGGATGCTTCTAATGCTGCACACTTAGTCCAGATTTCCAATTTGTGTGAGAACAGGAACTATTTGAGATTGCATGTTTTTAGAAATATGTTCAAATTACAAATAATAAAATTTAAAATTATTTGATGTAGCGTTTTGGCTTTAAATAAAATCATTTCAGTGTTTTCCTTTACTGAGTTATGCTGATAATTCTATTTGCCTAATCTTTTCCATTTTATTTTTAATAACTATACAAACATACTCTAAATTTTTTAACTCTACTTTCTTCTGCAGATTTTTCAACAAAATTAACGTATATTCAGATTTCCATATGTTTCTATGCATTAATAGTTGAGATATCTTTCATTCAAATATTTATTTCTGCAGACATTTGTGAACTACCTGCAAGTCCATGACACTGCATCAGGTGTGGGGATGACACGAACAAAATTGCAAACATTATCCCTCCCTAATAGATTAAATTTTTCCTGTTTATTTTTTCCTAATCTTCTCATTAGAATGCAACTAAAAGGCATTACTTCAAAGAAAAAAAAATCTTTACTCCTTAGGAAATGTGGACATTAACTGGTTCTAAAACAGATTATTCCTGCTGTTATGAAAATAAATGTTTAAGAATCCCCCAAAAAAGTTGCTACATGCCTGCCCAGTCTCATGCCTGTATAGTTTTATTAAATGGCCTGACCACATACACTCTATCTAGAGTTACTCGTTGCAGATTTTCAGACACTCCCTTCTTACCTTTATCTCTTTTATCATTTGAGTTTTGTATTAGCCTTCTGATGGGTTTTTTGGGGTTTTTTGTTTGTTTGTTTGTTTGTTTTGTTTTATTTTGAGACAGGGTCTCACTCTGTTGCCCAGGCTGGAGTGCAGTGGCGCAATCTCGGCTTACTGCAACCTCCACCTCCCGGGTTCAAGCAATTCTCCTGCCTCAGCCTCCTGAGTAGCTGAGATTACAGGCATACGCCCAGCAAAGTTTTGTATTTTTAGTTGAAACAGTGTTTTACCATGTTGCCCAGGCTGATCTCGAACTCCTGACCTCAAGTGATCCACCCGCCTCAGTTTCCCAAAGTGCTGGGATTACAGGCTGAGGCACCATGCCTGGCCTAATGGGTTTTTCTTATGCCTTGATGTCTTCCAACTTTTAAAAAATATTTTTATTTGTACATATATTTTGTTTTTTATTTTATTTATTTTATTTGTACATTTTTTTTTACCACTTTCCTCTGAAAGATTACTCTGCATTGAATTGCATTGAATGTGACTCTCCATTGATCTTGAAGGTGAAGCTACATTTTGCTTTCATTTGGCATTACGTATAACCCCCCACACTGATGTTTAATCTACCCATTGCCTTCTGCTCCTGATTGCGACTGTCCTGGAAACCTGGCCTTCCACTGATCTGACCCCAATTTCCCCTCTTAAACCCCCACATTGAAAGCCAGATTCACAAACACAGACGTGTGCTTACCCACCTTTCCTGTAGCCCTCAAGTCATGCCTGTCTCTGGGAATGGCCTTTTCCTTATCCAGGTGGATGAGGCCTTGTGGCAACCCCAACCTTCTTGTAGCAACTTCTCTAGTTCTCTGAAGCAGGTCTCTAAGCAGCCTGCCTTCCCCCATTCATGTATTGCCTCGCTGGGCCTTGTACTTCACTGCCAGCTAGTCTTGCTGGTTTGAGGGCAATAAATGCTTGCAAACATTTTATCCTTTTTTTTTTTTTTTTTTTTTTTTTTTTGAGATGGAGTCTTGCTCTATAGTCTAGGTTAGAGTACAGTGGCACGATCTTGGCTCATTTCAGCCTCCGCCTCCCAGGTTCAAGTGACTCTTGTGCCTCAGTCTCCCAAGTAGCTGGGACCACAGGCACCCGCCATCATTCCCAGCTAATTTTTTTTATTTTTTATTTTTGAGTAGAGATGGGGTTTCACCATGTTGGCCAGCCTGGTCGTGAGCTCCTGACCTCAAGTGATCCGCCTGCCTTAGCCTCTCAAAGTGCTGGGATTACAGGCATGAGCCACCGAGCCCAGTCTATTTTATAGTCTAGATCCAACATAGTTAAAGGGTCATAACTCTTTCCTAAATAAGGTGGGCAATACTACAGACTTTGGCATTTCCCCCCCCCCCCTTTTCATACATTTTATTAAAATCCTTTAACACAGACTGGTTTAGCCCTTCAGGGAGCCTTCCCAGCACCTGGCAGTAAACCCATCTGTTCTACAAGCAAGCAGTTCTCAGTAGGTTTCAACCACCCAGACCCTTCCAGGAAGTTTCTCAGTAAATCCTTAGTTTCTTCTGCTGTCAGAAACAGCTTAAGGGACTCCTGAGCCTTTCCCAGGCCTTTCTACTTCCCATCCTCTGATCTTGACATCTCATTGTTATTTGTGAGGTGATCTTGACATCCACATCCTCTTTTTTGTTTTCAATTATTTTAATCACATTTTATGCTCTCCGCTTCTTAAGGTGTTCTTGTCTGTCTATGGATAAAGCGTCAGTGAGTGATCACAGGGGATCATGTACAGCAGAGTTCTCACAGAACGCGAAGTTGGATGCACAATTCGGCTATTGGTATCATCGGATGCATCTTTTAACCTCTGTTCCTTGTGGAATTTTCTGTTGGACAAATACATTTTATTTGAAGCATCTTCAGTTCTTTAGCTTTCTTTTTTTCCTCAGGCATCCTACCCAGTTTCCACTCTTGATTGTCTTTCTCATCGTTACAGTGTGCGGGTTTCTATGGCTGCGTTCACAGGTTTCCTTCCAGCTCTGACTCTTACCAGTCTGCAGACCTGGGTAACCCCTACACTTCAGCTTTCTCATCCACACAGTGGGGATCATGGTAGTACCTGCCTTAGGTAGAGCTTTTGGGAAGAGTAAGCGAATTAGTCCATGTAAAACACTTAACACAGGACATTGGCATGTTCAATAATGTTAGCTATGACTTCCTTTTCAATATTTCTTGTAATTTCCATATGCCCTGAAAGCTAACCTTGGCTCATCCTCTTTTTTTTTAGATGGAGTCTCGCTCTGTCCCCTAGACTGGAGTGCAGTGGTGCGATATCGGCTCACTGCAAGCTCCGCCTCCTGGGCCCACGCCATTCTCCCGCCTCAGCCTCCTGAGTAGCTGGGACCACAGGCGCCCACCACCAAACCCGGCTAATTTTTTGGTATTTTTAGTAGAGACGGGGTTTCACCGTGTTAACCAGGATGGTCTCGATCTCCTGACCTCGTGATCCGCCCATCTCAGCCTCCCAAAGTGCTGGGATTACAGGTGTGAGTCACTGCGCCTGGCCAGCTCATCCTCTTTTAACTTCTGTTGAATTATTTCATGTGTGAAATGTGGTCTCTGTCTTTCTAAAACCCCCAAAATATTCCAAGGAAAAATTGATAATGGAAATTAAACAATCTGAAAACTACAATTTCTTTCTTTCTGTTTCATAAAGTCAACACAGTCATGTAATCACAAGTTATTACTTCCATTTAGCATATTTCTCAGCCTATCTCTACATATGTAGTTACGTCAAGTTACATTACGTTATATAAACACAAATACATAAAACAGCTTTATGTAACCACTTATGTAAATCTGTCTGTAAGTATATAGTCACAGTAAATATTGGGGATAACCAGAGTTTAAGGAGGTAAAACTCTAACCTTATAGGCTGACTTCCAGAAGGACATCATGAATCCCAATAACCCATCTTCTGTACCACTATGAGAGACGGGAATGCTGAAACCACAATGGGCTTAATCCACTGGGCAATCCACACATTCTTATGCCTACCTATGACTGTGTCTTATAGGGAAAAATAATTTTATTGCTTTTTTCTTGCATAAATCATCCTAATATTTAAAATTAGCAGCAGTTTGTCACTCTTTCTATCATGCCTTCTGTAATTACCACCTTCTTCAAAGTGTCTTCTTCTTGAAGCTCAAGAATAAAAACCTATTTCCAATACAAATATTTTTTTCCATTTGATTATACAGATCTGCTAACTAACTTTATATTTAGTGACTTCTACTTGATGGCTAATACTTTGCATCTTCCAGCATAAAAGCTTATGATTTCACACACTTTCATATGTGAGAAAAACAGCATAAGAAGGAAGTCTTATATATCTAAATTCTTCTTACTCTGTTTTATAATTTAATGAGCATAAGAATAAACTGTAGAGCTTATCAGTGCAGGTTCTTTTTTTTTTTTTTTTTTTTTTTTTTAAGACGGAGTCTCTCTCTGTCACCCAGGCTGGAGTGCAGTGGCGCGATCTCGGCTCACTGCAAGCTCTGCCTCCTGGGTTCACGCCATTCTCCTGTCTCAGCCTCCCGAGTAGCTGGGACCACAGGCGCCCGCCACCGCACCCAGCTAATTTTTGTATTTTTAGTAGAGACGGGGGTTTCACCGTGTTAGCCAGGATGGTCTCGATCTCCTGCCTTGTGATCTGCCCGCCTCAGCCTCCCAAAGTGCTGGGATTACAGGCGTGAGCCACTGCGCCCGGTCGCAGTGCAGGTTCTTATGCCTGCAGGCAGCCTAGGATTCTGAAAATTGTATCAGTATTGCATACACATGTGATATAAGTGGTCCATGACCATGCATTTTAGCAAACTCTGTTTTAGGTGAACAGTCTCATCTGTCCTATACTCACTGGTATTATTTTGTATTGTAAAGACACAGCTCTGGCCGAGCATGTTATTTCACCCGTAATCCCAGTACTTTGGGAGGCAGAGGTGGGTGAATCCCCTGAGGTAAGGATCCTGTTCAAGACCAGCTTGGCCATCGTGGTGAAACCCTGTCTCTACTAAAAATACAAAAATTAGCTGGGCATGGTGGTACTTGCCTGTAGTCTTAGCTACCCAGGAGGCTGAGGCAAGAGAATCATTTGAACCTGGGAGGCGGAAGTTGCAGCGAGCTGAGATTGTGCCACTGCACTCCAGTCTGGGTGACAAAGTAAGACTCCATCTCAATAATAATAATAATTTTTAAAAATAAAGACGGCCGGGCGCCGTGGCTCAAGCCTGTAATCCCAGTACTTTGGGAGGCCGAGACGGGTGGATCAGGAGGTCAGGAGATCGAGACCATCCTGGCTAACACGGTGAAACCCCGTCTCTACTAAAAACAATACAAAAAACTAGCCGGGCGAGGCGGCGGGAGCCTGTAGTCCCAGCTACTCGGGAGGCTGAGGCAGGTGAATGGCGCAAACCCGGGAAGCAGAGCTTGCAGTGAGCTGAGATCCGGCCACTGCACTCCAGCCTGGGCGACAGAGCCAGACTCCGTGTCAAAAAATAGAATAGAATAGAATAGAATAGAATAGAATAGAATAGAATAGAATAGAATAGAATAAAATAGACGCCGCTCTGACCTCTATGCAGAACTCCATATTCATCTATCCCCACATAGGTATCCCACAAAAATCTCAAACACAGTGCTCTTAGTTTTGAACTCAGCATCTCTCTCCTCAGACTACCCGTTCCATGCTCTGTATCTCAGCTGGCATCACGACAGTTGATCCCATCGCGGGAGCTAAAAACCTGAAAATTGTCCCGCATGTCTCTGTTGTTCTGTCCTCCAACAGCCAGTTCACCACCTAGCGCCATTGATTTTAGCTTCTAAATGTCTCCTAAAGCAGCCCCTTCCTCTGCCTCTTCACAGAGATTACATCACTCCAGGCCTACATCTCTAATTCACTGCAATCTCGCCTGAATCATTGCAATAGGCAGCTGACTGCCCTCCAGCTCCTCACATAAATTTTTTCACTAATGCTATGGTGATTGCCCTTATAATGCAGATTTCATCAGGTAACCTGCCCTGCTTCGGAGGTAAAGTCTAAAGTTTGTAAGATGACTCTAAAGCCCTTCCAGAGTCTGGTTACTCCAAACCTCTTTCATTTAATTAGGGAACCAATCCTTCTCTAAAATCCACTGTTAAAACCATCCTCTTTGAGTGTAACGCTGCAGCTACACTGAATAATCTATGAGTTATTGCACATTTGACTTGTTATATACCCCCTTTTTACTTGCTTTTCCTTACGCCTGAAAAGCCTCCTCTATTTACCAGGACAGAGAACTCCTCACATTTCAAAACTTTGCTCAATTATTTAATCTGTAAAAATTTTGATAAGAGAATAAAAGATAGATTTAAATGAAATGTAACTTCCTTAAAATATGAATCATTCTACCATAAAGACACATACACACAAATGTTCATTGCAACACTATCCACAGTAACAAAGACCAGGAATCAACCTAAATGCCCATCAGTGACAGATTGGATACAGAAAACGTGTTACATATACACCATGGAATACTATACAGCCATAAAAAAGCACAAGATCATGCTTACATATACACCATGGAATACTATACAGCCATAAAAAAGCACAAGATCATGCCTTTTACAGGAACATATATGGAGCTTGAGACCATTATCCTTAGCAAACTAACACAAGAACAGAAAACCAAAAACTGCAAGTTCTCACTTATAAGTGAGAGCTAAATAATGAGAATTCATGGACACAAAGAGGGGAACAACAGACAACCTACTTGAGGGTGGAAGGTGGAAGGAGGGAGAGGAGCAGAAAAAAAGTAACTATTGGGTGCTACACTTAGTACCTGCATGATGAAATAATCTGTACAACAAACCCCCATGACACAAGTTTACCTATATGACCTGCCTATGTACCCCAAACCTAAAATGAAAGTTTATTTTTTAAATTACAAATAAAAATGAAATAAAATAAAATTAGCTTCCTTAAAGAGGAAAGGGCAGAGAAATAGAGTTAGGGTAGGAACTTGTGAAGAGAAAAAAGAATAAAAAAAGGAAATTGATTGCTGTTTCTGGGATGCTAAAGGAAAAGGTTGAGTAGATGACCTTTTATTTTAGCCAAACATGAGAGATTTGGATATGCAAAAATGTCTCCTAAGTGGTGCTGGAATTAAATTACTCCATAAAAAATGTAAACCACCACTTGCAGCCATCATGAATAGATGGTATCAAACTTATCCTTCCCTGGCAAGCAACTAGTAAGCTTGACAAAAAATATGTAAAACAACTATTTTCAGATATTGGACAACAGGCAGCAAAGGAATGTGATCCCTAAGAGAAAGGATTGCCCTTGTTTTCTGCCTGGAGAAACTCTCTGGATGATTCCTGGGTATATATCCCAAAGAAAATAAATCATTCTACCAAAAAGACACCTGCACTTGCATGTTTATTAAAGTGCTATCCACAACAGCAAAGACATAGAATCAACCTAGGTGCCTATCAGTGGTGGATTGTATAAAGAAAATGCATATACATTCCATGGAATACTATGCAGCCATAAAAAAGAACAAAATTATGTCCTTTGCAGCAACATGGATGCAGCTGGGGGCCATTATCCTAAGTAAATTAACACGGAGACAGAAAACCAAATACATGTTCTCAATTATAAGTGGTAGTTAAACACTGGGTGCACATGGACATAATATTGGGAACAGTAGACACTGGGGACTTCATAAAGGGGGAGGATGGGTGGGGATAAAGGTGGAAAAACTATGTATTAAGGACTATGTTCACTATCTGGGTGACAGTTCAATCAAAGCCCAAACCTCAACATCACACAATGTATCTATGTAACAAATCCATACATGTATCTCCTGAATCTAAAATTTAAAATAAAATTAGCTTCCTTAAAATATAAATCATTCTACCATAAAGACACATGCACACAAATGTTCAATGCAGCACTATTCACAATAATAAAGACCAGGAATCAACCTAAATGCCTATCAATAACAGATTGAATAAAGAAAATGTGTTACATATACACGTTTTTAAATTTAAAATTAAAAAAAAAAAAAAGGACAGTCTCTGGATGCTGGGAATTGAAAGAAAATCCTAAGCAGAGCACAGTAGTCTTACTGAGCAGAGGAGACAGAAATCAAAGTTTGGAGAAGCAGTTGGAACTTGTAGAAGGAAGTACCAAAAAGAAAGAAGCCAGCAGAGAGGGAGTTCCAGAAGTCATCACAACTCCTCTTGAGTCTATTGATGGAAGCTAAGTCACATGTTGTAGGGAGAAACTCTACAAGGCTGGTTAAGAAAGACCAAAGATGGAAGCTGAACAATTTCTAGAGCACACAAAGGGCGTGGAAACATTTGAGTTCTGACCAGCCATACATTCAATAGAAGGGATACATGTTAGCAAAATGACAAACTAACCCTAGAGTAAACATAATTCTAAAGCTATCTTTAAGAAGTTTAAAAATAAGACTAAAGAACCAAACTGGCCAGGCATGGGGGCTCACGCCTATAATCCCAGCACTTTGGGAGGCTGAGGCGGGTGGATTATGAGGTCAGGAGTTCGAGACCAGCTTGGTCAAGATGGTGAAATTCCATCTCTACTAAAAACACAAAGATTAGCCAGGTGTGGTGGAGGGCACCTGTAATCCCAGCTACTTGGGAGGCTGAGGCAAGAGAATTGCTGAGGCAGGAGAATTACTTGAACCTGGGAGGCAGAGGTTGCAGTGAGCGGGGCTTGCACCACTGCACTCCAGCCTGGGTGACAGAGCAAGACTCCATCTTGAAAAAAAAAAAAGAAGAAACAAACTTACCTGCAAGTAACTTAGCCACTTGCCATTACAAAGAGCAACACTCTATAAAGGAAGGCAACAAATTCTAGATACTCAATAACATAAAAATGCTAGACACACAAAGCTTGTGTTTTAACCAGGAGAAAAATCAATCCATAGAAATAGATTCAGAATGGCAGAAATGATGAATTAGCAGACAAGATGTCAACATAGCTACGATAAGTGTGTTCAACTATTTTTAGAAACCACATGAATATATTTTCAAACATAATAGAAGGAACTTTTGCAGATGAAAACTGCAATATCTGCAATGAGAAATTCACTGGATAGTATAAGTAGATTAGGCACATCAGATAAAAGTATCAGTGAATTTGAAGACATAATAGAAACTATCCAAAGTGAAACGAAACAAAGTTGATAAATGAATGAAGCCTTAACAACCTATGAGTAACATAAGCATAACTGAAACTACAGAAAAGGTTGGCAGAAAACAATATTTGAACAAATGGCCAAAATGTTTAAATTATGTGACAATTATAAACTTACACATTTAAGAAATTTAGAGAACCCCAAGTAGGACAAACACAAAGAAAATTACACTAAGACACGTAATCAACTTATTGAAACCTAGTGATAAAGATAAAATATTAGCATTTTTCAGTGAAAAAAAGACAAATTACATTTAGAGAAACAAAGATAATAATGACCACAAATTTATCATTTAAACAATATATAAATCCCAAAAAAAATCCAATAGAATGACATTTTTAAAGTTTTGAAGTAAGTGCATACTCTTAAGCTAGAATTTTATATACAGTAAAAATATCCTTCGAAAATAAAGGTGTTTTTCAGGAAAATAAAAATGGAGGGAATTTGCTACCAGCAGATCTGTAGAAAGAGAAATGTGACAGGAAGTTCTTTAGGCAGAGATAAAATAAACCAGCTAGAAAGTTGGAACTATACAAAAGAATGAGGACAGCCAGAAATGGGAAATATGTGGGTAAATATAAATTAATTTCATCATTTTCCAGTTCCTTAAAAGATAATTCACTATTTAAAACAAAAAAATAAGAATAATATTTTGCGGACTAAAACATATGCAGAAGGAAAATTTATGACAAACATGACAGCACAGTGCTTGGAAGGAGGGAACCAGAAGCACACTGCTGTAAGTCTCTTTCATGATGTAAAGTGATATAATATATTTGAAGATAGAGTATGATTTTTGAAAAGACATATGGCAAGCCTTAAAATAAAACAAAGAAGTATAAACCAATGAGGAGATGAACTGGAATACAAAAAAAGTGCTTGATTAATCAAAAAGAGGATAGGAAAAAGAAAAATTAGAAAAGTATAGAATTTCAACGTAACTATTGGTAATCACATGAAATGAGAATGCTTTGAACACTCTAAGTGGTAGATTTTCATTGGATTAAAAAGGAAGACCCAAATACATACTGCCTAGAAATTCACTTGAAATATAATTACAGGTCAAGTGCGGTGGCTCACGCCTCTAATCGCAACACTTTGGGAGGCCAAGGTGGGTGCATCACCTGAGGTCAGGAGTTCCAGACCAACCTGGCCAACATGGTGAAACCCCATCTCTACTAAAAATACAAAAATTAGCTGAGCATAGTGGCAGTTGCCTGTAATCTCAGCTACTCTGGAGGTTGAAGCAGGGGAACTGTTTGAATCTGGGAGGCAGAGGTTGCAGTGAGCAGAGATCGCACCATTACACTCCAGCTGGGCAACAAGAGCAAAATTCTGTCTCAACCAAAAAAAAAGAAATGTAATTACACAGGTAAGTAAGAATGAAAGGACAGAAATAAATATACAATACAAGCACTAAATGCTACAGAATATGTCTCTTCCCAAAATTCACATGTTGAAATCCTAACCCCCCAAGTGATGATATTAGGAGGTAGGCCTTTCAGAGGTGATTAGGTCATGAAGCTGAAGCCCTCATGAATGGGATCAATGCCCTTATATAAATGATCCAACAAAACTCCCTTGTTCCCTCCTGCCATGTGAGGTTACAGTGAAAAGAGGGCTGTCAATGAAGAAGCGCATCCTCACCAGATACCAAATCAGTCAATGCCATGATCTTGGGCTTCCCAGCCTCCAGAATCATAAGAAAAAAATTCTGTTGTTTTTAAGCCACCCAGTCTATGGTATTTTGTTATAGCAGTCTGAATGGACTAAGACACTAATGAGAAGAAAGCTGGCATAGCTATATCAATAAAGGGCAAAATAGGCTCTAAGAAAAAATTATCAGGGGTAAAAAATTGTTTTCATAATGATAAGCAGAATCAATTCATCAGGCAGACATATCACTCCTAACAGTGTATACACCTAATTAAAGAGATTTAATATAAGTGAAGCGGAATCTGACCTGAAAGTAGAAATAAATACACAATTATATTTGAAGATTCCAATACTGCTGTCTCAGTAATTGAAAGAACAAGTAACCAGAAAATCAATGAGAATAATCTTATTAAGCAACTTGACCTAACTGACATTTATGGAACATTTTATTCAACTATAGTAGAATACACAGTCTTTCCAATACACATTATTTTCAAATGCCTAAAGAAAATTTTCCAATATAGACTATAGGCTGAATCATATTCAAATTCTGAATAAATGTAATAGGCTGAAATTATAAAGATTAATTACAGAGAACTGAAATCAGAACCCAGTAACCAAAAGATTTCTGGATAGCTAATCTCAAGACATATAAAAATTAAATAGGACCAGGGCCAAAGAAGAAACAGAAAACCTGAATAGCCTATAGCTATCAAACAAGTTGAATTTATCATTTTAAAACTCTACAAAGAAAACTTTAGGCCAAATGATTTTACCAGTAAATTTCATCATAAATGTAAACAGTAAATTATACCAATTCTACAGAAATCTTTCAAAATCAGAGAAAAACAAGAAAAATGCTATAAGAAAATAGCAAACCAGTAGCTCTCATGAATGTAGACTCAAAAATATTTCACCAAATATTAGCAAAAATAAAACCCATCAATACATAAAAAGGAAAGTATTTCATGTTCAAATATGGTTTATCCCTGGAATAAAAGGGTGGTTTAACATTAGAAAACCAGTCAGTATAAATTCAACCATATTAACAGAATGAAGGTGAAAAAATAAAATCGTATGACCACCTTATTATATGCAGAAAAGACTTTTAACAGAATTAAACACCTATTTATGGCAAAATTCTGATAAACTAAAAATAGAAGGGAATTTCTTAAACCTGATAAAAGGAATATATGAAAAGTGTTCAATAATATGCTTAATGGTGACACACTGAATGCTTTCTTCCTCTATGATGAAGAATAAGGCAAGGATATACACCAACACTACTTCCACGCAGCATCGTCCTGGAAGTCCTAGAGAGTTCAACAGGAAATAAAAAGCAGAAAGAATGGAAACAAAGAAGGCTGTATTTACTGAAAGATAACATAATGATGAGTACAGAAAATTCCTTAAAAATTTCAAGTAAACATGTAGCCTGAAATACATAAAAATCAATTATCTTTCTATATAATCACAACAAACAGTTTGAAAATGAAATGTCAAACATGAACTTTTATAGAAGCATCAAAACATGAAATCAATATTGACAAATTCAATAAAACATGTTGAAGTCCCCATACTCTGAAAACTATATAATATTGCTAAAAGAAATTAAAGGAGACCTTTGAAAAATGGACACATACACCATTTTCATGGATTTGAAGATTCAATGTTGGTCATAAGTCATTTCAACCCAAATAGACCTATAGGTTTAAGGCAACCCCCAAAGGTTTTGTTTTTAGAAATTTGCAGGCGGATTCTAAACTGTATATAAAAAACAAAAGTACCTGGATTTGCCAAAATAGAATGGGAAGAGCATAGAACTTACACCAGCTGATTTCAAAACAGTATAGTTACGATAATAAAGACAGTGGCACTGCTGTGAGGATGGTCATTTAGATCAACGTGGCCAGAATAGAGTCAAGAAAGAGAACAAATCAGATCACCAACTGGATTTTGGCAAAGATATCAAAAGCTAGTCAAAAGGATTTTCTTTCCAACAAATGGTACTATGTATTCATTTGGAAGAAAATGAACATTGTTTCTTACTTTATACAGTTTGTAAACATTAACTCAATCACAGAATTGTAGACTTAAATGTAAAGGCTACTCTATTAAAGTCATCTAAAAGGAACAAACACAAGAAAAAAATCTTCATGATTTGGAGGAAGGCAGATTTCTTGGAGAGAAGACAGAGTGTATAAATCATAAAAGAAAAAAATTATCATTTGGACTGTATTTAAAAAAAGACATATGCCTTCCAAAGACTGCATCAAGAAAATGAAAAGGTGAGCCACAGACTGGAAAATAAAATAGATGCAAAACAGACAAATGACAAAGGTCAGGTGTTCAGCGTATATAAAGAAATGCTATAAATTAATAATGAAAGAACAACCCAATTTTTTAAATGGGCAAAGATTTGATCAGATGTTTCATGAAGAATATATATAAATGGCCAAGAAACACTGGAAAAGATGCTCAACATCATTAGTCAAATTAAAATAATAATGAGATACTATAGTTGTGCACTCAAATGGGTGATAAGTATGGTATCTGACATACCCAATTAAAAACACCGAAATACCCAATTTTGATGAGGACGTAGGGTATTTGGAAATGCTGTGCATTGCTTGAGGAAATGTAAAATTGAATAACTTCTTTGGAAATCATCTGACAATTTCTTATAAAGTTAAATACACACTTAGCCATACAACTCAATAGTTTTACTGCTAGGTATTCACTCATGAGAAAGAAGGACATATTTCCATGCAAAGACTTGTACAAATATGTTCATAGCATTGTTTGTAATCATCAAAAAGGGGAAAGGCTCAAATGTCCATCAGCAGGTGAATGGATAAACAAATTGTAGTGTATTTGTTCAATGGAATGCTACTAAATAATAAAAAGGAGCAATCATGCACGACTGCTTTGTTAAAACTCATAAACTGATTCATAGACACAAAAGAGTACATACTGTATGATCCCATTTGTATGTCATAAAATACATAGACTTAAGTAGACAGCCAAACACAGATCAATGCCTGCCTGGAAGCAGACACGGGGAAGATACCACAGATAGGCGTAAAGAAGCTTTTTGGATGGTGGCTATGTTTTAGATACTGATTGTGTTGGTTAAATAGGTTTATACTTTTGTCAAACCTCATCAAACTGCACTCTTAAAATGGGTGCATCTTATCTTATTGTACAGAAACTGTACCTAATGAAAATGATTTTTTTTTTTTTTTTTTTTTTTGGAAAAATGCTGGCCATGGATTGGTAAAGAGGCTCTGGAGGAAAGAGGATCAAGCAGCGATGGAGAAAGGTAGCAGTTTTCTGGGCAAGTTGGCCAGTGAAGAATTCCCATGGTGAGACGGCTGAAAGACTTTTAATGATAGGACTGAGTCAGACTGATAGGACTGACTTAAATGAAAAAGTCATTTAAATGAAAAAATATGCTCACATATTTTCATTAAATTCAGTTGTACCTACACGTGCCTTGTGTGAAGAGCTGATTTTCAGCTGGTAAAGTAGTCACATGAAAGTTTTACAGCCAAAGCCAATTCTGACTGGGGGTGATTTATTCCTATTCTTTAGTGCTCATCTCCATACTTTTTTGGGGGGGTGTGTGTGTGTGTTTTGAGACAAACTCTCATTCTGTTGCCCAGGCTGGAGTACGGTGGTGTGATCTCAGCTCAATGCAACCACTGCCTCCCAGATTCAAGTGATTCTCCTGCCTCAGCCTCCCAAGCAGCTGGGATTACAGGCACGCACCACCGTGCCTGCCGATTTTTGTATTTTTAGTAGAGACAGGGTTTCACCATGTTGACCAGGCTTCTCTCAGGCTCCTGACATCAAGTGATTGCCCACCTCAGTCTCCCAAAGTGCTGAGATTACAGGCATGAGTCACCGTGCCTGGCCATACTATTACTTTTTCATTCAACTCCAGCTTGCATGAAAGCTTTTAGTAGAAAAAGGATGAGTTCCATATCTGGGTCAGAATGGAGCACAGGAAAGACAAGCTGCAGAAAGTGAGACATGTGGTCTTGCGTGTCTGACTTCCGTTGGGTTCTCAGAGTCATAAGGAACTATGAGCCCACGAGACCCTGGAAGTTGCCAGAAATTTTGGAGAGTCCATTGGCTGTTCCCTAATCATGAGCTAGGGGCCTGCAGTTAATTATTTTTGATGAAGGACATTAAGTAAAAATAAGGAAACAAAATATTTCCAGCTGTCCTTTGAAATAAATAAAATGTTTTACTCATGACAAAATGTTAATTCATGACAAAAATAAATAAATAAAATGTTTTATTTATTTCAAAGGACAGAGGACAGCTGGCATATGAGCTATTCCTTCATTGACCCCATGAGCTATGAAATCACTCTTCCTTCCTAATGGGTTCTGCGCCATGTACAGATATCTGTGACTGAATCTATGAAATACTATAGTCTGTGGACTCAGCAATGAGCTGGAGGTCTAATTAATCTTTATATCCTCAGCACCTTGCATAGGATTTGGCACAGGAAAGTCATTCAGTAAATGCTTGTTGAAGTAACCTTTGGTTCTTAAGACAACCAAGACTTCCTATCGTTCAACTCTTGGCCGTATTTAACTGTCATCAGTACCCTGGTCAGGGTTCATTTCCATGCTTCCCCCTCCTGGCTTCCTCATTTCTTTAATTTTTTTCTCTTGCAGATGGTCCTGTGGTTTCACTTCCTATTTGGTTTCTGAAATCTCTGAGCACGAGACTTAGAGACGTGGAGTCCTTTCACTGCAGCTTTCAAAACCTTTCTTAGGGCTGATATGACAAATGCTGGCACTGCATAATTGCTGTGTGGCTACTTGAAAACTTCTCTGCTAGAGACTCACTGAGAGCCACTGTTGAATGGATTTGGCACAAGAAGGAGGACAGAAGACAAATGGCCCAGACTGGTAAGAGGCAAAAGTGCCGTGTGTGAGTCTTGGCCCAGTTACCTGCTGTGAGACTGGGAAAATCACCTGGTCCCTCTCTTCCCACATCTTCTGATGAGCTTTGCTGCCTATTTCCTGAGTAGTTCAGTGGCCACCAGAGACTCCAGGCTCTTCATCAACATTTCAAGATTGTGTAAGTCCTGGCATTTTGTACATTATCAAAAAAGAAGGCTAAGACCTAAGTCAGGCTAAATTTGATTCAAGAAAACACCTGGCATTTTTGTACCTAAGTATCGAGGGGTAAATCACATCTTTTGCACCTGAATCTGTAAGAACTGTGGCCTAACCCTCTTCTTCTGGAGAGCTCACTTCCTGTCTTTCTGAGACTCCAGCTAGATGGTCCTTTGGCAGGTATTGACCCCACCCTGCCTTCTTCGTGGGCGACGTCTGAGCGCCTGGTCTACCTTAGTGAAGGATCTCTCCTTGCCCCTGAAGCACTTCTATCATCCTGGACCTCAACATGGAATGGTGACGCCTACCTGCTCCACCAGTCACCACCACCTTTTTCCAGCACTTCCAGTGTGTCTCCCCTCCAGCACCACCTGCTCCCAAGATAAGACTGGTGGGGTGAGGTTGCAAAACTTAAGTGTCTCCCTTAAGTGTGGCTTCTGTACAGGTTTGTACCCAGTTGTATTTTAATTAAAAGCTTGGCTCTCTAACAATGCACGTTCTAAAGAGGCCTTAGTTTGCTCGCATTGCCAGTCTTCTTAGAGGCTAAATTCAGTCAGAGGGAGAAGGCTTTCCTCTACTTAGGATTGGAAGCCTCAATATGCATAATTGCAGAGGGGCAGTAGAGGAGACTAAATGCTAATCTAACCTATGGTTTTTGCCAAAGGTGGTCGGTTTGTTATTATTTTTAAACGAGTTAGATTCACTTTAAGATGTAAATGGAAAATGGCTCCCAAGTTGTCATAGGCACGGTGCCAAGTATTTCAGACACTTATGAATATCGTTAGATAATTATCATATTTGCTGTCAATAGCACTCATTAATCTCGTGTTCAGGGAGAGGAGCCCTTCAGAGCATAATTGCTGCCATTAGAAACATCTCTATCCCAAGTGCCAAGCAATTCCACGTGACCTTCCCCTGTAGACAACCCCATAGTCCTATGTGATGCTATCCTCCGTAGCCACAAAATTCACAGCACCTCTGCCTTTCCCCTAAGTAACTAAGGGCCTCATTCAATTCCATTCAGCCAAATTTATGGACCTCCTTCTGTGTGCCAAATGCTATGATTGTGCTAAAAACATAGATGTTCCACCTCAAGGAGTTGGAAGTGCTGTTAAAAAAAAGTTTAGCAGTGCTGATAAAAAGGCAAGCAAATAATCTCAACTGTAGGTAACATGTGCAACAGAGAAAGATGTGCAGATGTGGTTCATTAAAAAGGAGTTACACCTGTAATCCCAGCAACTTAGGAGGCCAAAGAGAGAGGGTTGCTTGAGGTCAGGAATTTCAGACAAGCCTGGGCAACATGGCAAGACCCCATCTCTAAAAATAATTAGCCAGGTGTGGTGGTGCACACCTGTAGTCCCAGCTACTCGGGAGGCTGATGTGAGAGGATTGCCTGAGACCAGGAATTGGAGGCTACAATGAGCTATGATGTCACCACTCCATTCCAACTCCAGCCTTGGTGACAGAGTGAGACTCTGATTCTAAAAAAAAAAAAAAGAAAGAAAAGAAAAGGAAAAGGAAAGAAGGAGCTCTCTCTGGAAGACCAAAAGAGATCACCCAAAGAAGGTGATGTCTGTCTGCCTTTAAAAGAATAAATAGGAATTTCGAATGCAGATTGACTGGAGGAAAAAGTATTGTATGTGAGGCTCCATTGCTTCTCCTTCTCCCTATTCTCACCCCCACATTAGTAGACATATCTAGGGTACTGGGAGGTGGAAGATAAGAAGATAGAGTTTCCAAGGGATTTTACTTGTGAAAGGAAAGATAATACCAGCTGGTGAAAAGAATAGATTGGCGGGAGGCCAAATGAATAATAATTATAGCAGACACATTGACACACTTACTACATGCTAGGCGTGCTTTACAGGTATTAGCTCATGTAATCTTTGTCCCCATTTTATAGATGTAGAAAAAATATTAAGTAACGTACCCAGCAACACATCACTGGGAATGGGAGGGTAGAGAGTGAAACTCAGGGAGGCTGGCTCTTTATTCTGACAACCGTGAAACTACAGTAAAGGAACTATCCAGCCACATTTGGCGAATGCTTTCATTGAGAGTGCATTTGAGGGGGAAGGGATGAAATCCAAATGAAAGATACTGAGAGTGACAAAAGGGCCAACAGAGGATTTTTTTTTTTCTTGAAACTGAGTCCCGCTCTGTCACCTAGGCTGGAGTGCAGTGGCGCCATCCTGGCTCACTGCAATGCAACCTCTGTCTCCCGGGTTCAAGCGATTCTTGTGCATCAGCCTCCCAAGTAGCTGGGATTACAGGCATCCACCACCAGACCTGGCTAATTTTTATGTTTTTAGTAGAGATGGGGTTTCACCATGTTGGCCAGGCTGGTCCTGAACTCCTGACCTTAAGTGATCCACCAGCCTCGACTTCCCAAAGTGCTGGGATTACAGGTGTGATCTACCAAGCCCAGCCCCAACAGATAATTTTTGAGAAACATTGCTATTGCTTTGCCCCCATGCCTGCCCCTAACACACACAGCTTTAGGTGTTCCTCAACAGGCTACAACAGAGATTTAAGTTGTCTCCCATGGTTTTGGGTTCTGCGGAGCTAGTTTTTCTTTAAATGTGATGCTCTGCTGAGACTAGCACTGTCTGGGAGTGAGGGGAGCAAGTAGTATGAAAAGAGTGTAAACTGTTCAGAAACATTTGGCCAGATTAGGGAGAAAGTGACACAGAGGAGGGCGCTGGGTGTTCCAGGGATGCGGGGGCAGCCTATGCATGGACATGGGACGACCTACTGTTTGGGGAATTTCTCCGTAACACGTAATGACAGAATTGAGTTCATTTTCCATCTCTTCCAGATTTAGCCCAGAGACCATGTCCCAACAAAACGCCACCAGGTACTCATGTGGGTCGGAGCTGGAAGACGCCAGCAGTTGCCCATTCCCCATGTTAGTGTCTTTTTTCTCTGCACCAACCCTCAGTCCACAGCAGGATGAGACTGCCTGCACTCACTTTCTGATCTTCAGAGAACGCAGCTCACTCTCAGGCAATGAACCAGACGACAACAGACATTTTCTCTTAGGGAAATGCAACTTTTTTAAGTTAAAAGGGCATTTTGTTTTAATTGAAGAACATTCAGATCAGAAACTGGGTTAAAAATAAACACTGCAGAGCTGGACACAGTGGCTCAGGCCTGTAATCCCAGCATTTTGGGAGGTCGAGGCAGATGGGTCACTTGAGGCCGGAAGTTCAAGACCAACCTTGCCAACATGGCAAAACCCCATCTCTACTAAAAATACAAAAATTAGTCGGGCATGATGGCATCAGCCTGTAATCCCAGCTACTTGGGAGGCTGAGGCACGAGAATCGCTTGAACCTGGGAAGTGGAGATTGCAGTGAGCCGAGATCATGCCACCGCACTCCAGCCTGGGTGACAGAGAGGGACTCTGTCATAAAATAAAATAAAATAAAATAAAATAAAATAAAATAAAACAAAACAAAACAGAACACTGCAGAATCTGAGAGAACAGGCCTTTCGATGTGGGGCTCTGATCGGTTTTCCAACCGTCAACAGACTGGTCCTTCCTAGGATGCGTGTTTCTTCTGTGGTCGTGTTTACACATTGGTTTCTGGCAAGAGCAAAGTGTTTGCTTGTGACCTTAAATAAAAGGCAGACATCACCTCACTGAGTCTCATCAAAAGCAGAACTTGTCCTCTCATTCATCTTTGTCAGACCGGCAGGAGCAGCCAGGCTGGGTCACCCAGGGTGACAGTCTCCCTCTCCATGGATGTGAAGATTTCATCCTGCATTCTGCTAATCGGGCTTGGGCCCGCTTTAACCCTGTGAGTGGTTAACACTCCATTAAGCCCTAGCATTTCACCGTGGATTGTTTCTCACCAGGATCCGAGAATTAAGGACCATACAGGTAAGTGTGGGGTTGACTTTCAAGGGTGCTCAACAGATACAGCCCTGGACTTTTAAAATAATACTCCGTTATTCATTTTAGGAACCCCTCTTCTCTCTAAGATTCCTGCATGAGATTCAGACTTACAGACTCTGGGATCCCACTCTGTGCCCCCACCTCCGGAACTCTCTACCTCTCCTGGAGGATGGCTCACAGGATGTGGGAGGGCCCAGGGGGAGCTGCAGTGGGGGTGCTGCCAGTCTGCAAGTCGAAGGAGAACTGTTTATCCTATTAGCAAAACCAACAGAGCCTGACTTCGCTCTGCACTGAAAATTCCCCAGGGCACTGAGCAGCCTATGACAGACTTATTTTGGAAACTGCTAGAAGAAGGGATCTGTTCAATGTTATTTACAATCCAGTAAACCATAGCATTTCTCTGGTCTAGCCAGATTTCTAACTGACCAGACCAAACTCTGCAAAGCTTTTCTACTGCCCAGTAAACATGGTCAGCTCAGGCAAGAGCTGCTCATATTCCAGGTCAGCATCTGAGCCTGAGCACGCAGCCACCATGGCCCCAAGCGACATGCACACATCTGGCAGGCACACTCAGTCCTGATTCTGTGGGGACGGATTGGGAGGGACAGGCAGACACAGGGTGGCAGAAGAATTGGGACTGACGTGGATCAGGGAAATGGCTAGACCCAGAGTGTGTGCAGCAGACGCAACTCAGGTCCAACTTGCTCTCCAGTTCTCGGCAGAGATATTTCACAGGCCGTAGAAACTTGCTTGGATTAAAATAACAGTTACAGCAAAAATTATATAGATAATTACTATTTATAAACACTTACATTTTCAGATAATTTTTAAAAATTTCATTCACATGTTATGAAAGTAATACATGGTGATTTTAATGTTTCAATCAACCCAGAGTTGTCTAAAACAATGCCTTTCTCAAAATGTAATGTGTATTCAGCACAACCGAGAATCTTGTTATACTGTGGATGCCAAGCAGAAGATCTGGGGGTGAGGCCTGAAATTCTGCTTTCTTTCTTTCTTTCCCTTCTTACTTTCCTTCTTTCTTTCATCTTTTGAGACAGAATCTCGCTCTGTCACCCAGGTTGGAGTGCAGTGGTATGATCTCAGCTCACTGCAACCCCTACCTCCCAGGTTCAAGCAATTCTCCTGTTTCAGTCTCCCGAGTAGCTGAGACTACAGGCGCACACCACCATGCCCAGCTAATTTTTCTATTTTTAGTAGAGACAGGGTTTCGCCCATATTGGTCAGGCTGTTCTCAAACTCATGACCTAAGGTGATCTACCCACCTCAGCCTCCCAAAGTGCTGGGATTACAGGTGTGAGCCACCATACCTGGCCAAATATTGCATTTTTTTTTAATTTTTTTTATTTTTTATTATTATTATACTTTAAGTTCTAGGGTACATGTGCATAACGTGCAGGTTTGTTACATATGTATACTTGTGCCATGTTGCTGTGCTGCACCCATCAACTCGTCAGCACCCAACTACTCGTCATTTACATCAGGTATAACTCCCAGTGCAATCCCTCCCCCCTCCCCCCTCCCCATAATAGGCCCTGGTGTGTGATGTCCCCCTTCCCGAGTCCAAGTGATCTCATTGTTCAGTTCCCACCTATGAGTGAGAACATGCGGTGTTTGGTTTTCTGTTCTTGTGATAGTTTGCTAAGAATGATGGTTTCCAGCTGCATCCATGTCCCTACAAAGGACACAAACTCATCCTTTTTTATGGCTGCATAGTATTCCATGGTGTATATGTGCCACATTTTCTTAATCCAGTCTGTCACTGATGGACATTTGGGTTGATTCCAAGTCTTTGCTATGGTGAATAGTGCCGCAATAAACATATGTGTGCATGTGTCTTTATAGCAGCATGATTTATAATCCTTTGGGTATATACCCAGTAATGGGATGGCTGGGTCATATGGTACATCTAGTTCTAGATCCTTGATGAATCGCCATACTGTTTTCCATAATGGTTGAACTAGTTTACAATCCCACCAATAGTGTAAAAGTGTTCCTATTTCTCCACATCCTCTCCAGCACCTGTTGTTTCCTGACTTTTTAATGATTGCCATTCTAACTGGTGTGAGATGGTATCACATTGTGGTTTTGATTTGCATTTCTCTGATGGCCAGTGATAATGAGCATTTTTTCATGTGTCTGTTGGCTATATGAATGTCTTCTTTTGAGAAATCTCTGTTCATATCCTTTGCCCACTTTTTGATGGGGTTGTTTGTTTTTTTCTTGTAAATTTGTTTGAGTTCTTTGTAGGTTCTGGATATTAGCCCTTTGTCAGATGAGTAGATTGCAAAAATTTTCTCCCATTCTGTAGGTTGCCTGTTCACTCTGATGGTAGTTTCTTTTGCTGTGCAGAAGCTTTTTAGTTTAATGAGATCCCATTTGTCAATTTTGGCTTTTGCTGCCGTTGCTTTTGGTGTTTTAGACATGAAGTCTTTGCCCATGCCTATGTCCTGAATGGTACTACCTAGGTTTTCCTCTAGGGTTTTTATGGTATTAGGTCTAACATTTAAGTCTCTAATCCATCTTGAATTAATTTTCGTATAAGGAGTAAGGAAAGGATCCAGTTTCAGCTTTCTACTTATGGCTAGCCAATTTTCCCAGCACCATTTATTAAATAGGGAATCCTTTCCCCATTTCTTGTTTCTCTCAGGTTTGTCAAAGATCAGATGGCTGTAGATGTGTGGTATTATTTCTGAGGACTCTGTTCTGTTCCATTGGTCTATATCTCTGTTTTGGTACCAGTACCATGCTGTTTTGGTTACTGTAGCCTTGTAGTATAGTTTGAAGTCAGGTAGTGTGATGCCTCCAGCTTTGTTCTTTTGACTTAGGATTGTCTTGGCAATGCAGGGTCTTTTTTGGTTCCATATGAACTTTAAAGCAGTTCTTTCCAATTCTGTGAAGAAACTCATTGGTAGCTTGATGGGGATGGCATTGAATCTATAAATAACCTTGGGCAGTATGGCCATTTTCACGATATTGATTCTTCCTATCCATGAGCATGGTATGTTCTTCCACTTGTTTGTGTCCTCTTTAATTTCACTGAGCAGTGGTTTGTAGTTCTCCTTGAAGAGGTCCTTTACATCCCTTGTAAGTTGGATTCCTAGGTATTTTATTCTCTTTGAAGCAATTGTGAATGGAAGTTCATTCATGATTTGGCTCTCTGTTTGTCTGTTACTGGTGTATAAGAATGCTTGTGATTTTTGCACATTAATTTTGTATCCTGAGACTTTGCTGAAGTTGCTTATCAGCTGAAGGAGATTTTGGGCTGAGACAATGGGGTTTTCTAAATATACAATCATGTCATCTGCAAACAGGGACAATTTGACTTCTTCTTTTCCTAACTGAATACCCTTGATTTCTTTCTCTTGCCTGATTGCCCTAGCCAGAACTTCCAACACTATGTTGAATAGGAGTGGTGAGAGAGGGCATCCCTGTCTTGTGCCAGTTTTCAAAGGGAATTTTTCCAGTTTTTGCCCATTCAGTATGATATTGGCTGTGGGTTTGTCATAAATAGCTCTTATTATTTTGAGGTACGTTCCATCAATACCGAATTTATTGAGCGTTTTTAGCATGAAGGGCTGTTGAATTTTGTCAAAAGCCTTTTCTGCATCTATTGAGATAATCATGTGGTTCTTGTCTTTGGTTCTGTTTATATGCTGGATTATGTTTATTGATTTGTGAATGTTGAACCAGCCTTGCATCCCAGGGATGAAGCCCACTTGATCATGGTGGATAAGCTTTTTGATGTGCTGCTGAATCCAGTTTGCCAGTATTTTATTGAGGATTTTTGCATCGATGTTCATCAGGGATATTGGTCTAAAATTCTCTTTTTTTGTTGTGTCTCTGCCAGGCTTTGGTATCAGGATGATGTTGGCCTCAAAAAATGAGTTAGGGAGGATTCCCTCTTTTTCTATTGATTGGAATAGTTTCAGAAGGAATGGTACCAGCTCCTCCTTATACCTCTGGTAGAATTCAGCTGTGAATCCATCTGGTCCTGGACTTTTTTTGGTTGGTAGGCTATTAATTATTGCCTCAATTTCAGAGCCTGCTATTGGTCTATTCAGGGATTCAACTTCTTCCTGGTTTAGTCTTGGAAGAGTGTAAGTGTCCAGGAAATTATCCATTTCTTCTAGATTTTCTACTTTATTTGCGTAGAGGTGTTTATAGTATTCTCTGATGATAGTTTGTATTTCTGTGGGGTCAGTGGTGATATCCCCTTTATCATTTTTTATTACGTCAATTTGATTCTTCTCTCTTTTCTTCTTTATTAGTCTTGCTAACGGTCTGTCAATTTTGTTGATCTTTTCAAAAAACCAACTCCTGGATTCATTGATTTTTTGGAGGGTTTTTTGTGTCTCTATCTCCTTCAGTTCTGCTCTGATCTTAGTTATGTCTTGCCTTCTGCTAGCTTTAGAGTGTGTTTGCTCTTGCTTCTCTAGTTCTTTTAATTGTGATGTTAGAATGTCAATTTTAGAAATTTCCTGCTTTCTCTTGTGGGCATTTAGTGCTATAAATTTCCCCCTACACACTGCTTTAAATGTGTCCCAGAGATTCTGGTATGTTGTATCTTTGTTCTCATTGGTTTCAAAGAACATCTTTATTTCTGCCTTCATTTTGTTATGTACCCAGTAGTCATTCAGGAGCAGGTTGTTCAGTTTCCATGTAGTTGAGTGGTTTTGATTGAGTTTCTTAGTCCTGAGTTCTAGTTTGATTGCACTGTGGTCTGAGAGACAGTTTGTTATAATTTCTGTTCTTGTACATTTGCTGAGGAGTGCTTTACTTCCAATTATGTGGTCAATTTTGGACTAAGTGCGATGTGGTGCTGAGAAGAACCTATATTCTGTTGATTTGGGGTGGAGAGTTCTATAGATGTCTATTAGGTCTGCTTGCTGCAGAGATGAGTTCAATTCCTGGATATCCTTGTTAACTTTCTGTCTCGTTGATCTGTCTAATGTTGACAGGGGAGTGTTGAAGTCTCCCATTATTATTGTATGGGAGTCTAAGTCTCTTTGTAAGTCTCTAAGGACTTGCTTTATGAATCTGGGTGCTCCTGTATTGGGTGCATATATATTTAGGATAGTTAGTTCTTCCTGTTGAATTGATCCCTTTACCATTATGTAATGGCCTTCTTTGTCTCTTTTGATCTTTGATGGTTTAAAGTCTATTTTATCAGAGACTAGTATTGCAACCCCTGCTTTCTTTTGTTCTCCATTTGCTTGGTAAATCTTCCTCCATCCCTTTATTTTGAGCCTATGTGTGTCTCTGCATGTGAGATGGGTCTCCTGAATACAGCAGACTGATGGGTCTTGACACTTTATCCAGTTTGCCAGTCTATGTCTTTTAATTGGAGCATTTAGTCCATTTACATTTAAGGTTAATATTGTTATGTGTGAACTTGATCCTGCCATTATGATATTAACTGGTTATTTTGCTCGTTAGTTGATGCAGTTTCTTCCTAGCCTCGATGGTCTTTACATTTTGGCATGTTTTTGCAATGGCTGGTACCAGTTGTTCCTTTCCATGTTGAGTGCTTCCTTCAGGGTCTCTTGTAAGGCAGGCCTAGTGGTGACAAAATCTCTAAGCATTTGCTTATCTGTAAAGGATTTTATTTCTCCTTCACTTATGAAACTTAGTTTGGCTGGATATGAAATTCTGGGTTTAAAATTCTTTTCTTTAAGAATGTTGAATATTGGCCCCCACTCTCTTCTGGCTTGTAGAGTTTCTGCCGAGAGATCTGCTGTTAGTCTGATGGGCTTCCCTTTGTGGGTAACCCGACCTTTCTCTCTGGCTGCCCTCAAAATTTTTTCCTTCATTTCAACTTTGGTGAATCTGGCAATTATGTGTCTTGGAGTTGCTCTTCTCGAGGAGTATCTTTGTGGCATTCTCTGTACTTCCTGGATTTGAATGTTGGCCTGCCCTACTAGGTTGGGGAAGTTCTCCTGGATGATATCCTGAAGAGTGTTTTCCAACTTGGTTCCATTTTCTCCCTCACTTTCAGGCACCCCAATCAGACGTAGATTTGGTCTTTTCACATAATCCCATACTTCTTGCAGGCTTTGTTCATTTCTTTTTCTTCTTTTTTCTTTTGGTTTCTCTTCTCGCTTCATTTCATTCATTTGATCCTCAATCGCTGATACTCTTTCTTCCAGTTGATCGAGTCGGTTACTGAAGCTTGTGCATTTGTCACGTATTTCTCATGTCATGGTTTTCATCTCTTTCATTTCGTTTATGACCTTCTCTGCATTAATTACTCTAGCCATCAATTCTTCCACTTTTTTTTCAAGATTTTTAGTTTCTTTGCGCTGGGTACGTAATTCCTCCTTTAGCTCTGAGAAGTTTGATGGACTGAAGCCTTCTTCTCTCATCTCGTCGAAGTCATTCTCCATCAAGCTTTGATCCGTTGCTGGCGATGAGCTGCGCTCCTTTGCCGGGGGAGATGCACTCTTATTTTTTGAATTTCCAGCTTTTCTGCCCTGCTTTTTCCCCATCTTTGTGGTTTTATCTGCCTCTGGTCTTTGATGATGGTGATGTACTGATGGGGTTTTGGTGTAGGTGTCCTTCCTGTTTGATAGTTTTCCTTCTAACAGTCAGGACCCTCAGCTGTAGGTCTGTTGGAGATTGCTTGAGGTCCACTCCAGACCCTGTTTGCCTGGGTGTCAGCAGCAGAGGCTGCAGAAGATAGAATATTGCTGAACAGCAAGTGTACCTGTCTGATTCTTGCTTTGGAGGCTTCCTCTCAGGGGTGTACTCCACCCTGTGAGGTGTGGGGTGTCAGACTGCCCCTAGTGGGGGATGTCTCCCAGTTAGACTACTCAGGGGTCAGGGACCCACTTGAGCAGGCAGTCTGTCCCTTCTCAGATCTCAACCTCCGTGTTGGGAGATCCACTGCTCTCTTCAAAGCTGTCAGACAGAGTCGTTTGCTTCTGCAGAGCTTTCTGCTTCTTTTGTAGTTATCTGTGCCCTGTCCCCAGAGGTGGAGTCTACAGAGACAGGCAGGTTTCCTTGAGCTGCTGTGAGCTCCACCCAGTTCGAGCTTCCCAGCAGCTTTGTTTACCTACTTAAGCCTCAGCAATGGCGGGCGCCCCTCCCCCAGCCTGGCTGCTGCCTTGCCGCGGGATCGCAGACTGCTGTGCTAGCAATGAGGGAGGCTCCGTGGGCGTGGGACCCTCCCGGCCAGGTGTGGGATATTATCTCCAGGTGTGCCTGTTTGCTTAAAGCGCAGTATTGGGGTGGGAGTTACCCGATTTTCCAGGTGTTGTGTGTCTCAGTTCCCCTGGCTAGGAAAAGGGATTCCCTTTCCCCTTGCGCTTCCCAGGTGAGGCGATGCCTCGCCCTGCTTCAGCTCTCGCTGGTCGGGCTGCAGCAGCTGACCAGCACCGATTGTCCGGCACACCCTAGTGAGATGAACCCAGTACCTCAGTTGAAAATGCAGAAATCACCGGTCTTCTGTGTCGCTGGCGCTGGGAGTTGGAGACTGGCCAAATATTGCATTTTTAAAACCAACTCCAAGATGATGCAGATGGTGCTATTAGGTTGGCACAAAAGTAATGGCAAAAAACACAATTACTTTTGTGCCAGCCTAATACAATGAGTCTAATAAACTCAGGCCTAGAATATGTAATAGTCTCCCTCTATCACCAACCCACTCACGACCCATCTCTCTGATTATATTTAAGGCTATATTATGTCATGTTCTATATTCTATAATCTGTGTTCTTCACTAACCACAGAGAATGAACATCCTCCCAGGTCAATGCCAAAAATGTAACTCATTCTTTTAACTGTACGCACAGAATTCCGTAGGCAAAATGCCATGATTTATTCGTTTGCCCCTTACTGAGACGGAGGATGTTTCTAAGTTTGGGGCCACTTTTAAGCTCACCCATATTCATCATCTTTCTCTGCAGCCGAGACAGAGGGACATGGTTAGCAAGCTTACCTGGGCCTCACACCAAGCTCTATACTCTTCCAAGTGAGGAAAGGTAGTTCACTGTGTCTCAGAATGAAATAATTGAATGAAACTCCACAGCAGACAGGAGCATAACCTTACAGATTCTCCAGCCAAAGTATGATTCCTGCAAGAGATCTTGCTGGTCAACTAGGAGGCTCATGACATCATGGGATAAACAGAGTTCATCTTCCTTTGTGGCCAGTTTTACTTGAATTCTGTGGAGGCAAATCAATTCCTTATTTTCATATTACAACACACATTAAAACAAAAATAAAACATAAAATTCACAGAAATGTTTGATTAAATCATGAAAGCTCCAAAATATTTTCTTGCCTGCAGCCAGTTGCTTTAGACTCTCTGGGATACAGCTTATGCCTCTCTGCACTTAAGAGCAGTGTAAGGGTAGCATTGAGAATCAGACATTAACTTGGTGCCACACCCTTATCTACAGGTGAGAAAACTGAGGCTCAAGGTGGTTGACTAACCTTAGACAGCTGATTAATTGCTGCAGGTTAATAAGGTAGTCTAGATTGTTAAGATGAAAAAGCTTGTGAGGCTTTGCAGAGCTGAGAATGTTTTATAAATCACGATTTTGGTTCAGCAGGGGTCAAACCTTTCTGCATATTAAAATCAGTAGAGAAGCTGTTAAAGTCCCCAATGTTCAGGCCCAATCAACACCGATTAAATTAGAGGTTTCGGGGGTAGGACCCAGATATCAGTCTTTTTTATAAATTCCCCCATGTGATTGCAGTGTTGAGCCCAGGGTTGCCAGATTTAGCAAATAAAAGTATAGGAGACCCAATGAAATTTGAATTTCAGATAACTAATAAATTTTTTATTATAAGTACATCCCAAATATTGCCTGAGACATACTTACACTTAAGAGTTCCTCATTGTTTATCTCAATTAAAATGTGACTAGGCATCCTGAATTTTATCTGGGCCCTCCCTAATTCGGGCAAGTTTGAGAGCGAGGTTTTAGGGAAAGTCTTTGACTACAAGGGCATCCAGGCAGCACTTCAAGGTCAAGATGCCAAGCTCTACACACGGATGGGTAACCCTCCATCCAAATTTGCCCAGTCTGAGAGAGGATTCACGAACCAGGTGGATGGCATCTTTCGAATCAACAGGGTCCTGGGCCTGCCACTTGTGACTATTCTCCAAAGACAGAAACACGGTGTAATTTATGGAAAAGTGAGTGAAGCAGGTGGTGGATATTAGTGGTTCATGATGCTCTACTGCATGTAGTTTACGGCTTGCCAAAGCCTCTTTTCATCTGGTTCTGCAGATGTATACACAGGGCAAAGAGTTGAGCCTCTGACCAGACCCCAGTGAAAGCTTAAATGCTCCCAGCAGGAGAAAGTCCCTTCCCATGAACATCAATTGCCTGCCCTGAGCATCTCTGCATCTTCTGAAGGTGACTACAGGTTGATACTGGAACCCCCTTTCTTCCCACCAAATTCTTGTCTCCTAGACCTGGTGACTGGGACACTGAGAAGTCCTCTACCTACTTTTGCTAAAGTCTCTCAGGATTCAAAATGCAACCAAGCTGGGCACAGCGTTGCATACCTGTAGTCCCAGCTACTTGGGAGGCTGAGGCAGGAGGATTGCTTGAGCCCAGGAGTTTGAGGCTATAGTGCACTATGTTTGTGCCTCTGAATACTGACAGCACCTCAGCCTGGGCAACATAGCAAGACCCTATACCTCTCAAAAAATGCACCAAACCAGCAAGAAACAAAATATTTGTAAACCAGTCAGAATGGCAAACACTGAAATGATGAAAAGAGAAGGACAGCGAGGCATGGTGACTCATGCCTGTAATCCCAGCACTTTGGGATGCCAAGGCAGGTAGATCTCCTGAGCTCAGGAGTTTGGAACCAGCTTAGGTAATACGGCAAAATCCCTCCTCTACCACAAATACAAAAAGTTAACCAGGCGTGGTGGCTTGTGCCTGTGGTCCCAGCTGGGGCTGAGGCAGGAGGATCACCTGAGCCTGGGAGGTCGAGGCTGCAGTGAGCTGAGATCGTGCCACTGCACTCCAGCCTGAGTGATAGAGGGAAACCCTGTCCCCACCCCCGACCCCCCCAAAAAAAAGAGAGAGAAAGAGACTAACCCTGTGGGCCAGTTGTTTTCTTCCTGGAACTGGGAGGCGAGGGTGCCAGGTGAAATGTTGACAGGTGGCCTCCACTGGAAGCCAGCAGCTGCTGGCCATGCAAAATTGTCTAAGGGAGTCATTCCATGGGCCTGACCTCCCAGAGCTCAAGAATTTCTAAACCCATCTGTGACTCACAAACAACGAACTTATTACCAGGAAACATTGCTGTGAGCCTCCCTGTTTGTAAAAGTGCTAATGTCCTTGTATTTTAACCCGACAGCTCCATAAACAGAGGGTCCTTTCCAGCACACACTTTCCTATTTGATGACTGTTTCTCACTGGTTTCAAACCTGTAACTGGTATCCACGGAAAGCCGAAATGGGCCCAGCTCTGCACCATTTAACCAAGACCAGCTCCCATTCAAACAGACCCCAAATCCAAGACAAGCAACATGTGGGCGAGGGGAGTGTAAGGTGATGACAGGGCTTTTCACAAAAGCACATGTGGAGGAAGCAGAGAGGCGGATGGCTTTCTGCTGCCTGGTATCCCAGACTCCCAGCCCAGGGAACCAGCCAGCGGCCTTGCCACCCCCATTCTCCATGAGTGTCAGAGATTCCAGCCTCCCACCAGACACACACACAAACAACCAGCCCTTGCCTTCCCCCTCCCTGAGTTCCAGATGGCCTCTGCCATGACGGCCCTGTGGTCTTGCTCCGAACATGATTGATTACAGCCCAGAAAAACTCTTGAAGGCATTGGTTGCTTCTGAAGTTAAGACTGTGAAATTACTTTTCTTCACTGAAGTCCCCTCTGAACTTTGGAAGCCACAAAATCCTTCTTCCTGGAGCAAAGAGCCCATTTCACGGGGCTGCCTGAGCTCCCAATGCAGCTTTCAGGAGCCACCATGACGCATGTGGCAGCAGTCCACCCACAAGGCCTCTGTGGCGAGGACACCATATGGTCACCAGGAGCAGCACGAACAGCACCAGGTTAGCCTGGAGGGCGAATGGGACAGGGCCCCAGCTCTGGTGAATACAAATTCACCCCTGCTCCACTTGCTACATAACTGATTCATTCACCAAACATTTCTTGAGCTCCTGATACATTCTGATGCATTCTGGACCCTATGCTAGGCAACTGAAGAAGAAACGGGTAAGACAGAAACTCTGCCTTCAAAAATCTCAGTTCACAAACCTCAAAGAAGGTATATTTAGGAAGGCAGGAAGGCCTCCTGGAGAGGATGGCGCCTGCAGCAAGACAAAAAGACATGTTTGACATCTGGGGAGACAGAAAGGGTGGAAAGACAACAGTGTCAGGAATACCAAAGATAACTGCATCCCAAGAGTCTTCGTACCCTCACCTGGCAAGGCACATCCAGTGAGCTGGCCAGAGGAAAGGTTTTATACAGAGCTGGCCAGGTTATATACAGAGAGGATCATTAGAGTTTTACTGATAAAAGTGAAAAGTTAGAAATCTCTTGAATGTCCAGGCCGGGCACCACTGATGGCTCACACCAGTAATCCCAGCACTTTGGGAGGCTGAAGCGGGCAGATCACTTGAGGTCAGGAGTTCAAGACAAGCCTGGCCAACATCTCTACTGAAAATACGCACATGCAAAAAAATTAGCCAGGCGTGATGGTGGGTCCCTGTAGTCCCAGCTACTCGGGAGGCTGAGGCAGGAGAATGGCGTGAACCCGGGAGGCAGAGTTTGCAGTGAGCCAAGATGGTGCCACTGCACTCCAGCCTGGTCGACAGAGCAAGACTCCATCCCAAAAAAATTAAATTAAAAAAAAAAAAATTAGCCGGGTGTGGTGGTGGGTACCTGTAATCCCAGCTATTTGGAAGGCTGAGACAGGAGAATGGCTTGAACTTGGAAGGCGGAGGTTGCAGTGAGCCAGGATCATGCCGTTGCCCACCAGCCTGGGTGACAGAGTGAGACTCTGTCTCAAAAAAAATGGGAAAGGAAAGGAAGGGGAGGGAAGGGAGGGGAGGGGAGGGGAGGGGAGGGGAGGGGAGGGAGAAATCCCTTGAATGTCCAATCCTGAATGTTAAACACAAGATGAAAAGGTTAGAGAGAAACGATTTGATAGCCTACTATGTGGCATTCATTCATTCATTTATTCATTCAACAAATATTCATTGAGCACCTACTCTGTGCCTATCTGAAATCCAAGCCCTGGGGACACAGATATGAATAAAAGAAAGGAGAACTCTCCCTTATCACAGTTTATAGTTTAGTGGGAGATGTGTGTGTGTGTGTGCGTGTGTGTGTATGTGTGTCACAACTTTAGATAAGACAATCAGAGTAGACTTTTATCGATCAATAGCTCCTAAAGACCTGTATTGGAAACAGTTGCACAACCAACCAGAATGCCACTGGAAGGACACAAAAGATAAGTACGGGATTGGAGCCCTTACCAAGGTTTTCAAAGGAATTTCAAGCTCTGTGCATGGTGATGAAGGGTCTGTATGTCTTGACTTTGGAGAAGGAGGCCTTTTGTGAAAATAGTAAGTAGCATAGTTTAATAAAATAAACCTGAAGGCAGAAGGGCAAATTCCTGAAGAATATGATGATTTATACAAGTTAGACCTTGCTGCCTAAGAAGAGCAAAATGATGCCCCACAGTCACCTCTGTGCTGGGCAGTTCTCCGAGGATGCAGTTGGGTGCTGGGAAATCCATCTGAGTGAGGACAGCACATGTCCATCCTCATCACTGCATCCCTGCTATTTAGGAAGGAGAAGACTTTCTTGTGGAAGCAAGAGCCAAAAAGTTGCTTCTCTCTGTGAAAGCAAAGGCAAGATGAGAGAGCAATGGCTCCCAGCCCTTTTTAGTTAATGAATAGCTTAAAAATGAACTCATGTCCAGTGCAAGGCTCAAGAGAAGCCAAGCGAAGCAGAGTCTGGAGGCAAACCTGACAGAGAGATCCCCTACCAGATCCTCAGGTCCTCCGCAGTCAGCCAGCTCCCAGCCACCGGAGGGTGCCCCAAAAGTCTGAAAGAGGCAAACCCAGGTAAGCAGCCTTGTTTCCCCTGATTTCTCAGAGGAATCTGAAATGAGTTATTTCAGTCTGACAGCATTTTGCACGGAAATATCTGTTTTTAATACAAATAAGTGTACAATTAATAGATAAGTTCTGGCATCCTCTAGGAGCTTGGAGATTTGGGTTATTTTCGGTTACAACTAGATTTAAATGTGCAACTGTGCTGCAAAACTTCTCTATTTTGTTGAATCTAGACTTTGGCACTTGTGAGCTCATTGCAAGAGAGAGAGGGCTCTTGGAAATGCAGCGAGGGTCCAAGTCCCTGCGAATACACAGCCCCAGTTGTTGGATTCTTGGATTCAGAGTCTTAAATTATTGTGCCAATGGTTTGACAGCAGGCAACTTGATGGATAGGCTTTATGGACAATAGTCAAGATGGGAACAGAATTAATCAGCAATCATTTGTTTTATTACCTTCTCCCTTAAGATCAGAGCCTTCCTACCCTGAGCTGACCTGAAGGTCCTGTTCATGGATCCAGCTCAGCCTTGAGCACATGGCAAGTGGTGTCTGGCTCTTTTGCCTTCTACACCCTCTGCCCACCTCCTACCATCAGATACCCAAAGCCTGCAATGCACTCCCTCCTCAACTTCAGTTCCTTAAAGACAATCCACCTGAATCAATCTATTCACCCTAAACTGTTAGGACGTGGCTCAAAACTTAGCCCAAAGCAAACACAGAACAGTTGTTGGTTGAATCAGAGTCTCCAGTAAGCAAGGTCTTGGAACCTGTCACTTTCACAGCATGGCAGTGATTCCCACCATCAGGCAAGCTTGGGAAATTCTGACTTGATGCAAACACATTCATTCGGAATAAGGGAAATAAAGGATTGGGTAAGGGAGTGTGTTGGGACTGGGAAGAGTTCACTGATGCTTCTTAATCACTCAGATGTGATTGAGTGGGGAGAGGAACGGGAAAGAGTGTGGAGGTCAATCGCTCAACAAATCATGGACACCTCTGGTGAGTGGGGCAAGAATGAGGGATGGAGTTTCCACACAGAAGGACCATACAATCTAGTAGAGCAAGGATCAAAACAAAGCAGAAGGGGCTAGAAGAAAAGCTAGTTATGCCTTGGGAGCAATGGATCTGGGAATGAGTTTTCCCTGGAAGAAATCGGCTGGAAATTGGTCCTATCTGTGTTAAGTGGTGATTGCCTTCAAGGGAAATACCTGAAGAATAGTATGGCCATACCCATCCTGATGGAGGCAATCCAACCAGTCGCAGCCTTTCAAGAAAGTTTCACTCCACTGACCCCTGAAAATAAGGCCTTGAAAAGCAAACAACCCACTTGTACAACCACCATCAACTTAACCCCCTAGTGCCTCAGGTTTACCCACTAAATGTAGAGCCAATTCTACATTTAAAGCTGTTTGGATCACAGTTTGCATTGAACCATGTAATTATTTATCATCACTAGCCTCTGAGACTATTGAGAATTAAAGTAAATCCATTTACAGCACAACTTAAGACTCATATAAAAAACAAAACGGATGAGTCATGTCCCTAGCTACCTGACAGAGGAACAGAAGCCTTTCTGAGTGAATATTACCCTGCGTCAGAAGCTTTCTGCCCTTAATCCCCTGAATTCAGAGCTGAAGCACTCACGAGTCTCTGTAATTTGAGCTGTGCTAACATGTTGAAGTGATAAACAAGCAGAGTTACTCATCTCTTCCGAGGCCCATTTTTTTCTGTCTACATTCCACCTCTGTCTTCTGAGCACACGACTGACCACTGGATGGCCAATGGAGACCAGGGCTGTTTAGGAATAAGTATGAGTTCTTATGTATTAAGTGTGAACAATGGGCCAGGAAACATGCTGTGAGTGCTTCCAGCTATGTGATCCCATCTTCTGTGTCTTCATAACACTGTTGTCCCACGAACCTGGGGAGAGTCGTCTCCCCTTCTTCCTTGGCTCCAATCATCTCATCTGTAAAGTGAAAGTTCCACTGAGTAATTTTCAAACTCCCTCCACCTTTCAATCACAGGAAGCTTGAGTCAGTATGAAAAGCCTTTGGGAGGCTGAGGAGGGTGGATCACTAGGTCAGGAGTTCAAGACCAGCCGGGCCAAGATGGTGAAACCTTTTCTCTACTATAACTACAAAAATTAGCCAGGCGCAGTGGCAGGTGCCTGTAATCCCAGCTATTCGGGAGGCTGAGGCAGGAGAATCACTTGAACCCAGGCAGCAGAAGTTGCAGTGAGCCAAGATCACGCCACTGTACTCCAGCCTATGCAACAGAGTGAGACTCTGTCTCCAAAAGAAAAGCTTGGCTATCCTTCTGAAAGTGCCTTCTTTGTATGCACACCCTGCATACAAAGCTCAGCACTAAATTCTCATTCTTCATCTTCTGACCTAAGACTCAGAAGGAGCTTCTCTGTGCAGCCACTGCAAACGGAGGGTGCCACACAGTTCTAGGCTCTTGGTGTCCTGAAGAAAGAATTGGACGAGACACACACAGATAGCAAAGCAAAACAGCAAATGTTCATTAAGGACCGTATTACGCTGTCAGAGAGGGACAGCAGACTGGCCTCTGTGAGATGAGATCAGTGTCAGTTTGGTGAAGTTTGGGTCTTTTTATGTGTTTTTTCCTTCTCTTCCCAAGGCTGCCTAATCTCTAGCCAGTGTCCGCCTTTTGATTGAGAGGTATGTTGTTTAGTTACTTTGGCCCCTCTGCCCCTCTATCCCATAATTTTAAGTACATGCGTGATATGCAGCCCATATGCATGAATCTTTAGTAACTGATTATCATACGGGGTTATGTGAAGGATACTTTTTCTCTCTAATGCACATCTGTGTCCCTGAAGCACTGCCCATTCCTGGTTTGGTCCAGATCCTGCTGGCCATGAGGTCCTTGCTCACTTCTCTATCTTACTCTTTGCTTTGGCTGCTTAACTTCCACCTCCTACCTTACTTCTTGCTCACCCACCCCTTCACTTTGCTTCTGCTGTCTGTTTTTACTTATTCTGCCCTTTATCCAACTTTTAATTCCCTTTGCTATTCTCCTGCCTCATTTTCCCTATTTTCCTGCCTCATTTTCCCAATTCTCCTGCCTCACCACTGTTGTTAAGAGGAGCAGAAACAGGACCCTTGGTGGAGCTCGTACTATCCAATGGGCCATGGGCAGTTCCTGGTCCTGCTGCCATGGCACTCCTTTCCTGCCCTCACGTAGCAGTCTTGAAAAGCTGTGAGGGAACAAATTACTGGCATTTAATAAACATTTGCTGAATGGATACATTAATGAAGAGCTAAATGGATGGGTGGGGGGAGGATGGACAGATGATGCTTGGGAACATGAGCTGTGGTTCTGTGTCTTTCAAACAATGGAAATTTGGAAAGTTATTTAAACACTCTAAGACTGAATTTCCCCCACCTTAAAAATAGCAGTAATAAAAGTTCCTACCTCATAAATTTGTTGTGAGGATTAAAGAAGACAATTTAGACAAATTGGTCAATGCTGTGGCCAGCATATTGTTAACTTTAATAAATATCAACTACTTTTATCAGAATAGTGAGCACAAGTTATCTTATTACAAAGAAATTCTTGGCCGGGCACAGTGGCACATGCCTATAATCTCAGCACTTTGGGAGGCCAAGGTGGGTGGATCACTTGAGGCCAGGAGTTCAAGACCAACCTGGCCAATAAGGAGAAACCCCATCTCTACTAAGAATACACAAATTAGTTGGGTGTGGTGGCACCCGCCTGTAATCCCAGCTACTTCGGAGGCTGAGGCAGGAGAATTGCTTGAACCTGGGAGGCAGAGGTTGCAGTGAGCCAAGATTGTGCCATTGCACTCCAGCCTGGGTGACAGAATGAGTGAGACTCCATCTCAAAAAAAAAAAAAAAAAAAAAAAAAAAAAATTTAGAGATCTTGAATCACTCTAAATCATGAAAAGGCAAGACATTGACAGAATTCAGTACTTTAGATCTAGAAGCACACTGCTGACTCCACACCCCTAGACCAATCATGAGACACCAGTGCGTCATGAGCCTTACACAGTGAGTGCTCAGGGAAGATTTGTCATATGAATGGATGGAATGAATTGCCTGAGTGAGACAATGAATGAATGAATGGACAGGTGGAAAAAATAAAAAGCATAGAAGAGAAAGCAGATTGTCTAGCCCAATAGTTTCATCCAGGGGTAATTTTAACCCCCAGAGGATATTTGGAAATATCCGGAGACATTTTTGGTTGTCACAACTGGGAGGTGCTCCTGGCTTCTAGTGGGTGGTGGCCAGAGACGCTACTAAACATCCTATAATGCACAGGACAGCCCTCAACAGCAAACGATTTTCCAGTTCCAGATACTAATGGTGCAGAGCTTGAGAAACCCTGGTCTAGTTCATTGGTTTTAAAATTCTGCTCTACCATAGAATGCCTGTCTGTCTCTCTCTTTCACACTCACACACAACTCTGTGTAATGTATGTGTGTGTTTTGAAATAGATCTGCCTAAAAGCTTGATCTCAGGACCACTTTGTATGTTTATTATGCTCTTTATGTCAAGGGATTTGCAGACAATTGCTGTAAGAAAAATCATGCTATAATGAGTTAAATTGAAATTCCCCATGGGAGTCACATTTCTGAAAGGCTGCAAGAGTTGCTTGGCTCTGATATAAGGAAACCACAATATCTGAATTTCAAATTGTTAAGGGGCCTTTTGGGTTGGGAAAGCAGGAAATTGCCTTATTAAAAGATAATTTAACCATAAAGTATTTTCTTCACAGAGTCATATAATAGTAAAAGGATTTCAATTTTGTGAACATTCTCATTAGCAATTTGGAGATTTTCAAATAAACCAGCAGAAAAATGACAACAATTGGTTGTCTATGGGTCTCTCCTGCCACACGGTAGCCTGGGAATGTGTCTGTGGCTTAATTTTAAACTGCAGATTAGAAGATTGTAAATGACTAGCGTGGAAATTCATCCGAGCAAAACCTACATTACAAAATCGTGGAGCTGCTGATTCAGTCCAGAAGCTGAGGTTTATAAGACACTATAATTTATTTCTGCCTGAATCCCCGCAGCAGGGTCTTCCTCCCCCACCAGCATGTGACCTTTGCTTTCTTCCTGGCATGGAAACAACCCCAACCCTACTCAAAAGTTTTTCAGCCCCTGCCCGACTCCCGATTCTCCATCTACCCACCCTCTTTCTTGTACTTTTCTTTGGTGATCTTGTTTTTTAAGCTCTATTATTTAAAAATGTATATACAATAAAAGGCACGGATCTTAAGTCTATAATTTGATGTCATTGGACAGATGCATTTTCTCTTGCTACAATCACTCAAATCCAGATACAGACCATTTTCATGCCCAAGAAATTTCCTTTGTGCCCCTTTCCCAGTTAATCCCCCACCCTCCAGAGGCAAAGACTGTTTAGATTTCTATCACTTAAATTGGTTTTCCTGGATTCAGAATTGCACATAAATGAAATCATGCATTAGGCCCTCTACTGTGTCTGGTTTTTTTTTTTTTTCTCTCAATGTTAACGCCTGTGAGATTCAGACGTGTTGCTGCATGTTTCAGTACTTCTTTCCTTTTTATTTTTTAGTGGTATTCTATTGTATTGGGGACAATTATGAATAAGGTTGCCATAAATATTCTTGTACAAAACTCTTTTAAACAAACACATGCTTTTGTTGCTCTTGGGCATTTACCTAGGAGTGAAATTGCTGGGTCCTAGAGTAGTGCATGCTCACCCTAACCTTGTGCGATGAAGCTCCAGCCTGCCTCTATTGTTTTTAGTCCCTCAGAAGTATCCACTCTCACCGTCTGCAGCTTCACACACCCTCCCTTCACTTCAACTGCGTAATTCCTACCCATCCTTCAGGTCCTGACTTAGAAGTCACATGTCATGAAACCTTCCTTGACATCGATGGAATCTATTAGATTTTTCTCTGCCAGAATCTCCCACAACATCCTGTACCATTGCAACATCCTGATGCAATGACATGTTCCTGACATCTGTCTTCATTCTAACATCTAGCATCCACAGGGAAAATGCTGTACTGAACATTTTGAGCAAAAAAATAAAGAAGTATTAAATTGTACACCAAACTATAACAAAAATGTCCGTGAGTCCATACTAGTATAAACAAGTTATTGAATAAATAAGTAACTAAGGGAGAATAAACAAGTTTCTTGTGCCGAATTCCAAATAGTTTAAGTAGATACTTTGTCCTTAAGGAATTGGAGCAGCATCACTCCCCTCTCCTTAAGTGCAGGCTACACAGAGTGACTTCCTTCCAAAGAGCACAGTATGGAGAGAAGGGGAGGGAAGGTAATTTTACAGTGGAGAAGCCTGACAAATAATGACAGCTGATTCAGTTAACACCTAGCACTCGACTTACACATGCTGAGTGCTTCATTATCATCTGCTGGACATATGGACAGATTGAAGGATGGGGAGATGAAGAGTCTTGGGGTGGATCAGCTAGACCAGTGGTCTTCAAACTGTCTTTGTGGGACTCATGGCTCCTCACATCCTCTCAGAGATCGCTGCAGGTAGAGGTGGTGGGAAGAGGAGGCCAAAGGGACTGGCCACCAGGCCCTCTTATCCAGGTTTGATCAGAGTATCTTGTTCATTTTAATCTGTTTTATATACCACACATCCATGTAGTATTTCACTGGAAGACAACATACTTTTATTAAGAAATAGCTTTAAAAGTTACTGATCTAGTGCTGAGATCCTAGGGACAGGAAAGTAATGTGACTTAGTCAATTGGTCAAGGGCTTGGAGGGTATTAAACACATACGAATAGTCTTCACTTCTACACTAACTATGCTTTCGCTCATTTTCCTTGAAACACACAGCCCACTCAATTAATGCTCATATACCAGTTTTGATGGCATGGATACAGAGAAATGTTTATCCACAAAATGAAAATAAAGCAAAACTAAAACAAAAATAACTGGGCAAAAAATATTATAAGTAGTAACTGACATTCACTCTTAGTGTTAGTGAGACAATAGGGAGGGGTGGGGTTTGTGCCCAACTGTCTAAATGGGGCAGTTTCATTTCCATTTCAGCCACTTGCTGCCATGTGGTAATAATGAAGCCATCTAGGGTCAATGAAGCAGTCTTATTGTCTGAGGTGTTATTTGAGTTCTTTGTCTCACAACCAAGAAAATTAAGGAGCATGGACACCAAGGGTGAGGTTGGAGTTAAGTTTAATAAGCAAAAGACGAACACTCTCCACAGTGGAGAGGGTTGCCATTTTACAGTTGAATATAAAAGTTTTTATAAGAAATTGTCCTTGTCTGTGTAGTGACCTGTGTAATAGCCCTTATCTGTACAGCTGTGGATATGTCTCAGGCAAGCCTCCCCTCAAGAAAGTTCCCGTGGAGCCACCAGGTACATGTCCACAGAGGGGAGGAAACTTTCCTGGGAGTTTGCTGATTATACAATGAACAAAGGTGTTTCTATGTTGGGGCTTGTCCCCTTTTCTTTGTAGCTGTAGCTCGATTTTTCTGCCTATTTCTCCATTTAAAACAATTCTACCGGTGACCTATCTTAACTGTCTGCCTGTTTCTTTTTTTTCCTTTCTCCTGTCTTCATATGGATGGTGCAATCACACTTCTGAGTTTTCAAGGTAAGCCAGAAAACTGATTTGTGTGAGTGGAGTGTGTGTGTGTGTGTGTGTGTGTGTGTGAGAGAGAGAGAGAGAGATCCTAATTATTAATTTTGGTTTACACGTTTAAACATATGGTGTAGGACAAACAAAAACACATCTGTGGTTCACGCTAGGGCTGAAAGCCAAGTTATAACCATAGTTCAACTGCTCAGTATTAAAAATGACAGTCCAGGCATGGTGGTTTACACCTGTAATCTCAGCACTTTGGGAGGCCACAGCAGGCAGATCGCTTCAGGCCAGGAATTTGAGACCAGCCTGGCTGACATGGTGAAACTCCATCTCTGCTAAAAATACAAAAATTAGCCGGGCATGATGGTGCAAGCCTGTAATCCCAGCTACTCGGGAGGCTAAGACATGAGAATCACTGGAACCCAGGAGGTGGAGGTTGCAGTGAGCCAAGATCATTCCACTGAACTCCAGCCTGGGCAACAGAGTGAGACTCTGTCCTCAAAAATTAGAAATAAGTATAAAATATAAATGACAAAGCACAGGCCGGGAGAGGTGAATGACTCACCAAGTTTCTGTCAGCTTATTCGAGAAAGAGCTAAGATAAAAATCTAAATTTGTAAACTCCCAGCTTAGTGCCTCTCCACCTTCCCCACCCACTGCTCACTCCTATATCTATGTGTAGATGGAGAAGACATGCGTGGTTGCCTCCTATGACCACTCCCCTTCCCCATCTCAACTGCCCTTCAGTTTTGCATCGGTACTTCTCTCGCCCCACCCCTCACTGTACATTCCACTTATTTCCAGGGCTAATGACCCCTTTCCCAGCCCCAGGGTAATCCCATGCCCCTCGGCAGTGATTGGTTCAGGAATCCAGGCCTTTGTCAGTGAGGGTGTGAGATTTAGCTGGCCATGAGGGATAATTCCAAAACGTGTACATGACCTAGTTTGGGCCAATGAGAGTTAATAAATATTTGAGGGAGAAATCCCCTAGCTCCTAAGAGGGAACCTCGGAGGCAATCTCTAGTTCATCCTCTGAATGTCCTGACATTCATTCAGCAAATGTTTCTTAAGCAGCTACTGTGTGCCAAGCACTGTTCCAGGCACTGGTGAAACAGTAGTGATCACAACGTGGAGCTAAAGTACTACCGGAAAAACAGAAAATAAATGCCTGAAAAAGTAACTCAATGACATGGCAGATACTAGCAAGTGTGATGGAAAATAATAATGCAGAATAAGAGAAAATGGAGTAGAGTGGAATGAGTGGGTACACAAAAATATAGGGTAGCCTGAGTATGTGAAGGCAGAAATTGTCATAGCCATTCTGCCATCACAAGGGAAGCAGCCTAATGATGAAGGCATCACCCAGAGGAGAGCAGGACCAAGGAAACTGCAAATAAATGGAATAAGAGCTTCTGGATCAAGCTGCTCCTAAAGCTTGCCTCACTTCCGGACTACCAGTTATAAGATTTTCTTATGTTTTAAGTCAGTGTATGTGTTGGGTTTGCTGTCAGTGACCTGCAGCCAGAGGCATTCTAATAATTATATTAAAGGAAATGACATATGGAGAGTTTGATTTTCTTGGGAGCTTTTACTTGAGTCATTTCAAGACTGGACCAATATTTGGTTGGAAACATACTTGAGGTGCATTTGAGATAGAAGATTCTTTCCTAAGGATTGTGAGGGCAAGAACAATTGCTCTGCACAAAACAAAACAACAGATTAATTTTCTTATGGTTCTGGAGAGGGAGATGAGGACAAGAGAAGAACAAGAGAGGAAGCAGAATCTGCATATGGTGGAAGACCACCTTCTCCATGCAATATGATCCTCTCTGTGACTCTCCCCCAAGGCCCTCAATAAAGCCTATACAATCCTTCTAAGTATTGCAGTTTGTAATGGATTGAGATAAATTGAAATGATTGAAAAAATAATGTATCTTATTGACCAGTCCAGGCTCTCAAATAGCCAGGCCAGGTCAACAGATACACAGGATGGAAATCTTGCAGATGTTTCGCAAATAGATGTGTAAAAGTCTAGAACGCATTCCCGCTGGTTCCATATTAATGTGTGCCTTTGCCTTCCATTACAACCATGTCACCTTTCATCTCTCACATACAATCATCTATCTCCTTCTGCATTAAATCATCATGCATTTTTCTATTCAATCAATGGAAACATTTAGTAAAGGTTTGCTAAAGGTCAGCCATATGCCAAGCACTAGAGTGATACAGCTGAATAAGATAGAGTTGTCCTGAAAGAGTTCGCTGTCTCAAGTGAGAATGGAGAGAAGCATTCCCCCATACCACATGCCTACCATGTGCCATCTCTATGCTGGTTCTTAAGTATGTTACCTCACTTACACTACAGAATGTTGCTCTAAAGCAGAGGTCAGCCAACCTTGTCTGTAAAAGACCAGATATTAAACTTTTAGCCTTGTGCTGGCCAAAATATAAAACTGAACACGTGATATAGATACTTGTATAACATGAGAGGAGATAACATTCCACACATTTTTTATTCGTGAAAATCAAAATGTAACAATAATTGAATACAATTTATTTTTGTAATACAAGTCAACTAAGAAGAATAAAACTCTTTGTGGGGTAGGAAATATTTCACTTGATTGGGCTTCAAAGTGAGTGTGTATCGTATGGTTTGAATGTCTCTTTGTTGCTTCCAAAATTCAGGTTAAAATTTAACCCCCAATGCAACTGTGTTAGGAGGTGTGACCTTTAAAACTGAGTCATGAGGGTTGTGCCCTCACGAATGGGATTAGGCCACTGTATGAAAAGGCTTGAAGGAGGGCTTTCACTCCTCACTTTTCACCCCCTGTCCCTTCCACCATGTGAGGACGTAGTGTTTCTCCCCTCCAGAGGATGCAGCGACAATGCATCATCTTAGAATTGGAGGCCAGGCCCTCACCAGACACCAAATCTGCTGGTACCTTGGTTTTGGACATCTAGCCTCTAGCACTGTGAGAAATACATTTCTGTTCTTTATAAATTATTCGGCCTCAGGCATTTTGTTATAGCAGCACAAATGAAGTAAGACAGTTGGCTATTGTCAAATCAATTTCAAATGCTCATTTATTATAAACCACTCTCACTGCAATGAAAGGAACCAATCTCCCTGGAAAAAAATGGCTGATTCTAAGGCTGAAGCAGGAAACATACAAGATGAGCCCGGAGCATCCTGTATTGCCAGAAAGCAAGGAAGTGCTAAAATGCACACACACACAGGCACAGGCACACACACACAGGCACATGTACACACACACAGACATACACAGTGATGAAGGTATGTCAAAGATGCCGAATAGAAGAGCTCTCCATGGCCAAAGATGGAAAATTTTGAGCAAAAAAAAAAAAAATAAAGAAGTATTAAATTATACTCCAAACAATAACAAAAATGTCCATGAGTCCATACTAGTATAAACAAGTTATTGAATAAATAAACGAGGGAGAATAAACAAATTTCTCGTGCAGAATCCCAAATAATTGAAGTAGATACTGTGTCCTTAAGGAAGTGGAGAAGCATAACTCCCCACTCCTTAAGTGTGAGCTACACATAGTGACTTCCTTCCAAAGAGTACAGTATGGAGAGAAGGGGGAAAAGGTAATTTTACAGTGGAGAAGCCTGACAAATGCTTCAGCAGGGTGATGATTAAGGTCGGCATCCACAGTAATAAATCACGTTGTTAGTATGTAAGCTTGATAAGACAGGACGAACGTGGCACTTTATCTCTATGGTTGACCTCCCCAAAACCTATAACTATGGTCTGATCATGGGTCAAACGTCATAAACATCTATATAGAGGAACATCTTAGAAAACACATAGTCCTCTTCAAGGCCATAAAAACAAGGAAAGTCTGAGAAATCATTGCAGCCAAGGTGGCCTAGGAGATGTGATGATCAAATGCAATGTGGTGTCCTAGACAGGATCCTGGAACAACCAAAAAAGGACAGTAGGTAAAAAGTAAAGAAATCTGAATGAAGTATGGATTTTAGTTCTGAGTAAGGCATCAATTCATTAATTGTGACAAATGTACCACACTCATGTAAAATGTTTATGAGGAAAACCAGACGTGGAGTATATGGGAACTTATAGTAATATCTTCACAGCTTTCCCGTAAATCAAAATCTATTCTAAAATAAAAAGTGTATTAAAAATTCACACACACAGTCACTCTTAGTTTAAGGGCTGTTCAAAAACAAGCTTTGGGCTGTATGTTGGCCTATGGGCCATAGTTTATCAATACCTGCTCAAATAAGCTACTTCCATTTCCATTTTGTAGGTAAAGAAATCTGAGGTCAAGGACTAATTCAAATCACATCAGTGTTCATCAAACCTTTGTGATAAATTGTGTAATAATTGTGATCATTGTGATATATTGTGAATAATATCAAAGTCTATGCTCTTTATTGTAGCATAGGAGAACTCTTCTTTCCCCTGCCTGAAAGCATCTGATGATTCTTCATTGACTCCATTACTCTCTAATCAGGAAGAAAAGTATTTTTAGGAGGTCCAGGAGATTTTCTTGAAGGGCCCACTGACCCACAGTCATCCCTAAAAGCAAGAGAAGCAGGAGAAGGTGACAGCTGACATTTTCAATTCTATGTTGCATCAGAAGAAGGGCAGAGAAATGGCTGTGGTGGAGGCACCCAATGGTATCTGCCAGGGTTGTGGTGAGTGGTTACTTATAATTTTAAGGTGATTTCATATATATAATTTCTTTTCTATGGTTTTATCTTTGTCCCTATAAGTAAACTGGAAAACCCTTTAACAGTAAGAATTATGACTTCAACTACCATATACCTGAAAAGTTTGTTTTGTTTGGTTTTGTTTACCTGGATTTACAACATTGTTTGAAGAAAAGATCAGTTCAGACTCCCAGACACTTCTCAGTTCTTGGAGAAAGTCACAGCCAGACAAAATTGTTCAAAAAATTTATAGCCTCATGAAATGAAGAAACAGAAGCCGGTAGGGCAGAGTTACTAAGTGACAGGGTGGGAGGCCCAGGACCCACTGTGCTAAGTGGAGACTTTGGTACCCATGTCAGAGAGGCCTACTCAACTGTTAAGACCACTTGGAAATAACGTATCTGCATGTGCCATTTTGTGGCAAGAGTAAAAACTTTGAAAAAACTCCCGAATGAGCTGGAGACACTGCTGTACCATTTCTAGATGGCAGGGATCCCTGTCATTACATGTAGTCGCTTTGGCATGTGAAGATCCACATATTAGACAACTAATTATGGCTACACTGAGTTATAAGACCACCATCAGTTCAGGAATTCTGGAGTCGTAGTTAATTTGGGCTTATCAAGTACTATTTTCACAGCTAGTGCAAAGTAACAACTTGAGACGGTGGAATTTTGACACCCTTAGAGAATGTGCTCCCTGCTCTAGGAAGACTGTTCCTCACACACATCACAATGTATTAACTGCAGATCCCAGTCACTAACCATCAAAGCAAGGGTATTACCCTACTTTGTGATAATGTCTGAATCTAAAACAAGAACAGCAGCAGCAATAACAACAGCTAACATGTGCTGAATTTTGATGGGCGCTGGAGGGAGGATTTACACGCATTCTGGCATTCAATACAATGATTCTTCAAGGGAGGCCCTATCATGATCCCCAATTTTCAAATTTTGAATCTTAGGCCCAGAGAGTTACTTGTCCAGAGTCATTACCAAGTAAATGATTGAAGTAAGATTTTAATCTACCCTGCTACAAATAAGCTGTCCTATAGTGGAGTTTCCTTCATGGTGTGCTGTGAAGTGTAATTCTATATTTATTTGTTTATTAGATGAAGGTCTGGTTCAAAACAAGCTATAAACTCAGGAGGCAGGATCTTCTGGTGGGGCTTGTGTCGGTCACCATCTGCCTGACGCAGAACAAGTGCTCAATGAGACAAATTCTTGTCATTGAATGTCCAAATGAATAAGCTAATGTCTTTAGATGCATTTGGTGGCCACTCTCAGATGGTCAGAAGGCTCTGCTCAAGATCTGAATTTGTAAGCTCCATTAATTGGCTTTCAAGAGACAAGCTGTGATGGTAAAAGACTTTAGTTTTTTAAACAAGTCCTTTAAGAGACATCGCATATAATGAATTTAAGACTTTGGGAGATTGACAATTATTTCGAAGGGTGTGATCGAAGCAGTTTGCAAAGGAAGACCAATAAGCAAAAAAGACATGGAGGCTCAGACAGTGTCCAGGGGCTCGTGGGGGTCAAGAGGCAAATGGAGTTCAACTCACACCTTTTCATGGTCCTCTCCTATCATCGATCGAGATGTCTGAGCACCACACAACCAAAGGATCTTTTACAGGAAGATGGGAGTAAATATGTCTGCACAACACTCTGCTGCATGTTCCCATAAATGTTGAACCGACCAATATTTTGTTCTTACTTTACTTACAAACACTTAACTAAAAATATTAACATATTGCACTATATCATTTAATAATCAGAAGGTGGGTAGACTGCTGTGTCATTTGTAGGATTAGGAACAGATGTTTTGAGGGTAGAGCAAGAAGGAAAAGCATCTAAATAATTTTTTTGCTTAAAACTCTCCCTCACACCTGGTTCCAGGACTTCTCTTGGCCTTACCTGACGTTCCTGTGTGCAGGTAAAAATGCGTTTTTAAAAATAACTCTGGGACTTCAGAGCAGCATTTGGATACAAAATGGAACCGAATATAGGGTGCCTCTAAACTAGGCCTTCAAGTTTCTAAGAACTATGGAGCTGTTTGCTAAGGCAATTTCATTTAGTCTCCACAGGATAGCAGCATGCAAGGTATTTCTTGAGGCCACAGGTGCCTGCCCTCAATGCCTAGAAGCAGCTCCGGATTCCAGTGTGTTCACTGTCCACACGTGCTGCATTTCACTGGCAAATTCAGATATACAACTTCGGATAACAATTCTTAAATTTTTTTTTTACACTTCACACTGACAAGCACCTAGGGTGAGTTTACTGACAATTAGGAGGTCAGAAAGGCTTGCAGAGGCAAAGGAGCGGGCTCCGGCAGCCACAGAAGTACACGCCTCGGGTTATTTAATATGGTATCAACCGTGGGACTGTTTGGCAAACAATAGCAAATCCAAAACTTTTCATATACAGTTTTCAAAGAACAAAAGAGACAACTGCATCCTTGACTTGATAACATTTATTCAATATTCTTTGAAATTAGCAAGAATCAGAAGAAGCACATATCAATCAAATACAGCCACGAAAACATCCTGGAGATAAATAAAGCTGCACTATGAGAAATACTCACTACTGAAGGAACCAGTACTCTCTTATGTTTACTACCTCTTAACAACAAACGACTCGAATGTAAATTTAATTTACTCACAATATAAAACCCTTGACGTTTTAAAGAAAAATGTGGATTCAAATCAATCAGAATTTGCCTCGCTAGGCCTTTTCGTTACGTATGTTTTTGAGGCCTAGTTCGACGACTGTTACGAAAATGACAAAAACAACCTCGAAAGAATGTTTCCGCAAAGTTCAACGAAACAGTGCAGAAATAAGTTACTTACCCATGCACAGAATAAGGCAAAGGCTAATTTCATTCAGGTTAGGAATAATACATTTAACTAGTTTCTTTTCCACACAACGAACATTTCAGACTTCTTTTTAAGTAACGGGTATACTCTATTATGCATCATACGCTACGTTACATGGTTTTCCTAACTCTACTCAGAAAGCCGGCACTCAAATGTCAAACAGAAACTTCTCCTTGATTAGACTTATTCTGTAACAACCACAGAAATTAATCTGGGTCTCGTGATAGTGTCTACAGTGAAAAGAGCACACGCTAGTAGAAGCATACAGTTTAGGGAGCTGAAGGTACATTAAAACGTAGTCTATAGGTTTCACAAATTTTGTTTTTAAAATATTTTTCCCAAACTAAAAGCTGCAGAAAATTAGTTCTTAAATATTCTACTGAAAACTCTTGAGCAGCTAGCATTTTAAATTTCTTAAGCTTTTTATTTTCTTAAAAATATTTAAATGAGTGTAGTGTCTCATCTTTTTGAAAAATAATCCAAAAAAAGATTACAAATCTTTTGTTTTAATCAGTGTGACCAAGGGTTTGTCATCAGGACTGTAATCTTCATAGGCAATGGGGCTCACATCATACATTGCAGGCCGGGATTTCTTTCCAAACCTGAAATCAGAAAGGACTCTGGTCAGATAAATACTAGATCTCAAGTTTAATTACAGCAAGTGACGAGAATAATTTATATGCATGAATTAAATGAAACTGTAAAAATATATTCTCTAGCAAGTACAGAAACTTTAGACATCCTAATATTAACACTGAATGTGTATAAACATTAGTCTTTGGTGTTAGAGGCAAAAAAAAAAAATGTATTTCACAAAACGTAGAGCTCAAATTAAAGTTGGAGCTCGTAGGTTAAATCTTGGCAAAGCAGTCAAGCATGACAGCTCTACAGTAGATTTTAAGAAAATGTGTATTGATTTGTCTTTTTCTTCTGAGGCCCATAAATATTTGGAGAGGTGAGTTTATTTTATATCCACTCCAGTGCCTGGAACATAGCACAGCAGGGCAATCTTCCCCGGGCCATGGACAGACAGCCTTTCCTGTAGGATTTTCACGGGATAAGCTGTGAAGGTTTAAGGTCATCTGAGATCCCAACACAAAAGGACAGAGGTGGGAAATGACCTCGGATACAGAGGTGTCTGTCCACAAACTATGCCAGAACTCACCATTGAATCCCACCTACCTATCACCTCCCAACCCTAGCACACAGAAGCCAACGTTTTCCTCCGAGCACAAGGCCATTGTCCCAACAGATTTGTATAGATCCAAATTGCCTCAACAGCAGGACTGACTCCCAGAAGCCAGGGGAGCCAAAATCCAATTTCAGGACTTCCTGTCAAACCAGTCGTAAGATGGCAATTATTAAAATAAAGCCAATTCAACTTCTGGGTGGTCTCTTCCCATTCAAGACCTCACCTTCCCCAAAAGCCCTGGAGTGCAACAGGATTCAAACAATCATCCACGCTAACCCATTCTCCCTCCTCCTTTGTCTGGACAACATCTTTTAACTGTTTCAAGTCCACCAGGGCTCTTTAAAAAGGCATTTTAAAAGAACCTTAAATTTTACAAGGTTCCTAGGGTGGGGCCCCTAGGAATTAAAGGGGCTGATTTGCCATGGCTCCTGTCCCAGCTCTCCTCTTTTCTTATTTTTTCCTTTGATATATTGAAAGTCTGTCTTATGTATGGAGATGGGAAGTAGAATCAAGTGAGAAAGGAGAAAACAGTGCATTCTTCATATGATCTTTCATTTTAAACAGTCATCAATCCTGTATTCCAATCCTCTCGAATTTTACTAGCCTTGAAGAGCACAAAGGCATATGCTATGCCAGACAGACACCAGGCAAAATATGGCATTAAAGAGTTAAAGCATTTTTCCCTCAGAAAAACCCACAGCTATTACTGCAATATGACCAAAAACTTCAATAAATACTTCCTAAAATGTGAAGCCTCACTGAAAGTCCACCATTGTGCTCACATAGATGTGGGTCAGACTCTAGCCTGCAGTTTGTTTACCTAAATTGAGTGAGGTCTGCATAATCTAAGGAGAGGAAAAGTGTCCATAGAGCAAAAGTGTCAACAGGCCCATTGGGTCTTACACTTTCTCCCAAGTCCGACAATTTCCTAGGCTACTTTAAGATGCAAATATTTTGACAGTTTATTTCTCATAAAATAGCTAGATATATGACCACTAATAATAATAATTTAACAAAAAATATCCAGCAACCCAGTGAAGAGCTCTCCATATCCTAACATAGTAGGATATAGAGAGCTTTGACCTGACAGACAACAAACTATATTAACTAACTGATTAATTATTCGATTGGTTCGCTGAAAGGAAAAACCCAATTGCATATATCTTTAAAACACTCTTTTTTTTTTTTTTCTTTTTTGAGATGGGGTCTCACTCTGTCATCCGGGCTGGAGTGCAGTGGTGCGGTCTTGGCTCACTGCAAGCTCTGCCTCCTTGGGTTCATGCCATTCTCCTGCCTCAGCCTCCCGAGTAGCTGGGACTACAGGCACCTGCCAATACACCCGGCTAATTTTTTTGTGTTTTTAGTAGAGATGAGATTTCACTGTGTTAGCCAGGATGGTCTCGATCTCCTGATTTTGTGATTCACCCACCTCAGCCTCCCAAAGTGCTAGGATTACAGGTGTGAGCCACCACACCCAGCCTAAAACACTCATTTTTAAATATAATTTCATAGTTTGAAAAAGAACCTGCTTCCTCAGAATCTAGAATGTTAAAGCCTTTATTTTACTTAATCCATTAACAAGCTATAATTCGAAGGGCTATAAACTTGGATGTTGTCATGGAACTCAATATAGACAAGGCAGGTTTAAGGACGAGTATCACAGTATGACAAGGCAAGGGCTGACGCCACTCAAGAGTGAGCCATATGGCATGCATGTTCACAGTCGACTGAAGAGCAAGGAGCACCACTCTGTGTCCACACTGGTTAACTGAGCTGTGTGGCCCAGTCCTAATGGGATTAACTCCAAACAAGTATGGGTCATAAAGTATAATGCTAGTTACAAAGGCAGTTAAAATAAGACTAATAACCCCAGCACCAGAAGAGAGAGCAGGCAGGCTTAGAGCTGGAATCCCTGCATTTCAACTTACTAGCTGCTGAGAACTTTGTCCAAATTCCTTAGGAGAATTTTGGAGATTTCCACCTGAAATGCTATATCTACCATATGGAAGCTAAAATGGCCTCCTTTCTAGAAACACCATAGTTTTAAAATACACAGTACAATGAAAAGACTTTGTTTGAATCTCCTACACCTCTCACAGTGGCAGGCTTACACTTGTTGATGAACGAATGTGCATCATATCTACATTTAAAAGACTAACAGTTTTTAAAATCTCAGTTTTAGTGCCTGAGATATATATATCTATATATCTCAGGCACTAAATCAATGTCAGAGGCTGTTTATTTTATTGCAGGCATTTTTATGCAAGTGTTCATTTTTAAAATAACTACTACTTTTTATCATAAAGATACATTTTAAATGTAAAAAACAAAATAAAATTGGAAGCTAAAGAAAATTATAAAATAGACTAGGGGTTAGCAAACTGCAGTCTACAGGCCAATTCCAGCCTGATGCCTGTTTTACAAATAAAGCATGGCCTCAGTGGACCATAGTCAAGCCCATTCACACTTCCTCTGGCTGCTTTTGCACAACAAAGGCCGAGTTGAGCAGTCATGACAATATGGCCTGCAAAGTCTAGAATATTTTACAGCTCCCCGATGAAGACCATAAGAATCGCCCGTAGTGCTGCTCTCCAAAGGACGTGTCAATGTGTTGTGCATTATTCTTCAGTCTGTCCATCCCTCAATCCCACATCCCTTCCATTCATTTTACAAATATGTATGAAGCCCAAAGCCCCTCTGAAAGTATTATATATAATAATTATTATTACATATTTTAACAAAATTGAGAAATACTCCACATGCTGTTTTGAAAATGACTTTTTTCAATCAATAGTGTGTGTAATGCTTTACTCAGCATTCTTGTTAAGTAAAAAAAAAAAAAAAATCCTACAAGTTAAAACATTAATAAGAAAATGTTTCTTCTGTGCTGAGTGGGGCGGGCTGGGTGGAGCACCCAGCATTCATAGTCACATGTTCCCACCTGAGGGAGCTCATGGCCCATGACGTGACCACAGATCATGACACGTGGGAAATGTCTGCTGATGGTCCACGAGGAAGCCAGATCTTTAAAAGACGGGAAGGAGTTGACATACTCCCTCTCCTCCTGGAAAAATAGCTCAAATATCCTAATGTGGTGGCTCCATCTGCGGCTCCTTCCCAGCCCCTCGAGGGGTGATGCATTCAGCATTGTCCTTGGTGCCCACTCAACATCACATTCCATCGTCTTGTTTTCACTGATTGATCATCTCATCTCATCATCATAACAACCTCACCAAGTGAGTACATCTCATTTATCCTATATTACAGATGATGAAACAGAAACTTAGGAATAATCTTCCTAAGGTCACACCTGGTGGGAGGTGGAGCTTTCTGGCTTCCAAGCCTAGATGCTGAACACTTCGTTGCAACCTTCATGCATGTGACGACCCCGTAAACTGAAGCCCTCACTTACCCTGTGCCTGACAAGAGCCTGTGCACTGCTGCATTGAAAGGCATCACTTTCAAATCAGCACACCTTCCTTCTCATGAATAAACTCTGGCTTACAAATCTCACTTACAAGTCCTGGTTTTCTCACTTACAAACTCTGTGACCCTTGTGTAAATTGTATTGTCTCACTAAGCCCAAATTTCTTTTGCCTATAATGGGGGACTAATGATACATGGGCCCTTACATTCTTGTGAGATGCTTGCAAATGAGTTATTTGTGAATGATTTAGCACAGTGTCTGGCCCACGGGAAGCTTTCAGTAAATGTTGGCCATCACGGAAGCACTAACAGAAACGACAGCACCAGTAATATCAGTTAGCACAGACATCTCAAACATTCTATTTGGTGACAATTCTTGGGTGTCTATTTCTTCAAAGAAACTAAAGATACCACAACCAGTTATAAGGCAGGTCAGAGAGCTGCTAGTTCATGGTCTTCTGAAAGTCAACCACTAAAACAATGCTGCAGAGAGAATGTCAGATCTTGAGAAAGGCGAAAATTGGAAGGTTTTGAGCTATTGGGGAAAAAACTGAACATGTCCTCCATGATCTGCTTTCTGTGATCAGGCACTTCTAGCTCGTAGAGCAGTCAACTCAGTGGGACCTCAGTGTCAGAACTTGGAGAGCCCTGGTTTTGCTCCTGCTGGTCAGTTACAAGCTCTTCCCTGCCTGAGTATAAGCAAAGCAAGCATGTTGCAGATGACTCCTGGGATGAGGAACAGGAGGAGGGGTCTCCTTCTCAACCCTACTAGGAGTTAGCACCAATGGACTCTGACATCAGAATCACCCAACATGGCCTCAGTCACTTGTGACTATCACAGGTGACCCACTCCATGTGTCCTGTGTGGCTGCTGGGCTACAGTCATTCTGATCCAATCTCACCTCCAGGATAGTAGCAGGGAGACAGCCCATAAAATGGACACTGGCTGCTGAAAACTAGGGAGAGGATAACATCAAAAGGTCTGAGTTTTTGCCAATGCCTTTCTAGGGTTTCCAGGAAATGGGAGCAAAGAGGGCCAACCAGCCCGAGACCCAGCCATGGCCTCTACACAGCTATGCTGTAGAAACCACACGTTGGAGCTGAATAAACGTTCAGAAGAGAAATTTTCCTAAAGGGAAGGTATTGTTTTAATGTCAATAGTTTTATCTGCAGTCACTGGTGCATGCAGAAGCTTGTCCGTTAGGAATTACGCAGTAAATATTTTTGATATAAATCAGCACCAAATGAGAGCCAGGTTTGTAAATGCTTTCAAGTTTATTCTTTCCTTCCAAGAGTATTCAGTTAAATATCTTCCCCGTGGGCCATATGAGCAGAAGGCTCAGAGGAATCTATCTTAAGCTATTCTAGGGCTGAAATAAAACACTCCTCTTAGCCCTGGAGGATCGTAGCCATGGATGCTTGCAGGGGCAGAGGAATCTGAATTGTAGGGTCTCCCCACACATGAGAATATAACGCCATGGATTCTGCTCCCTCCTGGTGAATGAAGCCCTTCCAGGAATGACGACAAGAGAAAACAGTCTTGGGCACCGAAGAAACTTGTCAATTCTCTGCTCCCTTTTTTTGGGGGGGGGTGGGGGTGGGCAGAGTCTCCCTCTGTCACCCAGGATGGAGTGACAGGGTTTCACCGTGTTAGCCAGGATGATCTCGATCTCTTGATCTCGTGATCCGCCCACCTCGGCCTCCGAAAGTGCTGGGATTACAGGAGTGAGCCACCGTGCCTGGCCTTCTCTGCTCCTTTTTACGTTCTTCATCTCCAATCCAGCAATTTCAGGATTCTGCAAATGTTCCTCTAGGCTGGGGCCACTTACTGAGTTGGTGCCCTGGGATGAGTCTACCTCTCAAGCCGGTCAAGGCACCCTATTCCAATCCCTAACTGAGATCATCCATTCATTTCAAACCTCAAATGTTAGTGAGGTCGACTACCTGCCAGGACCCACTGGAGACACAGAAATAAAAGCTACTGCCTTTTATTTACAGGGTCATGGAGTAAAGAGTCAAATAAACAATTAAGGTGGGGCTTGCAAGGGTTGGTATCAGGGCTTCCTGGATGTTGTATTGCCTCAGTTGGCTGTGAAAGGAAGGCGCTAAGATGAGCAGCCATGCAGGGCCCGAGTTGGAGGAAGGTTGAGTTCTCTGTCCTCTCTCGCAGTTACATAAGCAAGACTGGGTGCAGCTCCCACCTCAGCACTGGTGCAGATGCTCAGGGTCCCCCAAGTTCTCCTTCCCACTGTCTCCTCCCCATGGAAGCTGAGTTCTGGCTTTTGCTTCTATTAGAATGACAAGATCACTGTAAGATCTAAGAATTGGGTTTGGGGAATTTCTTTTGGAGAAAGCAAACTCTTCAAACCTCTTAGCTTGTATGCCATTCAGATAGAATGATTTGGGTTTTCTCACCTCTCTCTGTCTCTGACTCTCTCTCTCTTTTTATTTTTATTTATTTATTTTTTTTTAAGCTAGAGTCTTGCTGTCTCACCCAGGCTGGAGTACAGTGGTGTGATCTCAGCTCACTGCGACCTCCACCTCCCAGGGTTCAAGTGATTCTCCTGCCTCAGCCTCCAGAGTAGCTGGGATTACAGTGCTTATCTTTGTCATTGCTGTTATCATTCAGTTAGGTAGATATAAGAAAACATCAATGATATTTCACTTTTACTTCTTATCATTCCCACTGTAACCAGAATCTGAAGCTACACTTTCCCAATAAGTACCTGGTAAAAGCTCAGTAGAAATTCAAAAGAAATACAGAACCCATTGATGAAGGACAAAAAATCTCAGTGTAGAAGGGCAGACATGTCCTGAAGGAGCATAGCTGTGAAGGTGACTGCAGCTGGCTCTCAGGCTGCCTGATTTGGAACTTTGGAAATGAGGTGGAGTCACAGAGACAGTACCCAGGAAGGATGTTCAACCTCTACGGGCCTGCCCAGATCAGATGAAAGAAAGTCCTTGAAGGAAACAAGATGGAGATGAAAAGGACGGCAAAGAGAAAGGATGTGGATATGTGCTGTTGAGATAGAAACCCCAGGGTTTTTTGTTTTTGTTTTGAGACAGAGTCTCCATCTGTCAACCAGGCTGGAGTGCAGTGGCGCCATCTCGGCTCACTGCAACCTCCAACTCCCAGGTTCAAGTGATTCTCCTTCCTCAGCCTCCCGAGTAGCTGGGATTTCAGGTGCCCGCCACCACGCCCAGCTAATTTTTGTATTTTTAGTAGAGACAGGGTTTCATCAAGTTGGCCAGACTGGTGTTGAATTCCTGACCTCCAGTGATCCACCTGCCTTGGCCTCCCAAAGTGCTGGGATTATAGGTGTGAGGCACCACACCTGGCCAAGTCTTCTCATGTCTTGACCGACACCAACATAGGACATCCCAGGGTAGATCATACAGCTACCAGTTCCCTTGAGCCCCAATTTGAAGGCACCAAGCTCAGCCCACTCTTCACTACAGCACACTTACTTTCTGAATTTTGTGCTTGAGATTATTCAATCAGCAAAAGAAGAGATGGCTTACTTCAACAAACAATATTGCTATTTTTGGAACACACACTCTGCAAAAGTCAGTAAAATGTGATCTTCGTTTATTGTTTTATGTTATGTAATAGATTTGGAGAAGTAAATATGGGGTTAGCTGTTTATACCATCTTTAATATTTGTAATGGATGCTGGGCTTAATACCACAGTGATGGGTTGATCTGTGCAGCAAGTCACCATGGCACAAGTTTACTTATGTAACAAACCTGCTCATCCTGTGCATGTACCCTGGAATGTAAAACACATGTTGAAGGAAAAAGTATATATATTTGTAATTTAATATGACTGCCATAACTCTCCAAGGAGGGAGAGTTATCCCTTTATATAGTTGAGGGAGCTATATTTGTGGAAAGTTAAAAGATCTGTCTAAATCATGCTGCTATAAAGACACATGCATACGTATGTTTATTGCAGCACTATTCACAATAGCAAAGACTTGGAATCAACCCAAATGTCCATCAGTGACAGACTGGATTAAGAAAATGTGGCTCATATACACCAAGGAATACTATGCAGCCATAAAAAAAGGACGAGTTCGTGTCCTTTGTAGGGACATGGGTGCCGCTGGAAACCATCATTCTCAGCAAACTATCGCAAGGACATAAAATCAAACACCACATGTTCTCACTCATAGGTGGGAATTGAACAATGAGATTACTTGGACACAGGGAGGGGAACATCACACACCAGGGCCTATTGTGGGGAAAGAGGAGGGGGAAGGGATAGCATTAGGAGATATACCTAATATAAATAGTGCAGCACACCAACATGGCACATGTATACTTATGTAACAAACCTGAACGTTGTGCACATGTACCCTAGAACTTAAAGTATTAAAAAAAAAAAAAAACAACAGATCAATCTAAACTATGGAGTCAGGTAATGGAGTCATTAAGACTCAAAGCTATACCTCACCAGAACTTACACTCTTTCTATGACACCACATTAACTCCTTGTCCCTCTGGAGTCTTTCTTCCAGAAAAGGATACTGATTTATAAATATTCACTCTAAAAGTAGAAAGATAGCTCTTTATCCTTCTTTCACTAGGCCCTTAAGTCAAATGAAATCATTAAATGTTGACTGTTTGAAGAGCAACACAGCAAAAGACATTCCCCCAAAAAATTCATCAAAAAAGTTTTTAATACACAGTGATTACAAATCAGATATTTATAGTCACAGAGCAACCCAAATTAGATGAACAAATATATTCAATGTAAACAAAGCAAAAGGAAAAGCTAGCAGCGAATTAAAAGGAGTTTGCTTATCAAGTGGCCGAATGATCTATCCCCAAATACAACATGGAACCTATGTTTCATTCTTTAAAATCTCCTCTTTGCAGATGGAAAGTCCTGTGTATAATATGACCCTGTTCCTAAGAACGCACATGTGAAGGCAGCATTCCCCACGCCGCCCCCGCAGCCCACCTGGCATGCCGGATGGATGCAATGGCATTGCTGAACTCGCTGTCAATGCTGCGGCAGTTGTAGAACTCCTCGTAGGCTGGCCTAGAAGAACCCTGGTACTCGATGCGGCTGATGCGGCAAATCCCCACAATCAGGATGATCAGCATGAGGATGAAGGCCACGCAGAGGGCTCCGATGATGATGTAGAGGGAGTGCCGCGGCATGTTGGTGAGGCTCTCTGCCATGTGCCCGGACTTCCACTGGAGGTCTGCAGGCAAAAATAAGCAAATGGCTGGGTTTGAGTTGTGACCTTTGAGAATGTGAAAGCCTTTTTCATCTTTGCATAGATAACTTAAAACCTAAGGGCCATTTAAACTTGGAAGAATTATTTTCTATGGATTATCCAGACCCAGGGTTAATATCCTTACGACATAAGGACTTCTTAAGAATCATTAAGAAAAACCAGAGGCTGGGCACGGTGGCTTATGGTTGTAATCCCAGTACTTTGGGAGGCTGAAGTAGGTGGATCACTTGAGGTCAGGAGTTTGAGACCAGCCTGGCCAACATGGTGAAACCCCATCACTACTAAAAATACAAACATTAGCTGGGCATGGTGGTGGATGCCTGTAATCACAGCTACTCGGGAGGCTGAGCCAGGAGAATCACTTGAACCCAGGAGGCAGAGGTTGCAGTGAGCCAAGATCGCACCACTGCACTCCAGCCTGGGTGACAGAGTGAGACTCTGTCACCAAAAAAAAAAAAAAAGAAAGAAAGAAAAACCAGAAATACGCCACAGAAAAACAAAGGATATAAGGAGGAATTCATTAAAAAAAAATACAAATAGAAAGTTACTTGGTTTCGAAATTACAAAAAAGTGCAATTCCTCTATCAGCTCCCAAATATTGCTTTAAAATTATAACCACAGTTGGCAAGGGTACCCAGAAATGAGGACTATAAGTTGATATGAAACCCTTTCATTTACTAATTAGCATATGCTCTGACCCAGATATTCCCATTTTAGGATGTATGCTGGGGAAGTAGCCCAGGAAATGTAGCCTTATGTGTGAAGATGCTCATCTTTAAGATGCTATCACAATTTTTAAATGTTATCACCTATTAAATATTTAGAAAAAGTCTCAGAAAATCACACAGACAACAATGTACTCACTGCTCAGTTAATAAATGTTAATATTTTACCACTTTTCTTTAGATTTATTTCAGATAGTTTTTAAAAAAGAAATAAAATATGGCTGGGCATGGTGTCTTACACTTGTAATCCCAGCACTTTGGGAGGCCAAGGCAGGCATATTGCTTTGAGCTAAGGAATTTTAGACCAACCTGAGCAGTATGGCAAAACCCTTTCTCTACAAAAAATACAAAAATTAGCCAGGCATAGTGGCACACGCCTGTGGTCCTGGTTACTCAGGAAGCTGAGGCTAGAGAATTGCTTGAACCTGGGAGACGGAGGTTGCAGTGAGCTGAGATCATACCATCACACTCCAGTCTGGGCAACAGAGTGAGACCCTGTCTCAAAAGAAGAAAAAAACACACACACAAATATAACTAGAGTTCCCTCACCCCACACTCTCTCTCCATTCCACCAGCAACAACATAATTTATAAAGGTCAAAAAATAAAAACCTAAATATTTAACACTCAGTGAGATGAAAAGATATCCACTAAACAACAAAAGAATAAAAGCCTGTTACCAAACAGGATCTACTTGGACAGTACAATAATTTGACAATATCTTATGAGTTTAAAATGTCTATATACACATTGAAAAGGTCAGAAGGATAGTATGATAATGATGGCAAACATACACTGATTTCTTAGTATAAACTAAGCTCTTTAAAAACAGCTCATTTAATCATCATAACCACCAGAAGATATATTATCCTCTCTCCCCACTTTATAAAGGAGGCCTAGAGAATTGACATCACTTGGAGTGAATGCCTCTGATACTAGTCAGGATCTGAGGTCTTGGCCTTTGCACAGCAAAATACTAACAACAGTGATCTCTAAAAGACAGAATTAAAAATGATTATTTTCCTCTGTATACTTCTGAGTCTTTTCCAGCGTTTTAAAAATAAGAATGTATTCCTTTTCCGATAAAGAAATAAGCAATCCATCATTTAAATAAGACATTCGTACGATCATCTTCCAGCATAAGAGTGGAAATAGGATCAGCCTTGGGATCACACCAACCTTGCTTTCAATCTCAGCTCCTACATTTACTTGATCTTGAGTTTCCGTTTCTTTGTTTGTAAAATGGAAATAACAACATATACCCCATTGGCTTGCTGCAGCATGAGTTAGAAAACATGTTTTAAAAATATTTAAAACTTTTTAACTTTCTAAAAAGTTAAAAAAAAAAAAAAGTTTTAACTTTCTAAAAAGTTTTAAAAAACAAGTTTTAACTTTCTGAAAAAGTTAAAAAGTCCACTCCCAGACACGTGATGGTGGTCCCCAAAGACGAGCAGCTGTGGTGGTGGAGGAGGGAAGGATAAAGGGTCACATGCTCTGAGTTGAGGATTATTGACCATGGCCCTGTGTCCTTCCTAAGAACACTAATCTGTATTAGCAGGAAAAACTGGAAGGACAGGATGTAATCTCTCTGCTTGGCATAGGTCAAGAACATCAAGTTATTTCCTGTTTATGGAACTGCACCCAAATGAAACGCTCTAGATAGTGTATACAGTATTTGAAAGGAAATTGTGGAAATTTTAAAGAGCTAGGTAAGACCAAAGAGAAGCTGAACTCATATGGAAAAAAGGATGCTTTCTATACTCACACCACCACCACCACCACTCCACACTTCCCCACCCACACCAGGACATCATTTTCATGGTAGAATTCCAAGTGCCTGCAAGTGAGATTCAGAGGTTAGTGGAAACAGAAATGAGCCTGCCTTTCCATGAAATCCACAGGACTCTTTTCACTGTTCCATTATCGGAGAGAGTATTTGTGGCCTCTGGATACTCACACCCTCATCTAGCTGTATCTTCAGTCATCATAGATCTAAGATCACAATTAGCTATTCCTTACCTTGAAAAGTTGCAGTCAGTCTGAAGAAGAGCACAGATAGACACCCAAACGGGGGCCAGGCCTGCAGACCCACTTTCTAGAAGCTAACAGAAAAATAACCCATGCGCCCAGCCTGGATGCTTCCTGAGAATTTGAGAACAGATGAATAATGCGATTTCTAAGTTCACATCCAGACCCTCCTGAATATTTCACCAAAACCTTTGAAGACTGGTTTGTCATTTGAGTCTGCCTGCCTGAGCTCATAAGGCCCGTGGAGCTTAGTAAAACTAAATGACCATTAGTGCATTGACTGCTTCATCTAAGCCAACTCACACACAGGCAAGACAAAGTAACATAAATCAACAGAAACAAATAGTCACAATGGAAGGGAGAAGGTGTTTTCGGAAACCAGAACCAAGGCTCAATCCCCAAATCTGCAGCCATCTCATTTGGCAATACCTGGTGTGCATGGAGAGAGACAACTCATTTTTCTGGCTGAAAAAGCAAGCGTGATTCACTTCATTTCCAAGTATTATAACATTCTCTAAAAAATTCAGTTGCAGGCAGGAGTCCAACACTCAGCAGAGTATGTTATAACATCCATTTAGCATCAACACAAGGGCAGCCAGTACTATGTTTCTCCTCCAACTCGGTAGAGTGCTCAGATCTGATCACTATGGCAGATCACACGAGTTCTTGATGAGTTCTTGCAGTCTATGCATAAGCTTCATAGAATTAACTTACACAACACATCAATTGTGTATACACAGTGAGTGCACAACCACATGGCCACTAAAGTGAAAAAAACAACCATACTGGGCTATGTGCACAATGCGGTGTCCCAGGTCTGACTGCCTGCATTTATGACCATCTGCTCCATTTCCCAAAACTCTGTATTCCAAACTGTTGGGACTTTTGGAAAAACTTTCTCAAGATTTATCGTAAAAGCTCTGCTTTCCTCCCTCCCCCTGCCCTTTTCTTTAAAGCTAGATTCCACCTCATTGTCATCTAAAACTTTTTTGATAGAAATGACTGTGGCTGCTTTATAGGCTAATTGGTTTAGTAGCTGGGATGGATCTGGCTAAGTCCAACGCTAGGTCTGAGAGGCAGCAAATTTATCTATGCCAGGTGCCTGCAACCACCATCTCTCAGTCCAGATGCTATCCTCATAAGTCATTGCTTTGCTGCATCCCAGGAGCCCCATCACATGAATCGTTGACTACTTTGGCTACAGCGTGGCACAGGGAAGAATCGTGAACCGGAATGTGCCAGATGGGTTCATCTCATCAGCACCAGCAGGTGCATGACCAGGAATGCATATGCACGAGCTGCTCAAGAAAAATGTCACACTTGTGAGTCTGATGGATCATTTTCATTTTTTTAAACTAAATTAGTTTGAGGTTTTGTATTTTCCAAAGTGCCTTTGCATTAAACATTTCAGTTGGTCCTAAACAAACACCTTGAACTAGGCAGAGGTACTAGACTTGGAGCAGCTGTTCAAGGTGAGGCAGGCAGTCAGTGGCCAAGCTGAGAATAAAATCAGACCCATCTCCACTCTGCCAAAAATAGACTCCAGTCAATTTGTACATTGAGTCTAAAATACATAGCCCATACCTATTTTTTAATTTACCTAGATGAATGTAGCTAGACTAGTTAATTTGCTTACCTATGTTATTTTGAAAAAGAGCAAAAGTGAGACTGTGTCTTATGAAGATGTTACTTAGCTTAATAATTTTTAAGACTACTCGTTGCCTAGAACAATCTTGAGGAGGGATGTCAATTACTTTGTTTTCTATAGCTAAAGGTTAGCAGGACAATCAAAGCAGTCAGTGAAACTGAAAAAAGATTAACAACCCTTGTTAAACTCCAGAAGAGGAATGAACGTGAAAAGGGAATGAAAGAGATCATCTCCTTTATGGGATCCATTCACTGAGCACTTTAATTAAGGACCTACTTTGTGCCAGGCACAGTGCTGAGTGACAGGGATGGAAAGTAAGGGAAAATAGAGAGAAAAGTAGGCTCATGTAGTTTCCAGTTTTCTGACGGATGCAGGGGTCAGGCAAATGATCCCCAAAACAAAGTAAAAGTACAACTGTGCTATGTCTACAAGAGACAAGCTCTTCAGCGCAGCAGGAGGACAGGCGATATTTCACGGCACTGACTGTCAAGAGAGCTTGCACAACAGGAACCCTGAGGGAGTTAGGTTCTAAGTGTGAGTGGGCAGTAACCAGGGACAGGCAAGAGCAGAGGGAAGACTGCACAGGCAAAGAACCAGAGTGAGCACAGGCCTGTGGGAGGGACTGAGGGAGCAGAACAAGGGCTGGAAGGAGAACAGCGAGACTGCTTGAGAGGCAGAGAGTGGCCGCAGCAAGGAGAAGGGATCTCTTTACAGGGTAGGGCAGTGTGGCCTTGGGTCTTTACTCACTTATTTATTTTAATAGGAGCTTGGCACAGTCAGGGTTGGAAACAGTGGGAGGGAGGGTCTGAGTGTTCCAATTTGCACTTTGAAAAGATCCTTCTGGCTGTGCATGAAGAAAGGATTTGAGGAACAAGGACAGAGGCCAGTTCAGAGGCTCCTGCAGGATGGGGCAGAGTTAGTGGTAGCTTGACCTGTAGTGATGGGCATGGAGACAGAGAGAGGGGAATGGATGTGAGTGCTGTGTTAGGGGGGAATCCACCAGACTAAATGCAGCTCATACAGATAGGCCAATGAGGGGAGAGAAACCAGGAGGACAACTCTCGGTTTCCTGGCTTTTATCGCTGGATGGATGAGGTGCTGTAGCCGAGTGAGACAACCAGGTTGGAGAGGAAGATCCTGAGTTTGGTTTTATACATGTTAAATTGATGGTACCAATTCTGGACACGGGCTTTGGGAAAGAACATATGACTAAATCCTCAAAAGCAATCGCAACAAATGCAAAAATTGACAAGTGAGACCTAATTAAACTAAAGAGCACAGCAAATAAACTATTGACAGAGTAAACAGACAACCTACAGAAGAGGAGAAAATATTTGCGAATGATGCATCCAAGAAAGGTCTAATATCCAGAATCTATAAGAAACTTAAACACTGAACAAACAAAAAACAAATAGCCTCATTCGAAAGTGGGCAGGATATATGAACAGACACTTCTCAAAAGCAAGCTTATAAGTGGCCAAAAAACATGAAAAAAGGCTCAACATCACTAATTATCAGAGAAATGCAAATCAAAACCACAATAAGATAACCATGTCCCACCAGTCAGAATGGCGATGATTAAAAAGTCAAGAAACAACAGATATTGGCAAGGCCGAGAGAAAAATGGAATACACTGTTGGTGGAAATGTAAATTAGTTCAGCCACTGTGGAAAGCAGTTTGGAGATTTCTCAAAGAACTTAGAACTACCACTCAACTCAGCAATCTCATTACTGGGTACGTATCCAAAAGAAAACAAATTGTTCTACCAAAAAAACACAGGCACTTGCACGTTCACTGCAGCACTATTCACAATAGAAAGATACAGAATCAACCAAGGTGCCCATCAATGGTGGATTAAATAAAGAAAAAGTGGTACATATACAGCATGGAATACCATGCAGCCATAAAAAAAGAGTGAAATAATGGCCTTTGCAGCAACATGGATGCAGCTGAAGGCCATTATCCTAAGTGAATTAACATAGGAGCAGAAAAACAAACACCACATATTCTCACTTATAAGTGGGAGCTGGCCAGGCACAATGGCTCACACCTGTAATCCCAGCAGTCTGGGAGGCCCTAGTGAGTGGATAGCTTTGATCTTAGGAGTTCCAGACCAGCCTGGCCAACATGGTGACACCCCATCTCTACTAAAGATACAAAAAAAATTAGCCAGGTGTCATGGCACATTCATGTAATCCCAGCTACTTGGAAGGCTGAGGCACAAGAATGGCTTGAGCCTGGGAAGTGAAGGGTGCAGTGAGCTGAGATCTCACCAGTGAACTCCAGCCTGGGTGACAGGGTGAGACCCTGTCTTGAAAAAAAAAAAAAGAAAAAAAGGAGCTAAACTTCGGGTACTTGTGGACATAGAGGCCACAACAGTAGACATTAGGGAGGAAGGAAAGGGAGCGGGGAAATGGTTAAAAAACTAATGGGAACTATAGTCAGTACCTGGGTGATAGAATCATTCATATCCCAAACCTCAGCATCATACAATGTACCCAGGTAAAAACCTAAACATGTACCCCTGAATCTAAAATAAAAGTTGAATAAACAAATAAATTGGAAGTACTTTTAAGACACCCAAGCAGTTATGTCTAATAGTTAAATTTTGATGTTTAGCTCATTATTTTGGTTAATAAGAGCTGATATTTATTGAGGGTTCAATGTGTACTGGACACTAAGTGTTAAGGTGCTAACTCACCTATTCCTCCTATAATGCTTTGAGGTAGACACTGTTATTACATTCATTTTATATAGAAGCAACTGAGACTAAGAGGGAAGCTATGTGCCCAGGGTTACACAGATAGTAAATGGCAGCCCCTGAGTTTAAGCCCAGTTGCTCTGGTTCTAAAGCCACACACTTCAATCAATAAGGAATGTTTTCCAAACTGTAGATCGTAGAAATCAGTGTAATGGGGCCAGACTCACATTTAAAAACAAAATTTAGAGAACTATTTCAGAGTTTGTCACACTTATAAAAAGTTAAGTATTATTTTACATTGTGTGTGTTTGTGTGTATATTAGTCTGTGTGTTACATGCAGCGTCAAGATGTAAAACATACTACTTATTGTGGGTTGCACTCAAAAGGCATGAAAAGCATTTCCCTATGCTGTACACATCCATCAGTACTCTTCAGAGAGACAATGGAAAGTTCCTACTCATGAGATTCTTTGGAATAAAATAGTCAAGATTACATCAATAACAACTACCTATCTATATAATGCCTGTGGTCCTACAATATTCTGTACTTGTAGAAAATTGGTTATTAACCCAAAAGTATCTAATTTACCAAGATTCCATCAGAGATGGGAAATTTCATTTTCAGCAGATGCCCAGAGACTTCTAGTTGTTCAAAGAGAAAGACAGCTGATGATAATAATTAAGGCAATCATTTATTAAGTACCTAGTATGTACCAGTCACTGAACAATATTGGTTACATTTACTATCCCATTTATCAAGGCCTAAGGCTCAGAGACCTTGTTTTCTGGCCCAAGGATAAATACCTGAGCTAGAATTCAAAACCAGCTCAACTCACAGAATTGAGTTATCAACCACAAAACTCCACAACAGCATTCTTTCCGCTCAATCAGTATGCTTTCCCCACATCTAGCCTCAGTCCCTCCCTGAGAAGTAGAGGATGCATTCCTGGTGTTCCAAGTATGTACTAAAGGTAATTATGGATTCATTGGGATTTGCAAGTTACCCTTGGACCCCACCACCATTGCTTTGGAGGGGAAAAGTTCTAAAAGGCAAAAAGCCAACTTATAATGAAATGCTCATGAAAAGTTAAAAGGTAATCACCAATCAAAATCAAAATATTAAATGCAAAAACTCTTTGACAATTTTATCTTTGAGAATTTCTGTTATTGATATTCTCACATAAGTAAGCACAAAGATGCTGCTACAATCTGAATGTATGTGACTCCCAAGTTTAAATGTTGCAACCTAATTGATACAGTTAGGCACTGTGTCCCCACCCAAATCTCATCTTGAATTGTAGTCCCCATAATCTTCATAATCCCCACATGTTAAGGGAGTGACAGGTGGAAGTAACTGAATCATGGGGGCGGTTCCCCCATCCTGTTCTCATGATAGTGAGTTCTCACGAAATCTGATGGTTTTCTAAGGGGTTCTTCCCCATTCACTCAACAGTTCTCCTTCCTGCCAACTTGTGAAGAAGGTGCTTTGCTTCCCCTTCGCTTTTTGCCATGATTGTAAGTTTCCTGAGACCTTCCCAGCCATGCTGAACTGTAAATCAATTAAACCTCTTTCCTTTATAAATTACCCAGTCTCAAGCAGTTCTTTATAACAGTATGAAAACAAACTAATACACTAATTGACAAAGCGATAGTATTAAGAGATGTAGTCTTTGGGAAGTGATTTAGTCATGAGGGCTCTGCCTTCATGAAGTAGGTTAATGTCCTTATAAAAGAGGCCCAAGAGAGCCACCTTGCCCTTCCACCATGTGAAGACACTGCCAGAAGGCCCTATCTATGAGGAATGGACCCTCATCAGACACTGGATCTGCCAGTGCCTTGCTCTCAGACTTCCCAGCCTCCAGAACTGTGAGCAATTACTTACGGTAAGGTATTTTGTTATAGTATCCCAAGCAAACTAAGACAGGTGCATATATATAAGAATATTCATTCTAGTATTGCTGTAAATAGCAAACCCCTCCAAATGTATTATCTATCAATGGGAGTCTGATTAAATAAATTTTAGAGATGCTAAAGAATGGAAATACCATGTGACATTTTAAAAAGTGACATAGATCTGCATAAGATAGTGTGGGTGCACCTTCAGGATATACTGTTACACATAAAAGCAATATGTTGAAGAGTGTGTATAAAACTCTCATTTGTACAGGAGAAAACAGGAACTTTTCTATTGACTGATGCATCTAGAAGAATACGCAATAAATGTCTAACAGTAGTTACCTTTAAGGAGTGAGGTGGGGATCTGGATAAAGAGAGATATTAATTAATTTTATTTTTTAAACGTCTTGGTTTATATAAAAATGAGAACCAAAGAAGCCAACCTATTTGTATACTAAGAACTGCCCATATAATATAATCATTGGATAAGTTTCTTTAACTATTATTAAATTCTATCTATTATTAAAGGAAGAGGCCCAAGACATCCATCTATACTTCACACTCTGGTCCCAGGAGGAGTTACATTCCCTTTCCCTGGTTGTCTAGACGTGGCTGTGCAAAGCCTTACAGCGACTCATCATATATTGAAACCTGCCCTCAGATGACAAGCTCCCAAAGGAAGGGGATGTTTCATTAACCCTTATATCCCAGAACTACACTCAATTCCTGACAATAAAGAGCCACTGATTCCTTATTGAATGCATAAATCTAAGATAGCCTATTTGCCTATTTCTCAACTGCAAAATATCATTAATTCAATAGTTTAACTGTATTTAACCATAGATTCAACTGTTTAATACACAAAACTGCTCAACTGCCAGTCAGCAAGGTTAACTATAACTCTAACTTTATAAACCTTATACAGACAAAGCAAAACACACCAACACTGCTATGTCAAGATTTATAGATATTTTGATTTTTAGACCTTGATTCTAGGAAGGCATGTTTTCCCTTTATTATAATTAAAAAAAAAAAAAAAAAAAAAAAAACTGTGATCAGTCCCAAGGTGGTAAAAATGAATGGCAGAGATTTAAAACTTCACCAATGTTGTTCTGTTAATTTCCAGAACTGTGGGTTTTCATTTGCCTTAAAACGTGTATAAATCACTATAGCTATTTGAACGATTCTATTAGGATGGTCCTGGATCAATCTTCTTGATAGTTTTGATAAATCTATGTGGTCTGTTAGATCTCTGCTTCTTATCACTAACTGGTGGCCAGATAATTACCCTAAAGAGGCAAATGACTAGGGTGATGCATTAACAGATAAAACTAGTTCTACCTCATCCCCAAATACTGTAATATTTAAGAACAAATAGAGAAAGGAATGAGATACCATTGCTGGGTGGTATGAAAGGCAGAATAAGGGTCTCCCAAAGATGTCCTAATGCCCAGAACCTATCAATACATTACTTTATATGGCAAAAAATGACTTCGCAAATGTGATTAAATTGAGATCTTGAGACGGAGAGATTACTCTGGATTATCTGGACAAGCTCAATGCAACCATAAGAGTCCTAATAAGCGAAAGAAGGAGGTAGGAGAGTTGAAAATTGAGTGATGACAATGAAAGCAGAGGTCAAAATGACATGATTTCTGACTCTGAAGAAGGCAGAAGGGACCAATGGCCAAGAAATGTGAGCAGCCTTAAGGTTAGAAAAGGCGAGGGAAGACAAGCTCTCCCCTAGAGCCTCCAGAAGGAAGACAGCCCTGCTGGTCCCTTGATTTTAGCCCAGTGAGGCCCATTTTGAACTTCTGCCTTCTAGAACTGTAACCTGATAGATCTGTGTTATTTTAAGCCATTCAATCTGTGGCAATTTGTTACAGTGACAAGAGGAAACTAATACAGATGGTCAGGGAAGGCACCTTTGAACTGAGACCTGAATGAGAAGAAGGCAGCTGTGATAAGATCTGAAGGAAGTGAGCTCCAGGCATAGGGAACAGCATGGGTAAAGGTCCTGAAGGCAGGGATGACCTTGACCTGCTCAAGCAAGGGAAAGCAGGACACTGTGGCTACAGCAGAGGGAACAAGGAAGAGAGGCAAGCAATGTGGCCTCTGAAGGCAGTGATTCAGTTAACAGAAGCCTCCTTTACTTCCTTGGGTGAGTCAGCAGCCCTCCAGCACCATGTAGCTATGTGGGCCATGGTTCTCTGCGTACCTCTAAGCTTTTCTGTTTAGATCTACTGACTAAACTTTGAGATATCCAGGCATCCTCCTCTTGGTTTCCGGACACTTCAGAGGATCACAGATGCTCAGGGTTAGAAAGAGACCTAAGAGGCCATGGTTCCCATGGCTCACGCAGGACTAGAGGCCTCTTACAGCTTCCCTGCCCACCAACTGTACGAACTCTGTGTCCACTCCGGATCCTGGGATTCATTCCATTGATTCAGATCCAGTTCTCTAGACACGAGCCACTGGCTTCAGTTATGTGTCATCTGCAAACCTCATACACACGATCTCCTTTCCATATACTCAGGTCATGGTTAGAAATATCCAGTGCTGGAACCTGGCAGAGACTAATCCGTAATTAAATTTGTTTTAATACCTTTGGCCCAATAGAGAAATAAAAATGAGATCATCAAATGGAAAATGATAGAGTGAGTGAACAGAGCGTCCAGGTATGCACTGAGATGTATAATGTACCCTATCACACCCAGCCACTCAGAATAGCCACTGTCCCGGGCTGCAGGCAGCATCTAAAAAGACAATTGCTGAAGGTTAATCCTCCCTGGGAGTAGCTCATAGCATAAGAGCTACAGTAGTATAGAAAAAATAAAAGAAAGATCAACCAGTATTTATTTAGTGTCTACTGAACCCAGAAATCTGCACATTTGCCTCATGTAATCCTCACAGCAACCAGCACAGGAAGCCTTCCTATAATCAAGTGAGAAAGACAAGGCTCCCAGAGGTAAATTTGTTTTTCTAGGTTACATAGTTAGAATATGATGGAGCTTGAATTTGAAGTCGACTTTGATCCTTTTGTTATTCCATACTTTGCCTATATTATCATTACCAGAAGAAGTAAACTTTAGATTTTTTACAATGATAGGATTTCACTTCAAAATTTCTTGATGATATCCTGTGTATTCCTGACTTTTCATCTCTACTCTCCTATATATTTATCTTCATGAATCCCATTTTAAAGTTTTAAATAGATATTACTCTGACCTAAAGGCACAAAGTGTGTCAATTTGTCATACTAAACTTCAGAATGAAAACCGATCCCATTTTATGGAAAAGTAAACTGAGGCTCAGCACAAGCAAATACAGTCATAACAACAAGTGCCTTGGCCAGAATAAGAACCAAGGTCCTGTTGACCCATATCTGGAATCCTTTCCACCAGCAGATTCCACCAGACTGGACTTAACATCCTATAACTACAGTCCCTTAGAATTTTACCATTGAAATCCTTTTCAGTCCCTTGTCTCTCTCTTCAACAAGAAAGTATTTCTCACCTATCATTAGCAAGGAAAGTTAATTCTAAGCCCATTCTGTATGAGAGCAATCGAGAAGGCTAAGGGGGAGGCCTATAATGATTACACACTTCACACTTTGGCCGCATGAACCAAGAGGAAAGACACTGAGTGAGCAGCTAAGAGTCTAAATCATATCCTCCACCTCTTATCAAGTTGATCAAATTGACACTGGAGAATGTGGTCAAGTTGGTCACGTTGATGTCAGAGAATGTGGTCCACATTTGGACAAGAGAGTTTCCTAATACTGGCCACCCCCTATGTTAGACAAGCACTGAGAATGAGATGACCCTATCCAGTCATAGGCAGCCAGAACCACCAGTGAGGGCCTGGTCTTGTGACTTAGAGTGAAGGAGTAGAGACAGCAGACAGATCAGGCTGAGTGACACAGACAGGCAGGCAAGCAGGCAGGCAGGGCTGTGGGTACTGATTTGCATCCTTCCAAATTCACTCAGAAGTTGTCTTTATCTGCCAAATGGTGAGTGAGCAGGTGAGAGAGCACGGAAGGGAGTTCTTACACAACTTTCCCAGGAAAAGAAGTGATCTGGAACAGGGAGGAAACATTCACCCAACCAGCATGGTTAGTTCTCTTCTGCTATGAAAGATTAAATTGACCCAGCTAATTTAAATAAGAAGACAATACCTTTCAAAGTTGAATCTTTAACAGTTCCAAAACTGTTGAAAACTTGATTGCAGCTGGGCACAGTGACTCATGCCTGTAATCCCAGCACTTTGGGAGGCCAAGGCAGGTGGATCATGAGGTCAAGAGATTGAGACCATCCTGGCCAGCATAGTGAAACCCCTTCTCGTCTAAAAATACCAAAATTAGCCGGGAGTGGCAGCACACACCTGTAATCCCAGCTACTCAGGAGGCTGAGGTAGGAGAGTCACTTGAACCTGGGAAGCAGAGGTTGCGGTGAGCTGAGATCGCACCACTGCACTCCAGCCTGGATAGAGCGAGACTCTGTCTCAAAAAATAAAAATAAAATAATAAAATAAAATAAAGAAAACTGGAGGGGTGGCTAGCAAAATGGTCGCATAGGAACAGCTCCAGTGTGCAGCTCCCAGCAAGATCAATGCAGAAGGCAGGTGATTTCTGCATTTCCAACTGAGGTAGCTGGCTCATCTCATTGGGACTGGTTAGACAGTGGGTGCAGCCCATGGAGGGTGAGCAGAAGCAGGGTGGGGCGTTGCCCCACCCAGGAAGCACAAGGGGTCAGGGAACTCCCTCCCCTAGCCAAGGGAAGCTGTGAGGGACTGTGCTGTGAGGAATGGTGCAGTCCGGCCCAGATACTATGCTTTTCCCATGGTCTTCACAACCCACAGACCAGGAGATTCCCTCGGGTACCTATGCCACCAGGGCCCTGGGTTTCAAGCACAAAACTGGGCAGCCGTTTGGGCAGACACCAAGCTAGCTGCAGGAGTATTTTTTTTTCATAACCCAGTGGCTCCTGGAACACCAGTGAGACAGAACTGTTCACTCCCCTGGAAAGGGGGCTGAACCAGGGAGCCAAGTGTTCTAGCTCAGCAGATCCCACCTCCATGGAGCCTAGCAATTTAAGATCCACTGGCTTGAACTTCTTGCTACCAGCACAGCAGTCTGAAGTCGACCTGGGACACTCAAGCTTGGTGGCGGGAGGGGGGTCCACCACTGTTACTGAGGCTTGAGTAGGTGGTTTTCGCCTCACAGTGTAAACAAAGCTGCCAGGAAGTTCGACTGGATGGAGCCCACCACAGCACCGCAAAGCCACTATAACCAGACTGCCTCTCTAGATTCCTCCTCTCTCGGCAGGGCATCTCTGAAAGAAAGGCAGAAGCCTCAGTAAGGAGCTTATAGAAAAAACTCCCATCTCCCTGGGACGGAACACCTGGGGGAAAGGGCAGCTGTAGGTACAGCTTCAGCAGACTTAAATGTTCTGCCGCCTGGCTCTGAAGTGAGCAGTGGATCTCCCAGCACAGCACTCGAGCTCTGATAAGGGACAGGCTGCCTCCTCAAGTGACAGAGAGACACCTCCCAGCAGGGGTCAACAGACACCTCTTATAGGGGAACTCCAGCTGGCATCTGCCAGGTGCCCCTCTGGGAAGAAGCTTCCAGAGGAAGGAACAGGCAGACATCTTTGCTGTTCCACAGCCTCCACTGGTGATACCCAGGCAAACGGTCTGGAGTGGACCTCCAGCAAACTCCAGCAGACCCACAGCAGAGGGGTCTGACTGTTAGATGGAAAACTAACAAACATGTTAGATGGAAAACTAACAAACAGAAAGGAATAGCATCAACATCAACAAAAATGATATCCACACAGAAACCCCACCCGAAGGTCACCAACATCAAAGACCAAAGGTAGATAAATCCACGAAGATTGAGGAAAAACCAGCACAAAAAGGCTGAAAATTCCAAAAACCAGAACGCCTCTTCTCCTCCAAAGGATCACAACTTCTCATTAGCAAGGAAACAAAACTGGACAGAAAATAAGTTCGACAAATTGACAGAAGTAGGCTTCAGAAGGTGCGTAATAACAAACTCCTCCAAGCTAAAGAAGCATGTTCTAACCCAAAGCAAGGAAGCTAAGAAACTTGAAAAAAGATTAGATGAATTGCTAACTAGAATAACAAGTTTAGAGAAGAACATAAATGACCTGATGGAGCTGAAAAACACAGCAAGACAATTTTGTGAAGCATACACAAGTATCAATATCCAAATAGATCAAGCAGAAGAAAGGATATAAGAGACTGAAGACCAACTTAATGAAATAAAGCGTGAAGACAAGATTAGAGAAAAAAGAATGAAAATGAGTAAACAAAGCCTCCAAGAAACAGGGGACTATGTGAAAAGACCAAACGTGTTTGATTGGTGTACCTGAAAGTGACTAGGAGAATGGAACCAAGTTGGAAAACACTTGGTTCCATTCCATAGGATATTATCCAGGAGAACTTTCCCAACCTAGCAAGACAGGCCAACATTCAAATTCAGAAAATACAGAGAACATCACAAAGATGCTCCTCAAGAAGAGCAACCCCAAGACACATCATCATCATATTCACCAAGGTTGAAGTGAAGGAAAAATGTTAAGGGCAGCCAGAGAGAAAGGTCAGGTTACCCACAAAAGGAAGTCCATCAGACTAACTGCGGATCTCTCTGAAGATCCTACAAGCCAGAGAGAATGAGGGCCAATATTCAACATTCTTAAAGAAAACAATTTTCAACCCAGAATTTCATATCCAGCCAACCTAAGCTTCATAAGTGAAGGAAAATAAAATCCTTTATAGACAAGCAATTGCTGAGAGATTTTGTCACCACCAGGCCTGCCTTACAAGAGCTCCTGAAGGAAGCACTAAATATGGAAAGGAAAAACCAGTACCAGCCACTGCAAAAACATACCAAATTGTAAAGACAACTGAAACTATGAAAAAACTGCATCAACTAACGGGCAAAATAACCAGCTAGCATCATAATGACAGGAGCAAATTCACACATAACAATACTAACCTTAAATGTAAATGGGCTAAATGCCCCAGTTAAGACACACACTGGCAAATTGGATAGAGTCAAGAGCCATCAGTGTGCTGTATTCAGGAGACCCATCTCACGTGCAAAAACGCACACAGGCTTAAAATAAAGGGATGGAGGAATAGTTACCAAGCAAATGGAAAGCAAAAAAAGGAGGGGTTTCAATCCTAGTCTCTACCAAAACAGACTTTAAAACAACAAAGATCAAAAAAGACAAAGAAGGGCATTATATAATGGTAAAGGGATCAATGCAACAAGAAGAGCTAACTATCTTAAATATGTATGTACCCAATACAGGAGCACCCAGATTCATAAAGCAAGCTCTTAGAGACCTACAAAGAGAATTAGACTCCCGCACAATAATAGTGGGAGACTTTCACACCCTACTGTCAATATTAGACAGATCCACAAGACAGAAAATTAACAAGAATATTCAGGACTTGAACTCAGCTCTGGACCAAGCAGACCTAATAGACATCTACAGGACTCTCCACTCCAAATCAACAGAATATACATTCTTCTCAGCACCACATCACACTTATTCTAAAATTGACCACATAATTGGAAGTATAACACTCCTCAGCAATTACAAAAAATGGAAATCATAACAGTCTCTTAGACCACAGTGCAATCAAATTAGAACTCAGGATTAAGAAACTCACTCAAAACTGCACAACTACAAAGAAAGAGAACAACCTGCTCTGAATGACTACTGGGCACATAACGAAATTAATGCAGAAATAAATAAGTTCTTTGAAACTAATGAGAACAAAGACACAATGTACCAGAATCTCTGGGACACAGCGAAAGCAGTGTTTAGAGGGAAATTTATAGCACTAAATGCCCACAGGAGAAAGTGGGAAAGATCTAAAATCAACACCCTAACATCACAATTAAAAGAACTAGAGAAGCAAAAACAAACAAATTCAAAAGCTAGCAGAAGACAAGAAATAACTAAGATCAGAGCAGAACTGAAGGAGACAGAGGCAAGAAAAACCCTTCAAAAAAAATCAAGGAATCCAGAAGCTGGTTTTTCGAAAAGATTAACAAAATACATAGACCATTAGCAAGACTAACAAAGAAGAGAGAAGAATCAAATAGACACAATAAAAATGATAAAGGGGATATCACCACTGACAGAAATACAAACTACCATCAGAGAATACCATAAACAGCTCTATGCAAATAAACTAGAAAATCTAGAAGAAACAGATAAATTCCTGGACACATCCACCCTTCCAAGACTAAACCAGGAAGAAGTTGAATCCCTGAATAGACCAATAACAAGTTCTGAAATTGAGGCAGTAATTAATAGCCTACCAACCAAAAAAAGCCCAGGACCAGATGGATTCACAGCCAAATTCTATCAGAGGTACAAAGAGGAGCTGGTACCACTCCTCCTGAAACTATTCCAAACAACAGGAAAGAGGGACTCCTTCCTAACTCATTTTATGAGGCCAGCATCATCCTGATACCAAAACCTGGCAGAGACACAACTAAAAAAAGAAAATTTCAGGCCAATATCCCTGATAAACATTGATGCAAAAATCCTCAATAAAATACTGGCAAACCAAATCCAGCAGCACATCAAAAAGCTTATCCACCACTGCAGTCCAGTCTGGGTGATGGAGCGAGACTCCATCCAGAAAAAAAAAGAAAGAAAGAAAAAGAAAAAGCTTATCCACCATGATCAAGTTGGCTTCATCCCTAGGATGCAAGAGTTCAACATATGCAAATCAATAAACGTAATCCATCACATAAACAGAACCAATGATAAAAACCACATGATTGTCTCAATAGATGCAGAAAAGGCCTTCGATAAAGTTCAACACCTCTTCATGCTAAAACCTCTCAATAAACTAGGTATTGACAGAACGTATCTCAAAATAATAAGAGCTATTTATGAAAAACCACAGCCAATATCATACTGAATGGGCAAAAGTTAGAAGCATTCCCTTTGAAAACTGGCACAAGATAAGGATGCCTTCTCTCACCACTCCTATTCAACATAGTATTGGAAGTTCTGGCCAGATCAATCAGGCAAGGGAAAGAAATAAAGGGTATTCAAATAGGAAGAGAGGAAGTAAAATAGTCTCTGTTTGCAGATGACATGATTGTATATTTAGAAAACCCCATTGTCTCAGCTCAAAATCTCCTTAAGCTGATAAGCAACTTTAGCAAAGTCTCAAGATACAAAATCATTGTGCAAAAATCACAAGCTTTCCTATACACCAATAATAGACAAAAGAGAGCCAAATCATGAGTGAATTATCATTCACAATTGTGACAAAGAGAATAAAATACATAAAAATACAACTTACAAGGGATGTGAAGGACCTCCCAAGGAGAACTACAAACCACTGTTCAAGGAAATAAGAGAAGACACAAACAAATGAAAACACATTTCATGCTCATAGATAGAATTAATATCCTGAAAATGGCTATACTGCCCAAAGTAATTTATACATTCAATGCTATCCCCACTAAGCTACCACTGACTTTCTTCACAGAATTAGAAAAAACTACTTTAAATTTCATATGGAACCAAAAAAGGGCCTGTATGTCAAGACAATTCTAAGCAACAAAAACAAAGCTGGAGGCATCATGATACGTAACTGCAAACTATACTACAAGGCTACGGTAACCAAAACGTCATGATACTGGTACCAAAACAGATATATAGACCAATGGAAAAGAACAGAGGCTTCAGAACGCCACATGTCTGCAACCATCTGATCTTTGATAAACCTGACAAAAACAGCGTTGGTGAAAGGATTCCCTATTTAATAAATGGTGTTGGGAAAACAGGCTAGCCATATGCAGAAAACTGAAACTGGACCCCTTCCTTACACCTTATACAAAAATTAACTCAAGATGGATAAAAGACATATACGTAAGACCTAAAACTATAAAAACCCTAGAAGACAACCTAGGCAACACCATTTAGGATATAGGCATGGGCAAAGACTTCAGGACTACAACACCAAAAGCAATGGCAACAAAGGCCAAAATGGACAAATGGGATCTAATAAACTAAGGAGCTTCTGCACAACAAAAGAAACTATCATCACAGTGAAAAGACAACCTACAGAATGGGAGAAAATTTTTGCAATCTATCCATCTGAAAAAGGGCTAATATCCAGAACCTACAAAGAACTTAAACAAATTTACAAGAAAAAAATCAACCCCATCAAAAAGTGGGCAAAAGGTATGAACAGATATCTCTCAAAAGAACAGATACCTCTCAAAAGGACATTTATGCAACCAACAAACATATGAAAAAAAGTTCATCATCACTGGTCATTAGTGAAATGCAAATCAAAACCACAATGAGATACCATCTCACACCAGTTAGAATGGTGATCATTAAAAAGTCAGGAAACAACAGATGCTGGAGAGGATGTGGAGAAATAGGAACGCTTTTATACACTTGGTGGGAATGTAAATTAGTTCAACCATTGTGGAAGACAGTGTGGCGATTCCTCAAGGATCTAGAACCAGAAATACCATTTGACCCAGCAATCCCATTACTGGGTATATACCCAAAGGATTATAAATCATTCTACTATAAAGAAACATGCACATGTATGTTTATTGAAGCATTGTTCACAACAGCAAAGACTTGGAACCAACCCAAATGCCCATCAGTGATAGACTGGAAAAAGAAAATGTGGCACATATACACCATGTAATACTATGCATCCATAAAAAAGGATGAGTTCATGTCCTTTACAGGGACATGGATTAAGCTGGAAACCATCATTCTCAGCAAACTAACACAGGAACAGAAAATCAAACACCACATGTTCTCACTCATAAGTGGGAGTTGAACAATGAGAACACATGGACACAGGGAGGGGAACATCATACACTGGGGCCTGTCAGGTGGTGGGAAGCTAGGGGAGGGATAGCATGAGGAGAAATACGTAATGTAGATGATAGGTTGATGGGTGCAGCAAACCACCATGGCATGTGTATGCAACAAACCTGCATGTTCTGCACATGTATCCCAGAACTTTAAAAGTATAATAGAAAAAGGAAGGAAGGAAGGAAGGAAGGAAGGAAGGAAGGAAGGAAGGAAGGAAGGAAGGAAGGCAGGCAGGCAGGCAGGCAGGCAGGCAGGCTCAATTCCATGTCAGTTCACATTTTCACTTCAATCCTAGTAGATACATTGTTTTAAGGTGTAAAATCTTGATTAAGACATTTATCAAACTTCTATTTGTTCACCCTAAAAGATCATTCAGCTTTAAGCAGCCCAAAATGTTTTCAGCTTTTCTTTTAAGCTTGTCTTCACTGAACTTTTCTCCAGGCAATAGATGGAACTTAATACATCTGAAGACACTTGAACACATAAATAAAAAGGGAATTTACATTCTGTGTGTGTGTGTGTGTGTGTGTGTGTGTGTGTGTGTGTTTTAATTTTCAACACAAAGACTCTATTTTTTGATATGATTCTAATGCTTTTCTGTTCAGCACATTTTTGGCTGCATGAGTAGCAGTGAACTCTGGATGACATCTGAAAATTCTCATCCTGGGGAAAGGCTGGCTTCGGACTCAGGAAGGAGTGGGGGCAGCAGAATGCAGGGGGCAAACATGCTAAACTGGGTATTGAGCACCAAAATGGGACAAGTGTAGCTCCGGTTGTCCCTCTGGGACTCACTGCCTCATCGGCCAGTGACTCGGGGGCTTTCTGGTCACAGTCGGGATCTTTTTGATGAAGGAAAATGCTTAAGTAACAGCTATAAATGTTAAATAACAGTGGCTGAACTGCAGAAATACTTACGGATCTCACAGTTTGCTCCCACCCAACCATGCGGGCAGTGGCAGGTGTAACCATTGGACTGGTCCAGGCAGCTCCCACCATGGTGGCAGGGGTTACTGTCACATTCATTTATGTCAATGTCACACTCTTCACCTAGGGAGATAAGAAAAAGCAGTGGTGAAACCGCTGCACCCATGGTTCCTGCCATTTTTTCTGGCCAAAAAGTAAAGATCCCAGGCTAAGGGTCATAACCTTTAGCAATAGAGCCTAACCTGCTGTTTGTACAAAGTGCAGAACTCTCAGAAAATTCCAGACACGGGATCTTTTACTTCAGTAAAATTAAAAAGGAAAAATATATATATATAGCACTGGTAAAAAGAATCTTTCCTTTAGTCTACTTAACTAGTTAACTAGTTTCATTTATCTAGTTAAGTGAGGTTGATTCCCATGTCTGAATAAATCTTTCCAGGATCAGAAAAAGTGAAGTTGGGGTCTTGATTTTATTAAAGAAGTCTATTTTATGTTGGAATTCATCAGCTGAATCTTATTATTTATTTTTCTGAAACTCCAGAAAGCTGAAAACTCACAGTTTATGATTATTCTGTAGCCAAGTATTTGAGTGTGTGAGACTGGACATTTGACTCTTGTCTGGAAAGTTCTAGGACATAGCTGTGCACCCAGCCTGAGTCAATTAGGAGAGATTACTTCACTTTCCAAATCCCTGGATGTGATTCTGCTTGAAGTTGGGGGACGTGAAATGCCCAGGAAGAGCATCAGGTCCACCTAAGAAGAGAAGTTGTGAAGCCTGGGGTTAATCTAAACCTGACCTAATTTTTTTCTGAGAAATGGTGGCCCAAGGGAAGCTGTCAGTTATTCTCCCATAAGGAAGAATGTGACCTTCAGCTCCTGACCCTGGCTAGACCCAACTTTTCAGGACACCTTTGTGTGCTTCACAGAGAACCTGATAGAAATTACAAACCAGGGTCCAGAGCCAATGTCACAGTGATTCGAACATCACCTTAGAACAAAGCCATCTTCAAGTAATTTTAAAGCCATCATTATGAGTCAATACTAAATGCATACACTTCTTAAATTCAAAGGCATCTCATCAAAGGTGAAGAGAAGAGGATATTTCAAATTGAGGCACTCCCTCTCTCAAAAGTTTGAAAACGAGAAAAAGAAATTTTCAAAATAAGCCCTCCTTTGCTTAGATAAATGCAGAAAGTGATGAGAAAACAAAACTCCTAGCATTGCTATGGTCATGGACTAAAGATATTTTTGTCCATTTTTCAAAAGCAATGTTTCAGTATACACTCAAGTGATTACTTCTGGGCTCACTTAATTAGCATTAAATTGCTTTTCTATCTGCTATTGGTTTACCTCACTATTATAAAACCACTGTATGTCACTCAGGCCATTTTAGAGGAGGAATCTCACACTAAAATATTCCATGCCTGTTTTATCTCACACTGTTTTTATACCTGGCATCTTACTATTTTATTTTTAAATAAAATCTGTTGAACAAAATATTTACAACTTCTAGGTCCTACTAGGTTGATTATAATTCAGTAATATATACATGAATTTGTTTCCTGCAACAAATATAGTCACTTACATCAATAGTAAAAAACATGAAATTGATTGCCTATTTCAAAGGTTGTCTTTCCATTAATGGGGCAATCACTCTTAGTAGAAACAGTCATAGATTAAACTATTACAAATGGCATCACATGGTAGACTGGTTGAAGAGACATATAACCAAGGACGTGCTGAGAAATGTTAAAAGGATGAAATCAAAGACCTTAACAAGCATATACGTCAGTACTACTTTCCAACCATCTAGGAAGATACATGTAATTGGAGATATTTACTAAACAATAGCTTTCTTTAGCTGGCAATCTGAACACTGCAAATTCTGAAATGAGACGCTCTGTTACCTTTATAAGAATAGCTACAGAAACAGCCCACATTTCCCCACTGCTACGGTCTGGCAAAACTCAAAAGCCTCACTCTGCTTCAGGAAGTCCAATGTCAATGACATATGCTTTTCATTTCCTAAACTCCATGCAGTCTCAGGGCTATCAGTTCAGTCCATCCAGGCCTGCTCCAGTCCAGAGCTTCTCCAAGAAGGCAAATGCCACATTCAAGAGCCAGGGCAGCCCCATGCATGTATTAAATCTTGGATCACTAAGGGGCTCTAACATAGTCAGGAGAAGCCCAAGGTCCCTAGAATTGTCTGTTCTTGGGACCCACTAGATTGGACAGATTTGGTAAGAATGGAGATGGCGGGGAAGAAAATAGGATGAACTCTTGCTGTAGACATTTATCAAATACAGTATCTAAAATCCAACTAGGGCCAAACTTATCTCATTCGGGTTTTCATCACCATAATGTTCTTAGAGTTACACTGGGGGTTACATGATGCAAATTAATGAAATAAATCATATGCCAGTCAGGGCCCCAATTCGCTGACAGCTATTTCTGCAACATATGTGCTCTGGCAGAACCCTGGAGTGATGCACAGTTCTCAGATACCTTTGGGTTTATTCTAATGGCCTCTTTTATAGACAAACACTCCTTATGCATCTAGTTGAATCGGTTATTCCTCAACTGGCTCTCAGTTTGAGGCCTTTGCTGTGTTCTATGCTGGCTGGCAACAGAAATATAAGGTGACTCAAATGATGGAGTCCCCCAAGGGAATTTTCAACCAGAAGACACCCAAGGATGACTGTTGTTCTCTGCCTTACGATGATCATGCTTTTTACTGTTGGTCTTATGCAAAGTGTTTGAAGATGCACTATGAATTATAGAAAATAAGTTTGGCTTCATTTGCGTTTCCCCATATTAACAGCATTATGTTTGTATATGCATTTCAACACCACAACATTCCATTCTCAATCAATATTCATTTTAACTTATTTTATTATAAGAGTTCTTAGTATACAGTATTATCTTTCTTTACTAATAGTTAACTAATAAATCTTTGAGCTTTTGCTGCCCTGAGCCAATTGACTTTTCAGTTGGCTCACTTACTCTTTTTAAATTTGAGTTAGAAAAAACAATTATTCTTAAGTCACTTTTGTTCTTAATAACATCTATTAAGAAAATACAAAATGAAATTTCTACTTGACTAAGGCTAGCAATCAAGGTCTGAACTTTAAGTCTTTTATAATTATTTTTTCTTTTTTCTTTTCTTTTTTTTTTTTTTTTTTGAGACAAAATCTCACTCTATCACCCAGGCTTGAGTACAGTGGCACAATCTTGGCTCACAGAAAGTTCTGCCTCCCAGGTTCAAACGATTCTCCTGCCTCAGCCTCCCCAGTAGCTGGGATTACAGGCATGTGCCACCATGCCCAGTGAATTTTTTGTATTTTTAGTAGAGACGGGGTTTTGCCTTGTTGCCCAGACTGATCTTGAACTCCTGACCTCAGGTGATCTACCCACCTCAGCCTCCCAAAGTGCTAGGAATACAGGCATGAGCTACTGTGCCCAGTCAATTTTTTTTTCAATGTGTTACCTTCTATGAGGCAAAATGTAAGTACACTGGGTATCACATTTGGTAGTACTTACACAAATTTACAAGCATATGGATTCTGCTTGCTTTCCTTGGGTAAATTAGGAAATGCAAAAAGACAAAACCATCCAAAGTTACCACTGTTAGCATATCCTTGGGTTAACACAGTCCCCGTGAAAAGATATTGATGACAATTACCATAATCATAATATCTAGTATTAAATATATGCCTTCTATGTGGCAGGCACTGACTGAGTGCTTTGACTATAACTCTTTCATATACTTCACTAAGATTTTATTCAAGATAAAGTGAGTTTTAAAAATTATTTTGAATTTTTTTATCATGATGGAATAACTGGAACCTGTCTTGCCTTCCCACCATAAACAACTAGACAACTAGATGAAATATATGAAAAAAAAAAACAAAAAAAAAACTATGAGGACATTGGACAACAGGAAGTCCATGACGGTGATTGCTGCAAGAAGGGAAATAAAACAGCTGAGCACCACAATCATTCTGGCTTTCTTCCTGGAATTAATTTAGAACACAGTGGTTTCACTGGCTTGAGGAGACAAATATCAGAGTGCATGGAGGCCAAGGTAGCTGTAATTTGTAGGAAAGACCACAACACAAGATAGAACCACTCAGAAAATGAGCACCGGAAATCTGCTGCATCCCTTGGGCTGTTGCTGAGGACATGTGTGTGTATAACTTGAAGCTTGGCAAACAAAATGACAGATGAACGGTTCCCAAACTCACAGAGGACTCAGAGATATTCAGATTTGCACAGCCAGGGTGGAACTATTTCATCGATTACCCAGTACATTCAGTGAAGCCACAAAAGATCACATCTTAGTAATGGGGCACAACTATCCCTAGAGTAAGCCTACTCTACATTCACCTCCCCAAAATGTACAACAAACCTTGAAAGGATTAATTAGGTCAGCAAGTTACTTACCTGACACACACAAAAAAAGTCCATTACTTTTTTTAAAAAAAGACAATAAAATCCAGTCACTCAACAACTGAATCCACAATGACCATCATTCAAACAAAAATTAATAGACATGCAACAAAGTAGAATCATGTGACCCATAACTGCATGAAAATCAGTCAAAAGACACAGATTCAGAAATAACATGAGAGCTAGCAGACAACAAATTTGTTCAAAATGTGAAATAAAATACAAAAAACAATGAACAGAAACATGGAAAATAAAAAACAAGCCCAATGGAACTATTAGATAAGAAAAATACAATATCTGAAATTGTTTTTAGAACTCAGTGATTTTAATAGTAGATTAGTGGCTCACACCTGTAATCCTGGCACTCTGGGAGTCCGAGGCAGGCTGATAACCTGAGGTCAGGAGTTTGAGACCAGCCTGGGCAACATGGCAAAACCCCATCTCTACTAAAAAAACAAAAATTAGCTGGGTGTGATGGCACATGCCTGTAATCCCAACTACTCAGCAGGCTGAGGCAAGAGAATCTTGAACCAGGGATGCAGAGGTTGCAGTGAGCCGAGATCACACCACTGTACTCCAGCCTGGGTGACAGAGTGAGACTCCGTCTTAAAAAAAAATAAAAATAAAAATAAAAAATAGTAAATTAGACACTGTCGAAAAAAATATTAGTAAAGTTGAAAACAGAGCAATAGAAGCTTGACAAACTGAAACTCAGAAAGAAAAAAGACTTTTAAAAAAACTAAGCAGAGACTCTGGCCCACTGGACAATTTTAAGCAGTCTAAGATAGATGTACTCAGAATCCCAGAGAAAGGATATGAAGCCAAAAATAATATTTAATAAATTAATAGCTAAACATTTCCAAGTTTGATGAACACTGTAACCACAGATTCAAAATGTGCAACAAACTCCAAGCAGGATAAACACAAGAAAATCACACACACACACATATCACAGTGCAGAAGTCAAAGCAACTGCATCTTGGATGCTGATCCACCATGTTGGCTTCTGATTAACCTCAGTTCCAGGAACATCTGTAAGGATTCCAGTGTATGTACTGTTCCTTGTACAAGAAAAGATACTTACCATAAATCCTACCCTTTGGTCAAAACAACTTTGATGTTATTGTACTTCGATTGTCCTGCACATCCCTTCTGAACTACCTCTCCTCTGTGGATCATAAGCCCTGGGTCCACAGGGTAATGGTGTGGGTGTGCGGATCCACTATCTTGTTTCCCCACTACCCAAGACACAGACAGGCTTCTCTTCATAAGTCCCTATGAAACATTTCTTTCTGATAAACTGAATATGTCAGCCGAGATCTTTCTTTAGCCTCTCAGCTTCCTCAGACTTTGGGGGCAGGTTTGCAGAGGACTGCAGGAGCTGAGAGACCAAGAAATGGGCAAAGGGAATGAAGCATCTGTGTGGGTAATCCCAGGTGGCAGCCACTTCTATGTGGAGTGGTGTGGCTCACCTTTTAGATGTTTGTGTGTGGGTACAGGGATACCCCAAAATGCTGGTGTGTTTAGAGTGACTTTTAAGTGAGAGCCATCTGTCGCACTGCAGTAAGGAAGGATGGCGAGCAGCCACTGCTCTAACATGGCCACTTCTGTGGCCATTGAGGACAGGAGCCCATCTAGCAGCAAAAGCAAAGTAAAACGGCTTGAGGGGGAGTTAAAATTAGAAAAGAGTTTCTAAAGAGCTCTATTGTCAAAAGTACAGCTTTATTGTTTTAAGGTCTCTATTCTCTCTCTGTAAAACTTCTCAGTCAAATGAATTCTGTTTTCTCCATTTACATCTGTCTCTCCCTCCCTCCTCTTGCTACCCTCGATGCCACATGAGGAACCTACAAAAAGGAACTTCTGACAGTCTAGGATCCCTTGGAGACAGAAAATACTCCTCTTCGCGAGAGGTACCTCTATTTTTCTTTATGGAACCGCAAGAGTTATAAGCAGACAGATTCCTCCTGGGTCTAAAACACGGCTCCCTTTTGTATTGTGTTACCTGACCTGTTTGGCTTTTAGGAGTCCCAGAGTTTACTTTGTACCATGAGAGGACTTGCCCTTGCTGTGTGTAATAACTGGCAGTCACAGGTAAGAGAGACAGTCTTAGAGGTGGTTGACGGCACTTGGCAGAAAATGATTATTACTACAGGGGGATACTCATTTCTTTAGGAATTTACATAAGAAAACTGTGGTTTGAGTACCTAAAGGCTACAGAAAAATGCCGTACTGTGGGATAAGACACCCTTTGGGGGATGGGCTGATCACAGAGTGGGCTGATCAGCCTTGGGTTGCCCATCAGCCTCGGCGGAATGTCCTTGCAGTGAGGTGCACCATGGAAGCATTGCACTATCCAGTCCTGTGGTGTTTCCCTCTTTTGGGGGACCCAGGATTCAGTGTAAAATGGGATCCTTGGTTTTGAGGGATCTAAACATTCTGCCTTTTTGCTGTACCTGCTCAAGTGTTCAGCCCTACAAACTGCATGCTTTAAAGGGCTCCACCCTGGGCCTGGTGCAGTGGCTCACACCTGTAATCCCAGCACTTTGGGAAGTTGAGGCGGGTGGATCACCTGAGGTACGGAGTTCGAGACCAGCCTGGCCAACATAGTAAAACCACATCTCTACTAAAACTACAAAAAATTAGCTGCGTGGTGGCACACCTGTAATCCCAGTTACTTGGGAGGCTGAGGGAGGAGAATCACTTGAACCCGAGAGGCGGAGTCTGCAGTGAGCAGAGATGGTGCCATTGCACTCCAGCCTAGGTGACAGAGCAAGACTCTGTCTCAAAAAAAAAAAAACAAAAACAAAAAACAGGTTCTACCCTAAAGCCAATAATCTAGATAAGAAACAAACTAAGTGAAAAAGAAAACAGTTTTCCTGGCAATCTTGTTTTCAGATAACAATGGCAGTCTAAGTTCCCTGTCTTTGAGATGTAAATTTCCTACCTTGTTTCACCTAAGAGTCATGTCTTTGGAAATGATTAACCCTCTAAACAGGGGACAGAAACTGAAAACTGGCAAAAGAAAAATCTTATAAATCTATAAGATCTGCTTCTGTGTGTCTGTATGTCTATATTTTAAATGTGCCATGTATATGTGATATATCCCTACCAAAATATATAAAAGAGCTCTAATTAATTGGCTTAAAGTAAGTGCTTCAGACAAATATTTTATCAAGAAGATAGAAACCAACTCAAATGTCTTTTAGTTTTACATGATTTTAGTAATCTTTGGTAAATAAAACTAGTTTCAAGATTTCTTTCAGTAACTTAAGAGTTAAAGATTTAAAATACTAGTTAATATGGAAAAGTAGTATCATTAGTTTAGAGGTTATTTAAAGTTTGTTTCAAAGTGAAGGGAAAAAAATGACATAGGTAAAATTAAGTGGACAGAAACAGAAAGAACAAAAGGGTGGGGAATGAGAAATTTTTGATTCCACGGTGGTCACGTGGTCACCACCTACGGTATGGAGCCCAGGTGTGCTGTACTCAGTTGATAAAGGTAAAAGTTACCAATAGAACTTAGGAATTTAACTCTGGGGAAGGTGGTTCACTGGATGCGTAAGAAAATGCAGACTAACAAGGAAAAAGTGAAATATTAAACCTCTTGGTAATGGTTATCTATAATAGCTAAAATAAAAGTAAAAGAGAGTGATGGTTGGGCCTTGAGGCTGAACCAAGCTCAGATGTGGGTCTGTCTGAGCATAGGTCACTAGCCTCAAAGGGGAAAATTATGTCAGGGCAACAAAAAGTACCTCTGAGACTCTGGATACCAAGAGGGTAGTCAATGTGAGGCAAGGGCAAAACCAAGTAACCACTGAAATCAGAAGGTCTAGTGTGAAGGAATTGTGCCATTTTGTAGGTAGGATTATTAGCTTCCTCAGACTTTGGGGGTGGGTTTGCATAGACCTGTCCACTGTGGAACAAACAGGCACATCACAATCAACTTGCTAAAACTTAGTAATGAAAACTCCTAAAAACAGCCAGAGTGAGAGTTCTGGTTTTGGAAAGATGAACCAGATACATTTTCCCTATCCCTCCCACCAAGGACAAGTAAAAACCCTAGACATTGTACATAAAATAAACAAGAAAATTCCAAGAAGTTGAGAGAAAGAGACAGACCGGCTAGTAATCTCAGGACCCAAGGAACAACACAATTGTGAGCTCTCTGAGTTTTCTTTTGGCCTCATATATTCCAGATTAGGTGCTGGAGAAGGCAGCAACCGGGAAATGTCAAAAGATGCAAAAAACAAAACTCCCACAAAAGCCTGTTCTCTGTAACCAAAGAACCAATATAGGGGCAGCCTAGCAAGACAAAAAAATTATAGATAATAACTGTTCCGCTCCAGCCAAACACTACAAAAAAACAAAAAACAAAAAACTGGAAGTCCCCTCACCCATGCCACCAAAGGCCAAGTGGAGAGCATGGACTTCCACCCTCCAAAGCACCTCAATCACCCAACTATAACAGAATGCACAATCTTTTCAAGTACCCACAAAACATATGCCAATATAAACCATATTCTGGGCTATGAAACAACCTCAACAAATTTCGGAGAGTTGAAATCGTAGAGTGTTCTCTTACCATAATTAAAGCAAACTAGATATCTCTGCTAAAAAGTAAGAGGAAAACCTCAAAACACTTGAAAAATAAACAATGTGCTTATAATTAATCTATAGATCAAAGAGGAAATCTAAAGGGACATTAAAAATAAAAATTAAATTGACTGAAAATGAAAATACAACATAAACTTTGTGGGATATAGCCAAAGCAGTGCTGAGGGGGAAATTTATAGCACTAAAATGCATGCATTAGCTGTGAGAAAAAGCCTAAATCAATACTCTAAGATCTCACTCAAAGAACCTAAAAAGAAAGAACAAAAGCAAATTAAGCCCAAAGCAAAAAGAAGGAAGAAAATAATAGACATAAGAGAAGAAATCAATGAAATTGAAAACAGAAAAACAATAGAGAAAATGAATGCAACAAAAAGCTATTTATTAAAAAGATTAACACAATTGACAAAATTCTAGCAAGATTGACAAAGGAAAAAAGAGAAAGACACAAATTACCAACATCACAAATACAGCAGAAAATATCACTAAAGACTGCAGATGTCAAAAGGATAATATAGAAATACTATATTACAACTCCACAGGTAAATTTAACAACTTAAAAAAATGTACTACTTCCTCAGAAAAAATCACAACTCATCAAATATAAAATAGATGATTTAAATACTTTTATAACTATTAAGAAAATTGAATATATAACTTTAAAACTCCCCAAAAAGAAATCTCAGGTGCAGATACTTTCACTGGTAAATTCTATTAACTATTTAAAGAAGAATGAATAGCAATTTGATACAATCGGTTGCAGAAAATCGAATACAAAAGAACACTTCCCAACTTATTTCAAGAAGCTAGTTTTACTTCAATACCAAAACTAGGCAAATACATAATAATTTTTTTTAAAAAAGAAAGAAAATTATTTTGTGTCTATGTTCATGGAAAATACTTGTTTCTCACAAAACACAAAATAGTTTTTTTTCTTTTTTAAAACAAATACTTGTTTCTCATGAATATAGACATAAAAAATCTGAAACAAAATATTAGAAAATATTACAAAATAGAATTCAGCAAAGTACTATATAAAATGAATTATACACTGTGACCAGGTGGTATATTCCAGGCATGCAAGACTAATTCAATATTTGAAAATCAACCAAGTATATTAACAAGCTGAAGAAAAAAATCACATGATCATATCAACCCATACAGAAAAAGCATTTGACAAAATTCAATACCCATTTATGGTTAAAGTTATCAGCAAACTAGGAATAGAGAGGAACTGCCTCAATTTGATAAAGAGCATCTAAAAAACACTACAGCTGACATTATCATTAATGGTGAAAGACTGAATGCTTTTCCCCTAATGCTGAAAACAAAGCAAAGATGTCTGTTCTTACTGAACCTAGTGGTAGAAGTTCTGGCTAGTGAGACAAGACAAAAAATAAAATGTATACCTATCAGAATGGAAGAAATAAAGCTGTCACTCTTTTCTGATGGCATAATTATTAGAAAATCCCAAGAAATCCACAAAAAAAAAATCTCCTAAAACTAGTAAGTTCAGCAAGGTCACTGGATACAATTTAAACATACAAAAGTAAATTATATTTCTATATACTAGCAATGAACAATTCTATTTACAATCACTAAAAATACACCACACACACACACACACATACGCACGCATATATACGTACATACTTGGATACTTTACAGGGAAAAAATGTTGATGAAAGAAATCAAAGAATATCTAAATAAGTGGAGAGTCACACTGTGTTCATGAATTGGAAGACTCCAAATAGTAAAGTTATTGATTCTTCCCCAAATTGATATACTGGTTTATTGTAATTCCTTAGCAAAATCTTTTGTAGGTATAGACAAGATTATTGTAAAATTTATATGAAAAGGCTAAGGAACTAGAATAGTTATAACAATTTTGGAAAAAAATAAGGTGATAGGAATTATTCTGCCCAATTTCAATAGTTATTATGAAACTACAGTTGTTATTACAATCAATGAAAAAGAAGAGCCCAAAATAGACCTATATAATATGGCCAACTGATTCTTGATGAAAGTTCAAAAGCAATTCAATGAAGAAAAGAAGAAAAGATAGCCTTTTCAGCTAATGATGCTTGAAAAATTATACTTACATAAGCAAATGTAAATAAAAGAGCCTCCTCTAGTTGGAAGATCTCAGGAAAGAATGCAAACTGTGAGAAAAGATTCTAACTATATTACGAATGTATGGAACAACCTCACTAAGGGGCCCGGGGAGGAGCTGACCTAAGTGACTTTGGAAATGGGTAGCATCAATAAGACTAAATGCAAAATAAGTGGTACATAAACACAATACTCTAGTTCATAAGGTTATTTCCTACAAGGTTATAAGTTAACAATTCTGATACTGCTATACCTGGATACTGAAACTGAACAATTAAGTAAATAAATGATGGATGATGAAAGGCAGTATTTGGTGGTTGATGTGAAGGGTTTACAAATAAGCAAGGGGAGAAGGCTAGAACCATTCATGCTGTAATAAACTAGAGTTGGAGACATCACTGTGAATTCATGTTTAGCTTAATATAGACAAAGATGACTACATCATGCAATATTTATGGATAAGTACATGTCCATGGGTTAGTATACACATGTACTTCCTCGCTTTGTCAGCTGAGAGGACCTAAAAGCAATGACATCCCAATAGAAACAAGCACAGCTTAGTACCCAAATCTTGGTTTTAATACTATTCTCCAATTATAAAACCAGAGATCCTTAGAGAAATGAATGACTGTAGAACTGGAGCAGGAAATACACAAGATGAGGCTGAAGCATCCTGCAGTGCCAGAAGGTATATATATTTTAAAAAGCAAAACAAAAAATTAGCCACAAAACAAAAAATTAACCACATTAATGGGGATGTGTCAAAGAGGTACAGGAGCCAACTGAAAGAACTCCCAATGGCCAAAGCTGGAACATTTTAAACAACAAAATAAATTTTAAAAGTATTGGATTATAACCTAAAGTATAAAATAAATATCCTGAACCCATAAATAAATGATTAAATAAATACACAAATGGGGGAGAATAAACAAATCTTTCATCCAGAAGAATTGCAAATAATTCATGTAGCTACTTTACCCTCAAAGAGCGAGAGCATAACTCCTCTCTTGATAAGTGTGGACTACACAACACTTTCTTTGGAAGGAAGTCACTTCCTCCCAAATAGTTAAGTATGGAAAAGGGGAGAAAGAGTAACATTATGACAGCGAAACTTGACAAACACTACCGCAGCTAAGTGATCAACATCAACGTCAATGATCACAAATCTCATTGACAGTAATGTAGCCTTGATGTGATGTGATAGGATTAGAAAATGGATAAAAGACAGAAAGAAACATTTCTTCAGAGGATATGCAGATATCAAATAAGCACATGAAAAGATGCTCGACATCATTTATCATTAGGGAAATTCAAACTGAAACCCCAATGAGCCATCATTTTACCCCTATCAGAATGGGCCAAATAAAAAATAGTGACAACACCAAATGCTGGCAAGGATGTAGAGAAACTGAATCAGTCAGACATTGTTGGTGGGAATATAAAATGCATAAGCCACTCTGGAAACACTTTGGCTATTTTTATAAAACTAAGCATGCAACTACCATATGACCCAGCAATTGAATTTCTGGGCAATTGTCCCAGAAAAATGAAAATTTATGTTCACACATAAACCTATATATGACAGTTTACACCACCTTTTTTATAATAGCTCAAAACTGAAAACAATCCAGATTCTTTTCAACAAGGGACTGGTTAAACAAACTCTGGGACATCCATACTTTGGAATACCGCTCAGCAATAAAAAGAGAGAACTATTGACCCAAAATAACCTGGATGCATCTCCAAAGAATCATGCTGAGTGGGAAAAAAAAAATCAATCTCAAAAGGCTACACACTATATGATTCCATTTATGCAATATTCTTGAAATTACAAAATTACAAGAATGCAAAATACACTAGTAGTTTCCAGGAATTAAAGACAGTTGTGGCACAAGGGAAAAGGGTATTGCTATAAAAGGGCAAATGAGGAGTTCCTGTGGTGATGAAAATGCTCTGTATCTTGACTATATCCACGTCAGTATCCTTTCATAACTAGTATCCTGGTTATGAAATTGTACTGCAGTTTTACAATATGTTATCATTGGAGAAAACTGGGTGAAGGTTACACTGGATCTCTCTCTCTTACTACTTGCAACTGCAGGTAAAGCTTCAATAATCTCAAAACTAAAATTTTGAAAAACTATCCAGAGAAAAATAGACCCGTATATAATCAATTGTTTTCTAACAAATGTGGCAATGAAATCCAATGGGAAGAAGATTGTATTACCAATAAGATGCTGGACTAACTGAATGTTTACATGGGAAAAATATTTTCCATCCTTAAGTCACACCATACACAAAAATTAACTCAAAACAGACTCTATACCTAAACTTAAAAGTAGACCTATTGTAAAAACATTTGAGAAGAAAACATTGGATAAAATTTCACCATATTGAAGTAGACAAAGATTTCTTACAATACCAGAAAAGCACAAACCATAAAAGAAAAAAATTGATAAATTAGACCAATTACCAAAATTGAAAACTTTACTCCCCAAAAGATACCATTAAAAAAATACATGGATGAGAAAAATGTATACCTGACAAAGCACTTGTATCCAGCATATATAAAGAACTCTTTGAAATCAATAGTATGACAAATAACCAAAATTTTTTAAATGAGCAAATTATTTGAAAAGATAATTCACAAGTAAAGACATATGAAGAGCAAGCAACCACATGAAAGATGCTGAGCATCAAAGAAATTGAAATGAAAATGTCAATGAAATTAAAGCACTGATGGTATTTTACCATAAAAATGACCTAGAAATTGTAATATTCTACTGTGAACTGAAAGACAAATATCAAAAAATAGTTGAGTTAAAAGACAGAGAGAAAGATACAGTAACATCATTCCACCTTTAATAATGCACAAGAATTTCCTGCTTTGGTGAGAAAGGAATGGGTCACTTGTGTCCCAGCTGTTCAAATGACAATGTCAATGGGCTTGGAAGAATCTTTGGCTTCCCTGTTGAAGTACAGTAACCTCATGTCCAGTCTATGGTTTCAGGTAAAAAATAAAGCAGGTCCTGGAGAATTAATGTTGCATCAGGGGATCTTTCCTTCCATCCACTGGTCCTCAGCCAGATAATTCCAAGGGGGCAGAATTGCAAAGCTTCAGAGACAAGAGTGGTCCCAAAGGAAGACAGTAACTGAAGGGTGGACAGGACCTAGGCCAGGACAGTGAGCCTTATGGAGAGAGCTGTGTAGAAGGAATGAAATGCTTGAAGAGCAGGGAGGCTCTCTGTTCAGATGACTGGAGGAAGCGTATTTTCAACCAGAAGCCTAAATTCAGCAAGAGAGGACAGAGTCCCCCACATACCACACCCTAGACTTCATCTGATGGCCTAAGAAAGCCACTTTAATATGTAAATATGACATTGTATTATCTAATTGTATAGCAATGATTTGCCCGATTCACTCCACTCAGTCAGGCAGAGAGTTTTTGAACACTCAGTAGCTGGCCAAGTGTAACTTCTGCTAAACCTCAGATACTATGAAAGAGTATTTGATTCTAAGGTAGCTCAACCTCAAGAGCAGACGCACCATACTCCTTGTATGGAAGCAGTTAATGTTTTATCAGCCTCTCCTGGAACCTAGTTCTCAGGATACAATAGGTTCTCTTTAAGGAAAAAGGTGGTTTTATGATCAAATAGATTTGAAAGATAAAAGCAAATGTGATTCTTTACTGTAAGACCTCTGAGAACCTTGAGCACACAGACATCCTTTATGAATCTGCACGTGGGATGTATCATGTCCCACATTTACTTGGCCACAGAACACTTTTTTCCATGGAGCATCTCCTGGGACCAGTTTTCTGTTAAATACATTAACAGCACAACCCCTGAATGACTTTAGGAACTATTCTATGGTCCTTTGTAGGCTGAAAAACTACCAGGACTGAATAGAATAGACCACTTGTTTTCAAAAACCAGTTAGAGTGATGTTTAAACCTACTTCAGTGAGACCCACTGCGCCCTGAGATCAGGGTGGGTCTCATGAAAAAATGCCTAGGGGTAGGATTGCTGGTGGGGTATATATGGGTATGGTGGGGTTAGGGTAAAGGGATAAGCAGAGGGGGGCTGAGAGGCAAGAGATGGAGGAAAGGGACCTTACTGAGAAGAGCCTGACATGGTATGTTCAGGTATGCAGCAGGCAGAGGGGCCCAGGACAAGGCTGGAAAGGCTGGATGGGGCCAGACCCCTCAGGTCTTAAAGATTATGTTAAGGACTTTGATCTTTTTCTTAAGGACAATAAAATGCCAATAGGTGATTTTAGGTAAAGAGTGATAAGATTAGATGATCATGCATAAGATCTCTACAGTATGAAAAATGGACTAGGAGTCAGGGGGAATAGGTGTGAAGAGACCAACCAGATAGAAGGGCTTGAACTGGCCCAGGCTGGAGGTGAAGGCAGCATGGTGCTGACTCTGCAAAGAAGTGAAAAGATCTAAGAAGTTTTTAGGAGTCCTTGGTAGTTGGATGGAGGTAAGAGGGAAAAGGAGGAAGGTATATTAGTCTGTCCTCACACTGCTATAAGGATACTACCCAAGACTGGGTAATTTAGAAAGGAAAGAGATTTAATTGACTCACAGTTCTGCGTGGCTGGGGAGGCCTCAGAAAACTTACAATCATGGCAGAAGGCACCTCTTCACATGGCGGCATGAGAGAGAATGTGAGCCAGCAGGGGAAATGTCAGCTACTTATAAAACCATCAGATCTCATGAGAACTCACTCACTATCATGAGAACAGCATGAAGGAAACTGTCCCCACGATCTAATTACCTCCACCTGGTCTCTCCCTTGACATGTGGGGATTATGGGGATTATAATTCAAGATGAGATTTGGGTGGAAACACAAAGGTTAACCATATCAGAAGGTATCAAAATGGTTACCCAGTTTCTGGCCAGAATGAGTGGGAGTGATGGTAATGCCATTTGATGAGCTACAGATATTTAAAGATGGAAAGGAGAAGAAGATCTGAGTTTGGGGTGTCTTTGAGATATTCAAGAGTATATGTGGAGTAGATAGTTGGAGTTTTGCTAAATATTCTGGAGAAAACATGACATTTTCTCATAAAATACTGAAGTAAATTTCAAAAACATTAGAGACTTAAATGCATAAAATTAATTCATACATGATTAGCATAATGGAGGAGAATATTTCTAAAATCTTGATATATAGAATCTTTCTAGCACGAAACAAGAAAAGAAACCAAGACCTCAATATGTAATTAAGTAAAACTAAAATATAACATGTGGAAAACAAAATGCTTTGTCCACATTTAAAAGGCAAATGACGGGGGAAAAGTATGTGTAACCTATGGCAGATAAAATGTTATATACTTAAAATAAAGGGCTATTTCAAATCAAGAAGAGTAAAGATTAGCAGGAATGGTCTTGTAAAAAATCAGACAAAGGATATGAATAGAGAGTTCATAAAGGAAGAAACACAACCAGAAACATAGTGTTCAACCTTACTATAAGTCTAAGATCTACAAATTTAAGCAACACTAAAATGGTGTTTTTGACCATTAGAATGACAATTTTCATATTTGTGTCAAGACAAGGAAATAAATGCCCCTGTGCACTTTTGAAGTAAATATCAGTTCAATGTTTGTTTTTTGTCTCCTCTTAGCAAGTAATATCGAAATATGTGTGTATTCTCCCGGACTCTGGGGTTCTATTTCTGCAAAATTATACTAAAAATAATAAGATAAATACACAAAGTTGTATATACAAGAAGATTCCTTGTAATATTGTTTATAATGGGGAAAAGTTCTCAACTGCCCAAAAGTTGAATTGTGGATGGAACTTTTAAAATATCATAATATCATATAATGGACTACAGGGCAGCCAGTAAAAATAAAACAGAAGCTATTCCTTGATGTAAAAACACATTTATGATGTACATATATTTTTAAGTGAAAAGTAAATTATAAAATAGTGTGAACAGTATGACTCCTTTTATATTCAAATATATACTCATATACACTATAGCTATATATTACACACACATAGACCTTCAGTCTCTGGATATCAGAATGTATCAAAATCTTAATAACAGTGATCTCTTAGCAGAGCAGTTTTTAGTGGTGGGATTTTTTTTCCATAGTCGTATCTTTTCTAATTTTTCTTCTATGCTTTTTATTACTCATGGGATAAGAATATCTGGGAAAAAAAACCCAGGATGGTTCCCTAATATTATTTTTGCCTCCACTGGTGAGTATAAATGTCTGCGTGTGTTTATAAGCAAAACAAAGCCATCTGTGAATCATTTTTGGAGTGAGCCCACTTCTCAGTCCCAAGAAAAGCCAAAAGGAAAACACAGGCTGTGACACTGATAAATAGAAGGAAAATCAGAAGTTGCTTTTCCTACACTTTGGCTTTTGTCACCTTCTCAGGAGCACAAATGAGGCTCCCCTGGGATGGCTTAGGGACCCAGGCTCTGTGAAATTCTCCAGGGCTTGGGAGGTGGCCACAGTGGCTTAGCACGGGAGAGGTGAACACAGCAAGATGCTCTCCGGCCAATGATAACGTATGTTTTTCTTTGGCTTCAGAGCCCACCTTCTTCTGTGGGCACTTGATATGTCATCCTCTTCCAATTTGCAATCCAGAGTGACCCTTAGGCTTTTGTTGGTTGAGCAAAACTCTAAAAACATAGACTTTGTCTTACTCTCTACGTTTCAAGATCCCTGGGTTCTGTTAGAAAAGCAGGAGATGGAACATTTTCTCTCCAGTGGTTTAGTTTCTTTTATCTGTACTTTCTCTGCCTACGTGTCCCAAAGCCTGGGGAATAGAAAGTTAAAAGCCTGAAAGATAAATTAATCAATAACAAATGTTTTCTAAGTCTCCAAAAGAATCTGATGAACATTTGAGAGACTACCCTCAGCACATACACGTACAAACCACATTTCACATCTGTTTTTGGAGATTCACAAAGTCCTTAAAGCTCATGAGGGGGTGACTTTGAAGAAGGACCCCAAGTTAGGCTGGAACCCCCAATCTAGAAGTAGCTCCTCCTGCTCGGTGTTCAGTGGCCACCAATGTTTCTGGAGAAGCCAGTCCTGCCCCCGCCAATCTCACCTCCCATCCCACTTCCCCTGACACTTTCATATCTTGCAATGAAAATAAATATGGCAGCTGAAAGTAGCATCTACTGAAGACACACCCCTTCCTTCTTTCCATCTTCTGATTTTCATTAACCCATCACCTTTTTCAAGTGTTCATGTAATGGCTCATTTCTCATGTTTCATAGTCCTAGCCTGGGAAATGCACAGTAATGACAGTCTTTGTAAGTCTAGACGCCAAACGACCATCTCAGAAAAGCCACATTTAATGAGGCTCACACAATGGGTTGTTTTAAAATAGATCTTCATCCGGGCCATGCCTCCTTAGATTTTGTAATGGTGTTTATATTTTGCAATATTTTATTCATGATGGGATTTGGGTTTTTTTAACATCTGCAATCTCGGGCACTTTGTGGTAAATTTGAAAACTCAGTCCACGGAATCACTTGCCTGTAAACCCGGGTGCACAGATGCACGTGCCATTCAGGCCATCACTGTCACAGGTGGCTCCGTTCAGACAGCTGACGTTAGCGCAGGGATCCTTGTACAATTCACAGTGTGTTCCTGCAGAGAAACAAGCAAAACAGGATGACTCATCTAGGACTCTCTAGCTCCCATGGTCTCTGAAAGCAAAGTCGGAACACTCTGGAACAAAGCAAGGGAGATTCCCAGCGTGGGTGTGGTGGGTGAGTGTATACACATGTGCCCACTCATGGCTTTAGATTGTTGTAAAAAGATGCCTTATGAGAAAGTAACACATTCGATCACTGTCCATAAGTCCCACCATAGTCTTTTAGCTGTACTTTCTCTGCCTACGTGTTCCCAAAGCCTGAGGAACAGAAAGTTAAAAGGCTGAAAGATAAATTAATCAATAGCAAATGGTTTATAAGTCTCCAAAAGAAACAGAAAATATCTAGATGACCTTGATAAAATATAATATTAGCAACCTGAAAGTGAAGATTTGGAATCAGATATTAAAGTGAGCCCCAGTTCTACTTTGAAGAACTGCAGAGGAGAGGGGAAGCTGCGTGATACTTAGACTTCATTCTCAAAGACATCACTGCATGCTTTATGTCTAATTTATTCCTCACAACAACACTATGAGACAATTATCCCTATTCCCCCATTTTACAGATGAGGAAACTGAGGAAAGAGTGCAAGATCACAAGCCTGGTAGGAAAGGAGCTGAGATTTGAACCTGCCCGTAATCCCATCCCAGAGTCTGTGTTTGCTAAGTAGGCTGTTGAGAGTGACCCTGAATTGACTGTGGAAATAAATCTCCATGGAGCTCAGCACTCCTTTAACAAAGAAGAGACATTTAAAAAAAAAATCTGTAAAGTAAAACGGAAAGTTTCTCATTTACGTTTTTTTTTTTTAAAAGACTGTGTGTGCATGTATGTATGCAAATGCCTTAAGTGGGACTGGATTACTTCTAGGAGACTTGATTACTTTGATTTTCACATCTGTGTATTTCTACATTATTGGCACCTTTTTAACAAATATCTATTCTTTTATAATTTTATTAAAAACTTTAAAAATCTAATGCTATTTGAAAGGTGGGATGTCTGCTGGTGTTACACTGGATGCCAAGATGGATGAATAGATTAGTGTGTGTGTCTCTCTCTCTCCTCCTCCCTCTCTCCCTTCCCCTATCCCCCACCCCTTGGAGAGAAAGATAAATTACATTCTGTCTTGCCTAAGAATGTACATAATGATATGCTCACACTTCCCAACAGCCTCAAGAAAAATATGCATAAAGCAAATAGTAACTGAATGGTATTTACTTAATTTTCTCTGCACTTCATTACTTAGCTCATGTTGTGCAGGGGACTGCCACACCCAGTGACTCATCCTTCAGGCGCTGAAATCATCCTTGCTGGGCTTTTCCCTTATTTCTTTCTCAATGCCTTAAGAAGTAGGGCTCAGGAAGGAGGAAAGGAAGTAAGAGAAAATAGAAATGGAACTTCCTGTCTATATTCACACTAATGACTTATTTGACTTATTTGAGCCAGGTAAAGCTCAAATTTTAGAATAAATGACCTGTAATTCTTTTTCATCCTTTGCTCCTTCTAGCCAAGCCATCAACAGTGTTCTGCCTGGTATTTTTCTGAAGCATCTTTCAGATCTTTGCCTTTCTTTCCTTTCTGAGACCACCCCTGTGATCCCACTGCCTCATGCCTCATGCCTCCTGCAGCCATGTCTTAGTTTCCTCTGTCTCCAGGGACTTGAATGAGCCTCCTCAACTTTCTTCTTCCCTAACCCAGGTTGCATGGTAACATAAAATATCAAAATAGTGTTGAGATTAGCATAAATCTAGTCATTCTTCTTCATTTGGGTGTGTATGGCCTCTTCTCCCAGGAGTCTCTATTTTTACTTTCCTACTGATTCACAAGTAGACTGGGCTCAATTGAAAGAATAAAAAGCAGAAGAGCCTTTTCTGCTTCAAAATGTTTATTGCAACACAAAGACTCACATATTTACAAGTTCCCATTGGGCTGATCAACGGGAGCCAAGTGTCAAAATAGTCTTTTGGTTGTAGTGGGACATACACCCACCACCAATGTTCAGAGGTGCCTGAAGCCTAGAAAACATTTCCATTAGACCTGAAGTCAAAGAAATCAAATGATTGTCACTGGGTTTCTAGTAATACATTAACATCACTAACATGTTAGCACACAAACTACCACATTTTAAAAACAAGACTGAAAAGCAAATTCTAGGCCAAATATTTAAGCATCTTACCTTTTATTTAAAGTCTTCAACAAAATAGACTTGATAATAAGCAATTTCAATCTTCTGGGTGTTTGGGGTTTTTGTTTGGATGGATGGCTCTTTTGTGGAGGGTGGGGAGGCAATACTTTTTTCCCTTCTTAATTTTATTTTTCAAATGGTAAGACATTTGGTCCCTTAAGCGTCTATTGAGAGTTTCCTGGCAGCAAGACTGGACAAAAGCTAATCTTCACAGAAACCTGATTATGGAGGAGCAAGATGGTGTTAAAAGTCCCTGGAGAGCACTTTGGTGACTCACATTTCTCTATCGTAAACCTTGTTAATCCCTATATAAAATATATTTGTCATATTGCTCAGCTTGTCATTCGAGCTGAACAACTCTGAGCTAAAAGTCTTTTTAGAAACATTAAACACAGAGAACTGACAATCATGGACACTACTGATGTGCCAAGGTGTCTCCACTCAAACCCTTCTCCTCTGGAGGTCCCTAGGCCCCCTCTTCCTGACCTCCTCACCACTCCCATTCCCAGAAAACATCCAGTCTTGGGCATCCTGTTTCCTCTGAGGAGTCACCTTCTTTCATACCCTTCCCCCAACCTGATCTCCGCATATTTAACTAATCTCTCAATTCCCAATCCAAATGCCCTCTCTTTGCAAAGCTGAACCTTGATTTTCTCAACACAGACCACATTCTTCCACCATTGTGCCTTGAGAGCATGCCAGGACTGTCACGATCAGGGAGGTCACTGTGCCAAATCATAACTTATCTGCTCTCCTGACTGATTCTCCCACAAATCTCTCAAGTCCTGTAGAACAGAGGCCGTATCATAATGCGTGGAAGAAATTATGGACCTAGCACCGGAATCCTATCCTTTCAAGAGGGGCAACGGCCAGTGTACTTTGGCTGACACACAGGTGAGGCTGCCAGAGGAGAGATTCCAAACTCCAAATCTGCCTCAAAAACACCCTATTTTGTCAGAGAAAACCAGGTCCACACTTCAAACTAAGTCTGTGGAATGACACATGCATCACCCATTGGCAGAGGACGCAGCACGCACTATTACAAAACTGATGTTTAGTCTCAAGCAAAAATAAACTATAATTCAGTCAAAACTAATAAAAATTCATACTTTTCATATTAAGGGATGGAGAAGAAATGTTTCTGAAAAGACTTTGATTCCAACAGGGTTCTTTACAGAAGTTAATTTTAGAATTGAAATAAGCTAGAATTCAAAAAGCACTACACCAATTATAAGTCTTTGTTATCGTAACAAATTTAGTTACAATTAATATTTGAAAAATGAAAATGATTATTTTATCTCCAGGAAACTAAGCCAGTAAAGAAGTGTTATTACACTTAATATTTACTTTAAGACATCGTCTCATTTCATCCAAACTTGGTTCCCCTATGAAAACTTTTTCCAGTATTTCAATCTTTACAGATCTCAACATTTTCTAAACCATCTCAGAAATTACAATTGACATCTCAACTTTAGCCTTATTATTCTTGTGTGTCACTCAGTCTGCTCATCTGGTTGAATAATAGCCCAACGAAGGAAGAAACTGTGACTTATCCTTTTTATATTTATCACAGTACTTGAAAGGGCTAGGTGCACAAAACAACCAGAAATTCTTGTTCCCTGGCTAAATAGAATCTAGCAAAGGAAATAACTTTATCCAACAAAGAAGGAGTTCTCGTCCTTTCCATTAAAATTTCTGTAGCCTTTAAAAATAAATAAGTAGGTACAGGCCGGGCACAGTAGCTCATGCCAGTAATCCCAGCACTTTGGGAGGCCAACGCGGGCAGATCACTTGAGGTCAGGAGTTCAAGACCAGCCTGACCAACATGGTGAAACCCCGTCTCTACTAAAAATGCAAAAAATAGCCAGGCATGGTGGCACACACCTGTAATGCCAGATACTCAGGAGGCTGAGACAGGAGAGTTGCTTGAACCCAGGAGACAGAGGTCGCAGTGAGCCACGACAGTGCCACTGCACTGCAGCCTAGGTGACAGAGCAAGACACCATTGCCAAAAAAAAAGAAAAGTAGGTACAATGTACAATGTAATTAAATCTATAATCCAGTGATCTCATTTCTGAGACTCTACCCCTTGAAAGAAATCCAGAAAGTATGAAAATATAAAGATGTTAATTCCAGAAATATTTGTAATAGCCCCACATCAGATGCAACAACAAGGCAATGGATAAGTATTCCCTCATGGGAACATTACAAAGCCACTTAAAATAAAACTAGTAAGACTTCCTAGCAATATATAAATCAAGCATAATACCCTATTATGAGTGAGCAGAACAATATAAAATTGTAGGTATACTCAATTATTTAACAGTAAAAACATGGATACTAAAAACAGAATGGAAGCAACACAGATTGTTATGGCTCATGTTATGTTGTAAAAACATGAGTAATTATGAATTTTCTCTTTTCTTCTAAATATTTGTTATTGTTATGTTATTTTCATAATGAACTATCAAAGTTTTTTTCTAAACGTTATCGCCAAAAATTTCAAATACATATATTGTTGATCATTTCATTGGATCTTCTAGAAGTAAAAATCAATCACTATGGGGCTGTTCCTTGACCTTTTGACAATATGAGGTATGAACACTAAACAAAGTCTTAGAAGTTCCATCATAAACCAGCCTTGAACTACTTTGGAAGGACGCAGCAGTGTTTTGGATTGTCTGAAGATGGGTTACCCAGAAGCCCTCCATGAATTTTGCTTTCTAACAATTCCGTGATCTACAGTGGAGATTTACATTCCATGAAAATGTTTAAGTTGGTTTCCTTCACTTAATTCATGGGTTAAACAGTAGTTCTAACTCAAGTAAAGGTAGCCATCAAGCATTTGTTCTGTGCAAGCCACCACAGGAAGAGCTGTAGAGAATTTAAAATGAAAAAGAAGCTATGTAGTCACTGTCTTTCCAGAGCTTATGATGTAGTGTAGGGAAGAAGAAAGTCTGAAAGCAAAAAGAATTTAATACAAGGCTAAACATAATTGTCATGGAAAATATAAAGAAAATACTGAGAGAGTTAAAGGAGGAAGAAGCCGCATCTGTTTGGGGGTCAACATTTCGGACAGCGGATACAGTCATAGGAGTGGATGAAAGCAAAGAGGAGGGAGAGAGAAAGGGGCCTGGAGACCCACGTCATTCACAGCGTCTGGGAGACCAAGACTTAGTGAAGGCAGAGAGGAGAACCTGGTCAGGAATGAAGTTGCAGAAGACACAGCAAGGCGACATGCAGGAGGGACCTCAGGGCCCAGTGGGGTAAAGGGACGGGAACACTGGCTGAGTCAGAAGTGGAAGGGGAGGCTTCATAGATTTCACCAAATGACTTCAATTACTTCATCATGAATTGTCCTGAAACCTCTTCTAGTGGAATGATATGGACAAGGGCCAAGAGCCATGGTTGAAAAAGCAAAAGGGAAGAAAGGGACTTTAAGCAGAGGGGGACACAAAGAAGTCAAAGAAGAGGTTTTTAAAATTATTATTTATACGGAATTTACTTAGAATTGCAAGAACTTTTTTTTTCTTTAGCAGTCCAGTTTTTCTAGAAGCACTTATTTAAAAAGAATTCCCTTCTCATTCCTAACAATTCCTCTTTAAGAGTCATACATTATTATTATTGACAATGGTTTCTGGGCCATTCTTCAGTTTTGGTTATCTGTCCATTCTTGCAGGGGTAATATATGAATGTAACAATAATGGTAGCATTGTAACAGTTTCTTTTGCTGTGGTTTTTTTTTTTTTTTTTTGGTTTTTTATTTTTGAGACGGAGTCTCGTTCTGTCGCCCAGGTTAGAGGGCAGTGGCGTGATCTCAGCTCACTGCAAGCTCCGCCTCCCGGGTTCACGCCATTCTCCTGCCTCAGCCTCCCGAGTAGCTGGGACTACAGGCACCCACCACCATGCCCGGCTAATTTGTTTTGTATTTTTTTAGTAGAGATGGGGTTTCACCATGTTAGCTAACCCAGGATGGTCTCGATCTCCTAACCTCATGATCTGCCTGCCTCAGCCTCCCAAAATGCTGGGATTGCAGGTGTGAGCCACCATGCCAGGCCTATAATGGGTTTTTTAACATCTGGCAGAAGTTCCCCTCATTGCTTTTCTTTTTCTTTAACTTTTTTTTTTTTTTTTTTTTTTGATGGAGTCTTGCTCTGTTGCCCAGGCTGGAGTGCAATGGCACGATCTCAGCTCACTGCAAGCTCCGCCTCCTGGGTTCAAGTGATTCTCCTGCCTCAGCCTCCTGAGTAGCTGGGACTACAGGCGTGTGCCACAGCACCTGGCTAATTTTTGTATTTTTAGTAGAGACAGGGTTTCACCATATTAGTCAGGCTGGTCTCGAACTCCTGACCTCATTATCTGCCAGCCTTAGCCTCCCAAAGTGCCAGGATTACAGGTGTGAGCCACCACCCCTGGCCTTTTTTTCCTTTTTCAAAATGTTCTCAGCTATATATTTGGCTGACTCCCTATTGCACTCATTCTTTTTAGGAGGATATGTATATACGTATATATAGAGAAAGAGTGTGTATGTGTTATATATATAGTGTTATATATAGTTACATATATCCTCCTAAAAATATAAAAACTATATATAGTTTAAAAAATATTAATATTAATATTAAGCAGTAAAAATTACCACTTAAAAAGTATATATGTAAAGGAAAAAGTTAAAGCTTAACTTTATCCCTAAAATACTACCTATCCAAGTTCTAACTCCAGGTAAGTACTAGCTAGGAATTGAAATGCATCCATCTGTAATATTTACATATTACACATACTATATGTAAATATATATTGGCAAAAATATTTCCAAAACGGGGAGAATGTCCATCACCCCACAGAGGGAAAAGCACAGGATCATGTGGCCTCTCACTTCCCCTCACTCTTCCTCTGGGCAGAAGAGCATGATTATCTCCTCCTGTCTCTCCTTTAATTCCTTCTACTTACCCTCCCCATGTCCCCACCACTCTTAGCTTACAAGTTCTACCATTTACTGCTACATTGCTAGGGTTTACCTCCCTGTTTTCAGCAGCCTTATTTAAACCTAAACCTAAATGTCTTTATAAATATACTAAAATTGAGTAAACACTGTACCTGCCCATTGGATTTGTCATCCAGGCTGGAGTGCAGTGGTGTGATCTCGGCTCACTGCAACCTCCACCTCCCAGGTTCAAGCAATTCTCATGCCTCAGCCTCCCGAGTAGCTGAGATCACAGGCACCTGCCACCACACCTGGCTAATTTTTGTATTTTTAGTTCAGACGAGGTTTCACTGTCTGGTCTCGAACTCCTGACCTCAGGTGATCTGCCCACCTTAGCTTCCTGAAGTGTTGGGATTACAGGTGCGAGCCACCACACCCAGCCAGGATTGAAATCTTTAACACACTTGTATGCCTTTTAATGTTTCCTATCCTCACCCCCTTCAACACATGGCTTTGTTTTAAATAATATGAAACCACTATGCTTATTGAAATTTTTCCTTAAGAGCAAGAGTGGTAGACACAGCCTAGGGTGACCCCTAGTGAGTTACACCCTTGTGTAATTCCGTCCCCTTGAGTGTGAGCTTCCAACCAAGAGTAAATTGTAGTTAAGAGGTTTTGAAGATGCAATTAAGGTTCCTATCAGTTGACTTTGAGTTCCTCCCAGGTGGGCCTGGCCTAACCAGGTGAGACCTTTTACAGGGTCCAGGCTGGGTGCGGTGGCTCACACCTGTAATCCCAGCACTTTGAGAGGCCGAGGCGCGTGAATCACCTGAGGTCAGGAGTTCAAGACCAGCCTGACCAACATGGAGAAACCTTGTCTCTCTTAAAAACACAAAATTAGCCGGGCATGGTGGTGAATGCCTGTAATCCCAGCTACTCATGAGGCTGAGGCAGGAGAATCACTTGAACCAGGGAGGTAGAGGTTGCAGTGAGCCAAGATCGCACCATTGCACTCCAGCCTGGGCAACGAGAGTGAAACTCCATCACACACACACACAAAAAAAATCCAGGCCTTCCTGAAAGTTCAAGACTGGAAGCAGTGGGGGCTCTGTCATAGTTGCTGGCTTTCAAAGAGCAAGCTGTCACAAATCCTACATCCACAAGGATACAAGTTCTGCCAATAACCTAAGGGGACTTGGAAGCTGATGTCTCACTATTCAAGCCTCAGATGAGAGCTCAGTCAGTCAATACCTGGCTTTCACCTGTGTGAGCCCCTGAGCTGGGAATTGACTAAGCCACACCTGGACCTAGGAAACTGTTAGGTAATAAAAGCATGTTGTTTTAAGCCAGTACTGGGTACTGATTTGTTATGCAGCAATAGACAGCTGATACAGAATGTAGATCTACTTTTTTCAAGAGACTTTCCTTCACCATTATATTACCATTCACAATCACATAAATATCATCTATTTAGACTTATGCCTGCATTTAAAGGCATAAACCTCTTCCTTCCATTCTCCATCTTCCCCTGTCTGGATATCTTTGTTTTGATTTAGTTCCTATTTGGTGGGGATGCTTATTAAGGTACTTATCTTAGGGTATAGGGTGCTGTATTTTCTGTATCCTTGAATGTATGTCAATATCTTTCTTTTGCCCTCAAATATAAACAACCCTTTAACTCCTAGTCCTTTTCATTTAAAAGTCTGAAACACTGCTCTGCTATTCTTTACCTTCATGATAGAGAGGGGCAGTATGATGCTGGTTTGATTCTCTTTCTTCTGTATGTAACCTGTGTTCCCTTCGAAGAATCTTGTAAACATTTCTCTTTATCCTTGCAGTTACAAATTTTACCAGGAAATCTCCAATTATGTATCATCTCCTTCATTAATCCAACTGCTGCCCTGTGAGCCCATTCTATTAGAAAATAAGACTTTCTTCACCTCACAGACCCCTCCTTCTAGGAGCTAGTGAATTCTGCTTCTATTTCCACATGCTCCTTCTCCTGGAGCACTCATCGCTCAGGCAGAAGCAGATCTCTCAAATCTTCTCTCCATGTTTCCTGTCTTTTCACTCGTGGTTTCCACTTCCTCATACTCTGAACCTCTCATGCACTAGTTCCTCCTTTTTATTCAGAACCAAATTCAATTCTGAGTAGTATACATGACTTTTTTCACTTCCTTTCTTGAATGTTTAGAGCTGTTGTTGCAATTTTTGTTTTTATTTCCCTAAACTTTTCTCCCTCTCTGAGTTGCCGGTGTGGGCTCCTTGTACTGGCCAGGCTAGAGGGTGGAAATCTTGGCAGAGACAGACAACATAACACATTCCCCTTCAGTGCTGGATGGGCAGCCACTGGGGTCCTGTGTACTAAGGCATGAGGCAGACAGAGGCCTCCTCCTCTCAAGGCCACAAAAAAGCGGCGGGGTGGGGGGCAGCTCAGCCTACTGTGCAATTTCCTTAAAGGGCAGCCCGTATCCATCAGATCAATATACCCCTCTGCCTCCTAGGGTCAGATGCAGCACAATTACAGCATGTACTTCCTCTCTACAAGATGAAGGATTCTTTGGACTCGTCTGTTCATTGAGTCATCAGTTCTCTCTGGAGCCCTCATCCCTTGTTCTTGTTGTAAGCAAAGGCTCCTAGCACACATACCGTTTCTTAAGACCCCAAATCTTCAGATGACCCCATCCAGGGTCATCTACCTTACTGAGCCATCCCTACCAGAGAGTCAGGAGGGATAAGGGATATTGAATGTCAATGTGAGCTGCCATCTTCCTAGAATCTTCATTTGTTCAGAGTAAGAAATCCATGAAAACATTTATAGACATGGCAAGGAGGAAGGGGGAAGGAGGTTGAAGATATGTAGAGAGAAAGGTAATAGATAGATAGACCCAGAACTGAGAAGCCTGAGAATGAAGCCAGCACATCTGCTGTTGTGTCCTGGTAGATGTTAGTGGAGTTTGGTTCTAACCGAACATCATACTCCAAAAGAAGCATCAGATCTGTGGAACACAAAGTCAAGACTTGGCCCAGCTTCAGCCCTTTTATCCAGGAGCTTAATCAAGTTTTCAGTGTAGCCCATAAGGCCATGAGACTTGCCAAAATGGTTACTAATAAAGGTCGGTTCATCCAAAGAGAAGCAACGGTGAGGGCAACGTAAGGTCTCCAGGCAGGTGGATGGCATCAAGCAAGCAGCAATAGGAGCAAGCAGTTAAGTGAAATGGTTATAAATAGAGCCCACAAAAGCATTCCAAAATCTAAACCCGGCCCTGAAGTTACGGCTTAGAGAAATGTGTGCAACAGCTGATAAATAGGCTCTCCTGGAACAGGGCCATCTGAGGGTATGTGGGCTCCAGGAAGCCTTGCCATCCACAAAACGTGGCCAGAGGCCAACGGAGACGCTGGGAGAAAGGGCTTTAGGAACCATGCTGATCAGGGCTATAGGGGGAGAGCATTACTATCCACCTCATAAGGTTTTTGGGGGGATTTAGTGAGCTATGCACATTAGGGGTTAGAACGGGGTCCACCCATTAGAAACAATCTGTCAATGTCGCCTGTTTTTAATAAGCTTAACGTATGTGCCAATGCATGGGACTCCACCTGCCTCCTCTCCAAGAAAGCACAGCATTCTATCTCTGCATAAGAAGCTTTACAGGGCAGCATCCTTCCTCTTCCACATTTTTCACACCCATGGTCTCTGACCTATGTCTGACAGTCCATCTTAATATTACTTTTTGTTTTCAGCTTTTTACACATTCAACAAAAAAGAGAGCGAGGATCCACGAAGAACAGGACAGGGGAGACGGTTGTTTCTCAGTCCATCAGAAAGAAACCAGAGGCTTGCAAATTGGTCTCCTTGGACCCATTAATCATGCCAGCTTCAGCATTTGATTTTTATTCTGAACAATTCATGGTCCAATTAGAGGTTTATGCATTTACACTGAAAAATACATGATGTCATTTAGAGCCTTCCTGGCACAGGAAGGCCAGGCAGCCTCTCACCTTTGTATTCTGCCAGGCACACACACTCATAGCCATTAACGAGGTCCCTGCAGGTGGCTGCGTTCAGGCATGGAGCGGAGAGGCACTCGTTATATTCCTCCTCGCAGTAGAGGCCGTGGTAACCTGAGGGACAGAGAGAAAGGCCTGCTGTCAAATGCATCCCATTTACAACCCACGTGGGACCAGCCAGAAAGGAAGGCAGTTGGGGGTATTCATTAGAAAGTATGGCACAAACAGATGGGATTTCAGGAGCTAGATCTCTTGGGGTAAAGCTGAAAGGTGGATTTGGGGGAAGGCTATGAAGAAAGAGCCTGTTCTTATCACACTTTTTCATGATCCCAAGTATAAAAGAAGTGATTTCATTTATCCAATGACATTTTCATCATAGTGCGTCCAACGGTGCTGGTGTTAGGGTGATCCAGTCACTGAGTGTGTCTGCTGCAGCCATTGGAGATAGTGAGTGAGCAGAACTTACAGCAGGGGAGGAGCAAACAACTCCCTTCAAGAGTGAGAACCTGGCTCGGTGCGGTGGCTCATGCCTGTAATCCCAGCACTTGGGGATACTGAGGCAGGTGGATCACTTGAGCTCAGGAGTTCGAGATCAGCCTGGCCAACATAGTGAAACTCTGTCTCTACTAAAAACACAAAAAATTAGCCAGACATGGTGGCGGGCACCTGTAATCTCAGCTACTCAGTAGGCTGAGGCAGGAGAATCACTTGAACCCAGAAGGCAGAGGTTGCAGTGAGCCAAGATTGCACCACTGCACTCTAGCCTGGGCAACAAGAGCAAAACTCCATCTCAAAAAAAAAAAAAAAAAAGAGAGAACAAAACAAAAAGTGTGAGAACCACATTAGAAAAATATATCTGTATTTCCTTTTCAAGTCAGAAAAGAAAATGAGCTCAAAATGCTTAACTGAAATTCTTGATGAAATATGAGAGTATTTTTGTTGTTATTGCTTGTTTAAAGATATGATCATATAAATTATAGCATTTTAAATTGTACCTAAATGTTTAAATTACTAAATAAATCATAATGCGAGTGAAGAAAAAATAAACCCACAATTTCTTGATAAAGATGGATTTTACCCTCCTATTTGCAAAACAGGTGTTTATTCTAAAGGACAAGAAAACAACATTCTTTGAGATTCACTCATGAGGGTTATGCAGTTTTCAACTTTTGAAAACATGTGTTACTGCCAATTTGCAGTGAAACCAGGCCATTTTTGTCCGGCCCTGTCCAAACAATGAAAAACATATGAGTGTTTTCAAAAGTCACACTGCCCGTGTTCGTTCTGAATTCAGATAAGCAGAAAAAATAAACCCTTACCAAAGTAGGAATTAGAACTACTAGCTTTTCCCTAGCCTTTCCAACTCACAACCAACTCTCAAACTCAGGAAGTCCCATTAGAACATGCTAATATGTTGAACTGTTTTGTTTCTTGTGCCTATCATAAAAGTAGGTTAAGCTCATATCTGCATTATTAACAGAGCACTTTTCAAATATGTTGTCATTTCAGTTGTTTTTGAAAAGCTTTCCAAATTTAGGTTGTGATAATGGCCCCTTTGAGGAGCCCTTGACCTACCTAAGACAAATATACTATAGTTTTCAATTCTTCTGAAAAGCAGTATGTTACCCTACTTTTTGTAACTTTAGGGAAATCTTTCTATTATCCTTTATTAGATTATTTCCATCATATAGATAAGAGGTACTCAACTAGCAGCAGTTTTGTCCCCCAAAGGACATTTGAAAATGTTTGGAGACATTTTTCCTTGTCACAACTGGAGGTACGGGGAGGGGTTGCTGCTGGCATCTAGGAGGTAGAGTCAAGAGTGCTGCTAAGGATCCTACAGTCCTACAGGAGGCTGCCCGGGACAGCCTCCCACAACAAGACTATCCAGAAAAAATAACAGTACAGCCAGGTTGAGAAACTCTGTTCTAGACCAGGGGGTCAGCAAACTATGGCCCACGGATCAAATCTATCCCAGCCTGTTTTTGCAAATAAAGTTTTATTGGGACACAGCCACAGTCATGCATTTACATATTGTCTATGGCTGTTTTCACACGACAACAAAGGACTGAGTGGTTGCAACAGAGACTATATGGCCTGCAAAGCCTAAACATTTACTATCTGGCCCTTTGCAGAACAAGTTTGCTGATTCCTGATTTAGATTCAATGAAAGCTCTTTCTTTTAACAAGAGTTTTGTATATTAACCCCTTATCAAATGTACTGTTTGCAAATATTTTCTCCCATTCCATAGGTTGCCTTTTCACGCTGTTGATTGTTTCCTTTGTTATGTAGAAGCTTTTAAGTTTGAAGTACCACTTTTGTATTTGTGCTTTTGTTGCCTGTACCTTGGATATCACATCCAAGAAGTCATTCCCAAGGCCAACGTTATGAAGTTTTTTCCCCTATGTTTTCTTCCAGAAGTTTCATACTCCCAGGTCTTACGTTTAAGTTTTTAGTCCATTTTGAGTTGGCAGTCATGTATGGTACAAAATAATACAAATGGCCAACAGGCATATGAAAATAACATCACTAACCAACATCACTAATAATCAGGGAAATGCAAATTAAAATCATAACAGGATATCACTTCACACCTGTTAGGATGGCCATTATAAAAAAAAAACAACAAAACAAACAAACAAAAACAGAAAATAACAAGTGTTGGGGCAGATTTGAAGAAATTGGAACCTTTGTGCACTGTTGGTAGGAAGGTAAAATGGTACAGCTGCTGTGAAAAACTATAGTGGTTCCTCAAAAAATAAAAAATAGAACTACCACATGATCCAGCAATTCCATTGCTGGGTACTCAACCAAAAGAATCGAAAACAGGATCTGGAGGAGATACTAGCACTCCCATGTTCATTGCAGCATCATTCACAATAGCCAAGAAGTAGAAGCAACTTGATGTCCATCGACAGAAGAATGGACAGCTCAAGCAACAGTGGTACGTAATACAATGGAATATTATTCAGCCTTCAAAAGGAAGAAAATCTTGTCATGTGCTACAATACGGATGAACCTTCAGGACATTACATTACATGAAATAAGCCAGTCACAGAAGGACAAATACTATATGGTTCCACCTATATGATGTATTTTTAAAATAGTCAAACCCACAGAAGCAGAAAGCAGAATGATGGTGATTGCCAGGGTCTGTGGAAGGGGAAAAATGGAGAGCTGCTGTTTAATTATGCAAGACGTTATGCAAGATGAGTAAGTTCTAGATATCGCCTGGTAAACAGTGTGTGTATGGCAAATAATACTGTAATGTATACTTAAACATTTGTTAGGGAGGTACGTTTAATTCTGTGTTTTTTACCACTATATATATAAATATATATGTATTATTAAATACATATATATTTTTTAACCACTATTACATACATATATAACCACTATTACATACATGTATTTTACCCCTATCTATATACCTATATCTATATCTATATTTTACCTACTATATATATAGTGGGTAAAAAATACACAACATAAAATATATATATATATAGTGGCAAAAAAATACAACATGAAATATATATGTGTATATATATGGAAAGAGAGAGAGTGGGAGAGGTAAAAATATATACATATATATCCATGTATGTGTAAAGAGTTAAGTGTCTTTTGCTTCTCCTAATATAAGAACCTTTTTGAGGTTACTATGGAGTACAATCACCAGCAGCACGTTTTCAATTGCATTTGCCCTACTAGGAGATCTTTTAACAATCAACATGGAAGGGTAATATATAACCACAACCCTGCATGCCTCTTTGACCTCTGAATTGAGGTGGTATTTAAATAGACAAAAATCAAACAAGCAAGTTTTGCAAGATCATCTATAATTGTTTCCATTTTTGAAAACAGTATCATTATCTTTTTATACTAGCAATATGAAAAGCAAATGAGGAAGTTATTTTACAGAGATAATTAAGCTGGTGATGTTTTTCTTCCTTGGGGGGAAAAAAGATAAAGTTTTCATATTCTAAAACTGTTTCTTCAGAGACGGTAACATTTAAATGTCTTCATGGAAATGTCAAGGCACCCTTTATACTCAGTGCCAAGCAGCCTCAATCGGACGGTTGGAACAAAAAGGTACTCCTTCCAGAAGAGAGGGCTTCTGTGAAAATGAGGCTGTCACCCCCTGCTGATAATTAATTCGGGCAAACAAATTAGCTCAGGGCAGCATGCCCAGGGTCTGGAAAAAAAAAAATAGGCTAGTCCAAAGAATTTTTAAAAATAAAATAAAAGATCAAAGGGTGGGATTAGAGTGGCCCCTTCCAAGGCACTGATCTTTATCAGCATTGCTCCCATCTTTGCATGATTTGCTCTGGAATAATCAGTTCCCATTGTTTCTTTCAGATTGACAGGGCACAGCAACCAACCAGATGGGGGAGTGAGAAAGAGCAGTGGAGATGGCTGCCATGTTTAGCTGAGTGAGTGGATGAAGTCATTATCACCAAGAGGTACCACCAAAGGAAAAATAGGCTTAGAGGAGGAAAAACAGGCTTAGAAGAAGACCAGTTGAACTTTAGACGTGTTTAGATTGGGCACACTTGGGCAGGTCCAAGTGGCAGTTGGAAGTATGTGTGTAAATGGCTTAGAAAAAGCACTTTGGGAATTAGTCACCTGGAAGTGGTTTTGAAGTTTTCATTAAAGAAGAAAATGGAAGGGAAAAAAGAAGGGGTCAAAGTCAGACCAGATGCGCAGGTGGAGAACAAAGACCCAGATCAGGACACTAGACAGGGATTGGGCAAAAAGGCGGAGAAAAGCCCAAGGCATGCAGTGTCATGGAAGCCAGAGGATGAAAGGATGTCAAGGAAGGTGGGTTAGCAGTGTCAGAGGTTCAAATGAGCAAGAATGACCACTGGACTAGAAGATGAGGAGGTCAACGAACACCCTCAAAACCATTGCTCTTAATGGTGGCTGTGCTAGTCCTTAGAGGGTGTTTAAGGAAATTAGGGGTGGGAGTGATCCTCATCGCAATGATTGGAGGGTTCTACTGGAATTTAGGAGGGTGAGAGGGGGCAAAGATATTAAACATTGCAATGCCCTGTATATTCTTCCACAACAAGGAATTCCTCCTCATTCTTCACAACATTGGACTGTTCCACTGGACCTTCATGTAGGTGAAAATTAAAACCTAACTTCTTTATATGTATAGCACCATTTTAAGATATACTGAGTTTTGAGCCTGTCACAGTGGCTCACACCTATAATCCCAGCACTTTTGGAGGCTGAGGCAGGTGGATCACTTGAAGTCAGGAGTTCAAGACCAGCCTGACCAACATGGTGAAACCCATCTCTACTAAAAATACAAAAAGTAGCCAGGCGTGGTGGCGGGCACCTGTAATCCTAGCTACTTGGGAGGCTGTGGCATATGAATCACTGGAACCTGTGAGGCAGAGGTTGTGGTGCACCCAGATTGTGCCACTGTACTCCAGCCTGGGAGACAGAGCGAGACTACATCTCAAAAAAAAAAAAAAGATATACGGAGTTTTCATAAAATGTACTACTGGATAAACCAAGAGAAGATTGTACCAAGAGTTATTCATCATTTTAGAAAACCACTTCACAAGAACAACAGCTCTAGTGGAATGTAAATCTCCAATAAAGAATATCTGTATCCATAAAGCAAAAACATCAACAAAAATCACTTCCTCCGATAGTTTTCTGACAATGCTATGTACAGCAGCTCTTCCCACCAGCAACTCATCATGACACTCAGCTGATTTCCATCATAGTATTTGTAACTGTCTGAAATCCTATTTTTACTGTAGTTCTGTACTGATTATCATGTCTCTTCTTCCACTACAGGATAAGCTTGAGGGAAGAGTCTGCAAATGCAGTGTTCACAGCTGTACCTGTGATATCTGTTTCAGAAAAGGCTACACAAGTAAAATTGTTGAATAAGCACCCAAAATGTTATCGATTGATTGGATGCACTTTTAAAATGTTTCTATGGTGCTCCAGCACCTTCCAGGTGCCCTGGGTACTGCATACAAAGCTAAAGAATGGGGTCTCCACCTGTATGGAGCGCCCAGTATAGTAGCAAGTTAGTGGCATCTGCCTTGTGTCAGGTCCTTTAGGTGTGTTAATTTGTTTAATTCTCATAAAAACCCAAGGTGGTGGGCATGACTCGTCCCAATTTATAGATGATGAATTAAGAGTTAGAGAGGTAAAGAAATTTGCCCAAGGTCACGTAGTCAATCCTGTGTGTTCTTCCTTCTTTCTCATGTTGTCTCCAAACTCATTGTCTAGTGTGTTAGTTTATTAGGGCTCCCATGAAAACACTATAGCACTGGTTGAATTAAACAAAAACTTATTTTCCCAGAGTTTTGGAGGCTAGAAGTCCATGGTCAAGGTCTCAACAGGTATGGTTTCCCCTGAGGCCTCTCCCCTTGGCTTTCAGATGGCCGCCTTCTCTGTGAGACCTCACGTGTCCTTTTCTCTGTGTGTGAGTGCTCCTGGTGTCCTTCTGCTTCTCATAAGGACATCAGTGTGATTGTATTACAGCCCTACCCTTACAATCTCATTGAACCTTAATTACCTTTGTAAAGGCTCTATCTCCAAAGACATTGGAGGTTACAACTTCAACATATGAATTGGGTGGGGGGCCTAATTTAGTCCTTAGCAACTAGAATCTGAGTTTCTCAGTCACGAGACTGTTGGTATTTTGGACCAGATCATAATTGCTGGGAGCTTCCCTGTGCACTGTAGAATGTTGAGCCGCATTCCTGACCTCTACACACTAGATTCCAATAACACCATCCTTCCCAGTTGTATTGATCAAAAATGTCCCCAGTCATTGTCATATGTCCCCTGGAAGACAAAAATCCCTTTTGAGAACTACTGTCCTAGATCCTTTTTATAAAATGAAAGCAACTTGAAGAGATTTGAGGACATGTGGGTTTCAAATTGTGAGGAGTGAGAGTTCATTCATTAGAGCAAAAGGATTTCTGGACAATACCGAGGGGGGCTTCTGCCCTTGTGGGTTTGACGTAACACAGTCCATGGGGTGACTCTCTCCGGCACTGCTATCCCACAGAAGGAAACAGGCCCTGGGTTTATCTGGGACTGGCTCATAGCAAGTGAATGGGATAGAGGGGAGTAAGAAGGGAGACCCTGCCTGGTGATTTTTGAGCTAACGAGAACCCTGTTGAATGCTGTGCCCTTGGATTAGGACTCCCCTCTGTGCCCCTATGAAGCCTCAAGCCATGTGGTGAAGCTGGTTTCTAGCTAGTGCTCTTCCTATTTTTCAGATGAAAAGACCACAGCCCTACAGCCTTGACCAGCTCAGCAAAGGTACGGTGGAGCCCAAATTCCACCCCACAGACCCTGACCTGCTCCAGAACAGGACACTGCTGCACAAAGGTCTCAAGAGTCACTCAATTCCTACTCTCCCCAGTAAAAGGCAAGGCCTTCCATGGCCTTGCACGGTCTTCCCTCTCAATACTGTCTCAAGACAGCATTTAAACATCAATCCAGGACCCACCGGCTCTGGCTCCACACTGTGTTTGCTCACAGGAGTACTTTCCCTCCCCTCGCCCATCCCTCATCACACTCAAAAATCTCCAAAATTGTAAGATTCGAGCTGCAGCCAGACGGCTTTCACACTTCGTGCAACAAACTCCCAGCGACTCATCTGTGAGTATCACCTCTGGAGGGCGATTCGTGCTTCCTGCTGCCTCAGGCAAACAGGACCTTCGCAGACCACAGGGCTGTGATCAGGACAACCACAGGGAGGACATGCCACTCACTCCCCTCGTGCAGGCTGAATTCAAGGCAAGGGTAAATTTAAGGTGTCTGGGGCTTTTGTTTTTACTTCATAGTCAGGCTGAAGCGAGTGCAGGGCTGTGAAGAGTGGTTCCCTTAATGATGCGTCACAATTCAGAGGATGTTTTCCCTTCTTCAGCGCCAGTGGATAAAATGTGAAAACCCATGACTTTCTGATTCAAGGCTAGGCCAGTTCCTGGGAGATCAACTATTCCACCTCACCCATAGTCGTTAAAGATATAGGGGCCCGGCGCAGTGGCTCACGCCTGTAATCCCAACACTTTGAGAGGCTGCTATGGGTGGATCACGAGGTCAGGAGGTCCAGACCATCCTGGCTAACACAGTGAAACCCCATCTCTACTAAAAATACAAAAAATTAGCCGGGCATGGTGGCGGGCACCTGTAATCCCAGCTACTCAGGAGGCTGAGGCAGGAGAATGGCCTGAACCCGGGAGGCAGAGCTTGCTGTGAGCCAAGATTGCACCACTGCACTCCAGCCTGGGTGACAGAGCAAGACTCAGTCTCAAAAAAAAGAAAAAAAAAGAAAAAAAAAAGTGGGACACAGATAAAATAATCCTATTACATTAATATGATTGTGAGCTTTCAAATTCTGGCTAAACTCACTGGTGGTCATAAAGCCCTTCGGCGCCCTGGAATGTGGGACAGTATGCATTCATCTTGCTGTATAGAGCTTTATTTCAAGGGAACTTTGAAATAAAGGTGTGGGTGCATGTATGTGTGTGTGTGTGTGTGTGTGTGTGTGTGTGTGTGTGTGCATCTATCTCCCTTAGCCTCTCTTGTTGCTGGCAGGTTCATAATAGAAATCGATTAAAGAACAGAAATAAAAACAGAGGCAAGAATCTGGGCTCACATTAATCCTATTAAGTGTTCAGATGCTCTTGTTTAAACGAACCTGCTGGTATTGATACCTGTGCAGGTTTTCACTGAGTAATCATGCTTCTGTCACACACACACAACACATACAATAAAGCCAGAAAATATTTGTGAACATGGAGGAACTTGTGTAAGTCAATGCAAAACATTCGTTAGTGTGTGGAGGACAGTAGCTGCGGATGTTACTTATTTCTTTAATCTCTAATTTCTTATCCTTTTATTGCTCATGGCACCTCAGCCAGAAAAGAAAATAAATGTCAAAAGACCGAAATCAGTCAATATATCCACTTGCTGTGATTTTTGTTAACATTAAATTGAAAGGACTAAAGAGAGAGGCTAAATTAAAGTTTTTGACTGTAAAACCTCCTTATTATTTATGTTATTGAGCCATCTACAAATTTCCACCTCCCTCCCTGGGCTTCCAAAGGGATGGATGACAAAGAGCCAGCTCTAAATCATATCCTCACTGTTCACACCATGAGTTTATATTCTCCCTCAGTGCAGAGGCTCTCTGGCTTTAATAGCCACATGGGGAAGGTTGGTAATTCTCTGTTTCTCATATTTGCCTCCTCGATCTATTCATTCTTTAAGTCAACAAATAGTTATTCAATTCCTGCTATATGTCAGGCACTGTGCTAGTCACTGGGGCTATCTGGTGAGTAAAAACATATAGTGCCTTTACGGGGGCGCTTATGAGGGGAAAAACATCAATCAATCATTCAAGTCAATGGAAAATCATAACTCGGAAGTATTAGCAATGAGGGGCCTGGTGTTCCAGGAGGGAGGAGATGCAGGAGAGCTGACCTTGCCCCAGGGAGGCTGGCCGGATGAGGGGAGAGTGAGCCAAAAGGGAGGGGTGTGCAGAAGAATGATGAGAAAATTCAAGGCAGGAAAAGCTGTGGGTGCAAAAGACCCATGGTGGAGGGGACATGGCTTGTGATTTCTTCTGGACATGGGTTGGAGTCCACCGTAGAGCAAAGGGCAGAGAAGAAATAAGAACACCAGGCCAGGCACGGTGGCTCACGCCTGTAATCCCAGCACTTTGGGAGACTGAGGCGGACAGATCACGAGGTCAGGAGTTTGAGACCAGCCTGACCAACATGGTGAAATCTTATCTCTACTAAAAATGCAAAAATCAGCCGGGCGTGGTGACATGTGCCTGTAGTCCCAGCTACTTGGGAGGCTGAGGCAGGAGAATTGCTTGAACCTGGGAGGTGGAGGTTGCAGTGAGCCAGGATCGCATCACTGCATTCCAGCCTGGGTGACACAGCAAGACTCCATCTCAAAAAAAAAAAAAAAGAAGAAGAAGAAGAAAAGAAACAGGCAGGTGTCAGGCCTGGTGGTATCTTTAATGTGGGTGGTGGGGGGATAAAAAATCAGATTTGCATTTCAGAGAGATTGCTCCAGCTACCCTTCGGAGAACGGGGATAAGACCTGCAAGAATCAATGCGGAGAAATCAGTGAAGAGGCTGCTGCAATCATCTCGGGAAATCATGGTTGGGATGAGAGTGGTGTCAGGGCCATGTGGAACATAAATGTCAAGAGCCATCTAAACAGTAAATAGAAATACCTGGTAATGAATAGAATGTGAAGGGTGAGAAGGAAGGAGAGGTGGAAGGGGAGGCCCAGGTTCCTGGCTTATTTTATCCAGACATACTGCAATTTCTTTCAGAGGAGTGCAGGAATTGACATTTATTGAATCCCCTTCTACGGGCCAATTTCTCTTCTAGGAATTTTGAAATACAACAGAATCTCATTAGAAGGAAGGGGCTGGGGAGGGGAATGGAATGGAAGAGAACCATATTCCAGGAGGAGCAGACCTTAATTGAACAAAAAGAATCAATAGCTTCTCCCAGAAAAACAGAAGTGATTTGGGGAAAAAAAAAAAAACAGTTCATTTTAATGAGTATTTGCTGAAATCTGACTATATTGCCAAGCACTGAAGTAGTTGCTGAGGAGTTCGTTTGTACTGTAGTTAAGAAAGAAAGACCTCATGTAAGAAGACACAAGAAGTCAGAGGTGGAGGGAGGGCAGAAAAAGAGAGAGCAGGATCAGGGGAGCACGGGAGGGGGAGAGAGGAAGAGCAAAAGAGAGACCTAGAGGTATCGAGACGGAGAGAGAAAAGAGACGAAAGAGAAAGAGACACAGAAAGAGAAAAGCCCAAAAAGATAAAATAGAAAGAAAAACTGGTCCAAAACGTGATGGAATGACACTGAGCAGCTAGCAAGGTCCCTGTTAGAAATGTTGTGGGCCCCTGCAGAGTGATGCCTCCAGCTGGCGTAATCACCTTGAGCACTGCCCTTGGAGGCTCACCAAGATGGCGGAGCATATGAGAGCTGGGGGTACAATGTGAGAGTTTGAGAGACAATGGCACACAGCAGGATTCTTGCTTCCTAAGTAAAATACATATTCTTGCCTCCTTTATGAAAATAAAATGTATTTGACATCATTTCCTTTTTATGAAGTACTTTTTGTAACTCAGTGTTGAGAGTATTTCTAGATGGGGATCACTGGACCATCCGGCATACAGCTGCAGCTCAGTGCCAGTGTGTCACATCTTCCATCAAGGCCACTCATGGGCACTTGTGGCAACAAAGGATACTTATAAAAGGAGGGGTTTCTGCCCCCCCTTAGGGGAACATGGGCCTGGCACTGCACATGAGGTGGTAACACAAGGGAAGCATCAAGCACAAAGCCTGGCATAAGCACGTCATGATGTAACGTGTGGCCACCTGGCCTGTGATGCAAACATGATTTAAAAAGACAACCTGGGTGCCATACTTCTGAAATAGGTGCTCACTTTGCAGACACAGCAAAGGCCCTAATCACCATAGCCCTTAAGGACGCCATTACTCTGAGTCATTGTTTCACATGGTCAGCTTACTAGAGATAGCACCAGCTCAGCACTGACATGGTGTCTGGCTGATTAGCCCAGATTTCACTACCCAGGAACTCGAAGATCTAAATTTTTCCAATACGAAACAGCCTGTTTATGTTTGGCTTTTAAAAACCTACCCTTTTTCCTTTTCATAGCCCCATCCCCTGAGATTAACCTCAGGGCCGGATCTGGTTTCCTGCTTGGCAGTAAAACTTCGACTCACTGCTCAGTATTTGATTCCAAACTCTGCATTTTCTCTTTAACAACAGGCTGTTCTCCTCTCATTTCCTTAGCACACAGGCTGATGAATATAGAAGATGCTTGATCAAACTGGGTAAATTGAACTTGCTAGAAAAATGGAATCAGAGGGCCAAATAACCTTTGCATACATAAATACACAAGAGTTCTTTTCTTTACCAGAGCCTGTTTTACACAAACATGCATTAAAAGGCCTGGAAAAACATTTTCCAAAATTGACAATTGTTTTGTTAAGGGGTTCTTTCATAAATTTAAATATGTATATTCATGTTTTTTAATTTTCCGTAACAGAGATACGCTACTGTGTGATATAAGGGGATAATATCATCCATGCTGTGATGGTTAATACTGATGAACTGATGGTTAATACTGACTGTCAACTTGACTGGATCAAAGAATACAAAGTATTGATTCTAGGTGTGTCTGTGAGGGTGTTGCCAAAGGAGGTTAACATTTGAGTCAGTGGGTTGGGGAAGGCAGATCCACCCTTAATGTGGGTGGGCACCATCTAATCAGCTGCCAGCACGACTAGAATATCAGCAGGCAGAAAAACTTCACGTTTTTCTGAAGTTTTCAGAAAAACTTTTCACGTTTTCAGAGAGACTCTGACCTAGCCTTCCAGCCTACATCTTTCTCCCGTGCTGGATGCTTCCTGCCCTCGAACATCAGACTCCAAGTTCTTCAGTTTTGGAACTCGGACTGGCTCTCCTTGCTCCTCAGCCTGCAGACGGCCTATTGTGCAACCTTGTGATCTTGCGACTTAATACTTAGTGTGTGTGTGTGTGTGTGTGTATGTGTGTGTGTGTGTGTGTATATATATATATATATATTCCATTAATTCTGTGCCTCTAGAGACCCTTGACTAATACACATGCTTTATGGGTATTTTATTTGTAGTATCACAACTCTAAATCATGCCACTGATTACAAGGGAAATGATGACCATTCTTTATGTTTAACCCTTGATTGGCGGTAAGGAAAACAGGTAATATTAGAAAAATCCTAACTTTTTAAAAGATTTTTTCAGTGGCAAGATAAGAACATTTCCCATAGCCTATAAAGGGAACCGAGTAGGCTTATTAGAGGAGATTTTCTGAGATGCAGGGAACAGACATCATAATAAATGCAGTGTCAGTAAAGAAATTGCTTTTTAAAAGAAGAATTACACTTTTTAATATGTAGAAAAGAAAATTTTGAAGATGTTAAAAATTCTGTAACTTCTGTAGATGTATTGAGTGTAAATCATAATTAATTTATATTTGGAAAGGAAACAGTTCTTATATATGGTAAAAACCAAAGGACCACTATCCTGAGTTAACTCCTTAAAAATGGTTAGCATTCTCCCTCAAGAAACATTTAAGAAAATCTGGGACGATATGGAAGATGACAGCTCGGTTGTGACTGTGCTTATGAAGGACATTGGAAGCCAGGGGAACTTGGCAGTGAACCTGCTTTAACAGAAACACTTGGGTGTCTAAAGGCCTTTGTCCTTAAACTTGTCCATCATCTGGGTAATCTTTCTAACCATGTTGATCTAAACATTTCTGAAAGCCTTCTCTTGGAATTGCCTTCAGGACTGGGTTACAAACTAGTCACACTGAGAAAAATCAATCTCTTCACAATGTTTTAGATATTGTCTTATGTCTTTTTTTTTTTTTTTTAATGTTGCTTTTGGCCACTAGAGGGTGGATTCTACTTACCATCTAGGCAAGTGAAAAAGGAAAAAAAAAAGTTACTCAGGAGTTTAACAAAAGAGGAGCAATAAAAAGATGTCTTTTACAAAAGGAAATAGATGGTACAGAAGGATGCAAATTAATCTGCCAGGTTACATTTAAAGAAGAAATCCCATTCCCTTTAATAATAAAACATAACATTCAAATATTTCTCTACAGCTTGCAAATTCACCATTATGTCCCCTACAAACATATGGTATCTACAGTTTAAATTATCCATTGTAAAGTGGCCTGTTTTTCTTACTAACTTTTTATTTAAAATATTTTTAATACAAATGTTTGTAATACCATGATTAAAGCACCAAGATTAAATACTAAGTATAATGACAAAATAATATTTTATAATTTGAGTTAAAGATTATTGTGCTATGTGTGTTTACATATAAACAGTAAGAAAAGCATTTTAATAAAATAATCCCATGCCCTCAATTAATTATCTAGCATGTTTATAAACACATAAAAATAGCTGGTTTATAGTTGAGGTGAGGAAGATGATAAGGAAGTTTAGAAAAGAAAAGGTAGACATACACTCTCACATTCCAGAAGTTTTTCATTATGGGACGCACAAAGATGGGAGCTGGGGCCAGCAAAGGCAACAAATGGGTGGGAGGGGGGAAATCAAAGATTAAGGCTCTACCATGGCACTTTGAAGAGAAAATAAAACCTAGATAACTATTTCTATACAAGTATGTATATCAACAGAGAGAAATTTTAAACGGTGTAAAAGTACAGAAGAGTTTTTCTAAGTGTTTATTTCCTTTTAATTTATTTCACAAGTAATTGGTTAAATTTGATTTAGTTGACCTCTTAGTTATTAATAGACATTCATTTGAGGTATCCGCATTCATCACACTTGGCTTTCAGTGTGGTCCCCAGACCAGCAGCATCAACACCACCTGGGAACTTGTTAGAAATGCGAATAGCCGGACGCAGTGGCTCAAGCCTGTAATCCCAGCACTTTGGGAGGCCGAGGTGGGTGGATCACGAGGTCAGGAGATCGAGACCATCCTGGCTAACACTGTGAAACCCCATCTCTACTAAAAATACAAAAAAATTAGCCGGGCGCGGTGGCGTGCACCTGTAGTCCCAGCTACTCGGGAGGCTGAGGCAGGAGAATGGCTTGAACCCGGGAGGCGGAGCTTGCAGTGAGCCGAGATCGTGCCACTGCACTCCAGCCTGGGCGACAGAGCAAGACTCCGTCTCAAAAAAAAAAAAAAGAAAAGAAAAAAAAGAAATGCGACCTGCTGATTCAGGCACTCTAAGGGTAGGGCCCGGAACTCCATGACTTAAGAAGCCCTCTAATGTGATTCTGATGAGCACTCAAGTTTGAGAGTCACTAAGCTATAGAATAGGAAAGTATACAACATCTCCCACAATCTCTGACTCTCAAAAATTCAAGGAATAGTAGGGGTTGTCCACGGGAAATGCTACGTACGGTGTGGTTATGGGTTTTTTTGCGGGTTTTGTTTGTTTGTTTGTTTGTTTTTGTTTTTGTTTTTGTTTTGAGATGGAGCTTCACTCTGTCGCCCCGGCTGGAGTGCAATGGTGCAATCTAGGGTCACTGCAACTTCCGCCTCCTGGGTTCAAGCAATTCTCCTGCCTTAGCCTCCTGAGTAGCTGGGATTACAGGTGCCTGCCACCATACCCGGCTAATTTTTGTATTTTTAGGAGAGACGGGGTTTCACCATGTTGGTCAGGCTGGTCTCAAACTCCTGACCTTGTGATCCATTCGCCTTGGCCTCCCAAAGTGCAGGGATTACAGGCGTGAGCCACCGTGCCCAGCCGGTTTTGTATTTTGACAGCCATGGTATCTCCTAAGCGTGTAACTAATCCAACCGCAAAACATATGGTCAGAACATGTACCAACTATGGGCATATAAATAAACCAACAGTGAAACATATAGTCAAATGATCTAGCAGCCATCCATCCGCACGTGGACGAAAGGAAGCTGCCCTCCTCTCGAGGTTTACATAAGGGAAAACAGCAACACAAAGGAATCCCAAAGTGACAGCAAATGATGAACTGGAAAAGAAAGGCCAAAATGAGGGAAAGTAATAAGGATATAGAGGTGACACAACGTGTTCTAGTTCCTCACTGTCTGGCTAGGAGTCACACATGCCTAAGCAGAATGAGGATAAACAAGTTGAAATTCAAATTCGTGAGGGCAATTTTTCCCACATCTCTGATCTAGCTTCCTTAACCCATGGGAATAATATTTTTGCAGAAAGGAATATCAGAAAATGGAAAGCATTAAAAGTATTTAATACAGCACCAAGATTAAGATTTTGAGTAACATACAGACCAGTAGGTAATATTAAAAATAATATTATAGTTTTGTAAAGATTAAATGTGTTACAAATTGACTATCATATACTAGATATTTGTGAATTAGCTTTTTGCATTCCTAAGAATTATCTTGCCGAGAATTTGCTCCAAAGGTAATTTATATTACTTATCTTTTAAAATATACTTTGAATAAAATATAAAAGCTCTACTTTAAAAAGGAAAGAAAGAAAAAAAGAAAGCATAGACAACCTAAGGTAACAATGTTTACAAACCAAAAGTTGGGAACCATGATCTCACAAAGTTGTGCTGTTTCCAATTATACATCAGAGGTGGCCTCATAGATACATAGTTTGGTAACAAAGTATTTGTGTGATGGAAAACAAAATACTGTGATTGAGATTATTCCAGAAAATTTTGGTATACGGAGTCCACAATGCAGACCACAATTATCTTTCTGGCCGTATTTACTTTCATTCCCCCATCACCGGGGACATTCACAGGCACAATGCAATCATGTCATCCTCTAAGCTTTCTATTAGTCATTGCCATTCTCGAGTAAATATACTAAATCCTAAATATTGTTAGACACCAAGGAAATTTCTCATAATCCTTTAAGAATAGCTTTAGAAACACACACCTTCCACTTGGCCATTATCCCTAAGGGCTACAAGTGCACAAGGGCTGAAGCTGACCGTCAGGACTTCAGCTAAAGAATTTCATGCGGAAATTCAGCCTGGATGCAAAGAAAATTTCAAAATGTAAATAAATCAGAATCACAACTCAATTACATGAGTAAATTCTGAATTCCGTTCCAACTTTCTTTATTAAACTAAGGATGCCTAAAAACACAGCATTTGTTCATTTAAGAGTTGATAAAGCAGTGAAAAATCAGAAGTGTGTTTTTATTTGGTGACTTAAGATCCTAGGAGAATATATAGGTTGACAACCTGAAGGGAAAAATGAAACTTCTTTGAAATAAAGCCAGGAACAAGGCTCAATCTATATGGAATTATGAGGTAAGTAAAGAAGTTTTCTCCTAGACATTCCTTATCACTTGAGTAGGCAAGTTCAGGGGCCTCCCCATTTCTTTTCAAGCAACCAAAGACTAAACACTGTTTTTCTTTTTCGACTTTCTTTCTCCTCAAATCTGCTTACACATAGAGAGATAATTTACATATATATACACACACGTGCGCACACACATACACATCACATCACATTCTTCACATATTTAGGTTTAAGGTTATGGTAGATTGAAAAAAAAATAGCTACAGGTTCTGTGTAGCTCCTCCCATCAAGAAACAGAGTCTATAAGCTCAAACCTGTGACTTGCTCATGCCAACGGGACATTGGCAAACAACAGAAGCAGCTGTAAAAAGAGCATGCAGACCTCGTGTTCTGTTACTGCTTTCAGAACCCTGCCATCATGGGAAGAAGCCCTGACTGGTCTGCTGAATGAAGAGAGACATGTGGCCCAGTTGCCCCCATCACTCCAGCTAACTGCCAGCCATAAAAGAGGGGTCATCCAGGACCCGGCAGTCCCCAGCTGGCTTGCCACCTGACCACAAAAGCATGAGTGGGCACATGGAGTAGAGAAGAGAAATCCCAGCTAAGCCCTGCCAAAATTATCAGCCCACAGAATCACAAACAATAAGTGTTTTTTTTAAGCCATTAAGTCTTGGAGTGTTTTGTTACACAGCAATGACTAACTAACACAAAGGTTGATTGCCAGGTACAATGTCTAACTTAAATAAGTAAAACCACAAAGATAAACTTTTAGGTATCAGAGACCCGGTTAAAAAAAAAAAAAAAAAAAAGTATTTTTACGGAGTAATAAAGAGGAGTCTTCTCAAAATAGTACCACTAGGTACTACATATTCCTTAGTTTAGACCTACTTTAGTTGGGCTTATCCAATCTAAAAGCAACACCTACTAATGAATTGAACCTAGGACATTCACTCTGATCTGAGGCATTAGAAACCATCTGGTAGAGTAAAACTGAAGCATGATCTTCTTAATTATCAACATATCACTAAGACTTCAGTCCAACCAACTGAGGACCCCTTTAGGCAATTCCTATAAAACCAAGTGGGATTATAATTTTTTAATGATTTGGGGAATATGTTTATTCACAACATAAATTGTTTGGTAAAAGATATACATATGTATAACAAGTTAACAACATTTGATTGTGATCTTTTTTTAACTTTTATTTTAGGTTCAGGGATACATATGCAGGTTTTTCATATAAGTAAATTACATGTCTCAGGAGTTTGGTGTACAGATTATTTTCTCACCCAGGTAATAAGTATAGGACCCAATAAGTAGTTTTTCGATCCTCATCCTCCTCCCCACTCAAGAAGGATCCAGCATCTATTGTTCCCTTCTTTGTGTCCATATGTACTCGAAGTTTAGCTCCCACTTATAAGTGAGAACATGAAATATTTAGTTTTCTGTTTCTGTATGTTTGTTTAGGATAATGGCCTCTGGCTCGTTACTGCAAAAGACATGATCCCCTGCTTTTTCATGACTGCACAGTATTATATTGTGTATATGTACCACTTTTTAAAAAATCCAGTCTACCATTGATGGGCATTTAGGTTGATTCTGTATCTTTGCTAATTTGAATAGTGCTGTGATGAACATATGTGTATGTATGTGTCCTCCAAATTCAGAAAATGCAGAGAATACCTATGAAATACTACACAAGAAGGCCATGCCCAAGACACATAGTCATCAGATTCTCTGATGTCAAAAATGAAAAAAAAAAAAATGTTAAAGGCAGCTAGAGAGAAGGGGCAGGTCACCTACAAAGTGAACTCCATCAGGCTAACAGCAGACCTGTCAACAGAAACCCTACAAGCCAGAAGAGATTAGGGACCTATATTCAACATTCATAAGAAATAAAATTTTAAGCGAGAATTTCATGTCCAGCCAAACTATGCTTCTTCAGCAAAGGAGAAATAAGACACTTTTTGAACGAGCAAATGTTAAGAGAATTTGTCACCACCAGACCTGCTTTACAAGAGGTCCTGAAGGAAGTGCTAAATATGGAAAGGAAAGACCATTACCAGCCACTACAAGAACACACGTAAGTACATAAACCAGTGATACTATAAAGCAGTCACACAAGCACGTCTGCACAATAACCAACTAAAAACATGGTGACAGGATCACATCTGCACATATCAATACTAACCTTGAATGTAAATGGACTACATACCCCAATTAAAAGGCACAGAGTAGCAGGCTGGATAAAGAAGCAAAACCCGATGGTATGCTATCTTTGAGAGACCCATCTCACACACAGTGATACCCATAGGCCAAAATAAAGGGATGGAGAAAAATCTACCAAACAAACAAAACATAAAAAGGCAGGGGCTGCTATTCAAATGGGATTTTAAAGAAAGCATTGAGGCACTGCATAAAGAAGCACGTGAGTGAGATGGAAAAGGACAAGCTGTTTTGCAAAATCAATACCCGCTTTGAGTTGACAATGTTCTGGGATTTAAAGGAAAGGTTATGTATCAGTCTGCTTCAGGCAAACCTAAGAGCTCTGAATCTTCATTAAAACTGACTCTGTTCTGTAAAAGCATTCAGTGAATGCAGCAACTTTCACAGTGTGCTTTCAAACTGAAAATTAATGGGCCTGATAGAAAACCAATGGAAGAAATACAGGGCATTGTCCCCAGGTTGTTGTATAAATCCAGACCAACAAAGAATTTAAATGCACATTGAAGGCTACAAGTCCAGAAAAAAGTAGGACATGCAGCACATCTCCTTATTGGTGGTCTAATTGGGACTTGGGAAGTAGAGGACCATAAGTCACAATGTATCTCAAACATCACCTATAATGGCACATTGTTATAGAGTTTCCAGTCCTCCATGATTGACATTGATGGCAAATCATTTCCACTAAGCCAGTCTTGTGGGAAGGCACGCAACTGAAGGAACAGGACATCAAAGCTATCTCAAAGTAAAGAACTAAAAACAATAAAAGTCAAATATGAAAAGGAAAGAACATTTCAGGGACTATAATATCACCAGAGCCAGGTGAAAAGAAACAACATCAAAGGAATCCATGACATATAATCATCCATACAGGAGGTTTTCAGGGAATCAGGTGGTAAGAAAAATTGCTAGTAGGCACTGGGGACTCCAGAAGTGAAAAGCACTAATCAAGAGAAACTACCTAGGCAGAAGGGTGCATAGCTGTCATGTGGTTATGTCTGCATTTCTCATTTGAGTCACAGGAAAGGAAGTTTCTTTAATTAGGTGCATCTGGCAGGCATCAAGTCAAACAAAATCATACACTTCAGTCACAGGTAGTTCTCAGCATCAATTTCAAAGCAGTGGATTGCTGGTTCCACAGAATGAAGTAAAGACAGAAGAAGGGGGCTCCCTACCTACATGCGGTTCAATTCCCTTGGAAGTCAGAGTTGTGCTTCTCTGTGCGGGGAAGTAAGAAGCATCTATTGGTCAAGTATCATCCACTGGACCAAAATGAAGGCCACCTTCCATGCCAAGCTTTGAGGCATCCACTTAGAGATCCATCTCAGGAGTGGTGCTGAGACAGAGGAGTCTGGAACCTTGTTCTTGTGATTGGTTCAAACATAAGTGAGAGCCCAGGTTCGCACCTAACTTGGGGTGTCACAGGTAGGCTTCTGAGGATCAGAGTTAAAATATCACCTCTGCCTCCTGTTGTTTAAACTCTCAATGCCTCCATTACCTTATCCCTAAATAAAAGAATAGGAATACTACAACTGGGGGCAGGTAAGAGAAAATAAGTGTCAGGTGTTTGGCACACAGTCTATTATAAATGCAGTAAGTTTTCATAGATGGACGCTACTCTAGTCAAAGCCAGATGGGATGAAGTCACTCTCTGGGTCAACAGAGCTGAATCAATGTGGCTGACAAATCCCAATTTAATATGTTAATTTGAAGTGGCTATTAACAGAGCTACCAGTGGAAAAATCTGGTTAGAATACTTAATGGGTATGATGTACATTATTTGAGCAATGGCTACCCTAAAAGCCCCGATTTCACCACTAGGCCATTTACATCATTTACATATATATATATGTATGTCTGTGTGTGTGTGTGTATATATATATATAAAAAAATTATACTTACACTTCATAAGTTTATATAAATTTTTAAAAGGAGACAAATTTTTCAGTCAGTTATTTACCCTTGGTGAGTCAAGGCTACTTTTGACCCCATTTGCTCTTCACTCTGAGCTAATGGAGGCTCCAGCAGGTCCCGATTGCTTGGGTTCAAGTTGTAGCTTCATCCTTAACTGACTGTATCGTCACAGGCAGAGAAATGACAACAGCCATGATCCCACTTCATAAGGACCAGGGGGATTCGAAAAGCCAACTCAGTCAAAGAGCTTTGCCCAACACCTGGCACTTAAATAGTTATCACTGGAGTCACAGAAAGCCACCATCAAGGCAAGCAATCGCTTAACCCTGCAAGAAGTTGAATGTGCACCCATTATTCAAGAATGCCCACTATGGCCATTTCATCTCACCTCCATTCCAACTCTAACCTCGAACCTCATATAAAAAGAATCAGAACACAAATGTAAAATTGTCCTCAATGGTCTTTCCCAAGTAATGGAATATCCAATGTCTGTGCTAATACTCCACCATTTTATAGATTTCAAGGTGGAGGACCATCTGTATCATTTCATTTGAGCTTCACGGGCCAGTTATGTTTGTCTGCATTTTAAAGGAGAGAAAAGTTATGCTGATAGAGGCCAATGGCACAGGTGTTCGGAGGCAAAGCAGGGACTTAAATTCAGCTCTTCTCAGTGCTAAACTCAGGCCCCTTTCCATCCAGCCAAGGAAGAAAGGCAAGGCATGCAGGATTTCAGTTCTAAAATCCAGATTTGCAGACATTCTCAACAGTGAAAGAAAACAGTGATTGGATCATAATAATTTTCAACCACAAAACAAAATAAGAGTCAATGGCTTTGTTACAAAATAGTATTAGGGAAGTCCCCATCTGACCCTCCAGGGCCATAAGCTTGATGAGAACGTTCTGATATTGTGCTGGCAGGGCTGCAAAAAGAGCTGGCCTCAGAAATGCATAGCTTAGTGACGTTATGTTGTTACCAGCTGCCATTTGCAACTTTCATTCCAGGCAAGATGACGTAAAATGATTTCTGCTGTCCTCACAGACTCTGCTAACTCCTGTTCTTAGTAGGCAAATCTCACACCTTTTCAACATTAGTACAGCCAAGAATGAGTTCTGAATGATTTGAATTGTGAGGGCAAGTCAGGGAGTGGTGGGAGCAGAAATCCCTTATAATTAAAGACCAGTTCATTAATGCTTTCATACATATGGATTAGCCATTTTAAGTGAGGTGAAAAAGCAGCCTTGTGAATAGATTTGTAATATCAGAAACCTCATAAAAATTTCATGCTCCACCAGCAAGTGCCCTTGGTTTAACAGCAGTGTCCTTCCTCCCCTTGTACTAATTTCTCAGGTCAGAAGCCTAAAGAAGGCAAATATCATGAATTCTACCTCAATGCACCCACAACTTATAATCAGAGAAGATGAAGATGGAGAATGGCTGTGGCTGTAGTTTGGAAGCATGCTTAGGAAAGGTACCTTAGCGTCTGGACATCTAGCAGAGCCTGACTCTGCTCCTCACACCCTGGGCAGTGCCCTCTCATCCTCCTCCCTCTCCTGACTCCCAGGGTCCTGCCCTCACCCTGCAACCTCCCGACCTCCCAACTCACTGCTGGGTCCTCTGCCCTCTCCTGTGGCCACTACTACTTCCAGCCTCAAAACAAGAACTCTGCAAGTCTCTTCCAATTTTTCCCCCTTTCTTTTTACACTCTCACCCTCTCCTATCTTGATGGCTTCCATGACTTTCTCTAGCATCCATACAATGGGAACTCTATATATTTTTTCCCCCTGGTTTCAGCCTTGTTCCCACATTGCAGTCCCAAGTAAGAACTATTTACTGACACATCCATCTTGCTCGGCCTGCTGTAGCCAAGCCCTAAAGAGGGTCCTTATGCACATTTCCCATTTTCTCTGAATTACCCAGAGGGGTCCTTTGACTCCATTTGCACTCTTGTTCCCTGCATTCAATTGACAACTGAACCCCGATCCTCACATAAACGTTTAACCCATCCTTTCATTCCCACTGCACAAGTTCAAGCCTTCACTTCTATTAGTACTTGCTAGAAGATCTCTATTTTTTCATCTTTTCTTGACCGTAATATATGCCGAAGACTATGATAATAATCTGTCTAAAATACGTATCAGTTCGTATATACCCAATAATGCAAAATGTCTGCAAGTCTTCATAATCCAAACTGCTTAGCATCTACATTCTCCCCACATGTGTCCCCATGAGCATTTTCAGCCTTACTACCTATTACAGCCTCTAATGCATCTTATCCTGCAGCAAGCTGGATCCACTCTTCTTTGAACTCCTCCCCACCACCCAGGACTTCTATAGTGCCCTTCTCCCACATGTAAATCCAAACGATATTTCAGTGTCCAACTCACTAGAAATTCCGAACTGTTGTTCAGAATTTTATATGAACAATTGTTCATATAAAAATTCAATCAATTGCCATCCTCAATACTTCAAGCATTTTAATTAATTAAGTTCTGTCAATGCCCTTCAACCAAAGACTACAAAGGACACACCTGTAGTTGAACAAGTTGAGTTTATTACCCATTGCAGTTACAGAGACTGCACACCATAGGAATCGTGGAGTGCCTCAATTAGAAGGTGTTAGATGGGATTTACTATAGGATTTGAACTCTGGTTAGGTTATTTGGGGAGGTTTCACTCTGGAGTGAATGCTGGATGCTGTCAGAAAGCAGGAGCAATTCTTATCTAAAGAAGGGGAAGGCTAGAGCAAGGCCAAAGCTGTATTTGGTAAAGAGGAAGCTGTCACTCTACATACGTGACACTAAGAACTGAGAGAAAGTGGATACTTGGTATTTTGCGGGTTGCAGGGTGACCTTGTTTTTGTATTGGACAAAATTATAAAGTAGTCTTGTTTTGCCTGACTCTGTCATAGCCTCTGAATGGTCATATCTAATATCCGTATTATGTGGGATTGTTGATGTCCTTAAGTCCAACAGAAGACATTACGGCCCAGCTGTAAGCATCAGACCAGCTCCTAACAACCTCAAGGTCTACCTATAAATGCCAAGCAAGCTCCTGACATCAGCGGCTGCTCTTCTTTTTCTCAGTTCTCAGCATCATCATGATGTCAGTACACAGACTGAAACATTCTCTAGAGCAGAGCACAGATTATGAAGAGTAAAGCAAACTCCCCCTTGCTACAGATGTAGCTGGGTGATCAGGATTCCATTTGAGGTCCCAGTGGTGAGGGTGGGCATCATATTTTGGAATACAGAAAAGGAAGGACAGGATTAGGATCTGGGGAAAAAAGGTAATATATTCTATACAATCTACAACTCTCAAGAATAGTGTGATACACAGATCCGAAACTCCCTAGAGCATATTAAATATAAGAATGTCTTCATCGGCTGGGCGCAGTGGTTCACGCCTGTAATCCTAGCACTTTGGGAGGCCAAGGCAGGCGGACCCAAGAGGTCAGAAGATCGAGACCATCCTGGCTAACACAGTGAAACCTCATCTTTACTAAAAATACAAAAAATTAGCCAGGTATGGTGGCGGGCGCCTGTAGTCCCAGCTACTTGGGAGGCTGAGACAGGAGAATGGTGTGGACCTGGGAGGCGGAGGTTGCAGTGAGCTGAGATCATGCCACTGCACTCCAGCCTGGGCAACAGAGCAACACTCTGTCAAAACAAAAGAAAAAAAAAAAGTCTTCATCCTGGTAAACTAGATAAAGTTTTCTGGTTAATAAAAGATGAAAGTTGTCCACTGTACTTATCCAAAAATGTAAAGGCACATGGGCCTTAGTGAGCTAAATGTCTTCAAATCTTTGTAGGTATATTTATTTCTTTATTGCTGTTCAATTACTATTAAAATCCTGACCATTAAGTCTCATCCTTGATCCTATTTCCAGCAAATATTGTCAGACTATTGATATTTTCACGTCTCAGTTTAACAGAAGGAAGCAGTGTCAACTGTGTCTTTTGGGACATACAGACCAGAAATGCAGCTCACATGTAAGGCATATGTAGAAAATACAAAAAAAAAAAAAAATATATATATATATATATATATATATATATATATATATATATATAAAATCCTTACAAATATAATTTTCTTTCAAAAAAATTCATTTGGAAAAAGTCTACATTTCCTTTGGTTTACAGCCTATTACATATTTGGATGATCTAATTGAGTTACCAGCCCTTTGGTGATGAAGAATGGGCAGAGGAACTTGGTTGGCAACTGTGCCATGTCTAGTCTGGGATTTCAACTGCAGTTGAAATGATGAGCATCTTAGATCTTACTTGTTAAAAAAAATCATAAACATATTTCCATGTAAAAATCCCCAATACCTTGTCCCTTAAATTCCTTAAATAGGAATATGTGAGGCACATTCTATAAAGGCAGGGTTAATTCAAATCCACAAGTTTAGAGGAATAACTCAAGTGCAAACTATCTTCCTTCCTATCAGGGAGTCCTTTCAATACTGGTCATGTATAGCTACTATCTGCAGAGGCCACCATTGTATTGAGAACACAAGCAATACCGTGGCTCCCACCTGCAGGGGAAATAGCACTCCCACCCAAGCGAGATCCACCTCATCCTGCTTGTAGCAGCTCCAAGTTCTCACTTTCTTCAGCAGATTTCAATTTGCAATTTTTAAGAGAATGGGTTGCCTATCGCTTAACACTGTCACTGGGAGATAACATTTCAGTAATTACTCAGTGCTGACATTTTATTATTTAATCTTAAAATCCCATCAGAAATCCCTAGCCTGATAAGCTACAAACGAAGTTTGAGAGTAAAGCACCCAGCAAATCTGATTTGCAGTAATCAAAATGGCATTTTGTCGGATGGGAATTAATTATCAACCTGACATGATTTCAGTCTGCTGCCATTCTACGAAATGAGACCCGTTTGCTCTCTGTAAAGATGATCAGCCTTGCTGCTCCAGAGCTGGATGCCCAGTTTCACCTACTCTCACGAGATTCTTCCATTATGCAAACTGGCGATGAAGCCATTACATGCTCCAAAAGATGAAGACGAGAAATTTCACATTCGCAGACTTGTCATGTTCACCTCTTAAAATGTAAGTTCTTGCCAGGTGTTAAGATGCCTTTTTTATTTTACACAGTCACTTAACAATCTGAAGAAACATCCCCCCTGAAGGCAGTTTCAGCCCCCAGGTTCAATGAGAGGGCCCTGTCAGGACTCCGAGGCTCCACCTTGAGACTGCTGAACAAATGAAGGAATCATGTTCATTCCACGAACAGAATGCCCACGTCTTCAGGCTTTTCAAGGTTATTCAGGGGCTACTGCTGGACCACAGGCAATTACCAAGTCAAACGCTCCAAGTGGGCATGAATGTTTTAGCAGAGAACAGACGGAAGGAAAGTGGAACTTAAACAGGAGCGATTTCACCCCTGCATAGCTCGAGAATGCTGCTGGAATCTCCATGGAGGGAAAGAAAGAAGAGCTTTCACCAGGCCGTGCCAGGAAATGGGCTGCCTGCCTCTCATTTCATACTCTTACATGTAACTTTCCTCTCTTTTCTAATAGAGAGGAAAACTGAGTCCCAGAGATGCCTGTAAATCTCCTGTGGTTTTGGTCAGTAAGTGAGGATGTTAGAGAGGTTCTTTCTGCCACTCTTGGCCACCTGCCCCAGTGTGGAAAGAGAAACACCAGGCAGTATATTTTCTATTTGGTTGCCTCATACATGTTGAAAAACTCTAGTTGGTATTATTGAAAAACACTATGTATCTCTAACTCCCTTCAATTTTAAGTTTTAGAAATCAACTAACTATAAGAAAAAGTTTGGGCCAGGCACAGTGACTCAGGCCTGTAATCCCAGCACTTTCGGAGGCTGAGGCAGGCAGATCACCTGAGGTCAGGAGTTCAAGACCAGCCTGGACAACATGGTGAAAACATACAAAAATTAGCAGGGTGTGGTGGTGGGAGCCTGTAATCTCAGCTACATGGGAGGCTAAGGTAGGAGAATCACTTGAACCCGGGAGGCGGAAGTTGAAGCCTGGGCAACAAGAGCGAAACTCCACCTCAAAAACAATTTTTAAAAAGAAAAAGTTTGATACAATTAAGAAGAGACGTCAGAGGAGAAAGGGAGGAGAATATAAAGTTGTTTTCTGGTCTTACAATATTTGATTCTTCTTTGTGGGGCTCCACGGAGAGAACAGAACTCTCAGGGGACAGGTAATAAAGTGTTAAGGAAGTTTTTGTTCAGAATGCTGCTGAGGGGAATTCTCACATGTGTTACGACATCCAGAGCAGAGCTGGGAACAGCGTGTTTGTGAGTCAGTGCGTGAGTAAGCCTCTGTTCTTCCAGCACAATTGCAGCTTGTTTAGTTTGCAAACACAAGTTGTCTCAGTGATCCACATTCCCAATAGGTAAGGGCCAGCGCCACACTGCCTCCTCTCACAGTATGCCCAGCTCACAGCACGGGAGCCCGAATCCACATAGAAGAAAACTGGACCTTCCGAGGGGCAGCTATTCCTATCTCCACCCTTGCTCTGAAGGACAGCATGGGGGTCAACCAAGAAAAATATCCTCATGTCAAATGTAGAGGAGAAACTGCTTCACTTCAATGTTTATGAGATCCAAAAATGTTACAGCGATAATTCATTTTGGGTGTCAACTTGGCTAGGCCACGGTTCTTAGATACTTGCTCAAACACTAATCTAGATGATGCTATGAAGGTATGTTTTAGATGAGATTAACGTTTAAATCAGCAGACTTTGAATGAAGCAATGACTCTCCAGAATGTGGGTGGGCTGCATCCCATCAGTTGAGGGTCTTAAGGACAAAGACTGAGGTTTCCCAAAGAAGAAATAATTCAGCTCAAAACACAACACAGAAACCTCGCCCGAGTTTCCAGCCTGCCAGCTTCCCTACAGATTTTGGACTTGCGAGTCCACACAATTGCATGAGCCAGTTACTTAAAATAAATCTCTCTCTCTTCTCTCTCTCTGTCTCCTGTTTCTCAGGAGAATCCTAACTACTAACACTGTTACAAAGCAGATTAAGCAGCCCTATTCCCTCTGAATTTCAGAGCAGAGAGGAAAGAGGCACTTGGCAAAATATCAATTGCTTAGAAAATCAGGGAATTAAGAGTCTATGTGAAAAAAGGCTTTTCAACACCATTCAAGTGCCAAGTTGCATTTCTCAGTAGTAACTTTTTAAGTTATTCGTGAGTATGAGACGTGCCCTTTGGAAGTTCTGGGCCAGGCACTGAAGCAGCGAAACCAGGGACACCTGCATTGGAATCTGGGCTCAGCCCCCGTCCTGGGTGTGTGGCCGCAGGTATGTGACTGAACCTCTAGAGGCCTTTCAAACCTTGGTGTAAATGTGACACTAAAAAGACCAGAGATGTGAAGCACCCTGCTCAGAATCTAGAAAGATCAGTGCTCACTAAATAGTGGCTTAGTGTGATTGCTGCTGATACAAAAGCTATTAATAAAACATACTTCCTCCCAGCCCTAAGGAGGAGAGAGACACATACAAGGATAATTAATGTCCTGTTTCCAAGACCACAAAGGTGATATTGTAGGTGACTGTTGGATCTCAGAGGAAGGGAAACTGAGTCAGCTCCAGAAGTAGAAGTTTGTACAGCGAGGTGGGGTAATGGGGAGCAGGCATTCCAGTCAGAGGCCATTGCACCAGCAAAGCCAGGGTCAAGCAAAACAGATACTGGCCAGCCATACTGACTGGCCAGGGAGATATGTGGGGACTCATTGTGCTGGGAAGCTTTCTAAAGAGCCAGCTCGTGTAAGGATGGAGACATGCACAGAATAGGAACAAGAGGAAAGGGCTGCCCCGTGCATTCCTTTCTGAACACTCGTGGGTTGTGCACACACAAATTTTTGACTAGAAATCACTCACTTCTAGGTATCAAAACCTCCATAATTAAAAATCTGTAATGCAAATGCAGAAGGCATTTGGAAATTAAATGGTGAAGTTTTTAAATTCTTACACAGGGAGCCAGTGGTGTAACATAATGTGCGTCGAGTAACAATTTTAATAGATGACACAATTCTGAATGTATTGCGCTGTGCTTTTCATGCCCATTAAAATGAAAGAACATATTCTGTTAAGCACACAATAGTACAAGATACACAATACAGTAAAAGCTTTGCAAAGACTTACAGTAAATTGTTAAAAATGCTTAGCCTGTGATGAGATTAAGCCTGTTTTCAATCTTCTTTATTTTACTTGTTTTTTCTTCAATGAATATGAATTGATTATGAAAAGGGGAAAGGGTATTTTTTTTAACCCTGCCAAGAGTAAATCTAAAAAAGAAAGTGTGTCATAAATGAGTGGTATTCATTTTTATTTACAAGTATACCATTAAGTATACTTATTTACAAGTATACCAGTAAGTATACCACTTTTATTTACAAGTATACCAAGATGCAAAAGAAAAAGTAATGGTCTTTTGAGATTGGTTTGAGATTGAGAAAAGGAAGATTTGCTGTCTAGGGGCAGTACCCACCTGGATCACAGAGGCATTTGTAGCTGGTGCCCACGCTGCGGCACGTGCCATGAGCGCAGGGGCTGAGGGCACAGAAGTCAATAAGCTGGGCACAGGTGGGCCCTGTGAAGCCCGAGCTGCAGCTGCAGGTAAAGTGTACCCCGTCCACATAGCAGGTACCATTGTTCTGGCAAGGAGACGAGGCGCACGGGTCCACCTTTTCTTCACAAGCAGATCCAAAGTATCCTGTTAGAAAACACACGGGAGCTTAAAACAATTAAAACACTTTTGCACATAATAACTAATCAACTGAGTCTGCTCTACTGTATATTCATAACCAATTCATTCATTCACAGCTCCCAGATATGCCACAACCCAACAAGATAGATAGGTTGTTTTTCTCACCTTTAGTAATGTAGGCTTAAAAATATTAAGCCCCACAATTCCATATTTATTGAAATATACGGTAAATGACTGTTTAGGAGTACATACATATGTGTACATGAATATATTTATGTGCACACATGTGTATATGTGCATGTGTGTATACTCTAGAATGATACCAAAAATCAATTAATGATAATTTCCTTAAGGAATATGGGATTTGGATCAGCAGAGGGCTCTCCCCTCTTATTTTGTATACATTAACAGGGAACACATTTCTTATTTTACTTTAATAGATATGACATAATCCTGAATTTTAAAAAGTAAAACCATATAAACTAGTAAACAATGAAAAAGTCTCGTTTTCATCCCTGTCCCTTCGTCTCGCATTCCCTTCTCTACAAGCAGCCACTGTTAACAGTTTCTTGAATATATGCTTTTTTAAAAGTTGATTGTTGTAACAAAGAAACAAAAGTGATCTACCCATACAATGAAATACCACTCAGCAATTTTAAAAAAACTGATTGTATGGTACATTTTTAGTAGGATTTCTAAGATTTGAAAGCTACCAGGAATTTTATAAAATGCTGAATAGCACTAGATTTTTTCAGAAGATAATTTTATATTTTATATTTTATATTTCTATACTGCATAGAGAAATACCAAGTTGATTATGCCAATTTATGTGTAGTGCTTCACATAATTAAATCTGGGAGTACTGACACATGGTATGACATTAATGAACGTCAAAAGCATTATGCTAAGTAAAAGAAGCTAGGCATGAAATACTACATGTTATATAATTCCATTTGTAAGAAATGTGCAGGAAAAGCAAATCTGTAGATATAGAAAGTAGATAAATGGTTGCCTTGGCTGGGCCAGAAAGAGCGGTTCACTGCAAATGGGCATGAGAAGTCCACTGGGGCAGATGGAAACGTTTAAAACTTGGATTGTGGTGATGGCTGCACAACTCTGTAAATTTACTAATATGCTTTCAACTGTGCATTTCAAATGAATGAATTTTACAATGTATAAATTGTACACTTAAATAAAATTTTATGTCATATAAAGTTATGTAAGGCTGTTAACTCTTTCTTTTAAATATGGTCACTGTGTAGGTGATTTTTATCTTGTTTCCTGTGTATATGATTCAGTATTTCTCGTTAAAAAATTATACATGTGGATATGTGTGGGTCTCTACATCTGTGCATACATGTAGGTATATATATTTAACAATGCTTTGCATAAAAACTATACTTCTTTCAATACTTTAAGAGCAGTTTGGAAATTAAAGATTTTTCAAATTTTAGAAATAAAAGTTAAATAATTTTACTCACATATAGTTTGTATTCTAATAGTCTATTACACTTCTCTTGTTACATTGAAGTTTATATTTACTCATCTTCTTATAGAAGTCCTAGCAATACTGACAATTTTTGTTGTTGTTAAGGACACATTTAATATGTAAACAAACCAAAATAACACCCAGATTTAATTATGTGAAGCACTACTCATAAATTGGCATAATCAACTTGGCATTTCTCTGTACAGTATAGAAATATAAAATATAAAATATAAAATTATCTTCTGAAAAAATCCAGTGCTATTCAGCATTTTGTAAAATTCCTGGTAGCTTTTAAATCTTAGAAATCCTACTAAAAATGCACCATACAATCGTGTTTTAATAACACTTGAATTCTCCAAAAAGTTCCCTGGCAGGCTCAAGTGGAATATAATTCTACCTGTCATGAGATACGTTCCATTTTACTCTGATTGAAAATAAGACACTGAACCATTTTTCAACATATGACAGGATTATATGTTACCATCACTGTTTAACATGATTTCAAAAATAGGATTTATAACTCGAATCTTTTCATTTTAGAAAATAAAATCATTTTATCTGTCTAGAAAATGCAGCATAGCTGCTTAAAATATTAAAAGGCCCATTTAATTTACTCAAGCGTGACACTAAAAGTCATTCAATATTTTTTTTCTCAATATGAAGGAATAATTTTGAGAAATGAATTGACCAAGCCAATCCACAGCTTGCATTTAGTTAGATAGTGACCCAAGATTGCATCTTATGACTCGAGGAGAAAAAAAAAGTGGCGGGGGTGGGTGGTGGCCAGTGGGAAGCACTGCAGGTTCTAGGTTAACCTTGTGGATGCACTGATTTCTTTACAAGAAATTCAGGCTCATAATAAATTCCATACCCAAGGCTGGGTACCAGTTTGCCAAAAACAGTAGCTCAAGGTGAATCAGGAAATTCTAAAAGTTAATGGTCAGAAATGGAAATCAAATTTTTTTATTTTTTTTATTTTTTTGAGACAGAGTCTCACTTTGTCACCCAGGCTAGAGTGCAATGGCGCAATCTCGGCTCACTGCGACCTCTGCCTTCCTGGTCAAGCGATTCTCCTGCCTCAGCCTCCTGAGTAGCTGTGACTACAAGAGCGCACCACCACGCCCGGCTACTTTTTGTATTTTCAGTTGAGATGGGGTTTTACCATGTTGGTCAGGCTGGCCTCAAACTCCTGACCTCGTGATCTGCCCACCTCAGCCTCCCAAAGTGCTGGGATTACAGGCGTGAGCAACTGTGCCTGGCCACATAAATCAAATTTAAAAGGACATTTTGATTATTTTTGTTCCTCCAGAGGAAATGAACTAATGATGACAGAAGGTGACAGTTGAGAACTGTCAACTCTGTCAACTCTTTTAGCTGAGAACACAGAGAAGAGAAATGATCATAGGAACTGTGTCCTTGAAAACCCTGTGAGATTAGATGGGTGAGAACTTGGTGGAAAGAATATCTAGGGAGGGTCAAAGGTAAGAAAAATCAGGAACAAGAAGCTTATACCTAAGTTAGGAGCATAAAAATGAAAATTACTTAGAACTACTAGAACCCAGTAGAAGAGTTAATATTAAATATAGTTCTCAGTGGAGGTTGATAATTAAGCATTGGATTATCAGTGTCATGGGTTAAACTGTGTCCCTCAAAAATTCATATTTTTTAAAATTAGCTTTCTCTGGTTGAGCAAAATTCATATTTTGAAGCCCTAACTCTCAATACCTCAGAATGTAGCTCTTCAGAGATAGTGCCTTTAAAGAGGTGGGTCGGTTAAACTGAGGTTGTTAGGTTGGGCCCTAATGCAATCTGACTGGTGTCTTTATAAGCAGAGATCAAGACACAGAAAAAGACACCAGGAATGCCTGTGCACAAAGGGAAAGACCTTGTGAGGAAGAAGCAAGAGGGTGACCCTCTGCAGGGCAAGGAGAGAGGCCTCAGAAAAAAATCAACCCTGCCAGCACCTTGATCCTGAACTTCCAGCCTCCAGAACTAGAAGTAGATGAACTGCTTATCAGCCTCCAAAGCTAGAAAGAGATGTCTGTTGTTTAAGCCTATAGTCCTTGGTCACAGCAGCCTGAGAAGACTTATACAAACAGGGAGCATAAGGAGAAAGGGAAGCGATGATTAGGATCTTGTGTGTGATTCTGTGTTCACCAGCCCAGCAATCTGAGTGGCCATGGCAAGGCCCCCTTTCTCCCATCATCCACTGCCTGTACCTGGAAAACAGGGCTGAAACTATTTTCTTCACAAAGTCATTGTGGATTCTAAAAAATATATATATCAAACTTCCTAGTACGGTTCCAGTCCAAGGCTCGATGAATGAATGAATTAAAAATGCTAATAATAACAGCAACAGGCCAGGCACGATGGCTCATGCCTATAATCCCAGCACTTTGGGAGACTGTGGCAGGCGGATCATGAGGTCAGGAGTCCAAGAACAGCCTGGCCAACATGATGAAATCCAGTCTCTACTAAAAATACAAAAATTAGCCAGGTGTGGTGGCGCATGCCTGTAATCCTAGCTACTGGGGAGGCTAAGGCAGGAGAATTGCTTGAAGCCATGAGGCGGAGGATGTAGCGAGCCGAGATAGCGCCACTGCACGACAGGCTGGGTGACAGAACAAGATTCTGTCTCAAAAAATTTAAAAAAAAAAAAAACAGCAACAGCTAAAGCCACTGGAGGCTGATTTGCATCACCTGGTTCTAACCTTTTAGGTGAATTATTTCATTTAACCCTACTATTATAGTAGGATGTAAGAACTATAATAGCTCTGTCTTACAAATGAGAAAACAGTGACGTGAGAATGTGAAGTAGCCTTTTCAAGTCTAAATAGCTAGTAGACGGCAGAGCTGGGACACCAAGGCCAAGTGCTTACACATCTCCTACACTGCACAGAAGAGAAGTGAATGACAAACCAATTAAGATGTTAAGATGCATAAGCAAAACCAGGACTTATGTTTCTATCCTGTTTGTGTCTTGGTGAAAGAATAGAAGCTTACTGATCAAGTCAAAATAAAGGAAAAAGTGAATTTTAGAAAGGCTACCACTCCAGCTTTATGTCAATATACTCAGATATAAATAGTAATATAAGCCACACAGAATAGTCCAAGCAGAAAGAAAAATGGGTAACAAGGAGACATAAAGGGCCATGGCTTTGGAGACAGCCAATATTTCAATAAGGCCAAGAGAAGTGTGGAAAATGAGCAATAGTGAGAGCACTGGTCAGGCCAGGTCACGACTGGTCTTACATGTTACACTTGGGAGTTTACATTTCATTCTGAGGCTACTGGATATCACCTATTTTCATTATTTATATCTCTAATTATAGGCAATGTGGAGAGTGGATCAGAGGAGGTTGAGACCAGAAGCATGAAACCAGTTGTTTACTCGAATAATTGAAGTTGTGAGGGCCAATTTGTAGCAATAAAGATAAAGAATGTGAAATATATTAAAGCATGATTTTATAATTTTATAAAATTGTCAAATCAGGGATCACTTGGACTGTAGAAGAATGGAAGACAGGACAGAGCCCAGAGACACAATGTAACATGAGTCAAAATGCAAATGCCAGCAGGAGTCAGGTGGATAATGCTGATACGGAGAGTGGATCAGGTGTAATATAATAGGGACTGGCAGGGCCTGTGGCAAACTGGAGAAAGCATGCCCCTTCCAAAAAAGATGGCTGCCATAACCTGCAGCCAGTTCGAAACATGGGGCCAGGTTCCATATCTTCTGAATGTTCAGGAAAAGTCTGAAATCCAAATTCTTGTTTGAGCCTTGTCTATTTTATTATTATTTTATTTATTTATTTATTTATTTGAGATGGAGTCTTGCTCTGTAGCCCAGGCTGAAAGTACAGTGGTGTGATCTCGGCTCACTGCAACCTCCACCTCCTGGATTCAAGCCATTCTCTTGCCTCAGCCTCCCAAGTAACTGGGACTACAGGCACTTGCCACCACGGCTGGCTAATTTTTGTATTTTTAGTAGAGATGGGGTTTCACCATGTTGGCCAGGCTGGTCCTGAACTCCTGACCTCAGGTGATCCACTCGCCTGAGCCTTCCAAACTGCTGGGATTACAGGCGTGAGCCACCACACCCAGCCAAGCCTTGTCTGTTTTAAAGTATTGATAAATCATTTCTCCAGCAAATAAAACATATGTATGGACCCTATACATGTGGCTTCTCTGTGTGAGTTAATGTTAAACAGCTTTGAACCAAGGGGAATTGGATTTAACACCATCTCAGCACACTAAACTGTGGGACTCTGGGCTAGTACTTAATCACCCTGACTTTCTGCTTTTGTATCTGTGAAAGAAAGATGTTAATGCCTACAATTTTCATTTCCTATGAAGCTTAACTGCAAAAATCTATGCAAAGCACTTGGCACAGTGACTCTTCAGTTGTAAGTGTTAATAAGAAGCAGCAATAATTATAATGTAATTTCCAGGTTTTCAGACTGGGGGACAATGTGGATAGTGTTGTTATCAAATGCAGTGGAAAATATACAGGAGGAGGCTGCTAGGGGAGGGTTATGAGTTCAGCTTTGTGCAAAGTGATTTGAAATGCTTTTGCAGTTGTTCCATAGTCATTAAATATACAGAACTTGTGCTCAGGAGAGAGGTAGGAACTAGAATGTGGACTGGGAGCCATATGCACATGGGTGGGAACTGGATTCATAGGTATACATGACACCACTTGGGGCAAATGAACAGAGAGAGAAGAAAGTTCAAGGCTGGAACTCTGAACAACCGTAACACTTATGAGCACAAGAAAGAAGAGGAAACCAAAAGCATGTCTCATTGAGAGACCTTTCCTCTTGTTCTGCAGCTCTCTGTGGATTTCCCTCTCTCCTAGCACCTACCACACCCTGTCTGCCTCCTCCATAACTGGTCTCTGATTTCCTCGAGATCAGGGAACATAACTTATGTGTGTTTTTATTCCTGTTGCTCAGCATGAAGTTTGGAAAATGGTAGGCATTTGACCAGGGACAGATAAATGGACACACAGGCAGACAGATGGATGGATGAATAGACAACTAGCTAAGTTTCAAGAAAGAAAGAAGGTACAGGTTCTGGTCAGGAATTATAGATATAAATATAGATATAGATACAGATATTCTATATATATAGATATTCTATATATATATATACACACACACACATATATATATATTAAAGAAGAGAAACCAGGAGAGAAAGGTGTCACTGAAAACCATGGAAGAGAGAATGTGAAAAAATGGCACTGACCCTTGCCGAACAAGCCCGCGCCAGCCTCCCGCAAGATGAGAGATGGCACGGAGCAAAGGAAGCTAGCACCGCCGAGGCCATTCTAGACCACTTGACCTCTATCAGTGTGGCCAGTGACCAGCTGAGCTTGCCCAAATTGCTAATGCAATGTACAAGGATGATGAGCGAAATGAGTGGCTGCCATTTTAACCACTAACTTTGGGGGGTGGTTTGTTATGCAGCAAAAGCTCTTAACTGATAAAATTAACAGGAGCTACAGGATTGTATCTATGTGGGAATGTAGGCCAGAGGGAGCCTTTGTTTTGCTTTGCTTTACAGAACAGACTTGAAAGAGTAATTGACCATACACTACAGGAAAATTTCACTAAAGAGATGATCAATAAATGTTTGTTGAATTTAATATCAAAAAGTTCCACTGCTGTTGAATCAAGGATCCTGTGTTTTATTATTATTAATATAATTTTGCTTTTTCTTATCAATTCAAGAAAATATAATGCAGGATGTGAATGGAACTAATACTTAATATTTTCAGAGTCTGCCAGCATGCCTTAGTATAAATACTGAGGACAGAATACACTTTTGGCATATTATCCAGTCTAAAAAAAGAAAGTGGAAAATTTCACTAAAGAGATGATCAATAAATGTTTGTTGAATTGGATATCAAAAAGGCCCACTGCTGTTGAATCAAGGATCCTGTGCTTTCTTATTATTAAAATTTTGCTTTTTCTTACCAATTCAGGAAAATATAATGCAGGATGAGAATGGAACTAATACTTTATATTTTCGGAGTCTGCTAGCATACCTCGGTATATACTGAGGAGAGAATAGACTTTTGGCATATTATCCAGTCTAAAAAACAGAAAGTGGGATATAAAATGCCATTCTGTTACAAAGAATGACAAAGCAAAAAAAAAATGAATGCAAGGTATATCTGAATACACTTTGTAGAGATGAATGTGAGGTAGAGCAATTAGGAGATAATTTTCCTGGCTCACATGATTATTAATGACCACTAGAAAAGGAATTCCAGACTTAAATGCTGAGTCAATTTTGAGATGCTATTGCTTTAACTAGTAAATTCTCCATTTCCTTCTATCACCTAAGCTATTGTTATCTTTGTGTTCATATGACATCCTCTTGCAAATGACTCACATCTCCTTCAGCCACCCTCTAAGTGACTTTCCTAAGAGAAGCAAGAACAGGTTTTATAATTCAAAGAATGCAGAGCCAGAAAACCAAAGTTTGAATCTTCTTACTACCATGTGACCCGTGTGACCTCAGGCTTAATCATTTTTTCTCTAACTTTCTTACCTACAAAATGGTGTTGGCGCCTACTATGAAGTCAAGTAAGATGACACATGTGCTCAATAAATATTGGATTTTTCCCCTTTAAACGGTGGTTCTGGGGTAATCTCAAGTTGCCTGTATACTCAAGAGTTTGTGGCTAGAGAAACGAAGCTGGCCTGTCAGTCAATCTTGGAACATAATCCATTTTCACATTTGTATGAATCCCTCAGGGTCGTGACTCTGGATGTCTATAAAGGGCGATTTCTGGGATTGGGAGGTGCTCACACACTGCTCTCTAAACACACAAACAGTTACTGGGCCATGCAGTGACGCTGGTGAACAGAGGTGGAGTCCTGGGGCAGACAGTCGTGGGAAGAGGTGGGGGGCAGGAGTGTCCCTGAGAACATCTCTGTACAGGCTCGAAAGGACAATCTGCTGAAGTTGTGTTTGTTAATGGCAAACACTTGTATGTACCAGGCACTGTTTCAAGGGTTTTAAATATACTAAGTCCTTTAACTCTCACACCAATCCTATGAGATAAGAACTATCATTTCCCCATTTTCAGATGAGAAAATAGGCACAGAAAGGTCAAGTAACTTGCCCAAAGTTACACAGCTAGTAAACGGCAGGTTTGAGATTTGAACCCAGGCAGTCAGACTCAGGTCCAAGTTCCTAACCAGTACTCTGTGCTGCGGCACCCAACACCTGGGGTATAGCAGTATAGTAGTCCATTTTTGCATTACTACAGAGGAATACCTGAGACTGGGTAATTTATAAAGAAAAGAGGTTCAATTGGCTGACAGTTCTGTAGGCTGTACAGGAAGCTTGGTACCAGAATCTGCTTCTAGTGAGGGCCTCAAGGAGTTTACGATCGTGGCAGAAGGCAAAATGGAAAGCTGGTGTATCACACGGTGAGAGCAAGAGCAAGAGAGAGAAGCAAGAGGTGCCACACGCTTGTAAACAACCAGCTCTCACCTGAACTCAGAGTGAGAACCAAGGGGATGGCACTGAGCCACTCATGATGGATCCCTGTGATCCAAACACCTCCCACCAGGCCCCACCTCCAACCCTGGGAATTATGTTTTCACAAGAGGTTTGAGGAAGACAAACATCTAAACCACACCAAGCAGAAAGGCCAAGAATGAGAGGGCAGGTGCTCCAGGGTCTGTCAGGCCTCTGTCCCTTCCTGGCCATGTGTAGCAGAAACTACTTTTTGTCCTAGTATCTATCTTTCCCCTTCCCACGGCCATAGGCTTCTGGTCACATGGCAACACAGAATCATGTCTACAAGGACCAGCCTCTTATGCAACTAGATGTACATCTGTGATGACCTTCTGAATAACAGACACAAGTGGAAATGTCCTGAAGTCGCTTCTATAGAAAATTCCTTGAAAGAAGTTGGCAAGCACCCTTTACTCTTTCACTACTTTCCCCCTTCATCTATCCTACTATCTAGACCACACAGATGACGACCGAGATTTTTCTAAGTTTGGTGAAAAACATCTACCCATACACAATATACTCAGTGAACCCCAGGGAGAATAAATCAAATATACAGGAAAGTCACAGACAAGCTGCTGAAAACCAAAAATTAAGAGAAAACATTAAAAGAAGCCAAAAAAAAAAAAAAAAAAAAAAAAAGACATGATACACACATTGAGCAATAGTAAGATTGACAGATGACTTGTCACCAAGATCTACGGAAGCATGAGATAACAAAATGACATTTTTAAGGCAGTGGAAAAATAAACTTGCCAAACAGAATTCTATTTTCAGGGAAAATAACTTCTAATAATCAAGGTTAATTAAGATATTTTCTGATAAAGAACAGCTAAGAAAATTTGTTGCCAGCAGATCTAGCCAGACTACAAAAATACTAAAGAAAGTTATTTAAGCTGAATAGAAATAATAATAGGTGGAAATTCAAGTCTACAGGAAGAAATTAAGAGCCCTAGAAATGGCACTCTGGGGGAGTAAATAATTCATTTTTTCTTAATTTCTTTTAAAAATGGATAAAAGCAATAAGAACATTGAATTATGATGTTGTAACATACATAGAAGGAATATACATAACAAGAGAACAAATAATAAGGGAAGTTAATAGAATTTTACTACCATTAGATTCTTACATTTTGCATGAAGTGATTAATTGTAGATTCTAAGAAGACTCTCATAAATTAAGGGTATATACTGTAATTCCCAGAGCAGCCACTAAAACTAAAACAGACACAACAAAAACCTCAAACCAAAAAACCCAGCAGTATAGCTAAAAAGCCAGTTGAGAAAATAATATCTTTTTAAATATTCTATTTACCCACCCCCCACCACCACCAAAAAGGGCAGGAATAGAATAAAACAAAGAACATATGAGAAAAATAGAAAATAAATAGCAATGAGGTAGACTTAGACCCAATTATATCAATGTTATATTGAATATAAGTAGACTAACACTCCAATTAAAAGGCATAGATTGTCAGACTTTATTAAAAAAAAAAAAAAAAGACCTAACTATGTGCTCTCTAAAGGAAACCCACTCCAGTATAAAGACACATAAAAATGGAAAGTAAGGCCAGGCGTGGTGGCTCACACCTGTAATCCCAGCACTTCAGGAGGCCAAGGCGGGCGGATGACGAGGTGAGGAGTTCGAGACCAGCCTGGCCAATATGGTGAAACCCTGTCTCTACTAAAACTACAAAAATCAGCCAGGTGTGGTGGCGTGCACCTGTAATTCCAGCTACTGGGGCGGCTGAGGCAGGAGAATTGCTCGAACCCAGGAGGAAGAGGTTGCAGTGAGCCAAGATCGTACCACTGCACTCCAGTCTAGGCGACAGAGCAGACTATCTCAAAAAAAAAAAAAAAAAAAAAAGGAAAGTAAAAGAATAGGGAAAGATATAGTGCGAAAAAGAAAGCATAAGAAAACTAGTATTCTCTGTTAAAATCAGAAAAGGCAAGACTGAGAACATTATCTGACATAAAAAGGGACACTTAACATGAAAAAGTGAGTAATCCAACAGGAAGCTTTCATAATCCCAAATATGTAGGTGCCTAATGAGAGAGCTTCAAAATACATGAAAGAAAAACTGCCAGCAAGAGAAACAGAAACCATCAGAGAAGAAGCACTTTCTTAGTAACTGACAGAATAAATTGACAAAATGAGCTAGTTTATACAATATTTAAATAATGTATTCTTTTCATGTGCACATGAAATAAGTCAATCATTTTAATAGATACAGAAAAATTATTTGGCAAAATTCAATATGCATTCATTATTTTTAAGAAGAAAGAAAAACTCAGCAAACTAAAATAGAAGGTAACACTTACTGCATCTTTTAGGGTATATACAAATAAAAGAACTATGGCTAATATCACACTTAGTGATGAAATAATAAATATTTTCTCCCTAAGAGAACAAAGCAAGGATGTCTACCCGCAGCACTTACATTCAATATTTTACTGGAGGTTCTATATATGCAAAAAGAAAAGTAAAAGAAATAAAAAACATAAAGTGTAGAAAGGAAAATAAAATTTATTATTCATCAATCTACAATTTTATACAAAGAAAATCCAAAGAAACCTAAAATAAAAATTTTGGGAATAGGTAAATTGAGCAAATTATCAGCATACGAAGTCAGTATACAAAAATCAATAGTGTTACTATACACTAGTAATAAGCAACTGGAAATTTAAAAATGTTTTACTGGCATTTATATTATTATCAAAAAACATAAAATAGGATTAAATTTAACAAAAGATATGCAAGATGTCTACACTGAAAACTACAAAACATTACTTGAAGAAATTAAAAACACCCAAATAAATGAAGACATATACCACGTTGATAGATTGGAGTCTCACTATTGTTAATATTTAAGTTCTATTCAAACTGATTTACTCCAGTACTAATTATTTGGGGATGTCTATTGTTTGTAACTAAATCAAATTCTAATTGATAAATTATGTCTGCACGATCAAGTAAGTAGCTCTTATATGTCCTGTACATCTCTTATATGTCTGTTATCTTATTTGTTAAAAATGGAAATAATAGAAAAACTGTGTGCATCCAGTAGTTTTAGTTGTACTAGTAGAAACAGAAGAAGAAAGAAGAGAAATCGTTGTGTTAAAAGTAATAGAAAATTTTTATTGAGTTCTTGTTATATATGGGACATTATGATGAGCAACTGGTATCTGTCATTTCTTACTTATCACAACCACTGACTCAAGTAGGGTCGACCACCAGCTACTTTTTACAGAAGGAGGTTTAGAGGCTTCACTTTAGGGAACTAACCTAGGAACACTCATCTAGCAACTGGGAAAAATAAGATTCAATCAGGTTTGTCTGACTCTAAATCTGTGCTCTTAAGCCCCAATCCATTTGCTGCTTCTCACAAGAGAGTTTGTGTAAAAGCATTTGACAAGTCGAAAATGCCATGCTAGCATACAAAATTATGGTCAGATCAGCTGGACATGGTGGTGTGTGCCTGTAATCCCAGCTACTCAGGAGGCTGAGGCAGGAGTTCGAGACCAGCCTGGGCAACATAGTAAAATCCCATCTCAAAAGAAAAAAAAGAAAGAAAGAAATTATATAATTGTTAAACCCATAACTATTATAAATTCTGTAATTTGACAACTTTGAAAACCAGAAATAACTTAGCAATTACAAATTTTCAACTCTGTGTATTTGCATAGATGTCCTAAGCCTGATTTGCCTATTGGCTCTCTGTATTTCGAATATCGCATGGAGGATATTTTAAAAAACAATTATAGGCCGGGTGCAGTGGCTCATGCCTGTAATCCCAGCACTTTGGGAGGCCGAGGCAAGTGGATCACCAGGTCAGGAGATCAAGACGATCCTGGCTAACACGGTGAAACCCTGTCTCTACTAAAAATACAAAAAATTAGCCGGGCATGGTGGCGGGTGCCTGTAGTCCCAGCTACTCGGGAGGCTGAGGAAGGAGAATGGCGTGAACCTGGGATGTGGAACTTGCAGTGAGCAAAGATCGCACCACTGCACTCTAGCCTGGGTGACAGAGCGAGACTGCATTTCAAAAAAAAACAAAATTATGAAATTTGAGACCTAAGGAATACAGATGTGCCATAAACTCCTTATAAAATCAGAACTCTTAAAATAATTCAGATATCAAATTAAGAGCCAAGATGTTTATGCAAGAAACTTTAAGAGAAAATCATAAATGTTTTGGTGTTACAAGCCAATGTGTAATTTTGAGAGCTTTTTAAAAACTATCAGCATACAAAGTCTATATACAAAAATTAAATATAAAATATATAATTTTTTATTTCTTTTATAGAGCTGATTGGTTTTAAATACAAACCTAAAGCCATATTTTTAGGAGAACTTTTTTCATAAGGATGCACAAGGCAACCAGTTCTTACACTGGTAATTCATAAAATCTAACACAATAAGAAATATCTGATGACATTATAAATTTTCAGAACAAAAATTTTAGCCATCAAATTTGAATATTAGTTTTTACTATTCAAGATGCAGGCATAGCCTACTCATCGGCTGATGGAGACCAGATGTTGGTTGATTGGTGGCTCTTAGCTAAAATGCATGTTACAGGTTTGTTGATGCATATATTTTGAAATTTTGAGTCAAAACTCACTTGTAAACATGACAGTGATCACAGAAAGGTTAAATGTTACAAACCTAGTTACAAAAATTAGAGGTAGACCACATGTGAAACAATGTATATTCAGAAGAAGCACCTGTGTAAGTGATCCCAAACTCAGATACAGTACTATGTGAGCCTGATTCCCCCTTGTAGAAATACAGAAGTCTGAGAGCCAAAGCTAACGCAAAGATGAATAAACACATCCCTGTATTGGAGTTACAGAGTGTAGGGCAGTAGGATGAGTGCTAATAAAAAGACATTTTACAACACGAGATGGAAAAGGCCTTGGGTCATCTGTGGCTGAGATGGCCAGAACAGATTTCATCTTCCCAAAAAAATTCTAAAACTAAACCAAGATTCTCATTCACTCTATTTTCTCCTTTCCCTCCTTCTCTCTCAACATAAATACACGGAAAAACATTATATATAAAGAGTTCTCAATTCAGTCTCCAGACCTAGGAACTTCTCTGCTTTGTCCTGTTCCTACATAATGTTATAACTCTAAAAAAAATTATTTGAGCTAGCCTTTGGTAAAGTTTCTCTTTTTATTTGCATGGCTCTTTAAGAGCTTTCACTGGTCAATCTAGTAATAATGATCTCTCAAGGTAAGTGTTTTTAAAAATTCCCCTTATAGAACATGCAAATTAAATTAGTTATGGTGGCAAAGGGTAGAGAATTGGAAAAGGAAATTTAACATTCCTAGGTTCAAGCACATTCATGGATACATTTAACCTCCAAAATATGAAAAGCTATAGAACAAATACAATACTGCTATGTAGAATAATGTAACATAAGTAATAAAAATAATAGTATTTATGAAATGACTAAAGCATTAATATGCTATAACAGAGGAATAATACACAGTCCTAACTGGAAGCTAATAAGCAAATATTTGGATTTACAATATTCCTTGAAGAGTAGAAAATGAAAAACTATTTGGTGATGGTAGCCAAAAAGTGCTAGCAGAAAGATGAACACAGTGATAGCTCTGGTGTGCAATAGCGTAATTCAAATGATACAGACCTAAGATGATAGACATAAGGAAATCTTAGAAACAAGAGCTCCAGAGAAAAGGTCTATTTCAAACACATGGAAACAATGGCAGCAGCCAAGAGATTTAAAATCACTGATTTTAAAACAAGGAGAAAGTTTAGAAAAGGATGAAAGATTAAAGAATTACAACGGAAAATAAACAAAATAGAATTACAAAAGAAACCTACTGAGGGGGAATGCAAAAAAAGTAATTTAGCTAGTTGACTTTCCTTCAAATTTTATATTTGAAACAATATTAATGTGAATATTTCTGCTGAATTATTTATTATGTAAGTAGAAAGAAATCAATACCCTTGAGATACACCCATTATGGAATCAGATATTTAAGACCAAAGAAAAACATTTCTGGAAGATTTTAAATTGCAAGACAATGAAGTCACTGTATGTATTGTCAGAAAGCAATAGAGGTGTCAGAAATTTTTGCAATACTAAAGGAAAATACAGAATAAAGTGACACCGGCATTTTTTGCTGACAGGGTAAAGACAATTCACATCAAAGAAATGATGTGTATAGGCATTTTAAAACTCAACTCAGCATTCTATTGCACTCCAGTCAGAAACCTAGGAGTCCTACTTGATTGTTTTTCTTCTCCTAACCCCCACATCCATCCAATTAGTGGATCTTATAGACACTATCTCCAAAATACACTTCCTTGCAACTCGGCTGCTACCATCCTAGCCAAAGACACAATGATTAATATTTCTCTCCCATTATAATAGTTTTCTCTTATGAGATTCCCTGTCCATCTTACCCCTACAACCAATTCTCCAAACAGCAATAATAATTTTCTTAAAATGTTAATATCATCATGACTTCCAGTAATTCCTAGAATAAAATTTGACCTCCTTTCCATAGGCTACAAGGCCTGTGTGCTCTAAGCCCAGCTCACCAGTCTTACTCCACATGCTTCAGAAGCTGGCCCCACTGGCCTCCATTCAGTTTCCAGAAATAACAAGCCATTCCTCACCTTGATCCTTGCCACATGCCATTTCCACCATCTGGAAGCTTCTGCTCCTACCTGCTTACAGAGCTGACTCCTCCTGATGGCTTAATTTTTGGCATAAGTGTTAGACAGGCAGGCCTCTCCTGATTGCTTCACCCTAGGTACAGATCCCTTTCTTATTCTGTATCACAGTACCCTGCTCGCCCCTTTCATAGCACTTTGTATTTGCAATGAAATTGCTGTGTATTGGTTTCCCTGTTTATCACCTGTTTCCCACCCAGAACAAGACCGTAGGCTTCCTGGAGGAGGAGCCAGGTTGGTTCCCCTCACCATTGCGCCTTGGCATCCAGCACAGTGTCTGAGCTGTGGGAAGTGTGCAGGAAATGTCTGTGTAATAAACGGGTGGATGAATGAATGGTGTTATGGAGAACATATTCCAACAGATTTGCGACACAATAGAGTAGTTAGGAAAAGCAAATTGACGAATATGGATGAGGTTTTGGAAATTACAATGAGGGAATATGAAAGGCGAAATATTAGTCATTGGATGTTTTTATTACGACACATAAATGAATAATCGCTAGATCAAAATGAAAGTAGAAAATATATTTACTTATTTTGTGATGGGGTCTCGCTTTGTCTCCCAGGCCAGGGTATAGTGGCATAATCATGGCTCTCAGCAGCCTTGAACTCCTGGGTTCAAGAGATCTTACTGCCTCAGCCTCTTGAGTAGCTGAGATTACAAGCACATGCACCACATCCAGTTAGATTGTAATCTTTTCATGGAAATGTGATCTCCCTATGTTGCCCAAGCTTGTCTTGAACTCCTGCCCTCAAGGGACCCTCCTGCTTTAGCCTCCCAAAGTGCTGAGATCACAGGCATTGGGCCGCTCTGCCCAGCTGAAGGTAAAATCGTTTATGAAGTATTCTGCTGCGTAGCTCAGGAAAGCAAAGAGAAGGTAGAATCCTGACTCTCAAAGAGTTCATTCTTGTACAGAGGAGACCAGAAGGACATATTCGAGATAATGAGAGAACAAGTTGAGGCCATTTTTCCCTTCCTGCAAACACTAATGGGATGATTCCAGCCTGGCAGGAAGGGCTGAAGGACCAGCCTAGGCTGTCAACATGAAATCAGTGTGTGCGGCACCAGCTCTAACCATGGCAGAAATTCAGAAGGAAGAACCACTATGATACAGGCAGGTCAGAAAAATCTCATGAGAGAGAGTTGGCTTTTCCAACTGGGCCTGAAAGAAAGCACAAGAGTTGACTTGGCAGAAGAGGACAAGGAGTGATGTTCAAATCAGAGAAGGGCTTTTGGCCAGTGTTGATGGAAAACTTAATTGGGACCACATTTGTTCTGGTTCTAAGAAAGCAGACAGTTATGCAAGATAAAGAGAAAGGGGAATATCTAGGAAAATCAATTACAGAATCATCAGCTATAAAAGACCCAATAGGATTGCATTTTAAATGTGACTTTGAATTTTTAAGAAAATCCATTTGAGAGAGTAAAAGAATACCTTAAGGACTTTTTCTTGAGCAGAACAGAAAGTCAAAGTTAGATTTAAGACGGGAAAATGAAAAACAACTAGGAAATCATCAGAAGAATGTTAAATCAACTCTCCCTTAATTTGGAATAGATAGAAGGGCAGAAGAGATAAAACTTATTTAAAGGATATAATTATATGAACAAAAATAATTGGCTATTGACAACGGAAATTTAGAGGTTTGGTCAGAAGGTCTGCATTTCCCTCTGGGTCTTCATTTATCTAACCTAGACTGATTAGGAGCAGCCATGCATCAGGCACTGCTTCAAGCTAGTAAGGAAAACATACAACAACCACCAAAAAAACAAGTAAATAGGTATCCTCAGCCAGGGCTACAGGTTATTGAAGCAGGGGAGGGGTGGAGAATGATGGGGGCTGTGTTGGATATTGGAGTCAGGGAGACCTAAGTGACACAAGGGGGGGAGAGAGCCACGTGAGGGTCCCTATGAAGAAGAGGACAGCGTCAGGTGCAAATGCTCCCAGTAGCATTGGATGATGTGAGGTGAATGGTTTTCCCTGGAGGACAATTTCTAAGCCTTTGGCATGTTTGAACAACAGCAAGAAGTCAGAATCTGGAGAAAAAGAAAAGAAGAGAGGAATAAGAAATGAGGTTAGAGATCGTGGAAAACAGTGGGGTGACCCCTCAAAGACCTAGAACCAGAAATACCATTTGACCCAGCAATCCTATTACTGGGTATATACCCAAAGGAATAGAAATCATTCTATTATAAAGATGCATGCATGTGTATGTTCACTGCAGCACTATTCACAATAGCAAAGACACAGAATCCACCCAAAAGCCCATCACTGAAGACAAAGAAAATGTGGTCCATATACATGATGGAATACTATGCAGCCATAAAAAGGAACGAGATCATGTCTTTTGCAGGGGCGTGAATGGAGCTTGAAGCCATTGTCCTCAGCAAACTAATGCAGGAACAGAAGACCAAGCACCGTGTATTCTCACTTATAAGTGGGAGCTGAACAATGAGAACACGTGGACACAGGGGAACAACACACAATGGGACCGGGGGCTGAGGGAGGGAAAGCATCAAGATAAATAGCTAATGCATACAGGGCTTAATACCTACGTGATGGGTTGACAGGTGCAGTAAATTGCCACGGCACACGTTTACCTATGTAACAAACCCGCACATCCTACACATTTATCCTGGAACTTAAAATAACATTTTTTAAAAGGTAAAAAATAAACAGAATCTCAGCCCCCATCCCATACCTGCTGAATCAGAATATGCATTTAAACAAGATCACTTAGTGATTTGTATGTACGTTAAAATTCAAAAAGCAAAAAATAAAAGAAGAAATTAGGTTGGAGAGGTAGCCAGGGATATGTTGGTCCAAGACAACACCTTGGATGAGAAATCAGCAGAGATGTGAAAGGCAGGGAATGAAAACATGTCATCTGTGTTTTAGAGGGCGACAGTTTTCTCATCCTCTCCCTCAAAAACGCTCAGCTCCCAGTAGCACCTTTGGATACAAAGTTGTGTAAAACTTGTCGAAAACTGGTGTGTCCTCTCCCTGGCCTTCTCCTTGTCCTCTTAGAGCCAAATCTGTCCACTTCTCCCTATCTCCATTGTCACTTTGTAATGCATTCACCATTAAAGCTCATCTGAAGTACTGTAACAGGCTCCTAACAGCTTTCTCTAATTCTTGTCCTCCCTGGATCCATTCTTCCCCCTCAGACACAGTAATTTCTTTCAAGTGCTAAAATTCTTCTCCTCTCCTGCTAAACCCATTCATGATGCCCTTGTCCACACTCTTGGGCCATGTGCAATCCACTTAGCCCACTGCTTAAAAGTCTACCTGAGCCAACTCCTACTTCTCTCTCTAGACTTCTGTCTTCCCTCCATCACATTCTGCAGTACGGCTCTGCTGAACTGCATTTTGTTCCTCAGATTTCTCTGCCGCTCTCTCCCTCCCTAACCTCCCCCTGCTATTCTCTCTTTCAGAAAGACTCTTTCCTCTGCCTGCAGCTCTACTCATTCTTTGGGTTACTACTTGGCCTTCAAGTGTGTTTGAGCTTCATTTCCCTTGGAATGCTTCCTGACTCTCCCTCCAGCCCTCAGTCTAGGTGAGTGGTCCCTCTTAAGACTCTACTTGATTACCCCAGAGGAGCCCTGTCACATCCCTGATCATACTGTCCACGCTGTCTCTCGGGGCCACTATTCCATAAGACCCACGAGGCCGAAGCCATATGTGTCTCGCTCACTGCTGAATCCCTTGTGATGAACACAATAACTGCTACAAAGTAGGTCATCAATAAATAGGGTGTGAATTAAGTGTTCTACTAAATAAATGATGCCACATTTATATGATAAGAGCAATCATTAATAATTCTTTGGAATAATAATTAACAATATGGAACGTTTACAGCATGTTGTTCAGTTAAAGACGCTCATTACAAAAGCGAATACACAGTCAGATCCGATTTTGGTTTTCTAAAAAGGGCATTAAGAAAGTGACCTCAAAGATGTTCACCTAAAATTTAAAGTGATTTTCTCTTGGGGTTGGAATTCAAGGCATTGTTTTTCCTTTGAGTACATTTGAGCATACATTTCTTTGGTCATCAGGGAAAAAAATGACAAAAATGCTTTAAAGTGCTGTGTCAAGTCATGGACTGTCATGGAAAAGAGGACCCTGGTCAACTGCAATGACGGCGGCCAGTGGTGAACAGAAAGTCCCATGTGAGTGTCCTGGGTCACAGTGGCCAAGGGCATTGCTAAGGGCAGACTATTTGGGAATAGAAAGTGAGGAAGGGACTCTAAACATGACAACTTCTTCATAGAAATTATAATCAAATGTAATTAGGCCAATTTTAAAGAAGAGCAGTGGGAGAATGTCTTAAAACTGGGCTAAATTAACTGAGGAGAGGCGTCAGTATCTATCTTCAGCTGCCTTTTATCATTATGATGTCAGGTCACGGCGGATGAAATTAGGTTGGAAAAACAGAGTCAAAGAAGGGTTTATTTAACCAAAACTAATATATGACAAAGCAATTAACAAAACATTCTTCTACTTTCCCAGTCTTCTCTCTGTTCAGTGTTGACTTGGGCCTGGGTCTCTCTGTATGTCCCCTGTCTTAAGGTGGTCAGAGTCAGAGCCTTGACCTGAATAGTTCAGAAGGGCCAGGACTGTATCATATATTTTGGTCCAAGTGAAAAACAAAAATTTCACTTTAGCTTCCCCCATTGTTGTGGTCTAAAGAGGGGTGTGTGTGAGGAGATAATTCCGCTGCAAGAAAAAATGAAAATTATATTTACTACTAGTGTATTTATATTTCTATTATAAAGGATCTTTGCTGCATTTAAGAACCACGATATAGTATGAACGTTCTGTGTTTAGCATGGAGAAGTAAGCTTTTAATAAACAGATCCTCCCACAAACAGCTGTTAAATTGGACAAGAAAAATAATAAAAATAAAAAGCAAAAAACTTCCTCAAGGCTCTGAAAAGTGAACCAAAGCAGGCAGGTTTTGGAAGGGAGTCAAAATACAGAGGCAGCAGCCAGCATGAGGTCAGTTTCGCATTTAGGGGGTTCACACGGCCGGCCGGCTGCCACAGTTATGACAATGGCACAGGGAGATGAGACGACAGCACTGAACCTGCCATTTCAGTCCAGAGGGACCCAGGAAGGGAAACGCCTTTGCAAACTTATAACTGAGGAAATTATGACAGTGAAAGAAATCAGACCTAACCAACTCCATCTTGCTTCTAACCTTTAAGCTATCCTTGTTCATTCCCAGGCATAGGCCAAGCTATAGGAAGGAATTCAGTTCATGGTTTGACTCTGAAATAAAATCGATAATAGCCCTTTCCCAAAAAGACCCCTTCTTGCCTGGGGATCAGTCTGCCTTTGCAGTGCTAACAAATTAGCTACAAGATTAGAAATTACATTTTAGGGGGTCATGAAGCCTCTGGCTCCAAGAGTCCGAACCTCCCCAAATTGCTCTTGGGGATAACATCACTACTGTAAAACAAGATCAGTGCTTGAGATATTCTGCAGCCCCTACACTTGATGGATCAGCTGACACCACCCAGACCGGTAATCTGGTTCAACCAGTTCTGCCATCCCACCCAGGAACAGAAGACAGCAAGAAAAACTCACTTTGACCCCCTATGATTCCATCTCCAACCTGGCCAGTCAGCACTCCCCACTTCCCAAGCCCCTATCCGCCAAATTATCTTTAAAAACTCTGATCCCCAAAATATCAGGGATACTGAATTGAGTGTTAATAAAACTCCTGTCTCCCACACAGTAATTACTCTGTGTGAATTACTCTTTCTCCATTGCAATTCCCCTGTCTTGATAAGTCAGCTCTGTCTGGGCAGTGGGCAGGGTGAACCCACTGGGCAGCCTGGAGAAGGCACACCACGAGGAGGGAGGGAGGGTTCTGGGCAGGGAGACAGACAAAGAAGGGGCCCCCAATTCTGAATATGAACTCTCCCAGAGTCTCTGGATGATCCTACGCCACCCTTAAACTGGGCACTGAAAGTAACCAAATGAGATGCCTGCATCCTGTGGGCAACATGAGTTTGCAATGAGTCTAGCCCGTAAGATTCGCACATTTACTTCCGTGAACATTGGTTCATCCATCTTTGTGATATGGGGAGTTTCCCCGTCTATAAAATGTTATTGCCAGAACAGTTTTGAGATATTTACTCATTCATTCATTCAACAAATGTCTTGTATGTTTCTACAAGCCAGATGCTTTAAGGGATATAGAAGTGTTTAGCATCCCTGTCCTCAACGAGCCCGGAGCCCCATGAGGGACAAAGCGTGTACCTCCAGGGAGCTACCACGTGAAGTAAAACTTGATCAGGGAGGAATTGGTGCAGCAGAAAGAACATGAACTTCAGGCTCAAACAAACCTGTTTAGAGCCGCAGGAATTATCTGTCAAATGGCATAATAATATCTATCTTGTACAGCTGTTGTGCTGATTAAATGGTGACATTTATTAATTACTTAATCTCTTCGAGGTACTGGTCTAAGCACTGCATATTCACAGCTCCATTAATCCTTATAATGACCCCTTTAGGTAGGCACTAATCCTACCCTCGCTCGATACATGGGGAAAATGAGGGGTCGAAAATTTAAGAAAATTGTTCAAGGTCACTAGGGAGTAAGTAATCAAACAGGTTCAAACTCAGCAAAGTCTACTCAAGCCTCAGCTGTTAACTGCTAAGTTATGCTGAATAATAATGTCAAAGTGCTGGCCGGGCGTGGTGGCTCACGCCTGTAATCCCAGCACTTTGGCAGGCCGAGGCGGACGGATCACCTGAGGTCAGGAGTTTGAGACCAGCCTGGCCAACATGGAGAAACCCCATCTCTACTAAAAATACAAAAAACAGCTGGGTGTGGTGGTGGGTGCCTGTAATCCCATCTACTCAGGAGGCTGAGGCAGGAGAATCACTTGAACCCAGGAGGCAGAGGTTGCAGTGAGCCAAGATCACGCCACTGCACTCCAGCCTGGGTGACAAAGTGAGACTCCATCTCAAGCAATAATAATGATGTCAAAGTGCCAAAGACAGTGCTTAACACATAGGAGGCACTCAACAAATGACAGATGGTATCAGTACTGTTACAGGTACTGCCGATGCTGTTGTTATTACTGTGAGGCTTAAGAAAGAAACCATCGTTGAAGTTCAAGACCTATGCCTGCAGTTTTAAAATGTTGTAAGAATGCTAAATAATTGTCACGTACAGATCTGGACACACGCCTCTAGAAATAAAAATTTATGTTTATCTCTTAGGTATATCCTATTTCTTTTTTAGAAGAAAACCATCAAGGTATCACTATTTAAGTATTCAGTCGTTCATCAAACTGTAACTTCTGACTGCCCTCTGCCAGCGCTAAAGTGGGCGTCAGAACCATTTTCAAAGGGGAAAGAAAGCTAATGTGGAAAGAGGGTCCTGGTCATTCACTGAAAGTTAGTGCAGTCATTTTCCCCAGCGCTAATGAAAAAAAGCAGGCAACTAAAATTCCTTGCTGCATCTGCATTTTTATTTAAACAATCTCAGAGAAACTGTGCTATTTAAAAAAAAAAAAAAAGAGGAAAAAGAAAAATTAATTCAGTTTTAAAGCAAAATTAATGAGTGTGTACCAAACACAAAAATAAAATTTTGGACGGGCACGGTGGCTCACGCCTGTAATCCCAGTACTTTGGGAGGCCAAGCCGGGCAGATCACCTGAGGTCAGGAGTTCAAGACCAGCCTGGCCAAATGGTGAAACCCCGTCTCTACTAAAAATACAAAAATTAGACAGGTGTGGTGGTGGGAGCCTGTAATGCTAGCTACTTGGGAGGCTGAAGCAGGAGAATCACTTGAATCTGGGAAGTGGAGGTTACAGTGAGCCCAGATCGTGCCATTGGACTCCAGCCTGGGCAACAAGAGTGAAACGCTGTTTCAAAAATAAAATAAAATAAAATAAAATAAAGTTTTACTCACACTTAATAAATCTTAATGCCCTGCTTTGATTCTAAAAGGTGAAACTATATACTACTTCAAGGATCTCAGCTGCTATGATTCGTAAATGAAGTGGTGATTTAGGGATAATGCCAAATTTCGAAAGAACAAGAACAGCATTTATTCAGGACTGTTAATTTTATGAGGGTATGTTACACGTTTCTTACGTAAATACATGCAGTTTCGTATGGTCCTAAGAGAGTGCTTTCACCAAGATTATACATGTTAGGATGCTGGGAAAAAAAAAAAAAAAAAACTAAATCCCAAAACTATAACACTCCTAAATCCTGACTGGGTAACAAGCCCAGTTTTTGAACAATACACATTATCTGAGAGGCAACTTTTATGACATGTCTTGCTATTGTCTGCAAATCCCTTTAAGATGAAAAGCATTACCACTGAAATTTGAGTTCAACAAAAGGATTTACATAGCTAGGTTACCCAAGGCTATAAAATGGAAAAAAAAAAAAAAAAAAAAAAGTTTGGTAAACCCTTGGAGCTTGTTGCAGTGGAATTTAACCTACAGGACCTGTGGGCCAGCATAAAGATTTAGACCCCAGACATTCCCTAGTCACTTAGAGGTTATGAAGCTTTTCTCTATAAACATGACTTGAAACATCATGGATTTATTGACTTAGGAAGCAGCTTTTAAACTGATATATCTGAATTAAAGACTTTTAAGAACAGAGTCCCTTAAAGGTAGTAGTCAACCTCCATCCTTTTTACCAAAGGAAACAAAGGGTGGAAGAGATAAAATTATGTGACTTACCCAAGGTTAGATGACTAATTAATAACAATCATCATAATAGCTAACATTTACTCAGCACCTACTATTTGCAAAGCACAGTGCTAAGGGCTTTCCCCATCCTTCACACGTACTTTAAAAACGTATACTAGTGTTACTCCATTTTATAAATTAAAACATGAGCCTCAAAGAAGCCAAGACCTTGTCAAAAGAGGTAGGTCCGGATTTCAAACCTAAGTAGTGTGACCCCAAACCACACGCACAACCACTCCACTCTACTGCCTCGTCACGGGGCCTGGACTCAAATCTCCTGACCTCCAGGCCAGAGAGAGACACCAACTCTCCATCCTTGGCTATGACAGTTTCCAGATTATAAGATCGTTGATGTCTGATAGCAAAATCCAACATTGCAATCTAATAGTTACAGGACTGGAAGATGTGAGTCCTCTCTCTCGTAATACTTGACTTCATAATTACAGGGTAAGAGCAGTTCATACAAAATCTATGTATTCCATAATCATATCCATAGGAATAGTGTGAGAAAATATCTTTAATGTTTTTAAAATGCATTGGATGAAATGATATGTTTTCAAAATAGTGCATGAAACCCCATATTCTCACTTTGGTCTCTGATTGCCATATGCCTTCCATAATAGGTAGGTGCTAGGAAGGTGGTTCCATTTGACCAGGTGTGCTCTCCAGGAGGGGATGGTCATGCTGCAGAGCCAATGGATGTCCTTTATTGCTGGAGGCTTTCATCACTATTGACTTCTTCTTATTCTTTATTAATTTATGGGTATTCTATTCAAATTCCCAGTGGAGGGGAGATGGAATTAAGATACCGATAATGGCTAGACAGTAGTATTCAGACTGTATTTATACATGTATCTAAATATATTCATATATTTAAATATATGTATTTAAATACCAATATGCAGTAATCCTAAGTATATATAATTAGACAACTTCAGAATTAAAATGCATTTAGTTTAAAACTTAAGGATTTCAAAGTTCTAAACCAAATACAAACACAATAAATTCTTTTTTTTTTTAATTTATTTATTATTATTATACTTTAAGTTGTAGGGTACATGTGCATAACGTGCAGGTTTGTTACATATGTATACTTGTGCCATGTTGGTGTGCTGCACCCATCAACTTGTCATTTACATCAGGTATAACTCCCAATGCAATCCCTCCCCCCTCCCCCCTCCCCATGATAGGCCCCGGTGTGTGATGTTCCCCTTCCTGAGTCCAAGTGATCTCATTGTTCAGTTCCCACCTATGAGTGAGAACATGCGGTGTTTGGTTTTCTGTTCTTGTGATGGTTTGCTAAGAATGATGGTTTCCAGCTGCATCCATGTCCCTACAAAGGACACAAACTCATCCTTTTTGATGGCTGCATAGTATTCCAATGTGTATATGTGCCACATTTTCTTAATCCAGTCTGTCACTGATGGACATTTGGGTTGATTCCAAGTCTTTGCTATTGTGAATAGTGCCGCAATAAACATACGTGTGCATGTGTCTTTATAGCAGCATAATTTATAATCCTTTGGGTATATACCCAGTAATGGGATGGCTGGGTCATATGGTACATCTAGTTCTAGATCCTTGAGGAATCGCCATACTGTTTTCCATAATGGTTGAACTAGTTTACAATCCCACCAACAGTGTAAAAGTGTTCCTATTTCTCCACATCCTCTCCAGCACCTGTTGTTTCCTGACTTTTTAATGATCGCCATTCTAACTGGTGTGAGATGGTATCTCATTGTGGTTTTGATTTGCATTTCTCTGATGGCCAGTGATGATGAGCATTTTTTCATGCAAACACAATAAATTCTTAAGCAGTAATGCCAGGTTCTAAGTGCTTATCTTTGTCATTGCTGTTATTCAATTAGGTGGATATTAGAAAACATTCACGATGTTTCACTTTTATCTCTTATCATCCCCACTGTAACCAGAATCCGAAGCTACACTTTCCCAACATGAACCTAGTAAAAGCTCAGCAGAAATTCAGGAGAAATACAGAAACTGTTGATGAAGGATAGAAATCTCCGCGTAGAAGGGCAGACATGTCCTGAAGGAGCGCAGCTGTGAAGGTGACTGCAGCTGGCTGTCGGGCTGCCGGATTTGGAACTTTGGGAAGGAGCAGGAGTCACAGAGACAGTACCCAGGAAGGATGCTCAACCTCTACGGGCCTGCCCAGGTCAGATGGAAAAAGGTCCCTTGAAGGAAACAAGATGGAGATGAAAAGGACGGAAAAGAGAAAGGATGCGGATGTGTGCTGTTGAGAGATCTATCCAGAGGGAAAACCCAGTTTTAACAGCTTTCCGGCCTGGGAGGAATTGTTACAAAAGGACTTCACTTGCTTACCAAAAATAACAACTTCTCACTCTTTCCAGATTTAAGAAAGCAAACAGCAGAGGCATTGAGAAGTTTTCTTTGTGTGCCTTTTACTTATGATGATGGTTACGAAGATAATCTTTAAAAAAACATAATGGGATTTCCTTTAAAGAATATATTCAGAGATGGGATAGGACAGTAGTTGGGAGCACTGGAGCTGATTTCTGGGTTGGGTTTCCATTTATGGCTATGTAACCTCAGGCAAGTTATTGATCCTCTTGTGTCTCAGTTTTCTAATGTGTTAAATGGAAATATTAACAGTGTGTGCTTCCTAGCACAACAGTGAGAATCAAATTAGTTAGCAGACATAGTGAGTGATATCTAAATGTTGACTTCTATTATTAAATTATTTACCAAATATTAATCCCTCCTGCTAACATAAAACACAATCCGTAGGAAAGATGTTGGAATTAGGTATGGCAACAAGATGAATAAAATACATTTCCTTTCCTCAAAGAATGACACAGGGAAGCAGGGCAGACAAAATCAATAAAAACCTACAATGGAGAAACTGAAAAGGAGGCAGGCAAGGATGAGGGCTGGCTCTGAACCCCAGGACGTTCTGTGAATTTGAGGCTCTGCTCACACTAGCTCTCGGCATGTCTGATGTGAGAAACATCCTGGAGACACGGGCTCTTTTTATTTTTTATTTTCTTTTTGAGACAGAATCTTGCTCTGTCACCCACGCTGGAGTACAGTGGCACTATCTCAGCTCACTGCAACTTTTGCCTCCCGGTTTGAAGCAATTCTTGTGCCTCAGCCTCAGAGTAGCTGGGATTACAGGAGTGCACCACCACGCCTGGCTAAATTTTGTATTTTTAATAGAGACGGGGTTTCACCATATTGGCCAGGCCGGTCTCAAACTCCTGGCCTGGAGTGATCTGCCCACCTCAGTCTCCCAAAGTGCTGGGATTACACGCATAAGCCACCACACCTGCTGACACAGGCTCTTTTTAAAGTGCAAAGTGTTCTATAAATATGAGTTAATGCCAATTCACAAAAGCAAGCACTGTAAGGATTGGCCAGTGAGAGAGGCTGTTTAAAAAATGCCAGTCACCAGGTATGAGCTCCTGCTAAGAGGCTGCCACACATTCCAGCAAATTCTTCGAAACTCTAATGAAAGCCTGCTTTTCCCTGCTCAGTCTTCAATGAAGATAAACCTTTGAATAAAAGTCTTCATAATGGAAAACTCATCTTCATCTTGTCAGTTCCAGAGACTCGCATTTTCTCTAGGCTTTATCTAGGCAGCGTGGAGGGGCTGGTGCGCCACTGCATGAAGGAGAAGGGTTCCCAGATCGGCATCCAGGGTTTAAATTACTCCCTGAAGGCCCATGTCTCTGTGTTTAGATGAGCCCAGGCTTCTTCTGGACGCACAGAGCCACAGCCTAGCTAACATCTCCATGTGACTATCATGAGGGTCTCTCACAAGGGTTCCAACATAGAACACTTCTCCATTTTTCTGTTTCTCCATGAGCGGCACAACCCACTGCAAAGCCCCAGATTCGCTGCTTCACCCTCCCTCACCTTCTACCACCTTGCTCCTTCTCAGGCCTCCTCCATTTTCTTTCCAAAGTTCTTCCAAATCCATCTGCCTCTCTTTTTCAAATTCTACCCTTCCATTCCTAGCAGCCTATATCTATTTCTTGGACTTCTACAACTGTCCCGAAACTTTTCTCCTTATTCTCACTCTTGTCTCTCCCTAATTTATGTTCAACATTGTTCCAGAATGAAAAGTTCAAATTCCCCTGCTTATCAATGGATTAATAGGTATCATTATTAGGAAAACAATAGTGATGAAACAGCTACTGCGTATTCAGCACTTAGCCAGGCACTGTGCTAGGCACTTTATCTGTCTCACCTCATTTAATCCTTCCACTGATCCCAGAACATAGACACAATCATCACCCTATTTTACAGATTAAAATCACCAAGATGCAGGGAGGTATAAAACCACATGCACATGGGAAAAAGCTGGTAAGTAAATAGTGGAGCTGGCCTTCAAACCTCCCCCTCCGACTCCCTCCCTCTAGGATGAAGATGAAAGGCCTCGCGGGGCTCACCCAGCCCTGCAAGCCTTGCCCTGCCTGCTTCCACCTGCTATCACCATGATTCTTCTCATCCTCTTAGCTTAGTCATGCCCTCAGCTGTGCCATCTCCTCCCTCTCCTCTCTTAGGGTCTTTGTACATGGGAGTCTCTCCCGGCTCTCCAAGGCCAGGCACATCCCTTCCGTGCATCTTCAAGGCACCTATTCCTGCATGTGACGACATACTTACCTGTATGTGCACTATTGGAGGGGCCATCTCAGCCTTCCTTAGCATGATATCCTAGCTCCTAGCACGGTGCCTGGTATACATGAAGTGCTCAGCAAAACATTAACAACTAGGAAATTGTAGTATGAGTGCAAGCAAAATTCCTAGCTTTTAGTTCAAGGGCCATTGTTTATTACTAGTGTGACTTTGTGCCAATTACCCCCATCCGAACTTCCAGAGGCCTGATTGTAACTTTCAGGTAACAATCCCAGCAATAATAAGAAAGCATGTTGGAGTTCTTAAAAGCACTTGCACAAAGATTCCATTCAGTCCCAGAATGACCCTGAAGGCTGCCCTGGACTAAACACTAAACGGCAAGGCCTTCGGTCAGAGTTAAGTGACAACTGACGAATCGAGGGTGTGACAGAGCTTTAAGAACTGCAAAGTGCTCTATGTGAGCGAAGACTGGTGCTGCTTGCTCAGTCATCAGCCTTCAGCAATGTTTCCAGGGTTTCACATTTGTTTAAGGGAGCTGAGCCTGCACTGCAAAATAAGGAGAGGGTGAAGAGCAGGGCTCGCCAAACACATTTAACTCATCGCCAGCACACAGTGAGACAGTGGGATGGCCGGGTAGGCCACAGGCATCTCACCCCAGCCCCGACTCTGGCCCCTGCTCTGCCCAAGTGAGCAGGAAGACAAGAACCTGCCCTTCTTTAGTTGATGTTCACTTCTCCGAAATACTAGATTATGAGGTACTGCCCATCACAGGGGCAGCTCCTGGAGAGCCCAAGCCCTTAGGTTATCTGGGAAGCCAGTGGCCTCTTACCAACACCCTCCTGTACCACCGCCCACCTCCTGTCTCTCAGCCTTGGGTAGTCTAAGGTAATTGTGAACACAGAGAGGCATCCTTAGGCACTCAGGCTCTACACCTAATCTCTGCAGATGTGACTCTATGTAGCTTTCAATGTTACTTCTGCGGATCAGAAGCTTACATACTGGTTCTAAAAAACAATCTAATGTCATGTTATTCTTACAAAATTAACAATTTAAAATAATCCCTTCCATAACATCCCTGAAAGCAGAAATGGGAACAAGCCTTCCTCAAATTACAAAACAATCTTGTGAACACCAGCTTGAGGGCTGTGAGTATCTGCCTGCTTCTTCAGGTAAAACCATGCCAGCGGTAAAGCTGCTTTTTAAAATAAAAGTAGCCCTAACGATGTGGTTATTCAGGTGAGTTGAATTTTCTAAGACATTATGAAGCTGATTTAAAAGCAGAAGTAGATGAACTTTATGTTGAATTTTTCAATGTAAACTCGTATCAAAAATGAAACAAAATAGAACTCTTAAGTAAATTGTCACCATGAGAAAGAGATTTTATTTTATCATAGCTATTCATTTTCAATGTATAAATAAAATCACAGAAAGTCCTAGATTATGTCTAATATTCAAATAATTTTCAAGCTATGCTAGCTTAGAGCTAAAAAGGGGGACTACCTTCTATGTTTTATAAATCAAACAAAACAGGAAGTTCTCTGGCGTCGAGTTTTGCAGAAACAAAGTATAAGGCTGATCAAATTCGCTTATAATTGAAAAAGAAAAACAAAAGTTCTTTCTGGAGTAATAAATAGTAACTACCTTCTGGACACTGGCAGGTGAATCCACTGAGACTGGAAATGCACGTTGCTCCATTTCTGCATGGGTCTAGGATGCAGTAATCAATCTTGGACTGGCAAAGCTCTCCAGTATAACCTGAGTAAAACAAAATGTACATTTTATAAAATAAGCTATTCCAGATCTACCATGAGCCACTCTAGGAATTGATGGATTCAACTGGTACCTGCCCAATGAAGGCAGCGGCAGCCTTCAGCTAAGCTGCTCCTAGATCTCTTTTTACAAACGATGGTAGTTTAGAAATAATCATAGCAGTTTAGAATCATCGTTCAAAAATCATTTACTCTGCAAAAATCCCTATTGAAAGGAGACCACATGTCTTCAGCATTAGGTCTGTGTTTCATCTTGAAATACCAGTCAGAACCTTCAGAAGCTGAGACTGAATGTCACGTTGATAGCTTCCTTCTGACATAGGAATTTGCGGTGTTCAGCTTGATCTGACTGAGATAATACCACATTCCCTAGGCCATCACAATGCCTACATAAAAAGCATCAGGAAAATGTCTAGGTATTAGCAGTTTTCATGTATAATATTTTGGAGCTAGAATAACCCACCTGTGTTAATTCTGTACCCTCTCCCCCCACTTTCAAGATAAAGAGATTGAGGCACACAGAACACTAAGCACATTAATATATTTTATTAATACTTATTTAATTCACAAATCCAACTAAATTCTCTGTGAAACAAGGCTCTCATGGTGATTTTGTTGGACTGTAAAATAACTACATGCATGTGGTGAGGAAATAAGGACGTAAATCTATTGGAACACCTGTGCAGTCAAAAAGCTTTAAATACATTCCAGAATTTTGTTTATTAATTTTAAAAACAAATCCCCTGGAAAGAAAAGTTTAAAAACTAAAATGCTAATAAATTTCTCATCATAAAGTGGAACACGGTAAAGAAAGCTTGGAAAATTTAAGACATTAAACAGAAAAAGAAAAAAATGTGCCCTTGGTTATGTTATTTGAGTGACAGGACCATCAGTACTGTAGAGATAACTCCTATCAAAAATTTTTAGTCATAGATATTTTCCACACAATCATGATCATACTGTAACACTTTATTTATTTCTAGGATAGTTTCAACTACATAAAAACTTGTCTTTCTGAATTATTAGTTTTGAAAGACTGCCATTAGCACTTGAATCTGAGATTTACAAAAAAAAAAAAGATCCAGTGATATTAGAAAAGAGATGATTCACCTGACCTTCAATTACCTGCCGAATAGATTGTAAATTACAGACTGGGAATGGGGAGGCATTCATTTGCAATCCTACTCACAGGCACTCAAGCAGTGTAGGAGATTCTAGCTAATTCATGGTATGAGAAGACGAGTAAGACAAGCGCATGAACTAAAAATCCAAACACCAGGAAAAAAGGCTATTTCAAAATTCCAGAACAGATTAAATAAAAGCTGTAAATTCAAAATAAGGGAGAGTGAATTGTTTCTAAGAGGAATGCTGCGAATAACTTTTTGGCTGAAAATAATAGCCAAAACTTACAAAAGATCACTTATTTTTATTCATACATTAATTAATATTAATAATGTATCCACAAATTAATACATATCCATACTCATGTAACCTTATGAGGTTAGCGTTATTAGAATCACCTTGTTTTTTTTTTACTTCAACTTTTATTTTAAGTTCCAGGGTACCTGTGCAGGATGCGCAGGTTTGTTACATAGGCAAACGTGTGCCATGGTGGTTTGCTGCACAGATCAACCCATCGCCTAGGAATTAAGCCCAGCATTCCTTAGCTGTTCTTCCTGATGCTTTCCTTCCTCAAACCCCCACTCCCAACAGGCCCCAGTATGCGTTGTTCTCCTCCATGTGTCCATGTGTTCTCATCATTCAGCTCCCACTTAAAAGTGAGAACATGTGGTGTTTGGTTTTCTGTTCCTGTGTCAGTTGAGAATAATGGTTTCCAGCTCCGTCCATGTCCCTACAAAGGACATGATCGCATTTCTTTTTATGGCTGCACAGTATTCAGTGGAGAATCACCCCATTTAACAAATGAGGAAATCGAGGATTATGAAGGTTAAGTAATTTGCACACAGTCATACAGGGAGTCAGGGCCCTGTGTCCAAGCCCTTTCACCAGTATACCTAAGGTTACGCTTAAGGCACTATGCATCACCATCGTCAACAAACAGGTATTTAGTATGAAGGTAAAATAACAGAAAATAATGGCTAAGAAAACACACAGAAAGAGACACAGAGCTTGATACAAAAATGATCAATATTCAGCTCAGGTGTGGTAGCTCATGCCTGTAATTCCAACACTTTGGGAATTTGAAACAGGCAGATTACTTGAGGCCAGGAGTTCAAGACGAGCCTGGCCAGCATGGCAAAACCCTGTCTCTACCAAAAATACAAAAACTAGCCAGGTATGGTGGTACATGCATGAAATCCCAGCTATGGGGGACGCTGAGGCACGAGAGTCATTTGAACCCAGGAGGCAGAGGTAACAGTGAGCCGAGACTGTGCCACTGCACTCCAGCCTGGGCAACGGAGACAGACTTCATCTCAAAACAAAAAAAAAAAGTAAAATAATAAAATCCACAAATATAAATATTCATCTATAACTTATAGCCTATGTGTGGTTGGTTATGCTTAGGCTGGAGATGCCAAGAATTATTTTTTCAAATCCCTGGCTTCAAAGATTCTACAAAATGGCTAGAAAAGTAGAGTACATTTATGAAAAACGATAACCGATTACAAGTGGTAGCTTCTTAGAGGCAGGATGGCCTAAAGGATGTAGATGGCATCATGAATTCTATCCCTGGAAAGATGTCAGAATTGTGACTACAGGATCACACAAAACCACGACGCACAGCCAGCAGCCGGTTCGGTCTCAGATGTGAGAGATGTACATCCCCACAAGATAGAAAAAAATAGAAGAGTGCAGGACTCTGAACTTCAAAGTTCTTTCAATAAAATTTTAACAATCACTTCCTTTTTACTTTTTATCTAAGGATTTAAAACATACTTAAACATAGAGAGACAAGGTTATAAACCTCACATATCCATCACCCAGCTCCAACCATTATTAGCATTTTGTCTGTTTAATTTCATCTAATCTCCTCGTATTTTCCTAGGTTCCCCATGAGGGTATTTAAAATCAAATTTCATTTCACCTGTAAATATTTCAGTATGCATTTCTAGCAAAAGGAGCGTTTTTTAAAGATCACTTTTAATGGTGTCTTTAATTAATATTTCATTCCATTTACAAATTTAATTAAACACTTTAAAACATATTTATATATATATAATATCAACAATTTCCTTAAGAACCACAACTGTCTGATAATGTACAAATCTTTCCATGCACTTAATTCTTATAGATCTAATAAATTATAAGTGAGGTGAATCTTAAATGCTGTTAAGTGCCCCAATACTGTATGCAAGTTTGGTGAGATTTCAATCAAAGAGGCTAATTTACATTTTTAATTGTCATAAGAGCTTCGGGACCTCACTGGCATTTTGTAGGTAAAGATACTGAGGTCTTGCAGGACTTGAGAGGGTCTAATATATTAATAGAGTTGTCACATTCAAAATGCCAATAGTTCCCTCCAATGAGAAACAGTGGTCCATATTCAACATTTTGTCACTGCTTTTTTCCCCTGAGCTTCAAAGTCTTTATATTAAAGATTTTGAAAACACAGGAAACATGGAACTATGGAGAAAAAGATTACTTGCAATGCTCTAGGCCTGTAAAGTATGAGCATACTGACATGTCTATGGGTTCAGTATGAAGATGAAGAACACTAATGGAGGAGCATGGGTTGGGGAGTGGGAGGAAGCAGGGAGGCAGGGCTGAGATCATGGGATTACAGGACCACTGAGCATCCTCACCTGCAGGTGGCCAGTGCTACTGACAATAACCAGCTACGGATCTGCAAAGCTGATGAGGGTAGCATGATGCTCTACCCACCCCAGTCTGCCTGGAAAGGGAGGGGACCTTTGGCAGGACAGTTACTCAGTGCAGTGTTTCGCCAAGTAGATGTACGGACCATGATGGCAGGAGCTCAAGACCTAACAATCGTCCACACGAGACTCACCAAGAGGACCAGGTATTATTCTTGGCCTCCAGAGAGTTACTAGTTGGTAGTCCCAAGACTACTATCATCAACTGTATTACTCCCATTACAGTTGCATTACTAGGCAAGTGAAGACAGTTCTGGGAGACAAGAGGCAGAGGACAAGGAGCCAGAAGCATAACTCTCAAATACCAGCGAGTCACTCCTCAGATCCTCAGAGAGCAGAGGCTTCACTGAAGGTGTTGGACAAATCACTGGTATTAATATACATGTAATACTCTGAACTGGATACCTAAGAGCTACACAAACCACCCTTCCTGTGTCCTTTGGTTTTTTATTTGATCTCATAATCAAGGAGTCAAAACTAAATGAGTGATTGGTAGAAATCTAAATGAAAAATACCATTAAAGTTTTGCCTGGGTTTTCTTTCTTCCATCCTGCTAAAAGTCAATGTGTTCTCTGGGGACTAAAGTAACCATGCCAACTGTGAATAATATTTCCTTATGCCACTAAAGCAATGACAGCCACCCAGAGGACCTTGTAGAAGATATGCAAGCAAGATCGATGGTATTGATGCCGCAGACAGGAAAGGTAATACACAGTGGCCATTCTGTATGTGTAACGGAAGAATTTGCTCTAGCATGCACACACAACAGGCATTTCAGCCCTGGAAACCTATGCCAGAGCTCCCAAGTAGAAGGTGGGCAAGACATGGAGAAAAACCCATGTAAAGGCACAAAAGAGTGCAGAAAAGGTGTGAATGTCATTGACACTTGACTAAAAATGCACGACAATGATAAACTCCCTCGTTTTGATTTCCAAATGACAAAAGTCTATACCTAACTATGGAGGCAAGTATCAGCAATTGTTTTTCTTTCCTCTAGCTAGTGGTACTCCCTCTAAGCCCCCGTGGCCAGACCACAAGCATTCATGAACCACCTGCCAAGTTATTGTCACAACCACACAATACCTTTCACATTGTCTAGTCCCATTTAAACCTCACCACTTCTCACCAGGACTCCAGCAATGTTTGCCCAGTCCCTGTCTTCACTGCTGCCACGCTTGCTTTCTTTCAATCCATTCTCCACATAGGAATAGCCAGAGAGATCTTTTTAAGATATAATTCATATCCTATTACTCCTTACTTAAAACCCTCCAGTGGCTTCCCAAAAGGTTTGGAATAAAACCCAAACACTTTACCCAGGGCCTAAAAGATACTGCATGGTGTGGCCCCTGCCCCCTCATCTTGGCCCACTCCTGCCACCGACCACCGTGCTGCAGCCACCCAGGCTTCACTCTATTCCGAATCTCGCCAAGCTCCTGCTCACAGGCATTAGTACTCTTTTCATGCTGTGGCCTCAGGACCAGAAAGAATCATGAGATGGATGCAGGATTCAACAGAAGCAGTTATACTCCTGCCCTGCAAAGAGAAGTGGGGCACAGATTTAAAATTGTTCTGCGATGGAGAAATTACTGAAGAAAGTTAGCAATAAACTTTTGGGGGTGGAAAGGAGAGGACTAGGGGAGGTGTAGTGGAATTTGATCTGTAAAATCAGGAAATAAAGATTGGAGAGTTTAGAAATAAATTGCACAACAGAGTGGAAGACCTAAGAGAAGGGCATCAAAGCATTAAAGTCATCTCTAGAACTAGGTAGGGAGACATGAACATATCTTAAGAAAGCTACTAAGAAATGTGCAAAAACCAACTAAGGAGGGAAGGAAAATAGCTATAACCTTAGTGCGAGTGACCAATAAAATCAGAACAATTAAACAATGATGTCTCTGGAACTCAGGGGCTGTGGGTTTTGAAATCAAGCCCATTGATGAGTATGAGCTTGGAGTCTCCTGTTGGATGGCAATAATAGGGAGAGGTGGCCTATGTGTGCTCATCTCACTGACATGAGAAGAATCACCCTGGATGCCCAGGACTCCTGAGACAGCCAAAAACCTCCCTCCCAGAAACAACCTGAGTCCTCTGAGTGCCAACTGCAATTCATTTGGGTCAAGAACCACAGTTAGCTTAGGATAATGAAGCTCTTCCATTAGTGGTATGAGTCTTCCAACTGCAAGAAGAGATAGAGCCAAGTATGGAGATGATGATACGAGGATGTGGATCAAGCCCATGGTTCTGCCACTTCGTGTCTGGTTTAAGCTAATCTGTGCCTATTGGTATTCAAAGAATGTGTGATGATTGAGAAAAATGTGGTGTGTGAGAGAATCTATCACACTTACGATTCTAATTAAAATGTTTAGCTGAGTAATTGGTTTTTGACTGATGAATTTAAGTTGAAAGATAAGATTAAGTCAGAACCCATTGGGATGTTGAACAGAGCTTGAGAATCATTATAGTGTTTAAGTTTACTTCTCACAAGGGAACACATACAAAAGATAATTTCAATAGTCTTCTGTGTACCCAAAGGGCATTCTGGGACGCCAGAAACCTCATCCCTGGACCCTGGGGTCACACTGCAGGGCTGTTTCCTCTGACTCTGCAGCCTTCTGTGCCCACCCTCTTTCATTAGTTAACTCTAAGCTCAGAAGTCACTTGCTCAGACCTCAGGCTTTTTGTCCTTGTTTGTTCTAAAACTTCGCTCTTATTTCTACTTGAAACACACACACATACTTGTTACCTCCCCACCCAGAAGGTGACCCATGGGAGCAGGGCTGCATCCCTGGAGGCCCCTGTTGTACCCCCAGGGCTCCTGTGTGCTCATCACAGTATACTTATCACTACCTACAATGATTTTCTTAATTGGTTTCCTTCCGAGAACATAAATTCCCTGAGAATCAGGACTTTCTCTGCCTTGTTCACCTCCGGACCCTCCAAACTTAAACATTTCCTGATACAATTATTTGTTGAAGGAGTGAATCTACTTGCTTAAATTTTTTGTCCCGAAATCAACTATATCTTTCAACTTAGGTTTAGCCTCTCCCTAAGCAATAATATCGAGAACAGCCTGGATAGAATGTGCTAGCTGCTCATTTTCCTCATGCACATTAAAATACATGCAGAGCTATTAAAGTAAAAACGTTGTTATCTCAAATATCTGCCATCAAAAATCACCTTGGTGCCATCATGGTCTGTACATCTAACTTGGGAAACACCGCAATGAGCAACTGTCCTGCTAAAGGGCCCCTCCCTTTCCAGGCAGACTGAGATCAGTGGAGCATCATGCTCCCCTCTTCTGAACTTCAATCGTGCTTCTCCAGCTAGCATCCAACACCTCCAACAGGTCTCTGCAACACGGCAAATCAACAAGGCTGAAGCAGAACTCTTCATTTTGTCGTCGTTCAGGAGCCCATATCCAGACTTAATTCCTTAGGTCAGTGGTTCTTGACTGGGGTGATTCTTTCCCCAGACGTCATTGGTAATGTCAGGAGACTTTATTTATGGTCATACCTCTGAAGGGGTGACTGGCATCTAGTAGGAAAAGCCAGGGATGCTGCTGAACATTCTCCAATACACAAGACAGTCTCCTACCACAAAGAATTCTCCAGGGCAAAATGTCCTGAACACCAAGGTTGAGAAGTCCTGGTTTGGGTCAATGGAACCTTAGTCCTTCAGACTATTAACCTTCGTTTTGGTTTCAGAGCCTCTTATCTTCCCTTAAACAGAAACCACTCCTTTACAAAGCAGAGAAATAGCACCTTCAGAATATTTTTTAAAAATCAGCATTCTTAGGAATATTTAGAATCCCTAGCAAATTCAAGGCCATTGTAAAATACATTGACTCAAAACCCCAAGAACCTAAGGAATTTATAATTGGGATATTTTATGAATAAGTAAAATAATTCATTTAAAAACAGATGACTATTGAAAATACTGACCTCTCCTTTTAAGGAATTGCATAGATTTCATCGTTTCTTTGAAGAACACTGAAGTATAACAAAGATAGAAGACAAGTTGTGACTCAGGGTATATGGTAAGGAGGCCCTTTGAGGACATATGTCACAGCTGGGAAAGCTCTCAACTCAGGCTTCGTGCTTTTAAAGGGTCTGACCATGAGCAATGATGTTAGGTGAAATACAGTCCCGGACATAGGAAGCAAAGCCTGGCAGGGAGTAAATTCTTAAAAAGGCAAAAGGCAGAAAGGGACAAGACACGTGGAGGAAATGCATCCATTAGTGGGCATTCACAGATTACATTTGGTCTAATATGGGCTTAGAGTGTTTGATTTTATACTATTTTATATTTAAGTATAAAATATAATTTAAAATGTATTCATATCTAGAGAGAGAAGAATGGCTAAGTTTCCCTGTGAATCTCAGAACAGCATACCATCTGAGTGGTATCTTTTGATTTCCAACATAACAAAAATTCCCCCCACCAACCCATATGTTATTATCTACTCCACCTGTACCCTTCAAATGAGAAAACCTTCCGGAGGTCAATGGCACATTACATGAGGTGTAAGGGAAGTTAGCTAAATGAGTCAGATTACGAAGAACAAGGGCGATCAACCAGTCGTGAGTATTTTTTTTAAACATTCTCCTTCCTTGCACATTTGTTTTTGTGTATGATGTTTACTTCATGATTTCTCTATTGAAATAAAAAAATATTTTTCTGTGTTGCTTTGGCTCTCTGAGGCAGAGTCTAATTGTTTCTTCGGAGAGCTGTTCTGAGGGCCCCCATGGTGGGAATTGCAGTGAGAGCTATTTTTAACGCCCCCGGTCTTTTAATAGTCTGGCCTGTGCAGTGAGGTGAGGCTGCTGGATTTGGACCGAATGCTGATGCTACCAAGAGAACCCACCAGTCTCAGCTCTCACCCTGGGGGGAACTGAGCAGCCAGTATCAGGGTCTCAGCCATGGCTCCCGAGACGCAGTGCCTAATATTAGCACACAGCGGCAAGAAATAAACAGTGGGAATAAATAGTGTACCATCAAGATGTTCAGTCTCAGAGGCATCCTATTTTAAAGTCGGAAGGCAGAAATTATTGCACAGAAAAAAACTAGTAAGATTCGCTGGCAGGAGAAAGACAAACACATCTGGACAAACACAAACAGGATTTAAAAACCAAAGGCAAATAAAGGGAGATATATGAAGCCCATCTATGAACGACAATAAGTAAAATATAATTAAAATTGGAATATGCAAAAAAAAAAAAAAAAAAAGCTTGACAGAAAGCCGACATTCAGCAGAATTAGAAAAATTAATCTCAACGTTGGGGAAAAAAGTAACCACATCTAACAAGTAAATAGACAAGAGGCACAGTGGGAAGGACAGTGGCTTGGGGAGTGGAAGGTCTGAGATACAACAATCAGCTGAGTGAGCTCATCAAGGGGTTGACTTTGACCTTCATTTCCCTCATGGAGGAAATAAAGATAATGACTATAATGACTTCAAGCAGGTACCATTCTATGGAGTGTACCCTTTAATCCACAAGAGGCTGCACTGTGCTTGGCACATCCCAGTGGCTCAATATTTTTTGAGTGAATGAGGAATTTATGGATTTTAAAATGACAAAGCAACATGCCAGTATTTTGGAATCTCTCAGTTTTTATACAGGCAAGTTAGAACAGTGGTTCTCAAAATGTGTCTCCCAGATCAGCAGCATCAGCACTGCCTGGGAACTCGTTACAAATGCAAATTGATCATCATTGTCCCAGATTTCTGACACAGAAACTCTGGGGCTGGGGCCTGGCAACTGAGGTTTAAGAAGTCCTACAGGTGATGCTAATACAAGGTACATGCTAAAGTTTGAGAACCATCATCTGGAAAATTAGGAGGAAGCAGTCTTTTAACATCAAATATTAATATTATTCATTTGTGAATTACACATATAACCCAAATTACAGAGGATAAAAATTAGAGGCCAATGGGTGAAAGTCAAATATTATCTGACATCAAAAAGCCTTTAGTGATTGCACTGTTGACATGGTTTTCTTCTTTTTATGAGTGGGAGTTCTTGGGCTCGATTATTGCAACTGTCATTTCCTTCTTTACACATCTACTTCCCTATTCTTTAAGGGCAGATATTGATTACTTCTGTGCCAGCCTCTAGCACAGAGCCAGGGACACTATAAATACTCATTATATAGTAAACTAATAACTGTATAAGCACCATGCATCACTCTCTGTAATATAATTCCTTTTATTCAATTTCTGTAGCTCTCAAATAATACAGTGCAATATTGATACAGGCCAGCTATATCTTTTAATCTGGTGATTCCAAAGGTGATGATAATTCAATACTTTGAATTCAATAACTCAAAGGGGAAGATATTTCATTAAGTATGCCCTGATGATTACTCCTGAGAAGTTGAAATCGAAAGAAAGAAAATATTAGATTAATTAAGATGTTATGCCATGAGACAGACAAGTCAAGGGATTGACTTAAACTACATATAAATATATACAACTACATTTATTAGTTGAGTTCTAAGTTTTTGTAGTAAATCAAACTCTAGAGAAGGTATTCATTCACTCTTCAGAAAGAATTTTTGTGAGTGAAAATTCACATTTGGGGAATCTAAAAGAAGTTCAGGAACAGTTCCTACCTTCAGGGAGCTTGGGCTCCAGATGAGGAGATAAGACACATTCCCATGAAACAGCATGCTGAGTAAATGAGCAGGAGAATGGTCCCAGGGCAGACACATGTGCATGGCAGTGCCCAGGCTGGCCTCACTGATGTGCTGGGGAAACAAGGCAGGGCTAGGGCCCCCAATTCACCAAAGAGTTGGGGGTCACTGACATGGCATCTTCAAAGGTTCCTGCACAGAGAGTACCAGCCTGGTAAAGATGTGTTGTATATTGATCTCTTCCTAGTTCCACTCACTGCCATTTCGGGGGACTTAAGATCTCTCCTCCCTTCTCCCTGGGAGCAGGTGTTCTTGTCTGGACGAAATGAGGGAACTCCAAGAGGGATGTCTGGGATGGGGAGTGGGCAATGCCCTTGCAGAAGAAATCAGAAGAATGAAAGCTCCAATCCTTCTCAACTTTCCTCCTCTTACTAGTGTTTAGAGGCTACAAAGAAGTGGTGGGATGGCTTACTGATTCTGTGCCAGTGTGTGTGGATGTGTGTGTGGGGATAGAAGTTTGTGTATGCATGTCTGCATGGATGTGTGCACTGTGTGTATATTACATTTATATATGTGTGTACATGTGTTTTATGTTTGTGTATGTGTGTTGTGTGCATATGTGTGCATGTGTTGCCTATGCATGTGTATGAGTGCACATGTGTGTTGTGTGTGCATTTGTGTGTTCTCGTATGTTTTCTTTTACAAGGTCAAGATCATCATTGCATTTCATAGATAAGAGAACTTGGGCTCAGACGAGCTAAGTAGAGTTGGTGAGTGGCTCAGCCTGAAATTCAACCCAGGACTGCAGACTCCAACCCCACCTCCCTTTCTTTCCTCATATATGTTCTTTCTTCCCTTTTGATGAAGCTCATTGGAAAAGACCGTGAGGGCCAACCAAGGCCAACCCTGAGGCCAGACACAGTGGGCAGGAAGTGGCCCACTCAGGCCTGGCTTTCCTGTGCCCTTTGCTCCAATCTGGGTCCCCAGAGCAGGAGATGCAGAAAGAGCTGAAGCCGAATCTCTGGCCAAGAAAGTGGTGACTGGGCTCTGTGCAGGGCTTGACAATCACAACAACAATAGCAACAGCTGACATTTGATGAGGGCTTACTATGCACCAGGTCACTTTCCAAGCACACTACCTGTATCATCTTATTTAATCTGCACAATCATTGGATTGTGGCACATTGAATACCATCACCCATGCCCAATTTACAGAGAGACAGCTGAGGCCCAGGAAGATTAAGTAACTTTCCCCCAGCTCACACAATAAATGAGTAGTGGGTGCAGGCACTGCACTCGGGCAATCTGGCCTCCTGGCCCAGCTAGGCTTTGCAGTCAGCCAGGCCCTGGCTTCGTAAGTATCACATCAGCAGCTGTGAGTAAGGCAGCATGGCCTGCGGGGAGGTTGCAATCACCCAGGCGGCAGATGCCAATAGCTTGAATCAGGGCATTGGTGATGGAAGAGGAAGAGCCAGGGCAGATGGAGAGTCATCATAAATAAAGGAAACTTGGTGGCACTCCAAAGATAACTGAGATGAGGGCGGCGAGCATAATGGCCAAGCTTCCAGCCCAAGTGAGGAGGGAGATGATGGCACCACTGATAGAAACTAGGGATGCACGAGAAAGCCAGGCTGGAATCAAGTGTGAGATCAAAAGAAGGTAGAGAGAGGCTGGCACCACGACCAGGAGGGTGGTGAGGTGGGGCGGACAGAGGGAAGGGAGGTGGTGAGGAGGAAGGGGAGGGAGAGGAGGAGGAGGAGTCGGCAAACATATTGCTGCCTGGTCCAGGCAAAGAGCTGAGGTGAGACGCTGGCTAGAAGGGGAGTCTGGGAGCCATCCACCTTGAGGTAGCCATCCATCCTCTCCTCAAGGCAGAGGAGATCAGCTGAAGAGAGGGGAGGAAGGAGAGGGTGGCAGAGGTCTCAGGAGAGCTGGCACAGTGCAGTACAATGGTAGCCATGGGAGAAGGCTTCTGAAAAACGATCAACTTCGGCAGGATAAGGATTAGGAAGGAGCCCTGGAAATCAGTGAAAAGGGCACCACCAACGACCTGGGAGAAGAGAGAAAAGCAGCATGAGGGAGTGGGTAGAAAATTATGAGTTGAAGATGGACCAATATGTGGCAGTAATGAGGAAGAGAGAGTGGAAGAGAAAGAAGGGGAGATTAAAGTGGAGGACAAGAGGGAAGAGGAGGAGAAGAGAAAGAGGAAGAGACAAAGGAGGAGGACGAAGCAGAGGAGGTGGACACATGGAAGGAGCATCAAGGAATTTCCAAATCACTGCTTGTTTGCAGGACTGGTTTAAAGATAGAGAAGGCCAGAGAATCCTTGAGAGCAAGAAGCCAGGAAAGAAGCAGGGAGGGACAGGGAATATGGCAGAAAGAGGGAGACAAGGTTAGAGGCACATGATCCTGGAGGAAAATTGAAGAGGGAGTACATCAGGCTAAGTGTCTTAGTGTCTTAGCAGCATTATTCACAATAGCCAAAAGGTGGAAATACTCCAAGTGTCTGTCAGCAGATAAAGGGATAAACAAAATGTGGTACATCCATACAATGGAATATTATTCAGGCATAAAAATGAATGTAGTTATACATGGTGTAACCTGCATGAACCTTGAAAACATGCTAAATTAAAGACACCAGCCACAAAACTACATATCATATACTTGGACTTACCTCTAAAATGTCCGAACAAATAAATCTATGGAGACAGAATGTAGATAAGTGGTTGCCTAGGGCTGGGGGTGGGGAGGATAATAGGGTCACAAAGTGATAGCTAAAAGGTAGAGGGCTTCTTTCAGAGGTGATAAAATGCTCTAAAGCTGATTATGGTGATGACTGCACAACTCCATGAATAAACTAAAAAGCACTGAATTGTAAACTTAACAGTATGTGGATTGCATCTCAATAAAGCTGTTATTTAAAAAAACAAACAAACTTTGGAGTCATCCACAACTCTCCACTTCCATTCATACCTCAGCACACCAGGAAGTGTTATCAGCTGTACTTTCAAATATATCAAATAGATCCCAAATCCAAAACGTCTCACTACTTCTAGCACCACAGTGGTCAAGCTGTTCTTATCTCTAGCCTGATAAATGCATACATTTTAAAAATAGCCTCCTAACTGGTTTTCCAATTTGTCCTCCCTACATTTATTCTTCCCCAGACTCCACAGTGATCCTTTTAAGTGGCAAATCCAATGGCCCAGCCCAGTTCATGCTCTCAGTGGCTTCCCGTCACTCTCAGAATGAGCTCCCTGTCCTTCCTCCGTGGCCAGACCCAGGTTCCTTCTCAGCTTGCTCAGTTCTCATCGCAGGTTCTCTTGGGCACTGTGCTCTGGCTCTTCAAACACTCTGGGCATAATCCTGCATCAGGACCTTTGCACGTTATCTTGGTCCATTCAGGCTGCTAGAGCAAAATACCTGACACTAGGAAGTTTACAAAGTGCAGGCAGATTCAGCGTTTGGTGAGAGCCCATTCCTTATAGACAGCACCTTCGAGGTGCCCTCACATGGCAGAAAAAGAAGGCAGCTCTCTGGGCCCTCTTTCATGAGGGTACTAATCCCATTCATTGGGTGAAGCTCTCATGACCCGATCACCTCCCAAAGGCTCCACCTTCTAATACCATCACCTTGGTGATTAGGTTTCAACATAGGAATTTTAGGGGAATGCAAACACAGATCATAGCACATGCACATAGCATGTAACTATTCCCTCTGCCTGCAATACTATTCTCCTAATAGTCACGCTGTTTACAAGCTCATTTTATCCAGCCTCTTCACAAACATTTCCCTTTCTGGGAGGCTTTACCTAGTCAACCTATCTGCAATCCTATTTCCATTTTTCTTCATCCTTTTACCCTGTTTTATTTTTTCTTCACAGCACCTGTCACTCCTTGACGTCTGACAGCCTTCCTTCACTCCACCTCTACTTTCCCCTTCCCCTGTAGTTCAAACTGATAGTGTCTTTGATGGTAAAATCCCATCTCAATTCCTGGCTTCTACTGAGATGGCTGATTAAATCCATGAATCACATCCATGGTATCTTATCAAATGGTTCCTCAGCCCCAACCTTAAGTATTCTCTTCAGAACAACTTTCCCATTTTTCCCATTTTTGCCATGATTACACACACAGACACATACACACACACTACATATATGCAAACATATACACGCATACACTGTATATGCACACCAAATGCATGTGCATATTGTTTAGTCATCTTCCTCACTGAAATATGACTTCCATGAGCACAGGGACTTTGCTTGGTTCTCAGTTGTATTCTCAGCACCCAGAAAAATCCCTGGCACATAGTGCACATTCGGTAAATAATTGTTGAATGAATAAGCCTTACTACAACTCCTTATTTTAAAGATGAGGAAACCAGAAGGAGTTAAGAAAGGTGAGGAGGATCACACAAGGTCACACAACTAGTAGGTAGAAGTGGCTAACTTGAAGCCCTGACGTACCATGTCACTAGTTTTGTTTTGTCTTTCTGAGCCCCAAGGGGTGCAATGTCTGGTCCTGAGAAGGGATGAATGACATAGTGAGCAATATATTCACAGACCATAAGGAATGTCCATACCTTCCACTCTATTCATAACTAACGGAAAATTCACAGACATTAACATGTTGCAGTGAAACACACTCTTTGACTCCTGAGATGGGCCCCGAGTGAAGGCGCCCACATTCCGGTTTCCCCCATGAGCTTTGTGACCTTGGTCAAGTCCCACAGCCTTACGGAGTCAATGTTGCTTCCGTGCTTCACAAAGAAGTGAGTTCTGAGGTTTCTGCCATCTAAAACTCACAAATCATTTTATACTTATTTATTGATTTTTGAGATGGGGGTCTCGGTCTGTCACCCGGGTTGGAGTGCAGTAGCACAAACATAGTTCACTGCAGCCTCAAACACCTGGGTTCAAGCTAACCTCCTGCCGCAGCCTCTGAAATATATGACTGCAGGCACATACCACTATGCCCAGCCAAGCTTTTTTTATTTTTCATAGAGACAGGACTTCGCTATGTTGCCCAGACTGGTCTCAAACTCATGGCCATAAGTTATCCTCCTGCCTCAGCTTCCCAAAGCGCTGGGATTAGAGACGTGATTAGAACCACACCCAGCCTAACCTACTTTTTAAAACCTGCTTTCACAATCTGCTAATTCACTTACTTCTTGAGGTGAAAAAGGCTGGGTTTGGGGACTCAGAAAATTCTACTCGGGATTTGTTTCCAGCAGGTGACCCATTTCAAACTGACAATGCAAAGGCACTAACACTTAGTCAGTGTGCAAAAGAGTAAATGTGGGAAGGGAACACATGCAACAATATTCCCGTTGCCTCGGAAATAACAAGTTTTCAAAAATAGACTGAAATCACCAATTAGTAGGAACAATGTAGTACTTTGAAGTTGAAAATGCTTTACATAATGCTAATAATACTTTGGCAGTGGTGGTTCTGAACGTGTATCACAGCTATTCTTTTCAGAAAAGGAAATAACTCCTTTGAGGAAGAATTATATTCTTGAAATTAGAAGGCTTTTTTATAAAATATTAATAAACCCTGATTGAAGACGTTAAATTGCAACTTAATCAGCCATTGTGTGTTTACTATGTACAAGGCACAGGGCTTGGCACTGAGTTTTCCATCGAAAATTCAAGAGTAATAGAATTGTTGCTGCCCTCAAGCCAGCTACAGATTACACATGTGCTACAGGGAGAAGCTGAGGGACAGAGAGAAGAGGAAGGAAAAATAAGAGAATTGAGCTCCTACCATACATCTGTATGGCTCATATAGAATTGTATCTCATTCTATTCATCCATTCATTCATTCAGCAAGTCCTTATTGCACACCTGCTATGTGTCAGGCTCCAGGCTAGGTGTTGGGGGTATGATGGGTTGACAACTGACCAGGTACTTGCATTCCTTCAATACTCATAACCAGCCATGATGAGGGTTGTTCTCATCTCTTTGCAGAGATGAAGAAGCAGGCCCAGAGAGGTTGTGCAATCCTCCCAAGGAGCCCAGCTAGAAAAGGGTAAGAGTGGCAGCAGGATTTAAACTGCTGGCTCAGAAGCCGTGGCCAAGTGAAACAGATAAGGGTCCAGATTCCAGGGCAGACAGTACCAGGTTTGTACCTGACTCTGGCACTTAGGGTTCATGTAACTTCAGGCAATAAGTTACAGGAACCTCTCCAGTAACCTTGTTCTGAATCGAATAGTATGATATTAGGACTCCATGGGAAACTCTATATTAAATGAAGAATAAAGCCCAATTTTAATGGGGCACAATTCAGCCCACAGCATTCCACCTCTGATCCTCCAAAATTCATGTTCTTCTCACACACAAAATACATTCATTCCTTCCCAACAGCCCCAAATGTCTTAACTCATTCTAGCGTAACACCTGAAATCCAAAGTCCTAAGTCTCATCCGTGTACCATCTAAATCAGATATGAATGAAATTCAAAGTGTGATTTATCCTGAGGCAAAATTCCTCTCCACACATGAACCTGTGAAACCAGACAAGTTACATGTTTCCAAATACAATGGTGGGACAGGTGTAGGATTGATATTCCTATTCCAAAAGGAAGAATTGGGAAGGAAAGAACAGGCTACAAGTCCCAAGCAAGTCTAAAACTCTAGCAAGGCAAAATCCATCAGAACGTAACTGCTCAAGAGCAATCCTCTTTGGTTTGATGCTGTGCCTTCCAGGCCCTGGTGTGGCAGTGTCACCCCACAGCTTTGCAGAGCAGCCCTGCCCCAGAGACACTGGGCGGAGTCATTCAGGCCCATTGAAATCTGGGAGGCTGTCCTACCCTTAGAAACCAAGGAGGAAGCCTTGTCCCCAGACCTGGAGTGGAGATGGAATTATACCGTCTCTGTGGTGGGAGTTACAGCCCCGCTGATCTCTGACTCTCCTTTGGAGCCATCTTTCCCTTTCCTTGAAGAACAGTTCATGTTCACAGCTGAATAGCTCTATATTCCAGTCCTATAGAGTCCAAGAAGTCTGACAGCCTTCCTTCATTCCACCTCTACTTTCTCTGTCCCCTTTGGTTCAAACTGACAGCGTCGTTGATGGTAAAATCCCATCTCAAATCCTGACTTCTGTTGAGATTGCTGATTAAACCCATGAATCATATCCATGATCTCCTTATCAAATGGTTCCTCAGCCATAACCTGAAGTATTTTCTTCAGAACAACTTTCCCATTTTTTGCAATATAGACAGACAGAATTTTCCAAATCTTCAAGTTCTGATCCGTTTTGGCTTAACAATTTCCTTTTCAATTCATCTTTCTCCTTTTATATTTTACTTGAGTATTCAAGAGGATCCAGCCTTTCTACACTTTGCTTGGAAATCTATTCAGCTCTATATATAATTTCATCACTAACAAATTCTATCTTCCACAAAATACTAGAATGTAGCTCAGTCAAGGTTTTTGCCACTTTATAATAGAACCAATAGGAGAGATATATAAAGAGATTTATTATAAGGCATTGGTTCATATGATTACGGAGGCTGAGAATTCCCCATATCTATAGTCAGCAAGCTGGAGACTAAGGAAAGTCAATGATGCAATTCCAGTCTGAGTCTAAAGACCTAAGAACCAGGAGAGATGGTGTAAGTTGCTGTCTGAAAGCTAGCAGGCTTGAGACCCAAGAAGGGTCAATGTTTCCACCAAAGTTGGAAGGCAAGAGAAGACCAATGTCCCAGCTCAAGGCAGTCAGGTGGGAGGAATTCCCTCTTACTCAGCCTGTTTGTTCTACTCAGGTCCTCAACCTAGGCCCACCCACATTAGGAAGGGTAATATTACTTACTTAGTCTACCAATTCAAATGTTAATCTTATCTAGAGACATCCTCATAGAGACATCCAGAATAATGTTTGACCAAACATCTGGGCACCCTCTGGCCCAGTCAAGTTCACACATAAAATAAACCATCACAGAGACCTTTCTTTGATTCTGGTCCTCATATTAATTTTTCCACTAAATTTATTTTTAGAGCAATCTGTATTTGCTGCTCACTCATTCTCACATCATGTCTACCTCCTGTTCAGCTCATCACTGCCAACCAGTTTCACCTGGTAGACTGAGGTAGGTGGTCAGTCTAATAACTTATTGGCCACATGTAAACTATGAGGATGTGACAGCTCTAGTCACAATATTGCCCTACAGAGTGTTTGGTACCTCTTAGTTACTCTTCTTGCTCCTGTCTTTATAGTCTTTTAAAGGGACCTCAAAGTTTCTGATGTAACTTACGTCAGGTCAATGTAATGGAAAACCACCAGTGGCTTGAAAAACTTTGTTACTAAGTTTAATAATCTCCTCTTCGATTTTCTTGCAGTAAGTGATGCTGATGACAATCCCTTTCTTTTTGAAAGTATTTTGAGAAAGTTTCAAGAAAAATATCAATTACACTTCATTAAAATTTTCCTTTCAAAACAGAAACTTTTCTGATCAAAATCTATAATCCATTTCATATTGTGAAAACATGTATATGACTTCATTAAAATTTATAAGTTAAAAGATCACCTCCTGCTTCCAAGCAATTATATTAAGAATCAAAATGAGAACTAAAAGAGCAACTATAAACAAAAAGAGAGTAGTAAGTCCTTACTTGTCAATAATTATTTTGAATGTACATGGATTAATTTTCCAGGCAGAAGACAGAGTGGATGCATGAATTTTTTTAAGTCCTACTTATATGCTGCCTACAAGAGACTCACTTCACTTTTAAGAATACACATAGATTCAAAGTACGGGAATGTAAAAAGACATTCCATGCAAGTGGAAACCAAAAGAGAGCAGGGATAGCTATACTTAAATAAAATAAAATAGAATTTAAGTCAAAAACTGTAAAAAGAGGCAAAGATGGTCATTATATAATGACAAAGGGGTCAATTCAATAAGAGGATATAACAATTATAATTATACATGTATCCAACTTCAGAGCCTCTATATATAGAAGGCAAATATTAATATATCTGAAGGAAGAGTTAGACTGCAACACAATAGCAGAGGACTTCAATACCCCATTTTCAAAAACAGACAGACTATCCAGACAGAAAATCAATAAGGAAACACCACAGCAGGACTGTACTTCAGGCCAAATGGACCTAACAGCTATATACAGAGCATTCCACCCAACAGCAGCAGCATATACATTCTTCTCAAGCCACATGGAGCATTCTCCAGAAAAGATCATATGTTAGGCCACAAGACAAGTCTACCAAATTTAAGAAGACTGAAATTGCATCAATAATATTTTCATATTACAATGATATGAAAGTAGAAACTAATAACAGGAGGAATTTTAGAAAATTTACAAATGCATGAAAATTAAGCAACATGCTCTTGAACAACCAGTAAGTCAAAGAATAAATCAAAAGAAAAATGTAAAAATATCTTGAAACAAACAAAAATGGAAACACAACATACCAAAACTAATAGGATGCAGTTAAAGCAGTTCTAAGAGGAAAGGATGTAACAATACATAACTACATCAAAAAAGAAGAAAGATCTCAAATAAACAACCCAATGTTACATCTAAAGAAGCTAGACAAAGAACAAACTAAGCCCAAAGTTAATATAAGGAAGGAAATAATGAAGATCTGATCAGAAATAAATAAACTAGAAACTAGAAAAACAATAGGGAAAAAAATCAACAAAACTAATGGGTTTTTTTTTAAGATAAACAAAGTCAACAAAACTTTAGCTAGACTAACAAAGTAAAAGAGAAAACTTAACTAAATAAAAACAGAAATGAAAGAGGAGACATTACAACTGATACCACAGAGATACAAAGGATTTGTTATATTATAACACAAAGAATTACTCTAACACTATAACCAATAATATACCAACAAATTGGATAACCAGGAACAAATACATAAATTTCTAGAAACATACAATCTATCAAGACTGAATCATGAAGAAATATAAAATGTGAACAGACCAAGAATGAGTAAAAGAGTGAGCCAGTAATAAAAAAGTCTCCCATCAAAGAAAAATTCAAGAACTGATGGCTTCACTGCCAAATTGTATTAACTATTTAAAGAACTAATACCAATTTTTCTCAAACTCTTCCAAAATATGGAAGAGAAGGCCAGCGTTACCCTGATACCAAAGCCAGATAAGGACATTATGACAAAAGAAAATTACAGGTCAATATCCCTAATGAACACAGAAAAAATTCTCAAACACTAGCAAACTGAATTTAATAGAATCGTTCACACAATCAAGTGGGATTTATCCATGGGATGCAAGGAAGTATCAACATATGCAAATCAGTAAATAAGATATATTACTTTAAAATAATGAAGGGCAAAAACCACATCATCATCTCAATAGATGCAGAAAAAGCATTTTACCAAACTTAGCATTCTTTCATGATAAAAACTCTTAACAAACTAGGTATAGAAGGAATGTACCTCAACACAATAAAGGCCATATATGGCAAGTCCAAATCTAACATCATACTCAGTAGTAAACAGTTGAAAGATTTTCCTCTAAGATCAGAAACAAGTGGCCCACTCTCACCACTTCTATTGAATATATAACTTAATATACTAGCCAGAGCGATTAGGCAAGAAAAAGAAATAAAAGGCATCCAAATCAGAAAGGAAGAAGTTAGACTGTTTGCTGATGACATGACCTTATATATAGAAATTATTTAAAACCCCACAAAAGGACTGCTACAATTAATAAATGAGTTCAGTAAATGTGCAGGATATGAAATCAACATACGAAATGTGGTAGCATTTCTGTACACTAACAATGACTTACCTAAAAAATAAATGAAGTGAACAGTTTTCTTTATAGTAACTACAAAATAAAATACTTAGAAATACATTAAACCAAGTAGGGGAAATATCTGTAAATTTAAAACTATAAAATTCTGATTTAAAAAATTGAAGAAGACAAAAATACATGGAAAGATATCCTGTGTTCATGGATGGGAAGAGTTAATATTGTTAAAATGTCCATTTTATCTAAAGCAATCTACAGATTCAATGAAATTCCTACAAAAATTCCAGTGACATTTTCCACAGAAATTTTAAAAAAAATTCTAAAATTTGTACGGAACCACGAAAGACTCCAAATAGCTAACATCAATCTTGAGTGGAAAGAGCAAAGCAGGAGGGATTATACTACCTGATTTCAAAATATACTACAAAACTATAGCAATCAAAACAGTATGGCGCTGGCATGAAAACAGATGCATACTAATGGAACACAACAGAGAGCTTACAAATAAATCTATGCTTTTACAGTCACTTGATTTTCAACAATGATGCCAAGAACATAAAATGGGGAATGGGGCCGGGTGCAGCAGTTCACACCTGTAATCCCAGCACTTTGGGAGGCCAAGGCAGGCAGATCACCTGAGGTCAGGAGTTTGAGACCAGCCTGGCCAATATGGTAAAACCCTGTCTCTACTAAAAACACAAAAATTAACTGGGTGTGGTGGTGGGTGCCTGTAGTCCCAGCTACTCAGGAGTCTGAGGCAGAAGAATCACTTGAACCCAGGAGGCGGAGGTTGCAGTGAGCCAAGATCATGCCACTGCACTCCAGCCTGGGCAACACAGCAAGACTTTGTTCAAAAAAATAAAAAGAAAAAAGAAAAAAAGAAATTTAAAAATGGGGAACAGACAGTCTCTAAAATAAATGGTGGTGGGAAAACTGGACACCCACATGCAGAAGAATGAAATTGGACTCTGATCTCACATCATATGCAAAACATCAATTGAAAAATACTTAAATATCAGATCTGAAACTGTTAAACAGAAAAAAAATAGAAGAGTTCTGTGACATTGGTCTGTGCAATGATTTTTTTGCAGATAACCCCAAAAGCACAGGCAACAAAAGCAAAAATAGACAAACAGGATTACGTCAAACTAAAAAGCTTCTGCGTGGCAAAAGAAGCAATCAATGGAGTGAAAACACAACCTACAGAATAAGAGAAAATACTTGCAAACCATACGTCTGATAAAGAATTGCTATTCTAAATATATAAGGTATTCAAACAACTCAATAGCAATAAAACAAATGAGCCAATTTTTAAAGCGGGCAAAGAACCTGAACAGACTTACTATTTTTTCTCTCTCGGTCTCCCAGGCTGGAGTGCAGTGGCACAATCTTGGCTTACTGCAAACTCTGCCTCCCAGGTTCAAGCAATTCTCCTGCCTCGGCCTCCTACGTAGCTGGGACTACAGGCGTCTGCCACCATGCCCAACTAATTTTTCGTATTTTTAGTAGAGACCAGGTTTCACCGTGTTAGCCAGGATGGTCTCGATCTCCTGACTTCATGATCTGCCCTTCTCGGCCTCTCAAAGTGCTAGGATTACAGGCATGAGCTACCATGCCCAGCCCTGAGTAGACTTTCTAAAGAAAGACATACAAATGGCCAACAAGTATATGAAACAAGGCTCAACATCACTGATCATCAGGGAAGTATAAATTAAAACCACGATGAGATATCAAGTCACACCTGTCAGAATGGCTATTATCAAAAAGACAAAAGATAACATGTGTTGGTGAGGATGTGGAGAAAAAGGGACTCTGGAACACTGTTGGGAATGCAAATTAGTGTAACTATTATGAAAAACAGTATTTAGGTTCCTCAAAAAACTAAAATAGAACTACTGTATGATGCGGCAATCTCACTACTGGATATATAGCCAAAGGAATTGAAATCATTATTTCAAGGTGATATTTGCACTATCACGTTCATTGTAGCATTATTTACAAATAGTCAAGACATGGATTCAGTCTAAGTGTCCATCAACAGGTGAGTGAATAAAGAAAATGTGGTGTATATATACACAATAAAATACTACTTGGTCTTTTTAAATTTCCATAGGTTTTTGGGGAACAGATTGTGTATGGTTACATGAGTAAGTTATTTAGTGGTGATATGTAAGATTTTGATGCACCTGTCACCCGAGCAGTACACACTGTACCCAATTTGCAGTCTTTTTTTTTTTTTTTTTTTTTTTTGAGACGGAGTCTCGCTCTGTCGCCCAGGCTGGAGTGCCGTGGCCGGATCTCAGCTCACTGCAAGCTCCGCCTCCCAGGTTCACGCCATTCTCCCGCCTCAGCCTCCCGAGTAGCTGGGACTACAGGCACCTGCCACCTCGCCCAGCTAGTTTTTTGTATTTTTTAGTGGAGACGGGGTTTCACCGTGTTAGCCAGGATGGTCTCGATCTCCTGACCTCGTGATCCACCCGTCTCGGCCTCCCAAAGTGCTGGGATTACAGGCTTGAGCCACCGCGCCCGGTCATTTGCAGTCTTTTATCCCTCACACCCCTCGCACCCTTTCCGCCGAGTCCCCAAAGTCCATTGTATCATTCTTATGCCTTTGCATCCTCATAGCTTAACTCCCACTTATGAGTGAGAACATATGATGTTTGGTTTTCAAAAGAAGAAAATTCTGTCATCTGCAACAACATGAATCAACCTGGAGGACACTGTGCTAAGGGAAATAAGCCAGACACAGAAGGACCAATGCTGTGTGATACCACCTATATGATGAATCTAAAATAGGCAAACTCATAAAAGTAGAGAGAATGGTGATTACCAGAAGGGTGGGAGGAGGCGAGGACAAGATTAGAGAGATTTAAAAGAGTACCTAGGTTGGTCAAAGGATACAAAATCTCAGGAGGAATGCTTCCAGAGATCTATTGTATAGTCACAATGTATTATGTCCTTAAAAATTGCTAAGAAAGTGTATTTTAAGTGTTCTCACCACAAAGAAATGATAAGCATGTGAGGTTTAAAAAAAAAGGAAAAGAAAGAAAACTAAAGAAAAATGTTTATTACTTAACCAACTCAAAACCCAATCTGCCATATTTATGCATTTCTAGATTGCCCATAACTAAAAAAAAAAAAAAAAATTTCTTGTACTGACACTTGACATAGAAATTAAAGCAAAAACATCAAAAATATTAACAAATTTGGAGGTGCAGATTCTTTGCTGAAAATATTTTCCGTTACCAAGAAACGTTCTCCTCTCAAGAGAAATAAGCATTGCGTCAAGACAACAATGCTCCTGTGAAGACTTTGTTGAGAGTTTTTGTTCTCTGGTGACAACAACACAGCTTGAATTCATTCATTCATCAAACAAAATAATTTTGCATGATCAAACTGGTAATAATCAGAGCACAGTGGGATACATTTTCAAAAGGAAGATACACTCCCCTCTGTATGAAGGTTTTTGTGTATGTATCTGGTGCTTCAGAGGTTAATCGATATTAATTAATTATAAATAGTTAATCCACAAAGAAAATGCAGTTTTCCTATGGAAAAATAATTGGTCCAAGGATGTCCAGCAGCTCGCAGTTGACCAACAAGGAGCGGCCTGGCTTACAGACAGTAGTTGCAAATGAATGGACAATATCCTGTTTGGAAAGCTGCTGCTTTGATCAAAGAAGGTAAAAGTTGATCTGCCTAGTGGGCTGAATTACATGCTGTTTTTCTAAGAGTAATGGAAGAACTAACAGTGGTGGAAGCCCCTGTGTTTGGGTTTTTACTGACTCACTGGGCAGTGACCAATGGTCTGGCCATACACTCAGGCAAGAGGGCAGTGGAAACCTGTCCTATCAAAAAGAAACCCACATGGAGCATGGCTCTATGAAGATTTGAGGGGTGCATTAAAGTAGAACTTGTCAGTGTCCATCAGAAGAACTCCCTTCCAGGTTCAGAAGGTGACTGGAATCAACAAACGGATATCTATGGGTGCTCCCGTGAGGTGCCCACCTGAGTCCATGAAAGGGGTGGATACGGGATATAGGGGCCCTGCAGCAGCGCAGAGATGGTATCAATCTAGACACGTTCCTCTTGCACCCTCCTTGGGCACATAATGCCAAAACTGTACTGTTTGTCAATAAGAGAGACAGAGACTGCTGATGGCTATGGGGCAGATTCTCTGTGGGGAAAGAAAGCCCTGAACATAGCTGGTGAGTGGGACTGATGCTGGCAGACTGAGGAGCTACAAATAGGTCTTAAAGGGAATAGACGCTGACTCTGGACTGGGCTTTGTTTACCCCGCGGAAGATGAACACACTCAGAGTGCCATAACAAAACAAAAAACAAGAAACAGAAGATATTACATGGATTTAGATGGTGATCATTTTTTCAGACCAGCGAACACACTGTACAGCCCACAATGTCCAACAATGGGTAGAGATATCCTCCTCAGAGTGATAGTTTGATAGAGAAATAGGACAGATAATTGAAACAATGGTTTCTGAAACAGGCAGAAGGCAGGCAGGGCTGGCTTACCTGGCTTCGCAGCTGTGTGCTTACACTGAATATGAATGGGATTAACGGGGTGTCCCCATTAGATTTTTTTTCCTCTGGCTGATCTTGGGGAGAGGGGATGGGGAAAATGCTGGTATGATTAAGCAATTCTTGCCAAGGTAGAGAGTACACTGGTATAACAACTATAATTTTTTCTTTCTTTCCCAAGTTACCCCCCAAATAATTATTTTTCCTCCTCTCTCTGATACAATGGTCCTTGTACTAGGGCTGCAACTGCAAGTACTGGAAGCAGGGATGATTTCTAAACAGAAAACTGTAACTATGTTTTTAAACCTTATGTCAGAATTCCTAAGGACCTAATGGGGATTGGTTATGCTTTGACCCCAACTGGCAAAACTGGGGCGAAGAGTGTACAGCTATATTGCCTGGGTGGTAAAAATGGCTCACTAGTTCAGAGCCTATGTAACCTTACCCTACATGAATGGGAATAGACTGAGGGGAGGCCCTTGCTAGATTAGCATTGTTAGCAGCAGTCTGGACCAGCACGGTGACCAAACCGAATGTCCCTTCCAGAGGTGGAAAAGTTGAGTAAAAATAAACAACAAATAGAAAAAAAGGAGAAATAGTAGCCAAGGGTAAAGGAATAAATAAATGGGAGGTACTATCATCTCCAAAGAGTCTCAGAGCAAGAGACGACATTGTTTCAGCTCAATTATAACAGATGCCTTAAAGGGTACAATACATGTGTGCCAAGACCACTCCTGCTTTTGGAACCCAATGAGATAAAAAGGAAACCTGCAAACCCAGTGGCCACAGCTTGGGAGACATTCATGCAGTATGATGGACTGGAGTGATAACTAATGACTGAATAGGATTCCAGTAATGTGGAGGTATCTTTTGAGTTATATATATTTTTTGTTGTTTGTTTGATTGTTTGTTTTGAGACAGCATCTCACTCTGTTACCTGGGTTGAAGTATAGTAGCACTATCTCAGCTCACTGCAACCTCTACCTCCTGGGCTCAAGCGATCCTCCCATCTCAGTCTCCCGAGTAGCTGGTACTACAGACGCACACCACCATGCCCAGCTAACTTTTGAGTTGTTTGTAGAGATGGGGTTTCGCCATGTTGCCCAGGCTGGCCTCAAACTCCTGGGTTCAAGTGATCTGCCCGCCTCGGCCTCCCAAAGTGCTGAGATTACAGGCATGAACTACCATGCCCAGCTGAGTTGTGTATTCTTCTGATGTAACTGATCTGTGTTTGAAAACCAGGAGATGGTTTGTGGTGACGTGTGTGTGCGCATGTGTGTTGCACGCACACATGAGTGTACACACACCCAGTCACATACATATATCGATGCCCTATGCATCTCTTCATCTATATCCTTTGTAATATCCTTTATTTATTTATTTATTTATTTATTTATTTATTTATTTTTGAGATGGTGTCTCACTCTGTTGCCCAGGCTGGAGTGCAGTGGCGTGATCTTGGCTCACTGCAACCTCTGCCTCCTGGGTTCAAGCGATTCTCCTGCCTCAGCCTCCCAAGTAACTAGGATTACAGACACCAGCCACCATGCCCAGCTAATTTTTGTATTTTTAGTAGAGAGAGGGTTTTACCATGTTGACCAGGCTAGTCTCAAGCTCCTGACCTCAGGTGATCTGCTTGCCTCGGCCTCCCAAAGTGCTGGGATTACAGGCGTGCGCCACCACGCCCGGCCCTGTAATAGCCTTTAGAATAAAGTGATGAACAACAAAACAAAAGATGTTCAGAACTAAACTCATTAGTAAACGCTCCTTTAAGCATCAGCCCCCTTTTTTTAAGACAAAATTGCCTAATATTTATTTTATTATAATGAGATCTTTTGACATGAAAATGCTGGAGGGATTACATCATCTTAAATCATGCATTTGTGACAGGAAAGTACTCAGCACACCACATAGTTGCAAACACAGAAAAACAGTATAGTAAGAGGATCAATAATCCTGCAGAAGGACCTGGGTTCAAATCCCAGCCCCAACAGCTACTGGTTCTTGCACCTGGCATGGCATGGACAAGATGTGTTCCCCATGTTCTTTCCTCTTCCTAGTCCGTGACTTTAGGGAATAAGGGCCTGAATTCTGGCAAATGGCATGTGGTGGAAGGGATAGCAGATGCTACTAGGCACTGCCCCAAGAACATTACATAGGACTCTCCAGCTGTTCCTTTGCCTTCAGCAGCAACTGTGAAGACCACTTCTTGAGGATGGTATCTTCCCAACATGAAGGGACCTGGAACCCTGAGCCACTGCCTAGAGGCTGAGTGCCCTCATCAGACTATGACACAAGCAAAAATTAACCTTGGCTTGGAAGCCACTGAGGCTTGAGGATTATGCGTTGCTGCAGTGTGTGTGTGTGTGTGTGTGTGTGTATGTGTGTGTGTGTGTGTGTGTGTGTGTGTTGCCCACAATAAAAAAGCAGCACTAGAAGCTAAGCTAAAAGAGAGAGAGAAACCTATGGGAATGGGGGTTCCTGCAGGGAACTGGAACTGGCAAAGAAGAAACCTTCTTAAGGAAACTCAAGAACAAGTCATCAGATAGATGAGCAAAGAGGGAGTTGTGATGCCAAGATAACATTTCCCAAATCTCTTCCACCCCGATCAAGATTTGTGCTAAAGCATAAAAAACAGCAGAGCCAGGGAGGGGGGGGTCCCCTGGACCCATCTTTGTGAAAATGCAATGAAGAAAAGTAGTTGGCCATCAGAGAAATGCAAATCAAAACCACAATGAGATACCATCTCACACCAGTTAGAATGGCAATCATTAAAAAGTCAGGAAACAACAGGTGCTGGAGAGGATGTGGAGAAATAGGAACACTTTTACACTGTTGGTGGGATTGTAAACTAGTTCAACCATTATGGAAAACAGTATGGCGATTCCTCAAGGATCTAGAACTAGAAGTACCATATGACCCAGCCATCCCATTACTGGGTATATACCCAAAGGATTATAAATCATGCTGCTATAAAGACACATGCACACGTATGTTCATTGCAGCACTATTCACAATAGCAAAGACTTGGAATCAACCCAAATGTCCATCAGTGACAGACTGGATTAAGAAAATGTGGCACATATACACCATGGAATACTATGCAGCCATCAAAAAGGATGAGTTTGTGTCCTTTGTAGGGACATGGATGCAGCTGGAAACCATCATTCTTAGCAAACTATCACAAGAACAGAAAACCAAACACCGCATGTTCTCACTCATAGGTGGGAACTGAACAATGAGATCACTTGGACTCGGGAAGGGGAACATCACACACCGGGGCCTATCATGGGGACGGGGGAGTGGGGAGGGATTGCATTGGGAGTTATACCTGATGTAAATGACGAGTTGATGGGTGCTGACGAGTTGATGGGTGCAGCACACCAACATGGCACAAGTATACATATGTAACAAACCTGCACGTTATGCACATGTACCCTAGAACTTAATAATAATAAAAAATAAATAAATTTAAAAAAAAAAAAAGAAAAGTAGTTGGGAGTCAGAGAGACCCTGATGGAGGCAGGGGTGACCTTTGGGCAAAGTGGAAGGTGAGACAGATGACAGGAGAGCTACAGATTCAAGGAGAGCAGAAATGTATTATTTTAAATTGCTGCTATGGTTCTATGGCTGCCTTAAAATTATATTAAACAAGAAAGATCTTTCACATGGAGGGATTTTTCTCACACATGGAAAACTAACTCTAAGCAAATTACACATGTTTCAAGAACCTCAGAAAATAAAATAATATGATGTAAATGCCAATGTAAAACATATTATTTTTGAAACTTATTTAAATTGTGACCAATGCACAAAGGCTCCTATATCTAGTTTCATATTATTTCATGAAAATGGGAGTTTTCAATCTGCAATATTCAGAAAATGGTAGAACTATTGTCAGAAAGCAGCTTACTTAAACCAGAATTTGCTGTTATTTACAAGTGTGGGGCTATAAAACAGTTTTGTTGTTTTAATAGAAGACATAAAAGATGACTGTTTTGTGAATTGAGATCAATTTGCCATCTCTTGGGTTCCAGCACAGTTCTGATGAATTTACCAGCAACGACCAAAATGTTTCGGAGTTGTATTAGTCAGGTCTCATGCTGCTATGAAGAAATACCCAAAACTGGGTAATTTATAAAGGAAAGAGGTTTAATTGACTCACAGTTCCACAGGGCTGGGGAGGCCTCAAGAAACTTACAATTATGGTGGAAAAGTAAGCAAACATGTCCTTCTTTACATGGTGGCAGGAAAGAGAAGACTGAGAACTGAGCAGAACCATTATCAAACCATCAAATCTTGTAACGACTTTACTATCACAAGAACAACATGGGGGAAACTGCCCCATGAGTTAATTATCTCCACCTCGTCCCACCCTTGACACATGGGGATTATTACAATTCAAGGTGAGATTTGGCTGGGGACACAGAGCCAAACCATACCAGGAGTCTAAGCACAATTATCAAAGTTCATATACTTGTAGTAAAACAATGCTATGGTCTTGGTGTCAACTGAAAGTCAAAGTATTACAATCATGTATTGCTTAATGATGGGGATATGTTCTAAGGAATATGTCATTAGGTGATTTTATCATTATGCTAACATAATGGAATGTACTTACACAAACCTAGATGATACAGCCTACTACACACCTAGGCTATACAGGATAGCCTATTGCTCCTGGGCTACAAATCTGTACAACATGTTATTATACTGAATACTGTAGGCAATTGCAACACAATGATAGGTATTTGTGTGTCTAAACATATCTAAACATACAAAAGTTACCATTAAAACACAGCATTGTAATCTGTGTTTTATGGCACATCATTGTTTATGCATGTCTACACATATCTAAACATAGAAAAGTTACCATCAAAATAAAGCATTGTAATCTTATGGCACACCATTGTTTATGTGGTTCATCATTGACTGTCAGTATGTGGTCCATCATGGTGGCGGTACATGACTACGCTTCTAGTATTGTTACTGTTGTTATTAGAAGGCCCCAGGAGATTCCTATATGCCTACATGTGCTATAATGTGATATTAGCATTGGAGACATTAAATCACCTTAGATGGTAACAGTAAAATTCTTTTTCCTATTAACAAGCAAAAATAATTAATTACGTTTCTGGAAATTTCAAATCAATGGTTCAACCATGACAGTGCAGAAATGCTGAGAAGATAATAGGCACAATTTAAAATACACAGCTATTTAGTTATTCCAAATTCTATCTGTAGCTTTGAAGAAATAGGGACACATTATAAAGTATCATATACTATGTATTTATAGAAATGGTGTATTTCTGAAGATTAAAAATAAAATTATAAAATAGGAAACTGGATCCCTATTTCATACTATATAAATATATAGTATATCAAATTCATATTGATTAAAGACTTTGGTATAAAACAAAAATTGTAGACGTTTAGTGGAAAACACAGGTTAATATACTTTAGATCTTCCTGAAGGGAAACATTTTCTTAAATTGGACATAAATGTATTAACCAGAAAAGTAAAGTTTGAAAACTATAATGTCTATTCCCCAAAAGAGCCCTTGAAGTCAAAAGACAAGTTACAAGCTTGAAGAACATATTTACAATTTGTATAACAAATTATTAGTATCAAAAATAAAGAATTCTAACAAATCAAGAAGAGTGCGCATACACACGCAGATAATGGCAAATAAACATATGAAGAGGAGGTCAGCATTATTAGTGTTCAGCAGACTACAGAGGCCATAATGAGTTACCTTTTTATACCTATCCAGTCGGCAAGCATTAAAAATTCTGACACTACCAAATGTTGAAGAAGATGTGAGTCTACAAACTCTCTTATATACTGCACATGTAAGTAGATATTAGTGCAACACTTGGAAAAAACAGTTTGATATGACATCCTATAATTGGTCAATTACATATTTTATGTTCCACAATTTTACTTCCAGGTATATACCTTAAAAACCTCAAGCACATACACAACAGAAGACATACAAGAATGCATATCTGTCCCTGTTCATAGAATCGAATTTTATATGGCAGTCAACTCCAGCACTATGGATGTCTTAGTAATAACAGTATTAAGTGAAAAAGTAAGTACCAGAGAATTGCATGCATGATACCATAACACGAATCATGCATGATACCATTTTTGTAAATTTTAAAAGAATTAAAAATAAATGTTTCTATAAAAACATGTAAATATTAAAATGATTAAAAAGGAAAACTGGCCGGGTGCAGTGGCTCACGCCTGTAATCCCAGCACTTTGGGAGGCCGAGGTGGGCAGATCAAGAGGTCAGGAGATCGAGACCATCCTGGCTACCATGGTGAAACCCCGTCTCTACTAAAAATACAAAAAAATTAGCCGGGTGTGGTGGCGGGCACCTGTAGTCCCAGCTACTCAGGAGGCTGAGGCAGGAGGATGGCGTGAACCCGGGAGGTAGAGCTTGCAGTGAGCCAAGATCATGCCACTGCACTCCAGCCTGGGCAACAGAGCGAGACTCCATCTCCAAAAACAAAAGAAAAGAAAACAAAGAACTGATCAACTCAAGATTCAGGGTGGTTGTTATCTCTGGAGGGAAAGGAGAGGCAAAGGGATGAACAAAGGAGGAGGCTCTCAGGTTAGTTTTCAGAAACAACTTCTGTTTTTGGTAGTGGTTTCACTGGTGCTTAGTAAATATGTAAAAACAGGCTATGCATGAACAAGATCGGAGAGTGCCACAAACCAAGTATTAGCATCAATTCAATTCTGTGCACATAAAATCCTTTTTAAATGAAGCCTCTTTGAGAACAAACCCAGATAAAATATCAAACCTCCACTTGCCAGCTCTGATTGAGACTATTTGTAAAAGGATCTTCGTTTGTTTAACATTACTTCCAAAAGAGAAATTGCAACCATCTAAAAGATTCATCAATAGAGGAATAGCTTCAAACATCTGTATACATTTATACTCTTTCATTAATTCATCTCATCAACACATTGACTGAGTATCCACAATTTGTCAGACACTGTGGAATACAATCATGAACAAAACTGATCCAGGCCCTGCCCTCATGTGGCTTAACCATCCTTTAAAAAAGTGAAGACAGGCCAGGTGCAGTGGCTCACTCCTGTAATTCCAGGATTTTGGGAGGCCAAGGTAGGTGGATCACCTGAGGTCAGGAGTTTGAGACCAGCCTGGCCATCATGGTGAAACCTTGTCTCTACTAAAAATACAAAAATTACCCAGGTGCGGTAGCGGGCTCCTGTAATCCCCGCTACTTAGGAGGGCTGAAGCAGGAGAATCACTTGAACCCAGAAAACAGAGGTTGCAGTGAGCCAAGATCATGCCACTGCATTCCAACCCGGGCGACAAAAGCAAGACTCTGTCTCAAAATAAAATAAAATATAAAATAAAAAAGGGAAGACAGGTAGTAATCAAAGAGTCACACACACAAATGTACGCTGAAAACAGACGGTACTGTAAAGGAAGGAACATGGGGCTATAGAAGAGAAAAATGGAGAGAGATTTATCTTGAAGCCTTCAGCCAAGACTTCCTGAGAAAAGGGGCATTTAATAGAGGCCTGAAGCAACAGAGATCTGGGAGTAGTTAACCAAGCAAAAAGGAGACAGGGAGGAAGTATTGTCCAAGCACAAGGATGAGAGGGTGGATCCTGTGGCAGAGGAGAAGTCAAGTGATTACAGAGGTAAAAGGTCAAGGTGGCTGAAACCAGGGCAAGGGAGACACGGGGGTGAGATAGGGCTGGAAAAGCAGGCAAAAGAGATATCCTGGAGCACAACGAGGCCAAGGATTTCAATCTCTGTTCAAAGAGCAACGTGAAAAACAAGTTTACACAGAAAAGCAACTACATCAGAATCTCACTGGGAAGGGATCCCCTGCTGCCATGTGGGGAATGGAGGGTCTGGGCATGGATGAGACAAAGGCCGATGCTCACTTTGACACGAGAACCCTGGCTCTAGTATGCAGCAGGGTCAAGAATTGTTGGAGGAACAGCAGGAGGCCATCTCAGCGGCACAGGCAAGGGGCAAAGGCCACTGGCCTGAAAGTGTTGGCAGTGGGCCTGCAGAGGGTGAGGATTTGAGAATTCTCTAGGTGGTAAAACGGAGAGCATTGGAGGTGGAAAACATACAAAGAGGGCGGGAGAGGGAGGCACCTAGGATGACTTTAGATGTCTGGCTTCTAGAAACGGATGGAACACTGGAAGACGAGCTGTGTCGGGCTGGGAGCACAATGAGGTCAGCTTGGAGATGACTGAGCTTAGGGTGTCCTGGGACACCTAAATGGAGAGGCCATGTAGGTTGTCAAGTAAGTAGGTCTGGAGGGGAGTCTGACCTGGAGATAAAAATTTGGGGACACCACGTAACTGTTAAAACGAATGAGGTGACTCCATACGAACTGACTTGGTACGATGTCTGTGATCTACTGCCAAATACACACTGAAAAAAGGCAAGTTACAGAACAACAGGGATCATATCACTTTTTAAAAACATGTAGAAGAATACTTAATCATCTGGCCTGCAAGAGAAATACACACACTCTGACCTACACACAGACACACACACACACACTCACACAATGAAAGAATATACTAAAATATTAACCTATCCCTAGGATTTGATAAAGTTTAGGTGGGAATAGAAAAGTGAATGAATTTCACTTTTACAAATTTTGACTATGTTGGCACTCTTGTTTCTTACAATGAGTACTTAATAACCCCAATGCCCACTTCGTTCCATCCCTTTTTTCACCCTCCAACTCCTACCTTATCCTGAATCCCCACCCAGTGTCAGAAGCTGGCAAGAGAATAGGATGGAAAGAGGAAAGATGATGTCAGTTTTTGCACATTATTTTATAACAAAACAAGAACAACTTGGTGTTTGCTTTGAAGATGCATCAAAATAGCTGTGTTAAAACATTCCCTGGTAAAATGTCATTCCTGCTCCTGAAGGGTTTGTAATCAAGTTGGCTGAGCAGTAAGTCAATTAAGATGATTGTCAGAGCATGAAGTCTACAGGCACACTGTCCACTGCACTCTCCCTAGAGGCCCTCGATGTGCTCTGAGGATTTCCAAGTCTCATGTAACATCCAAGGACACACCACGTTAATCAAGAAATGTGAAAAACTTACCATTGTGGAGAATAAGGTAGCAGGAACTTGAACTAACGAATGTACGTGAACAAAAGGAAATTAATATAAACAGGAAGAATTGATGGCTTTTGTGGTTTATCCTGGGTTTTCTTCAGTTACTTAACATAATCACCCTGCACAGTGCCAGCCCACACTCAGTATATACCTGTGGAATTGTTTTTAAAATATCCAAGCCTCTATTGGACCAGGAATATTATTTTTCCAGAACAAAAATGGGGTAATGCTGAAACGGAAGCACTCTAATGGCAGAAAGTCAAGGGACATATTGTGTAGCTCCATGTGAACCTTCTTCTTCCATTCCCTGATTACATAAAGCAGAGACTGATAGAACCAAATGAGATCTTGAAGCTGCCTTGTTCAACAGCTGCGCAAAGCATTGTTTAACCATCCTTAACTAAGAAGTGTATGCTGAAAATGTGGAACCAGCTCAAATGCCCATCAATCAACGAGTGGATAAAGAAACAAGTACACACAATGGAATACTACTTAGCCATGAAAAGGGACGAATTAGGCTGGGCAAAGTATCTCATGCCTGTAATCCCAGCATTTTGGGAGGTGGAGGCAGGTGGATCACCTGAGGTCAGAAGTTCAAGACCAGCCTAGCCAACATGATGAAACCCCATCTCTACTAAAAACACAAAAATTAGCTGGGTGTGGTGGCGCATGCCTGTAATCCCAGCTACTTGGGAGGCTGAGGCAGGAGAATCACTGGAGCCCAGGAGGCAGAGGTTGCAGTGAGCCGAGATCACACCATTGCACCCCAGACTGGGAAACAGAGTGAGACTCTGTCTCAAAAAATAATAATAATAATAAATTAATTAATGGCATTCACAGCAACCTGGATGGGACTGGATAATATTATTCTAAGAGAAGTAACTCAGGAATGGAAAACCAAACATTATATGTTCTCACTTATAAATGGGAGCTAAGCTACGAGGATGCAAAGGTATATGAATGATACAATGAACTTTGGGGACTCAGGGGGAAGGGTGAGAAGGGGATGAGGAATGAAAGACCACAAATCGGGTGTACACTGCTTGGGTGATGAGTGCACCGAAACCTTACAAACCACCACTAAAGCACTTACTCATGTAACCAAATACCACCTGTTCCCCAAAAACCTATGGAAATAAAAAAGGAGAGAGAGAAGTGCATGTTGTACAGATATACACCTAATAACTGAACCATGAGTATATATCGTACCGGGAAGGCAAACACAGGTGAAATTGTTCCCATCTTGCTTTTCATTTGCATCAATACAGCTCGCGTTGTTCTGACAAGGGTTCCTCTGGCAAGCATCGTATTCTTCACAGAAAGTACCCATGTACTGCTCCTCACAGGTACAGGAAAAAGTTGCCTAAAACACAAAAAAAATACAGTGTCTGTTACCTGGCGCCTCTCAACAGTGTGCCTTGGCTGTGAGACTCAAAGTTCAAAAGAACCACTTCCTTTTTATAATCAGCAATCTAATCAAATCACTTATGTCATAATCTAGTTGAAATCCTAGCTTTAAGAAAAATAGTCTTACAGTCTAATCTCAAACACATTTTTCTATTATTTGTTCATGTTTATCCCCATCATTTTCAATCTTCCTAAAATAGAAATGAAATGAACTTGTTTTACGCTAAAATTGAAGTTTTGCTGACCAGACATGGAAATGGCAATTTTGCTAGAGCAGACAGATTGTGCTACAGCCATTAAATTAGATGTCACTCCAACCAACTAAAATCCTTCAACAGAGATAGCACTTGTAACAAAAATGTCATCAAATGTCCAACCCAGAGCATCCCTTCAGAGCACTGAGAAAACGCACCAAATCACTCCTTCAACCGGACTCAATGTACAGCCATGCAGATTATCTGAGTACAAGGGAAAATAAAAGGAGTATAATTCAAGCAACCATTTTGTATAGCTTATGATATTAACATTATCTTAGTAAAAGACCATAACTCAGACACAGAGAATGGAATTTGACTCGAAGCTTCATTTCTGAGATAGTTGTAAAATTACAAACAAAACTGGGTTTGTTTCCCCTTCTTAATGCCAGCCTGGGGGTAGTGGCATGTCTGAAATAAACCACAAATCTGTCCCCAAAGCCTACGCAAAGTAATATAGATCATTACAGAAGATTTTTATGAGGAAGAGAGGAGGAGGGGCAAAGGACAATGACATTAGCAGATCTTACTACTTAAGAAAATCTAAACAAAACAGACAAAAGTCCCTTGCCCAGCTCATCTCCAAGCCTGGCACATGGGGCAGGTGTTCAGTCTCTACCATTCCCCAGCCATTGTCCCTTCACCCTCCCTGCCTCTCCCTGGCCTCAGCCTCCTGCTGCCGATCTTAGAAAGAGACTCTCCTCTTCTCTTCTCCAAGCACTGTCAACTCAGGATCTCCACACAGTACCCCCATAAGCACAACCCACTGCCTGCCTTCCCCTCGAAGAGAAAAGAGTTATCCATTCTTCTCTTTAATATGTTTTTGTCTCTCAATCAAGTTTCATAGTTCCTGCACATTTCTTGATAAATTGACTCCTGAATATTTATGTTTTGGTAGCTATTGATAATGAGATATCTTCTTCATCCTATTCTTGTTAATACCCATGATACTTACTAGTATTATTACTCAGAAATAGAATACTAGGGTTTTGTTTCCAGTTATCACACTGAGCTTTCAGTACAGGTCAGAGTTTTTAGTTGATTTCCAGGTTTTCTATATGACACAAGACCAAATAATAACAATAAGTTCAGAACAATTGCAAATAGTAATAATGTCATTTTTTCTTCTCCAGTTCTCAAGGTTACATTGGCAGCTCTTCCAGAATAATTTTGACCTTAAAGGGATGTTGGTAGAATTTACCACTAACTAGATTGTTGGAATGACTGTGAAATTTTATCAAATGCCATTTTAGCTCCTAGAGAAATGATCTATTGTTTTCATCTGTGACCTATTATGACATGAATTCAATATCTAGATTTCCTAGTACTGATTCAACCTTATGCTCCTAGAAGGAACACCCACTGAAGTCATTATGCAAAATGGTTTTAATATGGCTGGCTTCTATCAGTAGTTACACTTCTACTGCCTTCCATTTCACTCTCCCTTCACCCTCTTTCCCCAACAGACTTCTTTCTAAGAAAAAGCTGTCCCTTGCACATGAGATCATGTTTGACACTGCATAGGAGGATGTCCCTCACAACAAGTGACTGACAAAGAAGTGTGCAGACCCCTCAGAAACCAACCAAGACACCAGACAATAGGATATGACATTTAGCTCCACCAAACTGCCAAATGTTATATAGGTGCCTTTCTTCTGTTAACAGAATATGGTTTTTTGGTAAGGGAATATGACAGGTTATTGTAATCCACATAATCAAGTCTCCTTTAGTTTAATAATACATTCTTCAATGATATCTTAGAAGCTAAAGCAATTAGAATTTTTTTAAAAAAAAATAGCCTTTCTTCTTAAGCTGGAGCTATATTTTCTGCCTTCTATTTCTATCATCTCTCACCTCTTTGTGGTAAATGGAAATTCCCTCTTCATTCTAGCAATAAAATGAGGATCTATCTGTTTTTTCATCGTGTTTTGAGTTTTTCCCTTTTGTATTTGTAGCTGGAAGCTAAGACAAGCTGTCAGAAAGGTTTTTTTTTTTTTTTTTTTTTTAACAGGAAACTCCTTTTTTTAGAACTATCTTCTAAGGACAATCTTGTCCTTGCTCAGATGCATAAGAGAGTACATATTTGACATGTGCGTAAGTCCTGTTTGGAGCTCTCTGTGTGTCGGAAGATTTGTGGCCACCTTTGAAATGTCAATGCAGTGCACGCCCAGTGCATACAGTCCCAAAGCAGGCCTCCAAATCATGACAAATTACTATATGTCATTGGTCTTGGCAGCTGTCCTCTAAAATTTACTTGGTTTGTATCCAGACATTCCATACTGCAGATAAATTTGCTTGATTATTTGAGGGATACATTTAGCATGTAATTCATCTAGTGCGTTCCATGGAAACTATGCTGCTTATGGAAAGAAATTATTAAAAGCCCCAAATTAAATATCTTCAAGTTAGCTTTTTTTTTTTTTTTTTTTTTTGAGACAGAGTCTCACTCTTTCACCCAGGTTGGAGTACAGTGGCACGATCTCAGCTCACTGCAACCTCTACCTCCTGGGTGCAAGCGATTCTCACGCTTCAGCCTCCCAAGTAGCTGGGATTACAAGCTCCTGCCACCATGGCCAGCTAATTTTTTATATTTTTAGTAGAGACAGGGTTTCACCATGTTAGCCAGGCTGGTCTCGAACTCCTGACTTCAGGGTGATCCTCCTGCCTCAGCCTCCCAAAGTGCTGGGATTACAGGCATGAGCCACCACACCCAGCCTCTTCAAGTTAGCTCTGATTGAATTTAGAGATAAAACAGAAGCCATCCATTTTGTTTTGCTTTATTGCAAGCAGGAGCCTTGAAAGAAACCTGAAGAAACTGTTGAAACAATTGCTTTTGAGAAAGTAAAACAAAACTGATTCTTAAATTTTGATTGACAGATGAGGAAGGAGGTTAACAAATGTTTAACATATTCATGACCATAAAATTTCCGTTAAATATTTGCATATTCTCGATCACAGCATCCATAAAGTTAGATTTCTCTCTGTCTATTTTCTAAGAAGAAAGAGCTTTCCTATAATATGAAAAAGTTTGTTTTGGTAGTTTTAAGACTGTTGACTTATAAGAGATTATGAATGTTTATTATAGGAAACTATATTAGCACATCTTTTGTGAAGAACCGTGTTTGACCACTGAAGTTTAGCTCATTGCCTGTGATATCACTAATCACTAATTTAAGTCCAATTAACTCCACCAGCATAAGGGGCAAAATAAACTTACTTAAAATTAGCAGCTTAGCTAAATTACAGAAAGATACTTCCTTGTAAAAGTATTATATAAGTACATGGAAATGTACTTTTCAAGTAAAAGGAACAGTGACCCTCAGAGATTAATTTTAAAACCCAATAAAGAATCTCAATTTTCCTCAACAGCTTGAAGTCAAATATGCCATTTGTACATTGATGAAACGTTCCCAGTCGGTCAGCTGTGGGAAGATGCAGTGCCTGCTACTTGGGAAGCTGAGGGAAGATGACTGCATTACCCCAGGAATTCGAGGTTGTAGTGAGCTATGATCATGCCACTGCACTCCAGTCTGGGTAACAGAATGGGACACTGTGTCTGAAAAAAAAAAGAAAGAAAGAAAGAAAGCAAGAAAAGGCTGGGCACAGTGGCTCACCCCTCTAATCCCAGCATTTTGGGAGGTCGAGGTGGGTGGATCACAAGGTCAAGAGATCAAAACCATCCTGGCTAACATGGTGAAACCCCGTCTCTACTAAAAATACAAAAAAAAATTAACTGGGCGTGGTGGCACGTGCCTGTAGTCCCACTTCACTCAGGAGGTCGAGGCAGGAGAATCGCTTGAACCCGAGACGCAGAGGTTGCAGTGAGCCGAGATCGCACCACTGCACTCCAGCCTGGTGACAGAGTGAGACTCCGTCTCAATAAAAAAAGAAAAAAAATTAATAAGGAAATTTCTCAGTTAAAAAAAAACCAATCACACATGCATTCACTTATTTGTCCTTTCAACAAATGTGTTTTAAGCACATATTATGTGCCAGGCACTGTTCTAGGAGCTGAGGGTCACGGAAGTGAACAAGACCTCTCCTGGGGTTTATATTCTAGTAGGGTTGACTGACAATGAACAAAATGAATGAGAAAATGGTATAGTAAATTATAGAAAATGGTACAGTAAATGGCATGGGGAAAAACGGAGATAGGGAACAGAAGTGGAAGGGCTGTTACGAAGGATACAATTTAAAACAGGATGTACAGAGAAAGTGACAACAGGGCCCGGACTTGCTGGAGGTGCAGAGTGGCCACGGAGGCATCCGAGGAAAGGTATTCCAGGTAAGGGGAACAGCCAGTGCAAAGACTTCAAAGTGGACCATGCCTCACATGCTCAAGAAAGATCCAGAAACCAGTGTGGCTAGAATATAGCAAATAACAGAGAGAATAGTGTCACATGAGAGGTCACTGGGTGTGCAGTCAAATCCTGTGGGATGGTGGTTTTCAACTAGGGACCATATTACTTCCCAGAAGACATTTAGCAATGTCTTGACATACTTTTTGGTTGTCACAGCTGGGGGCTTGCTACTGGCCTCTGGCGGATAGAGTTCAGGGGTGCTGCTAAACACCTTACAATGAACAGGGCAGGTCCCACAGCAAGAAACTATCCAGTCCCAAATGTCAGTGGTGCTGAGCTTGAGAAACCCTGATGTAGGCTTTATAGGCTACTGTAAGAACTCTGGCTCAGTATAAAATTTTGGAAAAGATAGTTCTTGTGCCAAAACGGACCTGAAAATGCATTGCACATAATAATGTTGCTTTACGTTAAATTACCTTGTTTCATTACAATAGTTTGTTTTATTCAGATAACACCCAGACACTGAAGATGAGTAATCCCACAGCCATCTCAAAGCAGAAGCTGGATGGTTATTTATTCGGGGAAATTATGTCTGGGTCTTCCATTTTCACATGATGACGTCAGTCCTACCACCTTAGGTGATCTTCCAAGCATAAGCGGTATCTTTACTCAGCATTATACAATAACTGGCTCTTACCAGATACTTTAACCTAAACTGGATATTATCCAACACGTATTCATTAATTCCATTCATTCAAAACACATGTTTTTTGAACCCTGCCATGTGTCCAGCAATACTGTGCATACTAGAGATGCGGTGAAGGTCGAAAGGACACAGTCCCCATTCTAGTGGAAGAAAAGGACATGCTCCATGTCAGATAACATCCTAGAGGGACAATAAATATATATAGTTTCCTGTCACATTGTGTAAGTGCTATAAAGAAGTGTAAATTGATATGAGCAGACAGAGAGTGACAGTGGGGTGTAAATAGGCCTTTACCACAATCAAAGTCTAGTTGGGAAGACCAATGTCTTTGAAGAATTGTACCCAGGTAGAATTCAACCCTTCCTCCACATAGTCAAGCTTTCTACACCTAAATCGAGTCCAACCATCAGAAAACTGAATCTTGGACCATATTCTCTTGTTCCTTTGGCAGAACTGCTTTCACTGAGTTGTTATTTCACGTTACATTCTCAATTAAATATTGAAGAGCCCTATAAGAAACATCCCTGGGTCAAGTGCAGTGGCTCACGCCTGTAATCCCAACACTTTGGGAGGCCAAGGAGGGTGGATCACTTGAGGTCGGGAGTTCGAGACCAGCCTGACCAACATGGAGAAACCCTGTCTCTACTAAAAATACAAAATTAGCCAGGCGTGGTGGCACATGCCTGTAATCCCAGCTACTAGGGAGGCTGAGGCAGGAGAATCGCTTGAACCTGGGAGGCAGAGGTTGCGGTGAGCCGAGATCACGCCATTGCACTCCAGCCTGAGCAACAAGAGTGAACCTCTGTCTCAAAAAAAAAAAAAGAAAAAGAAAAGAAAAGAAACATCAGAAACATCCCTGTTAAACCTAGTATCACACCTACTATGAGGATATTGTTGAGAACATTATATACTACATATCACTTCGTGCACCATTTACGAACTCTTACCCAAGAAAATTCACTCATTTAAGTGCCACAGTTTTGCTAGTCTTTAGAACTGATGTTTCATCCTCGAGAACGATGCAAATCATGTGGTTACTCTTTTTTTTTTTTCTTTTTTATTTGGGCTGCTGTAAGCTCAGGGTCTAGTTGAAGTTTAGCTTTAACAACTATATAGGGCTCTATGACTACATGACTATTTCTCCTTTCTAACTTGCGTATAGACTTCTAATGTATGTATTCCCTGATTCTGATTTTTTTGGCATTTTTCTATTTCAATACTTTATGTAATATAGAGCCAAATATCACAAATAAATCTAAACCCCTAACACAGCACTCAAGGCCCCTGCCAGTCTGGCCCCAACTCACCTTTTCAGTCTAATTCTCTGTCATTTTACCTCTCTCAGTAAAGCCTACTTGTTGGTGAAGATATCATTCCAGTGAGATAAGTCTTCTCAGCAGCTATATTTCTTGCTTTATGGATCGGAACTTATAATTCTATTTTACTTTCTCCCTTAAAGAACATATACAGAAAATATACTTGTCTTTTTTATATATACCAGTGACATCGGTATGAACATAAAAAGCCCAGCTGACTAGATATTGAATTTCATTGTTTATAAAGCTTGCTTCAGTGAAATTATTGCATTAACCTTCACCACGTCTGTCAGGTGGTTATTACCAGATCTGTCTTAAGAATTGAGAACAGACTCAAAAAAGAGGTCAGGTAAATTATGTCAGGTGTCCCAGCTGGCAAGCAGAAGGTCAAGGCTTGAACTCATATTGTCTAATTCCAAATCCTTTGTCATTCACAGCTGCATACTGTCCCCTCATTACTGTGATGGCCTCGGGTTCAGAAGATGCATGTGGGGAGGCCCTTCACCTTAAGGGCATCTGCTAGGTCAAAACTCTAGCTAATGAGTTGATAACTCTCAAATAACCCTGGCAAAGGTGGCATTTTAGTTCTCATTCCAGATTTCTGTGGTTTTTCTACCTCCTCCCTTGCTGTCAGGCTGCCTTCATTAGCTCTACATTACTGACTGTCCCTTTGGTTCACTGATTCTAAGTTCCTGTAATCTGAGACTACTACTGAATTTATTCAAATAAGGTGGCAGGATCCAGTTAAAAACTATCCTATCTGGTGGTTGAAATTCCTCTTAAACATAAAGCACCTAATCGCTCATGAACAGACCTGGGAACTTCAGGCAATTCACCAGAACTAGAAGCCCTTGATGTCTGGGACTCTAGTTACTCAGACATAATGGATGCTTAGGTGTTCACTGAAATAAACTGACGTCATGAAAGGCTGTTAGCCATAAAAAGCAGTAGTCTTGCAGGAGAGGTCTGCAGAGGCACAGGATCTTCTCCTCCTTCTTCCTTGTCTATCTCCGATATCCTGGGTTCGTTGTAAGAGCATCAAAGTCATTCTTTGAGCACATGTTTATACTAACTAGGATAACTGGAACCAGGATTAGGAGGACAGTCCCAAGCCAAGAGGCGACAAACAGGCCCCTAACTCTGAAAATGAAATGGAGATGATTCAAGCCACTCCTTGCTCAAGGACCCTCCAGGCCAATTTTGATTTCCATCGTGAGCCAGCCTAATTCCAAACAACATCTGGGTTATTCATAGTTAAATGTCCAAACATCTGCTAGGTCAAAACTCTGGCTAATGAGTTGATGATGGTTGAAACTAGGTGACACAGGCGTGGTGGTCTGTCAGTTACTCTATTTTTATATATGTTTGAAAATTTTCCATAATAAAACAAAATTGTTATTTTTATTTTAATAATCTGGCTAAGTACCATGAAAGGAAAGATAAAACTTGGAAACACCGGAACTCCGTTTGAGCATCCCACATCTGGCTCCTCTGTGTGGAATCCGCCATTGCATCTGCTGCAGGACTGCTGCGGGGAACACTGTGAGCATGTGGCCGAGTCCCCCCATGTGGAGTCCTACTCCAGAGATTTATTTCATATCCAAGTGCCAGGAAAAGCTCTGCTTGCCCTAAGGGACTAACATGTTTTCTCCTTTTGGACAACATAAATCACATAACAGAGCGTATTTCCCTCCAAACAACCCCGTCAGCTTGAAGAAAAGGCTCAGCCATTCCTATGCCAAGGGAGGGTCTGGCTGCCTCTCGGCTTCCCCAGTGTACTGGGGTCATGACTAGGGCATGCCCAGCCCCAGCCTTAGCGGAAGGAGAGGAATTCCTACTTACAGAGCCTATGGGTAAAAAGTCCGAAGACCTCTCTAAACCAATTCCCCACATACTGGCAGCATCAAGTTGAGTCAGTTTCCTAACATTGGAAAGCTCTGGAATCATTTTGCTCCTAATTAATGGAGGAGCTCCGGGAGCCTGTCTGTGAAGATTCCAGGAGTAAGGGCTTTCTGCAGCCACTTTTACCGAGAGCTTATGTTACCCCAAGCAGCCATCAGTGAGAGGAAGTGTGTCCTGGCCGACTCATGTAACGACACAGCATTGGTCAGGGTCTAGGGAGAACTGACCATCACCCCAAATGCACTGACCCTGCATCTGTGCAGACAGAGGTCACGGAGATACTTTGTCCTGATAACCCTCAACCGAGGATCTATTAACCCAGCTCCTAGGCTGTGGGAACCAGACAGGACAGTCATTTAGGTCTGAAATTACATAGGTGACAGACACTAAAACCCAGATAGAAAACAGCAACCATTGCATACATTTTCATTTGATTAAGCGTAGGGGAGCTATGACTAAAGGGTCAGAAAACCAGTTCAGCATCCCCTTTTAGCCATGTAGAGTTTAGCCTCCTACTAAACCCAGATTTAGTATTTCAAGAAGCAAAAAGGACTATGTGGATGTAAAATTTAAGAGACTACCTGAGAATTCCGTGTATAATGTAAAAATGACTATAAATGCCTTTTCCTAAACCCAGACCACACAAGAACACCTGGAACCTAGCCATAGAGACAAATTGTTGCCTCTTTGGGGGAACACAGTGCTCAAAGAAAAACTATGAATTGCATGTTTTAAATTCTTGTCTTTTGGCTGGGTCTTATTGTTCTATTATTCATTACACATGTAATTTAACATATTAATATCACTTATAGCTCATAATTTTATTTCCCCACCATTCTTAGATATACTATCGTTCTTTTATTTGGGTCGATTAGTTGCAAATGTAGTAGCTTATTACAAAAAAAAAAAAAAGACAAGTGTAGAAACATGCAGATCATCTCAGCATTAAATTCAGGATTTGACATTGATGAATTCATAGAATTCCTTCGGCTTAAATGTTAAATTTTAAATAATAGTAACAATAATGAGAGTCCTGCTCTTTCCTTCCAAGGACACTGAAGTTTACTTTACTACCCAGGGGAGAAGAAAGTAAATGTCTTTTAGGAAATGCTGTAGAAGCCATTCTTCCTAAAACTAGATACATGGGTTGGTAGAATGGAGATGTTCAAAAGCAGCTTCCAGCCATATCCTGGCAACTCATGTGTTCTCAGCACTCTTGGAGTGGTTATAATTAGGCATACAATTTACATGTAATCAGCCTTGATCTTCAATTCACTCACATCTGTGTATTTATTTGCTGCAATGTTCTAATCCATTAACAAAAGTAAAGTTTGACTTTAAAAAAAAAGAATGTCATTGAAAATTCATCTTTGAATTTCCCTGAAAAAATAGCCTGTTCCCACAAGTAGACAACAAACCATTCTACTTTCTTATTTTTAAATTCCATTTAGCCCTGTAGTTATTTCCTGTGTTATAGCACAAGAAAATGGAAAAAAAAAAAAAAACTTTAAGAAATGAAAATTTTTTGGCATAAATTACCAATAAGAAGGTCTGGTTAAAGAATAGAGAAGCTGCCCAGCATCTTCAGGTTACCTCAGAGGGGAGCAAAAATGATAAAATGGTGAAGCAGTGGTGACTCTTCCTAAACATGGAAAGCTGATGGGGACGGAACAGAGGACAAAGCTATCCTCTAATGAAGAAAGCCTTGCCATGTGCCAGGCATCATGGGAGGCTTCTTTCATTTAATCCTCCCAAGAGTCTTCCAAAAGAAGTGTGATTTTTCCATTTTACCAATAAGGAAACAAATCAGAGAATTTAAGTGGCTTGCTCAAGGTCACACAGCTAGTCAGAGGCAGAGGGGCTCAGATTGGATCTCATTGTAAAGACCTTCTTACAATTTAAGACATTCAGAGATGCAAGGTAGGAGGGACAGGACTCAGACAACCTCCTGAGAAAGGTGATGAGGGGAACATGATGCACTGAGTGGGAATGGGAAGGGGGTGACCCCCTAAGGCCTCGTCCACTCTTAAGTCTAGTGGCCCTGGGTTCCAGCCCCATGTAGGGCACAAATCCTCTCTGCCACTGTCCTGGTCCCAGAGATTTCATGTCGCTCCAGAACGCTAACAACCCCATCGTGGGTTTCTTTCCTACTCTTTCTATATTCATTTGCTAGGGCTGCCGTAATGAAGTATCACAGAGTAGGTGGATTAACCAACACAACTTTCTTTCTCATCACTCTGGAGGATACACAGCCTGAGACAACAGTGTCGGCAGAGCTGGTTTCTCCTGAGGCCTCTCTCCTTGGTTTGCTCATGGCCATCTCCTCCCTGTGTCTTCACACAGTCTTCACTCTGTCTGTCTATGTTCTAATCTCCTCCCTTACCTCTTTAAAGAACCTACCTAAATACAGTCACACTCTTAGTGCTGGAGGTTACGACTTCAACATACAAATTTGGGGAGCAGGAGGACAGAATTCAAACCGTACTACTTCCCTTTCCCCTTTCTGCTTCTTCCTCCAACTATTTTCAGAGCAGCCTTCCTCAAATGCTGCTTTTAGTCCTTCACAGATATGCGATGCTTACTGTATTCACCCTCTTATCCTACAGGGTGCACAACATTCCTTGAACAATTGCTGTGTGAAGAGGTTAGCAATGCATGCACAGACGCAAAAAACATAGTTCATGCGCTCCAAGAACTGACAATCCGGTTAGAGAAAAAATCTGTGTCATTCTCATCATCACGATCATCTTCACTGTGAATGTTTATTAGGTCCTCTATAAATGCCAGGCATTGTACTAAAGGCTTTGCAAAATGCAGTTATCCTCGTAGCTACCTTTGGGGTGGCTGTCATTGTCATTCTAATTTTATATTTGAGGTAACTGAGGCACACAGAGGGTGAGTAAACTGACCAAGGTCTGCCAGCTCATAAATGGAAAAGCTGACCTCTGAATCCAGCTAGTCTGATGGCAAGACCTGCTCTTTACGCTGGAAGAACATGAAGCACAGATGACAAAGCAGCATAGCCAGGGAAAACACGACCTTGCTTGCTGAGATCCTGTTCCTGGGTCTTCTCCCTTTTTGACCATGGGCAAGTAATTTATATTATTTATTATGTTGTTTCCTGTTAGGCCTGACTTCCAAAACAGGAAAAAATAAAAGGAGATGTGCTGTAACCCAAAGATGCTATTATTTATGTTGTTTTTAAAATTTAACTGTTGAAAGCTCTAAAATGACGCAACTGATATTCAAAAACACCTATCCAGTAACAAAGGAGTCAGTGCAGACATAAATACAATTGCTGTATTCATGATACAAGCGGTTGACTGGTCCTCCTTCCCAGTTCCTGCAGGAGTGAGGCAAGGAAATCAAATCAAATCACAGGCTAGATTCATGAGCCAGGCTGTACGCAGAGATTAGAAATTGGGCTGGGGTAAGACCCCCAAACCCCCGCTTCCCCAGTCTCTTTTTTCCCATTAAGATTATCTAGTCCTTCACAAATCTTGGAGATAGGGAAGAATCAAATACCCAAACAGCTGTGGACACCAGGCAGGAGCTGCACCTGCACCTGCACCTGGTCCAGGTAAAAGGGTGAAGCCCTTAATTCCTTATAGAGAGTCCCCAGTGCCCTGACTGTTTCTAACACTCTAATTGCTCTGAGCCGGTCCTGAGCAGCAGCTTTTGTTCTTCTGGGGCTGAACCATTGAGTTCTCAAGATGTTTGTCACCATCCAAAACTCAAGATCCTGAGATAGGGAGATGGACGTGACGAACTCCCCTGGGCCACGCCCCCTTTAATGATGAGGCTGCCATCTCAGCGCATCGCTCTGATATGTGGTTCTTCTCTCATCTCCCTTCCTCCATCCCTGTTTCCCCGTCTCTCCTCATTCCCATGGGGCTCATTCACATGTGTGGTTCATAACATCATGGGCCGCAGCTTAAAAACATGTGTGTGTCTTGATGCCCATCTTTGGCAGGGATATGGGCCTTCTTCTGTGCATCTGTAACTTTAACCCAGTTTCATTTTCCTAGTCAACCTAAAATTCTTTGCCTTAGTCTTCACATCAACTTTCCTTTTAATAGGTTATTTTATGGTTTATGTATTTTTGTGGATTCAAGTCTAATGCAAAGAGAGAGATTGTAAATAAATTTAAAAGTAGAACATTGCATAAAGCTGACATAAGGAATTACTTTAGTCTTCCTAACAGGAAGTGAATGCCAGCTTTACAGTCCATTGTTTTCCTACAGAAATAACAATATACACTTAAATCTAAATATTGATATAGCCTAAATTCCAAGAGTTTTATGTAATCCTTGATATCATAGAAGTTAACTAAAAAGCTTTCTTCAGCATTTAAAGAAAAACACTTGGCATTTTATTTCTATAGTCTCTGATCTAATCAATGCATTTCTTGCTTTATTTATTATTATTTCTTTTTGAGACTAAGTTTTGCTCTTGTTGCCCAGGCTGGAGTGCAGTGGTACGATCATGGCTCCCTGTAACCTCCGCCTGCCAGGTTCAAGCAATTCTCCTGCCTCAGCCTCCCAAGTAGCTGGGACTACAGGCATGTGCCACCACGCCCGGCTAATTTTTTGTATTTTTAGTAGGGATGGGGGTTTCACTGTGTTGGCCAGGCTGGTTTCAAACTCCTGACCTCAGATAATCCACCTGCCTCAGCCTCCCAAAGTACTGGGATTATTTCTTACTTTATTGAATCTATACCCACACAAACTGATATAACATCAGCAAAGGTAGGAAAGTCCTACTATTCATCTTAATTAAATCTTATCTCATTAAATGCTTGTTGATTTCATTATTTTAATATTAAACAAAAGGCAGGTTAGATCTGATAAATGTGTTTCTCCAGATTAATTAGAAAAAGAATCATTTTAATAAACTCTGGAAGAAACTTATCAACATATCTAACTCAAGAGTGGCAAAAGAATTAGAAAAATTCACAAACAAAATGAACCTTGCTTGCCTTTGAATTTTTATTAATCTATAATATTTACACGAAGCAATTTCTTTTGTGTGATAATTTAATCCTCCAATTCTGAGCAAGAAAGGAAATCTGCATACGACTTTAAATTTAAGAACATTAATACTGCTCACATCTTCCTCTCAAAACTACCTTGGTTAATGTATCATATTTTAACCATTATGATGCTTGTAGTTTCTTTCCGAATTCATTTATGATCCCTAGACTAGGATATTGAATTCGGGCTCTTTCATTCAGAGAAAATGAAATCCATGCTTAATACCCTAGAGCAGCAGTCCCCAACCTCTTTGGCACCAGGGACCAGTTTCGTGGAAGACAATTTTTGCCTGGACAGGGGTACGGAGGTGGTTTTGGGATGAAACTGTTCCACTTCAGCTAATCGAGCATTAGCTAGATCCTCATAAGGAGGGCGCAACCGGGATTCTTCACATGCGCAGTTCACAACAGGGTTTGCGCTCCTATGAGAATCTAATGCCTCCTCTGATCTAACAGGAGGCGGAGATCCGGCGGTAATGCTAGCTCGCCCGCCGCTCACTTTCTACTATGCGGCCTGATTCCTAACAGGCCACAGGCAGGTACCAGTCTGTGGCCCAGGGCAGGGGACTCCTGCCCTAGAGCCTCTGTGTCCCCATCTGATGATGGGAATGATGAAAATGCCCGTCACAGGGCTGTAGGGTGTGGAAGTCTTTGAGCCAACACAGATCCATCTAGGTGCTGGAAAAAACATTAAGTCACGTCCTCATTCACGTGCTCAGTGTGCAGCAAAGGCCAATCGCCTTGCAGTATGGCTGCCATCTACTACGGTCCTTGGTGTGGAAGCCAACCTCAAATTCTTTTTTCTAAGTATTAGTTACAGAGGCTCATGTTAAAAAGAAAAAGATCCTGTGAGTTGGCCTAAGCACCTGTCCTCTCCAAAAGCTGCATAACTAGGCTTTTGCTGTGAAATGAGGCTCAAGGTCGTCCACATCATCCGGTGAGGGATTCTCCCAGAGCCTGCAAAGCTCCTTTGAAACATAGCCTGGTTTATTTGGCATAATCTCTGCCTCAGAAGAATAATTCAAATACCACCAGCTTCCCCTGTTTCTGAAATGAAACCCAGACATGAGGCTCAGATACGCACTCATATCTGATGATTCTCACCTCCCCAAACCCAGATCCCTGTTCTCACAGCCCATACCTACAAGGTGCACCTACATTCTAGGACGATCTACTATTCTCACTTTCACAGAAATCAACCCCCAATTAAAATGAGTTGTTCCAGTTTTAGTAATAGATAACACCTTAAAGTGTTACTATTTTAGGGACATTTGCATTTAAATAGAAAGCCATGCCTTTATTATACAGGAATTAAGTTCAAAGAACAGAAATCCAGGCAGCCTTCCAGGCTGGTGTCTCAAGGAAATTTGGGGTTAAGAAACCATCCTCGATAGCTTTGAATCTTACCTCAGTGCCTTCTGTCCAACAGCATGGGCAACTGGATTGTATCAATGTTTGAGTTACTTCTATTTTTTAAAAAGAACATTTTGCTCAGAAGCAAAAACTTCATAATAACATTTTAAAGTTATTTCCTCCTACTATTACTCCTAGCTGGTAGCTATGGTTTCTCAATTTTTTAGAAGACCTATGTATCAGCTTTCTTTTTGGGATGGGGAATGATTATATATTCACGAGTATTTCTGGCTAAAATTGACATACATCAACAATTTTATATTTTAACCGCAAAACTGAAATACATTTAGCTGAGTAGAGCTTCAAAGCAATGGCTAAAAAGTGAGGCAAACGGCACATTTCTGTGGTCAGCTGCACCAACACTTGTCACAACACAGGTCTTTAAAAAAATTACATGCCAGTGAATGGAGCATGTGCTAATGACTCGAACTCAGAAATTTAAGTATCAACTTTCTTCCAACAATTATCCTGCAAGATTAGAACTCCAAGAGGGAAATTAGACGTGAGTCTAGCCCCAGTGATTTCCACTGAAGCCAATTACAATCCCTTGTGTTGGTCAGAAGAGTCCTGGGTCACTCAAAAGAGGATGAGTGGTGGCAGAAACTTCCTAGGATAACAGGGTCAGGATGCCAAGTGCAACGAGCACCATGAGAAGGTGACTATTGACGGAGGCAACTGATGGCTTCTTTCATGGTTTGTGCCTCACATGTGCCACCTTTTACTGGGAAAATGCTCTACAAAGTGCTTCCACCTATGTGATGTTATTTCAATTTCCATTAGAAATTTTTCCAGCGTTTACACAGATTTGTGCAGCCTAAGACCTTCCACCCACCACAGCCCTGTGACACAGATATTTCTATCATCCCCAGGATCTGATAGGGATACCAAGGCTCTTGGGAAATAAGAAGTACAATGTCAGTAAATGCTGGAGTCAGACATTGAACCCTGATCTCTCCCCGCAAGTCTGCTGGCTTCCACAGGGCCATGAAACCTCCTACTTTATCAGATGATTTTGTATAAATATGGAAGCCCGTGCTGAACATCACCTGGACTGAGGACAGGAACACATATATATTTGCTGTCCCCTTGAATCCTCTCTCCAACTAGGCAACACAAATAACGCCTTCCCATGCTTCTTACTGCTCTAAACAAAATTGAAAAATGTGAGTGCCTTTGCAGTGCTAAAAATTTTCTGAATTCCAATCCTTACTGAGATTGTGTCACTTAACTCCCTAGAGCCTCGGTTTCCATTGGATAATTCGGGTAAAGAAAATGTCCATGTCCCAGGGCTGTGGCGGGTGGGAGATGCTTCCTACCAGGGCACAGCAATGGGACTGATGTCTCACTAGTAGCCTGTGGATTTCAATTAAGCTAATGTCAGGGAGTATATGTGATTAAATTGCAAAATGGATTGTTCTTCTGGTAGAAAATGGATGTATAATATTATGCTAATCTAAATATGGAAGCCCATCCTTCTCACAGTTTCATTCATTTTAGCAACCTGAGAAAGCCCTTCAGGCAAAAGGCAAGTCTGCCTGCTGCTTTTGATTTTAGATACCACAACATGATATCTTTTTTTTTTAATCCTCAAATCTACCATGTGTGAAGAAATCCTAACAATAGAGGAGCGAGCTTCGGCTGAAAAATCAATGAAAATCATTCAAGCTTGATGATAAGTGACTGGATACTACAAGTTCCCATTGTCTGTGGTTAAGCCCCACCTTGATCTCCTCCAACTCCAAGCTAACCACGACACTTGCCATTCAGCCACCCATCTTTCCAAAGGCTATTTTTCCATCCAAGACCCCTACCACACTTCCTCTGAAGATTGTTTCATCATCACTTCAGTTGGTGCTTTCATGACATATGTAACTCATCCCTTTAATATTTTACTTTCTACTGAACATTAATACTTCTGGAATTAACATTTAATTTGGCTAATGTGTATGATTTTGTTCAACTGTGCATTACTCACACCTGTAGTGCTTTGCTTACCAACACTTACATCTATAGGAAACCAAACTAAGACCAGAAAATTACAAGAAAAAAAGGTAAAGGTAAAATGCTAATGAGAAACCACATAAAGAAATGAAGAAGAGGCCAGGCGCAATGCAATGGCTCATGCCTGTAATCCCAACACTCTGAGAAGCCAAGGCAGAAGAATTCCTTGAGCCCAGAAGTTCAAGACCAGCCTGGGCAACATAGGGATACCATCTCTACAAAAAATAAAAAACTTGCTGGGTGTAAGCTGGTACACACCTGTGGTCCCAGCTGCTCAGGAGACTGAGGCAGGAGGATCGGTTGAGTCTGAGAGGTCAAGGCTGCAGTAATCGCACCACTGCACGCCAGCATGGCTGGCAGAATGAGACCTCAAGTCCTTTTTTTTTTTTTTTTTTTTTTTGAGGCGGAGTCTCGCTCTGTCGCCCAGGCTGGAGTGCAGTGGCGCAATCTCAGCTCACTGCAAGCTCCGCCTCCTGAGTTCACGCCATTCTCCTGCCTCAGCCTCCCGAGTAGCTGGGACTACAGGCACCCACCACCATGCCTGGCTAGTTTATTGTATTTTTAATAGAGACGGGGTTTCACTGTGTTAGCCAGGATGGAGACCTCAAGTCTTAAAAAAAAAATGAAGAAGGTTAATAGAAAAGAAAAATGAAAAACACACTAAAGAAGTTTAAAAAGCACTTATTGAACTATAATGTGGAGATAGAATGAAGAGAGAGAAAGCAAAAAAAAATTTTAAGTTTTTCTATAGATATAGACCTAAACACACATGCATAATTATTTATGAAATACATAAATGATATTCTATAAACAGCTATAGTTACTTACTCTGTTCATATACTTCAATGTTTCCCCAGATTCCTGCCAAAATATTGTCACTGTGCAAAAACAAAACGCATAAATGACAGCTCTGATGTCCTACATAATTAATGACCTTTAAACTCTGGGCAACTCTGGGACATTCCACATTTGCCAGGGCCTCTTCAGATTCCCAGGAAGACTGTCATGTTAGACTCCCCTGTGCCCTTCTTTCTCCATTCGAGCCCTAAACGATATCCCATTGCACATATCACATAACCACTTCTGTCTGAGGACTGAGACACGGCTCAAATTTTCTGCCCAGAAATTGCATGGAAACTAACTACAGTCACACAAAAGAGAGATGACTGCATTCATGGCAACGGTCTGAGAAGGCCTGTAGCAACCTTGCTGGGTTTGTCCATTACTGAGCAGCTGCCAAATTGCAGGGGGAGCTTTCTCATTCCCTTCTGGAGTCAGCTTCTCTATCCCTTATTGACTTGGAAATATCCTATTTAACCACAGAAATATCATTAAACTAGAAACTCTCCTCTGCTATGAACTTGGAAAGAACTAATGCCCGTGACTCAATTAAATGCTGATCTTAGCTTTAAAATGCCCATTATGTGAAAGAAAATTGAGTACGGAATGATTCCCCTGTTACCAATCGGTAACAGATATGTGGGTTTAGGCCAAGTTTCTTGGAATTATTCTTGGAGTACAAGGAAAAGGCAATCTAAAGGAAGAAACCCATAAGAGCATTCATGACAGCCTGACAGATGCTGGGGGTGAGGTATGACCTGCCCTTTTCCCACAGTGGTGGTGACTTCTTTTTGGGTCAAGGCAATATTAGGGTACCATCTTCTCTGAATTTGCCTTGTTTTACATTCCCTAGAAACAAACCAAGCTTCTAAAAGACTCTCAGACAAAGCATAACCTGAGAGTGAGCAGATATGCCAGCTCTGCCCTAACCTAGGCCAATATTCAAAGGCAGCTCCCAGCAAATTCTACCTTCACCCAAAGCAAAGCAATCCACTATTTCCAGGAGTGCTACTCTCAAGCAATTCAACAAAGTGATGTGTACCGTTGTTTCTTGCCCTGTAAGCCCGATCTGCCTCATGGACAAACAGCATATGGTTGGAATTCAGTTTGGTTGGGGAAACTCATTTTTTTCCAAAGACATAAAGCACCTATAATATTTTTTTCATAAAGCTTTGATTAACATAGCATCATTGATCATTAGAGAAATGCAAGTCAAAAGCACAAGATACCAATTCACACTCACAGGATGGCAAGAATCAAAAAAAATGGAAAAGAAAAAGTGTTTGTATGTGGAGACATTAGAACACTTGTACATTGCTGGTGGGAATGCAAAATGTTTCAGCCGCTGCAAAAAACACTTTGGTAACTCCTCAAAAAGTAAAACATAGAATTGGCATGTGAACCAGCAATTCTACTCCTTAGGTATTCACCCAAAAGAACTGAAAACAAGGACTCAAACAAATACTTGTACAGACGTGTTCATAGCAGCATTAACCACAATAGCCAAAAGGTAGAAACAACCCAAAGGTCTATCAGTGATAAATGGACCTTGTGGTATATCCATACAATGGAACATTACCCAGCCATATAAAGTAAGGAAGTAGTGATACATAATACAATATGGATGGGACAGAAAACATTATGCTGAGTGAAAGAAGCAGACACAAAAGGTCCATTTAATATGATTCCCTTTATATGAAATGTCCAGAGCAGTAAATCCACAGAGACAGAATGCAGATTGGTGGTTGACAGGGTTTGGGGGAAGGGACAAATGGGGAGTAACTGCTTAATGAATATGGTGCTTTATTTTGGGGGTGACGAGAATGTTTTGGAACTAGACAGAGATGGTGGCTGCATGAAGCTGAATGTACTTAATGCCATGGAATAGTTCACCTTAAAATGGTTAATCTTACGTCATTTGAATTTCACCTCCATTTTTAAAATGTAAAGCACCTCTGTCAAGTCTTTTGCCTGACATCACTTGCTCAGAAAAGGAAGGTTCCCTCCCCCTCCCTGTAGCTTTCCCCACCTCTGTCAATTCCATCCCCTCCAAGACCTTCATCTGTTAATTACATCCCACCTAACCATTCTAACAGCTCCCGCCTCCCCAGCTGCCAGTTTCTGTCCCTCTGCCTATTTCAATGTGATGCATCCTCTGCTCTAGAAGCAAAAGCCTTTCTTTTGACCAAATTTCCCACTCAGGTACCATCCCACTCTGTCCTTCTTTTCAATGTCAAACTTATAAAAAAGGCAAGCCCCACAGATTGCCAAAGCTCCTCCTTGGTTGCTATAATCTGGCTTCCTCCCCACCATCATGACTGTCTTCCCAACATAAAGATCCAGGGGCAAATTCTCAGGCCTTCCTGCAAGGAGAAGGTCCCAGGCCCCGGGTGGAACCCGAGAAATGAAGCCCAGGGAAGCCGACCAATTTCCTGGAAAGCAACTGCTCAATTTCCTTGTTTCTTTTTACTGTCTAGAAAGTTTTCAACAATGTTTATCAGAAAAGTTGGTTTTAACCACTTTAGAAGATTTCTGTAACTTTAACTGGCTGGCTTTCATTTTATCTTTCAACAGGACTTGGGGGAATGTTCAGTTCACTTCTAACCTGGCCGCACGTGGGCTGCTGGCAGAGAAGGGAAAAGAGAGAAAGTGCCTTTGGAATAATAAGGGAGACAGCTGCTGATCTCGGGCTGGGCGTGGGGGTGTGGGTGGAAATGGAAGAGATGGGGTTGAGGGGATTAAGGAGCAGACAAAGATGGGGAGTTTGTCAAATCTGCTTTTAGTAGATTGACCCAGAGCTGTTACAAGGAAGCCATTCAAAGAATCACCACAGAGGAGAGACTATTGTGTGGATTTTCAAGATCAAAGAGAGAAAAAACTGAATTATTCAAAACTAAACTAAGGGTGCTCAGAATAATAAGTTAAAGGTAAACAAAGTCAAAACAGGTCTAGACAAAAAGGATTAGAGGCATGGCCTGAACCAGAACAGAGGATCTCAATATGTGATTTCCAGTACTCCAGTGGGCCCCTGAGATCCTTTCAGGAGGTCCATGAGGTCAAACCGATTTTATAATAATATTAAGACATGATGTGCCTTTTCCACTCTGTTGACATGGACACGAAAGATGTAAAAACAATAGTGAGAAAAACTGCTGATGCCTTGGTAAGAGGCAAAGCCACGGCTTTGAAGCAGTAGACTGGGATCATCACCATCACTAGGCATTTGCAGAGAGGAAAAAAATGTCAGTTTCACCTCGAAAGTCCTTGATGCGGCAGTAAAAATTAAAATTTGATGAATGCACTCTCAACCCTGGAGTGCACATCTTTCCAACATTCTGTCTGACAATGGAATGTGTGCACCAGGCCTTCCTGCTCCACACGGGAAGCACCACGGCTCCCTCAAGAAAGCACACTTGGGCCATCGTTCGCCGTGACCTGAGCTCGTCCATTTTTCATGGAACATCCTTTTTCCTTAAAAAAATGACTGAAAGACAAACTGTGGTTATTCAGACATGGCTATTTGGCGGACATTTTCTCTCAAATGAACAAAGTGAGCCTGTCACTTCAAGGAAAATAACCAACAGTTTTTGTTGTCAGAGATAAAATCTGAGCTTTCAAGAGCAAATTAGAATTTTGGAAAACTTTTATGCTAGCTTGACAGATTCCCAATACTTAAAGACTTTTCTGATGACCAGACGTGATTTTTTTGATATTGTAAAATGAAATGTGTCAACATTTGGAAACTCTGTATAACTCAGTGATCCAATGTTTTCCAAAGGACTGATGTGTGATGTTACCAAACCCATTCACCGGCAAAAGATCCAAAACACAAGACAGACCAATAGATCGTAATGGAATAGACCAATAGATTGTAATGAAACAGGCCAATAGATTGTAATGAAGCAGACCAATAGATTGTAACAAAACAGACAAATAGATTGTAATGAAACAGACCAATAGATTGTAACGTAACAGACCAATAGATGGTAATGAAACAGACAAATAGATTGTAATGAAACAGACTGCAAGCGTTCAATATGGCTTCAGAGTCCACATTGAATTAACCTTTAAGAATCTTTCACATGTCAAATTTTGGAGTATTTTCAAGAATTCCACAAATATCTGAAAGGCTATTAAAATATGTATCCCATTTTCAACTAAGTATCTATTGAGGCTGTATTTTCTTCTTAGACTTCAACGAAAACAACATATTGTAACAGATTGAATGCAGAAGCAAATGTGAAAATCCAGCTGTCTTCTTTTATTTTTTTTATTTATTTATTTTTTTTTTTTACTTTTTTTTTTTTTGAGACGGAGTCTCGCTCTGTCGCCCAGGCTGGAGTGCAGTGGCGCGATCTCGGCTCACTGCAAGCTCCGCCTCCTGGGTTTATGCCATTCTCCTGCCTCAGCCTCCCGAGTAGCTGGGACTACAGGCGCCCACAACCGCGCCCGGCTAATTTTTTTTGTATTTTTAGTAGAGACGGAGTTTCACCGTGGTCTCGATCTCCTGACCTTGTGATCCGCCCACCTCGGCCTCCCAAAGTGCTGGGATTACAGGCGTGAGCCACCGCGCCCAGCGGTAGCTGTCTTCTTTTAAACCAGACATTAAAGAAATTTGTAAAAATGAAAACAATGCCACTCTTCTATTTTGTTTTGATTTAGAACTATAATTATTATTCATTTAAAAGGTATTATTATGTTAACATGTGATGAGTTTATTGGGTTTACTAATAAGATGAATTTATATTTTTTAATTCTTCTTTTTTTTTTTTTTTGAGATGGAGTCTCGCTTTGTTGCCCAAGCTGCAGTGCCCTGGCACGATCTCGACTCACTGCAACCTCTGCCACCTGGGTTCAAGCAATTCTCCTGACTCACCCTCCCAAGTAGCTGGGATTATAGGCACCCACCACCATGCCCAGCTAATTTTTGTATTTTTAGTAGAGACAGGGTTTCACCATGTTGGCTAGGCCAGTCTTGAACTCCTGACCACAGGTGATCGGCCTGCATCGGCCTCCCAAAGTGCTGAGATTACAGGCATGAGCCACCGTGCCTGGCTATATTTTTTAATTCCTCAGTTTTAATTTAATGCATTAAATATCAATAGATATAACCCAATCGACAAAAGCTCTTTGGGGTCCTCAATCATTTCTAAGAATTTAAGGGATCTTGAGACCAAAATGTCTAAAAACCACAAGGCTAGGTGAAGCCAAACAGTTTTTTAAATAAAACGACTAACAGTACCCAGTAGACAAATCTTCGAGTCTATAACTCAATAGGCAGAAAATGAGTCAAGTTCTGAAAACAAAAGCATGATGGAAGTCCAGAAAGGGGGTAATATTTGTCCAGAGGGCCAGTAGATCTCAACTAATACCTTGGAGAAAGTTTCCAAACCCAACCCTGCCTGCCATTAAGACTCATTAGTTGCCAATGCCCAGAGTCCCTTGGTGGTTCGAAAAAGTGCTACTATACCATCCCCTAATAGCAGCATCCTCAGACACATGCAGCTGGCCACTCGGAAACCACCTGACACCCCACAACTTGGAAAGAGATGTTGTAAAGCCAGACTGATTTTTTTTTTTTTTCTGAGACAATCTCACTCTGTTGCCAAGGCTGGAGTACAGTGGCATGATCTCGGCTCACTGCAAACTCCGGCGATTCTCCTGCCTCAGCCTCCCTAGTAGCTAGGATTACAGGTGCATGCCACCACACCCAGCTAATTGTATTTTTAGTAGAGATGGGGTTTCACAATGTTGGCCAGGCTGTTCTCGAACTCCTGACCTCAGGTGATGCACCCACCTCAGCCTCCCAAAGTCCTGGGATTACAGGTGTGAGCCACCGCGCCCAGCCCAGACTGATTTTTAAAATGTAAGATGAGTTCAAAGAAGGAATGGAGCAATTACCATGAGACAAACTAAAGGTCTAATCTCATCAGACTTCAGGGAAATAGATGAGTCCCCTTATAATTTAAAGCCATATTTGGAGTGGGTGCAGAGGACCGAAGACCGTGGTGGAGAAATGCTAAAAGGAGTTTTTCCCTCAAAATCTGAAAGAAGTACCAACTTGCATCTGATGGTCATTGGCTAGATACATAGTTAGAGTCTGAGGAAGACTGCGGAGGTCAGAAATGGTTTACAGGGGATTTAGGCCTCAGATAAGCGGGGAGGTCAGTGACTTCCAATGCCAGCTTTCTGACATGAAACATGTCAGAAAACATGGGACACATCTGTGTCCTCACCCTGGTTTGGTTGGAGCTTAGTTTGTGCTTGATAGAGAAAAGATGCTCACAAGACACTGGATGACAGAATGAAAATGAATGAATCCTCCAAGGTGATAAGTGCAAGAGACCCCTCTCTGGGAACAAGCAGATGGTTTTCGGGTCCCTACAGAGGGGCAATGAGGCAGCAGCCCCATACGGGCACCCACCCCAGGCATAGCCATTCGTTTCCAGCAGCTCTCACATACACACTGACTTATGAACTGAAAAAGAGGACAAAGGCATAAGCACTCCAGGGGGACGAAGAACAAGGAAAGCTGACTCAGCAAGCTCCAAAGTGATCATGTTCTGCTCTTGGTCATAAAAGTCTAGCCAGAGCCTTATTTCTGTATATTAAACATTATGAATTAAAATCTAAGAACAATAGTTATGTCTCCCATACAGTTATGACATGAGTATCTCTTCTCTTTGTCAAGACTTAAAATCTGTAGCAAATGAAGTGTGAAATCGGGCCGCACATAGACAGTTCCTGGCGGCGTATGAAGGCTGCGGGCCACAGCTGTGGGAATTCTCATGTTCCCCAAATTACTGATTTCACCTGTACCCTCATTTTCTCAAACTTTGCTCTGGAGACAGAAAAACCCAGGGAGTTTTGTGCCCCAGTACAACACATGCCAAATAAGATAATGGAAGAGAGGGGGCTAAATCTACGTCTCTCTGAAAGGTCATGAGACCCCCGCCTTTAGTGCATTGGTCTAAGGTCCGTGGTCCCCAGGCTGGCAGCGTAGGCATCGCTTGCAGAGCATCTCAGGGCCATCCCAGACCCACTGGTCACATTCTGCATTTAACAAGATCCTCATATGATTCACGTGCACATTAAGGTTTGAGAATGCTGCACCAAAATGCCATAAGGTCAACCCCCGACCCTGCCAAAATAAAAAAACGCAAAAATGTATTTCTACCTGCTACCTGTTTTTTCTCATAGTAAACATTAAAACTTTGCATAAGGACACTGAATGGGCTACAAAGGCTGCTATAATCCTGAATGTCCTGCTAGAGGGGGTGGAGGGCATTAGAGGCAGTGTTGCTCAGCAGGAGGAACCCCAGAGAAAAGCCCAGAAATCTCCCTTCATTCTTGTTCTGGCTTTACCAAAAATTAGCTCTTGGGCCTTGGATAAATGACTTAAATATCTCTTAGCCCTTGATTTCCTGGTGTTTAAGATAAAATAGGTGGAGAGACCTCTAAAATCTCCTTCTACTCTAAATTCTCTGACCCCAAAAATGTTACCAATGATATAATCCTCGCCCTAATACATTTAGCACGCCACCAACATTCCCCAATGCCTCTGTAACTGTCCGAATGGGACATACATTTTGACCTCCTGAAATAGAAACATGATAAGATGTCTATCCTTTGGGAGATAATTTTAGAATTAATTTTTTAATTTATAATAAACGATTCAAATATGTTATTGCATTCTCTGTGCAGGCGACGATACAATCATCCTTCTGTTCTGTAACACAAAATGCAGCAATGGCTTTTTAATTACGTTAGTACCAAGAATTATAATTCAAACACAAGTCAATGAAATTCTAGACAGGCTAATTCTTTACTCATTAAAAAAAGCAACAGCTGGGCTGCACTTACTCTTATGATCTCTATGGTTAATGTGTTTCTAATAATTATTATTGTACTTTTATTACTCATAAAAGCACTTTCTCTCTCAGAAGTCCACAAAGCCGTTTCTGCAAGTAAAATCTGTGGAAGAAATCACCCTGCTGTTAGCAAATAAACGTATCTCAGACATCTTCACGTTAGCATTAAGTCTGGAGCATCTGCTCTCTGACCCAAAAATGTTTAATGAACATTGTCATAAGTCGCCCAGGCTGGAGTGCAATGGCGCAATCTCATCTCAGCACAACCTCTGCCTCCTGGGTTCAAACGATTCTCCTGCCTCAGCCTCCCGAGTAGCTGGGATTACAGGCATGCGTCACCATGCCCAGCTAATTTTGTATTTTTTTTAAGTTCAAGAGATTTATCGTACAACATGGTGACTGTAGTTAATGATGCTGTATACTTGAAAATTGCTAAGAATAAACTTTAAGTATATACTGTGGAATGAATAAATCAGACTAACATATGCATTATGTCACATATGTGTCACTTTTGGTGGTAATTTTGTATTTTTTGTAGAGACGGGGTTTCTCCATGCTGGTCAGGCTGGTCTTGAACTTCCCACCTCAGGTGATTCGCCCGCCTCGGCCTCCAAAAGTGCTGGGATCACAGGCGTGAGCCACCGTGCCCAGCCCAAGAAAAATAATTTCTTATAATAAATTAGCCTCTTTTATCTGTAATAACACTTGCCACTGGTTTATCAAGTATTTCCCATTCACTATCCCACTCTGCACCCCCTCTCACTGTTTCCTTCCCTAGTGAAAGGAGAAATTCCTCCAGAGTGCTGGCAGAACTCTGGGCTCCGAAGCCCACCACACACTGAACAGAACTATTACAAAGTAACTGTATGTTCTGATGTCCTCCTTGCAAGCTGCAGTTTTGGTGCTGAAAAGGATGCAGGGAAGGTCTTTCCTTTGATTCTTTGTGGGCTCCCTCGGCTCCCCTCCCATCCTGTTCCTTTCTTATAACCCGACCAGGTCACGGTGCCTTTCAAGGTCTCATGAGGACTTTTGTGTTACACTAATGATGTGGAGGAATGAGCTCTCAGGGAAGTGATGGGTGAGTGAAGATGACATCTTCTCTTGCACTTCTGTACATTCCCACTTCCGAACCTGAAGGGGAGTTCGCTGATGCTTTCATACCAACAGAGGATAGCATCAAAGATCCATGGGTTCAAATTTTCCTGACCTACTTCTTTTTGAAATGATAGGGAAGAACTGGCAATGCTGCTTAAAATGTTCCCAAGGGGTTACTACAACTTTCTGGGTCACGCAATCTGTGAGATGGCCTTAGATCAGAGAATATTTTCTCACTGTTTTGTAAAACTAAATTCACCATTTACTTTTCATGCTCCTATACTGAGCAAGTATCGAACTCAAAGCACATATCTAACTCAAAACTCAGACAACTGGATTCATATCTTATTTCCGTTCTTTTGTTTTTTTGCGTCCAGTTCATAGACAGTTCCTGAGCATCCCCTGTTTGGAAAGCACCATGGTAGTTTTTACGACAGATACTGAATGAACCAGGCACAGTCACTAACGTCGAAGAGCTCACCTTCTGAGATTCCAAAGGAGGTTCTCCGTGATCTCGCATCTGAGTCAGACATTTCTCTGGGCTCTCAGAAATGTACTTGCAAACCTCTCCCACAGCACACAACATACTGCTCTCTAATCTATGAGTTACTCATCCAGCACCTTGTCCCCGCCACCTTGTAACTGCTTCTCAGAGGCCATGTCTTGCTAGACTAGTATGTATCCCCCAGAGCCTACAGGGTACCAGACACACAGCAGGTGTTCAATAACCCTGCAATGAAGCGAATGCAAAACATTAATGAATATAAAGACATAGAAGCATAAATCAAAAGTCATGTGTTCCCACAACAGAAGGAAAATTCTACAGGACTTCAGAGGAGGGACCTACTTCCCATTGGGGATTAAGGACAGCTTCTGGAAGCAGGAAGATTTTGAGCTAAGCCTGAAAAATAGTTGGGGAGGTGGAAGGGTAAGTGGTAGAGGCTCAGAGGGAGCAGGGCCAGTGAGGCAGATAAGCACTCCAGATGCGGAGCAGCACAAGCAAAACCACAGAGATCTGAGGGTGGAACTGGGGGTGCAGGGGTTGTGCGAGGGGCTGGGGTCAGACAATGAAGAGGCTGCTCGTACATCAGCCATGGCGTGTGTGTCACTCTGTGAGTAAATCTGGAAATAGACAAGTCCAAGAAACGATCATTTACAGGGAGTCCTAAAAAGGAGGCACACGGTTTTGGAACAGGAGAAAACAGATACGAGGCAGACACGGACCTGAAAGGACAGTGTCTCCCATCTTGGCCACATGGGCTATAGAACAAGGACAGTTGGTATTATCAAGCAACGGACAAAGTAACTGGTTCGGGTCATTGATCATTTCCAATAAACCAAACCCAACTGAAAGAACTCAGTTGTAGGTAAGAAGAGTAGGACTTCCCAGAGCTTGAGACTTCAAATTCCAAAGGTAGGAGGAGATGTCCCAGAAGTCAGGACTCATCAGGGGCCAGAAATGGAAGAGCTTCTCTCAGAGACAGCCCCACCCCTGGGCTCTAGAAGACTTGAGCATGATGCCAGCTCAATTCTCTCTCAAAACAAAGTCTCAGTGGTCAGCTCTGGTATGCGATCCTAATAGATTAAGGATGGTGGATTCCTAAGGCAAGAGATAGTGAGGTTTCTAGAGAGCCTTCTCAGAGTGGAGTCCTGATCCCATTTACCTATGAACATAGGCCAGAGCCAACCAACAGGAAAACGATGGGATCGTTATTGAACCATTCTATCACTGCCTAGCATTTATCTTTATTATTAACTCCATGTGGACTTGAAATCATTAACAACACAGTCCTTGGACGAAAAGATGCTATGCACGTCCTTTAGGGAGTCGGTAGGAAGGGGCAGATGAGAAGCACTTTTCTGAGACCTCTGTTTTCAGAACTGTTGTCCACAATCTGCTCTGACATCAGAATCACCCTGCTGCCCAACAAAACACATCCACAGCTGAGCAAAGGACCTGGAATATGACTTTTCGCCAGGGGCAAACTTAACTTTGGGGGGAAGGGATTCAACTGGGTAGAAATGGGGTCAATAGGGAATTAGAAGAAGAGAGAGAATCTGCTGGTGGTTAATTTTACGTATCAACTTGGCTGAGCCACGGTGCCCAGCTATTTGGCCAAACATCATTCTGAATGTTTCTGTGAAGGTATTTTGGATGAAATCGGTACAGTTTAATATACCTAGTGTTCCATTATTGGAATGCTAAGCATGTGGGAGTTACTTATATCCAACTGCTCAAGGTCATTGCCAAGGTCTGATTATTCACTCATACAAAAATTCAAAAAAATGTATCCTCCAGCATAAATGGGCTAAGAAAAGTAGATTGCCCTTCATAACGTGAGTGGCCTCATCCAATCAGTTAAAGACCCAAAAAGAACAAAAGGCTGACCTCCGCTACACAAGATGGGATTCTGCATGCAGACAGCCTTTGGACTCAAACTGCAACTCTTTCCTGAGTCTCCAGTCTATAGGCCTCCCCCATTAGATTTTGCACTTGCCAACACCCCACAATTGCATGAGCCAGTTCCTTAAAACAAATCACATATATATGTGATTATATAATTTATATATTATATATTAATTATATAATATAGATTATATATGTAATTATATACATATAATCTCCATCCAAAGTTCCTGTTCCTCCAAATACAAATTTCTTGACCTAGAGAGACTCAGTCCATGGAATCTAATTTGGATCTAAAGAAGAATTAAGGCCTAAACCAACCAAGAGCCCCATGCTGACGCCCTGACACTCACCCGTAAGATAATTAAGGAGTCAATCACCAATAGGCAGCCGCTGGTAGCCTAACAACCTTGGTGACCACGTTCAAAGAGAGATCTAAAGTTCTTTTTAAGGAGAAGGAAAGATCAGAATCAATCCTTGGTAACAGGAAAGGAGTGTTCAAGCACAGAGAGCTCCTGGCAGTATTGAAGTAAACGTTTATAAAGACCTTCCCCAAATACTGCAATATCAAGAACAGCAAGCTTGAGCTTTGTCACAAACCACACATCAGCTCGGAATTGTGAAATACGCCCTTGCCCAAGTGCCTCTGACAGAAAAGAAATGAGTTCCATTACCAAATGAAAGCGGGGTGGAAATAACAGAATTGCTTTTATTTTGATGGATGATCTAATAAAAAGACATAAAAATGATTAGAAACGATAAAATTAAATCACAAAATACAGTTCTATTTGTTTTGTGCTATGGAGTGGATTCTTACATTGGGTGGAAGGTTGGACTATATAACTTCTAATTTTAGGAAACAGTAAAAAGAAAAAAAAAGTGATGACAACAGTTTTTCATTGCTAGCAAGCTACTTCTAAGACACTGAAACAGCCATTGCAACAATCACAAAAAGTCACAGGAACCCAAGTAGGCACAAAAAAAAAACAAACAAACAACAAAAAAAAAACAGATTTTCCATTCCCTCTGTTCCTGCCTTAGGGAGTTCAAGTCCCCCCAGACATTTCTCTCCAACTTAACAGTGTGCACCAAGGTGGTATGTCTTAGAATGAAATGGACGTGGTCATTCCAACCTAATCATTTGCTTAGAGTCACTGAGGGGTAATATTAATGGCTCAGATAAGATTATTGCCACAGTTTCCTTAAATTGACTGAAGGGCAATACAGAATCAATGACAACAGAGGCTCTACCAGAAACACCTGAGATGGAGCCGGGAAGCAATGCGGAAGGAGGAGGTGTTAGCTCAAAGGCACTGGAAGCTCTTCAAAGAAGCTGCTACCCCCTAATGGAGATGTGCTGCCTCTGAAAGGATCTGCTAAAACTAATTTGGATTCTTCACCACAGTGTTTGAGTCACTTTTTTTCACATTTGACAAGGCTGGCCAAGTTGCCTGCCAGGTGCTACACACCTACCTCTATTGCCTTTTCAATGAGTCCATTTGAAGCTTCCAGGCAGAGCCTCCTAGGTAGGGCTTGCCTGCAGAGAAGCCCACAACACACATACATTAAAATAACATGACGATCGCCTACCTGTGCTACCCTCAAAATCTCAAACAAACCATGCTCTTTTGGGGTTTGGGAATCCACTGTCACTGAACATTAACTTCAACAGAAATATGTGTATAACTAGAGAGGAAAATAAGGAAAAGGTGCTGGAGATGGATGTAGTGAGTGGTGAGGGAAACAGATGTCCCCTACTGGAATTGGCCCCCTTGTAAGGTATGAAGTCTTCCTTGTTAGAGATCTTCAGGTGGACCCTGGAGTCCACCTGCAAAATATTTTAAGGAAGCTCTGGGCCAGGTGCATTGGCTCACGCCTGTAAACCCAACACTTTGGGAGGCTGAGGCATGCAGATCACTTGAGGTCAGGAGTTTGCGACCAGCCTGGCCAACACGGTGAAACCTTGTCTCTGCTAAAAATATAAAAATTAGCTGGACATAGTGGCACATGCCTGTAATCCCAGCTACTTGGGAGGCTGAAGCAGGAGAATCACTTAAACCCAGAAGGTGAGGTTGCAGTGAGCCAAGATCGCGCCATTGCACTCCAGCCTGGGTGTCACAGCAAGACTCTGTCTCAAAAAAAAAAGTATGTTTTAAAGGAGTTCTATACCGATGAAGGTTGACCTCAACGACTGCTGTGGTCCTTTGTTCTTCTGACTCCCAAACTGCTGCCTGGAAACAGAAAACAGGAGGCAGAGAAGGAAGCTGTACTTGGGCCTTGCCCCATGCCCTGGCCACATCTGCTGAAGAAAAAGCAGAACAGGGCTCAGGGCTCCCATAGTGTTTCTGATGCCAGCTCCTCAAAGAGCAAAGGTAATGGGTCATCTCGTCCATGCCTCTTCTCGGTTTCTTCTCTTACTTTCCTCTGACGTCTGTAACTCTATTATCATAGCCAGGGAAAAGCAAAGCCTAAGGAGGAAATTACCACATTGGCACGCAACAGTCCCCCAAACGGGTAAGTGAATGACTGTGTTTACCTTTTCTTTCTTCCATTTCTCTTGATTGTACTACTGGCTATAATGACCGCTACTTCTCACAAAATCTCTACTTTATACCAAAGCAAGAGGATCTATCACTACACAAATTTATTACAATTACTTTGAAAATCACATGGAGATTTAAATATCTATATGTTGCATACTGGCATATAATTGAAGCCGTCCATTTGGGGGATTCTTTAGCACATGCACTTGTTTTCTTCCTTTCCACTCTTGCGAATGTTCACAGTGCACTTTCCCCATCCCAGTGATTTTAATTCCATTCATATTCAGATGAGTCCCAAACTGAAATCTTCAGTCCTGAAGTCTCTAAATACTCATGTCCTATGTCCAACCAGCATTTCAGTTTTTAAACTACTCCCTTAAGTTTATGAGCAAGGGATTTAATTGGGTTGAAAGGAGGCAACAAGGAATTAGAAAAATAGACAGAATCTTGTAATGGTTAAATTTTATCTATTGGAGTGGGCACAGTGGCTCACGCCTGTAGTCCCAGCACTGTGGGAGGCCAAGGCGGGGGGATGGCTTGAGGCCAGGAGTTCCAGACCAGCCAGGCCAACATGGCGAAACCCTGTCTCTACTAAAAATACAAAAATTAGCAGGGCATGGTGGTGCGTGCCTGTGGTCCCAGCTACTCGGGAGGCTGAGACAGGAGAATTGCTTGAAACCAGGAGCCAGAGGTTGCAGTAAGCCAAAATCACACCACTGCACTCCAGCCTGGGCAACAGAGTGAGACCCCATCTCAAAATCAAAAAAAAGGAATGTATATATCAACTTGGCTTGAGATAGATAGATAGATAGATAGATAGATAGATAGATAGATAGAGCGAGTAAGGATGAAAGGGGTAAGAACACATACATACTTATGTATTTATTCAGGTAAATATGTGTATTTGCAAGCTGCCAGGCATCCCCTTACCTCTGACGGCTTCGTGGTGCATTTTCCTTTTCCTGAACATTCCAAGTCATTTGCGTGGCTCTCCCCCGGCACGCAGGTGCTGACCTTCACCACCAGAGTTAAGCGCAAAGCCACAATAGACTTAGTCACAGAATCATTCACAAAACCTAAAAGAAAATGAGACAAAAGGAAATTGTCAAGTGTCTCCTCTTTAAAGGCAGTGTGTTGAAAGCTTTACCAACAGCTTTGCTACCAGATTATGAATTTAGTGTAGGCAGCACTCAAGTCTGACAAAACAAAATGCAATGAGGCAAGGGAATAAAGCGCACGACCACCATCCACTGAGACCTCAGGACTTCAGGGCAGGCTGGTCCTCCCAAGCCTCACAAGAAACACCTAAGGCCAAGCAAAATCAGCACCAGGCGCTTGAGCAACCACCTCGGATCCTTTCGCTTTGCTCCCACCCTTGCCCTCTGAGGGCTGCTTTGTCTCTCAATTCCATCCCTGTACTGGCATCTTAGAATTCAATCTCTGCTTTGGAACAAGAAGCAGCTTACCCGCATTACCCAAGTCCTCCTCCTCCTCCTGGCTACTGTGGAGTCACAAATGCTGGAAATCCTCAAAGGCCCCACCCAGTTATCACCCGCCCTAGTCTTGGTCCTCTTGGAGTGGGCATGCAGCATGGGTACACATCCTCTGTTGGATTTATTGATAATTGATAAGATATTCATGTTACTTGATCACCAATCTGACTCCACAGTATCAAGTTAAGCCATACAGTTTTAGCCATCTAATAAACTCGGATTAATCATAGTTGAATATGGATTGCAGTATCATTGACATACCATATTTGTCATTAATGATCTTTATGTCCTAGAGCAGCTATTCATACATACTAGGCAGCAATAAATATGGAATAAATTGATGAATACATATAGCCTCTAACTGGGAGAAATAAATATTATAAGTATTTTTGCATCAATGATTATTTTCACTAAGTGAGCATTTTTTTCTAATATGAACATTCATTTGTATCTGATTTTTAATTTTAAAACAAAATATCAAAATTCATGAATATGATAAAAAAAAGGTTTCCTCAGCTCTGTCAAGAGTGAAAGTTAAAAAGCCTCATCATTACAAAGCCACATTCATAGATCGTTTTACAACAAAACATTTGTAAGACCAAGGGGACTACTAGTGGGGAAAAGAGAGAGAAAAGAATTGATTCTAAGGCAACTGACATGGGTTCCATTATCAGGAAAAAGAGTAGGGTTTGGGTCCCTCATACCTCACACCATACAAAAGTAAATCTAGATGGCTTCAAGAGCTAAATGCGAACTAACAACGTTTACAGCGGCACTATTCACAATAGCAAAGACTTGGAACCAACCCAAATGTCCATCGATGATAGACTGGATTAAGAAAATGTGGCACATATTGAATACTAGGCAGGCATAAAAAAGGATGAGTTCATGTCCTTTGCAGGGACATGAATGAAGCTGGAAACCATCATTCTTAGCAAACTATCACAAGATCAAAAACCAAACACCACATGTTCTGACTCATAAGTGAGAGTTGAACAATGAGGACACGTGGGTCCATTACACACCAGGGTCTGTCTGGGGGTGGGGGACTAGGGGAGGGATAACATTAGGAGAAATACCTAATGTAGGTGCTGGGTTGATGGGTGCAGCAAACCACCAGGGCATGTGTATACCTATGTAACAAAACTGCACGTTCTGCACGTGTAACCCAGAACTTAAAATATAATCAAAAAAAATGTAAATAACAAACAAACCCACAAGAAAACTTTAAAACTTCAAGTGGAAAATATAGGGGGCCATTTCATTGATCTGAAGGCAGGGGGTTTATTAAACAAGATGCAAAATAATAACCATAAAGAATAATCAATTTAACTTTACCCAACTTTAAATTATATGTACCTAGCTACCATAAAAAAAGACAGTAGACAAGACACAGGCTTGAAAATGAAATTTATAATACATAAAACCAGCAAATGCTTAGCTGTCAGAATGTATGAAGATTTCTTTTAGCAAACTGCTTTTTTCTCAACGTTATTTATACTTATATAAATATTGAAATCTATGAAGCATTAAGAAACGCTGTTACACATATGTATACGTACAGTAAAAGTATACCAAGATGCATGGAAAGAAACACATCAAACTCAGGAAAAGGATGGGGGGAAATGGGGGTAGCCAGGAAGACGGAGCTTCTGACCACCTATATATTTTCTTTCTTTATTAATAATACATAGAGCACATATCACAAAACAATCTTGTGTACAAAAAAAAATCTTATATTCATTTCCATACTTTTATTTTATTTTATTTTTAGACAGAGTCTCACTCTGTAGCCCTGGCTGGAGTACAGTGACACAACCTCAGCTCACTGCAACCTCCAACTCCCGAGTTCATGTGATCCTCCTGCCTCAGCCTGCCAAGTACCTGAGATTACAGGTACCTGCCATCACACCTGGATAATTTCTGTATTGAGGCGGGGTATTACCATGTTGGCCAGACTGGTCTTGAACTCCTGACCTCAAGTGATCTGCACGTCTTGGCCTCCCAAAGTGCTGGGACTACAGGCATGAGCCACCACAGCCAGCCTATAATATTTTATTTCTTTCATAATAATATAGGCCAGGCATGGTGGCTCATGCCTGTAATCCCAGGACTTTGGGAGGCAGAGGCGAGTGGGTCATGAGGTCAGGAGTTCAAGACCAGCCTGGCCAATATGGTGAAACTCCGTCTCTACTAAAAATACAAAAATTAGCCAGGCACGGTGGTATGTGCCTGTAGTCCCAGCTACTTAAGAGGCTGAGGCAGAAGAATCGCTTGAACCTGGGTGGCAGAGGTTGCAGTGAGCTGAGATCATGCCACTGCACTCCAGCCTGGGTGACAGAGCAAGACTCTGTCTCAAAATGATAATAATAATAATAATAAAGAGAGCAAATTTTGCAAAACATTTATTAAATCTTGTATACAATTGAAATCTTATACTCATTTCCATAGTTCTACGCTTTTTTTTTTTTTTTTTTTCTGAGACAAAGTCTCACTCTGTGGCCCAGGCTGGAGTGCAGCAGCATAAGCTTGGTTCACTGCAATCTCTGCCTCCCAGGTTCAAGCAATCCTCGTGCCCCAGCCTCCCAAGTAGTTGGGATTACATATACGTGCCACCACACCCGGCTAATTTTTGTAGTTTTGGTAGAGACGGGGTTTTACCATGTTGGCCAGGCTGTTCTCAAACTCCTGGCCTCAAGTGATCCTCCCACCTTGGTGTCCCAAAGTGCTGGGATTACAGGCATGAGCCACCATGCCCAGCCAATTTTATGCATATTTTAAATATTGTGTAACCAAACTTTTTATTTAGATTATCATAGTTCAGGCATCACAACTTCAAACAGGCTTTGACAGGTTAGGAAAAGATTAGTATCCTGAAATCCAGAATACACAGTCCTAAAATGACTTTGTGGTCACCTTCTCTAGACGTTTCCTCACCATTTGTTCTTATAAGTACATTTCATTGGCCAGGCACAGTGGCTCATGCCTGTAATCTCAGCACTTTAGGAGGCCAAGGCAGGCAGATCATGAGGTCAGCAGATCGAGACCATCCTGGCCAACATGGAGAAACTCTGTCTCTAATGAAATACAAAAAAATTAGCCAGGCATGGGGGTGTGTGACTGCAATCCCAGCTACTCGGGAGGCTGAGGCAGGGGAATCGCTTGAACCCAGGAGGCGGAGGTTGCAGTGAGCCAAGATTGTGCCACTGCACTCCAGTCTGGTGACAGAGCGAGACTCTGTCTCAAAAAATAAATAAATAAATAAGTACACTGCATTAAAAAGTAATAATTAACTGGATAGAAACAGAGCCCATGTTGGTTCACCTCGCTTGCATGGTACCTAGCATCACCTCATTAACTAATGGTCACTTGAGAACATGCTGCTTCTATTGACAACAAATTAGCAAAACTTCCCAAATATTTTCAATGTTCTCAATGTTGAAGTCCTTGCGTAATAAGGTGTTGCACACTCCCAAAGCCTGTTTTCACAGGTTTACTCAAAGTACTACTTGACACAGTCAAGTTCGCTTGTCATAATTTTAAAGAGAACGGTATTTGAGAAATTTGGCTTAAAAAGTCAAGATAGACTTCCTACATTGTTTCCTTTCTCATACTTCTTTTAAAAGTTTTCATAAATGTAAGAGTTCTCTCACGGCCTCTCAGCTATTTCTGTTTGTCTTTTCTGTTTGTTTTATATCTTTGGGAGAAGATATAAAAATGATATCACAAATATCTACGATGACTAAAAACCCTTCTGAAAACAGATTGAGCCTCTGAAAACATTAATAGGAAGTGCCTACATTAAGTAAGTATATATAGGCCGGGCACAGTGGCTCACGCCTGTAATCCCAGCACTCTGGCAGGCAGAGGCAGGTGGATCACCTGAGGTAGGAGTTCAAGACCAGCCTGGCCGACATGGTGAAACCCCGTCCCTATTAAAAACACAAAAATTAGCCTGGCGTGATGGCGAGCACCTGTAATCCCAGCTACCTGGGAGGCTGAGGCAGGAGAATCACTTGAACCCAGGGGGCAGAGGTTGCAGTGAGCCAAAATCATGCCACTGCACCTAGGCAAATCCAGCCTAGGCAACAAGATTAAAACCCTGTTTTAAAAAAAAACATAAATAAGGAAGGGTGTGGTAGCTCATGCCTGTAATCCCAGCACTTTGGGAGGCAGATGCAGGTGGATCACGAGGTCAGGAGCTCAAGACTAGCCTGGCCAACATAGTGAAACCCCGTCTCTACTAAAAGTACAAAAAATTAGCCGGGCATGGTGGCGGGTGCCTGTAATCCCAGTTACTTGGGAGGCTGAGGCAAGAGAATCGCTTGAACCCAGGAGGTGGAGGTTGCAGTAAACGGAGATTGTGCCACTGCACTCCAGCCTGGGCTACAGAGTGAGACTCCATCTCATAAATAAATAAATAAATAAATAGGTAGATAGATAAGTAAATAAAAGTATGTATATATGAATACATGTAGTGTGTATTTTATGAAATGTAATATAGATGTGTGGAATACATACACATAATTTAAAGTACAGTCATACAATGAAGTCATACAATGAAGGTTACTGAGGAGAATGGATCTACCTTTCAGAAGGCTGTGAAGAGCCTCTACCTTCCAGGGTAAAAGCGGAAGTGTCTATGGGACAGGCAGCGCATGCTTGAGGGACCACTCTGGAAGCCCAGTGAACCTTGCAGCCATGATTCAGGGAGATGCACATGGTCCTTGAGGCAGTTCTGAAGTCCTGAAGGATGGACTTAACCTACAGGCAGGTGTTTCAGGCTGAGATGTTAAATGTTTGGCCCAATAATATTAAATCTGTAGAACCATCTGCTTCCTATGAAAGAAATCTGGAGGGTGGTGCTATGGTTTGGCTGTGTCCCCACCCAAATTTCATTGTGAATTGTTGTTCCCATAAGCCCCACGTGTGGTGGGAGGGATGCAGTGGGAGGTAACTTAATCATGGAAGCGGTTACCCTCATGCTATTCTCCTGATAGTGAGTGAGTTCTCCTGAGATCTGATGGTTTTATAAGGGGCTTTTCCCCCTTTTTCTCAGCACTTCTACTTGCTGCCACCATGTGAAGAAGGACATGTTTGCTTCCCTTCCACTATGATTGTAAGTTTCCTGAGGCCTCCCAATCCCTGCGGAACTGCAAGTCAGTTAAACCTCTTTCCTTTACAAATTACCCAGTCTTGGGTATGTCTTTGTAGCGGTGTGAAAACTGACGAATACAGGTGGGGTTCTCTTAAATTGGGATCCATACCATCATCTGCCTGTACTATTTCGTGTGGCTTTGGAGCTTCAAAAAGCTAGGTCTGGACTACGGGAGGAGAAGAGCAAGACCCCATCTTCTGCCTCATCTGGCCAAAGGACTATAAAAACCTATTGTTCCAGGCTTGTGACAAGGCCACCTGGATGAAATCAATTGCTGTGGCCAAGTGCTTTGGAAATGCACCAATACATGAAGAACCACCAGGGTTACCTCATCCAGGCCATCGCATGCTAGAGGTGAGGAAGAGTAGATACCTACCATCTACCATGCTAAACAGGGGCCATCCTAGGGCAAAAAATAAAGCAGGCTTTGAATTGAGGAGCAAAAGAAATCTGTTCCCTCTGAATGGGAATCTGAGTTGCAATGATTCCTGGAGATCCCTTTAGTGCCAGTGGGTTGGCACAAATCTGATGAGGTCCTCTAGCTCTCAGAACTGCTTCTAGTAACTGTGGTCAATTGAGCTCTGCGTTGTACTTGTGTATCTTCTGGGCATTCAGTCAAGTCTTGTTAAAGCTAAGCCAGTTCCCCACATTCTATGCAGAATTAGGAGACAAGTGTCTCCTTTTCAAAGTCAGGAAAAGTGAGGCACTCATACATAGAGAGAAGGAAGCCCTGCAAAGATGTCATCTCATGAGTGTTAGGCAGAGGAACACAGGGGAGCAGTGAGGACAAGACAAAGGACAGGGATAAGACCCAAAATGGAACAAACCAATTGGTGAAGGGAACCCATCAAGGAAGAACCCAAGTAACCATGCTGAGTGAGGACCTGACATGTCCGGCCTGCCCATGTTGGCTGCCATGCCAGTGCAGGTGGGTTCCTAAGTGACATAGGTTCCCCAGGCAAACACCTTGTGAAAAGTCACAGGTTCCTCCATACTTCAATCTCTAGTGTGTATGCCAGTTTCTCCTGTGGGCCCGATACTGGTTGAGAAAATAGAAAACTGCAAACGATAACAGCTCTGTTCACAATTTTCTAGGGTTTGTCTCAGGCCTGTGGGATCCCTCAAATCCCATCACTGAGGCTTTGGGAAACAACATTTACCCTGAATCTCCTTGGGACAGAGGAAGACATAGCTATGAATTTAGCCAGCCTGGAATGTAAATGAACAACGTATGATCAACACCTCAACTATCTAGGAGAAACATTCCTACATTACTCATAAAAGGTGCTAAGACAAGGTGCTGGAAATGTGTTGAGTAGGAATAATAACCCAAGTATGCTGACCATAGAATTTATCTTCAAAACTAAGACGGCTTTCAAAATACAACTTTTTATAATTATGCCTGGACACAGGCATAAAGTGAGACTCTCCCAGGCAATGGGACAATATAGTCACCCTGCACTTAATGTCCCAGGGGGCATCTGGAGACAGAATATCTGCAAAGTCCTACATCAGTGTCAGGAATGTTTTTGACAGGCAGAAGATGGATTCAAAAAAGCAGTAAGAAGTTCAATTCAGCCAGGCATGGTGGCTCACATCTGTAGTCCCAGCACTTTGGGATGCTGAGACTGAAGGATCACTTGAGCTTAGGAGTTCAAGACCAGCCTGGACAACATAGTGAAACCTTGTCCCTAGAAAAAAATTTTACAATGGCCTAGCATGATGGTTCACGCCTATAATCCCAGGACTTTGGGAGTCTGAGGTGGGCAGATCACTTGAGGGCAGGAGTTCGAGCCCAGCTAATACAAAAATTAGCAGGGCATCATGGCATATGCCTGTAATTCCAGCCACTTGGGAGGCTGAGGCACAAGAATCGCTTGAACCCGGGAGGCGGTTGCAGTGAGATGAGATTGTGCCACTTCACCCCAGCCTGGGTGATGGAATAAGACTCTGTCTCAAAATAAATAAATAAATAAATAAATAAAATTAGTTGGGCGTGGTGGCACACACACCTATAGCCCCAGCTACTCAAGAGGATCACTTGAGCACAAGAAGGGGAGACTGCAGTGAGCTTTGATTGTGCCACTGCACTCCAGTCTGACAGAGTGAGACCCTGAGAAAGGAAAAGAAAAGGAAGGGAAGGGAAGGGGAGGGGAGGGGAGGGGAAGGGAGGAAAGAAAAGAAAAGAAGAAGGAAGGAAGGAAGGAAGGAAGGGAGGGAGGGAGGGAGGAAGGAAGGAAGGAAGGAAGGAAGGAAGGAAGGAAGGAAGGAAGGAAGGAAGGGAGGGAGGGAGGAAGGAAGGAAGGAAGGAAATTCATGGGCAGTAAGGTCATGATAGGAGATTAATAAAAGTCAGAGCGAGTGGAGACATTCCTCAACTTCAAGTGGGGCATTAGGAGACAAATGTCTCTTGGTGTCTCAGTAAAGACAGGCACCACAGCATCACAGCACCACAGGTCTGACGCAGAGGGGTATTTTATGTCCAAAGAGAACTAGTTGCTTTCTTCCTAAGATTTCTTACTGAAACGTTTATTTAAATTGGCTTTGGGAAGTAAGGAAATTAACGATTTAGGCAAAAGTGCCTCTTCTGTGGTGCTTCCTACTTCCTCCTTTATGGCCCTGAACCATGTAGACACCTTACACCTCCCAGCCGCCTTTACACATCTTGCTCACCCCAACTCTGTAAACATTTCCACAATGCCCCTTTGTCTGGAATACTCCTCCTTCTTCCAGTCTTACAGCCATTGAGGTCCAGCTCAGAGCCCACCTTATTCTTGAGCTTTACCATGAATAGAGCCCACTCTGAGCTCTACCATGTCCATCTCTGCTCAGGCATAAAACATCATGTACCTGTTCCTGATCATTTCGTATCTTGGGTGGCTTCTTATACCACCTTTACTGAAGCTTCCTTGATGGCAAGGGACAAGTCTTAGCGAAGTGGTGAGTAAGGAGTCAAGATACAGGTATATTAATAGCTGAAGCAGCAAAGACACTTCCCAAATAGGAGGTTTTAGAATGTCTTATCATCCAATATGTCCACTTTGAAGAACAGCAATCATTTGGATGTACCAATTCCATTTTTAATAAAAAAAAAAATTGCTTACCAGCTGGTGATTACCTTTGATAGAGAAATGGAGCCTGCTAGAATGTTGGGATGCTACCAGTTCTTATTCCAAGTAACACTTTTACACATAAAATAATGAAGATAAAGTCAGACATCAGTTATTATAAAAGTATTTTTCGTACCTTTGCTTTGTTCTCTAGTTTCACATTAAATTATTTATTAAGATCTATATCATCTTGGTCTACTCACTAAGCATTTAGACCACATAATGGTCTAAAATATTATAGACAAGGCTTTCTTCCAATGATTAGTTTTAAAGTCCTATTTAACTATTATACTTAGCCAGCAATAATGCAAATGAATGTGTAGTTAAAAATATACAAGGTATCATTTTCTAGATAATTTGCTTCCATTTCCTTGATGAACACTTACTGAACTCGCACCCACCAAGAAGACACCACTGTACATTGGAAGGTTACAAAGGTAAGTTATCCTTGGTTTCTGCCACTCCAAACTTTCAGGCAAAAGTGGTAGTTCTTAACTAGTGTTGAAACTAGTGCCTTCGAAAGCTTGCGGGAGATTTTTCAAAGTCTGTATTTCCAGGCTCTAACACAAGTGATTCAGAGTCAATAGTCTTGGATAGGTCCTTGGAAAGCATGTTTTTGTGAAAAATGCCCTAAGAAATTCTAATGTGTCCTTCCAGTGAAGAACCACTGGTCTGGTACAAAAACTAATCTAAGTCACATGAGTGATGCATATTATTATTAAAGTAACAATCATCTTGAATTAAAGGCAACCTTATGAACATCTAAAATGAGCGTATTTTACTCATCTATTTTTGAAATCCAGGTGACGAGATGATATTTAGACAAAATTGATATTCACAAGTTCATCATAAGCCTCTGAAGTTCTTAGAGACACCTCTGAAAATGGTTTCTATATGAGCTTTATTTGCTTATTAAGACTGTATTTTGGTTCTAAAATCTGTTAATAGATGATTACAGAAATCAGTCTTTGCAACTGTGTGTCACACGTTATCATGTAACTCCTAATTATTTTACTTAATCCCCTAAAGTGGATCAACAGGACGAGCATGTTATTTGCAGCAATGTGTTGTTCACACAATAAAAACAGTGGCTGGGCGCTCCTTCCAGGTAAAAGTGTAATTTCAGTAAGTTGTTTGTACCTCCCTTTGATCACATCTAGGGGGAAATGCCTGTATTTCCTCATAATGAAAAGTAATACTGTTCGATTTAACTTTCATCAAACTGCAGCTGGGTCAGAAGCAAAGTAGCCCTCAGGAAATTCCACATGCCAAGAGCAGGAACTGTGCCCCTTACAAAGGGGCAGCAGGAAGGATCTGAAATGAAATGGAATTCATTCGAAAGAAGGGAGTTCTTTGGGGTTTTATAAAAGAGTGATCATTTGAGAGCTGTTGAAAAGCCAGTGTGAGTTCTTTGACACAGCACTCAAACTGATAGACACTTCCAACACACTTTATAAGAAATGCAGAGCACATGCTCAGTCTTTTTCTCTTCCTTAATGGTAGGAAGTCAATATACGTAGCATAGTTGCTGCTGCATAGAGGTCTGTATAGAAAGGCCTGTCTTCACACTCAGAATTCTAAGATCCACAGGCCAACTGATCAGAGACAAAAACTGGTAAAGCAGCAGTGAGAGTGACAGTCGGGATGCATTTACGAAGCTGTTTGAGAATGGGGAATGGGTTTTTGTCAACACCTGCATTCCCATAGTCTTTTTAGGCTGAAGAACTGGTGCTGCATAGGAGGCAATGAAGGTGCCCCAATAAAGCCTGCTGTGAATTACAAGCGAGAAAGAGAAATAGAAATAAGAGATTTATCAAAGAAAGACGAAAAGACAGAAGAAGAGAGAGGAAAAGAGGAAGAAAGACTAAGCAGGGTGGTGGGAAAAGAAAATCAAACCATAAGATAGATACTGAGGGAGACAAGAAAAAAAAAAGGAAATTAATACAGAGAAACAAAGTCGAAGTGGAGGAAAGAAAATGAAAGCTTATTGTGGAAGACAGTGTGACAATTCCTCAAAGACCTAAAGACAGAAATACCATTTGATCCAGCAATCCATTGCTGGGTATATACCCAAAGAAATATAAATTGTTCTATTATAAAGACACTTGCATGTGTACATTCATTGCAGCACTATTCACAACAGCAAAGACATGGAATCAGCCTAAATGCCCATCAATGATAGACTGGATAAAGAAAATGTGGTACATATACACCATGGAATACTATGCAGCCATAAAAAAAGAATGAGATCATGTCCTTTGCAGGGACATGGATGGAGCTGGGGGCCATTATCCTTAGTAAACTAACACAAGAACAGAAAACCAAACACTGCATGTTCTCACTTATAAGTGGGAGCAAAATGATGGGAACACATGGACACATAGAGGGGAACAACACACACTGGAGCCTTCTGGAGGGTGGAGGGTAGGAGGAGAGTGAGGATCAGGAAAAATAACTAATGAGTACGAGGCTTCATGCCTGGGTGATAAAATAATCTGTACAATAGACCCCCATGACCCAAGTTTATCTATGCAACAAACATGCACTTGTACTCCTGAACTTCAAATATAAGTTTTCAAAAAGAGAAAATAAAGGCTTTCTGTCAAAAATGTCAAGGGTTCTTATACCTTTTGTTATAAAAAGGCATTATCTCATCTTCTGATTTTTATAACCTTATATTCCTCACTGCAACCCACAAAAAAAGTAAAATTAGAGTTATTTCAAAGTTTTCACAAATAAACATTTGCTTAAATCATGACTGTATACAGTCTAAGTCTGTGATTCCAATCATGAGGCTGAAATGCAGAGGCACCCTAAATGGACAGATGATGAGTCCATGTAAGGACTGGGCTGCAGGATGGGGTGGGAGGGAGAGCAGTGTAGGATAGAGGGAGAGCTGAGTCCATTCATTCAACATTCAGCAGATGTTTGCCGAGGTCTAGGTAGGAGATGGCATTTAGGTTGAGCCCTGAAGGTGAAAATATGCCAGCAAGAAGAGCTGGGGAGGTCAGCGTGTCAGATGGAGCTCCAGTCACCAGTGTCTTAGCTGAGTACAGAAAAGCAGGAGGAGCCAGATCACAACCAGTCTCATGAACCTTAGTAAAGATATGGATTCCTTGCCAAGCACCATGGGAATCCATTGAAGAGTTTTAAGCAAGGGAATAACACATGACTGGTGCATTTTCAAAGACCACAATCAAAGAACAAACAAGATTTTCATGTAGATTGGATGTGAGGTATGAGGGAAAGGAAGACATTACACGTAGATAGTTTCAGCAACTTTGTGGAGGTGTGGTGGTAGGCAAGTGAGTCAAGATTTCCATCGTTAGTATACTAAATTTGGGATGCTGAGACCCCCAAAAGGAGCAATCAACTTGGTGGTTGGACATAGGAACATGGGTAGTTGGAAACATCAGGGGTGAAGATTTCAGTTTCAGACTCATCTGAATATGGATGGTATTAAAACTATTGGGACAAGGAAAGTGTACTTAGGGAGAGGATAGAGGGTGACAAGGCCCAGAACCAAGCTCTACAGCCTGACAGTCATGATATAAACAGTTTGGGATGGATATCAGACCATGGTCATACTAGAAAAATCAACTACAACATAAATATCTTCATGATTTTCCCAAAGCAGAGTTATAAGGAAAGATCAGATCTCTGTGACCTGAAGAACATAAACAGCTTCAGGAGGTCAGACCTTTGGCAACGTTAGCATGGAAGAGGGAGACTTTGGTCTATCGGGAAAAAGAAAGTCTCAAGGACTCTACACAGCTCAACTCAACATTTAGATGCTGGAGAAAAAAAGGCAGAAGAAAGGGAAGGAAGGAGGGAGGAGAAAAAGTGACAGTGCCGGACTTGAGAGGCTCACTTCTATTTGCTACACAACCTGGAGATTTCCCCAATGAGTTTAAAACTGTAATGAAGCGGAACTTTCTCCAAAGATTATCCAGGGATCTGTTAATACCCTCAAGTAACTGGTTACGATGACAAATAAAAGTTGGGTTTCCTTCTCTCTCCCTCCATTTCCACTCCCCTCCTTCCCTACTCTCCTAACACACATGAATAAATGCACTTACTCTGCTCTTGCCCACAACTCCAAGCTGTGCTCATTAGATGGCAATGAAATGTTCTGCCATCATTATGGCCCTTTTAAAACCGAGACTTTGCCAACCTCACCTCCCTTGGGGCAAATGCAAAGCTGAGGGCAACCAAAAGGGGCTCCAGTCATTATCTCTGGAATGGAGTGGTCAAGCATCAGTGGAAGCACAAAATGCTGGGCTTCAGGCCATTAACTGTTTGTTTTACTGCTTGTCTCCTTTAATATTAACACTAAAGAGTCTTAAATGGACTTTGTAGTTAACACCTCATTGGGATTAATAGCAAATGGGATTTGCTTTTCTCACTTCAGTCATTTGGCTAAAGACCATTTTCTTTCCTGTTACAGGGAAAGCATAAGTGGAAAATAGAAATTCTGACCATAAATATTTGAGCAGTAGGTGCTGGAAACAGACTGTGCCGAGTTTTCCTATTAAGACTCAACAAGTCATTTGGCACAAACCAATAACCTATAAAAATGGTTCACAGTCCACAAAGTCCCATGGCTGGCACCAGATAGGCATGAAAGGTTTGCAATATCACAGATTCCGTCCCTAGATGGAGACCCAGGGATTTTGCATTAACTCCGGGGTAGGGAAGACAAACACCCGCAATCCCGCATCTCACCCTACAGAGGCAGCGGTGAAACAGCCAACGCCTGTGAAACACCTGTGCCAACTCTTTCAGAAGGTAGGATAAGGTTAGTGCAAAGTGTGAAACTCCTGCTGAAACACCCGTGCCAACTCTTTCAGAAGGTAGGATAAGGTTAGTGCAAAGCTAGTAAGCCGGTCAGGATCCCCCTGGATTTGTGACTCAATACTTCTGGACTGGGAAACAAAACTGGAGAAATAAATCATCTCTTGACAATGTCAGGCCAGGTGCAAAAACTGCTTGATGCTGAGAGCAAACTTGAGCCAGGACCCAGTCCAGGGCAGCAATGATTACACGAGGCTTACCAACACACCTCAGCTGTGTGGACTCAGCTGTCCTTCCATTACTCCTTCACAGAACGCAGTCCAAACCAGGAGGTTAAGGGGTGGGGGGCATTAAATAAGCATTTAAAAAGGTGTCACCACACCCATGGACTATCACAACTATGCCTCCATCACTAAAGAATGTCACTTGCCTGGTCACACCAACTAACCCAGGATTTCATTTCGAGTCTTTTCACCTTTTATAAAAAGGCTTTTATCTACCTAAATGTTACTTGTGGTTTGCTTGCTTGCTTGTAAAGCAAGTTTAGATGCTTAAAGGAGCAAATTGCTTTTTGGAAAATTCACCCATACAGAATTTCTCCTTTTCTCTGGGTTCCTAAGTAAGGTATGGCCAAAAAATGCTCTCCAAATTAGAAGACACAACAGTACATCCCAGAAATGGTCCAGATATTTTTACCTCTGTCACTTATGTAAACCATCATGTACATTATACCTAGCCACATGACTATAAAAATTACATATTAAGTAATATCATTTACTCTAGGGAAAAAATTGTAAAGATAATGTGATGATATCCTAGCAAACACACAATCAACTTGCTATCACCTGAAGATAGACTGACTTACTCTCAACAAATCTTACTGTTAAATATAGCAATCCTGGCCGGGCGCGGTGGCTCAAGCCTGTAATCCCAGCACTTTGGGAGGCCGAGACGGGCGGATCACGAGGTCAGGAGATCAAGACCATCCTGGCTAACACGGTGAAACCCCGTCTCTACTAAAAATACAAAAAATTAGCCGGGCGAGGTGGCGGGCGCCTGTAGTCCCAGCTACACGGGAGGCTGAGGCAGGAGAATGGCGTAAACCCGGGAGGCGGAGCTTGCAGTGAGCTGAGATCCGGCCACTGCACTCCAGCCCGGGCGACAGAGCGAGACTCCGTCTCAAAAAAAAAATATAGCAATCCTTAACAACTACCTTCCTTCTTTGTCAGCATCTCAGGTACACTCTCTGTCTATTCATCCTGCAGAGAAAACTCTAAAATTTATTTAATATCAAAATACAGGCTTAAAGGGTGAACAAAAAAACTTACATTGAGAGTCCTCCCTAGACTGACATTCTGCACTTTTCCAAAAGAAATTTCTATTCCCACAGTAAAGCATTATTGGCCACAGTGCTATATTTCTGTTTAATGTTTTTTCAAGATGGTATTCACCCGACCACACTCCTCTCTTCATTAACATTAGACTAAGTTATGTGTCCTAAGTCAAATCATTTGTCCTAGTTGAATAATTTGAACTGTGGGAATAACTGCTAATTGCCCACTGATACCCATTCTCCTCACATGCCTATAATAATGGAATGTGGAGTTTTTGCTGTGAACTGGGCCACCCAGCTAGAGTACGTTTCTCCTCAGTGACCAGTGAGGCAAAGTACAGCAATACCATATTGTACATTTACAAGGACCGAGCATGCGCCCTTCCTATTGGCTAAAATGCCAATGTGATTGTGACAGCTGGGACAGCCAGTTTGCATCCAGAGATGGAACCCATGTTTGGATGGGTGATTGAGTGACCGCGGGGGGCCCATTCCTGGCTCACAGATGGTCATCTTCACTCCATATCCTCACATGGCGGGAGAAGTGAGGGAGCTCTCTGGGATCTCTTTCCAAGGGCACTAATCCTATTAATGAGGGCTCAGCCCCTGTGACTGCATCACCTCTCAAAAGCCCCAGCTGCAAACACTCCTAGTATTGGGTGTTAGGATTTCAACATATGAATTTGGGGAGGACATAAACACTCAATCTATGGCAGGTCCTAAGTGGAACTTAGAATTGTTATAAGTCTGAGGAAGAGGCTCTGGAAAAGTTTGTTCCCTGAGAAAATAGCAATGCCAGGATGAAAGCATGGAGGTCATTCAGAGAGTCCTCTAACTAAGCCCTTCTCAAGTCAAACCTATGAAATGGAATTTGTTAAATGATTGCTACTCTTTAAAAACTATTGCTAGAATTTTTAAATAATGTCCAAATAAAAGTATACCATACATTCAAATGCAAGTAAATGACTTTTACTATCTGCCATTTTGAATAGTTCATGCCCTGTCTCTCCATGAAAAAGCCTAGGCTCTAGGCATTACTTACAGTTGTAAAAAATATGTGAATAAACAAGATATGGCTATAATTCACAGGATTTGAAAGACTTTTTTAAAAAAGTATAACCAGAAACAGATACATGAGAGACTGGTTGGCATAATGGTATAAAAATATTCAATTTATAAAATCCTTTTTTGAAGCAAAATTTACAAGCAGAGCTGTCAAATCTCCCCATGTGCCTATTTCTCACATTAAGTAATCTCCATTTAGCAAAAATATTTTTTCATTGCCTGTAAGAACCACATCATAATTGGACACCTTTTTAAAATGCCAGTTTCTGAATACCCATTGGTAGAACATGAAAATTAATTTGCACTTTCCTTTGAAATTTTGTTGGCTTGCACAGAATACACAATTAAAATTCTTTAATCTCTTTTTCAATGTCTATTTGATCACCTTTTCATAATCAGTTCAAACTGTATCACTTTATCTCCCACTAGTACAGTTTCAACTTAATAAATCAATTTTAAATTACTGTAGCACTCATATCCAATCGCCTACCACATCTGGTCATTAATAGTCAATGAATGCCTCCTGATTAATGGCATTACTATGAATGCTGAAATAATAATCACTTCTCTGTGTTGATGTGAGGGGCAATAGGAGATTCTAAACATAGCTAATTGGGCTGCAGATGACTTCACAAACGTTAGGGAGTCAGGGAATCAGGTCTTCAGATGAGCTAACATGAAAAGCTGTTGACTGACATGTTTACCTGCCTGGCTATTGCAAGCACTGTGAACATGATCTTTCAATTGTCTTTGTTCTAATACAGCTCTTTGCTCCACGTTGATTTAAAATCCCAAGTTGAAGCGGTCAAGGTCATGTGAAAGAAGTTACCTGAATTTTCAAGTGTTCAATGAGATTTCTAATTTGGGTTGCATTTGCTTCTTAAATTATGCTTAACAACTTTATTTTTCAGTGCATGTATTTATTGCACTAAAAATAGAACTAACCAGTGTATTGCAATGAAGCCCCAATGGTGCACCATGATTTGAGAGAAGAAAAACTGCAGAGGTATGGGAAGGTTGACTCTGACTCAGCCTGGGTTATTTCTAGTTCATATTAGCATTTGCATCACGGGTGCTGTCATACCCTCAGCCTCAGGCCTCAAGAAGCTCTCAGGCAGTATTCCTTATTTTTCCACTTGCTGGAGCTCCAGAAAGGTCTTCAGCACCCAGCCTCCCTCCCATCAGGCTCACAAATACCTAGAATCTGCAGTGACTCATAATTGCCTAAAGAGTTTATTTAATCAAGTGTAACTTAGGCTTCAAGCCACCTGTGGGTTTACCTGCTCTCCCAGATGCCTGTTGGCCAGGTATGGAAGCTATTGACTTAGGGATGGCTTCTTTTTCTGCAATATTAAAATGCATATATTTTCGCAGGGATCCTATACCAGGATAAATGTGTTCTCCAACTCCTTTCCTTCGATGTCTCCTCATTGCCACTAGGATCTTATCATGGCCTCCAGAGCCCAGCATGTCTGACCCAGGCTACCTCTTCACCACATCTCCACCACCTTCCTCCTTACTCTCCAAGCTCCAGCCTCATGGCTTTGTTGCAGTTCCTCCAACAACAGGGCTTTTGCACGTGCAGTTCCAACTTTCTGCCTAGAAGGGGTTTTCCCCATTGCCTAGTTAGTATCTCAGCCGAATAGTCCTTCTCCAAGGTGGTGAACCCTCCTCCACAAGGTTGTGTTATATTTTTATTATCAGCTACAGTCATAGCAGTGTGCTGATCACAGTTGTAATTTTCTTTTTATTCTACACCCTACTAAAACCTGTGATTCATGAGAGCAGAGACTTCTGTCTGATTTGTTCATTTGCTCTATCACCAGCTCCAAGCAGGTGCCTAGTGCACAGTAGGCACTCAGAAAACATTTTGAAAGAGAAGGAGGAATATGTGAACACAAAAATACAAGAGTGTAAGTGAGCTGACTGTGGTCATAGCAAATATGAGCATACAAGAGAGGCAAAGTGGCAGAGAGAAACAAGGAACCCAGAAAAGAAAGCTGATAGTGATGAGAACCAACTGGCTAATGGCTTCAGTGCAGGCAGTCACCAAAAACAGCTCTGACCATGGACCAAAGTAACTTCAACCTTAACCAGGATTACATATCCTGAGCACAGAGCCCCAAGCCAACTTAGGTAGAAGGCCTCATTCTAAATGGTGCCTTGCTGCAGACCATGAACAAGGCCACCGATCCTGCTTTGAGGGTTTACCAAGAAATAATGAATTACTGATTGTCCCTGTTCCCAATCAGCTCTCTCCTGAAATTAAATTCTGTAATTCAATGTGACTGTCAGCTCAGTAGGCTGAAAAGAGTCTCCCTTATCTGTCCAGAACAGATTTTATTTATGCTTCAGTCTCTACAAAAGTCTTGCACTGCTATCTGACCATCAATTCTTTCTGTAATAGTCAATGAAGCAAATTAAAAATTCAATCCCTCTCCCTTACAGTCTTTACTGTCCAAAATCCCAATCTGAGTGTGTATAGACCACCTTCATTATTAGCATATCTAACAGGGATCACAGCATAAAAGACGGAGGTCTGAAAACAAAACTAAACAAAAAAGAACCTTTGTTCCCATTCCAAAGAAAGAAAAAATCATCAAACATATCAAGTAGATCTCATGCTTTTCTAGTTTCCATTTCTTTTTTGGTTTTTAAGCAGTGTTCCAAGAGGCCCTTGCTCTCATTTTATTTACTTTTTATTGTTTTAATATTTTTAGAGATGATGTCTCACTATATTGCCCAAGCTGGACTTGAACTCCTGGGCTTAAGCAATCTTCCCACCTCAACCTCCTCAGTAGCTGGTGCGTGCCATTGTGCCCAGCTTCTAGTTTCCATTTCTAATGTTATTTGTAGGCCCCTGCCTTGGGAAGGGCTGCCTGCGACATAGGAGAGAGACCTGACTCCGCAGTAGGAAACGCAGGCTTTGGATTCAGGCTTATTTGTAGGAGTCAATCACACTTTAATATTCTAAAGGAAATGATTTATAAAATACAAATATTGCACTAATAGAAAATAATTTTTTTATTTTGCAATTGCTTTGTATTCATGGATATTAACTATTTATACCATACACGCATTATTATAATTATAGCATTATTTCTAACTCTAAATGCTTCTTTGCAAACCAATTGTTTCTTTAACGCATCCCTACTGACCTACACACTTACTTTTGCGTGCTCCAAGCTATACGTTTCCTTTTTTTTTTCACTTTATTATCTGTAGAAATGAGGTCTCTCTATGTTGCCCAGGCTGGCCTCGAACTCCTAGGCTCAGGCAATCCTCCCGCTTCAACCTCCCAAAGTGCTGGGATTACAGGCATCAGCCACCACGCCTGGCCCCAAGTCAATAGATCATTCTTTTATAATGATCTATTATAGCTACCAAATCTTGTAAACAACCTATGTGCATATACATATCTGTGCATCACTGTATGTGTGTGCCTATGGATGGATGCGTATCTATGTGTGTGCATATACATATCTGTGCATCTGTGTATGTGTGTGCCTATAGATGGATGTGTATCTATGTGTGTGCATATACATGTCTGTGCATCTCTCTATGTGTGTGCCTATGGATGGATGCATATATACGTGTGTGCATATACATAAATGTGCATCTGTGGTTGTGTATACAGTCATCCCTCAGTATTCACAGGAGACTGGTTCCAGGAACCCCCACAGATACCAAAATCTGAAGATTATCTAGTCCCTTATATAGGCTGAGCACAGTTGCTGAAGCCTGTAATCGCAGCACTTTGGGAGGCAAGGTGGGCGGATCACTTGAGGTCAGGAGTTTGAGACTATCCTGGCCAACATGGTGAAACCCAGACTCCACTAAAAATACAAAAGATAATAGCACATGGTGGCTCACGCCTGTAGTCCCAGCTACTCAGGAAGCTGAGGCAGGAGAATCACTTGACCCTGGCAGACAGAGGTTGCAACAAGCCAAGATCAAGCCACTATAATCCAGCCTGGATGACAGAATAAGACTCCATCTAGAAAAAATAAAAAATAAAAATTTTTACGTTCTCTATATGAGATGGAGTAGTATTTGGATATAACCTATGCACATCCTCTGATATACTTTAAATCATCTCTGGATTATTTATAATACCTAATAGAAGGTAAGTGCTATGTAAATTATTATTACACTGTATTGGTTTCTTATTTGTATTATTTTTATTGTCACATTATTATTGTTTATTTTTTATGTTTTTCAAATATTTTTGATCCATGGTGGTTGAATTGGCAGATGTGGAATCCACAGATAGAGACGGCTCACTGCACTCAAGTAAGTGCTCCCATGGATGCATGCCTCTGTGTATGATGGATGGACGAATGTGTCCACATGCATCGATGCATCTCGACAATGTATTCTACAAAATATGATCAGATGCACAAAACCTAAAACAAGTCCAAACCAAACGTTTCAGAGGGCCATAATTTTCTTCCAGAGATCTGTGTGATTCCAGCTGGCTGTAACACTTACTGAAACCAGATCTGTCCCTGGACTTTCAACTGCATAAGACTCTCGCTTATCACTTTTGCTAGCTGGTTTTTTGGTTGTTTCCCGTAAGCAAGTTGGAGTTGGGTTTCCACACTTACAAACTAATTCCTCCTGACTATTTACCAGGAATTTAATAGTTACTGAATTTATTCAGTAAACATTTATTGCGTACCTACTATGAACCAGGTACTGAAATAAGAGATTGTGATGCAACAGTAAGCAAAACACACAAAGTTCCCTGCGTTCATTGTGCCTACATTCCAGCAGGAGAGACAGGGAATAAATAGGTGTTATAGTCTATATGAGAAAGTGGGCCAGGCACGGTGGCTCACGCCTGTAATCTCAGCACTTTGGGAGGCTGAGGCTGGCAAATCACCTGAGGTCAGGAGTTCAAGACCAGACTGACCAACATGGTGAAACCCCGTCTGTACTAAAAATATGAAAATTAGTCTGGCATGGTGTTGGGTGCCTGTAATCCCAGCTACGTGGGAGGCTGAGGCAGAAGAATCCTTTGAACCTGGGAGGCAAAGGTTGCAGTGAGCTGAGATTGCGCCATTGCACTCCAGCTTGAGCAACAAGAGCAAAACTCCGTCTCAAAAAAAAAAAAAAAAAATCGAGAGTGATATATTCTATGGGGGAAAAGAAAGCAGGGTACAGGCATGTGGAGCATTAGGGGCATGGGAGAGGAGAAGAGGGGGTTGCAGTTTTACAAGAGTGGAAGTTAGACTGAGAAGGTGATGAGTAAACAAAGAGGCAAAGCAGGTGGGGGAGGGAGTCCAGGTGAGGGCATGGCCAGTGCAAAAGCTAAGGCACAGGGATGCCTGGGAAGTTCTGGAAGTGGTGGGAGCACGGGGGAGAGGAGGGGAAGCCAAGATCAGAGAATTAAGGGGCAGACATGGCAGATTTTGTCTGTGTTTAAGTCTTGGCTTCAGCTCTGAGGGAAATGAGTGCCACTGCAGGACTGTGAGCAGAGATGAGACATAAAATGGCCCTCCCCAAATATGGTCCCAGTTGTAGGGGCCTGGGGTGAAGCGGGGAGGCCAGTGACGCAGCTTCTGCAATAACCTAGGTAAGAGAGGCTAGGGGTTAGGCCATGCTAGTAGCAGTGAAGGTGGAGAAATGAGGTCAGATTCGGGATCTGTTGAAGTTTGAGCCCAAGTGTCCTTCTGATAAATAGATGTGGGAAAGAATAAAGTTAAGGATGATGCCCAGGCCTGGGCCTGATGGGCAGGAAGGAGGAAACTGCCTCATCAGAAGAGGGAAGCCACACTCAGAGTTTACTGCCATTGAAATCTACTTACTGCTAAAATCTCAAACCTTGAAATTCCCTCTGGGATTTGCTTTTCCCCTCCTACTCCCTCTCACCATCTGTCTCCAGCTCCACCTCTCCCTTACTCGTCTTTGGCTGGCTCACTTTCTCCTCCCATGTGCTACACACATCTCAACACTCACGTTTACCCAGATCCCTTCTCTCGGCTCCCCTCGTCTTCTCTCTCTGTGTGTTCCTTCCTCCCCAGCAGCTTTCATTCTGACCTCCCTACTGAAGACTCCCACCCCTGCACTCAACTTCTAGCCCTGGCCTCCCCCTGAATTGGGGTTCTGCACTTTTAACCACCTGCTGAATGCCAAAAACACATCCAAACGCAATGCAGCAGTTCTTTTCAGAAAAGAGCCTTTCTTTCTAACGTGGTATATTCCCATTGATGAGAGCTCCCCACCTGAAACCCTGATGTCTGTCACTCTTGATTCTGCCACCTCGTTTCTCAGTGCTTCCCTCACACACGAGCACGTCTAGAGTCGACCTTGACAGTGGTCCTGACACCCATAGGCCTGCTTTTGCTCCCACTTCCCACCCGATTCTGGCTCTTCATTTCACCAAAAGCTACTCCATAACACTCCCCATGTTATATCTCCACCACAGCCACCACCAGCACCCCCTGCCCTGCTTAAAACCCTGTATCACCACTGCCTACAAGCTAAATACAGATCTCAACACAGCACACACACCCCCTTTGCAGTCTGGCTGTTACATCCTATATCCTTGTTAATTTTCCATAACTTTCCACTGCCCTAGCCAAATTGTCCTATTATTTCTGAACAGAGCATTCTCCCTCCCGTGTTGTTGCTCACACCGTTCTCCTTTACCCCGAATGCCTTTCCCTCTCATACCTCCTCTTCAGTTCAAGGTCAAGTTCAAGATACGCCTCGAGTCTAAAGCCTTCACTTGTCCCTTGGTGACTACTCTTACCTTGCAATGTGAATTCGTGTAGACCCTAAATGGACTGTACAGTTCATCTAATATTGAATAGACACTCCTTGATCTTCTGATTAATCTCCTGATATGCAACATCATCTCAAAATCATTAACATCTAACAGAGTAACAATTACGTGTTACATGAATGATAGCAATTGCCCCTCACTTCAGCTTGAAAGGCAGAAAGACTAGCTTGCTGGGTCATCTCCCAGTCAAATTCTTTGCAGTGAAGAATCCAAGTAATGAAGGAAATAGAGAGAAGAACCAAAAACAAACAGAGAGGCTACAGTGACATATAAAGCACAGTGTTAAAGGAACAGGACAAGAAGAGAAAGGAAAGGAAAGCCTCAAAGGCCGAGACATTGGGAAGCAGACTTTGATAGTGTGAGAGAAAATTTAAGAAAGCAGGTGCCAAACACATGGAGACTATTAAGAGAAGAGGAAGGACAGGACAAGATGGATGCAATTTTTTGCTGCACAACAGGAATGCATTTTTCCCACTCTTATTCATAATCCCTCAAAAAGATGAGTAAAGATACAGTGTTTTAATTTTTTTGAGGGGGGGGTTGTTTGAATGTGACTTTAAGAACAAGACTAGGACATAAGACACGAAGATTTATCTGAGTTACATAATGAGTATAACATGTTTGTTTGGAGGCTAAAATCTCTTAAAGTCAGGGATTGGGACCTGTTATTTCTTGTATTCCCAGTCCTAGGAAGAGTGTCCTACATGTAGTCATTAATCCATAAATGTTAGTTGATGATAAACAAGGATGCAGATAAATGAGCAGATGATGTGGTCCCTGTTTTTTATCATGGAATGTTCCAGAGGCTGTCATCTGTTATTAGCGATGCAGCCAAACAGCATTTGTCATGTATTTATTTAAGGAGATTATCCATTTGTCTACCAAGCAAATATAACTTTTGTAGGTCAAACTCACAATTATGGCATTAAAACAGGACAACCATGTGAGGATTGCTTGTGAAGGATGCACGTGAATACCAAAAATATCATGGCATTCAAAACCCAAATGTCAGAGAGAGCATTTGAGATGAGAAAGCAAGACAGCATTTTCAAAATGCAATCCCAATTATTTATATTCTTCAAAAACTAGCCAATTTTCTTCTGCTGACATGTTTGACTTTGGTCCATTTTCTTGATGCTCTCAGTTTTATACCCAAGACCTTTGTGAGAAACAATTACAACTACCATGATTTCATGTAAAAAGTAAATGATCATCTCTAATGCCTCTCTGATGGGTTTTCAAAACGTCTGCATTTTCTGAAAAATCCTTCCTTCCATTCTCATGCACTCATTCTGACCTCATAAAAAGTCTATGATAAAAGGTACTTAAATATCTACCTTCAGGAGATTGTAGTGGAAAAGCAAAAGGATCACAGAGAAGGAAATGGAAATGAAATCAGGAATTGTAATCTTCTGGAATATGACTGTTCTCTGCATAACATTAAATGAGAGGAATGTCATTAGAACTTGACAATGTGATAGCATCCATGAAAGACCATGAAAGCAGCAATCACTTGTTTATTTCCCACCCTTCCTGGCCATTCCACATTGACTGTGATGTGCAAATGCAGTAATACAATGAAACCACTACATTTACCATTACTGTGATGTATAAATGCAATATTATGATGAAACCACTTAAATATCTTCTGCTTAAGGAGATTTGTACTGTCCTTTTTCTGAAAAGTGTTAATGATCACTGTTTTTTCTTTGAGGAGATCCCTAAAAGTCTCAGATTCTTAAGGAAGTTGCTAAAAGGTAGACGCAAATTTCAAGTTGAATGCCACCTGAAGGTTGATGGAAGAGGAACAACGCAGAATTCTGAAGATAAACTGGCTGTCCTGAGCGAAAACTGGAAGAAAGTTAAGGACAATGGGATAATGTGTATCAAATGTGCCATTAAAATATACAAAACCTTTGATCCAGCAAATTCCATATCTGGGAATTTAACCCAAATAAATCATCAGAGAAGACACAAAGATGTGGTTATACCAACATTTGAAATTCTGCCCAAAGAAGCAGAAGAAGGGAAGAAAGAAAGGAAGGAACTAATTGTGTAACAATAGCCTACTGATAATAAATTATAGTACATTGATTCAATTGAACCCTATACCACCATTAAGAAAACTGTTAGAGGCCAGGCGCAGTGGCTCAAGCCTGTAATCCCAGCACTTTGGGAGGCCGAGACAGGCGGATCACGAGGTCAGGAGATCGAGACCATCCTGGCTAACACGGTGAAACCCCGTCTCTAGTAAAAAATACAAAAAACTAGCCGGGCGAGGTGGCAGGCGCCTGTAGTCCCAGCTACTTGGGAGGCTGAGGCAGGAGAATGGCATGAACCCAGGAGGCAGAGCTTGCAGTGAGCTGAGATCTGGCCACAGCACTCCAGCCTGGGTGACAGAGTGAGACTCCATCTCAAAAAAAAAAAAAAGAAAACTGTTAGAGATTTATATTTATTAACATAAAAGATTGTCAGTGAAACATTAAATGAAAAAAGCAAATAACCAGACAGTAAATGAATGTATTCTTCTTTCCAAAAAAAAGTGTATGTCTATATACATGCACCGTCATGTAAAGAAAAGGAAATATCACAAAATGTAAACACTGGTTGTGAGTAGAGGGGCAGGTTATAGGGGAAGAAACCCGTTTTTCTTATCTTTCTTGTGTATATTACTTTCATAATAAATAGACAATAGAGTCTTTTTCATTCTTCAAAAGAAAATAAATTACCTTGTTGAAAGAAAAGCATATTTCCAGAGGATTATATATTTTGTCCTAAGAAATTCTCTCTCTTTCCTGCTCTCTTTCTCTTTCTTCCTCTCTCCAAAGAAAGAGAAGAGATGCTACAAAGGAGCAGAAATTTGGCTATAAAAAAAGCAATTTAAACAATTACTTTCTTAGTTGAAATTTGCACTGACAGAAGCTAAGGAAAGCTTTTGACAGTAAGCTGGCAAAGCCCTGAGAAAGTTTGTCTCTAAGTTAAAAGAAAAAGGGAAAGTCTTAAAGAAATACTTAATCAAATTCCACAGACAAGATTTCAGTTAAAATTCATTAGTATTAAGAGATAAAGTATTTCTTTCTAGAATTAAGAAGAAATGCTTTAAAATGTAAAAATAACTTATTATTTAATTTTCATAAATTAACCTGTAAATAAACTGCACTCGCTTTATTTTTTTTAAATAGAGGGTTGATGGGGAGAGAGAGAAAATGAGGCAGAATGAGGAAGGAGAGAAAGGGAGAATTTATGGTTTTCAAGACATATCTTTAGTTTGCTTCTCAAAACCAGGCAATCCCCCATATAATGGATCAGGCCCAAACTAGAATATCTGCAACTGCTCTGTTCTATTAAATTTTGAAACTGATGCTCAAACACTGCAGAAGCATCTTAGTAACTCACGACAGTGCCCTTCCACATGGACTCAGACTGGCTTTACTGTACCGAGGGTTGTCCTTTACTTCTTGATAAATTCCTAGAATTTGCATAATGTTTAGTGCTCAAAAAAATTGGCTGAGAGCATTGTGAAAGTCTCCTGAAGGGCCGGGCGCGGTGGCTCAAGCCTGTAATCCCAGCACTTTGGGAGGCCGAGACGGGCGGATCACGAGGTCAGGAGATCAAGACCATCCTGGCTAACACGGTGAAACCCCGTCTCTACTAAAAAAAGAATACAAAAAAAAAAAAACTAGCCAGGCGAGGTGGCAGGCGCCTGTAGTCCCAGCTACTCAGGAGGCTGAGGCAGGAGAATGGCATAAACACCGGAGGCGGAGCTTGCAGTGAGCTGAGATCCGGCCACTGCGCTCCAGCCTGGGCGACAGAGCGAGACTCCGTCTCAAAAAAAAAAAAAAAAAAAAAAGAAAGTCTCCTGAGGAACTACCAGGTCCATTGGAGGAACCAGGGATCTTCCTTTCCAACCGGACAGCCTTGGTAGGAAGAGAAACATCTTATCCATCTGTGATCACCTGCTCCAGCACCACCGCAGCCTGGGAAGCCCATCCCAGCGGGGCCACTGGACCTTAGAATGCCAGCTCCAGGGACAGACGTGTCCAAAATGGAACGCTCAGGGTAACACCACAATCAATAGGTACCAATAAGTAAATCATGCTGACCATGACAATATTTAGGAGTAGGGCATATAGAAATAGGGCATGGAGTTCAGGCCAGCTAATTGTTTTAAATCCTAAAATCCATTAAATAATAAATGAAGATCAAAAAGAATAATCTTGATTGCTAAGAATATTAATATGAGGTCTCGATTTAAGTAAAACTCAAATTTCATAGAAATCTTTGAACGAAGCAAATGTGAGCTATCAGAATTTGATGTAAATTATGCCATTCAGGGAAGCTTTATATTTCCTCTGCTTTTGTTCTTTTCGAACTATTGCTTTGACCATTCCTATGGGTCTCCCCGCTACACTCCCCACCCCATCATCGCAGGGAGCTCAACAGACCTTACTCAACCGTGGTTTTAAAATGACCATGAAAAGGTGAAATATTTGCATTTTTTAAAAATCTTAAGCTTTTAGTGAAAGATGTTAACGATTCTATAGATGGTATCTTTTCTAAACTTCCTTCAACTGTTTTACCCCTGGCCCCCAGAGCAAGGTATCTTAGAGGACAAAATGTAACATTCCCAAAAGAATGATGAAAAGTTTCTCTCTCTCTCTCTCTCTTTTTTTTTTTTTTTTTTTGGATTTGATCCTCTAAAATACTTTTAATGTAATATGTAATAAAAAGGGGGAATGAGGATTTAAATGTCACAGAGGTGGGTTGTGAAAACCTACAAAGAATTCTTAACGTTGACATTTTGCAGTTGGGAATTTCCTTCACGTGGCATTAGGAAATGGCAGAATCACTTTTACATAGGAACAAAATTTAACCAGTCAAGTGACAACCTTGTGGTCATCATGGTTGCAAGAAGCTATGGCGTGGTCCAATCTCTCCAGAAGCTTACAGTTTAATTAAACATATAAAATCATCATGCCAAAAAAAGTTGGTTGGCGGGGAATGGAGAACATTCTGATGCTACTTTGTGTGACACTGGCTGTCAATGTGATTAGCAGAAAGAAATGTGAGACGCATGACTGGTAAAGCAAAGATTTTATAAAAGAAGGGGAAGGGAGTCAGAGTGGGGAGAAACAATGCCAGCTGTACACAGAAGAACCAGTGGGAAACCCACAGAGCTGAGTTAGGTGAACAGCTAGGAAGGCTGGCCAGCAAGCCAAACCACAGGGTTCAGAGGCAGGAAAGACACAGCCCCAATCTGGGCTGGCCTTGGTATCTAAGAACAGGTCATGGTCCAAGGCAGAACTACTGGGACTATCATGAAATCAGGGTCCAGACCACAGAGAGGGGAACCTGCCACAGATGCAGCAGCTAGTCAGGGTAAGAGTCATGAAGCTGGGACTGTGTGCAGTGGGACTTTATGCATAAGGAAATCAGGTTTTCCTCTAGGAAGCTGGAGGAAGCTTAGTGTCTATGCATTTAGAGGAGAATATTCCAGTTCAATGTACAACCAAGGGTCCGGGGACCCCAGGAAACTTGATTTGAATGGTAAGATATACATGGGAACTCCCTCCACCAATAAAAGCTAATAAAGTACTGCAGGCTTGTTTGAGAATTGGCCAGAGACTAGAGGTTTCATGTAACTGGGCAGGTCTGGAGAATACAGGACCTGACATGAGAATGAAAGGGGCGGTGATAGAAAATGGGCAGTTCTAGAAGGGTGGATAGGCCGGGTGCCGTGGTTCATGCCTGTAATCCCAGCACTTTGGGAGGCTGAGGCAGGCGGATCATTTGAGGTCAGGACCCCATCTCTACTAAAGATACAAAAATTAGCTGGGCATGGTGGTGGGAGCCTGTAATCCCAGCTACTCAGGAGGCTGAGGCAGGAGAATCACTTGAGCCCTGGAGGCAGAGGCTACAGTGAGCAGAGATCACGCCATTGCTCTCCAGCACGGGCAACAAAGAGAGATGCTGTCTCAAAAGAAAAAAACAAACAAACAAACAAACAAATAAGTGTGGATAAAGCAGATATGCCCTGCCTGAGTTTTCTGATCCAAAGGAGAATATTCCAGGGAGAACAACTTGTTAGAATATTCCAGGGTGCCAGTGTGCTAGTAAGAATTTACATTCAGTAAAGATGGATTACAAAAGATGAGTTAATGCATTTTAGAGAATCAACCCAGCTTCACTGCATCAGAGCTGGGACACAAAGATCCTGAAAAATATATAATCAATAAAGATACTATCAAGTTAAAAAATATTCCAAAAATTTAAGTGTCCTGCCGACTATCTTATTTCTTTATATCTTAACTTACTCTATAAGATCTGAGAGGCTCACAGAAATACGTAAGATTAAAGAGTGAAATTCAACTTAAGTGGATATTAGAGGCAGAGAAAATCTCACCTAAAGTCAGAGTGTACAGAAAAGAGACACGCAGACCCTCAGCTCTTCACAGTACCAAGAGGTGAATTACTAGTTTGGTTCTGCATCTCCCCGTGGGCTTTTCTGACAACAGAAAAACATATGCTAAGGATCTTTCACTACCTATGGGAGTCCTTTCTTCTGACATGTCCTGGTCGGTCACTCACCCTGTCTCCTCCCATCTCTTCCCTGTAACCCTGAGTCTTCCACAGGGAGCCAGGTCCTGGCTGCTCCACATGGCCAGGAAGCAGTCACAGGAGCTGGTAGTCAGACAGTAGCAAGACGGAACAGGAGGGCAATTAGGGAGTGGCAGGATCTGGCCTTTTAATCTCTGGATTCCTTTTAATTCCTGAGCAGGAAACAAAAGGATTCGTCAAGAAATGGCTGAGACAAAGGAATACACATCTAGAGACTTGATGCCTAAATTGCTAACACAGACACACACAGAAAATTAACATTGGCCACCATTCCTGGCTTCAGGAAGCCCTCCAGCCAAGCTGAGATGTTAGCAACATTCCCCACTCCTACTTTTCTACTGAAACTTTCCCCGCTTTTCAATACTGCCAGCAGCCCTTACCCCAGCTAATATAGTCCCAGTGGTGTCCCCTGCCTTTCAGGAAGACATTCTCCAAAATCACTCTCTGTCGAATTTACAGAATGAGGTACTCCAGCTCCAGTTGCTTTTGAGACTTTCGTTTTAAAGGACTAGGCTTATAGGAATAGTTTACCCAGAAGGGAGGGAAGCAGAGTTCAAGAATAAGAAAACAGAGCTTTACTAAGGAATTCCAAAGGACTACCTGGAAATTCACATCGAAGACTAGAAGATCCCTCTTTTTCCTAAGATAAACAGAGAACTCAAGAAATATCATCCACACCTTGAGCCCTACCTTTACATAAATGTGTTCACATCCAAGATAAGAGGCAGCTGGGTGGAGGCAGGTGCCATATTCAAAGGTTCTGTTACATGCTTGTTGAAATGTAACTCATCCAGTTGTGATGGCCACTAGTCCATTTCTAGCACTGTTATCAAATGATCTTATTAGCACAGACTACTGTGCCATCAAAATGCCACACACACACACACACACACACACACACACACACACACACACACTGCCCTTTGTACATCCAAGGAGAATACTGGCCTGCCTTCCCTCCCTCTGGCAGAGTTAGCTGCTCCTTCCTCTGAATCCCATGGCCACTTATATACAACCCTGTCTTGGGCACTTGTCTAAGCTTCTGCTGCCCCATTCACTCAGAGACCACACCTAAATCATCTTTGCATGTCCAGACTACCACAGTGCTTGGAAAACGAGAGGCATGCAATGCATCTTTTCTAAACTAATACAGAACTGAATATTTCCCACAGCTCTGCTGCTTACAGATATAAATAAATAATTTAAGTTCCTCAATATGGAGACTTAGGAAGCAAGTACATCTGTCAAAGGAAATATGACTGGATGAGCAGAGAATGCTGAAAAACATACATCCTCCCACAGGTAGCTTTAAGTGGTGCTCTACAATTTTTAGGGACTCGGATATCTTTGAGAATCCAATGAGGTTTTGACTCTCTCCTGAAAAGGATGCACAGATATACCCAAGTACATTTTCAGGAGATTCATGAGATATATGAAGTGGACTTTTGACTCCTATGACTACCTCAAAACCAGAGGCCCATTGAGCCCAAACTAGGAACTTTTGCCTAAGAACAATGGTGTTCGTTGGCTGAGTGTTGAGAATTCCATTTTTTTCCCTAAACATAGTATAAACTGTTAGGCTACAAAACACTGTATCTCCAAGGAAGCATCACTGTGCCAGTCAGGACAGAGCGTTAGGTAAGTCCATAAGCACGAAACCTTGGGGGCTGTAAAGGGCCAGAGCACCAGGACAGTCTCACTACTTTGGTAAAAGAAAAGTCTTATTCCTCCTTATATCTCCCAAAGCACCTAGTTATTCGTGTCTTATTTCTCAAGAGAAAAACAAACAAACAAATAAAGTGAATGCACTGCCGTAGCAACCATTTTCAAAACAAGAATCTTTTCAGGCTACAAATGTAGAATCAAGGCAACTGAAAGCACTCTCTCTAGAGCTCCCAGGAGGCTCAGAGGAGCCACGGGCAGACTGGGAAACGTTCTAATCCAGTTAAGATGTCGGTTACAAAGACCTGCAATTTGTTGGTTTCCAGGGTTCCGTGGTTAATTTGATGACTATAATCCTGAAGAAATGACCTCAGCTCCAGAAAGGGCATTCTTATCAGCCATGGGTTGTACCATTCACACCTTGTGAAGTTACAGCAGATCTAAAGTTATGAGAGAAGCATTTTAGGAGGCCATACGTGAAATACCAATGGTCTGGATTAAACAGTAATGTGCACTTATAAGTTAGACATTTTAAAAAATGTACTGAAACTGTAAGAAAGGATGGTACAAATGTGTACCTAATAAACGCGATTGAAAAAATAGTAGGCTATGGGCAGGAGAACAGAATGAAGGAAAAGAAAAAGGCAAATATAGGAAGCTAGAAAGACCACTACAAAGGAACAATGGAGAGAGGAATAGACTGGATCAAAATGAAAATAACTTCAAAGAAGAGAGAAGGGGTAGAATATCAGATGGAGGTAACAACACGAGCCATAAGAAAGAAAAGTGTGCAGGAAAAAAATTGGGGTTTCTCTGAGGCAGGCAGGGAATGTGGATAAAGCAGACAGGCCCTGCCTGAGTTTTCTGATCCAAAGGAGAATATTCCAGGGAGAATAACTGTTAGAATATTCCAGGGTGCCTCTGTGTGTATAAGAATGTAGCAGTTAAAGGAGATCTAAGAATGCACGTTGAACAGAATTTTAACCAGCCATTTTCTTCATAAACCACTCCAGAAGAGGGGGATTTCAGTGAGGCCTTAGAAATGAGTTGTGTTTAGAGGTCTGAGGCTCAGAGAGAACGGGGGTGGGAGACGGTTGCATCCCCAGTGAGGATGGGGCTGGCAGTGAGCTGGAGGGCAGAAGTCCACTGCGCAGAATAGAGGAGAACTATGCCTGAGGGCAGGGGGCAAGATGGGGAAAAGCCTTAAAAGCGGCCCAAAGGGGCTTTCACCAAAGGAAATGGTGACCTTCAGCAGCTTCCTAACACAGAAGCCACACTCCAGAGATCTGGTTTGATCCTCACCCCTGAGATCGGCCATCACATCTAAGCAACAGCCAGTTTAAAAATACATATATATCTCATACTTAAGACAGGCAAGCCATAGCTGTTTCATGGAAATGTGACTAGAGCAATGAATTTGACTCTTCAAAAATACGAAACATCCAGCAAATGAATCATTCAGGACACTAATGAGCGCCTCCGATGCTCCCCATGAGACAGACAACGTTAAACAAAGGCTAATTTAGATATGTACCCCAATGCGTGGCATCAAGCAAATAACATATTTGGAAGTAACATATTTAGGGAAAACAGGACAGATAATTAAAGAGAGGAGACAGAAGAGTCGAAATGTGGTGGCAACACAGGAGGAAAGAAGTTGAGGCACAGAGAGAAGAACAACACACTTGGTAAAAAGTTCTATCATCTCTTTCTCTCTGCAAAACACTATAAATATTAACAAGGCAGTGGTCATGAAGGAAAACCATGAAGAAATGAACTGTAATAACATGGAAATAAGCCAAATGTAAGTATATTATCTTCATCTGGAATGAGGAACATTAGGCTCCCGGCAATAAACTTTTGAAGAGTATTTGTGTAAATCTGGTGACAGCAACCAAGTTTGTCTCCCAAAGACACAGAAGGGACTCCTCTGCTCTGTTGCATAGAAACAGGAAAATACCTTTGGCCATCAGTTATGTTTATATTTATTTATTTATTTATTTATTATCCAGCTGAATTTAACATTTGCGGTCCTTAGTTATGCATGTGCAAACTATCGAGAGCGAAGGGAAAGCAGGAGACAGTCAATTCCTGAAAGTGCCTCAAACTTCTCTCTAAAAAGCAAGCAGGAGGGACAGAAACACAGCAACATAATTCTGAAACTTTACTCTTCCTCTACTGTAGAAGTTTTCTTCCGCCCACCCTAGCATCGGTTTGTTTGTTAAATGAACGCCACTGTACTCTTAAAAATAGCCTGAGCTAAAACGTATTTGGGTCTAGAAAGTCCAGATTGTAAAAGTAAATTGCTTTAATAAGCTCCTTTTTAAAAATAAAACAAAAAGAGCGTTAAACACATGTCAACATAGTGAGCATCAGCCTTCTGCAAAGATTGCAAAAGATACATCTTGTTTCTTAAAGATGAAAAAATTTTGTAAGAGAAGCAGCTGGCGGTGTGGAGGTGGAGCTGATTTATCATAGTTAGGAACCTGGCCATCCCTCCCCAGGAAGAGCTCGGGACAGGACTGCTGGCTACCTTTGAAGAGAATAACACCAAAAGATCGTGATCTCCTTACAAAGCCACATAAAAGACCCAGAAAGCCCTAACTAGAAAATTTAGAAAGATAACAAATTTTCAAAATGAAAAAAAAATGGTTTATCAAAATAAAGGATGTTACTCAAAATCATTGCCTTCTCCTCATAATCTAAACTATAATTTGGGGAAAAGAATTCCTTAACATAGTTATTAACATATCAAAGTTTTAAAGATTATTCCCCCAAGGAATAATACATTTCATCTAAGATAATTTTTGCCACAAAATTTTTGGTTAGCAAAATGAGCTCAAAATATGTACGAGTTCAAGAGATTTCTTCTATCCCAAAAGAATAAATTTACATTAATACTGGAAAATCCATCTCAATTAATCCCCATCCTCAATCCCAATGTCAGTCTAAGGTCATAGCTATGTTACAACCAAAAGTAGTATAAAATGTGAACTTATACAGACACTCCTCAACTTACAATGAAGTCACATCCCAATAAACCTAGTGTAAACTGAAAATACTGTAAGTCAAAAATGCATGTAATAGACTTGACCTACTGAACCTCACAGCTTAGCCTCACCTAATTTAAATGTGCTCAAAACACTTACATTGACCAGCAGATGGGCAAAATTATCTAACACAAAGCCTATTTTATAATAAACTGTTGAATATCTTATACAACTTATTGAATACTGTACTGAAAGTAAAAAACAGAATAGTTGTACGGGTGCTTGAAATACAGCTTCTATTGAATGTTAACAGCTTTCAAACCATTGCAAAGTCAAAAAGTCATTAAGTGGAACCAGCGTAGGTCAGAGACTGTCTGTATCTCAAATAAGTATCTTCTGGTAACGTTAAGAACATTTTAAAGAGTAGTGATACTTTATATGTTTTCTTTTAATATTGGCTCCATGTCATACTAAACAGAAAAACTTAAATTCAATATAAAATAAAACTATCAAAATATAGAAACTACGTCCTTTTAGATAAATCTTTACAGCAGACATGACAGCAAATAACAGTTACTTGAAATGCATTGGGGAGTGAAATTTAGCTTTGATTCTTGACAAGACTTTATCGCACAATTTCTGATTATCTGTCATTCATCCTGATAGTCAAACACCAGTCTGAAGTTAAACGCACTCCTCTCTTTGACAAGCCATGTTCATTCCCCAGACAAATTTCTCTTTACCTTCTTTTCACCCAGTAAAATTCCTGCTCCCCCAGCTGGCCTTCCAAAGATTAAAAAAAGACCTTCTCATCTGAACAGGGTCAGTCAAACATAAAATACAATATAAATTATAGAGACCTGAGCACTTTCTTATATCCCTTTATCTTCATTATGATATTTGCATCATATTTTAGAGGGTGAGTCTAAATGCATATTTTCCATTTAGGAAAATATTTAGTATTCTCCAGAAAAAAAATAGAGAAAATGCCCGAGGATAATCCTTAACATTTGTCAATTACCCTTGTACATTCGTTATCTAATTTAACCTGACCAACAACCCTGAGAGACAGGTGCTGTTAGGAGGATGCCTACCCCATCCTCCAGGTGAGGATGGTTGCAATATATAGTCAGACAGGAGAAGGAATTAAGAGCAGGATGCAAGAAGCTGCTTGGGTGCATTAGACTGGGATGGGTAGATTCTAAACTTGAGCTTGGGCCTTTGAATTGAGATGCAAGATGGAACATTATGTCAGCACATGAAGGGACAAGAGTTCCAAGTTCCAACCCCAAAGGTACTATGTGCTGGATGAGAAACAAAGACAACTGAAAGGACACAGAACACTAAACTAGGGGAAAGGTGGTCCTCTGGGAACTGTCCAAGTGTCCAAGCAAAAGGCAGTGGGTGGGGGAGGGAATACTGAGGGTCTGTCTTTCTGGCGGCCATTTCTATACCAAGACAGAGAAATTAGAAAACAACGAATTGGCCTGTAATCCCAGCACTTTGGGAGGCCAAGGTGGGCGGATCATGAGGTCAGGAGATTGAGACCATCCTGGCCAACATGGTGAAACCCCATCTCTACTAAAATACCAAAAAAAAAAATTTAGCTGGGTGTGGTGGTGCACGCCTGTATTCCTAGCTACTTGGGAGGCTGAGGCAGGGGAATTACATGAACCTGGGAGGCCAAGGTTGCAGTGAGCTGAGATTGCACCATTGCACTCCAGCCTGAGCGACAGAGCGAGACTCTGTCTAAATAAAAACAAGAAGAAGAAAAGAAAACAGCTAATTGGACGTGGTAGTTTGAGAAGGTTAAAACTACAGAAGCAAGTTCAAGAGAGAGTAAAAAGTTAGAAGTGACTGATGCAGGAGGGGTGGCTATGGAGGAGAGGGGCTCCAAAGAGAGCTGTAATCCCACCAGTTACTTCTGAGTTGGAGGCCCTGCAGTGGCAAATCACTGCAAGGTGCTGTGCTTGAACGCCCTAAGTCAGGCCAGAATCAAGTGGTAACAAAAGTTATCCTGAGAGATCAACATCCAACACCTCAAGTTGCCCACAATTCCTGGAAAAAGAAGCAGATGAAAGACTCCAGAGGAAAACTGACGGCCAGAGCGTTCAGTACCAAAGATCACACACCTGTGATGCCTTCGCCAGGGCTGGAACACAGTCACTGGATTCCAGAGCCCAAGCCTTTTCCACTTTGAGCCACACTAGAAATATTATGTCAGGGTCAGGCTCGGTGGCTCATGCCTGTAATCCCAACACTTTGGGAGGCCGAGGCGGGCGGATCACCTGCGGTCAGGATTTCGAGACCAACCTGGCCAGGGTGGTGAAACCCCATCTCTACTAAAAATGCAAAATGAGCCGAGTGTGATGATGGGTGCCTGTAGTCCCAGTTGCTCAGGAGGCTAAGGCAGGAGAATCACTTGAACTCGGGAGGCAGTGGTTGCAGTGAGCCGAGATCACGCCAGTGCACTCCAGCCTAGGTGACTGAGCGAGACTCAGTGAAAAAAAAAAAAAAAAAAAAGAAATATTATGTTAGAATCCAGTTTTTATTCTAAAACCTTACCAAAGTGGAGGAAATAGCATTGATGGCTAGAATTCAGATTATCTGAGCAAAATTCCCTTCTTACTGTCTCAACACCAAACCAAGGTAGGGTTGAATCAGATGCAGTGTTGAGTAGAAGATTTTGGTAACTCACCAATAAAGTGATTATTCCCCAAGGTAAGCATCTCCTCCAGGAGGACCAGTCCCCCTGAAGCCTGAAGGGGGGTCACACTTCGTCCATCTATGAGGGAGCACTGTTGGAATCCTGTGGCCGTGACCTTCCAGAGCAAAATCAGTGAGGCAGTGGCATCTTGCCGAATCCTGGAAACAGGAATGATGTAAACAGAAAGCTCCTTTCAGAAAAATTCATCTTAGAACCAGTCCTTCAAATTAAAAATGAATATAAAGATGGCATATGCATCTACCAAGATACCAGGAAATCGATGGCATAAACGGATACGCGGGTGTCCAGTATAACTGTGCACACTCCCACTCGTTCACAGCGTACCACAAAATGAGTCACTGGTAACTCACCTTTGAGTAACCACTTTGATGAACAGTAAAAGAGTACATTGAGTTCTCTTTCAGACAAATCCTTCCATAGCCACACAACATAAAGAGTTTTGCTTAAATTTGTCATAAATGTGGACTGCAACCCAACACAGCCACCTGAGTTATGCTGCCAAAATAAGCAAAAGTGTGTCACCCCTCCCCAAACCCCTCCCCCCCCCCCCCCCCCCCCCCCACACACACACATACACAATCCACCTCCCAATGCTTCAGGCTTCCCCTGGCTCATTTTTGGTTTAAAAAAAAAAAAAAACCCACAGAGAATAGGATGTTATAGAAAGCCCATCAACCTCAACCTCAACCCCAACCCCAACCCCAGCTGCCCTCCTGTGCCTTCCTCCTCACAGCCCAATGCTTCAGCTACTAGGAGCTACCCCAACCCAGTTCTTTCTCAGCTCCCAAGCTTTGTCTCCTTCTCCACCTTGGAAATGTGCTCCTAGCCCACATATTACCTCTTCCCAGAGACCCCTGACCACTTGCCAACATCCCAACAGCTGCCCATTCTCCCCAGTGCTCCTGGAGAAGATCACAGTAGACTCTGCAGAGCTGCTCCCCTAGCACAGAGCTCCTGGCATACAGCAGGGGCTCAGTAAAGCTTTGCTACGTGACTAAATTCATGAGGAAATGAAAGTGTAAGGAGCTAGTAACCCCCACAAGTGAATTCAGAGCCCACAGGTCACCGGGCACTCCCATCTCACTTCGTCTGAGTCAGACTCTGCTAATTCTGTCCCGTTCTGCAGCCGAAGGGAGTCTCAGAGAATGGCAGGTTTGTCGAGAGGAAAAAAACAAAAGCATTTAACGAGATAGAAGACCAGAAAATTCGGAAAGGTTTATCAAGGTAAGATAATATGATCTAGACAAGAAAAGGCTGAGAGATGTTTTCATAAGAGTAAAGGAAACTAGAGATCCTGCTCCTAAAACTAGACCAGGACCGCCGGGATTTAAGCTGTCATTTGAGCAGTGAAAGAAACACTTAGGACCGGGGTCCCCCTGCTGGTAGAGCTGGAAGCTGCCTCAGACTCCACCTCTCCCTCCTCTCCCAATGGGGGTGTTCCTCCTGAGCCCAAGGGGTTCCCAAGCAGCCCTTCCAGGCTCTTCCCTTGCCAGAGTGAGTTCAAGGCTGTGGGGAGCCAGGGTGCAAGAGCGATGTAACAAAGTCGCTCTTCCAAACATGTTCAGGGACTCCATTGTTTAGAAAGCCAGATAGACAAAAATGGCCATGGATACGTGGAAGAGACCTATAGTGCCTGCAGGCCCCTTAAAAGGGAGCCAATGCATCCACCTGGTTAACCAGGACACATGTTCCCAGTCTTCTAAAAATCCCCAAAGACTGGGCAGCAAATGCCCCTTAGGTTGCATGGAAAGTGTGGGGAGGGCGGCAGTCAATGGCAACAGAGAAGGATGTGCAGTGCAGGGTTGTCAGCTGGCCTGAGGCACCCTAATACTGGCCCATATCCCACCCCCAGCTTTGTGCTCCCGGGCACCTGCTGACTTGAGCCTCACATAAAGCACCACACATACCAGGTGTCAGCCAGCACTCCTTCCCTATGCCTCTCCCTCTTCCCCACCGGTGACAATGGACCCTGCCATTTGAAAGAGCTTGAGTTTAAAACAAAACACTCTCTTTGTACGCTTGCTTTTAAAGAGAAAATTGTAAAAATAAATAAGTAAAAATAATCAAAAATAAAGAGAAAATTGTAATATGTAGATTTTAAATTTGGGCCAAATTATGCATCTTAATGTAACTGATCGTTCCTTAAAACCTTAAGGGGCCAATAATTTGGGAAGCAAAGCATTTAGGAGACAAGGAATCTGGCTGGGATCTTATCTAAGGCCGCACGGTTTGTCACCTCACACCAGACTCATCCAGTCCAATTTCTCAATTCCACATCTCCAGCTTGACGACCCTCACTGTAATCTCTGAAATCGCTTCCTCTAGTTTTCAAATGGCAGGGGCCACACCTACCCGTGGAATCTGCTCACATTTCTCACTTGACTGGCCACTGACACACCAGGTCCATGGATGGACACAACCCCACATATAGGTCACAGCATCACTCTTAACAGTTTGTAACTCAGAATTATCTTACTTGACTGAGGTGTTCTGTGGCACTTCAAAGGTTACCAGGCGGCCACCCGCAGAGCTGTTAGAACTGGCATTCCCACAGGCAATATCTGGGATCACCTGGGAAGGAAAAAAAACTGACATGTGATTGGGGTTGTTTATAGTATAACATAATATGATAAAGCACAATTCCATGCTGAATTTCCTTCATCCCTTTTGATGATGCGGGGGTAGGGCTAGAGAGGAGATGAAGAAATGAAGCCTTACAAACTCAAAAGAAAATGAAATCTCTGTCATTCGATGTTCTGAAATGCAACAGCTTCCCTGAGAGCAATCTACAAATTCCTGGGATTGTTAAAACTGATCAATAGGATATTGCAAGACAGGAAGCAGATGTCACTCCCTGCTCTTTTTCCATTCATTTAACAAGCAGTCATTGACCCTTGCATGATGCCTAACCTGATGGTAACCAGGAGGCCAACTTTAAGGACTAACTTACAAACAGCAGGTAAAAGCCTAATGAGTAGGCAAGTCAGCCTTCAACTTGCAAAGGGCATGTAGTATCAGGCCTGATGACTCCTCTCTGTGCTGGTAGGTCCAGGAGCACATGCTGAGGCTGGGGAGCTTGAACGCTGCCTTTCTTTTTCCTTGTAGGCTATACCTTCACTTTTAAATTATTTCCCAAAAGTATTATATGGATGTGTATTTTTTAAAAGAGAAGTTCAACTGGTGGGGGGAGGACTGTGCTCATCAAAAAGCATATTCCAAAACCTTGAGCTATGTCCAGTGAGATACTCCTGGCCAGTTTATGCACTTATTCCTCATGCCACAGTTGCTGTCCTCCCCCATGTCAATGAAAATGAAGCAATATTAAAAGTATTCATCATCACAGAATTAATTGAGAACAATACAGAAACCCTCAGCAATTTCACTCCACAGCCCACACTTAGATATTATTTTCCAGAATGCCCTACAGTGAAATTCTATGGATAAACCCCACCACTGATATTCAAAGATGTGAGTATAACTTGTTAAATTTGTATAACAGATGGCTGTTACCCAAGCCTCTAAGGCTCCAAATAACTTTATGCTTCCAAAGCATCATTACTTCATGGAAAGGGGGTAGTAATATGCCTCCTGGTTTCCATCAGGTTAGGCATACATATTAACATGTCTTCCTCTGGCACTTTAAACCTGCCTCATGAACAGCCTAAGAAATAACCCATGATATAGGAAGACGAGGCATTTCTTTCTTTCTTTTTTTTTTTTTTTTTTTTTTTGAGGCGGAGTCTCGCTCTGTCGCCCAGGCTGGAGTGCAGTGGCCGGATCTCAGCTCACTGCAAGCTCCGCCTCCCGGGTTTATGCCATTCTCCTGCCTCAGCCTCCGGAGTAGCTGGGACTACAGGCGCCGCCACCTCGCCCGGCTAGTTTTTTGTATTTCTTAGTAGAGACGGGGTTTCACCGTGTTAGCCAGGATGGTCTCGATCTCCTGACCTCGTGATCCGCCCGTCTTGGCCTCCCAAAGTGCTGGGATTACAGGCTTGAGCCACCGCGCCCGGCCTCTTTTTTTTTTTAATTGAGACGGAGTCTGGCTCTGTCACCCAAACTGGAGTGCAGTGGCTGCAATCTCTGCTCACTGCAAGCTCCGCCTCCCGGGTTCACGCCATTCTCCTGCCTCAGCCTCCGGAGTAGCTGGGACTACAGGCGCCCGCCACCACACCTGGCTAATTTTTTGTATTTTTAGTAGAGACAGGGTGTCACCATGTTAGCCAGGATGGTCTCGATCTCCTGACCCCGTGATCCGCCCTCCTCAGCCCCCCAAAGTGCTGGAATTACAGGCGTGAGCCACCGCGCCCAGCAGGAAGACGAGGCATTTCTTTTTACACTTACCAACTGTAAAATAACATGATTTTAAATAAATAGATTGAAATGGCTGGCTGGGGAAAAATTTTCTTTTAAAGGGCACTTCTTTGATAAACTTGAATCAAATCTAGTTCACATTTAAGAACTGAGTCAGCCAGCAAAGAAGTATTAACATCATAACTTCAAAGCATTTATTAAAAGTCTGAAATCAGAACAAGTTCACAGTTTTGTAGGTAAGCTAAAAACATTGCCCTGCAGTCTGAATGTGGCCTTCATAAGCTGTGCGGTAATGCCAAAAAAAAAAAAAAAAAAAAAAAAGTGGGTCAACTGGTAAGAATTACTCAAGAAAATAAAAGGAGAAATGCTACTATCTCTTTTAAAACAATAAAGGAAATTTCTAGACACATTCCTTGACTCTAATACATGCTATGCAAAAATCTCTGGTTTTTTTTTTTTCATTTACACTGTGAAACTTGTAATAATAATATACCGACACAGGTTTATATGGATGTCATACATATAAAGTATAAGATATAGAATGGAATTACACACCCCAATGTCACTTCAAACTCATGGTTTGGATTTGTTCCCCAACTCTTCTAGCCAGCATTTATTTATTTTATGTCAATTTCTAGGAGCCTACTGAAAAGACTTTTGAAGAGCTTGAAGATAAAACAGCCAAACTCAAACTCAGATAGGAGAAGTTCCAACAAACAGACTTTGCTATTGCCAAAATAAATAAAACTTGGAAGTTTCTTTGTCAAATGCATTCTAAAAATATGTCAAAATCATTGATAGCTTCTTTTTTCTAAACCCCACTGAAATACTTCAAGGTACCAAAAATAGAACCTAAATAACAACAGAAAGAAAAAATAGTTGAGCGTTGTGGTCTGCCGTGGTCTGAATGTTTGCGCCCCTCTAAATTCATGAGTGAAATCCTAATCTCCATGATAATGGTATTAAGATGTGGGGCCTTTGAGAGGTGGTCAGGTTAGGAGGGCACAGGGCTGGCAAATGAGATCAGTGCCCTTGTAAAAGACCTGAAAGAGCTCCAAAGCGCCTTCCACCATGTGAGATTACAGTGAGAAGATGCGGGCTGTGAAGAAGCAGGCCCTCATCAGATTCTGAATCTGCCTTGATCGTGGACTTCCTAGTCTCCAAAGCTGTGAGAAATACATGTCTGTGATATGGTTTGGATATGTGTCTTCATATCTCATATGGAAATGTGATCTCCAATGTGGGAGGTGGGGTCTGGTAGGAGATGTTTGGGCCATGGGGGCAGATTCCTCATGAAAGACAGCACCGTCCCGTTGGTGATAAGTGAGTTCATGTGAGATTGGATTGTTTTCTGGGACGTCTCCCTTCTCTCTCTTTCCCTCACTCTCACCACGTGACACACTGGCTCCCCTTTGCCTTCCGCCATGATTGTAAGCTTCCAGAGGCTCACCACAAGCAGATGCTAGTGCCATGCTTTATGTACAGCCTAAAGAACAATGAGCCAAGAAATCCCTTTCCTCTATAAATTGCCCAGCCTCATGTATTTCTTCACAGCCACACAAGAATGGACCAATACTGTGTGTTGGTTATAAGCAACCCAGTTTGTGGCGTTTTTGTGACAGCAGCCTTAACAGACTAAGACACACCCCCAAGAAGGAAAATAAGGTCAGCAATGGAGGATCCTATGACATGTTCCTTTACATGGCTACACTGAGCTGTCTGCCCCAAAATCTAAGGTTATCTCACCGAAATACATGTGGATACCATTCCAAAAAATAATTTGATTCATTTTTTTGTTTACTCTTTTTATACGTACAAAACCATCGTACACACAAATGCAGACAGGAATAAGTTTAGGGACATATTTTGCTCGTGATTTAACTTAAAATGTTTTCAATTTTCATTGCTGATACTAGAACCACTGGAATCACTTTAAGATTTCTGGTTCCTAATGTAAAAATGTACACGATAGAACGTTCTCACCTCCACTTGATCCCATTTCATTTCTACAACTTTCTGCCCTGTTTTCGGCTGCCAGGTAGGCAATGTCACGGTTGCCTGAGAGTGCGGCAGGATTTTGTCAGGCTCCTGAGTAGGGGGGACAGGCTGAAGCTGTCTGGGTGCCATGGATTCGGTCCAGCCAGTGGCTGGGAGACTGGGAAGTGCCTGTTCACAGTTGGGACCTTCATAGCCTTCATTGCAAATGCAGAGGTAGCCATCGCTGCTGCTGCTGCTGCTGCTGCTGCTGCTGCTACAGTTGCCATGGTGACAAGGGTTGCTGGCACAAGGATCTGCAACAAGCTGAAATGAGACCATAAATGGGTCAATTATTCCCTCATAAGAAAAGTGGTGCCATCGCTGGGAAATTAGCTCTGTGTCTCAGAGCGACTGCTCTAATGGAAACGCTGTTCCTGTGGAATATACGTCTTAACTACTTGTGCTGTTGCAGGGAGATGTTCACCAAAGTCATCCCAACATTAACCTTACCACAAATAAGAGGCACCCAGCAAGAAAATACAAAGCGGAGAGCAGCCTCCTCGAAACCCAGAACGCCCAATAATGTTGATTTCAGGAACCAATTATTTAGAGGAATTTTCTAGGGCAAAAATAGTTAAAACTCATTAGGAAGATACCAACTTTGACATTTTCAGCTGCGAAATGATATTAGGAATCTAAATTGGAATCTCCTTTTCCACGTTCTGCACCTTTGCAAGGTTTCCTCATGAGAAAAGACTGCCCACTTTATCTGCCCTGCAGATGCGCTTACCTGTATCTCTTAGTTTCCTAACTGGTCAACACTACTTTTTAAGGTGATACTGTACTATTTAATTAAAGACTTCCAAAATGATCAGTTTGCATGACAGTTGCTGGCTAGAAGAGACTGTGGTGGGGACTTAAGCAGAATTTTATGAAATTTTTTATCTCATTATTTTGGAGGGTGATTACAGAGAAATGTGACCCCATCCCTCGCCAGATACGGAAGATGAGAACTCAGTTATATGTGTTTAAATTATGTTCGAGGTCTGGGGAAAGTGTTTATCTGAGAGTCCTTCGCTGTTGACCTCTGAATGGCCATTTGTTGGTAGTCGGAGACACGCTACAAAACGATGTGAAAAAACCACCTGCTCCTCTTGAGATAGCGCAAGGGTTCAGTCATGTTCTCAGCACCGATTCAATTATGATTTGTTTCTGTGATAAAGAGAAAATCAGATCTCTAGCTGATATACCCCTGGCTGCTCAGGGCTGACTGCAAAATAGAATTCCGTACAGAATAAACGTCAGAGAAATGGGACCCTCACTCTCCTGTTAAAGTGAGTTCACACACTTCAACATACATGGAGAGAACTCTGCATGGCAAATCAGCTACTCGTTCTGCTAATCATTCCCATCAAGCAACTTCCAACAGACTCCTTAAGGAATATTAAGGGATTTGGGCTTGAATCAAATGAAGCTTCAAAAATACCACATTAATTCTATGCTCTCACTTGGCAATTCCTTCACAGAAGCTCAGATCAGAGTCAATGGATTTGTGTCTGAAGAGAATATTTCAACTGTCAATAATTAATTTACAGTATTTACAATCTATCAACTCAAAGTAAAATCCAAACTCCTTCTTCGGCAGACAAAGCTCTTTTTGGTCAGGCCCCTTCCTCTCCTCCCACAAACCTTCCTCCTCCCTTGTAGCCTCCCGTCCTCACCTTGTCTCTCTCCCTGGACTATACCAAGTTGATTGCCACCTCAGGCCCTTTGCACCTGCTGGACCCCCTGCCTGGAACACTTTTTCTCCAGATGTTGCATGGCTTCTCTTCCTCATTTCATTCCATCCTCTACTCAAATGCTCCTTCTAGCAGAAGCCTTCCCTCACTGTGACATCTAAAGTAGTCTCTTCTTGACCCCTCTCCTGCAAAAATGTGAGCTGCATGAATTCAGAGATTTTATCTACTGTGTTCACTGCTCTATTCCCAGCCTGTCCAGGAACATAGGCTATATGATGGGACTTTTTAAAAAATTGTTGGAAAAAGTAGACACGATAGATTGATCAACATTTGGAAGGCAACACGTGAAAAGGGAGGGATGTGAACTTCTTGTTTAGTCACGATGCTGTTATCTTGTTTCTGATTTATTTTTAGGAAGGCCTTGTGGAATGGCTGTCACCTCAAGAATTATGCAACCAGAAGAATTTTATTCACTTGAACAAAGGAGACATTCAAAGCCATGTTTCTGAAATCAACTTTTAAAACATCTGAGGTTGATGTAGTCACAAATAAGAATTTCAATACATGCATTATAAAGGCAGAAATACATTTAAACCACAAGGGATCAATGCAAAACTTAATTCTGAAAGTCCAAACCTCCATTGTGCAGCTTAGAGAATGACATTACTAAGGCAAGGACCACCTATCTGGTGGCCTGAGAGGCCTCACAGCTTCAGCTCCATTGCCACAGCCCACAGCTGACAACCACCAGTCCTCAGAGAGGCAGGGGCCTCCTCAGAAGGAGAGCCAAGCACAGCAGAAGTCCACATTCCTTCAGAGAAATCAGTCAAGCACATGTACGCACCCTTCCCACGGTAACAGGCACGGCACCTACCCTCCCCAAGAGAGCCGTTTAGAGTTTTCAAAGAACATAGAGTAGCTTCTCTTCACACCAACATTGAAATGGAGAAGGATTTTCTGAACCCGTATCACTTCGAGAAAAAGAAGAGCAGAGGGCCGGGTGCGGTGGCTCGCGCCTGTAATCCCAGCACTTTGAGAGGCCAAGGCAAGCGGATCACGAGGTGAGGAGTTCAAGACCAGCCCGGCCAACATGGCAAAGCCTCATCTCTACTCAAAATACAAAACTTAGCCGGGCGTGGTGGTGGGCACCTGTAATCCTAGCTACTAGAAAGGCTAAGGCGGGAGAATCACTTGAACCTGGGAAGCGGTGGTTGCAGTAAGCCAAGATTGTGCCACTGCACTCCAGCCTGGGCAACAGAACAAGACTTCACCTCAAAAAAAAAAAAAAGAACAGGCAGAGGAGTTGAATGACCTCTCACAGCTACCATACTAGCAGACCATGTCTTCTGATTTTCAGCCAAGAGTTCTTTCCATAACATAGCACCACAACTTTGATATCATCTTATTATCACGCTAAAAAAAAATTCCTGTAGAGAAGGCAGAAGATAAGGGTTATATTTTTGTAAGCAACAGAAAACAAGTAGGTATTAAATGTAGGCCAATTAAGATTACCTGAATGTGGCCGGGCGCGGTGGCTCAAGCCTGTAATCCCAGCACTTTGGGAGGCCGAGACGGGTGGATCACGAGGTCAGGAGATCAAGACCATCCTGGCTAACACGGTGAAACCCCGTCTCTACTAAAAAATACAAAAAACTAGCCAGGCGAGGTGGCGGGTGCCTATAGTCCCAGCTACACAGGAGGCTGAGGCAGGAGAATGGCGTAAACCCAGGAGGCGGAGCTTGCAGTGAGCTGAGATCCGGCCACTGCACTCCAGCCCGGGCGACAGAGCGAGACTCCGTCTCAAAAAAAAAAAAAAAAAAGATTACCTGAATGCTTTTTTTAGAAAAATGTATGATAATGGTAATACTCAATGAACACTGATTGAGGACTTACTATGACAAGAACTGTACCAGGTCTGGGTATAAAATGCTGTTTAAAAAATTTAAAAAAAAAAAAAAAAAAAAAAAAAAAAACCTAAATCTGTCCCTAGGGAGTTTACATCTAGTAACCTAGTACAAGCACTAAACGTTTACAACTAGTAACCTAGTACAAGCACTAAAAGCACCGAGTCCTACCTGCTATTCACAATACTTATGTGTGCGCCTGCCATTCTGTTAGGCATTTTACATTTCTTACTTTAGTTCATCCTTACTACAAATCTTTTGGTAAGTACATTTGTATATATATTATTCTAATTTTATAGTTGAGGTTTAGCAATGTTACGCAAATGACTTTTACCCAGAATAAAAGCCAAAGTATTCACTAATTTTTTTTTTTTTTTTTTTTTTTGAGATGGATTTTCACTCTTGTTGCCCAGGCTGGAGTGCAATAGTGCCATCTTGGCTCACTGCAACCTCTGCCTCCCAGGTTCAAGCAATTCACCTGCCTCAGCCTCCCAAGTAACTGGGATTACAGGCACCCACCACCACACCCGCCTAATTTTTGTATTTTTATTAGAGATGAGGTTTCACCATGTTGACCAAGTTCGTCTCAAACTCCTCACCTCAGGTGATCCACCTGCCTTGGCCTCCCAAAGTGCTGGGATTATAGACGTGAGCCACCATGTCCAGCCTGTATGCACCAAGTTTTACAAGCCCTCTGTGATGTGCCTGCCCCATTCTCCCTGACCTCACCTCCCGCCCCTGACCTCCCTCACTGGCTCCACACACACTGGCTTGCTCACTGCTCCTCCTATGCTCCAGGCACTCTCCTGTCCCAGGACCTTTGCACCGGTTGTCCCCTCTGCCTGGAATGCCCTGGCTTCTCAAGACTGCTCCTGAGCCACCTTTGAGTCTTTGCTCCAATGCCATCCTCTGATGAGGACCCTATTTAACAGAGCAAGGTCTCTAGCCTCTGACAATGTCAACTCCTCTTTTTTTTTTTTCAATTTTTATTTTAGATTCACTGGGTACATGTGCTGGTTTGCCGCCTGGGTATATTGTGTGATGCTGGTGTTTGACTCCCTTCCTTGCTTTATTTTTTCTAAAATATCCATCATCTTCTCACATAAATTTTAAATTATTTAATACATTCGTTTTTTTCTTCCGCCACTAGAATGTAGGCTTTTTGAGGTCCAATTTCTGTTTTCAGTTTAATTTACTTATGTATCCACAGCCCTAGAACAGTGCCCAGCACATGGGAGCTGCTGGATAAACATTTACTAAATGAATGAATGAGCGAGTGAATGGATGTGAATGATGTTATATACAAGCAGCTGCCAGAGCCTGTGAAGTGTACTGCCTTGTTAAATGCAATCAGGATTCTCAAAGGCCCAGTCTCAGATCTTGAGAACATAAGTCAAAGGGGAGCCTGAAATGTCCCACTGTGGTGTTTTAAAGTAATTAAATAACTTTAAGTCTTCTTTAAAAGGAGTAAAAGCTCTGTCAACCTGAGAGGTAAGACAGAACCAGCACAACCTAGCTGCAGCCTTGATGAGGGCAGGAAGAGTACAGACCCACTTCACAAGTGGCTTTCAACACAGTGAGCCAAGCCACCTTTCTCTGGTCCTCAGGGACCATCTCTGTGAGCTACTTTGTGAAGCTATTCACCCCAGTGGGAAGTGTCAGAGGTGCTGGTTGATGGAGCTGGGTGGCAAAGGGCAGGTCCCGTGGCAATGCTCAATTTGCTACGTCCAGGAGTCAGTCCCATCAGGTAAAGGGATAAAGAGCCAGAAAGAAAATATGATGAGAATCAATAATACCCTAAGTGCTATTGTCTGAGCTTCATAGATGAGAGGAATGCACAAATAGCATGTGGGCTGAAGAATGAATGACTGACACGGAAGGCCAGGAGAAACACTCTTAGTGAAGAAGAGACGACAAAAGCTAAAAATTAAACAGTCAGTAAAATAAATTTCTACAGGGATTCAAAGCAGTGGATAATGTGATGGAGTGTGCATGCACACACATGTACACACACATGCACAAGCACACATATACATGCACACACATGCACAAGCACACAGACACACACATGCATGCACACACATGCACATGCACGCACACATACATGCACACACACATATATGCACACACACAGGGTACAAGGCAGAGAATTAAATGCATTGCAGGGTCATTGGGCCCTTTTTAAAAATAATTTTATCCCAATGCTACTTCCTTGGCGTGTATATTAGTTGTTTCATTAACAATGGCAGCTTTCTGCCATTATTTTCTCTAACACTTCAGACTAGTTTTATTTTTTGGGAAAGCTGTTTCAACTCATAACAGCATATATGAGATAAGGTGCAATCATTAACTTTTAAGCAAATCATAAATATTTATCATAAGTCCTATGCTTCTGTATACAGACAATATTTTTTTAAGTTTGTATTTGTATTTTTTCTCATTAAGGAAAAGGTCCTGTTGCAGAGGCCGCTTCGGGTCTTGCATCCCATTAAATCTGAACTATGAGCAGGTAATAACCAAACTGCCAAAATGCATAATGAGGCAAAATATCAGAATTAATAGACCTAACTTCGGGAATGCATAAAATGTAATACATTATATTTTCCGAGCTATAATTTCTAGATTCTAATGATGGGGAAAAAATGATTAAGCCTTTGTAATACCAGCTATAATAAAGAGGAAAGAGAAAGCCCATGGGTTAATGGGCTTCTGCTTACAGTGAACCAGCAGGCCCATTTATTAAACGCTGTATGCTTGCTGCATCACATCAATTCATCTGCTTACGCCATATTTTTTCACATCATAGAACTAACCTGAAACTATTTTCCACATTTTATTTTAGACTTTTCAGCCGTGTCAAATAATGTCCACCCTAACCAAGAGCAGCTCGGGGGGAATGGACTGAGTAAAACGGGAGGCCAGACCTGAGCAAGGGTGCCAGCCTCTCCTAGGACTTGTGATTCAAAGGCAGTAGCAGTGTGACGCTTTAGCCATGGCCTGTTTTTCTTCCTTAAACTCTCTCCACCCATGTTTCTGGCAATTCCCATGTCCTCTGCAGCAGACAAACGGAAGGATGAAATGTCAACTTTAAAAGGCATGAAAGAGGCCCATTGATAGGGTCATTAGACATAGTAAGTCAAGCTAATAGGGTTGCTTTGAAGTGTGGACACCTGCATCAGCATTACCTGGATGATGGTGGGGCCTGGGGAGATGCCCAGGTAACTAACTTCCCTTCCATACTAGTTTAGAAAATGTATGGGTTTCAGCCCTGCCTCTTCTGTACTTTTACAGAAAACTCAATATGGCCAATCAGCAATTCATGCAACATTTATCAAGCACCTATGATGTGCCAGGCAGGATGCCCATAAGAGGGGTCAGGAAGATGAATAAAGCCTTATCTGGCCCTTGAAAAGCTCACAGTCCAATCGAAGAGTCAGAGACGTTAACGTGGACTTGCCCTGAGCAGTCAGCTCGTCAATTGCATGCCCTGCTGGTATGCATGTCAGCTATTAGGATCCTTTGTTTGATTGAGGTTACCCACCCCAACACCTTTATATTAAACTACCTTACATTTTTTAATGCTGAGGGAGAGAATGGATTTGATCATAGCAAATAGGAAATGAGATCATGAGCAGGTGTTGGGACCAGCCTCTTTTAGAATGACAGTGGCAGCTTTCAGCAAAACAAAGAGAGCAATTCTGGATGTCTCCACCAGGAAGAGCTGGTCTGGGAGTTTTCCAATGGGAAATGGGAGCCAGCTGAGCAAGCATCGCCCTGGTGTTGGCCCTGTTCTTGACAGGTGGGTGGGACAAGTTGCTCACCTGCTCTGGACACACACCCCTTGTGCATTAAGGGAGGAGCTGGGGTCGCATCTCGAAAGGCCTCCTTCAGGTTGAAGACTTAGGATTCTATTGACGGCCACTAAGCTTGCATTGGCAGTTTTCAGAAGGTCCAGGGAAGAACCGAGCCAACCAGAGGTCAGCCCCTCCCTCACTTATACCCATGCTAAGTGGGCAAAGGCATCCAGGGGGAATGGGAGGGTGCTTGAGGAAACCAAATGCGACAAAGCCCCAGAGGAGAACTTACAAATTCTGGGCAGTGGGTAGGGGACATTATATGACCTAGCACCACGCTGGCCACAGAGGGGACACAGGGGACTCGTGATACTTATAGAGGAGTGGAGAAGAAGACAGAGGCAAGGAAGTGAAAGAAGAGGGGGAATTTGTGTATGGTGTTAAGAAGGAAGTAAAACTGACTATTATGTTAGTAATTTGTCTGAGTAGCAGTCAATTTTAAAAGTTTTAATACAGATTTTAATAGAGATATTAGTATTACAGGAGGAGGGTGTGTCTTACCAAAAAAAAAAAAAAAAAAAAAAACAGGCTGGACACGGTGGCTCATGCCTGTAATCCCAGCACTTTGGGAGTCTGAGGCAGGCGGATCATGAGGTCAGGAGATCGAGACCATCCTGGCGAACACGGTGAAACTCCGTCTCTACTAAAAATACAAAAAATTAGCCGGGCGTGGTGGCGGGCGCCTGTAGTCCCAGCTACTCAGGAGGCTGAGGCAGGAAAATGGTATGAACCCAGGAAGTGGAGCTTGCAGTGAGCCAAGATCGCACCACTGCACTCCAGCCTGGGCGACAGAGTGAGACTCCGTCTCAAAAAAAAATAAAAAATAAAAAATAAAATAAGTAAAATAAAGAAATAGCCTTAAAGCAGGTTTTCTCAACTGTGGTGCTTTTGACACCTTGAACTGGATAACTTTTTGTCGTGGGGGGCTCCCCTGTATGTTGTAAGATGTTTAGCAGCATCCTGCATCCTTCCTTACTAGATGCCAATAGAATCCCTCCTTCCAAGTTATGCCAACCAAAACCATTGCTAACATCCCCTGGGGAAAGATCATCTCTGATTGAGACCACTGCCTTAGGGGAACAGTGCATTTCACACCATCAAAATTATGTTTAAACCATAAAACTCCATGAATAAATTTAAAAGGCAACACTATCATGAAGGAAGAAATGCACAACATACTATAAAGGACTAAATCCCTTATTATAGAAAGAATTTTTAGGATCAATACAAGATAAATGCCTCAATAAAAAGGGCAAAGAAATAAACAAGCAATCTACAAAATAAGCAATCTACAGAATCATGCCATTTTATATAATCTTAAACACAAATAAAATGTTATATATTTCTTTGTATGTATATTTACTGGAGGATGGAAAGGAGGGAGTGAGGAAAATAGAAAAGGAAAGAATGAAGGAGGGAAGCAGATAACTAGAATGGGCCGTTGTTTTAGTGATTTGTCTAAGCAGCAGAATCAATCAGGGAACTTTTAAAACACAGATTCCCCAGCTCCAGGCCGCTCATCAGAAACTCTAAAGGTGAAGCCTAGAAACCTGTATCTTTCAGCATTTCCCACATGATTCTGAGGTACCTGGTCCCAAAACCAAAATTTAGAAATTGTTAATACAAACTAGAAGTTGGCAAATTACAACCACAGGCCAAATCCAGTTTGTTTTTGTAAATAAAGCTTTATTGGAATGCAACCACAGCCACCTGTTTATGTGTTGACTGCTTTTGCAACACACCAGCAGTTGAGTAATGACAACTGAGAGCACCTGGCCCACAAAGCCTATAGGATATTTGTTATCTGTCCCTTTAGTTTGCCAATCCCTGATCTAGACAGTACAGACTTTGGGGTTCACAAAAGAAGGAAAACAGGTAGATGGGGTCACCTGGAAAGACTTCAAAAAAGAAAACTATCTTGAACAGCGCCCTACAAGTTTGATAGCAATAACATCTATTTTCTCCCCCCATGCAACTCCCTAACTGGACTGGTGGGCACCAAGTGATTAAATAACAGAAGGACCTTTGGCAAAACAACTTAAAGGACCAGACATTCTTTTAGTCATAATTATGTGCAGGAAGGTTGCAGAATAAATCTTGGTACTATGAAAAGAATGCGCATCTTGATAGTCCACCTTGAAGCAAGAACACAATGAATGAACACAAGAACACAATCATACCCCCACCTTTCCTTCACTAGAAGAAATATGGAAATTCTCCCTCAACCTTTCCATCCATCAGCTGAACTAAATGGAGATGAATGATGAGCAACCTATGCCAAGGCTAAATATAGAACTAGGTGGACCCATAGAAGACAGTGGGTGGGGAAAGGTCACACAGACTAATGGGATATTGAAATAGCAGGAGAGTGTCCGTGTCTGCCAATTGGAGAGACTAAAACAAAGATGACTCCAGAATTTAGAGCTTAGGGTTACTGGAGAAACGAGAATGAACAATTGCCACCCTGAGGTACCGCGATATGGGAGAGAAAGACTGGGGTTCCAGTCTCATTTGCAGGTGATTTTGGACTAGGCAAGAAAGCTTCCTGGGGCTCAGCACCCTCAACTGTAAAAGGAAAGGATGGGACTAGAATGTTCTAAAGGCCTTTAAGTTCTTAATATTGTGTTTCTATGTCTGAAATAGGAATTGCACTGGTTGTAAATGTCATCTTCCTTCTGAAACACAAATGAACAATGTTGGGGTCCAACTATCACAGTATTTTTGTCTCAAAATGAAATTTTTCCCACCTTCTTTAATAAGGATTTCAACTATATTCCAACACCAACTGCTTACTCACTGGGAATAAAGATGTAAAAAAAAATCACTATAGTGCTTATGCCAGTGGTAGACTCAGCCAAGAAATGCATCCCAAGACATTTTCTCCAAATCCAAATAATAAAAATGCTCATTCATTTTACTGAATCAAGAACTATATGTCTTAGTGAAATACACATTCCATGTTTTGATATGTCTTTACTTCTGTCTTAGAAACTCTACATCAATTCAAAAAATTATTCCAAGATTAATTTGGTCAGTCCAGTATTCCCCTCAATTCTGAGTCAGTTTTCTTGAAACCAGCTTGTCCTGATTTTTGTATGTGAGTTGAGTCACATTTGTAAGTAGGCTAAAAGGAAATTATAAGCAGAATTGAAACATGTGGCTATAAAATGAATCCATTAAAAATAAACCCTTACTTATTGTTTCCCTACTTTTTCATGCTCTCTTTAAAACATACTGCATTTGGAAATTACCTTGAAATCTCAATACTTTTGCTTTACTCTGATCAACACATAGTGATAAGTCATAGTGATGAATCTCTAAGCTCTGCTCAGCTGCAGATATATCAAGAATTAAATGAATTGTTCTTCAAAAACCTGATCTGCCCTTTGTCCCTTGGTTTCCATATTTAACTAAGTCCTAAGAGATAGCACTCAACTGCACTTACTGACATAGGCACACCAGCCTCAAATGAAATGCTATTTTTTTTTTTACTTTTAGTCATTCAAAGTCCAGTTTCTTGAATCAAAAACTTGCAGAACAATTCCAGTGCATACATTTTTGTTTCGCCTCTCATCAGAGACACTCATACATCCTATCAAACTCTTTTTTACAAAACAACAATTCCATCAATACAAGAAATATGTCGACTTCTGCCTCCTTTGTACGCAGGAAAAGAAGTCTGCAGGCAAACTGGGAACTAAACTTCCTGTGAAGATTGTATGATCATCTCAACCACTGCAGAAAAAACACTTATTGAATTTAACATCTAGGTAGAGTGAAGACTTTTAGCAAACTAAGAATAGAAGGAAACTTCTTTTATCCGATAAAGAGTGTCTACAAAAAACCTTGAGCAAATATAATACTTACTGGTGAAAGGGAGAACAGTTTCTCTCTGAAATTGAGAAGAAAGCAAGGATGTTTGCTAATACCACTTCCATTGAACACTGCACTAAATGTCCTACACGGTGCAATGAGGCAAAAAGAAAAAGAAAGTATAAGGATCTAATAAGAAAATAAGCTGTCAATTTACAGACTATATGATTATTTATGCAGATGAATTATTAAAATATGGAACTTCGGCAAGTTTGCTGCATGCAAGGTCAAAATTTACCAAAAAATAAAAATATTTTGCATCTCCATGTATCAGCAGCAAACTAAAGATAATTTTCTCAAAGGGGCTATTTATAAGAGATGAAAAAAATTAAATTCCTGGTAATAAATCAAATTTTAAAAGTGCATGATCTCAACAAACAGAATTGTAAAGGGGGAATATTCTAGTCATGAATTAGAAAACTCGATATTAGAAAGACTCAAATTTTTCTTAAAGTAACCTACAAGATTCAATGCTGCTGCAACAGAAATCACAACAGTTGTGTGCTTCTGTAAAATGGCCCACGATAGCACAGACAGGCTTGAATAAGAACAATGTGGGAGGGCTTGCTCTATTAGAAAGCAGGAATTTTAAAGCTATAGTAATTAGGATAGCATGATATTGGCAGAAAGATGAACAAATAGACCAATGGAACAGAGAGACAAGAAACAGAAAGGATCACACAGGGACACCTGACTTCTAGAATAGAGTCTTTTCAATAAACTGATATCCAATGAGAAAAAAAAATGAAGATTTTTTTCTCTCTCAAGCCATATACAAAAATAAACTCCAATTGGATTGTAGATCCAACTGAAAGATAAAAAATTAAGCTTCAAAAAGCTAATAGAAGAGAATATCTGTGTAACCTTATAGTAAACAAATATGTAATAAACAGAACACAAAGAGCACTAACTGTAAGAATATTAATGAGCTGGATGACAACAGTTATAGTATACTGATAAAATATACTACACAGCCATGAAAAAAGAAAGAACTATAGCCTTATACAACAAGTAGAACGAATTCCCCCAAACACAGTGCTTTTTCCACTTGTGTAAAGATTGTAAACAGCAAAAGTGACCCATGCTGGAAGTCAGAAGAGTGATTAACTTTGGGGAGCTGGGAGAGGTGGAGACGAGGAAGCTGCTGGAGGGCAACATGGTCAACCTTGATCTGAGTGGTGGTTACACAGGTGTTCATTTTATGATAATACATTGAGCTGTACATATTTTGGGGGGCACTTTTCTGCATATATTTTGTGCTTTGCAATTTTTGAAAACTGTCTTTAAAACACCTACCATGTACACATATCTGACATACTCTCTGTTCCTTGATTGTCATATTTAACAAAGATGATGAAACTAACTTGCTTCTACCCAGAAGTAACCATAAGGTTCCCTCCTGACTTTCCTCCCAGGCAAGAATGGCACACAGATTCCAGAGCCACTCTCCCTCCAGCACAGTGACCACATGAAGCCACAGGGACCAGGAGAGCCAGCAGAAGCCAAAAGCCAGCAGCCTCTGTGCCCCTCTAATGAGTTTGACCTTCCTCCTAGAAGACACAGAAAGCCAATGAAACATGCCAACCAGGGGTGGAAACTCAAGTCGGAGCAGCACTTTGAAAAGAAATTTTCACTTTTGTTGGGGACCCCAAACGTTTTAAATGTTCTCATTTCTTTATTTTTTAAATAGGACAAACGACATGCTCTTTATTTTTAAAGAATAAATAAAGAACAAATGACCAACGTGGGGTAGCAGGAAGTTGGAAAACCAGGCACGTAGTAGGCTCTCAAAAAATACTTCTTGTCTGAAACAAAGAAGAGACCCCACTGCTTTCTAGATCATTCTTTGTTCAGAACATTCCCTACCAGGAAGAGCGTTCTTCTGTATCTGCTAGGCTCGGTGGCCTGGGATCCTTAAGAGAAGTCAGACAGAGAAATCTAGGAGTGTCTGTGAAACCAGGTGCAAGAGCAGAAAAATCAGGGTCACCTTGTTTAGTAAAAGTCGGGGGGAGGCTTTGGGTTGAGCCGTCAAGTGCCAAGAGTTCTCGTGTACCTGCCTGGCCTCTTGACTGCTTTGATGTGTGTGTTTCTCTCTGCAGGCACACAAAATTCCCTCGGCTCTCTTTTCAGTTTTCTAACCTTACTTGGAAACAGCTGCTCTAATTTCAATACCCATCTGCTCCCGGGAATAGGACAAAAATCAGTGGCTCTGCAGATAAATCTAAAGTCTTCGGGTATCCAACCTCATTTATCTGGAGATAAGCCTTCTATAAACAGCAGGCTTCATATAGACAGCTACACTAAGAAAAACACTAAAAAGGAAAATGAGTAAAACCTCAAGCCACCAAAAGAGCAGGGGGCCCTAGATATCCAGGACCAATTGTTTTAAAATCAACAAGAGCCAAAGACCTCCAAACTGCACGTGTGTTCAGATTGTCTCATTGCAAGATTGAAAAGAGGATCTTTGATTGTCTAGCAAATCTGCTCAAAGGCCAGGGTTGTTTTATTTTTTATTTTTTCCATGAGGAAGCTGAGAGGACCTTTGTAGGTACGAAAGACAAAAGAAAAAAGTAATAACAGAACAAAAAACAGGGCTGAAAGTGGAAGAGGTCATCCGTAAAAGCCTTACCAGCTAGAAACAGTCATGGATTGTGAAGCAGAGAAACAAGGATGGTCACAACAGACACCCGAGGCTCTGCAGCCTAAGAGTTCAGACAGGAAGCAAAGGGATGAGAGCAGAAACCCACCACCACCTTAATTTTGCAGCTCTGTGGACATGGACAGCTATACAGGGAAGCAGAAGAAACCTGTATAATTATATCTAATGAAGCAGTATGGCAAAGGTACCGTAGCTTTGAAGACACTCTACAATACTGATCATTCCAGTTACCTCTTTAAATGCAAATATTTAGCATTTCCAATTAGGGCATAAAATTAGTAGGCTAGAAGAACCCACTGGGAAAACTGTCAGAAAAGTATAGCCATATAGAATTAATGGCTTTTCAAGCAAACAATTTTTGAGCACAGAGGATCCTCTGACCTGTTTTAGAATGTTGATGAAATCAATCCCATTTAATAATGCTTTCCATGTTGAACTATGTGAATTGTTAGTATATAAAGATTATAGACACCATACCAGCCTGGGCAACAGAGTGAAACCCCCTCTACAAAAACAAATGCAAAAACTAGCTGGGCATGGTGGCACGCACCTGTAATCCCAGCTACTTGAGGGGCTGAGGAGGGATGATTGCTTGAACCTGGGAGGCGGAGGTTGCAGTGAGCCAAGATAGCGCCACTGCACTCCAGCCTGGGTGACGGAGCAAGACCCTGCCTCCAAAAAAAAAAAAAAAAAAAGATCATAGACACGTGACTTATCTTGCATATGCAAATGCCATAGGCGTTCATACAACAAAAACTTCGATGGAAAATTTCACTATTCAGGATTTTAATTGAACTGATGGCCAGGCCCTTCTCCAGTGAAAAAAAAATTAGATAAAATTAAAAATGCTTTGATTCGGAGGTAAGCTTTAAAAAGGGATGGAAGAAAGGGGGGATCCTCAAGTTTCAGGAATGATAAGAAAATTCACAACCAGAGAATCAGCATATGATGACACTGCATTGACCACACAGCCTACAGAGTTGGAAATAAGACCTACAGTTCTGGGAACTGGGGTTCTAAAAATCACATGGGAGTGTTCCAGCTCTTTCAGAATCTGTCTAGCAGGCTTTCTGGTTTTTACAGGAAGGCCCCCCCTCCCACACACACACACAGACACTCAAATGGGGATGGGAAATGGGGCCTTGAGCACAGGAAAGGAGAGGCAACTGTAACGACCCCACACATGAAGCCTCTTAGAGCCTCATGTCTGTTTAGAGAGGGCAGAAGGGACACTAGATAAATCTACCGGCAGGCCTGGGGTAACAGCAGAAAAACTGACATCTTTACAGTCTTTGGATTAAAAAAAACAAATCCCATGAATAATTAAAACCTCCCATATGAATGTCCCCTGTGATTAACAACACCTCCTTCATGTGGACATCCTAAACCAAAAATTCACATTAAAAACGTGTTTAGAGCCAGGGACAGTGGCTCACATCTCTAATCCCAGCACTTTGGGAGGCCAAGGCAGGCAGATCACTGGAGGTCAAGAGTTCAAGACCAGCCTGACCAACATGGTGAAACCCTGTCTTGACTAAAACTGCAAAAATTAACCGGGCGTGGTGGTGTGCTCCTGTAATTCCAGCTACTCGGGAGGCTGAGGCAGGAGAATCACTTGAACCCACAAGGTGGAAGTTGCAGTGAGCCAAGATGGTGCCATTGGCACCCCAAACTGGGCAACAAGAGCGAAACTCCATTTCAAACAACAGCAACAACAAAATGTGTTTAGGATCAGTACAGGAGTGGAGTGACACTTTTCACAATACAGGACACATGGGACTCACACACATGCATGTGTACACACAGACTCATCATAATCAGCGCACAGTAAAAATTACAAACCATACAAGGAAAGAAGCCACCATCAGCACTTGGAACTGTGGATAAGGGTCAACAAAACCTTTTCCACTCCTGCATGAATATGTATTTACGCATTTTAAGATGAAATAAGATGCTTAAAAGAAAACCAAAACTATATATATGCACCCAATACAGGAGCACCCAGATTCATAAAGCAAGTCCTTAGAGACTTACAAAGAGACTTAGACTCCCATACAATAATAATGGGAGACTTCAACACTCCACTGTCAACATTAGACAGATCAACGAGACAGAAAGTTAACAAGGATATCCAGGAATTGAACTCATCTCTGCAGCAAGCAGACCTAATAGACATCTATAGAACTCTCCACCCCAAATCAACAGAATATACATTCTTCTCAGCACCACATCGTACTTACTCCAAAATCGACCACGTAATTGGAAGTAAAGCACTCCTCAGCAAATGTACAAGAACAGAAATTATAACAAACTGTCTCTCAGACCACAGTGCAATCAAACTAGAACTCAGGACTAAGAAACTCAATCAAAACCGCTCAACTACATGGAAACTGAACAACCTGCTCCTGAATGACTACTGGGTACATAACGAAATGAAGGCAGAAATAAAGATGTTCTTTGAAACCAATGAGAACAAAGATACAACATACCAGAATCTCTGGGACACATTTAAAGCAGTGTGTAGAGGGAAATTTATAGCACTAAATGCCCACAAGAGAAAGCAGGAAAGATCTAAAATTGACACTCTAACATCACAATTAAAAGAACTAGAGAAGCAAGAGCAAACACATTCGAAAGCTAGCAGAAGGCTAGAAATAACTAAGATCAGAGCAGAACTGAAGGAGATAGAGACACAAAAAACTCTCCAAAAAATCAATGAATCCAGGAGTTGGTTTTTTGAAAAGATCAACAAAATTGACAGACCACTAGCAAGACTAATAAAGAAGAAAAGAGAGAGGAATCAAATCGACGCAATTAAAAATGATAAAGGGGATATCACCACCGACCCCACAGAAATACAAACTACCATCAGAGAATACTATAAACACCTCTACGCAAATAAACTGGAAAATCTAGAAGAAATGGATAATTTCCTGGACACTTACACTCTTCCAAGACTAAACCAGGAAGAAGTTGAATCCCTGAATAGACCAATAGCAGGCTCTGAAATTGAGGCAATAATTAATAGCCTACCAACCAAAAAAAGTCCAGGACCAGATGGATTCACAGCTGAATTCTACCAGAGGTACAAGGAGGAGTTGGTACCATTCCTTCTGAAACTATTCCAATCAATAGAAAAAGAGGGAATCCTCCCTAACTCATTTTATGAGGCCAACATCATCCTGATACCAAAGCCTGGCAGAGACACAACTAAAAAAGAGAATTTTAGACCAATATCCCTGATGAACATCGATGCAAAAATCCTCAATAAAATACTGGCAAACCGGATTCAGCAACACATCAAAAAGCTTATCCACCATGATCAAGTGGGCTTCATCCCTGGGATGCAAGGCTGGTTCAACATTCGCAAATCAATAAACATAATCCAGCATATAAACAGAACCAAAGACAAGAACCACATGATTATCTCAATTGATGCAGAAAAGGCTTTTGACAAAATTCAACAGCCCTTCATGCTAAAAACGCTCAATAAATTCGGTATTGATGGAACGTACCTCAAAATAATAACAGCTATTTATGACAAACCCACAGCCAATATCATACTGAATGGGCAAAAACTGGAAAAATTCCCTTTGAAAACTGGCACAAGACAGGGATGCCCTCTCTCACCACTCCTATTCAACATAGTGTTGGAAGTTCTGGCTAGGGCAATTAGGCAAGAGAAAGAAATCAAGGGTATTCAGTTAGGAAAAGAAGAAGTCAAACTGTCCCTGTTTGCAGATGACATGATTGTATATTTAGAAAACCCCATTGTCTCAGCCCAAAATCTCCTTAAGCTGATAAGCAACTTCAGCAAAGTCTCAGGATACAAAATTAATGTGCAAAAATCACAAGCATTCTTATACACCAGTAACAGACAAACAGAGAGCCAAATCAGGAATGAACTTCCATTCACAATTGCTTCAAAGAGAATCAAATACCTAGGAATCCAACTTACAAGGGATGTAAAGGACCTCTTCAAGGAGAACTACAAACCACTGCTCAGTGAAATCAAAGAGGACACAAACAAATGGAAGAACATACCATGCTCATGGATAGGAAGAATCAATATCGTGAAAATGGCCATATTGCCCAAGGTAATTTATAGATTCAATGCCATCCCCATCAAGCTACCAATGAGTTTCTTCACAGAATTGGAAAAAACTGCTTTAAAGTTCATATGGAACCAAAAAAGAGCCCGCATCTCCAAGACAATCCTAAGTCAAAAGAACAAAGCTGGAGGCATCACGCTACCTGACTTCAAACTATACTACAAGGCTACAGTAACCAAAACAGCATGGTACTGGTACCAAAACAGAGATATAGACCAATGGAACAGAACAGAGCCCTCAGAAATAATACCACACATCTACAGCCATCTGATCTTTGACAAACCTGAGAGAAACAAGAAATGGGGAAAGGATTCCCTATTTAATAAATGGTGCTGGGAAAATTGGCTAGCCATAAGTAGAAAGCTGAAACTGGATCCTTTCCTTACTCCTTATACAAAAATTAATTCAAGATGGATTAGAGACTTAAATGTTAGACCTAATACCATAAAAATCCTAGAGGAAAACCTAGGTAGTACCATTCAGGACATAGGCATGGGCAAAGACTTCATGTCTAAAACACCAAAAGCAACGGCAGCAAAAGCCAAAATTGACAAATGGGATCTCATTAAATTAAAGAGCTTCTGCACAGCAAAAGAAACTACCACCAGAGTGAACAGGCAACCTACAGAATGGGAGAAAATTTTTGCAATCTACTCATCTGACAAAGGGCTAATATCCAGAACCTACAAGGAACTCAAACAAATTTACAAGAAAAAAACAAACAACCCCATCAAAAAGTGGGCAAAGGATATGAACAGACATTTCTCAAAAGAAGACATTCATACAGCCAACAGACACATGAAAAAATGCTCATCATCACTGGCCATCAGAGAAATGCAAATCAAAACCACAATGAGATACCATCTCACACCAGTTAGAATGGCGATCATTAAAAAGTCAGGAGACAACAGGTGCTGGAGAGGATGTGGAGAAATAGGAACACTTTTACACTGTTGGTGGGATTGTAAACTAGTTCAACCATTATGGAAAACAGTATGGCGATTCCTCAAGGATCTAGAACTAGATGTACCATATGACCCAGCCATCCCATTACTGGGTATATACCCAAAGGATTATAAATTATGCTGCTATAAAGACACATGCACACGTATGTTTATTGCAGCACTCTTCACAATAGCAAAGACTTGGAATCAACCCAAATGTCCATCAGTGACAGATTGGATTAAGAAAATGTGGCACATATACACCATGGAATACTATGCAGCCATCAAAAAGGATGAGTTTGCATCCTTTGTAGGGACATGGATGCAGCTGGAAACCATCATTCTTAGCAAACTATCACAAGAACAGAAAACCAAACACCACATGTTCTCACTCATAGGTGGGAACTGAACAATGAGATCACATGGACTCAGGAAGGGGAACATCACACACCGGGGCCTATCATGGGGAGGGGGGAGGGGGGAGGGATTGCATTGGGAGTTATACCTGATGTAAACGATGAGTTGATGGGTGCAGCACACCAACATGGCACAAGTATACATATGTAACAAACCTGCACGTTATGCACATGTACCCTACAACTTAAAGTATAATAAAAAAAAAAAAATAAAATAAAATTTAAAAAAAAAAAAAAAAAAAAAAAGTAAAAAAAAAAAAAAAGAAAACCAAAACTGTACTATAATTCCTCACAACTTCTTTAATTAACTGACCTGATTAACTGTCCTGATACCTTTGATAAGAAGACTTCTACTAAAGATATTAATAGCTAAGATTTCTGAGTGCTTATGCTATATCTGGCATGGTTCTTGACGTGCTCCCTATATTAATCCACTTTATCTTCACTATCACCCTGTGAGGCAGGTACTGTTATCTGCATATTATCTCTCAGGCTCAGAAACTAACTTGTTCACGGTCCCTCAGCTAGTCACATAATGAGAATACTAATCCAGGTAGAACAGCACAACTCCAATCAAAATCCCATGCTTCTTTTTTGTTTTCTGACTTATCAAATTGATCCAAAACACAAATGAGAGATGAAAGGACCAAATATTTTCAAGATAATTTGAAGAAGAATAAAGACACATGACTTTATTCCCCCCAGAAATAAAAATTTATTATAAATCTATAACTACATTGAACAATGTTTCAGATGAGAGAGCAGAGATTTGCCATGTAGAGAAACTTCGAATATAACAGGGAAAGCATTAAAAATTAGTGTAGGAAGGATGGGCGCGATAGCTCACGCCTGTAACCCCAGCGCTTTGGAGGGCCGAGGGGGTCGAATCAGGAGTTCAAGACCAGCCTGGCCAACATGATGAAACCCCACCTCTACTAAAAATACAAAATTAGCCAGGCATGGTGGTACATGTATGCAATCCCAGCTACTCGGGAGGCTGAGGCACGAGAATTGCTTGAACCCGGGAGGCAGAGGTTGCAGTGAGCCAAGGTCATACCACTCCACTGCAGCCTGGGTGACAGAGCGAAACTCTGTCTCAAAAAAAAAAAAAAAAAAAAAAAAAATTAGTGTAGGAAAGTTCAACTTTTTAGTAAGTGATACTTGAATAATTGCTAATTGCTGACCCCGGGACTAACATAAATATCTAACTTATACCATACATACACACACACAATGAATTCCAGATGGATTTTGTATGACAATGTTACAAATACAACCTCAAAGCTTTTAAATCAGGAGTTGACAAATTGCAGCTCACAGACTAAATGTGGCCCATCGCCTGATCTTAATAAATCAAGTTTTACTGGAGCACGGTCACACCCGTCAGCATGTCCATGGTCCAGAGCTGCTTCCCCACAGTTGAGTAGCTGCAACAGACAAGTGGCCCACAATGCCTAAACTATTTATTCTCTGGCCCTTTACTCAAAGTTTGCTGATTCCTGCTTTAGATGAAAATATAGGACAATATCTTGATGACATCAAGATAGAAAATAATCTCTTGAATAAGACTCATAAAAGGTGAATAAATTAAACTGCATGAAAATTTAAATGAATGAACTAGAGCTATGTCTGAAAGCCACCGACACATCGCAGAAACACTGTAGTGAGTGGAAAAAAGTAAGTCGTGAAAGGATCCTGCAGTATCACACGTGGTCTACGCGCATTTTATGCCTATGTTGCAAAAACATTTTAAAAGACAGAAGCTTACAACCCAACGCAGAACGATCATTGTTTCTGGGTAGAGAGGGAGGGAAGTGGGTTGGGGAGGAGTAGGGTAGTGGCAGTGGGGATGGCGGGCTTTAACTGTATTTGCCTGTTTTATTTTTTTCTTAATAATTGGAAACCAATATGGCAGAATGATGTTTGTTGAATCTCAGTGGCAGATGCTAATTATACTATTCTTCGTGCTTTTCTGTAGGTTTAAAATAGTTCATAATAAAGATTTTAATTAAAAATGTGATCTTGGCCAGGCATAGTGGCTCACACCTGTAATTGCAGCACTTTGGGAGGCCAAGGCAGGTGGATTGCTTGAGGTCAGGAGTTCAAGACCAGCCTGGTCAACATGGTGAAACCCCATCTCTACTAAGAATACAAAAATTAGCCAGGCGTGGTGGTGAGCACCTGTAATCTCAGCTACTTGGGAGGCTGAGGCAGAAGAATCACTTGAACCCAGGAGGTGGAGGTTGCAGTGAGCTGAGATTGTGCCACTGCACTCCAGCTTAGGGAACGAGAGTGAAACTCTGTCTCAAAAATAAATAAATAAGAATGTGATCTTCATCACTCAAGCACCTTCTCTGTTCCAAGCATTTCTGTAGCCCAGGGGCTGGCAAATTCTGACCCACAGGTCAAATGTGACCTGCAACCTGTGTCTGTACAGCCTATGAGGCAAGAATGATGTTTATGCTTTTTAAAGGTTGAAAAATCAAAAGAAGATTAATATTCCAAATAATCACGTAAATGTTTGATAAGATTCAAGTTTCAGTGCCCATCGATAAAGCTTTATTGAAACACAACCACGATCATTCGTTTTATGTATTATCTGGCTGCCTTCACATGGCAACGGCACAGGTGAACAGTTGCCGCAAAGACCTTGTAGCTCACAATGCTGAAAATATTAACTATCTGCCCCTTTACAGAAAAAGTTTGCTAACCCCTGCACTAGGCCCTGAAAACATGCAAAGCCTCTGTTCCTGAAGTGCTGGTGGAGGGACACAATGACAAACACCATAGACAGAGCAACACTGTCACACATTGCTGCTTATGTGCATGACCAATGCAGAAAAAGGCAAGGACGATTTTCTTGCACGGATTGTACATTCTACTTTTTATAGCTTCAATAAAAATGGCTAAATAATTGTGGAGCTCTCCCAGGGAGGCAGGAGTAATGTCTGGATTGTAATATTTTTACTCTCTTCTTCTCCCACCAGAATTATAATCACTGATTCAGCCCATTGGCTAGAAATATTCAGTAGGTGAAATTTTATCACATAAAAGTTTTTGTCATGAGAAAAATCAATCCATCCTGCAAAAAAATATAACAGGAATTTAAACAATGGCATAACTTTGTAGATGAGTATTTTAATGTTGTTTGTGCTTTAAGTTCTGTTTGAAGTAAAATATGAACATCATGCCCTGGTACTATTTGTTTTGACAATGGAAGGTTTTCAGACTTTAGAATGAGCCACGCCCAATAAACCTAAGAACAAGTTCTGAAAATAAACAGGAAGGATGAGTGTCCTTTATCAATGAAGAGAGCAAATGACACAGAAAAGGGAGCATTTGTGGCCCACTGTGTCATGCTGCAGAAATCACAGGAAACAATCTAAACGGCCTCACAGCCCATGGACACGGTAGAAGAGAACGGTTTCCTGGAAAGCAGTAAGTGCACTTAGAAGAATGTTATGCAGAAAGCAACTGTTCCACATTCTTAACTGAGACCCGCATTCAGATGGCCAGTTCTATCCAGTGGGGAGCCTGCAGCTGACGTTCATGAGAATGGCTCAGGGTCATGGGAACACCATCAACGGGTGTGCACTTGCTCCATTTGGCAATGCACAGAAATGTACTATTTCCTCAACCGCCGACAGCGTACTGGAAGACCACTCACCAGGACCCGGTTCCGGGCTGCGGTCCTTTCATGATACTTATGCATCTTAGAGAACCTAAGAGCAACTTCGTTTGGCAAGGCACAGAAATGTACCATTTCCTCAACCGCCGACAGTGTACTGGAAGACCACTCACCAGAACTGGGTCCTCGGCTGCGGTCCTTTCGTGATACTTATGCATCTTAGAGAACCCTAAGAGCTGCGTCCACGCCTGTCAAATGCCAATATGGCAATGTACATGCTGCTTATATCCGCAGTTCCCAAACTGTGTGCCAAAGTGCCACGGGGTGCCAAGTTGAAGGCACAGGGCACCACAGATTATATGTTTTTAATTTTCAAGAGAAACACAGGATCTACAACTTCTGTCAGACATTTCACAAACTACTAGCTAGAAGTAGTTCATTGTTTCAACATTACATCCTATTACATTTTGATGATATCATATCTTACCAAAGCTGGGTTTTTCAGCAATTGCTGGGATAATAAAAGCAAATACTCCCTGACAGTTGATGTGAACAGGAAATGAAGTGATCAACTAAGCAGCTGTATAGTGCCCCACAGGCACACAGTCCCAGCAGAACGTAACTGCGATTACTTAAGAATAAAGCAAATGTATTTTTTTTCTTTCAAATTATGTGTATTTTTTTTCAAACAGCTACAAAGTTGTTTGCACATAAGTTGTTGGGATCTAACTACTTAATAAAAAGAACCATTAGCAATACCTTTTGACCTGAAGCACTATAAGAAATTTACCGGGATGCTAAGACCACCAGGAATCAAGAAAGTTTGGGAATCCCTGGCTTACATGAAAACAGTTGTTGTGACACAATTCATTAAAAGTTCTTCATAAAATGGGTCACTTTATAAATTAATAAGAAGTAAATTTACAAAGTTCTGCCACTTAACAATTGTAGAAATCTCAATAATCAGTCCTCATCTTCTAAAAGAACCAAATAGCTGGAATTTCAGGAGACTGGTAGGCAGACCATAGACAGAACAGGCTTATCGGCAAATTGATTGAAATCAACTAGGTTAGCAAAGCATGCAACTGACACAGCTCTGAAAGATCCCCACAACCACCCTGACCTTGTGAGGTTTCACCTTCTCTTTACAGAGAAGGAAACCAAAGTCCTACGAGGTTACACGCAGGGTTAGGCTCCCTAAGTGACAGAGAAGAATTTCAACCCAGTTCTTTGAACCTGTCTCCACCAGCCCTTCCTCTAAGACGTACTGACAGGAAATCATAAATAACCACCTTGAAACCTTCATCACATAGTGTCGGTGGCATGTTACACCGTCTCCATAACCACTCAGTCCTGAGTTTCTTTGAAGCCCTTTTCTTCAATATGCAGGTGAGGAGTATGAAGCTTTTGCGTTGGTAGTCTGTCACTTTTTGTTATCTTACTGTTCCTATGTTTTGGCAGCTGGTCAATCACAACGTGGATTAAGGCATTAGTTGCAAACTGAAGTCAACCATACTCTGGAGTCGAGCGCTACTAGGGTCAAATCCCAGCACAGCCACATAATACCTCTTAGTTCTTGTGGAGTTAAAGTAACTTATCAACTCCTCACTTTTTGAATATTTGAAATGGGAATAGTACTTTCTTTGAGGGACTGCTGAGGATTATCCAAGAGAATCTAGGACTCAGGTACAAAACTCTAATCAGGGGAATTGGGAGTTCTGGTCACCCTCATAAATATCAACTGACCAGGTCAGAAAGGCTTCAACTGAGTCCACTATGGGGAATCAGACATTAAAGGCATTCTGGATACACTGGGGGACCCTGGTGGAAGCCTGACTGTTAAAAGGATAAAACATCCCAGAGAGAGATTTACCGTAAAAGAAGGTGGTATCTGGTAGAGCCAACCACAGCCAGTAAAGATGCCTCAGGTGAGGCAGAACAGCTCTGGGTCCAAAACTTCCACTGATATGGACTTAGACTGACCCAGCTGTGCATGAGAGCTGTCCACGAAGACAGCCATCTCTTGGAAGGTTGCAGCTCTATGATTCCAGAAGCCTCGCTGTGGACCCAAAGCTGGGTGGAACATGCTGGGCTCACTGTTTTTTGCACTTTGCCAGAATGGCCTGGAGTTACCAGGCTATTTGGCCCAGGTTTCGCTTTGACCAATAGTAGGCACAGTGAGCTCCAAACTGGTTATCTTCGGTCTTCTGACCTAACATCCAGAGTCTGTGATAATTCTATGAAGGACTCGGTTATTTACTTTCCTTATCACATCTACACATGTAGGGAGAGAGAACCGGATGAACTAATAAGAAATCTTAAAGTGACAGGTTCTATTACTGTGTGTTAGAAAGCAAGAACTTATTCCAACACACAAAACTATTTTGGACCAAAATACGTATTTGCATATTTAAGGCAAATGTACAAGTGACTTGCTAAAATAAAACAATAGCTTATCTCTAGTTAAAATTCAGTCGCACTTGCAGCCTCATTAAAACATTTGCATTGTAGAACGTCCAACATGAGATACAGTTATCAGGATCTCTATTGTGCCCAGCTCTTCGGGGAAGATTTTCAGCAAACAGCTATTAAAACTCTAATTTTGCTGAATAGAATATAGATTAACGGCCAGTTCATTCTATAAATATTGCTTCTAAAAACAGAAGTTTTGCTGGTAACAGAAAAAAATAAAATCCAAACAGCAGTACCAATTACTACAGCAGCATTTTTAGTAGTTTGGCAATCAGTATGAACCACGGTAGAAAGCAAAATCAAGCATTCAAACATGTGGCTGCAAAAGAGGCAGATCACCTGAATTACAGTCACAGCAAACTTAATTTATGAACAGTAACACACTCAATACATTGTGTAGAAAATAAAATGCATGATAAATTCTCATATAACTGAGTGTTCTGTAGCAGTGCTATAAGTGTGGAAAATATGATTTCCAAACCTAAAAATAACCCTGTAAGGCAAATGTTACCAACTCCATTTTAGAGGTGAGACATCTAAGACTTAAGTTCACAAACCGCAAACATAATATATGGTGCAGGGAAGAGTCAATGCCGGATTGTTTTTACTATACTCTACATTTCCAAAAAAATAATAATAATAATTAAGAGCTAAGTTTCCTGGACATTTTATTTTCTTTTAATCATTTACTTTTCAGGAAAGACAGTTTGAGCTGGGTGAATCTTAGCATACATTTAGAAACAAGTAACTACATAGAGTATCAAGCCCCCGGATCATTAGTCTCTGTTTCAGCCACCCTTCATAACTGTTGAGCTTTAAATTCTTAATCATACATGCTAATTGAAGGGTATCATGGCACAGACAAGCAAGTTAGGAGGGAGGCAAAAGTAGTTTTGTTTGGCACTGAACAGAGTTTGAGATTTACATCTGAAGATAAGCATCTAAAAATTCCAGATCCATCAGAAAAAAAAACATGAAACACAAATAGATGGAATGTTTGTTTCCCAAGTCGCCCAGCCTTTCTGAAGTCCTCTGTCGTTGGGAACATGTGAGACTAGCTCCAAGCCCAGTCTCCTGGCCTTGACTCTGTCCTCCTTGCCAGCCTGTTCCTGGACTCTCCTACAGGACATTTTTATTTACAGGGTCATAATTTCCTGGGCTAGGGAGGTAGCTCCGTATTCCCCAAAGACTTTCTTGCAGTTTTACTGGAGCTAGACAGGATTGTCTTGAGGCTACAGAATGAGGCAAAGAACAGAGCTATGAACCTGGGTATGAGAGACTGGGCTCCAGCCCTGCCTCCTCTGCAGACTGGACAGTAACTCTGAATTGCAGCTTCCTTACATAAAATCTAAAAGACCAGTGCCCACTTTCCTCATGACTGGTTAGAGAAATCAAATGTACAGTGCAATATAATCTTAAGTGATTATTATAAAGTTGTATTAATATTTACCTCACATTACCCAAGATACAGTTACTTGAGGTCTAACATTCTATATGTATAGTTGCTTTTATCTGCTAGGGTTAGGAACTAATCTACAAAGACTTAATCTACTAAGATTAGCAGTAACATTTATCACCAAAGTTTCATTCCTAGAAGGGTAAATGGGAATTTACAACAACGACAGAGTCCAGGCAGGACAGTTGGTGACGCCTCCCCACCCCCACTCAATGATGCATTTTCCAAGTCATCCAAAGGGTTTAGAATTGTTCTGTAGAGGCCGGACATGGTGGTTTACACCTGTAATCCCAACACTTTGGGAGGCCAAGGCGGGCAGATCACCTGAGGTCAGGAGTTTGAGATCAGCCTGACCAACATGGAGAAACCCCATCTCTAACAAAAATACAAAATTAGCCGGGCATGGTGGTGCTTGCCTGTAATCCCAGCTACTCAGGAACCTGAGACAGGAGAATCGTTTGAACCTTGGAGGAGGAGGTTGCGGTGAGCTGAGATTGCGCCATTGCATTCCAGCCTGAGCCACAAGAGCAAAACTCCGTCTTAAAAAAAAAAAAAAAAAAAAAAGAATTGTTTTGTAGAGGACAAAGTGTCACTTTCTTTGGTGATTATCCCTTCACTATGAGACTAGTGGCAAAAAAAAAAAAAAAAAAAAAAAAAAAAATTCTATCTAAAGCTATTGCAAAGCAAACAGCCACAAGAAGTGAGGGTAGCTAGGATCCAGCTAAGAGTCTGGGTTTCTGAGGGTTTCATTCCCCGGGTGGACACGGACCTGCATGTAGGAATCTGAATGATAAGGCCAGCATGGCATGGAATATTTATCAAAGCTCAAAAGTGAAGAGACTCCTTTTACTGGAAAACAAGTTTCACAAACACCCAATGTTAACCTCCATTAAAGTTGCTACTCAAAGAGATACAAGTATATTTTTATTAAAAATCGCAAAACTGATAAACTTAAATTAATATAACATGGTAGAAAATGCTACTTTACTGCAGCTAGTTGGTTGCCCATAGGTGACCGTGCTCATGAAGTTTCTCTGGAGTGTGTCCACTGATGCTACTTCCAAGGACCACCACAGGCTATGGGGCCACCATGGGCCATGTGATGTTGAATCCTCCCACATCCTCTCCTTGTTCAACCCACCTTGAAACTTTTGTCCTGTGGTTCCATGTGACTTTGGACCTTCACTTGGAGCAAATACATCATTGACTTATTACTGATTATTTTTTTCTCACTGGCCAACTCTATGATCAACCCAAGCAGGCCTTGTATCTCAGAGTGGTACTCAATCATAAAGTGGTCGCTTCTGATCTAAGGTGATGGTAACCAGAGAGCACACGAACATTACACGTTACCTCAGCCAACTCACAGACCTCCCTGAGAATACACCCCCAGAGAGTGTGTGTCTCCCTCTTTCCTCTTTCTGTCCCCAGAAACATTGCTGTAGAAGAAAGAACACTAACTGCGGAATCAAGAGAACAATGGCACTCTCTATCCACTTGTGGTCATCATCTCCACGCTCTGGGTTTCATGGGTGAAGTGAGGGAGCTGTCTCGAATCTAGATCATCTCGATCATCTCTAGGGCTCTTGGAAGGTCCACCTTCTATAATGCCATTAATCTCTAATACCCTGGGGTGATTCCAGGACCATCTCTAGGCAAAAGGCTCACATAGGCTAAGTGAGCAATCCTGATGTATCTTAAATCATGGTGTTTACCTGGACACGTGGCCTGTCCTGGTCTCTGGGGTGAGGTCTTTGGCATGCTTATGCAGATGGGAGGGTCTGCTACAGGCTGCTCTGGCCACACTGTGACAACTTGTCCTGGAAAGGTCCTGAACATGGCTAATTCTGGCAGCCACCAAAGCACATCCACTGAAGAAGATCCAAAAGACGAAAAGCCGGCATTTCAACCTTGCATTGATTTCAAAACATGCAAAATGAATTCAATAAATAGGAAATCCTTAATGACACTTGATTTTATGTATCAAAACCCAACATTAGCTCTACAACAAGTAAAAATCAGGATGGAGAGTATGGTAACTAAAATAAGAAAAAAAAAGAGCTCCCTTTCTTGATTCCATAACAGTAAACGTACATTCTAGAACAGAGATTATGACACGGTTGTATTTCCAGTATTTAGATCCCATTTATTCAAATAATAGCAACCTAATTGTGTGGAGCTATTTTAAATACTGATTTGCTTCCCATTTAAATTAAAACCTCATCACCTGTGACTATTATTCCAAACATGTTCCTTATAATTTAGACAATGAAATATTAATTATAATTTTGAAAATTAGCTTTGCTTAGATACACTGTTCTCAATAACTTTTAGTCCTCTGAAAAAGGCTCTTAAAGACCGATCCACCAAATACATTTATTGTATCCTTTTCTATTTCAATTTTTTAACACAAAAAAAGGAGTTTATATTTTTTTGCTGATATTGTAAGTCATTTATTTCTACACTTCATAAAGAAGACAAAGGAAAGAGAGTTTTTTTGTTATAAGCATGAAAAGAGACCCAGGGCAGAAATTCAGGCTGGGCATGGTGACTCTCGCCTGTAATCCCTGCACTTTGGGAGGCTAAGGCAGGAGGATCACTTGAGTCCAAGAGTTCAAAACCAGCCTGGGCAACATGGCAAACCCCATCTCTATCAAAAATACAAAAATTAGCTGGGTGTGGTAGCACACACCTGTGGCCCCAGCTAGTTAGGAGGCTGTGGTGGGAGGATTGCTTGAGCCCAGGAAGTCAAAACTGCCATGAGCCACCATCATGTCACTGATATGACTGCACTCCCATCTGCGTGATTCAGTGAGCCTTGTCTCAAAAAACAAAAAAAAGAAAAGAGATGTAGTCACCTGATGGAGCAGTCACATGACCCCTGGGCTTTTGTTGCTATATCTATCCAATGGCGATAACCCTGCTTTTCTGGCACAGAGGCAAGAGCTGTGCCCAACGGCCTTCAGAGCCTGCCAGTCCTGTATTCTCATAGATACAATGTAGGCAATAGAGCATGAGAGCTGTTTTTTTAATCACAGGTACTACTGGCCAGGAAATAGTGAATCCAAAATTCCCCTAAGAGTCTGGAGGTAGGAGGAAATACACAGTGTTATTACACAAAAAGCTTCATGCTGTGAAGGCCCCACAGGAGAAAACATTGTCAGTCTAGGAAGGGGATGACACCAGGCCAACACCATTCCTTGGAATAAGAGTTCTTCCCAATTCCTCCCTGTAAAAAATATAGTCAGGAAAAATGGAACCGCACTACATGCTTTTTATTGCGCTTTATACTATGTGGCTCCAGAAGGTGGGCTCCATAATTCTCAACTCAAACTCATGTCTTCATGAAGACCTGTTTCCAAGGGCCTGTCACGCAGCATGTGATGTAGCTCACCATGCATCAGCCTCGAAAAGCTGGTGCCCCAGACGCACAGCCCACCTCAGTGAATTCTGCCTTAACAAGGCTTCGTTCTTCCACCAGGGCACCGAGTCTCAGCTGCCCTCCAAATTGTTACGTTGCAAATTTCATACCCTATTTGTGAGTAGACTAAAGTCAACAAAATTAGTAAATTGGCTGAATTTAATAATTTTTAGGTATGCCAATTCAGTAACTGTTACATAAGCTAAATAAAATGATATTCCTCTTTTTAAATTTCTTTGCTTTTATTTTAACATCTCTTAAAGTGGCCTCATGGCTCAATCAAAATTTTATATAGCTGAGCACACAGTGGCTCATGTCTGTAATCCCTTTGGGAGGCTGAGGGAGGAGAATCACTAGAAGCCAGGAGTTCTAGACCAGCCTGAGCAATATAGCAAGACCCCCTCTACCCCCACTCCCGCCGCCCATCTCTACAAAAACATTTTAAAATTAGCTGGGCACAATGACTTGTGCATGTAATTCTAGCTCCTCAGGAGGCTGAAGATTGCTTGAGCCAAGGAGTCAGAGGTCACATTGTGCCACTGCATTCCAGTCTGGAGGACAAAGTGAAACGCTGTCTCTAAAAAAATTTACACACACACACACACATAAAATAATTTACTTACCTAGCATATGCCACTAAACAAAGCTAAAAAATCCTCAAGTAGGTAAAATTTATTGAATAATTATGCACTGTATGCCTGGAGAAGGCCTTTGGTTAGGATATTTTATTTTCATTTTGAACACGTCTAACAAAATTGATTATCTGGTTGCATAGCCCAAATAAATTAGAAGCTACACATTAGAAAGAAAAGTTTTTACTAAAAACCAGCTCAGTGATATAAGCTCAGAGAGACATCTGGCTTGGAAAGAAGCAGGAAAAATATATGAAAGGGAGAAACATGGAGTCAAGAAGTTGGCCACTGGAGGCCACTGGGTGGGGTTGGGGGTGAGAGGGCAATGTCCTAGGGCTTCTGATCAGTTACTGCCTGATTCTAAATTAAAGACCAAGATAATGCCCTTCAGTTACCACAGAGAGGGTAAATTATATTCTGTGTGCTCTGCTGGTACATATAGTGTACTGAGGGACCATTTCTTAAAAATGACTGCAAAGAATAACATCAGAGTTTAAAGAATAAACTTCAGGTATCCGGGAAACTCATTTAAAGTAATTTATCAAATGCTAGGTAAAGGAGCTGGTACTATATTTTAAATAATTAAATAATAGTGAATATAAATTTACTACAGTGATTTCCAGTTGGATTATTTTTACATATATCATTTCTTTACGCTATTTCATAGAATATCTGAAATGCATGAATGGGTGCTAACAGCCCATTTGCCTACATGTAAAATAGCTGGTTGCCTCAACTTAGAACTAGAAGGGGAAACAAAGTGTGTGTGTGTGTATGTGCGTGTCTACATATATATATATACACACACACATACACATATATAAAACTAATAATAACACCTGAGATTTTTTAACACATCAACTATCACAAATTTTACTTAGTAGGAAAGAGTATTACCATCAGGATAGTGATAATAACATAATCCTGAGTCACAATAGTCTAATATTAGTACTGAGTCAACCTCAGAGGATTTCTACCCAGTCGGCTTTTTATAATGTCAGTAATTTCACACACCAATTTAAATTAGATATATTTAAATCATTTCCTCAAAAGTTTGAATCAATATAAACATCAAAGTGACCTTGAGATTAGCTAATATTTTAATTAGGTCAAAAGAGATTAGCAAAACTTTCTATGCCTGAGTTTTCTATTACTCAGAAATGAGCAGTTTGATCATCTCTGAATCTGTCCCCGTGGCCTTTGTGGATTCATGTGGTTTGTAGCCTGCAGTCACTCACAAAGGACAAGTGTAATGCATACTCAAACGGCAGCACCACAGGGGCACCAGGAAGGCCTCCACAGTGTCCAGGGAGAGCAAAGCCACCCCAGCTGAGGTCACGAAGGTCACATCTGGTGGATATGCAGTCGTGGACATTCTACTAAGAGCTATGACTAAAACAATCCTCGATAGTTTACAGAGTATCTGCATATATTTTATAGAATGAGCAAATAGGTGAATGAAGGAAGTGAGTTGCAATACTACTCACATTTTTAAATGTGGTACACTCTAAAACCTTACCCTAGTCTTCAGCATCTTTAAAGAAAATGTAATAAGAAAATGGGAATCATTAATAATAATTTTACATTGGCTATGAGAAATTAGCAAAGCTACTCTGGCCATTCTCATCATTTGGTGGCCTCTCGTGCAGATTGCCTACAAGTGACAGCAAGGCTGACAGACCTGCTGTGTTTGCTGGCGTGGCATTTGGCAGGTTAACCTGGTCCAAAAGATGAGAACCAGATTTTACACAAGAAATGTGACCCAGGTTTTGAAATCTGTCAGTCGTGGGTTCCAGTCCTGCCCCTTTTCCTTTCTATCAGGTTGGTGCAAAAGTAATTGTGGTTTTTGTCATGACAAGTAATGGTAAAATCACAATTAATTTTGCACCAACGTAACAGTAGTATCACACCAGGCAAGTCTGCCAACTCCTTAAATCTTAAGATGTAGCTAATGCCAGAACTGAACTCCTAAGGTTGTTTGGAGATTGCATGAGAGAGTGCATATAAGGCACTGAGCAAGGTGTCTGCTACAGAGTAAACACTTGCATATGCCAGCCAACGTTAATGCTGCCGTGAATTCTAAGAATGCCTCGATCCCATGGCAATAAGTTTATGAATAAGTAAATTAATTTTCTTGTCTCGTCTCTCATCCCATGGGTCATTCTCCACCTGCACTACTATTCCATCCTCACCTTTGTTTTTGAACAAGGAAAAGCCTTGTGAGATCAAGCAATTAAGCGTTCTTTTATTATTATGAAGCTGAGAGGAAGTGAAAAATCACTAGGGTGAAGTTTCTTCACACTTGAGAAAGCAGATTGACGGAGCTAATATGGGATGCACGGGAAGTTTGTTCGGAACCAAAGCGACTCGGATGGGCACCCTCTCAGCCTGTGGGCGTCGCGGAAGAAGAGAATCACCCTCCCATCCTGGACCGGAATGTGATATAAAAAGAGCATCGCTCCCGAGAAACACAATGGATAGAAATAATAATGGAAAGGAAATAAATTCAGAAAGCAATTAAGGAACTGTCAACAGAAAGGGCTGAGCAAAACCAGATATCAAAATTACCATGTAATCTTTTTTCATGTATCTTTTTGGCTCAAATTACTTTCATATCAGAGTTATAATTCTGGATATCACTATAAGCCATTGGCCTCACAGTTGGCACTCTCCTTACCCCCAACAAATTACATGTCAGCCATTGGGCTTCAGCCATCATCATTCTTTCAAGAAGGGCTCCTGTCAGTCACCTCACTGTGGGTGATGAGATGAGCCACAGCCTCGAGGCAGAAGCAGCCTTCTGTGGTTTGGGGTGCTCGGTAGCTTCTGCAGGCACAAACATTCTCTTTTGCTTTCCTGATAGAGATCCCTGAAAATCCTCAGAGAAACACCAACCCCACACTGGGTTGGGGCATCAGTCCCTTAAGAAGTTATGGGCTGAATTGCATCCCCCCAAAATCCATATGTTGAGGTCCCACCCCTTGGTATGTCAGAATGCGACTGAATTTGAAGATAAAGTCTTTAAGGGGTGATGAGATGAAGATAAGGCCATGAGGGTGGGGCCCTGGTCCAACAGGACTACTGCCCTTAAAAGGAGGAGTCACACCAGGGATGCCCATGCCGGGAGGAGAGGCCGTATGAGGACGCAGTGAAAAGGCAATTGTTTGCAAGCCAAGGAGAGAGGCCTCAGGAGAAATCAAACCTGCTGACACCTAATCTCAGACTCCCAGGCTCCAGCACTGTGAGAAAATAAATGTCTGCTGTTTAAGCCACCTCGTCTGTGGTGCTTTGTTATGGAGGCCTTAGCTAACTCATATAAGAAGTTCCTGTGCATTTCCAAGGGTAAACAAGTCCTTAATGACCTCATTACTAAGTGCTCTTACTAAGGGTTTTAATACTGCAGATATTAAAATGAAAGTGATAAATAATAACTACATGAGTATGCCTACCATCAGAAATTACTGCAATGACTTCCTAACATGTTTCCCCACAGTTCAACATTGCCCTATTTCGATAATTCCTACAGACCATCATCAAAGTAGAATCTTCCTAAAGCACAGCGCTGAAAATTGTATTCACCTGCCAAGAAAAGTCCACTAGGTTCTCATTGACGACCAAATGAAAGTCTCATATGAGGCCCTGGGGAGTCTGGCCCTGACGCTACTTCCCAGTCATGCCCACTACAATACTCCCCACACTTCCCACCTGCTCTCAGCCATGCCCACCACAATACTCCCCACACTTCCTACATGCTCCCAACAGGAGGATCTGAGGCCTCCTGGATGCACCTAGCTTTACCCTTACTCCTTGCCTTTTGTTTGGTTTTTCTTACCTGGAACCATGGGCCTCTTGAGCTCAGAAAGCCTTTCCAGCCATGCCTACTACAATATTTCTCGCACTTCCCACATGCTCCCAACAGGATGATCTGGAGCCACCTGGATGCACCTGGCCTGACCCTCACTCCTTGCCCTTTGTTTGGTTTTTCTCACTTGGGCCTCTTGAGCTCACAAGGCTCCCAAGGAATCTAAGAATCTATTGAAATTGCATATAAAAGGGCGTGGCACAGTGGCTCACGCCTGTAATCCCAGCACTTTGGGAGGCCGAGGCAGGCAGATCACGAGGTCAGGAGGCTGAGACCATCCTGGCTAACATGGTGAAACCCCGTCTCTACTAAAAATACAAAAAAAAAAATTAGCCAGGCGTGGTGGCGGGCACCTGTAGTCCCAGCTACTCGGGAGGCTGAGGCAGGAGAATGGCGTGAACCCGGGAGGCGGAGCTTGCAGTGAGCAGAGATCGCGCCACTGCACTCCAGCCTGGGTGACAGAGCGAGACTCCGTCTCAAAAAAAAAAAAAAAACAACAACAACAACAACAAAAAAGAAATTGCATATAAATAATTACTCCTCTCTATATCTGGCCTCTTTCCAGAAAGAGGGCTATAATTCTCATCAGATTTTCAAAGAGCTTGACAGCACTGAGTTTTACCTGAGCCCTGTACACCTGGAAAACAGTGATGGTTGTCAAATCACCGTCCGTTTGTATTCCAGGAAACGACTTACTGCAAAAAACCACCCTTCCCCATATGACTTAGATAAGACTCACCAATGACCCCTTTGACCCCCAAAGGCCAGACACAGACCCCGCAAATTCTCATAAATGAATAGGTGAACCCTTTGCCCCCATTGACCCATCTGAGCAAGATACCTGCTAATATGACTTGACCAAATTTGAGTCTCTTCTACCCTGTGGGCCTTTGAACTCTGATCCCCCCTCAGCCTGAGTCAGTACGGGAATGCAGAGTAACCTCCTTAGAAGCCGTGGATTGCAAGTGTTACAAATTGAATTGTGTACCCCCAAAAGAAGATTTGTTGATGTTGCAATCCCCAGTACCTCAGAATGTGGATTTATTTGGAAACAGGGTCTTTGTGGACATAGATAAGATAAGGTCATACTAATTAGTGTGGTCATGGATGCCTGGCATCCTTATAAGAAGACAAGAAGAGACAGAGACACAGAAGCTGGAGATAAACGTGGGAGTGGCCCATCCACGAGCCAAAAGAATGCCGAGGATCGCAGGCAACACCAGAAGCCAGGAGAGAGGCCTGGAATAGATTCCTCCAAAGCGGAACAATCTTGCCAACATGTTGATTTCAGACTCCTGGCCTCCAAAACTGTGAAAGAATAAATTTCTGTTGTTCAAGCCACTGAGTTTGTGGCACTTTGCACAGAGGCCCCAGGAATCTACTACAAACAAGGAAAAACATCTGGTCAACCACTGGTTTGTGCCCCCTGCTCATCCTACTCCTCCACATTAGGTCTTTCCAGCACGTTTAATTCTCCCTACAAAAGAAAGTTCCTTTCTGCCTGACCTTTGAGACCCTTGCAGACCTCATGATGAGAGCATTCTCCCTATTGCAATAGTCACCTCCTCTAACTATAAATGCTCCCCCTCGCCCTATGACAATTGCCCTTTCGATGAAGTCTCTCCTTACCTAAGCCCAGGCAGTTTTTTTTTTGACAAGCTCTACGGTCCATAAATGGTTAAGAACCAGTGCTCTTCATGAGCTAAACTCCACCCACCTTCTTTGCAACTTACCTTAGCTTCCGCCACCCTGCCTGGCCTTTTCCCCTCAAATTCTTGCCTGCTCTCCCTCCCATCAGCAGGAAGGAGCCCTTCCAAGTCTACCATTAGTAAAGGGATAGTGTGTGTTCCCCCCACCCATACCTACTTGTTTTCCAAGATCCCCTACCCCTAGCCCAGGCAGCTGGGCATGAGCTACTTGTCCTTAGGGGAGGCCTGCTACTGGGAGCCCGAGAAGGCAGGCACTGAATCCCGGCATTTGAGTTTCAAAACCACAATAAGGAAGAAGACAGAAATTGTTGGACAAGTCCTTGATCGCTACTGCAGAGTACAGAAAGACTCCATGAGCTGGGGCTGGGAGGTGGGCACAGAGCTGCTCTCATTGAAGTGAGCACCGTTGTCACCAGCATCAGGTGAATAGGGACCTAGGGATATCCGGTCCCACTGCTGTGGGTGCTGCCTTAGGACACTGCTCCTTCCCATCCCAGAGCCAAGGAACCCCCAGCTCCTTCCACCTCTGCTTCTCTCCCTGCTGCACACGTTCCTCTCTAAGAATCACACGCTTCAATGCTTAAAGAAAAGACCTAAACAGATGTCCCATATTATCCATGAACTGGGACAATCAGGCCTCACGTGAATAACCAACAGCCCTGGTGGGGCTTCACAGAATCACAGAGGTCCTGGGTTGGAATGGACTTCAAAAGTCTTAAAATCCAGCTCCCCAGCCATCCCAGCTGATTCACAAACATTTTTCAGACAGTGGTTATAAAAGTCTCTTGAGCAAGTAAAAGCGTTTGTTGCAGAAAGCTGGGGTCAGCTAGCTGTTCTTCCTGAGCACCTGCTAAAGAGATGCATCAGGAAAATGAAACAGCAGGGAAGGCAGGTAAGAATATAACGAAAGGAAAACACAACTCTAAGTTAGAAGTGAAATTAAGAAAGAGAAAAAAAGCAGGAAGATGGAGTGAGCCACGAGAAAACTTAAAGCGTCCTAAATCCCATGCTGGCAGCTCAAACCTCATTAACGGACAGGAAATATTCTGCAGCAAGACACTACTAGAAAAATACTACAGGAACCTAAAAGTCCATTCTTCAACACTTCACCCATTTTCTCTTCCTTGCACTAAAAAGTAAAAAGGTTAGTCTCTGGAACAATATAGTAAATTTTTTAAAAAGTTAAATAATGGCTTTAAAAGACTTTCCAGCCGGGCGCGGTGGCTCAAGCCTGTAATCCCAGCACTTTGGGAGGCCGAGGCGGGCGGATCACAAGGTCAGGAGATCGAGACCACAGTGAAACCCCGTCTCTACTAAAAATACAAAAAATTAGCCGGGCGCGGTGGCGGGCGCCTGTAGTCCCAGCTACTCAGGAGGCTGAGGCAGGAGAACGGCGGGAACCCGGGAGGCGGAGCTTGCAGTGAGCCGAGATCGCGCCACTGCACTCCAGCCTGGGCAACAGCGTGAGACTCCGTCTCAAAAAAAAAATAAAAATAAAAAAATAAATAAAAGACTTTCCAAAGTTTTCTCCGAAACCAGAAATATATTAATGTCTTCCTACCTCCAGCAAATTAACAGGGCATAAAATAGTTCCTGTCTTAAATGGTACTTAAATAGTAGCGTGTCCTGATTTCAACAAGATCAGGTATGTTTGGCTGCATGCAATCAGCAGTTTTCACCAGTACTAAAATAACCTAAAATCGTTTTTCTCTCTGCATTTTTTAGGCTGTGACATTCCGCCCTCACTCCCAGGCAGTCTTGACAGAACCAGAGTTGAGCTACATGACACCTCTGTATTTGTCCACATTTCTGGAGGCTACACAAAATTATAATTTCCAATCATCCCTCTTAATTGTCCTGCTGAGGTTAGCTCAATGGACTCTGGGACTCCAATATCTATTACTTCTTTTTTAGTCAATTTCCTCAGATTTCAAATATGTAAGCAAAATCTCCTAGAGTCTTTCTACATGAGGGTGAGGAATTCGCTATTATTTCATTTTATTCTTTATATTATTTCACTTTATTATATATTGAGGATTAATATGAGAAGATTTTATAGGATGATGGTATTTCTTTAAAATAGTCCCCTAAGCCCAAGGCTAAATAGAAATTGCACTCAAATCAAGGAAAATCACATAAAGCAAATTCAGAATCTGCTTCCTCAGTGTAGCTCTCTTGTATTTTACAATGTAGCTCTCTCGTATTTTATTTTCATGGAAAATCACCTGGGGCTGGGAGAGGTGGCAGGAGGAAGCTCTCGCTCTTCCCAGTTATTCTTCTCTCCATCTAATCCCACACTCCCTTCTGACACCTGCTTCCCGACTCCACTCCCTTACTGCCACCTTCTCACATCCTTACCAATATCTACTGACACCTCCCCCATCAACCCAGCCTCCTCCACTGCTCAGATGAACGAAGCTGTCATGGCCCGAATGCAGCATGAAGGCCCCATCACCGAGTCATGTCAAAGGCTAGAAAACAAGGGAGATGAAAGGGAAGGGGCTCAAGAACCAGAGGAAAGCTCCACTTCTGCCTAGGTAGGATTTAAGCTCTAGAAGCAACAAAGAGCCTCTTATCAAAAGCTTACAGGTTATATAACTTGGGCACATTATCAATAGGAAACATAATTATGGAAGAAATGAATGTGAGTTTGAACGAAGAGGAGAGCATAGGGGTAGGGCAGGAAAGTTGTCCTAAGTATGCGAAACCACTTACCATGAGGCTTGGTAGCAGGAATGCAATAGGTAGCATTGAAGGACTGCAAAAAATTTCAGTTCGGCTAGACTGGAGGAAGAGCTGAAAGAGTTCACAGGAATGGAAAGGCTGAAAGGACTGTCTGTGATGCACTTTTGATGACAAAGGTTGGAGCAGAAATTTCTTTTGCCTCCAAAGGCTAAGGGGGAAACACTGAGTGAAGGAGGAACACAATCCACTGTTTAAACCATTACATGCAACTCCAAACAACTGATCAGAAACTAGGATGTTTCTTATGATCTAAGAAAAATTTGTAAAGACTAATTTTTTTTTAATTTTAGAAATAGGAAAGACAGACAAAGCACAAATTTACCAGTTTCTCCCATGTGCTTATACAACCATTATTCAAACATATTACCAGAAGTAGTTACAGAGAATCAAGCAATTACAGAGAATCAACGTTCCTTTCATTGTAAGGGCCTAATGAAAGGGCTGGAACATGCTGAAACTATAAAAGAAGCAACATCTTCCTTTACCCCATCTGCCTGTTTGGGAAATAATACCAGCTTTTCACATATAAAGTAAATCAATAAATCAATACGATCAACAAAAAGGCAGGATTGGTAGGAGATATTTTAATTGTGTCATCTTAAAGTCTGGACTTGTTTAAAGCCTTCTCACTTTAAATAAATATCAAATCATTTAAGTTTTGAAACTGCTTTTGAATTCAGTACATACAACATATTGTCCACACAGTAAAGAAGAGAGCATGTAGAAATGTCCATTTAAAAATAAAAGAAATATCCAATTCAAGTCACCTTTAACAAACCACCAGGGCATTTTAGAGCTGATGAGGGTGACAGAGACCATGGGGTCGAACCCTGTTATCAATCACATTGGAAAACTGAGGTCAAGGGAGGTTAATAACTCATCCCAAATCTCAGAGCAGGCAACGCATTTTTCTTTTCACTGAAGTGCATGGTCCCGATGAATTTATCAGAATGGCTCCTTGTATGCAGTGTAAATCTTCATGGTACCTCAACTTGTACTTCTAGTCCCCTTCCAATTAGCCACCAGAAACAATGTCTGGTGCCAGCCTCAGACAAAGACCCTGTGAGATATCTACAAAAATGCTTCACTCTCTCAATTTTTTCCTCACAATAAGCACCTACAGAGCGCAGACTGCAAATATCTGTAATTTAATAAATACACATCACCCTGTGTTTTATAAATATGACTAGTTACAAAATAGAAAAGGAAAATAGCTCAACAGGTCACCTAAAATCAGATAGTTGTGTTTATTTCACAACTTTAGACATAACAGATTTCAATTGATAAAGCCTTTTCCTAATTTTTCTAAAAGCTTAACCACTTGGTACCCAACCTTTCTAGCCTTCTGGTTTAGCAACAGCTCCAGAAGAAAGCAATTTTTAAATATTTGAAGCAACTAAACAAGTATTTACCACCTATTAACAATGAACAAAACCAAGGAAGGAAATAAAGACACAGAGATTGCATCAATGAAACCATGATCAGGATGCCATGTGGAAGAAAAAGAGGTCTGATTGACAAGCGAAGTCTTATAAATGGCAACTTGTTTGCTAAAAAAACAAGACTCCCGGTAAAAACAAGCTGCGACCTCAAGTTGACTGTAAGCAGCAGGTCGTAAGTGTGACTAGGGAAGGAGAGTCCCTCACAAGCAGGAAATGAGAGAAGAGCTAGAAACCCCAGGCAGGTTGGAGGGAGTAAAGCGATTAGGCAGTGAAATTGCATCTATAGCCCCAGGGGCACTGCAATGGTGAGAGGCAGCACGTGGTATTTTCCAACATGGCGCAACAACGGTTCCCACCGCATGTCCTCTTCTGCTGAGTGACATTGCCACTTTCCAATCAGGAGGTAGAGTCCTTTTCTCCCCTCTCTTACACGTAGGCAGGCCTGTGGCTGCTCTGGCCGATAGAGCTGGGTAGACCATCATGCCGAGTCCAGGAAGGCGCTTGCCTGGCCCAGTGGCTACTACTTCCTGCCTCTTGGAAGACAGCCACTGGGTTGGAACTGAGGCTATCCAGAAAGCACCATGCTGTGAGAAGCCTACACTACATGGAGATGCTCTGAAGCATGAGATACCGAGGTGAGGGGCAGAGGAGGGGAAATAGACCAAACAGTACCAGGGGACCAGCCGTAGGAAGCAGGAAGTCATCAAAGTCATATATCCACAGTTTCAGACACTCCTGCTGGTATCTCACGCACCAGAGACAAATTCCTCAGCAGAGCCCTTTCTGAATGCCCACCCCACAAAATTGTGAGCAAAATAAAATGGCAGTTTCAGGCAACTAAGTTTTGGAGTAACTTGTTACATAGAAATAGATACCTAAAACACGGGAACGTGGTAGTAACAATTGAGTGTTGCAGAGAGGCCATTTTCAACTGATTTTGAACGACTGGGCCTTTTGTCCAAAAGATATAAGAACCCCAAAACATTAAACAGAAATAACCAGAGCCGCTCTGATGCGGTGGACGAGGGTGTCCGGAATGTCAAGGAGCTCTGTGGTGGAATGCAGGATGATACTGGGGCCAGTGCACTGACCATGTTAACTCCACAGACAGGACCTGCAACCCTTACCCAAGAAGTCATCACCGTGACCCAGCTTCCTGAGGCAGTGTCCAGATGTAAGTCAACAGCTCTTAATCGTACCCTCTGCAGCCAGAGGGAACCTAGTTCTAACATCAAGAGTTGGAACCCAGGACATCAAAAAGGCTCTACCCTTGGTCTAGCCTCTTCTCTGCCTCAGGATCTAACCACTGATGTTTCTATCTCGCAGTGTGCCTACTTCCCCTAACATATTTTCACCCTCATCTTAACACATGTTTGAAAATACCAACAGCCCCTAACCCTGCTTCTTCCTCTTTTCTTCTTCTCTCCCCTCACTCTTTTTTTCTCTCAGGGAAAGAAGCAAGAAAAAGAAATGGGACAGTGTTTTGCCTGGTGGTTGGCTGATTCGACTCTGAATCTCAACTCTCTAGATTGCCATCCCAACTTTGCCAATTTGGTAACCGTGCCTCTGTTTTCCAAGCTGTAAATTGGGTGCAATCATCATACAAACCTGCTCATTGAATTGTAAGACAGAAATGAATTAATATGTGATAGTCAGCACTTGATAAATGTTAGGTCATCATTATTTTTCTAACTAAACCTTATTGCTTTCCAATATTTTAGTAAGGAGGAATTTATAGATAACACCTGAGGTGCCTCCTAAAGAGCAAAACTCTTACATATGATTAGACCTATATAGGTCTCTTTACATTTTACTAAGAAGGACTGACTTAGGTGGCTCAACAGCACTGTGGTCACTATGCGGAGACCTCATTGGGCAGAGATGGTAACAAGAGTTTTCTGAATTGTTGCCCCCATTTGAATCAGCCAAGTTAGCAACTCCAGGGTGCCAGTTTGAGTGAGTCAGCTCATAAAAGATCCTTGAGTAATACATGGAGTCAAGTGTCTCAGAGAGGCAGTCAGCTGTGGGGCTTCCAGTGAAATGAAAATTGTCTTAGTTACGAAGAGTTGGAAAACGGCAAACAAAAGGAATCACAATTTTGATTCATTTACCCTGTATCGAAGCATTCATGTTCGAAAAGTCAGCACCCAGAAATGCAGTGATGTGGCATTCTGAATATTTGTCCCTCTGTGACCGCATCTGTAGGTGACTTTATCCTTTGACAGATGGATCTTTAAAACAACATTTATTGTGGTTGCTTCCTGATCATATGTAGTAACTTGGGCGTTTTCAGAAAGGGTGACCAAGAAGCAACCAACACAATATTAGAAGGTTATTATGACTGGCAGAAAATATGTCGCAAATTAGGAGCACACAGAATGTGTGCCTTTTTTAGCAATCTCATCTGTAGGCACAATCTATTATCCCTAATCATTTCCCAATGTGTTTGTTGGCAGTTTATCTATCTTCTATTTTAATGGATAATTGCATTAAAAGCATGTTAAGCTTCAGCAGAATTTATTCATTCATTCAACACCAACTACACTAAGAGACCCTAGAAGTGTTCTAGACTCACAAAAAAATAAAACCTGGGCCAGGGATGGTGGTTCTTGCCTGTAATCCCAGCACTTTGGGAGACAGAGATGAGAGGATCACCGGAGGTCGGGAGTTTGAGACCAACCTGGCCAACATGGCAAAACCCTGTCTCTACTAAAAATACAGAAATTAGCTGGGTGTGGTGGCACATTTCTGTGCCACCTCCTGCTACTCAGGAGGCTGAGGCAGGAGAATTGCTTGAACCTGGAAGGCAGAGGTTGCAGTGAGCCGAGATGGTGTCACTGCACTCCAGCCTGGGCAACAGAGTGAGACTCCATCTCAAAATAATAATAATAATAATAATAATAATAAAATCTTCTGGCAGATGTTTAAAATATGTCGAGCTTACCTGTGGCACAGAGATCGCAAGCTAATATATGTATTTGGACAGAGGCTCTTTATTGACAGCATCTCATTTTCTTTTTTAAAAGAAAAATCAACTTTTACTTTAGAGTCAGAGGGTGCATGTACAGGTTTGTTACAAGGACAGATGTGATGCTGAGGTTTGGGGTATAACTGATCCCATCACCCAGGTAGTGAGCATAGTATCCACTAGGTCGTTTTTCAACCCCTGCCTCCTTCCTGCCTCCCCACCCTTGTAGTCCTCAATGTCTATTTTGACATCTTTATGTCTGCTGTACCCAGTATTTAGCTCCCGTTTATAAGTGAGAACATGTGGCATTTGGGTTTTTGTTCCTGTGTCAATTCACTTAAGATAATGGCCTCCAGCTGCATCTATGTTGCTGGAAAGGACATGATTTCATTCTTTTTTATGGCTGTGTAGTATTCCATGGTGCACGTGTACCATATTTTCTTTATCCAGTCCACCACTGATGGGCACTGGGGTTGATTGCATGTCTTTGCTATCATGAATAGTACTGTGATGAACATGAGTACATGTGTCTTTTTGGTAGAAAAATTGATTTTCCTTTGGGTATACACTCAGTAATGGGCTTGCTGGGTCAAATGGTAGTTCCGCTTTTAGTGAAAGCACCTTATTTTATTTTCTACCTACAGGGAAAAAAAAAAAAACCATTTAAAGCCATTGGCTTGCCTGGAAAAGACCAGCTAACTTACGCATGAGGCTTGCCCCAGGTGCAATGTTGGTGGCTACAAGTGTGTCCTGATCATTTTCCTGTCCCCCAGTGATTCCTTGGAGCAGAGGTTTCTTTGAAAGCCATCAGAGAAGACCTAGAAGGACTGCCTTCTACTCTATGAGCTCCCCTCCAGCTTCCTCTTAAAATGTAGAGAGAAGATGTCTGCAGGCACACTTCCCATTGCTGATGGAGCTTTCTTGGGGAGTGGAATTAGATCAGAAGGAAGGAAAACAGAAGACCTCTTACTTTATGTACTTCTGCATACTAAGCATTATTATTTTCATAATTTAAAAATATAACAATTACTGAGACTGGGCGCGGTGGCTCATGCCTGCAATCCCAGCACTTTGGGAGGCTGAGACAGGCAGATCACGAGGTCAGGTGATCGCGACCATCCTGACTAACATGGTGAAACCCCGTCCCTACTAAAAAAAAGAAAAAAGAAAAAAAATTAGCCAGGCGTGGTGGCGGCGCCTGTAGGCCCAGCTACTCGGGAGGCTGAGGCAGCAGAATGGCCTGAACCTGGGAGGCAGAGCTTGCAGTGAGCCGAGATCGTGCCACTGCACTCCAGCCTGGGTGACAGAGCGAGACTCCATCTCAAAAAAAAAGAATTACTGAAACTTTCAGGGCTCTGATTTTCTCACGTGAAAAGTGACAACCCCAGACCATGAACTAACTGATATGAAGATATCACTTCCAGCTCTTAAATTCTGCGCCAGAAATACCTGCTGTGCAGTCAGTCACCAGTGCTTCCATCTCCACATCTTCATGAAAGAGCAAAAGAGAAGACATGGAAGTAATTTGCTTAATCGCTCAGTGCCTCAGTTTCCTCATCTGCGAAATGGAAATCATAACAGCATCTGCCTCATAGGGTTGTATTAAGAATTAAATGAGCTAACAAAAGTAACTGGCACACAGAGCTCAAATGTCAGTGAGAATTATTTCCATTATGGTCATTCTTATTATTAATTCTGTATCAACCAATAAAATATTTCTGCCAGTATTTTTCCTAACCCAATAAACTGTGCACTATAGACCTTTTAGTGCTAATATAAAGTACTCTATCTAAATATAGAGCTATGAATATCTCTTTAATTAAAACCGCAGCAGCAAACGCAGTGCCATTGAACATAAGCTACCACTTTTAGCTGATAAGGATGAGAAGTCAAACATGGTATCACTTCAATAACAGCCAAAATATTATTAAAGAAAGCATTCCAACATCCTAAGGATTCTGGAAAGGCTGCTTCTAAGAAGATTGCAAATTCAAAGTTACTCATGTTTTTAATTAACATATTACAAAACATTGAGTAGGAGACTCTGACACATTCAATCTAAAGCTAAATAAACACTAACTATAATATAGCGCTTGCATACTAAAAAACCCAGCAGCTCACAAAGCACATCTTTGTGACTAAATGGAGTATCTTAAGAACTCAATTTCACAAACATTTACTAAGGCTTATCTCCTTAATAAAGCACTAACTGGGACACAAATATCTATGCTTCCAAAATCAAGATGCAGATTTCATTCATTTACGATCAAAGTTCAGGCAGGAATTTTTTGCAGGGTGGGAGGCTGGAGCAACTCACCAAATGATTATAAATGTCATGTATCAAGGAGAGGATAAGAATGTAAAGAAAGTTCTGAAAGAATTATAAAGCAGTACTATTTAGACTGCAGTGTTAATATAGGTAGTCGAGATCACAAAAGTAGACGTATCAGCCCAGAGATGATATTAATTAGTAAACAAACTAGTATTTGCAACAAAGTGTTAACATTTTTCTCATCTAAAACAATAAGAAAATATTAGGCCCAAATTTTCAAAGGATCTAAAAAGATAATTCACAAAATAAAAGCTCTGGAGTGAGCAAACATGGGGAAAAGCTCAAGTTTACCAGTAATTAAAAACACAAACTGAAACAAGATAGCCACTTTCCCTAATAAATTAGCAAGAATAAATTAATTAATAATTATTATTATATCAAATGTCAGCAACTTCTGTAAAACTGATCTCAACATTACCTCTGATGTTATAAATTGGTGCACTTCTTTAGGAAACCTATCAGACAGTAAGTAAATAAGTGACATCAGTAATCTTTAATTTCATATGAGAAAATCTGTAAGTTCAAAGCTGAACATCAAAAAATGTCTTCATGGTAAATTTCAAGACAACTGAATGTATGACATTAGATAATGGTTAAGCCAGTTCTGGTACAATGACCACATGGAGTATAGCAACTGTTAAAAAACAGAATCCCTCTGTAAAACAATATGGAAAATGTGAATAATGGTGGGTTAAGGAAAGAAGCAGGATATAAAAATCATTCACCTATCACACTTACCACTTTGTTAAATATTTTGAATATCTCTAGGGAATAAACAAAAAGTACTGGAGTTATATTTGGGTTATGGATATTTTTCTCTTTCTTGCTAAACTTCTCATAATGGTGTTATGCCACCTTATTTTTAAAAATAAAAAAATACATTTTGGGAACTAAACAACTAAGAGAGTAGAATTTCTTTAGAAAAGCTAAAATGAATCCAAAGTAATATAAACAATAATTTAAGATTTTAGCAGACAAAAAAATAAATCCCAAGTATGAAAGGTGAAACAAAGCCACAATGTGAAATCTAGTCGGGCAGGCTGGAACAGAAAACAGCATAGCTCCTTGCAAGCCTGGGTGAGCATGCCTGTCCAGCAGCAGCCCGTTCAGGGCCTGTTCCCAAGGGCAGGGGCAGAGTGGACAGCAGGCGCCCAAACCACCCTGCTTCCTGGCACCACGGAGTAAAAGCATCCACATCCAAGAGAGGCACGCTTCAGCCACAAGTACATAGAGGACTGTCTCTGGGCGAGGCGTCCTCCCTCTACACTCGTTCTCTGGAGGTTCTTAACGCAAGTCACAGGAGCACTATCTTATTCATGCACCTTGCAGACAGCCTGAAGCAAATAGGGCCTAAAGCCAAGCACATAGGCAATTGGCTTAGAAAACACGATACCAGAATATTTATCCAAGTCAAAACACTGTGAAGACTGAGTTTAAGGAGTAAATTATGTAGGCTGGTACTCAGCAGGTTGTGACTTCGTCCTCTCCTAAGGGACAATGACACCCATGCACAACCTATGGAAATGAGAAAGAAGGTAGCTTAAGGAAGCAGAATATGAAATTAAATTTAGACCATGGTTATAACTTTCTTTAAAAATGTTGAACAAATATGCATATAGAATAAGCAAAAAAAAATTGTAATAGCTATGTTTGAGTTATGGATTTTTTTCTTTCCTTCCTTCCTTCCTTCTTTCCTTCCTCCAAGCTTTCTCTGAAATGATATTATCTCATTCTGTGAGGAGGAAATTGAGAGGCAGAGGGTGAAGTATCCCAATAAATTCCACTGTACTCTCACCACACTACTGCAGCCTTTCTGACTTAACAAATTTGAGGAAATGATTTTTCTCATGCAGTTAAGTTGTATTGGGAAGAATTCTGAAAATAGTATCATTTTACTTCTGAATTCTAGAAACATATACTCAAAAAAGAGAAAAACAAAAGCGTTACATTTTGTAAGGATGTAATTACATCTGGAATTTGCTTTTGGAGCTATTTTGAACTTACAATGTAAGACTTAAGGAGAAACCACTGTTTCTAAAAGAAAACAGATTGGCATTTACTGCCATTTCACAGTCTGGGCAGAACTGGGAACTGGGGAATTGCCCGTCTTTTCTGCTCTGGTGGCTTTACAAGGCTGCGGGCCCAAAGGAGTCTGTCATCACCATGGCAACCTGGCTCAGCATCCTCTGCGAGCGGGAAGGAGGGGCTGCCTCCCCTGTCAGGTTCACAGCACCCGGCCGCTCGTCCTCTTCCAGCACCTGAAATGCCCTTTCCCCCACCAACAGAAACCCTTCAGGGCCCAACCCAAATCCTTCTTCCATAAGGTCTTTTCCTTAACTTTCGAGAACAGCTGTGACCCTCTTCTTTGAACCACATCTAATGACAGCTTGACTGTCAGTTTTTCATCTCAAGCTCCAGAGAGGCCGGTGGCTGTGTCTGTGTTGACACAATTCTGTGCAAGGTTGATATTCAGTCTGTTTGTTCAAGGACAGTCATTCCAATTGTTAACATAGTGAAATACTTCTGTTCTTCCATACTGCCCTGAGCACCCCTCCCTTCCCCTCTCCCCATGCCTGTTCCCTGGATGTTCTGGCTTTTTCCTGGGAACTCCTCCTATCTCCCTGGCAGCAACCAAGGGGTTCATGCCTGGTACAGCAGGAGACCTCCAGCCCTCTGGCCAGGGTCAACTCTGACTGGTCAAACAATACCGCATGTTAAATGTTTTGACCACGGCCCTTTCTATGGATGCACTAAGGTCCCACAGGAAAAAAACTCCCATATTGATTAGCAACATCTACCAAGGGTACGGAGAGGAAGAGGGGCCGGCATACTGTATGACGCGGATCTGATTAAATGTCTGCAGCATCTAGGCTGGCACTTTAGTATTGATACAAGTCTCAATGTCTTTATTTCTCTCATGCAGGAAAGGGACTAAAGGAGGGAACAGGAGCATAAAGGCAGTAAGGAAGAGAAGAGGAAGGTAGCCCATAACATAATTGGAACCATTTTGTATTTTTTGAGAGCAACCTGCACTGCACAATCAACTGAACCAACTGTCAGTTCAGAAGGAACCTGATAGTGATCCTTTTACTTCCTATTCACAATGTCCATAGGAGAACCATTTCCTAAACGCACTGGGAAATCACCGTTATATTGATAACAACAGCAAAAATAGTATTTTGTACAGCATTTACCATGTACTGGTAACAAAAGCAAAATAAATATTTTGTGTAGTGTTTGCCATATACTGAGCACTGTTCTGTGCATGTTACAGGTATTAACCTACTTAATCCTCATAAAAACTCTGAGGGTTATTTTATAGAAAATATTTTTATATTATATGTATTTTTTATATTGTTATTGTAGTTGATGTTTTACAGAGTAAGAAACTGAGGCACAAAAAAGGTAAGTAATTTGGCCATGGTTACAAACTCAGAAAGGACAGAACCAGGATTCGAACGCAGACCGTCTTCTTCAGGGGCCACATTCTCCCGTGGCACACTGTAACTCCTCCAAGGCATTGTTTGCTGGCGCACACCGTTTGTACCAGCATATTGAACTCAGCATTTTCCTGACTGAAGCAAAATGAGAACAGCTTCCCAACAAACTCCTGAGCTACTCCACGCACAATTCTCCCCACATCCAACAGCTGTGCTCAGTCCCTCAGAACCCCCGAGTCACAAGCACCCCTGTGCTCCCTGCCCTGGTTGCAAGCCAAGCCAGTGGCACACCGGTGCCAAGTCATAGGGAAGACAGTGTTCCACTGGCACAAAAAGTCATATCTGGACCAATGGGTGAACAGCAGGCACCCTCGAGAAGGCAGGATAGATGGGGAAGCAGGAAATGCTGAGGAGGGAAAGACAGAGTGAATGAGCAGAGTCCCAAAGCGAGGAAGGACCTGGTGCAAGTCCTGCATCTTACTGACGAGGTCCAGAGAGAGGGTGGGGCTTGTCCAAAAGCGTAGTTCACTTAACAGTAAGACTTAACTAAATTTCAAGTCCCTTGAAATCATGAGACTTGAATCATGAGACTTGAAAAGTCCCTAAGTCATGTTGCATCAATACAGCTAGCAAGGTATGAACTTGTTCCCCCAAATCAGTTTTCCCCCTCTACTTAGGCACAGCTATAGACTACATTTCCCAGACTCCTTTGCAGTTGGGTGTGGTCACATGGCTGAGGTAATCAATGGAATGGAAGAGGAAGGTTCAGGTACCAGATCCAGGTCTGGCCATACAAACCTTCCTGACTGGCTCCTTCTTGGTCATTCTCCTTCCCACTGACCAGAATGAAACCCCTGTGTGATCTTGAGTAAAGTTGCAGAGCTCTCTTTAATTTGATCCCTGAAATGACTGAGTGGAGCTGACACTCTCCAAAAAAATAATAAAACAAAAATCCGCCATGGTCACCTGGAACTGCCCTGGACTACCGCTATTGGAGTGAGAAACTTCTGTGAGGAACCATTACAGGTTTGGGTCAATCTGTTATCTCACCCATCCCACTCTAAGGAAAAGTTCCAGCTGGTCTTCCCCGACCCACTCCCATCCCCTCAACACACACATATACTTCTGTCTGTCATCAATCATTTAATTCATAAAATGGTAATACAGTGTCTACCCAACCCCATCAGTTTAGAATTGCCGAATTGGGTATTTAAAGTTACAAAATACAACAAGCCTCCTTTCATTCTGTTTCGTTTGACAATTAACTCCTAGTTTAGTTTGATATTAAATATGCTTTAGTCTTTACTCTTGGTCCATCGTGGTGTGCTGAAGTTGGTTCACTGCCAATTGTGAGCCAGTTTTCAGGAATTTTGTGAGCTGGTTGTTAAATGCAGACATTATTAAAAGTTAAAGTAAGCACTTACATTAAAGTATACTAAAAGCAAAGGTAATACATACTCAAAACCCATCTCTTCCTAAATATTTTACTGCAGTTTGTCATCCACACTCCTGAAATTATTGGCATCTATTGTATCTATACGATGGAAATTCTATATAATGGTGCTCTAGTGTGTATCTCTTCCCAACTCTGTATTCAGAGACATCATCTTGGTAGCCTGAAATCAGCTGTATTGGGCATTTTGCAACATAGAAATTGGCAAAGACTACAAATCAAGTGCATTTGTTTCTTTTTGCTGGAGAGTCAACTGTTAAATATTTACCACTGCTCTAAGGAAAAAAACAGCCTTGAACATCATCCTCTTAATTATTTGACACAGACATGGAAGCATTTGGCCTTTTTGTTAATATGGAAATACCATCATGTTTTACTTGTACCTTTTACTTAATTTGGTTTATTTCAAAAATTACTAAGTTGCTTTAAGAAAATTATTTAATGTTCCTATTACCATGAAAATAATTGGAATAGATACCACAGAAAACATATTAGTGGAAATTTGAATCCATTATCTATGTTCTATTCAGAGCTAATGAGGATTCTTCTTCCTTAAATTATGAACAATCCTTTAAAACCAAAACTAATACGAGAGAGGGAAAAAATTACAGTGGTTTATATATCAATTCTTCCCCAACTGATTAACAGATTCCATGCAATCCTATTCACAATCCTAGCAGGCTTTTTTATAGAGATTGAAAAAAGATTTTATAGACAGTTTAAAATGTATGTGGAACCACATATAAAGAACCTTAAAAAAACCCAACCATTTTTTCAAAGAATGAGTTAAGAGGACTTAAACTATCTAATTTCATAATTGCAGTCTAGTACAGATTACCTATAGTCATTGAAGCAGTATAGTATTCGCCTAAAGGCAGACAAAATAGATCAGTAGAGAAGAGTCCAGAAATAGACACGAATGCATGATTTTTGGCAAAGGTGCCAAAGTAATTTATGGGAAAAGAATACTCTTTTCAACAAATGGCGCAGGACAACTGAATACCTATATGAAAAACGTTCTCTTGGTGCACAAATCTCCTTTTCAACCTGCACGTTTTGACACACAGTGTGCCTGAGGGGAAGGGCAGAAAGAGAGACCTAAAAAGGCTATCTTCCCTCGCTATATGAATTCAAGTCCAATCAGAAGACATAGGGATATTTTCTGTTCTAATTATTTAAATAAATTGATCAAGTGCAGGACTCATTTATCTACTGGGACCTGCTAAACCTATAGCCAAAAGTCCAAAATAAAAATATTACTTAGAATTATATCCTTTCACTACTAAGACATACAGTCATTTCTTTGAGACAAACTAAGAAGCAATCTATAAAACTATATGGGTAAAACCCACCTCACAGATTAAGAAAATAAATTCCAAGGAAATTAGGTCCCTAATCCAAAACCACCACAAACCTCAAGGCCAGGTCTGCAGGCTTCCGCTCCGCTGCTTGAATCCACTGGGTTTCTCAGTGACTGTGACCACTTGGACTCACCTGCCTCAGAGCCCCTGGGGAATCCCCTCTAAATGTGACTCCCCAGTTCTCAGAATGGCAGTGTCTGGGAGTGAGGTTAGATTTATACCCTGAACACTCCCTTCAGGTGATACCAACACACGTCTCTGTGACCATAGCATGTGGGACTCACAGAAAAGCATTTAGAAATCAGACAAAGCTGTGGGAAACCAGCTTTTAGAAATGAGAAAATAGGGGTTTTTTTAATCATAAGCACAAATTATTTTAGACTATTTTCCCTCCAACTATTTTATTTGTGTGTGTTTGTTTGTTTTTGAGATGGAGTTTCACTCTGTCGCCCAGGTTGGAGTACAGTGGTGAGATCTCGGCTCACTGCAACCTCCACCTCCCGGGTTCAAGTGATTCTCCTGTCTCAGTCTCCTGAGTAACCAGGATTACAGATGTCCATCACCACACCTGGCTAACTTTTGTATTTTTAGTAGGACAAGGTTTTGCCATGTTGGCCAGGCTAGTCTTGAACTCCTGACTTCAAGTGATCTGCCCACCTCGGCCTCCCAAAGTGCTGGGATTACAGGCATGAGCCACCGCACTTGGCTTCCTCCAAACATTTTAAACATTTTGAAATATCTTGTTGAAACATTCAAGGACATTCCACAAAGAATAAAAACAATGATTCCTAAATGCATTATAAAACTAAGTTTTTGAGGGTTTATATTTGCATTTGGAAAAGCGGCTAAGAGCAACGCTCGAATAAGACTGGGGCTTCAGACCCAGTCCCCACAGACATCGAGCAGTTGACCACCAAAGGACTGGACCAGGAAGTCAAGACGGGAGCACAAATCTGCCGGACACAGCAAAGAACCCAAGGACAGGCGCTTGAATGATGGTCCAATGTCGGACTCAGGAGCTCATAGGACTTGCACATTTTCACCGATTAAATAACCCGGAATGCAAGTTCTGGCTTTGTCCTCCAAGGGACAGCCCTCCATTTGAACTTGGATCTTAATTACCAGCACATATTTATGAAAGAGCCCTTGAAGAAAAATTGTACTGAGAAAGAGAAACATCAGCAGAAGTCCTTCCCCCATAGCCCTACCTGCTGATTTCTTTTCACAGCTTACAGGAGCACTTGTCCTGCTACTGCACCGCTGAAATTATAGCACCTTGAGAAGGCTAATTTAAAAGGTTACGAGACAAAACAAAAACAACTATAAAAGGCTAATATTGGCCCAGGTGTGCTTTTACGAAGTAAGGTCAACACAATTTCAGTTCTATCGTGGCAGGCCTTCACCTCCTCAGTTCTCAGCTCTGATTTGCATGTTTCAGGATTACATTACAATGCAATACTTCCCACTCACAAAGTCAGAGCTTTGTTGAAGTGATTAATATAGAAATGTGCCAAATTATTTAAAGATATCTGAATAGTGAGCAAAACATTATCATCAGATGATACAGAGGAGAAAAGTAGCTCAGTACAACCTGTAAAAAAGCTGTCACGGAAATACCTTTCTCTCTACTCATGTGGTATGAGGAGTTTGCCTATGTGAGACTATTCCAAATATCTGTGATAATCCCTGGAATCAAAAAATATTTCAAATCAGTTTAGCTTTACCGAACTTCTTCTCAATCATGGTACAGCAGGAAAGAAAGAGAAGGATATCAAAACACGTTCTACGCGCCTGAGGTTGACATTTTCTCAGAACAATGTGTGCACAATAAAATTGAGGCAATGTCAGGAAGTAAATGGCAGAGGGTTCACTGGAACCATGAATGGATTGCTGGACAGCGTGCTGAGGACCCAGCGGAAGTTGGAGACCGTGAATATACCAGTGTCATGGATGGGCAGTTTTCTCTGGCAGAGCTCCAGGGTTTTGGATAGAAAAGGTCAACACCTGAACAGGACTGAGTTGTGGTTTTGCTGAGTGGGTGCAGCAGAATGTCCAAAGGGGTGAGGGAGGTGAGAGTATGGGCAAGAGATTGGCTCAATGGAGCGCGTGGCTTCACCTAGCAAGCAGGAAGAGAAGGTGGAAGTGAGTTGTCTTGGGTCTGGGAGGGGCTAGGTGGGAGAAAAGAAAGCCTTAGAGGCCTTAGAGATCTTGTTGAAGTTGAAGGACAGATGCAGGAGGAATAAGTGAGTCAGGAGTTGGAGGATGCATGGTAATGGTATGGACAGGACACTGCAAACAGAAATTTCAGAAGTCAACAGTTCTAGGGATGACTTTGTCCAAGACGCAATCATGAGCAAGGCTGACTGAACTGGAGTGGGTGTGAGGTTAGATGCAGCTGAGGGGACACAGCCACAATGAGGCTGGAGAGTTGGATGGGTTTTTCACAGGATGTTACATTGAAACCAGGACTTAGGGGTGGAGAAGAAAACAAAATCAGATACGACAGATTTTGAGGAATGTGGGGATATGACAGAGTAGAGTTTATGGCAGGAAAAGCTCCTAAAGAGTACAATTTTGTACACAGATGCAAAAGAGCAATATTTGCAAGCTATATTGGGAATCTAGAAGAATTTTCCCTCCCCCGCCCCCTGCCACACACACACACATGTTGCTCACCGAGTTAATTTCATACCCCAGATCTGTGACCCCAGGGACTTTTTAAAACAAACAACCATTCTAGACAGGGAAGTAGAGAACTACAATGTTGGTCCTCTGATCCATTAGCAATATTGCAACCTTCATACTGGGAAAAATGAAGCAGACTTCCAAGAAAAGAAATAAAAGTCAAAAAGAAAAAACATGAAGACAACCCCCTGGGACATTTAAATTGTTCTTTTAATGGAAGTTGGGAAAAAATATAAAATTCTGCATTTCAGTGAAGAAAGTATAGCTCAGGGGTTAGAGCACTGGTCTTGTAAACCAGGGGTCGCGAGTTCAAATCTCGCTGGGGCCTTTCGAGTTTACTTTCTGGCCGGGCGCGGTGGCTCAAGCCTGTAATCCCAGCACTTTGGGAGGCCGAGACGGGCGGATCTCGAGGTCAGGAGATCGAGACCATCCTGGCGAACACGGTGAAACCCCGTCTCTACTAAAAAAATACAAAAAACTAGCCGGGCGAGGTGGCGGGCGCCTGTAGTCCCAGCTACACAGGAGGCTGAGGCAGGAGAATGGCGTAAACTCGGGAGGCGGAGCTTGCAGTGAGCTGAGATCCGGCCACTGCGCTCCAGCCCCGGCGACAGAGCGAGACTCCGTCTCAAAAAAAAAAAAAAAAAAAAAAAAAAAAAAAAAAAAAAAAAGAAAGTAGGTTGGTCTCCTCTTTGCTTCTCAGCTCCCTCTGGTGGAATACTGATTTTTATGGCATGCCCGGTGAAATCAAAAGACCCTAGAGGTCTGGCCAACCTTCCACATACCGAGATATAACATTAGGGTGTCAGGATTGGAAAGAGAGGGAGAAAGTAATCAGAGAAGGGAGAAACAAGGAAGAAGCAGCAAAAAATAGTGAAGAAATATGATTATAAAAGTCTCACTTCTATCACTTTTGGTATTTTTATTACATTAAATATAATCTATTACCTTATGTTGAAATACTGCTAAATTATTAACTTGTCTTTAAATTGATTTTCCTAGTATTGGGAATAAGGTTTCATTCAAAGGGGAAAAGTACCTAAGACATTTTGCTGTAGCTTTTAGAGAAATCACTAATATTTCCCTAAATTCTGCTTTATCGATCCCAAAAATTATTTTCATTTTTACCTGAGAAACAATTCACCTGAGGAAATGCACTTCTTCTCTAATAATGAGAAAGTCACTTTGACAGAGTTTGTACAAAGTTTTGCAAAGAGGCTTCAATTCCCCCTGCAGTGACAGACACCCACTGAAAACACTATGAGAAAAAAGCGAAGTGAAATGGTTTGGATTGGCCTGTTGGGCATAAACGTCAAGGTCTGACAAGGTCAGTGACTCCAGAATCTACAACACATGGCAGGAAAACATGACCACGGCAGTCTGGCTGACCCTTGGCTCCTGACCAAAGAGGAATGAGAGAAGCCCCTCCCCGAAGCCAAGTGAGTCACGGAAGTGGCGGGGCCTTGAGTGAGCCACTGCCCTTCCTGTAAGGAGGTTGTGTAAAAATTGCCCAAGCCATATGGCTCCTCTGCAGACAGAACTTTCAGACTTCCTCAACAGATATTTGCAATAAAATCAAGCTTCTCTCTACATCACACCAAATCTTCTCTAGGGTATAAACATCCCCTATAACTGCAGAGAACCAACAATTGAACAAAATAGTCCAGTAGTGGCCTGAGTAGGATCCAATGTAGTGACAGCATTACTTGCATATTACTTGAGGCCATGGAGGGCCAGGAAAGCACACAGTATATGGAAGCTTAAAAAATAATAACAAGGGGCCAGGCACAGTGGCTCATGACTGCAGGCCCAGCACTTTGGGAGGCCAAGGTGGGTGGATCACTTGTTTGAGACCAGCCTGGGCAGTCTCGAGAGATGGTGAAACCCCATCTCTACAAAAACATACAGAAAGTAGTCAGGCATCGTGGCATTCATCTTTAGTCCCACCTACTCAGGAGGCTGAGGTGAGAGGATCCCTTGAGCCCAGGAAGTGGAGGTTGCAGTTGAACCAAGATCACGCCACTGCACTCAGCCTGGGCGACAGAGTGAGTCCTTTTCTCAAAAATAATAATAATAATAAGGAATTTGAATAGTGTAGTGGTCTCAAGAGTTACTAGCTATGTGGCCTTAGGCAAGTTATATCCTTTATGGGCCTCAGTTTCCCAGTGAATACTGTGATGACACCTATCTTAAGCTGTCTGTCTGAATCAGAGATGTTTGTGAAGAAGTCTCATAGTTTGGAAAGCATTACGCACTTACAATCAGCACATGGATTTCACTGATTAGCAGGATAATCCCTGCCCAGTCTTGAAAGGGGAGAGGAAGTTGCATAGCAGATAGGAGCACAGGCCCTGAAACAGGTCTAGCTGTCAAACCTTGAGTAGGTTACTTAGGCTACGTGTACCTCAGTTTCCTCACTGGTATCATGGAGATGATCATCATGATAGTAACAACGCCCACCTTGTAGAGTTGTCAGGATTAAGTTTAAATCCATGAAAAGTGCCTACCAGCCCAGAAAAGAATTGGGCATCAGTTAATGTTGACTTATGCTATCACAATGCATGGAGCATCATTTTTGCCATACTTAGCCATTTTCTTACATTTTGTCTCTATATCATTTTCTTTCCCTGTTTATGCTCCAAAGCGGTCCCTTCATTTTGTGATTTTCTTTTTAATTTCTCAAAGTCAATTATCTTCTTACCTTCCCAGATGATGGTTGCCTAACGTTGTCTCAAAGAACCTTGAAGGGTAAGAACCATGCGAATGCCCCTCATCGCCACTTCAGTGCTTTGCACCAAGCAGACACTCAGCAAATGCCTCATTGGCTCGCATAGCTGTAAGCACACCCACTGTACTGTTCATGATGCAGACAAGTGAACACCCAAACAATGCCAGCCCAAGGATCAATCCTGCACCTGCCCCCAAATTTCCCAAATGTCACTGATCACTACACTTTCATTAATTTTTCATTTTTGTGGGTACCTAGTAGTTGTATATATTTATGGGGTACATGAGATGTTTTGATACAGGCATGCAATGTGTGATCATTACATCATGGAAAATGGGGTATCCATCCCCTCAAGCATGGTCACTATACTTTGCCTAAATACCCTCCATCCATCAAGTATGATGATTGTCTTGATTTCCCTTTTTTCTTTTTGAGCTGGACTCTCACTCTGTCTCCCAGGCTGGAGTGTGGTGGCGCATCTCGGCTCACTGCAACCTCTGCCTCCTGGGTTCAGGCAGTTCTCCTACCTCAGCCTCCCACATAGCTGGGATTATAGGTACCCACCACCATGCCTAGCTAATTTTCGTATTTTTAGTAGAGGCCAGGTTTTGCCATGTTGGCCAAGCTGGTCTCCAACTCCTGACCTCAGGTGATCTGCCCGCCTCAGTCTCCAAAAGTGCTGGGATTTTTGAAGAGAGTTTATTTTTCAGTATTGTGATAGGTATAGATGCTCCCAAACTCGGGAGTCACCTGAGAGTTACAGCTGCAGGTTTCTAAGACTCTTTCATCCTGACAATTAAGAGAAGATGAATGGACCATTCCTTAGATCATCAGGAATGACTACACAGATGTTTATGCTGAACTTATGGCTCTAATTTTTAAACTGTAATGGGCATTTCAATCACAATACTGCACAACCCATCAGCTGTAAATATTGCTTTATGAAGTAAAGATGAGTAATCAGTAACTGTTGGCATCTGTAGGATGTTTGTTGACACAAATAGAGCTAAATCCAGACTCTTAGGATGGCACTAGTCCATGGAATCCGAGTTGAAGAAGCCATGGCATTAGTGCCTTTAGTAGGGAAAAAAAAAAAAACAAAAACTTTTTTTTAAGAGACAGGGTCTCACTCCTTCACCCAGACTGGAGTACAGTGGCATGATCAAACTCCCGGGCCCAAGCAATCATCCTGCCTCAGCTTCCTGAGTAGCCGGGACTATAGGCACAAGCCACCACGCCCAGTTAATTTTTTTTTATTTGTATTTTTTTTTTTTTTTAAGAAATTGGGTCTTGCTATGTTGCTCAGGCTAGTCTCAAACTCCTAGCCTCAAGGGATCCTCCTGCTTCAGTCTTTCAAATTGCTGGGATTATAGACATGCATCTGGCCCAGGAAAATTTTTAAAGCATTTTGTATTGGATATCCAATAAGCCAGAAGCTCAGGATATTTGCTACTAACGTAGCAAGTCATAGTTAATAGGTGAACAGGATCAAAGTTGTGCTGAACAACACTGCAGATCCCTCTCAATCTGTCCTTCTGGGACAACTGAAGTTCTTTCAAGCCCTAGAAATAGGCCATGCATTTTGCTCAAACTGAGTTGCACATTCTTTTAGCTACTGCAAATATGTTCACCAATCTGTCAATAGTACCTGAAATGTAGGATGACTGTAATTTATCCTTCAAATCAGGTCACCTCTAGAGCAAAAGGGGTGCTATTAATCATTACAAGGAGATGAATCAGGAATATGGTCACCCTGTATAAAAGCTGGTGGAGAATTAACCTAATCTGGCCTCATGGAACAGTTTTACTTTGAGCTTCTTTCATTCATCCACTCAGTAAAACATTTTCTGACCTTGTGCCAAGTCCTGTGCAAGGCACTGAGAAGAACCGTGATGAAGGAGCTGTCAGTCCTCACTCTGCAGGGCTCCTTTTACAATGCAGAGGAAGCCATCGGGAGCGTTCCTGAGTCCAGGTGTCAAGTGCAAGCAGAGCAGACACAAACCACTACATGTACACAGTCCTGAGAGCCACAGTTGGGAACGGAGGTCTAGTCCTCCCAAGGGAAATCAACCAGAAACTAGTTGTCTGGGGGAATCTATTCCTTCAGCCACTTTGCAGGGAGACCAAGGGGTGAACCAGTTCCCCGACAATGTGGATTCTAATCTTTTTTCTGTTGCTGCCTGGATCGAACTTTCGGCAGCTCCCTCTCTGTATTTCTCTCCTTTCCATGCCTTCTATGAAAGCTGCACCAAGTAAATAAAACCAGAGGGTATGCACCCGATAATCCCGTCCCAAGTGTGATTATTTTCAACTTCTAATTTTAAGGCGTTATTACAAGAAGTGGTAATGCCTAAACAAGTCCCAACAAGCACAGACTAGCATATTGCTTGGATTGCCAAGAAAAAAATATGTAATAAATAATAAAATCGCCAAAAAATGATTTGGAAAAGCATTGTAAACACAGATGGCTTGCAATGCAAAAATACATAATGTTATATCGGTTTAATGCAGAATCCCAAACATCAAAACTGGTAAGTCAAACAACCATAAATTTGCATTTGTATTCCGCTGATGCTGACCAAGTACATTATGCTTGTCTATGCAGTTGTGCGGTTGACAGAACTTATGGAGAGAAAGGCTTGAGCCAGCCATCTCTGAGTTACTAATAGGATGAACTAAACATCTGACAGATGCTCGTTATACAACATTACACTTAGGCTCTCCACAGGAATAAAAATCAACAATATAAAAGCAAAAGCAACCAACTCTACAAGTATATTTGACCATGTGTTATTGGCACAACCTTCTGACATTCGTTTACTGAACGCACACTCAGTGCCAGGCCTAGGCCAGGTCCTTAGGGTCCACAGTGAACCAGACAAGCTCCCTGCCTCATGGAACTTACATGCAGGAGGCCAGAGACAATAGAAAAGCAAATAATAAATATTTAATATCAAGCAATGCTAGTAGTAAAAAGAAAAATAAAACAGAGTGGCCGGGCACGGAGGCTCATGCCTGTAATCCCAGCACTTTGGAGACCAAGGCAGGTCGATCACAAGGTCAATAGATCGAGACCGTCCTGGCCAACATGGTGAAACCCCGTCTTTACTAAAAATACAAAACTTAGCAGGGCGTGGTGGCAGGTGCCTGTAGTCCCAGCTACTAGGGAGGCTGAGGCAGGAGAATCACTTGAACTCAGGAGGAGGGGGTTGCAGTGAGCCGAGATTGTACCACTGCACTCCCAGCCTGGCAACAGAGCAAGACTCCATCTCAAAATAAATAAATACATACATACATACATACATACATAACAGGGTAAGAAGAGGTCAGAGAGTACATACATACATACAAATATATACATACATACATACATACATACATACAGGGTAAGAAGAGGTCAGAGGGTTCCAGGATGGCCTGTCTAAGGAGGTGACATGGGAGGAGCGAGCTGAATATAAGCAGGGAGCAGCAATCTAGGAAACGAACAAGTCAGGCCGGAGGGAACGGCCAGGGCAAGCTATTTCACTGGATGAAAACTAATCGGTTGACATCATTTTCAGAACTCAACTTCCCCACTTGAATTCATTACACTAATATTAGTACATACATTTTGAGAATATTCACATCAATGCAGGTGCGAATATAAACCTGGAAACGCTTGTAGAATGCAATCTGGAAATAGATATCAAAAACAATTACAAATACCATAATTGTTCAATTCAGTAATTCTTTTCCTGAAAATATATGGTAAAGATGTATTCAGAAGTGTGCACAAAGGTATTTATATAAAGATAGTTTTGGATATCCACATCAAAGATATCTATAACTTATATTAGCAATAAATTGGAAACAATTTCAAAGTCTGACAGCAGAAGAAATGTTCAATGAATTATAATACATTTAGATGATGAACTATCAATGATTAAAAAGCAATTTTTGTATGATATGTGATGACATGCAGAGATCCTCATAAGAATTTTAAGGGAAAAGGCAGAGTATAAAATTGTATATGTAAATATACTTGAAATCTATGACATATTTGCATATATATGTGAATAATATTATGAGGGAAATGGTTAAAGATAATCATCTGTGATTCGGGAGATTACAAGTGACTTACTTTCTTTTTATTTCTCTAAAGGTTCTAACTGTTCCACAAAGGACACGATGCATATTTTTCAGGAGAAAACAATTAAAGAAATAGGAATATACACTTTTATCATTAGCCTTTTTATGTTAAAAAAAAAAAAAATAAAGGAGCCAGCCACAGTTAAAAATGTATTAAGTGCTCTGTAAAATGTAGGGTTGTCGTTTTAATGTACTGGGGAGGTACTGAGCTCTTCTTCATTCTTATGTTTGTATTTTTTTCTTCCTGTTTATTGGTGCTGTTGCTTTCCTATTAACCCAGATACAGGACTGTACCAGGATCATGTTTGCATCCCAGGAGTCTAGCACACTGTGTGGTACCTAGTAGATGCTCAGTAAAAGCAACTGCATTATGTAAGTTATGAGTTCAAAGTAATTAGCTCCATTATCCATTGCACAAATTAATTGTCTCATATTTAACTCAAAGCATATACTATTCCTGGAGTAACACTTAAGTTGTTCTGCATTCTGACTATTTAGAGCTTTCTCTTTGCAGAGCGTTTGGGTGCTTGAAATAACTGTACGCTTTTTGTACCACTTGGAAGTGCCGAACTGAAGCTGTCTAAAGTCGCTGTAGCTATTGCATTTCTCCTTTTCCTTTGCAGTACTTCACCTCAGAGATGTCAAATGACTTCGATATTTTAGAATATCTAGTTTTCCAAAGAATGCTTTTTCAAAATAATCTTTAGTTTTGCACTGGAACTTCTAAGCATATGCATAATAGTCATTATGATAACAAAACCAAGTTATTACAGATATTATGTGGTAAACTTCTCTACATATGTGCTCTGATTATCTATGACCTGACACATTGTTTCTCTCTGATTCAAATGCAAAAAGCTAATAGACATTTCTCTGAATAGTACACTTTGCCCCAGAATAACGCATCACCTCTATATTCACTGTACCAAACATTTTTTTTTTTTTTTTTTGCAAACTCTTCCTCTATTGAAAATGTGCTTGCAATTACAGTAGGTTTTTTCCTACCAAGTGATAATGTGCCTTAGCTAACCTGTCTAGTGAGGCCAAAATCCATAAATGAAGCATATGCTATCCTGAAGTCACTACATTTAACAGGTCACTGACCCTTGTAATTATTTCCAGTAACAGAAACCAGAAGAGAGGAGGAGGCGAGAAAAGGCTGGACAACAGCAGCGGCTTCAAAGGGCCTTGGCGAGTACTCTCGGCTCTTCTAATTCACCATCATTTCAGGATTTATTTCTATTGCAATCAGAAAACTGCATTTTCCTTTATATTCCTTTTCTGTTTTTTCCCCTTTTCTTTAAGGTAAGTAAGCTAATATCAAAGATTGACTGCAAAGATGCTTTGGAAATTTTAACTATACATGTATACGCTCATCAGTACTACATATTAAAATATGTTATCCTCCATAGAAAGGAAACCATTAGCTATGCAACCCTGTTACTTTGAAATGAATTATATCCAGTGATATGCAGATAAATGTTTAACAACCAACTCTAGGAGAAAAAAATCCTGATATATAGGATTTCCAATTTCTATATTATAAATAGTCCCACCAGTTCTCAGCTACCAATACGATGTCATTGAACGCCAAGATGCACACAACTCTTGCAAGCCAGTATGAGTTGGCTCTATCACACCTGATGCTAGCTAATAACATCAAAATTATATGAGGACTATAGCAATTGAGATACAAGGAGGGTTTTGTATTCATAACCTACAACATGATGATGAAAATTTCCAACACCTGGGGTCATTAGACTTTGTATAGAGTGGATGAGAATTATTCTTAACTCCTCTCCTGCTGTCTCTTCTCACATCTTCTCTTAAGAAATGGCATCACCGGGCGCGGTGGCTCATGCCTGTAATCCCAGCACTTTGGGAGGCCGAGGTGGGCAGATCACAAGGTCAGGAGATCGAGACCATCCTGGCTAACACAGTGAAACCCTATCTGTACTAAAAATACAAAAAATTAGCCAGGCATGGCGGTGGGCACCTGCAGTCCCAGCTACTTGGGAGGCTGAGGCAGGAGAATGATGTGAACCCGGGAGGCAGAGCTTGCAGTGAGCCGAGACCACGCCACTGCACTCCAGCCTGGGTGACAGAGCAAGACTCCAAGAAAGAAAGACAGACAGACAGACAGACAGCAGAAAGAAAGAAAGAAAGAAAGAAAGAAAGAAAGAAAGAAAGAAAGAAAGAAAGAAAGAAAGAAAGAAAGAAAGAAAGAAAGAGGAAGGAAGAAAGAAAGAGAAAGAAAGAAAGAAAGGAAAGCAAGCAAGCAAATCAAAATCATTAGCTGAACTCCCAGGTGTAACTTACACCCCAAGAAATAAACTCAAGAAATCTACCGTCCCGTACATCCTAAGGAAATTTCATCAGCTGAAGATTCAACCCTTCTAGGCTCTACTCCCAGCGGGGAAAAAAAAATGTGCATATTCCCTCACTAAACTGTTCTCCTTTACTCAAACCACAGTGTGAAGGAAGTATCAGAGCCCAGGTTTTGAAGGTACCTTAGAGGAGAGAAAACAGAGTATCCTGTACTGTACCCTACACTTTAAGGAGACATCCATCACCAGGGACAGGGAAAAGGTTTTGCAAATGAAAACACGTTTCCCTGATTTGGCAATCTTGCCTAGGGCTAGTCCTGAAAAGCAGGTTTCACCCCACAAATTCGGTAGGATCAGACCCTCTTAAGAGAACACCAGACTTCCAATACCAAATTTTCACTGGCACAGTGGGCATTTGGGTGCCAAATCTCAGCCCCTCACACCTGCTGCCACCCCTCCGTGAACAACCACCACTCCAAGGACCCCTACACACGGTTTTCTTTCAGGCTTCCTTTTCGTAGTATTTTCATTACCTGGTACCACTCACCTACCAGAATGGGCTCTACCTACCTGCCCAAAGTCACCCAGTCACTGAGCATTGTCATTTCCAAGCTGGTGCTTGCCTCACCTGGTGGTGTCTGGTCTCCGAATCCCTTCCTCTCCAGGGGCCATTTTATGGCTGGTTCTGAAGGGCCCTGGGACGCACTGGGTGGGCAGCTGTGAAGTGCTTTCTATAGAGTGGATGGGGCCTGGGATCAACCCATCGTGTAGGGGACATATTGGTTTTGCTTGCCTCTCCTCCATTTGCCCTTCATCTGGGATGAGCACCAACATTTCTCTTTGGGAGGCTTAGTGGAACTATCAATCAAGGCATGCCTAAAGGTGGCCCATGACACAGCCGGGCCATTCAGCCTCGCTCTAATTCGAGTTGAGTCAAGTGATGAAAGGACAAAGGCTGAAGTGTCCCAAGGGCATCCCAGGAAAGGACTGTTCACTGGTTATTGCTTCCCAGAGCCTCCCTAGTCCCTTCTTTGAGCAGCTGGTTGCTCAGTTTCATCTTCATTTCGGCAACCTGCCCTGCTGCTTCCAATTAATTCCTTTCTTGCTTCGATTAATGAGAGTCCCTTTCTTTTGCTAACAACTGATGAACTCTAATTGACATAAATACACTTATAGATGACTGGTGGACAGATATGGTAGACAGGAGGAAAGTCTTCTGAGTCGTCAATGTTTTCCTATGGTTCTCAGAGGACACCTGCGTGTGCTCTCCCAAGCTCTGGCCATGGGCAAGCCCTGGAATCACTCTCTTTTTTGCCTTCTGTAGGTTCTCAAGACATCACCCGGGTCTCAGAGAAAGCAGAATTGCAGGACAGATGCTCTTTGGGAGCTGAGGGTGCCAAGGGTCCCAGCCAGGTCTCTATCCATTCTCGAGCTGAGTCCCTCCCTGGGCTGCTCTCTAGGGGCTGGTTTAGATAGTCTGGAGCCAGTGAGGATAAAAGACAGCACATTGGAACAGAATACAGATGGAGGATTCTTTTATTCCCAAACAATTAATTAGCTCAATATTAGCCAAGGGGACCTTAAGGACCTTTGGTAGGTGACATCTCAGAATAAGTCCCTGGATTTCAAAACGGAACATGAGGAAGCAACTAGCAATCAAACAGAGTCTAGACAAAGGAGCAATATGCAAGTTAGCATGATCTGTCAGAACAACCCAAGGGCCAACAACCACGACTCTTTTAAGATTCAGTAGCATAGCCTTAAAGCAACCATGGGGGCAATTAAACAAGGCACCCCAGTGGTAGAGAGAAAGTCAGTGGGGAACATAGTGGATTTGTCTCAATTAGAAAAGGAAAAATGACAGGCATTTGACATCCTAGCTATCACTCACGATTACTACAGCATTTCAAAAAAGCAAACTGTACTCAAAGCAGATTTACTTAATGATAGAATCAAAGAGCTAGAAGAAGCATCAAAATGGAGTCCTGCCCCCTGCAGTCAAGAAGAGTTTGAAATGAAATCACTAAGAAAGGCAGCAGGAAGAGTGAGGTCTTGAATGAGAAGTTGAGTTCAGATTCACGTTCTGCTGGGGTTGGCCATGCAGGTCCTCAACTCTCCGAGTCCTCATTCTCGTTCTCCTCCTTCCTCTGTAAAGTGAGTAAGACCCCACCTGACAGATTTATTCGTGAAATAAATGAGATAACGTGTAAAACCAACACTTAAGTTCTCAGTAAGATATAGCAAGCACACTAGGCGCATCTCTCAGGGCCTCACAGAGAGGACATGAACCATGGACCACGTGCACATCGAAATACATAAGCAAATGATCCCAATCCTATTGATATGATGTTAAAGAGAGAGGTGGAAGAAAAAAAGAGCAGTAATTGTTATAAAATGCCATCAGGTGAGCTGAAAGATATACCATAAAGGGAGGCAACCTGATGGCTCTCCCCCAGTGTCCACCCTAGTGACAGAAGAAAGTGTCAGGCAGGAAGCAGCAATGTGGAAGACAGTCGATACTGAAGAGCTCAGCAGCAGGCAAAAAAATCAATTTTTTTCAGCCTCGTATCGGGTGTTTTAGGTGTGGAAATACAGTAATCAACATTAAGCTTTCAGCATGCCTAAAAATAGTTCTTCACCTGCTGCTGTTTTTTCCATTGGTTACAAAGGCTATTGTTTATTTCAGCAGATGGAAAAGAAGCTGTGAAAAGCTGCTCACATCGTGCAGAAGGGAGCGTGGAGAGGCAGCGGCATGGGTAGTACGGTAATGAGTGGGGTCGGGGATGATTAGCTCAATTGCTCACACAAAATCTTTCTTCTGCCCAGAATTTGCTGTTAGCAGTCTGAGCTATGGACTCTGGTGCCAGCATGCTAATTTGGACCTGCATCTCAGTGGGCACAGCAGTGAGTATTTCCATTAGGCTCAGTTTCCATTTGCTTCTGTACTGTTCCCCATTGCACTCTAAAAACCCAAGGTTTCTTTTCATGTGTCACACAGTATCTTAGAAGCTCCTGGGTTAGAGGTCCGGGGAGAAAATCACCAGCCATTTTTGGCTTTGGGAGGCAGCCGTCCCCGCTGCTGACAGCTGCTGCCCTGTCCTGCTGGAGATGGAAAGTCGAGGCTGACGCCTCTGCTGGGCAGAGCAGTAAGAAAGGCATTCTCTCTCCCAGCTCCCAGAGTCGGCCATGAAAGCAAATTCAGGTTTTTGTTTTGGTAGAGTTGAGAACCATTAGTCCCAGGCCCAGCAGAAGATCATTGCCTTTCTCCCTGAGCCACTTGCCATAAAAATTAAAAGCATACAAATTTTCCACTCTACAGTTGTTCTTCTCAGTGGATGGCCAGTATTTTGGGCTCTGTGAGTTCTTTTTATAAATACATATGCACCAAGCCTCAGCTAGCACTCCCTGCCCAACACCAATTTTTTTTTCTCCTTTCCTGCTGTAACTGAGCAGTTCAATTGATGAGAAAATATTAATTGGGGCTCATTTTACATTAACTAGTAACTCCTCCATCACCAAGCTAAAGGCAATGGAGTAAAATCAGCTCCCATTAAGTTTCCATGAATCCATCTGCTACAGCTGTGGCTTCTTTCCCTGCTGTAGCCTCCCATTCATGTCACACATGTGCTTTGTAAGCCTTGTGCCGTCTGATTACCCTAAAAGTAAATACCCAACATAGGGGAAAATATGGGGCTTAGTACAGGCTAAGAGTTGAAATTCCTTGCTGTAAGATTAGCCATGCTGTAAAATGCCAAAGAAAAATACAAAAGTCATGAGGACATTCAGCAAGGTTGTCTTAAATCCTTATTTTAGGGAGAGATTCAGGGAAAGTATGTGGTAAAGATTTTGTCTTATTTCAATATGTGTGTATTACAAAGATAATAATAACACCTAAAGGGAGCAATAGCAATTTTTGAAATCCCATCCCAGAGGTTATGTTTTGTCTGCCTTGTTATCTACGGTTGTGGCAGCCGAGCCCTTTCCAGAGATGGCCCCGAATTCCAAGTCTCCAGCCTTCGTGCATTGCCTATGCATATGTGTCACACAAGTCTCAGATTTGGGGTCAGAGCCCTGAAACAACAAGATGAAGAGGTTCTTAGCTACAGATACTATAATCAGATTCACACATTTCAAATTTTCCAGGCCAAATCAGAATGTCCTCACGAGCCACCTGAAATTCAGCCCATACGCTTTTATTAAGATCACATTAATGATAACACCGACACGTTACTTTTCATCAGTCAAAAGGTCAATGGTGACCCAATCAGAAGTGTTGGTTTTATAGTCTTAAACTCTACAAGAAAAAAATCTACATAAAGAAATACCAGAAGCATCATTAAAATAGCTTCTGACAATTGTTAAAACATCTTTCAGATGTTTTAAAAAAAATTCATCTGTACTGAGATGAATCTAATGGAATGAACAATTTACTAATCTCGTTTTTAAAACATTGCCAAATCCCAGGACATTTCCACAGAAGGCCGTGGCACTCAGTGAAATGTATGGTGGACCCATCACCACCACCAACACCCCTCAAAGCTGCACAATATCTTTACATATTAGGCCAGGTGCAATCCAGAACAAGCACCAAAAAGAATGAAATCAAATATACAAATATGTAACAAAAATAATTTTTAAGTCAAAAAAATAAAGAAAATGAAAGGAATGAATGAATTCAAAAGAGGGATTAGTAAAAATAGAAAATAAAATGTGGCTGGGCACAGTGGCTCACGTCTGTAATCCCAGCACTTTGGGAGGCCGAAGCGGCCAGATCACGAGGTCAGGAGTTCGAGACCATCCTGGCTAACACGGTGAAACCCTGTCTCTACTAAAAATAAAAATAAAAAAATTAGCCGGGCTTGGTGGGGGGCGCCTGTACTCTGGAGGCTGAGGCAGGAGAATGGCGTGAACCCGGGAGGCGGAGCTTGCAGTGAACCAAGATTGTGCCACTGCACTCCAGCCTGGGAGACAGGGCGAGACTCTGTCTCAACACACACAAAAAAAGAAAATAACATGTAAGAAACAATAACTAAGACCAGAAAAGCATCTTTTAAAACCTAATGGAATGGTAGGGGTGAGAGAGGACGCCATTTAAATACCATCAGACTCAGGAAAAGAGAGACAATTTCACCAGATTTTCACAAGCCTAAGATCCAGGAGTGCAGAGGCAAATACGGACAGTTGGGAAGGTCTAAATGAAGAAAACAAAGTATATATTATTCACAGCTAAGTGATCATTTGGTGAATGTTTTTTGGTCCTTCATTTAAAAAGAACTTGGTTGAATTTGGAATACATAAAAGAAACTAAGAGATGTTTTAGAGTAGATTGAATGGTGACCCCCCCCCACAAAATGACATGTCCATGTCCTAACCCCCAAACCTATGCATTGTGACCCTATTGGGAAAAGGAGGTCTTTGCAGATGTGACTAAATTAAGGATCTGCAGAGGAAATCCTCCGAGATTGGGTGGGTCCTAAATGCAATGGCAAGTTGGAAGAAGGGAAGGGAAGGGGAGGAAAAGGGAGAGGAGGGGAGGGGACAGGAGGGAAGGGGAGGGGAGAGGAGGGGAGGGGAAGGGAGGGGAGGGAAACAGACACAGAGACACAGGAAAGAAGACCATGTAAAGACCCATATGAAGATGAAGGTAGGCATTCACCTTAAGCTGCCACAAACTAAGGAATATCAGAAACCACTAGAAACTGGAAACAGCAAAGAAGAATCCTCCCCTAGACCCTCAGAGTATCTGGAGGAAGCCCAGCCCTAACCACACCTTGACGCCTGACTGTGGCCTCAAGAACTCTAAGAAATATATTTCTATTGTCTTAAGCCACCCAGCGTGTGATAATGTATTGCTGCAGCCCTAGGAAATTAATACGGGCACCTTGGCCATTAACGAAGTAACTGTGAAAAGCCATCCTTTGCCTGTGGTTACCACATATGACCTGCAGTCTCATGGGAAATAGGTATCATCCGCATGGCCAGAAGCAGAAGCTTTCAGATTAAAGAGACCTAGGCTGAATCCAGATTCTGACAATTAGTCACTGTGTGGCCTTGGACATGTTTCTTGACCTCTCTGTGCCTCAGGGTCATCTCTAAAAAGGTGGGCAGCAAAAATAGTCCCTACCTCATACTGTGTTGGGAATTAATGGGATCACCTCTGAAAAAGTGCAAGGCGGACACATGATGAGATTCATTCCCTACCACCAAGCATGGGCTGAGCTCCAACTCAGCCAATCGCAAGGTGGGCCTGGTGATTGGAGGACGAGGACAGGAAAAGCTCACTGCAAGGGAACCAGCATCTAGCCCTTCGAACCTGTTATTCTTGGTACACTTCTTGTCAATAATTAAAATAACTCCAGTGCCTTTATAGCCACACTTCTATTTATAACACTTAAAATTATCAGCTTCATTCCCACTATCACACCTAGACACTAACTCATTAATTCTCACAGGAGGAGTTTAATTTCAGCAAATGTGTTTTTGAGATATTTTGATGTCCTGGAGCTATGAAACTATAATGTAATTCATTTACTTTCTGAAAAACATGAAGGCAATGATTTTTCTCTTTTTTACTGGCTTTGTTGAGGCATACTTAAAAAATTAAAATTGTATATATCTGAGGCATATACATAATGACTTAATACACATGTATGTTGTAAAGTGATTACCAAGTCAAGCTAATTAACAAGACCATCACGTCAGTTACGTGTGTGTGTGTGTGTGTGTGTGTGTGTGTGTGTGTGAGAGAGAGAGAGAGATGGTGAAAACACACAAGATCTTCCCAACACATTTCAAGTAAACAATACAGTATTACTAACGGTGGTCCCCATATTGTACCTTCAATCCCCAAAACTTATTCATCTTAAAACTGAACATCTGAACCATTTGACCAATATCTCCACCCTTCCCCACCCTCAGAACCACTGTTCTGCTTTCTGCTTCTATGAGTTTGATTTTTTAGACTCTACCTGTAAGTGAGAATGCAGTATTTGTTTTTCTGTTTCTGGCTTATTTCACTTAGCATAATGTCCTCCAGGTTCATCCATGTGGTCACAAAGGGGAGGATTCCCTTATTTTTTTACGGTTGAAAAATATTCCAATGTATATAGATACCACATTTTCTTTATCCATTCACCTGTCAATGAGCATTTAGGTTGGTTCTACACCTTGTCTATTGTAAATAATGCTGCAGTGAACACGGGGATACAGATAAGCAACATGGAAGTTCCTCAAAAAATCATTTTAGGACCAGATTTTTCAATTTCAACACTACATGACGTAAGTAACAAAAGGAGAGTCATTAGGATCCTAAAGATATCTACCTCCAAGATGTTTTATCTTCATTAGCTAAGTCATAGTCAACATTCATTCAAATGTTTGCTCAGTGCCATACTATGTGACAAGAAGATGATACGTAAGGCCTAAGCAATTTCTGGAAACATGACCTCTTTCAATCTAGTTCTTGTGTCCAGACTCTCACAGCAGCTTCTCCATCTCCGAGAACTAAAATACCTGCCTATCAGTCGTACCCAGGCCAGCCAGCAGCTCTCCTAAATTTGGAGGGAGAAATCCATTCAGGAGTGCGACAAAGGAGTCAGGCTTGCAACCTCCTAAATTTCAGGGATACCTGCATTTCAAGGGAATTTCATGAGCATTAATTTTTAAAAACTGATTCTTCCTTATAGGTCTTAAAAACATGTAAAATTTCCCTAAGTCAATGATTTGAGAACAAGAAGATTAAAAATGAAACAGTGAATTGAATTGGAATTGAACAGAATGCTGCTGAAGTCAAACACAAACAGCTCATCAGTCTCAGATAAAAAGGCTAGAAAGACCTCTAGCTTTATGGTCAGGGAGTCAGGGTCATATTACCTTAATTGCCTGGTAAACCTAGCCTGCGCAAGCATACACACTGCAGATATGGTGATATCTGACTTTATTTAAAAGTTGGCCCTACTCTCATTCTCTCAGCTGACTCTCTGACCTTAACATATGCAAATTTTATTCAAGCATCTTCTGAAGCACTTTTTATTTTGCCTGAAGACATCAGAGAAACCAGTACTTCCAACTGGCATTGCTGGTCCTAATTACCCTGGTTGACAACGCAAGTTGCCCAAGTGTTAATGAACATGTCCTTCCTGCCTTCAGGTACACTGTTGCAAAAGCAGCATCCTTAAATAGCTACGTGGGACCCAAGTGAGATTTCTCTCTGGCAATATTTTGTTTGAATCTTGGAATGATGCTTCCAAAGATTCACACAAATTAAAAATGAAGACTTGCCAGTTCCTTCAACATGAATTCATTCATTCAGAAGACTTTATTAAGCACTCACAATGTGCCTGTTATTTAGGGGTACTTGGGGCAGGAGTTGTTTTTATTTTCCAACTGCCCAACTGAAAGACCTTGAATAAAAGATGTATTTTACTCCTTTATCTGAACGACAACCAATTCAAAGAGTCAGTGCCCAGACACCAAAAATCTAATCTAATCTTGCCTTGATCCCCTATTCTTCTAGATTTAGGCACAATTTTTAAAATTCTGGCCAATTTCTAAGGCTGTCAAGGTTGAAAAAGTAGGCTTAACTTTTGTAGTTGAAATTGTACAACACTCATCATATAAAAATAAATTATAATAGAAGGTTCGAAAAGTAGACCTTAAAAATAGAGGTTACAAAATTAGCCATGTTTCTATTGAAAGAAATGTGATACTATTTTTTTTTTAACATATCACGTCTCTACATCTGAATTTTGTCCTGAAGGATGTGGTGACCTAAATAAAACTGACACTCTCTGGTCAGAATTCTGCAGCACCCAGAGCTGGCAGTCATTGATGAAGAGAACTACAGCTGCAGGTGCACCCTGCAGTTTCAAATCTAAACAAGAGTGTTTCTTTGTCCTAAGACATCGATGGGGCATCCTTTCAAAGTCTCTGAAAACATTGGAAAACATTAGACTTCAGTAAACATTGGAAATGGGGCTACACAGAGGAACTCAGTTTTTTAGCTATTAAACCTTTTTTTAAACAGATTTCAATACTTACCATAGACACATCTACAAATTACTAAAAAGCGTGCAAAAAGAGTGGCTCCCCACTCCATTCACTAACAAGTCAGTCGCCAACTCTGCATATTCATAAACGTTTAATATTTATATAGGACAAAACCATTTGACCTAATTTAACCTTACCATGATATAAATATTTCTAATTCGCAATTTGGTCTCAAGATCTGAACTGTAGGACCTGGACCCGGGAAGACAAAAGATGGCATGACCTTGAATAAATCAGGTACTGCTCTTAGTCTCCATTTTGCTACCTCTGAAATCTGTTCTCCATGAGCCTTTCTTAAACTCACCATCTTGAGAGTCTGATGTCAGTGATAAAGGCTCTCCACCTAAACACTGATGTTTATGACCAATTTGATGATGTTCAAAAGCAGTCACAGATTCCAGGTGAAAAACAACTGTCCTAAAAAATCTCTATGATCCCTCCAAGAGCCAAAATGTTACTATTGTTTGGTAGGACAACCTGTACTCTATATCTTACATTATATATTACATATACATAATGTTACTTGTTCAGCTTTGAAACTGCAGAGCACCCCGGGGGCTGCAGTCTTCCTCATCAATGACTGCCATATATGTATATATGCACAGATATTTTAGATACTATTATTATATTATGTTAATAGAATGTCATTGTTATATTTTATCTACATCTTGCTGTATTTATTACACCTGTGCTTGTAACTTAGGTATACACATACCTCATATGTGTATAGACAGAATTCAAAGTAGTTGGACTATGCTCTGGCCCATCTTTTAGTATAGCTGACATTCTTTAATGACTTCTTTTAAGGAAATATAAATGTGCTTCTTAAGTGACTGAGAATTGTTTTAACTTTTAAGTCCAGGAGGACACGTGCAGGTTTGTTACATAGGTAAACTTGGGTCGCAGCGGTTTGTTGTACAGATTATTTCATCACGCGGGTATTAAGCCTAGTACCCATTCGTTATTTTTCCTGATCCTCTCCCTCCTCCCACCTTCTACCCTCCAAAAGGCCCCAGTGTGTGTCCTTCCCCTTTACGTGTCCATGTATTCTCATCATTTAGCTCCACATATAAGTGAGAACATGTGGTATTTGATTTTCTGTTCCTGTGTTAGTTTGCTAGGGATAATGGCCTCCAGCTCCATCCGTGTCCCTGCAAAGGGCATGATCTCATTCTTTTTTTGTGGCAACAGAGTATTCCATAGTGTGTATGTACATTCTCTTTACCCAGTGACTGAGAATTTTATCTCTTAAAGTTAAAATGTAGTGATCAGTCTATCTCTTAGTTTTGGGGTGAGCAGGAATGTAACTCTAGTGACTTTAACCTTGACCTAGGAAAATTATACTTACATTCAGAAATTTCTAGAACACAATCCCAAAGAAAATGATATGTCTTAAAACTGTCTGTCTATGTGGAGTTTGTTGAATGACTGCAGCCTGTCAGAAGAAAGATAATTATATTAAATGAAAATAATATAAATGAAAGGAAAATAAATAATGAGCTAGTGTAAGAATGCTGCTGGCAAACCTAATTACATTATTTATTGTTTTTCTTCATGCCCCAACCTCTTTGCCATCCCAATCCCTACCTGCTGCTCAAATGTAAGCTCCCTCAGGAAAGGGTTTGATCCTTTGTTTTTACTGATGAGTCCTACGCATAAAGAGTATTGCCTCATGCAATAAACATTTGAAAAAATGACACTAAGTGTCTTTGCCAAAGACATCATGGTGGTTATGAATGGTAATCCATAATTTTGTGTGTGTGTGTGTGTGTGTGTGTGTGTTACTTAAATGCTATAATCAAGCACAAAGTGAAAAACTGCTTCCCCAAATCTCCTGTATATCAGTCCCCCCGCCCAAAAAAAAACTGGTTACTCTGTACATGATTCATTGCAGCTGAGCAGTATGTTCTGGGGCTTTCCATGGAACACCAGACCAATTGGATATTGAACGCTAAAGTTCCAAGATCATGAACTATCAAGATCAGGAAATAGAGATCTGATTTTAACTCACCATTAGGAATTAACCTCCTTATAGACTGCTCAAAGAAAGATGACCTGGATCATCGTCCTTAGTCAGACATCAAATGTCAACAAGACTAAAGGGAAAACTTAATAAGAAAGATAACCAAGTTCAAACTCATGTGGTTCAAAGTTAACAAAAAAGAAAAAGATAATCAAGGAGAGAAGCCAAATGTTAACAAAACAAAATTGTGATTCATAATGCAACATAAAGTCAACCCTACCTAAAGTAAACCTTCAAATCAGAGCAACTAATATGAAGTCGCAGGAGTGGAAACTTTTTCAATTACATGTTGACATGAAGCATTCAGATGCCATCATTTTATAGTGACCCCTTTGAGAAAACTGGAAGAAATGCTTTGCCACTTCATGGTTTACTGGCATTAGGATTCATGATTCATGATTAAGACAAAAATGAAACTCCATAGCTGCATTCTCTTGATGCTAATATCAACAGCTAGAAATAGAAAAACTCCAGCAGGCAGCCATGAGAAGGCTTTACTTGTCCATAACATCAAACAATTTGATTTTTTAAGTCAATTAATATTTGGTTGAGCATCCTATAGTCATAGCCAAAGGTTTATAATAATCTGGAGCACTCAATTTAGTCATATTTGTGTCATTTTGCAAGGGTATGCTACCTTCAAAAATGCTAGGCTGACAAAGAAAATCAATAATTCCATTGGTTAGAAAAGAACACAATGTCAGCAGGGGAACTGGGACAGAACTTTCAGAGTCAGCACAGCAAAGGTATCCAAGGCCACTTCACCCAGTGGAGATGCAGGCTATACTTAGTTCATTGATTCTGTGTCTTGGAGCAGCCTCATCCAAAAGGGTACACTGTTGACAGACCAAACTAGACCTAAGGAAAAAGATAACTCATCCCAAGGGCATATTCATTATCTGTTAGTCACTATTCTAAGGGTTTTACATGTAATAAATTACTAATAATGTTGCTCCCATTTTACAGATGAGGAGACTGAAGTATAAAAAGGCAAAATAACTTGTTCAAGGTCACCCAGAGAGTAAGTGGCAGAGCCAAGGTGCAGAACCAGGGGTTCTGGGGTCAAGGGCCATGCTTTCAACCACTGCAAGCACGGACTCTGAGGAAGGAAACAACCACCCTCTCCTCCCTCATGGCCTTCGGGCTAAGGTTTCCTTATAATCTAGAGCCTACCCAGCCTCCTGAAACCAGAGATAAGAGCAGAACTCTCTGGCCTCTGCTGACCAGAACAGACACACCAGGCCCATCTGGTCAACAGAGCCACCAGTATTTGAGCAACCAAGCTCCCCAAATCTGCAAAGTGGGATGCAAAAGTGAATTCACTGATGAAATCAGGTAGATCTGTCAGAAGTGGGAAAGCAGTAAGGAAGATCAGTTCTCACATTCGACTAGACAAAAATAAGAAACTGTGCTGACAATCTCTGTGACCTAAATCCAGTCTGTTCTGCCCATTAGCAACTTGGTTTATGTAGCATGAGACAGCTGGACAGTTGCTAAGATCTCCTCCTGTTCTAAGATTGTGTGCTCCTCGTACTCCTCTGAGAAAAACCACACAGGGCCTTCCCAGTGCTTTGCCCCAAGTAGATGCTCGATCAATTGAACTGAATTTAAAGCAACCTTCAATTACTCTTTCCCCTGTCCAGAGTGTTTAGCTTTGTTCTAGGAAAAATGCAAAAATAAAAATTCACATCGATTTAATTATTAGCTCTTCTTTGATCCACCAAAAAAACAAAGTTCCGTAGAGAATGTAACAGAATAGAAAATGCAGGCTTCCTCCCAATAAAACCACTATGTTATGCTGCAAGTCAATCAGAAAAGAGTTTTTCCATGATGCTGAAACCAAATGTACTGACGTCACTCCAAAGCCAATTTTTTTCCATGACTTGACTCAATCCCAGGACCTGCCCTGGCACTCACTTCCTTAGCACATGAAGAAACCAAAGACATCATTTATCTGACAAAGTGATTTCCATGTTGCATTTCTGGGAGAATTATAATTTGACATACTTGTATACTACACAGACATCCTAAATGAGTACAAAATCAGGCATCCTTTTCTCAAAGAGAGATTTCAATTTTCAGTCTCATTTTCATGTAAATTTTTTTAAAGTAACACCAATAGGAAGAAGCCTCACTTGTATCATGCAAAGCGGAAGTTCCATCTGGTTCCATCTTATGTTGTTATCCAGCATCTTCACTAATGCATCCAGCAGATTAACTGGAAATATGTCGTGAATCCTTCATTGTGAAGAGGTAAAATTTAAAGAGGGTATTGTCACACCAGTGGATACTGGTTTTTAATTTTTTCCTGAGAGTTACAGGAAGCAGAGGATAGGGTGCAATTTTTTTTTTTTTTTTCCGAGCTGGAGTCTCACTCTGTCCCCCAGGCTGGAGTGCAATGGCACACTCTCCACTCACTTCAGCCTCCACATCCTCGGTTCAAGCGATTCTCCCACCTCAGCCTCCGGTAGGTGTGCAATTTTTGATCTCTGTATTCAAGATGAATCTGACATTCCAAAAAGGCCTTGAAATTAACTAACCTGGTACCAATATGCTAATTTCTTCATTATCCTTGCTCACATTTCAGTTCTTGACTTGAACTGGTTTAGAGGGGATTTTGTGAATCCTGTAATTCACAAAATATTTGTATATTTGCCTTTTATCAGTTACAAAGATTTCTGTTCAATGCTGATTTATACCAAACTAAATAGGAATTTTCTCCCAGTCTACACTGTAAGTACGCAATTTGCCCAACCTCATTGGTCAAAGAAGAATCACTAAAATAAAGACAGTTTGTACTCTGGGCCATTTTGCATCCACCAGTGGTAAGATGCAGGCACCATTCAGGGCATTAAGAATGGTAAGGCCAACTGGACATGGTGGCTCGCACCTGTAATCCCAGCACCGCGGGAGGCCGAGGTGTGAGGATTGCTTGAGTTGAGGAGTTTGAGATCAGCCTGGGCAACAGAGCAAGACCCTACTCTGTATTTAAAAAAAATAAATAAATAAGAAAAAAAGTAATGAAAATAAAAATTTAAAAATAATAGTAAGGCCAAGAACTGGTGTTGGCAAACAAGACTTCTGGAGAAGGCCCCACACTAGAAGCAACGCAGACAACTGACCAAAGAGATCAGGTTGTTACGCTCATCCCCATTCCCTGGATAAGTAAACTGAAGCACAAAGAAGCTTCATAATTAGACCTTAAGCTGGTAATCAGGGAGCTAAGACTTGACTCCAAAATTCATGACATGTCTAGTTCACATTGCTTTCCTTCAAAAAAGAACAGCACCCAAAGTGAAAATGAGGCATTCTCCAAAGATTACTGTATTCTTTTACCTGGGCAGAGGAATAGGCACTTTCAGAACACTGGCCTGAGGCCACTGTGCAATGAAAAGGAAAAAATTTGGACCCTGTGCAAAAAAAAAAAAAAAAAGTTACATATAATTATTTATTCCAGAGATCAAACTTCAGCATTCTTTATCATGAGAAGTAGAATAGTCTCCCTTTTGTCAAATTACTCAAGCAAGCTTCAGGTCAGGTCCTTTAATTTGCAGAATAGTTACTAAGAACCAGTTTATCAGGTCACACATTACTGAGCAATACGAACTTCATTAGGGCTAATTTTCTTTTGCAGGAAATATAATAGCTGAGGAGAATGTCCACCTTTGGACACCAAAAAGCCATCACAAGAAGACCAAAGTCCAGATCCTCAGGAAAGTCATTAAGGTAAGAAAATGAATTCAAGACAACAAATCTTGCCAGATTGAAGAAATGAATTAAAGGACTCAATAGAAAGAAAGTCATAATGCCAAGGGATTCCAAGAAAACCAGTGTTTGTTCCAAGGGTGGGTCACCAGTTCCACCAATGTCCAAGCCAGATGACAGCCTGAGCTGGCCAACACCGTAGCTCTACAGAGAGCCAAGGAAATGGGCAAGCAACCAAAAACAGGGATTTAAAACAGTCTAATAACTCTAACAATTAACATTTTCAGTAATTATCTAAAACATCTGTTCAAAAATATAATATGATGAGAAGACAGAGTCAGCAGTGTCATAAAAAAATTAAAAATATGAATAATGTTGACCTCAAATAATTCTAAGGCAATATTAGAGCAATAATAAAAAATGCCAAAATGTCAGTATTTAATGTTTTTCCCCTACTCAATGTTAGATAGAGTCTACCAAAGCAATGCATAGCTGGAATCAAAGTCAAACTAAAACGGGGCTTAATATAGATTCCAACACCATGAACACTTGGGACCATCTACGCATAGGGGTGAAGGTGAGTCAGAAGTGATCTAGGTCTCCTTTCCATCATAGCTCAGAGTCATCTTTCCCTCTCCATCTCCGCGAGTCTAGGCCTTTATCAGGCATGCCTGCATCTCTGCAACCTCCTCTGCACTGATTTTTCAATTCTAATCTCAACTCAATTCCAATCACTGTGCATGTCAGATAAATATTCTACATCATACTTGCATCTTATCCCACCTCTATGCAAAAATCTAAATTTTCAGAGCTAAATGTGCTTGGTTTCCAAATCCAGACTCCAAGACTCTGTCCTATCTCCCCTTAGCAGAGATTTCCTATAGTATTTCCCACTGTACCCTACAATGGTCTGTTTGCCTCACTATCCGCTGCACAAGTCCTGGCTCCCCACATTCGTTGATTACGTTCTTTAATTATGTCCTATCCTCTTTCCTTCCATGCTTAACACTCCTCCTGCTTTACTTTCCCTTCCCTCGCAACTTCTGGGTGGTCAACATCACAGGAGAAATGGAGGACACTCTAGAACAAGTCGTTGGTATCTCTCCTACACCCATTCCAAAAACAATCTGATATGGCTCATGAAAAGCACAAGTGCAGTAAAACAAGCACCCAAAAATATTTTATCAGTAATCCAAAGGCAAAATACAAATAATAAAGGTGAGGAAGAATGGGAATCATATTTAAGAAGCTAAACTTAGAACTGAGTTTTGAGTACAAAAATTAGCTCTGAGCTTCACAGCAACCTAGGCAAGAGATGAAACATGATATATTAAGTAGTTTTCATCTGACTTTTTATCACACGAATTCATCAGTAGAGATTCAATTTCCTCAGCTCTGAACTCAAAGGAAATTTCCACGTGTATTATTATATTAAGGACATGTAACAACATGATGGAGGATATCCTTAACAGCTGTTTTATAGAAAGTACTAACCCATATCATGATTTCTGACCAAGACCCTCAATAAAACCTGAGAGCATAATATTAGCCTCATTCAATTAATACCATTCTGTTGGGAGCCGGAAAGACAGAGTTCAGCTGTATAGCTTTATGGTTCTGTGACTGGACTCAGGGATAACTCCCTCTAACACCAGTTCTGCCTGGACTTCTGACTGGAGTAATATATCAGATGGTTCAAAAAGGAAGCCACCAGAAAGCACCTGAAGGAAACTAACCAAATCCTGTCCCTCTGCAGATGAAGCCAACAAAGGTCACGTTTGGACAGGAAAATAGAAGAGTCACCCCAGCAGAGGGCCACCTAGCATCCCTGGGGAGAGGTGACTGTCCCTGAAATCACTCTGTATTGTGTCAAATGCTCAAACAAGGACTTTTCTTTTGCATCACAGACCTGGAAAAGACTCAGTGGGCAGGATTATCCAAACATCCACGTCTGTCACAAATGGCCTGGATAATGGCTCCTGTCCGACATTTCTTTTCAGCAGGTCTGTGGCAGTGAGAGGGGCCCACCAGGCTTCAATGGCAACAACATGCCCATGCGGTAACTAATGGGTTGAAAGGATCGCACAGCACTATCTAGACAACAAAATGCATCTGCCCAAAATAGCATTTTCATTTATCACTCTGCAAAGTGGCACATAGAAAAGTGAAAAAAGGAAGCAAGGTACAAGGCTGCAAAGAGTTTCTGACGAACAAATGCCTTTAGGAAGGCCAAGCAGAGTATTTTAATCAAGAATTATTGGGAGCAAATAGACATCCTTAATGACTATTACATAAATTGCTATGTAATTACTATTACATAAATTGTCCAGGGTCACATGTACCAGGGTGATGGTGTTCACCACTAGTCTTTTTGTTCTTGATGTTTCTTTGGTTTTTTGCTTCTAGAATTTGGGACCTGGTTATCCCATATCATTTGCCCCAAATAAATGAGAGCCATTTGGGAGTTGTGGATCCCCTATGTTTGTCACTACCCTCCGTGCATTTTCTGACAAGGGTAGTATCTTAAAATGAAAGCTGAGATACTTTCATATAGCTTAATGGTTTCAACAACAAAACCATGTTAAGTTTATGATTAAAAAGATAAAATTTTAATAAAGAAGAAAAGAACGAAGGATGGTAGCGGACTTGGACAACAGCAAGGAGTGATAATTTGCTTTCAGATAGTCATGGTATCAACAGTCTCCACCCTTCACCAGGGAATGTAAACAAATCCATTCATTTATTTGGCCATGGAGGGACTCCTTGGAGATTTTGGGGCAGTGACCATGTCAGAGAATTTATGCTATGTTGTAGCTAACAAAATTGATGTGTTGTAGCATTCAGAGCTTTTGAAGTCCAAATCTTGCCAAATAGGGTCTCTTACTTCAATGAGACTTAAAGCATTATAGAGACTGAGAAAACATTGAGGTCACACTGTCATGACTTCATCCACCACCATTCAGACAGGAAGCGCTCACGACCAGAAGGATCCACCTAGGGGAGATGCTGCCATTTCAACTGTCTCAACCTTCTAATTGGAGGCCTTTCTGAAAGGTTCACTGTGGGGTGATGTAGGCTCCTGATTCTCTCACATGGTCCTAACTTAATTTGCCTTTTATACCTGCTCAAGAAATGATTATTGTCAGAGAAACTGTATATATCACTTCTTGTCCCAGAAAGTCAAGCAGCAGCTTCTAATATTTTCATCCAGAAAGAATACACATAAAATATTCTTATATATAGTTCTGGGATACATGTGCAGAACATGCAGGTTTGTTACATAGGTATACACATGCCATGGTGGTTTGCTACATGCATCAACCTGTCATCTACATTAGGTATTTGTCCTAATGCTCTCCCTGCCCTTGCCCCCCAACCCCCCAACAGGCCCCCATATGTGATGTTCCCCTGCCTGTGTCCATGTATTCTCACTGTTCAACTCTCACTTATAAGTGAGAACATGTGGTGTTTGGTTTTCTGTTCTTGTGTTAGTTTGCTGAGAATAATGGTTTCCAGCTTCATCCATGTCCCTGCAAAGGATATGAACCCATCCTTTTTTATGACTGCATAGTATTCCATGGTGTATATATGCCACATTTTCTTCATCCAGTCTATCATTGATGGACATTTGGGTTGGTTCCAAGTCTTTGCTGTTGTGAACAGTGCTACAATAAACATAGGTGTGCATGTGTCTTTATAGTAGAATAATTTATAATCCTTTGGGTATATACCCAGTAATGGGGTTGCTGGGTCAAATGGCATTTCTGGTTCTAGATCCTTGAGGAATCGCCACACTGTCTTCCACAATGGTTGAACTAATTTACACTCCCACCAACAGTATAAAAGTGTTCCTATTTCTCCAGATCCTCTCCAGCATTTGTTGTTTCCTGACTTTTTAATGATCTCCATTCTAACTGGCATGAGATGTATCTCATTGTGGTTTTGATTTGCATTTCTCTAATGATCAATGATGATGAGCTTTATTTCATATTTTTTGGCCACATAAATGTCTTCTTTTGAGAGGTATCTGTTCATATCCTTTGTCTACTTTTTGATTTTTTTTTTTTTTTTGGTAAATTTGTTTAAGTTATTTGTAGATTCTGGATACCAGCCCTTTGTCAGATGGATAGATTGCAAAAATTTTCTCCCATTCTGTAGGTTGCCTGTTCACTCTGACGATAGTTTCTTTTGCTGTGCAGAAGCTCTTTAGTTTAATTAGATCCCATTTGTCAATTTTGGCTTTTATTGCCATTGCTTTTGGTGTTTTAGTCATAAAGTCTTTGCCCATGCCTATGTCCTGAATGGTATTGCCTAGGTTTTCTTCTAGGGTTTTTATGGTTTTAGGTCTTACGTTTAAATCTTTAATTCACCTTGAGTTAATTTTTGTAAGAGGTGTAAGGAAGGGGTCCAGTTTCAGTTTTCTGGATATGGCTAGTCAGTTTTCCCAACACCATTTCTTAAATAGGGAATCCTTTCCCCATTGCTTGTTTTTGTCAGGTTTGTCAAAGATCATGTAGATGTGTGGTGTTATTTCTGAGGCCTCTGTTCTGTTCCATTGGTCTATATATCTGTTGTGGTACCAGTACCATGCTGTTTTGGTTACTGTAGCCTTGTAGTATAGTTTGAAGTCAAGTAGCATGATGCCTTCAGCTTTGTTCTTTTTGCTTAGGATTGTCTTGGCTACACAGGCTCTTTTTGGTTCCATATGAAATTGAAAGTAGTTTTTTCTAATTCTATGAAGAAAGTCATTGGTAGCTTAATGGGGATAGCATTGAATATATAAGTTACTTTGGGCAGTATGGCCATTTTCAGGATATTGATTCTTCCTAACCATGAGCATGGAATGTTTTCCTGTTTGTTTGTTTCCTCTCTTATTTCCTTGAGCAGTGGTTTGTAGTTCTCCTTGAAGGAGTCCTTCACATCCCTTATAAGTTGTATTCCTAGGTATTTTATTTTCTTTGTAGCAATTGTGAATGGGAGTTCACTCATGATTTGGCTCTATGTTTGTCTACTACTGGTGTACAGAAATGCTTGTGATTTTTGCACATTGATTTTGAGAATACACATTCTTAACACAAGAATATACCTTAGAAGTAGCTGAGACATAGAAAGAAGAAATGGGAAAAAGATCATAACATTTTTTTGTAAAATAATTGTTGTCCATAATGCACAGGTGGAGAATTCTTGCTAAATGAGTATGAGAACACAGGAAATGTCCATTCCAGAGCGGTTATAATCAGCTCAAGCACACCAATCCCTGTGCAAGCTGCAGAGAGTCGCATCAGCATCCTGCCTTCGGATCAAAGCTGCTGAGCCAGACTGTGGTGGAGGAAGGGCCCCAGAACACCCTGCATCACTCAGAAACCATTCAAGTTCTGGAACTGCTGTTACAGCAATCCTCACCAGGCATCAGGAAATCATGGTTATTTGTGGACAGAAAAAAACTGAGGTCATTCAAAGGATCCAGGCCAGATTCCTGAGCATGAAGTAGGGTTTGAATGGCCCTGCAAAGAGCCACACATTTAGAGTGGGAGCTTATTCCAGTTCGGTTCTGTCAGGGAGAGCCCCTCACTGTGTCTCCTCCCAGGCCCAGGCGAACAAGGCCCTTCCTTCTCATGATTGGACCTGTGTGCTCACAAGACTGCATGTGATGATGCTGTGAAAGCACGCCCAGCTAAGTCTATTCATCATTGCATGCGGTGGGTAATGAAGACCTCAGGGAGGAAACTGGTTTGCACCCCTGGGGAAATACATCTGGATCATTCAAAACAACAGACTAACTGGACTGTAGGAATGATACAGATTTTCCTTGGGGTTCTCCATGAAACTGGAAACTTATAAAGGGAAGATGATGTTATTGCATTAGCCACTTGCATCTAAATAAACAGGAGGCAACACTAGTTCTGGGGTAAGTCAAAACTTTGTGCACAAATGCACTAAGAGAAAAGCACTTACACTTAAAAATGCAGGAGTGGGATTGTATCTAGCACTGCGCTGTCCAACAGGACCTTCTGTGATGATGGATATGTTCTATCCCACACCGTCCATAGACGAACCACCAGCCAATGCAGCTACAGAACTCTGTAAATGCGGCTACTTTGAGTAAGGAACTGAAATTCTTATTTTACTTGTTTGCAACTAGTTTAATATTAGTCTAAATAGCCACAATGAGCTAGCAGCTACCAAATTGACAGCATAGGTCTAATGTACAATTTCAACAAGGAAAAAGACACAATAAGGCCTGGAAAAAATGTGTGAAATGTCAGTAGTGGTTGACTGGGGGGAGGGGGAATTTTTTTCTGCTTTTTAAATACTTTTTCTCTATTTCCAAATTTTTTATTAATAATCACATATAAATTTTATAATCAGAAAAAGGCAAAAAATAAATGTATGCTGAAAATATTAAAAGGAGGACAAGATAGGATAACTTTATCTCTTCCTCTATCTAGCACCAACCTGCTTGCTCAAGCTGATCAATAACCAATAAATGATGAAAACATTGCTGTTGCCCAAACAGCCATCACTCATCAGGAGGCTCCAATTCAAACCTGTCCAAAGTCTACTAGGCTCCAGCCATACTCGGCTTTCCCTTGGACACCTGAACGTGCCAAGCTTGTTCTCACTCAGGGCTACCTAAGCTGTTCCTCCTGCTGTGAGTGATCCTTCCAAATCTCCTCTGGCTCCTTAAAATTCCCTTAAATGCTGCCTCCTATCCAATGTAACCAGCCAGTCATCTTCTACGTGATCACTTCCTTTAATTGTCTGCACAGCACTTCTCACTACCTACTATTTTCTTGTTTATTTATTTGTTTATTATCTGTCTCCGTCCACCCCCAAACTAGAATATAGCCTCCAAGAAAGCAAGAGTCTTGTCTGTTTTGTTCACTGCCCTATGCCCACCACCAAGCACAGTGCCCACAATGTATTGGTGCTTCATAAATATGGGCTCAGTTAATTGCTAGAGTCCCCAGTATTTCCCAAGGCTTCTCAGAGACTCTGCTTTTTAAGATTCCACTTGCAGGAAAGGGACGGGCTCTGGGACCAACTGTCAGGTTAGATCTGGGCAGATAACAGCTACCCTCTTCTCTACATATGCTTCCTGGTCTGTCATTCGTGGGGCAGTAAATGGATGCTTCATGGAGCTGTGGGAATTCAAATGAGACAACAGAGGGAAGGCACTGAGTGTAGTGCCTGGTGCACCGAAATGCTCAAACCATATTAGCTGTTATACTTTGAATATCTCTGGTTTGTGTGAGGAGGGTAGGACAAGTTTGTCAAAATGTATCATTGAGATAAAAGAAAAGGAGAATTAAATTTCAACTACCAGCTTCTTAGGCTACTCTTTTTGTTATTTTGCTGTGCAACAAACTGAGCCAAAACTCAAGAGGTTTAAAACAAGGACAACATTGATTTGCCCATGAATCTGTAATCTGGGGCCAGGGGCCCCCGCAGGAATAACTAATCTCTCCTCCACCTGGCATCAGGTTGGCCAAGGCTGGGGCTGGAATCAGATGCAGGCTCACCTGGTGTCCCGTCTGGGGTAGCTGAGGTAGGGAGATTCCAACAGCTATGGCCAAGACAGCCGGGCACTCAGCATCTCTGTAGCTCTCTGTGTGGTCTCTCCAGCCTGGAAGCCTCAGAGCAGCCAGACTTTTGAGACGGAAGCTCAGGGCTCCAAAGGTGCATGGAAAGAGAGAAGGTGAAAGAGGGATGGGGGAGAGAGAGAAAGAGAGGAAAGGAGGGTGGTGAGAATAACTGAGAAAGAAAGGGAGGGGTGGAGAGGGGAAAGGAGGGATGAAGGCAGGAAGTGGGAGAGAGGGAAAGGGAGAAAGAGAGGAAGAAGCAGGAGGAGGACTAGGAGGAGGAGGAGGAGAGAGGGAAGGAGAGAGAGAGAGGAAAAAGGAGGAGGGAGGGAGAGAAGAAGACAGAGAAAGAAAGATAGAGAAAGGACTTGAGAGAGAAGGATTAAGGGGAAGAGAGATAAGAGATTGAGAGAAGGGTGAAAGCTACATCACCTCTTCCAACCTAGCCTCTGAAGTCATGTCACAACACTGTCACCACATTCTCTTATTCTCTTCACAGTAGTCACAAGTCTGCCTGCCCATGTTTAAAGGAAGAGGACATAGATTCAGTCTCTTGATGGAAGAGTGGTAAGTTTCTAGAAGGGTCTACAGGATCAAAAATATTGTTTCAGCCACTTTTGGAGAGAAGCATCTCACAGGACTACCAACGAATAGTTCTAGGCGTGTCTTCACCCAATGACCACTGTCATGTTGGGAGCCATATGCACAGCTCTCAGGAAGCACATGTTCCAGGAAGACCCACGCACACTGTTCCACATAACACAGGAAGATGAAAGAAACCAGGAAAGCCTGCATCTGCCTGGGATCCACTTTTCCTGTCCTTTGTGCTTTGTGCTATCTTAAATTCAGCTTCCTGCTGGATGGTAATGTGATGTGAAAGTGACAGCTCAGATAAGATTCTTGTCCACAAATTCTTTGAACTAAATCAAAATAAATGCAAGCCCAGGATCAGAACTGACAGTGCCTGGCAATTGGTAGGTGTTGAGGTTGACAGAGAGTGGAAACTGCTGAGAAGGAGGCATGAGATGGAGTTAGGTCCACCGCAGCTCATCCTGACATCATTGGCAGCAGTTCAGAAGTTCTCCCTCTAATGAGTTCTGTGAAACCAACGTGGTGCCTTCCACAGGCTTCTGGACTTGCCCTCCTGGGGAGGAAGATGTCTTCGGAGGCTTCTGTCATATGGCACATGCCTTGTTCTTCAGAGTGTTTTCAGACTTAGAATCATTAGCTCCCTTCTCCCTGACCAGTATAGACATGCACACATGTATGTCGACAGCCCCCAGATACACTGCCTGTGCTTTCAACAGTGTAGCAGTGTAAGGCTTCTTATGTGTTCCAGTGCACACTGTTCCAGGAAGACCCGTGGCCGATCATTCCTTAGCTCAGAATGCCAGGACAGTGCTTAGCTATGTAGCACCAGAGGAAACTGAGGCACCAATGCCAGCTGCTCAAATGCATCATTGACAAAAGCAAGCTGTACACAAACTCACAGACAGACTGAACTGGCTTCGTTTGCTCCTCCAGAGCCAATCTCCTCCTTCCCCATGGCTCTTTGCTCTGGGGATGATGCACACGGACAAACACGAGGACTCATACCCAGCTCCTTTGACTCCGGCTGCTAGATGGGTTTGGCCAACAGAGTGCACTGGCCAGGGGCCAGGGAAGAAGGAGAGAGAGGACAGGTATTTGTCATCCCCTTTGCTCTTTGCAGGTCACTGCAGACTGGCCGCATCTCCCTAGTGAAGGTCTCCATTTCTGTCCTCGAACACAACCCCTATTGGTCTCCAGGTTCCAAGAAGAGCTGATCTCCTCCCCTTGCTCCTTCAGGACTATGGCAGTAAAGGAGCTGTTGGTAGCCCTGGGGCACTACAGGGTCCCTGGTTGGTTTTTCTATACCCTGCCCACTCCCGTGTAAATAGTTCCTTTGTTTAGCTCTTCTGGAATTATGCTAATTTGACAGTGTCACCCATTTCTGGATGCAACCCAGACAGACCCAGGACCCCTCTTCTTTTTCTTTTTCTTTTTTTTTTTTTTTTTTTTTTTTTTTTTTTTGAGGTGGAGTCTCACTCTATCACCCAGGCTGGAGTGTAGTGATGTGATCTCGGCTCACTGCAAGCTCCACCTCCTGGGTTCAAGCGATTCTCCTGCATCAGCCTCCCGAGTAGCTGGGATTACAGCCATGTGCCACCATGCCCGGCTGATTTTTGTATTTTTAGTAGATATGGGGTTTCAGCACGTTGATCAGGCTGGTCTCAAACTCCTGACCTCAAGTGATCCTCCCCTCTTGGCCTCCAAAAGTGCTAGGGTTACAGGTGTGAGCCACCATGCCTGGCCCCTTGTTCTTATTAGTGGCACAAATCTCTCTCCCAGCCACCTTCACACTCTGCTTTTCCTGAGCACTGTTCCCTAGGGTCATGTCTTATCATGTCACCATTCATTAACTTGTCCACAATAAGTGGATAACTTTGAGTAGAAAACAAATTACATTGAGCTCTAACACAGAAGACACTGGCTGGATTCAGGGGTGAGGATAACCCCTGCTTTCACAGAACTTACTCTCCACCTACTCTGTTGAACTCCATTTGGCCAAACGTTTGACAGGAAACCTGAAGGGGAACCTGTTTCCAATGCCCTGAGACATAAGGTCGTACAGATTGCAAATGGTGAGTTCTGTCTTCACTCATCACCTTGTGCTTACCAGGGAGCTGGAAGATGTCCCTTATGAGAAGCTACCTAAGCAAGGACATTCGCAAGCCATCAGCATTAGTCATCTTTTATATAAAAATCATATTGTTCTGGAAGGTGGCCATCCTGTTACACTGTTGAAAGCACAGGCAGTATATCTGGGGACTGCCGACACACACGTGTGCATGTCTATACTGGTCAGGGAGAAGGGAGCTAATGATTCCAAGTTTGAAAACACTCTGAAGAACAAGGCATGTGCCATACGACAGAAGCCTCCGAAGACATCTTCCTCCCCAGGAGGGCAAGTCCAGAAGCCTGTGGAAGGCACCACGTTGGTTTCACAGAACTCATTAGAGGAAGAACTTCTGAACTGCTGCCGATGATGTCAGGATGAGCTGCGGTGGACCTAACTCCATCTCATGCCTCCTTCTCAGCAGTTTCCACTCTCTGTCAACCTCAACACCTACCAACTGCCAGGCACTGTCAGTTCTGATCCTGGGCTTGCATTTATTTTGATTCAGTTCAGAGAATTTGTGGACAAGAATCTTATCTGAGCTGTCACTTTCACACCACGTTACTGTCCACCAGGATTAAGCTGAACTTAAGGCAGCACGAAGCACAAAGGACAGGAAAAGTGGATCCCTGGCAAATGCAGGCTTTCCTGGTTTCTCACTGATCAGTGTGTCCCTGGAGGCTAATCATCCAGAAGAAATCTTGTTATCCTACCAAAAGGATGGTACTTCAGGCCTGCCCCAGCCACTTGGCTCACACTTCAAAGAGGAAATGATCCACGGGCCCCTGTTCTGGCCAATGCTCTGTCTGCATCTACTCATTACTCTTTTATAGCATCAATCAGTCTTTGTTGGGGGGTGGAAACCAGACCCAGCTCCTCAGGCTGGCAAGTTCCCAAGGCTTGTGCTCAGCAGGCAAACAGGACAGTGAGAACCATGCATTGGTGAACAATGAAGTCCATCTCCCAGGAGTGGCCAACACCGCATGCCTCAGGGAAGTACAACCGCCAGGGCTGCTCCACTGGTGCATCAGGGACATCTCAGGAGGGTTTCCAGGTGGAGGAAGCTGCAATTCTCTTCTGACTGTGCTGCCGCTCGTGTGAAATCCCCATTTCCCACTCTTGCCAGTTCTGGAAGGTGGCCATCCTGTTACACTGTTCCAAGCACAGGCAATGTACCTGGGGACTGTCGACATGTGTGCAATGTCTATATTGGTCGGGGAGAAGGGAGCTAATGATTCTAAGTTTGAAAATACTCTGAAGAACAAGGCATATGCCATATGACAGGAGCATCACAGCTGCAGAAACCACTGCTCTTGACTTTAGGGAAGGAGTGTGCTGGCTGAGCTGCAGATGGTGAAGGGCTCTGAGCCTGAACCCGATAGGTCTGGGCTTCGACCTGATCACTAAAATTCGCCCACTGTGAGATCCCAGGAAAGTTACTCACCAGAGAGCATACTCACCTGCTCCAAAAGGCAGTTTGAAGATTCAACGTTTCTGAAAATACATCTGGCAAGTGCTAAATCATAATCAAATAAGATTAAATGAGCAGTAAGAAATAATCGCGGCCAGGCGTGGTGGCTCACGCCTGTAATCCCAGTACTTTGGGAGGCCAAGACAGGCGGATCACAAGGTCAGGAGATGGAGACCATCCTAGTTAACAGAGTAAAACCCCATCTCTACTAAAAATACCAAAAAAAAAACTAGCCAGGCATGTTGGCGGGCGCCTGTAGTTCCAGCTACTCGCTACTCGGGAGGCTGAGGCAGGAGAATGGCATGAACCTGGGAGGTGGAGCTTGCAGTGAGCCGAGATCGCGCCACTGTACTCCAGCCTGGTGGCAGAGCGAGACTCTGTTTCAAAAAAAAAAAAAAAGAAATAATTGCCTAGTTATCGATGCTGAATGGCTTGATCCTAAGACTTTTCTTAGATCTTAGGTTCACATGCTGCTATGGTTTTGGGGTGCTCTTTGCTCTAGTAAAGGACTGGTTTGCAGGTCTTCGCATCCATCCCTGTTTTCAGCCACTTCAACAATGTCCTCCTCTCTGCACAGCATAATGAGATGGGAGATGTTTTTGCACAGGACCTACAGACATTTGTCTCCCAAGGAGAACTCTGGAAATGGCTAGGGGCAGGAAACAGGGCTGGGTTTTTATTTTGTATTTTATTTTATTTTGCAGAAGTCATTGTGAGGATGGGCTTGAAATTCTCATGCAGACCCTCTTCCCTCTCCATTTCATGAACTCTCAGAGCTGTCACCCAGTGTAGAGTTTGGGTACCATGCTCACAGTAGTCTACAGCCTGCAGACACATCTGCTCTCTGCTTCAGGTGGGTGGACAGGAATAAGTCTCACTTCCCTGTTCTGGAACATGATTTCCTATAAAACCTCAATGCTGGCTCACTTAGTACGTGGTGTTACCTACAGAATTCTTGCTCTTCCCACTCTGCTTCTTCCATGCCTCGTGACACTGGAGTTTCTCTTTTTCATCTTCCTCTTAAAGACCATTGCTATCTTCTCCTCACGGGTTCACTATCCTATCCATCTGATCTTGTCTTTGACATGTCAGCCTCTGTTTTTGCTGACCTTCTGCTCCCTGGGATGACGTCCTTGGGTGGCACTGCTTTCCTCCCAGGGTCTCTGTCACATTTAAGCCATTTCCTTCTGGCTTTCCAGGTCAAGGAGAGCATCTGTTGTGGTAGACAGTGCCTTGCATCTCTACCCAACATCAGACACTTCACTTCTGTCTTCCCACAATATCATGAGCTAGAGCACTCTGGACAAGGAAATCTGAGATGGGGATGCCAATTCAAGCTCTCCCATCATCATAGATTTCAAGGGTGTTTTTAAGGTTCCAAATCCCTTTTTTGACTCTCATTTTATGCACAACACTGAAAACTCAAGCGAAAGAGGAAGGGAGTAGAAGCCAGGTGTAAATTCCCACCTCTCACAACTCTGGGCAGCCATAACTTTGAAGAGCCACTCTATTCTTTTCATAAATATACCACCTGTCACCACCACCCCAGGGTGGATAGGTGATTACAATGATTGTTTTAATCTACATTGGTTGTAATATTCAAAGAAAAGGTTCTATGAAGCATGATGTAACTTTCAAAGTGTTATTGTCTCTAATACGCAGGTGAAAGACAAAAATTTACTTTTTACAGTTTAGAAGCAATACCATTATCACATTCATCTTATCAATATGTTTCAGTTTTTGGAAAGATTAAATGAATAACTAGGTGCTCATGGTCTCATGATTGCTCTCTTACAGATGAAAAACAAATCTGAACTCTGACTTTCATATTATATGGGCTGAGGGACTTACTCTCATGTTCTATCTAAAGCTTTATTTAACTGATGGTCATTGTCCTCCTTTGCAGTTCTCAGTGCATGGGAAAAAAGTTTGTTGATCCTAACAAAGCATGAGCTGCACTCATATTTGCTATTGTTCTAAGGCCAATTTGGGACTTCTAAACATTTTTAATGAGCTTTGTACACAAAATGACATATGTCAAAACTCATGCATGCCAGAATTTCTCATCCAAACCATGCATGGCAGCAAGTTGAGGCATGTGTCTTCCAGGGCCGTGGCAGCCACTTGCTACCCCCTAATTATTTACTAAAAAACCCTAGGTCAGTGTTCCCTTCGTATTTCCCAACAGCTTTCCCAGTCACTTCTAGATTCCTTCCATGACTTAGTGAAGACACTACAAATACGTCCTTCATGAGATTCTGATGGGATTTTACGTGCCAGGGTTGCAGGAGAACGCATGCACCATGAATTCTCTGGGAAGGCAACATTGCATTGGGAGACCCTCAACTTGCTGTGTATTCTGATTCTTCCCTGTAAAAAATATTTCAATGTAGGAATTAGCTGCATATGAAGTGATTAAAAAGGTGTCCTGTGACTGAAGGAAACTTGGAGAAGTCAGGTAAGAAGTCAGAAAGGTTTGGCAGATGGGGTTGAGGAAGCCAGCATGTAGTAATAACCAATTTGTGTGTTGCCAAAGCTAGACCAGTGTTTTTCTACCATGAGCATCAAATTTTCGGAACCTGCCCTATATGATCTCATGCATAATTGACACCTTAGCACCGCTAAATCCTGTTTCCTCTGGATTTTAGAGCCTTAGAAGAAAAGTACATGAGCTCACTTCAGCATCTACGGGCAGTACACTGTCACACGACTTTCCTGTATTTACAGTATATAAGGAAGTCATAATAAAAGGGGGAAGTGATTGACAGAAAGATGCCTACAGACAGTTAGGACATAAAATGTGTCGGATAATAAATACATCTACTATCTTCCATGACAGATCCACAAAGCAGGAGATGGCACTATATGCCATTGAGCAGATATGAGGGGTTTCCCCAATGCTCCCCGCAGAAACGCTGAGATTTGGGTCTGACACAGGTGCATAGCATGAGAAAGATTCCGCTATATGTGAGAACACCCCCTTTTTAATTCTCAGTCACCCACACTCCCCCAAGAGGCCCAGTAGACAGGGTTACATCACTGTCCACACACCATGTACTAGGACCAGCACCTAAGCATTCCCCTAAATGCTGCCTCAGACCTGCCTGAAGTTTATTCCTGAACAAGAGTATTAGAAGAGAAAGGAGATAAAATAATTACTATAGTATTTCAAGATACAAATCACCTTTAATGACAATTTCTAATATAGTTAAATAATTTTCACCTTTTGCCTAAGCAAAAGGGTATGTAAGGAAAGAAGGAGCACAGCAAGTAGTTATAATGTTACTCTTAACATGTATTAAACACTTATTTAATAGGAAAATATTATTGCAAAAGAACTGTATTATTAACTTTCAACTTCACTTGTACAAACACTATCTTTGGAACATATTTTTCTACTACCCTGTCCTATTCCTTTTTTTTAGATTGAAACAGAATGATTATTGTCATTTGCCATAACACCTAGCATCGTCTGACAGTTTAAAACAGTAGTCTCAAAAGGTATGTCACAACTGGCACTTCCTCAACAGTACTTTATCATTCTGTAGCTCATCTCAGTAAAAATATCAAGACCTATCAAGTCACTAATGCCTTATTCTGCCTGTCTGATGGCCCATTTGATATTTGACAATGCCAACTCCTCTGTCCTCACATTTACTGTTGACTTTTCTGCATTTGCTCACTGGATTGTCATCCACTCTAACCTGGGCTTCCTCACATAGCACATGAAATGTTAACCACCTGTCCTAACATCTTTCACACCAGAACTGAGGCCAATTCCATCACTCTTCAGGAGCACAGTCAGCCCAAGCTTTCTCACATGAGAAAGTGGAGTGACTCACTTCTAATCAAGAGGGACGTGGTGTGTAAGTGCATATAATTACATGCAGTAAAAGCAACCTGACTCATTTGGAAAAGGCTATAAAAGTTGGGTCTCTCCCAACTGCAAAGTACCAGAAGGTATCTAATTCAAGCCCACACAATCATGAAGTAGTAATTCTGAATTAATTTACCAAATCCTAAAATACTGGAATAAGGCACACCCTCTACAACTCAAAGTATAAGACAAATAAAAGGAAGGCAAATATCCACAGAGTAATAACAATACGAAACTCATTCATCTCAACATACGGTCCCGGGTATGGAATAAAAAGTGATGCAGAAGGAGTATGAACACATCAATATGCCACTGAGTCACGGATGGCTTCTCAGAAAGACCTAACCTGTAAAGCTGCATCAAGGAAAAAGATTTTCCTCTATGGTGTATCCTTTGGGGCTCCCATTGGCCAACTCTTAATGTTAAATGGACCACGGATCTCATTCTTATTGGTGATTCCTATGTTCCTGCCAGTAGACTGGATGTACCTAGTAATTAATAATAACCAGAGAAGAACCACTGCCCCCTAGATGCCCGTGGAGTCACTAATTTTATGCTTCCTTGAAGTGCAGGTATCACTCAAGTGCAGAATCTGACGGGCCAGCAATTTGGTCTCAACACTGGGATGTCCAATGGCAGGCTAGAGCCTGGAACTTTCCTAACAAAAGCAGGCAAGCAAGCTCTTCATGCCCTTTTAAGCAGTACTATGTGTTGGTCATGCCAAATCAAAGAATCAGAACATCCACTTACTTTGTAAGCTGTTTGACAAAACTAATGGTTGCCTTTTCATATAGCTTACCTTTCTCGGCAATATAATTTCTCCTAAAAGTCATGATCACATAATTCTCTTTCAATAAGTATCTAAATCTGAAAACGTATAGAGAAAAGTTCCAAAAGACAGGTATATATTCATCAGCTAATACTTTTTTAAGTCCTACTATGTTCTAGGCACTGCTATAGTAGTTACGGATACATTGATGAAGACCGCTTTCATGAAGAGGCTAGCTTTGGCAGGAGATGGGAGTGGAGAGGAAGTTAATCAAGGAATCGCAAACAACATAAAACCACAACAGATGGGGTCTCCAAAGGAGAGGCATATATGGGGTGTGCTGATAAAAGTTTAACAACCAGCTCTCTGAGCAAGCTCTGATCTGTAGACTCCGCCAATTTTCATTGTGTAAACACTCCCAACATGGCGAATTTCAGGTTACCAACATGATATCATGTGGCTTGCAAAATTCCTGGAAATTTAACAACCAGCAGGTAGGAGACTAGTATAATCTGGCTCCAGAACACCACTTATATAAGAAGAAGCTGAGCTAGACAAGGACATGGAATGCTTGAGAAACAATAGACCACCTCCAGGTTCTAACACTTAAGTCGTGGATCTCAAACTTTCCATCCCTGGCACCAAAATAGCATAATGGTAGACAGGATGCACCTGGTAATTAATAATAACCAGAAAAGAACCATTGGCTCCCAGGTACTCATCTAGTTGTCAAACCTGGTGTTACTCCTTTAAGCCAATTATCTACAAAATAAGGAGTTTGTCCCTCCTAGAAAAACGCATCCAAACTCACAAAATTGGGTGTTCTATTGAGAGCATGATTTATAGTTTCGTTTTAATAATAAATTCCTCCCTTGTCACCCACAACACCAAAAAACACCAACATTTTTCAGTCATTCTTCAAATAAATTCTACACCCTTTGCTGTAGTCATCCACCTCAGTTCCTGAGTCCTGGGCAGCCACACAACACCGCTGAAGGGGGCACTCGAGGAGAATGAGAACAACTTCACAAGGTTTCTCGGGGAAACACTATTCTTTCAAAGTTTGTGAATCCTCACCCCAAAATCTCATTCAAATTCAGTGGAGTTCATTTAATAGGTTAAGGAATTGTATACCTCTGCAAAAAAAAAAAAAATGTATTGTATAATATGTTTATAAATTTATAAAAACATAATTATGTATTTTTTAATTTAGTAAATGTCATCTCAAGAAATAGAAACAGGCACAACAGATTGCCAGATCCTCTGCATGTATTTCAGAGAAAACCATATTAAAGAGGAATAGAAATCATTTGAAATGTAAGCAAGAGGGCATGTGGGGAGATGGCACACAAGAAGGCAGGAGAGAGTTCCAACAATTTTGAGCCTGAGGGCCACCGCTGAAGGCTGCACTCCATTTACAAGCATAATGACATTTGAACAGGTGAGGACACATTTGAAAACTAGTTCACAAATTTAGCCCACAATCTCTCCCAAACTCCAGTATAAAATTCAGCAGACAATAGGCTGAAACTTCCTAAGAAACCTTATACACAGAATGTTTTAATTAAAATTTGATGAGTATGCATTCAGCTCCTAGGAACTTCAGCAGAAGACTCAATATTTTCTAATTACTATAACTAAGGGTAACTTTCATTTGCCTAGTAAGTTTGCTTCTCAAACTGTAGCTAAATATTTCACTGAGGTTTTTAAAATACTCACAAAGAGCCCACTAATCCTGCTTCTTATTACTTCTTACTGATATAATCAGCTAAGCAAGTGGCATCTTAAAAGTTAACACTGGTTACTTCATCTCATAATCACATACCAGGATAGAAAAGATAAAGGGCCAGGCGCGGTGGTTCACGTCTGTAATCCCAGCACTTTGGGAGGTCTAGGCTGGCAGATCACCTGAGGTCAGGAGTTCGAAACCAGCCTGGCCAACATGGTGAAACCCCTTCTCTATTAAAAATACAAAAATTAGCCAGGCTTGGTGGCGGAGGCCTGTAATCCAAGCTGCTTAGGAGGCTGAGGCAGGAGAATCACTTGAACCCAGGAGGTGGAGGTTGCAGTGAGCCAAGATCATGCCATTGCACTCCAGCCTGGGGGACAGAGCAAGACTCCATCTCAAAGAAAAAAAAAAAAGATAAGATAAAGGAATGAGAGAGTGATAGTGAGAACCATAGCAACAGGTCAAGACTGGTTATCAGCAAGGGTGAAAAGTGGTTATAAGTGTTATTGCTTTCAACAAGATCGAACTATACAACTGTAAAGATGGACAAAAATTTCCAGGAAAACTAGGAAAATAAATTTATTGTGTAAGGTAGCTAATTATTTAACATTAATTACAAGATGTGATAGCATAAAGTTTGACTTTTACCACAGGTAAACAAATTAACAAAAATCCACACTGATGACAATAACTCCATCAACTGAATACCTTCTATGCAGTAGGCAGTCCAGTTGGTGGTTTTTACACATAATTTATTTAAGTCTCATGCCCCTACCCGCCTCTTAGATATATATTGTTACCCCATTTTATGGATGAGGAAACCGAGGCTCAGCAGATTTCATACTTTGTCGAAGATCATGACACTGCAAGTCATTCTGAAGTCTGAATTCCAAAGAGGATATTCTTAACCTTGACACTTTGCTGCCTCCCCACCAACTAGAGCTCTTAACAATAGTTATTCAGCATTCACCAAGAAATCATGAAGTCCATAAATTGTGAATGTCAAAGAAAATGCACAGTAAAGAAGTCCACATTTTTCCCAGTTTGCAAATTGGCTGGTTTTAAATTTTATTTAGAAATCAAAGCACATTTTCCTGAAGAAAAAAGGAAAAGACAGGAAAGGAAAGAAAACAGAATAATTGGATTATCAGGTCAGTTCAGAAAAGCCTAATTCCTGATGATGATGATGATGATGATGATGATGATGATGATAATGATGATGGTGATGATGATGATGATGGTGATGATGACAATGATGATGGTGATGATGACAATGATGATGGTGATGATGATGACAATGATAATGGTGGTGGTGGTGATGATAGTGATGATGGTGGTGATGATGATAATGGTGATGATGGTGATGATGATGGTGATGATGACAATGATGATGGTGATGATGATGATGGTGACATTAATGATCATGATGGCAATGATAATGATGATGATAAAAGCACATGTGGCCAGGCACTCTGCTAAGTACTTTACACATATTTAATAACATATCTCAACAGTAATAGGGTGCCAGAAACGCATCTCTAGACTTTGCGTAGAAATTTTCACCAGGAGCCAAAGTAGGGCTGGGGTCTGGGGGCTGGGGGCCAGGGCATCACAGGGGCTGTACAGCAGGGGCAAGGGCAACATTTACAAGTAGGAGGAGGTTGCCTTCACGGGCAAACATTTGCCTTCCTCCTTTCCTGTGCAGAGCACTGTGTTAGGGGCTGGCGAGAGATGAATAAGAACCTAAGGTCGGTCTTGTGGGAGAGCTGATACTGAGACCCTTTCAACAGTCTGAAAAGTGCAATGGTAACCTATTCCAGATGCTGCTGAGCACAGGAAAGAGTACCTACTGGAGTGTGTGTGTGTGTGTGTGTGTGTGTGTGTGTGTGTGTGTGTAAGAGAGAGAGAGAGAGAGAGAGAGAGAGAAAGGGGGGAGAGAGAGAGAGAGAGAGAGAGAGAGTGTGTGTGTGTGTGTGTGTGTGTGTGTGTGTTGGGGCTAAGGAAAGGCACAGCATCAGGCAGGGCTTCCAATAGGAGGTGATGACTGAGCCGAACTTTAAAGGATGAGCAGGAAATTGATGATAGGAGGAACTGGGGGAACAGATTTACATGTCTGAATTCTCTCCCAAGCACCCACCATTCCACCCCATCCTCCTCTTCACCGGCTCTTCCTCCTCTATCCAGATTTCAAATATTTGTTTTTCCTTCTCTTCTCACTATATGGGCTCACCCTGGAAAATCGCACCCACTCCCATCCTTTCTCTTTCCATTTCCCTCTGGAGATGTCTCTGCTGAACTCCAGTGGAACATCTCCAACTAAGTGTCAAAGATCTCATCAAAATGTCTGCTGGGCTCCTCAGACCTTATGTACCCCAAACTGAGCTCCTGTCTTCCCCTCTAGAGCTGGAAATTTACCTGGAATTTACCACTCATCCAGTGAGTGAGAGAAGTATTGTGAGTGAGTGGAATTTACCACTCATCCAGTGAGGGGGCAATTTTCTTGGAGGTGGACAACAGACCTGGCTGTACTTTCTACCATAATCTGCAGTATAAATTCCTATCAAATCTGGTCTTCATGATTAGCACCTATTTATGCCCCACAGTTTACAGCAAAAATTAGAAAGCAGCATGGGCTGTTTTCCAACTGAAACTAATTTAAAACAATTTACTTTTTTGAAGAATTATAATGAGAATCCATAGTTATAGATAATTTCGATGAAAGCTATTCTCATGACCTAGTAAAAATAAAGAGACTGAGCATATGGTTTGGAATAAATGTGATTCTCTAAAATGCAATCTGGATAATAACTGAATTATTATAATCATTCTCAGGCATGTTTTTATCTTTGTTGATTTTTTTCCATCCACCAGGACTGTGGTCGTATAATAACAACACAACAAGTTTAGAGGACTCTGATCTTTGGTTGCTTAGCAACTTGCAGCTTTGATGAGAATAAAGGATAAAGGGTCCATGGCAAAATAATGCTGTTCGCAATTCAACAGTTATTTAAAAGTTTTAGAATTATTAAAAACTGTTCTGTTTTAAATAAAACTATGCAAATGAATACTTCACAGGATCAGTCATCATTTTTTTTTCTATCATACTCTGAATTTGTGGTTGGAGTCAATCACTGAATGGATGACCCAGATTTACTAATTTGAATTAAAATATGATGAGAACACTGTTTAACATGGCAGAGTCATTGTTCCTTCCATAGCAGAGCTCATAATGTTGCTGGGAAAACTAAATGGAAAATGCATTTAAATTACAAAAGGTAAAAGGTGGTGCCCATCCTATTGTCGCTGCTCAGTAAACGCTAGCTGTCATCATCACTATTGCTATTATCGTCATTAAAGAGGAATGGATAAATGTGCCTCTGTAGAGAATTCAGCAAATGGCGTGCATCCCACAATGAGCATTCTTCCATTTCAGTGGTTGCAAATGTCAGTCAGCATGTTCCTCATTAATTCATTTATTTTTTATTCATTCAGCAATGGTCATTGAGCAACTACAGATGCCAGGTACTATACAAGGCACAGAGCAAACAACTGGGAACATAGTAGATAAAGTGCCTGTCACGGTGTGGACAGATAGCAAACAAGTAAACACATCAATGTAAGTCACGACAGGAACTGAGAAGGACACAAGCAAGGGGCCAAGGTCAGTGTGAGGCATCGCAGGAGGGCTCCTTCAGGAGGGGAGGCTTAGTGGGCACCTGAAGGATGAGGGGGACCCACGCATAGGTAGTGCCGAGAGAAGAGGGAGCTTTTCGTGACATCATATGCAAAGGGCCTGAGGCAGAAAAGAGCCCATACATTTGTGCTGGGAGTCCCTCCAAGAATGGGATGGACACAGTGGGCTAGGGTAAAGGAGAGATTGGAGAGGGAGCTGGATTTGTGTTCTTATGAAAATATTATTTTCATACTTTGCCAGGGCCTCTCAAAGTCACATTTAATCACATAAATACACCCATATTTGCACTCCCCACAGAATGGAGGCCCTGTCTGTGGGATGGTGCCACTGACTGTTCATCTGGCACAGCTACTCCCACTCCCACTCCCAGCCCCCACTCCCAGCCCGGACTACCACCATCGCCACCCAGTCAACCTGCACCCAGGTTCTGAGCCAGCTTTCACCATCATTACCATGGGAGTCCTGGGATGCTGCAGCACGGTGGCCTCTGGAATGGTCCAGGAAAGACACAGCTCTGGCCAACCTGACTTAGCCTGGGGGTTAGAGCAGGCAGAAATTCTAGAAATTCAAACAAGCCAACAGAGGCAAACCCCACAGACTTTAGGGGCTCACACCTCATCCTGACCCCAGCCCTCCCTCAGGGTGGCTCAGAGACCACCACACCCCATCTCTGACCTATCCAGCAGGAAGCCCCACCCAGGCCTGTCCTCTTCTGCTGCTCCTCCATGAGCAGTAGACATCCTTACTCAACCTGCCTCCAGCACTCACTCAGCTCAAAAACAAATCCTGCTAATAGAGGAATGACTGTTGATGGCTGAATGCCATATCCCCATCCTAACAGTCCAGACACGAACCTCCTGACTTTCCTTAAAACCATAACCCAAACAAGTGGCTTTAATTGTAGAAATTCCCACCAAACCAACATGCTAGGGAAGAGGAGTCTTTCGTGGACTTACCATCAACTCCCTTCACATCACAACACAATGTGTACAGACAAACAGCAAATGAAGGCAAAATCCCAAAATCTTTACATAACTTAAAGGAACACGATCTGACTTTTCAATGTCACGCTGTCAAAGAATAGGGTATCTTTCCAATTTTATTTTATACACCTTAACATAATTGTGATTATAGCACTAGTCAATTTTGTATCTTCTTTTTTCTTTTCATGTAATTTCATGGATGCAAGATTGTCTTTAAAATCATCTTTTGCAGTGGCTAAGCTCTATCATAGAGCTATGCCATTATTTAAACATTCTCCTATTAACTTCAAAACATTTAGGTGTTTTCCCATTTTGGACTATTGTAGATAGTGTTTTGATGACTATCTCTGTTTATACAAATTTCCAACTTCTTCTTCTTTCTTTTTTTTTTTTTTTTTTTTTTTTTCGAGACAGAGTCTCCCTCTGTTACCCAGGCTGGAGTGCAGTGGCGTGATCTCGGCTCACTGCAGCCTCTGCCTCCAGGGTTCAAGCAATTCTCCTGCCTCAGCCTCCTGAGTAGCTAGGACTACAGGTGCCCGCCACCACACCCAGCTAATTTTTGTATTTTTAGTAGAGACAGGGTTTCATCGTGTTGGCCAGGCTGGTCTTGAACTCCTGACCTCAAATGATCCTCGGCCTCCCAGAGTGCTGGGATTACAGACATGAGCCACCACACCTGGTCCAAATTTTCAACTTCCTTCTAAGGACAAGCACTGAAAAGGGGCATTATGAAATCAAAAGATTTAAGGTTCTTAATTCATGTTGTCTAATTGCTTTCCAGAAAAATGAACAAATTTTTATACCCCCAATTGATAGAGGTGCCCATTTCACTTCAAGAAGTATATTTTTAATGAAATTTGAAACTACTTATCTGTCACAACATTTTAATATCTGTAGCTGCCAAATTTAGTAATAAGGCTAATAGAGTAATTTCACCCAATATTTACATAGCTGGCACTGCTTTGGGCCATACTGATATCCAGATGGATTCCCAGTCAACTCTACCTTAACCGTCATCATTTCATTCCTTTCTTTCTGTCCCCTTAATCTGGCTGGTAATTAAAGTTGGCCAGCAAGTGTTTGGCAAGTTTCTGTTGTGACATAGAATCTATGCCAATCCACTGCCACGGCAAACCCACATCAGCAAACAGGTTGACTGGAAACCTTTCATCTCTCATCAAACTGGATTAAGTAATAGTTTTCCCTAACCTACTTCACCAGAGTAGTACAATCAGGGATGTTAAGAGCTCCTCCCATGACAGGATACACCAAACAGACCTTCCTGGAAAGGACTGGTCCACCCACAGGGACACAGTCAGTGCTAAGTCACCTTGAAACTCAAACTTCCCACAGGTAACTCATGGATGTCTACCCTGGCATTCAATCCTGCCTATCTCAGACTTCTCTGTAGCAATCAACAGATGGGCCCATGAATTTGTGCAGCTTTGAATTTTTGCAGCCTCAGCAACATTGGGCAAGCCACACTTCTCCAATTTAATTATGGAAATTTATGAAGAGGAAGAGGAGTTTCCCCAGCATCAACTTGAAGACTGAAATGCAGAAAAGTCCGGGTTTGCATCACCCAGATACATCCTCTTGGAACCATCTGTGGGTTCCTGGGATCCCACGTCCGTAGTTTGTGGAAGATGCCACTAGATAGTGGGTTGATTTTTTCAAGATCTTGGCCCTCTAGGCAGCAGGGTGAACCCTTCGTGAAATACCATGTTTCCAACACTAGGACCTTTAATAGCACATATGAAGATTTAATGTATAAGACTGGTTCCTCGGACACACAGGAAAGCGTATGTCACTTGAGCACATATTTAAAATAAATTCTATTTACAATAGCAAAGACATGGAATCAGCCCAAATGCCCATCAACAATAGACTGGATAAAGAAAATATGGTACATATACACCATGGAATATTATGCAGCCATAAAAAGGAATGAGATCATGTCCTTTTCAGGGACATGGATGGAGCTGGAAACCATTATCCTTAGCAAACTAACACAGGAACAGAAAACCAAACACAGCATGTTCTCGCTTATTAGTGGGAGCTGAAAAATAAGAACATATGGAACCAGGGAGGGGAATAACACACACGGAGGCCTGTCATGCAGTGGAGTTGGGGGAGGGAGAGCCTCAGGATAAAGAGCTAATGCATACTGGGCTTAATACCTAGGGGATTGGCTGATAGGTGCAGCAAACCACCATGGCACATGTTTACCTGTGTAACAAACCTGCACATCCTGCACATGTATCCCAGAACTTAAAATTAAAATTAAATGAACTCCATAATCCAAGTTTCATGCCTATACTTTTCGCCTATGGTACCTATAGTCCTGTTTTTCCACCCTGATGGCCACTCCTCTGCTTGGCCCTGGGTTAAAGGTGTCTTCCTGAACACAGGGAGTTAGCTGATTCCTCCCAAAGCTGCTGAGCAGGTGGCTTTGGTAGAGCCATGACTTCCTAATGATGCAAAAGTTTAGACATATTTCTCTTGTTAAAATTCATTTAAACATGCAAAGTTTAAAACCATTTTAAAATGTGTTTCTGCACACAATTTATTCTAGCCAAGAGAAAAGAAGTGAGATGAGAGCATTCACACCGGCATACTAGAAAGCACTGGAGATGTAACCTGGCAGGACATCAAGTCAGAAAAAATAATATGTTTAACTCAGATTGGATGAAAGGGAAATACCACCACCTACCAGTGTGAAAATCCCTTGGCGCTTCCTGCATTCTGACAGTGTATCCACACACAGGCACATTCCCTTTAATCAGGGGATGCTGGGGAGTGGGGAGGGGCAGATACCAACAATGGCTCTCTCTGGCTGCAAGGAAAAAAACATAAGCACTCCCACCATTATGATAATCACAGTCTTCAAAGCAACCTCAGAGAATGTGAAATCCAGCCTTCCATCATAGAGCTGACATAATTAAGTTTCGTAAATGTTAGGTGGTTTGCCCAGGGTTTTGCTGTGAGCTATGATAGAGTTTGGCCTCTGGATGCCCCATCTAGAACTCTCTCTAGCATAGCAACCTAGCACCCAAGACTGGTACCACTCCAAATTTCATTCTTCTGTTCAAATACAGGATTCCTACATGCAGCAACCTTTGGCAAGTGTAATTTGAGTAATCATATTGGAAAGCTGCAATTATTTCCCTTCTGTGGGTCACTGTAGTCTCAGAATATTCACGAGTAAATCTTCTGAATGATTAACCCCTAGTAGTCTGTAGGCGTAGCTGCCCTTTAGAACCACTTGAGGGTTTCCTTTTGTTAATACTCTGCTCAGACACCACTCCCAAAGATTCTGATGTAATATGTGTGAGTAGGGCCCAGGGATTTGCATTTTTAAAGCTCACCTAGAGGGTCTAATATGTGGCCTGGGTTGAGAGCCACTCATGGAGAGAGGCAGACTGTGTTTTCTTCTTTTGCCTATAAAGCAAAATATGTCTTGCAGGGATCAACTTCAGAGTCTCAAAGAATGACAAAGATTTTTGCTCTTCTACAATCTTGGTAGCTTTGAAAAAGTCACTTAACTTTCTTGAGCATATTTTCCCATCTACTTAGTAACAACAGTGTGCAGAGAAAACATTTACTTCACCTTGCTATGCCCAATGTCAGGATCTGAATGGAACTAGCGTTTGATAAAACATTATTGTTGAATTGAGTGAAGTTGCTACACTGAATGCACCCAATCTCCCTTCCAGCTCCATCACTCTGGGACTACTCACTCATTCACTCAACAAACACTAATATTATGTTATCAACTACGTTGAGGCACTGTTTCAAGGGCTCATACCTGTGGAAAAAAAAAAAATCTCTGCCCTTGTGGAGATTAATTTCCAGCAAGAGACAGACAGGCTATAAATGATGGACCCAATGAAAAAGTAAGTTACAAAGGAGTTAGAAAGTGACAAACATTATGGAAAAACAGAGCAGAGTAATGGGGTTGTAATCCTCACACGTGTTTGTGTTTGTGTGTATACATGTTTGTAAATCTTAGAACTAATATTTTATTTCTGACTGCAATTTTTGCTTATCACATTGCAGTATTAAACATTATGCAATGGCCAATTTCATTCTTATCACTGCCCATTTATTAAGAATAAATGCATTATTCATTCTTAATGCTGTGTCAGTAAAGCTACAAGACTTTTTTATCATCAGTTTGAGTCTTTTGTTTCCTCTAAAGTTGGACCTAGTCATTCAGACCTGCCATCCTTCTGAGAACAATTAAAAAACTGGATAAGTGTTGTTTAAAGTACTCTGAAAGGTGTCCAGCATTTGGGAAAGCTTTTTCTCAAGGAGTATCTGAATTTTCCAGAAGAGGTTGCTAAAATCCTGAGAAATTGAGAAGAGACAATAGTGGCTTTACTGAACTCTAAGCTCTAACTCCCTATAGTTAGATTTTGTATTTTATGCAATTGGATGATCTTTGTATTTTAAGGAGAAGATTTGGTTCCTTTATATTTACCTGCCAATATAACTGAGTTTATTTCTATCATGTCGCAGTTCTGGTTCACTCTTAATGGAAAACTACTATCCTTTGAGTTTCTAGCCCTAAATGAGAGGAGATTTATCAGGCTCCTGTGTTCTGAGATGTGAGATTTATCAGAGCTTCCCATTCAAAGATTGAAGCCTAATAAATCTCCCCCTATTTAGGGTTGGAAACTCAAAGGATAATAGTTTTCCATTAAGAGTGGAACCAGAGCTGCGACATAATAGAAATAAACTTAATTATATTGGCTAGTAAATACAAAGGAACCAAATCTTCTCATTAAAAGGCAAACATTATGAAACTGCATAAAATACAAAATCTAACTATGGGCTATTTGCAAAAGACACACTTTAAATATAAGGATACAAAAAGACAGAAAGCAAGACAATTGATTTAAAAAAAAAAAGATGCATTATGCAAACACTAACTTTAAAAACTTCCAGTGGTGGACACATGACTGAGACCTGACCAGTCAGCAGAATCTAATCCTTCAGCCACAATGAGTGGTTCAGAGATGCACATGTGACCCAAGTCAGTCCAACCAGAACTAATCTCAGGACTTTCCTGATCAACCGAAAATAGGTGCTCTCTGTTCCCCTAGGGTTGCTGGCAATATGAATAGTATGAACCTGGAGCTGTCAGAAGTCACTATTCAGAATCTGAAAATGAAGCCAATAAAAAGGAAAGTGGACCCAAGAAATGAAGAGACTCATGGCCCAGGTGATATAAGTCGAGCTCCCAGACACTGCTGTGCCTACACTTTTCAGCCACATGAACCTATAGACTGCCTTTGATGCTTAAGCTCCTTGAATTGGGTGTTCTGTTGCTTGCAACCCGAAGGGTCCTGACTAATACATACAATGTGGAAGAACCCTGATCTGACCTGGTCTTCAAACCTCTTTGGCTTTCATTTTTTTCAACTCTAAGATGACAAAATGAGATATCACTTGATTGCTAAAATTCTTGCAGGAGTGCTTAATGTATGCATATTTAAGATACTGTATGTCTACATAATAAAAACCCAAACATATCACTGCATTCTGGTTTATTCATACCCACTGAAACACAGATATCACACTCATCTTAAAATCAGTACTTCTATTGGCTTTCAGCTATGGTTAACAAAATGACTGAATCTGATATCACAAGTGATTATGCAAGTTAATTACCATTTTTTAAAACTCATTTTATCTTTAGAGATTTTCTGTAAGTTAAATTATAAAACTGTACTTTTAATGAGCAGTTCTTTCTGAAAGTATTAGGCAAAAGCATTAAGCCATGCAAAAAACCTGCTTCTGATCTAAATAAAAATGGTTTTATGGGTTCATCTTAGAACAATGGCCTGCACATCTAAGATGTCTTACTTGCCAAAAAATAAAATGATGCAATGATTACAGTTAATATTCCACCATTTCAAGTCAAGAGGAGTCTGGCCCAAGATGGCCGAATAGGAACAGCTCCAGTTTACAGCTCCCAGCGTGAGTGATGCAGAAGACAGGTGATTTCTGCATTTCCAACTGAGGTACCAGGTTCATCTCACTGGGGCGTGCCGGACAGTGGGTGCGGGACAGTGGGTGCAGCCCACCAAGGGAGAGCCAAAGCAGGGCGAGGCATCACCTCACCTGGGAGGTGCAAGGGGTCAGGGAATTCCCTTTCCTAGCCAAGGGAAGCCGTGACAGACAGCACCTGGAAAACTGGGTCACTTCCACCCTAATACTGCACTTTTTCAAGGGTCTTAGCAAACAGCTCACCAGGAGATTATATCCCATGCCTGGCTCAGAGGGTCGCATGCCCACAGAGCCACACTCACTGTTAGCACAGCAGTCTGAGATCTAACTGCAAGGCGGCAGCAAGACTGGGGAAGGGGCACCCACCATTGCTGAGGCTTGAGTAGGTAAACAAAGCAGCCAGGAAGCTTGAACTGGGTGGAGCCCACCACAGTGCAAGGAGGCCTGCCTGCCTCTGTAGACTCCACCACTGGGGGCAGGGTATAGCCAAACAAAAGGCAGCAGAAACCTCTGCAGATTTCAATGCCCCTGTCTGACAACTTTGAAGAGAGTAGTGGTTCTACCAGCATAGAGTTTGAGATCTGAGAACGGACACTGCCTCCTCAAGTGGGTCCCTGACTCCTGAGTAGCCTAACTGGGAGGCACCCCCAGTTAGGGCAGACTGACATCTCACATGGCCAGGTACCCATCTGAGACAAAGTTCCAGAGGAACGATCAAGCAGCAACATTTACTGTTCAGCAATATTTGCTGTTCTGCAGCCTCCGCTGCTGATACCCAGGCAAACAGGGTCTGGAGTAGACCTCCAGCAAACTCCAACAGACCTGCAGCTGAGGGTCCTGACTGTTAGAAGGAAAACTAACAAACAGAAAGGACATCCGCACCAAAACCCCATCTGTACATCATCGTCATCAAAGACCAAAGGAAGATAAAACCACAAAGATGGGGAAAAAATGGAGCAGAAAAGTTGAAAATTCTAAAAATCAGAGCGCCTCTCCCCCTCCAAAGGAACGCAGCTCCTTGCCAGCAACAGAACAAAGCTGGACAGAGAATGACTTTGATGAGTTGAAAGAAGAAGGCTTCAGACGATCAAACTTCTCCAAGCTGAAGGAGGAAGATCGACCCCATTACAAAGAAGCTAAAAACCTTGAAAAAAGATTAGACGAATGGCTAACTAGAATAACCAATGCAGAGAAGTCCTTAAATGACCTGATGGAGCTGAAAACCATGGCACAAGAACTACATGACAAATGCACAAGCTTCAGTAACCAATTCAATCAACTGGAAGAAAGGGTATCAGTGATTGAAGATGAAATGGATGAAATGAAGCGAGATGAGAAGTTTAGAGAAAAAAGAGTAAAAAGAAATGAACAAAGCCTCCAAGAAATATGGGACTATGTGAAAAGACCAAATCTATGTCTGATTGGTGTACCTGAAAGTGACGGGGAGAATGGAACCAAGTTGGAAAACACTCTACAGGATATTATCCAGGAGAACTTCCCCAACCTAGCAAGGCAGGCCAACATTCAAATTCAGGAAATACAGAGACCACAAAGATACTCCTCAAGAAGAGCAACTCCAATACACATAGTTGTCAGATTCCCCAAACAGCTTTGTTAACATTCACCAAAAAATGTTAACAGCAGTCAGAGAGAAAGGTCGGGTTACCCACAAAGGGAAGCATATCAGACTAACAGCGGATCTCTTGGCAGAAACTCTACAAGCCACAAGAGAGTGGGGGCCAATATTCAACAATCTTAAAGAAAATAATTTTCAATGCATAATTTCATACCCAGCCAAACTAAGCTTCATAAGTGAAGGAAAAATAAAATCCTTTACATACAAGCAAATGTTGAGAGATTTTGTCACCACCAGGCCTGCCCTACAAGAGCTCCTGAAGGAAGCACTAAACATAGAAAGGAACAACTGGTACCAGCCACTGCAGAAACATGCCAAAATGTAAAGATCATCAATGCTAGAAAGAAACTGCATCAACTAACAAGCAAAATAACCAGCTAACATCATAATGACAGGATCAAATTCACGCATAACAATATTAACCTTAAATGTAAATGGGCTAAATGCTCCAATTAAAAGACACAGACTGGCAAATTGGATAAAGAGTCAAGACCCATCAGTGTGCTGTATTCAGGAGACCCATCTCACGTGCAGAGACACACATAGGCTCAAAATAAAGGGATGGAGGAACATCTACCAAGCAAATGGAAAACAAAAAAAGGCAGGGGTTGCAATCCTAGTCTCTGATAAAATAGACTTTAAAGCAACAAAGATCAAAAGGACAAAGAAGGCCATTACATAATGGTAAAGGGATCAATTCAACAAAAAGAGCTAACTATCCTAAATATATATGTACCCAATATAGGAGCACCCAGATTCATAAAGCAAGTCCTTAGAGACTTACACTTAGACTCCCACACAATAATAATGGGAGTCTTCAACACCCCACAGTCAACATTAGACAGAGCAACGAGACAGAAAGTTAACAAGGATATCCAGGAATTGAACTCAGCTCTGCACCAAGCAGACCTAATAAATATCTACAGAACTCTCCACCCCAAATCAACAGAATATACATTCTTCTCAGCACCATATCACACTTACTCCAAAATTGACCACATAGTTGAAAGTAAAGCACTCCTCAGCAAAAGTAAAAGAACAGAAATTATAACAAACTGTCTCTCAGACCACAGTGCAATCAAACTAGAACTCAGGATTAAGAAAATCACTAAAACAAGACAGGGATGCCCTCTCTCACCACTCCTATTCAACATAGTGGTGGAAGTTCTGGCTAGGGCAATCAGGCAAGAGAAAGAAATAAAGGGTATTCAGTTAGGAAAAGAAGAAGTCAAATTGTCCCTGTTTGCAGATGACATGATTGTATATTTAGAAAACCCCATTGTCTCAGCCCAAAATCTTCCTAAGCTGATAAGCAACTTCAGCAAAGTCTCAGGATACAAAATCAATGTGCAAAAATCAAAAGCATTCTTATACACCAGTAACAGACAAACAGAGAGCCAAATCATGAATGAACTCCCATTCACAATAGCTTCAAAGAGAATAAAATACCTAGGAATCCAACTTTCAACAGATGTAAAGGATCTCTTCAAGGAGAACTACAAACCACTGCTCAGTGAAATAAAAGAGGACACAAACAAATGGAAGAACATACCATGCTCATGGATAGGAAAATGGCCATACTGCCCAAGGTAATTTAGAGATTCAATGCCATCCCCATCAAGCTACCAATGACTTTCTTCACAGAATTAGAAAAAACTACTTAAAAGTTCATATGGAACCAAAAAACAGCCCACATTGCCAAGACAATCCTAAGCAAAAAGAGCAAAGCTGGAGGCATCATGCTACCTGACTTCAAACTATACTACAAGGCTACAGTAACCAAAACAGCATGGTACTGGTACCAAAACAGAGATATAGACCAATGGAACAGAACAGAGTCCTCAGAAATAATACCACACATCTACAGCCATCTGATCTTTGACAAACCTGACAAAAACAAGAAATGGGGAAAGGATTCCCTATTTAATAAATGGTGCTGGGAAAATTGGCTAGCCATATGTAGAAAGCTGAAATTGGATCCCTTCCTTACACCTTACCCGAAAATTAATTCAAGATGGATTAGAGACATAAATGTTAGATCTAAAACCATAAAAACCCTAGAAGAAAACCTAGGCAATAACCTTCAGGCCATAGGCATGGGCAAGGACTTCATGTCTAAAACACCAAAAGCAATGGCAACAAAAGCCAAAGTTGACAAGTAGGATCTAATTAAACTAAAGAGCTTCTGTTCAGCAAAAGAAACTACCATCAGAGTGAACAGGCAACCTACAGAATGGGAGAAAATTTTGGCAATCTACTCATCTGACAAAGGGCTAATATCCAGAATCTACAGACAACTCAATCAAATTTACAAGAAAAAAACAAACAACCCCATCAAAAAGTGGGCAAAGGATACGAACAGACACTTCTCTAAAGAAGACATGTATGCAGCCAACAGACACATGAAACAATGTTCATCATCATCACTGGCCATCGGAGAAATGCAAATCAAAACCACAATGAGATACCATCTCACACCAGTTAGAATGGCAATCATTAAAAAGTCAGGAAACAACAGCTGCTGGAGAGGATGTGGAGAAATAGGAACACTTTTACACTGTTGGTGGGACTGTAAACTAGTTCAGTCATTTTGGAAGACAGTGTGGCAATTCCTCAAGGATCTAGAACTAGAAATACCATTTGACCCAGCCATCCCATTACTGGGTATATACCCAAAGGATTATAAGTCATGCTGCTATAAAGACACATGCACACATATGTTTACTGTGGCACTATTCACAATAGCAAAGACTTGGAACCAACCCAAATGTCCATCAGTGATAGACTGGATTAAGAAAATGCAGCATATATATACCATGGAATACTATGCAGACATAAGAAAGGATGACTTCGTGTCCTTTGTAGGGACATGGATGAAGCTGGAAACCATCATTCTGAGCAAACTATCGCAAGGACAGAAAACCAAACACTGCATGTGCTCACTCATAGGTGGGAATTGAACAATGAGAACACTTGGACACAGGATGGGGAATATGACACACAAAAGCCTGTTGTGGGGTGGGGTGAGGGAGGAGGGATAGCATTAGGAGATATACCTAATGTAAATGATGAGTTAATGGGTGTGGCACACCAACATGGCACATGTATACATATGTAACAAACCTGCATGTTGTGCACATGTACCCTAGAACTTAAAGTATAACACAAATATATATATATATAAATATATATATGTATATATATTCCACCATTTCAATTCATTCCACATAGTTTTAAACTGAATGGAATGTATTTGAGTATTTTGATCAGCATTTTGTATAAAGTATTTTTCTTATGTAAGTATGAGCAGATAGCTGTTATAAGAAATAATTATATGTAATATAATATGTATAATTTATATTTTAGAATATAAAAAATATAAGAAAGCCCCACATTTGTAGACAATGCACTGCTATATGTCTTGGGCAAGTCACCAAGAACCTCTGTGCATTCCAGTCAGATATGGTTTGGCTGTGTCCCCACCCAAATCTCATCTTGAATTGTAGTTCCCATAATCCCCACATGTCGTGGGAGGGACCCAATGGGAAGTAACTGAATCATGGGGGCAGTTACCCCCATATTGCTGTTCTCATGATAGTGAGTGACTTCTCACAAGTTCTGATGGTTTTACGAGTGACTTTTCCAACTTTTCCCCCTTCTGCTTGGCATTCCTCCTTGATGCCACCATGTGAAGAAGGACACATTTGCTTCCCCTTCCATCATGATTGTAAGTCTCCTGAGCCCTCCTCAGCCCTGCAAAACTGTGAGCTAATTAAACCTCTTTCCTTTATAAATTACTCAATCTCAGGTATGTCTTTATTAGCAGTGAAGACTGTATTAGACTAATATAGTAAATTGGTACCAGAGAGAGTGGGGTGCTGCTGTAGAGATACCCAAAAATGTGAAAGCAACTTTGGAACTGGGTAACAGGCAGAGGTTGGAACCATTTGGAGGGCTCAGAAGAAGACAGAAAAATGTGGGTAAGTTTGGAACTCCCTAGGGACTTGTTGAGTGGCTTTGACTAAAATGCTAATAGTGACATGGACAATGAAGTCCAGGCTAAGGTGGTCTCAGAAGGAGATGGGGAACTTGTCAGAAACTGGAGTAAAGGTCACTCTTGCTATGCAAAGTGACTGGCAGCATTTTGCCCCTGCCCCAGAGATCTGAGGAACTTTGAACCTGAGAGAGATGATTCAGTGTATCTGGAGAAAGAAATTTCTAAGCAGCAAAGGGTTCAAGAGGAAGCAGAGCATAACAGTTTAGAAAATTTGCAGCCTTATGATTCAATAGAAAGAAAAACCAATTTTCTAGGGAGATATTCAAGCCTGCTGCAGAAATTTGCATAAGTAACAAGGAGCCAAATGTTAATCACCAAAACAATGGGAAAAATGTCTCCAGGGCATGTCAGAGACCTTCACAGCAGCCCCTCCTATCACAGGCCTGGAGGCCTAGGAGGGAAAAATGGTTTTGTGGGCCAGATCCAGGGCCACCCTGCTCTTTTCATCCTTGGGACATGGTGCCTTGTGTCCCAGCTGCTTTAGCTCCAGCCATGGCTAAAAGGGGCAGATATACAGCTCAGGTCATTGCTTCAGAGGGTGCAAGCCCCAAGCCTTGGTGGCTTACATGTGGTGTTGAGCCTGTGGGTGCACAGAATTAAAGAACTGAGGTTTGGGAACCTCCACCTACATTTCAGAGGATGTATGGAAATGCCTGGATGTCCAGGCAGAAGTTTGCTGCAGGGGCAGCGCCCTCATGGAGAACTTCTGCTAGGGCAGTGCAGAAGGGAAATGTGGGGTCAGAGCCCCTGCACAGAGTCCCCACTGGGGAGCTTCCTAGTGGAGCTGTGAGAAGACAGTCACTGTCCTCCAGACCCCAGAATGGTAGACCCACTAACAACTTGTACCATGTGCCTGGAAAAACCACAGAGACTCAATGACAACCTGTGAAAGCAGACGGAAGCAGGGGCCATACCCTGCAAAGCCACAGGGTCAGAGCTGCCCAAGCCGTGGAAGCCCACCTCTTGCATCAGCAAGACCTGGATTTGAGACCTAGAGTCAAAGGAGATCATTTTGGAACTTTAAGGTTTAATGATTGCCCTATTGGATTTTAGACTTGGATGGGACCTGTAGCCCCTTTGTTTTGGTCAATTTCTCCCATTTGGAACAGGTGTATTTACCCAATGCCTGTACCCCCATTGTATCTAAGAAGTAACTAACTTGCTTTTGATTTTACAGGCTCATAGGCAGAAGGAACTTGCCTAGTCTCAGATGAGACTTTGGACTTGGACTTTTGGGTTAAAGCTGGAATTAGTTAAGATTTATGGGGACTCTTGGGAAGGCATGATTGTGTTTTGAATGTGAGGACACGAGATTTGGGAGGGGCTGGGGTGGAATGATATGGTTTGGCTGGGCCCCCACCTAAATCTCATCTTGAATTGTAGTTACCATAATCACCACATGTTGTGGGAGGGACCCCCATGCTGCTGTTTTCATGATAGTGAGTGAGTTCTCACGAGATCTGATGGTTTTATAAGGGGTTTTTCCCCCTTTTGCTCAGTACTTCTCCTTGATGCCACCATGTAAAGAAGGACATGTTTGCTTCCCCTTTCACCATGATTGTAAACTTCCTGAGGCCTCCCCAGCCATGCTGAAATGGGTGTCAATTAAACATCTTTCCTTTATAAATTACTCAGTCTCAGGTATGTCTTTATTAGCATCATGAGAATGGACTAATATATAGTCTCATCATCTATCAAGTGGGGGAAATGCCTCCTCCAAAGAAACGTGAGGATTAAAGCACATAATACAGGGAAAGGAACCTAGCACGTAGCCCTTCATGTAAGTAACTGAACATTTAACTCGAATCTGAATGTCCGTTAAGAATATATTTATTATAAGTCCCTACTCATGCCTGCCCCCACAGGATGGTCTTCAATGTTTGGAATGTCTGGACATAAATGCTTTGGTGGAGAGAGCCCTGGGTGGACAGTCAGCAAAGTCTAATCCTGACTCAGACAGTCATCTCTTTCACCTTCATTTTCTTCTGCAGAATTAGTCAACTGGCCAATACAATTTCCAGAATCCCTCCCTACTCTAAACATTTATGAAATGCATTGCTGTTGTAATCAGTACTCAGAAATGACCAGTGGAAGAGTGAGTTCCAGATTGCATTGAAAAACAAAGAACTCTACCTCTTCCCCAATATTCCATAAAGTCAAACTCATTAGTGTCAGACTGTGAGTAGGGCGGGCCTGGAAGACCCCAAGTTCTGGGAACGGAGGATGGATAGTAAGCTGAGGGTCATGCTGAGACCTCGACCTGAGGATAAAATTGTTTATGAGCTTCTCTGGGCCTCAAACTGTCCAGAGTTGGCAGAACTGTTCCCTGATGGAGATTGGTTTGTTTGTTTGTTCGTTTGCTGAGGATGGGAGAGATCTGTGCATTAGGAGCCAAATTGAGCCGACAAAACGCCCAGTTTGCACTCCTTTCTAAACCTCATTACTAAACCTCACTGCCCAAATCCTAATCCCTGGGAAATTAACAAGGCTTGGGTTATGGAAACCAAGTCTCCTGGCAGTGGTTGCTGAGCAACAAGTGATCCACAGTCTTTTAGCCCTGCTTTGACTCATCAAGCACAGGGGGTCCCACTCCCAGCCCACTCAGATTTCTCATTTATACTGAGCTCATTAAAAAAACAGCAACATAAGTGCTCTAGGTCAACCCACATGAGCTAGTTCCTTAACAAACTAGTTGACTGGGATAGTATTACAACCCATGATGACTGACGGGGAGGCTCTGTATCTCTGCATGACGTATTGAATGTGCCTGAGGGGTGCCAGGTCCTAGGAGAAGGAAACTGGCCAACTACCAAAGACCTTTCTCAAACCCTGTGCTGCTGCATATAATCTGGAGGGCCTTGCATAATTATTTTTTCAACTTTCTGGCCTCAGTTTCCTCTTCAGTGGAATGAGGCAATTGGACGAATGACATCTAGGGCCACTTATTCCCAGTGGCTCAAGTGCCCCAGCAAGCTCTCTGCTTCTCCCAAAGGAGCTCAGCAGACCACAGGAGTTAGCATGAGGCATGACTTACTGGAGTGGAGGGGCAGCATTCATGGCCTAGGCTGAGTCAGAGAACAAAAGCTTCCCAATTCACAGGCTTTCTTGGGAGGGAAGCACAGGAGGCTGAGCCTTACATGAAGAGACCAGGGATTTGAGCCAGCAGAGTGTTCCGGGGAGCTGGGACCTCAAATCAGGGCTGGAATGGAGCTTCTGGGATGCTGTCACCCAGGTAACGACAGTAGCAAGAAGACATCAGTCTGGTATGCAAGGAGAGGCTTCAAGTAACCATTCAGGGGGGATCCTGGGGCTCAGGTTGTGTAAGAAGATAACACAGATGGAAAACCATCTGATAGTTCCTCAAAGATTTAAATATGGAATTACCATATAACCCAGTCATTCCACTCTTAAGTATATACCCAAAAGAATTAAAGACCGAGACTCAAACACACACTTGTACAGGCACGTTCATAGCAGCACTATTCACAATAGCCAAAGGGTGGGAACAACTCAAATGTCCATCAATAGATGAATGGATAAACAAAATGTGGTTATATATGAACAGTGAAATAGTATTCAGCCATAAAAAAGCAGTGAAGTATGGATAAATGCTGCAACGTGGATGAATCTCAAAAACATTATATTAAGCGAAAGATGCCAGACACAAAGAGTCACATAGTGGATTATTCCATTTCTATGAAATATGAAGAATAAGTAAATCCACAGAGACAGAATGCAGATTGGTGGTTGCCAGTGACTGGGAAGAGGGAGGAATGGGGAGTAACCGTTTCACGGATACAGTGTTTCCTTTGGGGATGGCAAACGCAAACACGTTTTGGAACTAGATTATGAACATACGAAATGCCTCTAAAACGTTCCCTTTAAAATGGTGACTTTCATATTATGTGACCTTTACTTCAATAAAATGTTTTAAGACAAAACAGATTCCACAGATATACCTGGGATGGTTTATGATACAGAGAATCGGCGATATGGGATAAGAAACCAGAAGACGTTTCAAGACTCTTTATTATCTGTCTACTTCAATACAGACAAACTTCACTGATGTTCCTTTCTATGCAGGAAGGATCTTGTCTCACTCTGTCGCCCAGGCTGGAGTGCAGTGGTGCGATCTCGGCTCACTGCAAGCTCTGCCTCCCAGGTTCACGCCATTCTCCTGCCTCAGCCTCCCAAGTAGCTGGGACCACAGGCGCCCGCCACCGCGCCCGGCTAATTTTTTGAGGAAGTGTCTTTCTAAAGGACTGTGGTCAGAGGCCTAAGAATAGAATACAAGAACTCCCCCGGGAAGCATGCTTCTTCCCAGGTTTCTCATTAGGAGTTTACACCAAGAGGCAAGCAGCCCTGCATCAGAAGAACCCATGAAGGAAGCAGGTGTACAGGTGAGCCCTAACAGGAAATAGACTCCCTTTTCTGGGAAAGACCTGCCTCCAACTGAGGAAGGAGTTTTCAAGGCACGCATGTAGAAGTAGAGGAGCAGGGCTGGGCACACTGGTTCACGCCTGTAATCCTAACACTTTGGGAGGCCAAGGCAGGGGGACTGCTTGGGACCAGGAGTTCAAGACCAGCAACAGAGAGGCCTGGGCAACCTAGAAGGACCGCCGTCTCTACAAAAATAAAAAATAAATTAGCCAAGTATGATGGCACGTGCCCGTAGTCCCAGCTACTCGGGAGACTGAGGTGGGAGGATGGCTTGAGCCCGGGAGTTTAAGGTTGCAGTAAGCTGTGATTGCACCACTGCCACTGCACTCCAGCCTGGGTGACGGAGCGAGACTCTGTCTCTAAAAGAAAACAATAAAAGAAAAAAAGTGGAAGGGCAAAGTGAGGCAAGGAGATTAACTGAATGGCTTCTGTCAACAGCCTTGTACCCTGCTGGTCTCTATTTCCTGGACAACATTTGCGAGTCAATCATTTTTCCAAATATACAGGAGAAGGAAGAAAACAATCAAAAGCATACTCACATACTACCAGGAAAGATCTACATTAGGAGAAAAAGCTCTTGACTTTGCCTAAATTCCCACAGGCTCTACTTGCATTTACGTGCTCTTCTGAGCATATAAAACATCTGTAGGGTCCACTGAAAGCAAAGGAAGCAAGAAAAACCTTGCATAAAATTGACTTGGGATTTTTAAAAAGGTGTCAGCATCAGTTTTTGGCATCACACTGTTGAGTTTGAACATTATGATAACAATTTATTTTCCTTAGGAGACAAAAGAAAGCTGACTTCCCCTTTAGTCAGTGTGTAGCTCCAAAATTTCTACCCTCCCACATCCTACTCTCCCTTGGTAAAATAGAAAAATAATAATAATATGGAATTCACTTCTCTCCAGCTAAAGGTTTATTTGGGGCCTCATAGAAACACTAATATTAGTTCTCATTTTTCTGTTTTTCCTATTATCTCTCTCATTATGGGGCTTTTCTACAGAAATAAAAGAATTCCCTTTTGCACAACCAAAAAGACCAATGGCCAATTTTAAAGAGTAAAAGTGAAGATAGAGGGTCACAAAAACTCCTGGTCAGGAGAAATAAGGCTGTTCTCAAGGGGAAAGGAGCTAAAAATACAATATGGAGAGTAAAGCATAAGGGAAATTTGCATTTTGCTGAATATTAGTCCAAGTCTTTCTGCTCAAGCCTGGATGAAGAACATTGTTTGAAATCAGACCATTACACCGTCAAGAACTTCTAAGAAATACTCTATTATCCAATAATGCCATTAAAATTAACTTATTTTAATAAAATACTGAGGAACACATGACAATTATTAAAAGTGTGCTGAGTAGTTCTTTTTAAAAAAAAAAACAAAGAAGGAATCTTGATAAAATGGTTGCAGTGTTCGAGCCTCAATAATAAGTCAAGAAAAATTAAAAATATTTAAATATGATTTAGAAAATCTATGCCAACCGTTCTTAAAATAGGCATAAATTGAAGTTATATTTAATTGCACTTTTTTTTTTTTTTTTGAGACAAGCTCTTGCTCTGTCACTTAGGCTGGAATGCAATGGCTGGATTTCAGCTCACTGCAACCTCCTCCTCCTGGGTTCAAGCGATTCTCCCACCTCAGCCTCCCAAGTAGCTGGGACTATAGGCGTGCACTGCCAAACCCGGCTAATTTTTGTATTTTTAGTAGAGATGGGGTTTTGCCATGTTGCCTAGGCTGATCTCAAACTCCTAGGCTCAAGCAATCCACCTGTCCCAGCTTCCCAAAGTGCTTGGGATTACAAGCATGAGTCACTACGCCCAGTTTTAATTGTACATTCTAAAGAGATAATAGAATCAACCTTATCGATACAAATCTTGGACAAAATAGAATTTTTCAAAAGCAAATTCTTGACTTGAATCTGCTAATTCTCAACATATTATACAGCATGGTAACAGGATAAAGCATAGACTTCTAATTAAACTTTATCAGCTTCCCCATTGATGAATTTGGCTAAGTAAGAACCAAAGATTGTAAGCTTCTGAAGAGCAAGACAATGAGAATAAGCAAAGTCGAACGAAAAATGATACACAGAAAAAAGAGATTTACAACACAAAGGACAAAGGGCTAATTTAATTTCCTTCATTAACAATGAGCCATTACAAATCAGTGGGGGGAAAAAGTACAACCCAAAAGAAAATTAGACAAAAATAAGAACAGGCAATTCATTTAAAAAGTCAGCAATTCATTAAAAAATTATGAACGTCCCTCATTCATAATTCATTCATAATGAATGAGGGACGTTCATAATTTTTTAACACAAAGAAAATCAAATATCATGTTTTACCTATCAGTTGACACACACACAAAATGGGGGCTAGTAGACATTCTCATATGCTGTTAGTAAATTTGCAAAATTCTCCAACCTTTTCGGATAGCAACTTAGCAGTATTTATTAGAATGCTTAATGTATGTAAATATATGTCATTATATGTGTGTGTGTGTGTGTGTGTGTGTGTGTGTGTGTGTGTGTGCGTGTTACAGGGGTCAGTGCAACTTTTTTTTTTTTTTTTTTGAGACAGCATCTCACTCTGTCATCCAGGTTGGAGTGCAGTGGCATGATCTCAACTTACTGCAATCTCTGCCTCCCAGGTTCAAGCGATTCTCCCGCCTCAGCTTCCCAAGTAGCTGGGATTATAGGTGTGTGCCGCCATGCTTAGCTAATTTTTTGCAACATTATTTAAAAACTGGAAACAATGTGCTTTAGTAAGGACTGAATATGTAAATAATCACACAACGGAATACTAGTCAACCATTGAAAAGAATAGGTCTGCTTTCTGTTTTAAGATACGGTAAGATGCTCAAAATAGATTAAGGAAAATGTTGCAGAACATTATGTATAGGTTGAGTTAGTTTTTATATAAAATAGTTTGCATGCATATAAAAGAATTTACATAGGCTTCACATACGCTTATACATACCAAGAAGAAAATGTAAAACTACACAGCAAAATGGAAACCGCGATTAATGCAGAGGGATGAGATTGGCAGGAGAGGTAGAGGAAAGGGAAGGGAAGGTTACCAACAGGACTTTTACACATTTCCACGGGATTATAATGCCTTAGCAGTTGGACGGTTATCCTTAAAAGGACCATGAAGATGCAAAACTATGAGCTGATTTCATATTTGAAATATATAAAATTAGCAAAATTTTCCTTCTATAATTATTTGACAAGAATTTAAAGTGCTATTGACAAACTTTTCAAAAAAAAGCTGGGAATTGGAGCAGGAATTAGGCCTTTGGGGTAAGGTTGCCATATTTAGCTAATTAAAAATACAAGATTCCCACTTAAATTTGAATTTCAGATAAATGATGTACAATATTTAGGACATACTTATACAAAAAAGAATGTTCATTGTTTATCTGAAATTCCAATTTAACTGTGCATCTGTATTGTGCCTGAGCATCCTACTTTAGGGTGCTTCGAGGTCCCAGGCTAGCTCCTGGTCTATGCCTTAGTCCATGCTCAGAAGTCCCATGTATTCAACCAGCTGCTTCTTCCTCCATTTCAGTGGTTCTTTTACAGGTAGGGAAGGTCTTAAAGAATCTTTTGAAACTTTTGAGTCATTCCCCAGGAGAATATCTACATACAAAATTTGGCATCTCAAGGTATGTGGGCCCCACGTGAGTCCCGCCCCACAATGGTTGGACCCACAGACTCCTCCCGCAGTCCACGGATGGCCAGCTATGAGGAGGTGAGCATGTTGGACTTTGAGGAGTTCAACCAGACTATGAAACAGCAAAATCACATGACCATTTTGGCCTTCTTTGCCAGTTCCAAGGACATCGGAGGTAACAGATACAGCTCCAATGGCATGTGGGCCAAACCAGTTGTAGAGAGGGGCTGAGGCATGTTCGGGAAGAATGTGCATTCATATACTGCCAAGTAGGAGAAAAGCCTTATTGGAAAGATCCAAATAATGACTTCAGGAAAACTTGAAAGGAGCTGCAATACTTAAACATGGAACCCTGGAAAAACTGATAGAATCTGAGTGTCTTCAGGCCAACATCATGGAAATGTTCTCTGAAGATTAAGATTTGATGATGGCAATCATGCCTTGATTTCCTGCTCTGTTCTGGTAAACTGCATACTTGTTTGAATTCATGTTAGCAATAAATAAATAAATGACGATGGGCTTGGCACAGTGGCTCATGCCTGTAATCCCAGCACTTTGGGAGGTCAAGGTGGGAGGATCACTTGAGCCCAGGAGTTCGAGAACAGCCTGGGCAACATGGTGAAACCTTGCCTCTACGAAACTATTTAAAAATTAGCCGAGCATGGTGGTGCATGACTACCATCCCAGCTACTCAAGAGGCTGAGGCAGGAGGATCACTTGAGCCATAGAGGTTGAGGCTGCAGTGAACCATGATCATGTCACTGCACTCCAGCCTGGGCAACAGAGTAAGACCCTGTCACCAAAAATAATGATGATGATGATGATTTAAAAAAAAAAAAAAGAGTATGTGAGTGTCCACACACCCTTGAAACCATCCACAGATCCCAGGTTAAGAATCCTGGTTCTACCTCAGTGTAAAATTTTACCCTGTTTTGGAGGATTCTCGTCATCTCAATATGCGCCTGGGAGAACTGCATTTCTCTAGCTCCACACCTATGCTATTCTAAAAAGCAAGTTCCAAAGGCTCTAGAGTAGCCAAAATAATTTGGCAGGTGGTGAACATATTTACAGGACTCAACCTGATTTTAGGACTTACTATAACTACAGTAGTCTCAAGACAGTGCAGAATTGGCAAAAAGAGACATAAATGTAATAAAATAAAGAGTCCAGAAATAGACCCACACATGTTTGGTCAAATGATTTTAAACAAAGGTACCAAAATAATTCAGTGGAGATAGACAGTCTTTTCAACAAATGTTTCTGAAACTATTAGACATTCGTAAGCAAAAAAAACACACACACACACACAAAAAAACTACCCATACGTTGCACCACATATAAAGAGACTATCTTAAAATGGGTCAAAGACCTTAATGTCAAACCTTAAATGATACTTGACAAAACAGGAGGAGATTTTTGTGGCCTTCGGTTAGGCAAAGATCTCTCAGATAGAACACAAAAACTACAAACCATAAAAGAAAAAATTGACCAATTAGACTTCATTGGTCTTTAAAATCTGTCCTTTGAAAGACCTTGTTAAGAAAAGGAAGGGCTAGGCACAGTGGCTGACACATGTAGTCCTAGCACTTTGAGAGGCCGAGGTGGGCAGATTGCTTGAACCCAGGAATTTGAGACCAGCCTGGGCAACATGGTGAAACCCGATCTCTATTAAAAATAAAAAAAATTGGTTGAGTGTGGTGGCACATGCCTGTAGTCCCAGCTACTCAGGAGTTTGAGGTGGGAGGATTGCTTGAGCCTGGCAGGCAGAGGTAGCAAGGAACCGAGATCACGAGATTGCACCACTGCACTCCAGCCTGGGTGACAGAGTGAGACCCTGTCTCAAAAAAAAAAAAGAAAGAAAGAAAAGAAAAGACAAAGAGAGAAAGAAAAAGAAAAAGAAAAAAAGAAAAAAGAAGGAAAAGGAAAAGCCACACATAGGGAGAAAAATATTTGCAAATCACGTATCAAGTAAGGGATTTGAATTTGAATCGGAAATATGGAAAAACAACCTCAGAACTCATTTGGATAGACATTTCATCAAAGAGGCATGGATAGCAAATAGCATATGAAAAGATGTTCAACATCATTAATCATTATAAAAATGCAAATTAAAACTACAATGTGATACCACTGCACACTTATTAGAATAGCTAAAACCTAAATCACCAATGATATACCAAGAACTGACAAGGATGCAAGCAACTGGAACCCTCATTTATTGCTGATGGGAATGCAATGGTACACCTCTTCTGGAAAACACTTCGGCAGCATCTTCTAAAGTTTAACACACACTTACCACATGACCCAGCAATCCCAGGAAATCCTAGTTATTTACTCAAGAGAAATGAAAACATGTCCACTTAAAGACCTGTATGTGAACACTTACAGAAACTTTATTCATAATCACCAAACACTGGAAACAAACCAAATGTCATCAGTTAGTGAAAGGACAAATTGTCGTCTAGCCATACAATGGATACTATTCAGCAATAATAAGAAACAAGCAATTGATTCATGAAACCACATGGATCAATCTCAAAAGCGTTATGTTCAGTGGAAAATGCACACGTATGACGTTCTAGAAAATGCAAAACTATAGTGATGGAAATCAGACCAGTGGCTGACAGGGACTGGGGCTGGGGAGAGGTTTACTACAACGGGGCATGAGGAAATGTATAGGGATGATTGTGGTGGTGTTACACACCTGTATGTCAAAATGCATAGAAATGAATGCCAAGAAGAGTGAATTCTACTGTATGTAAATTATACCTTAATTTTAAAAACAGTCATAAAATGAAAAGAGTCTGGGAATCCTTCATGGGAGAAGCAATAGAGCTAGTCAATTTGAAGTTAAAGATTTTGGTGTTCTTTTCATTGTTCCTGTACTGCATTTTCCCATTCTAAAGTAATATACCTAGGACATATTTAACTTTTTGTCCTATCCTAATACATTCTATTGTGCTTGAAAATTAACCACAAGATTTTGCTCCAAATGACATATTGCAGAAATCTGACTTCAATGCGGTGGGATACTAGGAGTAATGGTAATTCAGCCGACCTCCACTCAGCCTCCACCAGCCCACTGCTACAGACTCTGTGCTTCAGCCATCTCATGGAAAAGAAGGACTAGATACTTTTCTTCTCTTGTGATTTCTTCCACCACAGACTGTCTCCCATAAAGGAGTTTTAATCTGCCTCTGAAACCCAAAACGTAATTACAAATGCTCCTTTACATCAACTACAAGGACCAGATAAGTACCAGTGTTGAAATTCTAAAGGACCTGCTTGCTGTCAGGAACTATGAGCAAAAGATAGCAGACACGTTTCTATTTCCAAGCGCCTTTCTTTCAAGTACAGTGATTTCATTTCTCAAATCCTGTTTTTCAAAAGCCCTACGCCTTTTCTTTTCTCTTTAAGAAAGAAATAACATTACACAAACCCAAAGCCTCCATACAGAAACTAAAACTGCCAGAATGGAACCGCAACCCTCTGGTTCCCTTTTCCCTCTGGTGCTCCCTTTGAAAGTCAAAAACAATGGAGCAGTCTGAGGCACAGCAGTACAGTAAGAGCAATAACCCCGTACTCGAAGCCACCATGCCTGGACTCAGATCCCCAACTCTGTCACCAAGCTATAGGACCCCAGGTAGGTTTCCTTAGCCATAAGATGGGGACTCATATTCACTTTTATCAAAATAGCAGTTTGTGTTTATAGAGGGCCAGTTCTGTGCCAGAGACCTTATTATTCACTTTCATCTTTCCAACCATCCTGTCAGCGATTGAGGAAACAGGGTTTAGGAAAGCTAATAAGCCTGTAGTAACTCAGTCAAGATGCTCACCCACACCCAAAACCCCTCCAGTTAGTATTTCTTTTCCCTGCCTCACACACTTCCCTGGAAATAAACTATAACTATGGTGTCCAGACATGTTGGCCAAGGGCTGATATAAAAGGAAAAGTTCAGATCCATCCAGGAAGACTCTATAGACGTAAGCAATTTGAAGACAATGACTGCACTCTTTCTGTCAGTCCCAGGGCCCTACCTAGAGCCTGGGCTAGAGGTAGCCATCAAGAGGGATGGAAGAGAAGAAGAGGAAAAGGGAGCAGGGAGAGGAGCTTTGGGCTAAGTCAAATAAAAATGAAAAAATAAACTCTTTCCACCAATGTTTACAGAAATACTTAGGAGAGGGTCAGCCAACTTCTTCCTTTATCAAGGGCCTTATAATAAATATTTTGGGGCCGGGCACAGTGGCTCACACCTGTCATTCCAACACACTGGGAGGCCGAGATGGGTGCATCACTTGAGCACAGGAGTTCAAGACTAGCCTGGCCAACATGGCAAAACCTCATCTCTAGTAAAAATACAAAAAAAAAAAAAATTAGCCGAATGTGGTGGCACACACCTGTAACTTCAGCTACTCGGGAGGCTGAGGCACAGGAATTGCTTGAACCTGAGAGGCGGAGGCAGCAGTGAGCCGAGATCAGACCACTGCACTCCGGCCTGGGTGACACAGTGAGATTCCATCTCAATAAATAAATAAATATTTTCAGCTTTATGAGCCATGCTGTCTCTTGCAACGCCTCCCCTCTACCACTGGAACATGTAAGCAGCCACAGACAACACTTACACAAACGTGTGTGGCTGTGTTCAAAACAACCTCATCCTTGGACACTGAAATCTGGATTTCATATAACTTTCATGCAATATGAGACTTTTTTATATAGAGGCAAGGTTTCACTATGTTGCCCAGGCTACTCTTGAACTCCTGGACTCGAGCGATCCTCCCACCTTGGCCTCCCAAAGTGCTGGGATTACAGGTGTAAGCCGCCATACCCGGCCCAGATATTAGTTTAGTTTTGATTTTTATTCAACCACTTAAAAATGTTAAAACCATTCTTAGTTGGTAGAAAGAATGGGGATGAGGACTGTGCTTTGGCCACCCTTGATTTAGTTCATCAGAAAAGGTGTTTTTTTTGTTTTGTTTTTTTCTTCCCCCCGAGACAGAGTCTCACTTCAGCCCAGGCTGGAGTGCAGTGATGCGATCTTGGCTCACTGCAACCTCTGCCTTCAGAGTTCAAGTGATTCTCCTGCCTCAGCCTCTCAAGTAGTTGAGACTACAAGCATGTGCCACCACGGTTGGCTAATTTTCATTTTATTTTATTTTATTTTATTTTTGTATTTTTAGTAGAAATGTGGTTTCACCATGTTGGCCAGGCTGGTCTCGAACTCCTGACCTCAGGTGATCCACCTGCCTCAGTCTCCTAAAGTGCTGGGATTATAGGCATGAACCACAGCACTTGGCCACAGAAAAGTATTGTTAAAAGAAAGCTTTATTAGAAATATCAAAAGCTAGGGCTACTGCAAAGGATTTATTGAAAAATATTCTGCACTTCCCAGGACAGACCTGGCACAAGGGGAAATGATTAAACAGATTAAATGTCTTCACGTGCTTTCCTCCTGAACACAGTCCCTCCTCACATGCCCTGGATCTACCCCACAAGGCCCAGGGCCCTTCTGGTGCCCACAGCTGCACCCCACTACACCTGTCATTTATTCAACAGTATTATGTAGAGCCTACTGCATGTAGTCCCAGTGCTGGGTTCCCATGCAACTGGGGGAGGAGGGAGCAGAGATCCTGAGAGCCCTTCCTCTTAAAGACAACTGCTCTAAGATGCACATCATGATTCTTGACTGAAGGTAGGTTCGTGTGTTCAAATAAGAAACGAGTAGTGATTCCCTAGCAGTGTAGACTGTCAGCTCATGCTCTCCTCACTGTTTTCTTATTGTTCTTTGCACTTACTGGGTGAGAAGAACAGAGGAGGAATTAACAAAAGTCAGCACCTTTTATCCTGTGTCTCTCTGATGGGCCAGGCAGGCACTGGGCTAGACACTTCGAAGCCACAGCAACTTTCAAGGTTGGCACCAGGATCCCATTTTCACAGATGATAAAACCAAGCCTCAGAGAAAGGAGTCACTTACCCAAGGACACTGAGAGCCAGATTCTAACCCAGGCCTGACTCCCACGCTTGGACCCCTTCCATTCTAAGTTCACTTTGAGATACAAAATCTATACCATTTGAGGAGGGTGTGGACCAGGAGTTTCCAGGCTGTGAACCTGGTTGTCCTTCAAGCAGGAGTGACCAAGAGCAGGTGCAACTGTCATTTTTCTCTGCCACATGCTATATGCTGAGCAGGCTATGAAGGAAGATGATGAGTCCAGCAGGAGCTTCTCAACCCTACTCATACATCACCTGGGGAGCATTTAAAAATTACCAGTGCCAGGCCCCACCCTAGGCCAATTAAATCAGAATCTGGGGGACAGGGGAACCATAGGCCCCACTCATTTTTGTTCAAGCTGCCAGATCGGTTTAATACACTGCCAGGGTTGAGCACTAATGTGGGGGAATCAGAGGAAGGGGTAAATATAAAGAAATTCTGTCTGCAAAGCTTTGCCACATTGTTGAGTTTTCTGTTTGGTGGCGGCAGGATTCTGCAGTCACTGCCTCTGGGTTAAGCAGCTCTGACCACAGCTGCCTACTGAATTGATAAGGATAGCTAAAAATACAACCCCGGCATTCAGCTTTCTGACTCAAACACCCTTCAACTTCAGACTAGATTTTCTTTCTTGTTTGATGCTTATCAAATGAGCACATAAACAAAACCATTTTTGATGGTACCATATCACATGAGAAGCTTAAGCAAAGAAGCTAAAGACAGGAATACGTTTTTGTGAGGTGGCCAAGCCCAGAAGAGTGATGCCTCCTAAGAATGCAGCAAGAATGCAATGCACAAAATAGGCAAATCATTCTGCTTTAATGACACCAAGAAAACATCAAGTTTCCTGCTTTTCTTAAAATTCTTACAGAAATTTTGACAAATTTTTGTTCTTTCATTTCAAAAGAAAACTTCACGTCACTGAGAATTTTCTAAGAAATCATTTATTTCAGAATAAAAAGTACACATTTATAAAAAGCTTAATACAATTAAATTTTCATTTTCAAAACATGTCATAACATAATTCTTCCTAGTAGAGAGAAAAAGCTATGTCTGTTCGTTGAAGAAGGACAATCAAACACACTGAATAAACTAATATAATCATTTTATATGGGGAAAAATACAATCCTTTGCTTAGCATATCTTTTATTTGCACAACATGTTACCTTTTTTCAAAATGTTTTAAACTTCATTCTTGCATACTTCTTTACACTTTTAAAAAGAACTTTACTACATTCTTATTTGTGAGTTACATCATTTCTATAAAGAAAATAAGATAAGCATTGTTAGTCCATTTTAGAGATATGAACATTGAGGTTCAAGGATGTTTGATAATTATCCCAAGGTCACAAGAAGTTCATAGAAAAGCCAGAGAAAGAAGCAACGCCTCTTTACATCTCAGCTACTATTCAACATTTTGTACATACTACAATGTGAGTTTGTGTGGGTTTGTGTGTGGGTGTGTCTGTGTGTGTGTAAAGTCCAGTAACAAAGACCGATGCAGTGCAAAGAACTAGAAATTCTTTTGTTTCTGTTTGTTAGCAAACCTCAATCAAAAATAGGTTCCTCTGAAGCAGACCATTGCTTCAAGTTAGCATGGTTAATCAGAAGAAAGGATTATAAAATCAGCTTAATAAGTAAAATTAACTTATATGAAAAGCAGCCATACCTGTCCCCATTTTACTCCAAGTGCAGAAATTAACATATTGTTATTATAATCCTGAAGGATAAGATCCTTAGGGAACATGTAATGAAAACACAAACAGGTATCTGACTGCTTGAATATTAGGCAAAGAATTATTTTATGAAAATAAAATAAGCTTTACAAAACAAAGTAATACAAATTTAAATAGCCCCTTCTTTGATGGACAGCCTAATAGAAGGAGTTTCTGTACCACTCACCACAAAAGAAAAATTGGCCCAGCCACTGCCACCTCTGATACCTGCCTGCTTCCCCAAATGAATCAGAACAAGCAAGAGCAGCCTCCATTTCTAATCAGTTGAAGTTTTTTCAAACCTATCGGAAACATTTTTTTATGTAGTGTCCATTTGCTTGCCACCATGGTAAAAAGAACTTCAGCTAGGACCCAGAATTCTAACTCTACGGTGAAGGTTCCTGGTTAACATGTGGCATAAGGAGAATCTGTGCCTTTATCACCTCTCTGCCTTTTTATTCCAGCTGAGCACACTTGTACAAGCTCACTTAGAGCAAGACTGGACTCGGAAATTACTTCATCCCCTTTTTACTGATAAAACTCAAGGAGGTTACAGCTCTTGCTCCCTATTGTAACTATGACAGGTCCAGGGCTGGATTTTCATCTAGGCACTCTTTAGATTCTATAGCCCCATATCAAGCCAGCCTGGCTGGCTCAAATTCCAGTTCTCATACTTACTAGCAGTGCAACATTGGGACAGTCACTTCACTTTTCTGCACTTCATCTATAAAATAGGGGTGGGGACAGTACCCAGCTCATAGGACATTGCAAGGATCAGCAAGTTATATCTGCAAAGTCGCTGGAACAGTGCTGGCATGTGGCAAGTGCTTAAAAGGAGGGTGAGCTACCATCATCATCATTATCTATCTACAAATTAGATTTTCATATACAGTTTTAAGATCAGCTGAATTTCTCATGATTTAAGATGTCTGCATGTGTTAGAGGCCTTTCAGGGCAGTATCAAAATGTGACTTTGGATTAGTCACTCATTCAAAATGAGCTTCATTTCCTACATTTGACTAAAAGAGATGATGATACTTGTTCTATCTAGTTAAGGTAATGAGCATTTGAAATATGTGCAGAAAGTCTAAAAAGAAAGGGAAGAGGTGACATTTATAGAAATGTCACAGGTGCTCAGTGATTTAACAGCACTTAATTAATTTAATCCTTCTCAGAACCTTAGTTTGAACATCCCACAGAGACAGGATGGACACCCACCCAAAATTTGGTGTGGACCCTGAGACTGAAAATGGCGCACACACGCGCACGTGCGCGCGCGCACACACACACGATATAAAAAGGTTTACTGCTGACATAATGGGGCTCTCTGGGGAGAGCAGGCAGCTCCCAAATGGGTTTAAATGGCTTCTGAGTGCAGGGAAAGGAGACTGGCTTGTGGGTTTTGCTGCACTTTGGGGTTGGGGCTGGGATGGGACAGGGCAGGAGTTTGCATGGTTTCAGCCTCCCGCCAGCACCAAAGGAGGGAACCCCTGGGCTTTCTTATCAGCTTGTTTGGATGTGGAATAAAAGAGGAAGAGGAAGAGGGAGGCTTTAAAGCTGTCAGCTGCAAACAAACATCAAGGAATGGAATCACTGTCTTCACGAGGAATCCTATGAGGTAGATCCCATAGATCCCATCGTTAAAGATGAGGAAATAAGACCCAGCAATTTTAACTTCAGCTTGACTTCAAACCCACACGTCCTACAATTCCCAAATCCTATGAGTCCCCGTGACTCAGGTGACAAAAGAAGCATGTCCTGGACCCCACTGACTTATGCAAACTCAATCAGCCAACCACAGAAAAGCTAAAGACAGCCTTTTTTTAAAAAAAGCCTAAAGACAGCCATTTTAATCCCAATTTGTAGTTTATGATTTTCTTAAAATTTCTCCACACACAAAAAGAAACTTCAAGGTTAGGTTCTAATGTTACCATTGCTAACACTATTGTCTTTGGAGGAGGAGGAGTGATGCTCTGTTTAAAAGATCCTCTTCACACCCAGGTAAAATTCCATTTCCAATTTATCCAGTGAGCACGAGGTTCTATTTCAGCAACCACATGGTTCTATTTCAGCAACCACATCTTCAGTGGCTAAGATCCATTTTCCTTATCTGTAATTGAGTATATGTAGTTTCTCTCTCCCTCTCTCCCCTCCCCTCCCCACCACCCCAGGTTTAACTTCTCTTTTGAAATTGTCTTTTGTGTTCTTTGCCGTTCCCATGAAAAATGAGTCTCAAGTCTTACTCCGAGATCATGAACGATTAAATTAAAATCGTCAGGAATCCATTTTTATGGATTATAAGGCCCTGAATCATCTCAGTAAGCTTTTCTGGGTAACCAAGTCCAATCAAGTTCCAAGTTCACTAAGCTTTCCTATGAGGATTACAGTAACTTCAGCGCTCTTTTCAACTCGCCTGCCAGGGCATGCCCTATTGCTTCTGCTCAGATGGGTGGTGTTCACATAGCTAAGCCTACATCAAATGGGAGCTACAAAAGAAACCCGAATCTGTTTTTAACCAATTGGTTCTGCAATGTTATGTATTAGTTCATGACTCTTCTGAATGAATTATATTATATACCAAGTCACTGCTTAGGACAAATCAAAATATTTATGTTTCTCTGTTAGTCATCTTTAGGGAGCACCAAAGAGCTCTTTTTCTTGAAGATATCTTATATCTATTTTTAGAGTCACCAAAAACCATCTCAGAGTTGTGTTAAATTCCCAGTGTCCAGTCTTTCTTCTCATGAAAATCGATGTGCACTCTAACCTACCTTCTCCCATCCATTCCCACTAAACCCTAGGTCCAAATCAATTATTTCTTTGAAGGATAAAATTCAGACATGTAAATATAACAGCAGTTTAATGGACACACTCAGACAATTCATTTCTTCAGGAAAAGTCATATAAATCATCAATCCACAGGGAAAATTAGCATGAGTCCATTCCCTGGTTTTTGATTTGCAGTTATTTTCACTTTTGCAAAAGCAAGATTCTGTTCGAACGGTTAGAATGGTTCCAACAGGCATTTCCTCCAAGAAGCTATCATGTCCCAAACCTACTCCTGATGCTCACATCACACAAATTCTTCCTCCTCCTCATCACCTCCCTTCAAGGAACTAAGCTTATTGAAACCAGTAAACAAAGAGGAAGAGCACAATGTTGAAAAGATAGATTCAAATTGCTAATTTGCTATTAAAGGAAAAAAAAGATTCTAGATAAATGCGAAAAAATCTGACCGTCAAGGTCAAGCTTCTCAATCCCATTTACCTCTAAAAAATGTAAAACGTGTCATATTGAAAGGGCAACCTTTTTCCCCACTGAAAGAACCTATTCGAGCATTCTCAAAGTAACTCTTCAATCATTGTTATCAAATTTATATGAAACAAACTCCTCCACCCTAAATGTAAGAAAGATAGTATCTGATCCCAAATGTCGTCCATACTCATGTGGTTTAAAGTAATCATTTCAGATGAATTCATTATTTGCCCTACCCTGCAATAGAGGTTTGGGGATTTTCTACCTGTACACACAGTCCTACCAAATTGCCTACTGAAAATATTGATGTTAATAGGTTTCACCGAGCTTTAACGTACTTGTAAAAGCCCCAGATATTATTTTCTGCCAAATTCTCTTGGAAACCCCAAATTCACGGGCGGCTGCTGGCTACATCCCATCGTCCCATCCCTCGCACCGCCCCACGCTTTCTGGCGGCTTCCCGGTGCCCTGCTCACGTCCCGGCTGCCAGCCCCAAGCGTGCGCCCCGTGGAGCGTACGGCAGGAAGGGCGGCCCTGCCAGCGCCACGTACAATGGCCCCTCGAATGCCTCCGACTGTTCCAGCATTGCTCCTAAGCTTAGAGAGGGCTGGTCGCAGGCCGAGGAGAGGCAGCTGCCCTCCTCGTCCTCTGGCTGCCTTGTCACAGTCCACAAGGGCGGAGGAAGAGAAGAAAGTGCCCCACCACCTGGCACGGGGCCCACCATCACTTGACTCGCACACTGCACACCGTTTACACACACAGGGTCCAGCGGGACGGGAAGCGTGGACTACCTGGACATTGAACACCTCGCCGGGTACGCTCGGAGCCGGCTTCTCCGCGCTGCCAAGGCGGACACCGCTCGAGTGGTTCTCGGCTCGGCCCGGCCGGAAGGGGCGCGCCACTCGGTGGCCAACCGGAGCGTCTGGAGCCCCGCGCGAGGAGCGCCGAGCCCCGGAGCGGCACACCCCGAGAGCCCCGCTGGCCCCGCCCGGGAACCAGGGTGGGTAAGGGAATCAGGGTCGGCCTGGGTGTCCGCGTCCACGCGGGCCAAGAGACTGGATCCATTGCCTTCCCGAAGTGGGAAAGCCTGGGTCAGGCGTGCCCACTGTCCGGCAGCAGCAGCAGGGCCGGCGGGAAGAGACTGCTGGTCCCGGACCAGCGCCCCACACCGCGCCCGCCGCTTACACTCACCTGGCAGTTGGCGCCGGAGATCCCGGCGGGGCAGGTGCAGCTGTAGCCAGGCTCGCCGGCGGGGGCAGGGTTCTGCGGGTCTGGCTCAGGGCGCGGGGTGCACACGCCCCCGTTCCGGCAGGGCTGCGCGGCGCATGGCCCGGGCGCGGATAGGGGCGCGGCGGGCACCGGGCTGGCCAGGGAGCTGCCTCGGGGCCCCGCGCTGAGCAGCAGCAGCAGCAGGGCCAGCGCGGGCAGCAGCTGCGCACCGGGCGCCTGGGCGCGGCGGGGCTGCATGGCCGGCCGGGAGGGCGCGGGAGCCGGAGCCAGGACGCGGTGACGGTGGCAGTGGCGGCGAGAGCTGCGAGAGCGGCGGCGGCGGCTAGAGCTGCTCCGCGGGGCCGGGCGCCTCCTGCAGCTGCGGGATCCGCGGTTCCCCCGGCAACGGCGGGCGGGGCCTGCGGGGCGGGGCGGGGCGGGGCGGGGCGGGGCGAGCGGGGGGCGGGGCGCCCGGCAGCTCAGGCTCGGGAGCACTGGGGAGTGGGGCCTCTTTCCCCGCAGGGAGTTGGGGCGGGGGTTGCAGAAAGGCGACGCGGGACCCCGTACCCCAGGAGTGAGTCGAAGTCACGGGTGTGTCCAGAAGAAGCCCTGGTACAGGGAGCCGGGCGATGCTGGGGCAGGAAAGGGGCTGGAGAGGTCCACGCGTGCGGGAGGGGGGGCTTTGAGGGGCCTCCAGAGCCAGAGGCACCCGGTGAGCCCCAAGGCCCGGGCTGGGCGGAGCGCGGGAGGCGGCAGGGCACCCCAAGGGAGGGGCGACGCGCTCGCAGCAGCCACCCTTGGCCTCTTGGCGCAGAATCTGCAAGACCGCCGCGGGGCCGGGCCTTGCCTCATCCCCCGGGACTGCTCCCCTTCCCCCAGCGCTTCTCGCGGCAACCCCAGCCCTCCCGCCCGGCCACGGAACCCTGCGCCCGACGCTTGCTCAGCAGTCGGGCTCGCCTGGAAGTGACCTCGCGTCAGCCAGGCGGACCCCGGGCCCTTGTCCTTGGTGCTGACCGAGCTGTCTCCTTCTCGTCGGCCCTTTCCAGAGCGCGGGGCCTGCCGCGCCACTAAGGAATGTCTGGCCTCGCTGTGTCGGGGCGGGAAGAGGCCTCGGTGTCAGGTTGTCCACCCCTGTCGTTGAACCTAGGGGGAAACTGAGGCCCAGAAAGTCTGGACTCGAATCCAGTGGGTCAATTGACTCCCAGTCCAGAACGCCCGAAAGAACAGTTCAGAAGCCCAGGTTGGCAGAGGCGCTGCTAGCGGAAGGAATCACAACAGGGGACTCTGTGTAAAAGGAGCATTTGCTGTGACCTACTTCAGGGGGCTCTTCTACACGTCCTGGCTGGGCTGACTGGTGCTGCGACCGCCAGGGAGGCTGCACTCCGCTAAATAAAGCGCAGCCAGCCTTGTCTCCTCCACCTGACCTTTCACAATCTCTACTACCTGTGGGTTCCCAGGTACCTGTTACCTTCTTTTTAAGGTGGCTAAATGAAAAAAGAAAATGTGATTCCCCTGGATTGACAGTCTGGGCCAATTTTGTTTTAGTAACCACACAAATAGCTTGTTTTGTTTTTAAAATAATAATAATAAAGTAGGGACTCCATGTGAACTTAATCCTGTAGGTGTCACAGACGCCAGAGGCTGCTAAAAGTCCTCCAGTGGAAACAGGAGGCAGACTGCATGGCTTCTCCCTGTCCTGTTCAAACACAGAAGCAAATGTCCCACTTTTCTGCTTTAAGAGATACCTAAAATTCATGTGGCCATCGCAGGAAATCACTGAACACCAGACAGATCTGCAAGCAGAGAATTCAGACCTCCAAGTGGATACAAACAGTTATGACATTTTTCCTCACACCTGCTGTCTTTTAATCTAAGACCTCTTCCTTTTGAAAATTCTTAATTTTGTGCCACGCCAGCACCCTCTGCTGGTACTAGTGTCGTCATTCAGGTGGTTTCTGTGGCCCTGGAGTTGCATTCTTTCCTGAAACTAACTTCTCTTACCTTGAATCCTGGACTAGTGGATAGTGCTCTTCATTCCCTTCCATCAAGACACACACACAAATGAAGCAAGATGAAGTGTAAACAGGTTGTGAGTTCATTAAAATCACATTTCAGTTTATTATCCTTTTGCCCAAGCAACCCCTTTGTTTGTGTATTTCATATTGCTTTGAAATATAGGATAATTAAAAGTGGTTTTATTTTCTGGATGCTGGTTCCTGCATGTTTCAGATAATTTTCCTTTCTTAAAGTATTCTCTTAGTCTTTAATCTTTAAAGTGCATATTATGGCAGAGACAATACAAGATCCTTTCATTTTTTCCAGGCTAAAAAGGAAGACTATAATCTTCCTGCACCTTAGCTTATAGACGGAGCAACATGCTTAACGCTGGAAAAAAAGCATATTGACTTGCATGTCCTGGTCCCAAAACATCCATGTACTAAGCGCCATGCAAGTGTTAACTATTATTACTATTATCACTCTCAGAGAAATGGGTCTTTTCTGTAGATTCTGAAAGCTGATCTGGTACTTCACTGACAGCTTTTCAACCATCTGCAAGATCCCCAAATACTCAATGAAAAAGTCCAACTAATACATTACCCTGTCACATTAGCAAAAGTGATTAAAATAATATTGCCTCTATGTTTAAATGAAAGCTAGTAATCCAGGCTTTTGTTTTCTATTATTCCCAACTTACAGAATATCGAATCTTCATCCTGACCCATCTCATTTCCTTTTTTGATAAAGGCCCTATATTGACAAGTCAAAGGCCAAATATACCAATAATGTATCTTGATTTTAGAAAAAAAAAAAGTGATAGAATTTCTTATGATCACCTTATGGAGAAAATTCAGCTAAGTGGACTCAAAACTGTTTAACAACACACGAGTCAGGGGGTCACTATCAAGCTACCAGAAGTTTTTAGGGACATGCCATGTAGTTGAAATTTCTGGCAGCTGATAAAATTCATACCAGAATCAACATGTAAATTTATCTTAATCAGTAAAAATGCTGAGCTAAAATAAATGAAATGGAATATGAAGTGAATGATAGTACATTTGACCTTACTGCTACTTCTTTGTAAGACTTTACCTTCCTGCTCTCCTTAAAGTTAGATGTGGTCATATTATTTGCCATGGTCATAAAATGTGCAGGGAATAGTATGCACCACTTCCAGATGGAAACTTTTAAAATCCCGCACATGTCCCACTGTGTTCTCCTCTCCTTAGCATGACAACTGGCAAGATTCCAAGAGGTGGAATGGGGGCTCCTCCAGCTTGTGGCCCTGAGAGAAGATGATGTGGTGAAGCAATGGGAACCTGCAATGGGCATATGACCTAAGAAATAAACCACTATGGTTTTAAGCCACTGAGTCCCAACGATGTAAAATAACTCGAGGCCACACATTAATAAGTGGCAGAGCAGGATTGATTGTTCCCCAATGAGCCAGGCAGCATGACTAGTGATCTCAGGTGTACTATTTCTGCCAGGTAGAAGGCTGGATCCCATTAGAAATTCTAAGGCTTCTGGATTTGGTGGAATGGAAACATTTCAAAACAATTTACAAGATTCATTTCTCTTCATAGATCTAGTTTAGAGTTACAACTCAATTGCACTATACCCATAGGGTTTTATAAAAATGTTACAAACTAATGCAAATATAATTGTCTTTATTTTTTGCATTTTGTCACAAATGGAGAAAATCAACTTCCCAGACCAGCAGGTTCACAGGTAGCCAATTGGGAACCACTGGCCTCAATGAGAACACCACACCTGATGAGGTTTTCAAACTCTGTGTCCACCACGGCATCCTGTGAGAATGCCAGTCTGGGTGCACCATGTCATCATGCACAGACTTAGAAACTTACATTTAGAAGAAATTGCAAAGGTTACCAAGCTTGATCTCCCAGGATTTGAACTAAGACCCAAACTAAATTATTTATCATAAGATGATAAATCACCTCCAACTTACCTGGGATTTAGTACCCACCTTCTTTCCAAAAGAATCTTAAGCTTTTCCTGCAGTCATTAGCAGATGGTCTCTATATTTCCCTCTGCACCTTCATTTGCCAGTGACGTCATATGACAGTGATGTCATTCCTGCTACCCCTTCCCACATTCAGTTAACCTTTAAGGACACAAGTCCTCCCTGCAGAGGGTGGGACTGGATGCTGGATTGAAGCTGGAGTCAGCTTGAAAGAAAAAGTTGGCCATGTATAGAGAGAAGGGACACATTGCCTGGTGACAGCTTTCTACCATGAAGAACAGCACCAGCCTACTTTGGCCAGAACAGTTCTATTAGGACCCATGATAGCACGGGGCAAGTTATTCTCTTTGACCTTCAGATGTCATATAAAATGGAGAGGAGACAAAACCCCAATTGTATAGAGCTCTAGGTGATGATAGTGATGATGTAGAGTATTTACAGTGTACCAGACACTAATGTGAGTATTCTTTACATAGGATCTCATTTAATCCTAATGCCAGCATGATGAGGTAGGAACTATGACTGGTGCCCAATTAAAGGACAAAATTGAGGTGAAATGAGCTGAAGTAAAATGACTAAAGTCACTCAGTTTGCAAGGGGCATGGCCAAGACTCAAACATAGGGAGGAGTCTGGCTTATGAGCCATGCTTTCTTTGAATCTCTGCTCTGAATCTCCTACAGTGCAGAGTCTGACACTTAGTAGATACTATGTATCCTGCAATGTAAAGTCTGATACTTAGTGGATATTGCACATGAGCTATAGAGACAAATATAGATAGATAGATGTACCTATGGATAATGTATATATCATATAAATATAGATGATGTATCGTGTGTGATGTATATCATGTATGTGTGTGATGTATATCATGTATGTATGTGTGATGTGTGTATATATGTGACATATGTATGATATATCTGTATATATCAATAATATATGGTATGGTGAACAGTGCTTGCTGGGTTTTGGTTTATTGTGGGGAGGTACTTGAGAGTTTTAGTTTGCTCACTTGCCTCTCTGCAACGTAACTACTACTCCTGATTTGTGAAGGTGTAAGATGTGAAAACTGGATGGGACTCTCCAAAGATCTTTTCTGAGGAGGAAGAGGATGCATTGAAGAAGCTAATAGCTGCCCATGCTGAGTAGCTGCAGAACCAGAATGAGACTCCAAGCCTCCAAATCACCAGTTTATGCTTTATCCACTTTCCCATAGCACCTTTCCTCCACTTCCAGTATTTCCTACAAAACAATCAATCAATGCAAAAAGGCAATGTAAAAAATATAAATACTAAATAAGTACATGGGAGTTTTAAGTATCTTTGAAGAATCGTCATGAAGAATAAATGATTTGCATTCATTGTAGCCACAAGCACTAGGTAATTATCTTATTCCTTTAATTAGTAGTATCTTTATTAAAATGAGTCATTTAAGTGTTAGCATATATATTCAGATTATTTTATTCTATTATCAATGAACAATTCTTAAATCCTGTTTGAGACAGGTTCACATTTACTTTCTTCCCTCTAGACTTGCTCTGATTTGAATTGAACCACTGTTCTAGCAGCTGTTTACAACAGTTTTAATTTATTTTACATTATCACTGTACTATTGATTTGATCTAGGGTAGGTTTAAGTGAGGTCTTGAATAAAAAGACAGCAAGGAAGCATATCTTCCCTATATAAATATTTCATAAAGCACTTGAGCCACCTGCAAGTGGAAATCAGGTATTTTCACATTGATTCACGAGAACATGAAAAGTATTTTAAACTCAATAACTGTTTTTAATTCCCTATACTGGAACATAGGATCCAGTGTCTCTTCTCTCTATACATGGCCAACTGTTTCTTTCAGGCTGACTCCAGCTTCAATCCAGCATCCAGACCCACCCTCTGCAGGGAGGCGGGTGTTTTCGTGTCTCCTTAAAGGTTAACCAAACGTGGAAAGGGGTAGCAGGAATGATGTCACTGTCTACAGGTAACTGAAAGTCCAGAGGGAAATATAGAGACCATTTTGCCAATGGCTGCAGAAAACTTAGATTCTTTTGGAAAGAAGGTGGGTGCTACATCTCCGGTAAGCTGGAAGTGATTTATCATATAATAAAGCCACATAACTGACCTGCAAATAAAGAGATTCAGTTTAAGTCCTCTTCTTTGCACCTGAATTTATTCTGGGATCTGAAAATAGAGTATTATGAAATAGGTCCAGTCTTTGGGTTTTCCAGACACAATATTTTATGCTTTTATTTCCACATAGAAGGTGTTTGTATTAATGGCTTAAACAAATTATGGGTTTATTCTCCCACATAAAAGAAGTCTGGAAGTTGTCAGTCGAGGGCTGATAACAGTGCTGATGACTCACTCAGTTATCAGCCAAGAAGCTTCCTGTCTGTACTACAAATGAAGCCTGAAATGTCTGAGCTCCATTATCACCAACTTGCCTATGGTGGGGCATCTGTGGTTTTCTCCATCTAGTTGGTATCTCTCCTTCTTGGATAGCTGGGGCCCAGTTTTGCCATGGGGAAACCAAGTCTCAGCCATGTGCTGCACATGAAACTGATCCCACTGCCAGGTCCAGGAGTAGCCACATGACCTAGACCTGAGCATTCCCCTGGTGACAGATTGGTTCAGAGATGGACATGTGACCCCAGTCACACACCATTGACACCAAAAGCTCAACAGAGCTATCAGATACATACAAAAACAACTGATGCAGCCAGGTGCAGTGGCTCCTGCCTGTCATCCCAGGACTTTGGGAGACTGAGGCAAGTGGATCACCTGAGGTCAGGAGTTCGAGACCAGCCTGGCCAAAATGGTAAAACCCCATCTCTACTAAAAATACAAAAAAAATTAGCTGGGCATGGTGGCACACAACTGTAATCCCAGCCACTCTGGAGGCTGAGCCAGGAGTATCATTTGCACCGGGGAGGCAGCTGTGTCAGTGAGCCGAGATCACACCATCAAATTCCAGCCTTGGCGACAGAGCGAGACTCCATCTAAAAAAAAAAAAAAAAAATGCAAAATAGGCCAGGCGCAGTGGCTCATGCCTGTAATCTCAGCACTTCAGGAGAGCAAAGCAGGCAGATCATCTGAGGTCGGGAGTTTGAGACCAGCCTGGTCAACATGCCAAAACCCCATCTCTACCAAAAATACAAAAATTAGCTGGGTGTCGTGGCACATGCCTGTAATCCCAGCTACTCGGGGGGCTGAGGTAGGAGAATCACTTGAACCCAGGAGGCAGAGGTTTCAGTGAGCTAAGATCACACCACTGCACTCCAGCCTGGGAGACAGAGTGAGACTCCATCTCAAAAAAAAAAAAAATAATAGCAAAATAATCCAGCAAATTATTTAAAAGTTGATATATAATGACCAAGTAGGATTTATTTCCAGAACAACAGCATGATTATCAGAACACCTATTTACCTATATTAATAGATTTAAAAAGAAAAATACTATGGCCTTCATAAATGTTGAAGATGCATTTAATAAAATTCAGTATACATTATTGATAAATAATAAAATGAAAAGAGATAACTACTACCTTATAATGCAACAGATCTGTCACAACCCAAAAGTCAACATCATGCTTAATGAAAGAATATGAAAAGGAATCCCATTAGAGCTGATAATAAGATGATACCATCATCGTTATCATTTAATATTGTTCTTGAGGTATTAAACCAAACCGGTATCCAAAAGCAAATTTATAAATATTTAATTGGAGAGGAAGTAAAATTATTATATGCAAACAATATAATATCATACCTAGAGAATACAACTTAAAATATACTACAAACAATAAGAAAATTCCATAAGATATCAAAATAAATACACAGAATCAAAAACCCTCATATATGCAAATAATAGTAGTTAATTGATTGGGAGTGGGGAATCTCACTTACATTAGAAACAAAAAATTTTGTAAAAATTATAACAAGAATGTGAAATACCTATTGAAGAAAATTTTTAAATATAATCAAATGACACAAAATAAACTTGGACAAATGTAAAGACATACCATATACTTGAATAGGAAGATGTGACATCATAAAATATAAATGCCTCTAAGCTAATCTGTACATTTAACACAATAAATACAATCACCAATGGAATTTGGTGAGGGAGAGTATGGAATTGAACAAGCTGATTCTAAAGTTCACATGAAAAATAAGCAACCTAAGAAAGCCAAGAAACTCCTGAACAAGAAGGAAATGAGGTGGAACTAACCAATATTAAAACATAATATAAAGCTACAATAATTAAAATAGTGTGACACATTAAATAGACAAATTTATGGAACAGACTAGGGAGTCCAGAGATAGACCTAAATATTTGTAAGAATATGCTAAGAACTGGAAGGCTTGTTCAGTAAGTTATATTGAGATAAGTGAGTCATCACATGGAAAAATAATAGTATTGAATCCATACCTCACAACTTATACATCAATAAACTCCAAGTGGATCAAATATATCAAGGTAACCCAAAAGAATGAAGCCATAAAAATGCAAGAAGAAACCAAGGCAGAATATTTTTATGATACTGGAGTGTGACACATATCCAGAAGCCATTAAAAAAAGAAAGATCAAAACACTTGTCGGCATAAAATTAAAGAATTTCACATGACAAAAATCACCATATGCTATATGAAAACACTAGGAAAAATCATGTGCAAACTTTATCAAAATCAAAGGGCTAATTTTCCTACTACAGAGATATCTTCCATAAGGCAATAATAAGAAAGATCATTGACAAACTTCAAAAGTTTCTATTCCTTTCAGCATCGCCTCTCAAAGTGCAACCCAAAGGACACTAGTTTCTTTAGATATTGGCCAACTTGTTAGATAAATGTCTAGAAGTGATCATTTGTATTTTGCACAGCAGATATGTGCATTTATAATTTCAAGAGATAGGGCCAGATTGCCCTTCTTAGACATTCTACCACTTCACATTTCTGCCAGTTAATGTATGGGAGTCCCTGTTCTCTCTATTATGAGGTTTCATCAAACGTTTTCATACTGGAAAATCTGCTAGGTGAAAAAGTGTTGTATTAGTCTGTTTTCATACTGCTGTAAATAACTCCCCAAGACTGGGCAATTTATAAAGGAAAGAGGTTTAATTGACTCACAGTTCAACATGGCTGGGGAGGCCTCAGGAAATTTACAATCATGGCAGAAGGCAAAGGGGAAGCAAGACGTGTTCTTCACAAGGCACCAGGAAGAAGCGCCAAGCAAAAGAGGAAGAGCCCCTTATAAAACAATTAGATTACGTGAGAACTCACTCACTAACATAAGAACAGCACGGGGGAACCACCCCCATGGCTTACTTACCTCTACCTGGTCTCTCCCTTGACATGTGCAGATTATGGGGATTATAAGGATTACAATTCAAGATGAGATTTGGGTGCGGATACAAAGCCTAACGTATCTTAGTGTAGTTTTCAGACATGTTTCTTTTTGTTTATTGTTTTTGTTCTTTTGAGACGGGGTCTCCCTCTGTCACCCAGGCTGGAGTGCATAATCTTGGCACGATCTTGGCACACTGTGCCCTTGACTTCCCAAGCTCAGGAGATCCTCCCACCTCAGTCTACCAAGTAGCTGGGACCACACGTCCCACAGGTGCACGCCCCGATACCCAGCTAATTTTTTGTATTTTTGGTAGAGAAGGGCTCTGTCACCCAGGCTGGAGTGCAGTAGCATGATCTTGGCTCACAGTACCCTCGACTTCCCAAGCTCAGGAGATTCTCCCACCTCAGCCTACTAAGTAGCTGGGACCACACATCCCACAGGTGTGCACCACTACATCCAGCTAATTTTTTGTATTTTTGGTAGAGACTGGGTTTTGCCATGTTGCCCAGGCTGGTCTTCAACTCCTGAGCTCAAGCAATCTGCCTGCCTCGGACTCTCAAAGTGCTTGGATTACAGGCATAAGCCACTGTGCCCAGCCTCAAATATATTTCTTATCATAAGCCAAAATGAGTGTATTTTCATATACTTCAGAGACATTTGCATTTCCTTTTTGTGGACTGATTTTTCTAAGAATCGAATGCATTTACCTTCCCACACAGCTTGTACCTGAGATGGGAACTGCTCCCCACATAATCACACACACACAAAGCCTCCTCTGCTGGAACATGATTTTATACTCTCCCTGTCCTCCTTGGCATCACTTTACTACTCCAGCACACTCTTCCCCAGGCAAATATCTTGATTATTCATGACTGAAACTTCTGGAAAGATCCATCGACACTCTAATAAAACCACCAACACTTTAAGCCCTAAAACATTTATCTTAAAATATTCGCCTTGCTGTTTCCACCAGTCCAAATCCTATTGTTTCCTGATTCTTATGTGATCTTCATCAAACCCCTGCATTGACAGACCTGTCTTAAACCAAACTTCAGAGTCCCAGTAGAATCCAACTTTGCCTTTCCCACTCCAAGACACTGCTAAAGCTTCATGGAGCAACAAACTCAAGTCTCTAGCCACTGCTGGGTTTTCTATTGTATTGCTAGATTTGTAGGAGCTAGTTCATGAAACTGAAATAAAACCAACCCAGCTGCCAGGGCAGGAACGAGAACGGAACTAGAAAGGAACTAGGCTTCAATCTTGCAGAGTCGTGGACCGGGCTTGCGTGGTGTTTTGTTTTGTTTTGTTTGTTTTCTTGCAATAGGGAAGCTAGAGAATGATGTGACCGAACTGAGATTTTCTAAAGATCGTTGTGGCTCAGTGTGGGTGGAGGAGGGAAGCAAGGATGGGTAGCAGAAATGCTAAGGGGATCAAATTTGGGAGGTGTTGGGGAGATGGAGGAAACAGGTCATTCAGATGCACTGGCCATGGGGTATGATTGAGAGAAAGGAGTCCAAGATGACACCTGGGTTTGGATCCCAAACAACCAGGTAAATAGAGTTGTCAGTTCCTGAGATGGTGAGGAGTGGGGAAGGAACAGTGGGAGAGGGGAGGTGGTGTTTGCGGTGGAGGTAGAAAAGTGGTTACTTCAGTAGGGTGGTGGTGCAGTCTCCTGTACAGGCAAGGGTGAGTGACAGCCTATGGGGCTGAGGGAAAGAAGGGAGAGGAAGGACTCACTAGAGACAAAAGTGATGCTAAAGATTAACAATGTTTCTAACTAAATAATCTACATGCAGTCCTTTGGTAGCTATTTCTAATTATTTTAACAGTAAAGACACCCAAATTACTATTTTAAATCAACAAAGCTGGCCAGCATGGTGGCTCATGCCTGTAATCCCAGCAGTTTGGGAGGCCGAGGCGGGTGGATCACTTGAGGTCAGGAGTTCGAGACCAGCCTGGCTAGTGTGGTGAAGCCCCATCTCTATTTAAAGATACAAAAATTAGCTGGGTGTTGTGGTGCACGCCTGTGGTCCCAGCTTCTCGGGAGGCTGAAGCATGAGAATTGCTTTAACCCAGGAGGCGGAGGTTGCAGTGAGCTGAGATCACGCAACTGCACTCAAGCCTGGGTGACACAGCAAGACTCTGTCTCAAATAAATAAATAATAAGCAAAGTCTTTTTATTCTATTTGGTACACATAGTACATTCCTACCACACATTTTCAAAAATAGTGGCACTGTTTGGGCCCATGTCCTTGCTCAGCAAACGTTGTGCTCCTATTTAAAGGACAGCATGTCTCTTCACATATTTGTTATAAATCTTTTCAAAGACGCTAATGAAATAAGAGGATACTCATTTTTTTAAAAAATCTAGAAATTTTAGGCTTAATGGATTTCTAAATAAAATCAGGAACTCAGAAGATAGTCTGTGCACATTCTATTTTTGCTGACAATGCACAAGAGAAAGCAGCTTTATTTTATGGAATCTAATTAAATGACTACAGGGAAAAGCTAAAGGGGGTGGTAACGGGCAGAAGTTTCTCCTTGTGAGCACTGAGGGCTCCAGCTTTCTGGGGCTGCCATGGCAGTCAGCCTGGTGATTAACTGAAGTGTGCGACCCACATCACCAGCAAACGTGATCACAGCATCATGTGACCCTTTGTGCGTCAGGGGTTAATGTGTAATTTGAGCAATGCTCAAAGAATGGGCTGTGAATAGTAAAGGACGTTCATGTAACTGTGAGCCACACTGACTACAGTCGTTTATTTCAAGATTATGCCAATTTATTTAGATACAAATGTCACAGACTGATTAAAAACTAGTCCATTGCACCTATTCCATTCGCTGCTGAGATGAGAATTAATAGACACAAGCCAGACAACATCTATATAGGTGTGACACCTCATCAGAGGAGCAAAGTGCATGCTCAGTCATTTTTCTGAATGCACAAATTAGCCCAAGGTGAACTTGTCCCCTCTTCTACTGCAAATGCTCAAATGAATGCACGTGATTTCACCTCTTTTCATTACACTGTATTATTAAACTATCAGGATTTTGTAGCACTGTCCTAGTTATCAACTATGATGAATTTTAGAATCAAATAGCCAAACGTGCTCACCACGTCATCTGTGGACCACAGAATAGTTTTTGATTCCAGAAACAAGGATAGATTTTTTGATACTGAATCAGGCTTACATTCTGGGAATAAATCCCAAAGGACCATAGGTGGAACTAATTGCTTTGCAACTGTAAGGACTGCATAGGGCATGGGGTCAGGGTTGGGGACATCGTCAGCCCACAAGCTACAGAGCCAGCAACTACAAGTGAACCAGCAGAGAGCATCCAGGGATAAACTATCCAGCCAAGGGGTCAGCTCAAAGGCACAGAGCCAGAGGCAGAGTCCAGGCACAGGGAATGGGTGCCAACCAGGCATTCCAGATGAGAAAGGCAAAGGCCTCTGGGTGGGTTGTCCCTTATAGAGCTCTATCACACTACTGAATGTTATGAAATCTGCACAGGCCAGGCACGGTGGCCCATGCCTCTAATCCCAGCACTTTGGGAGGCCGAGGCGGGCAGATCACTTGAGCTCAGGAGTTTGAGACAAGCCTGGTTAACAAGCCCCATCAAAAACACAAAGAATTAGCCAGGCATGGTGGCACGCACCTGTAATTCCAGCTACTTGGGAGGCTGAGGAGGGAGGACAGCTTGAACTCAGGAGTTCAAGACAAACCTGGGCAACACGACAAAACCCCTTTTCTGTTTTTTTTTTTCTCTCATTTGCTTATCGATATTTCATTTGGTTTTGGTTAAATTTCTTCCTTATTAATCTTGATGACAAAGTACCTTTGAATATAATTAAATGACATTTAATTAAAAGATAATTGTAAACATTTAATAAGGATAATATACAAAATAAATGATTACAAGTTTGCAGTAAACTTCCTCCAGCTCTTCCATTTCCAGACTATCTGCAGAGTGTTTTCTAAGAGCTTAGACATTTTTAATGTTATTTAGTGATTCAAGGGAGAAATTATTCAGGCAAATTTTAACATGATTTTTTAATTGACAAATAAAAATCGTATATATTTACAGTATATAACATGATGACAAAACCTCTTTTCTAACAAAAACACAAAAAATTAGCCAGGTGTGGTGGTGCACCTCTAATTCCAGCTACTCAATAGGCTGAGGTGGGAGGACTGCTTGAGTCTGAGAGGCAGAGGTTGCATGGAGCCACGATTGCACTATTGCACTCCAGCCTGGGCAACAGAGTGAGACCCTATTTCAAAAAAAATAAAATAAAATCTGCAAGGTGTTTTACTTCTCTCTAGCAAAGTGATAGATAGAAAAGGCAAATGGCAGCACTGGTGCAAAACTTGGGTCTTTGCTGGGCGGGAGAATGTTTTACCTATATTTTTAAAACACGCAATATAAAGTACTTGATGGCCATTCCAAAAGTATGAGTTGTCCTTGACAAAGGATAACACATGAAAAGTACACTTCTAAATACTAATCTTTCTGATCAAATATATATATATACTTACTTGTGGATATATATATCTACAAGTTTTCCATAGGAGTCCCGAATTCTAGTTACCAAATCAGAATTTGTTGACTTCTAACAAGTATAATTAATAATATATATTCATTAAAACTAATAATTCCAACTGTAAAGCTTTGTCTTACAAACTAAGAGGAGGAGCCAGGAGTAGTGGCTCACAGTTGTAATCTCAACATTTTGGGAGGCTGACGTAGGAGGATTGTTTGAGGCCAGGAGTTTGAGAGCAGCCTGGGCAACATAGTGAGACCCCGTGTCTACAAAAAATATTTTTTTAATTAGCCATCTGTAGTGGCACATGCCTGTAGTCCTAGCTAGTTGAGAGGCTGAGGTGGGAGGATCACTGGCGCCCAAGAGTTTGAGGCTGCAGTGAGCTATGATTGCACCACTGCACTCCAGTCTGGGTGATAGAGTGAGACCTTATCTCAAAATAAAAAAAGAGGCTGGGCATGGTGGCTCACATCTGTAATCCCAGCACTTTGGGGGGTCAAGGCAGGCAGATCACTTGAGGTCAGGAGTTCGAGACCAGCCTAGCCAACATGGTGAAACTCTGACTCTGTCTATACTAAAAATACAAAAATTAGCCAGGTATGGTGGTGTGCACCTGTAATCCCAGAGACTTAGGAGGCTGAGGCAGGAGAGTCGCTTGAACCCGGGAGGTGGAGGTCACAGTGAGCCCGAGATCATGTCACTGCACTCTAGCCTGGGCAACAGAGTGAGAATCTGTCTCAATTTAAAAAAAAAAAAAAAAAAAAAAAAGATATATAAATGGACAGTAAATATATGAAAAGATGCTCATCCACATTAGTCATCAGGGAAATGCACATTAAAATCAAAATAAATAATGTTACGTATCCACTAGAATGGCTAGAACTAAAAGGACTGACAGTGACAGGCATTACAGAGCAGTGGTGACTCACATACATGGCTGGAGGGAGTGTCAATTGGCACAACCACATTGGACAACTTCTTGGTGGTATTTACTAAGGTTGAACCTAAACATACCCTATAACATCACAATTTCTCTCCAAGGTTTCATTTACATCCCACAAAAATATGGGTCAAAAGCATCAAAATGTTTATAGCTGCTTTATTTGTAATAGCCAAAGACTGGCAAAAACTTAAATGTTCATCAACAGGGGAATAGATGAACAAATTATAATGAATTCCTACACAGGAAGATGATGCATCAGTAAAAAACCTAGAAGAAAACCTAGGCAATACCATTCAGGACATAGGCATGGGCAAGGAATTCATGACTAAAACACCAAAAGCAATGGCAACAAAAGCCAAAATTGACAAATGGGATCTAAGTAAACTAAAGAGCTTCTGCACAGCAAAAGAAACGATCATCAGAGTGAACAGGCAACCTACAGAATGCGATAAAATTTTTACAATCTACCCATCCAACAAAGGACTAATATCCAGAATCTACAAAGAACTTAAACAAATTTACAAGAAAAAATCAAACAACCCCATCAAAAAGTGGGTGAAGGATATGAACAGATACTTCTCAAAAGAAGACATTTATGTAGCCAACAGACACATGAAAAAATGCTCATCATCACTGGCCATCAGAGAAATGCAAATCAAAACCACAATGAGATACCATCTCACACCAGTTAGAATGGCATTCATTAAAAAGTCAGGAAACAACAGGTGCTGGAGAGGATGTGGAGAAATAGGAACACTTTTACACCATTGGTGGGACTGTAAACTAGTTCAACCATTGTGGAAAACAGTGTGGCGATTCCTCAAGGATCTAGAACTAGAAGTACCATTTGACCCAGCCATCCCATTACTGGGTATATACCCAAAGGATTATAAATCATGCTGCTATAAAGACACACGCACACGTATGTTTATTGCGGCACTATTCACAATAGCAAAGACTTGGAACCAACCCAAATGTCCATCAATGATAGACTGGATTAAGAAAATGTGGCACATATACACCACGGAATACTATGCAGCCATAAAAAAGGATGAGTTCATGTCCTTTGCAGGGACATAGATGAAGCTGGAAACCATCATTCTGAGCAAACTATCACAAGGACAGAAAACCAAACACCGCATATTCTCACTCATAGGTGGGAACTGAACAATGAGAATGCTTGGACACAGGATGGGGAATATCACATACCAGGGCCTGTCGTGGGGTTGGGGGAGGGGGAGGGATAGCATTAGGAGATATACCTAAAGTAAATGACGAGTGAATGGGTGTAGCACACCAACATGGCACACGTATACATATGTAACAAACCTGCATGTTGTGCACATATGCCCTAGAACTTAAAGTATAATTTTTAAAAAAATTATCCATTGAAGCAAATCAATAATTCAAAAAAAAATGAACAAGTTACAATGCCATGGAAAAACATAGTTGAAACTCACAAAATACTGAACAAAATTAATGCATAATATCAGAAATCAGGATGAGGGTATCCTTGAGAGGAGGGAAGAGTTGACAATGGGAGGACGCAATGCCAGCATTCTAGGGTGCTGGTGCTATTCTGGTTTTACATAGATTGTGGTTCTATGGGTATGTGAGAATTCATGGAGCTGTGTATCCTTATGATTTCTGTACTTCGCGGCATGTTTGCTTTACTTTAAGAATAATCTTTAAAATTTTTTAAACTTAGAAGAAAACCCATCAAGGGCAATTCCAGGAGCCTATAGAAAAGCTCCAGTGACCTCCAAATTCTTACCTGTTTGTTCAGGTGAGTCTTCACATCTTACCACTGGATTCATTCCTTCACCTGGTCTTTATAGGCAGCAATACATTACTTAAACAAATATTTATAGAGGGCCTATTGTGGGCCAGGCGTCGGGCTGAAATTCAATGATGAATACAACAGGTTTGTGAATTCTCCGGGAGTTCACAGCCTGAAGAAACAGAACTGCTTTCTAATCCTGTACTCTGCTGAGTGCTCTCTCATACATCTTCTCATTTAATTCACATTTCATTTAACTCAGTAACCCAGTCCATAAATCAGTGGCAGGGCTCTGATAAAACCTCATTCTTATGAACTGCAGGCAGGTATCTCCCTGTACACCAGGCTTGGTAACATGTCATGCATACCGCAGTAGGTAACTCCTTGTTAACCCAAAGCATACATCAATAATCTGCCAGGCGCTCCTCTCCATGGCTTTGACATGGCCTCACAATCCTCCTCCGCACAGCTCAATAGACAGTCATTATAGAACAATGGGGATTCACCCAGGGGATGCCCCTAATCTACTATTCTTGAATCAAAGCATCACAAACTTTTTTTTTGAGATGGAATTTCACTCTTGTTGCCCAGGCTGAAGTGCAATGGCATGATCTCAGCTCACTGCAACCTCTGCCTCCTGTATTCAAGCAATTCTCCTGCCTCAGCCTCCCGAGTAGCTGGGATTACAAGCATGTGCCACCATGCCCGGCTAATTTTTGTATTTTTAGTAGAGACGGGGTTTCACCACATTGGCCAAGCTGGTCTTGAACTCCTGACCTCAGGTGATCCGCCTGGCTCAGCCTCCCAAAGTGCTGGGATTACAGGCATGAGCTGCCGCACCCGGCCAACTACTTTTTTATGCCTTTGTCCCTTTTCATTTGAAAATATCCTTGGGAAGATCTATAAATTGTTATTATGCATTTGCCTCTGGTTATGAATGGAGAATTTGAGAGTAAATTTGTAGGCAAGGGCCGAGAAGGAAGTATGCAATCCATGCAGGTCTAGAGTTTTAAGTGGATTTAGGCTAAATGGTTAAGGCACTGCAGGAAACTTGCTTATACCACTATTTTGCCTGGAATAGAAACTAGCCTTGGTGACAAATAGTAAGCTTATAAATTAATCTTAATGGGGAAAAAGGGACAGCTGAAATAGATCCTGATTCATCAGTGTGAATTTCAGCTCACATTACATACAAATGGTCTGTGGTGTTAAAAACTCAGTTCCTGGTTCAGCAAAACCCCTGATCAGTTCTCAAGAAAGAGCATTTACCAGCATGCTTCCTGTGTAGCCTACACAACCGTCTTTCATTATCAATGCTGGTGACAATGATCAAAATGATCCATGTGCAACCGGAACCTGCCTGCGCAAGGGGCTGCTTCCTTCCTCTGACAACCGCCCCAGAGAGAAAGGCTTTGCTGGGAAGGAATTCTTGGATCAGGGCATCTGTTCAAACACCAAAGGTTAAAAGGTGAAGATGGCACACCTTGGTGTGGGACTCAGTCGTTTTTTTGTTTTATTGTGCATATATAAATAGGGAAAATACTCTTCAAAAAATAAATAATAAACTCAGAAACATGCCAAGCCCTTACCTCTTGGCTTTAATTTTGAGTTGCTGTATTTTGCAGGTTTCTAACTCATACTGATACAGAAGGGCTGGGCTCCTGGCTAAACTCCACCTTCAAGCCCAGAACCTCAGCCCTAAGTCAAACCAGCTGACCCTGATACAGAAGGGCTGGGCTCCTGGCTAAACTCTACCCTCAAGCCCAGAACCTCAGCCCTAAGTCAAACCAGCTGACCCTGATACAGAAGGGCTGGGCTCCTGGCTAAACTCTACCCTCAAGCCCAGAACCTCAGCCCTAAGTCAAACCAGCTGACCCTGATACAGAAAGGCTGGGCTCCTGGCTAAACTCCACCCTCAAGCCCGGAACCTCAGCCCTAAGTCAAAACGGCTGACCCTGTGGCCTTTTTGACCCACCCCACCCCTTATCCTGTGCCCATAAAAAGACATCAGCTGGTGGAGCAAAAAGAGGCAGCTGATGCAAGTGTTTGGGGATACAAGCTTCTGAGCCTCAAGGATACAAGCTGCTGAACATCGGGGTTACATGCAGCTGAGCATCAGAGACTAAGGATAGACTCGGCTAACTTGAGACGGTGCAGCTTCAGAAAAAGATCACTTTCTCCCCATACCATCCTCTTTCCAGTTCCACATCCCGCTGAGAGATACTTTTACTGTCAAATAAAATCCTCCACGTACACTACCCTTCAAATAGTTCATGTGACCTGATTCTTCCTGGACACCAAACAAGAACTCAGGAGTCAGGAAGGGCAGGTGCAGGAGGCTGTCACCCTGACCCTTCACTGAGCTATTAACACTTCGCCATCCACAGATTACAGGCTGAGTGAAATGAGCCACTCCAGTTCCTGCCCACAAAGGGGGTCAAGGTCAAGGGAACAATCCTTTCTCAATACAACTATAGAATTTCTAGCTAGAAGTGCCATAGGAGAATTGCTCAAAAGAAAGAGGGACCCATCCGAAGAGACATCACATAGGGCCATCCTGCCTTCTTATTTCCAGTCCAGAGAGAGCCTCCTCTATGTCTTCACCCCTCCCCTGATTTCCTAATGATGAACGACACACACGCACATACACACACACCAACCCTGTTAGCAGAGGAACGCGTCTGGGTCATGTGGCACCAAAGAATGCTAGAGGGGGTGAACCCCTGTAGGTCTGCAGCAGCCTCAGTTGTTGCCTCCTGAGAAGAAAGAATGTGACTGAGGAGGCATAAAGCAGAAGAAACCAAGGCAAATTTTAGAGCAGGAGTGAACGTTTATTAAAAAGCTTAGCCGGGCGCGGTGGCTGACACCTGTAATCCCAGCACTTTGGGAGGCCGAGGCGGGCGGATCCCAAGGTCAGGACATCGAGACCATCCTGGCTAACGCAGTGAAACCCCATCTCTGCTAAAAATACGAAAAATTAGCCGGGCGAGGTGGCGGGCGCCTGTAGTCCCAGCTACTCGGGAGGCTGAGGCAGAAGAATGGCGTGAACCCAGGAGGCGGAACTTGCAGTGAGCCGAGATCCGGCCACTGCACTCCAGCCTGGGCAACAGAGCGAGACTCTGTCTCAAAAAGAAGAAGGGAGAGGGAGAAGGAGAAGGAGAAGAAAAAAAAAAAAGCTTTAGAGCAGGAATGAAAGGAAGGAAAGTACAGGGCAAGGCAGGCATCTCGAGAGACCAAATGCACCACTTGGGCTTTGACTTGGGGTTTTACAGGTTGGCACACTCCCGGGGGTCTTGTGTCCCTTCTCCCCTGATTCCTCCCTTGGGGTGGGCTGTCCTCATACCCAGTGGCCTGTTAGCACTTGGGAGAGGAGAACATGCGCAGTGTGTTCACTGGAGTTGTACACATGCTCACTCGAGGTTCTCCTCCTTTACCAGCCAGATACTTCATTTTGCCTCTTAGTGAACATGCTTGAGCCCACTCGCCCAACTCCTGAGATCTTATTGGGAAGCTGCTGATCACTAGTTTCAGGTTTTTCTATCTATTGGGAGACCGCCTTTCTCTGGCACCGGCTATGACCGATTATTATTTTAGAGAGACCTTAACAACCTCCTGACTGCCACCTGATGGTCACGTGACATTCCTGGTGTGTGGGGGGGTGGAGGAGCCCTCTGCTGTTCCGCTTGTGTCTGACTAACTACCTACTGTAACACACCCAACCCCACATTTCCTTTCCAGGAAATTTAGAACATAGAAAATCCCCATCTTTAGCACCTTCCTCTTACTTTGCCCCCTCCTCTCTAATCCTGATTTCTCCCCAGCTCCAATCCCTACTCTTCTAACACGAAGTCAGAGCTTCCTCCTGGTTAAGAAAAGAAGGAATTTGATGAATTCCACCCATCTCTTCCATCCTTCCCAAAGTTATGTGAATTTATTTTAAAGAAAAGAAGGAATTTGATGAATTCCACCTATCTCTTCCATCTTTCCCAAAGTTATGTGAATTAATTTTAAAGAATTCAAACACAGTTATTTACATATACACACACTCCATCCCCACTAGAAAGATAGCCTTGTAAGGGAGGAATTTTAGATTCAAACAGAGAAGTTACTACTTTTATAGTGAGATGAGGTGGGAAAACTTTCTACAAATTGCACCTACCATGATAGCCTTCGTCTACAAGTAAAACTATTCTCATACCTAACCTCGAGGCCTCTCTGTCACACACACATGCACGCACACACACACTCACACATATCTACTAAATAACTGCTGTGAAGCACTTCTGAAATAGTGTAGTAAGAACTTCTAAAAACCCACACTTCCATAAAAGCAATGAGAACACTAGCAAAAAAATGTCAAAAACAAAAACAAACAAACAAAAAAACCCCACAACTTTTTAACAACTCTGGAAATTAATCAAAGGTGGCCAACTATCTGCAGGGCATTTATTCAAGAAAAATGGCTGAACCTCAGAAAGAACAGTGAGCTTTGTGGTGTTTTAATTTGCCCTATTCTTATCTCCTCCTCAGCTCCTCAGTAGCCTTGAAAACTAACAGCCTCGCAACAATGTTAGCTGTGAAAATCATCAGTCTAGCAGCCACAGGAGGAGACAGATGGGTTTGGAGTTCTCCAAAAGCCTATCCCTAGAGAATTGTCACTGTTTGACCTGCCTGGCAGCATCCTGAAAATCTTCCTTCTCAGAGTTGTCTCTACATGGCCTAACTCACAGCTCACTCTGTTCAAACAGCCCCATTCCCTGGACATTTGTTTAACAAAAAGTGGAAGATGTTTAACATTACAGCTTCCTTGGGTAGTAATACCACTAGGGGCTGGCCAAAAAAACTTTTTTCTTTACTCTTTTCTTGAGACAAGGTCTCACTCTGTTGCCCAGGTTGGAGTATAGTGATGTGATCATGGTTCACTGCAGCCTTGATCTCCCAGGCTCAAGTGATCCTCCCACCTCAGCCTCCCAAGAAGCTGGGACTACAGGCACACACCACCATGCCTGGCTTGGCTAAAAAAACTTTTAAAAAATCTGGGGGACGAGATGTCCATGGGGGCCTTGGAAACACTCTGACATATTCTTGGGAATCTAGAAGGCTATTTGCATGTGCAGCACTGTGCACACACCCAGGAAAGACCCGAAAAGGCCCTCATCTCTCACCTCTTGTTGAATTTGAGGATCTCCATAAGCCAGAAGCAAAGACTAAGGCAGAGTTTAAACTGCCTGCCAACCAGTGAAAGCATGCCCTAACATACATATATACATACAAACATACATACACATACATACAGAGTCCCTTGGCAAAGGCTGGGAGAGATACTGTTTCATACATTTGAAGAAATCTCTGTCCTGGCTAAGGTGGGAAGATCACTTGAGCCCAGGACTTCAACGATGCAGTCAGCTATGTTTGTGCCACTGCACTCCCATCTGGGTGACAGAGTGAAACACTTTCTCTAAAAAAAATAAAAAGAGAAATCTCTCTCCAGTCACTAGCTGTCTGCCAAGATAACCAAGCAGAGACTTCAGTGACCATGCATGAGAAAGAATGTAGACGAGAGACTGTGAGCTGTCCTGGAGCCCAGTGGTGCTGAGGCAGAGGTGCAAGAGAAGCTCCAGTGGCTCCCCAGGAATGATGGAACACAGGCTACTGCACTCAGGGCATAGGGATAACCAAGGCATGGGCTATTGTTTTCAGGACCAACGCACAAGTGAGGCACCATTTCAGAGCCTTGCCCCCGGCAGATTACACACTATCCCGGAGTCCTGCATAGCTGGCTCTGAGGCACAAGTGAAGTGCTGGCAGCTGCTCCCAGGACTCGAGTACCAGTGAACATGGGCTACTGCACCTGGGGCTGAGGAGTGAACAAAGCATGCTGCTGAGGTACAAGTGGCACACAGTTCCCCACCCACCTAGGTGCTGCCACTGAAGACAGCACTGCCAACCCTGCCATGACAGTGCAGCAGCACAGCCATGCCACCACCAACTGAGCATTCCACTGGTGGCCTGGCCATCATATCAGCACCTGCACACACCATCAGAGGTCTTGTGGACAAGCTCGCTCAGCCTGACTTCACCCTACCACGTGTGCCACAGCACACAGTCTGGGGACCAGGGAATTGCCCAGCCCAGTCTATACTATTGGCACCTGAACACTCCTCGTGGGGGCCTGAAGTTTGGTCTGCCCACCCAGCTGCTACCACCACAGCTGGCACATACCTGCCCACATCACCTACAGGACTGAACACTGGCCTACCCAGCTCATTGCAGTCACCATCAATACCAGCATACATTGCTTGGGACCCAGAGTATCATCCCACCACTTCTACTGCCATTGCCCATGCCACACTAGCTACCTAGGACCCACTGAACTTCCCAGTCCACTGCTGCCACTACTGGTATGTGAGTAGGCCACATAGGGGTCAAATAACTGGCCTTCCTGAGGCCAGGCACAGTGGCTCACGCCTGTAATCCCAACACTTTGGGAGGCTGAGGCAGGCAGATCACTTGAGGTCAGGACTTTGAGACCAGCCGGGCCAACATGGTGAAACCCCGTCTCTATTAAAAATACAAAAATTAGTTGGGCATGGTGGCGCATGCTTGTAGTCACAGCTACTCAGGAGGCTGAGGCTGGAGAATGGCTTGAACCTGGGAGGCAGAGGTTGCAGTGAGGCGAGATTGTGCCACAGCACTCCAGCCTAGGTGACAGAGCGAGACTCCACCTCAAAAAAAAAAAAAAAAAAAAGGGTCCACCTGAACTCACTAACACTAGTACCAGTGTTTGCCATCCTGAGGCTTAAAAAGTAAGCACAATCAGCGCACTGCTATCACCACTGGGGGCCGAGACTAGCATACCCAGAAGCCCGCTCCCCAGGAAAACTGCACCACAGCCTCCACTAATAACTGCACCCTAGGCCACTGAGGAAATGACAGATACCACTGATACTATTTACAGCCCAAAAAATCAGAGACTACACTACTACACACACCAGAATCAAAACCAAAGTGCTCTATCCAATCAACACCATAGATTCATCCTCAGGAAAAAGTCCTCTCCTAAGAAAGCAAATTCAAAAATTGGAAAAAGGGAATGTTACACCAGATGTGCAGATATCAACATAAGGACACAGGGAATATTAAAAAGCAAGGAAGTATGATACCTCCAAAGGAACACAATAATTCTCCAGCAACAGATTCCAACCAAAAATGAAATTCACAAAACCCTGGAAAAATAATTGAAATTACTGATTCTAAAGAAGTTCAGTGAAATAAAGAGAATTCTAAAATAAACACCACAAAATCAGCAAAACAATTCAGAATATGAATAAGAAATTTACCAAAGAGGAAGATATTATGGAAAAGAACCAAAGAGAAATTCTGGAACTGACAAATTTATTGAATGAAATATAAAATACATCTGAAAACTTTAAAAATAAATTAACTCAAGCAGAAGAAAGAATCTCAGAAATTGAAATCATGTCTTTTGAAATAAGCCAGTCAGATAAAAATAAAGAAAAAAGAAATTTAAAAGAATGAGCAAAACTTTCATGACATATGAGACACCATAAAGTAATCAAATGTTCAAATTATGGAGGTTCCAGATGGCAAAGAGAGAACGAAGGATTAGAAAACATATTTAACAAAGTAATACATAAAAACTTCCCAAGTCCAACAAGAGACTTAAATGTCCAGATACAAGAGACTCTGAGATAACCAAACAGATGCAATGCAAAAAGGACTTCTCCACAGCACATTATAGTCCAACTGTCTAAAAACAGGGAGAATTTTAAAAACAGCAAAAGAAAAACATTTAATCACCTATTCTAAAAAACCCTCTTCAGACTAACAGCAGATTTCTCAGCAGAACCCTTATAGGCCACGAGAAAATGGGATGATGTATTCAAAGTGTTGAAAGAAAAAAGATGTTAGTCAAGGATACTATATCCAGCAAAATTATCCTGCATAAATTATTTTGCAAAATTATCCTGCATAAATTATCCTAACATTATGCTGAATGCGGAAAAGTTGAAAGCCTTTCCACTAAGAACTGGAAAAAGACAATACTCACTTTCAACACTCCTATTCAATATAGCACTGGAAGTCCTATCCAGAGCAATCAGGCAAGAAAACTAAATAAAACACATACACATTGGAAAAGAGGAAATCAAATCATCCCTTTTTGCAGATGACATGATCTTATATTTAGAAAAACCAAAACATTCCATCAAAAACCTCTTAGAGCTAATAAGCAGATTCAGTAAAGTTTCTGCATACAAAATCAACATACAAAAATCAGTACCATTTTTATACACAAATAATAAAGTAGCAGAAAAAGAAATCATTAAGGCAATTCCATTTGAAAAAAAAATTACAAAAAACCCCACTTTACAAAAAGTAAAATAAAATACCTAGGAATAAATTTAACAAACAAGATGAAAAATCTCTACAAGGAAAACTATAAAACGCTAATGAAAAAAATATGGAAGAGGACACAAACAAATGGGAAGACATCACGTACTCATGGATCAAAAGAATTAATATTTCTAAAATGACCCCACTGCCCAAAGCAATATACAGATTCAATGCAATCTCTAACAAATATCATTTTCACAGAAATTGAAAAAATAATCCCAAAATTTGCATGAAAGCTAAAAAGAGCCAGAATAGTCACAGCAATCCTGAGCAAAAAGAACAAAGCTGAAGGCAACAAACTACCTGATGTCAAAATATATTACAAGGCTATAGTAACCAAGACAACATGGCATTAGTATAAAAATAGGCACATTGATCAATGGAACAGAATAGAGCACCCAGAAATAGATACATGTATTTACAGCCTGCTGATTTTTGACAAAGGTACCAATAACATACACTAGGGAAAGGACACCCTTTACAATAAATGGTGCAGGAAATTGGATAACTTTATACAGAGGAATGAAACTGGACCCCTATCTCTCCATATACAAAAATCAACTGAAGATTAATTAAAGACTTAAAAGTAAGACTTGACATTATAAAACTACTAGAAGTAACTTCCCTAGGGTGATTTTTTTATTTAAAAAAATTACTAAAGAAAACAAAGAAAGTACTTCAGACATTGGTCTAGGCAAAGATTTTATGACTAAGACCTGAAAAGCATAGACAACTAAAACAAAAATATAAAAGTGGGGCTATATGAAACTATAAAGCATCTGGACAGGGAGAAAAATCAAGAGAGTGAAGAGACAACCCATTTAATGAGAAAATATTTGCAAACTATTCACCCAATGAGAAACCAACATCCAGAATGTACAAGAACTCAAATAACTCAAACAAAAAAAATCCATTAAAAACTTGACTAAAGACATGAATAGCCAATACTCAAAAGAAGACATACAAATGGCCAACAGGTATTTGAAAAGATATTCATCATCACTAATCATAAGGAAAATGCAAAGCAAAACCACAATAAGATATAAACTTACCCCAGTTAGAATAGTTATTATTAAAAAGACAAAAAATAACATACTAGGAAGGGTGTGGGGAAAAGGAGCTCTTATAATTTGCTGGTGGAAATGTAGGTTAGTACAACCACTATAGAAAATGGAGATTTCTCAAAAAACTAAAACTGGAACTACCATACATCTCAGCAATTCCACTACTGGGTATCTATCCTAAAGAAAAGAAATCAGTATATACAAGTGATGCCTGCACTCATATGTTTATTACTGCACTATTCACAAAAGCAAAGATATAGAATCAGACTAAGTGTCCATCAACAGATTAATGGATAAAGAAAATGTGGTGTAATATACACAATGCACTGCAATTCAGTCACTAAAAAATGAATGTAGTCATTTGTAGCAAAATGGATCAAACTGGAGGTCATTATGTTAAGTGAAATAACCCAGGCACAGAAGACAAATTCCACATGTTCTCACTTATGTGTGGGAGCTAAAAGAACTGATCACATGGAGATAGAGACTAGAAGGATAGATACAAAAGGCTGGGAAGGGTGTGAGGGCTGGAGGGGGAAATGAAGAGATTGTTGAATGGGTACAAACTTACAGTTAGATAGAAGAAATAGGTTCTAAAATAAAAGAAGAAGAAGAAAAAATAGATTCCAATGTCAGATGGCAGACTAGGGTGACTATAGTTAGTAAAAATATACTATATATTTTATAGTTGTTAGAATATGTGACTTGAAATGTTACCAACACATAGAAATAATAAATACCCCAAATACCCTGGCTTATTACACATTTTATGCATGTAAAAAGCACTCATGTGCACCCTGAAAATATGTAAAATATTATGTATCAGTAAAGGGAAAAAGAATATAGAGTTTACAGAATTGATCCAGAAAAGCCATTTAAAAAACAACAACTAACAGCACCAACTACAAACTCTAAAGAAGGAGGAAATCTTATTTCTAGAATTGCTCATTATGTTATTGAAAATATCCAATTCTCAACAGAAAAAGTACACAACATAGAAAAAACACCTAGAAAAGTATGGTTTATACCTGTGGTGGGGATAAAGGTGGAGGGAGCAGTCAATAGGATCTAGACACTGGATTTACTAAATATTTTTAAAGAACTATACCAGGGTGCAGCAGCGTGTGCATGTAGTCCCAGCTACTTGCCAGGCTAAGGTAAGATGATTGCTTGAGCTCAAAAGTTTGAGACTGGCCTGGGAAAGATAGTGAGACTCTGTCTCTAAAGGAAAAAAGAACTGTAATAAATATGTTCAAGTTATTGAAATAAACCATGTATCAAAAATTAAAAGAAAACCTAAGAAAAATGTCTCCTCCTTCAATAATGAATAAAATAACTTAAGCAGAAGGTCAACAAGAAAAAACTCAACAATACTATTAACAAATTAGGCCTAACAAGCATCTATAGAACATTCTACCCAACAGCAGAACACTCAGTCTTAAGGCAAACCACAATAAATTTAAAAGGATTAAAATTTAACAAAGTATGTATGCCCACAATGGAATAAAATTAAAAATCAACAATAAAAACAAATGGGAAACCTTACCAAAATGTGGTAATTAAACAACAACAGAGAATATCAGTAAAGTGATATAAGTTATGAAAAAAAGACAAAGAGAATTTCTGGAGTTCAAAATTACAGTAACTGAAATTAAAACATTCACTAGAGGGACTCAACAGCAGATTTGAGCAGGCAGAAGAAATAATTAGTCAACATAAAAATTCGTCAATTAGGAGTATACGGGTCTGAGGAAAAGAAAAAAAAGAATGGAGAAAAATGAACGAAGCCTCAGAGATCTTTGAGACACCATCAAGATTACCAACAAATGCATAATGAGAGTCAAAGAGGAGAGGAAAAAGAGAAAGGGGAACATAGAATATTTGAAGAAACATTTGGGCTGAAAACTTCTCAAATTCTGTAAAAAATATTAATCTGCACATCCAAAAAACATAACAAACTCTAGATAGGGTACAAACAGAGATCCGCACGTAGGCACATCATCATTATACTTTCCAAAGCCAAACAAAAAAGAGACTCTTGAAAGTAGCAAAAGAAAATTGAGTCATTATGCTCATTATATACAAGAGTTCCTCAATAAGATTAGCAGCTGACTTCACAACAGAAACAATGTAGGTCAGAGCAGTGGATGACATTCAAAGTGCTGAAAGAAAGACTGTCAGCTAAGAAGTTTATATCCAGCTAACTATTCTTCAAACACAAAAGAGAGAGTAAGACATTTCTAGAAAAAAGTGAGAGACTTCATTGCTAGCAAAATTGCTCTGTAACAAATACTAAAAGGAGTCCTTGGAATGAATGAAAGAACACTAGACAGTAACTCAACTCCATATAAAGAAATAAAGAGCAATGGTAAGGATAACTACATGAGTAAATATAAAGGTGCAAATGCATTTTGTTTGTAACTCTTTTCTTCTCTTACATAAGTTAAAAGACAACTGCCTAAAACAACAATTATAGAGCTGTGCTGATGATCTTATAATATATAAAGATGTAATTTGTATGACAATAATAGCATATAGAAGGGAGCAGAGCTATACTGGAGCAAAATTTTACATGCTATTGCAATTAAATTGGTGTTAATTCAAATTAGATTATTTCTAAATTAAGATGTTAAGTGTAATTCCAGAGCAACCACTAAGAAAATAGCTTAAAATATATATAGTAAAAGGAACACAAAGAGAATTCAAATCATATACTAGAAGATACTTATGTAACACAAAATAAAACAGTAACAGAGAAAGACAGAGGAAAAATAAGATATAGAGGAGTTAATAGAAAAATGGCAGATGCAAATCCTACCTAATTGGTAATTACACTAAATTTAAATGATGAACAATCAAAAGGCAAAGGTTGGAAGAATGTATTTAAAATAAAAGCATCAGGTCTGCTATATGTTGCATATAACAGACACACTTTACCTCCAAGGACACAAATAGGTTCAAAGTAAAAGGATGGAAGAAAATATACCATACAAATAGTAACCAAAAGAGAGCAGGGTTGTCACTAGAGACAAAAGACATTTCATAATAATGAAATGGTCAATTCATCAGGAAGATATAACAATTACAAACATATATTCACCTAACAACAAAGCTCCAAAATACATGAAGCAACACTGACAGAATTGAAAGGACAACTAAAGAGTAAGAGTTGCAGACTTCAATACCCACTTCAACACTGAACGAAACAACTTAAGCAGAAGATCAACAAGAGAAGACTTCAACAATACTATTAACAAATTAGTCCTAACAATCATCTGTAGAACACTCCACCCAACAACAACAGAAAACCCAGTCTTAAAACAGTGGCTCATGCCTGTAATCCCAGAACTTTGGGAGGCCAAGGTGGGCAGATTGCTTGAGCCCAGGAGTTTGAGACCAACCTGGGCAACATGGTGAAACCCCATCTATACTAAAAATAGAAAAATTAGCTGGGCATGGCAGCGCAGGCCTGTAGTTCCGTCTACTCAGGAGGTTGAGGTAGGAAGACCATTTGAGCCTGGGAGGTTGAGGTTGCAGCAAGCTGAGATCATGCCACTGTACTACAGCCTGGGTGTCAGAGTAAGATCTTATCTCAAAAAATAAAAATAAAAGGATTAAAATCTGACAAAGTATGTTCTATACCCACAATGGAATGAAATTTAAAATCAATAACAGAAAAAAAGGGAAACTTTACAAATATGTGGTAAATAAACAACATACTCCAAAATAACCAAAGGGCAAAAAATGAAATATAAGGGAAATTAGAAAATGCTATAAGATAAATAAAAACAAAACATTATAGCAAAACTGAAAGCAGTGCTTAGAGGAAAATATGTAGTTGTAACACCATATTTATAAAGAAGGCTGGGTGTGGTGGTCCATGCCTGTAATCCTAGCACTTTGAGAGGCTGAAGCAGAAGGATTGCTTGAAGCTAGAAGTTTGAGACCAGCCTGGGTAACAAAGTGAAAATAAAAAAAGGAAAAATTAGTAAGGCCCAGTGGCATGGGCCTGTTGTCCCAGCTACTTAGGATGCTGAAGTGGTAGGATTACTTGAGCCCAGGAGTTTGAGGCTGCAGTGAACTATGATCATTTCACTGTATTCCTGCACTCCAACCTAGGTGACGGAGTAAAACCTTGTAAAAGCAGCAGCAGCAGCAGGAGAAGGAGGAGGAGGCTCCCAAATAAAAAACCTAATCTTTCACCTTAAGAAACTAGAAAAGGAAGGTAAAACTCAGAATGGAAATAATAGTTGTCGTGTATTATCTCTGAGAAACTGAGCCCACGAAATGAGATAACCATCTTTAGAGGCAATGTGTCAGGGTGTTGATAGCTGATTTCCGAGCCAAGAGTTTGGAGTGTTATGTTTCCACAGAGTGTAAGTGTTGCAAACACACTTGGACAAGTGATGGGAGACGCAGATAATATGAAATAAAGACCTATGCTATGCATTTCCTGTTTTCAAAAGGCAAGGTACAGACTCCATCTTTGTTTTTTGTTTTTTTTTTTTTTTGACACGGAGTCTTGCTCTGTCGCCCAGGCTGGAGTGCAGTGGCCGGATCTCAGCTCACTGCAAGCTCCGCCTCCCGGGTTCCGGCCATTCTCCTGCCTCAGCCTCCCGAGTAGTTGGGACTACAGGTGCCCACCACCACGCCCGGCTAGTTTTTTGTATTTTTTAGTAGAGACGGGGTTTCACTGTGTTAGCCAGGATGGTCTCAATCTCCTGACCTCGTGATCCGCCCGTCTCGGCCTCCCAAAGTGCTGGGATTACAGGCTTGAGCCACCGCGCCCGGCTACAGACTCCATCTTTGATAGCTATAATATTGTTCTGCCCGTGTTCGCTTCCACGCTCATCTCCAGCCACTTTCACTTTGGGCCATTGTAAGAGATGCTTTCTCATCCTCTGAAAGATTATCAAGCAAATGACTGGATCAGGGATAGAAGGAGAAAGGAGACCCTCTGGACCTTCAGGGATAACAGAGAGTGTTGGGAAGCAGCCAGGGAACACATGTTGCGGATAAGAGTGAGGAATCTGGATGAGAAGAATGGGGAGGTGAGCGGCTGGAATAAGAGTGAGGAATCTGGATGAGAAGAAAAGGGAGGCAAGTGGCTGGATATGTCTCCAGCTCTGCATACTAAGGAGCCCATGGCTGATGAGTCTTCGACTCAAACAACCTATTTTCCATACACAGTCCCTAGGAGCATGATTCCAAATGTCCCTGAACTGAGTGTAAACAAGTATTTGTATGATTCTCTGCAATGCTGAGGACCACCCCAGGCACTGGCTATGAAGGCAGACTCTAGAACATTCTCTCTGTAGCAGCAATGACCACCTTTATACTAATCTTTTCTTCACCCAGCAAGACAAATATTAACTATCCCATTGCCCTTGAATTCTTACTCATTATCCCCCCAGATCCTCTCTCCCATTAGGGTTTTTAAATTGAGGTGTCATTAGTACAGCAATAATATGTTCTAGATTTCTTCTTAGTAACGGTGATTAAGTGTTTGATAATATGTGAAATGTGTGAAGTACTAAAACATACAAAGCTAATCTATGTTGTTAGAAGTCTAGAGAGTGATTACTCTTGAGGGGGATAGTAGTTGAAATAGGGCACAAGGGAGATTTTTGATATTCTGATAATGCTCCCTTTTGATCTGGGTGTGGGTTACATGGATGTGTTCAGTGTGAAAAAATTCATCAAGTTGTATACTAATGCTATGTGTACTTTCCTGCATGCATAATTTTTTAAATTAACAAATAATAAAATTGACTTTTTGGGTGCACAGGCCTATGAATGTTAACACACACATAGATTCAGGTAACCACCATAATCAGAATACAAAAGCAGTGCACAAAACCTCCTCATGGTAGCCTTCTGTACTCATACCCTCTCCCCACCCAAAACCCATGTCAACCACCAATCTGTTCTCTGATCCTGTGGCTTTAGTTTGTCTTTTCAAGAATGTCATACAAAAAGAAGCATACAATATGTAATCTCTTTATTTTTTTTTTTGAGATGGAGTCTTGTTCTGTCACCAGGCTGGAGTGCAGTGGCACGATCTTGGCTCACTGCAACCCCCGCCTCCCAGGTTCAAGCAATTCTCCTGCTTCAGCCTCCTGAGTAGCTGGGACTACAGGTGCACGCCACCACGCCCAGATAATTTTTTGTATTTTTAGTAGAGATGGGGTTTCACCGTGTTGGCCAGGATGGTCTCAATCTCTTGACCTCATGATCCACCCACCTTGGCCTACCAAAGTGCTGGGATTACAGGCATGAGCTACCATGCCTGGCCCACAATATATAATCTCTTTAAAATGTTGACTACTTTCATTCAGCATAATGCCTCTGAGATTCATCCAAGTTGTTTTATGTATCAACAGCTCATTCCTTTTGATAGATAAGTAGTATTCCATTGTGTAAATGTACCACAGGGTTTTTAAAAATCCATTCATCCATGGAATGACATTTAGGTTGCTTGCTGTTTTTGACAATTATGAAGCAAGTTGCTATGAGTACTTGTGTACAGGTTTTTGTGTAAACATACCTTTTCATTTCTCTGAAGTAAATAAGTAGAAATGGGTTTGCTGGCTCATGTGGTAAGTGTATGTTTAACTTTATATGAAATCGCCAAACTGTTTTTCAGAGTGGCTGTACCATTTTCCATTCTCATTAGCCATGTAGGAGAGTTCCAGTTGCTCCCCGTTTTCATCAGCACTTGGTATTGTCAGTATTTTTTATTTTAGTATTCCAACTGGTATATAATGATACCTCATTATGGTTTTAATTTGCATTTTCCTAATGGCTAATGCTTTTAAACATCTTCCCATATACTTATTTTCCATCTGTATACAGTGTGTCTTGGTCTATTTGTGCTACTATAACAAAATACCTGAGACTGGGTAGTGTATAAACAATAGAAATCTATTTCTCACAGTTCTGGGAGGATGGGAAGTCCAAGATCAAGAAGCAGGTTTGATGTCTGATGAGGGCAGCTTTCTGTTTCCAAGACGGTGTCTTATGAATGAATGTTGTGTCTTCACATGGCAGAAAAGATGGAAAGGGGCAAACTCACTCCCTCAATCCCTTTCATAAGGGCCCTAATCCCATTCCCATGACTCAATGACCTCCTAAAGTCTCTGCCTCATAATACTATCACATTGGTGAATAACTTTCAACATATGAATTTCAGGGGACACTTTCAGATTATAGCACTCTTTGGCAAATATCCAAGTCCTTTGTCCACTTTTTCATTAGAATGTTTCTTTTTGTATTGTTCTGTTTTGAGAGCTCTTTACATATTCTATATACAATGTACCAGAATATATATATATATGTAATATATGTATATTACACATACCAATCCTTTGTCAAATACGTGATTTGCAACTATTTTCTCCCAGTTTGTTAATTTGTCTTTTAATCCTCTTACCAGTGTCATTCACAAAAGTTCTTAATTTTGAGAAGTCCAATTTATGGATATTTTTCTTTCATAAATTGTGGTTTTGTGTTATGGCTAAGAGCCCTTTGTTTAAACTCAGGCCATGAAGAAGTTCTCCTATGTTTTCTTCTTAAAGTTGTATAGCAAAACCTGGACTAGGGTGACATAACGGAGGTGCCGAGGGCACAAAATTTAAAAAGCCTCCAACTTTCAGGGTCATACTTGCACAACTAGAATGTGAGTGCCTCCTTAAATTTTGCATCCCAGGTACATTCCTTTTTTCATCCTAGTCCCAGCCTTGTTTTATAATTTTATGTTTTACATGTAGCTCTATGCTCCATTTTGAGTTAATGTTTATATAAGGTGGAGGTTTAGTTCAAAGTTCATTTTTTTGGCCTGTGGATGTCTCATTGTTCCTGTGCCATTTGTTGAGAAGGCTCTTTACTCCACTGAATTTCCTCCATTCTTTGCATCTTTGTCAAAAAATTAGTTGAACATACATGTGCGAGTCTATTTCTAGACTCTCTACCTGTTTCATTCATCTAATGCCAATATAAATCCCTTTGCTAATATCACACTGTCTTGATTACTCTAACTTTATAGTAAGTCCTAAAGTCAGAGAGTGGGATTCCTCCAGCTTTCATTTTCTTTTTCAAAGTCTTTTTGGCTATTCTAGTTGATTTGCCTTTCCATATACATTTTAGAATTAGCTTGCCTAGATTTACAAATAATCATGCTGATATTTTAATTTTATTTGTAATTGTGTTAAATCTGCAATTACATCTACTGAGTAATGACAAGGCAGAAGTGAAGGCAACAGTGACAAAAACACCAGTGAGCAGAGGAAAGGCAGAAAGAGATCTTTCATTATCTACCATGTGCTAGACACGGCTTAGGATTTATATTATTTTCTCTAATTTAGTCCCCTAACTAAACTACGAGACAGATAGTATCACTCTTACTTTTTGACTGAGGAAGCCAAAGCTCAGAAAGATTCAGTAGTGAGAAGTGAGAGGCAGGCTGGGAGTGGAACCCAGGATAGCTTTACTCACTCCATCAGCCTCCCATCTTTAGTGCCCTAAGACTGTGCTTAGATCACTAGTTAGAAAAGTGCATTCTCCCAAGAAGGGAAAAAATAGCTCTCATGCTCAAGAATAAATGTCAGAAGTTGGCCAAACATTCCAGTAAGAGTGAGGCCAAAGCCAGGTACAGTGGCTCGTGCCTATAATCCCAACACTTTAGGAGACTGAGGTGGGAGGATCGCTTGAGGCCAGGAGTTCAAGACCAGCCTGAGTAACATAGTGAGACTTCATCTCCACAAAACATTAAAAAATTAGCCAGGTATAGTGGTATACACCACACTTGTAGTCTCTCTCTCTCTCTCCCTCTTTTTTTTTTTTTTTTTTTTTTTTTGAGACAGAGTCTCGCTCTATCGCCCAGCCTGGAATGCAGTGGCACGATTCCAGCTCACTGCAACCTTCACCTCCCAGGTTCAAGCAATTCTCACGCCTCAGCCAGCCCCAAATATCTGGGATTAAAAGCATGTGCCATCACACCTGGCTAATTTTTGTATTTTTAGTAGAGATGCGGTTTCGCCATGCTGGCCAGGCTGGTCTCAAACTCCTGGCCTCAAGTGATCCACCCGCCTCAGCCTCCCAAAGCACTGGGATTACAGGCATGAGCCAGCATGCTCGTTCACACCTGTAGTCTCTAAAAAAAATAAAAAAAAAAGAAGTGATCCCAGTTGGGGATCTAATGCGTAGCATGCTGCCTATTGTTAATAATACTGTATTGTATTGTTAAATTGAAATAGATCTCAAGTGTCCTCTCCAACCCTACACACAGATAAAAGGAAGTGAGAAACATTCCTTCATTCCTAGTTTTTTAGAGCTTTTTTGGTTTTATCAGAAATGGGTGTTGAAGTTTATTAAATGCTTGCTTTGCATCAGTTGGTATGATCATATGATTTTTCTTCTTTGGCCTATTGATGTGCTGTATTATATTAATTGATTTTTGAATGTTGAGCCAGCCTTGCATATCTGAAATAAATCCCACTTGTTCACAGTGTATAATTCTTTTTATACATTGTTGAACTCAATTCGTTACTGTTTTGTTGAGGTTTTTTGTACATATGTTCATGAGAGATATTAACCTACAGATTTCCTTTCTTGTAATGTCTTTTTCTGATTTTGGTATGTTGGTATTAGCCGATTGCTGGCCTCAAAGAATGAGTAAGTGTTCCCTCTGCTCCTATTATCTGGAAGAGATTGTGGTGAGTTGGTATAATTTCTTCTGTAAATTTTTGGTAGAATTCACCAGTGAAACCATCTGGGCCTAATTCTTTTTTTCTTGGATGTTTATTCATTATTAATTCAATTTCTTTAACAGATCTAAGTCTATTCCAATCACCTATTTCTCCTTGTGTGGATTTTGGTAGTTTGTGTCCTTCCAGGAATTGGTCTGTTTTATCCAAATTATAGAATTTGCAGGTAAAAAGTACTTTTTAAAAAGCATTATGTCAGAGGAAAAACAGAAAGAACTAACAGCCTGTTGCCCTCAGAATTTCATGAACGTGATCACCTACTCAGGGCCTAGGGCCAAATTACCTGGATTTGGATCTTGGTTCTGCCACCCTGCGTGACTTTGGGCAATTAACCAGCTTCTGTACACCCCAACTGCCTTACCTGTGAGATAAGGATAATATTATTTACCTCATAGTATTATTGTGAGAATTAAATGCGGTTGTGTATAAAAAGCATGTAGCACAATTCCTGTCACATAATAAGCCCTCCGTGGATGTTGGCCATTATTACTGATTTCAGCTCACTAGTGCCTTTTGAGCATTCATTATATGCCAGGGGCTACGTGAAGTGACAAAATACAAAGATAAGTAAACTGTGAAAGGTGGGCTTAGTTGCTCACAGACTAAGGGCAAAATAGACATAGACAGATCAATACAGGCCAATGCGACAGACGGAATCTCATCAGAGCACACAAGAGCACCTAGAAAAGGTGAAACGGCAGAGCACGCTCATCTGGTTCACTTAAAGAAGCTTGGGCGTGATCGGGCACAGTGGCTCACGCCTGTAATCCCAGCACTTTGGGAGGCTGAGGAGGGCAGATGGCTTGAGCTAATGAGTTCAAGACCAACCTGGGCAACATGGTGAAACCCTGTCTCTATTAAAAATACAAAAAATTAGCCAGGTGTGGTGGTGCGGGCCTGTAATCCCAGCTACTGGGGAGGCAGAGGCAGAAGAATCACTTGAACCCAGGACACAAAGGCTGCAGTGAGCCAAGGTTGCACCACTGCTCTCTAATCTGGGCAACACAGCAAGACTCTGTCTCAAAAAAAAAAAAAAAAAGAAAAAAGAAAGAGAGAGAAGAAGAAGTTTGGGAGTTTGGGTGTCCAGTCTAGATAACTACAACCCAGGAACTGGCAGAAAAATGCAGGCGAGGTTACCACACTCTATCGTTGATTTCGTGAACAAGTGACAGAGTGAAAGAAATGCCAGAATCCGGATACACTGGTACCCACAGATTCAGCTTCCAGAGGAGGCGTCTACCACAGGTAGACGGATGCTAACTCTGGGCTGACGTCTCAGTTTTCAAAAAAGAACGCATTGATCCCTGGAAGCCAACATAGGCCTGCCGTGAACAAATCTGGTCTTCGCTTGACTTCACTTCCTTTTGCATGGGGTTCCTAAAAGAATTTCTGCAAAAAGTTTGCCAGATCTTTATAGATGAAATGGAGAAATACAAGCCGATGTATATGGTGCATTTGGTTGGAGTCCTAATGAGTTAAGTATCCTAATCCCCAGGAGGTGGTGCTGTTGAGGAGGAGACGGTTCTACGTGCGTCCTGTCCTGTGGTGGCTCCCATTCCCACGGGCATCCCTCTCACATTGACACAATGTGTGAGAGACATAAAATCAGGACAGATAATAGAAAAATGTGTGTCATGACCAACTCAGGATTTCAAAAGATTTTGATCCATTTAAACAGTGGGCCGCATTCAACAACATCTATTTAATATAGACAATGTTAAGTCATGTCAGACCCCAAAATGCAATAGTACCTAAGTTTTGAAGCCCAACATGACTTGGAGAAAGAATAGGTACAGGAGAAGGCCAGGCGCAGTGGCTCACGCCTGTAATTTCAGCACTTTGGGAGGCCAAGGTGGAAGGATCACCTGAGGTCAGGAGCTTGAGACCTGCCTGACCAACATGGTGAAACCTCGTCTCTACTAAAAATACAAAAATTAGCTGGCCGTGGTGGCACGCATCTGTAATCCCAGCTGCTTGGGAGGCTGAGGCAGGAGAATCGCTTGAACTGGGGAAGCAGAGGTTGCAGTGAGCCGAGATCGCGCCACTGCACTCCAGCCTGGGTGACAGACTGTTTCTCAAAAATAAAATAAAATAGGTCACAGACAGATGGAAACATTGGGCTGGAAAAAGTAGACTGAGAGGTGACATCAACCCCAGGCTCAACATGAACTAACAGTATGAAGAGGTGGCCAGGAAAGTGAACGCAGTCTCCGACTCCAAGGACGCAGGTAAAGTGTCTATAACCAGAGGACATCTCACACCAGTATGTGTCAGCCAGACCACACAGAACCATTCTTTTGGTGTAAGTACTATCATCAGAAGAGCTGGTGTAATTTGGATGTCTGTCCCCTCCAAATCTCTTGTTGAAATGCGATCCCTGATGCTGGAGGTGGAGCCTGCTGGGAGGTGACTGGGCCATGGAGACGGGTCCCACATGAAAGGTTTAGCATCCTCCCCTTGGTGAAGAGTGGGCTCTTCCTCAGTTAGTTCACACGAGATCTGGTTGTTTACAAGTTTGGGGCTTCCCCCTTCCCTCTCTTGCTCCCTCTCTTGCCATGTGAGACTTCTGACCCCGCTTCTGCCAGCACTGGAAGCTTCCGGAGGCCCTGACAGGGGGCAGCTTCCTGCCCACCCTGCAGAACTGTGAACCAATTAAACTTCTTTTCTTTTTTTTTTTTTTTTTTTTTTTTTTTGAGACGGAGTCTCGCTCTGTCACCCAGGCTGGAGTGCAGTGGCCTGATCTCAGCTCACTGCAAGCCCCGCCTCCCAGGTTCACGCCATTCTCCTGCCTCAGCCTCCAGAGTAGCTGGGACTACAGGCGCCCGCCACCGCGCCCGGCTAGTTTTTTGTATTTCTTAATAGAGACGAGGTTTCACCGTGTTAGCCAGGATGGTCTCGATCTCCTGACCTTGTGATCCGCCCGTCTCGGCCTCCCAAAGTGCTGGGATTACAGGCTTGAGCCACCGCGCCCGGCCTAAACTTCTTTTCTTTATATGTTACCCAGTCTCAGGTTTTTTTCTGGGTTTTTTTGTTTGTTTGTTTGTTTCTTTTTTTTCTTTTTTTGTCACCCAGGCTGGAGTGCAGTGGCATGAACATGGCTCACTGCAGCCTTCACCTCCTGGGCTCAAGTGATCCTCCCACCTCAGCCTCCTGAGTAGCTGGGACTATAAGTGTGTGCCCCCACTCCTGGCTAATTTGTTTTACTTTTTTGTAGAGATGGGGTTTCACCATGTTGCCCAGGCTTGTCTTGAACTCCCAGGCTCAAGCAATCCTCCTGCCTCAGCCTCCCAAAATGTTGGAATTACAGGCATTAGCCACGCACCCAGCCTCAGGTATTTCTGTATAGCACCGTAGGAACTGACTATGACAGTAGCATTATGGTGAGGAGGTTGTAGAGGGAATGAAAGGAGAGAAGAGGAGGAGGTGAGGGAGAAATACTGCAAATTGGAAAAATAGTATAAAAATGACTAAAAACAGTAAGTGCTAGCATGCACTGAGTGCTTACCATGAGGACTGTTTCAACCACCCTCTAGCGTGTTTAGATGAATTCATGTTGGTTAAATATTTCAATCTCAAGAGAGAGGGAGTTGGTAGAAACAATATTTCTCCCCTTACCTACAAGGATATCTTCAGAGGCCTTATCAAATGTTTTACAGGGATGTATGTTTTGTCTACATCAGTTCCTACCTAAATCAGCTTATTTAAATGATGTCATTTAATCGCAAGGACTGCATTCTCAGTATACTCAGCCTTCAGCTGAGGAAAGGTGAGCAAAGTCACTTCCCCAAGGCCGTGCAGCTGGTACCCAGCCCCGCCAGGCCTGAGCCCACACATCTGCCTCTGCAGCTTGAGCTTTGTGGCCTACCTGCTGCTCTGCCTCCCACAGAGAATAGAAACTTCTCCCTGTACCTACCACAAATGTGGTCATTATCTTTACTGATTATTCTACATTGTAAACTTTGAAGATGCCCAGGAATGAGGTCTAAAGTGGATCACACGTCCGGGCATGGTGGCTTACGCCTGTAATCCCAGCATTTTGGGAGGCCACAGTGGGTGGATCAGTTGAGGTCAGGAGTTCGAGACCAGCCTGGCCAACATGGTGAAACCCTGGCTCTACTAAAATACAAAAATTAGCTGGGCGTGGTGGCAGATGCCTGTAGTCCCAGCTACTTGGAAGGCTGAGGCATGAGAATCACTTGAACCCGGGAGGCAGAGGTTGCAGGGAGCTGAGATTGTGCCACTGCACTCCAACCTGGGTGACAGATTCTTTCTCAAAAATAAAATAATAAAATAAAATGGGTCACAGCCAGATGGAAACATTGGGCTGGAAGAAGTAGATTGAGAGGTGATATCAATTGCAGGCTCAACATTAACTAATGGTATGAAGAGGTGGCCAAGAAAGTGAACGCAGTCTCCGGCTCCGAGGATGCAGGTTAAGTGTCCGTAACCAGAGAGCATCTCACACCAGTATGTGTCAGCCAGACCCCACAGGATGATTCTTTTGGTGTAAGTACTATCATCAGAAGAGGGGACATATAAATCAGTGACAAGATATCAGGTATTTGAGGGAAAGCAAGGAGGAAACTTGGCATTGTATCAAAGGGATATGACGGGAAGGCCACTGGGTATTCAAGGGAATTCATGAGGTGCCCTTAGGAAGAAAAATATTGGCCAGGTGTGGTGGCTCAGGCCTATAATCCCAGCATTTTCGGAGGCCGAGGCGGGGGTGGATCACGAGGTCAGGTGTTTGAGACCAGACTGACCAACATGGTGAAATCCCGTCTCTACTAAAGATACAAAAATTAGCCTGACATGGTGGCAAGTGGCTGTAATCCCAGCTACTTAGGAAGCTGAGGCAGGAGAATCACTTGAACCCGGGAGGCCAAGATCGTGCCACGGCACTCCAGCCCGGGCAACAGAGCAAGACTCGGTCTCAAAAAAGAAAGGAAAATAAAAAAGAAAAGGAAAGAAAAGAAAGAAAGAAGGAAAGAAAGAAAGAGAGAGAAAGAAAGAAAAAGAAAGAAAGAAAGAAAGAAAGAAAGAAAGAAAGAAAGAAAGAAAGAAAGAAAGAAAGAAAGAAAGAAAGAAAGAAAGAAAGAAAGAAAGAAAGAAAGAAAGAAAGAAAGAAAGAAAGAAAGAAAGAAAGAAAGAAAGAAAGAAAGAAAGAAAGAAAGAAAGAAAGAAAGAAAGAAAGAAGAAAGAAATCAGGATGGGAAAGTCAGAAGGAGAAATGAGAGTGTACTCCAAATGTTTCAAGGGCTAGCTTGGAAAAACAGGATTAGATATCACCTAGAATGCTTACAAAAGACCAAACTGGAATCAAAATCACCAGGGGGAAGGAGGCCAATTTCAATGCCATATATAGATGAGCTTTCTACCTAGAAATACCCTCCTCCTTGGGGTATAATTTAGTCTCAATATTAACTAAAGGCCATTTAGATAAGAAACCAGTGTTTGCTATTCCCTTGAGTGTACCTTAAGAAAAATTTTCATGAAATAACAATAATAAACTCAGGAAAAATGAGAGCGAGTAGAGAGAAATACTCCCTAGAAATATTCATTTTGTATAAATCATCCATTTTTGCAATGACAAAAATACTGTTTCTGTCACTAGATTCACAAAGTCAGATAGGGAGAATAAATATAACGTGCTCTTCCAGGAAAAGTTATCGTGAAAATGGGAAGAACCACTTAATAATTTGAACATTGAAAGAACGGCTTGAAGAATGGGGAACAGGGTGGGTGGGTGGAGAGCAGGATCCTGGTTGAAGATACTGGGAAAGAGATTTGGTATCGGATACGGGGGTAGCGGGGCGGGCGGGGATAGGGGATAGACTCACGTTCCCTCGATCACCAGGCTTCGCAGGTGTCCCGACGTAGTCTGGAAAGCCAGGGCTCTGAGTCTTGGGTTCTAGCCATGGCTCTGCCACTCAGGAGCCATTACACAAGCAAGTGTCTGCACCCTTCTTGACCTCTTTCTTCATCTGTAACATGAGAAATCTGGATCAGGTGATTGCTAAGATCTTTGCGAGCTCTCCAAATGACAGGATTCAGATGAGTTACCAAATAGAGGCTTGTTCCACAGCCTTCCTTCATCCGGTTAGCAATTAAACCAACGCAGAGATAACAGCCACCCTTTCCATCGTAGAAATATTCGAAAAGAATACGTAAACCAGGCTAAATGCAATTCTGTCTGAAAATACTTACACCCATACTCAAAGTTCACATTACCCAGAAAGAGAGTAAGGCCCAGCCGGCCAGCTAATGACATGAATCTGAAACTCCACAGGTAACCCTTTAACTGAATACCTGCTTTTTTAAAACCGCAAGTGATTCACAGACCATTTTGTCACCTGCACGGGGAGAAAAGAAATGCCTCTGAATATTTAAATACGCTTGTAAAATATTAAGCACCTCCCACAGGCCGTGGAAGTGATATATCTATCCTGTGTCATTATCTCTCGGGGCACCACATGCATCTGTTCAAGGTCTGCAAACATGGCCAAGCTTCATCTACTTGAACAGAGGGAGGATCAGAGATCACATCGTCCTCTCACTTGCATGGGCTACCAGCTGGGTCCCGTTAGCAGGCATCAGACAAGGCCTAAGACCCACAGCCTTTGGTTCGATGGAGCCCTGGATGAAGGAATTGAGAAGTGGCTCATCCTCTTTTTCTAAATGGAAAAAAAAATTATTTCTAAATAGCTTAAAACGTTATTTTCAATTTCTCAATTTACAGTGATCCCCTAAATGAAGGCTATTTCTTTCTTTTTTTTTTTTTCTAGGAGGAAAAATACAGAACCTATTCATTTTCAAACTTAGACAATGCCAAGTTTTGGGGGGAAAAAAAGTCAGCTGAAAAACTGCAATGGCTCTGATGGTGAACTTGGCAATATGTCAGCATTGTTCAGAGAGAAGGGCCCACTACTTCTTATTCTGTGCTGCAAATGGCAAACGGGTTCATTTTCTCCTTATTGTTCTCTCTCTCTCTCTCTCACACACACACACATACACACACACACACACACACACACACACACACACAGAGCAAGAGAGAGAGAGAGAGAGAGAGAGAGAACCCAATATATACTGTTACCTTTTAACTTCAGGATGCCTGATAGCACTTTTGCTCCTGCTACTAACGAGCTGAAGAACTTGGGGAAATTGAATAAATCTTCAAACCTTGGTCTCCTTATTTATGAAATAGGAATTTTTAAAAAGCTACTTACCAGGTTTGTGTAATAACCAGATGCCATTATACAAGCTAAGCACCTTGCAATACGTAAAGCAGGGAGGCCCCCCAGTCTCCCCAGCATCATCACTGGTGGGGACGGAAGGACAGTGTGGTTTAGTGAGTCAGGTTCTCCTCCCTGGAGTAAGTCCTGGATTTAAGTCCCAGTTAGCCACTGAGTTTAGGTCAGAACCAGGCGGGTAGAAAGTATTTGTGTAATCACAACTATTAATTGTGATCATTTCTCACAGCAAAGTGTGATGCAATCATTTTTCTTAGTTGATGTTATTGTCTATAGAATGAAAGAGGGCTGGGTGTGGTGGCTCATGCCTGTAATCCCAGCACTTTGGAAAGTTAAGGCAGGTGGATCACTTGAGGTCAGGAGTTCAAGACCACCCTGGGCAACATGGTGAAACTCCATCTCTACTAAAAATATAAAAATTAGGCGGGCACAGTGGTGTGCATCTGTAGTCCCAGCTACTCAGGAGGCTGAGCCAGGAGAATCGCTTGAACCTGGGAGGCGGAGGTTGCAGTGAGCCAAGATTGCACCACTGCACTCCAGCTGGTTTACAGAGTGAAACTCTGTCTCAAAAATACATACATAAATAAATAAATATTTAAAAAGAGAAAGAAAAGAAAAGAATGAAAGAGAATTAAGACTTAGGCAGACAACCAGCCACATCAGATACTTTTAGTTGTAGGCAGAAGTTGCCCTAATAAAGGAATTACGCTCTTTCTTTGCTAGCTAATGCCCCTCTTCATTGAGAAATACTGTCAACTGCACTGGAACAAAATACTTAGTCATAATGTCTTCCCATTATTAAAATGCCAGATGGTATAATTACATTTGCCATATTATTTCTTACACTCAAAAAGATGGATTACATATCACTAAATAGCCATGACCCTTGGATGATGGGTTTGATAATTTGCTAGAATCATTCACAGAACTCAGGGAAACACTCCACTTATGTTTATTACTGAGGAAGTGGCAGATGGAAGAGAAGCATTGAGCAAGGCATGGAGATGGAGTGGGGGAACCTGCAGCGCCCTCGATGGACCGCACCTTCCAGCATTTGGATGTGTTCACCAACCTGAAAACCCACCAAATCTTGTTCAAAAGCCTTCACAGAGCCCAAGCTCTAGCCCTACCTCCCTTTCCTGGAGGTTGGTGGGCAAGGTTGAAAGTTCCAGCCCTCTAACTAACCGCTGCATTGTCATGTTGACCAGTCCCATCCTGAAGCTGTCTAGGGACCTCATCCTGAATTACTTCATTAGCATAAACTCAAGTATGATCAAAAGGGGGTTTTAGGCCCAGGTCGGTGGCTCATGCCTGTAATCCCAGCACTTTGAGGGGGCGAGGTGAGTGGATCATGAGGTCAAGAGATTGAGACCATCCTGGACAACATGGTGAAACCCCATCTCTACTAAAAATACAAAAATTAGCTGTGCATGGTGGCGGGCGCCCTGTAGGTCCAGCTACTCAGGAGGCTGAGGCAGGAGACTCGCTTGAAGCTGGGAGGCAGAGGTTGCAGTGAGCCGAGATCACGCCACTGCACTCCAGCCTGGCAACAGAGCAAGACTCTGTTTCATTAAAAAAAAAAAGGGGGGGTGGGGGTGGGGGTTATTTTATTTCTGAGATGGAGCCTTGCTCTGTTGCTCGGGCTGAAGTGCAGTGGCCCCATCTTGGCTCACTGCAACCTCTGCCTCCTAAGCTTAGGCAAGTCTCCTGCCTCAGCCTCGTGCATAGCTGGGATTACAGGCACCCACCACCATGCCAGGCTAATTTTTGTATTTTTAGTAGAGACGGAGTTTCACTATGTTGGCCAGGCTGGTCTCAAACTCTTGACTTCAGGTGATCCACCTGCCTCAGTCTCCCAAAGTGCTGGAATTAAAGGTGTGAGCCACCATGCCTGGCCAAAAGTGGATTTTACCACAACCTATAGTCAGAAATACAGTTGACACTGTAACTAATTAATTATACATACACATATATTTTATTTGTATTTTTAGCTCAACTCTATGGAAGCAAATATATACATGTATTTGTAACTGAAATAAAAGTTCCACAAAGTAATACTTACCCATACTACCTCCAATATACTCTGATATTTTTCTATTCTATATTCTAATTCATTTTTTACATTTTCAATTAAGGCTATTTCTAGGCGCTACATTTGTGGAATTTAAATTTTTCTTCTTTTTATTTTTTCAATATTTCCCACAGCAAAACTTTTTTGTAGTAAGACAAGACGAGAAATAAAAATCATTTAAAGATCATTTTCTTTCAAGTACAACTGGGGCTCAAAAAATATTGACCAATGGGCGCGGTGGCTCATGCCTATAATCCCAGCACTTTTGGAGGCCGGGGCGGGTGGATCACTTGAGGCCAGGAGTTCGAGACCAGCCTGGCTAACGTGGTGAAAACCTGACTCTATTTAAAAATACAAAAATTAGCTGGGCATGGTGGTGCACACCTGTAATCCAAGCCACTCGGGAGGCTGAAGTGGGAAGATCGCTTGAACTCAGGAGGCAGAGGTTGCAGAGAGCCAAGATCGTGCCACTGCACTCCAGCCTGTGTGACAGAGCATATATATATACACATACACAGAGAGAGAGAGAGAGAGAGGCCAAGAGGGAGAAAAATCAGGCCGGGCCCTCAATTTTATTTCTAACTTCTCTCTGCTGGGTTTGAGGCATGTTGGAGTCCAAAACAGACACCTTCGTCTCGGCTCGTGTCTTTGTGGTTCCCATACAGCCGCCAGGGGTCCTGCACCTCCAGGTATTTGCAGCATCCTCATGTAGTCCCCTCCTATCCTGTGCCAGGATTAGTCTCTGGGACCAAGAGAATATAACACAAGTGATGGAATGCTACTTCCGTGATTAGGTTATAAGACTGTAGCTTCTATCTTGTGTGTTCTCTTTCTCTCTCTCTCTCTCTTTCTCTCTCTCTCTTTCTCTCTCTCTCCCTCAGATTACTTACTCTGGGGGAAGCAAGCCGTTGTGTCACGACACTCCAGCAGCCCATGGAGAAAGAGGCATGCGGCAAGGAGCTGAAGTCTCCAACCAACAGTCACCGAGGAACTGAGGCCTCCTGCCAATAGTCATATGAATAGCTTGGAAGTGGATCCTCCAGCTTCCAAAAACTACAACCCCTGTGGACTTATGAGAGGCTTTGAACCTGACAATCTGGTTAAGGCACTTCCTGATTCCTGACCATTGGAATGAGGAAGATAATAATGTTTGTTGTTTCAGACTTTGCTGTTACACAGCAATGCCTAACGATTACACCTACCCTCCCAGTAAATGGTCACGGGAGATCGCTGAGCTGGCCCTGCAACCCCAGCCTAGGAGAGAGAAGAGGAAGTGTTTTCGTTTTTGTTTTTTTGAGACAGAGTCTTGCTCTGTAACCCCAGCAAGAGTGCAGTGGCATAATCTCAGCTCGTTGCAACCTCCGCCTCCCAGGTTCAAGCCATTCTCCTGTCTCAGCCTCCCAAGTAGCTGGGATTACAGGTGTGTGCCATGATACCCGGCTAATTTTTGTATTTTTAGTAGAGACAGGGTTTTGCCGTGTGGGCCGGCCTGCTCTCAAACTCCTGACCTCAAGTGATCTGCCCACCTCGGCCTCCCAAAGTGCTGGGACTACAGGCGTGAGCCACCAGGCCCGGGCAGAAAGTGGTTTTGTTGTTGTAGTTGTTGACTAACAGGGAAAAAGTTGATTGGAAGCCCATGGAGCGGGACAGTAGAAAATTACAGAACAAACGTTTTACAGCAAATTTTGTCTATAGAACATCAAACAATTGTGTTCAAAGCGGAAAGTGTGATAATCGAAGGCAAAGGCCATCTCTACAGCTCCTGTTCCGTTCATCCCATCATCAGTGAGGGTGAGCAGGAAACAAACTCATTCACCAAAAGGAACCCCAAATTAAGCTGCATTTATTAAACTGCTTCGTTAGTCTGACAAAGTGAAAAAATGGGCCGGGCACGGAGGCATCTGGCATTTTACACCATCTGGCATTTTAATAATGGGAAGACATGATGACTAAGTTCTAACACTTTGGGAGGCCGAGGCAAGTGGGTTACTTGAGGTCAGAAGTTTGAGACCAGCCTGGCCAACAGGGTGAAATCCTGTCTCCACTAAAAATACAAAAATTAGCCCGGCATGGTGGTGGATGCCTGTAATCCCAGCTACTCAGGAGACTGAGGCAGGAGAATTGCTTGAACCTGGGAGGCGGAGGTTGCAGTGAGCGGAGAATGCGCCACTACACTCCAGCTTGGACGACAGAGCAAGACTCCTCAAAAAAAAAAAGGTGGAAAAATGCACATTTGAAAGATTTCTGTGGTTTCCATGGAAAGCTGAGAACCTTTCTCAAAAGGAGGTACCTGATTCTCAGTTTTTCCTAGGTTTGGCTTCCAAAGGTCACCAAACCCAGCAAGACCGACAAGTCATCCTTTTCTATCCTCCTGGGATATTACCCACTGTCTGGGCTGTGGGTACCAAGTGACTCCCTGGGGACTCATCACAATTTCACCCTCACGATTTCTTGCTCTTTCTCCCTAGTGAGCCACAAGCTGGGCTGGGCGCAGTGGCTCACGCCTGTAATCCCACCACTTTGGGAGGCCGAGGTGGGCAGATCACTGGAGGTCAGGAGTCCAAGACCAGCTTGGTCAACATGGTGAAACCCTATCTCTACTAAAAATACAAAAATTAGCTGGGCAATTCCCAGCTGCTCAGGAGGCTGAGCCAGGAGAATTGCTTGAACCTGGGAGGTGTAGGTTGCACTGAGCTGAAATTGTGCCACTGCACTCCAGCCTGGGCGTCACAGTGAGACTCCGTCTCAAGAAAGAAGAAAAAAAACACAGACACAAGCTATATTCCTCACCCCCCACTCCACATACACCCATTTTCTCTGCCAAAAAGCCCATTTGCTTTTTTTTGCAATAAAAAGCCAAAATTATGATTGCTACCGTAGTAGATAATCTACTTAGAAATCCGAAGCCAGGCGTTCTGACTGCATCTGATCCCGTGGTCTTCCTACCGAGACTCACCGAAATCTCTCGCTCTTGCTGAATGGCTAGGGAAGGAATGGGCACAGACAGCAGGGATGGAGGGCTGGGTGGAAGCCAAAAGCTTGGCTTAATAGTTCTGCATTATGTCCTGTTTCTTCGGACACTGGGGAAGCTCTTACATCTTTCCTTTGGCATGGGAATCACAGTGTGTCACCCACCTCCTCTCCTTGGCTTTGCTTCATGGCCTGGGACCCTTGAATGCCGCAGAACTGAAGGCAGGCAGGGACGTCCCCTCCTGGTCTCATACTTGGCCCCAGTACCTCCCTGAAGTCTGCGCATGGGAGCAGCAGCGTGAAGGTTGGGGGACCCCAGCCACCTCTGGGGCTGGACCAGGGATGACAGCACATTTACTAGCGTGAGACAGAGTTGACGGTAACAACCTCGCATTGGGGGCCACGGCAGGCACTCCGCAGGTGATTCTACCCTCACCACAGCCCTGTGACATACAGGAACGGACAGCTCCGAGCTGAGGCTATTTGCTCAAGGCCACAGAGTGAGTGGGGGCGGGGGGGGGGGCACCCACTATCCCATGGGTCGCAGTGCCACTCCACTCAGCTGGGCCGTTTGCTAGCTTCCTACCTGCTCCCACCTTGACCCCTTCCCTCGTGTCGCCTTCCTACCCCACCTCTGCGTCAGGTCACATTTCGGCCTTTTATCAGTACATGACTTTTGGGGAAGAGTTTAAAAACGTGTGTGAGCAACACCCAGAGATCTCAGAGAAAAGGGGAACCCAAAGAGTAATTCAGAGGTAACCTAGAGAAAGTAACTCTCCTACCTGTTGGGGGTCCTGGGCGCTCACGCCCACTCACCTCACTGGGCTGCAGAGCGGTTTCATTTTTCCATTTAAGGAGAACGCCAGTGAATTTTCACATTGCCTTTAAGGAAAAGGTGGGGGCAGGGGAGGGTCCAAGAGTTCGGTTCACATTTAGTAGAGCTGAGCCACAAAAATACTCTAAATTCCAAATAGGAAGCCAAAGACTGCAAGCTTTAAAAGCACAGTTGTCATATATATATACACATATACAGACACACACACACACACACACACACACACACCTCTTATTCCAATTAGGAAAATAACTTTGCAGGAGAGTGTGAAAAATTAAATCATTCAAGGACAACCATTTGAATTCACATGGTTTGTGGAGAAGACAAGAGCACGAGAATTCACAAATGCCCACTAAGATCCATTAAAAAAGGACTTCGTTTATTTCATTTAATCTTCCCAACAGTCCTGGGAGTAGATAATAGTCTCTCAATATTATACAGAAGAGGTAGACTCAGGAAGCTTAAGTAACTTGCTCAGCCAGAATTTGGCCATCACTCCAACTCCAAACGTGTGCTTGTTTCATAATATCGTGTTGCCTAAACTGTTTTGTCACTTAGGCCCTTCAGGCCCTCAGGACCCAGTTTTGGCAAGAGTGGGATTTCATACATGGTAGACCTTAAAAATAACATCCTTAGGAGAAGACGGAAGAGAGGAGTCATGAGCAAATAGCATCAGCAGCTTGTGACTCTCATCCCTGTGAACCTTTAACATAGCATTGTGGGTTCAATGGTGACTTCCTGAAAGACGTATCTAGAACCCGTGAATGATATGGGTTATGGTGAAGGAGGAAATATTACCTATGTGGCAAAAGTTAAGGATCTTGAGAGGATGAACTTATCCTGAATTATCTGGACGGGCTTTAAATGCAATCACACGTATCCTTAGAAGAGAGAAACCGCACAGAAGAGAACGGGGCAGTGTGACCACGGAGGTAGAGATTGGAATCAAGGAGCCATAAGCCAAGGAATGCCTGGAGTCACAGGAGCTGGAAAAGGCAAGGTATGGTTTCTCCTCTCGAGGATTCGCTCTTAGAGCCTTCATAGGAAATGTGGCTCTGCCAACACCTTGACTTGGGCCAGGTGATACTGATGCTGTACTTCTGGCCTCCAGAACTGTGAGACAATGTGTTTCTGTTATGTGCAAACCACCCGTTCATGGTGATTTGCATTCAGTGTATCATAATTCCCTACTCATAATCGGTAAGCAGTCCTAGGAAGCTAATACATATGCTAAGTTTAAAAATCACTCCTGTGACCACATGATGAGCTCATTGTTAGGCTGTGAAGTTCCCACCTGGTTTTCTTGCTGCCTGAACAAATATGGTGGGTGATCTCTTCTGGGAAGTATGGGAAGAGGCAATTCTCTGGACCCATCTCTTCAAAGATGAATCCTTTAGCCTTTATAAAAGATAAACATTGAGACTCTCAACTCATGGGAATCATGGAAGAAAATCTCTGGTTTTATGGAAATGCCACAGGCTGGAAATAGAAAACCTACATTCTACATCCAGGTGGAAACCTGGGTGATCTTGGGAAGGTCTCAACCTCTCTGAGTTATTATTTCCTCAGCTAGGTATGAAGGGGTCTGATAAGCAGTACCTTAAGTATCTTTCCAGCATTAGGATTACTCAAGGTTATATGTCTCACTCTATTGTTAGCATAACAAATTATGTAATTTTAGTTGAAATACGTCAACTGTATTATTATTTAAATAGATGGCTGTATTGCCTTTCTAATGTCCTTAGCTCCAAGAATCTTCATACTTTTAAGTTTTGGGGTATAAAGAATCTGACCAATGGCAGTGGTTACTAACATCCCAGTCCTACCTAGTCTCACGTCCTAACTTGACAAAGGGTCATTGAACAAGTTGGTGGAAACCAAGAAAACCCACTAGTACTTAACATTAAGATGGATTTAAAAGATCAAGAGATAAAACAAAAATAACATTTATTTCCTGAGTCGTTTTAATACCTGGTATTAATAGTGACACAAGTGTGCAACTCAATATATATTTCAAAAGAAACCCGCACTTTTATTTTAGCATTCAAACTGTGTAGTTAACAATTACTTTATTTTGTTCAACTTGATTAGTATAGGATCTAATGTACACTCTTCAATTGAGTTGATCTGAAAAAGATATTCTAAGAACTGCAATAGAGGCTAGAAACTTAGAATTTTAGAGCCCAAAGGGGATTTCATCGGTCTGCTTCCATAATTTTACAGATAAAAAAATACCCAGTGAAAGTTACATGACTTACCCAAGGTCAAATTCAAATAAGAGCCTCAGTTGTCTGAATTCAGAGCCCAGTCATCTTTCTAAAACACAACATAGGAGTAAAATAGAAACCTTCACAGAAAACTTTATAAGTAGCAGGAAAGGGTTTAGTATTGAAATGTCACAGTATTTTACCAATATATACAAAATTCAGAATTGAAACAAGCAGTACTACTGAGGTTTTTTTTTTTTGTAAAATCATCATAACCTAAAAACATAATTTAAATTAGAGCCGGAGCCTGTGAAAGTATTGGCAATGTAAAAAGTTGCTCATCTTTCCTGGGCTCTGTTCTAAATGGATTTTGGAAAAAAAAAAGTATCACATTCTCTACTCATAATCTTCCAACTGATGGAACATTAGTCTGTTTTTAAAATGGACTTTTCCTCCTCCTGGAACATTTTCTGTGGTGATAGAAACATTGAGGTCTTTTTTTCATTCATTATTTTTATTACATTTTTAACTTTGACCTGTGCCAATATGCCTACTAACTCCTAGCACATCCTAACTTTGTCATGAATTTGAGTTTACTTCTGGAACAACATCTGACTTTAGTTTTATCTACATTGCCCAAGTGAACTATTTACCAAAAACTAAATAGCACCATGTCAACAGGACATTTTGGCAAAGAACAAAGTGTCACCTATGATTACAGGCCTAGTTTAGACTGCTCTTGGTGGTGCTGGTGATGTTAGGAGGTCGGTTTTCATACTCAGTGTAATTCTGTTCATTACCCCCAGCTTTCCTCTGGATTTTTCCAAATCCACATAATACTTAACTGTATACATAGTTGTTTCAGTTTCATTTTCCTTTCTACCTGGATTCTAAAGTCCTAAAGTAAAAGAGCACGGAATATGCAAACAACCTGACTGACAAAGAGGAAAGAACGCAACAGTACAGAAATGCTCATTCATCCCTTCAGTGACTATGTGAGTCTATGCCAGGCAGTATGCCAGGCGCGAGATTTAAGAAAAACAACCTGATACCATGGCATCTGCTGCAGAGGATAAAATGGGAAGACCGAACACAGTACACTAAAATATTTGTAGTACACTTAGTTGACCATGAGATCCAAACAAAAATCTCCATGTAAAAGGAAAACAATAATTAACAAAAAGCATCTCTTTCTTAATTCATCCATTTCACGATGAATGTCGAGTTGATCAGTGGCTAAAGAGATTCCTCATCCCATCTGTCATAGTTTGAATGAGTCCTCCAAAAGTTCATGTGTTGGAAACTTGGTTGCCATTGTGGTGATGTGAAGAGGTGAGGCCTTTTGGAGGCGATTGGGTCATAAGGGCTCCACCCTCATGAATAAATTAATGCCATTACATTGAGAGTGGGTTAGTTTTTGCGTGTTTGGCCCCTTTTTCCTCTGTCTTGCATGCTTGCTTGCCATGTGATGCCTCCCACCATGGGATGACTTCACCAGATGCCAGTGCCATGCTCCTGGACTTCCCAGCCTCCAGAACTGTGATCCGAATTCATCTTTATTTATAAATTACCCATTCTTTGGTATTCTGTCATAATGCCAGAAATTGGACTGAAACACCACTCCTGCCCACTCCCATGGGTGTTAAGTGGGGAGGGAAGATGGTATGTTGGAGAGGAAGACCACAGAACTTGCAGCTTTTTCTTTCTAAACATCAAAACACCATTGAATGCTCGGGGAGGAAATGGATTTCATATTCTCGCCATCCATTCAGAATGGTATCAGAAAAATGGGAGCAAATAAATCTATTACAACACAAAATTGTCCTTGGAGGAAAGAAAACTTACTTCGCCTAGTCTCTTAGCCTATAATAATTGAAGACCAACATTTTAAAAATTTAGTTCTAGAAAGCTGAAGAACCTGACTTGAATACTTACATTCTCGTTAGAACTATTAAGCTTTTCTCAATGAATTTAGTTATTAAGCCTGTTTTTATTGATCAAAGGGGCAACTACAATGACATTTTCTGAATTTAAAGTCCTTTTAAAATTAGTTACAGTTTAAACAAGCAGAAGTTCTCATTTATGTAGGAGGCCAGAGTGGCAAGACAATGTCCTCCTAACTGAAGGAAGCTCAGGGAGAGGGATGGCCTGTGTGTGAGGAGAAGGAGAGGACAGGATTGTGGCTTTTTCTGACTAAAATCGTCACTTTTACATTTCTCTTCTTATCCCTCTCTTGTGCCTACTTATAAATTCTGCAAAGGTTTTTGTTACTAACTATAATTAATTTTGTTACTAACTATAATTTGTTACTAACTATAATTATTGGCTGAATATAAAATCTAAATGCTTTCCAAAAGCTGCAACACACAATTACTGTTTTCACTCAGTAGATAACACGTTGATATTTGGACTATCTGGAAGCATTAGGGGGCATTTTGAGTTGTCATAATGACTGGAGGGTGCTATTGACATTTAGAAGCTAAGGGCTTTGCTATAACCCTCTACCAGGAAGAATTGCATCAACCAAAATGCCTATGCCAAGAAATCCTGGGAGACATTTTAAAGAATCATAGAAGATTTTAAGAATATTACCATTAAAACATAAAGCTAGAGACTGGCTTCACAAAAACATAAGAGAGTAAGGTCCAGTGGGGTTAGCTTCCCTTATCGGGGAAGTGTGGAGCCAGGACTCCATCAGGCCTTCTGACTCCGTCTGGGGCTCTTTCTGCTCCACCAAGTTTGTTTTCACAAAGCCCTTGACACAAGTCTGTATGAGTTACCATGATGCCAGGGACTCTGCCTGGATGCCAAGGGCTGCATGTTCTATTCTAAGTGACTTTGGAACACACTTTGGGAATAGGACTGACTGGGATGAATGAGTTTTAACAAATGTCCAAATTCCATCAAGAAACTGCAAGCTGAGCCCATTGGGTTTTCTTTACATTACTGTTAACTTTACAGATGATCATTTCAACTAACAGCGGCTGCCCCGTATAACTCTACAATTGCCCACGTTAACATTAACCAGTGTTTAGACCCCTTGCAATCTGGACTTGTGTCTTCTGCCCTAATATTCCTTAGTACAATCTTGATAATAAATTGTTAATAGTGTCCCTAATTAACATTTTGATGTATCATAGCCACATAGAAGATACCAAAGTCAATTCCTGAAACCTCAATTCCCAATGAGAGTGCAAGAATCCAGCATGTGTGCCTGGGCCTCAAAGTCACAATGGGACATTTGAGCTGGTTATGGGGCAGTTCTGGGACCTGGTTCCTTGCAATTTCTTGCATAGGAAGGACAGTGTTATTCCAGGCATCAGCATGACCCTTCTTCCTGCCCTTCTCATATAAAGTGAGAGGAGAAGCAACACAGGAAACCAGCTAATCTTGAGGTTACTAACCTGGCTCAAAAAAAGAGGAAGGAATGACACGGGCTTCAGTAAGCATATGAGTTAGGAGAATTGTTCTCCAATGGCTGAATCTCTCCCCTCCCAAAATGCCTCCTGCTTTTGTATGCATTCGCCTCAAGAGTTTGAAAAGACATTGTGCTTTCTACTAGAACAGTGCCCCAACAACTGCCATTAAGATGGAAAACTTCATCCATATACCCATTAACATGCCAACACTAATTCATACAATCACATCAACCAGAAGTGCAATGCTACCCAGCTCCAAACACAGAACTGGTTATTTAGACATCAGATTGGTTATAAACTTTGATGCCTGTCTTGTGGTGAGCTTGTATTTAGTAGTGCCTTTCATCTCTGATTTAGAAATTTTACAGACCAAGAGATTCACCAAAGGAAACGTGTTTTTCCCTCAGGCAGTTGTATCAAAACAATGTATGTGTGCGTGTATGTGTGCATATACGTATGTGAGCTGTGTAACTGTACACATACCCTTAAAAATAAAACTAAGTTCTGTCATCACTCTTCTAACAAAAATCCATCTTTCACTTTCCCAAATCAATTCTATTTTGCTTTTTCTATTTCAGTGAAATAGACTGGACATTTGCTAAGGGCAGAAGAGCCAGTCATGAAAGACAAGCACAATGACTTCATAGCGTTCCAACCAGAAGGCTCTATTGTCTGTGCACATTTTCAATGCCAAGGGCACTATTTTGCCAGCGCATAGGGATACCTTACACAAGTGCTCCACCAGTAAGCAGGTAGCAGGGCCACCTTTTTCAATGTATTTGTCTTCTACAGTGTTCTCCACTATCTGCCTCCAAAAAAAGCTAAGTTCCCTCACTGCATTACTCACCAAAATAGGAAGCTTTCCAAGTCACCCATGCAAGCACATACCACTTCTTAGAAGAACCCTCTAGTTGTGTATAATTTAATAAAACTGACCATGTAGGATAATGCTGTTTATTAAAAATATAGTCAGGGAGAAGGAAGTCAGTGCATTTATGCAATTTTACATACACATCTGTAGTTTGAGGTTCCATTATTCCAACAGTTCATATAAATCACTGTTTCAGATAAAAGGAAAAAAATGCTTTACACAGGAGATCAGCAATTGGTTATAGGTTTGGAAATATGAGTCGGCTTGTAGTAAAAATAAAACCACCTCTTCCATTATTAAAGAATGTCTCCTTTATGCGGAACAAGTCTTTAGCGTTAAGAACTTTTCCTTGCATAAGAATTGTTAACTTGAAGTTCTCGGAAAACAGCTAATCCTGTTTTCTCTATTTATAAATGCTATTTTGTCTGGGTTTTTTTGAGGTCACAAAGGAAGCGTCTTCAGTGATCTGTCACTACGTTTTCCTTTACCGGGTATGTCAACGACCGCAATGTCAAACCTAGGACTCATACAAAAGCATTTTGCAGAGAATCATAAATACAGAACACGACATGTCCGAACAATGTTCTCATTACAGCAGGGAAAACAAAATGGATCAAAAAACAAAGCCTAAAATAAATGAAGGCTTGATCATTTTGCTAGTAGAGAAATGAACAATAGCATCCAGACCCCTCCAAAAAGGATTTGGCATATGAATGCACTTGTATGAAAAACTTCATCACATTTTTTTTTGGAATAGACTCCACTCCCATTTCCTGAGCTCACGCTCACTGACGGGAGTCCAGAGTACAGCCGCAGCACCTGCTAAGCCAGAAGGAAGACAGCAAACTTACAACTTACTCGCGACAGTCCTCAGTGTGGAGAATCAAGAGTTTTGGATCTAATTTCTTGGATACCGAAGTTGGTGCTCTGTCCCTTGGCCTTCTGTGTTAGGATGTATAGGATGCCCTAGGGAAGTCACTCCGCAATAGGGAGTGGTCACATTCATTTGAAAGCACCACTCCTTTCCATGTTATGTACCTAACTCAAACCCAGTAAAGAGGGACTCCAAGCATAATTACTTTCTTTATATCCTGCTAGTGAAAGAAAGTTCTGTCACTACAAATGCAGGGAACCAGAGACAAGCATGAGAAGAGAAAAATCTGCATTTCTTATAATGAGTGGCTGTGTGAAAGGTTTCTGCTGGGTTTGGCTAAGGCATCTAAAACTCCATGTCCACTCCCAATTAGTCTACCTAGAACTTACAGTTCAGTTTTCTGGGGGCATAGGAAGAGGGGATTACATTTAGCTACCTCTTCTTTCTTAAAGTAGAATAGTTAAAAATAAGTTCTCATGTATAAAGCAGATCAAATCAGTAACTGTCTAAATGACAACGCAAATTCGGTGTTAGCTATGACTAACATCTGACTGACTCCATCTCAGCAAGAACTAAAGGACAACAAAATCTCAGCTGCTATCGAACTAAGTGTTTAAAGTATACTAAGAAATTAGTGTTTGTTGATAGGATTACCAAGCAAATAAATTTAAGGCATAACTGGAGTTACAGCAAATGAAGTATATACTTTTTCCCTCTGATGCAATAAGGCCTCTGCCAAGAGAGATTGCTTTAAGAGTTTTCTTGCCCCAAATTAGCCAAAGGTCCCGTGTATTGGAGGAGGAATAAGCTAAAGGCTGAGGCTTTTAAACAGATAACTACAGACTTTGAAACACTCAAGACTTTAGAGTTTGAGTCAAAATCATCATATATACTTATTAGAAGCTGGAATCGATGAGGCCAAATTTGCCAGGGCCACAACATGGATAAAACGTCAAGTACAGATGAAACATTATTTTGTTTACACATGTCTAAATTTTAACAGAACCCTTAAAAAATCAGGAACAAAATGCTATGTTCACACAAAAATCCTTGTGCTTAGTTTGCAGGAAAGTATCAGAACAGCTGAAAACAAATGGTTTCATTCTTTAACTTCACTTGATGAAGCTGCTCAGCAACTGTGCTGTTAGTGGTGAAACTGCAGGAACAATTCCGTTCTTGGATTTCAGGGAAAAGCCATTCACTCGTCAGTCTCTGCAGAGACAGGCAGAGACTCCTCTGCCCCCAACTCCTCTGACAGTTCCCTTCCACTTAATGGGGTCACTACCCAAGTGAACTCTCAGGAGGGGACGTTTCCATATAAGGCCATATAAGTGTAAATTGACACAGCAATCTGTCAAACAAGCCACTGAGTTTCTTTTGGGTGGTGGGATAGGGAAAAGGGCCTATGTCAATGAAATAAGACTTACAGAACAGTCAAAGAAAATTGATTTCTCAAAGTTCAATTAAAAAAAAAAAACCAAAAAACAAAAAACTAGCTCATCTCTTATTTTCAAGGAGATGAATTATGGAAAATTCCTTCAAATTTATGCCACAGGCTTAATTTTGGACCTTAGGAAGGAATCTCCTCCCATTTTCTCTTCACATTTTAGGTTCTTCAAGTTGTTATTATAAATTGTTTGAATAGCAAAATCAGCCATGATGCGAATCATGGAGACACGCCGATTTCCTTGCATTGAAATACATCTATACAATTGAAAGTTATGCGTACAGCACAAAACTATAAACAAAAAGGTGAAGCAAACTTTCTTTATTTTCAGGTAAAAACATTAACCTGATGGATTATTGCAGATTTGAGAAATCAGCACATAAAACGACTGGACAGCATTGCTTACAGGTGCTTTTATCTGCGTCGAGACAAAGGCTGAACTGTTTTGTCCCAAGTCAGCACTGGGAGAAGGGGAAGAGGAGCGTGGAATAAAGAAGACTATGAACAAAAATGTAAAACAAAAACAAAGAGAAATTTTTTTTTTTTTTTACTCCAACAGGGAAGGAAAACTGCTTAGTCTGTTTAAAAATTTTACATTAATTTAAAATGCTCTGGCCACAGAATAATAAATACCGGCCAGCCCAAGCTGTAGACTTCTTCACCTTCATAAAAGAAACAAACGAGCTTTCCCTGTCTCACTCCAGAGGCTGTTGCTGCTGGAATTGCCATGGAAACAGTCCTAGTGTGTCACCTGGCAAAAAGCCAGTAATACCCTAAACTATATTCAAACTAAACTATAAGAAAAGTCTACCTAGTTACAAAAGCTGAATTATATTCAATATATTTCCATCCAATGAATTTTAAATTAGATCTGAACTGGACAGAACATGGGACAATGAACCCATGGGTCACGAGCCCATGGGTAATGAAAATTGGAGAACTGTGAGTTGTATACAAAAACAACTGTGAGCTGCACAGACAATAATGAATCAGGGAGAGAAAATCAGAGGAAAGTGAAAAGCACATAGAGCTAGTCTACTAAACTATATTTGTCAAATACATGTGAGCTTAAATTTCTGTACTTATGTACAAGAGTTGACTTTGGAGGAAACAGAACTGCAGACTTGGCTAGATGGATACACACAGCCCAGAATTAAACTGCACAGCGACATTTATTGTTCCAGCCTGGAAAAACATCCCTTTTTTAAATTTCACACAGCAAAGCATGTTAAAAACTTCACTCATCAAATAAATGATAATTTAAACAAGAACTTGCTAAAGAAACCTCATCACAACAACGTTTTAGGGCCTGATCACTTTAAGTCCATGGGGCCATTAATGAATATCAACCAAATGTCTCTTTATAATCTGCAAGCCGTTTTTCCTACAACAAGAAGGCGTAACATGTTTCCTTGACTCAGGTGATACATTAGAAAAGAAATCATGATTTGTTTCTTTTGCTGTAACAGGCAGACACTGCATTTCTTGTTGTGATCAGGAAAGATGGAACGACTGCTGCCCTTCTCTTGCTGCTATCAACAGTTTTTCACGCATTATCTCAATGCTTGAATAGTCCGGCAACTTAAGATAGTTCACACAAGTCATTACAGAGGGCAAGAAGTCATCTGGGTTTTCTGTTGATTCAAATGTCTTTCGGACAATTGTCAAAGGTGGATTCAAACTCCGGAATCCTGATTAAGAGAAAAAGACAGACAAGGAACTTAAGTTTTTAAAAAACATCAACTATCAGAAAACATTCCACCGCTCTGCTGTACAATATTATACACAAGGCATTCTTTCTTGCTTGGCAATTACACATTCAATATACAGTAAGTGCAAGGAACCTGCTTTATCATTTAAAAAATCGCTATGTAACATGGAGGCAACGGTTCTTTATGCCTTCTGATTTTTAAAATGGAATACCCACAGTGGTTCACGGCTGTAATCTCAGCACTTTGGGAGGCCGAGCTGAGTCAGTCGCTTGAGAGTTTCAGACCAGCCTGGGCAACATGGAGAAACCCTATCTCAACAAAAACACAAAAATTAGCCAGGCATGGTGCTGTGTTGTGCCTGTAGTCCCAGCTAGACAGGAGGCTGAGGCAGGAGGATCTCGCTTGAGCCCAGGAGGCAAAGGTTGCAGTGAGCCAAGATCACGCCACCGCACTCCAGCCTGGGCGACAGAGTGAGATCCTGTCTCAAAAAACAAAACAAACCAAAAACAATAGAATACCAATTTAACTTATATTAGGATTCAATCTGAAAAACCAGATTTTAGAATCCATTCTCATCTAAGTCAACTAAGAGTTTAGAATGTACAAATGGCCTGGAATTTTATCTAACCAGCATCACACATGTATTAGTAATCCCACTTCAATTTAAGACAAACCCCACGAATTTCCCTGCTAGTGGTCTCAATGTACTCTAATGATATTGGAATAACTAAGAGGCACTGCAAGTGAGATAAAGAATCTCTTGCTGATGGTCCTGAAGTTTCACACTCACAAACCCACCCATAGGTAGAATAAATGCTAAACATCAACATCGTACCCACCTCCAACAGGCAATCTTGGGCTACCAGTCACAAACTGGAGAAATAACCTCTGCTGCTCATTATCAAAACTACTGAGAATCTCAAACAAAAACTTCACAGCCCGACTATAACAGAAATAAATATACCACAATTATTTCAGCAGGTTAGAGTTTTAATCACATTGCATTGCATCACATGACGTCAAAATTAGATTAGCACTTTTAAATTACACATGTATTTCCATTACAATGTACTCAATCAAATTTGTTTCTGTTATGACTAGAATTCAAATGGAATGATTCCAGTTGTAATAAGACAGACCTGATCTGGTACTGTACAGATATTTCTGCTTCACTATGTGTAATAATGGGGAACAGGGTTAAATCTGTCTTCCCCAACCCCTAGTATTTTCACAGAAATACTTGAGAAAGAAACCCTTGGGTCTTAATTTCCTATCTTGAGAGAAGTAAGGCCAAAACAGAAGCAAGCATCCATTAATAGGCAGACACATTTTCAAATGAACCACTCCAATTTTTGTTGTTTACACGTGTGCATGTGTGCATACACACACCCCCCCCTCTCCACATTCTTCAGAATGAATAGAAAACCCGGCAGAGCCCAGTACTCACCTGTCATGAGTGTAACCGTGATCAGGCCTGCAGCATTCCATCAGTGTCTTTGCATCCCAAGTGTCTGCTTTACTGCCACAAAGGAGCTGATCCAGCTGTGAGTTCAAATAAGGGTAAAGAGAATTAGGAAAGAAACATTTGCTTACCTGAGTGAAAATAAAGGTCTATGTGTACCACACAAGAGTATCAGTCTCAGTACTAAAACTTTCTGCTTGGGACCTCTTTCTAAAAAAAAAATTTAGAAATTCCACTTCCTTTTTAGCTGTACACTATTAAGCACCCTGCCCATCTGTAGGGACTTGGTTCTGGAGAAACCCTTCCTCTCAAACCAAAAACACCTGATGACCCTTGATTTCAGTTTTCCTTTCGTCTCATTACTTTAGGTGCTTTAAATGGACAATCTGCTTCTAATCAGGGAGATTTTATAAATCCTGGCTTTCAGAAACACAAAAGTATACAGTAACAGATGCCAAGGGAGAGAACACTGAGCTGGAGAAAGAAGTGGGATAAGCAAGCTGAACTAGGACACAGCAAATGGGTAGGTCTTTACACTTCGTAGAGAGGCATGTCTACGCCATATGGTTGGTTGTATGGGGACCAACCTAGATATTATAGATGGCATATTAGAAAGCAATATATGCTTTCATGTCCTTAGAAAATCTAACATTGGTTTCAAATTAAAACCATGCCTTTCCTCTGGTTAACTGCTGATTTGTAGAAGACTGCATACTTCGAGAAAATCCAATTTGAGGCCAATGAAATTTAGTATCTATTATATACTGCTCACTGTTTGCTCCTATATATTTAAAGACAAAGCCTTGCTCTGTTGCCCAGGCTGGAGTATAGTGGCCTAATCACAGCTCACTACCGTCATGATCTCCTGGGCTCAAGTGATCCTCCAACCTCAGCCTTCCAAGTAGCTGAGACTACAGGTGCATACCACCATGCCCAGCTAATAATTTTTATTTTTATTTTAGACGAGGTCTCACTATGTTGCCCAGGCTAATCTTAAATTTCTGAGCTCAAGTGATCTTCCCACCTCCATCTCCCAATTGTGCCCAGCCTATTTAATTTCCATTACTCTGACAGGGGTTATTCCAATTTTACAGATAAACAGTCCTATCAGATACAGTAACTTGGATAAGGTTATACAGCAAGTGGTGAGGACCATGACTCTATTCCAGGTGACAAGCAGTGCCTACAAGTATCAGGCACACTACATGCTTAAAAAAAGTAGTAAATCAAAGTAGACACAAATATAACTGAGATTAAGATATTAAGTTAATCAAAAATTTACAGATTCAGTCAGTAGTGGACGTACACTCTAAAACTAGTATTCAAACAGTAAATAAAAAGATTTCAAAACGGAGGGAAACTGGACACATTCTAGAGCCTTTCTATATCTCACGACCAGTGAGCACTTCTTTTGAGATTTGGCACTTCAGGTAAAGATGGTAATATGGTTTGGCTGTGCCCATACCCCAAATCTCATCTTGAATGGTAACTCCCACAATTCCCACCTGCTGTGGGAATGACCCGGTGGGAGGTAACTGAATCATGGGGGGGCGGGTCTTTCCCAGGCTATTCTCATAATAGTGAACATGTCTCATGAGATCTGATGGTTTTAAAAGGGAGTTTCCCCGCACAAGCACTTGTCCTGTCTGCTGCCACGTAAGATGTGCCTTTCACCTTCCACCACGACTGTGAGGCCTCCCCAGCCACGTGGAACTCTAAGTCTAATACATTTCTTTCTTTTGTAAATTGCCCAATCTCGGGTACGTCTTCATCAGCAGCATGAAAACCGACTAATACAGATGGCTAGAGAAAACCAAGCACATAAATCCATTTCTTCCATTCTCAGAAGTATTCTCTGTATTTGGCAATTAGATAATTTGTAATAGTTTCTTAAAACTTCAAGGACTAACTTTGTGAAACAATGTCTCATCGAATCGAAGTTTCATTAAGGAATAAAGTAAAGGCCCCTCCATGTCTCTTGGCTTCCACAGCAGTACAGAAACATGCAGAACATGCCACACACCACACAAGTCCCCATTCTCCACTGAATGGCACTGAGGGTCTAGGCTGACAAAGATGCTATGCTTACTCTGTCACGCGTGGAACCCGCTCCTCCAATCTAAGAGAGGACACCTACTTAACATTCTTACTTGCTCAGGAATTCTTTCTTTCCTTGTCTTTCCCAAACCATCCCATGCTATCAAACACCCATTTTGTTGTTTTTGTGCAACAATACCGTCTTTGACTAGGCAGCACAGAAACATTCCACTAAAACTATAGGTATGACCATTTTTTAGACATAAGCTACTCACTTCCTCCGGGTAGAAGTACTGAAGATGACTGAGTGGGAAGACTGATTCAAATCCATCTCTGAACGAATCAAATTGCCTAGAAACGCCTTCATTTAGTGCCCAGAATATAACCAGCTGCAAAAAGAAAGTTTTCAAAGAACTGTGACAAAATTTCAAATCTCTTTATTATTTAATATGTGGCAAAGTACAGTGAAACACCCTTCTGAATCACTTAATAAAGAATAAATAAGTTATTAAGTCTTTAAAATACCTGCCAGAAAACTACATGAGTAAAACCTCAGGTTGACATCTAATGTGGGGCTCTTACTAATAACAAAACGTAAAAAAATGCCATGTGCATTTATATTTAGTATGTTTTAAAAATCTACTTATGTTAAACCCATGCCATAGAGTTATATTACCTCACTAGATGGGAATCAAATGAGAACTTCCCAAGAGGATAAAATGAATTAAAGGTAATGTTTGAAGAATCACAATTACCCACTATGAAGGGTTTTTAATTTTTAATGTAAAATGTTTAGTTCTAAATCCTAGGAAGTTCTTAGACCCAACCTGTCTGCAGTGTGTGCTTCCTATTAGAAGTAGGCAAAGCCTGGAAATGAAGTCACACGCAATTGGAGGGTAAGAAAAAGCAACTCCTACTGGTCCAACAATCTAAATGTTAACTCATTATTTGCTAGGAAGATGGAAGAATAGCTTTCACAAAGTCAGAAGAAACAGGATGAGAAGACAGTCCCACTGACTTTTAAAAAGGAATTACTTATGAATCACACAACTGGTAAGTAACAGGGGATTTTGGTTGTTATTATTATTTCTTTTGAGACAGAGTCTCGCTTTGTCGCCCAGGCTGGATTGCAGTGGCATGATCTCAGGTCACTGCAACCTCCGCCTCCCCGGTTCAAGCAATTCTCCTGCCTCAGCCTCCCGAGTAGATGGGACTACAGGTGTGCACCACCATGCCTGGCTAATTTTTGTATTTTTAGTAGAGACGGGGTTTCACCATGTTTGTCAGGCTGGTCTTGAACTCCTGACCTCGTGATCCACCCGGCTCAGCCTCCCAAAGTGCTGAGATTACAGGCATGAGCCACTGCGCCCAGCCGGTTATTATTTAACCTATAATCTCTCTCTCTTTTAAAGCTGATGAAGAAACTGGAGATGAAGTTTTTCAGAGGCTCCATCTAAAGTCCCACAGCAAGTTAGTGGAAAGGTCAGTTCAAGGGGTAGGTGGCCATTCTGACCTAAATCCAATGCCCTTTCCACCCCATGTCAGGAATAAACCAAAACAAATTTGTCAAACATTGGTAATAAGGATCTATATATAGTTGTAATTTAAAATACAATTTGTGTTCAAATAAAATTACTTTTCCTGAATTTGGCAAATATAGTCAAGCATCACAAATTAATATATACATGCTTTTTTTTTTTTTTTGAGACGAAGTCTCACTCTGTTGCCCAAACTGGAGTGTAGTGGTGCAATAGTGGCTCACTGGAACCTCCACCTCCTGGGTTCAAGCGATTCTCCTGCCTCTGCCTCCTCAGTAGCTGGGACTACAGGTGTGCACCACCACACCTGGCTAATTTTTGTATTTTTAGTAGAGATGGGGTTTCACTATGTTGGCCAGGCTGGTCTTGAACTCCTGACCTCGTGATCTGCCCACCTAAGCCGCCCAAAGTGCTGGGATTACAGGCATGAGCCACTGTGTCCAGCCATATATATATTTAGTGCGTTTTAAAAATCTATTTATGTGAAACCTATGCCATAGAGTTATATATTGCCTCACTAGATGGGAATCAAATGAGCATTTCCGAAGAGGATAAAATATTATTGAGAATTAAAGGTAATGTTTGAAGAATCACAATTAGCCACTATTAAGGGTTTTTAACTTTTTTTTTCTTTTTTTTTGAGATGGAGTCTTGCTCTGTCGCCCAGGTTGGAGTGCAGTGGTGTGATCTTCACTCACTGCAAGCTCTGCCTCCTGGGTTCATGCCATTCTCCTGCCTCAGCCTCCCAAGTAGCTGGGACTACAGGCGCCTGCCACCACACCCGGCTCATTTTTTGTATTTTTAGTAGAGATGGGGTTTCACTGTGTTAGCCAGGATGGTCTTGATCTCCTGACCTCGTAATCCGCCCACCTCGGACTTCCAAAGTGCTGGGATTACAGGCATGAGCCACTGCGCCCGGCCAGGTTTTTAATTTTTAATGTAAAATGTTCTAAATCCTGTGAAGTTCTTAGAACCCAACCTGTCTACATATATATATATGTATTTTTAAGAGAAAGGGTCTCACTCTGTCGCCCAGGCTGGAGTGCAGTGGTGCAACCTTGACTCACTGTAACTTTGAACTCCAGGGCTCAAGCGCCCTCCCACCTCAGCCTCCCAAGTGGCTGGGACTACAGGCTCGTGTCACCACACCCAGCTAATTTTTGCATTTTTTGGTAGAGATGAGGCCCCCACTTTGTTGCCCAGGCTGGTCTTGAACTTCTGGCCTCTAGTAATCCTCCTCCTGCCTCTGCCTCCCAAAGTGCTGGATTACAGGTGTGAGCCATTGCACCTCGCCCATAAGTCAGTAATTTGAAAGGTGTCACCAAACATAAAAGTGTGCACTGCGCATGCCTGGAATAAACTCTGTCAAGGTAGCTGCCTTGATGGAAATGCAAAAACGCAATTTAGTAAGAACACAAATGATCTCTCTTTTCACTAATTTTTTAAACTAGGAAAATGTGGTGTAATTAGACAGCATTCAAGCCTGAGGAGAAATAATTCAAGGTTATATAAGACAAGAAATATCTGATATGTGCACTTAAGAGCAAAGAGCTCTTGAGTCAAGCAGCCTTCATGCACTGGTCCTGGGGATGCGGAAGGTCTCAAGCCATAGCGTGTGCAGCCAGAAGCAAGGTACAATCAGGCCAAGTCCTCTGTCTTCACAACTGGCCTACCCCCCAAAGACGCACAATTACATACTCTTAGATACTCCTCTAAATTGTGGATAGTGACTGGTATATCCTTCCCTCCTTTCTTCAGTTCGATATTGGGAAACCCTGGCAGAGTGAAATCCAGTCCTAGATCTTCAACTGAGCAGCCATTCATAGTCAGGGTTTCTAATGCATACTGTAGACTCTCTTTGGTCTAAAAAACACAAATGGGGGAGAAATGGTATCAAGCAAAATTAACTCACAGTTTTTTGTTTAAAAAAATAAAAGATATCCTAATAAAGCTGATGGTTTCCTTTAACTCGTAGCTTCTTTATTTTTTTCCTGGTCATAATCTACATATGAACAAGTCACTGAGATCACAAAGGAAGTAAGTATAAGAAAAGAGGGCTGAAGTCCTTCTTCATTATGGGATGCTGCTGCTCAATTTAAGCACATGCAAATCAAATTTCACAGTAAGTGCATAATAGGTTGCATATTAGTTAATTTTAAGAATGTGGACCCTAGAACTAGACAAACTTTTCATTAATTCTAGGCTAATCTTGAATCCAATACTGTATAAGTATACAGCAAATACTGATAATACAGTTGGGAAATTGTAAATATAAAAAACGTACTATCTAGTGATAGTGATTAACTTTCTCCCCCTGCAAAGCTCGAGTGTACAGAATGAAGCCTGCAGAGGCTTCATTCAACTACTTCAGGTCTCTGATGCATAACAAGTTTGTATCCATGCAGCAACACTGTGATTAAAAAAAAAAAAAAAAAAAAAAAAAAAAGTTCCAAGAAATCCCTAAGAAAAAGGCAAGCAATACTTTGTAAGACAAATGTTAAAAAATCTTTATTACTCACTTTTTAAAAATGTGTAAGATTATAAAAGGCCTATGCAAATTTTTTTTAAACTTAAGGATCAAAACCCTACATACCAAAATGTAAATTCCATCTAAAAATGAAGACATCAAGTTAGGAGAAAGAAGACAAATGGCTTTCCAAACTGGAAATGCCTCCGTGTACGAAATTCCTATAGGCTAACAATTAAGGTACAGAAAATTAAGTCATTTAAACTAGAAATAGTTAGAATGTTCTGATTAATTAATTAGTCATTTTTTAAAGAGCAAACTAAATGCTGTTTAGGATTCTAAATAATTCAGAATACCAAGGAGGCAGCAGATTATTGAAAGTAAATGGTCACAAAATTATGTCCATTTTTGCTTCTCTGCAAAAACCCACTTTTAAGCCTCTCTCCATTTTAGGTGCCATTTGAAGTCCTCCAAAGGGAGGCATTTTATTTTACATTTGAGGTATTCTTCAGCAGAAAGATTAAAAAAAAAAACAAAAAAAGTTCTCCATTTTCATGTTCCCCCACTGGTAAGTTCTCAAAACTATCCTCATACTCCCTGTCACAGATTAAGGTGATTACTATTACACTATTGGAAAGTCTCCTCTCATAGCTACCAAGGAAATTGGTAAATTTATTTGTAAAGATGTGCATTACAAAGTGTTGTTATTAGACAGGAATCTAGAATTTACAATGTCCTAGAGATGTTTAAAGGGAATTTACATTAGTTTCTCTAGATTTTACATAGTAAGTCGAGAAACTAATGTAAATTCCCTTTAAACATCTCTAGGACATTATAAATTCTAGCACATTTTCCGTATCTCTAGAGACTTTAAGCTACCAAGTAGAGTCCGAGCCAGGACAACTTGCCCCATCTCTATACTTTATTAAAGAAACAGGACGTGGTTTTTCAGAATGTCACCATTTCTCATGCTCTTGTTCACAGTGGGTTATTATGTCAATTTCTGGAGTGTGGATTCTGTGCCATTCATTTTCTATTTTTAAACTGACAACATCAGGAATAATAAAGGATAGAACAAATCTCAAAAACAAACAAACAAACAAAAACTACTGACAAGAGAACTGTGGCGGCGTACTGCATTTGAGACAAGCATATATAATAGAGGTTGCATGGTGTGGAAGCATGCAGACAGCCTGGGTTTGAGCTCCTGCTCTGTGTTCTCTAGGTGTGTCAGTGACCTTAGGCAGGTTGCTCAACCTGTCTGCCCTGGTTTGCTCACCAGTAAAATAGAGATAACAATACCCCAATCTCACATGGTAGTTGCTGGGATTAAATAAATTAACATATATATGGTACCTAAAACAGAGTCTCCTGTTTTACTTGCTTTTTTGTTCTTCCTTTTTTTGTTTTGCCATTATTTACCTAAGAGATAATCCTAAACAACACTGTAATAGTTTAAAACTTACCAAGTTGTTAAGTGAAAACCAAAATGGTTCTAAAAATTCTAAAATGACAAATTTTGTACAGAAAAGTGGACTTAGCCTCTTTGAATACCAATTTCTCTTAATAGACTTACTTTTCGAAACAGCACCACATAATTACAAATTAATACGGGGGATAAAGTGAATCTCCTTACAAATCTTCTAATGAAAAGGCACTCTAAAATCTTATCCCTCTATTGTAAGATCCTCTCAACCTCATCAGGAGAGGTGACACTCTCCCTCACTACAGAATCTCAATGTGCTATTCTTACTTATTTATAAAATGAGGGTTGATTTAATATTGGTCCAAGTTACCAGTCCAAACAGAAGCTTTCTGGGTTTGTGCCACAAAAAAAATAGAACCTTGTTTTCTTCTAATACCAGATACAGAACCATTATTAATCTCAGATTAAGTAATTTATCTATTGTTAATTATATACATTAAAATTACACAGTAATGATATGAAGTTCAAGGTTATCTATGAGATGTCACAGAGAAACCTCAACATGTATTACCAAGGAATAGTTGTTGGCACTCACAGTGACCTTTAAAAAATATCTTCCTGAGATCTCTTGAAACAACACTGTTCCTAAATTAAGGTACCTTTCTTGAAAATAAATCTGTTCTGAGAATAGTTTTACTGATTCAAATGCTTACTAAAAGATGATATAATATCTGCCCAGATACATTAGAGTTCTTATTTATGGTCTGATTTAGAATTGTATTTTATTTGCTAATCAAGAAGTTTATAACCTGCTCTGAGTATAGGTCATGTGACCCACTGTGAAATCGTATGTCTTAGTTAGTATAATAAAAGAATTAAAATCTCCTAAAATAAAACATTACTATAACAACTGAGACAAATACAAACCATTTAACAAAAGCCTCATTTTTCTAAAATAAAGACCTGATCCACTCGACTGTTTCTTCTAAGCCTACCTGGGATTTATCTTGTTCAAGTCTTTTCTTTTGTCTGACAATGTCTTCTAGGTGATAAACTGATCTGGCTACAACTGGGTCGATGTCAAACAAATCGTGTGATGTCAGTGAAGTTTCTTGCCGTAGCATCCATTTATAAAAGGGTAAGCCAAGGGGAAGGTCCACCTGAAACGGAATATGCATAATATTTTCACTGTCACACTAAGCTTCCAGCATTACCTCCATCTAAGGCACTTCAGGAGATCATTTAAATATTAATAGGTCCAGTAATCCCCAAGAAAGAAAATTCTGTAGTTAGGAACTATTTCTCCCACTACACAAAACTGATTAATTCTCTTGATTTGGGGCTCTAAACGCAACTCCACTGTAGTCTGTATTATTGAATATCCCAAAGCAAAAAATGTTAAGGGAAAAAACTTACTACATTTAAAATAGCAAACTAAATGGAACTTCTAAACTTAACTGATAAACTGCCCACTCTTCAGTTAAAGTGAAATTGTAAACTTGTCAATTTGGCCACAGGTGAAAATGTCTTATTAAACATACTGATAAAGTGCCTCCGGAAACGGGAGAAGAGCATGGTGGCTTCGTGCCTGTACCTCCCCAGTGCTGTGGGAGGCCAATGTGAGGGGATTGCTTGAGGCCAGAAATTCAAGAGAAAAAGAAATGAAGAAACGTCCAGAAACATTCCAACCTCTATGAATGCTGATCACTTGGGTTATTTTCACAACAGCACTCTAATGTAAATTTAATGAAGTTTAGTTACATGCACAAACTTTCCTACCGAATTGAAAAGGTAATGTCAGACTCTAAAAAATAAATAATTAATACCACCTTAACTTGCCTGATTATCTGAATCCTTGCTACCCAAGGAGTGGTCCACAACCTGGCAATTGGGCGTGCCCTGGGAGCTGATAGGAAAACTTAGAATCTTGGACAGTAGGACAGTCTTACCCCTGCCCAACTGAATCAGAACTGGCATTTTAACAAAATCCCCAAGTAATTCATATGTGTATTAAAGTTTTAGAAGCACTGCTCTGAAGTATAGCAGTAACTACAGGAGACTGAGGTACTTGCACAGAACATTCTACACCAAACCTGCAAAAAGCAAACCATCCTAAACTTACCAATCTGAAATCCATGATAGCCTTGGCCATTAATTTTCCTAAGAAGCGAAACTTCATCTTAACCTTTGCGATATGAGCTGGCTTTGCTGTCCTACCAAAGGGAAGCGCAAACAGGCCCTGGAGGTTTTGAATATACTTGGTCCCTTCTTGGCTTCCTGAAAAACAAGCAATTCACCAAACTTTAGATGATGTTTCCAAAAACAAAACAAAACCTGGTAACTAAGAACATTTAAGAAATTAAGTATTCTCAAAATGGGAGTGCAGATCACTGAATGAAGTCCTCTAGAACTGGAGAGGCCTTCCCTACTTGATAAATGAGAAAACAGAGGCTATAAAGAAGCAAGCACAGTTGTCCATTAGAAATTAAATATATTTAATAAACCATCAGAGTCCATTACCTGATCTGAGTAACACAAACCAACTAACTTACAGATAGGCATTACCTTTTGGATTGCTAAGAGTTACTTCTTCACCTCTCCAAAGACCCAAGTCAGCTCTCTGTAGTTCCTGAGATACAAGCGCATAAAACTCCAGTGTAGGCCCAAGACCTGTACCAACCTACAGAGGAACACAAGTAGAACGATTTCAAATTTTAGAAATTGTGCTTTTTTACTGCCAACCTCTTGGATATGTGGACACTAACAGCAACTTGTTTACCAGGATGCATTAGAGACTATTTTCCAAAAATGTCCTGACCGGATTTATTCTTTCAGTCCTGGTGACCTGGACAAAAACTAGCAACTCTTCATTACTTCCTACCCGCTAAGGCCCCAACATGTCAGTTGAACGATTGCAGGTTGTACTCACAGAAGTGCCACTGTGGCTACATATCTTTCCTTCAGGAACAATATGGCATTGTCTGCGTATGGATGTCTTTCCCCTTTTTCTCTTTAGTGAACTGTTACCCCAAACCAGCTCAAATGTCACCCTCTCAAGGGGAAGGCTCCCCTCAACATCTGCTCCCAACAGTTAGTTTGCTCCTTTTTTCTTGGGGCTTATTTTACAGCTACTTAAATACTTACTACATTACTTTACCAAAATATCAGTATATGCTTGCATATTTTGCAGGATGATAACTGTTTTGGTCACCCTGTATCTCTGATAGTACCTGACACACAGTAGCCATTTAATAGAGATGTGTCAAATAAAATACAAATAATGAAAGGTCTGATTCCACACCAGCACAGACAGGACTGATGGCGTCATACAGGACACCAATGCTTCTCAACTCCCAGGGTGCACTGGAATCCCCAGAGCTTTAGCCACATACACATATAGGGGTGCCATGTCCTGAGGATTCTGATCTGGCACGTTCAGCTTAGAGCCTGGGCACTGGTATTATTAAACAAGCTCCGAAGGCGACTGTGCAGCCTACAGTTAAACTACTCCTCCATGAGACACCTGATGTGGACATGCCTGAAGCAGTGTTCATAGCTTGCTCATTCCATCCTGTTCTGTCAAGGTCCTACCAGATCAGACCATAAACAAAGATATGCAGGTAGTAACAAGTTCCTATCATAGGTTATACACTAAATCTAACTGTAACCCTCTCAAGAAGGCAACATTTATAGATTACTCGTAAACAAAGGGTACTATTTTAGCATTATTATGGTTACTCTTAAAAATTACTCACACTAGTTTAAAAGTTTAGAGGTAGTCCACTAAACATTTAACTCTTTCAAAACAGAGATCTGCTTGGGCCTAGTGGTGCTTTCCTGATTAACCCCTAATCCTATTAGAATTCCGTACCAGTAAATGGTATCACCATTAACCCCAAAATGAATACTCCAACCAAATCCTTAGAGCTGTCCTTGGCCATTCTCTAAACCCGCACAATCCAATCCATCAGTAAATACAATTTAAGCGCTGCCTTCAAAATGCATTCTAAACTAATTACCAACTTTACCCAGCTGCTATCCTCTGTCATCTGGTCTACTGCTAAAGTCTCCTAGATGGTCTCTGCACTAACATTCCCGACATCTTATATCCCATGCTCATAGGAGCAAGCGTAATCCTTACAAAACACAAGTTCGCGGCATTCCTTTGCTGCTTTCCAAAGGTTTTTCATCTCATTCAAAGCAGAGCTCCAGTTCTTACCATGGCCTGCATGACCCCTTTGCACATCCCACTCAGTCTCTTTGACTCCTCCTACTCTGCCCTTGCTCACTATGCTCAAGCCACACTCATCCTCCAACAGGCTAGGAACACTGCTTCTCTGTTCTTGTGCTAGAGATACTTTTCCCCCAGACCGCAATGACTTGCCTCCACTCAAATGTCCTCGGACCACGCTACGCGTCCCCATAATGCTTCATCCTCTTATTTTATTTTTCTTCCACACGGCCTAACATATATGTGTACATGAATGTGTGTGGATGTATTGGCCTCCCCAAACAAAAAGATAAGCTCCATCATGGGGTGGGAGTACTTTGTATATTCTGTTCTACACTGAATCCCAGGCACTGGAGGGCTGAGGAACAAAAGAGAAGCAAAGAAAAACCTGCAGTAACACATGGTATCCACCAGATGGTGCTAGTTAATGCTCCTTTCGGCACACTATTATCCCAGGTTTAACAGAAGTCACAGATCAAATTAGTCTATTTCCTTCATCCAATGCTGTTGTTTCTAAAAGGATTCTTAAAATATTAAATCACTAACAGCACTTCCTCTGTGAGCCTCTGCAGAAGGTGGAAGGCCAGGTCATGTTTGCTTTGCTGATACAACCTGGGGGTGGCCAGCCTTTCCACAGAGCAACCTGATCTCTTCAGGGATTATCATTCTACCCAGTTACACCACTAAAAGGGCAGGTACTCGGTTGAGCGTCATTTTTCTTTTAAAGGAAAGGAAAGCATAAAACCCTAGAAACAGAAAAACAAAAGTTTGACAACTTGACTTAAAAAGAAATCTTTTTCTCTCAAAACTAACACATACTGGCACTTACTATATGACAACGTTCTGAGTGCTTCACACATTTCAGCTCATTTTATCATTCTAACAACATGAGGAGGCAGGTGCATTAATTATGTAAAGGACTGAGAGGACACTGATGAGTTTATGTTAACTTGCCCAAAATCACACAGCCAGTAAGTGGGCAGGCCAGGCTCCACGTTCCCTGTTCCTGATCTTTCACCTTCCCAAAAGGAGACTGGGTCACTGGGTCATTTGTAACCCCAGTCCTTGGGGTTTGGGTGGCTTTGTGAGCCCAAAGACTGGTATAATCCTTCCCTGGCTTACCAATCATCCCAATTCAAATAGGAGCCCACACTGTGACCTGAGATTTTCATTGGGATTCTTCTAGAGCTAGTTAGAAATTCTTCCTCAAGGCTACTAGCTGACATGTACAGCTGAATTTGAATCATAACCTGAAGCCCTATGCATTTCACAAAGTCAGTGCTTGTGAGGTAGGGGTGGAGGTACTTCCCCCTTTCCTAATGAAGCAGCTCCTGGAATCTTTTCTGAGGTCAACAGGTAAGACCTATGAAGGAAGGGCATAAAATCTTGATTTCACATCAGCAATCCAATCCTGCTCCTTAGAATAGTCTGTGTGAAGCCATTCTGAGCTTGTTAGGTTTCATGCAAGATGCAATTTTAACAGAACCATGAGGGATGAGAAAGGAAAGATATTTCCTGGCAAGAGAAAACTATGCTGGAGTAAGAAAGTAGAATGTATGTTTAAAGAGAATAAAAACATACCAAATGGTTACAGCAAAGGTCCTGTAGTCTTATGAGTAATAAATTCGGATGCATCAACATAGAAGAACCGCATCCTCTGAGCAACAGCCATGATCAAGCTACTAGATTCAAAAAGTTCGTATCTCTTATGCCAGCAGTCCAGGGCCTCCACTCCATCTGGCCACCTCCTTTTTATCCCCCTTCTCCCAGCACTTCCACAGCAGTACTAACTTCTGCCACTCACCACCAAGCCTGACCCTTTGCTCAGGCCCCATCTCCTACTAGAAAATGGTCTCTCAATCTTCCTACTCGCCTACACTAAGGTCTAACTCAAGGCATCTTGAGGACAGCACTCCTTGTCTGAATGCGTCATTCACTTGGCACCTGTACCACTACCTTGCCACACTCTTTGGTACCTTTGTCCTGTGTCTCCCTAACTACACTGTCATCTTTTCAGTGCAGAGACTCTGCCCTAACCTGGAACCCTAGCATGCAGTATACTTTCTAGTACACAACAACTTATAATTTTAACTTTGGTGACTGAATACTCTTAGCTTTCCAGAAGTAATCAAGAAGGAGAAAATGCTTAATAAAATGAATGAAAAATCAAAGTCATGATTAAAATTACTTAAATAGGCACAGTTAGTATCTCATACACTAAACTGCTAAATCTATTATACTTACCATGAGCCAGTTCATGTACATGAACTCAGTCACAACTTCGAGGTTATACTATTATTACCTACATTTTACAGATAAGAAAGCTGAGGGGCAGAGTGGTTGGCTAGAAATTTTAAGTCCGTAAGAGGTTCAGGGAAGCCCCAAAACTCTAAGTTTTGTCTTAAAAAAAAAAATTAGGTGAAAGAAAAGGGGGAAGTATCCCAAGAGACTTAAATATACAGAAAATCATTACTTGAATCTTTTGGTATGCAAATGTTCATAGCAATGTTAGTCAAAATAGTCAAAAACTGGAAACAACCAAAAAGTGAATCAACTGGTGATTGGTAAACATATTTTGGTGTACCTATATAATGGAATACTCAATATATAGTTCATATAATAGAACTATTCCATAATAGGAAACAAATTGACACATGCAACATGGATGAATCTCAAAAGCATTACGCTAAGTGAAAGAAAAATGACAAATGAATACATACTGCATGATTCCATTTATGATATTATAAAAAAGATAAAATTACAGGGACAGAAAATACGTCAATGGTTATCAGGGGCTGAGGATTGGTTAGGGGACAGAGCGACTGATTTTGCATGAAATAGGGGCACTTTTTGTGGTGATCGGAGTATTCTTTATCTTGATGTGAAAGTGCATCTGTCAACCCTTAAAACTACATTTCTGAAGTGTGCAGTTATTATTTATATCTCAGTAAACCTGATTTTTTCAAAAAGGCAATTCAAACATTTTGAAAGTTATCAACTGTTTAAAATATCCTTTCAGTTTATCAACTGAAAGACTAACAACACAAATGTGTTCTTACGCCAGGAAAAAAACTGCCTTTTCGTATGTAGTTGAACCTTTGAAAAATGGGGAACTTAGAACAAATCATTCAAGAGAAAAGAGAGCAAACTCCCAACTGTCTTTCAGAATTTCATAGTACCAAGAAACTCAAATAACATTTAGTCAAGAACACAAGTCAAACTAAATAACCATCACCGGACTCCAAGCTCACCTCATTTTCATACTGGATTTCTAACATGGCCCGTGAGCTGCCGAGGTCCTGCATCACGGACTCCGCCTGTTTCAGCAGCTCCTCTCTGTTCACAGTACGCTAAGAAGAAAGTACAACTGTCAGGAAATTATGCTCTACCAATATTACACTTTAATAAACAGGTGGCATTTCTTGAAATGCAAAAGAACAAAATCAACTCAATTGTTAACACTTATTCCTTAAACAGGTAACTCAGAAAAGGTTAAGAGGTAGCAGTATTGTTACAAACATCAACAGCATCTTGGCATACATTAAGGAAACCAGATGCAAGAGTAATTACTAATTTATCTTGTGGCCATGGCAAGTTCAGAAAATTCAAGTTGGGGAAGAAAAAAATCATCTTTGCCAAGTATCAATGCAATTCTCAGGGCTGCAGTTTCATGAAATCTCCCTGGGTACATTTATATTTAGATAGAGAAATAGATATGGAGGTGACAGGTCAAACAGGTGAGCTGGAAACCTATTGGCTCTGATCTGCCAAGATCCTACAAGCACTACTACAAACACTTGCGAATGAGATTTTAAAAGGTCCTGCTAGATTTCTAATTTATGCCAATATCAGTGCTTATGGAATCCTAATGAGGATATGAATAGGATGACTTTTTTTTTTGTTTTAGACGGAGTCTCGCTCTGTTGCCAGGCTGGAATGCAGTGGCATGATCTCAGCTCACTGCAACCTCCAACTCCCTGGTTTAAGTGATTCTCTTGCCTCAACCTCCCAAGTACCTGGGATTACAGGCACGCGCCACCACGCCAATTTTTTTTTTTTTCTTTTCATTTTTAGTAGAGATGGGGTTTCACCATGTTGGCCAGGATGGTCTTGATTACCTGACTTCATGATCCGCCCCGCCCGCCTCAGCCTCCCAAAGTGCTGGGATTACAGGTATGAGCCACCACGGTGGGCCCAAGAAGATTTTTTTAACTACAATGTTTGCTTTATGTTTTGTTTTGCTTTTCAGTATACACTTCACTCCCTGCCACCCATCTAACTCCTTTATTTTATTACTAATGTCTCTTATGAGACTTTTGGAGATAAAGCCTTTAGGAAAAGAAACTTAAATCCCTAGCAAAAAAAACAAACAGGTAAATGAACAGAAAAGACCTAAGTAAAAACAGTGCTGGTGAGAACTGTAGTATCGGTCTCCCCTGGAAATGGCTCAGGGCACTGTGGTTCAGAGCCACAAATGTGGAGCCAAGATGAGAAACACAGATTAAGTTAGCAACACTGGGGCTAACTGGTAGAAGAGACTCAAAATATATTAAGGACTTTGTTTCAGGCTCTTCTAGTTGGAGTGACTTGTTAAGGGAATGAAATGGATCCAATTAATTCCAACTATTACATAAGGGATCAATTTTTAAAGGCAGGAGATAGTTTGAACTCCTAATTTAGAATGAAAAAGTTTCAGTGAGAGAAGACAAGATTCTTTCTTGGTCTAAGAGTTACGACAACTAAAAGAGCAAAGAGAATTGTAGAAATTATTTCAGAAACTGGCGGGTGGGGAGGAGAGAAACTCTTAACGAAGGATAAGGAAGAATCACAGATAGCCCAGTTCCAAGAGACTGAAAGGAAAATAGGGCTAGCTGACTAGGACCAAGGCCTCCACGACCAACATGCATATTTAGATATACTACATTTCTAGTTTTCCCATTATTTTGAAAAGCTCAGATTATTTAAAGATTTCGGGGAGAAACTTACTTTTTTTCTATCCAATCTAGGTGCAACTCTGCTATCTTGAGAATCAGACTGGTTGATTTCTGGGTTGGTATCAAGTAATCTTTGCATTGCTCGGTCCCGATCAAATGCAGTTACATAAAAAAGCATTTGCCGGGTATCAAAAGGAAAGAAAAATGGGCTGTAAAAAGATGCAATGTAAGTTTATTATCTGGATGAGAATTAGAAACTACTAAAAAAAAAAAAAAAAAATCCAAACTTATATTAGAAACAACTTTTGATATGATATAGAATAAAAAATGTAAATAAAATCAGTAAAAATTGTTCAGGTCAATTTGTTTATTGATTTTGAGACGGAGTCTTGCTCCCGTCGCCCAGGCTGGAGTGCAGTGGTGTGATCTAGGCTCACTGCAACCTCTGCCTCCCAGGCTCACGCAATTCTCCTGCCTCAGCCCCCCAAGTAGCTGGGAGTACGGGCTCCTGACACCACAACCAGCTAATTTTTGTATTTTTTTTTTTTGAGACGGAGTCTCGCTCTGTCGCCCAGGCTGGAGTGCAGTGGCCGGATCTCAGCTCACTGCAAGCTCTGCCTCCCGGGTTTACGCCATTCTCCTGCCTCAGCCTCCCGAGCAGCTGGGACTACAGGCGCCCGCCACCTCGCCCGGCTAGTTTTTTGTATTTTTTAGTAGAGACGGGGTTTCACCGTGTTAGTCAGGCTGGTCTTGAACTCCTGACCTCAGGTGATCCACTTGTCTTGGCCTCCCAAAGTGCTGGGATTATAGATGTGAGCCACCGCGTCCAGCCAGGTCAATTAATTTTAAAGAATTTTCATACTTCTTATAAGAAATTTCTAAGTGATCAATAGTGCATTAAGTAGCCTTTCAATGCAGAATCTGATATTTAATTTTTCAAATCCTACACTTAAGTCGACAGATCTTTAATCTACCTGAAGGAAGTATAACATGACTAATGAAAGCTCATTTTTAAAATATGACCACCACCTTCATGAGGCACTTGAATCATCCTGAAACCAGCCCTATCTCCCAGTCCATGTCTGTGGAAAAATTGTCTTCCATGAAACTGGTCCCTGATGCCAAAAAGAGTTGGGGACTGCCGATTTAAATGTATATGGCCAGTGGCTTACATTTACCACTGCAGTTCTAGAGTCCCTGACCCAAGCAGGCTCAGAGAATCAAGCAACTACACCTTTGGAATCCAATTTTATGAGAACAGATAATTTTGACTATCTTCAGCCAAACTGCTATGTGTACTTTCCTATTTCATACATAAGACACATACTACCAAGAAGATCCAGCCCCCAAACTTGCCTAGTCTGTTTACATGCTAAAGCCACACAATTAAGCAAGTTGTGATCAACGGTATTAATAAACATTTGACTAGGTCCAGTAAAGACAATGTTTCTGTAACAAAATACATCAAGACCAACCCAGTAACATTTCCAAGGCCACCATTACAGAAGTGATTGTCTTACCAGGTTTTTCCTAGCTCAGTAAGCCATGTTGGGATGTTTCCTGTCATGATTACTAAAGGATCTTGAAGTTGCCTATTTGCTTTTGCTGTTAACTTACTGTTAATAAATTCACTAGTTGGAATAATTTCCTTGCACATTGCATTCTGTAAAATGTTTTAAAAAAAAAAAGTCTACATGTAGTAAAACATTAGGATTATATTCACAATCTCTTCCATTATCCCCAAATCCATGCAAAGTACCCTGAATTCAGTGCTGGTTGCCGACATACAACACACAGCCTCTCATTACTGTGTCCCACCTAAAACAACAATTCCCACAATACACTGTTAAGCCCTCACATGTACCCCTTGCCACTGCTGGGCACCGCCCCCAGCCACTGCTGCTGGCTCAATCATTCAGTGATGTTGCAGCTAATGTTTCATGCAGGGCCAATTCCTTTACTCTTCTCTATGCTATATAAATATCAACGGCAGCATGCAACTGTTACCCAACTTTTACTTGATATATAAACTTCTCGTTACATGTACCTAAAGAATTTTAACTATAATAAATCCATGTTCAAGTTTCATATTGTAGCTTAATTTCATAAATTTATTGCTAGAGAAAATTTTACAAATCTGCCAAGAGAATTAATCTAAGCCTTTAGTCTTAGACTAGACCGGGAGAAAAAGTGGGGGAGAAGTTTCCACTGATGCGTACATTATACTTTACTGGGCTAGGATCCCTGTATTTAGCTGAATCACTATTTCCATTTCTAGTGCAATAGGAAATTTATCAATCACAGACCATGAAAACTTCTTAAGTAGGCAACGTTACTCACATCATACAAGTAATACCAGTATCGACTGATAGCATGTAAAACTCTTAAAAGAAGGATCACATCTAATGACGGGTCTTCAAATGTTATATTTTCAGGTGGTGTGGGAATGAGGTAAACTTCTAAAGGATTTGATACTGATGGGCACACTCCATCTAAAGGACAAAAGATCAAAGTAAGTTTTGATCAAAGTCAGAAAGGTGAAGCCAGTGCAGCCAAGGTCCTATCATCGCTAAAAGAGTAACGGACGTTGTTATAGTCAACGCTTGGAATCCTATTAGTAGGGTATTGATAAGTTTGACAGTCTTCCCATTTTATCTTACATATAAAATGCCTTGGCTTATAACAATTTCACTTTCCCCTCCCAAACCCAAATAAACATTATAATGAAGGAAAGCTGGCTCCTCTACATTTCTCCTTTATACCAGAAACAACAGAAAACGGTAAAATGGCTGGAGGAATAGAAACAAACTGTTTAAAGTTAAGTTCACTGTTAGAGAAATTTCCCGGATATTTCATATCCAGTTTGTAACGAGACGAATACCTCAAAATTAAAAATCTGGTAAAAGAGACTTGGTTATTTAATGCAAGGCTTAGGACTGAACAGATTGAGGGTTTTCAAGTAGGGTCTGCAAATCCTTTGTTACTAGGCTGCATTAAGTAAAGGCACCAAAAAAATAAATCTGAGGGACTCAAAACAGTTGCCGTTTACTTATAGCAAGCAAAATAATAAAAAATCATACCACCATCATTTCGTAAAAGAAAATGGCATTTTTTAACACCAAAAACATAACAATCTCAAAATCAAGAGCCTTTTATATTGAACAAACTTAGTTGTGTGAAAAAAAGTGCCACAGGGCCCTTATTCCTGTGGACCAGGGAAACCAGTGTGAGAAAATTACTGTGATGGTGGCAGGGAGGGGGGTGGGGGGGTCTTCCATGGAAAAATAATATTGTCTAACTCTAAGGCATTGTTAGTATCATATTTTTAAAGGGAAGAGGTGGGGGAAGAGAGGAAAACTATAGACGGGAAGGAAGTATTACAGAGAAAAATAAGTCTATTACAAAGTGATGGCTATATTCGATGGTCATTACATTACCTGGCATCACTTTTTATGATTACTATAATTATACTACTGTCATGGGTGACAATAAAAAAGTAGGCACCAATTGGTCAGTGATCACTACCTTCTGTCTCTTCTTTAGTGAACATGTTCTACCAATGAAATTTGTTTCAGCCTTCATAAAAACCCAAACTGTTAATGAATAGGGAATAAGCTTTTTCCCAATTTTCCTTCTCAATTTAATTTTGTAGGTACTTAACTTTTCATTTTCTAGATATTAAAGTTGAGGATTAAATGTGATCAAACTGTTGGTAATTTCATTTATTTCTCAATTATATTCAAAGATTTTACTACTAAGTCCAAATCACTCTTTGAAAATCATGAAAATGGGAAGACTGCCCAGTTGGCAATCCATTTTCCCCTTTATCTACCATCTTACCGTGCCATAACTCATCATGCTTTTTTGCATTTCTAGGGGAAGTTTTCGTTGGAGCTGTTTGGGCTCTTCCTCTTTTACCACCAACACAATCTTTATTACTTTCTTCATCCTCTCTCACAGGTTTATACCTAAAATGACAAGACAGTATATAAACCAAATGTAGATTTTGAAACTGATACAAAGCCAAAATCTAAGCCACGGACACCACAGTTACCAGAAGACCGTTCTGAGATCTATTCCCCTCTCTCTCCCTAGCATGAACGTGGAGAACTTCTTAGAAGAGACCACCTAGATAGAGACCACCTTCCCAGGAGGGACTGCCTGAGAAACTCCAAGGGTGGTTCTGAGAAGAATGGCTCTCTTCAAGCATATGTAACAGACACTCACAGACAATGCAGGAAGCTGCATCCAAATGCCTCTTAAGGACTCAAGAGATGCCCAACTTCAGATTACCTAATGGAACATCATCTTATGGCAACATTTTTGTCTTAATTAAAGACCTGAAATAAATCTAGAAAAGTAGATGTAAACCATGGTTATTGTCCATGAATAAATGTTTTCCAGTAGAATGAATGAGGAGGCTATATATACATATGCATATGTACCTTATCAAATATTTAAAATCATCTTTAAGAACTAAAATGTGTGATTTAGGGCCCCCTATCCTTATGAAAGCCAGCCATCAAGTTAATGTGAATTCTAAAACACAAGAACAGTTTCAAAGTTTATGAAAAACCAAAAGAAAGAATTTTCAGACTTGCCATATTGTATGAGTCTTTGTCCAGATACCAGCTCTGCCTAGAGGATTGCTCTCATCATCCGTGGATTCTCTTTCATCTTCAGCCTGTATACTAAACTGCCGTACTGCCTGATACACGGTCATGTTATATGGCAGCAAATGTTCTCCAATATAAAACTGCAGCCTGTGTCTTACATTTCCTGAATTTAGGAACTGGGCAGCCTAAATAAAGCAAAGCAAAAGCCATTTAAGCCAAAGGCCCTGAACTTTATATAGTACATTATGACATGGTGGGAATATAGTACCTTACCAGAGACTCATCTATTTCCTCGTCTGATCCATCGTCATCACTGTCTTCATCATCTTCTCTTACTCTTCCATACCCTGAAGACCCAAGTAGACTTTTAAACTCATAGCGATTTTAGGTGTGAAAAAACAAATTCTGTATACACTGGTTAAACATCTTCTCAGAAAAACACATATAGGTTGAGTATCCCTTATCTGAAATGTTTGAGCCCAGAAGTGCTTTAGGTTTCAAATTTTTTTTCAAATTTGGAATATTTGCATATACATAAGATACCTTGGGGACGGGATACAAAGCTAAATATGAAATTCATTTATATCTCATATACATGGTGTGAAGGTAATTATATAGAGTATTTTCAATAATTTTGTGCATGAAACAAAGCGTATGTACACTGAACCATCAGAAAACAAAGTAGTCAGGTGTGGAGTCTTCCACTGGTGGTGTCATGGCAGCAATCGAAGTTTCAGATTCTGGAGCATTTTGCATTTTAGATTTTCAGGTTAGGGATGTTCGACCCGTATATATTACACTCTGATCTATGAAGCAGAAAGGTCTAAGAAAATTGCCAAACACAAAATGTCATTTCTACTACATTTCACCAAGATAAATTAACTCATCATTCAAGTAAGCAGTCAACCCCTAGTAAGTTCAATGTATGACTATATACTAAGTAGAAAAGAAATGACAGGAATGTAAGTTCCTGCCATCTAGGTTTTAACAGAAACAACATTCAACAGAGAAATAACGTATATATCTCTTAATGTAAATTTCTCCCAAATATACATACATAACACACAAAACAAATACATGGAAAGTACCTCTAACTACAAGGTATCTCTCGATGGCTTGTACCAAAGCCAGAGGGTCGATCTTGACAGGTCCACCCTTCCACTGCTTCACATTTGCACAGTCTGGATGTCTTTGTAACTGGCATTTTAATTGATGTGTGTTGAAAAATTTTAAAGCCTGTGATCCTCTGTTGAGAGAAAAGCTCAAGATAATTTGTGAAAAAAAAGTTAGTCTATTATTTTCACATTTAATATACATTAATTCAAATAAACGCAAGTTAATACAAACTGCTAAGACACACTAGTACTAATCATTTACTTACCAGTTCTGTAAATGTTAAAGCCAATAATTCAAGTTATTTAGAAAAACATTTTATACATAAGAAATAAAAGACAGATGTGTATGCGAGCATATGCAAACCTTAAGTCTAACATTTGACCTCTGTTCCATCATAAATCCATGTGAGCAGAAATACTTCACCCATGAATATTTAATTATTTTTCTGGAACAAAAATCCCTCAACTATTTAAGCACATTCACTTCTGCAGTATTTTGCCCATTTCTACTGAATTACATTTTTAAAAAAGCAAAAAAAAAAGGCCGGGCGCGGTGGCTCACGCCTGTAATCCCAGCACTTTGGGAGGCCGAGGCGGGCGGATCACAAGGTCAGGAGATCGAGACCACGGTGAAACCCCGTCTCTACTAAAAATACAAAAAATTAGCCGGGCGCGGTGGCGGGCGCCTGTAGTCCCAGCTACTCAGGAGGCTGAGGCAGGAGAATGGCGTAAACCCAGGAGGCGGAGCTTGCAGTGAGCCGAGATCGCGCCACTGCACTCCAGCCTGGGCGACAGAGCGAGACTCCGTCTCAAAAAAAAAAAAAAAAAAAAAAAAAAACCCAATTTTATTTCAAAGATTTCAGCTACAAAATTACTTTAAAAACTAATCTTTAGGATGTACTTTGCTATAACAGTTTTGAATGAAGCAGTTTAATAGCTACAGCAGTTGAAACCTGGTCATGATGTTTAATTGTTCATTTCAGAAAAGCTCTGGCAGGAGTCGGATACAAACTTAAACTGTGATTATCTGTATGATTCCACAAAGCAAGCTTGTCCAACCTGCGGCCCACAGGCTGCATGCAGCCCAGACTGCTTTCAATACAGGCCAACACAAATTCCTAAACTTTCTTAAAACACGAGTGTTTTTGTTTTAAGCTCATCAACTAACTTTAGTGTTGGTGTATTTAATGTGGCCCAAGACAATTCATCTTCCAATATGGCCCAGGGAAGCCAAAAGACTGGACCCTCCTGCACATAAAGCATACAAATAGGGATGTGGAGAAGAATATTCCATTTTATGAATATATATATATGCAAACATACTCTATATAAATTTGGACAAAAATAAAAAGCTTCATGATTTTCTCAAGCACAGGTGAAAATGCCCCCTTATTTCATGAACTCCTCCAGGAAAGCATAATGATTGAAACTGAGTAACACACGCCACATTAACTTTCAAAGCCGAAAAGAAACCCTAGTCCATGATGCGATTGCCTTATCACTCAACAATGCTTATTGTTCTTAATTCAATCAAAATTTTAAAAATGTTTTTAAAACATCAAAATGTGGATTTAAAAACCAAACTGGGCTGACTCTGGTGGCTCAGGCCTGTAATCCCAGCACTTTGGGAGGTCAAGGCAGGAGGATCACTTGGACCCAAGACCAGCCTGGGCAACAAAGTGAGACCCCGTTTCTACAAAAAATAAAAAAATTAGTGGAACATGGTGGCACATGCCTGTGGCCCCAGCTACATGGGAGGCTGAGGCAGAAAGATCTCTTCAGCCCAGGAGGGCAAGGCTGCAGTGAGCCATGTTCACACTAGTGTACTCTGGCTTGGGCAACAGAGTAAGACTCTGTCATAAATAAACAAACAAACAAATACCAAATTTCCTATTTTTTAGGCTTCCAGTCAAAATATTCCATGAAACTTGTAACATTCCACAACATAGAACAATTCTTTCCTGTAGCACCTCAAGAGTCCTTAAAACTACATTAAAAATATATATATTTATTAAACTAGTAAAACTTCAAATGTTTGAACCCATCAAAATACAAAGTTTTAACCACTTATATTACATACAAATCATACTGCTCAAAATGTAAACGTTATTCACATCCGCAAAAAATGTTTTATGCCTATTGAAGTTAAACACAAAGTTCTTAAAGAAATTTTGTATGTTGAAGTGTATCAATTTAAGGAAAACTAAGTCTATTACAAGTTACGAATACAATCACTGGATTATATATTTATAAAGCATCCTGTTTAAGGCACATGGCATAATTTTAAAGACAAAAAAGCATTTGATTCATTCTTCAGAGTACTTTATTTCTTTCATTGTTACAGCTGAATGTTTTCTGGGCTGATCAAGACTTTACCAGATCTCTTGCCATCTTACCTCAGTGAAACTAAGTACCAAATTCCATGGCAAGGGTATAGCCAGGCAATGGTCCTTACCTGCCTCCTGTCCCATTTCCACTAGGGAAATCATGTACTTTGACTGGAAATTGTTCCATCTGGCTGAGGCAGTTGTTCATCTTGTGAACTAATGCCAACAAAGGTGCATTACCCACTGGTTCCACTCTTCCAATGGGCTCTTCTCCAGGAAGCTAAAGTTATAAATAAACAAACAGGTTAAACAAGGCCTTTTCAAAACAAAACTCTCCTCAAAGAGAAGATTTAATAAGCAGCTTTATAAAAAAGAGTAATTTGTCTATTCATCTTTATCTTTTATTGCAGATTTGGTTTGAACGACATTACCACATCAATTATTTCAATAAAGACAATCGTTTTGTACAGTCCACAATCCTGTATTCACAATCCCTACATCCAAAGGCTCTGAAAACAGAAGTCACTTGGTGGCAAAATCTGATCCAAACAGACATAAGGCTATTTACAGTCTTTATTTATCTGATTTTAGTAAGAATATTCATGTTATGCTATAAAAATATTTAATGCATATGATACAGAGTGCTATTCAGAAACTGCTGGAAATTTTAATGTACTATACACTGTAGGACCCTTGAAACCCACCCATCTCCAGGGGTTTCAGATAAGAGATTGCACATAATCTTAAGTATGGTGTAAAACTATACATAATACTGTCACGCGTCTAACGAATCAACAATAAATATTAACTCTGCTTTAGGTGGACCCACAAGTTAAAATACAAGCAATGCTCAAATGCCTCTGAACACAGCAAGCGCATGGTGAAATAATGTTAACATATAGGAGAGCTATCCTAAGCGCTATTACATAGATAATCCAGAGGGAAACGGCCCAAGTGATGCCTTCTCCTTAAGCCACTGTAAAACAAGGAGAATGCTGTCAACAGTATCCAAAGATGACCCTCTTGCTCTGGCCCACTTAAGAGTGAAGGAAGGGGAGCCACTCTGTGGCTCCTGGCTTTGTAATCCACATTATAAACGGTGACATAAATGGTCATCAAGCACCCTTGATGGGAACTGTTACAACTGTATTTTATGTACAAAACAGGAAAATATATCTCCTCTATCTTATTATAGACGTCTATTTCCCTAAAAGGAACTAATACAAACTTTAATACATTTAAAAACAAATATTGCAAGTAAAATACATTCACAGGAGAGAGACTACTATTAATCGTTCATCTTGCAAGCAAAAAAGACTCAAGATACTTCAACCATAGAAATAGTGACATGAGCTTTGTTAAATCCCCATTTCATTGTTTTACTATTTACTTTGATATATAGAAGTTGAAAGATTCCAACTGCATAAAAACCTAGAAGTTTTCCCTCAATGTCTTGACCCAGACCTGCTGGAAATTATTACTGAGATTAAAATATATGCATTAGTGAATACTGGTTCTTATAAGACATACAGGCATTATTAGGTAACTTACTGGAGAAGAAAAAAATACATGAAGAAATCTCTTTAATCTGATTTCTCTGCTCACAGCATCCTTTTCACTTTTAGATGTCAAATAAAGCAACAGCTGCTTCACAAATCCACTATGTTGGATTTCAAATGATGAAACATCTGACTCTGAGACTATGCTACGGATTTCTACAAGGCACTCAGCTCCACCATCCACCTGAAAGAGTTAGGAAAAGTATTTCTATATTGATTTAAGCAGTACTTAAATACACGACTCACATATCCTCAAAAGGAACTGAATATATTCTCAACGCCCTTAAAAAAAAAAAAGGAGTGGTACAGTCTTAGTAAATCCTTGGAAATTATGATTTTAAACACACACACACACACACACACACACACACACACACACAAAATATTTCATGAGGAAAACGAGGAATCCATAATAACATAAGAAGAAAATCTTCGCATTCAACCAATGTAGTTTTCTTTAAAAAAGTATTTCTAAAGGATGAGAACACAAAACTGAAGAATAAGGGGCTATAACACCAGAATGAAAAGAGGAATCAAGAATACAAGGTGTGGCTTTAAATTAATACATTTAAGGTCTCAGCAAAATGAACAATGTCTTGGAAAACATACGACCAAAACTGCTCAAGGTACATCAAAAACATCAAAACCAACAACAACAACAACAAAAAAACAAAACTGAGAACCAGATGAAACATAAAACACTTATTAGTAAACCTCTAGCCTCTCCTGCCACTCTTGAGACCCCATGTGGAGAGAGGGTCTAAGGAAGGCCTATCATCTATACCTATAGTTGAGGATGACTTAGAAAACAGATGTGCTTATGGGGACATTTCTGAAGTTTCTTCATTTGTCAAGAATTATGAGATGTGAAGGAAAGAAAGTCAAAGATGAGGTTTCTAGTACATTTAATATAGACTGATGAATCCTGATAGTCAAGGGATAAGTAAAAGAAATGCCAGCACCAAGGGTGTATATAAGGTAAGAGTCGATGTAGGCCGGGCGCGGTGGCTCAAGCCTGTAATCCCAGCACTTTGGGAGGCCGAGGCGGGTGGATCACGAGGTCAGGAGATCGAGACTATCCTGGCTAACATGGTGAAACCCCGTCTCTACTAAAAATACAAAAAACTAGCCGGGCGTGGTGGCGGGCGCCTGTAGTCTCAGCTACTTGGGAGGCTGAGGGGGGAGAATGGCGTGAACCCGGGAGGCGGAGCTTGCAGTGAGCCGAGATCACGCCACTGCACTCCAGCCTGGGAGACACAGCGAGACTCCGTCTCAAAAAAAAAAAAAAAAAAAAAAGAGTCGATGTAGGATAGCTAAATCCACAGGAAGCTAGAGAGTCATGAAGGAAAAGAGTAGCAGGAGATGCTGGGAAGAGACTGAAATAGAGCAGCAAAATGCACTGGCCACAGCACCTGGAGGTTGAGTTGTTCGGTTGCAGCACAAAGTCTCTGAAGGACATTCAAGGCAGGGTTGCTTCCATCCATATTCTCAGAACTGAAATAACGTTCGACAAATTTATGTGCCTGCTCCTTAATCCAACCTTTAATTTTTTCTCTACAAGAAACAAAAAAGAGATATTAAAGTCCCAGTGTATGTAGAAAGGATATAACTTCTGATCAAGGCAAATAGCTGCTACACTTAAAATCCTTTCTGGTCTATGCTTAGAGATTAATAAATTCAGAATCCATAACCAAATTAACTTTCACTTTGAAAATGGGCTATGATGGAGAACTGTTTAAAAACTTAAAATACACTGCAGGTTATTACATGAATTGTAAACAAAGTGCACTAATTTTTTGGAACCCTGCAACCTAACACTTTCCTAAGTGTTCCCTTTATTTTCTAAAGTACACACATATGTGCATTATCCTTGCATTTCCTGGAGAGCTGAAGTCAAGATTTACAGACCAGAAACACACACCTATTAAGGATGTAATAAGCTATGGCAAACAAGACCCAGCTGCTTAAATTACAAATGCTGATAGCTTCAGCAATTCATTCACTTAATTATTTTTAAACACTGAAATTCAGATAAACAACCAACAAAACCAAAGACAGCATGTTTATTTTCTCAATGACAATTGGTCTTTTAAAATTTACCTGCAGAGGGAAGTAATCATGTTGGTATGCTACATGCAGAACCCCAAAATAAAACAAGTCCCAAGGCCTTTAAAAAAAAAAAAAGGCTCTCCCCTAAAATCTTTAAGTTCCATTGTACTGGGTAGAGAAATTTTATCACAAATGATGTGAAGAGTGTGGACAGAAAATGTCAGCTTTTCCTTGTCTGGAACAAAACTGAGAAAGAGGTTACCCAAGGAACACAACTTCGTTTTGAACATATGAGACTTTCAGTTAGGTATGCTGGAAGGAGTTTCAAAGCACATGACTAGAACTTAGGACAAAGCCAGATGCAGGGTTCATAAACTGAGAACCTACCTCATTCTTGAACTATGCTTCTAAGAACAAATTAAAGTGTTGTGTCTATGTATCATCTCCATACAATAAATGTAGTGGCTGAAATAATGTGAAGTTTTTCTAATATGGGAATAGAAGCAACATAACATTCCCCCCCCCCACTTCACCTATTATTGGAGATGGTATCCTTTGAGGCAGCCCTGGCAAGGCCACTACCTCCTGCAGTCCGTGCTGGCTCAATGTTGTTGCTATTGGACTGTGCACTTAACCTTCCCCATGTTTTTGGATTCAAGCTTGCCAGGAAAGAAGATTTAGGTGACTGAGTAGTGGTGGGGCTTTTAGCTATGAAAAGAAAAAAGAACTACAGTTAAGCCATTTTAGTTTAAGTCATGAAAAACAACTGATTTTTAAGATTCACAGTCTTAACAGATTAATAAACTAAAAGAACTAAGAACACTTAGTCCTCAGGAAACTTAGGCATACTTCAAGAGCCACTGGCAGTTTTAATGAAGTAAACATTTCTGCACCTGCTACCACCCTCCCCTTTACCTCCCCATAGTTTTATCAAAGGGGTTACCTTGATTGTCTACTTTGTCATCATCTCTTGGAGGTGAGTACTTTGGCCTTCTTGGCCCTCGTTTTGGCAGTCGTTTTCTCTTTAGAACATCACTTAATCGACTATCACCATGGGAAAATATGAGATAAGTTTAGTAATTACCACTGTTTTGTACCTTTACTCACCAAAAAAGCAAGCTAAAATGGCAGAAACAGTGAGTTATAAAATACTGTCATAACAAGGTATGTTCTTGTTTAGTGATTATTTAATGCCAATTCTGTGCCAGTCATGTTCTAGAGGTGTGCAGACACAGGAAATGATTATTCAGAAAGTAACTAGCTGTTTAACTATACTCAACTATGAAACGTAAAGCCCAATAAGACAACTGATCAATTTTCTATGTTGTTCAACTTTAAACAGTAGTATGTAAGTATATAAAACAAATATGCAACACAAAGGAGCAGAATAAAAATAAATGGGTAGTCATCAACCTGAAAAAGAATGTTAAATCTGCATACCATACTTTTTCCCCTAACCAAAATGGCCACGAGTAACATATACATAACACTTAGTGTTCATGTTGTCAAAATACTCCTGCCTCTAATATACTACCGAAAGTAATTTCACAGTGTGACAATGGCAATAACATACTAAATAAATGTATTTATAAACATTTTAGTAGGGTTTTTAAAACCTATATACAAATCTGGTGAGTAGTGCGAGTAATTTATTCTGAATTAGAATCATTTAAACACCTGTAGCCTGTTCTAATGACATGAGAAATAGTTTGTAACAGCAATAAATTTTTAGATTAACAAAGCTAAATAAGATGAAAAGGCTGAAAAATGTGGTTTAGTTGGTCTGTGGCCCAAATAAAACTGGAAAAATCTGAAAAAAAAAAAAAAAAAAAAAACTGGAACGTTTCCAACACCTGACATTTCTATGGAATATACTTAATAATGTGCTCGAATATGCTTGACAATCAGGAAAAATGAACTTTCAAAGGATGAAAAATGTAATTAATTTCCATTTAAAAAATATGAATTTTTCATTTGCAACCATGCTATAATATGGAACCACTTAAAACTATTTAAAACCATGTAAAAATATTTTAAGAAAAAAGTTATTTTCTCTTTCTTTGGCATAATCAACTGTTAGACTCTATAATCAATTCCAACTCCTTAAATTAAAATGGCTCGGAAACACTGCATTTGAGCTGGGCATGCTAGCACATGCCTGTAGTCCCAGTTACTTCAGAGGCCAAGGTGGGGAGGCTCATTTGAGCCCAGGAGTTCGACGTTAGCCTGAGAAACAGAGCAAGACCCCGAGCCATGTCTCTTTAAAAAAAAGGGAGAAAGTAAAAAATTTTTAAAGGGAAAGAAATATTCCAATTGTCTGAACTGTATCATCCCCTGTAATTTACTGAGTATCTATGATGTCTCAGGCACCATGCCTACATTATAGTAAAAACCTGCAATAACTTATGTTACTGCAGCAGCTAGTGGGTAGGAATGGGGCTGGGAAGGAAGTAAAGGAGAGAGCAAGGCTGGAAAGGAAAATGGCAGCCAAAAGCTTGTAGTACTCTTGTACTTCCCTGTAGAATCAGGGAAGTACAAGAGTCCCCAGACCTCTCCAAGTCCAATCTCCTCAGACTGGTCAAATAACATGGGTACCAGTTAAACTCAGCAGTTTCCTAAAATAATACCCACTGTGCCAGAAGTTCAGTCTGCCACAAGTCTTGAAACTGCCAACATTCATATTTAAGCTAGACTAGAAAACTGCCACCAGGTGGCACCAATTCCCCTCATCCCCTCTCCTACCTGAGTTAGCTGTCTGCACAGGACAATGCTACCCTGCAGATTGTAAGACTAAATGTTTGGATCCCACTTATTATTACTATATTTTAGAATGATCTACTTTTCAGCTTAAAAGAAGCCAAAAGGAGTACTGCAGTGAATACATTCTCAATTTCAGAACTGAATTTGGTTCATCATGTACCACTCATCCAGTAATATTAAGCTTCTAATAGAAGAAAATAAAAACACTTTTAGAGTGTGGTTTGTTTCTAACACAACAAAACGGAAACCAATAGAAGGTTTGGAAACATTCTTAGCAGCATGGTATAACGAAGATTAAAAGCTGATAAATAAATCGGAGTAGAGAATTTAAGAACTCCCATTTTCCCTTATTAAAAGCAAAGTATTTACTCCCAGTTGCCAATTAAAGATAAACTGGAAATCAGTATTTTTTGGCCTTTATTCTAAGACTTCTAATTTTCAGTATTTTTAACTGTATCAATATCTGGATGTCTCTAAGGTCGTATGTATGCAGCAGCACAAAAAAGTCCCAAGATTATGAAATCAGAAACCAGAATTCAAATCCCACAACGTTAGATCCTACAAGTAACATAAGTGTTGTAACACTGTGCAAGTCACAAATGCCTCTGACCTTTAGTTTCCTTGTATGTCAATGGGAATAAAACTAATCTCTTACAGTTCCTAAACACAACCCAATATAGGTTTCCAGTAAATCTTTTCTTCCCATTCTCATTAACAAAACACAGATGGAAAAATACTATATATATATATATATGCTAATATGTTACCATTTTACTCCCTATATGATTCTTAGGTACCAAAAAAAGCACTAACAGCAAAGAAATAAAAAACACAACACAATTCTTACTTACCCTTGAGGGCTGAGATCTAAAGAATCATCTCTGCTGTGCTGCAAGCTGGGTGATCCCAAGTCAGCTGCAGCGTGAGTGGCAGCTGTGGCCGTCCCACTGCTGACTGAAGTTGTGGATCCCAAGGATCCTGACCCATTCGTACATGCCTTTGGTGGACTTGTCAACAAAGACTCGGATTCTGCTAAGTGTTTTACTTGATGCATTACACCTTATAACAGAGATGAAAGGGAGTCAGTTGTAATCAGGAATAGAACCTTCTCCCCACCACTACAAAATCCCTAAATACCAACACTGACACAATACACAAAAAGACTAAAACATAACTGGCAAATAGGTAAAAGAAATTAGAAGCCAGAGTTTTCAACTTGACTTCAATCAGAAAAAAGTATAAAAACTAAAGGTTAAAGAAAAATACTTATATTGAATGTCTTCTAATCTTCAAAACCAGATTATATAAAACTTAATAGGGTCATAAAGTCCTACTCAGAGTTCAAAATACTCATTATAAAAACAATAATCAATTACAGAAATACAGTGCACACCCTGTGGTGTGATAGCCAGAAGGGATGAAAAAGACCTAGAATTATCAGTTAACTTCCAGTGCTACAAAAAGACAAGATCACATTAACACTGTCACCAAAAAAAAAAAGAAAACAGCTATTGAAGGGTGGGAACTATCACATCCTTGAAGGTGTGTAAAGAGAGCTAAACATTAACTTGTGAGGCAGGGGTTCCTATCTGTCCTGGAATCATAGGAGAGTATGTATGAAGGAGCGTGACTAAGAACTATAAAATGTATACCAATGTGTGTGTCTGATTATCAGCTAGTATAAACTATATGCAAATATGTGGATAAATTTAATGTGAGTGAATGAGCACACATTCACAGTTTTCTGGGGAAGAGTCCACGACTTCTATCATTCTATCAGACTCTTATTAAAAAACAAACTGTAATCCCATGCTGAGGCAGTAGGATTGCTTGAGGCAAGGAAGTTGACATCAGCCCAGATGTGCGCTAATTTTTGTATTTTTAGTAAAGTCGGGGTTTCACCATGTTGGCCAGGCTGGTATCCAACCCCTGACGTCAAGTGATCCACCTGCCTGGGCCTCCCAAAGTGCTGGGATTATAGACGTGAGCCACCACGCCCAGCATGAAAGACACATTCTATGTACTCCGAGCTGTAAGCTAACAGGGCTTTAAATGTCATTTTTAAATTGAAAAGCTATCAGTTTTTGTTCAACAGATTAAAACTTTATTTCTATTGAAGTACTATCTAGACTAAATGACTATTAATTTATATGACATTACCTTCTCTTCTGAAGTAAACACTAAAAATATCAGGTAACTTCTGCATTAAGATTTCTGCCATCTGAAGTGCTCCCACTACTATCTTCAGGTCTTGGCTTGACAGCATGGAAGCAATGTGACTAAAAAAAGAAAGCATTTGTATATAAAACTCTGCCTGAATTTGATGATTATTTTTGGCCATACTACTTTAAATTGAGAGCAAAGCATTTTCATTGTGAAACCATTCTATTAACATAAACATTTTTCTTAACTGTTCAACTTTTATATTTTATAAAAGCTGTATGTGAATATGAATAGACATTAGACAAAAAAGAGCTCAAGATACTCCAAACAAACTTTTGTGCATATTTTTTCTATTATTACTTTAGAGGTTTCTGAAATTACTTGCAGAGATTTGAATTTGTAAAATGTTTCTACTATTTTCATTAACACACCTTGAAACAGCATGATTTTTCAGAACATCCTTCAGAAGTTCAGCATCCGCAAAATAAATTATCCTAAGAATTGCTCTAAGGCACTTATGTCTGACCGCAGGTCCTGCTGAGGAACTATACACTTCATAAAGAACACCAAATAATGTCTTAATAAAAGACTTAGCCAGTTCTGGATCCTCTTTCATAAGCTGTGCTCGAGCATCATCCTTCTTTGACTCTGAATATCCACCTATTACATAAAAAAAAAAAAAAAATGCAATCCTGAAGTGACAGACTTCAGAAACACAATAAACAATATAAAATACTCGAGTCAATGTAATTCTTGAAATGCTATGAAAACTTTTTCATTATAAAACACATGAACTTCTTTGATATGATCAACTAGGATTTACAAAGATGCTAAAGGCAACATTAAGACAGGCAAAATTCAGCTCTCTAGAAAACCAGTGACCCATTCGGACCAGCTGAAAGTAACAATTCATCACCACACTGTACCTCTTTATTTTACTGATATATATTCAATGAAACAATAGGGAAATCCAGTCCTAACCAACTAAACCAGTGGTAAGAAACAAGAGTTCTAGAAATACACGGTATTTCACTAAAAGCTTTGTAAAATGGATAAAAAAGGTAATTCTGCCACTTTGCTTAGTGACATAAAGTGTGAGGAAAAGATAACTGATAAATAGTAAGTTATACATAAGGGGTTGACAAAGTACGGTCTGTAAGCCGAATCCAGTCCACCACCAGTTTTTGTAAATATAATTTTATTAGAACGCAGCCATGTACATTTGTTTACATATTGTATATGGCTAATTGAAGGCTACAATGGCAGTGGTGGTGAGTATAGACTATATAACCTGCAGCACTTACATTATTTGCTCTCTGGCCCTTTTCTTTTTCTTATTTAATTAATTTATTGAGACGGAGTCCCACTCTGTCGCCCAGGATGGAGTGCAGTGGCGGGATCTCAGCTCACTGCAAGCTCCGCCTCCCGGGTTCACACCATTCCTCTGCCTCAGCCTCCCAAGTAGCTGGGACTATAGGCACCCGCCACCATGTTCGGCTAATTTTTTGTATTTTTAGTAGAGACGGGGTTTCACCGTGTTAGCCAGGATGGTCTCCATCTCCTGACCTCATGATCCACCCACCTCGGCCTCCCAAAGTGCTGGGATTACAGGCGTGAGCCACCAAGCCCAGCACTATCTTGCCCTTTTCCAAAAAAAAAAAAAAAAAAAAAAAAAAAAAAAAAAACACATTTGTGGACCACTGTTCTCTAAACTACAGCTGCAAAAGCAATAAACTAAATCCCTGAGGGGAGAGAGAAATGTCAGAAACCTGGCTTTGTTTTTTTTTTAATCACGATTATCTGTCCTCAGTTAATTCAGATAATTTTGGCAGGAAGGTATAAAATACAAGGTTGGAAAGAACTAGTCAATGGACCTAAAGGTATAATAGTAGTAACAGGATCAGATAAAAATCTGCATGAGCGAATTCTAACTCGAGTCTCAGAACATCAGGTAAGTAGACAAATTGTGGAAAAGACACCAGTTAATACTGGCTCACTCATCCATTACTGCACATGATTTAAGAAATCCAAAACCAAATTATTGTTATGCAATTGACTTAAGCTTAAAAAGATACTTAATGAGCCAATTATTATTTATTATGCAAACACAAAATACTGCACAATAGTATAGTGCTATTTTAACTCAGAATGTACTTACTAGTGTTACTATTGGCTAAGGGGTTAGGTTTTCTCTGAATGGCACGTGCTGTTCCCGTGTCCTCATTGATTTGCTGCATAGAATTAAAATCAATAGTATAAACTCGTCCCAGAGTGGACAAGCTTATCTCATCCTCACCGACCTGATGGGCTGCCTGAGAGCAAAGAGAGAGAAACTTTGAATATAAACATTGAGAAATCTATTTCCTTAAGACACAGTGGGGACCCTCCAAATATGCTATCTTACATATTTATTTCATCAGGCCTTAGATGGTGAAGTTAACAGAAGATGGAAAATTTAATAGTGTAGATAGGACAAAACTCATTCATTCACCAAATCATTTTTAGTTAGACATAGGTTACATGCCTCAAGCCTTATCAGGGACCCTTAGACAAAATGCAGATAAAATCTTGATGAAAGATCCACCTATGTAGCATCACTGACACAAAGAAGACACCATTTGTATTAAGAATGCTTTTGAGACATTGCTTATAAAAAAATCAGTTATCCATAAATCTTGGTATTCTTAGATTAAAAATGTTATTTACACGATGAATTCTTAGCAACCTACCAAAATCCTCCCTTAAACAAAATGATCCTATAAAATTGTCCTCATGAAACAAAGATAACTTAAAGATTGAAAGGGACACAACTGAAACAGATTCATTGCCAAGGTTGCGTGTGGTATACAGAACATATTTGAGACAGTTCAATGAACACGAGTTTGATTTAAAGAGACTCCAGAAGTGACAAAATATTCTCATTACAGAATCCAATCTATGGAACTCCTAGGCTGAATGGAAGACAAGATTCTCAGCACATATGAGAGAGTAAGCTAATAGTGAAGGTGATCAGGAAGCTAATAGTGAAGGTGATCAGGAAAATGCTAAAAAGAAGATGACTTAGAGTTAGAGACCAGGACCGCTATTAGCAGGATTGGCCTGCTTATATATTGCTTATATACAATGCTGCACAAAACACCAGTCAAAGTCAATTTTCTCATAAAAGTTGGCTCTGAAACTGGATTTATTTTTAAAACTCTTGATTTTATGATGTAAGTCATTGGTTTAAACTTTTTTCTAAAATTCATTTTTAGAAACGAACTAGAAGGCACCTTTAAAGAAGACTGTCTATTCAAAATGTGTGATGTTCTAAAAAAAATTCAAACATCAAAGGTTGAAATTAGAAAAGACATAAATTCTTACAGGTGTCTCATGTATTGAAAATAGTAAATTATGCATGGCATCACAAATAACACAGTGACCAACACCTCCTAAGCTGGAGCAAATATTATGCTAATTTAGTTTTTAAAAATATTTCAGTGCAAACAATATATAAGAAAGTAAAAATCAAAATCACATAAAACTGTCACACAAAATCACTGTCAACATTTTGGTATATTCCTCCCCTTTGTATTATTCATATTTTCACTTATTTTGCTGAATTCCAAAAAGATTCACATAATATTGTATACTGTGTTTTTCATTCATATTTGATTTTATATCATTAAAATCTGTCCCAATAATATCTGGATAACATACAAGCCTATGTGTATCACAATTTACTTAATTATTTACCCAGAACTAGCTATTTCATTTGTTTCCACGTTTTTGCTCTTAAAAAATATTGAGAGGGAACTATTTGTATGTAAATCTTTGCTCATGGGACATTGCTTTCTGATAGAAGATAGATACGTTTTAGAACCTACAGCCTAAGTCTTCCAATGTTTCCTTTCAGAAATGAGGAAACTATGGAACAACAAACTTAAATTACTTGCTCCAAGTCAATCAGGTAGTTAGCAGCAGAAGCAGGACTAGAACATGATGTTTTCTGACCTGAACAGAAATGAGGACCTTGTTCTCAGGAGACAAAATGAGAGAATCTTGAGTTAATTCAAAATCAAGCACATTCAAGTACACATATCCACCTCCCAACTCCATCCCTACACCCACTTTCCAACAAAATAGACATATTTAAACGGTACGATGAAACTACTACCTCAATGATCCGGCTGTCAATCCTGTTATATGGATGCCAGAGGCCCCGATCGTCACGCCACTGCCATATCGCACCATCTGTGTTCTGTGCATTTCCCTTCTTCAACATGGTATCAACTGCAAAAATGCCTTCTTTTGGTAAACATGGCATAAGTTCACTGAAAACAAAAAGTACAATAATTTTAGTAACTTTATGAAATATCAGTAAACGTTAGGTCTATGAAGAAAAATAATCTCACACAAACTACAAGTTATAGTTAGCCCCATCTTTTTTTTTTGGAGACAGAGTCTCACACTGTCACCCAGGCTGGAGGGCGGTAGCATGATCTCGGTTCACTGCAACCTCCGCCTCCCGGGTTCAAGCAATTCTCCTGCCTTGGCCTCCCAAGCAGCTGGGATTACAGGTGCTCGCCACTACGCCCAGCTAATTTTTTGTATTTTTATCAGAGACGGGTTTTCATCATGTTGGCCAGGCTGATCTCAAATTCCTGACCTCGTGATTCATCCGCCTCGGCCTCCCAAAGTGATATTTAGCCCAATCTTTACCAAATCAGAGATGTCAGTTCATACAGTTCTTGAGGACTTCGTGGAACAAGATCAATCTGTTCCTGACAACTTCCATTGGAGGCACCACACAGGAGAAAGTGAAGCGTTTCTGCAATGTCTGTAAAAACCAACAACAAAAAACAAAAGCCTATTAAACTAGTTATAGTACCTCATTCAAGGGCAAACATTACCCAAGGGGGTAAAATAACCAGAATTATTTTCTTACAAAGCAACATAATGCAGAAATTAATGTAAAAAATGCAAAAGTGCTGTAATAAAGACCTAAAAAGAAATTCGTGTAGATTTTAACAATCTCTTTCTGGAGACTTCATTCTTTAGTTCAAACCTAGCTGGGTGCCTCATCACAATTCCTTCTTAACCCTAAGACTTCAGGAACCCTTTATTTCTTTCCTTGAGAAGCACAGTATTTTGCACAAAAATGCATTCAACATACCACAAACCAAATATATTCATGTATTTGTCTTCAATTCAAATACACTGAAAATGTGTGGCCTATAGTATAAAATGTAACAATTAAAAACTGTATTGTGATCAAACTGTAACTTGATACAAGGATCGGGCAGGCATTCTCTACTGTAAGTTTCCACTGCCAGAAGACATCATTCTCTGGAGGACTCTGCAGTGATAACCACTCAGATGTGCTGACACTGAGTGGAAGGAACTCTCAGTCTCCACAGTTTAATCAGTCTAAACCTAAGGAAAGCTGAAACCTAAAGACACAGCGGGGTCTTTGCTGATTGTGTGTGTGTTCCTGTAAATATTATACATATGCAAAATATACATAGACATTTTATTAGAATGTTTTGCCAATAATCAGTAAGTTCTATAATCAAGAAAAATATTCATTAATGATTTGGGCAGAGAGATGTGGATAGTGAATTGCCTGCCACACAGAATTTCACAATTAGTGGTTAAGATTTTTTTTTAATTGCAGTTTTGCAACTTTATAGACAAGTTTGAATACATGGTATGCTGCATTATAAGGATTTTATTTTTTTAGAAGTCAAGGGATGACAACAAAATAGAGACAAATAGAAGAGGTCCACATTTCCTTTTACAGGGTTATTACAGTAAGCAACTATGGTGACCTCCATATGACAAACATGTGGTAAACTGCCTGGAGCATGCAAAAGAGGTGAAAATACACTAAAAGAAAAAAAAAAGTTAAACAAAAGGCAGGTAGCAATTTTCCAAATTAGTATTTAGGGATGTGCTGTAACAAAACGTACATTAACAAGAAATAATCTCTCTTACTGATTCGGGAAATGTTGGGATAAACAAGGTTCAAAGAACTCCTAGGGACTTTAGAAAGTAAAATGAATTGTGGATACTCAAGAAGGAGTTGAACCTTTCCCAATCTTATTTAGGAAAAGAGCACTTTCTTCAGGACCACTCAAAATAGGGTTGTCTGGAATACCAAGCTTGGAAAAGACTCTATGCTTTATGGAGAATCTTTCCAACTAGCCACCTCAACAACATTATTTTTCTACAAAGTTATGTGCCAATGTGTTAATTCACAAGAAGAGCGACTAAATATAAAACTGAGCTTCCCTAAAACGAAAATATTATACTGCTAAATATACTGTCTCAGACAGTACGGGACCACTCAGACAGAGTGGGACCAAAGACGATTTTATCAGTTAATATCATCACTGACTCCCGGGGTAACATCCAGAGAGATTAGAATTATGGCTATGAAATTACGCACAATTAAAGGTATTCTACACAAAAGTGATGAATACTCTTCTAGAACCAATCATAACAGCCAGGTGTGATAGCTCATGCCTATAATCCTAGTACTTTGGGAGGCCAAGGCGGGAGGAAGGCTTGAGCCCAGGACTTCAAGAACACCCTAGGCAATACAGTAAGACCTTGTCTCTACAAAAAGTTAAAAAGAAAAAAAAAATTACAATGTATAGATGTTGTTTGGTGCCCCACCATTCTCTGACATCAACTTGTTAAGTCTAAGGATTGAGAGAGGAACGGTCAACTACAAGAACAGTGCAATACAATTTTATTTCCTATACGCTGTGTAAAGGTTAGAAATACCTAAATTTGAAAGGTCTACGTTTGAAAAGGTTTAGAAATAACAAATTAGCAAACATCAGAGGTATTCATCATTATAAATACATTCCTACTTTCTGAGGGAAGGAAGCATTCTGGAATCAGAAAAACTGCTAGAAAATCTAACATGGGCAGAAAAAGCAACCTATATAAGCTGAAGACAGCTGGTTATTGGTTAACATAAAACTCAGAATTCTCCTAATCAAGGATGGTTACATGACAAACATTGAATAGAAATTAATGACTTTGTATTGTTAGCCCTAGAAACACCAAGGGCAAACGTTTAATTTATACTTTAAAAGGAGTATGTTAGAAACATTAACATACCGTCCCAACACAAATTACATATTAACACTTCTCTTTACTATCCAGTGCCTATGATATTAGTAATCTCTTCCATTTGCTTGGCTTATGTTGACTTTACACATTAATGAAGAACCAACTTTTCCTGCTTAAAGTAGAACAGTAAAATTGCACTTACTTTGTTTCATAAGTTGAACAGCTAAAGTTGGACAGTTGGAACACATCAGAGAAAACATGCGAACCACCATTATAAACATCCCAGAACTTAAAATGGGTGGAGTCACTACCAACAGCTGTTGAACATTTGTAAGCAGATCTTTGGAAGCAACCTGCTGGAGTAAATTCTTCACGAACACAAGAATAAAGGAATTATTACATCAAGATTCAGCAATTCAACCACCTCATAAAAATACTACCAAAGACTAAACACTTACCTCCTCATGCTGGAAGTTGTCCACTAGGCGTGCAAAACAAAGGCAAGTGCTTTCTACTGACTTTTTATCCTATTTTTTTAATAAAGGAAAATAAAATTTATTAGCATGAAGCATTTTCACTGTCATATATCACTATTTCATCTTCTTCCTAATCCCAGATTCTTGAAGGCAAGCTCAATTAGTAAACGATGGCTTTGAAAATGCAAATGGGCCTAAGCAAGGTAGTTAGTAATGTCACAATTTCAAAACAAAGAGGAAACAAACCAACCTCTCCCCTGTATAAAGGCCACTACTAGATAAAAGCAAATACACAGAAAAGGAAGAACTATTATGCTTACGCAATCTCGATACCTAAACAAATGTTATACTAAAGAAATATATAAACATCCTACTTTCCTTTAAAAGCATTACAAGTAGAAATGTTTAAGTGGGTACACACTAAAAAGTTAGAAAAAGAAAAGTTGCGAGAACCAGACATTGTTTCTTGACAATGTTACAAATAGGGCATAGACTTGCAATATTCACTATTAAAAACAAGTAATTCACTATTAAAAAGTTACACTACAAAAACAAATTGCCATATTTGTCATAAAAACAGGGTGGCATCATTGACAAAACGTTTGAAATAATTGTCATAAAAAGAAGGGAAAGACTGTTTTACTGGCTAGACTAATGTTTTGATAGACCTTGATTTTTCCTAACTTATAATTTGACTTTTCATATGTAAAAATTAGACTTGTTTCTACAAAAATGAGAATTCAGATATTATAAAGGCCTATAGCCTAAACCTTCACTGACAGTACATAAATCTAGAAAGAGTGCTAGAAATAGTGACTATTTAACTTCTCCAAATCTTTTGTCTTATTTCTAAAGAACATCATATGGAACTGATTATCACATACCAGAGCACACACTTTTAGACTACAGAAAAGATTATCTCAACTATGTTTTTATTTATTATTATTATTTTGAGACAGAGTTTCACTCTTGTTACCCAGGCTGGAGTGCAATGGCACGATCTCAGCTCACTGCAAACCTCTACCTCCCGAGTTCAAGCGATTCTCCTGCCTCAGCCTCCCGAGTAGCTGGGACGCATCACCACGCCCGGCTAATCTTTTATTTTTAGTAGAGATGGGGTTTCACCGTGTTGGTCATGCTGGTCTCTAACTCCTGACCTCAGGTGATCCACCCGCCTCGGCCTCCCAAAATGCTGGGATTACAGGTGTAAGTCATTGTGCCCCCAGCCAACTATGTTTTTAAAAATAAACACATAAACACATTTTTAAAAAATGAGTAACACTACTTTGCCTTGATCATCGTAGAAGCAAAAGACTCTAGGGTGATTAAATGATCACTACTATTTTATCTTACATAAATCCCTTATTTGGTCAGGCGCGGTGGCTTACGCCTGTAATCCCAGCACTTTGGGAGGCTGAGACAGGTGTGTCACTTGAGTGCAGGAGGAGTTTGAGACCAGCCTGGCCAATATGGCGAAACCTTGTCTCTACTAAAAACACAAAAATTAGCTGGGCGTGATGGCACGCACCTGTAATCCCAGCTATTCAGGAGGCTGAGGCAGGAGAATCGCTTGAACCCGGGAGGCAGAGGCTGCAGTGAGATCACGCCACTGCACTCCAGCCTGGGCAACAGAGTAAGTAAGACTCAGTCTCAAAAACAAAACAAAACAGAACAAAAAAAAAAAATTCCGAAATTGTTTAAAAATATTTTTATGAACCTAATGTCCCACGGGTCTTAGCCACACTTTGTAATGGCAATTTCAAAGCCAGGTTTCTAGAAATATCTTTAGCAATAACAAACAACACTTTAAAATATTTCTCTGTAGTTTAAAAAAAAAAAAAAAAAAAGATCAATTTCTCCATAGCCTTGAAGCTGCACTCACAATTTGTCCTCACCATCCCTGGCCCATAAACCCTGCTTTTCACACTGTATCATCAGGTCCATTGATTCTGCCACCTAGATAATCGCTTTTGCTCTTCTCCAATCCCAGACAGCCACAAACTACATTTTTCATTTCTGTTTGGGACACAGTCTAGTCTCTCTTCTGGTCTTAACCCATATCCTCCTGTTTCCATCTGACTCCTCCAATGCCTCTCAAGAAAGGGTGATCTTTCCAAAAAGAACTTCTGATCATATCACAGAGTAAATACTCAAGTGTTTGCTGAAATAACAAATCCATCCCAGTCAAAATTGTTAAAGTCATCAAACATATGAATTACTGTTCGTTTGAATAAATCTACCAAAATTTTATAAAATAACCTAATATGGCACATAACTGGATAAAAATAAAAAATATTAATCAGAACATTTTTGATTATATATGCAGTTGAAAGATTTAAAATACTAACTGAAATTGTCATTTTTAAAAAGTGGCTAGGCACGATAGTTCATGCCTGTAATCCCAGCACTTTGGGAGGCTGAGGCGGGTAGATCACTTGAGGTCAGGAGTTCAAGACCAGCCTGGCCAACATAGTAAAACCCCGTCTCTACTAAAAATACAAAAATTAGTAGGGCGTGGTGGCACACACACACAATCCCAACTACTCACTCGGGAAGCGGAGGCAGGAGAATCACTTGAACCCAGCAGGCAGAGGTGGCAGTGAGCTGAGATTATGCCACTGCACTCTAGCCTGGGTAACAGAGTGAGACTCTATCTCAAAAAAAAAAAAAAATTAAATAAAAAATAAAATTAAAAAAATAAGTAATAAAACACTTAATGGCACATAAAATAGATGCATATTTTACCTGATGTGTTAGCCTTTGGGTTAGCAATGGGAGGGAATCTGCCACAAAATGAAATTCATCTGGTGTGATACTCTGGCAGCAATTGGCTGCAATTGCTAATGCATTTCTTTGGGCATTTATGCTGAAGAACTCTAAGTACAGCAAGCAGTCTGCCAAACCACCCTAAAATATAGAAAACTGTTAAGGTAAAGAAAAATCCTTTATCAGCAATAAAAATAATTTAACTCTTAAAAAGTCTAGCACATTACTTTGGAAACAACATATGTATCTTACAAAAACTGCAATTAAGTAGCTTGTACAAATGTGGATTTTAAAAATTCTACATAAGGTGAAATGTAGTCCTTCAGTAACAACACTTACCGCCTGTAGAATGGCTTTACTGTGTCTCCGTGACAACATCTCCAAGGCAGTCAAGGCCTGCTCTGCCACATCAATACACTGAATAACTTGCAGCTGGGAACATATAGTTACCATAAGGTTATCATTTAAGTTCTTTTCCAATAACTTATCTTCTACAGACAGTATTTTCTCTAATTTACATCAATGTATACTCTCTCAAAACGTGTAACCCACCATAGGATGTAAGTCGCTTAGCAGCTTAAGCTATAAAGTATGGCCAAAACAGTTTCCTTCTAACCAGTTTGTGGTTTTAAGATACTGAAAAATGTTTTACATAATAAACCAAACCTAATTACATAACCTTTAAGTCTTCAGATTTAAAATAGATGAGTTGTTTTACATAACAAAATTTTAAAATCAGATTTTAACTTTACATCATATTGCAAATTTATGAGATAAATTTTGTCATGCATTAAACAAACAAAAAGGTCCGTAAGACAGACAAAAAACACAGTTTACTACAAACCATATGAAAATTTCTATTCCCCACTGATTCAACTTTCTCAGCTATATAATGAGGGTATAAATAGCTATCAACCTCACTGGGATGTTTTCTAGAAATCAGATTATTTTTAATCAAATACTTTAAAGTTCTTCTCTGAAAGTTCTTATATTAATGTGCTAATTATTACTAAAAATTACAAAACTAGGCTGGGATTCTACAAATGATTTATCTTCAACTTCAAACTATTGATCTGCTGGATATAAAACATTTTTCAGGAATCTTGGCTAAAAAATATACTTTATTTAGATAATGAAAGCTGAAATTCAAGAGTTTGAAACTTGATTTCCCTATGCCTGCTTTTGAACAAATGGGGTAAAAGTAGGATCACCTTTTCTAAAAAGACAGGAATAGCATCTACTACAACAGCAGAAGATCGAGGAAGTGCTTCCATCATGTATGTTAAGGCTCGACAAGCATGGTTCATCTAGAAAAGAAGAGATTTCGATGAATAAAAATTCAAAACTTAAATATCCACCATTTAAAAAAATACAGTATATACTTACAATATCAAAATTATGCTCCATCTGAAGTAATGTAATCTGTTAAAAAGATAACAAAGTATTAGAAGGTATACTCCTTGGGAAAATCCTAAAGGTGTTTCTTCCTCTTCTATTTGAACTTCAGCTGAAATGGTATTATTCGTAACTTTTACCACACAAAAATAACGTCAAGATAAAACCTAGTAGGCATACACCAGGAATGATTACACTCAGGATGGTTCATCACACACAGTGACTCCGACTTGAGTGTGCTGCTAGATAACCATCACCTCATGATACAGGTCACAAACAAAGCCTTCTTGTTACTTACAACCTATCCTTTTGGTAGCTCTAACCCTTTCAGAAGCCTATTAATATATCCCTGAGAACTTACCAGTGTTAATAAATACTAGATAGATAAATAAACAGGATCAGCAATGCATTGACATTTGTTGAATTAACAAATGTCAGCAAAGATTCAGGACCATAACTCTTGTGAACAAGCTTCTCTAAAACAGACAAGCACCATTTAACTCAGCTTTAAAATACACAGTAATATAGGATTTAAACACAAGATAGATCACACCAGAAACTATGCACTAATTAAAGTCAAATTAATATAATTACTCCATATACGCAGGAATAAGTTTAAATATTGATTTTAGTTTTTCTTGTGGGAAGGATCTTAAGCAGATTTCAGCTATGTTTTTCTAATGAAGGAATGCAAAACTGTTGGGGATACACACTCCGTCCTCTTGAAGCAGCTGAGTCACCAAAGAAATTTTCTCCTTGGGGGTAAGACAGTCATTCACTGTCTTCTGGTTCAACAGAAATTTTTAAATGCACTGAATTAAGTACCCTTCAACAACAACAAACATCAGGTATTCTAACACAATACTCACACAATATGAATGTCTTCTCAGCTCTGAATTGTGCTGGGTAAAGTATACCTACATACCAGAAGTCCTAAGAACTATTTTTGTTTAAAAGCAGTTACACACAAACACCATAACACATACACACACTCCATTTCAGGACTTAAAAAAACCAAAATCCTACTTATCAAATCACTTAATATTAGTCACTTAGAACACTTAGTGTAATTAGAAAGGGGTTGTCATGTTAAAAGAAAAAGTACTAAGTTCCCCAATTATTAAACAACCTTGTTATACCGTGTTTGGGAAGGACTGACATAAGCAGATTCCCTTTCACCAAAAATGGCTATTTATGTCACATGACTGCACTGTGATGAAGAGATATACATAAATAATATTCAACTGTGATAAAACATATATCTGGAGAACTCATTAATAACAGCCATTATTAATAGCGAGAGCATCCTTGTGCAAGTCAATCAGGTACTTAAATCTAATTAACAACCAGCACATTAAGTAAAGTGAATTATGTGTCAACATTTCCGCCTAGACTTAATGGCTTCTTTATTTAACTAATAAAAATTAAAATTTAACTGTAGATAGTATAAGGTAAGCCCAGTTATTTGTTGCTACTTCTTAGTGAACAAACAACAATAACAATAAAACAAACGAAAATTTGATGCGGGTCACAGAAGCCAGCTATTGAACAAATCAGCAATCTGAGAATGGACATTAACACAGGCAAAATCTGAAAGTTGAAAGGTTAATAATATTGCTATTACGAAACACACAGAAAGCAACATGTACAACTTTTACTAGAATGGAAATGATAAAATTTGAACACTGGCTTTTATTATCTGCATCTGGGTGGCAGGTGAAGAAATTGTTCTATCCTTTATCAAACTCTGCCAGAGCTGAGCCATCCAAATAAGAACAAGCAGAATAAGAATCATCACCTTGCATTTCACAGGCTTTTCTTTACTCAGCTCTATCATCAAAACTCAAGCTATCTCCATAATTTGTTCAAACAGGACAATATGATGTAATAACCACAGCTTTACTGCATATACAAAAAAGATTTACATGGTATTTAATTGTAATTTCCAAAAAAAAACATGCTACAATGTCATCATGTTTATGTTTGTCTTTTGGTAGCGTTTGATTTAGACTCAAATTTTAATCTTACATTATAGCCAATTTATTTAACTTTGAACAAAGAAATTATCAATCCACTATTTAAACACTGTATGGTGCTAAGGTGCCTACATTTGATAATAGCAATTTTTCTTCCTATTGTTTTCATATTTAAAAGTTTAAGGAATCAAGCTGTTAATAAATTTCTCATATCAAAATATCAACTCATAACTGTGTTGAAAAGGCACTAAGAAGATTTTTTAAAGTCTTTATTTCTTTTTCTTAGACAGAGTTTCACTCCTGTTACCCAGGCTGGAGTACAGTGGCACGATATTGGCTCACTGCAAGAGATTTGAGCGATTCTCTGCCTTCCAGGTTCAAGTGACTGTCCTGCCTCAGACTCCTGAGTAGCTGGGATTTACAGGCACCTGCCACCATGCCCAGTAAATTTTTTCTATTTTAAGTAGAGACAGGGTTTCACCATGTTGGCCAGCCTGGTCTCGAACTCCTGACCTCAGATGATCGACCTATATCGGCCTCCCAAAGTACTAGGATTACAGGCATGAGCCACCGTGTCTGGCCAACATAAAAGCTTTTAAACTGAAAAGATCCACATATATACCATATGGCTTGAGTAGTATTCCCATGTAGACATGTACTAAATATGAAACCTTTCTGGCCCTCCGACACAACCCAAAGTGAGCTTCCCCGGCCCATTGCTCCATGGATCACCAGGCTAAAAGAAAAAGCACGTATATTTTACATGGCAGGAGTTAAGGTTACTGATGAGGCGAACAATTTAAAACCAGTCATTTAAGTATCAAGAATTGGGTGACTATTCATCAAAAAATGACTTAGAAAATTTGCTATCTCATTAGCAACTGCTCACAGTATCTATAAGCATGAAATAAAAGCACCAAGTCATATACTCATCTCTTAACTCTATCATGTTTTAAAAATTAATACTGACAATAATCATACATTCAGTAAAAAATCAGCAGATTTCTGCAGACAAATGAGGTAAAATGAGGGGAAAACACTATGCTTACCAAAGCTGGAACAACACTCTTGACAGGAAACCCTCCCAGTGTCTCCTCATTTCCCATGACCAGCAACTGACACATCTCAATAACTGCCTGAAGCTGTTGACTTTCATCACTGGCTTGCAATCCTTGTAGTAGCTGCTGGGCCTTAGAACCTTTAGAGAAAAAAATAATTATTATCTTTAAACACTTAAGAAAATTATTACTAGGTATAAGGTGTGACTCGCAATGTAACTGGTTGCTTATCTTCTTTGGATCCTAACAGGTCTATACCAGGGTCAAGGCACACTGCTAATACACTGAAGGAAGAATTAAATTAGTTGCATCTGCTCTGCCTTATCATGCTTTCACAGTTATGTATTTCTGACTTCTTAATTGAAAAGTTGACTGGTTTCACAGCAAAAAAACAAAAAATAATATCCATAAGACCAGTATAAACTGATAGCTTTAACATGATCTGTTTTAAGGAAATATAAATCGTGAGCAAAGGTTTGCTACAATAATAAAAACCTGTTAAACAATGATGCCCATACTTCAAAGGAAACGTTATACACCTCCAAATATCCGTTCCAGAATAAATAGAATCCAACTAACAGTGAAAGGGCAAGGAAATAAAAAACAGACACAACAACGTATCTAACAAAAAAGGGAACGAAAAGAATATTCTGTAAAACTACACACACACACACAATTATAAACCCTTACAACCTCTTTCATTTCCTGCACAGATGATGGCTATCAGAATGTTTCTACTTTTAAGACTTAATTCCATTACTCCAACAATTGAAAAATGTGAATACTCAACAACCACAAAGAAATAAGTTGTCATTAAGCTGAACAATACACTCCAAAATAAAGTCTACAAGCTGGGTTCAGTGGCTCATGCCTGTAATCCAAGCACTTTGGGAGGCCAAGGCAGGTGAATCACTTGAAGTCAGGAGTTCGACACCAACCTGGCCAACATGGTGAAACCCCGTCTCTACTGAAAATACAAAAATTAGCCTGGCACAGTGGTGTGCACCTGTAGTCCCAGATACGCAGGAGGCTGAGGCAGGAGAATTGCTTGAACCCGAGGCAGAGGCTGCAGTGAGCCGAGATGATGCCACTGCACTCCAGACTGGGCGACAGACAAAGACTTCACCTCAAAAATGATTAATTAATTATTTTAAAAAAATTAAGTCTATGAATGTGTTTCATTTTTCATGGACACTTTCCTACTTGAAACCACAATTAATTAAATTAACACACTTAACCAATGTTTTATGATGTTACTTTTAAAGCCCCTTCACTTCTTACACCTTTTCAAGTTATTCTTTTCATACTGGACTTTTCCAGTCCTATATCATTAAGTATTGAAATGTGTAGAAATGGGATATATGTCTGGAAGCTGTCAATGAATGTGAAATTCTCATAAAAACTAAAGCTAATAATTTCAATTGACATTATTTGTCAATTGGGGGGCATATACCTCTCAAAGGGGCACATGGCAATCCACGGAAGTTGTTTTATGGTTTAAGATTGTGGCTACTGCATTCTATAGCTATCGCTGCCTACCTACCTTTACCATAATTAAAATTCATCCAAAAATACACCAGAAGAAAAGTTGGGGGAAATACAATTTAACAATTTTAAACTAAATAATATCAATTCCAGTGAGAGTAGGTTTATCACTTCTGTGTTGACATAATGTAGAAGGAAAAACAAAATGATAGAAAAACAGTGAAAATAAATGAATCCTCTGCTGATTCTAAAAGGATTAAACTTTAAAAGGATTAAACAGTTCACATCAAGTATGGCCTAATAGCACAACCCCCTAAGAGAAAGAACTGACATGTATGTGACTAGATGGAGGTCTTATAACCATGTGGGTTGACAACTGTTAAGGACATGGATCTTATACAGCACAATCAAAATTATCATCAATACCAATAAACATCTGGGATGTACCTAAAAATAACTTACACTAAACTGAAGATAACAACAAAAAGCCAAAACCATTACCAAAACCTACTTTATCTTCTGATCTATGAAGAGAAACCAACTCTTAGAGTAGTGGATTTTGAATTTAGAATCATTTTATACTCTTAAAAACTACTGAGGGACCACAAAGCACTTTTGTTTATGTGGGTTGTATTTATTGATAATTTTAAAATATGTTAATTGAAATACAAAAATTTTAAATATTTGCCAGTTAACTCATTATACATTAATATAAACAATTTTGATTTTAAAAGACCTTATTTTCCAAACCAGGTGGCACGGTCTCAGCTTACTGAAACCTCCGTCTCCTGGGTTCCAGCGATTCTCCTGCCTCAGCCTCCCAAGCAGCTGGGATTAAAGGCACAGGCCACCACGCGTGGCTAATTTTTTTGTATTTTTAGTAGAGCTGGGGTTTCACCATCATGGCCAGGCTGGTATTGAACTCCTGACCTCAGGCAATCTGCCCACCTTGGCCTCCCAAAGTGCTGGGATTACAGACATGAGCCACCATGCCCGGCCCAAACACTGTATTTTCAATATGAATTTGGTTGCTAATGTAGAACTCATGGATACAGAAGCATAACTGTATTTATTCTTTAAATCCATGAATAAGTGGACCCACACAGTTCAAACTCATGTTGTTCAAGAGTCAACTGTAAATGGAAAAGATTGGCCTTACTGTGTTCCAAAGATTATTAAAAAGACATGTCTTGGGAGTAAAGACCTAATTAAATTAACTTTGGTTCAGTAAGGGCATCTTAGATAAAAACTGAATTATATTTACTTGGAGTATGTGGCAGTGAAAAACACAATGACTGCTAGTATCATTCAGTGCCACTCCTTCATGCTTAAGATCCCACCAGTTTTACCCATTACAGCTTATGAACCATCAGTTCAAACATCAAAGAAACAGAAGGAAAAATCTTAGTAACTATTATTAGTTTTGACCTTATAGAACTCATTTAAGGGTCTCTCACGAACCAAGAGTCCACAGATCATACTTTGAGAACCGTTATTGTCGATCAGGGTTTGGCAGGCAAACGTTTTCTCTCAAGGGCCAGATAGTAATTATTTTGGGCTTTACAGGCATATGGTCTCTACTGCAACTACTCAACTCTGGCACTGTAGCTGGAAAGTATCCACAGAAAGTAAGACTAATACAAACAAATGAACATGACTATATTCCAATAAAACATTATGGACACTGAAATTTGATCTGCATTTAATTTTCACATCAGAAAATATGACTCTTTTAAAATGTTTTCAGCCACGTAAAAATATAAAATCCACTCTTAAGAGTATACAGGCAGTATAATGCAAATTCATTGGTTTATTATAGCATACCTTATACAAAAATTAGCCGGGCGGGGTGGTGTGCACCTGCAGTCCCAGATACGCGGGAGGCTGAGGCACAAGAGTCACTTGTTTGCAGTGAGCCAAGATCACGTCACTGCACTCCAGCCTGGATGACAAGAGTGAGACTCTGTCTCAAAAAAAACAAAAACAAAACAAACAAAAAAAACTGATAGAGGGGAGAGTAAGAAGTTTTGCTAAGACAGAAGAAAATCTTGTACTGTTTGAGACTGATAAAGTATTAATTTAAGGTATGCTATAACAAACGAGTGAATTTGCATTATACTCCCTAGGGTACCACTAAAATAAATATACGAAGATATATAACTAAAAAAAAAGTTAGAAACAATGAATTTTGGTAAAAAATCAAAAGCTTGATACCATACTGCAGTCATACCCACGACTGGTGGAAATGCAAAATGGTACAATCCCAAATTGGAGGAGTTTGCAACACCTACCAAAACATCGTATGCATTTACACTCATTTAAGCAGCAATCCTCCTTCTATAAATCTATCCAAAAGATAATGCTTGAAAAAAATAGGAAAGCTACATTTCACTGAAGGCTAGCCAATAGAAAAAAAACTGAAAATAACTCAAATGTGCAACAGGGGACTATATAAATAAACTATGTATACCCACACAATGGAGTAACATGGCAGCTTTACAAAGGCGTATCAGTTGAACATGCAACACGCATGTGGCAGCTGTGAAGAGTGAACACCAAAATACAGTATCAAAAGCTAAGTAAAGTGTATAAAGTTTGCTACTCTTAACTGAGAAAGGAAGTCCCATGGACAATATAGATATTTATGGATTTTTTAAAGTAAATAACAGAAGGACAAGCCTAAAATTTAAAAGATTATTTATGTGAGAGGAAGAAGCAGGGGAAATGGAAAGCAAAAGAAGATAAGATTTTTCTAAATATATCTTGTTTGTAGATTTGACTTTTACAACTGTGTAAATATTATATAATTATAAAAGCAAAATACACATTTTAAAAAGCAGTCCCTAAAAATCAGAAGCAAAATGAAGTAAATGAACCAATCCAACCTGCTGGCATAAAGAAAGAGATGGATTATTTCAAATGACTTTAAAACACACTAATTTTAACACAAAGTAAAAAATATCCCAGGAACAGAAAGAACTGTAAAATAATCTTTTTGACTTTTTTAATAATAATACTTTCAGGAGCAACTTGAAATCTTGTACTGTGGATAAAGTAAATGTGTCACTATGTTATAATTATTGGGAATTAGGACACTCAGCATTGGAGAAAGGAGATATAACATGAATGAAGTCAAATAAAAACTCTGTAGACCTAAACATGAATTGGTGGTATCATACCAACTTTTAAAAGAGTCTAGAAATAATGGTCAACCCAGAAGAAATGAATATGGCAGACTGTGGTCTCTAAATACAAAATAAACCAACACTCTATGGGGAAATGAACAATTTCAGGTATGGGGAGTGTATCAGTCCATTCTCACACGTCTACGAAGAAATATCCAAGACTGGGTAACTTATAAAGAAAATAGGTTTAATTGACTCACAGTTTGGCGTGGCTGGGGAGGAAACTTACAATCAGTGGAAGGTACTTCCTCATAGGGCAGCAGAAGAAAGAATAAGTGCCAACAGGGGAAATGCCAAATCCTTATAAAACCATCAGATCTAGTGAGAACTCACTAGCAGGAGAATAGCATGGGAGAAATCACCCCCATGATTCAACTACTTCCCACTGGGTCCATCCCAGTGGGGACTGTAGGGATTGCAATCCAAGATGAGATTTGGGTGGGTACACAGCCATACCATAGCAGGAAGAAAAAATAAGTCAACTGAGTTTGGCACATCTTATCATACCAGAAAATAAGAAGGCTATCAAAAATTACTAAGGTTATGGCCGAAAGATTCAGAAGCCAAACTCAAAAAGATCCCATCATCCAATGCTGGGACAATTCAAGTATCAATGAAAATCACTGAAATGTCTAATACACATCTCAACCCACTGCTTACAATCACACTTAAAAACAAACATGTTAAAAAGCAAAACAAAAATACAACAATGGTACCTTTGGAGGATATAAAAATCACTCCTTTTATTAACCAGTAAAGAGTGAAAAATAATTTTTCCTGTATCAACTATTGTCCTGGGCAATCAAACAGAAGGTGAGAAGAAGATATCCTTTATATATTTCTACTAAATTATTAATACTTTCTTTACTTCTCATAAGTGAAAAGAGATTATTAGGTCTAAAATACTACTATTTTGTAACCCCTGTTACATAGGTACTTAGTTTCAACAGCTTGTTAAAAGACAGACACTATGTACTTTCTAAGAACACACTATGACTTTTCAATAGGCTTTGTTTACCAAGAAAAGATGATAAAGGCTCTAAACTCAATGTGAAGAGGTCTCTAGATCCAACAACCAGTTTGCAAGAAATACACTTATGATATTGAGACAATGAAACTTCGACATCTATTGGCTATCTATTATTAAGAAATTGCTGGTTTATTTTTTAAATGTGATAATGTGACTGTGTGTTTTGAGGAGCATTATCTTGAACCACATGATGAAATGTTTATAGATTAAAATTAGGTGTCACTTAACAAATGGGATATGTTCTGAGAAATGCATTGTTAGCCTATTTTGTCATGCAAACATCATAGAGTATACTTAAACCAAGATGGTACAGAGTTTAGCCCCTTGCTCCTAGGCTAGAAACCTGTACGACATGTTACTTTACTGAATACTATAGGCAGTTGTAATGAGTATTTGTATATGTTACTATATCTACACATAGAAGAGGTACAATAAAAATATGATATAAAAGATTAAAAAATGGTACTTCTGTATAGGGCATTTACCATGAATGGAGCTTACCAGGAATGGAAGTTTCTCTGGGCGAGTGGGTGGTGAGTGAATGTGAAAGCCTAGATTATACATTACTATAAATTCTATAAACTGTATATATATGTATACTAAATTTATAAGAAATATCTTAAAGAAATTAACCGGTCAGGCACTGTGGCTCACGCCTGTAATCCGAGCACTTTGGGATGCTGAGGTGGGAAGATCACAAGACCAGGAGATCGAGAACATCCTGGCTAACAGAGTGAAACCCCGTCTCTACTAAAAATACAAAAAATTAGCCAGGCATGGTGGCGGGTGCCTGTAGTCCCAGCTACTCGGGAGGCTGAGGCAGGAGAATTGCTTGAACCTGGGAGGAGGCGGTAACAGTGAGCTGAGACTGCACCACTGCACTCCAGCCTAGGCGACAGAGCAACACTCCGTCTCAAAAAAAAAAAAAAGAAAGAAAAAAGCAATTAAGTTTCCTGTAACTTTTTACTTTCATAAACTTTTTTTAACTTTGACTATTTTGTAGTATTAACTAGCTTAAAACACAAACACAATGTACAGCTGTATAAAAACATTTTCTTTCTTTATATCCATATAAGCTTTTTCCTATTTTGAAAATTCATTTTTCTTTAGTTATTAAACAGTTTTTTAAAACATTTAGACACAAACATGACCATTAACCTAGGCCTGCACAGGGTGAAGATCATCAATATCATTATGTTCTACCTCCACATCTTATGTCCCACTGGAGGTCTTCAGGGGCGATGATAGGCATGAAGCTGTCATCTCCTATGGCAACAATGCTTTCTTCTGGAATACCTACTACTAAGGTTTACAGTTAATGTTCTTCTTTAGTATGTAGAAGGAGTACATTCTAAACCAAGCTTGTTCAATGCGTGGCCCAGGATGGCTTTGAATGCAGCCCAACAAAAATTCGTAAAGTTTCTTAAAATATTATAAGATTTTTTTGCGACTTTTTTTAAGCTCATCAGCTATTATTAGTGTTATTATAATTAGTGTTACTATATTTTATGTGTGGCCCAAGACAATTCTTCTTCCAATGTGACCCAGGGAAGCAAAAAGACTGGACACCTCTGGCTTTAAATGATCAAAGTATGGTTTAAAAATGTGTACTGTATATTAGATAGATGATGGGAATTTTTCAACTCCATTATAACCTTGTGGGACTGATGTAGCGTGTGCGATCTGTTGTTGAATGAAACATCATTATGCAGCACATGACTGTATATAATGCCTGGGATTCATTTCAAACTAATATGGGAAGAAGGATGTGAATGAGGCTACAGATAAAGATTAGATATGAAGTAGGCACCATTGAAGCTGGGCCATGGGCACAAAGGTGTGGCATTGTTTTTGACTCTGGCTCTAGTTTACGGTTTACATTAAGTTCATGTGTAAAGGTTGATGTTAAATACAGGTTTCAGATATCTCAAAATCAATACCCTTAGGGACCCCCTGCAACAGTTTTTTTTTTTTTTTTTTTCCCTTTCCAGGCTTCTCCCCAGTGATAAATAAAATCAAATTTCTCTTAAAAAAACAAACAAAAATCTTAAGAAACTACCTGATTGCAATGTATAAATCGTATTTTGATCCCAATTCAAGGAAACAGGCCAGGCACAGTGGCTCATGCCTGTAATCTCAGCACTTTGGGAGGCCAAGGTGGGTGGATTCCCTGAGGTCAGGAGTTCGAGATCAGCCATCCAACACAGTGAAACCCCATCTCTACTAAAAATACAAAAATTAGCCGGGCTTGGTGGTACACACCTGTAATCCCAGCTACTCAGGAGGCTGAGGCGGGAGGATTGTTTGGACCCGAGAGGTGGAAGTTGCAGTAAGCTGAGATCGCGCCACTGCACTCCAGCCTGGATGACAGAGCAAGATTCCGTCTCAAAAAAAAAAAAAACTTTTTAAAAAAGTACACATGAGAACCTTATGTCTAAATATTTAAAGCTATAAAAAAATCAGCTAGCAAACTGTTTAATGTTTTATCCTCTCACCTTGACAAATACATCATTATGACAAACTCAAGATTCAAATCTATGCAAAACATGCCATCAGGTGCCATAATTACCAATGCAATTGTTTGAGATTCTTTATTCTTATTTTGTTCAAACAAACAGAATCAATCTCGCTATAAAATCTGGGTAATACTGCAATGAAAATTGTACTTAAGGTGTGAATGTGCACAAGCCTTCTTTTTAAAAATGGGTTAAAGATGATGAAAAACTTCTTAATACTTCGATCAATAGGTTACAAGTAAAAACAGCAGTTGGCTAATTATTGAGAGGTTTCAGGGAAGGAACATTTTTACTTACTAGCTCCGCTTCCAATTGTTCTATGGAAAAGCTGTGACATCCGAGGACCAAGAGGACCAAACAGGTGAGGGGGAAGACCCCTTGCCTCTAACAAAGCTAGAGAGAAAAGAAGGGCAGAGTGAACAACTAAGATGACTTCATGCAACTGATCTATCTGAAAATTTCAAGTAACTGATTCATCTCGCTTAACTGATTCAGTCAATGTTACTTTGCTTTCTGAACTATTAAGAGAAGCTGCAAACTTTCAAGACCACCCTAATATATTAAATCAGTGCCAACAGGAATGTGTAAAATATTTCAAGAAAAACCTAAGGTAAGTATTTTGATTATTTTGAAGAGCTAATATGTTAAGCACCCTTGCTCTGTTTTCTGTATGACATTATTTCCCAATCAGTTGTTGGTCATCAGATCCTATAAAACCATATGAAAACAGTATATGATTTTTATTAGTTCCAAAATGTGAAAACAAAACAAAATAGGCCAGGCATAGTGTCTCAAACCTGTAATCCCAGCACTCTGGGAGGCCGAGATGGATCACCTGAGGTCAGGAGTTCAAGACCAGCCTGGCCAACATGATGAAAGCCCGTCTCTACTAAAAATACAAAAATTAGCCAGGCGCAGTGGCGGGGACCTGTAATCCTAGCTACTCAGGAGACTGAAGCAGGAGAATGGTTTGAACGCGGGAGGCGGAGTTCGCAGTGAGCTGAGATCGTGCCATTGCACTCTAGCCTGGAGTGCAAAGTAAGACCCGGTCTCAAAACAATCAAACAAAAACTCTGTGTTCCTGAGAGTCCAAGTCCTAGAGATACTTGTATGTTCCCTCAGGAACTTAAAAGCAATCAAAAATGATTTATAAATAATACTTTTATTGTAAGCCTCACACTGAGATCTGTTATAAATCAATTGAGATAAAAATATATACCCATCCATACATAGTATTAGGCTGCTTTTGTAAAAGCATTTGTTAACATTTAAAAAAACTACAATTTGTATATACACTATACATTCCTTTTGAAACAGGATCAAGAAGATAAAAAACCATGGCAAACACCTTATTAAAACCCATTTATGCTGCAGGTTGCAATTTTTTAAATTTTTGCATGAGTGAAAAGTCAGACCTTGGCAACGGCCTTGAGCAGTAGGATATCAATAACTCCCACATCCTTAGCGTTCCAATAATGGAACACTAGTCCCAAGTGGGTTAAATGCATTCATAATGCTACTGGACTCCAGACGAAAATATATTAAGGTACCCGTTTTTCAAGATTTTTAACTTATTTATTACTGAAACCAGCTATACATGCAACCACAATAAAGAAAAAAACATTTAAACAAAAATAAATATGTAAGGCTTTATCTAGTTAAACAGTAAACACCTAGAGGCAGATAGCTCATCTTCTAATTCCAAATCATGAAATTGCTACTAAGAAGTTTTTTTGTTTTTTTTCTTGGAGGTACAGGTACTGCTAGATTATGGTCAAATGAATTTAAATTAATTTCAATAAAGTATGGTATTAACAGGTAGCTCATGGTAATGGTTTCTTGTAGGCTCAATAACTGTTTTTACCTTGCAAACGTCCCATCTCGGAATCATCTGATTCACTCTCCCCAGAGGTGGTCATGCCAACAGCCCCTGCAACAGAACTAGAGGCTTGGGGTGGAGGGGAAAGATGAGGGTTAGGAGAGGAGCACTTCAACACATTATGTCTGGCTTATCTTAGAAAAACCAAAGTTTTGTGGACTACAATGAATAAAGGCAATTAAACTTGTCTAGCCACAGTATACTCAGCTGTTCTTCTAGACTTTATCCTGTAGCTTTCAGCAACGAAAGGAGAACTCAACTATTTTAGTATTAAAAAGGTTGTATTTTTATGCTTGTTTTTCATTTATACATGGCTTTTGACAAATTTATTGTGCCTTTGAAACTGTTCTTTAATTAAGATGTCCTGAATCCCTCTCTGAAAGTCAATAAAGAACATAGTGCTAAAACAATTGTGATTATTTAACAGATGGCCAATTAGTAACAAAAATAATAAAAAGGCAAAATTGACATTTGGGGGAAAGGTTGTATGTAGATGTCTGCCTTCTAAGTCTGCTTCATTCCCGGACTACAGTCTTGATACAATCATTTATCTGTTTTCATTAACTTCAAGAGTGCAAAAAGATATTACAACTAACAGATGACTGCTATGAAGTATGAAGGAGGCTGGATATGGTGGCTCACACCTGTAATACCAACACTTTGCGGGTCAAGGCAGAAGGATCATTTAAGCTCAGGGGTTCAAGGCCAGCCTGGGTAACATAGTGCAACTTGTAGTCCCAGCTACTGAGTTGGGCATGCCTGAGTTGAGAGCACTGCTTGGGCCCAGGAGGTAGGGGCCGCAGTGTGCCATGATCATGCCACCGCACTCCAGCCTAAGCGGCAGGGCCAGACTCTATCTAAAAACAAAAAGTATGAAAGACAGGGCAATAAAGTGTCAAAACTAGTGTAAAATGAAGAGTTAAAACTCAGGATACTATGAATCGAAATGCTAACCTGACCAACAATGACAAAAAACCAGTCTGAGCTAATGGAGACAGAGTCTATTATGAATCTGAACAGGAAGTAAAACCATAGTCCTACAAAACTAGCAGTTAATTGTGCCTCTAGGTGTCTGCTGAGGTCAAAGGGGGTTCTTTTTGTTTGTTTTCTGGGTCTTTTTCTTTTTTTAACCCAGATGATTGATCTACATAAGCTCTTCCACAATACCTTAAGCCCTATATACTGAACAGATTGTGACAGAATGCAAGCCAGGAAGAATATTTTTGTCATAATTGTTAAAGAGGCATGTGTGAATAACATATGTGAATTTAAAGAGCCTGTCTGAAGAAAAAGATGCCAAAATACCAGCCACCGACTGTATTTTCATATTACCATTCTCTTCACATACCATTAAGTATTTTCTATGTAACTTCATTAATGGGATTAAAAAAAAATTCTTAGAAAAACTTATGGTTTAGAACAGGGTCAGCAAAATATGGCCCAAAGGCCGAATCCAGTCCACCACATGGTTTGGTAAATAAAAGTTTTATTAGAACATAGCTGTACTCATTCATTTACAGGTCTGTGGCTGCTTTCACGCTGTAATTACAGAACTGAGTACTTGCAACAGAGACTACATAAAGCATCAAACATTTACTATCTGGCCTTTTACAAAAATGTTGGAAACTCCCCCACCACTCCCAAAGGTTTAGAGCCATAGAGAAACAGATTAACCAGAAACACTGAAGTTGTATAAAGGTTAAGCAAAATCCACACTTCTGGTAAAGAAAAAGGAAATTAACCAGTAACTACACACACACTATAATGCTACTTACAGGTACGCAGCATTTATGAAACACTTACTATACATAGGCATTGTCTAAGTTTCCTCCTAACTGTACAAAAGGTATTATAATCATCATGCACATAAGGAAACCAAGGTTTTGTGACTCTGAGCATACTTGGCCAATGTCAGATAGCTAGTTATGGATCGGAGATCTGAACTTAGGAAGCCTGACTTCACAGGTTCTACCCTTAGAAACTATATGACTCAAACATATTCTTTAGCAGTGATTTTTAATTCAAATAAAGTTGCTTCTTCACATTATACAGAAATGCTGTTAACAAATACTGTTACCAGGTACAATTATAACTGAAATGGCTCTTAAACTTATCTTAAGACTATTCTATCTATGTGGGAAGCAAATACCAAGTTTTTACAAATGAAATAGTTGGTATTTTTAAACCACACTCTGGAGCCCAGACATTAAAAAACGCACACACAAAAATCTAACCTGTTAGAGTACTGCTGGGTTTTTAAGTTTAATGATCAGAGAATCTACTTGATTTTACTTTAAAATGTTCTCCAGACCTACAACCATTAAAGGTTTCTACCTTACATTACTTCTTAAACATTTTATTCTAACCACTTTCATAATGAATATCTCAAAACTTCACTGCCACAAAGACATCAATTAATCAAAACATAAAACCTACAGAAGAACATAATTAAAAGAGATGCTAAGGTTCTATTATAGCAGAGTCCCAACCTTTGGGGAGCCACAGAACCTTTTTTATTTTTATTTTTTGAGACAGGGTCTTGCTCTCTTGACCAAGCTGAAGTGCAGTGGTGCAATTTACAGCTCACTGCAACTTCCGTCTCCAGGGCTCAAGTGATCCTTCCGCCTTCGCCTCCTGAGGAGCTGGTATCACAGGCACATGCCACCAAGCCTAGCTCAGTTTTGTATTTTGTTGTAGAGACAGGGTTTCACCACGTTGCCCAGGCTAATCTCAAACTCCTGAACTCAAGTGATCCACCTGCCTCAGCCTCCGAGTGTTGGGGTGAGAGGTGTGAGCTACTGTCAAAAGTCTGATTATCAGTAGAGGGTAGGGTGCTGGTTTTGACAGAAATTGGAAACTAACTGTGAAGAAAAGAATTCTTTTGCCAGACCTCTGATAGCAAGTATTAAGCTTTTGTTCCCTTTTATGTAGTTTAGGTTATCTAAAGTGGGAGTTCAGATAGGAGTTACGAGTTTTCTAATTTTGTAAAACATATATAAAAACTATTTTTGTATGTTTTACAAAATGAGTTTGGTTTTACAAAAAAAAAAAAAAAAAACACTAGTTTTGTATGTTTTACAAAATTAGAAAACCTAAGCCAGCCAAGCCACTGGCTAATTTAATTAGGAGTATAGAGATGGCTGTTCTGTAAAGTCATGCAGATATGAAAATGTAATTAATCAACAGGAGTTGGCTACAGTTCCTTAGTCAAGGCTTCAAACCTACTTGGGCATAGGCCAGATTTGTTCCCAGAGTCAAATACTATCTACTATCTAGTAGATAGTAATTTTATCTACTATCAGTAGATAAAATCCAATGCCAGATTTTCAACAGATATTTCTCCTGTTTAGTCTTAAAATATCTTCACAGTACCGTGTAAGACAGTTTACAATACACATAAGTGAAAACAATGGAGAACGATATTGTCTAAATCAGAATACAAACATTCTATTATGGAGTGACAAGTTTTTATACTTTAACCAACAGATGCAAAGTTAACAAAATTGGAATACTTCTTTATGTGATCTAACCCTGATCATTTCTTCTGAAACTATAAAGTTACCCAATGCAAAATGGAGTGACATTATTTTACAAGAATAAAGAAAAATACTTCATTCCTTACTTTAGTACCCCTAGCATTTGCAAGACTTTATCAACACTATAAAGGTCTATACAGATTATGTCCAAAACTAAGAATGCACAGGAGACCAGGTGTGGAGACTCACGCCTGTAATCCCAGCACTTTGGGAGGTCAAGGTGGGCAGATCACTTGAGGTCAGGAGTTGGAGCGCAGCCTGGCCAACATGGTGAAACCCCTTCTGTACTAAAAATACAAAAATTAGCCAGGCGTGGTGGTGGGCGCCTGTAGTCCCAACTACTTAGGAGGCTGAGGCAAGAGAATCACTCAGATCCAGGAGGCAGAGACTGCAGTGAGCTGAGATTGCAATGCTGCACTCCAGCCTGGGCAACAGAGAGAAACTTATCCTCAAAAAAAGAAAGGAAAAAAAAAAAAAAAAAAAAAGAATGCACAGGAGTCTGCCTCTGACTCTTGCGAAAGTGTGGCAAACACTTAACTTTCAACTTCAAAGGCTAGCATTTCTTACATGAAGAGCTAATGTGGTTGGGCTTTTTAAAATAACAACAACATTATTTCCAAATAAATGTTTTCAACGGAGTCTTATATCTACTATACAAGTACTATCTGAAAACGTTTACTTGTCAAAAGGAGCCCTAAGTCCACGAACCTATACACCATACTAATTTAGGTTTGTATTTTCTTTTACATTCCCATTTTACACATGCAGAAGCTAAAGCACATTACCATGAAGAACTTAACGTAAAGCTGCTAAATAATTAGCTTATTTCCCCATAAATACTTTCAAGAGTCAGCAGAGAAATTCCTATAATTCATAAGAGATCTATCCTCCAGAATGTAATGAAGTCAGCCCTCTAACACAAGTGCACATGCCAGATGTATTTTTTTATCACCAGTTACAATGCACAGTTTGGGAAACACTTGTATCACACTGTAATTTCAAACATAAATGACAACGGAATGCCTCAAAGTGCTTAGAAAGGCAGTTGGATGAGCCTGATTCCTGTATGCTTTTATTCTCTTAGGTAAATAAATAGGGGAACAAAATTTTACAGCCCATTCCCATTCCAGCCTTCAATTATATATTTGTATAAATTATATAAACTCTTGCAACTGTATTAGACAACAATGATGTTACAAATATGCCTGGCTTTGGGAAGTCACACATCACAGCTTGTAACCCTGAGCAAGCATAAGCAATGTTTGTCTCCGTTTTTCCTCACTTATAAAATGGTAATAAGAGCACTCATACCTCAGGAGGCTGTTTGGAATATTGAAAGAGAATATATGTAAAGTACTTAATACTATGGCTGGACTGCAATGTGGTATACACTGTATAAATATTCGTTATAATAATTACTGTAGTAAGTCTACATTAATAGCCTGCAGCTCCTTTTCTGTTACCCATTTGGGAATTACTCCATTTCCACATTCAGGCTTTGAATAAACATTAAAAACTGGGAAGGAGCATACAATACTGGGATAGACTGTGAGTCACAACCAGTTTTAATGAGTTGCAATGAAATGGACTTTCCAAATATCTACCATTTAAACCTTCAGAAAAACTAGGAAAACAAATATGGGAAAAAACTCCTCTCCCACCACATAATTTATCATATAAAACTAAGAAAGTGTAGTGGTTAAAAAAATGCTAAGCTAGATAGAACAAGAAGACATCAGTAGTGGGTAAACCACAACCTTCCTGGCAAACTATGGCATGATCAACTACAGACATTAAAGAAAATGACAATGTATACTAATAGTAAACAATAGTATCTGAAATATCTTTGTTCAAAAGGAAGTATATGTCCACATCTAAACCTGTGTGTATCATCTGATATAAGGCTCATACACGTAAGCCTATAGTGATTGATTTTAACATTCTTTACCTGTTGTTCACGTCACTGAGAAATGTCAATACAAACTGTATTTTGATATCCATCAGCCAGAATTAATAGTTGAAGTATTAGCCTTGTTTTGGTATAGGTAATGGGTACATATTTAAAGCTGAGAGAAAAGTCTTAATTTTTGTGCTTCTAATATATCAAGAATAAAAATGAGAAGCCTGGCTGGGCGCAGTGGCTCAAGCCTGTAATCCCAGCACTTTGGGAGGCCGAGACGGGCGGATCACGAGGTCAGGAGATCGAGACCATCCTGGCTAACACGGTGAAACCCCATCTCTACTAAAAAACACAAAAAACTAGTCGGGCGAGGTGGCTGGTGCCTGTAGTCCCAGCTACTCGGGAGGCGGAGCTTGCGGTGAGCTGAGATCTGGCCACTGCACTCCAGCCTGGGCGACAGAGTGAGACTCCGTCTCAAAAAAAAAAAAAAAAAAAAAATGAGAAGCCCATAACAATACAAACACTGTTCTTATAGCTAAGGTTCAAACTGAATACTCGTATTTTAGGGCTTACAAAAATTCTAAATTAAAATTTATACGTGTGTGAAGCAATTTAAACTATATTCTTATATTTTTACTATGAATTTAAATTATTTCAATCAATGGGCAGTTATACGCACTAGTCAATATATAAAAAGCTTAAACAGAGTTTACTTCTTCCTAAAAGCCTTTTGAACGTAATTAGCGCAAATTAGGATGAGAATTTTAAAATGGCAACCATTTCCAACTAATCAAAATATCAAACTGGTAAAGTAAAACAAAACAGAACAAGAAGTTTATATGATAGTAACACCTAGCATACATCCCTCCCTCCACCCATCAAATCTATAAAAGACAGAAATGCATTTTAAAGCTAAGAAGTACGAATCTACCTACCCGCAGCTCCTTGGGGAGCTTCATCCGTCCGAGCAGCTGAAGAATTTACTGCCTCCTGGTTGCTTTCAGGGTCTGCCATTTTCTCCTGTCGACGAGCTTCAGCTGCTCCTCTTTTGCCCAGGCCAGAGCCTCGCCGACTACAACAGAAAAATGTCATCATGGGCAGCATTACCAGTGAACCAGGAGCAATGTATAGACAACACAAAGCTCAAATTCATGGAGCACAAAGCCAGTTTCTTCTTCGTCCTCTTTTTAAATAAAAGTAAGTGCAGAAAATCACCATGTATAACAACCAAGACTTTGTATATTTAAAATTCTTCCAAGTTATACTGCATTTACAATACAAGCTTTTGTGTTACTGGGAGCTGTTGTCATCCTTAGAAACAGAAATGATTTTTAAAACACTTCCAACTAAACAGAAAAGTGACTCTTCCTGCAGAGAAAATTCAATTCCTTTAAAATACAGCATCATTCCCAGGGTAAACAGTGGATTAATGTATTAATACTGGCTGGGTGCAGTGGCTCACACCTGTAATCCCAGCACTTTGGGAGGCCGGGCAGGTGTATCACCTGAGCTCAGGAGTTCAAGACCAGCCTGACCAATATCATGAAACCCTGTCTCTACTAAAAATGCAAAAATTAGCTGGGTTAGTGGCATGTGCCTGTAGTCCCACCTACTTGGGAGGCCAAGACAAGAGAATTGCTCGAACCTGGGAGGCGGAGGTTGCAGTGAGCCGAGATCATGCCACTGCACTCCATCTTGGGCAACAAAAACAACACAAAAAAATTCATACAAAAGAACTGCAGATTAACACTGAGAATGTGAGGAAGGGAGGAGGAGATGGGAAAAAAATTCCCAGCCCCTATGTTCTAGATTACCTAAATCATACAAAAATAATCATCCTAATAGTGAATAACTCCATTCTTTAAGTTATGGATTTAATATTATTAATAAATACAGATAACATTTGGGAAAGACATTCATTTAGGACAGAGACACAGAATAAATTATGAGAAAAGAATGACCACTTATTTCTCCTAAAGAAAATTACATTTTATTGATGATAAACCTTTTTTTCTCCTTTAATAGCAAAATCAGTAAGCAAACCGGGGAGAAGCAAAAATACTTCCCCCCAAATTATTCAAACTTGATAGCATTTAAACAAAGCTCCCCAAATTATCTTAAGAAAGGCAGAAGCCTATTAGTAAAGACATGTTTTAGATTAAAGTCACACTACAGTGAAGTGAGAGAAGCAGGCACAACTGACCTACAAATGAAGGCTCTGCTTACCTGAGAGCAATGGAAGAGTTTATTCTCATTACAGAAAAAGCTTCCCTACACAGAAATTTGCTTAACGAATCTTTCTTTCACAAGGAAACAGCTCATTCCCAACCCATTTTACAAAGCTACAAATTAGTGGGATTCAAATTCACTCATTTAAGATCTAATCTCCACCAGCACACTGGACTGACCACTTTGGATACGTAGGGTTGCTGCCCTCAAGGAGTGCTACTCTAAAGAGAAACAAGGACACCCTTAGTAGGTGACCAAGGCACTAAACGTAAGCAGAATCTCAACTAATTCAGAAAAGATTTGCCATGAAGAGCACTTCAAACAGGTGGCTAGATGAGACGGCCTGTGCACAGCATGATCAAACCCTACAGTGGGTAATTTCACACACACTAACTATCGTGAGTAGAAGGAGAGGTGGTTGCAGAGAACAGCAGGGCAAGCAAGACAATTACAACACTAGATTACCTGACTTCGCATACGGCTTAAAATTAATTTTCAGACACAATAAATTCAGTTTGCATCTCAGACTAAACCTTGAGTAATTAAGATTCAAAATATGGCCCAAAATAGGATAAAAAACTCTGGAAAATTAAGAAGTTTCTTCAGAAATCCTCAGAAAAGTTGCTATGCAACCTCAAAAGCAAACAGGTGTACTAAATCCAGGTATTTTAAACAATCTAAAAAATTTAAAACCAGGTGGAAAAGATTTAAGGTGGCAAGGCTATCTTTTTCATGATTTATAGGCACCAAGTTGTACTGTTTACTTATGTCACTACTGTAACACCGCCAAGAGTAGAGAAAATAGGTTATCTTAGATAAGAACCAAAAGTGGAAAGACCCCTCTGCTAACCTGAGTGGGAAAAGGTAAACTAAAACCATTCCCCCACCCCATCACTAGTTTGCATGCATTTACTAGAGGGAACAAGCTACAGTCGTGTGCTGCATAATGTTGTTTCTGTCAAGGACAAACCACATGTATGACCGTGGTCCTGCAAGATTATTAATACTGTGTTTTTACTGTACCTTTTCTACGTTTAGATGCATAAATGCTTGCCATTGTGTTACACTTGTCTACAGTATTCTGTAAGGTAACACGTTTTACAGGTTTGTGGCCTAGGAGCAACAGGCTACCACATGGCCTAGATGTGTAGTAAGCTATACTATCTAGGTTTGTGTTTTAAGTGTTCTTCATGATGTTTGCATGGCAAAATCACCTAATGACACATATCTCAGAACGTGTCCTCCTCATTAAAAGTGGCATGACTATACACAGAGAGAGAACTCATATATAGCTACTGAATAATTAGCCATGGAATGGCACCTGACCAACTGAACAAGCCTGAAAAGCTTACAGAAGAAGTTGCAGGAAAAAGATTTCTACTTTTAGCCTAAGATTCTCAATCAATTAATAAAGTTATGTGAACTATTAACTGTATCACATCAAAGATAGTTGTTTTGAAAAAGAGATCTACAGAATCTAGAATTGGAGATGTGAGAGAACACATAATACCTACACTTGTTCTTGAGAGTAAGGTGATACAATATAAAAATTAAGTACATTTCCCCCTCCATTCATTAAACTTAGTAACTGGTTCTAACACTTTTAGAAACCAATTAGGCAACAGTACAACCATTAGAAGAGGCATCCTTTTCAATTCATTAATCACACTATTGGGAAACTTAACTACCTTTTAAAAACAATCCAAATCTGCATAAACATGCTTGACAGACTAGAACTTTGTAAACAGCCAAAGGTCCTGCTACTGTCAACAGCATTGTGAAAATAGCACAACAACAAAGGAAAAGTAGACGATAAAAGTATCGTCAAGAAATAGAATGATTAAAACTTAATAAAAACATGTAAATAAATATTGCAGAGAAATTCACAAAGATAACGCCAGTTATGTTAGAATACGTCTTTACTCAAGTAAAAAAAAAATTAGATAATTTTTTAAAAATCGTCGGGCACAGTGGCTCACGCCTGTAGTCCCAGCACTATGAGAGGCTAAGGCGGGTGGATCACTTGAGGCTGGGAGGTGGGAGACCAGCCTGGCCAACATGGTGAAACCCCATCTCTACTAAAAATACAAAAATTAGCTGGGTGGGGTGGCAGACACCCATAATCCCAGCTACTCGGGAGGCTGAGGCAGGAGAATCACCTGAACCCGGGAGGTATAGGTTGCAGTGAGCCAAGATCGTGCCATTGCACTCCAGCCTGGGTGACAAGAGCAAGACTGTCAAAAAACAAAAACAAAATAAAAAACAATCTATGGAGTTAAGGATTCTGATGAAAGCTGAAACTAAGCAACAGAAGACAAATAAACTCACTATAAATGAAAAAAACCCAAATTACCTGGTACTAGCACAGGAGCCCGTGGTCTTTTGGCGTGTGCTCCGCCTCAAACTGGGGAGCTCAGCAGGTGGAGATTCACTGCGCTTCTTCGTAGATTTTCTTAAACCTATCCATGGAAAATGGAAAAGTGTAATTTTATAATGAGAAATTATCATTAATTAAAAATTATAAAATTCTTCAGGTCATCATGTTCAAAACTTGACAGAATCTTTTCATAACCTCTCCAGCAGTATTGCTAGCTTTATTTCCAGAGCCTGTTCATAATGAAAAAGCTAATGGTACTTGGTCCTCCACTTCAGGATCGGTCTTCTCACTTGGGCCCAACCTTGACCCAAGCTATCCCCAGAGTCCTGCCTATCTCTCCTCTTTCAAAGTTCTTTTCTCATCTGTTATTCTTCTCCACTAACAAAGGCGAGTTTTTTTGTATATACCATTTATTTCAAGAATTTACTAAACGTTATGAAGTTTATCAACTTTATTACACTGTTCTTATATTGTCCTATTTCAGTTAGTTTATATAAGGCTCATCAATAAGGTATGAGAGAACTAAATGAGTTATACCACTCATCAGAAAGGTACATGCATAACCTTGGACTGAAGGTTATCAGGAAGTCTGATTTATAAAAGACTGTATAATTAGGGGGAAGAGTCAATTAAGCACACTTTTCACGGTATTCTGGAAGCTAATTAATGCCTTCACAGGTCAATAGGCTCAAAAACAGTGTATCAATTAAGTAAAGTTTATTACTATTTTATGAACAATAAGAAAGCCAAGATAGCATCCACCCTCGCCCAACCCTCAAAATGTTACCATAAATGACATACAAGGCAGTATGCTCAATCTAAACAAAGACCTCCAATAGTGAACGGTCTCCAAAGTTACCATATTTCCATGAGAACTCAGCATCATCTTAAATAGCTGTTAACTTTTTCAGAGACTAATTGTACAATTGGTCCTGGTCACTTGCTTCTTTTCAGGAAGTTTTAATTTTGCTGATTTCATTGCTTTAAAGGGGAAAAACTAATTCTTTACTCCTTTGATTGGGAAAAAGCAGCAGTAAAAGATCTGGGAGAGAAACAGTAAAAAGGATTCTAGACATTTTCTTGATCTTTTACACTCAAATTAAAACTTCAGCTCATTCAACTTGGGATGGTCTTTATAGCAGACTTAAAAGGAGAGTTGCTAGAAAACTCAAACTTCTTCATGAATCTGTGAACATGAAACAGAAGTTTTAAGGATAAAAATCTATGTTTGGACAGGCATTACCTTTTAGACATCTAAATTATATCTTTTGGGCCTTTTTCTAAATAACTTTTGTGAAAGATTATCTAAACAAGTGAAGCTGACTTAAAAGAATCAAAGAATGAAACTTTAATTGGGAAAAGATGATTGGCTTAAGAGTTTCTAAAATTTCAATCTTATTTTTAGATTGGTTTTCTATATAGCATATTGCCAGAATTACTTGATATAATCATATGCTTGATATCCTATGCTGTCTTTGTCAGGGCACACAATCTGGTCACCTAAGAGACAGGGCATGGGAACAGATCTAGGGAGCTAGCTTGGTAATACGTTCGGCTAATTAGCATCACATTTAATATTTTAAAAATTCATAAATTATTTAAAAATAGTATTTCAGAAAGTATTAAATTTTACACTTGCTTTTCCATTGGATTTGTGTGACTAAGTTAAAGTAGACTTACAAATGTATAGTTTAGAGAGAAAAAACCACAAATGTACGTTATATTAAAACACACCAAAAAACAGTGGTTTTGCTTATGACAAAGCACTTTAACAAACCCTGTATTCTTGTCATTAGTATTACGTAGTACTTCATTCAAGTAATACTAAAATATCTCTATACATACCATTATACAGCAATAGACAGTAGCACACACTTTTGAGACATTAAAAATAAAATATTCAAATTAATGTACTGTGGACTACACTGCTTTGAGGTGATGTAATTACCTTTATTTTTAATCAAACTTTATTTTACTCTTTCACTATTCATGTCCTAAAATAGACTTCACTGTTTAACTTTCTTTTACATTGTCTTCGACTATAACTTAAATGTGATAGTAACATACTTATTGTGAGTGGTTCAACGAGTTTGACAAATGTATTTACCTATATAACCAGCATCATCATTAAGACACAGAACATTTCCATTACTCTAAAAAGGTCCTTCCTGATCCTTGTAGGTAATCCTCTCTCTCACTCTCTCTCTCTCTCTCTCTCATAAGGCCCTTGTCAATCACTGATCTGCTTTCTGTTGCTATTATGCCTATTTTAGAATTTCATATAAATAGAAGAATACACTGCTTTGGAAATGAACTCCATTTTCTTACAAATATTAGTAACTCATTCCTTTTCATTGCTGAGTGATATTCTTGCGGGTAAATGTTCCACAATCTGTTTATCCATTCTTGGTGGTAAGCTTTAAGAGGACCATACGGCCGGGCGCGGTGGCTCAAGCCTGTAATCCCAGCACTTTGGGAGGCCGAGACGGGCGGATCACGAGGTCAGGAGATCGAGACCATCCTGGCTAACACGGTGAAACCCCGTCTCTACTAAAAAATACAAAAAAGTAGCCGGGTGAGGTGGCGGGCGCCTGTAGTCCCAGCTACTCGGGAGGCTGAGGCAGGAGAATGGCGTAAACCTGGGAGGCGGAGCTTGCAGTGAGCTGAGATCCGGCCACTGCACCCCAGCCTGGGCGGCAGAGCAAGACTCCGTCTCAAAAAAAAAAAAAAAAAAGAAAAAGAGGACCATACTAAGTTGCAGAGAAGTAGGGAAGGGAAGAACCAAAACAACAGACTAGATAGAAAAACATTTTTAATGGCTGTCATAATCATGCCACGATCATAAAACGACTGTGAGACTGTCGTAACTCCACTCCTGATAAAGTAGGAGAGATTACCTTAAACACATTGTGGTCTGAAAGACAATCTCACAGTAAAAGAGCTGCTATGTATAATGCTTTCTAGTGGAAAAGAGGTTATCATTATTTGCAACAGAATCGGAACCCAGGATAGACCATACTAGCTTTCACATCTCTATCTCTGCCCAAAACACTTGAACAGGGCAACACAACTTACGCAGTGAAAACTGATAACTGGTAACTTCTCAGCATATTTCAATAAACCAAGTCAAACTTTGGAAGGACTATATAAATTCCTTTTATGGATTATTCTTCCAAAAGTCTGAAACATTTTCAGAACATCAGATATGGCAGAGACATTCATGGAGAAAGAAAAGTTCCAGTTTGAAGCAGTTGAGGAAGATCACTTTGTAGAAGATAAAGATAGATTACCCTTCTTTTGGCCATTTAGCAAACTGACTATGCTAGAACATACTATTCTTACACTTAAGACTATTTTTCAAAAACACTTTCAGATATAAAGTTAGATGATTCCTATTTTTCAGATACAAGAACATTTATTGACATTAAAGGTGCATAAGCTAGCCAACTACACAAATCCAAAGCTCATCTTGAAGCAAGCAAAACAGAGTATATTAAGAATATATCTTAACATGCATCTCGCAAGTTGTTAAAATTTTGCTTTACTGGTTCTAAACAAAAAACTTTAGAACTGACCATATAAAAATACAGTATTTTGTAGAATTGAAATTTCCTTGTATTCTGCTGATCAAGCAAGGAGTATTTAAATAGAGGAGAGGACACAGTTAAGTGTAAACCTACTGAACACCAATTAAAACACATATACATAGGTACACACACACACACACACACACACACACACACTCACTCACACACACTCTCCTCTTTCCCAGGCTCTGTGATGCAGCAAAACTACATTCATCATTACCTTTATGATGCCACTCAACAAGAATGTCACTGGTCAGATTAATATACTCTTATCCCCAAGTTTTGTGTAATGAAGTTAGGCATAAATGTAGATGTACTCTTTTCCTCAAAATTTTTCACCTTATTATATTGGTATACGAATATATGCCCTTGTTCCTATAATCTTTAAACTTCTGGATAAAGATGAAACTGGCAGTTAGCATTGTCTGCCTAAAAATCCTAATTGTTCTGTTCTTCAATATAGACGTGTCTATAAAACAAACAAACAAAAACAGGCTGAGCATGGTGGCTCATGTCTGTAATCCCAGCACTTTGGGAGGCCAAGGCCGGAGGATCACTTGAGGCCTAACTGAGACCAGCCTGGGCAACGTAGATCTTGTCTTCACAAGAAAACCAAACCAAAACAGCAAACAAAAAACACAGGCTGGATATTGTGGCTCATGCCTGCAATCCCAGCAATTTGGGAGGCTGAGGCTGGAGGAATGGGTGAGCCCAGGAGTTTGAGACCAGTATCAACAACACTGTAAGACCCTGTGTCTCTACAAAAAATAAATAAATAAAAATAAATTAGCTGGGCATGGTGATGCATGTCTATAGTTCCAGCGACTTAGGAAGCTGACGCGGGAGGATCCTTTAAGCCCAGGAGTCCAAGGCCACAGATCGCACCACTGCACTCCAGCCTGGGTGACAAAGCAAGACCTTGTGAAAGAAAAGGAAGAAAATGAAGGGACGGAGGAAAATAAAAAAAAAGAACATGTATTCCTAATTTTAAAAAAAAACCTGATTTATTCAAAGTTCAAGGTTTCAGTCTTTCAAAGCAGCAGCAATTTGCAAGGTTTGGCTTTTGAAATGTGATATAATTAAAACTGTATGTATCCAGTTGCAAGCTTTGAATTTTTAAAACAATATTGTAAGAGAATCAGATTGAGGAGTGACAGTGACCTTAGATATTTTACTTACTGGACTCTTACGTAAGAATAGTTAAGATGCTTTGGGGTACTTCCTACTTACATGATTTACTTTCCTTGTCTACTTGAAATTTTATAAATTTTAAAATGTATTTCTCATTACATTAGACTATTACTAAATGACTCCAATCTCATCATTTTGCAGGAGAAATGAGCTCAATTAATATGTCTGCCTACTTAAAAGGAGTCACCAAAGGTAGGTCACTACCAATACTGGAATGGCTTTTACTCTGAGTTATGTTACGTTACTTAAAAATTCGAAATAGACAACTGAATAATAAATATTCGCTGTCATGTTTTTATGCTATCTTCCATTCTTACATGATCTATGTTAAAGGCATGTTAATCTTTCACATGGTAATCTGACATACACATATCAGACCTATTACACAGTCCCACTATGAAAATATAGTCTCCCCCACTAAGATAAAGTATTCTAACAATCAAATAAGTAAACTTTCCAGCTTCTTTAAGATTCCTTCTGTTATATAAGAAGTCAAAGCAAACATCAATATCAATATATTTGATAAGGCTATATAAAAATCAGGCGGCCGGGCGCAGTGGCTCAAGCCTGTAATCCCAGCACTTTGGGAGGCCGAGACGGGTGGATCATGAGGTCAGGAGATCGAGACCATCCTGGCTAACACAGTGAAACCCCGTCTCTACTAAAATACAAAAAATACTAGCCGGGTGAGGTGGCGGGCGCCTGTAGTCCCAGCTACTCGGGAGGCTGAGGCAGGAGAATGGCGTGGACCCGGGAGGCGGAGCTTGCAGTGAGCTGAGATCCGGCCACTGCACTCCAGCCTGGGAGACAGAGCGAGACTCCGTCTCAAAAAAAAAAAAAAAAAAATCAGGCAGGGATGAAGAGGTGAGGGAAGTTGATTTAAGATCTTCATTCCATAAATAATTATTCCATTCAAATAATTAGTGTTATCTTCCAACTTACATATGCATTTTAAAGTGACTTTAGAAGATCAAGTACACATACCTATTTTTAATGTACAGAAACTTTTTCTTAGCGCATTGCTTATTTATTTTTAAAGTTCTCTGGAGAGCTATCTCCTACCTCTTCTCCATGTGGTACCACTGGAAATGTCTTTTCCAACACATTCCTACTACTACACAAGAGGGTCAAACACCAATCCTCACCATCATCCCCCTTTTCTCTCCTCCAGCATACTGATTCATTCAAGGACAGGTATGTAACCCAAGGAAATCAGCGACTTCCTTAAATGTTGATATATAAAATGAATAGATATAATCCTCTTTTATTGTAAAGCGAGAGTCTCAGGGAGGTCACAAGATGTGAGACTGTCAGTGCTATCTTCATATGGCCTCCGGATCCAGCCAAGCCTGAAGCTAGGCATTCTCTTGGCTTTACCCATCATGTGAACGGATTTGCATTTCCATTTAATTTTGGTTGAATATCCACCACTAATCCCAAAATTCAGACCATAAGTCATTATTAGCATTTTTAGTCTAGAGCAGGTGTTGACAAACAGCAGCCTGTGGGACAAATTTGACTGGCAAACTGAGCCTCTCAAGCTATGAATGGTTTATACACTCCAGAGTCATAATAAGTGAAGAAGAATATGTGGCAAAGATTGTATGTGGTCAGCAAGGCCTAAAATAGTTACTATATGGCCATTTGAAGGAAATGGTTACTGACCCAGACTTTGAGGGAAAAAAAAAAAAAAACCACCTAAGAATTCACCCAGATTTCAAAAACTAGTTAAAACTCTCCAGAACAAAATAAATAAAACCTCTTTATATTTTAAAAGAATATAGCATACAAATTAATATCTTAAACAAGGGTAGATATCAAAAAAATTGCTACAAGTAATTTACATTTACAGGCATAGCAGGGCATGACTGATAGATCTTTAAAACACAAATGCCTGGCCAGGTGCAGCGGCTCACATCTGTAAGCCCAGCAGTTCAGAATGCAGAGGCAGGAGGACTGCTGGAGGCCGGGAGTTTCAGACCAGCCTGGGCAGCATAGTTTCTACAAAAAACTAAGAAAAAAAGAAAAAAAATTAGCTGGGTGTGGTCACACAAGCCTATAGTCCCAGCTGCTCAGAAAGCGGAGGAAGAAGGATTGCTTGAGCAGTGAGCTTGATCACACCACTGCGTTCCAGCCTGGGTGACATATCCAGACCCTGTCTCTTTTTTTTCTAAAAAAGGTGGTTATTGTCTTGAGACGGAATTTACTCATGGAAAGATGCTGTGGACATCACTGAAATGACTAGAAAGGATTTAAAATATACATAAACTTAGTGATAAAGCAACAGCAGCAGCAGGGTTGGAAAAAAATTGACTCCAATTCTCAAAGAAGTTCTACTATAGATAAACTGCTATCAAACAGCATCCCATGCTCTATTGAAATCTTTCGTGGAAGCAGAAGTCAATCTTAACGATACAAACTTCATTGTTTTGAAACTGCCACAATCATACCAACTTTCAGCAACCACCACCCTGGTCAGTCAGCATCTATCAACACTGAGACAAGACCATCCACCAGCAAAAAGATTATGACTCGCTAAGACTCAGATGATCATTAGCAATTTTTAGCAATAAAGCATTTTTAACTAAGCCATGTACATTTTTTTTTTGACACAATGCTATTGCATGCTTACTAGATTACAGTATAGTGTAAGTACAACTTTTATGTGCATTGGGAAACAAAAAAATTCATGGAACTCACTTTACTGTGATTTTAATTTTATTGTGGTGGCTGGGAACAGAGTGCATAACATCTCCAAGATATGCCCATGTAACTATATTAACAGTTACTTTGGTAAAAATAAATTCAAAAAATGAAAAGTAATCTATGAGGTTATAAAAAGGAATCACAGACTTTTATTTTAAAATAACTCAGTAATAATAAGACAGATTTTGCAGATGAGATAAATCCCAAATGCAATTTTTAAAGCAAATTTTTATTTCCTAGTCAATGCACAGCCATTTCATGCACTGATTTGTCAATATGAATTACAAATATTGGAACTGTCCAAAGGTATTTATCTAAGCATTATTTATAATAAGGAGAAACTAGAAAGGAGCTAGATGCCCAATAATAGGGAATAGTTAAATAAAACAGTATGGTAATTAAAATTGCAAGAAAACAGTTATTATTTAATGAGGATGTGAACACTTTGGCACTTTTACACGGCTGGTGGGAATTAAATTCATATATTTCTGAGTGCAATTTCAAAATATATGTCAATATCTAAAAAGAATATAACCAGTGACTTAACAAGGAAATAGTTGTGTAAATTACAAAGCTATACTTAATTAGGGTACATCCATATCTAGCCATCACAAATGATGTAATTTATAGTTATTTGAAAGGAAACCAGTCTACTACAAAGTGTTTAGACAAATAATGCACTTTTGTTTCTCCACAACTATTACCTTGTTCTGTCATTCCGAAGATGAAATTTAATGTACATCAAATGTATATTTTAGAGAGCCTGGCACATAACAGGCACTTAAAAAATAATGCCTACTGTCACGTACCACGAGATCATACTTTTGCATATGCCTACCGAAGTGTCTCCCTTCTGGGTAAAGACAGAAGATTTAACACACATGCACTCACTTCTGTCTCCACATGAAATGCCACTAATACTCACTTCTGTCTCCACATGAAATGCCACTAATACAGCATTAAAACAATCTGAGACATAAATCTACAAGGATGAGAAGAATGGAGGACACTATCATTACAATACAATTTTAGGAGATGAAAACCAGAAATGCCAGGCTAAATGCACTGGGAAGTCCAGAAAACCGAAAGAAGAAAGCTGAGATTAACTACCAATTAAACTGACACCAGAGAAGCCCAAAAAGGCTCAGGATCTGATGATGCCAGATACCTCTAGGGCAGCATTGGGATTAAAACTGAAGATTGGCTGATAGGTTGCTTACAAGGCATCAGATCCCCAGATCCCCTCCCACACTTGTACAGCTGGGTAACCATTCCTCTCCTGGTTCCAGCAAAAAACAAGACCTTTATTCTTTAGGAAGTGTTGCGGGAAGTCAGGGACCCCGAACGGAGGGACCGGCTGAAGCCATGCCAGAAGAACATAAATTGTGAAGATTTCATGGACACTTATCACTTCCCCAATCAATACCTTTGTGATTTCCTATGCCTGTCTTTACTTTAATCTCTTAATCCCATCATTTCAAAAGCTGAGGAGGATGTTTGTCGCCTCAGGACCCTGTGGTGATTGCGTTAACTGCACAAATTGTTTGTAGAGCATGTGTGTTTGAACAATATGAAATCTGGGCACCTTGAAAAAAGAACAGGATAACAGCTGTGTTCAGGGAACAAGGGAGATAAGACTTTAAACTCTGACTGCCGGTGAGCCGGATGGAACAGAGCCATATTTCTCTTCTTTCAAAAGGAAATAGGAGAAATATTGCTGAATTCTTTTTCTCAGCAAGGAACATCCCTGAGAAAGAGAATGCGCCCTGAGGGTAGGTCTATAAACGGCCCCTTTGGAGGTCGCGGTGGAAGCCGAAAAAGGATGAAATAAGTCCTGGTCTCCTGTAGTGCTCCCAGGCTTATTAGGACGAGGAAATTCCGGCCTAATAAATTTTGGTCAGACAGGTTGGCTGCTCTCAAACCATGTCTCCTGATAAGACGTTATCAATGACAACGCGTGTCCGAAACTTCAACAGCAATTTTAATTTTGCCCCATCCTGTGGTCCTGTGATCTTGCCCTGCCTCCACTTGCTTTGTGATATTTTATTACCTTGTGAAGCATGTGATCTCTGTGACCCACACCCTATTCATACACTCTGTCCCCTTTTGAAAATCGCTAATAAAAACTTGCTGGTTTTATTTCTCGGGGAGTATCACGGAACTTGCCGACATGTGATGTCTCCCCTGGACGCCCAGCTTTAAAATTTCTCTCTTTTGTACTCTTTCCCTTTATTTCTCAAACCAGCCGAGACGCTGAGGGAAACAGAAAAGAACCCACGTTAACTATTGGGGGCGGGTTCCCCAATAGAATATAGAAATCCTTGACTAAAGTACACAGTACAAATAGGTACACTATACCAAAAATAAGAGGGAGAGAAGGGAATCGAGTACAGACATACTGTCTGACAATATACATTATCCTGCCTCTGTCTGAGGCCTCTTCTCCCACTCGGCCCCCAGAACTCAGGAACTTAAGGTTTCACCTTAAGGTAGGAGTTTGAAACAATCTTCTCTGTGGAATTTTACCAGCTAAAGGAAAAAAGATCTAAAAATAATGATAAGAGGAAGTTTACAACAAAATGACCCAACCAATCACTAAACAATGAATCTTGGTCAAACCTCACTTATGTACTCAGAGCTTACAAAAGAGACTTTTGGTCTCGAATTATACTTGAGTATGAGGAGACAACCAGGAATTACCAGAATTACCAGAATATGAGGAAAGTTCCTAGCATGAAAGACAAAAACCAATCCAAAATTCAGGCCCCCCACACACAAAAAAAATACCTGAGATCACACAGGCAAAGAAAACTCACCATTAATGTCATCAAAAAAGAAATGCAATCATAAACCAAACACATGATTCTATACACAGGGAAATGAAAACAAAATCACCTCTTGGAAATAAAAGATGGCAAACATGGAGAAAAAAAGCAATTCAAGAGAAAAGTTGGAAGATGAAGTAGAAATCTACCAGAAACAGAACAAAAAAGGAAAGCAATGTCAAACAGTAAGATCAAGACCATTTAAGAGGACAAGCACTCAATAGAAAATCAAGAAAGAGAAAAGAAACAAGTACAGGGTAACCAACAGTCCCAGTTTGCCTAGGACTATCCTGGTTTTAGAGCTGTAAGTCCTGAGTCTTCAGAATGCCCCAGATCCAGAGAAAGAAAAACCAGCTGGTCACTCTATCAAGGAATAAATCAGAAATAGGAACAGTGCCAATATTGAAAGATGGAAGACACTATGTAATTCTTCAAAATTCTGAAGGAAAGTAATTCCCAACCCAGAACTCTATATTCGCCAATCTGTCAAGTAAGTATCAAGGTGGTATGATACGTTTTCAGACATCTAAATTTTGAAAAAATTAATTTTAAATTATTAATATCTCATAAATACCTTTCCTTAGATTCAAGAAGAAATATTCCACCAAAATAAGAAACCAAGAAAGATGACATGAAATCTAGAAAAGGGAAACTAAAAAGACTGAAGCAAATTCCAAGGCTAAAGCAGTATAACCAGGCGCAATGAACAACCATCCAGAGGCCTCACTTCTTCAGGAAGATGAAGCAAATGCATGTAGACAGCTTGAGAAAAGATGATGACAATTAGGAGGGTGGAGTTTGAGTAAGTTCATGGGAAAGTACGGAAAACACAAAAAGGAATTTAAAATTCAAGAAAAGCAAAAATGTGTGAGAAAGGAAATGTTCCTACATGGCTCAGTGTAAGTGATATTTAGGATGATACAATAAACCCTGCGTGCTGATCATAATGGGAAGACGGTAAGTACATAACAGTATGTGTTCAGTAGGTGAACGGGGTGGGGTAAGGTTAGAATGCAAAATCTTCATTTTCCACAAGGGGAACACAACAGGGATCAAAGAGTTGGGGGTGGGGGAGAAGAATCAACAAAGAGCCACATAAAAGCACATAATCTAGACATTAAAACATCAAAATAATCAGCTATAGAAAAGTGCACAGTGGCAGAAAAACTGCTTTAAAAAAAATAAATAATAGATCTGGCCAGGCATAGTGGCTCATGCCTATAATCCAAGCACTTTGGGAGGCCTAGATAGGAGGATTGCTTGAGTCCAGGAGTTTGAGACGAGCCTAAGCAACATAGTGAGACTTCATCTCTACAAGAAAAAATCTTTTTTAAAAAATTAGCCAGGTATGGTGGCATGTGCCTGTGGTCCCAGCTACCCGGGGTGCTGAGGTGGGAAGACTGCTTGAATCTTTCGAGATCAAGGCTGCAGTAAGCTATGATTATCTTCTTGAAGAAGAAAAAAAAATATCTTATATAACTCTTTCACTTTACACTGCAAATAAGTGGTGATAAATATAAAGTGAAAAATTTTGGCATGATACACACCAAAAAAAAAAAAAAAAAAAGTAGCCCTTGGTGAATGAAATTAAAAATGATTTTATATTTTTCTTCTTTGTATATTTTGGTACTTTCTGGATTATTTTTAACTAACATATCAGAATCAGAGTGTCAAAACCATTCCAGAATACAGGTAAGAACATAGAGGGCAATTACTAATGTAAGCTGAGTAAAACATAATTTGGCTAATTTAATTCTTATTTTGACCTTGTATACAAAAATATATAACATGATCATTTATAATTTTCAAACAACATAATACGAAGCAAAGCCTTCTTAACAAAGAAGTCAGTGCTGTATTTACCATTAAATGATCTCTTTTTTAAATCTGGCAACCTCTTTTTAAAGTTTTTTTAAAGCCTCAAAAACACTAGGATTATTTGTTAGTAATTTTTCAAAGCAGTCACATATTGGAACTTGTAACTTTTAAGTTGCTAAATTACTTTAATAGCTGCCTTGTAAGATGGAAAACTGACACTCAAAACTCTTTTCCTTTTAAGCTCCCTGCCCAACTCTTCACGTATCTAACTTAAATTTGTCTCTCCTGCTCAACTCATTCTTATTTCCTCCCTCCATGCGCAAAGCACTACGTCTTCCTCATCTAATCAGAATCTCCTTTCTAGAATTTGGCTTTTGCCTGGTTCTTCTCTACGTCTGATAAAAACCACAAGCTATATGCAAGTCATCAGGAGAATATGAAACTCAAGACAAAAGTAAGCTGTTAACTCCTGCTATGTTATTAATAATGTGCACATGACGCCCACTTTAAATAACAGAGAGTAAAGTAGATCTTCAATAGAAACATCAGTCTGGAAATAGAAGTTGTTCTATAAACAGGTTCCATAATTACTCAGATTTTGATCACCAATTGTTTCCTGTAATTCTATACCATCATCATCTACTCACTTTGAAATTATTGGAAAATTTTTTTAAAAATCATTAAAAATTGTTACATAACATTCTTCTTTCTGGGGTACTCTGGAGACTTTTACCAAGTAACACAGAATGACCTTTGTCTCAGAGCTGTTTTGATGAGATACAGCCGGCAAGCAGCAACGCTTCAGGAAGTCTGTCACTAAAGTAGTGGTTTCACTAGATCTTCTGCCAGCTCTAGTGCCCTCGCCGGGAACTTGTTCATTGGCCTACCAACAATTGACTAAGCAGCACAATAACAAGGTCTTCCTGTTTAAGCTTCCCCACTAAATGTATTATATCATTTCCTGAGTGTATTCCATGAACCACTGCTGGTTCCCAAATAATAGTTGGTCAAATTAATTTGCAAATTATTGGGTTAAGAAGTTACTGCAAGTCTTCCCACAGCTTACAATATATTTCTGCTTATCTAGAATCTCCTTGAATAATACTTGAACATGGGGAACGGTTCTTCCACAAAGTATCTTAAAAATACTGTTGTTCCTACAATTTTTAAACCATTTCCTTTACTATGAAGCTCTCCTACTGACCAATTATGTCTTAGAATAACTCTTTACCTGAGGAAACACATCACATTCAAACTAATAGGTTCAATTCTTAAAAACTGGAAGAAAACAAAGGATATCCAAAATAAAATAAAATAACCTACCCAATATGAAATTTCTCACAATGGTCTACTCTATTTTTAATATAATTTTTAGATTTTTATTCTACTAAGATTTGTATTAATCAGAAGCCCATCTCTCAACTTCCATCTACCCACTGAATCTAATTCTGGCCTCTGGATTAATGTTAAAACAAAAAACCCTGATACATACGAAAGCCCTTTAAATACGTGACCTGGCCAGGCGAGGCGGCCAGATCACCTGAGGTCAGGAGGTCAAGACCAGCCTGGCCAATATGGCAAAACCCCATCTCTACTATAAATACAAAAATTAGCCAGGTGTGGTGGCAGGCACCTGTGAATCCCAGTTACTTGGAAGGCTGAGACACGAGAATCACTTGAACCCAGGAGGGGGAGGTTGCAGTGAGACTAGATCACACCACTGCACTCCAGACTCGGGCGACAAGAATGAGACTCCGACTCAAAAAAATGAAATAAATACGTACATACATGACCATAACTCGTACTTCAACATTACATGGTACATTACAACATGTTGCTGCATTCTATGGCACTTTAGATTTTCAAAGTTGTTTTCACATATAATCTTTCATTTACGCTTCGCAAGGAGGAATCTTATTATTTTGCAAATAAGATTAGGAATAAGGTTGGCATCATAACTACAGCTGAATGATTTGCCCAACCTCACAATGAGGAGATAATATTTTTTAAAGCAATGTACATGCATTAATATTGACATTTTTGTTTTCATTTATGTTGATGTATCCATTTATACAGGTTACATTTTTCTTTATATATAAAATTATGCAATTTTATTTGTATATATATTCCTAGTTTTGACTTTCTTTTATAAATTTAAGGGGTACAAGTGCAGTTTCGTTATATGGATATATTGCTTACTGGCAAAGTCTGGGCTTTTGGTATTAACCATCATCCAAATAATGTATATTACAGCCATGAGGTAATTTCTCATCCTTCGTCTCCTTCCCAGTCTATGGCCACGTGAACACATTATTTAGTTCCAACTTACAAATGACAACATGTGGTATTTGATTTTCAGGAGATAAAAAAACTCTAAGTCTGGTGTTCCAAATGTAACAGCTACCTTAAAATTGACCAATGGCCAGGACTTACTGATCCCCCATTCTCAAAATGCTTTGAATATGTTTTCTGCCTTAAGATATTCACTTTCAGTTGTACACCCTAAATTTTGTGATGCATCCTGTGCACTAAGCACTATGCTAAGTCTTCTAATGTTTTCATTTATTCCTCAAATAGCTATTATGCCCATTTTACAAAGAAAAAGTTACAAACTTTCCCACAGTTACCAGCTGAAAAAATGGCAGAACTAAGATTTGAATCCGACATTTTTGGCTCTACTCCTCAAAATACCATTACTTGAAACCCAGAGACAATCATAAAATACCACATTTTGCCCCTATATCCTTAAGAAACGTTACCTGCCAATTAATTCTACTGTAAACTCTTTCCTGAAGTGACACATTTAATCATGCCTAAAATGCACAATGCCTTGTTTTGACTTCAAGAAACCTTCCCAGACTGAGCTTGCCTAATCTGTTCGCCCCTATGCATTCTCTTCTCAAGGCCAATTTTTGGGATCAAATGGCCTGGGTTTTAACTCGGCTTTATCATTTCTTAGTTCTGTGACCCTAGACAGGTAACTTGACTAATGATCCAGAGTTTCCTCATCTGTAAGCTGGGAATAAAAATACCTGCCACACAAAGGCTGGGGGCAGTGGCTCATGCCTGTAATCCCAGCATTCTGGGAAGCCGCGGCGGGTGGATCACTTGAGGTCAGGCATTCAAGACCAGCCTGGTCAACATGGTGAAACCCCATCTCCATACTAAAAACACAAAAAGTTAGCCGGGCGTGGTGGCACATGCCTATAATCCCAGTTACTTGGGAGCCTGAGATAGGAGAATCACTTGAACCCAGCAGGCAGAAATTGCAGTAAGCTGAGATTGTGCCACTGCATTCCAGCCTGGGCAACACAGGAAGACTCCATCTTAAAACAAACAAACAAACAAAAACAAAAAACAACAACTTGCTACACAAGACCGATGAGGAACAAATAAGATGACTCACGTAAGGTATTCAGAACAACTGTCAGGCACTTAAAAGCACAGTAAATATATGCTACTTTGTTTTGAAATGTTTTCATTTATTTGAAAACCAGCAAATACATAGCGAATGATACGGTATGAATCCTTGGGTTCACATAGTATTCACCTCTAAATTTAATCAATACTACCAATGAACGACCAAATAAAATTTCACTTCCTCTAGAGTCTTAGTTATCTCCAAATGGCCCAATTATGTTACAACAGTAAAACACAGAAACATGGGTTAAGAAAAGAAAAAGAAAATGCTTCATTCAAGGTCATACATACCCCCATCTTCAAATCCTAACTCTGCCAAGTATGAGGTATACTACTCAGAGAAGTTACTTCATCTCCTCGGAATGCATTTCCTTGATAACTATCCTAAGCTGGGCATGGTGGCTCACGCCTGTAATCCCAGCACTTTGGAAGGCTGAGGTGGGCAGATCACCTGAGGTCAGGAGTTCGAGACCAGCCTGGTCAATATGGCGAAACCCTGTCTCTACTAAAAATACAAAACTTAGCCAAACACGGTGGCACGCACCTGTAATCTCAGCTACTTGGGAGGCTGAGGCACGAGAATTGCTTGAACCTGGGAGGCAGAGGTTGCAGTGAGCCAACTGCAAGACTCTGTCTATGGGAAAAAAAATTTAAAAAGTATCCTGAAGTACCATTTTTTTTAAAAGAAAATGTAGCTGCATATGTAAAATACCTGGCACTTATTTTATGCTAAACAAACGCTGGTTCCATTCTCTTGTTTCAACAGCTTAGGCTACGATGAGAGATCAGAACTGGGATAGTGGCAGTGAAAATGGAAAAGTAATATAATAGTGACAATAGAACACACAGATACTGTGAAAGTAAATGAAATAATGGTGAAATGAGTTTTAAAATACTAAATTAGTTTGTGACTATGTGCTGAGCAGGCTTAATGGAATTATCTGGATTGGTTTTTATCAAACCAGCAGCATAATGACACTGAGTTGGGTTTTCTTTTAAAAATCATGTTAACAGACTATATAAAGAAAAGAAAGCTGATCTCTACAAAGGACCAAGGCCATGACACTCAAGTACAATCTGCTATTGCCTGGCCCTAGAACCCTCTTACATATAAGAGCTTTAAGAGATGAGTTCTTCAAGTGAGGCACACTGGAAGGCAGAAGGAGGAGTGAATCCTAAACAGCTTGCTATAAACTCAACCTGGCCCACTGGCTATGAATATTACATAGCTACTACAATGGACAGACTGACAGACACAAAACACAGGGAGGAAAGGCAGTATAAAAGCTGGCATAAATACCTCCAATTATCGATAAAGCCTTGGAAGGACAAATAGTTGGTTGTCCTTTTAACTTGGACCTTTTTTTCCTTCTCACTTCAAGATACTGATCTAGCCTATCTTAATCCTTTAAACTTAAAACATTTTATATAGATGTACTGCATATTTAAAATACCAAAACAGAACAAAGTTCAATCTAAAAGATGTTACTTCACTAACCTATCATACAGGTTAAACATAAAATTTTTTATATAGTACCTACTATTAATAGTATTCTTGTCATTTTAGTTAATGTGTGAATCAATCAAAAGTAGTTTTACATTGCAGTGTTAAATTAAACAGAGCTAACAGCTCCGATTCAATATTAAGTTAGGCTGATTCAATATGAGCTATTATACTTTGACAAGAATGCTAGTAAACACTATATATAATCCTCTTAAGCCAAAAAAACATTATAGTCCTACCCAAATGTAGATCTAAAATCAATCAGAGAAGAACAGATGCTTAAAAGCAAGCTTCCTAATTAGGTATTATGAAAATTAAGTACTTTTAAAAATTGTAGATAAGTGCTTTATTATCCTATTTGTCCTCTATAGATTTCTCGAATAGAAATAAGGAAAGAAGGCTGGGCACAGTGGCTCACGCCTATAATCCCAACACTTTGGGAGGCCGGGGCAGGTGGATCACTTGAGGTCAGGAGTTCGAGACCAGCCTGGCCAACATAGTGAAATTCCCTCTCTACAAAAATTAGCTGGGTGTGGTGGCGCACACTTGGTATCCCAGCTACTCAGGAGACTGAGACAGGAGAATTGCTTGAACCCAGGAGACGGAGGTTGCAATAAGCCAAGATCGCACCACTACTCCATACTGGGCAACAGAGCGAGACTCCGTCTCAAAAGAAAAAAAAAAAAAAGAAGGAAAGAAAAGAAAAACACTAGCATTCCCCAGATGAGCAGTTGGCTCCCTGAAGAAGTCTTTTGGTAAAGAGAGAGGGAGAAGACTTCCTGGATATCTCCAAAACTGACTCATGAAGGAAAGCACATAACTCTGTTTCTTCCACCTACTTGGTTTCTTTGCTTGAATGTATTCTCAAAACACAAATTCTTTCTACTCCACTGTAAACTTTAAGAGAGCAATATTCTTTCTCACTCACTTAGGACACAGAGTAGTGTATATAAGAGTAGTGAAACGTAAGTATTCATCTTTAGACAAAACTCTTTAAAGACCATGAGATATTACATATGAATAAGGTTTAATTTATATTGAGGTATATTTATTATAATAACATTTCATTGTATCTACACATCAAGAATATCTAATATAAAAAAATACATATTTGGCCAGGCATGGTAGCTCACACGTGTAATCCCAACACTTTGGGAGGTCGAGGCAAGCAGATAACTTGAGGTCAGAAGTTTGAGACCAACCTGGCCAACATAGTGAAACCCCATCTCTACTAAAAACACAAAAATTACCCAAGCGTGATGTGCACACTTGTAATCCCAGTTACTCTGGAGGCCAAGGCAGGAGGATCGCTTGAGCCCAGGAGGTGGAAGTTGCAGTGAGCCAAGACTGCGCCACTGCACTCCAGCCTAGGCAACAGAGTGAGACTCCATCTAAAAAAGCATAGATAAATTTGATTTCCGATCATGGTAACTCATAACTAAAAACAACAACTCCTAACTAAATGATAATTCTGTATGTGGTATAGAAGAAAATCCAACTTTATGTCCCATCCTGATATTAGGAAATCGATGAAGTAGGAGATGCAGCGAGGACCAATAAAGATACAGACACTAAAATGTGATGGTTTCGTAATAACAGGAAGGCAGTATTCCTTACCTGTCTCCATAAAACTAAATGTAGTAACAGTTATTACATGCTGTCATGTACTTAATTATATGGACAGTAATAAATCTAAGATTATCTAAGACGGGGGGAAAAACCCCTTAACTTTAAAGCATAATTGCTTTTGACAAACCAAGAGAAACGTTCTTTAATTAAAGAAAAAGACCTTTTTGTAAACTTACTTGCTAATTTGGCCTGTAATCCAGAAGGTCCAGGTTTTGATGTCTCTGACTTAGAAGACCCTGGAAGAGACAGTTTTGTTTTAGGAAGGCTAACTTTAGGGCTGAAACGAGCAGCCCAATCAAATTTTGAAGAGCCACCAGTTTTACTCTGTTCCTTTTCCCTGCTACTTCTTCTGGGGCTGGGACTGGATGCTGAACGGGAACGCCTGGCCTTGTTCTGATCTTTTCCTTGTTTCACTCTGGCACCCGGTGGTACAGTGGAGGAGGCCGAGGCTACAGCAGAAGACGAGGAGGAAGTAGAGGCAGCAGAAGAAGAATCAGTGATGGTGCTACACCCAGCTTTGGCTGAGGTGGCTGATTTTGAAGCCAGCTTGGTAGGTTTGGCAGATCTCTCTTCTGCACCAGTTGATTCCGACCCGGAGCCACTCTTTACACAAGAACTCTCTGTCCTTTTTCTTTTCTGACTCCGTGAACCGCCAGTGGCCCCACTCTTTCTGGTATGAGCCTTGCTTGTTGATGGTGATTGTGCAGACTTCAGTTGTTGCTCCTGGTCTAAATGTCTCTTCTTTGACTTACTATGTGGCTTATTTGTTTCTGAGGGAGATTCAGTATGCTGAAGTGCTTTTGGTTTTTTTGCAGAGCTAGGAGAATTGGTCCTGTTGTAGTCTGGACTAGCACTGCGTTTCACTCCTCGAGAATTGTCTTTCTTAGGCACCTGCCCCGTTTTTTGTCTTTCTGAAGTATTGGCTCTGTCTGGATCCTCTGGTTGTGGAACTATCACAGCAGATGATGAACTGCAGCTTCTAAGAGGTTAGATAAGAAAACAGTTAATACCAGCCTGTCATATTTACAACTGTCATACATAATGCTTTCAAAAAATAAAGAACGAGTATGTTCCTACTAAGTCCAGTATTAAACATAGGTTTTCAGATGGTTCAAATCTGTAAAACGAAACAAAAGAACAAAACAAAGGCAGATGTGACTTTGGATAGTAAAATATCTGATTAGAAGATAAGGGTGTTCTTTAGCCCAAAGATTACTGACACTAACACTCCTAATCACAAAACAAGAGTTAAGATTACAAGAAAAACAACACTTAATTGTTCAGTACCAGAGGAAGCCAGAATATTGATGCCTTATTCACAAACAAAACTACTTTGTCAAAGCTTAGAAGAAATAAGCATTAACATACATACTTTCAAAATGAAGGTTAGAGGTTTTTATACTGTAGTACTATCAAATCTTCAGTTAACATTGCTTTCCAAAGACTCTTACCAATTAGATCTTAAGAATCACTGACCTAAACCTAAATTATGGCTCTGACAATAAAAACTTAAAAAGAAAATTTTAAAAATAAAAAGAAATAAAATATGGCCACAATGGTTTGTTAAGCAAAGGGGGAATCTTATATCCAAACAAAAATATCATTTTATCATTGACAAACTCATTGTCTAGGGTATACTGCACTAATCACTGCAAAGGTGATAAACTGTCAATCCTAAAAGTTACTCTTAGAGAATAATGAAAATAGGTATCATAACGTTTTAGAATAACCTCAAGTTTTTAATATTACACAATGATTCGAATGCAAATAATTCTGCCTTGAAAATGTATAAGCAACATGAAGATTTACCTTTTAGAAAGGTGTCCCCTTGACAGTTCAGAAGTAGTATTAGACTGCACTTTGGGTGCCTTAGAATTAGATTTTCTACTCTCAGGAGGGCTATATCCCTTATGTTTTGCCTGCCCTAAATGTGACCTGTCAGCAGAAAATCAAAACAGAAATCTATCAGGAAACTGAGATGCAAATACAATACTGAAAGTGAAATATTTTTATATATTTTTTAAAGCTTCCCACAATTCATTGTTGACCCTACCCTTTTTCCAAATATTTAAATTTTAATTATTACTCTACCAAATAATCTGGCAAAAAGAAGTTGCCTCTTAGAACCAAGCCCCCTCCCCAATACCGAAGAGTTTATTATCACCAGTAGTCATAATTGCACAGAGTTGTTATGGTTGCTTAAGCAGTAACACATTTTTCAGCAATTTTAGTGCAGATATTAAAATATGCTACATTTTAACAAAAAGTAAATTTAGACTTTAGATCTAAACACTACTTTTAATACATAATGTGACTGTAACGGCTTTAAAAGCTTACGGAAAAGACAATTGATGATTCCCACACTGATACTGATTTCCAATTCGTACATTAAAATTCAGGTAAACACAGTAAATGCAGAGACAGGAAAACCAATTCTCAAACTGATTTTATACCGAAAATCATTTCAAGTACTAAACAATAAACCAACCTACATGAAATCAATATAGTGATACTTGCTAAAACTTTAAAGTACTTGTAAACAGAAAGAACACAAAAAAGTCCTGGAGAAATATGGAATTTACCACAAAAGTTCCAAAAAACATTCAAATAATTCCATGATTGATGTGGTACATCATATTTACAATAAATCAAATCCTTACACCAGCACGGTTCTAAAAGCAAGTTTGAGGAACATGAAAAAACTGTTTTCAGTTAGATTATTTTTTAGACCTTGGGGAATGGTTACATGAGATTTACATAAGCAATAAAAAACAAACATACGTTTATATCCAGAAAACTGCTGTCATTCAGGTGAGATATTAATGTAATAAATGCAATTTATGTAATTCATAGCTGATGTCCACCTTCCACATAAGAGCATATACTAATGAAAATTTAGAAAAAAGTTTCATTAACACCAAATTTACTTGTTAAAAAAAGTTTAAAGCTTTTATTCCAAACACCATCTCAAAAGAACTTAGAAATGAGTCACTAAAAACATCACAAAATAATTCTAACTCAATCTTTAAGGATGCCATAAATTTCTTAAGATATCATACAAGTACAACCATCTGTTCCAAAAGAGGACCTAAGGTTTCTCTTTTCTGTATCATTCCTTCTTCCATCTTTCCAGAATTCACGAAAAGAGTCTTAAAAGAAGGTAAGAAATTAGCTTCTTAAGAAAGGAAATAGTTCCTGGATCCCTCATATCATTTTTATTTTCAAGGTTCTAATGTGAAAGTAATAGTATTTTCTAAATACTTATTAAAATAGACGAATTTCTTAAAAAAAAATTCTAGGTGAGCCTTTCAAGTGCATTAGTCTTCACTTATAGTAATGAAGGGACACATATACTTCAAGAAGCATATTTTCTAAAGTTGTAGCTAAGCTGAAATTCGTAAGTTTTTTTATACATTGTGTTTTTGTTGTTGTTGCTGTTTTATTTTTTTATTTTTTGGTGTTTCAGAAAGGGTCTTGCTCTGTCACTGAGGCTGGATCACGTGATTTTCCTGCCTCATATACATTGGGATTAATTTTAGTTTTTCCTATTCTCCCATTGCAGACTAAAATTTTGCTTAACCAATGAGTTTCTTATTAGATTTAATTTCTAAGAGTTGCTTTTGTTTTTGTTATATTTCTACCAACAGATCTCAGAGTTCAACTCTTTTTTCTTCAGAAATGAGACTATTTTTGAAAGCATTCCATAGTTATTCTAAAAAGGTATAACATTCTGTTTTTTGCGTATGGAATTTAACAGCTACAGGAAATATAAATTATGTCATTCAGGTCCTCCACATTCTTATTTTCTTAAAGATTGTTGCAGACTGCTGTTTTAATTAAAACACGTTTTCTACTTTATTTCATTTTATAATTTAAAATATACCTTGTTGCATTCCTTGATAATTAAACAACTCATTTTAAAAGAAAACTACATACATTCAAAGCTAGACAACTTTGTGAAAAATAAATGCGCAAAACAATTAAAAATTCAGATTCCTTCCATTTGTCATCAGAAACTGGCCCATATGAAACTAAAGGTGAGGGCTGGGACCGCAGCCCTCCTCTAACTCAAATAAATTGCTCTGTTGACTTGTATACAGCTTACGTCAGATCCACCTAATGATACTCCTGTGTTATTTCTCATGCCCTTACTAATACCTTCAATGAACTTAAGAACTTAGCAGGTAAACTCTCTATATTATACCACAAAAAAGTAAACAGTATCCAAATCATTTAGAAAACCAAGGCTCACAAAACTGGTTTAAATTCAACAATGCCCAGCCGGGCACGGTGGCTTACGCCTGTAATCCCAGTACTTTGGGAGGAAGAGGCGGGTGGATCATGAGGTCAGGAGTTCAAGACCAGCCTGGCCAGGACAGTGAAACTCGGTCTCTAATAAAAACAACAAAAATTAGCTGGGCATGGTAGCATGTGCCTGTAGTCTCAGCTACCTGGGAGGCTGAGGCAGAAGAATCGCTTGAACCCAGGAGGCAGAGGTTGCAGTGAGAAGCGATTGCGTCACTGCACTGCAGCCTGGGCGATAGGGCGAGACTCGTCTCAAAAAATAAAATAAAATAAAATAAAATCAACCATGCCCACACTGATCTTACCTAAAATTATTTTAAAGTGTGATATTCTCACTGAGGACTGTTTAAAGTATATTTTAAACATATAAAATATTGATCTTTAACTGTCCCTTCTGCCTATCTGTTTAGCCTATGGGACTTAATACATTTTCCATAAAAGAAGGGTAAATATTTTCAGCTTCCTGGGCAATACTGTATGTCAAAAAAACAGGTAAAGAAAATTCTCAAACAAACAAGCATGGTGGCTATACTTCAATCAAAATTTTATTTACAAAAACAGGCAGTGAGCCAGATTCGGCCCATGCGCTATAGTTTCCAACCCTGGCTAACAAGGAATAGACAACCAGATGGTACCAGGAAGTGACAATATGGGGCCTCCCAAAATGAAGCTCTATTTTATTATGTCCACTTATAAATTATTAATGCTCAAAAATGCTGCAAAGTAAATCTGCATAAAATAATGATGTCCAATCTGGAATAGCCAATTAGAACATCACAGTATTCAGAGGCAAAAGAGCCTTGGATGCCTCCTTTGAGCTCATTTTACCACCTCTCTAATTTAGCAAGCCTTAATGCTCAACTTTAGTTTTTATTAAAAAGCATAATCTTTTTAAAACCTAGTAAAATTTATATCCACTATAAATAAAATTTGTAGAACAGTATAGTAAAATTCATGACAAACTCTTTTAAATAACACTAGAATGAAGCCATTTAGTAAATTATAGCCCAAAGATTTGGGTGAGTCAGAGAGAGAGAGAGAGAGAGTGTGTGTGTGTGTGTGTGTGTGTGTTTGTGCACGCGTACGCACGCGCACGCATGTGTTCAGGAGCTTCTATAACAACATATGGGTATTCCTGAAAAAAACCTCATGTCTCTGCAAAATTACGCACTAAAAATAACAGGGCTGTTATGTTAAAAATAAGATTGAGCCCAGAGCACACAAGCCTATGTTATTTGGTAACGAGCGTCCCAACAAAAACATCACCAATTTTAATAAAAAATTAAATCTCCAACAAAATTTGCACCAATAAATCCACTTGAGACTTATTTGTGTATTTTCTCCTTTTAAGTGTAACTTTTTAAAGGCATTTTTTAAAAAGCTTCAAAATAATTAAAAATATAATTTTTCTCGGGCAGACTTTCCTGTTTGTTATCTTCTTTCTTTATAAACACAGGAGTAAATGGTTTTGAACTTCCTGAGACTGCTTTTGACAGTACAAAGTATGGTGGTTTTAGAAACCACCGGAATAGCTATTTCTTTCACTAAATTATTTCTGCCAGATTTGCAAGGTTGTGTGTGTGTGTGACGTCTTCATATATTACCAAATCTTCCTCTTTAATTGAAAGGTCTTTCCCCATTTTCAGTTTATACAGTAGCACTGTGGGAAAAACTGCTTATGAACCAACACTACTTCCACGTTATATTGACATCATTTCCCTACTTATCAAGTGTGTATGGGCCAATTCACATTAAAGAAACCAACATTGCAACAGAACAGACTGTACTCAACTCCAGGTTATGTGCTTTCAAGATCATCTTGAAGTCTCAAATGCCTCTGAGTGTTAACTTTTAGGCACATAGTATTGACTGTACCCTTCCACCTACATTTGTACTGCTATTTAGTCAAATCCTTTACAGTAGTCCGCAGAATTAAAAACCATCTCTAGTCCAAAGCAGATATAAAAGAGACCTGAACATTGTATCAAGAGCACAATATTGGGCCAGGTGTGGTGGCACATGCCTGTAATCCCAGCACTTTGGGAGGTTGAAAGCAGGTGGACTGCTTGAGCTCAGGAGTTCAAGACCAGCCTGGGCAACATGGCGAAACCCTATCTCTACAAAAAATACAAAAATAAGCTGGGTGTAGAGGTACACACCTGTATTCCTAGCTACTCGGGAGACTGGGTGGAAGAACACTTGAACCTGGCAGGTCAAAGCTGCAGTGAGCCATGGTTGTGCCACTGCACTCCAGCCTGGGCAATAGAGTGAGATCCTCTCTCAATTTAAAAAAAAGAAAAAGAAAAAGAGCACAATGCTGTCTTAATGTTAGGAAAGATGAGGAAACTGGCTAGTTACAAGTAGCTAGTTAATTCCTATTACAGGTGTTAAATTGCCTGAATTTTTATGCTAGACATATTCACAGCTTATGATATTTGACATATTCACAGCTTATATGATATGCATATATGTAATATACATGCATATATTACCACTTACATTATACGTGCATATATTACCAAATATAAATGGATCGTGGGTTTAATTACAACTCTAAATTTGTGTATGTGTATACAGACACATTTTTATGCTTTTCTACTCTAAACACACAATTATAACATTATCGTTTTGTCTTCTAAAAATTAGATATTTTCTTTCAAATGCTGGAAAATGCATGTTTTAAAAGAGCTATTGATTTTCAATAATTAATGGTGGAAAGTTAACTTTAAACCACTTTAAATAAATAACTCACTAATGTTCCCTGTAAAATGTACTGTTTTTCTATTTCTATTACAAAAAGAAACCTGAGTCATCTGATTAATGTTCCTATCTTTAGTTATAGTGAAACACTAGCCCAAATGATTCTATAATTCAGAGTAAAGCAATATTTCTAAACAGCAGAAGAACTGCCCCTAGGAAGCATTCTGGAAACATACACTAGGAAGCAGGGGTGCTATTCCCATTTAGCAGGTGTGGATTAGAGGTAAAGATGGGCAACATATGGAACAAAAAGACCCAACGAAGAACTGTCCCATGCCCAATACATTTCAAACAATCTTGGTAATATACGAAAACCTTATGAAAAACTCTGACAATGTGGCAGTGACATAGGTGAAAAACATGCTTGCAATTTCTCAGATTTGTTTTGCACAGTTCTTACATATTAAATTTTCCAGGAATGCAACAACAAACGATTATACTATTTTTTTCTTTTGGCAGTTTTACCAAGAGTCAGGCACCATTTTTAATGCCTTATGATGAAAATGCTGCTTATGGCATTTAAGTTTATTGTTGTAGCTGTCACACTCAGTGGCTCCAAATACAGATGCACTATAATTTTGTGTCACTGTGTCCAAGCACTTACCTATTGAGATGTTATTTTTGTTATCAACTATTTTCCTTTTGTTTATCTTTGTAAAATGCTGAAACATTATATCAGTATTTCTAAACTGTGGGTAGACAGGTATTTTATTTCTTCATTTATTTGAAAATATTAAAAGAGCATAACATAAAGATATTTATATGATATACACTATAGACAGGGAGCATTGCCTCTGATAGACTTGAGAACCACTGTACTAATCTACTCCCTTCAAAAGATATTAGGTTTGCCACCAACAAATATACGCAAGTCACAACGGGGCATATAAATATAGGTAACAAATAGTCTAGTCCCTGTCCTCAAGAGTTCAGTCTCATAAAACAAAGTAATCTACCAGGTACTCTCCATAGACGTTTCCAATACTTTTAGCAGGAGAATATAAGCTTTATAGGCCACACCATTTAAACCCGGCACTGAAGAATGAAAAGCTGAGGAAAAAAAGCTTTCCAGTCAAAAGCAAAATATAGGCAAAGGTAGAGGCAAGCAATTGTAAAACCCATACAGTAACTGACAAATGATATATATTGCCCTGAACATGGAGATACATCAGAAAATATGGATGAAATGATGTTCACCCCTATGCAATCCATTCATGTAACCAAAAACTACTTGTACCCCGAAAGCTACTGAAATTTTAAAAAGTATATATATATATATATATATAGTTTTTTTTTTTGTTTTTTTTTGTTTTTTTTTTTTAAGGATAGGCTATGGTCAGACGGGGAAGGTTTCTTTTATTTATTTTTTTTTTTTGAGACAGTCTCACTCGGTTACCCACGCTGAAGTGCAGTCGTGTGATCTCAGCTCACTGCAACCTCTGCCTCTTGAGTTCAAGAGATTCTCCTGTCTCAGCCGCCTGAGCAGCTAAGACTACAGGTGCCTGTCACCATGCCCGGCTAATTTTTATATTTTTAGTAAAGATGGGATTTCACCATGTTGGCCAGGCTGGTCTCGAACTCCTGACCTCAAGTGATCCTCCTGCCTCAGCTTCCCAAAGTGCTGGGATTACAGGTATGAACCACTGTGCCTGGCCAAAATAAATGTCTGAAGACTTTAGAGATAGTATGAGAAAAATGGAGGAAAGCACCACTATTAATCTTCTAAAAAGGAGCCTCTGCTTTCTTTTGCTCTCTGTATTACAAGAAAACAGCCTTCCAAATGTGATAGAAAAGCTTGCAGTTAGTATAAGAATCACTTGTATGTGTATTTTTAAGTGACACTGAACCCTTTTAAGAAGGCATTCCAAGACTGGGAAAGCTTTTTAAAAGTGGTTTGGAATATCAGAAGAATGAAAGCAAATCCGCATTGAAGGATATGAGACAATTTATGGCAGCTGACAATTTCTTAAAGGTTTCCAGTATGCTTATGATGTGACTTTGACTCAATCCCAAACTTGATTAAAATAAGGCATAGTGCAAAGGAAATTACTAATAGAAAACATATAAACTATTACTTTGTAGGCCCCCCCCAAATTTTTTTTTTTTTTTGAGACGGAGTCTCCCTCTGTCGCCCAGGCTGGAGTGCAGTGGCCAGATCTCAGCTCACTGCAAGCTCCGCCTCCTGGGTTCACGCCATTCTCCGGCCTCAGCCTCCCGAGTAGTTGGGACTACAGGCACCCACCACCTCGCCCAGCTAGTTTTTTTGTATTTTTTAGTAGAGATGGAGTTTCACCGGGTTAGCCAGGATGGTCTCGATCTCCTGACCTCGTGATCCGCCCGTCTCGGCCTCCCAAAGTGCTGGGATTCCAGGCTTGAGCCACTGCGCCCGGCCCCCCCAAAAAATTTAACACGGGTACAATTAAGAATCAAATGTTTCTAACTTCCAACTACACAAAAGTAGCCTCTGCTTCTCCTTAGAACAAGGCAACCATGCCAATGTTGAACACAGCACCGTATTATCTTGTCTCCTGACCCCAAGGCCTGATGGGACAGGCTAGTTTCAGCATTACCAATGCAGCAGGCCCACATGTCTCCACAGCTAAAACTCCAGGCTGCCTAATTAGAGCAGTAAGATTTACTATCACTGAAAAGAGCAAGTTACAAATTACCCAGCCAATTCTACCATAAATATTTTCTTTCATTCATTCATTCACTCATTCATTTATTTATTGAGACAGGGTCTCTAGTCCAGGCTGGACTGCAGTGGTGTAATCTTGGCTCACAGCAGCCTCGACTTCCTGAGCTCAGGTGATCCTCACACCTCACCCTCCCAAGTAGCTGGGACTACAGACACTTACTACCACACCCGGCTAATTTATTGTATTTTTATTTCTTTTTTTTTTTTTTTTTTTTTTTGAGACAGAGTCTTGCTCAGTCGCCCAGGTTGGAGTGCAGTGGCTGGATCTCAGCTCACTGCAAGCTCCGCCTCCCGGGTTCACGCCATTCTCCTGCCTCAGCCTCCCGAGTAGCTGGGACTACAGGCGCTCGCCACCTCGCCCGGCTAGTTTTTTGTATTTTTTAGTAGAGATGGGGTTTCACCTTGTTAGCCAGGATGGTCTTGATCTTCTGACCTCGTGATCCGCCTGTCTCGGCCTCCCAAAGTGCTAGGATTACAGGCTTGAGCCACCACGCCCGGCCTATTTTTAGTAGAGACAGGGTTTTGCCATTTTGCCCAGGCTGGTCTTGAACTCCTGGGCTCAAACGATCTGCCTGCTTCAGCCTCCCAAAGTACTGAGATTACTGGCATGAGACACCACGCCCAATCAATTCTAGTATAAATACTTTTAACAAGGGGCTCAAATTCAGTCATAAGAGGCATTAAATTATTTCTGCATCACATTATGCCTCCCCATAACACTCTCCTCTTCCCAAACAAGCATCAGTTTGAACTTGCTTCTGACTGAACAAATGAGAGGATAAAAAAGAGACAGGAAAGAAAAAAGAATTAAAGAATATAAAAGGAAGGCACTCACACTGGTTAAATAGAAGAATGAAGAAAACACACGGGACCAGTGGCCAAGGTTCACTAAGTAGGCTTTAGGGAAACAAACTATCATAGAGATGCAAATAAGAATGCAAAATAATGTATAAACATCCTATGATAGCCACATCTCAAGAATATTCTATTTTTCCTTTTTTCAGATGCTAAGGTAGGATGGTACTTGTCCAACCACTTGGAAGCACGTACAGTCATGTGACTTACTTCAGCCAAGGGAATGTGAATAGAAGTGAATCACTGCTGGGGGAAGTTCTGGAGAGTCAAGAGTACAGTTCACCATATTCTCCTACTTGACAACACATCAAGGTATCTGAGTATCTGAATGTGCAGACATGGGAGCAGAGCTTACCGCTGACCCGGACAGACAACTTTTTTAGTGGCTAGATTATAACTACTAATATCTAGGAGATGTTTTTTTCCTGTAGTATCATCTAGCCCACCTTGCTACATAGCCCATTTTAACTATGCTCTATTTCAACCCTTCCTTACTCCAATCATGTTTTCATCATTTTAGGAAAAGAGAAAGTCACATTTCTATGCCCAGAAATTCCAAGGAAACAAATATCCTTTTCTAACCCATACTAGTAATTGTTGAACACCTACCACTTACCAGCAAATTAACATGACACACAAAAATTCAAAATAAAACCCAGACTGTGAAAGGAATTAATAAGTCCACATGTCAAAGACAAATATAGTTGACATATACCACACCTGCTTTGCAACTGTTGCTTCAGCCTCAGAGCCCAGATCAATGAGGTCATCTCTAGAAATGTTTCTCATCTGACTCTAATAACAACCTGTATCCCCATTTCCTCTACCGAGCTGGGTTGCTTTCTGGGTTCTTTCCCTGGGAGGAAAAGAAAAACCCTACCCTACCCTCCTTTCTATAACTACTATAGAGCATGGTGCTTACTAACGTGGTGTTCTACAAATGAATGAATACCATCTGACACTGATGTTGTGTTAAGGCAGAACTCTAAAATGCCAAAAGAGGCATTATTAAAATAACACATGCATTATCTCCAGAATCAGAACAACAGTGGAATAAGCAATCCTAGAAAAGGCTAAGAGTCAACACAACTTTAAAGAACTACTAAGGAATTTAAACTTGCCAAAACCTTAGTACACACATACTCTTTGCTCTTTTCCGCCTGTCCATCTTCCTCCATAAGGCATGTACACAGCAGTTGGCAACTTCAGATGCATATCTTCCCATCTTTGTCACCAGAAAGAAAAAAAGCTAAATCTTCCAACTTTTCTCATCTTGATCATGTGACCACACCAGGTTTATCACTGTGCTCAAAAAGAGGGAGTACTGTCGATTCCCCTAGCTTTCACCAAAGGTTAAGGAATAGCTAACAGGATCAGAGTAAAACTATATTAGAACAGAGTAACTACCCATAAATGCATGGGAAGCCATTCCACAAGACTACTGTTTTAAGGAGAGGTGCCGTGCAGAACAAAAACCATGAAGAACATTATTTATTGCCACCTCCATGAAAATGGTATAATCTTTTTAATAATTCAAAATGAAAGAGGGCTTGATCTAGCTTAAGAAGATGAGAGGCCTAAAAGTTAAGCTTTAAGGCCCAGGGAAAGAAAGAAACATGGTGTACAAAGAGATGGTGAGATCTGCCTGGATGGACATGACATGGTAGGAAGAAGCAGTGACATAATAAGGACAGATGAACAGAGAGGAAGCAGCCAGACAGATACTGAGTCTGTAGTTCCTGGGGATCCCCAAAGTGTTACAATGCTTTGGGATCTGTATAGGATTTCTAAGACTGGAAAAGAGTATAAACTACATCAATGTGGAAACTATTGAATGGATCTTGAAAGACTGGCAGAATTTCAGTAAGATAAGGTCTAAAATGCAGAAGGCAGGCATTTTAAAAGGAAAATGGCATGATCAAAATTACTAAAGAAAGAAATTGCAAGGTATTTTAAGTAGTTAAGAATAGAGAAACTATCAAGTTTTAGTCTCTGAAACCAGTAGATATGAATTAAGTTTGGCATTGTATTTTTTTTTTTTCTTGCCGTATACTTCTTTCAAAAATCAGAAAAAGGAAAGTTAAGTTGATTGGTACACTGACAGCTTGTCCTGAGTCATTCTTGAGTGTGGCTTCATTATTTCCCTAGAAAATATCCCAATCCAGCTAGGCTGTAATCCCAGCACTACGGGAGGCTGACGGGGAGGATCACTTGAGCTCAGCCTGGCCAATGTGGTGGAACCCTGTCTCTACTAAAAATACAAAATTAGGCAGGCATGGTGGTGCACACCTGTAGTCCCAGCTACTTGGGAGGCTGAGGCAAGAGGAGGATGAGGCAGGAGGATCACCTAAGCCCAAGAGATGGAGGTTGCAGTGAGTCAAGTCGCACCACTGCACTTCAGCCTGGGCAACAGAGCAATACACTGTCAAAGAAAAGAAAAAAGAAAAAAGAGATCCTAATCCAAACATAGTATGGCTTCTTCCCAAAAGACATTAGTAATATGGTTTAGATGTTTGTCCCATCCAAATCTCATGTTGAAACGCTGGAGATAGAGCCTGGTGGGAGGTGTTTGAATCACTGGGGTGGATGGATCCCTCATGAATGGCTTAATGCCAGTCCCCTTGGTGGTGAACGAATTCTTGCTCTGAGTTCACTTGAGATCTGGTTGTTTAAAAGTGTGCGCCTGCCCCCTCCCCACCCCTTGCTCCCACTCTTGCCATGTGATATGCTGGCTTTGCTTTCTGCCATGATTTTAAGCTCCCTGAGGCCCTCACCAGAAGCAGATGCCAGCACCACACTTTCTGTACAGCCTGCAGAACCATAAGCCAATTAAACCTCTTTTCTTTATAAATTACCCAGTCTCAGGTACTCCTTTACAGCAATGCTGAAGCCTAATACCATTTGAAATTGGAAAATATAAAAACTAAATATTAGTAAGGAAAATCAACAATCCTAGTACAATCAACTTATAATTATATGCAAATGAAAGCAGTCTTATAGAAGACAATTTTCTACAAGAGTAAATATTTGAAAACATACTCAACCCAGCAATTCCACTTGCAATAACCTAGCTTAGAGAAGTACCAGTACAAGTTCACAATGATAATGAGAATGTTCAGGTGTGGCATCATTTGCTATGGCAAAAACCTGAAACCAAATGATGAAAGAGAAGTGATTATATATACACACAATTGATATATCCACATAACAGAAAATTATGCAGACATTAAAACTGATAATATAGTATTAATGACAGATAGTGTTAAAAAAAAAAAAAGCCTACATTAAGGCCAGGTGCAGTAGCTCATGCCTGTAATCCCAGCACTTTGGCAGGCTAAGGCGGGAGGACTGTTTCAGGCCAGGAGCTTAAGACCAGTCTGGGCAACACAGCGAGACCCCTATCTCTATTTTAAAAAAAGAAGAGTCTGGGTGTGGGGGCTCATGCCTGTAATCCCAGCACTTTGGGAGGCTGAGAGGGGCAGATCACTTGAGCCCAGGAATGTGAGACCAGCCTGGCCAACACAGTGAAACCCTGTCTCTACTAAAAATAAAAAAATTAGCCAGGTGTGGTGGTGGGCACCTATAGTCCCAGCTGCTCAGAAGGCTGAAGCAGGAGAACTGCTTAAACTCGGGAGGCAGAGGTTGCAGTGAGCTGAGATCCCACCACTGCACTCCAGCCTGGGCGACGGAGCAAGACTCTGTCTCCAAAAAAAAAATAAAGAAAAAAATGCATATGATACAGTTAATGAAGACAGCAAGTCACATTACAGTATATAAAATGATTCTATCCTTAAAAAGAAAGAAACGAACCAAAATACAAATAAAAAGCTGTCAAAAATGTCCTCTTACTCAAAAATCTTCCTATCTTTTAAGAGTCTGTTAAACTCTGCACCTTCTACAAACTCTTAAGTATTCCTATAAACTTACAGGACTTACAAGACTCAAGTCTTCTTTTCTTACCAGTACATGTCATTTATCTTCTAATGGGTAATTCCTGTCTTGCCACCTGTTTTAAAGCTTCTTTGAGACTGACTTATACTTCTCCAAGTCAACCTTTAAGGACTAGGACTGTGGTTTTCACATAATAAACTGGTAAGGATTAGCTAAACCAATTAAAAAGTCAGTTCTCCTGTACAGTGGTACAAAGGGAGATTAATAACAAAAACAAAGAAAAAAATAATAGAACAGGAGACTACATCAAAAATTATTCTCAGCCAGACTCATTCTTTAAACCTACTTTTTCAATGTGACCTCATTACTAGAGAAACAGCAATAAAACAAGAATAAGGGTTTTCTTCTTTATCAAATTAGCAGAAAAATACAAAATGCAGATAATGTGACTAGAACGAGAAAAAGCATTCTTTCCCCTGATGGTGATAATGTAAACAGGAAGTAAAAAATTAATGCACAACAAAGTTATTCACAAAAAACTCCCGTGCACCAAGTAACTTCACTTCAGGGACCCTTTCCTGAAGAGGTATCTGAAATGGGAACATTTGGAGCGTAAGCAAAAAACTTTTCCCTACACCTACCTACCTATCCAAAAACTGAAAAAAGTAGCCATGGAAAATATTGTATGTTCATTCTGTGGATTATCTGGCCACCATCTGTAAACGATTACCAAAAGATCACAATGACATGGGCAATGTTAATGTTAGGGTATTGAAAGAAAAGAGCAGGATACCAAAATGTACACACAGTATGATCAGCTACATGCCAAAGTGTACAGATAAAAAATAAAACGTTAACACAGACTTTTCTCTGAATGGTTCTTATTTTCTTTTTGTACTTTTCCGTATCCCAAACCTTTGAAATAGTTTTTTTTAAGTGAAAACACAACTCTATTTCTTTCTATATAATCAGTGGGGGGTTAAAAAAATCTCTGCTCTAAAAATGTAAAGAAAAATAATAAATAGAAGGCTATATCCTATGTCTCACAACTGAGTTTTTGCTGAGTAATACATAATTATTAAAACTCTGTAGGCAAATTTTTTGATGGGGTGAGAAGTAGGCAACTGTATGCAAGCATTTCCTTTCATCATTCAAAAATTTCAGACAGATTCTAGTCAAATGTAAAAATGGACCCATAACAGAGGAAAAATTTATTCTTAGCATGGAGAAGGCAAAGGAAGAAAAACCAAATTGGTAGACTTAATTATTAAATTTTAAAATGTTGTAGAAATTAAAATAAACCATAAAAAAAAACAGAAAAAAAATTTGTCCATGTTAGTTAATCAATACCTTCCACATAAAGGGCCCTGACAAAACAGTAAGTATCTCCAAAAGTATACAAAAGGCACTAACAAACAGCTCAGAAAATAAATGCAAATGGCCACGGAGCAAATTTTTCCACTCTATAGTAAACAAAGAAATGCTAACTTTAAACCAAGGAATTCTTTTTCCCCACAAACTTTTCTTTTTAAAAAGGGTATGCTCTATTGACTAGGATTTGGCAAAATGAGCACTCTCAAGAAGTATTAGTAGAAGTATTAAATTGGCCCAAGATTTCTGAAAGATTTAACAGATAGATTCTGTAAACCCGTTTCATGAATTTGACTTGATAAAACCAGCTCACATTCAAGTATGATAGGCATAAGCAATATTTTTTACAGCAAAAATCTGAGGAAAAAACCTAGAGGCCCAAATTTAAATCATGGGCTTTTATATTAAAGAAAATCATGGAGCCACTTTAAATTACCTCATGGAAGAATGTTACAGAATTCCAGAAAATACATCTAGTGATAACATCATCCCTATTATTTGTATGTTGCAAGTATACATATATTGATCTCTGAATGTGGAATTTTGAAAAAACAAAAAGAAGCTACACATATAGAAAAGACTCTAAGAACATAGAACAGAAATATTAACCATGGTTATCTCTGAGTGGTAGGATTAAAATTATTTTCTTTAATTTTCCTGAAGCATCCCAATTTGTATTCTCAATATGCACTGTTTATATAATAAAATCAACATTGAACACAACTACCACTAAAGCGATCTTAAAGTTGCTATAAAATTAAATTCAATCCTACCACTGCCACTTGAGAAAAACAAGAAAAAGCACATAGTATAATAAAAACGCTACTGCACTGCCAAGAGGGAGGTGGTAGCCTACAAATACCTGTACCACAATTGGAAAAGGCTAGGTAGTATCCCTGAGAGCAACCCAACAGAGAAGCAGTGGAAGGGAGTGATTTCCTATAGAAGAAAAAGAGAACAGGAAAGAGAGGAACAGGTCAGCTACAATAAAAAAAAATTAGAGAGGAAAGGGGGAAAGAAAAACAATAGAAGAAGAATAAGATGTCTAGTTCGACTGTGGATAGTGATGAAGGATGGGTGAAAAGAAGAGCAGAGGTAAAATTAGGAGAGATGAAATATATCCTCAGACTCTACTTTCATTTAAGAATGAATTTAAATAATTTTTAAAAAGAAGCTATCTTGATTTGGAAGAAAGGCACAAGAGGTCACTGGAAGGAGGTTGCACAAAGAAGACGGCTTAATGCAGAGGTTTAGAAGAAAACAGTGGGTCAAAAATGAATCCTAGCACAAATCCTGGGAGGGAAAACTAATACTTAAATTCTAAACTAAAGTTTATACCCTCTTCTAAGTCCCTCATCATAGGGATCCAGTGGTCTGCAGTGAAACAGTATGGCATAATGAAAAGATTCACTGACTTGAACTCCTGGTCAGGAGTTCAAGACCAGCCTGGCCAACATGGTGAAACCTCATCTTTCCTAAAAATACAAAAATTAGCCAGGTGTGGTGGCCCATGCCTATAATCCCAGCCATTCAGGAGGCTGAGGCAGGAGAAACGCTAGAACCCGCGGGGCAGAGGCTGCAGTGCGCCGAGATCACGCCACTGCACTCCAGCCTGTGTGACAAGAGCAAAACTCCATCTCAACAACAAAAAATATCAACCTGGGGGTTGAAAAGAAGGCCTTCAAAGTTCCTCCCAGTCTTGAGATTTTGTTATGAGCAAAAGAATGAAGCTAAGCAGGCAAAGTGATATTTAAAAGAGCCAGCATCTTCTCATCTCATTTGCATTCTTAAAACTAATCAGATGTTTTGGCTAAAGCTCTAAATTTCTTTTTTTTTTTTTTTTTTTCTGAGACGGAGTCTCGCTCTGTCTCCCGGGCTGGAGTGCAGTGGCGCAATCTCGGCTCACTGCAAGCTCCGCCTCCCGGGTTCACGCCATTCTCCTGCCTCAGCCTCCCAAGTAGCTGGGACTACAGGCGCCCGCCACCGCGCCCGGCTAATTTTTGTATTTTTAGTAGAGACGGGGTTTCACCGTGTTGACCAGGATGGTCTCGATCTCCTGACCTCATGATCCTCCCACCTCGGCCTCCCAAAGTGCTGGGATTACAGGCGTGAGCCACAGCGCCCCGCCAAGCTCTAAATTTCTATGCCTGATCACACCCTTCACAATTGAGCATATTATTGACTGGCTTAAACTACATGAACTACAACAAGATTTGTCATTCTACAAATCTAATCGAGTGGCCACAAGTGATCTTCCCACCTCAGCCTCCTCAAGTACTGAGATTACAGTCATGAGCCACCATGCTCAGTCTTACTCATTTTTCAAAATACATACTATGTTGGTGCAAAAGTAATTGTGATTTTTGCCATTTTTAAAAAAAAAAAAAATTGCAAAAACCGCAATTACTTTTGCACCAACCTAAATACACAGCTGGGCATACTGGCAGGCGCCTGTAGTCTCAACTACTTGCGATGCAGTGAGCTGTGTCTGCATCACTGCACTAGAGCCAGGACAATGGAGTGAGACTGTCCCTAAAAATAAAATAAAAACATAATACAATTTTTAAAATTTCTCAGGCCGGGTGCGGTGGCTCACGCCTGCACTTTGGGAGGCCAAGCCGATTGGATCAGGAGTTCAAGACTAGCCTGGCTGAGATGGTGAAACCTTGTCTCTACTAAAACTACAAAAATTAGCCAGTCGCAGTGGCAGGCGCCTGTAATCCCAGCTACTATGGGGAGGCTGAGGCAGGAGAATCACTTGAACCCGGAGGGCAGAGGTTGTAGTGAGCCGAGATCACAGCACTGCACTCCAGCCTGAGTAACTCCGTCTCAAAAAATAAATTTGTAACACTGATATATAGAAAAAATGACCATGCTGAAACACTGTGGATTTTAGAAGCAATGCGCTGTTGATAGCCCAAAATGATTGTCAGTTCACATGCAAGAGTCCCAATGCAACCTGAGAATTAACGTGCATAAAACCTCAGTTGTTCAAAAGATACAAGTTACTTATACGCACATACATACATACATGTACATCTACATGCAGTCTTTAAAAGACAGAAGAAATGTCAATAGTATCCAATGTCAACAGCACACCTTATAAGTGTGTAATTATGTTTTCTTTTTAGTTTTTATATATTCAAAATAATCTAAAATGAACATGTAACGCTTTATTACAGGAGGAATAATATTTTTAAATCAGCCACATAGGCCGGGTGCAGTGGCTCACGCCTGTAATCCCAGCACTTTGGGAGGCCGAGGCAGGCAGATCACCTGAGGTCTGGAGTTCGAGACCAGCCTCAACACTGAGAAACCCCGTCTCTACTAAAAATACAAAAGTAGCCGGGCGTGGGTGGTGCATGCCTGTAATACCAGCTACTCGGGAGGCTGAGGCAGGAGAATTGCTTGAACCTGGGAGGCAGAGGTTGTGGTGAGCTGAGATTGCGTCACTGCACTCCAGCCTGGGCAACAAGAGCGAAACACCATCTCAAAAAAAATAAATAAAATAAAATAAAATAAGCCACATAAAGCTAAGTGTGGCTGCTCCAAAGAATAACCTGAATGTAAAAGAGCAAAAATTTTCAGAACAGAGCTCTATATACTAAGTATAAGTGGTAAGAGCTTAACATGCTAAAATACTGAAGTTTACCAATAATCCTATCAAACAGCTATCCCCACTCTGTGGACTAAGACACTGAGGTTTCCTGAAACTCTTAACAGAAGACACATAGCTATTTAACAGCAGAGGCAGAAATCACACACAAAGGCTGGGCGTGGTGGCTCATACCTATAATTGCAGCACTCTGAGAGGCCAAGGCTGGCGGATCACTTGAGGTCAGGAGTTCGAGATCAGCCTGACCAACATGGTGAAACACCATCTCTACTAAAACTACAGAAATTATCAGGGTGTGATGGTGCGTGCCTGAAATCCCAGCTACTTGGGAGGCTGAGGCAGGAGAATTCGCTTGAACCCGGGAGGCGGAAGTTGCAGTGAGCCAAGATCATGCCACTGCACTCCAGCCTGGGCTACAGAAACTCTGTCTCAAAAATAAAAAGAAAAGAAAAAACAAAATCACACACAAAGAAAGCTGCCCTAGTCCAAAGTCCCTATGCTTATCCACTTAAATAGTCTGACATCAGCATGATGTGCTTTGATTTATTCTTTACACTTGACATTAAAAAATTTTTAAATAATTTACTAGATAATATGTATTCACGGCTATGGCCTCAAATGGCTGTAGGAGATAATCCTATTAGAATTTAGAGGCTGAGCGCAGTGACTCACGCCTATAATTCCAGCACTTTGGGAGGCCGAGGCGGGTGAATCACTTGAGGTCAGGAGTTTGAGACCAGTCTGACCAACATGGTGAAATCTCGTCTCTATGTCTCAAAAAACATTAGCCAGGTGCAGTGGTGCACACCTGTAGTCCCAGCTACTTGGGAGGCTGAAGTGGGGGGATTTTTAAGCCTCAGAAGCAGAGGTTGCGGTGAGCTGAAATACTGCCACTGCACTCCAGCCTGGGTAACAGAGTGATGAGACTCTCAAAACAAAAAAATTTAACCATTAAATTTTTTTAGCTAAACATAATCAATTAAGCTAAACATAATCAATGTTAGTCCCAAAATTAGAGAACTAGGCCTTGCAAGAGGAGTTCTGAGTATTTTTTTACATGGAATGACAGACCTTGGCTAAATCAGATGGAGTATTACATTCAAGAAAATGCATCTGATCTGATTCTTCACACTACTTCTTACGTTACTCCAACTAAAAAGAAACACCAGACCACTAAAAACATAAGACAACTTGTTCACTAACAAAGTCAGAGTGCCTCACTACCCTGTTAATATCTATGTTGCCAAAAGGCATGATAAGGACAAAAGCTCAAAAGCTGAGTATCAAAACTCAAGTTCTTAAAACAAGTGAGGCTTCTTTTCAATAAAGTATCATTAAGTCAACACATAAGGAAAAGGACCACGAATGGTGAAAGATGTGTTGTAATATACGTTTAAGGAAGTGAAGAGAAAGGGCAAACAAAACATGACACACCATATGTTAAATTTGGTGTCTGAACATGTCAGTGGCTATGAACTACTTCTTTGAGTCTAGCACATCTGGGGAAAAATTTAGGAACTGCTTTGGATTCCAGTTTGCTTTTAAGTACTCGGCTCACAAATCAGGAAAAATTACCCATATGCAATGAACCATTCAAGTTTTGGACCTCACAACGAGGCTTAAAAATATTTTTTCTTGTATTCCCAATTCCATTTCAAATTACCATGAAATACATACCTTCCTCCTATTGAGTCGTCTTGTGGTTGGGCCCCGGCAGTGTTCCTCTGTGAACGTCGCAGTGACCCCCCTGGATTGTTATTAGGCCGGTTGGACATTGGCACCTCTCTCTTGAAGGGACATACCCTTTCTAGACACTACCATTCACTAAAAGAAAAAATAAACAAAATTTATCAGATGTACAAAATACAGTATGGGCAAGAACTTACAGTGATGTGGGAATTTTCTGCGAACTATCTGATTTTACAGCCTTCACCCATGCTGCAATGTCTCATTGAACTGTGAACTCTGACTGATGAATGTGTTACAAAATGTCAGGGTATAACATGTTCAAGGCATGTGGTCCAGGACTCAGCATATAAAATTAACTTAGATTTCACGGAATAGCCAGATAATTCTCAATTCAAAGAATACACAGCACAGGTAGAAATGTCTTCGTTTCCACATTCTAGTACTGTGCAGAAACAGGCACTACACCTAAAGTCAAAAGATGATGGCTCAAGTCCTGTGACAGAACAGGTGTTAAAGAAGTTTGCCTTTGTACAAATCACAGCCTCTAAGCCTAGGATTCCTCAGACACAGAATTAACATGTCATATCTTCTTCACAGTACTGTTGTGAATAACAAATGAAAAAATAAATACAAACAAAACTGTGGCCGGGTGGAGTGGGCTCCAACCTGTAATCCCAGGATTTTGGGAGGCTGAGGTGGGTGGATCACCTGAGGTCAGTAGTTCGACACCAGCCTGGCCAATATGATAAAACCCCGTCTGTACTAAAAATACAAAAATTAGCCAGGTGTGGTGGCACACACTTGTAAACCCAGCAACTCGGGAGGCTGAGGCAGCAGAATCGCTTGAACCTGGGAGGCAGGGGTTCCAGTGAGCCCAGATCATGCCACTGGATTCCAGCCTGGGTGACAGAGTGAGACTTCATCTCAAAACAAAACAAAACAAAACAAAATTGTAAAACTGTACTATCTTAATGAGCTCAATAGAGGAAACTGAGCAATGGTCCCAGATATTTTGGATTTTCAACAGCAGCTCTGCTAGCCATGACCTTGGATAAAATAATTTCTACATTTAATTTACTCTTCTTTAAAACCAGTACGTTACCTACCTCAACAGAGCTGTCAGCAACAAGAAATTGTGAAAGTATTTTTATAAGTTTAACAATTTAACTCAAAACAGTTCTTAACCAAATTGAACTTTCTATAAGAAATTATTGTACAGATAAAATACTGACACTCAGAAAATTAGTTTAACTGATAAAACAAGCCAACCTTACAATCATAGAATTACAACATGTGCAAATAAAATCTTTCACTATGTTTTGTAAGCCTGCAGTCAAATTTGAAGTGGAGTTCTTTCGTTACTTCTATTTACTGGGAAAGAGAATGAACATATGACATTATAGAAACTGGTGCCAAAGAGAATGCAAATTAATCATAATTAAATCTATTACTGTACTGGATTTTGTTTTAGAGATTCCTTGTACTGTAGTAAGAAAGCAGGTTTTCTTTTGGGTTACATTGTTGATACAATTCAGTAGAAAAAGACATATCACATATGTCCAAATTAATGTAATAAACTTTAATTAGAAAGTTCAAATTACTAATTTAAGGATAGTCAGTTTCAGAAAGAAAAAAAATACAATTAAACATTAGAAGAGAGGCAGGCAGAGAGAGAAGAAAAGGTTAAACTTACACGTACTGATATGGAAAGATATGAAACTCTCATTTGTGTGTATGTATACAAAGACTTGTATATAAATTTCTGTATACTGCCCACATGTTAAAAATTCATGGAAAGATACATGAAACATACTTTGTTAATAATGACTGCCTTTGAGAAAGGACTGGGGGATCCGGAGTTTAGAATGAAAGAAATCGGCCGGGCGCGGTGGCTCACGCCTGTAATCCCAGCACTTTGGGAGGCCGAGGCGGGCGGATCACAAGGTCAGGAGATCGAGACCACGGTGAAACCCCGTCTCTACTAAAACTACAAAAAATTAGCCGGGCGCGGTTGTGGGCGCCTGTAGTCCCAGCTACTCGGGAGGCTGAGGCAGGAGAATGGCGTGAACCCGGGAGGCGGAGCTTGCAGTGAGCCGCGATCGCGCCACTGCACTCCAGCCTGGGCGACAGAGCGAGACTCCGTCTCAAAAAAAAAAAAAGAAATCATTTTTGTCGTCATTGAGACTGTTTATAAATTTATAAGGAAATAGCAGGCTGCTCTAGCATTAACAGCTTTAAGCACAGAGCTCTTGTGCCAAACTGTCTCTGCCCAAGTTCAATTCTTGACTCTAACACTAACAAGTTGTATATAATCTTGCATATACGAGTGTCTGCATACATACTTCCCTGTGCTTCAATCAATCAAATGAGGATAAAGAACTCACACAGTAATTGTGAAGATCAAATAAAAACCCATGTAAACTACTCAATACAGTGCCAATCATATAGCAAGTGCTCAGTACATGTTAAGCATGATTATTACTATAAACATTTACTCAAAAGAATAAAAATATCTGTAGTAAAATCTAATATATCGGGAGAGGCTTCACCATAAAAATCACTGTCAATATGAGTCTTAATTTTTGGCACAATATTTTCAAAAGTGAAATGTTTTCAATTAAGGGTAAACATCTCAATCACCTGGGAAGCTTTGTCAAAATATGAATACCTGTCCCCCAACCTGATATCCTCATTCACTGGGCACAAAAGTTGGAGACATAGTTTAAAAGAGCTTTCTTGGGTATACTGCAACACACCGAGAATTTCAGCACATTAAAGAATAAAAGGCCAGTCTTTTTCAAAATTCATCTTAGAAATTTCTCTACTTCAATCATCTCAATACCATTTCACCTAGACCCAAACAGCAAGGACAGATACAAGAGAATAGGATGATACTGTTGGTCTCACTTTAAAGAGCAAACAATAGTATCATAAACAAGGTTAGTAGTTGGCACCTGCCCATCTTCTGCTATTAAACACCTACTGTATGTCATGGAGTGTTAAGTCATTCAAATGAAACTAAGTCACACTAGTTGTTTTGCCCCAGAGTCACCTAGGTAACCTTAACAATGCTCCCCAACAACAGCCTATCTGCCGATAATTCTTGAGATTTAAGAGGAAGAAGAGCAAGTAAGAACAAAGCTGTTTATCAAATTACTACCTGCTGTTAAAGCATAAATTCATCTTTCTAAAAAGAGGCCAGGCTCTGTTAAATGTTGGAACTTTAATTTCCTAAAAGTAAATAAAAGATTAACATATGATGGATACAGGATCTCTCCCTCTGCCAGGTATCAATAAAACCAGAGAGCTGAAAGGGACCCTCAGAGATGATCAAGTTCAACCCCTTACACCTTACAGACAAATCCAAATGAAGAAAGTTCCAAGTAATCTGTTGAAGAACCAGTCTTCTGAATCCTGGTACTGAGCAGTTCTATACCCGTCAGAGGTATCACCACCTCAACTTCAAAAAAAGTTTAAAGCCTCTTTGGCTTCAGCTAAGAACCCAGAGGCCAAAAGTTTTCTCTATGCAATGAATTCCAGAATGTTTTCCTTATAGATTATTCTGTACTGACTTGACCAATTACTTATGCCTACCATATGCTATTACTTTTTAAAACACAAGTGGGAATTACACTATTATACTGCTAAAAGTTATGTTTTCATAGCCGGTAGTGAATATGAACTCAAAGAATCCATCTTCACAGGTTAACTCCTAGTGTGAAACTGGAATTATAAATCCAATTTAATATCCCTATCAAATCCTGAAATATACTACTCTTTTCTAACCATGGCCATACCTTCATTTCTGTAAAACTAATCAAGATTTTTCACATAAAACCTTTGACATTCAGTCCTAAGGCACTGAAATAAAATAGAGAACATGTATGACTTTAACAGGAAAAACAAAAAGGCTAATGGATGTCTTCAAAGTTGAAAACAAATTCATGACAACTTTGATCACAGCTGAGTGTACAACCAACTTATTCACTGTTTAAGTTAAATGACTTTTGAATTTTATGTGAAAAAGTATTTAACTCTACATGCAAATACCACATAGAAAAAAAAAACCCAAAAAACAAAAAACAACCGGCTGGGTGCGGTGGCTCACATGAGGTCATGAGTTTGAGACCAGCCTGGCCGACATGGTGAAACCCCATCTCTACTAAAAATACAAAAATTAGCCAGGCATGGTAGTGCGCGCCTATAATCCCAGCTACTTGGGAGGTTGAGGCAGGAGAATTGCTTGAACCCAGGAGGCGGAGGTTGCAGTGAGCCAAGATCGCACCCCTGCATTCCAGCCTGGCTAATAGTGAGAGTCCATTTCAAAAAAAAAAAAAAAAAGTATGTTGTTGTTTTATATTTACATTTAAAAATTCATTCTTAAAATATATATCAAGAATATTCCTTCAAGGAAAACTTAAACTAAAAACATTTTGGAATTTTTCCTTTTTTTTTTTTTTTTTTTTTTTTTGAGACAGAGTCTCACTCTGTTGCCCTGGCTGGAGTGCAGTGGCATGATCTTGGCTCACTGCAACCTCTGCCTCCTGGGCAAAAGTGATTCTCCTGCCTTGGCCTCCAGAGTAGCTGGGATTACAGGCGCCTGCCACTATACCAGGCTAATTTTTGTATTATTAGTAGAGATGGGGTTTCACCACATTGGCCAGGCTGGTCTTGAACTCATGACCTCAAGTGATCTGCCTGCCTCAGCCTCCCAAAGTGCTGGGATTACAGGTGTGGGTCATTGCACCTGGCTGGAAATTAATTTTTCTGCTAAATTATTAATATCATACACACACAAATAAAGGTTTTAAAAAAAACCCAAACCATTTTTTAAAAATCCAATCCTTCCTCTGGTACAGAACTTTTAGAACACCGAAAGAAATCAACTGCAAAAAAATAAAGCCAGGCACAGTTGTGGATGCCTGTAGTCTCTACTACTGGGAGGCTAAGGCAGAAGAATCACTTGACCCCAGAAGTTTGAGGCCAGCCCAGGCAATACAGGTATACAGACCTTGTCTCTATAAAAAGCTTAAAAATTAGCCACGCAGGACAGTGCACACCTGTGGTCCCAGCAACTCAGAAGGCTGAGGTGGAAGATGACTTAAGCCTGGGAGGATGAAGCTGTGGTAGGCCGTGATTACACTACTGCACTCCAGTCTGGGTAACATGGGGAGACCCCGTCTCAAAAAAACAAAAAACAAAAAAACAAAAAAAACAGCCACACATTGCACTACTGACATTCTGTTCAACAACCGACCAGATATATAACGGTGGTGTCATAAGATTATACAATACCATATTTTTACTGTGATTTTTCTGTGTTTGGATATGTTTAGACACACAAATATTTACCATTTTGTTACAACTACCTACAGTATTTGGTAGAGGAACAGGTATGTTACAAATATGTATGCAACAAACACGTTGCTATGTCTAGAGCAGGTTTGCAGTGTATGAGCAACGGGCTATACCATACAGCCTAGGTGTGTAGTTGGCTATACTATCTAGGTTTGTCTAAGTACATTCTATAATCTTCACATAATGACAAAACTGCCTAACAATAAATTTCTCAGAATGTATCCCTATCTTTAAGCAAAGCAATGTCTGCACAGTAAGCTTTTAGAAGTAAATCTCATTTGTCCAGTATGTACCCCCTAATTTCTTATGCACTTATTTAGATTTCGTCCTCCAAAAAGGCTTGGTTTGGCTTCAGATCATTAACTTGGAGGTAAATTACAGTAATAAACACAATTTGCAAGGTACTTTACTCATTTTGTAAAATTTAAATGTGACAAGGAGTCATATAAACCACTGCCTGTTAGTCCTATTTTACAAATAAAGAAACTGAAATGTTACAAAATTAGTACCCTGCATGAAACAAGTAATGGCATCCAGACCTGCAGACTACAAGCAAGAACTGACATCTGGAGCTACAGTTCTGAATTACACACACCACATAAAGAAAGAAATGACTAGGTCCCAGAACCAAGTGTGGTAAGGGGCAGTATACATTAAACCACTACGATAAAACAAAATAGAAATCACCCTTGTGTATAACAGAAGTCATTCTTGCCTACCTAAAAACAGCAAGGACTTCAAAGAAGCCTATCTTTAAAGTGGGAATGAACAACCTTTAAGCTTCCCCCGAAAGCACTGACAAGTGCTGAGATTGAGTGGTGCTGAGAAATAGAGACAAGTAAGACAATTTCTCCTCACAAGGAGCTTACTGCTCTCCATCTCCCACCTAGGCTCACATTCTGCCTCTGCCACTTAGTAAGACCTGTAAGTACTCGCCTTCGTCTCAGTTTGTTTCTCCATTTAATTAGAGACAATATTATACTTTAGGATTTATGTATTAGAGGACTGCATGTAAGGCTCTCAGAACCTTACCTGAACATGATAGCTGCCATTTAATGAGTGCTTATTAAGTACAATCTTAAAAGAAAAACGGGGAAAATCATCAGGTCCATCATGTGCCAGAAAGGAATTGCAGGGGATAAAAACTTCCTACAAACCCACTGGGACAGTTTATTATTTTACTTTTATTTAGGAAGGAGGTAATACAAAAGCAGCAGTTTTGTATGGTATACTCACGAGTCAAATGTCAAACTCTTTTTTTTTTTTTTTTGAGACAGAGTTTCGCTCTTATTGCCCAGGCTGGAGTGCAATGGTGCAATCTCGGCTCACTGCAACCTCCGCCTCCCGGGTTCAAGCGATTCTCCTGCCTCACCTCAGCCTCCCGAGTAGCTGGGATTACAGGCATGCGCCACCACCCCAGCTAATTTTGTATTTTTAGTAGAGACGGGGTTTCTCCATGTTGGTCAGGCTGGTCTTGAACTCCCGACCTCAAGTGATCCACCTGCCTCGGCCTCCCAAAGTGCTGGGATTACAGGCGTGAGCCACTGCGCCCGGCAAATGTCAAACTCTTAAGTAGCCATATGTCAAACCTGAAATAGCTGTATCTGACATAGAACAGCACAAGGCAGTTTATTAGTTCACGTTTGAATTAAGGGAAACAGAAATTTACTGCCTTTTTTCCAGTTAATCAGAAAAGTTCTCTAATCAGAAATAGAGAAATTAGGAGAGTAAGGGCCACTGAGTGCAAGAGAAAGGGCTACGTTAGGGTCTGTTAGGCACTGAATGCAATTTACGGGCATCAAAACCATTTGAATGTGATAATGGAATATTATACAACATGTAAAAATATTGCACTCCCAGGCAGGAGTGCAATGGTGCGACCTCGGCTCACTGCAACCTCCGCCTCCCAGGTTCAAGCGATTCTCCTGCCTCACCTCAGCCTCCCGGGTAGCTGGGACTACAGTCGTGCACCGCTATGCCCGGTTAATTTTTGTATTTTTAGTAGAGATAGGGTTTCACCATATTGGACAGGCTGGTCTCAAACTCCTGACCCTCAAGTGACCCACCCTTCTTGGCCTCTCAAAAGTGCTGGGATTACAGGCATGAGCCACTGTGCCCGGCCAAACTAGTATTTTCATAACACTAGAAAACAATATTTAATGGAAAAAATACAAGATTTAAGTTGAATAGTAAAGAAAGAACGATTATGGGTTATGTGTATTCTGTGCTTAGCATGTACCAGACAATGTGCTTTAAATCATTTAATTTTCACACCAACTTTACAAAACTGGTAGTGAAAATAATCTTCTTAAAAAGAAACCATGGCACACAGTAAGTTAAAATAACCCTAAGGCTACAAACCTAACAGGGGACAGGGCCAGCACTCAAATACAAGTTTGACTGAACAAACAACGAAAAATAATTACATATTTACCTTAAAAAAATCAAAATACTAGAAAGCCATGACATCCCAAGCTTAAAGGATTATGGGGGATAGGAAGAAAATTCTGATCCTTTGCCATCTGGTAAATCAGCTTAGCTGGCCAATCACTAAGTGAATAATTATCATTAAATATGCTAAATTGATTTGAGAAGAAAGCTCAAATGTACTACTCTAAACAAAGAAGAAAACGGTGGCTAACTTCGCCTTCACAGGTTGAGGATGACCGGTCACTTCTGCTGATGTTCCTTGAAATGCTAGAGCAGTGAGGAAAGACATGGAGGAATGAGAGAATAAATCACAATGGAGGGATGTGGAGTGGTTCCCTGAGCCTGAAAATAAGCCTAAACTCTATCATGAAGGGCCAGAAGCAAAAAAGTTTGCATTTAAGGCCTACCAATAAGGAGGCAGATCAAGTAGAAAGCTACCAAATAGACCTAAGGATAGATGAGGATCTGATTAACAATGGAAGAAGACAAAATGAAGATGGGGTCAAGAAACATTTTGATGACAGAAGCTACACGGTGAGAAGGAACAGTCTAAGACTGTGGTTCTCAGACTTCAGACAAATACAAATGCTAAAATGACTCAAATTTCTTACACTGGTGACAAGGTTGAGAAAAGTTATCTAAAACATATAAAGAAGGTGACTGCACATCCTTTCAATGTCCTAGGAAATGCTACGTCAGAGGCTTACCTAGGAATTAATTTTCTACAAGAGCATCATATTTTAATTTTGCTATTATATTTATTATTAATCTGGGGTTCAGATATTAAAGGTATATGTTAACCTGTAGATTTAAGTCTGGAGAAATACCGTTTAGGTACAGAAGAAAAGACAACCCCAAAGATTGCAGTTTGTTGCCTGTAGGTTATCAGTAATCTCACTCTAAAATCTTTATTAAATTACCTATAAATACCCAGTTCCCCAAATGCTCTTTAAAACAGCTTTACCACAACAGCTTCCTCTCCTCATTAACTAGTCAAATAGTATCTTTGCTATTTACATTCTGTAGTTCTAAAAGTCATGCTTTTAACTTTAGAAAACTATACAAAATAATTGTAGCAGCATTATCAAATGATACACACGAGCAGAAAAACTACATTTAGTGTTAATATAAAATCTGACTCATCATGTAGGTGTCTAGGTAAAGAGTTTCAATAAGCAAATGGAAGTAAAGATTGAGAATTACGTAGGCAACTGGATATGCAGATGGGAGAAATTATATTGGCATGCAGGAGGTAGGAGAAACCAAGGTGATCAATAAGATTCTATTTTCTCTATGAAAAACAGACAGCATAAAGAGAGGAACACGCCTAGGATGAAATATTGGGAAAGGCTAAAATCTAAGGAAAACATAAAAAAAAGGATCCAGTCAAGGAAAATCAAGAACTTACCACAAGTATTGGGAAAATAAATCAGGACAGTGGTGTTGGCAGACACCAAGAGGAAGACAGATAGGCAGAGTTCAAAAAACTCAACAATGTCCATCAGATTTAGAAAATGAGGAAAGCAGCCTGGGCAACATTGCAAAACCCCATCTCTACACAAAATACAAAAATTAGCGAGGGCGTGGTAGCAAGCCTGTAGTCCCAGCTGCTCAAGAGGCTGAGGTGGGAGGACTGCTTGAGCCCAGGAGGCGGAGGTTGCAGTGAGCCAAGATTGCACCACTGCTCTCCAGCCTGGGGGACAGAGCAAGACTCTGCCTCCAAAAAAAAAAAAAAAAAAAAAAAGCAAAGAAAAGAAAAGAAAATGGTGACAGCTGTTTCTAGAAATGGTGGGGAAGGAGAGGGTCTAGGGTAAGATAATAAATACCGACTCTCTTCTGGAAGTGCTAGACTTTATAAAGAGAAGAGACAATAGCCAGGCGGGAAGGGAAGGCAGAGAGACAAAGGCTGTGTTTGCATGCATATATGTAATTTCCCTGTTTGTCATTTTTAAAAAAGTAAATCTTGAGCATATGTATTTAGGTAAAGAAAAGAATTACTGAAAGAAAGGGTTGGGAATAAAGGACAGTCTACTAACAGGATCCCCAGGGGAAAAAAAATTAAGAGCATAAGCTTTGGATCAGAAGAGCACATCAATCTCTGAGGCGTGAGAAGATGACAACTCCAAGTAAGGAAGTACGTGCCTAACTTGTTGCATCTGTGATTAACAGGTATGAGAAAAGCAGAGAAGAAAGGAGGTAACCCTTCACAAGGAGGCCCAAAATGCACCAGAAGTCTATTTTGTAGAACACTGTAAGATGATCAATTTATCCTGAATAGCTACTGCCCAACTATTTCTAAAATACAGAGCCACTCATTCCCTAATATAAATCCTGTCTTAGCTCAGATGGCTTGTATAATCCTTTAGAATACTAACTGCATTTATGTAATAGAGGATATTCTTCAGGTCTCAAAAGCACATAGACAGCAACTTTTAGTCCACATGCCAAAAATGGCTCACAGATCCAGTTTTAACAGGTCTACAATCCTGCTGGCTACGATCAGTGAATGGGGATAGCAGGTCAGCTTATCGATAGCCTTTTTAGTTACTTCCTCTTAAGGGATCAGCATAGATAGTCTCTAAAATCAGATTCAGTTCCAAATTTTTTAAGACTCCAACCTAATGTTTATTTCAGTTTTTCTTCAATGGGGTACTTTAAAAGTTCTTCCTTATAAAGATCTAATAATACCATTTACTAGAGACTCATCAGGTGATTATGAAAACCAGGAGCTGCTGAGGGAGCAGAGAGAGAATGATTCGTAAATGCTTCTCTCCCTTAAGGGACAGACAGAAACCTCCTGGCTAAGAACCAAAGTTATTCACAGTACAATACAAGGTACCCAGTAGATTACAGCAAGGTGCTCCCCATGGACAAAAACAATTTTATATTTGGTAAGTGACCTTTACAGCACACAGACACACAAAATAAGGCAATATTTTCAAAAATATTCTCTTTAAATATATTTGCCACTGTTTTGAACTCCATCATAATAATGACATCACAGAGGTTAACTCTTTTTTTTTTTTCTTTTCTTTGAGATGGAGTCTTGTTCTATCACCCAGGCTGGAGTGCAATGGTGCAGTCTAGGCTCACTGCAACCTCCACTTCCCGAGTTCAAGATACTCTCCTGCCTCAGCCTCCTCAGTAGCTGGGACTATAGGCACACGCCACCACACCCGGCTAATTTTTGTATTTTTAGTAGAGATGGGGTTTCACCATATTGGCCAGGCTGGTCTCAAACCCCTGACCTCATGATCCGCCTGCCTTGGCCTCCGAAAGTGCTGGGATTACAGGTGTGAGCCACCACACCCAGCCTAGAGAGGTTAACTCTTTAACACAGTTCAGATTAGGAAGTCTATGCCTGACTTGCAATAAAAATATTTCAACATTGTGATAATCATGGATTTGTGTTACAATATTTTCCAAACAACTATGTAGCCTGTCATCAATAGAGCTACAACCCTGGGTATCTGTCAGAAACAAAAATTATTAAGATTATAGTTAAAGTAGGGGGAAAGGAAGCATTAAAATTAACTCAAAGTCAGGGAGAAAATACAGACTGTAACTTTAACACCTGGAGCATAATAGTGTCAAATTTTTGTTTAAGATCATGCATTTCAGAGCAATTATACCTAAATTCATTTAGAATGTCTCGAATATTTTTCAAAAGTGAAAAAAAAAATGTTAAATGCCACACTCTACAGACTAATGCCCCACATTTCTACATTTAGCATTTTTACCAAAAATAAGTAGATGCCAACACTGCCTCTACACTGAGCCAGAATATGTACAAACCAGGAGCCAAGAAAAAATTCAGAGGTGTATTTCCCAAATGCGAATTTTTGTAATACAGATTCCTGGACCCTATCAGAATGGGGGTATGGGAAAATCAAACCATTCCTAAAATCAGAATAAGAGGCTGGGTGCAGTATCTCATGCCTGTAATCCCAGCACTTTGGAGGCCAAGGCACAAGAGGGTGGCTTGAGCCCAGGAGTTCAAGACCAGTGTGGGCAATAGAGGGAGACCCCATCTCTACAAAATATTTAAAAACTAGCCGGGGCCAGGTGCAGTGGCTGACACCTGTAATGCCAGCACTTTCAGAGGCTGAAGCAGTAGGATCGCTTGATCTCAGGAGTTTGAGACCAGCCTGGGCAACATGGTGAAACCCCCTCTCTACCAAAAAAAAAAAAAATTTAGCCCGGCATGGTGGTGCACATCTGTGGCCCCAGCTACTCAGGAAGCTGAGGTGGGAGGATCACTTGAGCCTGGGAAGTGAAGGCTGCAGTACGCTGAGATCATGCCACTGTACTCTAACCTGGGCAACAGAGTAAAATCCCGTATCAAAACTAAAAAATAAAATTAAAATAGCCAGGTGTGGTGACATGCACATGAAGGCCCAGCTACTCAGGAGGCTAAGGTGGTGAGGTGGGAGAATTGCTTGAGCCCAGGAAGTCAAGGCTACAGCAAGCCATGATCGTGCCATTGAGCCGCAACCTGGGTGACAGAGGGAGACCCTGCGTCAAAACAAAACAAAACAAAACAAAAACACCAAAAGAAATTAAAAAGGAAAAAACTAAAAATAACAGTTTATTTTTCTAGTATCAGCTAGGTTTGACAACTGTGACACAGATGTACACTATTGTTTTGGTATCATTACATATCATCTTCTATTCCTTTGTAATTTTTACATGACTCTCCCAGCTCCCACAATTAAAAACTGCCACTAATATCCTTAGAGTCTGATATCCTTAGAAACTTCTAGGAATCTAACCTAAAGAAATACTTGCACAAGTAAGGATGTAATCACGATACTCACCGCAGTATGTCACTGTGGAAAAAGGGAGATGATCCGAATGTTCTCAACAAAGGAATAGTTAATAAGTATACGGTATCAATACTATGGCATATTTAGAGGTCCTTAAAAGCAAAGGTAAACCTGTACATACCACACTGACATTCATGGACAGAACATTGTTAATTCCTTCAGCAAATATTTGAAGGTTTATCTGACAGGTGTCAATACTGTTTGCTACAATGGAGCTTACACTCAATTGGAAAGAGAAAATAGACTATATGCACATTGTGGTAAGTTCCAAGAAAAGTGAAATAGGAGAAAAACAGGAAGGAGTAGAGGATAATGGGAAGGAGGAAGGAAAAAGCTGCTTTGGGTTGAATCATCAGGTAACAGCTCTCTGAAGAGACATTTTAAGCTGAGACTGAAAGCATAAGAAAAAAGCAGGGGGAGGGAAAGGTATGTATTTGTTTATATATGTGTAGGAAAAAAGTCGGGAAAAATACACCTAAATGTCAACAGGGAGGAGAGAGAGAAGTAATAAAAAGTACCTATGTCTTGAGTCTGTTCAAACCCTGGCTCTACCATTTTAAGCCATGTTATCCTGGAAAAATTTCATAACAAAGCCTGAGTTTTCTCATCTGTGAAAGAAATCATTATCCTTTCAGAGGTAAAGATATTGTCACTCACCCATTTGAGAATAATGTGACTAAATAAACAAAAAGTAGGAGAGGCACGGTGGCTCACACTTGTAATCCCAGTACTTTGGGAAGTCAAAGAGGGCAAAATGCTTGAGCCGAGTCTGAGACCAGCCTGAGCAGCACGGCGAAACCCTTTCTCCACAAAAACACACAAAAATTAGCGGGGCATGGTAGTGCGCATCTCTAGTCCCAGCTACTTTTGGGGCTGAGTTGGGAGGATTGCTTGAGCCCAGGAGACGGAGACTGCAGTGGGCTGAGATCCATCACTGCACTCCAGCCTGGGTGACAGAGTGAGACCCTGTCTCAGGGAAAAAAAAAAAAAAAAAAATTAAAAGCCATATTCACATTCAAATCAGTAAGACTACAGCTACCACTCTTCTTCAAATGGGCATAAACATAAATTGAACAACATTTGTAAAACAGGCTAGTTAAACAAATTCAATTCCCTTTCTGAACTTTCCAGTTTGATTCTTCTTTTACTTCTCACCACCTTTCCCCTGCATGCAGATTGTAACATTTCTCAAAACACAAAAAAGTTGAGAATTGCTCAATAAATATCTGTAAAGTCCCTTCTAGCTTCTACAATGAAAAGTTTTACATATGCTTTATTACATCTGTATCCACATCCTCATTTATGTACCCATGTCTGCCATCTATCCATCCTATTTTTTGTCGTTTTCAAAGTAAGCTGCAGGCAGCATTATACTTTGTGTATCATAAAACGGTTTTCAAATTTTGCTTCACGTTTTCAGTTAAATTTTCATATAACAAAATGCCCAAGTGTTAAGTATAAAATTCAATGAGTTGTGACAAACACATACACCTGTGTAAGCCAAATCCTCACCAGGATATACAGTCTATCACTCAAGAAACTTTCCTCACGCTCCTCCCCAATCAGTCCCTGCACTTCACCTCTCAACTCTGCAACCACTGTTCTAATTTTTTTTTTGACCAGAGTCTTGCCTATTCTAGGATTTTATGTAAGTGGAAACATATAGTATGTACTCTTTTGTGTAAGGCTTCTTTGACTCAGCATAATATCCTGAGATTCATCTATGTTGCTGAGTTTTATCAATATGTTTACCTTCTTATTGCTGAATATTCTACTGTATGAATATGAACATTTTGATTATCCATTTTTCTGTTGATGGACTAAGTTTTGCCTGTTAAGTTTACAGCTGCTACATTTTTCTACAAGTCTTTCCATGGATATATGCTTTCATCTCTTTTGAGCAGAATTAAGAGTAGAATCACTAGGTCATCATAAGAAAGATTATGATTAACTTTTTTTATTTTTTGGTACATTGAGAGTACCCAGGCTGGAGTACAGTGGTGCAATCACAGTTTACCACAACCTTTAATTTCTGGGCTCAAGCAATCCTCCTGCTTCAGACTCCTGAGGAGCTGTGAGTATAGGTATGTGCCACAACGCCTAGCTTTTGTTGTGGGGAGATGGAGGTGAGTAGAGACAGGATCCTGCTATGTTGCCCAGGCTGGTCCCAAACTCCTGGACTCAAGCAATCCGCCCACCTCAGCCTCTCAAAGTATTGAGATTACAGGTGTGAGCCACCTCACCTGGTCTATAATTAACTTTTAAAGGAACCTCTTTCTTTCCAGAACTTTTTTTACAAAGCAACTGTACTATTTTACAGACTCACTAACAAGTATAGAAGTCCCAGTTGCTACATATCCTCACCAACAGTTGGTGTTGCCAGTCTTTCAAATTTTGGCTATTCTAGGCCAGGTGTGGTGGCTCATGCCTGTAATCTCGGCACTTAGGGAGGCCAAGGCAAGCGGATCACTTGAGATCAGGAGTTCGAGACTAGCCTGGCCAACAAAGTGAAACCCCGTCTCTACTAAAAATACAAAAAGTGGCCAGATTGGTGGTGCATCACTGTAATCCCAGCGACTCCGGAGGCTGAGACAAGAGAAGCACTTGAACTCAAGGGGTGGAGGCTGCAGTGAGCTGAGATGGCACCACTGCACTCCAGCCTGGGTGACAGAGTAAGACTCCGGTTCAAAAACAAAATTTTTTTTCGTTATTCTGCTGGGTGTGTAGTAGTATCTTATTATTGTTCTAATACATATTTCCCTAGTAATGAATGACGCTGATTATGAAGCTAACCGCCCCCGCCCCCAACTTTCCAAACCCAAAATACTCAAGAATATAATCTTACTTCAAGATTTTTTTAAAAAGTCTTTATCATGATCACTTTGGCATCACTAAAAGTGGAACTATACGGAGAAGAATAGCATGGCCCCATGTAAGGATTACACAATTTAGCATTTTTTTAAAAAGGCCTTTATCAACTCTCAACTCATGAAATAAGGGGAAAAAAAACCATGGGATACACTTTTATGATGAAGATGACCAGAAATATTCCTGAACCCCATCCTAAACCAACTGCTGGGAAAGTTGCCTTGTTGCTAAAAAAGCAAGCAAGACAGAGGAGACATCAGGAGAGAAGAGAAGGAAGGGGAAAAGAAAATCTATACCTCAGAATTTATACATGCCTGGCCAAGATTTATAGGCATGTTTTGAATCAGATGAATGATCCAAGAAACTGTAAGCCAAGGAACTTCAAGTCTTACTGATCACTTACCACAGTGATGCTCAATATTTAGTGTGCCTGAGAATTACCTATGGATCTTGTTAAAATTCACATTCTTGTTAAAACACAGGGATGGAACCTGACGTGCCATGTTTCCTTAAAAACTTCTCTGCCAGTCTGAGAACCATACTTTGGGTAGCAAGCTCTTAGTGCATCTAAATATTTGACAGGAGCGAAGTAAACCTTTGGAGAAAGGCACCTTTAGGCCTCAGGAAAATGCTACACATAATCTAAGGACAAGGAACAGAATACAGATAACACTCAAGTAAACAAGGCATCATGAATAAGAACCTGCAAAAAGACACAAAACATTTCAGATAGGAGAACTATCGGATCTTAAAATGCTCACAATGTGCAGACACATAAAGGACAAACATGAAAAAGATAAATGAAACAGAAAAACTACTAAATGTTACATAGATTTGGAAAACAAACAGAATTTCTAATATGAAAAATAAAGTAATAAAGCTCAGACACGGCCAGGCGCGGTGGCTCAAGCCTGTAATCCCAGCACTTTGGGAGGCCGAGATGGGTGGATCACGAGGTCAGGAGATCGAGACCATCCTGGCTAACACAGTGAAACCCCGTCTCTACTAAAAAATACAAAAAACTAGCCGGGCGAGGTGGCGGGTGCCTGTAGTCCCAGCTACTCAGGAGGCTGAGGCAGGAGAATGGCGTGAACCTGGGAGGCGGAGCTTGCAGTGAGCTGAGATCCGGCCACTGCACTCCAGCCTGGGCGACAGAGCGAGACTCCGTCTCAAAAAATAAAATAAAATAAAATAAAATAAAGCTCAGACAGGTGTGGCGGTCTATTAGACAAAGACAGCAAAGTGGAAGACAGAAGGAATTATATAAAATATATCACAGAAAGAACAAAAGATTAAAAATAAGATATGCAGAGAATCAAGTGAGAAGTTCATATATAAGTTTAATTAAAATTCCAGAAGCAGAAGAGTGAAGAAATGTGAGAGACATATCTAAACATTTGGTGGCTGAGAATTTTCTAGAATCAGTAAATGATATGAATCCACAGATGCAAGGGAGCTAACTGAGCCCAAACAGGATAAATAAAAGACATCTAAACCCACACACATAATTCCACAACAAAATAAACTAGCCACATGTAGAGGTGTGCAGGAGGATCACTTGAGCCCAGAATTTTGAGGCTGCAGTGACCATGACAGCACCACTTCATACCAGCCTGGGCAACAGAGTGAGACACCATCTCCAAAAAAATAATAATAAAATAAAACATTCTACACCAAGTGAAATTATCTCTTATTAATGAAGTTTTGGTCAGATTAAAACAGTTTTTCCACCAGCAGAAAGAAAGTGGCCCAGGAAAAAATAAAGGTGACAAACAGCTAAATGTAAATGAACATTAACTCTATATTACACTATAGAGTAAGATTTTTAAAAATTGATTCCAATGACAGTATCTTAAAGCCAAAAGGAACTTGGTAAATGGAGTTATCATTTTAAGGTCGTTGTGTTTCCACAAGAAGATCTTGTTAAATATACTGTTTTACTTTGTAAAACAGGAAGGCAGAGACTAGAATCATAAAAAATAATAAACTCAGCCAGGCGTGGTGGCTCACGCCTGTAATCCCAGCACTTTGGGAGGCTGACGTGGGTGGATCACCTGAGGTCAGGAGTTTGAGACCAGCCTGGCCAACATGGTGAAACCTTGTCTCTACTAAAAATACAAAAATTAGCCAGGCGTGGTTGGGAGGTTGAGGCAGGAGAATCGCTTGAACCTGGGAGGTGGAGGTTGCAGTGAGCTGAGATGGTGCCACTGTACTCCACCCTGGGTGACAGAGCGAGACTCCATCTCAAAAATAATAATAAAACAATAATAATAAACTCAAATGAAGGCAACAAATCAGAAAATAAAATGAAGTAAAACTCCATCTCTAGTTAAGATTATCAGACTAGGCTTTTAAAATACTCTAAGAGATAATCTAAAAAACAAGAATACAGAATGAAATAAGATGAAAACCATACAAACACCAGGCAAAAGAAAGCTGGTGCAGTATCTAAAAAAGACTTTACAATAAGACTCTTGTTTTCAAAAGTAACAGAAGACTTTTAGGGTGGTAAAAATTACAGTTTTTAACACTATAATGGTAGCTATATGTCATTATAAATTTGACAGAAGATGCAAAAAGAATAAATCCTAATATAAACTAGGGACTCTGGGTAATAACATGTCAATGTAGGTTCACTGACGGTAGCAAATGTACCACTTCGGTGGGGGATGTTGATCACAGGAAAAGGCTATGCATGTTGCAGGGTAGAGGAGTGTATGGGAAATCTCTGTAACTTCAGCTCAATTTTGTTGTGTGAGCCTAAAACTGCTCTTAAAAAGTCTTTTAAGGCATTAAAAGGCATTACTAGAGATAAAAAGAGTACCTCCATAGTGAGAAAGGGTTTAATCCAGTGACACTGCAATTCTCGATTTATATACACTTCATTTATATACAAGGCCTAATATTAAATATTTAAAAACTACAAAATACCCAAATCCAAAGTGGATTGTAAAACTCTTCTCTCAGCAACCAATATAACAAGCCAACCAAAAAATAAATAAGGGGCCAGGTGCAGTGGCTCATGCTTATAATTGTAGCACTTTGGGAGGCCAAGGCAGGTGGATTACTCAAGGTCAGGAGTTGGAGACCAGCCTGACCAATGTGGTGAATGTCTCTACGAAAAGTACAAAAATTAGCCAGGTGTGGTGGCATGCGCCTGTAATCCCAGTTACACGGGAGGCTGAGGCAGGAGAATCACTTGAACCAGGAGGCGGAGGTTGCAGTGAGCTGAGATCGTGCCTCTGCACTCCAGCCTGGGCAACAGAGTGAGACTCCGTCTCTAAATAAATAAACATAATTATCTATTGAAGTTTTACAAAACCTTCTTGCCTTAAAGTTCTCTACACTTCTGCCTAATTACAACTCTGAAGAGCCCCAAGGCACTTCGCAAACTTAAGACATTTCGTTAGATACCTCTACAAGTGGGTATTTACATTAGACAACCACGTTTGCCTCCTCTCTCCCCCCACTACATTCCCACAGACTCCTATGAATGCTGCAACATAATACATAATACCCTTCCAGATAGTCACAACACCCGCCACAAGTTAACAAGAATTCAAGACTCAACAAACAACCTGTGATGGACCAACAAGAGTCTCCTCCCAAGACTCTTTGGGTACCTAGGTTGTAAAACCTAAGTTTATCATTACAACGGCTGTATTTAATACGGTCAAATCAGAAAGCAGTCTTGAGAGAGAAAAGACAGCAGACATAAAGACAGCAGAGACAATGATAGTTTCTGAAACACTGGTTTCCCTAAGGTCCAGCTGCCTCATTCCATTCTTAAGGATTTCATTAGACACGCATTGATAGTAAATGTCAGGTAACAGTCTCAGGTAAGCAGGCATTCAATTAATGTTTGAATTTTTTTTTAAGTCCCACTTTATTTTTTACACCTCCAAATTGACATTAGTGTAAACTTGACTCATTCAGAGATTATCTCCCCCAATAACAAAGACAAAATTAAGCCACAGTGCACGAAGTAACGACAGTGTACAAAGACTTCTGACATGTCTCTCTCTCTAACACTAATAACCCCAGAATTACAGCAAGAGAAAGCATTTCTCACATTTAACACAAAAAGTAAGACACAAAGGAAATTCATCTAGGCTCAAGTGTCTCAAGATTAGAATTAGAACTCCTGTCGCCTGACTCTCAGGCCAATTTACTTACACACTGACTTTTAAAGGGGGAAATTCATATCCAACTTTCCATTTGTATTATAGTATATACAGTAATTAAAAAATCAACTTTTAAGGGATAATACACAGTATAAAAAAAGATTGTTCTCTAAAATTTGTATCAGAGAGCCTTTTTTTTTTTTCTAAAGACAAAGTCTCTGTCCGCCCAGGCTGGAGTGCAGTAGCACAACCAAAGCTCACTGGAACCTCCAGCTCCTGGGCTCAAGCGGTCGTCCCACCTCAGAATTACAGATGTGCACCACCACATGCACCTAATTTATTTATATTTTTTTGTAGAGACAGAGGTTGGGAAGTGTCTCACTATTGCCCAGGCTGGTCTTAAATTCCTGGCTTCAAACGTTCCTCCAACCTTGGCCTCCCAAAGCATGAGCCACTGTGCTCAGTATTGCTGAATACACTAAAAGTCATCATCAAGAAATAATAAAATGGTGTATTTTCTTTTCCCATTCCTTATTGAAGTAAAAGATAAAAACATTAAGAAACCAGTAAAGCAAGAAAAAGAGGGCTAAACAAAACCACAGCCATCAATTTTTTTTTTTAATACAGATGAGATTTCCAGGCCTGTCTCGAACTCCTGAGCTCAAGCAAGAGCCACAGCACACGGTCTAGCCACCAAATTTCTATACGCAATCATTTCTTCAGCCACAGGGAATAGAAAAATAGTTAAAACTGTAAAGAGAAGTAGAAACAGGAGGTACTGCCACACCTCCAAAGTGTTAAAACAGAACAGTTAAGGTTTTCCTCAGGTGGAAAAAAAAAATCAGGAAAACCAGCAACAATGAGCTAGAATAAACTAGACAAAGATTCTACCCTGTGCTATTAGCTGTGAAAGACATGAGCTAGCCCAAGCCCTCTTTTAAAGACAACTTGAAGTGAGGTGTGCAGATAGCCAGTGGTGATGTTGGAATCTTTGGTAGGATGCATGCAAGGTTTAAAAGAATGCTGGGAAGCTCAGACCAACGGAAGACCAAAGTGGAAACAAGTAACTGGAGTAAAAGGTACTACTCTAAGTACTATTACAGAAGAGCAACCCGAGCCCTAGGGGTCGCAATACACATTCCAGGAAATGGTGGTACATAAGAACTCATGAAAAAAGGTATTTCCCCAAGAGAGAAGCGGAATGGTCTAGAATGGGAGGCAAAAAGGGAGTTCTAGAGAGAATGAACTTCAGAAAGGCCTAGGGGCATGAATGAATGAGCAATATATAACTGCGGATAGGTTTGATAGGAAAGCCTGAAACATGCAAACAACTGAAATGACAAAACAATCCAAATACACAATTCGTACCTATAATCTTCCAAACAAACTGCATGCCAAATATATAGGAGACGCTAATAGGTCTTTTAAAACAAGTCGTTACATATAAAAAGAAAGTGTATGGAAGTTCTGTTGTTTTGTTTGTTTTTAACTGACAGAGCTTTATTCAAAACACAGTTGCACAAAAGAACTTCTAAGTTTCTAAGGAGAGATTCTTGAGAACTTAACACACTATGTACAGACTGCCACACAAAGGAAGCTCTTAAGAGTCCATCACATCTCATTTTTGCTTTAGTTGAACTTCTCCAACTTAGGAATTAAAAAACAGAAACCTGGTAAATTGTTTTGCAAAAAAGTAGAGTCACCACTATACTTGAATTTGGTTCTGAAATGAATTTGGCATCTTCCAATAACTGTTTCCTATCTAACCTTCTTTAAGTGACACTATCATAACCAATAAACATATTTTCTAGTTAACAAGATGTTTAAATTCAAATAATTTAAGTAGAAATAGTGAATTGAAATTGCCAATGGGGTATTTCTTCCTAAAGAGAAATCCAAATAACAGTTTCCATTTGCAGTCCCATACTACAGATGATTAAGGTATTTTTCAGTTAAGATTTTTATCTAAGAAGACAGCACATCACAACATTAATTCTAAAATTTAACCTAAAAGTTAATAGAATTTGGCCAGGCACAGTAGCTCATGCCTGTAATCCCAGCACTTTGGGAGGCCAACAGGGGTGGATCACTTGATGTCAGGTGTTGGAGATCACCCCAGCCAACATGGTGAAACCCTGTCTCTACTGAAAATACAAAAATTAGGTGGGTGTGGTGACACATGCCTGTAGTCCCAGCTGCTCCGGAGGCTGCGGCAGGGGAAATTGCTTGAATACGGGAGGCAGAGGTTGCAGTGAGCCAAGATTGTGCCACTGAACTCCAGCCTGGGCAACAGAGCGAGATTGTCTTTTTTTAAAAAAAAAAAAAAGGACTCCCTACTGTAAATAGGTGAACCATATGGCATGTGAATTATATCTCAATAAAGCTGTTTTCTCTTTTTTTTTTTTTTTTTTGAGACAGTTTTGCTCTGTTGGCCAGGCTGGAGTGCAGTGGTACAATCTTGGCTCACTGCAACCTCCGTCTCCCGGGCTCAAGCAACTCTTCTGCCTCATCCTCCCTAGTAGCTGGGATTACAGGCATGTGCCACCACGCCCAGCTAATTTTTGTATTTTTAGTAGAGACAGGGTTTCACTATGTTGGCCAGGCTGGTCTTGAACTCCTGACCTCAGGTAATCTGCCCGCCTCAGCCTTCCAAAGTGCTGGGATTACAGGCATGAGCCATCGCGCCCGGCTCAATAAAGCTGTTTTTAAAAATTCTATTTTGTTCAGAAAATGCTTTCTGCCTTCAAAAGTCTTACATAAAAAGGAAAACTTTGGCCAGGCACAGTGGTTCACTTTGGCCAGGCGTGGTGGCTTACGCTTGTAATCCCAGCACTTTGGGAGGTTAAGGCGGGTGGATCACCTGAGGTCGGGAGCTGGAGACCAGTCTGGTCAATATGATGAAACCCCCTGACTCTACTTAAAACACAAAAATTAGCTCGGGGTGGTGGTGCACACTTGTAAACCCAGCAACTGGGGAGGCTGAGGGAGGAGAACTGCTTGAACCTGGGAGGCGGAGACTGCAGTGAGCCGAGATCGCACCACTGCACTCCAGCCTGGGTGACAGAATGAGACTGTCTCAAAAGAAAAAAAAAAAAACAACGAATTTTATTTTTACTGTTACCCTACTTCAGAACAGCTTTTTAGGAACTGGAAGGTAATAAGACAGTCTTTTCCCTCGAGGAACATACACTCTACCAGGGTCAGCAGACAAACAGCAATTATCAGACAGTTCTGTGAGGAAAACTAAGCAGTGGGAAGAGAAGAAAAAGATAATAGGAAGCAGAGACTACACACAGAAGATGGTAGCAGACAGGGTTCCCTAACCAAATTCCAACTACCCCACCTTTCTTCCCTGCTACAAGAATCCGGCTACAAACGCCTTTACCTCCCAGGAAGCGGGCTATTCCCTTGCCCTCAGCGATGAGTCACGATTGGGCTAAAGCCAGTTATTTTGTTCCAACTTCAAGATTAGAGGCTTGAAATCAATTTAGACCACTGGTTCATAACAAGGATTCTTATATGTGGTATAGAAGAAATAATTTCACTAACCTCTAATTGAAATTTAAGCCAGGCGTGGTGGCTCACACCTGAAATTCTAGCACTTTGTGGGGCAAAGGCAGGTGGATCACTTGATGTCAGGATTTCAAGACCAACCTGGCCAATTTAGTGAAATCCCGTCTCTGCTAAAAATACAAAAATTAGCTGCGCATAGTGGTGTGTGCCTACAGTCCCAGCTACTCAGGAGGCTGAGGCAGAATCACTTGAACCCGGGAGGTGAAGGTTGCAGTGAGCCAAGATGGTGCCACACTACTCCAGCCTAGGTGATGCAGCAAGACTTCGTCCCAAAAAAAAAAAAAAAAAAGAATTTTAACATTTCTTTCTCATATGAATAAGCAACAAACCACAGCATTATTGGCGGTATCTTTAAGTTTGTACCAAGAGAAATCACAGATATTATATCACATTCAATTGTTGCAGATACCTCAAACTATCCTTTACACTCAACTGAGAAGCTGCTAGATCGTTACTGACAGTGCTAATAAACATATTACTGATTACATACCAGCTTTCACAGTTTGAGAGCTAGACTTCAACATTTTGAGATCTTTGATTTTTTTAATCTTATGGGTATCAATTTTGTGAATTTAACAATATTATTCTGAGGTATCCACAAGCTTCAGACTGCTAAAGAATCTATGCTTCAAAAAAAGTTAAGGGCATCCAGACTTAAAAGGTCCTAACTACAACTTTCAAATGAAACAGAGAAAATAAAATAGAGCATGCATAATCATTAAGCACAGCTCCTGCAACTTACTTCAGTTACACAGATATGCCTTCACATACAGTGGTGGCACACAGTAGGTCATTCATATTAGACTGCATATCAGAAGAATTTAAAAGCCAATGGTCTAAACCTGGCTGTGTACAAAATACCATTACTGTGTGCGGGTTTTTTGTTTTTTGTTTTTTTTGCCAGAAGTATGATCCAGTTGTCAGTAATAAGACATACAGGGAGACAAGCTAGGCATCCTCTAGGAATACTTTTGCTTTCTAGATAAACAACAATAGGAACACAACAGTATCTTTTCTTCTTCCTGACTCAAATGCAATGGACACAATAACTTCAAGCCTTGACAGCCATTCAGTAACCATGAGAACCACTTGCTGCTTAGAATGGCAGAGCAGAAACACACAGAGCCTGGCCCTTGCTGGAACCACTGTGCAAATGAACCATGTCGTGCAAGGAAAAACAAACCCCAATCTGTTTAAGGCATTCTTGGTCAAGTTTTCTATTCACTTCCAGGTAAAAAGGTTCCTATCAGAAAAAGGAATTATTTTGGATAGGGTGACCAAGTAAAGCCATCTGAGCTAAAACCTTACGCATGAAGAAACAGCCATTAAGATCTAGAAGATGACATTTCACGGAGCAAGAAGAGCAAGTAGAAGGCAAGAAAAGCAGGAGATGATGTCAGAGAGGTGGCCATGTAGGAGCCTGCGAGCCACAACAAGGAGCCTTCTGAATCTTCCCATTGGGCTACCAAAAGCAAAGAGTCACATCCTGCACAAGGGTAATACAAAAGATACTACAAGTTAATACAAGTATCCCAAGTTAATACAGGATACTCCAAGGTAATACAAAAGATAAGGGAGGAAGATTTCATTTAAAAACATGGCTTCGGCCAGGTGCGGTGGTTCACACCTGTAATCCCAACATTTTGGGAGGCCAAGGCAGGCAGATCACTTGAGCTCAGGAGTTCAAGACCAGCCGGGGCAACATGGTGAAACCCCATGTTGTCTCTGCCAAAAATACAAAAGAAAAAAAAAATTAGCCAGACATCGTGATGCATGCCTGTAGTCTGAGCTACTCAGGGGGGTTGAGGCAGGAGGATCGTTTGGGCCCACGAAGTGAAGGCTGCAGTGAACCAAGATGAAGCCACTGCACTCCAGCCTGGGCAACTGAGCAAGACCCTGTCTCAAAAAAAAAATTTTTTTTAATTTAATTTTTCAAAAAAGCGTGGCTTCACAGATATGAGTACAAAGCTAGTATTTCTAAAAAGGATTATTAGTGATAGTTTTTGGCCAGGTGTGGTGGATTACACCTGTAATCCCAGCATGGGTAACCAAGGAGGATGGATTACCTGAGGTCAGGGGTTCGAAACCAACCTGGTCAATATAGTGAAACCCTGTCTCTACTAAAATTACAAAAATTAGCCAGCTGTGGTGGTGTGAGCCTGTAAGTCCCAGCTACTTGAAAGGCTGGGCAGGAGAACTGCTTAAACCCAGGAGGTGGAGGCTGCAGTGACCCAAAATTATGCCACTGCACTCCAGCCTGGGCAAGAGTGAGACTCCACCTCCAAAAGAAAAAAAATAATCTGACAAAGGGAAAAAGATTGACAATTATGGTTAAGTAAATATAAAGCACATTAATGAAAAACTAATAATGTAACAGGAAAATGTTCATCACATGATAGGTGGGAAAATTGGGGGTGGTTCTTAGTTTTCTATATTCAAATTTTAACAGTTGCTCTATACTTTATAATCAGAAATAAATGCCTCAAAAAGCATTTATGTTTTAAAAAGTCATTTAATACATGTTACGTGACACCTTGGATGGGATCCTGGAACAGAAAGACATTAGGTGAAAATCCAAATGAAGTACAGGTAATAATAATGGGTCAATACTGGCTCATTAGTTGTGTCAAATGTACCATACTAATGTTAAGATCTTCATAAAGAGAAACTGGATGTGAAATACAGGAGAACTCTATCTGTGAAGCTTTTCCATGAATCTGAAACTGACCTAAAATAAAAAGTGTGTTTAGACCGAGCGCAGTGGCTCACGCCTGTAATCCCAGCACTTTGGGAGGCCGAGGAAAGCGGATCACCTGAGGTTGGGAGTGTGAGACCAGCCTGACCAACATGGAGAAACCCATCTCTACTAAAAATACAAAATTAGCCAGGCGTGCTGGCACATGCCTGTAATCCCAGCTACTAGGGAGGGTGAGGCAGGAGAACTGCTTGAACCTGGGAGGTAGAGGTTGCAGCGAGCTGAGATTGCACCACTGCACTCCAGCCTGGGCAACAAGAGCGAAACTCCGTGTCAAAAAAAAAAAAAAAAAAAGTGTGTTTAAAAAAACTCTTCAAGTGGGCAGGTGCAGATAGTAGGAGTCATTAATAAGCAATAGCAGGCAAAAAGACAAAGTCGTTTAGGAAGAGAGAAGATGTATTTTGAAAGAGTCAAGGGCAAAAGGTTATACACAATAATGTATACCCAGCACACCACAGACCCTCACTTGTAGAATAAGGTCCTCAGTTATTTTACTGTCTTCTCTGCAGTCTCTTAAAGCAGTTTTCAGACACAAGAGGTCTAAACCATCTTCAAAAACAACAAAAGCGTTATTGATCCCTTCAGGTAACAAAGTGCTGAGAATAATGAATATACTTTTAAAAATACCTTTGAGCTACCAAAATTATCACTGTCTTAAAGCCACATAATGCAAGCCTTTACTCTGAACTTAAGGTACACAAGTCTAGCAAGTAGTTTTGCAACTCAATGCACATTAAAAGCTGGGGGAGGAGGGTGTAGCTCACAGTACCTGAACACCAAGAAGCCCATCAAGCAGAGCAAGGAGAGGACTCACTCACTGCACAAAGCAACTAAGTTCTATAAAAAGCAGGCTATTTAGGAGTATCCAATAGCCAATGAGGGCCTTAAGGCTAAGTATAATAAACTAACGTTCACTAATGATGGCCACAAGTCAGGAACAAAACATTACAGTGCATTCAGAACATTCTGAAAAATCAACACTTATATAATAACTGTTGAAGAACCACATAAACGTGTTCATAGCCGGGCACGGTGGCTCACGCCTGTAATCTCAACACTTTGGGAGGCCGAGGTGGGCGGATTACCTGAAGTCAGGAGTTCGAGACCAACCTGGCCAACATGGTGAAACCCCGTCTCTACTAAAAATACAAAAATTAGCTGGGCATGGTGGCACACGCCTGTGATCCCAGCTACTCTGGAGGCTGAGGCAGGAGAACTGCTTGAGCCCAAGAGGTGGAGGTTACAGTGAGCTGAGATTGTGCCACTGCACTCCAACCTAGCTGACGGAGCGAGACTGTCTCAAAAAAACAAACAAACAAACATGTTTACTGCATCATTCTTCATCAGGTTTTACATCTATTTCAAAAAAAAAAAAAGATTTTCATTAATTACAAAAAAGAAATTAGGCCGGGCGCAGTGGCTCACACCTGTAATCCCAGCACTTTGAGAGGCTGAGGCAGGCGGATCACAAGGTCAAGAGATCGAGATCATCCTGGCCAACGTGGTGAAACCCTGTCTCTACTGAAAACACAAAAATTAGCTGGGCATGGTGGTGGGCACCTGTAGTCCCTGCTACTCAGGAGGCTGAGGCAGGAGAATTGCTTGAACCTGGAAGGTGGTGGCTGCAGTGAGCTGAGATCGCACCACTGCACTCCAGCCTGGGCAACAGAATAAGACTCAGTCTCAAAAAAAAAAAAAAAAAAAAGAAAAAAATTAATAAATTTATCCTCCAGCAGTAAAAAAAAAAAAAAAAAAAAAAAAAAGACCTTGAAACTAGGTAAAGAGGAATATGGGATGTTCCTTATACTATTTTTGCAAGATTTTTATAAATCTGTGACTATATCAAAATAAAGACATCAAAAAACATATTCCATATCACACTGCTAACACTGACCTTATTTATTTGAAACTGTAAGTAGTCAAAGAGACTATAATTAGCAGTGATAAAACACTTGAACTTGAATCAAATTTAGAAACGGCCCCCCACAAAACTTTTCTAAGTGTGTAATCTGGGTCAGGGTTATTTTTCCTTTCAATTTTTAGTTTCCACTTTAATTGTCCATTAAATTTACTCATAACCTCAATTATAACATCTTAAAAATATATACACACTGTTGACTGTAACTTTATACATTTCCACCAACTGTGAAAATAAGGTACCATTTAGGAGAACTATTAACATTTACAATAAAACAAATACTATTTGATCACTTAACTGAGAACCAGGCGCTGTGCTAGGTAAGAACTTCATTTACTCATTAAAACCTGAAAAGAATCCTGAAAAGTATGTATTTTCTATATTTTACACAGTAACATGCTCAAGGTAAAACAACAAGGAAAACCCAAGTTCATCCTGCTGCAGAGTCCATAATTCTCGCAATGATCTCATTTCAATTCTAAATTTCTACCACTCAAATAATTCCAAGACAGTATCAGAAAAATCCACCTTCTCAAAACTGTCTTTTCAGATGCAAAGGAAAGGAAAATAAAAACACTGTCTCTCAAAAGGAATGGTTACTAAAAATACATCTGACAATGCTGAGGAAGCTGAGGCAAGAAGATTGCTTGAGGCCAAGAGTTCAAGATCAGCCTGGGCAACGTAGCACGATTTCATCCCTACAATAAATAAAAAATTAACCAGGCATGGTGGCTACTCGGCAGCCAAGGTGAGAGGACCACTTGAGCCCACAAGTTCGAAGCTGCAGTGAGATATGATCACACAACTGCACTCCAGTCTAAACAACAGAGAGAGACCTTATCTCTAGAAAAAAATAACAATAATAATAGCTTAAATGCAAGCACTTATCCTATACCAGGCATTGTTTAAAATGTTTTACATATATTAACTAATTTAATCCTCATAATAATCAGGATATAAATACTATTTTTACTCCCATTTCACAGATGGGAGAACTAGTGTCAAAAAAAAAAAAGGTTCTTCAACTAGTAATGTTGGAGCCTAGATTTAAACTGAATCTCAGTGTTCGCTCTTAACCACTTCACTAAACTTACTATTATTTAGACATTATCACATTATCCTCCATCCACAGACACTGTGCTAACCTATATAAAGTACCACGGGCCCAGCCCTGAGCCAAGGGAATAATTCAATACAGGTTAGTTGCTAATATTATTCAAGATGCCTTTTCTTAATATTCTTATTCATCTTCCACATCAGTGGGCTAACCTAGATCATTAGACCATATTATATACCTTTTATAGTGACACATCAAAAAGGGAACCAGGAATTTAATTCTGAATTCAAGGTGGGCAAATACATACAGATGCAAATAATGTAACTATTCTGAGAAATATCTTGGTAATATTTTTGCCATATTCTTTATTCCAAACAGTCGGTCATCTTATAAAGCATCTGCATAATGTCTCACAATTCAGTTTAAGAGATTTTATGCTGCTGGGTATGGTGACTTACACCTGTAATCCCAGCACTTTGGGAAGTTATGCGGCCAGACATGATGGCTCACGCCTGTAATCCCAGCACTCTGGGAGGCTGAGGTGGGCAGATCACTTGAGGCCAGGAGTTCAAGACTAACCTGGGCAACACAGTGAGATCCCTCTACAAAAAATAAAAAAAATTAGCCAGTCACAGTGGCACATGCCTGTGGTCCCACCTACTGAGGAGGCTGAGGCAGGAGAACCACTTGAACCTGGGAGGCCGAGGTTGTAGTGAGCTGAGATCACGCCACTATACTCCAGCTTGGGTGACAGAGTGAGATTCTGTCTCAAAAAAAAAAAAAGAGATTTTATGTTAGTTTTGTCCAAGTTTACCACTCTCCCTTTAAGATTATAAACTCCAGGCCAAGGACTACATTTTATGTATCTTTATAATCCCAAATCTTAGTCTGTGGCCTGAAATAAGAAGTGTTCAGAAATACTTATTATATGCTGATAAGGGCCGGGAGTGGTGACTCATGCCTGTAATCTTAGCATTTTGGGAGGCCACGCCACAAGGATCACTTGAGCCTAAGGCTTTGAGACCAGCCTGGGCAACATAGGGAGGCCCTGGCTCCACCAAAAAAAAAAAAAAAAAAATTAAAATATTAGCTGGATGTGGTGGTGCACATCTGTAGTCCCAGCTAGTCAAGAGGCTAAGGTGGGAAGATCGCTTGAGCCCAGGAGGTCAAGGCTGCAGTAAGCAGTGATTGTGCCACTAGACTCCAACCTGGCTGACAGCGTTGAGACCTCATCTAAAAAAGAAAAAGAAAAGTCTGGTACAGTGGCTCATGCCTATAATTCCAGCATTTTAGAAGGCTGACGCAGGAGGACTGCATGAGGCCGGGAGTTCAGGACCAGCCTGGGCAACATAACAAGATTCTGTTTTACCAAAAAAAATACAAAACAGCCAGGTATGGTAGTGCGAGCCTACAGTCTCAGCTACTCAGGAGGTGAAGGCAGGAGGATAACATGATCCAAGGGCTTTCAAGGCTATGGTGAGCCATGATTGTACCATTATGCTCCAGCCTGGGTGACAGAGTGAGACACCTAACTCTAAAAACAATAAAAAACTTAGTAATATATACCATTTGCTTATAATTCACATGTATTAGTTCTATATCCACTGCTAGAGTAACTTCACTGAGATGCCTTAAATGATTGCTTTTCTAGGTCTGAGAGTACTGCTACATACAATTCAAGCAACACCTTTAAGAGATAAATGCAGCAGTTGCTGAAACCAAGATAACTTCTTTCCTTGTGCCATGATTCTAATACTAGCCCTTAAAATAGAAACAATTCCAGAATTTTTTTTAGAACTGTTGTTTTACTAAGTCCTTGATTTTACACTCCTTAAAATAACTATAGATTAAGCCATTCCTAACTTTACAACTGTCTGAAGAAATATGGAAAACTTCCCAAATCCTTTACTATTGCATTAAAAATTTAAATAAACTCAGCAGGAATCATGAAAAAGTTCTAAATTTCTTGAGATACAGAAAACTCTTAGAAGTTAACTCTGTAATTATGAATCACCTTCATTTTCTTTTTTAGTAATAAGAAACAAAACCGTAACACCATGGCTGAATATCAGTAAACATGCGAGTTAGGCAGTAGACCCATTTTACAGAAGAGAAAGAAACTGTGGTATTCCAGCAAACCTAAGTTTACCAATTCTTTAACTTATTCAAGAAACAAACTGAGTATCGATTAAAACAGGTACCACAATGAAGATAGAAAATGACGGTGTATTATCTCTTCAGTAATTCCTTTCGGTAGTCCTTAGTTTCTGCGATGACAAGATACCTGGAAAAAATGTCATGGCCTAATATACAGGCAGCTGAAAAGTAATACTAGATGGTTAGAAGAGGCAGAAGCAGATTATCTTACAGCACCACACCAAAGGCTGAAATTCCCCAAGTCTTAGTTCATATCAGCAACTGGAAAGGCAACACTTTTCAAAAGGCAGGATGAAGAGTAGAGTAAAAAAGATGAACTCTGCGATTAACAGTCTAGTTTTCTGAAAGGATTTTGAGCCCAGAATGTAAAAATCAACACTAACATTACTAATGACAGTTGAGAAATAATTAGCAAATAGGTCTGATCACAAAGTTAAGACTACTGAATCTTCTTAAACATCAGCCTACTTGTTGCCATCTACTGGGGGAAGGGCACAAATGCATTTGGACCTGGGGTGGAGAGGTAGAGATCAGGGTCAAATTCCCTTGAGACTAAGCTGCTTTCCCTAGGTGAGAAGAAATGAAAACACATGTTTCATAAAGGAAAAAATACATGAAGCTGGGTGGTTGTTTTGCAGAAAAATAGGCACTCTTGTGCTACAGCAGTAAAACATATAGACTGCACCAATATTTTTATTCTAAAGTAAGTCCACAAAATGTCGCACGATACGGCCTTCCTTACTCCCCAAACAGGTACAATTCTGAGTCATAAATCTGCATAGCTAACATCTCTGCTTTCTACATAAGAATCAAATTAATCCAAACCGCAATTAGGAAAGTCTGTAAGAACACACTAGAAATAAAAGCTGCTAAAAAAAAGCTAAATATTATAGCTATGAGAACACTGAAAAAAAAATTTAGTTTCTCTTCAGGCACCATATAACCTAATTTCTCATTTTTAAAATCCTGTGTACCTACTTGTATAAAAGTAACAGTATTTGTTAAAGGATATAAAATTATGCTAGATAGGAAGAGTATGTTCTCCTGTTCTATTCCACTGCAGGGTGACTATAGTTTAATACATAGTTTCAAAGAGCTAGAGGGAAGATATTGAACGTCCCAACACAAAGAAATGATAAATATCTGTGATGATGGTATGCTAATTACCCTGATCTGACTACTATACATTGTATGTATTGATTCATTACTAAGTGCCCCAAAAATACATACATATTATGTGTCAAAATTTTAAAAACAAAGGGGTAACTACTATGCAGAGTGCAAAGCAAACATTTTATTAGAATATTTAATTTGATTAAACTATGTAATATTAATTTATACTTTTTTAAAGTATTTAAATATCCCAGAGTCAGTAATGGCTAGGAAAAAAAAAAGTATTTAAATATTTAAACCACAATTCACTTTTGTTTTAAACATAATTTCACTGTATTGAATGCTAAGCAAAAGTTTCCCTTTAAAGTCCCAATAATAAGACTTACAAATTACTGAGGACAACTCACAAAAAATCATGCATTAGGTATCAAAAAGTATTTTGAATAAAAAAAAACTGAACAAACAGCAGCTTCCACTAAAGGAAGACTTGTGTGTCCAACAGAGGACTGGTGTGAGTCATTTAGACAATAAACCAGCTCCTGCTTACTTAACATTTTAAACAACAGGAAAAAAAAAAAAAAAAGAAATTTTACCTTCACTACTTTTATGTCCTCCAAAACTTACCACAAAAACCTTTATATGTAGTACCAGAAAGGGAAGCACTGTCATAAAAAACAACATCTAAAAGCACTTTTATTTTTATTTTCAGTTCATTCATAAATATTTTTGTATACTTTTTTCACATCATCACCTATTCAGGGATCAACAATCATTCAACATAATCTGTTAAATCTAATTCCTTGATCTCCCATTTAAGAACTTCAATAATCTCAGCCCAATTCCTGTGATTTCAAACATATGGACCCTCTACTCCACAGAGCTCATTTACCTTAATATTAGATCCTCACCACAATTACACCTTTAAGCTCCCCATTCTTCTATACCATCCTCCAATCAGGGCTAGTTTAAGCCCCTCTCTCTTCTTGGTCTTCCTCAGTAACTTCGACCCAGAACTGAACCTCTCTAAACTTCCAAGTACCCACTATATAAAACTCAATCTTGTACTCAATAACAAATATGCACAATGTTAGATGTTGTGTGCTGCTGTTATAAGTTTGAACTCATCTACAACAAAGTACATTTCAAGATAAGGAATCTCCTTTTGTAAATCTCTTCTTTCTCAGCACCCTCTAAGAGGGCAGATCTTGTATGGGACCAGATACACACTCACATTAGCTGCTGATGAATATTTGTTTTTGTTTTTTGAGACAGGGTCTCACTCTGTGGCCCAGACTGGAGTGCAGTGGCATGATCTTGACTCACTGCAGCCTCAACCTCCTGGGTTCAAGCGATCCTCTTGCCTCAGCCTCCCAAGTAGCTGGGGCTACAGGCATGCACCACCACATCAGGCTAATTTTTTTTTTTTATTTTTAGTAGAGACAATGTCTTGCTGTGTTGCCTAGGTTGTTCCTAAACTCCTGGGCTGAAATCATCCTCCTGCCTCAGCCTCCCTAGCGGCTGGAATTACAGGAATGAGCCACAGCGCCTGGCAGAATATTTGTAAATGAAGGTGCTTCAACAATTTATTTAGTATAGCCACAAATCATGCCCTAATTCATGTTTCTTAATTTACATTCCAGTATCAGATTTTCTAAATGCAGAAAAATCTACATTTAGAGTATTTACAGAATATTTATCTAGGCTAAATACTATACTCCTATATATAGTTTTAGACAAATAAGCTGTGATGGAGTAAGTTAAATATCAACTATATGAAACATAACGGAACTTGAAAGACAAGGAATAAGTTTCAGGTTCCTTTTATATTCTGCCAAGCACAACTGTGGCACACAGTAAGCACTGTTGATAAATATGTATTGATAAATAAATCATCATCTACTAATAAACATAATCTCCAAATGCTAAATTCGGGGTAACCAACTAACTATTCTAAGGCCTTAACAATTCCTTAAGTAGCTGATTTTAATGAGCCTAATTTTGAAAAATTTATATTCTACACTCAGCTGCCAACCCCTGAAAAATGAAAACAAGCAAGTAAATTATGGCAAATGATGCTAATATTATTTTACAACACAGTTTCTCAATGTGTCCCACCAAAACACACTATCACGTACACCTACCATGTACAATGCATTATGTTGGAAGCCTTGTGCCAGACACTCTGAAGATAAAATAATGAGATCTCTACCTTAAAGAGGCCAAAAATGCAGTTAAGAAGTTAAGATGTAAACAACTAATCATATAAGACAGAATGTGAAAGCCATCCTGAAATATGTTACAGAAGGGGAATAGGAGAGCAAGGAGTAAAAATTTTAAAGGAGTCACTAGAAGAAAGTCAAGTGTGTGTGTACATATAGTTGTAAGAGATACAGGCCAGGTGCGGTGGCCCACGCCTGTAATTCCAACTCTGGGGGGCCGAGGCAGGTGAATTGCCTGAGATCAGGAGTTCAAGACCAGTCTGTAATCCCAGCTACTAAGGAGGTTGAGGCAGGGGAATTGCTTGAACCAAGGAGGTGGTGGAGGATGCAGTGAGCTGAGATCGCGCCACTGCACTCCAGCCTGGGCGACAAAGCAAAACTCTGCCTCAAAAAATAAAACAAATAATAATAATAATAATAAAGAGATACAAGATGTGGAAGGGGTATCAATTCAAGTAGACAAAAAACCAAAGCAAAAACGCTAAAAAGTTGCTGGGTGTGTTCAGAGAGGAAGAAACAGTTCAATCTGATTGCAGCCAAGGATGCAAAACAAACAGAATTACGAAACACTGGGGTCTTAGAAGTTGGTAGTATTTGCATATATTTCCTATTTACAAGGCTACTAGAAGCACTTGGTTTTTGAGAATCAAAAAAAGTAGGGGACCTTCATATGATCTCTATGAACCTGCTCTCTAAGGACACAAAGCAGCTTAAATTACAACTGAAGAGAGAATTTCAAGAGATGGGCTACTGTGAAAACTCACTTTAGGTTTCCAGGGCATCACACGTTTACCAATATAAAAACTTTAAGTTAATCTGACCTTAAGAAGACAGCACAAGGTACATCTATTTATTCAGAGCACTGCCCACAGGCAGAATGAGTAGGAGTTTTGAAGTCAGGGTAGAACTCATTGGTTATGACAGCCAACAAGTTGATTAAAATACACACTGAAATGCTGTAACTTCAAGTCTTGAAGGCTTGCTGATGGACACTTACGCTTATAAATAGCCTTCAAAAATCTATGTATAGGTAATAACACCGTATTTATAGAAATATGTACATGCTCTCTAAAAAGAAACAAACAGAATAAACTAGAATGATGTATACTATTATAAATTGCAGACACTAATCAGTTAGCACTGTATTAAAACATATCAGTTAGGCGCAGTGGCTCATTCTTGTAATCCCAGCACTTTGGGAGGCCAACGCGGGTGTATCACGTGAGGTCCGGAGTTCAAGACCAGCCTGGCCAACATGGTGAAACCTGTCTCTACCAAAACTACAAAAAATTAGCTGGGTGTGGTGGCAAGCGCCTGTATCCCAGCTCTGGGGAGGCTGAGGCAGGAGGATTGCTTGAACCCAGGAGGTGGAGTTTACAAGTGAGCCAAGATTGCGCCACTGCACTCCAACCTGGACAACAGAGCAAGACTCAATCTCAAAAAAAACTTATTTAGGTCTTCAATGTACTTTAAACTATCAACTATTATATGCACATAATGTCCAATTAAAGAATAACAAAATGGCTTGCCCTAATTCCTTTTAAAATGTATGATTTAAAGTAACTTGCAGTCTCCAAATATATACTGACTAAAAGTCTCAATCATTTTAGCATTAACGATGCAAAATATGAATCAAAATTTAAAAAACAGGACATTAAGCCATTACGAAATATTTCCACTTAAAGTATCTTATTTTATTTTCACAAGACTTATTCTATCAACAAACACTTAATCCCTATTATGGACCAGGTACTGTGCTAGATGCAGAAACAAAAAGAGACACTGCTTGGGATTAGTGTTCTTGTAAAAGTTTAAAAAAGAAGGGTGGAGGCTAAGGACTTTAAAGAATTCATAATCAACTAAGGAATACAATTGTATATTAAACAAAAAAAAAAAAAAATTTTTTTTTTGAGACAGGGTCTCACTCTGTCTCCCAGGCTGGAGTGCAGTGGCACAATTCAAGCTCACCACAGCTTTGATCTCCCAGGCTCAAGCAATCCTTTCACCTCAGCCTCCCAGGTAGCTGAGACTACAGGCATGTGCCACCATGCCCAGCTAATTTTTGATTTTTAGTAGCCACAAGGTCTCTACTAAGTTGCTCAGGCTAGTCTCAAACTCCTGGGCTCAAGCGATCCTCCTGCCTCAGCCTCCCAAAGTTCTGGAATTACAGGCATGAGCCACTGGGTCTGGTCAAATGTTTCAAGTAGGATACCTATGCATATAACAGAGGTATGTTGGAGTTAAAAGAGTTTTCACAAATGAGGCAATGGCCGACAGTACTGTAAACAAATGGAGAAAGGGCTTTGTGTTCCAATACATCTGTGGAGCCTAATCTAAATACAGAATGTCTAGCATATAAATGACAATTGACTCTAGGTTAGGTAGTAATAATCAGATTTTTCAGATTAGGCACTTGAAGCTCACAAAGTACTAAGTTAAATTATTTGCCCAAGGTTACAAAGATGGGAAGTGCACAGCTAGGACTGGAACCTAAGTCTTGCCTTCAAATCAGACAATCACTTGAACAGTGCTATTAAGGAAAACACAGAGTAGCAGGTATTTTTCACTCTAGACCACCTGAATGACTTTTTAAATCAAGCATAACCATGATAGCCGGGCATGGTGGCGCCTGTCTGTGATCCCAGTACTTGGGAGGCTGAAGCAGGACAATTGCTTGAACCTGGAAGGTGGAGGCGGCAGTGAGCCGAGTGGCAGTGAGCCACTGCACTCAGCCTGGGCGACAAGAGTGAGACTCCGTCTCAACAAACAAGCATAACCATGAAACTGACTACTGCCAATAGCTTCTGCACTCTCAAGAAAAAAGCATGTAAGCCTGAACAATGAGTTAAGTTCCTTTTTCTTCTATCCTATGATTTAATGAAATCACTGAAATCACAAGAAACAACCAAAATCTAAAAGGCCTCAGAGAAAAATGACTGAACAGACTTATTTCAGTCTAGGAAACCTCTTTTTGCCAACAACCTAAAATTATCAGTAAGTGAGGATATTAAAGAACTACATTTTTTAAAAATCCAAGACATTAGCTGAGTTAAATTTTACCTTAAAAAAAAAAAAATCAAGGGACAGGTCTAGCATCAGTATACTTATCTATTTATTACAAATAACAGCAAGCATCCATTATGCACAAAGAAACCCAGCAGAGAGGTAGAGAACAGCTGCTTTGAGGTTATGTCTTCAAGTCTGTAACACAGCTGCTGAAATGATACACAAGTACCAAAAGAAAATACACCAGTAAAGCTTACATTACACTATACTACACTACACGTTAAGAATTACCAGGCACTGGCCGGGTGCGGTGGCTCACGCCTGCAATCCCAGCATTTTGGGAGGCTGAGGCAGGGGGATCACGAGATCAGGAGATCGAGACCATCCTGGCTAACACAGTGAAACCCCATCTCTACTAAAAATATAAAAAAATTAGCAGGGCATGGTGGCGGGCACCTGTAGTCCCAGCTACTTGGGAGGCTGAGGTAGGAGAATGGCGTGAACCCAGAAGGCAGAGCTTGCAGTGAGCCGAGATTGCGCCACTGCACTCCAGCCTGAGCGACAGAGCGAGACTCTGTCTCAAAAAAAAATTACCAAGCACTAAGATTATATACAACAATCTAAAAATTATATTTATTCTGTAATGTCCACCAGATTTTTACTCTTCCACCCTATTTGGCCTGGACTCCCCTCAGGCTTGGCCTTATTAACTAAAGCTTGGCCTATGAAAAAAGTGGCACAGAATAAGCCACTGGCTTAACACTAAAACATGGCAGTGACAGTTGATATCCATCCAGGCACTTTAATGGCACATTAGTCAGGGGAGATGTGAAGAGGCCATGATCACTGAACCAACCAACAGAAAGCATTCTGAAGAATCTGCCAGGGTCAAAGAACCCTTCCAAGCAGGTTGGAGTGCAGTGGCGTGATCATAACTATTAACTTCGAATCTCTGGGTTCAAGCAATCCTTCCGCTCCAGCCTCCAGAGTTGCCTAGAACTACTGACGCATGCCACCATGCCCTGCTAATTTTTTCTTTTTTGGGGAGACAGTCTCACTATGTTGCCTGGGCTACAACTCCTAGCTTCAAGAGATCCTCCCGCCTCCTGCCTCCCAACTCCCCACCTCCAGTGCCACCTCACCCAGACCAATCAGGTTTATTAGCATACCTTCACACATACCACATTGATATGAAATCATCCTTGCCCTCAGGAAGCCTATAATCCAGTCAGGGAAACAAAAGCAACACGTGTCAACAAATACAATATTGTAATGTAGAAATGAAGCAAGTACAGATAATCAGAAATATAAAGATCACAGATAAAAACTTGTTTGAGGAAGCAATTTGAAGGGATGAATTGTAAGTTGTTCTTTACATCCTTTATCTTCTATGTTTTTCTGTACATAGTGGGTGCTTGCTTGATTTAAAAGAGGGAAAACTCCATGTCAAACAAGCAATTGCAAGGAGCGATTTCAGTGAAGATAAAAAAACCAAGCAGGTTGCTGTTTTGACTTGAGTCCACCAAATAGCAAACAAAAAAATAAAGGAGCAACTGGTATCACATTTGCTCAAAAAGATCCCTACCCAGCCACTTAAAAGGAGGGAAAGTTCCGTAGGTTCTGTAGAAAACAGTGACCAGGATTCAGAAGCATTATTCTCTAATTGTAATCTCTTACATTAAGTCAATTTCATGAGTCACAAACCAGAAAAGGTACGAATTTTGTCAATAAAAAACGTAAACAAATTTGAAGTTTCTTTAAACAGATAAACAAGTTTATTAGGTAGAATGATGGCAAACAAGTATCTGGCATGCTGATGTCAAAAAAAGAAGGTAACTTTAAAAAGACAAAAATTAGACCCAAATTCTACTACCAATTAAGCAGCAATTTCAAATTATAAAGTTCTATAACTTTGTACCTTCAACCTACTTTACATTAAATCTCCCCTGCCCCACGGACCACCACCACTAATGAGAAGCTGTATCTTTTAAAAATGAACTCAAAACAGCTAATGTAATTTTCTAAAATTAATTTATTTATTTAGCATGTTGTTTTTTTCCCACAGTCATTACATCTGCTGGGTTTCACAACCACCCAGTGAGGTAAAATAGAGATTACCCACTCCCATTTTACAGATAAAATAAATGAAGACCAGATAGGTTAAGTGACTAGCTCAAGGTCACAAAGCTACTAATCGGTAGTGTGTGAATTTCCAAGCCAGTGATGTTTTCTTTGCTAAGATGACAACCCTAAAACAAAGCAGGATATTAAAACCTTGTCTAGATAACATAAATACAATAATCTTAAAAGTTACACTGGGGCCGGCGCAGTGGCTCTCGCCTGTAATCCCAGCACTTTGGGAGACCAAGGCGGGCGGATCACCCGAGGTGGCCAACATGGTGAAACTGTCTCTACTAAAAACGCAAAAATTAGCCGGGCATGGTGGCGCGAGCCTGTAATCCCAGCTACTCAGGAGGCTGAGGCAGGAGAATCACTTGAACCGGGAGGCAGAGGCTGCAGTGAGCCTAGACTGCACCACTGCACTCCAGCCCGGGTGACAGAGCGAGACTCTGTCTTTTTAAAAAAAAAAAAAAAAAAAAAAAAAAGTTACAATGGGAAAGGAATCATACATGGAATCACACATTACTACAAATTTGCTTTGCCAGGTGAAAGTACTGATTTCACCATGGTCTACCCAGCATCCCATCCGTTTTTTAAATGTAACTACTACAGTTTAGCACCTTCTGGAACTCTAACTGCCAAAACTGTTCTCAAACTTTTTGAAAGTAAATGAAAACAAAGAAAAAAAGAAAAAAAAGCCTGTTCATAGACACAAACTAAGTAATATAAATGTCAGCTAAACAGACTTAAAAACTGCTCACACTCCTGAAAAACTGGGGATTTAATGGAAACAATGATAATCTTAATTACAGTTTTCCAATTCTTATGGATACTGGCACATTCATAGAAAGGGCAGACGTGTACAAAGCCCACAAACCCCAATCATGTTATGTACTCTTAAGCTTAAAATAAATGAAATAAAAACTCCCTCAATCTCACAAAGATAGTTACAGTAGTTCAACATTTCTGGGGCTGAACACACAGGAGGAAGTGTCAAAAGAAAGAATTAGAAATTTTGTATACTTTAAAACTTCCACTTAATATTGATCACTTTCCATGTGATAAATATGAAAATCAGCCTCAATAAAATCCTCTACAATTTATTGTCTCTAAACCTCTACTAATTCCATTCCTCAACCCCCCCGGGGTGTAAATGCGACACACACAGGCCTCATATACAGGCCTCTTGCCTTTTTTTCTAACACAACTAGGACCTTTGTTCTGAGCGTCGGTTTTTTACCCCACTCAATAGCTCTTTCAACTTTCTACCCCGTATTTTTTGTTTGGTTTTTAAAGAGGAGACTCTGAGCCTCAACTTGCTAGGTCTTTAAAAAATGAAATGCCAAAAATATCTAATGAGAGTCTCGAGAGGAATAGAAAGTTAAACACATCACTAAAGGGCCTACAAAACGGAGTAAAGCCCGGAGATCGGGTGATCTGGCAGCCCAGACAAGATCGAGGACCGCGACTAGGAAGGGAGACAGCAGGAGAGCAGTTAGACGTCCACTTAGAACGGATTCACTGCGCTATTAACCGTACCCGCCCCCCCGCCCCCCCGCACCGGCCCAACCTTTACACACAGACACATTCCCTCCCCGAGTTAACTAACGAAGCAATTAAACTATGCCCACCACCAGACTCGATGCTTAGGCTAAACCTCCCCCAGACAAAGTAAAACAGCATTATCAAAAAAACAAACAGATCTGTCTTAAGGGTTTGGAAGCTGCCCCTTCCGTTCTCTCCTCACCACGTAAGGTAACCAATTCTCTCCTGTCCCCCACCAGCAGTTCAAACGTGTGATTTCCCCCCATTGACATGTGCTTTTATGTTTTTCCGTATTTTTCCGTCTAAGAAACGAAGGATTTCTTATTCTGAGGAAGGGAAAGACGCTGAGGAAGACAGGATTTGAGGTTTTACTACCTTCGTTATTCGAACTCCCCTCCAACTTGTTCCTGTACTAGAAAACCCACTCACTATGGAGAAGGAAGGAGAGGGGCTGCACTGATGGACAAACGTTGTAATAGGTTTTATGTAATCCACATATAAATAAATTAATCGCCTGACTCGCTCTGAATGCTAATACGATTGGGGTGACAATTGGCCCACCTCCCTCCCCCAAGTCCTAGTTAAACCCACCTACCACCAATTTCCATTCTGATCTATTTAAAAGGATACTCTATTCCTCTCAGTCAAGTTTCTTGGCTTCTTTAGGCCTCCCTGCATGCCCCCCTCGTCATCATCCTCCCTCAGCCTCAACTTCCCACGGCTTAAAAAACTGCCCCGCGCAGACCCCGTCTCCGGGCTCGCCCTCCCTCAACCGTCCCTCGCCGTCCCCCTGGGCAGGAAACCCCTTACTGCGGTCTAAAGTCACTCCGGCCTCTCCCTCCTCTGACCCTCGCTTCCCACAACTGTTGTCACTCGAGCTGCTCCCTAGTTTCCATTTCCGGGCCGTCCACAGACCCGGAGCCTCCCCTTTCCCAATTTCCGGGCCCCTCGTCCCATTTCCGGGGAACCCTTGCCGTCTTCACACCCCCCACCTGCACTTCCGGCCCCCCACTTTCTCTCTTCCCAGACACCCTCCAAGCTCCAAAGCCCACTTCCGGCCCCTCTCGACCCCCGCCGAGCTCCCCAACACCCGCAAGCCTTACCCCGGTTCTCTGAAGGGCCCTTCTCATTGCGGGGAGCCGGAGGAGGGACCCAGAGACCCCTGCCTCCCGCCGGGCCCCGGTCCCTCCGGCCGCGGCGGCCCTCGAGCGTCTCTCCCGTCCACCCCCGGCCCGGTCCTTCCGCGGCTCCGCCGCCGCCGGCGCCGGGAGCAGGCCAAGCGGGGGCCGAATCGCGGCGATGACACAACCGGGCTTCCTGGGACTTTCTGTTCCAGCTCCTCCCCTCGCCCCCCCAAACCCTCAGCTGGCCCCCTCCCCCCAGGCCTGCCCCCGCCGCCCGGAGCTGCGCCCCAATTACCTAGTTAGGCCCCAAAGTCTCCGGTCCGGACTCGGTGGCGCGGCAGTAACTTCCACTAGCTCCCCCCACCCCCCCCAGCGGCGGCGGCAGCGGCGGCTCCGGGTTCCTTCAATTATCAGCTGAGCCGCAGCACCGCGCTCGGCGTGCGCCTCCGCCCGTGCCGCCTCCCTCCCCGCCCGCTCTGACACCCTCGGGGAACTACTTTGCCCTCGGGCTCTGGTTGACGGGCTCGTCCGCGGGACCGGCCCCGCTGCCTACTGGCGGCCCATCACATCGCCCCTCCCTCCCCTACCGCCCGGCTCGACTCTCCCAGCAGCCTCCGATCTCCGCCCGATCCCTTCGAGGGACCAGGAAGGGGACTGTGGAGCTCCACTTGGTATCCCTCCGCCGGGATCACCCCCTCCCCTCCGTGGTAGCAGGAACTAATTCCCCTTCGGGTCACCCGGGACCTGGAGCTGGAAATTTCACGGATCAGGGTTCCCTGAGACCCTTGGAGAAGGGGAGAATCGCCCCAAGTTAGAAATCCTTCTGCCAGCTCATAAGCGTGGTTCAATTTAAACTAGGGTTTTGGCCCCTTGACCCCGACCAAGCCCCGCCCCTTCCTGGTTGTCTTAGCGACGGCGGTGGCGTCCCAAGATGGCGTCGAGGCTGCCGGAGACTCTGTTTGAAACTGTAGGACAAGGCCCGGCGCCCAGCAAAGACTATTACCAGTTACTGGTCACCCGGTCTCAGGCAAGTGCGAGCCCCGGTTTACCCTCTCTCCTAACTCCCTACCTGGCCCGGTTGGGGCCCGGGACCCAGGCTGTGCTAGGCCGAGAGCAGCCGTAGCCCGCCGGAAGCGCCCGGTCCCGGCTCCGCGCCGGGAGATTTTCCTCGTCACCTCGGCCTCCTCGGTCCGGCGGCCCGCGTGTCCCTGCTCTCCCCGAGCCCGGCTAGTCCCTGGCAAGCCTTCTCTGCCTCCCCGCGGTGCCGCGCGCTCCTTTCCCGCCACCCCGGCTTCCTACCCGTAGAGTTCCCTCCGCGCGAAGAGGAAAACGGGCGTCCCAGGCTTGCGTGCGGCCTCACCTCAGCGTGAGAAGGAGGGAAAGAAAGACTCAACCAAGTGTCCCAAGGAGGAGCGGGCTAGGGAGGGGAAAAGGAGATTGCCTCTTTTCCAGGATAGGAATTAATCATGGAGAATTTTATAAATCTCTTTGTGGCCTTTACGCGTGCCATGGCCACATCAAAAGTTAGTTATTTCTAGTAGCAATTGACGATTGGGAGCTCTTCTCTTACCTTTTTGAGTCCCTTCTATCCCATTGAAAGTGTGCGGGTGGTGGTATAAAAATGTTTCAGCAGCTCTGCGCTTCAGCCCCACCCATAATGACATCTGCTCCACAACAATAAGACCGAGGATTATATTATCTCCAAAGTAACCATCGGCCTATTTTTATGCCTACTTTGGTTATTGAAGGTGGGCTTTTGGATGATTTACTGTGTCCATGAAATTCTCAACTTGAGCGGGGCCTCCATTGGGAAGACGTTTTCTAATCCTGGCTGAGCTTATGCCTGTCACTGAGTTATTCATGCACCCTGCGCTTGCAATAGATACTATTCTATTCCTATAAAATGAAATTTAGAAGTTTGTATATATTTGTTTTGGTGTGCATATTGATCATTCCCTCGATTTTCCCAGGAGCCCTTAAACAAAATAGGTAATGAGTTAATTTTTTATATTTTTAAAAGCATCTTTTAAAATATAAATGTTAATATATTTTTTTAAGATTTAGAAATATTACAAATGTAATATTAGACTGTCCAAAAAAATTTTTTTAAAAAACAGTACTGCTCCTTGCGGAGCAGGGCTAATTCGTAGGCAGTGGGCCCAGAGTCAGCCTCAAATTTTTAATTAAACTGTTTTTAGGGGTTTTTGCTCATTTGGTGATTTATGAAATACTGAAAGTCATCCTTTTTTGTACATTTTTTTTTTTTTTTGAGACCGAGTCTCGCTCTGTCGCCAGGCTGGAGTGCAGTGGCGCGATCTCAGCTCACTGCGACCTTGTTTCACCATGCTGGCCAGGATGGTCTCGATCTCTTGACCTCGTGATCCGCCTGCCTCGGCCTCCCACAGTGCTGGGATTACAGGCATGAGCCACCGCTCCCGGCTTCATACCTTTTTTAAACGGATTATTGATTTTTCCATTGGCTTTAAGATTTATTTGTTTATTTATTTATCAAGAGGGAGTCTCCCTCTGTTGCCCTGGCTGGAGTGCAGTGGCGCAAACTCAGCTCACTGCAACCTCTGCCTCCTGGGTTCAAGCGATTCTCCTGCCTCAGCCTCCTGAGTAGCTGGCTTGTGCCAGCACAGAATTACAGGCGTGTGCCACCACACCCAGCTAATTTTTGTGTTTTTAGTAGAGACAGGGTTTTGCCATGTTGGCCAGGCTGGTCTCAAACTCCTGACCTCCAGTGATCCACCGGCCTCAGCCTCCCAAAGTGCTGGGATTACAGGCGCCGACCACCACGCCTGTCCAATTTTTTGTGTGTTTTTAGTAGAGACGGGGTTTTGCCATGTTGGCCAGGCTGGTCTCCAACTACTGACATCAGGTGATCCAGCAGCCTCGGCCTCACAAAGTGCTGGGATTATAGACTTGAGCCACCGCGCCTGGCCAGCTTTAAGATTTATGATCCTGACATTTCTTCACTTCCTAACATGAGTGGTCAAAAATATAATCTGTTCTAATCTTACGTGATTTTCTATTTTCATCTACCTCAAGTTAGTTAGAATGTTTTAATTTTCACTCTACAGCCTTTAAAACTTTGTCTTTTTTAGCATTTTCTTTCCTTTGAGGGTCTGGTATTTTACAAGCATGCTTCATTTCTCTCATTTGTAAGACTCAACAGGCTGAATATCTGTTTACCTTTTTATTTTAGTAAATTATCCTTAGGAGTGCTCCTGGCATTCGGCTTCCTAAAGAATACTTACGTTGTTGATGTTCTTCAGACTTTGCCCTCAAGTCTAACTTAGGCGCGCACACCTTCCTCTAACTACTCTTTTTTTTTTTTTTTTTTTTTTTTTTTGTGAGACAGAATCGTGCTCTGTCGCCCAGGCTGGAGGGCAGTGGTGCAATCTCGGTTCACTGCAAGCTCCGCCTCCTGGGTTCATGCCATTCTCCTACCTCAGCCTCCCGAGTAGCTGGGACTAAAGGCGCCTGACACCACGCCTGGCTAATTTTTTGTATTTTTATTTGAGATGGGGTTTCACTGTTAGCCACGAGGGTCTCGATCTCCTGACCTCGTGTTCCGCCCGCCTCGGCCTCCCAAAGTGCTGGGATTACAGGCATGAGCCACCGCGCCCGGCCCTAACTCCTCTTTTTAAGAAATCTTTCCCACCATCCCTTCAGTGTTCTTAATTTTTCTTTTTCTTTATTTTTATTTTTTTATTTTTTATTTTTATTTTTTTGCAGGTGAAAAACTCCCCTTTATCTCAGGTTCTGTCGGTTACATATATATAAAATCCTAAATTCTGATCCATTTTCTTTTTTAAGCATGCTGAATAAATCCACTATACTTCTACCAGTGAGAGTTAATCTCCAAGCTAATTAATTCACCCTCTTTTTAAAGTAAAATTTGTTGTAAAAAATGGCATGCCAAAAAAATATACTTTTCAGTCAACTGCCTTGAGAATATGCTATTTTCTAACCACAAGACAATTTTTCTGAGTCTCAGCACAGGAAACCAAACATCCAGTAAGAGGTGGCCTGACATAAATAAGTACTAGAAGACTAGCATTAAAATGTGTTTTATAAGATAGATTTTTTTCTGGAATGACTTTCTAAAATTATTTCTTGTACATTTCCTCCTCTTTCTCCTGTCTTTATTTTTTTAATTTTGTATATTATCCAAATTATGCCCCAGATTTAGATGAATCCTTCTTTCGGGCTGATTCTGTTTTTTAGTCTCTTTTTCACTGCATCTTTTTCGTTGGCCTTATAAATCCAAATAACTGCACATTTGACATGGATTTGAGGGCAGCTATTTCTCTCATTAGTGTCATACCACCACTGACATAGTCCAGAATATAAATGTTATACATAAATATTTCCTTTGTTTATATAGTAACATTTGAAATATATTGTATGCTTATACAGGCGCTTCTCTTTTACTACTTGATGCCATGTTGTTTTGGGTTTAGGGGGTTTTTTTATTCAAAAAAATAACTTTCAGATTATAGCTTGGGGTCAGTTTAGTTTCTCAAAGCTGATCTTTATAATGATGATCTCCAGCTTTAGAAAAAATAGTGCACTGCTTTCTAAATCAAAGATTCACTCAAGGATTGGGCACAGTGGCTCAAACCTATAATCCCAGAATTTGGGGAGGCTCAGGTGGGAGGATTGCTTGAGCTAAGGAGTTTCAGACCAACCTGGGCAACATAGCAAGACCCCTTCTCTTGAAAAAAAAAAAAAAAAGAGGCTGAGCACAGTGGCTCATGCCTGTAATCTCAGCACTTTGGGAGGCCAAGGCAGGCGGATCACTTGAGGCCAGGAGGTCGAGACCAGCCTGGTCAACATGGCAACACCCTGTCTCTACTAAAAATACAAAAAATTAGCCGGGCATGGTGATGCACATCTGTAATCACAGCTACTCGGGAGGCTGAGGCAGGAGAATCGCTTGAACCCTGGAGGCAAAGGTTGCAGTGAGCCGAGATCCCACCACTGCTCTCCAGCCTGGGCAACAGAGCAAGACTCAATCTTTAAAATAAATAAATAAATAAATAATAAGATTTACTTGGCCAGGTGTGGTGGCTCACACCTGTAATTCCAGCACTTTGGGAGCCCGAGGGGTGGATCACTTGAGGTCAGGAATTCAACAGCAGCCTGGCCAACATGGTGAAACCCTGTCTCTACTAAAAATACAAAAATTAGCCGGGCAGAGTAGCATGAGCCTGTAATCCCAGCCACTGGGTAGGCTGAATCAGGATAATCACTTGAACCCAGGAGACAAAGGTTGCAGTGAGCTGAGATCTCACCACTGGGCAACAGAGCGAGACTCTACCTCAAAAAAAAAAATTTTTTTTTACTGTTATTCTTACTCTAGTTCTAGTACTAGTTTACATATATTTTCTTATATGAGATTCTAATTCTTTGAAAACCTGTAGATTAATAAAGTGTTAGGGCTGGAAAGCATCTTTGGTTTTTTTGTTTTTGTGACAAGAGTCTCACTCTGTCACCCAGGCTGGAGTGCAGTGGGGCGATCTCAACCTCCGCCTTCTGGGTTAGAGCGATTCTTCTGCCTCAGCCTCACGAGTACCTGAGATTACAGGCACCCGCCACCATGCCCAGCTAATTTTTATATTGTTAGTAGAGATGGGGTTTCACCATGTTGGCCAGGCTGATCTTGAACTCCTGGCCTCAAGCGATCTGCCCACCTCGGCCTCCCAAAATTCTGGAATTACAGGGGTGAGACGCCGAACCTGGCCAGGGCTAGAAAGAATGTTGAATATTATTTAGTTCCTACTCTGATGACGCATATATATTCTTATTTATAGTGGGGAGAATGTAGCTAGTATTTGATTTTTAAAAACACTTTAATGGCTAATCTTTTATATGTTGTATTTTTTTTTAACTCCAAAGGAAGTTCATGACCAATTGGCAAGTTAATGAGTGCAGGTGTTTTGAAATCTATGAGTCCAGAAGACGCAAAAAATCGCTTTATACTAAGTGGTTCAGGAGGGTACTGTTACCAGTATTGTACTCTTGAAATGGTGTCTTCTTTGTCCTCTCAAAATGGAAGTGTTGCTTAGGTGGCCAGAACAATTAATTTAGGTTTAACATGACAAATACTGGAAAAGTGTTAGAAAGAGAGTAATGGTATGCTAAGTAGATGGGAACTGGCAGATATGGCCTCTTGCAGCCAATAACCCAGGTGGTTGTCCGAAGAGCACCAATATGTCATAGTTAACTCCAGCAGATGAAAAAAGGAAGAATTGGGCAATAGATTAGTCTTGTTTTATCTCTTTTACTAAATCCTATCCAAAACTCCAAAAAGATATCTGAAGCTAGTGTCATCTGGGAAAAAAAAAAAATGAAAATGCTCACCCCCCTAAAAATAATGGCAATTATTTTTGAAGTGCATTAGAGTTGTAGCACTAAGAGACTGAAAACACCTGAGGTTGCATGCCAGCCTGTGACAGGAAGCTGTCATCTCAATGACTTCTGACAAAGGAATTAAAACTAGACTTGGTGACGGCTGGCTGAGCGAGAGACAACAAAAAATTGAGCTAGTGCCATTTCAAACTGCGGACCAATTTTAAAGATTTAAAATGTAAATGCAGTCTAATAAAAATGTTAATGCACACACCCTTTGACCCAGCAAATCCATTTCTAGGATTTGGGTATCCAAAAATGCCATCACATATGCACAAGGATATGTGAGCAAGATTATTCACCAAAGTCAATAATTGTAAAAACATTTTTCCCTGAGAGGAAATGTGGTTAAACTGTGATTCATTCATGCCATAGAATACTATCCAACTTTTCAAAAACAATGCGGTGGATCTCTGTTTACTCAGTAGACCAAATAAAATCTAGCAAGAAAAGCAAGTTGCTGGATTAAACATAGCATATCCTACTTTTAAAAAAAAGTGTTTTAAATAAATGTTAGTGAGGTTTTAAATAATTCTTAAAAGAAAAAGCTGGAATGATGCATTCTTAGAGTTACAGATTTTTACTCTTTGCATTCATATTTCTGAAACATCTGAATTTTCTACCATGAGCATTTCTTTTTATAATCAGAGAAAAGCAATAAAGATTTAAAATGAAAGTGGAAATGGCTAACTCTCACTCTGAGGTAGCGTCCTGCCTGAATTCCCCCTATTTGGCCAGCACCGCCTTTCACCCACCTCCCTCATTGAATACTGAGGTAGCTTTGATGGCTGTGTCACAAACTCCTGCTGTTTTTGTGGAGGGAAAATAATTCTAATTGTACAGTTTTAGAGAGAGTGCAGATTGATTAATGATTAATTTTCCAATTTTCCTTGCAAAATTTTAAGGAGGTTTCTTGGCATTTTTGTTTGTTTTAGAGGCAGAATCTCATTCTGTCATCCAGGCTGGTGTGCAGTGGTGCAGTCAGCTCACTGCAGCCTCAAACTCCTGGGCTCAAGCAGTCCTTGCGCCTCTCTGTCCCAAAGTGCTGGGATTACAAGCATGAACTTCTCTACCCATCCTTAAGGAGGATTTAGTGTCTAGAAACTTCTGACCTTTTTTTTTTTTTTTCTTAGATGGAGTCTCTCTCTGTCACCCAGGCTGGAGTGAGGTGGCATGATCTCAGCTCATTGCAACCTCCACCTCCCGGGTTCAAGTGATTCTCCTGCCTCAACCTCCCAAGTAGCTGGGACTAAAGGCATGTACCACCCCGCCCGGCTAATTTTTGTATTTTTAGTAGAGATGGGGTTTCACAATGTTTACCAGACTGGTCTCGAACTCCTGGCCTCAAGTAATCCGCCCGCCTCGACCTCCCAAAGTTCTGGTATTACAGGCATGAGCCACTGCACCTGGCCTCTTTTTCTTTTTAATATAAGTAACAATTACTTTTGAGAAACTAAAGGGGCCAGGTGTGGTAGCTCGCACCTGTAATCCCAGCACTTTGGAGTCTGAGGCAGGCGGATCACAAGATCAGGAGATCAAGACCATCCTGGCCAACATGGTGAAACCCTGTCTCTACTAAAAAGAAAAATACAAAACTTAGCCAGGCGTGGGGGCGGGCGCCTATAGTCCCAGCTACTTGGGAGACTGACGCAGGAGAATGGCTTGAACCCAGGAGGCGAAGCTTGCGGTGAGCTGAGATCCGGCCACTGCACTCCAGCCTGGGCAACAGAGCAAGACTCTGTCTCAAAAAAAAAGACAAAGACACGGCCGGGTGCGGTGGCTCATGCCTGTAATCCCAGCACTTTGAGAGGATGAGGCAGGTGGATCATGAAGTCAGGAGTTCAAGACCAGCCTGGCCAACATTCTACTAAAAATACAAAAAAATTAGCTGGGCATGGTGGCACACACCTGTAATCCCAGCTACTCGGGAGGCTGAGGCAGGATAATTGCTTCAACCCAGGAGGTGGAGGTTGCAGTGAGTGGAGATCATGCCACTGCCCTCTAGCTTGTGCAATAGAGTGAGACTTTGTCTCAAAAAAAAAGAATGTTTTTGCAGACTTCTAAGCTATCATGTCCATTCTGCCCACTGACCACCGTCCACAGCCAAAATATTTCCACACAGAAAGAACAACTGCTGCTCCTTTTAAACTCCAAAAGTCAGTATCATAACTTGTGCTTATTTATTTCCATAGCCTGGTCATCATAGCGAGATCCCATCTCTACAAAAAAATCTAAAAATTGTCCAGGCATGGTGGCTCACACAGATAATCCTAGCACGTTGGGAGACCTAGGCAGAAAGATTACTTGAAGCCAGGAGTTCAAGACCAACCTGGCCAACATAACAAGACCCCCTTCTCTATTTTTAAAAATAAATAATTAGCTGGGCATGGTGACATGAGCCTGTAGTCCCAGCTACTCAGGAGGCTAAGGCGGGAGGATCACTTGAACCTAGGTGTTTGAGGCTGCAATGAGCCATGAGACCCTGTATCATAAAGAAAAAAAATTATTTTCCTCATGTCTGTTGTTTATGTGTTGATTTACACTCCTCTTTTCAGCTGTCTTTTTGTTTTTCTTTGAAAGTCTCTTATTCTTCCTTCTTAAGAGAGATGTTTTAGGCCGGTGCAGTGACTCACACCTGTAATCCCAGCACTTTGAGAGGCCGAGGCAGGCGGATCACCTGAGGTTGGGAGTTCGAGACCAGCCTGACCAACATGGTGAAACTCCATCTCTACTAAAAATACAAAAATTAGCTGGGTGTGGTGGTGGGCGCCTGTAATCCCAGCTACTTGGGAGGCTGAGGCAGGAGAATCGCTTGAACTTGGGAGGCGGCAGTTGCAGTGAACTGCGATTGCACTGCACTCCAGCCTGGGCGACAGAGTGAGACTCCGTCTCAAAACAAAAACAAAAGAGAGATGCTTTACCCCTTCACTACTGCACTTGAGACCCTCAGGCCAGCTCAGCTGTGCTGGAGCCCTCCTCAAGGTGTGCTGTGGTTTTCCCTCCTGCTGTCATTTACTCCCTCACTGCTCCTCCTGACGGCAGCAAGTGCAGCAAACATTCCCTTCCCTGCCCTACAGGTTAGGCCAGGTGTTTGTAATGATAAACTGCATTATTCTTCTATTCCTCATGTCTGACACACTTCAGAAAAATGATTCCCAATCATTGTGTCTTGTGACACTCCAGGATGTGCCCAATTTGAGTTGTGAAATCATTTGTAGTCAGAAATTTTTAATTTCTCTTAATTTTTTTAAGTGGCATATGGCACTTTTCTGAGGAGAGGGATGGCATGATCCAAGTAAGGTGATTAAACTCTTAAAAATAATAATATTCACTGTTTAGTTAGGCTAGTCAAGTGGCTCCTAAATCCTTATTTCAAAATCACGTGACAACTGGACATTGCTCCAGTATCACCTCTTCCCAGGTAAATTGTTCACTTGGTACCTGTGAGTGCCTACTCAATCTGGGCAGTTAATTTGGTCTCACCCTACGTTGACACAGATTTGCTTCATAATTATATGGGGCAGTAGAGCACTTAATTGGAAGTCACTGAGTCACGGATCCTTTCATTCCTCCTGCAGTCTGCAAGCTCTTGACTTGGGGCAAGGCACTTAATTTGAGCCCTATTTGCTCATCAGCATAATAAGGTTACTAGTCTAAGAGATAACTAAGCTTTACCTAGCTCTAAAATGATGTTTCATGACCAGCATGTTGGCTCACACCTGTAATCCCAGCACTTTGGGAGGCCAAGGCAGGCGGATCACGAGATCTGGGGTTCAAGACCAGCCTGGCCAGCATGGTGAAACCCCATCTCTACTAAAAATACAAAACCGAGCTGGGTGTGGTAGCACATGCCTGTAATCCCAGCTACTCCGGAGGCTGAGGCAGGAGAACTACTTGAACCTGAGAGGTGGAAGTTGCAGTGAACCAAGATCGTGCCATTGCACTCTGGCCTGGGCGACAGAGTGAGACTTCATCTCAAAAAAATAAAATTAAATGCTGTTTCACGTGAAAGTAGTGTTTTGTTTTGTTTTTGGTTTTTGTTTGTATATGTGTATATAATTTTTTTTTTTTTTAAGACAGGGTCTTGATCTGTCACCTAAGCTGGAGTGCAGTGGTGTAATCACAGCTCACTGCAGCCTCCAACTCCCATGTTCAAGCAATCTACCCAGTTTAGCCCCCTGAAAATAGCAGACTACAGTCCCATTCCACCATGCCCATCTAAGAAAGTCGTGTTTTAGGCTGGGCGCGGTGGCTTACACCTGTAATCCCAGCACTTTAGGAGGCCAAGGTGGGCGGATCACGAGGTCTGGAGTTTGAGACCAGCCTGACCAACATGGCGAAATCCTCTCTCCACAAAAAAATACAAAAATTAGCCAGGGCCATGCACAGTGGCTCTTGCCTGTAATCCCAGCACTTTAGGGAGGCTGACTCAGGCGGATCACCTAAGGTCGGGAGTTCGAGACCAGCCTGACCAACATGGAGAAACCTCATCTCTACTAAAAGTACAAAATTAGCCTGGTGTGGTGGTGGGCACCTGTAATCCCAGCTACTCAGACGGCTGAGGTAGGAGAATCACTTGAACTCAGGAGTTGGAGGTTGCAGTGAGCCGAGATCGTGCCATTGCACTCTAGTCTAGGCAACAGGAATGAAACTTTATCTCAAAAAAAAAAAAATTAGCTGGGCATGGTGGTGCACCTGTAATCCCAGTTACTCAGGAGGCTGAAGCAGGAGAATCGCTTGAACCTAGGAGATGGAGGTTGCAGTGAGCTGAGATCGCACCACTGCATTCCAGCCAGCCTGGGCAACAAAGCAAGACTCCGTCTCAAAAAAGAAAAGAAAAGAAAGTGGTGTTTTATGCTGGAAAAAGCACTGGAGGTTTTTGTTTTGTTTTGGTTTTGTTTTTTTTCTTTTAGAAAAATTGAGTTTGCATAGCTGGGCATGGTGGCTCATGCCTGTAATCCCAGCACTTTGGGAGGCCAAGGTGGGCGGATCACGAGGTCTGGAGTTCAAGACCAGCCTGACCAACATGGTGAAACCCCGTCTCTACTAAAAATTTAAAATTAGCCGGGCTGGTGGCGCACACCTGTAATCCCAGCTACTCAGAATCACTTGAAACCGAGAGGCGGAGGTTGCAGTGAGCCGAGATTGTGCCATTGCACTCCAACCTGGGCGGGCAACAGAGCGAGATTCCATCTCAAAAAAGAAAAAAAAAGAAAAATTGAGTTTGTGTCAAAGATTGTGTATTAGAGGCTGGACGCGGTGGCTCACGCCTGTAATCTATTTGGGAGGCCAAGGCGGGTGGATCACCTGAGGTCAGGAGTTCAAGAGCAACCTGGCCAACATGGTGAAACCTCTACTAAAAATACAAAAATTAGCCGGGTGTGGTGGTAGATTCCTGTAATTCTAGCTAGTCGGGAGACTGAGGCAGGAGAATCACTTGAACCCAGGTGGTGGGGCAGAGGTTGCAGTGAGCCGAGATCACACCGCTTCACTGCAGCCTGGACAAAAGAGCAAAACTGTCACACACACACACAGACACACACAAAAAGATTGTGTATTAGTAGCTGTGTGACCTGGCGTAACCTGCCTGATGTTCCATTCCGTTCTTCTGTGAAGTTAAGTTGTAGCTACTTCACAAATATAGTGAGAACCAGATGTATGTAAAAAGTACTCCAGGCCAGTATTTCTCAAAGAGAAGCATCATGAGCCAGGTGCAGGAGTGCGAGCCTATAGTCCCAGCTATTGAGAAGGCTGAGACAGAAAGCTTGAGCTCAAGAGTTGGAGTACAGCCTGTGCAAAATACTGACACCCCTCTCTATTTATTTTATTATTTTTTTGACATGGAGTCTTGCTCTGTCGCTTAGGCTGGAGTGCAGTAGCACCATCTCAGCTCACTGCAACCTACACTTCCTCGGTTCAAACAATTCTCCTGCCTCAGCCTCCCTAGTAGCAGGGATTACAGCTAATTTTTGTATTTTTAGTAGAGACGGGATTTTGCCATGTTGGCCAGGCTGGTCTCGAACTCCTGACCTCAGGTGATCCGCCCCCTGTGGCCTCCCAAAGTGCTGGGATTACAGGCGTGAGCCACCATGCCCAGCAGCCCCTCTTTTAAAAAAAAAAGAATACACAAATATTAATAAAAAGTTTCGTGATTAGAAAAGATTGGAAAATTCTAAGTAAAAGAAAATTATATTTCCTTCTTTTCTCTGAAATTTCTCAGAGCCTTTAAAATCCTATTTCGCATCATGAATCTCCAAGAGAAGACTGCAGAGTGGAGCTTTTCCTAGGACCACAGAACCCTCTTCTCCCTGAGCATCTTTAGGGACTGTGACTGGAATGCTGTTTGGGAAACCACTCAGCAGTCTGCCTGGTACACAGCAGAAAATGCTGAAGCAATGTTAAATACTGGCACTAAATCAGTCAGATTTTACCCTTTCCATGACTCTTTCATTTTCCTTATTTATTTTTATTTTTATTTTTGAGACGGAGCTCTGTTGCCCAGGTTGGAGTGCAATGGCGCGATCTTGGCTCACTGCAACCTCCGCCTCCTGAGTTCAAATGATTCTCGTGCCTCAGCCTCCTGAATAACTAGGATTACAGGCACCCGCCATCACACCCGGCTAATTTTTGTATTTTTAGTAGAGACGAGGTTTCGCCACGTTGGCCAGGCTGGTCTTGAACTCCTGACCTCAAATGATCCACCTGCCACGGCCTTTCAAAGTGCTGGGATTGCAGACATGAGCCACTGCGCTCAGCCTGTCCTTTGGTTTTACAAATAAATGTGCTGCTGTGGTTCTGCAACCATTTTATTCTAACGTCCTCTGTAGAAATATTTTTAACTAATAATCTAAAAGAAAATACCTACACCCTCAAATGTGTTATATGCCACATTTTAACGCCTTAACTTGTGCTTCCAAAATCTGATGAACATGTTTTGATGCATGCCACAGAGGAAAGCATCTGTCATCACTGTGAATATGTAGAATTTCTTACAAATGTTTTATTGTTTGGGAAAGCTCAGCTCTGACCAACCCTCTGGATTTGTGGCTGTACAAAGCAGGTATAATTGGAGCAGAGAGTAAGCCTGAAAATCGTAAGAGTCTCAGACGCACCAGCTCAGCACAAAATCTTGGAACGGTGACAGTTCACAAAAACACATTGACCAGCGTGTGATAATAATATCGAACATTAGCCAGATGTGGTGGTGCATGCCTGTAATCCCAGCTACTTGGGAGGTTGAGGCAGGATAATCTCTTGAACTTGGGAGGCGGGGGTTGCAGTGAGCCGAGATCGAGCCACTGCACTCCAGCGTGAGTGACAGATCAAGACCTTGTCTCAAAAAATAAAAGAGTTGAGATAAAAACATTAGTGTTACTCAGCATCAATAGTCAATTTCTGCATTTTATTATAAAATTAAGCCTGATCCATGTAGCTGATCATAAATCTATTCTCCATATTACATCCAACATGAACTTTTAAAATTGCAAACCTAATCACCGTATCTCACCAACTCTAAAATGCCCCTGAGTATAGGCCACATCATAATTTCACATATAGCCCAGAAAGAAAACAATGCTAATTAAACTTTGATTTCAGCGATTTTGTAAGAAAAAAAGTGTCTCACAATCATTGGAATATAGTATGCCAACCACCTCACCTCCTTAAAAACCAAAAATTTGGCTAGGCGCGGTGGCTCCCACTTCTAATCCCAGCACTTTAGGAGGCCGAGGCGGGCAGATCACTTGAGGTCAGGAGTTTGAGACCAGCCTGGCCAGCATGGTGAAACCCCGTCTCTACTAAGAATATAAAAATTAGCTGGGTGTAGTGGCGAGTGCCTGTAATCCCAGCTACTTGGGAGGCTGAGGCAGGAGAATCGCTTGAACCCGGGAGGCAGAGGTTGCAGTGAGCAGAGACTGCACCATTGCACTTCAGCCTAGGCGACAAGAGCGAAACTCCGTTTCAAAAAAATAATAAAAATTTTAAAAATAATAAAAACCAATAATTTTTCATCTTCCCCGTATCAGGACAAAGCTCCTGACCGTGTTCTACAAAGCCAGCATATTTCTTTTTTTTTTTTAAGCAGGCTCAGAAGGGAAAGGGTGTCTCTTGCTCAGGGGCCATGCTAATTTCTGTATCGTTTCAATTTTAATATATGTGCTGCGGAAGCGAGCACAGGTCTCTCTTCTTGATAGCACTTACCATGGTGGACATCTTAGTTTTGCTTATGTGTTTATCTGATCAGTATCTTTTGGGTTTTTTTTGTTGTTGTTTATTAGACAGTCTCACTGTGCCGCCCCAGGCTGGAGTGCAGTGGAGCGATCTTGGCTTGCTGCAACCACCGCCGCTTGGGTTCATGTGATTCTCATGCGTCAGCCTCCCGAATAGCTGGGATTACAGGCACCCACCATCATGCCCGGCTAATTTTTGTTGTTTTTTTTTTTTTTTTTGTAGAGATGGCGTGAGCCACCGTGCCCGACCGGATTGGTTAGATACAACTTTCTTTTCTTTTTCTTTTTCTTTTTTTTTTTTGAGGCGGAGTTTCGCTCTTGTTGCCCAGGCTGGAGTGCAATGGCGCCATCTCGGCTCAGCGCAACCTCCGCCTGCTCGGTTCAAGCGATTCTCCTGCCTCAGCCTCCTGAATTGCTGGGATTACAGGCACCCGCCATCATGCCTGGCTAATTTTTATTTTTATTTTTTTGTAGAGGTGGGGTTGTAGAGATGGCGTGAGCCACCATGCCCAACCGGGACTGGTTAGATACAACTTTCTTTTCTTTTCTTTTTTTTTGAGGCGGAGTTTCGCCCTTGTTTCCCGGGCTGGAGTGCAATGGCGCCATCTCGGCTCAGTGCAACCTCCGCCTGCTGGGTTCAAGCGATTCTCCTGCCTCAGCCTCCCGAATTGCTGGGACTACAGGCACCCGCCATCATGCACCGCCATCATGCCCGGCTAATTTTTGTGTTTTTTGTAGAGATGGCTTGAGCCACCATGCCCGGCCGGATGGGTTAGTTTTCTTTTCTTTTTTTTTTTTCTTTTGAGACGGAGTCTCGCTCTGTCGCCCAGGCTGGAATGCAGTGGCGTGATCTCTCAGGTCACTGCAAGCTCCGCCTACGCGGTTCACGCCATTCTCCTGCCTCAGCCTCCTGAGTAGCTGGGACTACAGGGGCCCGCTGCCACGCCTGGCTAATTTTGTTTTTTGTATTTTTAGTAGAGACGGGGTCTCATCGTGTTAGCCAGAATGGTCTCAGTCTCCCGACATCGTGATCCGCCAGTCTCGGCCTCCCAGAAGTGCTGGGATTACAGGCATGAGCCACTGCGCCTGGCCGGGTTAGTTTTCTTACCCCAAAAAACAGATACACCTTTTTTTTTTTTTTGAGGCGGAGTTTCGCTTTTGTTGCCCAGGTTGGAGTGCAATGGCGCCATCTCGGCTCACTGCAACCTCCGGCTCCCGGGTTCAAGCGATTCTCCTGCCTCAGCCTCCCCAGTATCTGGGATTACAGGCATGCGCCACCACCCCCGGCAAATGTTGTATTTTTAGTAGAGGCGGTGTTTTGCGGTGTTTTGCTGTGTTGGCCAGGCTGGTCTGAACTCCCGACCTCAGGTGAGCCACCGCGCCCGGCCCAACAGATACAACTTTCTACCTCATAATAATGTTTCAAGGATTATATGAGGTAAGATATACAAATTTTTTGCACATTTTCCTGCCCTATCTTACATTTTTGTTATGGTAAGGTCCTTTTGTACCAAGATGAGCCTTCCTCCTGTTTAAAACTGTATTAAAGTATATCTTCAGCATTTTTTAAAAAAGAACAGCCTGGCCAGCATCGTGAAACCCCATTTCTACTAAAAATACAAAAAAAAAAAAAATTAGCCGGGCGTGGTGGCAGGCGCCTGTAATCCCAGCTACTCAGGAGGCTGAGGCAGGACTATCGCTTGAGCCCGGGAGGTGGAGGTTGGAGGGAGCTGAGATCACGCCACTGCAGTCCATTCTGGGTGACAAAGCACGATTCTGCCTTAAAAAAAAAAAAAAAAAAAGAGAGAGAAAGAGAGAAATAGATTGCCATTTGGCTGGGAAAAGTGGTTTCCACATTCATACCCTTTAAAGCCTCCGCTCCGCCATTACAGTCTTCCGCACTTTGGTTCCCCAAGGCTCCCTCTTCTGAAGATGGCGGCCATGGGAGCCGAAGGGAGCTAGGAACCGCCCAGCGCGGTGGCTCACACCTGTAATCCCAGCACTTTGAGAGGCCAGGGTGGGCAGATCACCTGAGGTCGGGAGTTTGAGACCAGCCTCAACTCCCGTGGTGAAACCACGTCTCTACAAAAAAAATACAAAAATTCACCGGGCATGGTGGCGCCGGCTCGTAGTCCCAGTTACTTGCAGGCCGAGGTGGGAAGATTGCTTTAGCCCAGGAGTCCAGGGTACAGTGTACCGGGATTGCGCCACTGCATTCTAGCCTGCTTGGCTGGAGTGAGACCCTGTCTGAAAAAAATGTATAAAAAAGGGCCAAGAAGCTCTTGGCAACATTTTTAATGCTTTTACATTCTGCCCACTGTGTCAAACTAATTGTTCCCAATTAGTGGAGCTTGTTTAAGCTGTGACTAAAGGATGTTTTTATATAAGTGAAATAATTATTCCTAAATATTACTTTTAAACACGGATTTTGTTTAACCTTGTTTCTTTTTTGGAGGGTGGTAACACCAAGACTACTTTATTAAAAGCATAACTAAGAGCAATTGATGGATACGTAAAGACGTAGTAGGCACATCCATGTAGTAGTGCCACTGTGAGGAGCATTCAGGAGTAATTCTGCCTTAATGCTTAGGTATGTATCTGATTTATGGAAGATAGGCTGTAGGCTGTATAACCCATGTACGTATATGTTAGGGACTGAATTATGTCTCCCCGCAAAAAGATTTTTGGAAGTCCTAACCCTGAGTACCACAGACTATGACTTTATTTAGAAACAAGGTCATTGCAGATGAAATTAGTTAAAATGAGATTCTGCTAGAGTAGCATGAGCCCCTGATCCAATACTACTGGTGTCCTTGCTGCTGGTGTCCTTATGTGAAGACAGACACACAGAAAGCCATGTGATGATGAAGGCAGAGATTGGAGGGATGCAGCAAAAGTTGCCAAAGATTTTCAGCAAACTAGCAGAAGCTAAGAAGAGACTTCCCCTTCAGAAAGAAGGAGCATGGCCTTACTAACACCGTGAGTTATCCCCAGAATCGGGAGAAATAAATTTGTGTTATTTTAAGCCACCCCATTTGTGGTTCTTTGTTATGACGGTCCTGAGTGTGTGAAGCTATTTGTGGCCCACCTACTTGATTCACCTAAATATGTTAGTGGGAAAATAGAGTTGCCTGGGTGCGTCGGTCATTTCACACCTGTCCGAGCCTCCACCTGAGATAAATCACCATCTGTTTGGCACAATCCCCCAGCCTACCACTTGCCACTGGACCAAGGATAGACACCTGACTCTAGTGCAGTGAATCTACCGACTGACCAGCAGCCATAGGACTTGGGTGGCCTGGTGTGGAAAGAGGAGCCCCTTCTTGAAAATGGGGACTAATCTGGGCATGGTGGCTCACGCCCTGTAATCCCAGCACTTTGGGTGGCTGAGGCGGGCAGATCATGAGGTGAGGAGATCGAGACCATCCTGGCTAACATGGTGAAACCCCGTATCTACTAAAAATACAAAAAAAAAGCCAGGCATAGCAGCGGGCGCCTGTAGTCCTAGCTACTCGGGAGGCTGGGGCAGGAGAATTGCTTGAACCCGGGAGGCGGAGGCTGCAGTGAGCCAAGATAGTGCCACTGCACTCCAGCCTGGGCAACAGAGCAAGACTCCGTCTCAAAAAAAAAAAACAACAAAAAAAAGAAAATGGGGACTAAGACATAGAAGAATATAGCTGCAGAGAGTAGCTTCAGGGAACTGAAATAGGTTCAGAGGAAGCTCGAAGTGGCCATTCTGAAGTTTATGCAAACTGCTGGCCAGGAGAGGTGAAAAAAAAAAAAAAATAGAGAAGAGACATGACAGTGGGACAGGGGATTTGTTACTCTCACTCCAGGCTGCAAGTTGCCTCTCCACAATTAATGTCACCTTTTAGTAGAGAACCCAACTTTTCAGGTCTGGCATGGTAGCTCACACCTGCAATCCCAGCACTTTGGGAGGCCGAGGCAGGTGGATCACTTGAGGTCATGAGCTCAAGACTAGCTTGGCCAACATGGCGAAACCCTGTCTCTACTAAAATACAAAAATTGGCCGGGCATGGTGGCACCTACCTATAATCCCAGCACTCAGGAGGCCAAGGCAGAAGAATTGCTTGAACCCAGTAGGCAGAGGTTGCAGTGAGCTGAGATTATGCCACTGCAGTCCAGGCTGGGTGACAGAGGGAGACTCCGTCTCAAAAGAAAAAAAACTTTTAGATAGGCTTAATGCTTCCCATTTTGATGGGTTGGTGGTGGTGATGAATTTCCATAATATAGGGAGTTGAGTGGTTTTTGAGGGAGAAGGGCCCTCAAATCCAACCTCGTGTCCTAACCTCGCTGACAGCTAAGTGTGACTTGGAAGCTAAGTATTAACTAAGGACTTTTAGAAAGTTTCTTTAAAGGGAGGTGGAATAGGGCTGGGCCTCTTCGTCGTCTGGCTACTTAGAAATAAAATCAAGGGGCAGGGCGCGGTGGCTCAAGCCTGTAATCCCAGCACTTTGGGAGGCCGAGGCGGGCGGATCACAAGGTCAGGAGATCGAGACCACAGTGAAACCCCGTCTCTACTAAAAATACAAAAAATTAGCCTGGCGCGGTGGCGGGCGCCTGTAGTCCCAGCTACTCAGGAGGCTGAGGCAGGAGAATGGCGGGAACCCGGGAGGCGGAGCTTGCAGTGAGCCGAGATCGCGCCACTGCACTCCAGCCTGGGCAACAGCGTGAGACTCTGTCTCAAAAAAAAAAAAAAAAAAAAAAAAAAAGAAATAAAATCAAGGGTGAGAGGTAAAATGGATAATAGGAGGCAGCATCCCTCCCCAACGCACCACAACCCTGTGCCGGACTCCCAAGAGCACGTGGCATAGCAGTGTATTCTGCCATTCCGCTGTGTACCGCCCTCTGTCCTGTCTTGCCTTTCCCTTTCTCTTCAGTTCTTTCTGTTTCCTTTTATTTCTTTTCCTTCTTGTTTGTCTTTACCTACCCGGCATAAAAATGCTGGTTAGTACCTTTGGGTTCCTCATTCTGGTTACCTGTTGCAGTGAGTCTGTATCCTGAGAAATTCATGGAGATCACCATGATTAGAAGTCATGGCTACTGAGCCAAGCGTCATAGACTTGAAGCCTAGCAGCTTCCAGGGGCTCCAGGACCATCAGGTGGGAAGGCCCTGAGGGGTCCGGGACAGCTCCAGACTAGCTCCACAGGGGCAGAAGTGTACCAGGGCCTACCTGCTGCTCCACCACGGGCTCGGCTACTTGTCTCCCACCACGTCTCTGGGTCTACATGTCCCTCGGCTTTTGCTTCCCATACCAAAGGCTCAGTTCTGAGCCTCAAGTTCCATTTCCTCCCACCAGAGGATCTGACGCTCTCATTCAGCCACCCCGCCCTGTTTGGGAGCTTTCTCCCACAGTCAAGCCAGTCTATTGCCCATCCTTGGATCATGTGGTAGGAGCTGATGTTTTTACCACCCGCCTCTGTCCGTCTTCTTGTGGTTACAGTGCCCTCGTTTTCCACAGGAAAGTCATGCCTCCCTCACCCTCATTTTGTATGGTCCAAATAGTGTCATATGGACCCACCATCCTCAGTGTCCATAGTGATGCAGAGATAGGTCCACTCCCCAATCTTAGCCAATGAGATGCTTGAGAAAGGCACACTTCCTTTATCCCTGAACTTGCGGTTGTAGTGATGTGAACAAATGTCCTAACTAGTCCAGGTCAGTTGGCCGCCCTGGTGCAATCAGCAGTGGCTGGAGTAGCAGGCCAGATGTCACCTGCAGAACAAAGTGTGCTCAAGTCAGCCCTTGAAATGGGGCTGTGGGACGGGCAGTGTGAAGCTGAGTCTTTCCACTATAAATAAGGCTGTGCAAGGCCAAGTTAATACATGTTTGGAGTTCATAAATCATGGTGGCTATGGTTATCAAATTTAAAAAAAATCAAAACCACCAGTAGCCTCAAAAAACACATGATTGGAAATGTGAGAGGCTGTCAGGAGCCCTGGTCCGTGGGCAGCCTCGCTGGAAGTGCTGTGACCATGTGTGTGTTTGAACCAGGACAAACTGCTGATGTAGACATCTCCCCAGATCCATTCCTCTAAACTGTGTAAAGTGATTATGTATTGAATCACTTGCCTAAGACAGAGTAGTGTCTGTTTGCTGAATGAGATTCTTCCCCACAATATGGTTTGGATTTGTGTCCTTGCCCCCATCTCATGTCCAGATTGTAATCCCAGTGTTGGAGGAGGGGCTTGGTGGGAGGTGTTTAGATCATGGGGGCGGAATTCCCTCTTGCTGTTGTGATAGTGAGTGAGTTCTCATGAGATCTGGTTGTTTAAAAGTGTGCAGCACCTCCCCCTTCTCTCTGTCTTCCTCCTCTGTCCATGTAAGATGGGGCGAGCTTCCCCTTCACCTCCCATCATGACTGTAAGTTTCCTGAGGCCTCCCCAGCGATGCTTCCTGTACAGCCTGTGGAACTGTGAGTCACTTAAAACCTCTTTTCTTTATAAATTACCCAGTTTCAGGTAGTTCTTTATAGCAATGCAAGAACAGACTAATATACCCCCTTTCTCAAAGACTGCCACTTCTATATTCTGTATTTTAGAAGTCAGCACTATTCGAGGAATTGAAATGAAATGAAACCTAAGGTAAAATAAAGCTAGCAAACAAAGGAGAGATTTGTGTAGACAGTCTAGACAAGTTTACATTCCACATTAAACACTTGCATTTATTTAACAGTTTCATTTATGACTTTACAGTTGTTGAATAAATATTATGGCATTCCAACTAGGAAGATAGTATCACCCCTTTACACATGAGAAAATCAAATGAATGGCTTAAGGCAAAAATTCTTTTATTAGTACCCAAAAGTCTAGACTTCGTTATTATTTTAAATTTAGAAAAGTAAAATTTCAATAGTTAGTGGCTAGCAAAACTGTATTTTTTTTTTTTTTTTGAGAGGGAGTCGTGCTCTGTTGCCCAGGCTGGAGTGCAGTGATGTGATCTCGGCTTCCTGCAAGCTCTGCCTCCTGGGTTCACGCCATTCTCCTGCCTCAGCCTACAGGTGCCCACCACCACGGCCGGCTAATTTTTTTGTATTTTTAGTGGAGATGGGATTTAGCCAGGATGGTCTCGATCTCCTGACCTTGTGATCCGCCTGCCTCGGCCTCCCAAAGTGCTGGGATTACAGGCGTCAGCCACCGCGCCCGGCCTCAAAACTGATATTTTTAAGTGTGAACTAATAATTTGGTTAGGTTTATTCAGAAAATAAACTTTAAGGATTTAGGGATTTGCAAGCTTCAGTTTGAAGTAGGTTTAGATAGCTAAAGATCTTTGGATTTTGTAAAGAGAAAATTAATTGAAGAAAGAATTTAAGGTAAATATGATTTATGACTATCTGTTTTAGATGTGAAGTGGTAAACAATATTGGCAAAGCCACAGATTGGGAGTAGAGTGGGGGAAGGAAGACAGGAAGATAGTCAGGTAAAGGAGTTTGTAAGTCATTCATAACCAACCAACACTACCCATATAGCATGATAGTTATGAATATACCAAGGCCTTTTAGACCACTCTGGAATGCACTTTGACCGTCTCTTTTAAATCATGAATTTCTATTGTTTTTTTTTTTAAGTCGAAGTCTCGCTCTGTCACCCAGGCTGGAGTGAAGTGGTGCAATCTCAGCTCACTGCAACCTCCATCTCCCAGGTTCAAGCAGTTTTCCTGCCTTTGCCTCCCAAGTAGCTGGGACTACAGGTGGCCGCCACCACGCCCAGCTAAGTTTTGTATTTTTGATAGAGATGGGTTTCACCATGTTGGCCAGGCTGATCTCAAACTCCTGACCTCAGGTGATCCACCCACCTCGGCTTCCCACAGTGTTGGGATTACAGACATGAGCCACCACCCCTGACCTAAATCATGAATTTCTTCCTTAATTTGTGCAAAATTTAGTGTACTTGCATTTCCTTCTGTGTTCTTTTCTATCCTTAAGATTTTTCAGTGCAGAAATATTCTTGTGTGGGATAGACATTAAAAGACGAAACTGGAAGCCGGGTACTGTGGCTCATGCCTATAATCCCAGCACTTTGGGAGGCTGAGGCAGGTGGATCATCTGAGTTCAGGAGTTTGAGACCAGTCTGACCAACATGGGGAAACCCTGTCTCTACTAAAAATACAAAATTAGCCAGGTGTGGTGGTGCATGCCTGTAATCCCAGCTACTTTGGAGGCTGAGGTGTGAGAATCCCTTGAACATGGGAGGCAGAGGTTGCAGTGAGCTGAGATTGCGCCATTGTACTCCAGCCTGGGTAACAAGAGTAAAACTTCGTCTCAAAAAAAGAAAAAAAGAAAAGAAGAAGAAACTGGTAATTGGGAAGATGAAGTAAAACAGGAGTAAGAACTTTGCATTGCAGCCCTAGTGGGTTATGGTGGAGGGAAGGAAGCAGAGGTGGGTACCTGAGACCATAGGACTGCACTTGCATAGAACATGTATGATCCAGATAGATGCAGCCAGGTCTTGGTGCACTGCTGTGTTTAAAGTGTGCTGTGAGCTAAGCCTCTGCAGCATAGTTTATGGTGGTCCTATCCCCTTGTAAAAATTATCTTTTGAACTCACCCATTGTCACCTCTATCCTTCATTCAGCTTTTGCTTATGCTACTCCTCCCCTTGGAACACCCTTTCCCCAGTCTTTGCCTAGTGTCATTCATCCTGTTAGATCTGCCTGCATCTCTGCCAAGAATCCCCTTAACTTGGCCTTTTTTAGGGGTGAGTTTGAGGAGAAAGCTTAGGAAATAATAAGCCAAATGTTTGTGTCTTAAAACATCCAGGTAACTCTGGATAGTGACAGCCAATAACGTGGAGTCATAAAAGCAAAAATAAACATTTGAATAAGCAACAAGACATTGAAGACAATATCTCTTGACATAATCAACAACAGGCAACATCAGTTTCTTAGCATCTCATAGAGACTGATAAAGGAGGCAATTTCTTTCTAGCAAACAAGAGATGGTGAATGGAAATTAGCCTCTTCTAATGTAACCTGTATAGACTAAACACTGTAAAAGCCTAATGTTCAGCTAGCACATGGTCATGAATCCAGCTTTTAGTACAATGCCAAGCACAGTGTGAACTCAGTACATATTTGTTGGATTAATAAATATTAGTCCTATTTGCTGTTGGATTAAAAGCAAGTATAGAGGTCGGGCGCTGTGGCTCATGCCTGTAATCCTAGCACTTTGGGAGGCTGAGGCTAGCGGATCACCTAAAGTCAGGAGTTCCAGACCAGCCTCGCCAACATGGTGAAACCCCGTGTCTACTAAAAATACAAAAAATTAGCCAGGCATGGTGGCGGGTGCCTGTAATCTCAGCTACTTGGGAGGCAGAGGCAGGAGAATCGCTTGAACCCCGGAGATGGAGGTTGCAGTGAGCCGAGATCACACCATTGCACTCCAGCCTGGGCAACAAGAGTGAAACTCCATCTCAAAAATAAATAGCAAGTATGGAGCACAAAAATGGCACAAAGCAAGGAAGTAAGTCAGGAAGGGTTTTATGCAGGTTGTGACTATATGATATGCATCTCAAAAAATGTTATATTTTCCGGAGGAAGTAGGGAGCTGGAATAATTCTAGGCAGGAGGGATTCATTTTAGCAGTGAGTGAATTGTGATACTACAGCTGGGAAGTATAGGGATGTGCTGAAATGTAGGGCATAGTCAGTGGCTAGAATGAGATGATGCTGAAGGGGAGATGGACAGGGGTCACTCCTTGGCCTTCTGTGCCAACCCAAGGATTTGGGCCACGGGGAAGGAAAAAAGATCACATCGACATCAGCATCTTAGTAAGAGGCCTTTGGCTGCTGTGTTGAAGATAGCTTGGATCAGTTCAAGCCCGTAGAGGCAGAGAGCTTTCTTTATTAGATTTTGTCATGATCTTCTACAGCACCACAGAGTTGAATGTCAAGTTATATTAAGGAAGTGAAATGAATAGAATTTAGTCATGGAGTTGATGTTTTGTGATGACAGAGGCTAAGAGAGTCTAGAATGACTCAACTAGTGCCACCAAAATAAGGAATACAGGAAGTGGACTAGGTAGGTTTCTAAGGGAAGATGATGAGATCAGTTTTTTTATAGCTGAGTATAAACTACCCCTGTGGATTACAGGTGGGTGTGCACAGTAAGCAGCTGCATAATTTAGTACAGATACAGATTTTGATACAGATTTTGACTCAGCAGCACTGAAAACTGTTTGAATTAGATTACCTAGACAGAGGAGGGATGTCACTAAGGACAGAGCTTCCACATTTAGAAGTCAGGCTGGGTGTGGTGGCTCACGCCTGTAATCCCAGCACTTCGGGAGGCCAAGACAGAAGGTTCACTTTGAGGCCAGGAGTTCAAGACCCACCTAAGTAATATAACAAGACCCTGTCCCTACAAAAAGAAAATAAATAAATTATGTTTTAAAAAATAAACATTTAAGAAGTGAAGGCAGAGGAGCACTTGTGTCCTCACTTTTACATGTACTTTTTACTTTTGGGGGAAAATGTACATCATTGATATTGGTGTTCTAATCTCCACAAGTTATTTGAGGTTGGGTTAAATATTTTTCATTGTAAGTAACGAATTGCGTTTGGAGCAGGAACAGTCTGAAAAAACAATGTTAGTAAAGGCATGGGAAAAGGCCTCCTCTGTGTGATGTCCCAAGGAGTGTAAATTAGTACATCCTTCCTGTGGCAGAAACCATTAGTTGCCCCCAATATCCATTTTCCCTTTTCCTTAGTAAACAATTATCTCGCTTTTAGCCGAACACATGGGCTTTAGAGAAAAAACATTTAAAAAAAGACTTCATTTCTCATCCTCCCTTACAGCTACAGCTAGCCATGTGACTAAATTCTGGCTAAGGGGATGGCAGTGGAAGGGGTGACTGACTACACAGAAGAATCTGTGAGAGTTGGACCCTTTTCATCTCTTCCTTCTTTCTGCTGTTTAGAATGCAGATTCTGTGGCTAGGACTTCAGCAGCTATCTGGTACCACGCAAAAGCAGCCAAATTCTGAAAGTGACGGAAAACCCAAATGAAAGGGGCCTGGTTCCCTGGGTTATGGACTGCGCCTCTTTTTTTCTTTTTTTTTTTTTTCTTTTTTAGATGGAGTCTTGCTCTGTCGCCCAGGCTGGAGTGCAGTGGCACAATCTCGGCTCACTGCAACCTTCGCCTCCCAGGTTCAAGCAATTCTCCTGCCTCAGGCTCCCTAGTAGCTGGGACTACAGGCGCCCGTCACCATGCCTGGCTAATTTTTGTATTTTTTAGCAGAAGCGAGGTTTCACCATGTTGGCCAGGCTGGTCTCAAACTCCTGACCTCGTGATCCACCCGCCTCGGCCTCCCAAAGTGCTAGGATTACAGGTGTGAGCCACTGCGCCCGGCCTCAGGACTGCCTCTTTTTTTTTTACATAAATGCCTGTCTGTATAAGCCACCCTTTTGGCTATTCTGTCTCATTCAACTGAACATAGTTCTGTCTGATGTGCTTCCCAAAGACAGCTTAGCAATGTTTTGTCAAGTAACATGTGCACATCCTTTATTCTGGCATCCCATCTCAGGGAATTTACCCTAAGGAAATAATTACGCAAATAGGGAGTGGGGAAGAGTAAAATAAAAGTCCTTCAAAGAAAATTGGTTAAGTAAATTAAAATTATGTAAAAAGGAACACTGTGAAGCCACTAAAAATAATGATGCTATATTTAGACATCACATGAATAGATGTCTGTGACATAAAGTATAAGAAGAGATTATAGACGAGCATGTTTAGAATTATCCCATTCATATAAAACGTATACACACATACAAATGAATCTATATAAGTATATAGATACTCAGAAATACTTGGTGGATATCTGTAAGTATAAAAATATTTCAATATTCTTTGCCAGGCGTGGTGGCACACGCGTGTAATCCCAACACTTTGGAAGGCCGAGGCAGGCGGATCACCAGATCAGGAGTTCGAGACCATCCTGACCAACATGGTGAAAGCCCGTCTCTACTAAAAATACAAAAGTTAGCTGGGCATGGTGGTGCGTGCCTGTAATCCCAGCTACTCAGGATGCTGAGGCAGGAGAATCACTTGAACCCAGGAGGCGGAGGTTGCAGTGAGCCGAGATCGTGCCATTGCATTCTAACCTGGGTGACAGAGCGAGACTCTGTCTCAAAAAAAAAAAATCCAATATTTTTCAATACCTGGAAATGGAGTTTCATTTTTTTATAGTTTCTTCCCATGCTTTTATTTTTAAACTATTATTTAAACTATTTATGATCAGCTTGACCATTATTATAAAAACTATAACGTCTTTTTAATTTTTTTAAGTGCTCTCTTTAAAAACCTAGTATCATTAAGAAAATAGTCCGGGCACAGTGGCTCATGCTTGTAATCCCAGCACTTTGGGAGGCCAAGGTGGGAGGATTACTTGAGCTCTGGAGCTTGAGACCAGCCTGGGCAACATAGTGAGATCTCTGTGTGTGTGTGTGTGTGTGTGTGTGAGTGAGATGGAGTTTCACTCCTGTGTGTGTGTGTGTGTGTGTGTGTGTGTGTGTGAGATGGAGTTTCACTCTTTGTGTGTGTGTGTGAGTGTGTGTGTGTGTGTGAGATGGAGTTTCACTCTTGTGTGTGTGTGTGTGTGTGTGTGTGTGAGTGAGATGGAGTTTCACTCTTGTTGCCCAGGCTGGAGTGCGATGGCATAATCTTGGCTCACCACAACCTCCACCTCCCGGCTTCAAACGATTCTCCTGCCTCGGCCTCCTAAGTAGCTGGGATTACAGGCATGTGCCACCACGCCCGGCTAACTTTGTATTTTTAGTAGAGACAGGGTTTCTCCATGTTAGTCACACTGGTCTATGGACTCCCGACCTCAGGTGATCTGCCCACCTCAGCCTACCAAAGTGCTCGGATTACAGGCATGAGCCACCGTGCCCAGCCTACTTTTTCTTTAGAAATATATTCACAGGCAATGGGAAGTCCTTGAAGGAATATGTAATGGGAGACGTGCAGTGGCATGATCTCAGCTCACTGCAGTCTCTGCTTCCCGGGTTCAAGTGATTCTCCTGCCTCAGCCTCCTGAGTACCTGGGATTACAGGCACGCACCACCACACCCAGCTAATTTTTTTTTTTTTTTTTTTTTGTATTTTTAGTGGAGATGGAGTTTCACCATGTTGGCCAGGCTGGTCTTAAACTCCTGAGCTCAAGTAATCCACCCGCCTCAGCCTACCAAAGTTCTGGGATTACAGGCCTGAACCACCACACCCAGTCCTGTGGTATAGGTTTTCATAGCCAATCTAAGGCAAGTAGTGTGGGACTTTAGTGAAGGGGTGGATTAGAGGGAGATTTTAGAGTTGAATTGAGGCTTGGTGACAGATTGAATGAGGGATGAAGACGTATAGGGTCTTCCAGATTTCTGTCTTGGGTGATTGGAATTGGGATATCATTAAAATAAGAACAATAAAGAAATAAGGAAATCTAGCTGAGTGTGGTGTCATGTGCCTATAGTCTCAGTTACTTGAAGCAGGAGGATCCCTTTAGTATAAAAGAGTTCAAGTCCAACCTGGGCAACATGGTGAAACCCCATCTCTTAAAAAAGAAAGAAACAAAGAAAGAAAAGAAAAATATGCTGCTCTGCCTACAGAGTAGCCATTCTTTCTTCTTTTACTTTCTTAATAAACTTACTTTCACTTTACAAACAATAAAAATTAAGAAAACAGAAGAAGAAAGAAAAAAAAAGCAAATCTGTATGGTCTTTCTTCTCCTACTAAAATGTAAGCTCCATTGGAACAGGGACTTTTAATCATTTTATATACGGCTGTATCCCTAGCACCTAGTAAGAGTGCATGGCACAGAGCTGACACTCAATAAATATTTGTTGAATGATTATTTCCCGGTTAAGCCACTAAAAAGATCATTGCTGACTTAAGCAATAGCAGTCTCCATGTGGAGCTAGGCTATAGTACGTAGAAAAGTGATTGGAAGTGAGGAATTTGAGACAATACAAAGACAACACTTTAAAAGAACTTGTCTCTTGATGCCGGGCGCAGTGGCTCACGTCTGTAATCCCAGCACTTTGGGAGGCAGAGGTGGGCAGATTACGAGGTCAGGAGATGGACACCATCCTGGCTAACACGGTGAAACCCCGTCTCTACTAAAAATACAAAAAAATTAGCCGGGCGAGGTGGCGGGCGCCTGTAGTCCCAGCTACTCGGGAGGCTGAGGCAGGAGAATGGCCTGAACCCAGAGGCGGAGCTTGCCACTGCACTCCTGCCTGGGGGACAGAGCGAGACTCCGTCTCAAAAACAAACAAACAAACAAAACACTTGTCTCTGGAATACAACAGATACATTAGATGGTAGCCAACTGGAAGATAATTTACATTAAATTGTCTCAGGAAAAATTAATCATAGCATGTAGCTTCAGTGCCTCCAGCAGCCACCCTGAGCTCTAGGACAGGGGAAACTGGCCCAAGGGAGCTGGCAAGAGCAGTGAGACCAGGAGCTTGCTTTAAAACCACAGCCCAGGCCAGGCACAGTGGCTCACACCTATAGTCCAAGCACTTTGGGAGCCTAAGGTGGGCGGATCACGAGGTTAGGAGTTCGAGACCAGCCGGCCAGCATGGTGAAACCCCGTCTCTACTAAAAATACAAAAATTATCTGGGCATGGTGGCATGTGCCTGTAATCCCAGTGACTCAGGAGGCTGAGGCAGGAGAATCACTTGAACTAGGAGGCAGAGGTTGCAGTGAGCTGAGATCACACCGCTGCACTCCAGCCTGGGCAACAGAGCAAGACTCCATCTCAAAAATAAATAAAATCACAGCCCAAAGGTAAAAGAGAGCTGAGTGCAAGAGAGTGAGAGAGGAAAGTGAGGTATGGAGGTAAAGTAAGTTCTGTCTAAGGTCAGAAATGTCAAAAGACAACATTACAACAAATTTTATCATAGATCTAATTAGTTATTATTTGCAATTCATGAGTCAGGGCAGCCTCCTTTCTACAGAACAGAATGAGAGCTTCCACTGAGCAATGGCCGAACGGTGGGTTTTGTAAGATGGAAAATAAGGAAACAGAACAATAGGGTAAAAAATCATGTTGGTTAACACAGGTTACTTCAGGCTACTTTTTTTTTTGAGATGGAGTCTCGCTCAGCCGCCCAGGCTGGAGTGCACTGGGGCAATCTTGGCTCACTGCAACCACTGTCTTCTGGGTTCAAGTGATTCTCCTGTCTCAGCCTCCCAAATGTCTGGGATTACAGGCATGCGCCATTATGCCCCACTAATTATTTTATTTTGAGATGGAATCTCACTCTCTTGCCCAGGCTGGAGTGCCGTGTTGTGATCTCAGCTCACTGCAACCTCCGCCTCCCAGGTTCAAGCAATTCTCCTGCCTCAGCCTCCCGAGTAGCTGAGACTACAGGTGTGTGCCACCACACCCGGCTAATTTTTTGTATTTTTAGTAGAGACATGTTTCACCTTGTTAGCTAGGATGGTCTCGATCTCCCGACCTCGTTATCCACTCGCCTCAACCTCCCAAAGTGCTAGGATTATAGGCATGAGCCACCGCGCCTGGCCCAGGCAACTTTTTTCTTTTTCTTCAGACGGAGTTTCACTTTTGTTGCCTAGGCTGGATTGCAGTGGCGTGATCTCGGCTCACTACAACCTCCACCTCCCGGGTTCAAGCGATTCTCCTGTCTCAGCCTCCCGAGTAGCTGGGATTACAGGCACGTGCCACCATGCCCGGCTAAGTTTTATATTAGTAGAGATGGGGTTTCATCGTATTGGTCAGGCTGGTCTTGAACTCCTGATCTCAGGTGATCTCCCTGCCTCAGCCTCCCAAAGAGCTGGGATTACAGGCATGAGCCACGGCGCCCAGCCCAGGCTACCTTTTTGTAACGCATTAAAGCAGAAAGGACTTCCTTATGATGCTTACTCAAGTAGACTGGAATCTCCTGATGTCAGGGAAAATTGATCTGTTTTGAGATCTATCTTCTCCCTTAAAGTTTCAGTTGGATGATGTGGCATTTAGAAGAAGTGATTCCATTTTAGTTGGTCTGCTTTCTTGGGGCCTAGTGCAGAAGCACAGTCCAAAACAATGGTCTCCCATAATTTTTGTTTAACTGAAGCTAGCAAGTGGAAACAAGGAAAGATCTAGATTATATGACTTGTCATGTGATTGCAAGTGATTTTGCTCAATTCCAATTTAGCTTAAACACAAAGGACCCTGTAATGCTTTGGCCATTTGAGCCTGAAAATGAAATGTCATAAATATTGACACGAAAGCTCTCGCCAAGTTTTGCACTGTGGTCATGGCTATACCTTAGTAAAAAAAAAAAATTTGCAGGAAAAGTTTTATTTAAACTTTTTTTCAAGAAAATGTTTTTTTTTCTCCCTAACAGAACATTTCATAAGCTATTTTAATTACTGCATCTAATTTTTTTAGGCATTGCTTTATTTTATTTTATTTTATTTTATTATTTTTTTATTTTATTATTATTATTTTTTGAGACAGAGTCTCGCTCTGTCGCCCAGGCTGGAGTGCAGTGGCACGATCTCGGCTCACTGCAAGCTCTGCCTCCTGGGTTCACCCCATTCTCCTGCCTCAGCCTCCCGAGTAGCTGGACTACAGGTGCCCGCCACCAGGCCCGGCTAATTTTTTGTATTTTTAGGAGAGACGGGGTTTCACCGTGTTAGCCAGGGTGGTCTCGATCTCCTGACCTCGTGATCCGCCCGCCTTGGCCTCCCAAAGTGCTGGGATTACAGGCGTGAGCCACCGCGCCCGGCTGCTTTATTTTAAATTGTGTGTTTGAAAGTTTATAACTGTCATAACCAGACTACAGGCCAGACAACTTAAGGTTTGGTGGAGAAGGACATTCCCTTGAATTTTCTCATCTTCTTTTCCCTCTAATTTCTGCTTTCCTCCCTTAAATCCTCTTCATTCCTTGCCTTAGGGGAGTTTCCCAAGACAATACATGGAGATGCAAGAGTTAAGGAGTTTTAAATTTCAAAAGCCCAAACATTGGGTAGAGGCTTAAAGTTTAAGACAGATAATACAATGGTTAGAATATGCAGAGTCCATCTCTGTATTCTCTAATCAAGCAAACATCTCAGATTGCAAGAGGAAAAGATATTCTGAGAGAAAGAGGTTAGATACTGCTGTTTCCCATGAGACATCCTCAGCTTTCAATCAAGTTGCGGGGGTGAAGGTCAGTAAACCAGTGGCTGAGCAAACCTCCACCCCGACCTTTCTCACAGGGCCGCAGATGAATGGGAAAGCCAGCCAAGAAATCTGAAGTGCCTCACATCCCCAGCACTTTGCTAAAGGAGGTGGTGGCTGGACAGGTTAAGACACCCTCCCAGCCCCCCAGCCTCCTGCAGGACTCAGGGAGCCATTAGACACCTTCTTCTGCAGCCAGCAGTGGGGCAGTGTTGCCAAGAGGGTACCAGGCGGAGAATCCTGTAGCCTTCACCTGTGCAACTGACAACAGACTGCAGATGGGATGGAGGGCATCTTGCCTGATGCTGGCCAGTAGATCATGACATGGAGAACTCACCACTATTCCTGGGAAACTTGGACTTTGACTCAACAGAGAAGTGAGGGAGGTGCCAACGTGAGCAAGATTTGGTTTTAGGAAACATTTTCTCGGGTTGGGATAGAAAGAGATGTTTTTCCCTGTTTACTTTGTTCATTTTGCCATGTGCATGTATTGCCTATTTGAAAAGAAATAGGCCGGGTGCGTTGGCTCACACCTGTAATCCCAGCACTTTGGGAGGCTGAGGCGAGTGGATCACCTGAGGTCAGGAGTTCGAGACCAGCCTGGCCAGCATGGCAAAACCCCACCTCTACTAAAAACACACAAAAATTAGCTGGGCGTGGTGGCAGACACCCGTAATCCTAGCTACTTGGAGGGCCGAGGCAGGAGAATTGCTTGAACCCGGGAGGCGGAGGTTGCAGTGAGTGGAGATCGTGCCATTGCACTCCAGCCTGGGCAACAGAGCAAGACTCTGTCAAAAAATAAAAAAGAAAAGAAAAGAAAAATAAAATAGCGTTCAGTTAGAAAAAAAAAAATTCTTGGCCGGTGTGGTGGCTCTTGCCTGTAATCTCAGCACTTTGGGAGGCCAAGGTGGGCAGATCTCTTGAGGTCAGGAGTTTGAGACCAGCCTGGGCAACATGGCAAAACCCCATCTCTACCAAAAATTTTTAAAAATTGGCCAAGCATAGGGCTACATACCTGTAGTCCCAGCTACTCAGAGGCTGAGTTGGGAGCATCACTTGAGCCCTGCCTGCAGTAAGCTGAGGTCGTGCCACTGCACTCCAGCCTGACAGACAGACTGAGATCCTGTCTCAGAGAAAAAAAAAATAGAAAAATGATTTTTTTTTTCAAGAGGTGAAGGAGAGAGGAGGGAAAAAGAGAACAAGAAAAATTTATTTCTTGCACATCTTTGTTAGTGAAATGAGAATCCTGTACTCCCTTAGTATAACAGTAAAAATTTAAAGTATTGAAAGCCACTGATTCATCTTTTACAAGTCAACATAATTATTTCTTTTTTAAAACATTTTAAAGACAGAGTCCATCCTGTTCCTTAGGTTGGAGTGCAGTGGCGTGATCACAGCCCACTGCAGCCTTGACCTGCCCACCTCAAGGGATACATATGCCTTAGCCTCCCAAGTAGCTGAGACTATAGGCATGTGCCATCACCCAGCTAATTTATTTATTTTTGTAGAGACGGGGTCTTGCTTTACTGCCTAAGCTGCTCTGGAACTCCTGGCATCAAGCTTTTTTCCCACATTGGCCTCTCAAAGTGCTGGGATTGTAGGTGTGAGCTACCACACTCAACCTTATTTAATTGATAACTATGTTGACTCAATAGGTAAATGAATGATGCAACTATCACTACAAACCCTTTGTTTTTTTGTTGTTTGTTTTGTTTTTGAGATGGAGTCTCACTCTGTCTCCCAGGCTGGAATGCAATGGCCCTATCTCAGCTCACAGTAACCTCCGTCCCCTGGGTTCAAGCAATTCTCCTGCCTCAGCCTCCCTAGTATCTGGGATTACAGACATGCGCCATCACACCTGGCTAATTTTTGTATTTTTAGTAGAGACGGGGTTTTGCCATGTTGGCGAGGCTGTTCTGGAACTCCTGACCTCAAGTGATCTGCCCACTTTGGCCTCCCAAAGTTCTAGGATTACAGACGTGAGCCACTGCACCTGGCAATTTTTTTTTTTTCTTTTTTGAGACGGAGTCTTGCTCTGTCACCCAGGCTGGAGTACATTGGTGCCATCTCGGCTCACTGCAACCTCTGCCTCCCGGGTTCAAGCAATTCTCCTGCCTCAGCCTCCCGAGTAGCTGGGACTACAGACATGTGCCACCACGCCCAGCTAATGTTTTTGTATTTTTAGTAGAGGCAGGGTTTCACCATGTTGGTCAGGCTTATCTTGAACTCCTGACCTCAAATGATCTGCCTGCCTCAGCCTCCCAAAGTGTTGGGATTACAGGCATGAGCCACCGCGCCCAGCCCAATAACCCTATTTAAAATTGAACCCTCATCCCCTGCCCAACACTTTTTATCTTTTCCTTGTTTATTTTTCTTCACAGCATTTTTCAATAACACACTATGAAATATGTTGGCCAGGTATGGTGGTTTATGCCTGTAATCCCAGCACTTTGGGAGACTAAGGTGGGCAGATTGTTTGAGCCTGGGCAATATGGCAAAACCCTATCTCTATAAAAACTTTGCTGGGCATGCTGGCACATGCCTGTAGTCCCAGCTACTTGGGAGGCTGAAGTGGTAGGATCATTTGAATCCAGGAGGTCAAGGCTGGCGTGAGCCCTGCTTGTGCCACTGCACTCCAGTCTGGGCAACAGAGTGAGACCCTATCTCAGAAAAATAAAAAAAGAGAGAAATATGTTTACTTCTTTTATGTATTATGTTTTATGTCTACCTCCTTTTTCTCTCCCTCATCAAAGAATGGAATCCCCATGGGAGTAGGGGGCTTTGTCTGTTTTGCCTACAACAATGCCCTCTGTGTTTGTGGAATGAATTAAATACTATGATTGCTCAAGCACACCATTCGAACTCCTATCAAATTTAAGTACAAAACCCATCTAATTCCAAATATAAATAATTTGTGGATTGGCATCATATGAATTATGAACACCACTACTTCTCTACATTATCATGGCCAATGAAAAGTTAAGGCTTTCTGTCATTCCTGTAAGGAAACAGGTTTAACAGGTTTTAGACTATGGGACCAAATAGACCTGGATTCAGGTCCCACTGGGCAGTGAATGGTTGAGGGTAAGTTCTTCTAAACCTCCTTTCTTCTTGCTTTATTCATCCTTATTCATCCCAGCACTATAATACTAACTAACCTCTTAGGGTTGTTATAAAGATTAAATGGCATTCAGTCCAAAACACTCTGTACATGTCACATGATAGCCACTCGGTTAAATCTATTCTTACAATTATTTTGGGAGCTGTATTAGTTTGCTCAGGCTGCCATAACAAACTGCCACAGACTAGATGACTTAAACAACCTAAATGTTTTTTCTCAGAGTTCTGGAAACCAGAAGTCTAAGATTAAGGTGTTGGCAGGTTTGGCTTCTGCCGAGGCCTCTCTCCCTGGCTTGCAGATGGCTGACTTCTTGCTGTGTCCTGCTATGGTCTTTTCTCTGGGCATATACATTGTAGGGGCAAAGGGAATTTTCCCATCACCCTCTGAAGGTTCTGTAATTTGAGTCTATGAAATGAACTGACTGTAAACAGATGAACAAGAGAAAAGGGGCATCATAAGAAAGAAAAGTAAATACCCCCAAAGCAGTGCGATTTAGAAGCTTATATGCTCTCATCACAGGGGAGAGGGAAGGAGGGATGCAGGCAGGTTAGGGGAGCATAAATGATTTGAGGAAGAGAAAGAATGGACCAGAAGAACAGGTGATAACTTGTGACAAAGTCTGTCCGGATATTTGGTGTTAACCTTTGGTCTTCTTTCCTGTGGTAAGTCAGTCTCCCTACATGATGGGATTCCTGTGGAGGGGGATGCAGGACAATTCAGATTTTTCTGAGGGATCTCAAGGCAGATAAGGGAAATTCAGAGAATAACTCTCCCTGCACTTTGGGAGAGAAAAAGGGACAAGAGGCAGAAGGGCAGGAAAAGGTCAGAGAGACTCTAGTTCTCCTTTAGTTCAAAGCACTCAGCGCCAAAGCATCATACAGTGGGGTATTGTTTTGTAGGCCCCAACAACACCCCTGGGCTCTCTTGCCCTTATTCTAATAACCCCAGTCCTAATTGAGTTAGGACTCTACCCATACGACTTTATAATCTCGATATCCTTCTTACGGGTCCTATCTCCAAATACCATCACACTGGGGGTTAGGGCTTCCAAGTATGTATTTGGGAGTGACACAATTCAGTTCATAACAGGAGCAGAGGAAGATTTCACCAAACTATATCCAATTTTGTTATGTTTAATAAGTTTAGAATATTTCATTCCCAGAAACACAAATGCTTTAATGGATATTCTTTTCACTGGCAGATAGGCTCTGACAAGGGCATAGATGCAGGCATTTTGCAGCAGGAAGAAAGGAAGCCACACAGTAAAGAGGGAAATGTTGCATATGGAGAGAGACTGAAGGAGGCACAGAAATCAAACTATGAAGTATGAATTGATTGGTGTGGCGTTGACTCACCCCGTCCCTCTACACTTGGGAGTGATATCTCATGGTGTCCCGCTGCAAGAGTGGATCTGTGCTTCTTCCCATAAACCTTAGGGAGCTATGACTATATTCTTGCCCTATCTGTAAACAAACTCCAGTAATAAGTTAATGGGAGAGGAAACTAAAAATGTTCCTGGTACCATGCTAGGCATGTTTACATGTATCATTTCATTTCCATCCTCCCAAAACATTGTGACCAAGGCATTATTATCTCTTTGACACTGAAGAAACAGATGATCAGACTCACCCAAGGTCACCCAGTTAGTAAGTCCTTGAGCTGGAATGTCCCTCTAAGTCCAAAACTGCTTGGATGCTCTCAAAGTCCCCATTGTTCCTTCACACTGTAGAACACAGTGACATTCCATCCACTTAGGTTATCCATCTTGTAGCCTCTTATTGCTTATATGACTTTTTTTTCTGAATCGTAAGTTCCCATGTTAGATTTTGCCTTCATTTTCTTTTTCAAAATAATTTTTAAATTTTTAATAGAAAGAAGTGGGATCTTGCTATTTTGCCGAGGCTGGTCTTGAATGCCTGGCCTCAAGTGATCCTCCCATGTTGGTCTCCCAAAGTGCTGGGATTACAGGTATGAGCCACTGAGCACGGCCTCCCTTATTTTCTTTTGGAAAGATTTTTACCATTGGTATTTATACTTTACTTATCCTCCTTCCCTCATGCAAAATCTTGAGCAAGTTTTGCTTTCAGAAAATCTGCCTAATGTGAGATTGTGTCTGAGGTGTAAACATCCAAGTCTTTATGCATGGTGAGGAGAAAATGACAGCAATCATGAATTCTCCAGTTTGCTTTATTGTAATAGAACATTATTTTTCTTTTTCTTCTTTCTTTTTTTTTTTGAGATGGAGTCTTGCTCTGTTGCCTAGGCTGGAGTGCAGCGGTGCGATCTCGGCTCACTGCAAGCTCTGCCTCCTGGGTTCACGCCATTCTCCTGCCTCAGCCTCCCAAGTAACTGGGACTACAGGTGCCCACCACCACGCCTGGCTAATTTTTTGTGTTTTTAGTAGAGACGGGGTTTCACCATGTTAGCCAAGATGGTCTCGATCTCCTGACCTCATGATCTGCCCGCCTCAGCCTCCCAAAGTGCTGAGATTACAGGCGTGAGCCACCGTGCCCAGCCAATAGAACATTTTTCTGTGAAGAATATTGCCAAAGTTACATTTCTGGATATGAAGACCTAGGAGAAGAAGCAAAATGAATAACTACATCTCCAGTGAATTGTACAGTTAAAATAACAGCTTCTAATCAGTCAACTCAAAAGTTCTAATTTCAAGGTTTCAGCCTGATAATAAGGATGGTATTGAAAGCATGCATAGTGATTCTTAGTGTGGGGGTGCTCTCCCTGTTTCCTGTACCCTTTTCTGAAATGAAAGTGATATTATAATTATAAAATTTATTATTATTAAAAATTATAGTATTACTTTGGCATTTCTCATATCCATCTAGAATTTATTTATTTTTATTTATTTATTTTTGAGATGGGGTCTTGCTCCATCATCCAGGCTGGAGTGCGGTGGTAAGATCATAGCTCACTATAGCCTCAAGGGCTCAAGTGATCCTTCTACCTCAGCCTCCTGAGTAGCTGGGACTGCATACAGGGGCATGCCAACAAACCTGGGTAATTTTTTATTTTTGTAGAGGTGGGGTGAGCTGTGTTACTCTGGCTGGTCTCAAACTCGTAGGCTCAAATGATCCTGCCACCTTGGCTTCCCAAAGTGCTGGTATTACAGGTGTGAGCCACCATGCCTGGTCTTTGTTTTTTGTGGAGGGAGGTGTTGGGATAGGATGTCACTCTGTTGCCCACAGTGCAGTGCACTGGTGCCGTCATACTCACTGCAGCCTCGAACAGCTGAGCTCAAGCAATCCTCTTGACTCAGCCTCATGAGTAGCTGAGACTACAGGCATGTGCCACCATGCCTGGCTAATTTTTATTTTTACTTTTCAGTTTTTTGTGGAGACGAGGTTGCGCTGCATTGCCCAGGCTGGTCTCAAACTTCTAGCCTCAAGCCACCCCAAAGTGTTCAGCCACGACACCCAGCGTAGAATTTATTTTTGAGTGTGGTTGGAGGTAGCAGTTTAAATTTATTCCTTTTAGACTGGGTGCGGTGGCTCATGCCTTTAATCCCAGCACTTTGGGAGGCCGAGGCGGGCGGATCACCTGAGGTCAGGAGTTCGAGACCAGCCTGGCCAACATGATGAAACCCCATCTCTACTAAAAATATAAAAATCAGCCGGGCATGGTGGCGGCCACCTGTAATCCCAGCTACTCAAAAGGCTGAGACAGGAGAATCATTGGAACCTGAGAGGCAGAGGTTGCAGTGAGCCGAGATCATGCCATTGCCCTCCAGCCTGGGCTTCAGAGCGAGACTCCATCTCAAATAAATAAATAAATAAATGTATTCCTTTTAGATGGGTGGCTTATCATGTTAATAGTGTTTATTAAGTAAATTATCCTTTCTTCCCAAATTAAAATCCTGCCTTTTCCATGTATACCTGAAGATACTGCCGAACTCTCCCACCAAAATATTTGTTTATTATATACAAATACCATGCTATTTATAATAGCTTTATATTACTTTCTAATATATTGCAAGATACAATTTTTTTCCCAAGATTTTCTTGGCAATTTTCACATATTTATTTTATTATATTTGTTTGTTTACTTATTTTTGAGACGGCATCTCACTCTGTCGCCAGGCTGGAGTGCAGTGGTGCAATCTCGGCTTACTGCAACCATCCTGGCTAACCCGGTGAAACCCCATCTCTACTAAAAATACGAAAACTTAGCCGGGCGTGGTGGCACATGCCTGTAGTCCCAGCTACTCCGGAGGCTGAGGCAGGAGAATGACTTGAACCCAGGAGTCAGAGGTTGCAGTGAGCCAAGATCACGCCACCACACTCCAGCCTGGGAAATAGAGTGAGACTCAAAAAAATAAAAAATAAAATAAAATAAAATTGATAAATTGGACTTTGTCAAAATTAAAAACTTTTGCTCTGTGAAGACCCTGCTAAGAGATGGAACAGAATAGGAGAAAATATTTGTAAACCACATATCTCACAGAGGATTAGTATTTACAATATATAAACAAACAATCTTGGTAGAAAATGGACAAAAGACATTAAGAGATATTTCACCGAAGAGGATATATGAATGGCAGATAAATGCATGAAAAGATGTTCAACAATTAAAACCACAGTGAGACAGCACTACTCACCTATCAGAATGGCTAAAATAAAAAGGTGACACTACCAAATGCTGGTGAGGACGCAGAGAAGCTGGATCATTCATATATTGTTGATAGGAATGTAAAATGCCCATTACCATTTTAAGTGCCAACATTTTGACAGTGGCAAAAAAACTAAATATTCAGCTACCATATGGCCCAGCAATTGCAGTCCTGGGCATTTATCCCAGGGAAATGCAGACTTATATTCATACAAAAACCTACACACAAGTGTTTATAAAAACTTTATTTGGGGCCGGGCACAGTGGCTCACACCTGTAATATCAACACTTTGGAAGGCTGAGGTGGGAGGATTGTTTGAGCCCAGGGGCTCAAGACTAGCCTGGGCAACATAGTGTGATGCTATCTCTATTTAAAATATATATATATTTTATATATATTGTAATAGGCAGAAACTGGAAACAGCTAAGAAACCTGAGCATCAAAGCAGCAGTTTGGAAGAAAATCCAGAAGCTAAAGAAGAGTACACTTTTAACCTAGGCTGTAAATAGGGGAGGGCATAGCAGGAGCCTGACACATGTTTACAGCATTCCCAGAGTTGAAATCAAAAGGAAGCCAGCTCTATGTAATTGCAGTGCCAACTTAAGAGCCCAGCACCTCATTACTGTTATCACCAATGCTCTTGATGTCACAGAAGACAATATTCCTTGTGAAACACTGCAGACACTCATTTAGGACATGATTCAGAACACTCATATCCTGAAGATAGATAACTTTTAGGAGAACTTTCGTCTGTGTATTCCACTTATATTTTCCTTTTTTAGATATATTCACAAGTAATATAGATTTGTCATATTAAAATTAATATAATGTTACTGGGGAAATGAATGAATTAGTATAATTACTAACAATAATGTTCTAAAATACATGCCTAATGAATTAAAGAGCTCTTTCAGTAACTCTGAAATAAGTGATGTAAAACCATTGTCTTAATTTCCGGGCTCCCCTCATAGTCCAAAATGGCTGCAGCAATTCCAGCAATTGCATCAACACACAAAAATTGTCAGTGCCCCAAAAGGGGCTGTGTTTTATTGTGTCTCTTTTTACAAGTGATAAAATCATGGCCGGGTGAGGTGGCTCACGCCTGTAATCTCAGCACTTTGGTAGGCCGAGGTGGGCAGATCACCTGAGATCAGGAGTTTGGGATCAGCCTGGCCAACACGGTAAAACCCCGTCTCTACTAAAAATATAAAAAATTAGCTGGGCATGGTGGTGTGCACCTGTGATCCCAGCTACTTGGGAGGCTGAGGCAGGAGAATTGCTTGAGTCTGGGAGGTGGAGGTTGCAGTGAGCAGAGATCATGCCACTGAACTCCAGCCTGAGTGACAGGAGCAAGACTCCATCTCAAAAAAAAAAAAGAAAAAAAAAACAAGTGATAAAATCTTTCTCAGAGTCCCAGCAGACCTCTGGTATCTCATTGGCTAAAACTTTATCACGTGCCTATGCCCATACCAGTTGCTGGCAGGGGGGAAAAAATCTACCCAGAAATGACTTAGACCAATCAGGGCTTGCCTCCTAGAGCTACTGATGAGGCCTATACTCTAAGCACAAGCTATGTGCAAAAGAGGATGCTGGACAAAAGGAAGGGCAGGTGGGCAAATGAATGCTGTGTGGCAAACAGCATCTGCCACAGATTCCCGATCCCATCCACTGCGTTTGAAGGTTATTAATTTGACTTTTTTTTTTTTCTCTCTTGAGATAGGGTCTCATTTTTTCACCCACGCTAGAGTGCAGTGGTACAATCATGGCTCACCACAGCCTCAACCTCCTGGGCTCAAGTGATCCTCCCACCTCGGCACAGACATGCACCACCATGCCCAACTAATATATTTTGTTTTTAATTTTTTGTAGAGACAGGGCCTCACTGTGTTGACTAGGCTTGCTTTGAACTCCTGGGCCCAAGTGATCCTCCTCCCTTGGCCTCCCAAAGTGTTGGGATTATAGACATGAGCCACTGCACCTGGCCCAAGTAGCCAATTCTTTTTTTTTTTTTTTTTTTTTTTTCAGACAAAGTCTCGCTCTTGTCCCCCAGGCTGGAGTGCAATGATGCAACCTCCGCCTCCTGGGTTCAAGCGATTCTCCTGCCTCAGCCGCCCAAGTAGCTGGGATTACAGGCTCCTGCCACCACACCTGGATAATTTTTGTATTTTTAGAAGAGACGGGGTTTCACCATGTTGGACAGGCTGGTCTCGAACTCCTGACCTCAGGTGATCTGCCCGCCTCGGCCTCCCAAAGTGCTGGGATTACAGGCATGAACCACCGTGCCCGGCCTACCAAGTATCCAATTCTTAACAATTACTAATAATTAGGAAAATCAAATACTAGGTCCGACTGAAAGCTGAAATTATTATTTTTGAAGATTATGATTAGGAAAATAGATCTCGATGACGTATATGTATGATTGAACACTATTAGACAGTTGATGAAAAAAATATGTTTCTGACCTCCTAGCTTTTGGGACTGAATTTATTACTATAAATATAAAGGACTGACCAGTAAGTGACCAGCAAGTGAACAAAGGGAGAGAGGAGGAGGGAAGACCTGCGCCTATGGATCATATACTGTGTTTGGCATTGTGCGGGGCACTTTGGATATTCTCTCATGTCATCCCACCAAAATTCAGTGGGATGAGTATCATCCCACTGCCTCGGCCTCCCAAAGTGGTTACAGGTGTGAGCCACCACGCCCGGCTGGATTCTGATTTTGTATTATCATAATTCAGCTATGACAACCATCCTTATTAAAAAATATTGTGGCTGGGCATGGTGGCTCATGCCTGTAATTCCAGCACTTTGGGAGGGTGAGGCAGGAGGATCATGAGGTCAGGAGTTTGAGACCAGCCTGGCCAACATGGTGAAACCCCATTCTACTAAAAATACAAAAATTAGGCAGGCATGATGGCATGCACCTGTAATCCCAGCTACTCGGGAGGCTGAGGTAGGAAAATAACTTGAACCCAGGAGGCGGAGGTTGCAGTGAGCCAAGATCCTGCCACTGCACTCCAGCCTGGGACAGAGCAAGACTCCATCTCAAAAAAAAAAAAAAAATATATATATATATATATATATGTGTGTATATATATATATAAATAATGTGTGTGTGTGTGTGTGTGTGTGTATGTGTGTAGTGTAGCTCATCAATAAATTCCTTAGGAAAACTCTTGCAAGTTGGATGTCTGGGTCAAAGGGCGTGGATACCTGAATGGTTTATGATAGGTATTGCCAAACCAGTTGACACTCCTCTCAACAATTTTTTTTAAGCGCTTCCATTTTTCCCTGTCCTCACCAATATAGGGTTTTATCACTTAAAAAAATTACCAATTTGAGAAAAAATAAGTGTTAGAAAATATTATTGTGTTCGCTTTGGCAGCACACATACTAAAACTAGAACTATACAGGGAAGATTAGAACGGTCCCTCCGCAAGGATGACATGGAAATTCATGGAGTGTTACAAATTTTTAAAAAATGTCTTAGCCGGGCATGGTGGCTCACGCCTGTAATCCCAACACTTTCGGAGGCCGAGGGGGGTGGATCGCGAGGTCAGGGAGGTCAGGAGATCGAGACCATCCTGGCTAACATGGTGAAACCCCCTCTCTACTAAAAATACAAAAAATTAGCTGAGTGTGAGGGCGCCTGTAGTCCCAGCTACTCAGGAGGCTGAGGCAGGAGAATGGCGTGAACCTGGAAGGCGGAGCTTGCAGTGAGCCGGGATCAGGCCACAGTACTCCAGCCTGGGCGACAGAGTGAGGCTCCGTCTCGGGGGGGGGGGGGGGGGGGGGGGGGAAGTCTTTAAAATTTTAGGCCAGGCGCGGTGGCTCACGCCTGTAATGTCACCACTTTGGGAGGCCGAAGCGGGCGGATCACGAGGTCAGGAGTTCGACACCAACCTTGCCAATAGGGTGAAACCTCGTCTCTACTAAAAATACAGAAATTAGACGGGTGCGGTGGCGGGTGCCTATAATTCCAGCTACTCGGGACGCTGAGGCAGGAGAACTGCTTGAACCCAGGAGGTGGAGGGTGCAGTAAGCCAAGATCACGCTACTGCACTCCAGCCTAGGGACAGAGCAAGACTCCATCTCAAAAAACAAACAAAAACAAAGTCTTTAAAACTTTACATGTATCTATTAGGCTGGGCACAGTGGCTCATGGCTATAATCCCAGCACATTGGGAGGCTGAGGTGGGCAGGTCACTTGAGCCCAGGAGTTTGAGACCAGCCCCGGCAACATGGTAAAACCCCATCACTACCCAAAAAATACAAAAATTAGTTTGGGGTGGTGGCACGCGCCTGTGGTCCCAGCTACTCAGGAGGCTGAGTTGAGAGGATCACGTGAGTCCGGGAAGTCGAGGCTGCAGTGAGCTGGGGTCATACCACTACACTCCAGCCTGGGTAACAGAACAAGACCCTGTTTTTTTAAAAAAAGGAAGAAGAAAATAGCTATTAATTCTGTTTTAATAAGTGCAATACATGGAACATAATCGAATCTTGCAGCTAAGTTGTGATTGTGAACATTAGTTTTCTGTGTACTGCTCTGTAGTCTGATGAGCTGTAGTGTGAAGGTTGTACATAAAAAAAAGCGTCAGGCCTCCAAAGGAACTCTTGTGTTTATGAGTTAGCAGTGAGGAGACTTGGATTCTGGTCCTAGCTAGCCGTGTTTCCTTAAGCAAGTGTTATAGTCTCAGCAATTTACTTTAAATACCTCGGAGGGGCCAGTGGGAAGCTTATCTGTGTGTGCAACTTAACTTGAATGTGTGCCATGGAGTGTCCTCCAGTGGCCACTGTGACAAGCACTGCAAATGTTGCCTTCTAAATCAGTACCAGAGGGTTCATTAGTTAGTATAAGCAATGTCGAAATAATTTTTCCTTGATGAAATGAATGGTATGCAAGATATGAGGCCAACAGATTGTACAGGCATCTCTCTGCCTTTTTATGAACAAGTTAAGAAGCAAGCCCAGCAATGTAACATTTCTGGAGCAGTGCCCTGGGCTCGATCTCCATTTGTTCTGGAATCCCCCGCTCAACCAAGGATTTTGTTGCTTGATCTGGCTGGAAGGATCACTGACTGTCATTATAACATAGGGGCCTTGCCTATTAATATTAAATAATGTTTAATGGAAAGGAATATTGCAGTGCAGAGAGATTGTCCAGGCCTGTGTTGCTGTGAAATGCATGCCATTTCTACTGCAGTGCTTGATACCCCTCTGTTGTGAACTGAATTGTGTTCCTGCCAAATTCTAATGTTGAAGCTGTAGCCCCCCGTGTGACTGTATTTCCCATCTTTCTCCTCCTAGCCTTCATTCAAATGTGGACATAATTTGGTCTGTTTCTCAAATTGGTGGAAGTTTTGTCATCTTAATTACCTACCCAGCTCCATTACAGGTTTAAAAACATAAGATATGTTTCAAGAGGCTTCTCATCAGGCCTATTAGTTGACACTGCCCTGAAATCAACACAGCCTTTAAGTGCAGTCCATAACCATGGAAATGAAGTTTGCTTCAGATTAACCAAAATTCTCAGAGAAGACAAATGCGCTATCAGCAGATCCATTACCAAGAAGTGTCCTGTGTAATGACACTTTTTCATGCATCAAACTAAGCGTACTGATGCTTTCCTCATCTCTGTCCATGTAACTTTGCTTTCTGTGGGAAAATTATCCACTCATCTTGTCTGCCCTGTAGACGGGGAAGGAAGGAGGAGAACTGAGCAATTTCTTTGGAATTAGCTCCCCAAATTATGGAATGTTTATTCTCAGACATCTTCCGGAAACAGATAACCATTTGGCTCTGGGTGATTTTAATATCAATTGACCTGATGGAATTTTTGTTTGTTTGTTTGTTTGTTTTTGAGACAGGGTCTCACTCTGTCACACTGGCTGGAGTACAGTGGTGCGATCTCAGCTCACTGCAGCCTCAACCTCCCTGGCTCAGGGGATCCTCAGCCTCACAAGTAGTGGGGACTACAGAGCACACCACAATGCCCAGCTCATTTTAAAATTTTTTTGTAGAGACGGGGTCTCATTATGTTGCCCAGGCTGATCTAGAACTCCCGGGCTCAAGCAATTCTCCCACCTCAACCTCCCAAAGTATTGGGATTACAGATGTCAGCCACTATGCCCAGCCTTTGACCTAATCTTTTTAATTTAATTTAATTTAATTTTATTTTATTTTTATTTTATTTTTGGTGGGAAGGATGGGCAGGGGATGGAGTTTGGCTCTTGTTACCCAGGCTGGAGTGCAGTGGCGCAATCTTGGCTCACTGCAACCTCTGCCTCCAGGGTTCAAGTAATTCTCCTGCCTTAGCCTCCCAAGTAGCGCAAGTGATCCACCCACCTCAGCCTCCCAAAGTTCTGGGATTACAGGTGTGAGCCACTGTGCCCAGCCAACCTGATCGATTTTTTTTTTTTTTCTTTTTTTTGAAGACAGAATCTCACTCTGTCGCTCAAGCTGGAGTGCAGTGGCACAATCTTGGCTCACTGCAAACTCTACCTCCCGGATTCACGCCATTCTCCTGCCACAGCCTCCCAAGTAGCTGGGACTACAGGCACCCGCCACCATGCCCGGCTAATTTTTTTGTATTTTTAGTAGAGACGGGGTTTCACCATGTTAGCCAGGATGGTCTCGATCTCCTGACCTCGTGATCCTCCTCCCTCGGCCTCCCAAAGTGCTGGGATTACAGGCGTGAGCCACCGCGCCCAGCCCGACCTGATCGATTTTAAAGATTCCTTCCAGCACTATGGTTTTGTGATTTTAATCTCTAAGGAAAATGTTTTTTGATGCCCAGAGCTTACTTCTAATTTGATATGATGCCAGACTGCAAAGTTATAGTGAATGTTGGACACGTAGCCTTATGTGAATTTTCAAAACCCCAAACTTAATGTAACTGTTAGTATTGAAATCAATTTTAATTCATATCACCTTGTATTTAATTATAGGTAATCTTTAGATGGTGGAAGATCTCTCTAAGGAGTGAGTATCGATCAACAAAACCTGGAGAAGCAAAAGAAATCCATGAAGACTTCCTAGAGAATTTACATCTTCAGAGTAAGGAAGGGAACATATTATGTACCGCTGTTAAGTTCTCATTAATTAGTGGTAGATTTTGTCAAAGAAGTTTCAAATATATTATCACTTGAAATATTGATATGCAATTATGTACTTACATATACAATGTTAGATTCTTAAAAACCAGAAAACTGTTATTTTTTTCTCTTGGAAAAAATCTTAGCGTTTAAGATCCTAGGTTTGGCCGGGCACGGTGGTGGCTCACGCCTGTAATTCCAACACTTTGGGAGGCCGAGGCAGGTAGATCACGAGGTCAGGAGTTCAAGACCATCCTGGCCAAGAGGGTGAAACCTTGTCTTTACTAAAAATACAAAAATTAGCCAGGCATGGTGGCACACACCTCTTATCCTAGCTACTCGGGAGGCTGAGGCAGGAGAATTGCTTGAACCCAGGAGGCAGAGGTTGCAGTGAGCTGAGATCACACCATTGCACTCCAGCCTCGGCAACAAGAGCGAAACTCTGTCTTAAAAAAAAAAAAAAAAAAAAAAAAAAAAAAAAATCCTTGGTTAACATGTGGACTCCATTAATGAAGTTAAAAGCAAGTAAATATAGTTTTATGCTTGAATATTATGAATTGGGCAGTGGTAAACAACCGAGTGGTTTGGGCGTCACTGGGAAGCGCTTAAGGGGAAACTTTTATATGGTGTTTTCTGCAGGAAAACAAAATATTTGATTGGTTAGAGTGGAAATTCCCTGGTTAGAGGTTAGTTGGCAGTTTCTGACTGGTAAAATCTCTAGTTAGAGGTTAGTTGGCGGTTTCTGATTGGGTAAGCAGAAATTTCCTTTTCCTATGCTACAACCATCCATATTTTAAAAACATTTTTTTAATTAAAAAAAATTTTTGTACACCCAGGGTCTCACTATGTTGCTCAGGCTGTTCTTGAACTCCTGGCTTCTAGTGATCCTCCCACCTCAGCCTCCCAAAGTGCTGGATTACAGGTGTGAGTCACTGCACCTGGCCCAACCATCTGTTCTGAGTTGGGTTTCAGTTTGCTTACATAAGAACTCAGGACACTGGCGACATCTAAGCCCGATTGCTTCCCAATTAATTATTTTAACACTTCTCAATATGAAAAATTCAAACATAAAAAGCAGACAGAATTTTTTCTGAGGGGGGCACGGAGTTTTGCTCTTGTTACCCAGGCTGGAGTGCGGTATCATGATTTCGGTTCACTGCAACCTCTGCCTCCCAGGTTCAAGTGATTCTCCTGCCTCAGCCTCCCGAGTAGCTGGGATTATAGGCATTTGCCACCACACCTGGCTAATTTTGTATTTTTAGTAGACATGGGGTTTCGTCATGTGGGCCAGGCTCGTCTCGAACTCCTGACCTCAGGTGATCCATCTGCCCCGGCCTCCCAAAGTGCTGGGATTACAGGTGTGAGCTACTATGCCTGGCCAGAATGGTTTTTAACTAACTCCCATGTACTCATAAACCAACTTCAGCAATACTCAAAATGTGACCCAAACCTGTAGATGAAACCCACTGTTCCCACTGGACTATTATGAAGCAAATCCCAGTTGTTATGTTGTTTAATCTTCATCTACTTTAGAATGTGTCTCTCAAGGGACTCTCTTCAACTAAACTCTTTAATAATTACTCCTTAAAAATAAAAATTTGCCAGGTGCAGTGTTCATGCCTTGGGAAGGATTACTTGAGCCCAGGAGTTCAAGATCAGCCTTGGCAACAGAGTGAGACCTAGTCTCCACAAACAAACAAACAAACACAAATTTAATTAGCTAGGTATGGTGACACGTGCCTGTAGTCCCAGCTAATCAGGAGGCTGAGGTGGAAGGATTGCTTGAACCCAGGTGGTTGAGGCTCCAGTGAGCCCTGATCATGCCACTGCACTCCAGCCTGGGCAACAGAGCAAGAATGTCTCAAAAATAATAATAATAGCTGGGCACGTTGGCTCATGCCTATAATCCCAGCACTTCAGAAGGCCAAGGTGGGCGGATCACCTGAAGTCAGGAGTTCAAGACCAGCCTGGTCAAGATGGTGAAACTCCGTCTCTACTAAAAATACAAAAAATTAGCTATGCGTGGTGGTGGGTGTCTGTAATCCTAGCTACTCAGGAGGCTGAGGCAGGAGAATTGCTTGAACCTGGGAGGCAGAGGTTGCAGTGAGCCAAGATCACGCCATTGCACTCCAGCCTGGGCAACAAGAGTGAAACTCCATCTCAAAAAAAATTAATAATAGTAATATTTTAAAACTAGAAGACACCTTAGAGATTCTTATAAGTTATAGTTAACAATGTTATTTATATTAATATCAAGTACTTTTGCTCATTTTGTTATAATATCCTTGTGAAATAAATATTATTGCCATGAGATTCAGAAAGGAGGATCTTACAGCTAAATACTGACATTGCCAGGACTAAGCATTGAAACTCAAAAGAATCAAGCATATTAATCTCATTTAGAAGGCAAACTCTGAGTGGATCTTTGATAATCAACACTCTTTAAAAAATTCCATTATTTAGGCTGAGCACAGTGGCTCATGCCTGTAATCCCAGCACTTTGGGAGGCCGAGGTGGGTGAATCACCTGAGGTCAGGAGTTTGAGACCAGCCTGGCCAACATGGTGAAACCCCGTCTCTACTAAAAATACAAAAATTAGCCAGGCATGGGGGTGGGCACCTGTAATCCCTGCTGCTCGGGAGGCTGAGGATCGCTTGAACCTGGGAGGTGGAGGTTGAAGTGAGCAGAGATCATGCCACTGCATTCCAGCCTGGGCAACAGAGTGAGACTCTGTCTCAAAAAAAAAAAAAAAAATTCCATTATTTAACAATAATAGTATGTGATAGGCCATGTGTGGTGGTTCACACTTGTCATTCTAGTACTTTGGGAGGCTGAAGTGGGAGGATTTCTTGAGCCCAGGAGTTCAAGACCAGCCTGGGCAACATGGCAAGACCCTATATAAATATATATAGAGTGTGTGTATATATATGTATGTGACAGTTTTATTTTTTATATGTGTGTGTGTGTATATATATGTATATATGTGATAGTTTGTTGTTGTTTTTTGTTTTGTTTAGAGAAGCAAAGTTTTGTTTTGCTTTCTTAAATAGTCAAAAGTTGGGCTGGGTGCGGTGGCTCATAGCTATAATCCCAGCACTTTGGGAGGTGGAAGCAGGGGGATCACCTGAGGTCAGGTGTTTGAGACCAGCTTGGCCAACATGGTGAAACCTTGTCTCTACTAAAAGTACAAAAATTAGCCGGGTGTGGTTATGCAAGCCTGTGATCCCAGCTACTTGGGAAGCTGAGGCAGGAGAATCACTTGAACCTGGGAGGCGAAGTTAAAAAAAAAATGTCTGCTGGATTGAGTGGTTCACTGGCTTACTGTCTGTGTGCAATATCATTAACTCCTTTATGGCAAATATTTATAAAATTCATTGTTGGCTTAAGAACAACCATGTTGTCAAAGAAAAAGAGAAGAAAATGTGACTGAGATTAGAAGAAAAAGAAAAGAACAATCATATTGGCGGAAGGCTATTTACTTTTGATTGAATTTCAATCAGTTCGGGCATGCCTAACTTCTTTAATTGTGGACCAAACATGTTTCTATGCAGATCGCTATAAAGTAAACTTCCATAAAACACATTTCATTTTCACTTTCAAGTTAAGATCCGTTTTTTGTTTTTTGTTTTTTGTGTTTTTTTTTGAGACAGAGTCTTTCTCTGTTGCCCAGGCTGGAGTGCAGTGGCACGATCTCAGCTCACTGCAACCACCACCTCCCAAGTTCAAGCAGTTCTCATGCCTCAGCGCCCCCGCTTCCTGCCCCTGAATAGCTGGGACGACAGGCGCACACCACCACACCTGGCTAGTTTTTGTATTTTAGTAGAGATGAGGTTTCACCATGTTGGCCAGACTGGTCTCGAACTCCTGGCCTCAAGTGATCTGGCTGTCTCGGCCTCCCAAAGCGCAGGGGTTTATAGGCGTGAGCCACGGTGCCCCGCTTCCATTTTATTTTCCATATTTATTTCCATTTATTTCCTACCACTGTAGGACCTTCCACAGAGCTATATGTCTAGTGAATGCTGCATTGTTCCTTGAGACCATGTGATTTTCTGATTGTCTTCCACAAAAACCTGGAGATGGGGATTTGGGCCAGAGATTGGAGTCAAAAGCCTGCCACTGCCTTCTGAGTGCTGGCTTACCTGCAGACCTCACCAGTCTCTTGCCTGTTCCAGGCATCTTCCAAGCCCTGCCCTTGATAAGATATTGGGGGAAGGGGTCAAGCTCCTGTTAAGATACTGGGGGAGGGGGTTCACTTCAGGATAACTACTTGAGGGGTTCTGATATTGGAAGAGAAAAGGCAATATAGCAAAGATTTTATGAGTCTGACAGCAGGCCTGCCTCCCTGCTGGCTCTGTTCCTGCTGGACAGCAGGAGAGTTGAGGGATTCAGCCAAGGCATGTACCAACCAGGCTTTTTAAATGGTAGTTTACAGAGCTGCAGTCTCAGGGCTGCCAGGTGGTTTCCTGCCAGCAGCAGCACTGTGATACCAAATTAAATCAGCCCGGCAAGTTCAAAGGCTCCTATATCTCTGAGGGGAAAACTCCAAACCATGCTGTTGTTAGTCTCTCTATACCCACTTGTTAGAGAATCCTTCAGGAAGTCCTCTGTCTCTAGAGGAAGGAGGGAGGGTTCATGGTAGCACAGACTGGGGCTCAGTAAGCTGGGGTTGAAATCTCTGTCCTGCCACCAGCCTGCTGTGTGACCACAGCTGATTGCTCGCCACTCTGTGAGTCAGTTTCCTCATACTTAACTGGAGATAATGGTTACTCCATGTGGCCATGGTGAGCATTCAATGGCCTGATACAAAGTCAGGCGCAGTGGCTCACGCCTGTAATCCCAAATACTTGGGAGGCTGAAGTGAGAGGATCACTAGAGGCCAGAAGTTTGAGGCCAGCCTGGGCAACACAGTGAGACCGCCCACCAACCGTCTCTGAAAAAAACGGTAACAAAATGAAAAGCAAGACAAAATAACCTGATTCATGAACAGTTTTTTTTTTGTTTTTTTTTTTTTTTGAGACAGGGTCTCACTCTGTTGCCTAGGCTGGAGTGCAGTAGCACGATCACGCTCACTGCAACTTTCACCTCCCAGGCTTAAGCGGATCACTTGAAGCCAGGAGTTCGAGACCAGCCTGGCAAACATGGCAAAACCCTGTCTCTACAAAAAATACAAAAGTTGGCGGGGTGTGGTGGTGCCTGCCTGCCCAGTTACTCAGGAGGCTGAGGTGGAAGGATCACCTGAGCCTCGGAGGTTGAGGCTGTAGTGCACTGTGATTGTGCTACTACACTCCAACCTGGGTGACAGAATGAGACCCTGTCTCAAAAAAAAAAAGAAAAGAAAAAAGAAAAAATTTTCCCAGCATGTCCTTATGGTTTGCTGTTGTATTAGTCTGTTCTCACATTGCTATAGGGAAATATCTGAGAATGGATAATTTATAAAGAAAGGAGGTTTAATTGGCTCATGGTTTTGCAGGCTGTGCAGAAAGCACAGCAGCTTGTTTTGGGGAGGCCTCAGGAAGCTTCCAATCATGGTGGAAGGCAAAGGGGGAGCAGGTGTCTTACACAGCAGGAGCAAGAGAAGTGATGGGGTGAGGGGTCACACATTTTTTTTCTTTTTTTCTTTTTTGAGAGACCTAGCCTCACTCTGTCACCTAGGCTGGAGTGCAGTGGGGCTGTCCTGGCTCACTGCAGTTCCCACCTCCCAGGCTCAAGTGATCTTCCCACCTTAGCCTCCCAAGTAGTCAGGACTTACAGGCATGTGCCACCACAATAATTTTTTTGTATTTTTTGTAGAGATGGGGTTTCGCCCTGTTGTCCAGGCTGCTCTCAAACTCCTGAGCTCAAGCGATCTGCCTGCCTTGGCCTCCCATAGTGCTGGAATTACATGCGTGGGCCACTGTGCCCAGCCTCCTTCCTCTATCTGCAAAGCCAACAATGGCGGGTCTTGTCTTTCTCACGAGGCATCACTCTGACCTTGCCTCCGTGGTCACGTCTCCTTCCCTGACTCTGACTCTCCTGCCTTTGCCTTTCCCTTATAAGGAACTTTGTAATGACATTAGGCTCTCCAGATAATCCAGGATTGTCTCCCATCTCAAGATCCTTAATTTGGCCGGGCACGGTGGCTCACACCGGTAATCCTAGCACTTTGGGAGGCTGCGGCAGGTGGATCACTTGAGGTTAGGAGTTTGAGACCAGCCTGGCCAACATGGTGAAACTTCATCTATACTAAAAATACAAAATTTAGCCGGGCATGGTGGTGGTCACCTATAATCCCAGCTACTTGGGAGGCTGAGGCAGGAGAATCGCTTGAACCTGGGAGGCAGAAGTTGCAGTGACCCGAGACAGAGCAAGAGCTTGTCTCATAAAAAACAAAAAAGGATTCTTAATTTAATCACATCTGCACAGTTACTTTTGCCATGTGGGGTCCCATATTCATAGGGTCTGGAGATTAGGACATGGACATCTTTGGGGATGGGCATTATTCTGTCTACCACTGTGATTTATGTTACTAAATTGCAAAATTAAAACGTTGTTGAATTTGTTTTTTCCAGATTTGCATTTTTATTTTATTTATTTTTGAGACAGGATCTCACTCTGTTATCCAGGCCGGAGTGCAGTAGCGCAGTCACAGCTCACTGCTGCCTCTATCTCCTGGGCTCAAACAATCCTCGCACCGGGTGTGGTGGCTCACGCCTGTAATCCCAGCACTTTGGGAAGCTGAGGTGGGTGGATCACCTGTGGCCGGGAGTTCAAGACCAGCCTGACCAACATGGAGAAACCCCATCTCTACTAAAAATACAAAATTAGCCGGGTGTGGTGGCACACGCCTGTAATCCCAGCTACTCAGGAGGCTGAGGCAGGAGAATCACTTGAACCTTGGAGGCAGAGGTTCCAGTGAGCCAAGATCGTGTCATTGCATTCCAGCCTGGGCAACAAGAGCGAAACTCTGTCTCAAAAAAAATAAAAAACCAAAAAACAAAAAACAATCCTCCCACCTCAGCCTCCTGAGTAGCTGGGACTGCAGGTGCACACCACCATGCCCAGCCAATTTGAATTTTTTTTAAATTTTTTAGTAGAGATGAGGTCTTGCTGTGTTGCCCAGGCTAGTCTCAAATTCCTGAGCTCAAGCAATCCTCCCTGCCTTGGCATCTCAAAGTGCTGGGATTACAGGTATGAGCCACCCAGCCTGGCCCAGGTTTGCATTTTTAAGAGTCAAAACTGTCATGTTTAGGCCGGGCGCGGTGGCTCATGCCTGTAATCCCAGCACTTTGGAAGGCCGAGGCGGGCGGACCACAAGGTCAGGAGATCGAGACCATGGTGAAACCCCGTCTCTACTAAAAATAGAAAAAAATTAGCCGGGCGCAGTGGCGGGCACCTGTAGTCCCAGCTACTCAGGAGGCTGAGGCCGGAGAATGGCGTGAACCCGGGAAGCGGAGCTTGCAGTGAGCCGAGATTGCGCCATTGCACTCCAGCCTGGGCGACAGAGCGAGACTCCGTCTCAAAAAAAAAAAAAACAAAAACAAAAAAACAAAACAAAACAAAAAAAACAACTGTCATGTTTATTATTTTAAACATTATTCTTAACACTACCAAGTATAGAGAACTGTTAGCATGTGAATAAGAGTGTTGCTTGATACAGACCACTTCCATTCAAATCCTGGCCCTAAACCCACTAGGTATGTGACCTTCACCAAATATTTAATCTTCCTAGGTCTTATTTCCCTCAACTGCTGATAATGGGAATAATAATGGCATCTATCTCACAGGAACCTTATGAGGACTAATTGAATGAAGTGCTTAGAATTTGCCTGGCACATAATAAGTACTCAAAAAATTCTAGCCGTTGGAGTTTTTAATATTTAAAAAGTGAAAATTATTTATCTCCTCCAAGCTCCATTCCCCAGAGACAACCATTCCAAATAGTTTCATTTGTATTTGAATTCTTTCTGTTTGAATCGTGTATATGTTTATAAAAATTAAATCAGGCCGGGCACGGTGGCTCACGCCTGTAATCCCAGCACTTTGGGAGGCCGAGGCGGGCAGATCATGAGGTCAAGAGATGAAGACCATCCTGGCCAACATGGTGAAAGCCTGTCTCTACTAAAAATACAAAAATCAGCTAGGCGTGGTGGCGGACTCCTGTAGTTCCAGCTACTCAGGAGGCTGAGGCAGGAGAATCGCTTGAACCCGGGAGGTGGAGGTTGCAGTCAGCCGAGGTCATGCCACTGCACTCCAGCCTGGCAACAGAGCGAGACTCCATCTCAAAAAAAAAAAAAAAAAAAAAATCAAATCAATTTCGTCTTTAGGTTTTTAACTTGTTTTTGCTCTTCATATATTGTGATTATTTTTCTGTTAGTGTACGTAAAGTCCCCTGTTCTTTTGCAAGGATGTATGGTATTCTGTGGGTACAAATACACAGTCCTCAATTGATGGGCATTTTCGGATGGTTTCCAGGTTTTGCTGTTCTCACTGAGGCCTTTAGGTACATGCTGGGACATCTCTTTTTTTTTTTTTTTTTTTTTTTTTTGAGACGGAGTCTCGCTCTGTCGCCCAGGCTGGAGTGCAGTGGCGCGATCTCGGCTCACTGCAAGCTCCGCCTCCTGGGTTTACGCCATTCTCCTGCCTCAGCCTCCTGAGTAGCTGGGACTACAGGCGCCCGCCACCGCGCCCGGCTAATTTTTTGTATTTTTAGTAGAGACGGGGTTTCACTGTGGTCTCGATCTCCTGACCTTGTGATCCGCCCGCCTCGGCCTCCCAAAGTGCTGGGATTACAGGCGTGAGCCACCGCGCCCGGCCATGCTGGGACATCTCTATCTGCACACTTACATGAGAATGTCAGTAACATGGATTCCTACAGGTGGAATTGCTATATCCAAAGAGATATACCTTATAAATTTTGATAGATTTTATTTGAGGGGTGCATTCTTGAAAATCTTGCAAAATTCAAGGTTAACGTGACCAAGGATGGTCTTTCTGTGAACTGGTTCATGTGGCACTGCCACGGGATGCAGCACAAATGCCATTTGCAACACATTTGACCTTAATAATGATGCCAACTTTATAATTATGCTACTCTTGAAATAATTTTAAGTTGTGTAATTTACATTATTTTAACATTTGCACCTAAAATGAGACTTCATTAATATTTTGATGTCACAATATTTCAATTTAGAGTAATTTAAAATGTATAGAAAATGCTACTTTCTTATCCTTACAAATTGCCCTCCAAAACACTCCTGTGTTAATTATACTCCATCCAACAGGAAGTAGGTGTTTTCTTACCCCTTTTGCCATCATACCTTGTTCCATAATCCATTTTCTTTAGGTTTTTTTTTTTAGGCTTATACATCAGCCTTTAACTTGGGCCTTCATTTTCTCATTCCTAACTAATACCTCTTACAGCACTCCTCCCCTCCTTGTTGCCCTCTCTGATCGGCTGCCCTTGTCTTCAGCCTTGGTCTGTGGCTTCTGGACACCTTGGGTTGGGTTCTGCAAGTGAGGGTGAGGTGGGAGAGTACAGGAGGTAGGAGCGTGGGAGGCTCGTTCTGGGCTGCAGAGCAGAGAAGGCAAATCCAAATAAAATCTTACATTTTGTCATTTATTGTTAACTGATTTTTTAAGATTAAAAATTGAATTAATGCACATAGTAAAACAAAAGTTAAATCAGTTTGAAAAGTTTTAGGTTTAAGCACTGTGGCTCATGCCTGTAATCCCAGCACTTTGGGAGGGAAAGGTGGGAGGACTGCCTGAGCCCAGAAGTTCGAGACCAGCCTGGGCAACATAGTGAGACACTGTCTATACAAAAAATAAAAAAATTAGCTGGGCATGGTGGCATATGCCTGTAGTCCCAGCTACTTGGGAGTCTGAGGTGGGAGGATGGCTTGAGCTAGGAAGTCAAAGCTGCAGCTAGCCATGATTGTGCTACTATACTCCAGGCTGGAGAACAGAATGAGACCCTGTTTCAAAAATAAATAAATAAATAAATAATAGTGGGGGCGCGGTGGCTCAAGCCTGTAATCCCAGCACTTTGGGAGGTCGAGACGGGCGGATCACGAGGTCAGGAGATCGAGACCATCCTGGCTAACACAGTGAAACTCCGTCTCTACTAAAAAAATACAAAAAAACTAGCCGGGTGAGGTGGCGGGCGCCTGTAGTCCCAGCTACTCGGGAGGCTGAGGCAGGAGAATGGCGTAAACCCGGGAGGCGGAGCTTGCAGTGAGCTGAGATCCAGCCACTGCACTCCAGCCTGGGCGACAGAGCGAGACTCCGTCTCAACAACAACAATAAATAAATAAATAAATAAATAAATAAATAAATAAACAAATAAATAAAATAAAAATAAAAGGTTTTAGCATGAAAATAAGTCTATCTCTGACCCTGTGTTTCTAGTTCCAGTGACAACCATCATTAGGAGTTTCTGTTATATCCTTATAAACATGGTTTATGCATAAACACAAAAAGGACTGGGCGCGGTAGCTCACATCTATAATCTGACGACTTTGGGAGGCTGAGGCTGGAGGATCACTTGAGCCCAAGCAGTTCACAACCAACCTGGGCAATGTGATGAAATCCTGTCTGTATAAAAAATACAAAACTTAACTGGCTGTGGATTCGCATTCACCTGTGGTCCCATCTACTGGGGAGGCTGAAGTGGGAGGGTCACTTGTATACAAGAGGTCACGGCTGCAGTGAGCTGTGATTGTGCCACTACACTCCAGTATGGGCGAGAGAGTGAGACCCTATCTTAAAATAAACAAACAAACAAACAAATAAATAAATAAAACATAAAAAGAAGAATCCTCTTTTTTTTTTTTTTTTTTTTTTTTGAGACAGAGTCTCCCTCTGTAGCCCAGGCTGGAGTGCAGTGGTGCAATCTCGGCTCACCACAGCTTCCACCTCCTGGGTTCAAGTGATTCTCCTGCCTCAGCCTCCCTAGTGGCTGGGACTACAGGCACCCACCCACCATGCCCAGCTAATTTTTATATTTTTAGTAGAGATGAGGTTTCACCATGTTGGCCAGGCTGATCTTGAACTCCTGACCTCAAGTCATCTGCCCACCTCAGCCTCCCAGAATGTTGGGATTATAGGTGTGAGCCACCGCACCTGGCCAAAAAGAAGAATCTTATGCATTGTATCCTGTAGCTTGCTCTTTACAAGTTTTCAAATTCAGAAATATTTTAAACCTACAGAAAAGAACATTACAGAGACTCTGGCTGGGCACAGTGGCTCCCACCTGTAATCATGTAGTGATCATGGCTCACTACATCCTCAACCTCCTGGGCTTAAGTGATCCTCCTGCCTCAGCTTCTGGACTAGCTGGGACTACAGGTGTGCACCACCGCATCTGGATAATTTTGTAGAGACAGGGTCTCACTGTGGTGTCCAGGCTGGTCTTGGGACTTATCTCTAACTCCTGGCCTCAAGCAATTCCTCCCACTTTGGCCTCTCAAAGTGCTGGGATTATAGACATGAGCCACTGCACCTGGCCTAAATCATTGTTTAGAGCCATTTTTTCTCCTCTAAATTTTCTTTAACTGCGCTTTACCTACATTGGACAAGTTTTGATAACTTGTGTCTTTATTCTCATTCATTTTCATTCAGTTAAAACATTTTCTAATTTCCATTTTGATGTGTTCTTTGACCCTTAATTACTTAGAAATATATTATTTAATTTACAGGTGCCGGGCGCGGTGGCTCAAGCCTGTAATCCCAGCACTTTGGGAGGCCGAGGCGGGCGGATCACAAGGTCAGGAGATCGAGACCACAGTGAAACCCCGTCTCTACTAAAAATACAAAAAATTAGCCTGGCGCGGTGGCGGGCGCCTGTAGTCCCAGCTACTCAGGAGGCTGAGGCAGGAGAATGGCGGGAACCCGGGAGGCGGAGCTTGCAGTGAGCCGAGATCACGCCACTGCACTCCAGCCTGGGCAACAGCGTGAGACTCCGTCTCAAAAAAAAAAAAAAAAAAAAAAAAAAAAAAATTTACAGGTAGTTGGGGATTTCGTAGATACTTTTTTTGTTCTTAATTTTTAGCTAAAATTACATGTGGTCAGGGAATCTACTCCAAACGGTTTTAATTTTTTCAATAATTTCAACTTTGTGTCATACTTTCTCAGGGGTATATTTATCTTTTTCTTATCATCCCAGTTTTAGTATAAATCCTGCTAAATGCTGCTGACAAAAGCACCATATAATACCTTTTTTTTTTTTTAAATAGAGTTTTGCTCTTTTGCCCAAGCTGGAGTGCAGTAGCGCCATCTCCGCTCACTGCAACCTCCACTTCCCAGGTTCAAGCGATTCTCCTGCCTCAGCCTCCCAAGTAGCTGGGATTACAGGCACCCGCCATCACGCCTGGCTACATATAATACCTTTTAAAAACAAAAGAAGATTACAGATATATAATCAAATTACCGCTTCCCACCTATCTATTTCTCCTCCATTCCTTTCTATTAACTATTGTAAAGTTGGTTGAAAGATAAATCTTGGTGAGGATATGGAGAAAAGAGAACCCTTGCACACTGTTGGTGGGATGTAAATTAGTACAGCCGTTATGGAAAACAGCATGGAAGTTCCTCAAAAAATAAAAAATAGAACTACTATATGATCCAGCAATCACACTGTTAGCCAAAGGAAATCTGTATATACAAGAGAGATCTGCACTTCCATATTCATTGCAGCATTATTCACAATAGCCCAGATATGGAATCAACCTGTGTCCATCAACAGATGAATGGATAAAGAGAATGCAATACATATACACAATGGGATACTATCCAGCCTTGCTTTTTAAAAAAGGGAATCCTATCATTTGTGACAACATGGATGAACCTGGGGGGCATTATGCTAAGGGAAATAAGCCAGGCACAGAAAGGCTAACAATGCATGGTCTCACTTACGTGTGCAGTCTCTGAAAAAGTCGAACTCATAGAAGTGGAGAGTAGGATAGGAGTTACGTGAGGCAGGGGAGAGAAGGGAGAAATTTAGGAGAGTTGGTCAAAGGATACAACATTTCGGTTAAATGGAAGGAATAAGTTCAAGAGATGTGTTTTTCAACATGGTGACCGTAGTTAATAACAACTTATTGTATTCTTAAAGACCACTGAGTAGATTTTAAGTGTTCTCACCTCAAAAGATGGTAAATATGTGAGGTAATACATATATGTTAATTAGTTCTCTCAAGCTATTTCACAATGTATGCGTATTTCAAAACATCATATACATGATAAACGTGTACAGTTTTTGTCAATTAATCAATTGAAAATAAAGTTTGTATCATTTCTAAGCATATTGTATTATAGTACAAACACATGAATAATATATACAATTTTTATTATTTTATTTTATTTTTACTATTTTTGTTTAAAATTTTATAGAGATGGTCACCATGGCTCACTCCTGTAATCCCAGCACTTTGGGAGGCCAAGGCAGAAGGATTGCTTGAGCCCAGGAGGTTGAGACCAGCCTAAGCAACATAGCAAGATCTCGTCTCTATAAAAAAATATAAAAATTAGCTGGGCGCAGTGGGTGGTGTATGCCTTTAGTCTCAGCTACTCGGGAAACTGAGGTCAGAGGATTGCTTGAGCCTGGGAGGTCAAGGCTGCAGTGAGCAAAGATTCCACCACAGGACTCCAGCCTAGGCCACAGAGTGAGACCCTGTCTCAAAAAATAAATTAATAAATAAAAAAAATTCTATAGAAACAGTATCATACTGTCCTTTTAAAATTTGCTTTATCTTTTAACATTGTTTTTGAGATTTATCCATATAAGTAGATTTGGTTCTTTCATTTCAATGGTTTGTATTATAATTTCTAATGCCCCCCCCCCTTTTTTTTTTGAGACATGGTGTTGCTGTGTCACACCAGCTGGAGTGCAGTGACTTGATCTCAGCTCACTGCAGCTTTGACCTCCCGGGTTCAAGTGATCTTCCCGCCTAGGCCTCCTGAGCAGCTGGGACTACAGGTGTATGCTACCATGCCCAGCTATTTTTTGTAGAGACGGAGTTTTGCCATGTTGCCCAGGCTGGTCTCGAACTCCTGGCCTCTAGTAATCTGCCCGCCTTGGTCTTCCAGAGTGCTGGGATTACAGGCATGAGCCACCACACTCGGCCATTTTTGTTATAAGCCATAGTTTATGCAACTAATTTCCCCTACTGAGGGTAGTTGGTTTCTACTTTTTTGCAGTAAATCTTCATATATTCTCTTCTTCATGTATCTGTGTGTGAGTTTCTCTAACCTTTTTATTTGTATTTGTTGATTTGCAGGATATATGTCTCTTCCTCTTTACTAAGTATTGACAGTCTATTTTCCAAATGAGTTAAATCAGTTTACACTCCCATTAGCATTTTATGAGAGATGCTGTTTCTGTATATTCTCAGCAACATATGGTGTAGTCAGAGATACATATACTTCTATACCAAACTAGGTATGTAAATTCCCTAATTATTAATGAGGTTGAATATCTTATATTTATTGACAATTTGGCTTTTCCCCTCTGAGAATTGCTAATTCATCTTCTTTGCCTATTTTGTGTGTGTGTGTATCTGGTTGTCTTTTTTTGGGTTGATTGTAGAGACTTATTTAGGTACATATTTTGAATACTAATTATTTAATTTGGTTGTATGTGCTACAGATATTTCACCAAGTTTTTGACTTAGCTTTTTACCTTGTCTATGTGGCCTTTACGTTACAGTTTACAATTTTAATGCCATCAAATTTGTCAGTTTTTTAGTTTATGGCTTGCACTTTTGTGTTTTGTTTAAGAAATCTTTTTCTACCCTGCTTTCATAAGACTATAGCTCTACTTTTAATTCTCAGGCTGGACATGGTGGTTCATGCTTGTAATCCCAGCACTTTGGGAGGCCAAGGCGGGTGGATCACCTGAGGTTGGGAGTTCGAGACCAGCCTGACCAACATGATGAAACCCCATCTCTACTAAAAATACAAAAAAATTAGCCAGGCATGGTGATGCACGCCTGTAATCCCAGCTACTTGGGAGGCTGAGGCAGGAGAATCACTTGAACCCAGGAGGCAGAGGTTACAGTGAGCCGAGATCATGCCATTGCACTCCAGCCTGGATGACAGAGTGAGCCTCTGTCTCAAAAAAAAAAAAAAAAAAAAAAATTCTCAAATATTTTATGATTTGTTTCCTACTTTAGGTCTTTGACTTAACTTCATTTTTTGATATGATGGATTGAAACATAGGATTTTTTTTTTTTCCTCTCTGTCTGGTCAATGTTTCTAGCATTATCTATGGGACAGTTTAGTAATTCCATACTGTTTTATAATCTTATCTTTTACATATTCCAGGTTCCCATATGTACCTGTCATTTCCAGGGCTATTTTGTTTCACTGTTTGTCTTGCACCAACACCAACACTATACTGCTTTAATTGCAATCTTTATAGTAATTTTTCTTATCTATTTAGAGGAATTCATTTTCTTCCTCCTCTTACTCTTTTTTTTCTTCTCCTCTTATTCTTTACAAAGGCTGTTCTTGACTTTTTCCCTGCATATGAATTTTAAGATCAACTGGTAAAGTCATATAAAAATCCCTGTTGAGATTTTGATTGAAATTGAATTTCTAGATTTCTGAGGGGAGAATTGTCATCCTTCAGTATTGAGTCTTCTCAACATTAGCATATCTCTCTATTCATTTAGGTCTTCTTTTATTTTTCTCCATAAAGTGTTAATGTTTTCTTTATAAAGGACCTTATATATGTTTTATAAAGGTCTTATATATGTTTTATTCAAATTCTTCCTTGGCTGGACACCGTGGCACACGCCTGAAATCCTAGTACTTTGTAAAGTTGAGATGGGAAAATGGCTTGAGGCCAGGAGTTTGAGACCAACCTGGTCAACATAGTGAGATCCCATCTCTTTTAAAAAAGAAAAGAAAGGAGAGAAAAGAATCCTAAATTATTCCTAGTCACCTTATAATTTTTTTGTGCTAATAGTGTGTTTTTAAAAACTTACATTCTATTTTAATTCTTGAATATATATAACATGTATGTGTTTCCAAAATCAAAATTGTCAAACGATGTACTCAGAGTCTTCCATCTCTGTCTGCACTGCCCTTTCCTTCCCTTGCCCTGGATGTAAACACTTGTGCTTTTATTTACAGTTCCAGTGTTTCTTTCTGCAGATATAACAAATTCATAAATATATTTATGTTCCTCTACCCATTCTTACACAAATAGCATTCTGCTCCTGCTGTTCAACACTTTACTTTTTCACCAGTATATCCTGGAAATCACCTCATGTCTTTGGAGATATTCTTTGTTTTGTTTTTGTTTTTGTTTGTTTGTTTGTTTTTGAGACTGAGTTTCACTCTAGTTGCCCAGACTGAAGTGCAATGGTACAATCTAGGCTCACTACAAGCTCCGCCTCATGGGTTCCAGCGATTCTCCTGCCTCAGCTTCCCGAGTAGCTGGGATTACAGGCATGCGCCACCACGCCCGGCTAATTTTGTATTTTTTAAGTAGAGATGGGGTTTCATCATGTTGCTCAGGCTGGTCTCGAACTCCTGACCTCAGGTGATCCACCCGCCTCAGTATCCCAAAGTGCTGGGATTACAGATGTGAGCCACCGGGCCCAGCCTGCTTTTTTTCTTTTTTTTTTTCTTTTTTTTTTTTTAAACTGCGTAGAGTATTTATGCTTTAATAGAGTATATATGCTTTATACTAAAGCAAATACTATATACGTATCATATATATGCTTTATCTGCATATATTTCTTTATATGTAGGCACCAAAATTCTAGTGATAAAAATTGGGTTGTTTCCAATCTTGTCATATCACAAATAATGCCAAAATGAGTAACTGTGTGCACAGATCATTTCAGTGTGAGATTGCTGAGCCAAAAGATAAATGCTTATTAAGTTATAATTTTGAGTTAATGGTCGCTGGTATATGAAGAAATGATACTGATCTCTTTTCAGTAGGATTTCTTGACTTTTGTATGTTGACGTTCAGATCATTTTGTGGTAATGCCAGTTTTTTTTTCTTTCTGATCATGATGTATTTTTATTTTTATTTATTTTTTTTTTTGAGACGGAGTTTAGCTCTTGTTGCCTAGGCTGGAATGCAATGGCACGATCTTGGCTCACTGCAACCTCCACCTCCCAGGTTCAACCAATTCTCCTACCTCAGCCTCCCAAGTAGCTGGGGATTACAGGCATGTGCCACCATGCCTGGCTCATTTTGTATTTTTAGTAGAGACAGGGTTTCTCCATGTTGGTCAGGCTGGTCTTAAACTCCCGACCTCAGGTGATTTGCCCGCCTCAGCCTCCCAAAGTGCTGGGATTACAGGCGTGAGCCACCATGCCCGGCCATGATGTATTTTGTTTGTTTGTTTGTTTGAGTCGGAGTCTCATTTTCTGGCCCAGGCTGGAGTGCAGTGGTGTGATCTCAACTCACTGCAACCTCCACCTCCCAGGTTCAAGCAATTATCTGTCTCAGACTCCAGAGTAGCTGGGATTACAGGCGCCCACCACCATGCCCGGCTAATTATTTATTTATTTGTATTTTTAGTAGAGACAGGGTTTCACCATCTTGGCCAGGCTGGTCTTGAACTCCTGACCTTGTGATCCACTCGCCTCGGCCTCCCAAAGTGCTGGGATTACAGGCGTGAGCCACCGCACCCAGCTCATGATGTATTTTTATATTTTCCTTGTTTTGTTCTTTCTATGACCTCTAAAACAACGCTGAATAGAGATGGTGATAGTGGGCATTCTGGTCTTATTTCTGACATTAGAGGTTATATACCATCATGATTAGGAGGTGCATTGTAGAGCAAACTCCCTGGGTTCAGTCCTAGTTCTGCCACTTTCTCATTGTGTGATCTTGAACAAGCCACTTATCCTTTCTGTTCCTCATTTCCTCATTTCTCTCTCTCTCTTACGTTCTCTCCATATTCCAGTACTCCTTTTTTTCTCTATAAAAGGGGAATAATAATTGTACCCATCCAATAGGGTCATTGTGAGGGTTAAATGACTGTGTATATTATATATATATGAGATATATCTTATATGTATTATATAACATATATGTATTACACATACTTTATATATATACATATTAGAGCAGTACCTGGCAGATACTGAAGATGATACCAACCCATATTTGTGCCATTCATTATTATTGTTACTGTTACTGGGTTTTTGGTAACTCCTATATATCAGGTTATCAGGTTAAGGACATTCCCTTTTATTACTAGCTTTCTAGGAGTTTTTATTTATAATAGATGTTAGAAATATTTATATGAAATAATTTTCTATATTTTTGAGATGGTTATTTTATCTCAAAAAATATGTTAATGTGGCAAATTCTGTAAGATACTTACCCGAGTTATAACATCCTTAGATCATTCCAGGATTAATCCTACTGGTCAAAATTTGTTTACTTTCTTAATATGTTGATGAACTCAATTTCCTAATGTTTTGTTTAGAATTTTTACCACGTATGTTCCTAAGCAAAGTTTAGCATACAGTTTTCCTTTTGTCTACCATCATTGCTGGTTTGCACAACTTCCTAATTTGAGCTGGGGAGTTCTTCTATTTCTATTCTTTGGAACAAATTGTATACCATATGGATTGGTATACAATTCTTTGAGAGTTTATAAAGCTAATCTGTAAAGCAGTATAGACCTGAAACTTTAGTTAAGATTTCCTTTTCTTAATTAATCAGTGAATTCATTTTATTTACTGGTCACAGTCTCTTGGGTTTTCTTTCTTTTTTTTTCCCCTGCCCCCCGCAAGATGGGAGTCTCACTCTGTCACCCAGGCTGGAGTGCAGTGGTGCGATCTTGGCTCACTGCAACCTCCGCCTCCCAGGTTCAAGCAATTCTTCCACCTCAGCCTCCTGAGCAGCTGGGATTACAGGCGAGCACCACAAAGCCTAGCTAATTTTTGTATTTTTAATAGAGATGGGGTTTCACCATGTTGGCCAAGCTGGTCTAGAACTCATGACCTTAAGTAATCTGTCCACCTTGGCCTCCCAAAGTGCTGGGATTACAGGGGTGAGCTATTGTGCCTGGCCTGATATCTCTTCTGACACCTTCATTATTCAGAAATGTGTTTAAAATTTCCAAATGTTTCCCAGGGTTATTATGAACTCAGTGTGTCTCCCCTCAAATTCATATGTTGAACCCCTAACTCCCAGTGTACTATATTTGGACATGGAGGCCTCTAAGGAAGTAATTAAGGTTAAATAAGGTCTTTAAGTTGGGGCCCTAAACTGATAGAATTGGTGTTCTTGTTAGAAGTCGGACCAGAGGCTCACTCCCCGTCTACTCAAGCTCACAACGAAGAAGTCGTGTGAGCACACAGTGAAATGGCAACCCTGCACAAGCCAAGAGAAGAAGCCTTAGAATGAAAGCTACCTTGCTGGTTGAGGGCCCAAAGTGTTCTCCTTTTGTACTGCATGTGACCTGTTCAGTTCAGGCTGGATGGCGGTGTTTTTACCAATATAATTCTCTTAAAAACATCATGCATTTCTTATTGGGGTCTATTGCATTAGGGAAAACCACACTTACATATCTCTTTGAGATAAGCGCTTCTCTGCCTTGGGTTTCTGCTCTTGACTCTTGAGTGACAACACCCTTAAGCTTCATGAAAACCCTAAGGTTTGACTGGATGGTTTTTGATAGAGCATCTTATAGCCACCTTTCCCCACCTCCAATTTCTTCTTTATACCATGTTTTTCTTACATTGTCCTAGATTTGATCTTTGCCTGAGAGACATTTCTTAATTTTAGCATTATTTGACAACTGAAGAGGCAGAGAATGTTCAAAAGCAGTAAATCCTGTGTCATTTTTAAGATACCCTCCTTTAGCTTATCTCTTTTCTCTCATCTTTTACTTTAAGCATCAAGAAGAAATCAGGCAGTATGTTCCTGCTTGGACATTTTCTTAGCTAAACGGCACAACTCATAAGGTGCATTTTTTTTTTCTCACTTAAATCTTTTTTTTTTTTTGAGATAGAGTCTTACTCTGCTGCCCAGGCTGGAGTGCAGTGGTACAATCTTCGCTCACTGCACCCTCTACCTCCCGGGTTCAAGCAATTATCATGCCTCAGCCTTGTGAGTAACTGGGATTACAGGTGCCCACCTCCATGCCCAGCTGATTTTTGTATTTTCAGTAGAGATGGGGTTTCACCATGTTGGCCAGGCTGGTCTCAAACTCCTGACCCCAAGTGATCTGCCTGCCTTGGCCTCCTAAAGTGCTAGGATTACAGACATGAGTGACCGCACCTGGCCCTCAATCTTTTAAGTCTTCATCTTTAAAACCTCAGAATTCATTAGGCTTCTACTAATGGTTACTTCTTGGCTCTTCAGGCTTTCCCCAACCCTCTCCTCACATTCATTCACATTTTTATGGACTTTTCAATATCAAAGCCACTCCCACATTTTAGGTTCCATTGTGGCAGCACATCACTTGCAGGTACCTGAGTCTTTATCATCTATTGCTGTGTAACAGATTATCCCAAAACGTAATGACTTAAAACTATGATAAATGTTTATTATCTCAAACAGTTACTGTGGACCAGAAATTTGGGAGCAGGTTAACTGAGTGGTTCTGATTGGGAGACTTGCACAGGGTTAGATGGCACCTCAGTCATTTGAAGGCTTGACTGGAGCTGGAGGATCGCATTCAAGGATGGCTTATACACCTGGCTGACAAATCACTGGTGGTTGTTGGCAGGAGGTTTCAATTTCTTGTCTCATGGACCTCTCCATAGTGCTGCTAAGTGAAGACTAAACTCTGATTTTTTATCTTGCACAAATTCCTATCTAAGGGGTCTGGGGAGTCATGCCCTACAAATCATAAAGTCTCATCAGATGGGTTTTATTTAACCCTATATATCATAATTTACTTTCCAGCCTGACTCTGGCATAGCATTATGAGACAAAGAAGAAAATCAACATATTTTACCCCAAAACATGTTGATTTGCCACATTTTGAAATGGTTCTGCAAATCTGTTCTTTGTGGAGGAAAATTTGTATCTGTGAAGAATCTCTATTAACATAGCTAGATCTTTTTCTTCCAGACCCTCCCAATCCTAAAGAGATTAACTAAGATCTGAATGGGAAACACTGGTCATTTGTTGTCTCTAAGGGCAGCCACTGTGAGACTTCAAAAGAACTTTTCAGGACATGGCCGTTGGCTTCTCCCAGAGTGAGTGATCCAAGAGCAAAGCAGAAGGCTTTACCTCCCCTTTGGATATCATTTCTGCAATATCCTCTTTGTTAACAGGGCAGCCCTATTCAGGCTGGGATGGAAACACACAGGGGCGTAAGTTTAGGAAAAGAGAGTCACTGGAACTGTCTGCCACATAATCCAACATGCAGATAGTGATTTTATGTTTCAAAATGGAGTTTGTTTTAATATACATTTTTTTAGTTTCAAATGAAATATATGTTAGTTACATTTTAAAAATACCAAAAAAGCAAGAGTATTTTTTTCAAAACACTCTAACCACCTTACACTTTCAAACCATCACATTTCATACCTAGCTATACATGTCCTAAAACTTTTACATTTTAAATACTTTGTTGGTGGAAACTTTCTAAAGTATATTTGAGCATGCTTTGAACATGTTTTCTTGTCATTTTAAAGTATTCAAAAATTATCTTCAATTTTGTCAAGGGCTTTAAATAAGCACTGCTTTTTCTTCTTATTCTGCTAGTGGGCAGAGGTTCTTCACAATACCTACTCTTCGATGCTGAATTTTTGAAAGGGCTATTCCTCACCCCCCAAAGAAGGCCTTTGTGCTTTAGAGGGGCTTTGAATGGAAAGCACTTGGAATTCAGAAGCCATTTAAATCCGTAATGCCTCTATTTTCTATTTCTACATTAATGCCTTAATGTAGGTTAACCAGCTTGGGAGATAAATCTTATATAGCTACTCTTCTAAGCTGGCTTTTACATAAACACAGCCCACACCTTACATCCCTTCTGAAACCAGAGAGCCCAACTTCTAGGATCACAGTTCCACCTGCTTCTGCAGGGAGCCTGGTGCCCTTGACAGCTCTGTCCTACTTGCTCCAGAAGGAATAGTTCACGTTGAATAGGGAGGGTGGTCACCAAATATTGGACACTGAGTCTAAGAGAGTGCACTGTTTCTCTTCTGAGAGCCATTTCTGGAAAGACGCCATAGTGGAGCTTTCAGAGTCTGAAGGAGAGAAGAGAAACTGACAAAGCCCCAGCTTTGGGGCCCCTGTGATCTAAATACATACCCACCATCACCCTGTTTTCCTCCCTCTTAAAAGGAGGTAGTCTTGGCCGGGCATGGTGGCTAATGCCTGTAATCCCAGCACTTTGGGAGGCCAAGGCGGGTGGATCACCAGGTCAGGAGTTTGAGACCAGCCTGGCCAACATGGTGAAACCCCATCTCTACTAAAAATACAAAAATTAGCTGGGTGTGGTGGTGTGTGACTGTCATCCCAGCTACTCAGAAGGCTGGGGCAGAACATACAGATAGGCAAAAGGAAGAAAATAAAAGTCACCGCATTTAACCACTGTTTACATTGAAACATCTATCCTTCCAAACAAGTTTTCATTTCTTGTTTATTCAGAGAGCTGGGGGGAAATCCTTTTTTCCTACATCAAACATAGTTAGACAGACCATTGATTGGTTGATTCTTTATGAACTCTTTCCCAATTTGGAAATAAGTGAACAGGTACAAAAAATATTAGGCAAAAGTTAAAGTACTATGAAGCATCCAGCCTGAGCAACATAGTGAGACCCTGTCTCTACAAAAAAATTAGCATAATAATTTTTATGAAATATTCATGTTTTTCTCTTTCCTTCCTTCCTTCCTTCCTTCCTTTTCTTTCTTTCTTTCTTTCTTTCTTTCTTTCTTTCTTTCTTTCTTTCTTTCTTTCTTTCTTTCTTTCTTTTTCTTTCTCTCTCTCTTTCTTTCTCTCTCTCTCTCTTTCTTTCTTTCTTTCTTTCTTTCTTTCTTTCTTTCTTTCTTTCTTTCTTTCTTTCTTTCTTTCTTTCTTTCTTTCTTTCTTTCTTTCTTTCCTCTCTCTCTCTCTCTCTCTCTCTTTCTTTCTTTCTTTCTTTCTTTCTTTGACAGTGTGTCACTCTTGTTGCCCAGGCCCAAGTGCAATGGTGTGATCTCAGCTCACTGCAGCCTCAGCCTCCCGGGTTCAAGCAATTCTCCTGCCTCAGCTTCTCGAGTAGCTAGGATTACAGGCATGTGCCACCACGCCCGGCTAATTTTGTATTTTTATTAGACACAGCGTTTCTCCTTGTTGGTCAGGCTGGTCTCGAACTGCCAACCTCAGGTGATCCGCCTGCCTCGGCCGCCCAAAGTGCTGGGATTATAGGGGTGAGCCTCCACCCCCAGCCCTCTATTTTTTTTTTTTTTCCTATCAAATGAAGATAGGGATGAAAGGAGATGGTAAAGAAAAAGGAAGAAAGTTTGGTGTAGACACAATGTATAAAAATAACAGGCTGGGCCGGGCGCGGTGGCTCACGCCTGTAATCCCAGCACTTTGGGAGGCCGAGGCGGGCGGATCACAAGGTCAGGAGATCGAGACCACGGTGAAACCCCGTCTCTACTAAAAATACAAAAAATTAGCCGGGCGCGGTGGCGGGCGCCTGTAGTCCCAGCTACTCAGGAGGCTGAGGCAGGAGAATGGCGTAAACCCAGGAGGCGGAGCTTGCAGTGAGCCGAGATCGCGCCACTGCACTCCAGCCTGGGCGACAGAGCGAGACTCCGTCTCAAAAAAAAAAAAAAAAAAAAAATAACAGGCTGGGTGTGGTGTCTCCTGCCTGGAGTCCCAACACTTTGGGAGGCAGAGGTGGGAAGATTGCTTGAGCCCAGGAGTTCTAGACCAGCCTGGGCAACATAATAAGACTCCATCTCTAAAAGCAAATTTAAAAAAATAGCCAGGCATGGGGGCACACACCAGTAGTCCCAGCTACTCGGGAGGCTGAAATGGGAGGATTGCTTGAGCCTGGGAGATCAAGGCTGCAGTGAGCCACGATTGCACCACTGCACTCCAGCCTGGGCGACCCCATCTAAAAATAAATAAATAAATAAATAAAAATTAAGTGAAATAAGAGATCAAAAGTCAACTAAAATTAGGAGACAATGTGTTTTAGACCAATGGAGAGTAGCAGGGCTAGCAGAAAAGCCACGTGGACCAGCATCTTTTTCCTCCACATAGCTGCCCACTTGGAGGGGCCGTGAGTACAATGGTAATGCCGAGACCAATTAGGTTAGTGGTATAGACGGGAGTCTGATGAGATCAAGGGGATGCAGAAATCACTGTGTTAAGGAGTGAGTGTCCCTAAAAGTTTCTGGTCTCAGGGCAGGAACAGCAATTGGAAACAGATGCCTCAAAAATGCATTCAGTTAGTCCCAAAGGCAGCTCGGTGAAAGCAGGAAAGACCCAGCCTCACCTAACATCACTCCCAGGGGAAAAATGCCCTGAAGCTTGTATTCCACTGATGGTTGTTACAGCTCTTATGTGACTGTACATGATAACCATTTTAGTTTGTTGGCTTCTTTGAATTACAGGTCAAACTGCCTTAATATTTGGTACAAGAATATTAAACTATGTCATCAATTTGTGCAAAGGTAAATTTGACTTCCTTGAACGGCTCTCAGACAATTTGCTCCTGAATATCATTTCTTATCTGGATCTTGAAGATATTGCCAGGCTTTCCCAAACATCACACAGATTTGCGAAGGTAACGGTCCATTATTTTATGTCTATATAGAATTTTCCATGTGCTTTCTAAAAAGATTTTTTAACATAGCAATCCTTTGTTGAGTACTAACTTTGTGATGGACACTGTCTTAGGTGCACAAGCAGCAGAGATGAAAAGATATTTCTCTCCTCAAAGAACTTACAGTCTCATAGTAGAGATTCAGGTACATGCAAATAATTACAATCCAGCGTGATCAGTTCAACAAGGGATGTGTATGCAAGGTACAAAGATAGTGCAAAGTGATTTTCTCTGCCTGGCTTCACAGAAGCAGGTTACTTTATCTGGCTTTTGAGGGTGAAATTGGTGAAGACAGGTGATCTGGGTTAGGGGGCATTCCAAGGCAGGGAAAAACCAAGCAGAAGCATGGTAGCATAAGAGAATAGGGCACTTTGGGAGGCCGAGGTGGGTGGATCACCTGAGGTCAGGAGTTTGAGACCAGCCTGGCCAACATGGGGAAACGCTGTCTCTACTAAAAATACAAAAATTAGCCGGGCATGGTGGTAGGCGCCTGTAATCCCAGCTACTCAGGAGTTTGAGGCAGGAGAATCACTTGAACCCAGGACGCGGAGGCGGCAGTGAGCCGAGATCTCACCACTGCACTCCAGCCTGGGTGACAGAGCAAGACTCTGACTCAAAAAAAAAAAAAAAGGAGAGAGAATACGGCAAGGAGGACTACCTGACATCCGTTTCCATTTCTTCTAGTAATAGCCTTTGCTGCGTTGCCTGTCTCCTAGTATGTGTTTTGGTGGGCTGTCCATTGCAGTGCCCCGTTTTCTTCCTTGCCCGAAGCTGATGAGATGCACTGTCTCACTGCTTCACATCCTCAGCAGAATAACCCAAGAGCAGGAAGCACAGTTAGTGCTGATTTCAGCCAGCCAGTGTCAAGGCTTCAGTGTGACCTTTGTCATTTGCACTCCCTGGATCCTGGAAGATGCCTTGGTCCCTACCCCTTCAGCTGTTCCTTCAATTCTAGACCCCCCAACCCTACCCCACAGTCACACACATACTAATTTTCCATTAAATCTCTTTTTGGCTTAAGTTAATCAGAATGGGAATCTGTTGCTTGCAACTGAGGAAGCCTGACTAGCTCGGTATTTAGCTGTAATGTATTGGGGGCAATGTCCATTTATAAAAGAACATACAACATTTTCCAAGATGATTCAAAACATAATCTTATTATCTAAAAAGCCAACATTTTTTCCCAATAATGCAATAAAATGTCTTGATTTTAAAAATCAATTTTAGTTCAGGCACAGTGGCTCATGCCTGTAATTCCAGCACTTTGGGAGGCTGAGGAGGGAGGATTGGTTGAGCCTAGGAATTTGAGATCAACTTGGGCAGTGTAGGGAGATTCCATCTCTACAATACATTTTTTAAAAATTAGCTGAGTATTATGGCCGGACACAGTGACTCATGCCTGTAATCCCAGCACTTTGGGAGGCCGAGGTGGGTGGATCACCTGAGGTCGGGAGTTTGAGAACAGCCTGACCAGCATGGAGAAACCCCGTCTCTACTAAAAATACAAAATTAGCCAGGTGTGGTGGCACATGCCTGCAATCCCAGTTACTAGGGAGGCTGAGGCAGGAGAATCGCTTGAACCTGGGAGGTGGAGGTTGCAGTGAGCCAAGATTGCGCCATTGCACTCCAGCCTGGGCAACAAGAGCGAAACTCTGTCTCAAAAAAAAAAAATTAGCTGAGTGTCATGGCATGCCCCTGTGGTCCCAGTTACTCTGGAGGCTGAATAGGAGGATCACTTGAGCCCAGGAAGTTGAGGTTACAGTGAGTTGTGTTCACACCACTGCATCCCAGCCTGGGCAACAGAGCAAAACAACCACGTCTCAAAAAAAAAATTTTTTTTTAAGTAATATATATATATATATATATTTTTTTTTTTTTAGACAAAATCTTGCTCTATTGCCCAGGCCAGAGTGCAATGGCATGATCTCAACTCACTGCAACCTCCACCTCTTGGGTTCAAGTGATTCTTGTGCCTCAGCTTCCCAAGTAAGTGGGATTACAGGTGCCCACCATCATGCCCAGCTAATTTTTATATTTTTAGTAGATACGGGGTTTCCCCATGTTGGCCAGGCTGATTTCAAACTTCTGATCTCAGGTGATCCACCCACCTCGGCCTCCCAAAGTGCTGGGATTACAGGTGTGAGCCACTGTGCCTGGCCTTAAGTGATATAATCTGTATTATAGTACTTAATATATTCCTTTTGAGTGTGTGTGTATATATACACATATATATGTATACATGTATACATTTTGAGACTGTCTCAAAAAAAATTATATTACTTAAAATTATTTTTTTTGAGGCAGGGTTTTGCTCTGTTGCCCAGGCTGGGGTGCAGTGGTGTGAACACAACTCACTGTAACCTCAGCCTCCTGGGCTCAAGTGATCCTCCTATTCAGCCTCCAGAGTAAGTGGGACTACAGGAGTTCAAGAGCAACCTGGGCAACACAATGAAATCCCACCTTTCTTTTAAACATTAAATATGTGTGTGTGTGTATATATGTGTGTGTGTGTGTGTGTGTATATATACACATACACATGTGGATATATACACATATACACACATATACACACATATATACACACATATATATACACATATATATGTTTTTTAACTTTTATTTTGGGTTCGGGCATATGTGTGAAGGTTTGTTACATAGGTAAACTCATGTCACAGGGGTTTTTTGTACAGATTATTTAATCACCCAGGTTAATTATTAAACCCAGTTCCCTATAGTTATCTTTTCTGCTCCTCGCTTCCTCCCACCCTGCACCCTCAAGTAGGCACCAGTATCTGTTGCTTCCTTCTTTGTATTCATAAGTTCTCATTATTTAGCCCCCCAAAATATATTTTTTACTTGATTTTCCTCCCTAAAAATGGAAAGCTGAAAACAAGTACTATCGTATATATTTTTGTCATTAAATAAGTATCCTAAAGTTGAAATGTTGTGCGTGGTACTGATAAGAAGCTGATTATTAGGGCTGGGCACAGTGGCTCACGCCTGTAATCCCAGCACTTTGGGAGGCCGAGGTGGGTGGATCACCTGAGGTCAGGAGACCAGCCTTGCCAACATGGGGAAACCACATCTCAACTAAAAATACGAAAATTAGCTGGGTATGGTGGCACAGGCCTGTAATCCCAGGTACTTGGGAGGCTGAGGCAGGAGAGCTGCTTGAACCCAGGATGCAGAGGTTGCAGTGAGCCAAGATCATACCACCGTACTGCAGCCTGGGCAACAGAGTGAGACTGTCAAGAAAAAAAAGAAGAAGAAGAAGCTGATTATTCATACTTTAAATGAAAAGAGAATTCTACGTAAATAAAATATACTAGTGGGGATCTAGTAAAAGTTTCTTCCCTGTTGCCAGGGCCTGGATTTGATTTTCTATCAAATTCTTCTATTTACTTTCAGTAAATTTCTGCTCCTGCAAGTAGGGAGGGTTTGATGGGAAACAGCAGCAAGTGAGTGACTTCTGGTATTTATTCCTCACGCTGAGCGGCTGCCTTCTCTCCAAGTTTTACTCACTTCCACTATTACTTTCACTCTCAGTGTCCTGCTATTATTTCAGTGCAGTCTTGAAAACATTCTCCTTAATTTAGCCAGTGCTCTGAAGTAGGGCTTCTCTAAGTTGCTGATTTCAGCCCTGAGCATCTTTACAGAACAGAATTATTAGAAGATGGGGCATGACTCAGGGCTGCTGCTTTTATTCTCCCCACATAACATTAATCACTTTTGTTTTGTTTTGTTTGAGTCAGAGTCTCTCTCTGTTACCCAGGCTGGAGTTCAGTGGCGAGATCTCGACTCACTGCAACCTCCACCTCCTGGGTTCAAGGGATTCTACTGCCTCAGCCTCCTGAGTAGCTGGGTGGGACTACAGGTGCTTGCCACCATGCCTGGCTAATTTTTGCATTTTTAGTAGAGACTGGGTTTCACCATATTGGCCAGGCTGGTCTTGAACTCCTGACCTCAAGTAATCTGCCTACCTCAGCCTCCCAAAGTGCTGGGATTACAGGCGTGAGCCACTGCACCTGACCAACCACTTTTTTTTTTCTTATTTGCACACAGGGAAAGAAGGAAAACCACTTATTTCTGTTGTCAATCTAAGTTTTATCTGTGTTCCATTTACCTATTACACATTGCATTTATAAGTTATTTTCTTTTTCTTTATTTTTTTTTTGAAACAAAGTCTCACTCTGTTGCCCAGGCTGGAGTGCAATGGCACTATCTCGGCTCACTGCAACCTCTGCATCCTGGGTGGAAGCAACTCTCCTGTCTCAGCCTCCTGAGTAGCTGGGATTACAAGCGCCCACCACCGCGCCCAGCTAATTTTTGTATTTTTAGTAGACAAAAATTCTAAATTTTTGCTGTGTTGGCCAGGCTGGTTTTGGACTCCTGACCTCAGGTGATTCACCTGCCTTGACCTCCCAAAGTGCTGGGATTAAAGGCATGAGCCACCGTGCCCGGCCTTGTAAGTCATTTTCATTTAACTACTTTATTAATGAAAAAAAGGCTTCCTTTTCAAATTCTGAGGGAGAAGTTTATTACCAAATTAATTGTGTCCAGTCCAACTCCTTCCTCTTACCTCAGGGAGGGAGGTGCTCCTCTCCTGTTCAAGTTCAGTGCTACCTAACACCTGGTTCTAGGGCCTACTTCTGGGAATTTCACTTATTTCCTTTCTCTTCTGTTTGTTATTGTTGTTACTATTGTTTTTTTAAGAGACAAAGTCTCACTGCATCACCCAGGCTGGGGTGCAGTGGCCTGATCTTTGTTAACTGCAATCTCTGCCTCCCGGGTTCAAGTGATTCTCATGCCTCAGCCTCCTGAGTAGCTGGAATTACAAGTGCAAGCCACCACACCTGGTTTATTTTATTTTATTTTATTTTATTTTATTTTGTTTTGTTTTGTTTTGTTTATTTATTTTTTGTATTTTTGGTAGACACAGGGTTTCACCACATTGGCCAGGCTGGTCTCGAACTCCTGACCTCAAGTGATCAGCCTGCCTCAGTTTCCCAAACTGCTGGGATTACAGGCATGAGCCACTGCTTGACCTGTTGTTTTTTTTTTAACTTTCAATTACCCAGTTTCCCTCGTGTTGACATCTTACATAACCATGGTAAATTTGTAAAAACTAGGCAATTAATATTGGTACAATACTATTAACTAAAATACAGATGTTATTTGAATTTCGTTGGTTTTTTCAATAATGTCCTTTTGCTGTTTTATGTCCAATCTAGCTTACTGCACTGCATTTAGTAATTAAATCTTTCTCTGTTTCTTTCCCCACCGTACATTAATTTTTTTTTTTTTCCTTTTTGAGACAGGGTCTTGCTTTGTTCACAGGCTGGAGTGCAATGGCATGATTATGGCTCACTGCAACCTCCATCCCCTGGGCTCGAGTGATCCTTCCACCTCAGCCTCATGGGTAGCTGGGACTACAGGCCCGCGCCACCACACCCAGCTAATTTTTGTATTTTTTGTAGAGAAGGGGTTTTGCCATGTTGTGCAGGTTGGTCTTGTACTCTGGGGCTCAAGCAATCCTCCCGCTTCAGCTCCCAAAGTGTTGGGATTACAAGCGTGAGCCACCATGCCCGGCATTAATTATTTTTCTCAAATCAGTTTCATCCTTCAAAAAACAAAAACTCTTTATCCTTATCCAATCTCTCTTCTTCAAAAATGATTTACATAGCAGTTCATGCCCAGCTAAACCAGCAGCATCCGTGACTTCATAATCCATGATGAAATGAGGCTAATAAGGATGGTATCAAGTTTTTGATAAAGCTAAACTTGTTTCATTTAAATGACCATCTTTCAGTGGATGTTAGGTCTTTCCTATTTTGGGGAGGGTTAAAATGTTCCTTCTTGGCCAGGCATGGTGGCTCACGCCTTTGGGAGGCTGAGGCGGGTGGATCACGAGGTCAGGAGATCAAGACCATCCTGGCCAATGTGGTGAAACCCTGTATCTACTAAAAATACAAAAAATTAGCCAGGCATGGTGGCATGTGCCTGTAGTCCCAGGTACTCAAGAGGTCGAGGCAGGAGAATCGCTTGAACCTGGGAGACAGAGGTCGCAGTGAGCCAAGATGGAGCCACTGCACTCCAGCCTGGAGTGAGACTCCATCTTAAAAAAAAAAAAAGTTCGGCCGGGCGCGGTGGCTCAAGCCTGTAATCCCAGCACTTTGGGAGGCCGAGACGGGCGGATCACGAGGTCAGGAGATCGAGACCATCCTGGTTAACATGGTGAAACCCCGTCTCTACTAAAAAAAAAATACAAAAAACTAGCCGGGCGAGGTGGCGGATGCCTGTAGTCCCAGCTACTCGGGAGGCTGAGGCAGGAGAATGGCGTGAACCCGGGAGGCGGAGCTTGCAGTGAGCTGAGATCCGGCCACTGCACTCCAGCCTGGGTGACAGCGCGAGACTCCGTCTCAAAAAAAAAAAAAAAAAGTTCCTTTTTTTATGAAGTGCTGGCAATAATACCTGATCATTTTAAAAATTGTTCTCATTTGACAAAATGTGAAAGTCAGCAGCACCCTTATTTTGGTTATTTATTATCATTTTATTTTGTTCTGCTTTTTAAAAAATTCACTGGTCTTAGGATAACCCAAAATTCTGACAGGTGTTGGTCTAATGTCAGCCTACAGCTCCTCTTTCATTTTCCCCTTTGTCCATGCCTGCAAAATATCTCTGGCTCGTTCGCACCAACCTTGTGTTTGTTGTATCAAAAGGGCCTATTTCAGGCGTTCTGCTTCTTTTTTTGACATGGAGTCTTGCTGTGTTGCCCAGGCTGGAGTACAGTGGTGTGATCTCGGCTCACTGCAACCTCCACCTCCCGGGTTCAAGTGATTCTCCTGCCTCAGCCTCCCAAGTAGCTGGGACTACAAGCGTGGGCCACTGCACCCAGCTAATTTTTAGTATTTTTAGTAGAGACAGGGTTTTGCCATGTTGGCCAGGCTAGTCTTGAACTCTTGACCTCAGGTGATTGCCTGCCTTGGCCTCCCAAAGTGCTGAGATTACAGGCATGAGCCACCCATGCCCAACCAAGTCTTCTGCTTCTTGACTCATCCCTGCTTCCAGGACTCTGGTGGGTTTTCTCCTGGGAGCCCCTTCGTTGCTTCATTGGTTGCTTGTCCATGTGAGCTCAGGGTGGTCATTTTACATTGCACTCTGGGCATGCCATTATCCTGCTCACTGGCCCTTAATGGCTTCCTGTCATTTTCAGAATGAGGTCCAAGGTCTTAGCCAGCACAGCCACGGGGCCCTCGCCCTGCCTCCTGCCACCCTCTGCCCCAGCCAGGTCAGCTCCTTGCAGCTCTCTGCTGTGTTCTACTGTGTCTTTTGCCTTTGCTTACACTGCTTTCTTTTCCAGGAATATTCTCCTCCTGACTCATCCACCACCTGGACCTTCCAAAAGCCCCTTGCTTGCCCCGCCCCCTTGACTTGTCTCCCTGCCGAGCTCAAGGGCAAGGATTGTGTCACCTGACTTCATATACCCACCTTAACAGAGTGTCTAGCCCAGAATTACCTCCCAGAAAACAGTGGCTGAATGCTTCCATATCAATTTTGTTTATATTTTTGAAAAAGAAAGTTGACATCCATTGCAATGGTCAGATTGGAAATGTTTAAAAATTATGTATCCTTGTATATAAACTAAAAAGTTATTGCCCTTCCCAGTCCTGACCCTCATTGCTCTGATTCTCATCTCTAGTGGCAACCATATTAACCGTGTTCTGTATGTCCTTCCAGAGATATTCTACACATGTAGAAGCATATGTGTGTAGCATGTGCGAGTACATATACTGGTACACACACCCTTCTAAAAAGCATGTGGTAACATATTTTATATTGTTCTTCATCTGTTTTTTTTCTACTTCACAACATATTTTAGACACTTTTAAAATATCAGTACCAGCCAGGCATGGTGGCTCACGCCTATAATCCCAGCACTTCAGGAGGCCGGGGCAGGTGGATCACTTGAGGTGAGGAGTTTGAGACCAGCCTGACCAACATGGTGAAACCTCATCTCTACTAAAAATACAAAATTAGCTGGGCATGGTGGCACATGACTGTAATCCCAGCTACTTGAGAGAATCACTGAGGCAGGAGAATCACTTGAACCCGGGAGGCAGAGTTTGCAGTGAGCCGAGATTGAGTCATTGCATTCCAGCCTTGGCAATAAGAGTAGAACTCCATCTCAAAAATAAATAAAATATCAGTACCTATCAATCTTCCTCCATTTAAAAAATTGCCATAGGATATCAATGTATGGACAGATTATTTATTTATTTATTTATTTCCTAAGACAGGGTCATCTTGCTGTGTCATCCAGGCAGGAGTGCAGTGGCACAAACACAGCTCACTGCAGCCTTCACCTCCTGGGCTCAAGCAATCCTCCTACCTCGGCCTCTCAAATGGCTGGGACTACAGGTGCACACCACCACACCCAGCTAATTTTTGTGTGTTTTGTAGAGACCGTGTCTTGCTATCTTGCCTTAGCAGGTCTCGAACTCTTGGGCTCAAGCAATCCTGCCTTGGCCTTTCAAAGTGTTGGGATTTCAGGTGTGAGCCACCACACACAGTGTAGATAATTGATTTAACCAGATTTTTTGTTTCCCCTCTGTATTTATAAATGATGCTCCATACTTTATATACAATTTGCATTGCATGTTTATCTGTAGAAGAAAGTTGCATAAGTGTAACTATTTAAAATAATCAAAGAAATATATTGAAATATGCATGATATAGGTAGTGTACTGGGACTATAATATGGGCCTCTATGCATACGGAAAAAAGGAAATAAGTGTGTACCTTGGGTCACAGGCTATAACATACATTTATTTATTTATTTATTTATTTATTTATTTATTTATTTATTTATTTGAGATAGAGTCTCACTCTGTCACTCAGGTCAGAGTGCAGTGGCATGATCTTGGTTCACTGCAGCCTCTGCCTCCCAGATTCTAATGATTCTCCTGCCTCAGCCTCCTGAGTAGCTGATATTACAGGTGCCCTCCTCCATACCTGGCTAATTTTTGTATTTTTAGTAGAGATGGGGTTTCACCATGTTGGCCAGGCTGATCTTGAACTCCTGACCTCAAGTGATCTGCCTACCTTGGCCTCCCAAAGTGCTAGGATTACAGACGTGAGCCACTATGTCCGGCCCATAAGAACATTTATTGAGTACTTACTGTATGTCTAGCATTCCACTAAGTTTTCTAATTATATTATTTTACTTAGTTCTCATAGAAATCTTAAGATGTAGATGCTCTTATTATCCTTATTCAATTTTATTTCATTTTACTTTATTATTATTTTTTTTGAGACAGAGTCTTGCTCTGTTGCCTAGGCTGGCATAATCTCGGCTCACTGTAACCTCCGCCTCCTGGGTTCAAGCAATTCTCCTGCCTCAGCCTCCTGAGTAGCTGAGACTATAGGTGCGTGCCACTATGCCCAGCTAATTTTTGTATTTTTAGTAGAGACGGGGTTTCGCCATGTTGGGCAGGCTGGTCTCTAACTTCTGACCTCAGGTGATCTGTCTGCCTTGGCCTCCCAGAGTGCTGGGATTACAGGCGTGAGCCACTGCACCCAGCCATCCTATTCATAAGGAAGCTAAAGATCAACAAGTCTAATTGATGTGCTGGAAGTCTTACGGCCCAGGGAGTTTCCCTCAGGCACCTGACTGCTGGACGGGGTGATAAATGGATAGGCTTCAGGGCTGTGTGCAGTCAGTATGTAAGTACTGGGCCCCTGCTGTGGGCCAGACACAGTGGTAGGTTCTGGGGAGATGCACGTGTCCCTGCCTTTGAGGAGCTTACATTCTTGAGCAGAGCAAAGGAAGAATATGGCTGGAAATGAAGTGGGAGAGGCTGGGAGTAGCGGGCAGATCTGCAGACACATGGTCAAAGGGTTGTTTTCATGGAGCCTGTTGAGAGGAGGGTGTGCAGGGTCACCTCTACAAGACAGAAAGGCTCCCACAGCCAGACCTGACTCCACAGGATCACATCTACCTTAGAATCGTAAAGACACATGCCAAGAGCCAGACTGTGTGGGGAGTCTGTGAAAGGGGCCCCAGCCCGGGGAGTCCATGGTGCTATTCCAGCGTTGAGGTTGGAAGTATCCAGTTATACTTAATGCCACCAGCAATCAGGATCATCCAGCTGTCTGCCTTTGCTCTGATTCCATGTGGACCAAGGCCTGGAGCCTGCAGCCTGGAGCTGTGGATGAGCAACCAGTATACTGGAAAGTAGAGCTCCATACCTCTCAGGGTAGAGTTCCACACCTGTCAGGCTGGGGCCAGTCTGGACTGAGGCAAGTTCACCAAGGTGTGCTGCCATCTGGGCACCTGCCTGGGGGGCCTAGTGGCTTTTCCCTGATAGCACCAGGCCTTGATGCTATCCATTTTCTCCAAACTGCAGCAGAGTAAGCCTGGAGAAACTGCCAGTGCAGCTAGATGAGAAGGCTGAGGCCCAGGCTGGGAAAGGGATGGTCATGACAGGCATATAAACACATTCATCCTGGTTGTGACTCAGGAATCACCAGGAGAACGACTCAGGAAGAAAACCACTCCTCTGTCGCTTTTTGGCTGTGGAGAGACAGACTTTTCCCTGTGTCTGCAAACCCACTATGATCATAAACCCCATGTCTGGCCGAGCAGGTGAAGCCCCTGGGGCCCAGGTGAAAACACAGATGCCAGGCCCATCCCCTGAGCATCTGGCTTGGTAGATCTGAGGTAGAACCAGCACTTGTGCTCTTAATGTGTTTTCTTGTGTTTACAGCAAGCTGATTCTAAGGGTTTGGTTCAAGAATTTTCTTTTTCTTTTTTTTGAGATGGACTCTTGCTCTGTCACCTAGACTGGAGTGCAGTGGAGCAATCTTGGCTCACTGCAACCTCCACCTCCCAGGTTCAAGCAGTTCTCCCTCAGCCTCCCAAGTAGCTGGGACTACAGGTGCACACCACCATACCTGGCTAATTTTTGTATTTTTAGTAGAGACAGGGTTTCACCATGTTGGCCAGGCTGGTCTCAAATTCCCGACCTCAAGTAATCCACCCGCTTCGGCCTCCTAAAGTGCTGGGATTACATGAGCCTGCCACCACCCCTGGCTAATTTTTGTATTTTTAGTAGAGACAGGGTTTCACCACATCGCCCTAGCTGGTCTCAAACTCCTGACCTCAAGTGATCCACCCCTCTCAGCCTCGCAAAGTGCTGGGATTACAGGCATGAGTGAGCCACTGTGCTGGACCTGGCCCAAGAATTTGACCAATCGATATTAAGGTTGTACAGATCAAATGTCTCAAGGGACTCTAGAAGGCTGGAAGCTTGCGGGAGGGGATCTCCTAGCATCACTGTGCGCAGGCAGTGTGCTGTGTTTAAATCAGCAGGAGGCTGGAGGGCTGGGTTCTGTTCTGTTCTTAGCTCAGCCACTCCCCAGCATGAACCTGGAACAGCATCCTTCTCCCTTTTCTTCTCTCAGCCCTGGTTTTCCTATTTGCAAAGGGAGAGGTTTTAAGCAGATAAGCCCTAAGATTCTCTTCAACTTGACAATTTATGTATGCAAAATTCATGCACCACCACCAGGGGGAGCTAAATCCATGGTTAGCTGGGCTTTGGATCAGAGTAGCTAAGAACTATAGAACCTTCCGTTTTGCAACCTGGCAACTTATACTAAGCAAAAGATCGTCAGGGTTTGGGAGTCATAGATGGGGATATTTTGTGCACCAACTTATAAGACAAAAACTGTAAATATTTTCAGTATAAAATTTTGATGAGTCATAAATGAAGTTATACTAGTGGAAATTTTAGCTCTTTTGAGAATTATTTCCTTTCCCCCCAAATCTTGTAGTTTTCTCCCATAATCTCTATTACAAGACACATTAATATCCTGAAATGTACTGTGCTAGTAATGCGATAGTAATCCACATTGGTGCTGGAGTTCAGATCTTTTGAAGGAGGGTCAAATGATCTGTTTTTCATATTAAGACATTTAAAAAGTTTTCCTTTGTTTATATTTAGAATAGATTGTAATCTGAGTAGAGGAACTAAACCTTGAAGGACTGTGGAAGGGGAGATAAGATAATGAATGACCCATCTAACATCAAAAAGTTTTGGGGTCCGTAGATACCGTATGATTCAGTGTTGCTGTTTAGCATAACCATTATGTGAATATAATAGCTGTTGCTTTGATGTTTATGCAGAAAGGATCTTAAGCAATTATGCCTTATTGTACTATTCATTTCTATTTCTAATTCATTCTCTTCCCTTATTGGAGTACTTTTAGAAGAGCATGAAGTATGGAAGGAAGGAGTGGTGACCGCTTTCTGTTCAGAAGTGAATATAGTGGTGTCAGGAGGTAGAGATCACATTTACACATTTCTTCCTCACCAGGAGGAAGTCAGGACACAGGGGAGCACAGCACAACAGGGCTGGCCAGGGCTGGTGCTGTTTGGGATAGGAGGTAGGATGGGTACGGGGAAGCTGGGTATGGGCCAGGGAGGCTGTTCTGGTGCTCCATTATGAGGGGACAGCAATCATGCCTTTGTTTGTGTGAACCCAAGATTTAGCTCCCACTTACAAGTAAGGACATGCGATATTTGGTTTCCTGTTTCTGTTACTTTGCTTAGGATAACAGACTTCAGCAGCATCCACACTGCTGCAAGGACATGGTTTCATTCTTTTTTTATGGTGTGCAGTGGCAAAAGCTAACAGAAGAATAGAACATCTTCTACATTCAAGACCAAAAGTGCTCACACCTTGCAGGAATTGGAGAAGGTTTGGATCACATCACCGGGTGTAGCATCTTGATGAGTTGAAGGACTAAACCTTGAAGGACTGTGGAAGGGGAGATAAGATAATGAATGACCGTCTAACATCAAAAAGTTTTGGAGTCCATAGATACCATATGATTCAGTGTTGCTGTTTAGCATAACCATTATGCTAAACACAGAGTGCTTAGCATAATGCTAAGTGCTAGCTAAAGACAGAGAGAAGATGGAATGATGGTAGAGGGAGCAAATTATAAATACAACTCTGGCCAGGCATGGTGGCTCATGCCTGTAATCCCAGCCCTTTGGGAGGCTGAGGCGGGCAGATTTCAAGGTCAGGAGTTCGAGACCAGCCTGATCAACATGGTGAAACCCTCTCTATCAAAAATACAAAGTTTAGCCAGGCATGGTGGTGTGCACTTGTAGTACCAGCTACTTGGGAGATTGAGCCAGCAGAATCACTTGAACCCAGTAGGCGGAGGTTACAGTGAGCTGAGATCACACCACTGCACTCCAGCCTGGTCAACAGTGAGACTCTGTCTAAAAAAAAAAAAAAAATAGATTAAAAAAAAAAAAAAAAAAAAAGATAAGGCCTAAGGCCGGGCGCAGTGTCTCATGCCTGTAATCCCAGCACTTAGGGATGCCGAGGTGGGCGGATCACCTGAGGTCGGGAGTTCAAGACCAGCCTGACCAACATGGAGAAACCCCATCTCCACTAAAGATACAAAATTAGCTCAGTGTGGTGGTGCAAGCCTGTAATCCCAGCTATTCAGGAGGCTGAGGCAGGAGAATCTCTTGAACCCGGGAGGCAGAGATTACAGTGAGCCAAGATTGCGCCACTGTACTCCAGCCTGGGAAACAAGAGCAAAACTCCATCTCAAAAATAAAAATAAATAATACATACATAGATAAATAGAGATGAATTGGAATTAACTAGAGGCAACAAACATCACCCAGATGTTGACAGTGACTGATGGGACTTGGCTGCAGTGGGGTGGGGGTGAAGGTGGAGAATAAACACATTTTCCCTTGCGTGAGGGAGCGTTGCCTGGTGTTGGTAGGAGCATGTTGTTTCTACTGCCATCACTGGGAAGTTTAAGTGTGTGCAGAAGGTATGTCCTTCAGATATATGTGCACTGAGATATTTGTGTCTGGCTCTTTTCCTCAAAGAGGAGGTTTCTCAAGGCAGGACCTGTGTCTGGCACAGGCAGTGTTTCTCCCAGTGTCCCACAGGCAGCAGGAGTTTCATAATGAGTTTGAGTGAGTAAATGGCTTTTATTTAACACATGTGCTGTAACCCACCTCTGACTTTCCCCACTCACAGCTGTGCATGTCTGATAAACTGTGGGAACAGATAGTCCAGTCGACCTGCGACACCATCACTCCTGACGTGAGGGCCCTAGCGGAGGACACGGGCTGGAGGCAGCTGTTCTTCACCAACAAGCTCCAGCTCCAGCGGCAGCTCCGCAAGAGGAAACAAAAATATGGAAACCTGAGAGAAAAGCAACCTTAGGCACACGTTTTCCTACCAGCAGGGAGCTGAGGCACGGCTGTGTTTCTCTTCAGTGTCCAAATCTCTTCCATCTCCTTTTTTTAAGAACTAAGAGGTTTTGTTGATGCATGGAGCCATTGGAAACTCATAGAGGATTTGCACACAAATGCAGCAGAATCTGGCTCCCCAGTGCCTTGCTAGAGTCACCATAATTCTGAGGTCAAATCATGGCCCGAGGACAAGGGCTGCAAGACAGAGAGTCCCATAGGCCATCATCATCCTTATCCCACACCCGTTAGAAAAGACGCTTCTATTGTATATAAACAAACAATAAATGATTATTAGTAGGTTTTTATTAGACATCTATTTTATCTAGGCAGTGGAAAGGGTAATGGTGCTTTTGAATTTTTTCCTGGCGTTGTGTCATCTGAGTCCAGCCATGAAGCTGGTGGCTGACTGTCCCCACCAGGAACCGTGAAGGGTAGGTACCACAGGAGGTGCTCGGGGTGGGTGCAGCTGCCTTCCCAACTTTGTTCTGCTAAGTCCATATTCAGGGCCCTGTCCTTGGGGGCCCAGGATGCCAGGCTCCACCCCCACATGTAGACAGCTTCCGACCTGGCGCTGGAGCATGACTGGAGAAGTGCAGGCATCCTGCTTGCGGACCTTGCTCAAAGTACAACTTCCCAGGACTACTTCACATTGTTAAATAAACCTAGAAACTTTTTTTTTTTTTTTTTTGTATTTTCTTTTTAGTAGAGGTGGAGTTTTGCCATGTAGGCCAGGCTGGTCTTGAACTCCTGACCTCAAGTGATCCACCCGCTCTGGCTTTCAAAGTGCTGGGATTACAGGCGTGAGCCACTACGTCTGGCCAAAACCTATAAACATTTCTTAGAAAAATGCCGTTTCCCCAAAGGAATGTGAACAGCTACCACTTTTAACAAGGATATTTAAGAAAACAGGCTATGAGTTAACTAAGTAAAAATGTAAATATGGTTTGCATGCTGTTAACATGGCAGAGGGGTAAAAAGAATACAGTCCCAGGGGAGAAAGGTCACTTCACTGGGAAGGGTTACTTAAAAATGTTTTTCTCTCTGCACTTTTATGATTATTAAATACCCCTAGAAAATGAACTCATAGCAGCAAATAATCTAATGACTCCTTTTAGGTTACAGAGCAAAGTAGCTTTCTACTTCCACATCACCTTATAATATAGCCTTATAAATTCTTCTTTCCTGCAACCTCCACTTTCCTAACTAGGAAAACTCACATACCTCTGGTGCCAGAGAAACTGCCCAGGATGCACCAGGGCCCCGTGAACAATGCAGAAGTTGTGGATTCTGGCTCTTTGTCCCACCTAAGTCCTTCCAGAAGGGCTCTACAGCATGGCTTAGTGACATTAAAAAAAAAAAAAAAAAAAAACTAAACCCATGTAATATCAAACAAGATTTTAATCTTCATTCACACACCCTTAAAACCCAGTCACTGGGCTCCCCGGTGCCAGTTTGAGACCCTCAACCTAGCCCTCTCTGCTTCTCATTGCTGGAAGTACACACAGTCACAAGTTTTCCGTGACTGTGAAATTCAGTGCAATCTGCTTCCCGGCAGATGACCCTGACGTGGTTATGTCTGGATTTAGTCCAAGAACAGAGCAAAGCTTTACTTGTCAAGAGACCCAGGCCTCATTCTCCACTCAGGAGAGTCTGCTAGGGCAGGTACAGGTGACCAGCAGGCAGCTCAGGGCAGGAGGGCACATGCTCTGCACAGCTCTGGCTGCCTTGGCTCTCCCTGAGCTCCCAGACTTCACTCATGGCCTAATTTCAGTGACAGAACATAGGTTTTATTGTGAGGATGCAGACACGACCACAATTATGTATGTCAACATAACTTCATAAATATGTAACTGTAACTTATTTGTAACATCAGTGCAAAATGATTAAAGCTTCATGTGTAGTGTTTTATCAACAGATTCTGAAAGCTTATGGACATGCGTAATAGTCGATTCAACATGAATCAATAAGAACACAAATATGGCAATTTGAAAACACTATGTATATACCTACACACATATATATTATACTTACAATATATACTTACATATAGTATATAATAATATTACATATAAAATGTTATAAAAATAGATGCTAATGTAAATAAAAATAAGAGCTATTAATATGTTGACTATTGTTAAATAATATCTAAAATAATACAGACTATTAAATTATTTCAATACTTACTTGCCCTAATAATCTGAGTGCCTTATTACTTGATTATAATTGTTTTTGCCAAAATAGAAACAATATCATCAAGTGAACATCCTGTGTGTCCCCAGCATCCTTAGCAGTTGAAACACTTTGTCCCTCCCTCCCCCATCTCATTTTCCATGTCCACGTGACGATCCCATAACGTGGTAATAGGCAGCGATGGTCTTGACTTTCTGCTTCTATTAACAGCTTTCATGTGGATGGATAAATCTGCTTTATGTCTTAATATTTCAGAGTGAAATGCCACACAATTTTTTTTTTTTTTTTTGGCAGAGTTCCACTCTTTTCACCCAGGCTGGAGTGCAATGGTTCAATCTCAGTTCACGGAACCCTCCACCTCCTGGGTTCAAGCGTTTCTTCTGCCTCAGTTTCCCTAGTAGCTGGAATTACAGGCACCCACCACCAACCCCCACTAATTTTTGTATTTTTAGTAGAAACAGGGTTTCACCATATTGGCCAGGCTGGTCTGGAACTCCTGACCTCAGGTGACCCACCCACCTCAGCCTCCCAAAGTGCTGGAATGACAGGTGTGAGCCATGGTGCCCAGCCTTACAGCATTTTATAATCTTGCTCTTTCTTATCTTTTCAATCAAACGTGTTTCTACTCTGTTCTCATTTACCATTGTAATTATACAATACTGAAAATTTCTGATTGTTTATATATTTAGTGTTATAAGAGCAATGTATTAACAATAGAAAATATGAGGCCGGGCGCGGTGGCTCAAGCCTGTAATCCCAGCACTTTGGGAGGCCGAGACGGGTGGATCACAAGGTCAGGAGATCGAGACCATCCTGGCTAACACGGTGAAACCCCGTCTCTACTAAAAAATACAAAAAACTAGCCGGGCGAGGTGGCGGCGCCTGTAGTCCCAGCTACTCAGGAGGCTGAGGCAGGAGAATGGCGTGAACCCGGGAGGCGGAGCTTGCAGTGAGCTGAGATCCGGCCACTGCACTCCAGCCTGGGTGACAGAGCGAGACCCCGTCTCAAAAAAAAAAAAAAAAAAAAAAAAATAGAAAATATGTATTCTTAATTTATAACTAAATAATAAACATATTTCACTTAATTCTACTACTTAGTTCTACTACTACTTTTTTCCCAAACAGGTTCGTATAGTATATGCATTAAGCCTCAGCAATATAGAATCCAAAATGTTTTCTTTCTTTCTGTTTTTTTTGGAGACAGAATCTGGCTCTTGTCACCCAGGCTAGAGTGCAATGGTACAATCTCGGCTCACTGCAACCTCTGCTTCCTGGGTTCAAGCTAGTCTCCTGCCTCAGCCTCCCGAGTAGCTGGGATTACAGACACATGCCACCACACCGGGCTAAGTTTTGTATTTTTAATAGAGATGGAGTTTCACCATGTTGGCCAGGCTGGTCTCAAACTCCTGACCTCGTGATCCACCCACCTCGGCCTCCCAAAGTGCTGGGATTACAGGCGTGAGCCACCATGCCTGGCCTAAAATGTTTTCTTTTACTGAATAGGCCCCAGAACTAAGGCTGAGATGATCATGTGGGGAGGGACTGCAAGCAGGGGTAAGGACAATGCATCAGGTACCACTTGTCATTGTTTTGTGAGCTGCTTGTGTACATAATGGTCATCAGTCTTTATTTATTACCCCAAACTGGCTCCCGAGATGCTGAAGAATAATATAAAACAACCTTACGAAAAAAACATTTGCATCACAGTTTTTTGCTCTGAGTTTTAGTATAATGACCTCTATCTTCAGTTTGTATTAATATACTGTGAGAGCGTATCCAAGCTTTTCAATTGTGAGTAGTTGATTTCAACTTGAAATGGATGTCTTTGATGTCATGTTAAAAACATCAAGTGATAAAAAATATCTTGAAACAAATGACAATGGAAACACAATATCAAAACCTATGGGATGCAGCAAAAGCAATCTAAGAGGGAAGTTTATAGCAACAAATGCCTATATTTAAAAAGAAGAGAGACCCCAGGCCAGGTGCAGTGGCTCATTCCTCTAATTACAGCACTTTGGGAGGCTGAAACGGGAGAATCCTTTGAGCCCAGGAGTTCAAGACTAGCCTGGGCAACATAAGGAGACCCTGTCTCTACAACAAATAAAAATATTAGCCCAGCATGGTGGCACATGCCTGTGGTCCCAGCTACTTGGGAGGCTGAGGTGAGAGGATCACTTGAGCCCAGAAAGTCAAAGCTCTAGTGAGCTGTGATCACACCCCTGCATTCCAGGCTGGGCAACAGAGTAAGACTGTTTCCAAAAAAAAAAAAAAAAAAAAAAAGGATAAAGAAATACCCTGAATAAATAGCCTAACATTACATCTCAATGAGTTAGTAGAAGAACAAACTAAATCCAAAGTTAGGGGAAGGAAGGAAATAAAAATTCCAACAGAAAAAATCAAATAGAGAACAGAAAAACCATAGGAAAAACTCAGTAAAACCAAGAGTTAGTTCTTTGAAAAAATAAACAAAATCAGCAAACCCCTAGCTAAACTAAGGAAAAAAGAAGACTCAAATAAAATCAGAGATGAAAGTGGAGCCATTCCAACAGATGCCTCAGAAATAAAAGAATCATAATGGACTATTATGAATGATTATATGCCAACAAATTGTATAACCTGGAAGAAATGGATAAATTCCTGGAAAAGTATAACCTACCAAGATTGAATTGATGAGAAATAGAAACCTTGAACAGAATAACAAGTGAAGAGATTGAAGAAGTAATTAAAAACCTTCCAGTGAAGAAAATCTCAGGACCAGATGGCTTTCATGGTTGATTTCTAGAAACATACAAAGAAGAATTGTTACCAATACTTCTTAAACACTTCCGAACAATAGAGCTAGAGGGAATACTTCCAAACATATTTTATGAGGCCAGCATCATCTTGATACCAAAACCAGACAAAAACACAAGACAAGAAAACTTCAGGCCAGCATCTCTGATGAACATTGATGGGAAAATCCTTCGTAAAATATTAGAAAACTGAATTCAACAACACAAAAAGATTGTACATCAAGACAAAGTGAGATTTATCTCTGGCATGCAAAGCAGGTTTGACATACACAAATCAATCAATGTGATACATTATCTTAACAGAATGAAAGAGAGACTACATAATTATCTTAATTGACAAAGAAAAAGCATTTGACAAAGTTAAGCATCCTTTCTTAATGAAAACTTAACAATTTATGTATAGAAGGAAAGTTCCTCAAAATAATAAAGGCAGTTTATAAAGACCTCACAGCTAACAACATAACCAACAGGGAAAAAACTGAAAACTTTTTCCACTAAGATCCAGCACAAGGCAGGGATGCCCACATTCACCACTTCTATTCCACATAGTACTGGAAGTGCTTGCTAGCAACAGCAATCAGACAAGAAAAAGAAATAAAAACATGCAAGTTGAAAAGGAAAAAGTAAAATTATCTCTATTCGCAGATGACATGATTCTATAGATAGAAAACCCCAAAGATTTCACAAAAAACTGCAACTAATAAATGAAGTCAGTAAAGTTGCAGGATACAAAATCAACATATAAAAAAATCAGTAGCATATCTATAACAAATAGTGACCTAGCTGATAAAGAAATTAAGAAACTAGTTACATTTAAAATATCTGGTCAGGTGTGGTGGCTCACGCCTGTATTCTCAGCACTTTGGGAGGCCGAGGCGGGTGGATCACCTGAGGTCGGGAGTTCAAGACCATCCCAGCCAACATGGTGAAACCCCATCTCTGCTAAAAATACAAAAAATTAGCTGGGTGTGGAGGCAGGTGCCTGTAATCCCAGCTACTGGGGAGGCTGAGGCAGGAGAATTGCTTGAACCCAGGAGGTGGAGGTTGCAGTGAGTCAAGATTGCACCACTGCACTCCAGCCTGGGCAACAGAGCGAGACTCTGTCTAAAAAAAAAAGAAAGAAAGAAAAAAGAAAAAGAAAAAGAAAACAAACTTAAAATATCTGGGAATAAATTTAGTCAAGGACATGAAGGATTGATACACTGAAAACTATAAAACAATGATGAAGGAAATCAAAGAAGACACAAATAAATACATATATTCATAGATGAGAAAATTTAATATTGTTCAAATATCTGTATTACCTAAAGAAATATGCAGATTTAATACAGTTCCTATCAAAATTCCCAAGGACATTCTTCACAGAAATAGAAAAAAAAAGCCTGGGTAGTACAGCAAGAACCTGTCTCTTAAAAAAAAAAAAAATTAAAAATTAGCCAGGTGTGGTGGTGCATGTCTGTGGTCCCACCTACCAGGGAAGCTGAGGCAGGAGGATTGCTTGAGCCTAACAGTTCAAGGTTGCAGTGAGCTATGATCATGCCACTGCACTCCAGCCTGGGCAACAGAGCAAAGTCTGGTCTCTAAATAAAATAATAAAGAAAAAAATCCTGAAATTCATATAGAACCACAAAATACTTAGAATAGCCAAAGCAATACTGAGAGAAAATGTTTGAGGCCTCACACTTCCTGATTTAAAATTATGTTACAAAGCTACAGTAATCAAAACACTATAGTACTGGCAGAAAAATGGAAACATAGACCAATGGAACAAAATTGAAAGCCCAGAAATAAGTCCAAACACATAGGGTCAATTAATTCTCAACAAGGGCACCAAGAGGACAAAATGAGGATAGGATAATGTCTCCAATAAATGGTGCCGGGAAAACTAGATTGCCACTGCAAAAGAATGAAATCTGACCCTTACCTTACACCATACATAAAACTCAACTCAAAATGAATAAAAGACCTAAATATAAGACCTGAAACCATAAAACTTCTATGAGAAAACTCCTCCTTCTGGGCTCAGTCCCTGACATAGGCCTTGGCAATGATTTTTTTGAATATCATACCAAAAGCCCAGGCTACAAAAGCAAAAATAAATAAATGGGATGATGCCAAACTACAACACCTTTGCAGAGCAAAGGAAACAATCAACAAAATGAAAAGGCAACTTACAGACTAGAAAACAATATTTGCAAACCACATATCTGATAAGGAGTTAATATCCAAAATGTATAAAGGACTCTTACAACTCAATAACAGAAAAATGAATAACACCATTAATAAATGGGCAAAAGCTCTGAACAGACATTTCTCCAAAAAAGATGTAAAAATGCCCAACAGTGGCTGGGCATCATGGCTTATGCCTATAATCCCAGCACTTTGGGAGACCAAGGCAGGAGGATCATGTAAGCCCAGGAGTTTGAGACCAGTCTGGGCAATATGGCAAGACCCTGTCTCAACTGTAAATTTTTTTTAAAAAATGGCCAGCAGGTTAACCAGGCATGGTGGCTCACGCCTGTAATCCCAGCACTTTGAGAGGCCGAGGCGGGCAGATCACCTGAGGTCAGGAGTTCAAGACCAGCTTCAACAAGGAGAAACCCCGTCTCTACTGAAAATACAAAATTAGACAGGCGTGGTAGCACATGCCTGTAATCCCAGCTACTCGGGAGGCTGAGGCAGGAGAATTGCTTGAACCTGGGAGGTGGAGGTTGCGGTGAACCGAGATCACGCCATTGCACTCCAGCTGGGCAACAAGAGCAGAAAACTCCATCTCAAAAAAAAAAAAAAAAAAGGCCAACAGGTATATAAAAAGGTGCTCCACATCACTAATCATCAGAGAAATGAAAATTTAAACCAGGTCGAGATACCACCTCACACCCATAAAGGTGGCTCTTGTCAAAAAGACAAGTGATACATAACAAATGTTGGCAAGGGTATGGAGAAAAGGAAACCCTCGTACACTGTTGGTGGGAATGTAGATTGGTACAGCTATTATGGAAACAGTATGGAGGTTCCTAAAGAAATTTAAAATAGAGCTGCCATATGACCAGCAGTCCATCTTCTGGGTATATATCCAAAGGAGATGAATCACCACCTCGCAATGATGTCTGCAATCCCATGTTCATTGCAACGTTAGTCACAATAAGCAATGTGGAAACGATCTAAATATCCATTGATGCATTAAATGGATACAGTAAATGTGGTAGATGTATACAATGCAACACTATTTGGCCTTAGAAAAGAAAGAGATCCTAGCATTTGCAACAATACAGATGGACCTGGAGGATATGATACTAAGTGAAATAAGCCAGAAACAAAGAAAAACATTGTCTAATCTCACTTATATGTGAAATATATATCGTTTTTAATTATATATATTAATATATATTCACATATATCTGTGTGTGTATATGTGTGTCTGTGTGTGTGTATAATTTTTCTGAGAAAAGTCTCGCTCTGTCACCCAGGCTGTAGTGCAGTGGCACCATCTCGGTTTACTGCAACCTTTGCCTGCCAAGCTCAAGCGATCCTCCCATCTCAGCCTCCTGTCCTGAGTAGCTGAGACTAGGGTGCCACCCTGCTCAGGTTAACTTTTTAGTTTTTTGTAGAGATAGGGTCTCACTATATTGCCCAGGCTGGTCTCAAACTCCTGGGCTCAAGTGATCCTCCCACCTCAGCCTCTGAAAATGCTAGGATTATAGGCATGAACCACGATGCCCAGCCCTGGAAAATATTTATATATATATATATACGCACTCATATACACTGAGATAGAGAATGAAACAGTAGTTACCACAGGCAAAGTCTAGGGAGAGAGGAAATGAGGAAATATGGGTCAAAACATATAAAATAGGAAATATATAAGATAAAAAGTTTAGAGATCTGATGTACAACATGAGGACTGATGTTAATAAAATGCATTGTATTGGGGATTTTTGTTAAATAAGTAGATTTTAGCTGCACTTGTCACCAATAAAAAGGAATTATATGAGATGATATTGTTAATCAGCTTCACTATAGTAACCATTTTACTGTCTATATATATCCCACAACGTCATGCTATAACTCTCAAATATACGCAATAAAATTTATATTTAAAAAAACCAAAAACATCAAGTGAACAAAGTGCCACCACACTGAAGAAAAATGGCACCTGCAGTTAACACCCTAACAATATGCATTGTCATTTTACAAAATAAAATTAATAGCTTCACTTCAACTTCATTTTCAAATAAGATCATCTGCATACTGAGGCAGCATTAGCCTGCCCTTGCAACATGGAACTGTCGGGGTAGGGCGCTGCAGAGGACTACCTGTATTACATTCTCTCAAAAATGGTTTTCCACTCAGGAAAGTTATTTTCAATTGGGAAATCTGTTCTGCCCATGGCTACAGACTGCATTGGAATAACCTCAGAAATAATAATAATAATAGTAATAGCAGCTTCTATCTATTGTCTACCATGTGCCAAGAAATAAACAGATAGTGAACTATTGAATTCTCAACAGCAGTCCTTAAAGGTAAGTGATATTATTTCTGTCATTTCTCTCAGGGGTCTACAAACTATGGCATGGACCTAATCTGACCAGCCTCCTGATTTTATAAGTAAAGCTTTATTGGAACAGCATTTATGTGTTATCTATGGTCGCTTCCATACTACAATGGCAGCATTAGGTAGTAGTCATAACACGGACTGAATTGCCTGCAAAATCTAATTATTCTGAGAGGACAAGTTAATTTTTTCATAGTTTTATAAAACTGAGACTCAAATCTCTACCTACTAAGTCTGTGTTCTTTTTTTTTTTTTTTTTTTTTTTTTTTTTTTTTTTTTGAGACGGAGTCTCGCTCTGTCGCCCAGGCTGGAGTGCAGTGGCCAGATCTCAGCTCACTGCAAGCTCCGCCTCCCGGGTTCACGCCATTCTCCTGCCTCAGCCTCCCAAGTAGCTGGGACTACAGGCGCCCGCCACCGCGCCCGGCTAGTTTTTTGTATTTTTTTAGTAGAGACGGGGTTTCACCGTGTTAGCCAGGATGGTCTCGATCTCCTGACCTCGTGATCCGCCCGTCTCGGCCTCCCAAAGTGCTGGGATTACAGGCTTGAGCCACCGCGCCCGGCTTAAGTCTGTGTTCTTAACCACAAATACCACAGCACCTCTCCTTTCAGAGCCAACACTACATCTCACCAACAGAACTTAAAAAGGTGATGGCATTTGTGCGGTCATATTTGAAATTATAAGGAGAGGGCCTTGAGCATAATATGAGACTATTCAAGATTGGTTGCCCAGAGAAAATGCCAAGCTTTTGATGAACTAAATTATTGCCTATTTTTAATAAAGTATCTTTTGTTGTTGTTTTTGAGACAGGGTCTCACTCTGTCGCCTAGACTGAAGTGCTGTGGCACAAACACAGCTCACTGCAGCCTCAACCTCAAGTGATCCTCTCACCTTAGCCTCCCAAGAAGCTGGAACCACAGGCACACATCACTACACCCAAATAATTTTTGCATTTTGTGTAGAGATGAGGTCTTGCCATGTTGCCCAGGATGGTCTCAGACTCCTGGGCTCAAGTGATCCTCCCACCTTGGCCTCCCAAAGTGTTGGGATTACAGGCATGAGCTACAGCACTTAGCCTAAGGTGTCTTAAGGCATTTAAATAATGAGTAAGGGGTAAATTCTTCTTTGAGCCCCTCATACACTTTTATGGAAAACTACCAGGATGAGTAAAGGGGGTGAAGAAATACAGCTTACTGGTTCTTTCCCAAACTTAGTCCTCTCTTCCTGCTACTTTCCTCTACTAGGCCACTTGGAAATCTGCCTCTGCCAAGAAACCCTTACCTCTTTCTATTTCACCGGGCAATTCAAGAGGAGGTGGGATTGGCTCTCACCTTGCTCGCCAGTGCCAATTGGAGACCCTCAACCCAACTCTCTCCTCACAGTCCAACTGTAGCACCTTTCCTGCATCGCAGTGGTCTCCGCTCTCCACCATGGCTCAATTCCCTTTCATAGATGACAACTGCTTCCCCTTTCCAGTCTCTGCAATTCAACATCAGCGTTCCGTCCCCTCCTCACTGTTCTCCGAACATTTTGACGCTGGAGACCTCCCATCCACACATACCACACTCCAACCTGGGCAACCTGGAATGCTTATCCTTCCACAGCCTTCACATCTGAACTTTCTGGTGTGGAGCATTGCTTCTGGAGGGAAGCCTCCTTACCATCTTGAGGAGTTGCCTCATTTCCAAAGCTCACTTCTAAGCTTCTGTGAATCTGTAGATGTGACCGGTTTGCTCTCTGCCCTAACCTGCGTCCCTTACTGCCTGTTCATCCAGTAGCCCCTCCCTGACTATACTTGATTGCCTGCCCTCTCTGAATTCCAGGATTAGTGAAACACTCAACGCGTGAAACACTCTTGCCCCGTAACCTGCAGCTTGTCCACCTGATGGGCTATTTGTATCCTCTTCCCTATGGTCAGACGGCAGAGCATCGCTCGCGCACATCAGATGTGCTGCCTTGGCCCCCGACTGACCTAGCCTGGCTTCCTTTGGCTTCCACCCATTGCCTTAACCGGCCTTGCATTACCTATTTCCTGGGCTTCTCACAGTGGATCTTCAAGCCTTATCTCCCGCTTCTCAGAGATTAAGCTTTTCAGTGTGAATGTCATAGCTTCTCTTCTCTCCTGCATGAAATCTCCCTGTCCTGGGCCCACCTTGTCTTTCTTCTGCCTTCAGAGGGAGGAGTTGACTTATTTACAGTGCTCACCTCTCCATTGTTAAGGATTCTGGTCTTTCTCATCTCCTCGTTCTCTATATCTTCCATCTCTCCTCTTCACAGATTCTCTTTCCTTTTCTTTTTTGAATACTTATGTAAGTAGAGACAGGGTCTTGCTATGTTGACCAGGTTGGTCTCGAACTCCTGGCCTCAAGTGATCCTCCTGCCTTGGCCTCCTGCACCGGGATTACAGGAATGAGCCACCGCAACTGGCACCCTTTTCTTTTCTTAAGAATGTAGGAATCGGCCAGGCTGTAATCCCAGCACTTTGGGAGGCCAAGGCGGGTGGATCCCTTAAGTCTAGGAGTTTCAGATGAGCCTGAAAAATAAAGTGAAAAGTGAGACCTTGTCTCTACAAATAAAAGAATATAGGTCTCTCCCTGAAAGAAGCTTCATTCTAATGACCTTCTCAGTGCCCTCTTATTTCTCTCCTTCTGAGCCACCGAACAGCTCTAACAATTACTCTCCCTTTGTCCTCTAGTATTCCCACAATTCCTTAGCCTCTCTTGCTCATCTTCTGAAGCTACTCTCAGCTGCTACCGAGAGTTTCTAATCTAGTATCCCTTTCTCAGCTCCCGTTAATTCACTTAAAAATACTGTTTTAGGCAAGGTGCAGTGGCTCACGCCTATAATCCCAGCACTTTGGGAGTCTAAGGTGGGTGGATCATCTGGGGTCAGCAATTTGAGACCAGCCTGACCAATCTGGTGAAACCCCATCTCTACTAAAAACACAAAAATTAGCCAGACCTGGTGGCATGCACCTGTAGTCCCAGCTGCTCCTGACTTCAAGTGATCCGCCCGCCTCGATCTCCCAAAGTGCTGGGAATGTGGGGAAAAGAAAGAGAGATCAGACTGTTACTGTGTCTATATAGAAAGAAGTAGACATAAGAGACTCCATTTTGTTCTATATTTGAGATGCTGTTAATCTGTGACCCTACCCCCAACCTTGTCCTTGCAAGAGACATGTGCTGTGGTGACTCAAGGTTTAAAGGATTTTGGGCTGTGCAGGGTGTGCTTTGTTAAACAAGGCAGTATGCTTGTGAAAAGTCATTACCATTCTCTTAATCTCAAGTACCCAGGGACACGTACACTGCCAAAGGTCGCAGGGACCTCTGCCTAGGAAAGCTAGGTATTGTCCAAGGTTTCTCCCCATGTGATAGTCTGAAATATGGCCTCGTGGGAAGGGAAAGACCTGATCGATCCCCAGCCTGACACCCGTGAAGGGTCTGTGCTGAGAAGGACTAGTATAAGAGGAAAGAAGGCCTCTTGGCAGTTTAGATAGAGAAAAGCATCTGTCTCCTGCCCGTCCCTGGGCAATAGAACATCTCGGTGTAAAACCCGATTGTATGTTCTGTTTAGTGAGAAAGGAGAAAACCGCCTTAGGGCTGAAGGTGGGACATGCTATCGGCAATGCTGCTCTTCATGCACTAAAAAGGATTATGGAGATGTTTGCATACACATATCAAGGCACAGCATTTTTCCTTAAACTTATTCATGTCACAGAGATCTTTATTCATATGTCTTACTGCTGACCTTCTCCCTACGATGATCCTATTATCCTGCCACTTCCCTTTTTCTAAAATGGTAAAGATAATGATCAATAAATACTGAGAGAATTCAGAGACCGGTGCCGGCGTGGGTCCTCTGTATGCTGAGCGCCGGTCCCCTGGGCCCACGTTTTCTTTCTTTGTACTTTGTCTCTGTGTCTCATTTCTTTTCTCAAGTCTCTCGTTCCACCTAACGAGAAACGGCCACAGGTGTGGAGGGGCAGGCCACCCCTTCACTGGGATTACAGGCATGAGCCACTGCACCTGGCTTAGCCTACTCTCTTTTATACTGAATTCCTTGATCTTTTCAGCTTTCAGATGCATACATGTGTATGTGTATTAGTTATATGTTGTGTCCACATATATGTACATGTCTATACTTGTGTTGGATATTGTCTCCACGGTACCAAGTTAACATAACAATAAACGAGTAACCAAAGGTTAAATAAATAAGCCTAAATATTTTTCAAGTTCATGTGACTTGAGTAAATCTTTTGGTAAATATGAGTAGTTTAATATTGTTGGTTTAATAAAAACAAATGTCTTTTGACTTATCAGCAAAATACGTATTTAATGTTAAGGTGATTGCTTTTACGATACTTAGATAACATATGATAATATTAATAGCAAAATGGTTAATAGAAAATTTAAGTTGAGATGATGGCTAGAAGCTGAGACAGGAGAATTGCTTGAACCCGGGAGGCGTAGGTTGCTGTGAGCTGAGATCGCACCACTGCACTCCAGCCTGGGTGACAGAGAGAGACTCCGTCTCGAAAATAAATAAAAACTAATAAATAAATAAATACTGTTTATTTATTAGTTACTCTGTGCCAGGCACTGGGCTAAGCCCTGGAAACACTTGCGTAACTAGAACACAGCCCTGTCCACAAGCAAGTTCAGTCAGTAAACGCTCCCCATTTTTCATAACATCCGAGGTTCTTCACTAGCCGGCTTTACTTCCTACCTCTCTACTCTTTTTCTTCCACCTTTGAAGGATTCTTCTCCTGTTTTCACCTGTGGAAGTCCTGCAGCTGTTCCTTCACTGGCCAGCAGAGTGGGTCCTACAGGGCTGCTGGTGAATCCAAGGCCATCCAAGGAAGCTGCCCTGGAGAGAGCTGGGTGACTCTCCTTTCACGCACCCTTGGGAAATGGGGCACACTTCTAGAGGACTTTCTCCAGGTGGTGTTTCAGCGTCTGCCTTGTGCTTGGAGGCACTGTGCTCACGCTTGGGAGTGCCATGGAAGCAGACAGACCAGGCCCTGTTCTCATGTGGCTTCCTTCGTTGGGGGTCGTAGGGGAGGGGATAAAAGGATTAGGAAGGTGACCGAGTTTGAAACCTCTTCCTTGGAGATTCTGATATGCTCCTCTGAGTAGAGTTTATTCTCAGCGCCATCCTGTTCTTTTTTTTCTTTTTCTTTTTGAGATGGAGTCTCACTCTGTCGCCCAGGCTGGAGTACAGTGGTGCGATCTCGGCTCACTGAAACCTCTGCCACCCAGGTTCAAGCGATTCTCCTGCCTCAGCCTCCCCAGTAGCTGGGACTACAGGCGTCCGCCACTGCACCTGGCTAATGTTTGTAGTTTTAGTAGAGATGGGGTTTCACCATCTTGGCCAGGCTGGTCTCAAACTCCTTACCTCATGATCCACCCGCCTCAGCTTCCCAAAGTGCTGGGATTGCAGGCGTGAGAGCCACCATGCCCAGCCTTTTTTTTTTTTTTTTTTTTTTGAGACAGTCTTGCTCTGTCGCCCAGGCTGAAATGTGGTGGTGTGATTTCAGCTGTCTGCAACCTCAGCCTCCCAGGTTCAAGCAATTCTCCTCCCTCAGCCTCCTGAGTAGCTTGGATTACAGGCAGGTGCCACCACTCCCAGCTAATTTTTGTATCTTTAGTAGAGACAGGGTTTCGCCATGTTGGCCAGGCTGGTCTGGAACAACCACCTGAGGTCTGGACCTCAGGTGATCCACCCACCTCAGCCTCCCAAAGTGCTAGGATTATAGGCATGAGCCACCATGCCCGACCACCATCCTGTTCTTTTGATTAATACTTATGAGACCCATGACTTGACGATCAATCTGACCTCCTACTTTGCAGAGATTAAGCTTGTCAGCGTGAACTTCTCATAGCTTATCTGTCAAGGTTTTGAACAAACAACCTTCCCCTACCTGTGCAGCCTGGCCTCATCCCTATTCCTGCTTACTTCAGGCTATTGCTTGAAGCTGAGCTCCTCCTGTGCTTTCCGGGTCTGTGTTTTCACCCATGTTGTTCTCCTGTTGCCCCGTCATCATGCCAGCCCCCTAAGCAAGTCATGCCCAGCCTCCAGGGCCACTTCACACTTCAGCCGTCTCTCCTTCTGATTTCCCTAGCACAAAGTGTGCTGCTGGGATCTTGGGAGTCCTCAAAACCCTTCGGTGGTCTGTGAGGTCAGAACTATTTTCATAATAATACTAAGACATTATTTACCTTTTTCATTCATTCATTCATTCTTTTTTTTTTTTTTTTTTTTTTTTGAGACAGGGTCTCACTCTCTTACCCAGGCTGGAGTGTAATACACAGTCTTGGCACACTACAACATCTTCTACCCAGGCTCAAGCAATCCTCCCACCTCACCCTCCCAAGTAGCTGGGACCATAGGTAGTGCCACCATGCCTGGCTAATTTTTGTATTTTAGTAGAGATGGGGTTTCACCATGTCGCCCAGGCTGTTCTCAAGCTCCTGGGCTCAAGCAATCCTCACGCCTCAGCCTCCCAAAGTGCTGGGATTACAGGGAAGAGCCACCACACCTGGCCCCTTTTGTATTCATTCTTTCACAAGTTAGCAGTGGAATTTCCCAGAGGCTGTGTGAACTGTGATGTTGTTACTCTGATGACTAGTGGAATGCACACTTGTCTATTTTTGTGTTTTCTAGACTTTTCTAAGGTAGTAGGTTTAGGGTACGAATATGTTGAATTTTCAGAGGCTAACCTAGTTTGTTTTCAGTACTTCCACTGTGCTCTTGCTAGTTATCTTTGTTATACCTGCTATCTTTTTTTTTTTTTTTTTTTGAGACTGAGTTTCACTGTGTTGCCCAGGCTGGAGCACAGTGGCATGATCTCGGCTCACTGCAACCTCCGCCTCCTGGTTTCCAATGATTCTCCTGCCTCAGTCTCCCAAGTAGCTGGAATTACAGGTGCGTGCCACCATGCCCAGCTAATTTTTGTATTTTTAGTAGAGACAGAGTTTCACCATGTTGGCCAAGCTGGTCTCGAACTTCTGATCTCATGATCTGCCTGCCTCAGCCTCCCAAAGTGCTAGGATTACAGGCATGAGCCACCGCGCCCAGCCTATACCTGCTATCTTTTATGTAACCTCATTCTCATCCAGTAAATTGGTATTCTGAAGTTTATCTCTGTGGAAACACAAGAAGTAGATATACTTTGTTGTCTTACTTTGCAATAATATTTAAAAGTACTTTTGTTTTGTTTTTTAGAGGGAGTCCCACTCTGTCACCCAGGCTGGAGTGCAGTGGCACGATCTCAACTCACTGCAACCTCCGCTTCCTGGGTACAAGCAATTCTCCTGTCTCAGCCTCCCAAGTAGCTGGGACTACAGGCACCCGACACCACCCCCGGCTAATTTTTGTATTTTTAGTAGAGATGGGGTTTCACCATATTGGTCAGGCTGGTCTCGAACTCCTGACCTCAGGTGATCCAACCGCCTGATCTCCCAAAATGCTGAGATTACAGGTGGTGAACCACCTTGCCCAGCCAAAATACTTTTTAAAATAGCTTTTAAACCCTAAAATGTGAATTCTAGAATTTAATATTTTATTGACAACTTAAACATTTATATTTTTATTCTATTTAAGGATGGATCATTTGCTTTAAAAGGGGATATGGGAAATCTTGCTTTCTTAGCCCACAACTGCACTATCTAAGACTAAAGATGCTAAAACAAAAAAATGAAACTGCATATTAAGGAGTTTTCAAACTCACATAAGGGAAAAACTAGTAAAAAGAAGTATAAATATGATTCAGAAGGCACTTTTCTGGGGCTTTATAGTGTTAAAATTTTACTTTTTTTGGACCCCTCAAGTTGTGGCATCACTTTGAGATGAATCATTCAGAGTCTAAAGAAAAAAGGAGTTGAATATTTTAAATGTAGATATGATGAGTTTCTTAAAAGCCCAAAATGTATCATTGTAGCTTTTTAAACCAGAAACGAAAAAGCCATTGAAGTGGGTAAGTTACTGAACTGCCCTCAGAAAGGCACACACAAGCCCATTCAGCTGGCACTGCCAAGTGCTTGCTGGATGGAAACTCAGCAAAAGAAAATCACAACAGTGCCACTTTTTTTTTTTGAGATGGAGTCTCGCTCTGTCCTCCAGGCTGGAGTGCAGTGGCGTAATCTCGGCTCACTGCAATCTTCGCCTTCTTGGGTTCAAGCGATTCTCCTGCCTCAGTCTCCCAAGTAGCTGGGACTACAGATGCCCACCACCACGCCCACCAAATTTTTGTATTTTTGGAAGAGACAGGGTTTTGCCAAACAGTGCCACTTTCTAATGACACAGTAACTTGTCAAATTAAAGCTCTAGCAGCAAACATGAAGGCTGAGTTAATCTCTTCTCTGCAGGATTGTACTGGTGTCTTACAAATGTCCAAGTCAGTAGATAAGGCTGCGCTTGATGTTTTGCTTGTGTTCATCTGGTATCAACATTGACTAATCAAATTCCTTTTTTGTTTTTTCTTTTTGAAACAGAGTCTCCCTCTGTCACCCAGGCTAAAGTGCAGTGGCACCATCTCCGCTCACAGAAACCTCCGCCTCCTGGGTTCAAGTCACTCTCATGCCTCAGCCTCCCAAGTAGCTGGGATCATAGGCACCCGCCACTACGCCCTGCTAATTTTTGTGTTTTTAGTGGAGACGGGGTTTCACCATGTTGTCCAGGCGGGTCTGAAACTTCTGGCCTCAAGTGATTGGCCTGCCTCGGCCTCCCAGGGTGCTGGGATTACAGGCATGAGCCACCGCGCCATCTTTAATACTGTGTGACAAAGCGGGGAAGAAGCAAGAGCACATCTGCTGCACATCAGAGTGTCACGGTTGTCATGAGGAAAAGCAGTTGTGTGATGAATCACGAGTTCAACTACCCCTTTTTTCATGAAACACCATGTTTATACTTGGCAGACACATTATTGGAAATGAGGCTATCCCTTTAAGGTAAACAAGCGCAGTTTTCCTTGCCAATGATAATATTCAAACTTTCAAAAGGAAAATTATATTTCGGATAACTTACACCAACTTCCATGAGCTTGTCCACTTTCCAATACTTAAAGTATTCTTAAGTACTTTAAAATACTTTGAAAATTTTATTACCACCCATCTCATCAGACTGCCTAGTAGTATTAAAACATGTGATTCTAAAAATTGAGATGTAATTCACATATCACAAAATTTACCCTTTAAAAGTATATACATCAGTGCTTTTTGTATTATATTCACAGAGTTGAGCAATTGTCACTGTTATCTAGTTCCAGAACATTTTCAGCAGCTCAAAAAGAGACCCCGTACTTATGAGCTGTCACTTTCTATCTCCATCTGTCCCCAGCTCTGGCAATCACTAATATAATTTCTGTTTCTGTGGATTTGCCTACTCCGGACATTCCATAGAAATGGAATAACTGATTTTTTTACACAACTAATAACTGTGATTTCCAAAATACTGTATAAAATATGAAAAAATTTTAGAAGATCTACAAAACTCAGTGGAGCAATATTTTCCAAGTGATCAAAACATCATTTTACAAAATCAGAAATGGGCAAAAGATTCATTCAAAGTGTAAGCTAGATCAATGGATTTTAATGTAATATTGTACGGGAAGTTTATTCATATGGTTTCAGATTGCACACTACCATGAACATTTAAGAAATACCACTTCTTGAGTCTGATGTGGTATCAAAAATACATTTATATTTATATTTGCAGAAGCAAATATGAGAATCAACCTATTTTCTATTAAGCCAAACATTAATGAAATTTGCAAAAATGTAAAACAATACTACTATTCTTTTTTTTTTTTTTTGAGACGGAGTCTTGCTCTGTCACCAGGGTGGAGTGCAGTGGCATGATCTCGGCTCACTGCAACTTCCGCCTTCCAGGTTCAAGCGATTCTCCTGCCTCAGCCTCCTGAGTAGCTGGGTTTACAGGCGCCCGCCACCATGCCCGGCTAATTTTTTGTATTTTTAGTAGAGACGGCGTTTCACCATGTTGGCCAGGATGGCCTCTATCTCTTGACCTCATGATTTGCCTCCTTCAGCCTCCCAAAGTGCTGGGATTACAGGCGTGAGCCACCACGCCCAGCCAAACAATGCTGCTATCCTTACTCATTTTTTTAAAAAAGTAGTTACTTATCATAAAAATATGTTACTTATATTAACATGATAGTCTCAATATTATTATTTTAAAATGAAGAAATATGTAAATGTTTTTTAATTTCTCAGTTTTGATTTTTCTGTTTTTTTTGAGACAGAGCCTCACTGTGTCACCCAGGCTGGAGTGCAGTGGTGTGATCACAGCTCACTGCAGCCTTAATCTCTTGGCTAAAGTGATCCTCCTACCTCAGCCTCCCGAGTAACTAGGATTACAGGTGTGCCCCACCATGCCTGGCTAACTTTTGTACTTTTCTGTAGAGACATGGTCTCACTCTGTTGCCCCTGCCTGGTCTCAAATTCCTGGGCTCAAGTGATCCTCCCGCTTCAGCCTCCCAGAGGGCTGGAATTACAGGTGTCATCCACTGAGCCTGGCCCTCGGTTTCAATTTCTAATATGGTGAATATTGGTAGATATAGCCAGCAAAAGCCAAATATCTTTGGTTTCTCATTGGTTTTTAAGAGTATAGAGGAAGGAATAGTAACTGTCAACCACATCCCAACAATTTATGAATATACATTTTACAGTTTTTAAAAACATAGGCTCTTTTTCTTTTATTTCCTTTTTTAAAGCCTGTAGGAAACATAGGCTTTCTAATGGAACTATTTTTCTTTTTCTTCTTTTTTTTCCTTTTTTTTTGAGATGAAGTTTTGCTCTTGTTGCCCAGGCTGGAATGCAATGTCATGATCCTGACTCACCACAACCTCCTCCTCCCGGGTTCAAGAGATTCTCCTGCCTCAGCCTCCCAAGTATCTGGGATTACTGGCATGTGCCACCATGCCTGGCTCATTTGGTATTTTTAGTAGAAACGGGATTTCTTCATGTTGGTCAGGCTGGTCTCGAACTCCCAACCTCAGGCCTGCCTCGGCCTTTTGAAGTGCTGGGATTACAGGAATGAGCCACAGCGCCTGGCCATGGAACCACTTTTCAATGTGGAATAGAACATATTTACTAACATCCAGATATATTTCGTTTCTCTGAAATAAGAAGCCAAAAGTATGTAAGATTAAACTAATATTTAGTACTGAGTGTCATAGCATTGTATCTTATTCGGAAATGACCTACATATTTAATGAACATTTATCATGTAATTTGCCTTAGCAAAACTCTAAGGATATAGAAACTTTTTATTTTATTGTATTTTTTGAGAAGGAGTCTCACTCTGTCACCCAGGCTGGAGTGCAGTGGTATGATCTCAGCTCACTGCAACCTGCGCTTCCCTGGTTCAAGCAATTCTCCTGCCTCAGCCTCCCAAGTGGCTGGGATTATAGGCATGCACCACCACACCTGGTCAATTTTTGTATTTTTACTAGAGACGGGGTTTTGCCATGTTGGCCAGGCTGGTCTCTAACTCCTGACCTTAAGTGATCTGCCTGCCTTGGCCTCCCAAAGTGCTGGGATCACAGTGTGAGCCACCATGCCCAGCCTAGAAACTCTTAAAGTAAATATATTATAAAACATATTATAAGTCAATTTATAAACTTTTGTCCTATTTACATTTATTATAATTATTATTATTATTATTTTTTGAGATGGAGTCACACTCTGTCACCCAGGCTGGAGTCAGTGGTATGATCTCAGCTCACTACAACCTCCGTCTCCCGGGTTCAAGCGATTCTCCTGCCTCAGTCTCCCGAGTAGCTGGGACTACAGGTGTGCGCCACTACGCCTGGCTAATTTTTGTATTTTTAGTAGAGATAGGGTTTCACCATATTGGCCAGGCTAGTCTTGAACTCCTGACCTCATGATCTGCCTGCCTCGGCCGCCCAAAGTGCTGGGATTACAGGCATGAGCCACCATGCCCAGCCTTATTCATTCTTAACAACTGTGTTTGGAAAAATCTCATGAGCCATTAGACAAATCCAGCCATCATCTCAACTTAAATTTTCTATTAACCATTTTGCTATTAATATTACCATATATTATCTAAATATCATAAAAGCAATCACCTTAACATTAAATACATGCATATTTTGCTGATAAGTCAAAAGACATTTGTTTTTATTAAACCAACAATATTAAACTACTCATATTTACCAAAAGATTTACTCAAATCACATGAACTTGAAAAATATTTGGGCTTATGTATTTAATTTTTGATTACTCATTTATTGTTATGTCAATTTGATACCATGTAGACAATATCCAAACACAAGTATAGACATATACATATATGTAGACACAACATATAACTAATACACATACACATGTATGCATCTGAAAGCTGAAAAGATCAAGGAGTTCAATACAAAAGAGAGTAGAGCTAGGCTGGGCGAGGTGGCTCATGCCTGTAATCCCAGCATGCATTTTGGAATGCCGAGGCAGGTGGGTCACTAGACGTCAGGAGTTTGAGACCAGCCTGGCCAATATGGTGAAACCCCATCTCTACTAAAAATACAAAAATTAGCCTGGTGTGGTGGCACGTGCCTGTAGTCCCAGCTACCCAGGAGGCTGAGGCAGGAGAATCGCTTGAACCCAGGAGGCAGAGGTTGCCTTGAACCGAGATCATGCCACTGCACTGCAGCCTGGGTGACAGAGTGTAACTATATCAAAAATAACAAAAAAAGAGTAGAGCTTTAGACTGAGGGGAGCCTGTCCACCCCACAATTCTTGGGGCTCCATGAGGAAAAACAGAGGTACCCTACCCAAAAAGGAGGAGTCTGTGGTGTCCTTTCTTGTTCCTGAAGGGTCCTTGGGCTGCTAGAAGCTTTCTTGGTGTCAAAAGTGGCAAGAGGAAGAAGAGACAGTAGTAAATGGAAGAACAAGTCCTAGAGTAGCCAGTTTCAGAAGATCTTGTTTTCCAACTGGCCAAGAAGGTTTTACATTATCCTTGGCAAAAAATCATGTCAACGAAAGGAGAAACAGAGGGAGCACATATAGTTAGCAGGGGTTTCAGAAGAGAGAAATTCAGTTGACTGAGAAGCTGTCACAGAGCGAACAGAGGACTCAAATAAGTGTACGTATACATATATAGCCTAAATATCGGTTTTAATTAAGTGTACTTTCGACTGTACAGCTCTTAAAATATTTTTATCAGGTTTTAGCTGGGTTAATAGCAAACATTCCTGTTTCCTGGTTTTTTCTTTCTGAAATTTATACCAATGGTGGGGCATATTTGTTTATTAGAGGTCTAGAGGAATCACTATTTAAAGCTGTTTGTGTTTGAAACCCAAGTTTCAGAACTGTAACACTAGCCCTTGTAGCCTGTATCTTTCATTTGACAAGTGGTCATTCCTAGTGAAAGTTCTTTAGTTCTTTAATTGTTTTATTGAATTTTTCTACTTCTTATTTTTTTTTGAGATGGAGTCTCACTCTGTCACTCAGGCAGGAGTGCAGCGATGTGATCCCAGCTCATGAACTGCAGCTTTGAACTCCTGGGCTCAGGTAGTTCTCCCACCTCAGCCTCCAAAGTAGCTGGGACTACAGGTGCACACCACAACACCCAGCTAACTTTTTAAACTTTTTCGTAGAGACAGAGTCTCACTATGTTACCTGGGCTGGTCTCAAACTCCTGGGCTCAAGCCTCTGCCTCCCAAAGTGCTGATATTACAGGCGTGAGTCACCACGCCCAGCCCTCCTTCTTTCATATTATTTATTACATCTTTTTTTGTTTGTTTTTGAGATGGAGTCTCGCTCTGTCGCCCAGGCTGGAGTGCGTTGGCATGATCTTGGCTCACTGCAGCCTCTGCCTCCTGGGTTCCAGCGACTCTCCTGCCTCAGCCTTCCAGGTAGCTGGGATTACAGTCACATGCCACCACGCCCGGCTATTTGTTGTATTTTTAGTAGAGATGGGGTTTCACCATGTTGACCAGGCTGGTCTTGAACTCCTGACTTCAGGTGATCCAGCCACCTTGGCCAGGGGATCCAGCCACCTCAGCCTCCCAAAGTGCTGGGATTATAGGCGTGAGCCACCACGCCCGGCTATAGTATCATTTAAACACATCAGGATTCATTTCCCTTGGCTTTGTTATCATTCTTCCGGTGCTGGAGTATTGGTTACTTATTCATGCAGGCTGCTTGAGGGCAGGGGCTTTGCATTAGCCTGCCTTGCTCCTATAGAACCCCAGTCCACTTTTGCTGATTGGAAAAGGACCGAGTAAAAGATTATACACTGTGAAGGCTTCATAGATAGTAATTGACCAGAATGCTGTATAAAAGGAAATAACGAGAGAGGTTCAGGACAAGTATTTGAAATTCATTGGAATATTTTGCCCTTAAATATGTTGAGACTGGGTGTGCAATTTTAATATGCACAAGAATTAACTGAGAAACTTATCTAAAAGGAAGATTTACTGGTCCCATTCCTAATTCTCTAGGTTTTAAGTAGGCCCAGGAATCTGCATTCAAAATAATTTTGGATACAAGTTTTAAATTGAAAAAGCATTATGGGCATAAGGAAAAAAAAAAATCAGACCTACCTTAGTCCACAGATTTTCTTCCCTGGAGCCAACAACTGTTAATGTTTTCTTATGCTTCTTTATATTTCTTCCCAGCAATTTTCAATTCATGTCTAAGCCTATTATATATATGAATGACTTTTTTTTTGGTAATGAAAACATATAATTGGAATATTAAACATATTGCTTTATCTTGCCTTTTTTTTCTCTCTCTCTTGAGACAGAGTCTTGCTCTGTCGCCCAGGCTGGAGTGCAATGGTGCAATCCACCTCCTGGGTTCAAACGATTCTTCTGCCTCAGCCTCCTGAGTAGCTGGGATTACTGGTGCCCACCATCATGCCCAGTTAATTTTTGCATTTTTAATAGAGACAGGGTTTTGCCATGTTGCCCAGGCTGGTCTCAAACTCCTGAGCTCAAAGTGATCCATCCCCCTTGGCCTCCCAAAGTGCTGGGATTATAGGCGTGAGCCACCACTTCCAGCCTATCTTGCTTTTTTTTTTTTTTTTTAAGCACTATATCTTCAGACTGTTTCCAAATTCTACATATAGATCTGCCTTTTTTGTTTAATAATTCTACAAATTCCACTGTATTATCATAGGTCTATACTTTAAAATACTTTATACTGTACTTTAACAGTTATACTATATTTTAACGGTTATCTATTGGTAGACATTTAAATTGTTTCCAGTCTTTTATTTTTTTATTTTTTTTAATTTGAGACAGAGTCTTGCTCTGTTGCCAGGCTGGAGTGCAGTGGCGCGATCTCAGCTCACTGCAACCTCCACCTCCCGGATTCAAGCGATTCCCTTGCCTCAGCCTCCCGAGTAGCTGGGACAACAGGTGCATGCCACCATGCCCTGCTAATTTTTTGTATTTCAGTAGAGACGGGGTTTCACCATATTGGCCAGGATGGTCTCGATCTCCTGACCTCGTGAACCACCTGCACCCAGCCCAGTCTTTTATATAACAAATGATAAACAAAAAATCCTTACATATTAGTCTGTGTTCATATGTAGAAAATGATGTTAGAAATGCAATTGCTGGATTCAAAGATGTGTGCATTTTAAATTTAATACTTAGACGCAGCACTTTTCACAATCATTCTAAGTGATTCTGTCCACGTGGTTTGTGAACGCACCTACAGAAATAGTTTTTCAGGGGAAAGAATGAAACAAATAATTACCACCTACATTTTAGGAGTATTCTCTTCGAGGCCAACAAAATAGAAATGTTATACAAAAACTCACTGACCGTCTTCAAAGAGGACAACATTTATTTAGTTGTATGTAAATAAAAATTACTTGGATTCATGAGAGGAAAATGATAAAGCACATGATATAAATATACAATTAACCTTTTATAATATCTTCAAAGAACAGCAAATAACAAACAGGAAATATTTGCAGTAATTCTTTTTTTTTTGAGACGGAGTCTCGCTCTGTCGCCCAGGCTGGAGTGCAATGGCCGGATCTCAGCTCACTACAAGCTCCGCCTCCCGGGTTTACGCCATTCTCCTGCCTCAGCCTCCCGAGTAGCTGGGATTACAGGCGCTCGCCACCTCGCCCGGCTAGTTTTTTGTATTTTTTAGTAGAGAGGGGGTTTCACCGTGTTAGCCAGGATGGTCTCGATCTCCTGACCTCGTGATCCGCCCGTCTCGGCCTCCCAAAGTGCTGGGATTACAGGCTTGAGCCACCGCGCCCGGCCCTGCAGTAATTCTTTACAATATTCTCTTTTACTCTGTTGTGAACATGAATACTGCAAGCAGGTCTCTTTTTTTTTTTGACAATGGGAACTTCTCATTTGGTAGAAGTCGCCACTTTCAAAAACATAGTAAGTCAACACACAACTGTACAAACTGAACGTGAACAAGTCTAACTTAGATGTAATTAAAGTCGAGTCATTGGATAAAAAGTTTATATTGATGATACACAACCAGCAGTGCAAGCATCCAAATACATTGGCTATAGCACCATTTAAAATATTTAACACTGCCTCTTGTTAATTTGATGTTGTCGGAAAATGAAAGTAATGAAGCAATGTAGTTTTTAAAACATATAACGTGTTTCAATCTAATCATCCTAATTCTATGGCAAATTACATAGAGATAGAGGAGGGAGCATTGCCTCAGCTTTAAGACTGTCGTTATCAAAATAGAGAGCTGGATTCTTTAACAGCAGCCAAAGCTGTAATGATAACACATAGGTTGTTGTGTTGAACCAAATGGAATATGACATGCAATCTATTGGATATAATAATGTGCAGGCAATTCCCGAGTCATTGGAGGTAATAGTGAGTGTATATATTAACCATGCTTTTGTTTCTCCATTCCATTAGCTGCCTTTTATTATTTTGGTGGTCCTTTCATGATACAACCCCTCCCACTAGACATTAGAGCAGGAAATAATGGAGATGGAACTAAAAGAGAACTTGTCCATTGAATGACTTGTTAACAGCTCAGAAGGGTATGGTTGAGTATAACTGAAACTGCTGGCTAAAATTACGCTGGGGGTGACATTGTTTGCTTCCAATTCCTAGTAGCATTCCTGCCTCTAATTGTCAAGGATAATTGAGAATGGGCTGTATTCACTTTAGATAAATTTGACCTAAGACACTGGCAATGATATTGAAGGATTTGTGTGGGTGTGATGATCAAATTGTGAGTAGAAATTTAAATAGATTTAAACTATCTGTAAACAACTAAGGCAGTCAGAAATTTCAAACGATCTGGGAAGAACATTCTGCAGTCTGAAAAACGTTTGGCTTAGAAAAATAGACATCTCAGATAAAGAAAGGGCATTATTAGATGTCATGGATCACAGTCATCTTCTGTATGAAATCAATCAAGAGAACTATTTTTAAAACTGTGCCACGCTCAGGCAAATGAATGGTCTATATAACAACATGAGAGTCTAGAGATGGGCTATTTGTTATCACTACTCCAATGTCAGGTGTGGCACAGACATCTACACTAAGGGCATTCTATTTATTACCCTCACAAATTGATAGTGTTATATTTTGGATTAGCAACATTCCTTGGAGATGATTTAACTATTAGCTTTATTTGTCAGTTAGCAATTAGTTCTATGTTACATTTTTTGGGCAGAAGAAACTCAGAAAAAAATATTACAGGCCCCAGATCATGTTTATCATCTAAGAGGCCAATGATATGAATAAAAGTGCTTGAATTGTAGCCCTTTAATGTTGTGCGTACAAATCCGGCTTCTGCTAAGGAAATCATTACTGTTATTTCTTTGTTAAGGTTTTGTCTCAAGATTCCATTTATAACTGGATAACAGTGAATTAGGATTAATGGCAAATGTCTTCTTTTAGAGGAGGATTTATGAAGCCCGATCCCTAGCTGCAGAATTCCCTCATAAAAATACAAGCTGTGTTTCTTTAATTGTACTAAATTGTATTACGTGTGGAATTAGAGCTTGCCTTTGTTTGATGCTAGTAGATCAATAGCTCCCTGTAATAATTAATTTCTGAAATCTCGTCATATTCTTGTGCTTGAAACCCATTGATCTGGAATCTTTCTGGAAGCACACAGATACTTCGGTTTTGTCTTACAAAGAAGTGGTTGAGTTGAAAAGCTTTTATTCCCTGTGTGTGTTTTAAAAGCTGTATTTAAAAACCTAGTTCCAGTAGATGACAAGAGAATGATTTTGATAAGGGTATTTCTACCAATTATTTACTAGGCTGTCTTTGAACAACACTGTCGTCTCTAGAATGCATGTAGTCCTTAATACCTTCCAGCATTACATCTCCCCAAACAGAGAGGCAGTGCTGCTTACAAATGAGGCTGTGACAATGGCATTTACAAATGACAGTGCCAGTTACTGTACAAAATGCTTTCCCACGTCCTGTCATAGGTGCCTCACAGCAACCATGCGAGGTAGGCATGAGTATTACAGTGAAACCCACACGGAACATTACATGATACTAAACATGTGCACCATCCATGTATTTTCTTCTGGATTGTTCTACAATTCGAATGCACGGCTGAATAAGTAAAAAGAGTATTCCTATCATGTAAAGCAAACCACATATGTAGAAGGAAAAATCATATTTTTGCGTGATGTCATAGATCCACCCTACAAAACAAAAAAGAATATATTCACTATCATGGAGTTGATACAATAAAAGTCAAGAATATAAAGCAGGCATTTATTGCTGCTATAAATGTTTCTAAAAGAATTTATATGTCATTTCATACCAATAAAATGTTTCATTTATCCATTTTCCTTTTTTTGTTGTTGTTTTTTATATTTTTTGGTTCTCATTTAGCAATTTTTAAGGGTGTGCTATACACCAGTGTTCCCCGTGCCTGGAGAGGGCTGCATTCATAAAGCCATTTGGTTGCTTTGGAAGGCATTTGAAGCAATTCCCGGCTGACTCATGGGGAGAACCTTCTGGTTCACTCGAAGGCCCTCACAAGGCCAGTAGTGAAAAGTGAATCCAATGATTTTCTTTTTTCACAAGTGCCAACACAAATTTTTCTAAAACCTACAAAAATGATTCTAAAGTTTTTAGTGTGTATCAAAAGAGGCTGGGCAGAAGACATTTGAACTTTCATTCATTCTGAAGTATTTGAGGGTACACATCTGTTCTAGAAAGAATCAAAATCTTCGGGTGTTATAAAATTCACATTTATAGCCACAAAACTTTAATATTTACATTTATAAAATTCTAAGTTGCCAAAGATACTGCCATAGATGCTGACTAAATTATGTTATTTTCAAATAATTTAATATTATAATTTAACAGCTTAATATAATCATCTTATTAGACATTCTGTAAAATACCACTATATTTCATGAATTCTAAGACACTGATGTGCCATTATTTTATATATCAGTAAAAAATAAATATTCTTGTCCATTCAAATATGACTCAATATTTCCTCAGGACTTTGTAAAAGGCATTCTAATTTCAGACGTTAAAATATGAGAAAAACGTGTCTCAGAATCTATGAAATCTGTTTCCTATATTTCAGTGATTAATTCTAAGAATGGGTCACAAGTCATGGTTCCCACATAGTCAACTACGCAAACTGAGTGGATTGAGCTACACGCAAGTGTTTTATTTATGGTAAAAATGTCATTTTTTCCCCTTTTAGTAAGCACATTAGCAAAGACTTAAAATATAAATGATTTAATGGCCAGGCTCAGTGACTCACACCTGTAATCCCAGCACTTTGGGAGATCAAGGCGGGCAGATCACATGAAGCCAGAAGTTCGAGACCAGCCTGGCCAACAGGGCAAAACCCCCATCTCTAAAAAATACAAAAATTAGCTGGGTGTGGTGGGGCATGTCTGTAATCCCAGCTACCCAGGAGGCTGAGGCATGAGAATTGCTTGACTCCAGGAGGCAGAGGTTGCAGAGGAGCCGAGATCATGCCACTGCACTACAGCCTGGGCAACAGAGCAAGACTCCGTCTCAAAAAATAAAATGAAATAAAAAAATAAGATTTTATGATCAAACATAGTATTCCGTGGCCACTTTTCAGAAACATCTTTAAAACAACTAATTGGCAAATGAGTGCATAAATGCAACTTAAACTTCTCCTATCAAGAAACAGCCACACAAAAGCAACTAGGAAAGGTGTAAACCAGTCCCTCCGACTTCCGGTTGTTATCTGTATCTCTTTGTTTATTGTATCTAGTGTGTGATGACTATGCCTGGATTATCTATTTACAGGGATCAGTCAAGGCATTCATAAAGAAAAACAAACAATTGCATACAAATCTATAATTTTTTTTACAAAAGCAACAAGTTAAAAGGTATGAATTTTGTATCTACTTTAAAAGTAAACCAAGTTTCTGTATTTGTTATTTTATGTAAAAAATAGAAATGAAAAAAAATCCGACTCTTTAGAAGTGGCTCAGTAAAATGCTCTATCATCTTTTCTTAATCTATAATTGGAGACAAGGGGGACAAAAAAGATTAAACATAATTCAAAAGTAATGCTTCAGCTTCAGAATTGAATGGAAAGGCAATTGACACTGACCTATGAACAAAAACACACCCAACTTCTACTCAGTGTTACCAGTTGGCAACTGTGGACAACTGTGAATTAGGACAAAATGAGCAATTCAATTGCAAATAATGCAGAGTGATCTGTATCAACAGAGTAGTGATGGGAATAACTGTAATCTACAATTTTAAAAAAATCAATAAATACAAATGAGGTTCCCATAGTCCACTTATCTCCATATGAAAGCTGACCAGGTCATTTTAACGGCTAAATCCTCGCTTTCCACATGATCAAGTGATTGAGAGCAAGAATGATGACTCTAAGTAACAAACACCTGAATGCTTTGTTTCAAGTGGCTGAAACAAGTCGAACTTATTGCTGCTTAACATGGACCTCAGAAATGGGACAGAATCCCACCTGGCTGGAAAATTAAGCTGTATTTCATTCAGACTATTTATTTACTTTTTGGTAGAAGGGGTTGATTATAAGCTCCAGGCTCTGTGATGTGGCCCCTGCCTAGCTTTCTCCCCTGCTCACCAGCACAAGCCATGCTGAATTTGTTAGCATCTCAAACACATTTCTCTTGGCTCTTTGAACATGTCCTGTTCCCCCTTCTGGGTGGAATTATTATTATTGTTATTATTATTATTATTATTATTATTATTTGGGACATAGTCTCACTCTGTCACCCAGGCTGGAGTGCAGTGGCACAATCGTGGCTCACTGCAGCCTCCACCCCCTGGGTTGAAGAATTCTCCTGCCTCAGCCTCCCGAGTAGCTGGAATTACAGGCATGCGCCACCACGCCCGGCTAATTTTTGTATTTTTAGTAGAGACAGGGTTTCCCCATGTTGGCAAGGCTGATCAAACTCCTGACCTCAGGTAATCCACCCACCTCAGCCTCCCAAAGTGCTGGGATTACAGGCGTGAGCCACCGCGCCTGGCCAAATTCATTATTATTATTATTTTTAATGGTCCTCTTTCCTCTAAAAATATAAATATTTGTAAAAACATCTCCACATGCCCAAGCTTCAAATGTAACTCATGTCAGTTGTTTTTTTTTTTTTTTAAAAAAAAAGCACACCCAACTTTACTGAACAATTTAACATAGCACTAACTGTAGGAGTATGTTAAGTTAATCCCATAGGTTTTCTCCAATCTACCTTTAGGATTTATTTATAAATAACTCTGGATCCTGCCATCTCCCTTTGGTGCCTGTTTTAATATTTCTGCTAGTTTGAATTCAAACCCAGTCAGATGTAAAGCAGGTCAAGAGAGACAGGACTCTACCAGGAGCTTTGACCCTCAGCACATGTTGACACAACTTTTTCAGAGAGAAGACAGTTCCCACAAGCTGCCTTCCTCATGCATCCTTCACCACCCGTCCTGGAGGTCTGACCTCAGTTCCTGCATTTGGAACCTGGGATTCTTGGCAACCCAGGATTCTTGGCAACCCTCATCCAAACACCAATTCAAACCTATAGCTTCAAAGTAAAATCTGGTTCCCGATTAAAGTACATTTTCTTTTCATTTGAGTCTGTCAAATAAGTAATGCTGTTTTTCTTATTAATTAAATAAGGGCCCTGGCTTTTGGTTAATTTTTCAGATTATTAAGGTGTTAGATTTTATGTGACTGGAAGAGATGTGTGTGGAATATTGGTCAGTCAAATCTGGTGGCTGAGGTTTTGCCATATTATACACTGAAACATCTAGGAAAGTATGTACTACTATTACATAATTTTGTATTTTATTTTATTTTAATTTTGAGACAGAGTCTTGCTCTTGTCACCCGGGCTGGAGTGCAGTGGCGTGATCTTGACTCACTGATCCGTCTCCCAGGTTCAAGCAATTCTACTGCCTCAGCCTCTCACGTAACTGGGATTACAGGTGCCTAATTTTTGTATTTTTGTAGATATGAGGTTTCACCATGTTGGCCAGGCTGTCTCCAACTCCCGACCTCAGGTGATCCGCCCACCTCAGCCTCTCAAAGTGCTGGCATTACAGGCATGAGCCACCGCACCCGGCCTATATTATATCTTTAAAGGGATTGAACAAAACACCCAACAATATTATAAACAAATTAGATCAAGAAGTCCATGCTGCTGAATGACATGGTTGAAATGTCTGTTCAATATCTCTGATTGTACTTTCTTGAAACTTTTTTTTTTAAAAAAAGGAAATGTGAACAGTAATTTTCCTTGCAGCAAACCCAGCTAAGCAATAATTTCTAGTGCACTTCGAATTTCTAGCAAGAGTGTAATGTGGTCATTTAGTCACTCATATTGCGAGTCGCTCTGAGCCTACAGTGCACATAAATGGTGGCTTGCATCTCATTGCAATGTTGGCTCCTTGGTCTGGAAAGGTCAATAAATGAAACATCATGCAGGTAGCCAACGAATGTTGTTCATCATTCCTTAGTGCACGAATTCAATGGAAGATGAAGAAACCAACAAATGCAAATAAAGAAAGTCCCCTTTAGCTTGCTGGCCTAGACAGGCACATCCGAATGTTGATTTTGGGGTTTCCATAGCACCACATGATACGCATCATAGAAGGCTCCCAACCATTAACACAACGATTTCTATCATCCATGGTGGATCCCATTCCACTACAGAACCCATCTCCAGGGAGGAACCTCGAAGCAGTCAAGAGATAAGACCTGATGACTGAGGGTTGGGTATAACTCCCTGTCCTCTACTTGTCATTCCTCTCTCTTCCACTCAAGAAAGCTCGCTAGAATGCAGATGAATGGACAGCACAGGACCACAGGGATGGGATAAGAAAACTATCCTGGCAAACTCTGGTGCTTTGACTAACACTGATCACGAGAATTACTCAGGCCACACCTCACAGTTGTGTTGTGATGCTGCCATTGAAATCTGATGGATCAAGACAAAACAACCCGAGCCTGCCCATTAGAAGAAAGTACCCCTGGATCATGCAAAGAACCATCAGTGACAGAGTCCATTTATGCATACAATGTATCTGAAGGACCTCCAATCAGAGGGCAGAGGAGCAACTACTAGGTCCCTATACCTCCAATGGATATTTAACATCTCTAGCAGGCACCATTGGCTGACTGAACTGCCAATCCCAATTCTTTTCTCCTTTCCTTCCTCTAGTAGAGAGGCTGGAAAGCAAAATAGTCCATTCACAGCTCCCCTTGAAGCTTGAACTAGCTGTGTGATATAGTTCTGGCCAATCAGATGTAAGTGGAATTCTGATGGGACTGAGCCTTTCCCCACTTCCTTCTCCCTGCTATAAATGATGATGCAGTGGCTGGAGATACAGCAACCATTATGTCACCATGAGGCAGTTAGCATGAGGAAACGGCCAAGAGGATCTCTGAGACATTGCCCCAACATCCTCCAGTCCCTGAACTCTATATTTCTGGTTATGTGACAGAAATATGCTTAAACCATCATTGTCAGGATGTTATAATCAAATGCATTCTGACCTGACAGAGAATTTTACATGAGATCAGTGAGCAATTTTAGACCTTTCAACTGCCAATATAGTTTGCTCTGTTGCTATAGCCATTTTCACTTAAAAATGCTGCATCTGCATCTCTGTGCACAGGCAGACACCAGGAGCAGCTTGCTCCAGGAGGAGCCCTATATGTAGCCCTGAGGATTCCTAAGGGGACTCTTGGACCTTAAACCTTTAGTCAGCCGACTGCCGGTGTTGTCTGCTGCATAGGCAAAAATCTATGATTTCTTGTACTTTAGATTTCAAGGGGATTTAAAAGCGTGTTTGTTGGCACAAGCTCTCTGCCAGTGGGGGTCTTAAGGGAGGAGGTGACTTTACGACTTATAGAAAGACTGGGAAAAAAGGGGCAGGGAGGGCTTTGTCCTGTACCCATGGGATTCCTTCACCCACTGGGGAGAGATACTCCTGCCAGAGGATATGAGAATAAAGAGCCTGTAGGGCCCAGACAGGAGGTTGCTTGGGGGTGGCTGGGGGAGGGGACATCTGAACAGGTGAGGCTCCACTGGGTTAGCTCGAGGCTCTGCACAAAACCTCCAGCAGCCCTGACAATCACTACCAGCCCTGGCTGGCTGGCTGAGGGCCACCACCAGAGAGCACCTTTGTATTGGCATTCTGCCCCAGCCTTTGCCATGCTATGCAGACTCCTATCTCCAGTTCCTGGACAGAGGATAGACCTTGTTATCTTCACCCAGCAGCTGGTGTCTTGGGGCATGAGTCTACCTGCCCAAACCTGACTTGCCTTTCCACAAAGGCACTGGCCCAGACACAAGATTCCTTGATGCCCAAGGCTTCTGGTATGCCCGAATACCAAGTTCTCTGGTGAATTTGCCTCTTGTAAATGAAGGGAATACATGACAGAGATCGTATCCTAGATGTTGCCAGCTAGTGGCCTTCAGGCCTGTGGTAGGCAGAATGCTCCTATCCCTAATTTCTCTACCCCATGAATATGTGACCTAATTAGGGCAAAAGGGACATTGCAGGTGTGATTAATTTAGGACCTGGGCTGGGGAGATGATCCAGGATCAGGTGAGCCCAATGTAATCATAGGCACCCTTATAAGTGAAAGGAGGTGGCCAGGCATGGTGGCTCACGCCTGTAATCCCAGCACTTCAGGGGGCCGAGGTGGGAGGGATCGCAAGGTCAGGAGTTCGAGACCAGCCTGGCCAATATGGTGAAACCCCATCTCTACTAAAAATACAAAAAAATTTAGCCAGGCGTGGTGGCGCATGCCTGTAATCCCAACTACTCAGGAGGCTGAGGCAGGAGACTTGCTTGAACCCAGAAGGTGGAGGTTGCAGTGAGCTGAGATCATGCCACTGCACTCCAGCTTGGGTGACAGGGGGAGACTCCATCTCAAAAAAAAAAAAAAAAAAAAAAAAAAAAGGTGAAAGGAGGTGGCAGGAAGTCCGAATCAGAGAGAGGTGGGAAGACGTTACACTGCTGGCTTAGAAGATGGAGCAAGAGGGTACATGCCAAAGAATGAAAGTGGCCTCCAGATGCTGGAAAAGACAAGGAAACAAAATCTCCCCTAAAGCCTCAAGAAGGAATTCAGCTCTGCTGACATCCAGAACAGTAAGATAATAAATCTGTATTTGTGTGTGTGTGTGTGCGTGCTTGTGTGTATGCATGCATGTGTGTGTGTCTGTGTGGAGATGGGGTCTCACTATATTGGCCAGGCTGGTCTCGAACTCCTGGGCTCAAGTGATCCTCCTGCCTCGGCCTCCCCAAGTACTGGAATTACAGGTGTGAGCCACCACATCTGGCCAATCTGTATTGTTTTAAGCCACCATAAGTTTCTGGCAATTTATTACAGCAACAATAGGAAGCGAATGCAGGGCTGGATTGAGTCCATGGATGTGTTCTGTTGCACCTGCCACATGGTGTTTTGGAAATCTGTTAGTGCTACCTAATAGTACAGATTCTTAGCTTCCCTTTGGGGAGAAACAACACCCAGAAGATCTGGCAACAATTCTCAGTATTTCTTGGTGACAGAAATCAGCTGGAACTGCCCAGAGGCCACCTTCTTCAAATGGGTAAGGAGCCCGGCAGTATTCCATCAACCCATCCGCTTTATTTCCTCACTCTACCAGCCTGACTGCCTTATCATGTGGATAGGATCGAAAGTTCATCTACATTTCATCTACATTCTACATAAAAGAATGGCCTTGGCCAGGCACGGTGGCTCATGCCTGTAATCCCAGCACTTTGGGAGGCTGAGGCAGGTGGATCACCTGAGGTCAGAAGTTCGAGGCGAGCCTGGCCAACATGGTGAGACCCCCATCTCTACCAAAAACATAAAAAATTAGCCGGGCGTGGTGGTGTGCACTTGTAATTCCAGCTACTTGGGAGGCTGAGGCAGGAGAATCGCTTGAACCTGGGAGGCAGGGGTTGCAGTGAGCTGAGATCGCACCACTGCACTCCAGTTGGGGCGATAGAGCAAGACTCCATCTCCAAAAAAAAAAAAAAAAAAAAAGAAAACAAAAGAAAAGAAAGAATAGTCTTTAACTTACTCAAATGTATAAATGAGAAATTAGGGGGCAGGAATGGGAAGATAAAAGGAACATGTGCACAAATGGAAACCTTTTTATCTTGGACTTTATAACATAACACACCATATCTACATGCACTCTGAGCTCTTAAAACCTCACAGAGTTTACCTGCAAAAGGTGGTCCCAGCAACGCAGAGATGCCATTAGCACAGATGATGATGCCGTAGGCATTGGCCAGGTGTTCAATGCCAACCAAGTCTTCAGTCACTACGGGCATTAGGGAGAAATAACCACTGGAAAACCCTATCAGTGCGCAGATGACCGCCAGGCCAGCGTACGTGTGCATCAACGGCAGAATAAAAATACTGAGGACAAGGGTGAAGTTGGCCAACAGGAAGACGTTCCAAACACTGATGCAAGGTAAGTCGGCTATGACGCCCAGGATCACTTTTCCGAAGATGTGAACTATTGCTATAATTGACGTCAGAGGGAAAATGTCGTTTTGCTCCGATAAGTTATACAAATTGACGATTTCTGGGAGGTGAATGAAGGGGATGACAAAGCTGCTGTATGCAAACAAAGCCCAGAAAATAAAGGCTACAAACATTCGATTTGTAAATAGAGAGGCTGTCCCAAAGTAGCCCGAGTACCAGTCCTCGAAGCCCTTCCTGACTCTCATGGTGAGCCAGCTGAGCGTCTTCAGAATCCGGAGAGCCCACATGTTCTTCCTGTGCCCGGCCCGATCGGGGCACTCCTGGGCTTGCAGGTCGCCGAGGGTCTCCTCGTTCCCGGGCCCACCATCCTTCTCTTCTGTTCTTCCCTGCTGTCCAGCTGACTTCACAGATTCCGTGGAGTGCGCTGGCAGGACGCGCAGATCTTTCTCTCCTGGGTCGTTTGGGTTTTTCCCAGGAGAGAGGGGCCTCATGAGCGCCCCACACACACACAGGTTTAAGGAAACGGCACCTTGGATCAGCATGGCATTCCTCCAGCCGTACTCTGCGCACAGGTACTTCAGCAGCACAGTCATCAGGAACGTACCGAATCCGGTTCCCGTGGTGCTGAGGCCCTGGGCGAGGGCGCGTCTCTTCTGGAAATACCTGCCCACCATGACCACCGCGGGCAGGTAGGCCATCCCGCTGCCCAGGCCTGCACAGGCCGACAGGGGAAGAAAAGACACGGTGCAACATCAGTGGCCATATCCAGAATTTGCAGCAAAGATCACTTGCATTTCCTTAATTAGCATCTATTTACGCTTTTTTATTTCTGACAAAGCTGTAACAGTGATTATTTAAAAAGCAGCCCCCAGGGATAAGCGGCAGGAAGACCATCCAGCCAAGCAGGTTTCTAGCCCGCCATTTTTCCCAACAGGCTTTGCGGCACAAGTGCCTCCAATAACAAAATGGAGCCGCATTCTCACATCAGAAAAATATAAGCTCCAGGCAGGCAAGACCATGTATTTTCACCAATGGTATGCCCAGGACTGCCCAGAACAGACAGCATGTGCTTAGCAAGTTGCTGGGAGAATGAATGGCTCCTCTGAGGACCTCTGCTGTCTTTAGCCTCCCCTGATTGCACTATGTGTCCAGACACCCCAACCTGGTTCCTTAGTCTCAGCAAAAGGAGTGTTTATTTCCTCACCTATAACACAAAAACCTCAGTGCTAGCCCTATTATTGGACGATTATAGGGAAGAGTTTCTAATGTACTCAGGGAAAATACCTGACTTTTTTTTTTTTTTTTTTTTTGAGACAGGGACTTACTCTGTTGCCCAGGCTGGAATGCAGTGGTGCAATCACAGCTCATGGCATCCTCGAACTCCGCAGGCTCAGGTGATCCTCCCACCTCAGTCTCCCAAGTAGCTGGGACTATCACCGGGTGTGGCTAATTTTTGTATTTTTTGTAGACACGTGGTTTCACCATGTTGCCTAAGCTGGTCTCAAACTCCTTGGCTCATGCGATTCACCTGCTTTGGACTCTCAAAGTGCTGGGATTATAGGTGTGAGCCACTGCTCTTGGCCAACATCTGACATTTTTAAAGAACCGTTTTCACCAGAGGAATATGTTCTAGTGATCTATTGCACAATATGGTGACTGTACTTAGTAATAATATATTGTAGATTTTTCAAATTGCTAAATGTAGATTTTAAATGTTCTCATCACAAGTATGTGAGGTGATGGATATGTCAATTAGCCTTATTCAATCATTCTACAATATATACATGTATCAGAACATCACATTTGACTCCACAAATATTTACCATCATCAATTATGACTAAAATAGAAATATTAAAAATGTATTATGTATAATGAGCGAAAAAAAGAACTGTTATCAGGTCCTTCAATCAATGGTTTTTAAACTATGCTTCAGAGGATACAGAAGTGCTTTATGTGTGTATCTGTATAGATATATATTACAAGAAGCAACTTGGGATTTATATGGACAGTAGGTTATTATGTTCACTTTCTCCTATCAAAAGATACATACTTAAACTTATATGTTTTATATATATGTGTGTGTGTGTGTATATATATGTATAACCACATTTACCTATTAGCTAACATTTACTGAGCACTTTGCTTAGTGCTTTATACAAATTATGTCATTTAGCGGTTTCAACAACCATGTAAACTAAGCTCTTCATTATACCCATTTTGCAGATAAGGAAACTGAGGTGTAAGTAGGTTAAATAACTTGCCCAAAGTCATACAGATAATAACAATGAAAAAAGAAAAGCCAGAATTCCAAGCTAACTTTAAACTCTTATGCTAACACATTCATTGTAGCTCTGTACTCAAAAAGAATGTCAAACTGGAGATTCAGTTTATTTAAAATGCAATTGTACAAGTAATTACTCATCTGTGTGAATCACACTACCTGTTGATAAAGGAAATTGTGGCTGGGAATATATTTTGCATAATGGATATGCAGATTGTGGTGCCTGGCAGCCAATATTAACCTCTTCACGGGGGAATGACAACCTAACTGTACTCTAGATTTGCTTCTTAGTCTCTACCTATATGTGTGGTGTATGCTATTTTATGAATTTGAATAGGGCTAAAAGAGTAAATGATTATAAGGCCGGGTGCTGTGGCTCATGCCTGTAATCCCAGCACTTTGGGAGGCCAAGGCGGGCAGATCACCTGAGGTTGGGAGTTTGAGACCAGCCTGACCAATGTGGAGAAACCCCGTCTCTACTAAAAATACAAAATTAGCTGGGCATGGTGGTGCATGCCTGTAATCCCAGCTACCTGGGAGACAGAGGCGGGAGAATTGCTTGAACCCAGGAGGTGGAGGTTGCAGTGAGCCGAGATTGTGCCATTACACTCCAGCCTGGGCAACAAGAGCGAAACTCCATCTCAAAAAAAAAAAAAAGAGCAAATGATTATTAAAGAGTAAATGAATGTTATTGATTTCCTTAGTCTTTGTTTTTTTAATGTTTACTTATCTATTTATGTTTTTTCTTTTCTATTTTCACACAGGAGGCTTTATTATTATTATTTTTATTGAGACAGAGTCTTACTCGGTCAACCAGGCTGGAGTGCAGTGGCGCAATCTTGGCTCACAGCAACCTCTGCCTCCTGGGTTGAAACTATTCTCATACCTAAGCCTGCTGAGGAGCTGGGATTACAGGCATGTGCCACCACACTTGGCTAATTTTTTTTTTTTTTTTCTTGTATTTTTAGTAGAGATGGGGTTTCACCATGTTGGCCAGGCTGGTCTTGAACTCCTGGCCTCAAGTGATCTGCCCGCCTTGGCCTTCCAAAGTGTTGGGATTACAGGCATAAGCTACTGCCCCTGGCCTATTATTTAGTTTATTTCCCACACCACACCGATGTAATTTCCTTAATCTTTGGTCCATTCACTTAAGTCAACATTACTGGCTTCCTTTTCCTCTCCCTCACTGGAGATAGCACTGGCATTTAGAACCAGGCATGGAAATAGAATTTGATTCTATTAGGGAGGCCAAGTATTGTTGCTGGGTGGGCTTCCCCCACTTAAGGCATATTAAAATGTAATGTTAAAATGTATTTCCTGGAGTGTAGGGAGGGGTTGGGGTGAAGTGGGATAGAGGAAACAGAACAGAATGTTTTAATGGGTCTCTTCTCCACAATTAAATCCACTGCCAAGATGTCTTATAAAACATTTAAAATCGAGTTTAAAAAAAGCCACATGCTTACCAGCTGCCACTCCAAAAGTAATGAAGAGATAATGCACGTTTGCAGCGTAGGCACTCAACACCCAGCCCAGGGAATTGACGAGCCCTCCAATGATCGCAGTCTGGCGGCACCCACAGGTGTTAATGAACAAGCCGATGAAAGGGCCTGTCACAGAGCATTGGAAAAGGAATTGACTAAAGGCGCTTCAGTTTCATTCTTTCTCATAAATCTTCATGTGAAGACACATAATAAAATGTTACTAGAGCTGTTAAATGAAACAAAAAGCCCCCATTGCTTTATATGCCAAACATTTTTAGCATGCAAAGATGATTTTAAGTAATTTCATCAGAGAGCAAAGGTTCTAGGTTTTCAAGAAAGGCAGACCTGAAATAAATAGACGTTCATTCTTTCGTCTACAACAAAACCAGTGGTCTAGGAGCTATCTCTAGCCTGTGGATGCGTTTTGTCGATCCCATACAAAGTCTAAAAAATGTCTGGAATTAGTTGCTGATGTTTAAAAATGAAGAGTATTCACAAAAAGTCCAGTGGCAACACAGACTACCTTCCCACAGGACCAAAGTTAGTTGGAGCTGTGCGGTGGCTGAGCCTGTTTGACTGGGACACACCCTTTCCAGTTTGCAGTCTCTATCCTTCCCTCTGGTCTTAAACCTGGCCTCACTTACATTATTTCTTTGGCTTCTTTCAAAATAAAAAAAAATTTCAGTTTTTGACTAAAATAGAAATATTAAAAATGTATTATGTATAATGAGCAAAAAAAAGAACTGTTATCAGGTCCTTCAATCAATGATTTTTAAACTATGCTTCAAAGATACAGAAGTGCTTTATGTGTGTGTGTGTATAGATATACATTACAAGAAGCAACTTGGGGATTTATATGGACAGAAGATTATTATATTCACCTTCTATTGAAAGATATATACTTAAACTTATATGTTTTATATATATATATTACCATATTTATGTATTAGCTAACATTTACTGAGCACTTTGCTAAGTGCTTTATACAAATTATGTCATTTAATGGTTTCAACAACCATGTAAACTAAGCTCTCTTCATTATACCCATTTTGCAGATAAGGAAACTGAGACCAAAAGGGAGTACGGGAAGGGAATCTTCAGAACTCTTGTGCTTCAGGCAGAAAACTAATAGCCTGTTTTCATGAGGATACCCAGATTGAAACCAAGCTGAAAAGAACTAGTTGTCATCACTTCATGCAGACTCCCATCCCTGCTGGTGTGCACAGTCTCTGACCAGACCTATCAGGCTATGGAGATTCGGGAATCCATTTCCATTGTGTAAGTTGTGACAACACTCACAAGAGCACAGTATTTTATGAAATGCATTCTGATTGTTTCCTTTATGCTGACTTTCTAGTTTTGTTCTGTTTTCTTATTTTTGCTTTTGTTTTGATACAGGGTCTCACTGTGTCACCCAAGCTAGAGTTCAGTGGTGTGATCACGGCTCAGTGCAGCCTTGACCTCCCTGGGATCAAGTGATCCTCCCATCTCAGCCTTCTGAGTAGCTGGACCTACAGGCTTGTGCTATCATGTCCTGCTAATTTTGTATTTTTTATAGAGAGAGGGTTTCTCTGTGTTGTTCAGGCTGGTCTAGAATTTCTAGGCTCAAGCGATCTGTCTGCCTTGGCCTCCCAAAGTGCTGGGATTACAGGCTTGAGCCACGGTACCTGGCTGACTTTCTAGTTCTTATTGTCAACCTTCTTTGTTCTCCTCCTGATTTTGTGGTAATTTCTGATGTCACTGGAGCTGAATGCTTATCCTGTGATCAATGATTCCTAGTTCAAATAGGAATCCAGATTTATATGAGCTAGTACTCAATATTCAGTAAGATGGCATATTTTAATCATCATCTTATTGTTGATCATTACTTTACAAAGTTATGAAACCTTATATGCAGAAGAACTATGTTAAAAACTTGTTTAACGGCCGGGCGCGGTGGCTCAAGCCTGTAATCCCAGCACTTTGGGAGGCCGAGACGGGCGGATCACAAGGTCAGGAGATCGAGACCAGCCTGGCTAATACGGTGAAACCCCATCTCTACTAAAAAATACAAAAAACTAGCCGGGTGAGGTGGCGGGCGCCTGTAGTCCCAGCTACTCGGGAGGCTGAGGCAGGAGAATGGCGTAGACCCGGGAGGCGGAGCTTGCAGTGAGCTGAGATGCGGCCACTGCACTCCAGCCTGGGCGACAGAGCGAGACTCCGTCTCAAAAAAAACAAAACAAAACAAAAAAAAACTTGTTTAACTCTAAAGAGCTTCCCTTTTGGCTTAAACTAAAATAAAGTTTCCTTTAAAGTTCTAACTATATTCATGTGTATATTTAGGTAGAGTCTGCTAATGAGTTTATTTTGTCTAGTGGTTTTGTGGGTGCCTAATCCTAAAAACTATCAAGGTAAAGACTTATTAATATAATTAACTCTGCTGCATTACAGGAAATAATTCAGTAAATCAACTTCTTAGAATAGACTTTATATATATATATATATATATATATATATTTTTTTTTTTTTTTTTTTTTTTTTTTTTTTGAGACGGAGTCTCGCTCTGTTGCCCAGGCTGGAGTGCAGTGGCGCGATCTCAGCTCACTGCAAGCTCCGCCTCCCGGGTTTATGCCATTCTCCTGCCTCAGCCTCCCGTGTAGCTGGGACTACAGGCGCCGCCACCTCGCCCGGCTAATTTTTTTTTTTGTATTTTTAGTAGAGAGGGGGTTTCACCGTGTTAGCCAGGATGATCTCGATCTCCTGACCTCAAGATCTGCCTGTCTCGGCCTTCCAAAGTGCTGGGATTACAGGCGTGAGCCACCGCGCCCGGCCTAGACTTAATATATTAAACATACTTTATATAAATGTTATTTGTTATTAAATATGCACATTATAGAAATAATATATAAAATAAATGCATTGATTAAAAATCTAATGGAATGACTGGGGTTAAATGAAATTCACATACCATAAGTTAGACATACTTATTTGATTTCTTCACACATTTTTATTTTTGTTTTTTTAAACCCATGGTTACTTGACTATGCCTAGCTTGGATGAGTGGGTAAAAAACAGAAAAATGCATGACTTGTCAGTTTGCTGTTTATAGCCCTTTGAAAGGTCAGCAGATCACAGTTCAGTAGCACAATCACGTTTTCCACTTCACAGAAAGGGCCCAGAAGCAAATTTTTCTGAGGTGCTTTGTGAAACATTACATTAAAAAGGCGCTTGAGAAAAAAGAAAAAAAAAAAAGGAGAAAATTCCAAACTCTGCAAATATTCATATCTGGAGGAATTTTATAAATTAAATAAAGTATAACTATTTTACTGCTAAAAACATTCACTAAACAGCCAGACACTGTTATCAACTCAATCAACTCTCGCATGCTGGGGCTTCAGTCATTTATGTTTTGCAGATGAGCAAAGCGAGACCCAGAAATGCTGTGACTTCTCCATGGTTATAAAATATATGTACATTGAAAAAAAAACAAAACCACCAAGCTCTTTGACTCTCAGTTCCCTCCCTCCCTCCCTCCCTTCCTTCCTTCTTCCCTCCCTTCCTTCCTTCCTCCCTCCCTCCTTTCCTTCCTTCCTCCCTTTCCTTCCTTTCTTTTTCCTTCTTTCTTTTTTCTCTCTCTTTCTCTTTCTTCCTTTCTTTTCTTTCTTTCTTTCTTTTTTGAGATGGAGTTTCACTCTTGTTGCCCAGGCTGGAATGCAATGGCGCCATTTTGGCTTACTGTAACCTCTGCCTGCTGGGTTCAAGTGATTCTCCTACCTCATCCTCCTGAGTAGCTGGGATTACAGGTGCTCGCCACCATGCCAAGCTAATTTTTTGTGTATGTACATATATATATATATATATATTTTTTTTTTTTTTTTTTTTTTAGACGGAGTTTCGCTCTTTTTGCCCAGGCTGGAGTGCAATGGCGTGATCTCAGCTCACCACAACCTCCGCCTCCCGGGTTCATGTGATTCTCCTGCCCCAGCCTCCCGAGTAGCTGGGATTACAGGCATGCGCCACCACCCCGGCTAATTTTGTATTTTTAATAGAGACGGGGTTTCCCCATGTTGGCCAGGCTGGTCTCGAACTCCTGACCTCAGGTGATCCACCCGCCTTAGCCTCCAAATGTGCTGGGATTACAGGCATGAGCCACTGCGCCAGCTCAGTTTCATTTTCTACACACTGTTTACTGATGGTCCACTAGCATTGCCAAAATCAAACCACCATTTCAAGAAAATAAAAGAAGTTCCCACACAATCTAAGGAGAAGGGGAAATCATACAATTGAGATACAATCCTTTGACCACGACTCACACTTTTATAGAGTAATTCAGTGTTTTGGGATGAGATTATCCAGATTATCTTTTTCATTTTCAGAAGGAATCTGAATCTTGGACCATTTCCCACTGTAATAAAGTGTCCCAGCCGGGTGTGGTGGTTCACACCTGTCATCTCAGCACTTTGGGAGGCCGAGGCGGGTGGATCACGAGGTCAGGAGTTCAAGACCAGCCTGGAACTACAAAAATTAGCCAGGTGCAGTGGCGGGCGCCTGTAATGCCAGCTACTTGGGAGGCTGAGGCAGGAGAATCGCTTGAACCTGGGCAGCAGAGGTTGCAGTAAGCTGAGATTGCGCCACTACACTCCAGCCTGGATGACGGAGTGAGACTTCATCTCAAACAAAAAGTGTCCCATTGCTGTGGGGAACACCCTCAGGAAGTTATATTTTATTGACCCATCCTGGCAGCTGATAGGGGAGAAAAAGCACCGGTGAAGAGAGGAGCAATCACAGGTGAGCCTTGGCAGTGCTGGGGGATGGAAGTAGGTACTTCTTTGAACTCCAGGTCTCTTAGGGTAACCCCTCACCATAGTAAAGAGTTAGGAGCCTCTAAATCAATGACTGTCTGCTTTAGCTGAACAGTGGTGTCGCTTAGGAGCTTAAAAGAAATCCTGATACTTGGAGCCCATCCCTGGTGCAGCCTGGGCACGGGGTGGGGAGCGTAAAGCTCCCCAGGTGGATCTGATGTGCAATCAAGATTGACAATCACTGCTCTAAAGTGATTTAGCAAGTAATCTATCTTGTGTAGCCTGTGGATTCCCCCAACGATAAGGCATCCACCAAGAATTATTCAGAGAGCAATTATCACAAAGGCTGCTATAGATACTGTCAAAGGAAAATACAAACTTGGCACCCCAATTCACTCTGCCAAAAGAAAAAAATTAAGCTGAAAGCTGACTCATGCAAGCAACTGCTTTTCCTTTTATTCCTAAGCAGATAGCCACACAGAAAGGGTTATACAGCTCCACAGGTAGCTGCTCTATGTTCACCTTATTTTATGTCGAAGTGCCGATTTACTGAGTGTGAGATGAATACAAAATTGATGATTCCCTGACCTGCACCTTTTCTCTTGCAACACGTGGATTACTGTACCCTCCCTTTCCCCTCCAGGCCACTTTTCCCCTTTAAATATTGACGTCCTCAAAACCATCTTTGGAGAGAGGCACAGGTAACAGACTGTTTCTATGATCCTGTGTTTATTTCTTTCGGGCATGTCCCTAATCTTGGCAAAATAAACTTCCAGGTTGATTGAGACCAGTCTCAGATATTTTTTGGTTTACAATACAAATGAGGTGGTTACATTTTATTAAAAGTTGGGACCTTCTGCAGGACAGTGGCAAATCCATGCTACTCATTGGGCTGAGGCAGGAGAATCACTTGAACCCAGGAGGCAGAGGTTGCAGTAAGCCGAGATCTTGTCACTGCACTCCAGCCTGGGTGACAGAGCGAGACTCCTTCTCAAAAAAAAAAAAAAGAAGGAAACAATGTATATTTATTACATTTGCCGTATGCAAACCACTGCCCAAGACAGAGGACTTTCAACTACTGTCATGTAAATCATGGATTTTTTGGCTGGGCCCAGTGGCTCATGCCTGTAATTCCAGAACTTTGGGAGGCCAAGGAGGGGAGATCACGAGGTCAGGAGATCGAGACCATCCTGGCTAACAAGGTGAAACCCCATCTCTACTAAAAATACAAAAAATTAGCTGGGCATGGTGGTGGGCGCCTATAGTCCCAGCTACTCAGGAGGCTGAGGCAGGAGAATGGCATAAACCCGGAAGGCGGAGACTGCAGTGAGCCGAGATCTTACCACTGCACTCCAGCCTGGGTGACACAGTGAGACTCCGTCTCAAAAAAAAAAAAAAAAAAAAGAAGGAAACGATGCATATTTATTGAATTTGCCATATGCAAACCACTGCCCAAGAGAGAGGACTTTTAACTGCTGTCATCTAAATCATGGATTTTTTGGCTGGGCCCAGTGGCTAATGCCTGTAATCCCAGAACTTTGGGAGGCCGAGGCGGGCGGATCACGAGGTCAGGAGATCGAGACCATCCTGGCTAACACGGTGAAACCCCGTCTCTACTAAAAATACAAAAAATTAGCCGGGTGTGGTGTCGGGCGCCTGTAGTCCCAGCTATTCGGGAGGCTGATGCGGGAGAATGGTGTGAACCTGGGAGGCAGAGATTGAAGTGAGTTGAAATAGCGTCACTGCACTCCAGCCTGGATGACAGAGACTCCTTCTCAGAAAAAAAAACCAAAAAAACCCCAAAAAACCAAGGACCTTTTTAAATTTAAGAGGTAGCCCAAATGTGCTTACAATGATTAGCACATAAAAACCATTTGTATTATTCATTTCAAGTATGTTTTCAGTTCTCATTTGATGTAATGGCAGGCAGTGTCATAGTGGACACAATTTTGGAGTCCCATAGACCAGGTTTAAAGCCAGCCCTACACTTACTGGCTGTTCAACCTTCAGTAAGTTACTTAATGTCTCCGAGTGTTGCATATTCTTCTTCTGTAACATACAGACAATGGTCTGTCCTCCAGTGTTGTAGGATCAAATGAGATCATGTACATTAACATGCATTTGGCATGCAGTAAGTGCTCAATAAAGGAGAGCTGTTACTGTTGGTTTCTGGCTTGAAAAACTTCCCTGAGGTTGCTCAACAAATCTGCAGCCACCCTGTACCAGGAGGCTTGGGATAATGAACAGTAATTTTAGGTAAATAGATAGAATAAAAGACTTTTCATTTATGTAACTATGAGGCCTGCTGTGTTATGATTTCTGAGACTCAGAGCAAAAAATGTTTATCTGGCAGGCAGCTTTCCCTGTAGAAAGATTAGTCTAAAATCTGAAATTCCACAGTCTGGAATTCGGGGACTCACACAAAATTCTGAACACACAGTTACCTCTCAATTAAATTAAGTGTGACCATCACATTTCACCATGAGTTAGGGATTCTTATTTTGGGAATCATTTTTAAAACCATATTCGATCATTTCAGGACTGGTTTCTGTTGCTTATTTCCATAGGACTTATGAAACATAATATCTAAGACCAACTTAGTGGATGGTTTGGAAAATATTGGGACACTTCATATCCTGGCCTTCTTCTGAGTCTTTTTTTTTGACATTACTGTGTGCGTACACTTCCAAGATTAAATCTACATGTGTTTTGTTTTACCCCTTACGAATATATTTTTAAAAAGGAAAGAAAGCTGGATTTTAAGTGTTATAGAAACACAGTTTTCCTTTACTAAGAAAGTAGAATTACAACTGATGTAAAACTTGAACATGCCCGACGCTGAAATAAACCTACCTGCATGTTTCCTATGACAAATAGTCCTAGTTTAACAAAACAAATGCAGATTTGAAGAAGTCAGTTCAATAATGTTACAGACAAAAATGATTTATGCCACACAACTTGAGAAATAACACTTTGTCCTTGTCGTCTATCATTAGGACTACCATTGTAACTAATATTGGTTGTTTTTTTGTTTGTTTTTGTTTTTGAGACAGTCTCACTCTGTTGCCCAGGCTGGAGTACAGTGGCACTATCTTGGCTCACTGCAACCTCTGCCTCTCGGGTTCAAGTAATTCTCCTACCTCAGCCTCCCCAGTAGCTGGGACTACAGGCATTTGCCACCATGCCTGGCTAATTTTTTGTATTTTTAGTAAAGGCGAGGTTTTACCATGTTGGCCAGGCTGGTCTCAAATTCCTGACTTCAGGTGATCCGCCCGCCTCAGCCTCCCAAAGTGCTGGAATTATAGACGTGAACCGCCACGCCTGGCCTTAATATTGTTTGTATTATCAAAAATAACATTGCTTGGCCGGGTGCGGCAGCTCACACCTGTAATCCCAGCACTTTGGGAGGCCGAGGCAGGCGGATTACGAGGTCAGGAGATCGAGACCACCCTGGCTAACATAGTGAAACCCCGTCTCTACTAAAGAATGCAAAAAATTAGCTGGGCATAGTGGCGAGCGCCTATAGTCCCATCTACTCGGGAGGCTGAGGCAGGAGAATGGCGTGAACCCAGGAGGCGGAGGTTGCAGTGAGCCGAGATTGCGCCACTGCACTCCAGCCTGGGCGACAGAGCGAGACTCTGTCTCAAAAACAAAAACAAAAACAAACAAAAAAACATTGCTCACACCTGTAATCCCAGCACTTTGAGAGGCTGAGGCAGGAGGATCTCTTAAAGCAGGAGTTTGAGATCAACCTGGGCAATATAGCAAGGCCCCATCTCTACAAAAAAGTTTTAAAAATTAGCAGGGCATGGTAGCATATGCCTGTAGTTTTAGTACTCAGGCAGCTGAGGTGAGAGGATTGCTTGAGCCCAGGTGTTCAAGGCTGCAGTGAGTTTTGATTGTGCTACTGCACTCCACCCTGGGCAACAGAGTGACATCCTGTTTCTAAAAAAAGTAAAAAACAACAACAAAAAAAATAAGTTGAATGCCAGCCAAGATCAACAAGTCTCTGAATTGGATTCAATAAATTAATTACTAATTGGAAATCATTGAAAAGCACAGATTCCAATCAGACACACATCGGCCTGGCATACACATACTCGCACAAAACCAAAAACAGATTAGAGGCCATTTATGTTTCCAGGATAAAATATATTATAAATATTTTAAATTCAAACAATTAGATATAAATATATGGCTTTCACCTTCAAGTGAAACAACTGAAAAACATCAGAGTGGTGGTTACCTCAGAGCATTGTTAAGGGAAGGAAATAAAATTAAATGAGATAATGTAAGGGAAAGCCCCTAGTATATAATAGATGCTTATTAAATATTAATTGACAGTAAGAGTTATTTCATTTTCAAACTGAAACACATTAGCCATCATAACATTATATTTATAATAACTTCCCAGGTTTAGTATCTCCAGCTGTATAAGACTTGACTTCATAGATTGCTGTGTGGTTAGGTTTAACTAGAAAATACAACAATAGGTAGTATATATTCAGGAAAACTTGAATCTATGCTCCCATGTTAAACAATTTTTTTAAAAAAAGAAAATGCAGTCAGACACAGTGGCTCAGGCCGGTAATTCCAGGATTTTGGGAGGCCAAGGTGGGCAGATCTGTTAAGGCCAGGATTTCGAGACCAGCCTGGGCCACATGGAGAAACCTCATTTCAAAAGGAAAAAAAAGAAAATACAAGAATATATTGTTATTATTTTCTGTTAGCTATATATCAGTAAGCTTTCTAGAGACAGTTTAAAAGACTTTTCAATAATGAGTGATCAATAATATCTCAAATTGAAAACATCAGAATTCAGGCTGGGCATGGTGGCTCACACCTGTAATCCCAGCAATTTGGGAGGCCAAGGCAGGCGATCACTTGCGGTCAGGAGTTTAAGACCAGCCTGGCCAACATGGTGAAACCTTGTCTTTACTAAAAATACAAAAAATTAACTGGGCGTGGTGGTGGGTGCCTGTAGTCCCAGCTACTAGGGAGGCTGAGAGGCAGGAGAATTGCCTGAACCTGGATGGCAGAGGTTGCAGTGAGCCCAGATTGTGCCACTCTGCTCCAGCCTGGGTGACAAAGCGAGACTCTGTCCAAAAAAAAAAAAAAAAAAAAAAAAAAAAAAAAAAAAAAAAAAATCAGAACTCTGAAATGAGATTGTTACTGGACTTTTATAGTGTTTTATCTAACATTTTTATCTTTAAAAATATTCATGAATGTTAAATAAGCAGATATTTATAATGGTAGATAATGAATTATAATGGTTAGGCAAACAGACTTTGGGGCTAAATAAAATTTTTTAAATGATAGTTTTTTTTGTTTTTTGTTTTTTTGTTGTTTGTTTTTTTGTTTTTTTTTTGTTTTTTGTTTTTTTTTTTTTGAGACGGAGTCTCGCTCTGTAGCCCAGGCTGGAGTGCAGTGGCCGGATCTCAGCTCACTGCAAGCTCCGCCTCCCGGGTTCACGCCATTCTCCGGCCTCAGCCTCCCGAGTAGCTGGGACTACAGGCGCTGCCACCTCGCCCGGCTAGTTTTTTTTTGTATTTCTTAGTAGAGACGGGGTTTCACCGTGTTAGCCAGGATGGTCTCGATCTCCTGCCCTCGTGATCCGCCCATCTCGGCCTCCCAAAGTGCTGGGATTACAGGCTTGAGCCACCGCGCCCGGCCTGTTTTTTTTTTTTTTTTAAAGCCAGTTAAATTTAGCAGTCAGGGGTTGTTTACCAACTTTAGGGACACTAATGTTAATAAATTCTGATAATCCACTACCACTGGACCAGCCAAAATGATGAATTTTTAAAATACTCCAAATGTTTATTTAAACTGTTATATCACACAAGAGACAAGAGGACAAATATTGTATGATTTCACTTACATGAGGTACCTAGAATAGTCAAATTCATAGAGACAGAAAGTAGAGTGGTGGTGGCCAGGGGTGAGGGGAGATAGGAATGGGGAATTTGTGTTTATTGAATAGAGTTTCCGTTTGGGAAGATGAAAAGAAGTTCTGAAGATGGATGGTGGTGATGGTTGTGCAACAATATGAGTGTACTTAATGGGATTCAAAATGCTTACAATGGTAAAATTATTTTTTTTGAAAGGGAGTCTTGCTTTGTCTCCCAGGCTGGTGTGCAATGGCACAACCTTGGCTCACTGCAACCTCCACCTCCCAGGTTCAAGCGATTCTCCTGCTTCAGCCTCCTGAGTAGCTGGGATTACAGGCACACGCCACCACACCTGGCTAACTTTTGTATTTTTAGTAGAGACAGGGTTTTGCCATGTCGGCCAGGCTGATCTCAAACATCTGACCTCAATTGATCTACCCGACTTGGCCTCCCAAAGTGCTGGGATTACAGGTGTGAGCCACTGTGCCTGGCCTAAAATGGTAAATTTTATGTAATGCATATTTTATCACAATTAAAAAATAGTAGCTAGTCACATCCAGTATCAAATGTTACAACAATATAAAACATTACTTACAGTGGGGAATTGTCATTTGATAATGATTCAGTTTTACAACAGGTCACACATGAACATACCCACTATCAAGGTGATGCCCATGCTGAGGGAGCTGACCCACGCGGTCAGGCCACGGCTCTGGTGGAATTCTTCCAGCCATTCCACATTGAGGACACCCAGGGCCATCTGGGAGCCCATGATGAGGATGTGCACAAAGAAAGAGGAGAGCACCATCATCCAAGCCCATCCGCCATCTATGTTTGGGTGGGGCTTAAGTGTCTTTTTGTCTTTGGGGTCATCTTCAAAATCATACCCAATATCTTCATGACTGGTATACATTTTCCAAGATTTTTCTGAAATACATATAACAAATTATTTCATGGAACATCTAAATGAAAAATATCTTCATCTTCTCTGTACAGCTCTACCTCCCCATCATGGTCAAAGTGGCTCCAGTATCACATCTGATATTCAGGTTAATCTTTGTCACCATACAGATTTGAAGACACTCCTTACTGTTTCCCAGGATCAGGTGCTTTTATGAAACCCGTTTCATCTTATAGCCATCACATATGTAGGTATTACAATCTTGGGAATAGATTCAGAGAAGTAAGGTGATTTTCTAAGGCCTGTATTTAGTGTGGTCAGTTGGGAAACTAGGATTTGACCCCAGTTAGTCCTGACTCCAAACCCCATACCCTGTCTCCCTTACAGAGATGGATACTGACAGGTGACAAGAAAGATGTCAGAGAAGGAACATCTGGCTTCCGGCAGCCTTTTAGGGTAGCTTCACCTTGGTGGGGCCCCTAGCAGAGGATCTGGTTCTTAGTTTTTGTGGGTGCAAATGTTAATTTGTTAATTTGCATCCAGAGTGGATTAGCCTCAGGGGGTCTGGCTCATGCTAACCCAACTCAGGAGAGACTGATAAGGCCAATTGATTACAATGAAAGACACAGCTTTCTAATAATGGTGGTACTTATGTCTCATTATACAAGACACATACTTTACCCTCCTCCACCCACCCCCATTCCTAATATTTACATGGAGAACTTAATTAGTTACTAGAAAATTACTTCAAAAATAGGGTATCAGACTAAAGGAGTTTGAATAGATACTATGGTGACATACAGGTCACCAGGTGAGGTTACCAGGTAGGCAGGGGCTAGATCATGCAGGGCCCTTGTGAGTCAAATAAGGAGCTTATAGTTTATCTTGTACATAATGAACAGCCATTGGCTGAATTTACATCAGGAGGAGACATAATGAGATGGGTACTTTGCATAGATCTATCTCTCAAGATGTTTGAATGAGAGGAGGGAGGCTAGATGGAGCTAGAGGATGCTAGCTCCTCTTTTGTTTGTTTGAGACAGGGTCTCGCTCTGTCACCCAGGCTGGAGTGCAGTGGTGTGATCATAGCTTACTGAGGTCTTGAACTCCTAGACTCAGGGTATCTCCCACTTCAGCCTCCTGAATAACTGGGACTACAGGTACATGCCACCATGCCTCACTAATTTTCTTATGTATATATGTATGTATGTATGTAGAGACAGGATGTCACTATGTTGCCCAGGCTGGTCTCGAACTCCTGGCTTCAAGCGATCCTCCTGCCTCAGCCTCCCAAAATGCTGGTATTACAGGTGTGAGCCACTGTGCCTGGCCTGTTTCATTTTTCATGAGTTTTTTTTTTTTTTGGATGAGAATTAAGTGTGTGTACAAAGACAGGATAAGGAGCAGGAGTTACGGGTGGAGAGACAGAGATATGATGATGATAATGACTAATCTTGGAGATGGTGAAACCGATTGGTCTTGATTAGGAAGAGAGACCCATCCTCTGAGTCTGGAGGAAGGAGCGGGTGGATGGACCTATGATGGTAAGTAGTGGGATGGAAAGTCACATCTGATGGTTTAATTTCTTTGGTGAAGCAGGAAGTTAGGTTATAGGCTGAGAATGAGGAGGGCGGAGGTTGTGTAGGAACCTTAATGCTCAAAATAATGGAAGAGACTGTTGCCTACAACGAGTGGAAATGATTGCTGGGCAGTTTCAAAGGTCAGGTTGAGCCCTGCAGGGTCCCACTACCCAGCTATGGCCATGGAGCACCAAGGACAGAGCCAGGGAGCACTCTGCCCCGGAGCTTGCAATAAGCTGGAGGACTTAAAAACAACAAACAGCTAAAAGTTGGTCTGCTTTCTAAATCATCACTACATGCCAGCAATTCTAGACAATTACACTGAAAAAAATGTTTAGCTGGTCTAAGTTCCAATTATGTTGAGTTTTAATTATGTATGTGTATGCTTCAAATTAGCCAGTTTTCATTTCTCATCCTTTTGTAAACATTGTATTCTACATGGAAGTTATTTCAAGAACTCCTGGTTTTACAGTTGACCCTGGCACGTGTGTAGCGCCAGCTACACACATTAGTTGGGAGAGGAAGCTCCTAAGAGTTCAGAATTGTTGGTAAAACGATACCCACTTGGCAAAATCCACACCCACAACCCCTGTGGCATTATGTGTTCCCGCCTTTCTCAGAACACTCTAGGTAAACTGTGCCAGCACAATTATTGTCCAGGAAAAGAACCAGATCTCGAGTCACTTCACTTCTGTCACTCTATGTACTCACTTGGAGATTCTAATTTACAATTTAAAATAGTGAAACAGTGAAGACTGTGAGGTACAAAACCTTGGTTTGGAAAGTTACATTTTAAATTAATACTTGAAATGTTTTCTCAATTTGAACAATATCTTTTTTTTTTTTTTTTTTTTTTTTTGAGACAGAGTGTTGCTCTGTCACCCAGGCTGGAGGGCAGTGGCATAATCTTGACTCACTGCAACCTCTGCATCCTGGGTTCAAGCAATTCTCGTGCTTCAGCCTCCTGAGTAGCTGGGACTATAGGCATGTGCCACCGACACCTGGCTAATTTTTGTATTTTTATTAGAGACAGGGTTTCGCCATGATGGCCAGGCTGGTCTTGAACTCCTGACCTCAAGTGATCCTCCTGTCTGGGCTTTCAAAGTGCTGGGATTACAGGCGTGAAACACTGCACCCGGCTCAATATCTTTAAAATTGAAATATATTCTTCTTTTAAACAGAAGAACAATAACATAATGAGTATTACTGACCATTACATGATTATTACTGAAAATCATTTTGTTGCCGTGGCGGAGGGTGATGTAAAAAACGATCCATTCTGGGTGTCAAAGTCACTAAGAAGTCTCGAATTGTAGGGCTCTTCTCAGGAGTGTTCTGATGTGGACGGGTAGGAGAGAGGAGCAGATTGTGGCAAATTGCGCAGTGCCTACAGCCTCTTTCTATCCACACCTGAGTTAAGAAGTTTTTGTTTGTTTTTACCTTTTTTTTTTGAGACAGGGTCTTGTTCTGTCACCCAGGCTGGAGTGCAGTGGTGTAATCTTAGCGCACTGCAGCCCTGAACTAGCAGGTTCCAGTGATCCTTCTGCCTCAGCCTCCCGAGTAGCAGGTACTACCTGCACATACCACCACAACTGGCTAATTTAAAACTTTTTTGTAGAAGTGGACTTTCACTATGTTGCCCAGCCTAGTCTCAAGCAATCCTCCTGCTTTGCAATCCCAAAGTGCTCGATTACTTTACCTTTTTAAAGGGTATGTTTCCCCAAAACCCTAAAATACTCTGACCCCTTAGAGGAAAAGTTTGCTGACCCCTGGACTAGAGCATTGGTTCTGGCTAAGGGTTTATTGGGGGAAAAATGAGTGTAGGGGAACCAAGGGTACCAGTGGAAGAGCAACTTAGTGGATCTGTCTGGGGTTCATCTTCTTTCTTTCTGTCACACCTTGTTCTCATTATTATTTTTACCTTTTAAGTTATTCCATCCCTCAACAGCTGTCCAGTCCTCAGCCACTACAGCACCTACGTGCAGTGCTGCTTTTGGCCTGGGTCCTTCCTCCTTCACACATCTCGCTACCTGCCATTATCCAGATTGCTGGGAGTGATAAAATGTTTATCTCAGAAGCCGATTTCCAGGCCGGGTGCAGTGGCTCACGCCTGTAATCCCAACACTTTGGGAGGCTGAGGTGGGTGGATCACCTGAGGTCAGGAGTTCGAGACCAGCCTGGCCAACATGGTGAAACCCCGTCTCTACTGAAAAGAGAAAAATTAGTTGGGTATGGTGGCAGGTGCCTAAAATCCCAGCCACTCGGGAGGCTGAGGTAGGAGAATTGCTTGAAGCTGTGGGAGCGAAGGTTGCAGTAGTGAGGCGAGATCACGTCGCTGCACTCCAGCCTGGGTTAAAGAGCGAAACTCCGTCTCAAAACAAAATAAAACAAAGCAAAAGCCAATTTCTTCATCCCTTCAAGTTATCATTAGGATGGAGTCCCTTTAGCACCTTCTCCCAGCTATTGTGTGTGATTTTCTCTCCTTCCCCTCCTCTCTCCTTCCAGCCTCCTCACCCTCTTCTGCTCATCCTTCAAGATTCAGCTAATTTTTAATAGCGAAACCCTGAAACAGTGAAAAAAGACCCTGAAAACATCTTTATTATTCCAACATCAGAATATTTGTTAAATCAATCGATTGTAGCATAGCTAGGCAATGTAGGTCTGTCATCAATAATAAAGTTCACACTTCAGTGTGACCCTCTACATTTTCAAAGAGCCCTAGACAGCTTTATTTTTGACATATGTAATAATCTCTTTGTTATTTCTACCAAGACATGTATCCATAGGAAAAAAGACTGGAGCAAAACGAAGAAAAATGTTGATGGAGATTATTCTTTGAACGATGGTCTTACCAGGAATTTCCCCCTTCTTTCTACATATCTTAGTGGTGAGAAATTTCCTCAATATGCCAGGTGTGGTGGCTCATGCCTGTAATCCCAGCAATCTGGGAAGCTGAGGCAGGAGGATTAGTTGAGCTCAGGAGTTTAAGACCAGCGTGGACAACAGTGAGACCTCATCTCCGGAAATAAAAATTAGCCAGGCACATGTGGTGACGCATGCTTGTGGTTCCAGCTATCTGGAGGCAGAGGTGGGAGAATTGCTTGAGTTTGGGAAGTTGAGGCTGCAGTGAGTCGTGATCATGCCACTGCACTACAGCCTGGGAGACAAAGTGAGACCCTGTCTCAAAAAAAAAAAAAAAAAAAAAAATCCTTAATAGATACATATTACCTGTATTATAAGAAAATAAAAGCCTATCTCTTAAATATTGTCTGGATCAGCCTCTTACCTCCAGGTAAATTAGTGGCTGACTTGTAAAAGAGAAAACAAAACAAGATGACCTCTATTGGGAAGTCTTCCGGTCTGTCTTGGGTTTCAGGCATGTGTGTGTGTGTGTCTGTCTGTCTGTCTGTGTGTCTGTGTGTGTCTGTCACCCTCCCAGTGTCTGAGCCTGCTTGGAGCTAGAAAGGGATGGGGCAGCCCTTGCTCTCCAAAGCTCACAGCGCAGGGCAGAGTTGCACTGTCAAAGGGCCAGTGGATGAGCCCAAAGAGGGTTCAGAGGGGATGGCTGGTGGTTGTGTTCCCTCTGCCTCTGTTATGTGCAGAATCCTGAGGAGCCAGAAAAAGGGAAACCAGGCAGCTTGACACAAGGTGTGAATGGCTCATAGAAGTATCATTTTGCTAACCATGGGACAATGCTCAGCTGTGTTGAATATGATGAAACAACAACACATGGCGTTTTCCTGAAGTTCATTTACAACAAGAAAGGCTTTGAAGTAATACAAATTTAAAAGTTAGAGTTTTTTAGGCCGGGTGCCATGGCTCATGCCTGTAATCCCAGCACTTTGGGAGGCCGAGGTAGGCAGATCACCTGAGGTTGGGAGTGTGAGACCAACCTGACCAACATGGAGAAACCCTGTCTCTACTAAAAATACAAAATTAGTCGGGTGTGGTGGCTCATGCCTTTAATCTCAGCTACTCGGGAGGCTGAGGCAGGAGAATCGCTTGCACCCAGGAAGCAGAGGTTGTAATGAGTCAAGATCGCGCCATTGCGCTCCAGCCTGGGCAACAAGAGCGAAACTCCATCCAAAACTAACGAATAACAATAACAAAAATACAAAAGTTATAGTTTTTCAGCCCATGGGTCGAAATATTAAGCACTTTTCTAAATCAATATTAAGAACTTGGCCGGGCGCGGTGGCTCAAGCCTGTAATCCCAGCACTTTGGGAGGCCGAGACGGGCGGATCAGGAGGTCAGGAGATCGAGACCATCCTGGCTAACACGGTGAAACCCCGTCTCTACTAAAAAATACAAAAAACTAGCCGGGCGAGGTGGCGGGCGCCTGTAGTCCCAGCTACTCGGGAGGCTGAGGCAGGAGAATGGCGGGAACCCGGGAGGCGGAGCTTGCAGTGAGCTGAGATCCGGCCACAGCACTCCAGCCTGGGCGACAGAGCGAGACTCTGTCTCAAAAAAAAAAAAAAAAAAAAAAAAAAAGAACTTTATATTCTTACTGAATTATTTATGGGTGAAGAGATGTAGGTACCATCAAACTGCTCTTGATATTCCCAGTTTGTTCATAAATAAGTGACACTGAATAGCATTTAATGGACAAATTTTATTCAAGAGGCACAAGGGTGCATGTAGAATATAGTGTCAAATGCAGAGCAGTGGCAGCAGGCAGGGGTGGGGCAAAAAGTTCTTTTATTTTTTTGAGACGAAGTCTTACTCTGTTGCCCAGGCTGGAGTGCAGTGGCACGATCTCGGCTCATTGCAACCTCTACCTTCCAGGTTTAAGTGATTTTCCTGCCTCAGACTCCTGAGTAGCTGGGACTACAGATGCACACCACCATGCCAGAAAATTTTTGTATTTTTGTAGAGATGGGGTTTCACCATGTTCGTCAGGCTGGTCTTGAACTCCTAACCTCAAGTGATCCACCTGCCTTGGCCTCTCAAAGTGCTGGGATTACAGGCGTGAGCCAGCATGCCTGGCCCAAAAAGTTCTTTTGGATCCTCAAGAGGCCCCTGTAGATCTGCTAAGCAGTGGAGTCATTTGTATTTCACACTGAAATCTCTCCAAAAGTAATTACTGTTTTAACTATTCAGTAATAGTTAACTTCTTTTCCAACTAGTTAATGAAAACAAAAGACAACAGAAAAACAAATGTTTATCCTTCCAACTCCAAGATTGCTTTTAGCATTCATATAATTATATGCATATATAATTATATATGTATTTATATAAGATATAAGAATAATTTTAATATTATAATCCTACTCCACACCTGGCGAGAGGGAGAACTTAGAGGGTGTATCTGTACCCCCAGGCTCCATATCCTTGTCCACTGTAGGGCCTTCGAGCTCCCTTACATTTTCTATATCCTGACATACATGTAGAAGGACAATATGCATGTGGCACACTGACGCAGTGAATGTGGGGCTTCTACTAAGGATTAATATGTAAAATGTGACAGAACATGCTGGCTCACGCCTGTAATCACAGCACTTTGGGAGGCTGAGGGGGTTGCATCACTTGAGATCAGGAGTCTGAGACCAGCCTGGCCAACATGGTGAAACCCCTTCTCTACTAAAAATACAAAACTAGCCAGTGTGGTGGTGTGCACCTATAGTCCCAGCTATTCGGGAGGCTGAGGCAGGAGAATTGCTTGAACCTGGGAGATGGAGGTTGCAGTGAGCTGAGATGGCGCCACTGCACTCTAGCCTGGATGACAGGAGACTCTGCCTCAAGAAAAAAAAAAAAAGTAAACGGTAACCCACTCTAAACAAGCTTGCTATTGGAAGCTTGGCAAAAAATACTAGGGCCTCGTTCTGAAGAGGGTGAAATAAGAAAATGGGAAGATTACGGGAGCAATAGTCAGCCTTCCATTCTCCCCAAATGAGTTCATAGACGATGAAAAAGAAATTGTAAATGGGGGGTAACATATGTAGGCTATGAAATTGGGTCAGCTACATATTTACATGATAATAGGCAGAAATGAAAGTAACAGATCCTTCTAGGGTGTATCAGATATTAGAACAAAATTAAATTTTCTACAGCTGTGTACAAAGTTTTTTTGTTTTTTTTTTGAGACAGAGTCTTGCTCTGTCGCCCAGGCTGGGGTGCAGTGGCCGGATCTCAGCTCACTGCAAGCTCCGCCTCCCGGGTTTAGACCATTCTCCTGCCTCAGCCTCCCGAGTAGCTGGGACTACAGGCGCCCGCCACCTCGCCCGGCTAGTTTTTTGTATTTTTTTTTTTTTTAGTAGAGACGAGGTTTCACCGTGTTAGCCAGGATGGTCTCGATCTCCTGACCTCGTGATCCGCCCGTCTCGGCCTCCCAAAGTGCTGGGATTACAGGCTTGAGCCACCGCGCCCGGCCAGCTGTGTACAAAGTTTTACAAGCAAGTCTTTTTTTTTTCTTTTCTTTTCTTTTTGACGGAGTATGGCTTTGTCGCCCAGGCTGGAGTGCACTGGTGAGATCTTGGCTCACTGCAACCTCTGCTTCCCGAGTTCAAGCGATTCTCCTGTCTCAGCCTCCTGAGTAGCTGGGACTACAGGTGTGTGCCACCGCACCTGGCTAATTTTTGTATCTTTAGTAGAGAAGGGGTTTCGCCATGTTAGCCAGGCTGGTCTCGAACTCCTGACCTCGGATGATCCACCCGCCTCGGCCTCCCAAAGTGCTGGGATTACAGGCGTGAGCCACCGCGCAGGGCCAAGTCATTCATTTTTAATTTGGCTATTGTTATTATATTGCATGTGGTGAGCTCATCACACATAAGGAAAGCGGGAAGCACCAAGCTAAAATCAAAATTACCGTCTCCCCCAAAGTTACGCAGAGCGTGGTGGTAGCGGCTCTGCATCCCATGCAGGTGAGTGCGGGGTTCACCCTTAATTCGGCTCTGCAGGCACTTCCGCGCTCTCCACCTGGTGTGTACAGGGCATTCGGGGCCTTTAGAGGGCGCACTTGCAGCCAGCAGGCTGAAGAGGCTGCCGCGGAGAAGGCTGGGGAGCTGAGCTGGTGCAGAGACAGCCCAGGAGAAAAACAGAACCAAAAAAATCACACAGAATAAGGAGGACTCAACACATACATGCTTCTGGGTCACGGACTGTGCTTGGTGGCTTCTCCAACGCGATCCAGTCCAATTGGCATAAATGTCCCCATTTTACAGATGAAGAATCTGAGCCATCAAATGGGAGCAATGAAGCTTAGAGGGGTTAAACTAGCAGGCGGTGGAAACCAAATCGGAAATCAGGCCTGCAGGATCCCAAGCCTGTTTTACCTCCTCCCACCCCCAACACTCCCTCTCTCCCCTTTCCTCTTTCTCTCGTCTCTCTCTCTCACACACACAGACCCAGCCGCACACGCACGCACACGCAAACAAAGAAGCCAGACAAGGCAAAGGAGAATCTCTCTAATCCCCAATAATGGCCCTCGGTCATCCTTGTTAATAAGCCCGAATCAACTTTTCCTCAGGCAAAACACGGCTTAATTGGAAAGCAGAGTTGAGCTCCTAAAACATCGTCATGGTCTTGGCAGCGTTTAGCCCCGAAATGGCCGTCCCCGGTCCCTCACCCCATTTCAGCCTCTCTTGAGGAGCCTCGATCAGAAGCGCTAAGGGGGCCCAGCCTCTGCGCGCCCTGGGCGTGGGATCGTGCCCGCGGGGTACGGCCTCCGCGCCCCACCCTCCGAGCTCCCTCCCCCACCAGCGCTTGGTGCTCCCCCTCCCTCGGCACCCCGAGATCAGTCCCCGCTTCGGGCACCCCGCATCCCTCGGCGCGTTCGGAAGCCAGCAGCCCCGCGGGGAAGCCGGGCAGGCTGCAGCACCACAGCCTGTGCAGAGAGGCATCCGCAACCCCCGATGTCTCTAGGCGCAGCCCGGGGTCCTCCGCTCTGCGCCTCATCACTGTCCAGTTCGAGTTCCAAACGGCCTGGAGAGCAGACGGGCAGCGAGGCTGGGCTCCGGGCAGAGAGCGCCTCTCCAGCCAGACGGGGGTGCCCTGGATGACGCTTGCGGGGTCCCGGCCGGCTTGAGCAGCAAGGCGCGCGTCCCCAAGCTCCGCCTGGCGGTCTGCCCTGAACCGCCGGTTACCCTGCCCGCCCGCAGTTCCCGAGCCCCCGCGGCGGCCTTTGCACTACCACCCGCCCCGGCACAGCCTCGCCCTCCACCGCCCGGGCAGCCTTTCCGGAGCCTGCCTTGGGCTGGGGCCGGCCCTTCCCGGAGGTTCCTGGGGTGCAGCGGCCATCCGAAACCAGGCTCCGATGCCCCCAGCGCCGCTCCATTCCCCAGGCCCACGGCGCGCGCGGCCTCGGATACTCACCGCCCGAGGCCCGCTGGGCTGCGGCCTCACTCGGCTCCACGCCCGGATCCTCGAACTTGCTGCTCTGCTTCGAGCCCCCTGAGCTGCTGGGTGTAGAGATTTGTTGCAATGTCGCCTATCATCCTGGAGATGCGGGTGCCTGCGGCTCAGCTCTCCGCCGGGCTCGGTGCGCTCTGTGCCGGGCTCCCGGGGTCTTCCGCCGCTCGCTGCCAGGCCAGATGAGCGTTTGGTGGAGCTGAAAGCTCGACGCCGCAGTCCAGGTGGCTTTAATAAGGGTGCGTTTGGAGGTGTCCAAACCTAACCTGGGCTTCCTTCCAATCGGAGCAATTTCAAATCTTCATGCTCGTTCATTCCTATACCGGCTAATTCTGGTTTGGCAGGGAAAAAAAAAATGTAGTCACCTCACATGCACACTCTTGTGGCCGGTTGAAGTTTATAGCTTTGGCTGAGTTTCCGCTAAGGCGCTGCACATTTATCACTGGAGGAAAGGTCCTGAAACCTAATCCAGGATGCAAGTGAGACTAGCAGTAGCCTCCATTTCTCTGAGATGCTAGAGAAGGGATGAAACAGACCCTTACTGCAATATTTTTGGCCAGAGAGGACTCAAAGTCCCTTACTCTCTCTCTTTTAGAGATATGGGTTTCACTACATTGCCAGGCTGGTCTCCAACACTTGGACTCAAGGGATCCTCTGACCTTGGCCTTCCAAAGTGCTGGGATCACAAGCTGAGCCACCGTGACCAGTCAGTCCCTCATTCTTGGTTCCACCTCTGGGTCCCACCTCTCCTTGCTCTTTCTGCACGTCCATTACCTACTTTCGTGGGCACCAGGCACAACTTTATCTCAATGTCTCCCTACCTCATTCCCAGCAGGGCACACAACACAGTGCTTTACCTTGGACAGTTTTCTGTATTATTGAGGTGAATGCATAAGTCGATGAAGGCTGTGCTTTTTTTTTTCCACCTGAAGGTTTTGCAGTAGTTCTCTACTGCTGTTGTGATAAACTGCGATATTACTGTGATAAACACAGTAATAGCAGACGAAAACCACACAAATTCACTATTTTGTAGTTCTGGAGGTCAGAAGTTTGAAATGCGTCATACTGGGCTAAGATCATGGTGCTGGCACCTTGAAGGCTGTGTTCCTTCTTGTGGCTGTAGGGGAGAGCAACCAGCTTTTGCAGGCCGCCCACATTCCTTGGCTGGTGGCTCTTCCTCCATCTTCAAAGCTAGCACTGCTGCGTCATTCTGTCTTCTTTCCATACTCACATTGCCTTGTCTCCTCTTTTCTGCCCCCACCCCTTTCCACTTTTAAGGACCCTGGGGATTACATTGAGTCTAATGAGATAATCCAGATAATCTCTCTATTTTAAGGTCAGCTGATTAGCAACCTTAATTCCATCTGCAACCTTAATTCCCCTTTTGCCAGGTAAGGTAACAAATTCAGAGGTTCCAGGGATTAGGATGTGGACATCTTTGGGAGACCATTATTCTGCCAGCACAGATTTCCTTCTTTCTTCCTTTCCTTTTTCTTTTCTTCCTTCTTTTTCGTTTCTTCGAAAAAAAAATGTCACATGTATTTCATATTGCCTTTTTGTTTGTTTGTTTGAGATAGGGTCTCACTCGGTCACCCAAGCTGGAATACAGTAGCATGATCACAGCTCACGGCAGCCTCAACCTCCTGGGCTCAGGTGATCCTCCCATCTCAGCCTCCTGAGTAGCTGGGACTACAGGTGCACGCCACCATCCCTGGCTAATTTTTTTGACTTTTTGTAGAGACGGAGTCTCATTATGTTGCCCAGGCTGGTCTTGACCTTTTGGACTCAAGTGATCTGGCTGCCTCAGCCTCCCAAAATGCTGGGATTACAGGCATGAGCCACTGCACCCAGCCTATATTGCTATTTCTTATATCAACTCTCTCTCTCTCTTTTTTTTTTTTTTTTTTTTTGAGATGGAATCTCATTCTGTCACCCAGGCTAGAGTGCAGTGGCAATCTTGGCTCACTACAACCTCTGCCTCCCAGGTTCAAGTGATTCTCCTGCCTCAGCCTCCTGAGTAGCTGGGGTTATAGGAGCGTGCCACCATGCCCAGCTAATCTTATATCAACTCTTGATTTAAAAATAATTGAGTCTGGGCACAGTGGCTCACGCCTGTAATCCCAGCACTTTGGGAGGCCAAGGCAGGTGGACCATTTGAGGCTAGGAGTTCAAGACCAGCTTGGCCAACATGGTGAAACCCCGTCTCTACTAAAAATACAAAAATTAGCTGGGTGTGGTGGCGCCTGCCTGTAATTCCAGCTGCTTGGGAGGCTAAGGCATGATAATGCTTGAATCTGGGAGGCGAGAATCGCTTGAACCTGGGAGGTGAGCTGAGATCACGCCACTGCATTCTAGCCTGGGTGACAGGGTGAGACTCAGTCTCAAAAAGAAAAAAAAAAAAAAAGATTAAAAAAATTTTAAGAAAATTGTGAGAAATTGTGGCCAAGTGAGGGCATTCTGATGAGGTACTAGGCTGCAGTGGCTTACATATCTTACTTTTGCTGATAAGAATATGGGCAACTGGATGGTTAGTGTTCCCTTGGGTGGTGCCTCTCATATCCACTCATTTCAAGCAGGCTTTTGACAGCAAGATTAGGGTTCCTGACAAGCACTTCAATTCCCGATGATCCATTTTGCTTGAAAACAAGTCTGTAAGATTTTTAAGTCTGTTTTTTTTTTTCTCTGAAAACTTGCCCACTTATGGAAGTATGATGGATCTCATATGAACTGTTCATATTTAGTGTCCAATTTGATGAATTTCAGCATATGGAGGTGGGATGGATCTGGTATGAACTATGCATATTTAGTGTACAGTTTGATGAGTTACAGCACGTCTATGGAACTACCACCTCAATCAAATGACTCCAAAATTTTCCTTGTGCTGCTTTGTAACCCTCATCCCACCTTCACACACCCAGGCAGTCTTTAACTGGCTCTCTGAGAAGCTTCTACTCTGGACCATGAAGGCTTTTCTGATCAATTATTTTGTCTTCACAAGTTTCATTGCTCTTAGCTGTCTGTTGTTCTCTCAGTGACACAGGTGGATTGAGAACAGGCCCAAAGCAAAGAGGACTGTGACCCATACGTTGGTATGTCTGGGTTAAATAAATAGAAATCCACTATCAGGCCGGGCGCAGTGGCTCACACCTGTAATCCCAGCACTTTGGGAGGCCGAGGTGGGCGGATCGCCTGAGGCTGGGAGCTCAAGACCAGCCTGGCCAATATGGTGAAACCCTGTCTCTACTAAAAATACAAAAATTAGCTGGGCGTAGTGGCAGATGCCCGTAATCCCAGCTACTCAGGAGGCTGAGGCAGGAGAATCGCTTGAATCCAGGATACGGAGGTTGCAGTGAGCCAGGATTGCACCATTGCACTCCAGCCTGGGTGATACAGCAAGACTCTGTCTCCAAAAAAAAAAAAAAAAAAAAAAAGGAAATCCACCTTCACTTAGGATGTAAAATATAAGCGCTAAATTCTTTTCACGTATCTGAAGTAGAGAAACCTGACATCCTCTCTTGATTTTTAGGCAAATTATATGTTTTCTCTCAATAACAATCTTACCTTTAATTGAATTGCATTAGTTAACAACCTTGCCTCTTAAGAATGTAAACTAATTCACATGCTGCCTGTAAAAGCCTCTTCTCTTAGTTCTAATCATGTACTCAATTGATTTCATAATCCCACATTGGAGTTGGGGTGAAACTAAGAATTTGGACAATCTGTGCCTTAATTTTGGTGGTTTCATGGTGTAGAATAGGCACAGAGGGGGATAGAATTAGCTTTTGAGGAAGCTGTTAGCACAGAACATTGAAGGGGTGAGAGAAATGCCTTAAAGTGTCACCGTGACTGCCTCACTGTTGTAACCAGCCCAGATGTAACGATGACGCGCAGCCCACATGGTCACCAAGAACATCCTCTGTCGCTCAGTGCAGCCCTCTTCCCCACTCCTCTGAGTTTCATGTGGGGAGATCAAAGATTAGAACCCAGAACACATATGCCTGAAATGCAAGTGTGCTCAGAAACCACAGGGCTAGCCACACACTGCACAGCCAGACGAAGCTTTATGAAGGAGGAAGGAAATGCTTTCTCTTACACGGGGCCAGAAACCCAGTGCAGTGGCCAAATCCTTGCCACCTCTTGGCTGGGTGGGTCAGTCTGTGCCCACCCTGTATTCTCCCTGTGACTGGATTTATCTTTCCTTAAGTGGAGATGTTTTTACCAAGTGGGGACCTTGGTTACATCTGGTCTCGGCAGGTATCTTCAGTCTTTGCCTGCTGCCAAACCAGCCTCCAGGGATTTCAGACCTCAGCATGGCTTGTGGGGACAGAAGGAGGTTGCAGGGCTGATAGCAGCCTTCAGCAGCCTGGAGCTTCATGACAACCACCATACTGAGATAACATTGGTCGTGGCTTCTGGGTGCCTCATAAATTTACTTTCAGATTTCAGGAAGGCCTCATTTTTATGCTTTATCCATGAACCGTATGTGCTAGTAGTTACTTTTCAGCTATTCGTTTATTTTTTCATTCAACAAATATTTGTTGAACTTGTATGGTGTGATTTTATGAAGTGCTGGGGATACAGCAATGAACAAAACCAACACAAATGCTTTTCTGCACTAAGTATATGTTCCAGTGAGCAAGACAAACAAGTTATATATATGTAATGTGTATATGTGTATGTGTATTTATTTCTCTCTCTATATATATATGTATGTATAGACATACATATATATACAATTAGTAATAAGCACTAAGAAAAAAATTAGGCAAGGACAGGGAAATTGAAGGATTGTTGTGATGGGAAATTTTAGAAGGGAGAGAAAGCATCAACAAGAAGTGCAGGAATGAGCCATGAGAATGACAGGAGGAAGCTCATCCTAGCAGTAAGAGTAGCAGGTGCAAAGGCCACGAGGCAGAGGGAAGTGTCTGTAGGTCACCCTAAGGCCTTGAAAATCATAGAAAAGAAATTGGCTTTTATTCAGAGACAGGAAGCCCTGGAGAGTTGAGCAGAGGGGGCCGGGCATGGTGCCTCACACTTGTAATTCCAGCACTTTGGGAGGCCGAGGTGGGTGGATCACTTGAAGCCAGGAGTTTGAGATCAGCGTGGTCCACATGGTGAAACCCCATCTCTACTAAAAATTCAAAAGTTAGCTGGGTGTAGTCGTGCATGCCTGTAATCCCAGCTGCTTGGGAGGCTGAGGCATGAGAATCGCTTGAACACAGGAGGTGGAGGTTGTAGTGACCTGAGGTGGCACCACTGCACTCCAGCAACAGAGAGAGACTCTGTCTCCAGAAAAAAAAAAAAAAAAAAAAGAGTTGAGTTGAGTAGAGGGGTGACATGACACTTACCAAGATATGTCTGGCTACTAGATTGGAAAGAGGATGCAGGACAACAGAGCAGAAGCAGAAAAATCGGTTAGGAGATGACTACAATAATCCAAGGGAGAGACAATGGCTACTGGGACCTTAGAAGTGGCAATGAAGGTCGTAAAACGAAATTGGATCTGAATATACTTTGGAGGCAGAGTTGTAGGATTTGCTTTCAGATTGAATGTGTGAGAGAAAGAGGAGTCAAGGATGACTCCAAGGTTTTGACCTAAGTGATTGAAAGAATGGAACTGACATTAACAAAGATGGGAAGACTGCAGGAGGAGCTTGTTTGGGGGAGATATTAGGAGTTCAGATTTGGACCTGTTACTATTTTAATATGGCATACATAGTTGCTCTTTTAGTAGTTACTATTTTTAATAGTTACATGGGATACATAGTTAAGGCTTACATAATTACTATTTTAATGTGGCATACATAGTAGTCACACAACGGAATATTATACAGCAATCAAAAGGATCAATTCCATTAACACACCATATGTCTGAATCTTAGAAATTACATATTAAGTAGAAAAAAGCAGAGACAGGAAGCCCTGGAGAGTTGAGCAGAGGGGGCCGGGCACGGCCTTATTTATTATAAATAAATAAACAAGTATTTATTTGCATAAATACTCTTTATGCAAAATTACAAAACTTAAACGAAATATGTTTGGAATGCATCTAGGTGCAGTGCAACTGTCCAAAAAGGGAAGCAAAGAAAGATGAACATGAGATTTAGGTCAGGGATGACAGACAGAAGGGATGGGTATGATTAGATGTGCCTTATTGTCATGCTGGTTTCATGGACACTTACTTCATTATTAAAAACAATTAACTTAGCCAGGCGTGGTGGCTCACTCCTGTAATCCCAGCACTGTGGGAGGCTAAGGCAGGGTTACTGCTTGAGGCCAGGAGTTCAAGACCTGCCTGGGCCACCTCAATAGCGAGGCCCCATCTCTACAAAATAAAAATTAAAAATAACAGCTGGATGTGGTGGCATGCACCTGTAGTCCCAGCTACTCAGGAGGCCAAGGTGGGAGGATTGCTTAAGCACAGGAGTTTGAGATTACAGTGAATTGTGATGGTGCCACTGCACTCCAGCCTTGGTAACCAAGCAAGACTTTGTCTCTAAAATAAATAAATACATAAAAATGATGAACTCATTATGACCAAGTGGGACTTATCCCAGGAATGCAAGGTTGGTATGTATTTGAAAATCAATTAATGTGATAGATAGTATCAACAGAATAAAGGATGAGGTGTGGGCCTATAGTCCTAGTGACTTAGGAGGATGGGGTGGGAGGATTGCTTGAGGCTGCAGTGAGTTTTGATCCCACCACTGCACTCTAGCCTGTGCGAAAGAGCAAGATCTAAACAAAAAATAAAAAACAAACAAACAAAAAAAACAGCCTGGTGTGGTGGCTCACACCTGTAATCCCAGCACTTTGGGAGGCCAAGGCAGGCAGATCACTTGAGGTTAGGAGTTCAAGGCCAGCCTGGCCAACATGGTGAAACCCTGTCTCTACTAAAAATACAAAAAGTATCCAGGCAGGTGCGGTGGCACATGCCTGTAGGCCCAGCTACTCAGGAGGCTGAGGCAGGAGAATCGCTTCAACCCAGGAAGTGGAGGTTGCAGTGAACTGAGATCATGCCACTGTACTCCAGCCTGGGTGATAGAGTGAGACTCCTTCTCAAAAATAAATAAATAAATAAATACAAATTTAAAAAAGGAAAAAAACAAAATCACATGATCATCTTAATAGATACAGAGTAAGTATTTTACAAAATCCAACACCCTTTCATGATTTAAATAAACACACAACAGACTAGCAATTGAAGGGTACTTCCTCAACCTGATAAAAGGCATCTACAAAAACTCACAGCTAACATCATACTTAATGGTGAAAGACTGAATGCTTTTCCCTAAAGATCAGGAACAAGATTAAGGATATCCACTTTTGCCACTCCTATTTAATGTTGTACTAGGAGGTTCTAACCAGGGGAATTAGGCAATAAATAAATGAAAGATTAGAAATTTTAAAAAAAAGGGCATCCAAAATAGAAAAAAGAAAATAAAATTATCTCTATTTTCAGATATACAATTTATTTCAGATATATACAGAAAACATAAGGAATCCACTAACAAAAATAGGACTTACGAAATGCATTCAGCAAAGTTGCAGCATACAAGATCAGTGTATGCAAATTAATGATATTTCTATACACTAACAACTCCATTTACAATAACATCAAAAAGAATTTTAAAAATTGGGAATACACTTAAAGGAAGTGCCAAGTTTGTCCTCTGAAAATTACAAAGCATTACTGAATGAAATTAAAGACCTAAATACATGAAAAGACATCTCCCCAAACACCAGTGGGCCTTACAGCCCAGGCAGATTCTGTAACCCTGGTTCACCAGGCCAGTCCCCAGCTGGGCCTACTTTGTCTCCTCTGCAAGAAAGGAACAGGAGATGTCAATGTATTGCCAAGACCAAATACCAGCATTCGAGAACTTTTAGGACTGTGTAATCAGTGATTATGAAAATAAAGAGCTCTCCTCTTCCTTGTTGCGAAGCAGCAGAACATTTATGGCGAAAGCCAAGAACGCACAGAGTTGAGCTGTTTCCGAGGTCAGCCAGACCGAAAGCCCAGCTCCTCCGTCTGTGTGTACATGGCCCGGCATCAGCGCTGGAGTGGGTGGAATACCAGCACCTACATCAAACGGTTGTTGTGAGGATTAAGTAAGATAACACGTGGACAGCACTGCGCTCGGCACATCATTAGGGGACTTATTTCTAAAGTAGTGATAAGAGTGTCATCCAAGCCTACTCCACCTCAGAGAGAGAACTGCCTGACACGAGAGCCCTCTTGAGAGGCAGCATAAATGAGTCATTAAGAGTATAAAGCCTGGAGCCTCACTGTTGAACTGCAATCCCAACGTTCACCACTCACCTGTTTATCGGTTAATGAGGTTGCTTAGCATCTCTACATCTCAGTGTCATCTTAGGTAAGATGAAAATGTCTCAGCCCATTTGGGCTGCTGTAACAAAATACCATAAACTGGGTGGCTTATGCACAACAGACATTTATTTCTTGCAGATCTGGAGGCTGGGAAGTCCATGATCAGGGTGCTGTAGATTTTAGTGTCTGGTGAGGGCCCATTTCCCGGTTCATAGACAAAACCTTCTCACTGTGTCCTCACGTGATAGAAGGGGCAAGGGCACTCTCTAGGGTCTTTTTTATGAGGACACTGATCTCATTCATAAGAGCTATGCCCTCATGACCTAATTACATCCCAAGGGTCCTACCTCCCTAATAGCAGCACCTTGGGGGTTAGGTTTCAGTGTCTGAATTTGGAGGGGATACAAACTTTCAGACAGTAGCAGATTGATAATAATAATAACATATATAAATATTTTAACAATATTTTATTATTTTATAAGTAATAAATGTAACTTTTATTTATATTTTATTTTATAAAAATATAAATATATTTTAATAATAATAATAATAATAGCTACCTCTTGAGTTGTTGTGAGGTGTAAATGATTTAAAGTATGTGAAGGCTGGGTACAGTGGCTCACACCTGGAATCCCAGCACTTTGGGAGGCGGAGACAGGAGGATTGCTTTAGTCCAGGAGTTCAAGACCAGCCTGGGCAACAAAGTGAGACCTCTGTCTCTACAAAAAAATGAAAAAATTAGCCAGGCATTGTGGCACATGTCTGTGGTTCTAGCTACAAGGGAGGCTGAGGCAGGAGGATCACCAGAGTCCAGGAGGTTGAGGCTGCAGAGAGCCACTGCACTCTAGTCTGTGCAATAGAGTGAGACTGTCTCAAATAAAAAGAGTATATGAAGTCCATTGACCTGTATCTCCTGATGAGATATATACTAAGAGGAACACAGCAGTCCTTCTGTGAGATTGCTGACAAAAAATACGTAAGTCTAATCACGAGGAAACATCAGACAAAGTTGAATTAAGGGACATCCTACAAAATAACTAGCCTATCCTTCCCAAGAAGGTTGGCATCACCAAGGGTAAACAAAGATTCATGAAGAGGCCAGTTTAAAGGAGACATGAGAGAAATGACAAATAAATGCAACACGTGATCCAGAGTTGCTTTTACCGGTTGTGGTGGGACCATTGGCTAAATCTGATTAAGGTCTTGAGATTAGGTAATAACACTATAAGCCTATTAGTTTTTTTAGATTTTAACAATTACAGTACTGTGGTTATGTAAGAGAATGTCTTTTTTTAAAAAAGAAATGCTCGCTGAAGTATTTAGAAGTAAAAAACAATTTTTTAAAAGCATGTAAAGTTCTTAGAATGATCCTTGGCACATAGCACCCATGGGTGTTAGCTGTTATATTCTAGCTGAATTTTTGCAGTGCCGAATTCCATTTAGTATCCAACAGTGCTATTGTGACCTTCATTAACAATGCTGCAGGAAACTGGCTAATCTAACTGCTTTTTCTTTTCCTGTTTCCCAGCGTTTGGTTTCCGATCTTACGCAGTTCCAGAAAATATGTATCCCATAAATATACACAACCTCTAAGTACACACAATTTGTTTTTAATTAAAAAAGTAAAATAAAAAAAAAGAAAACATAAAAGAAAATATAGAAAAGCTACAAGGACTCTCATTTTCTCACACTTAACACCTCAATATTCCTCTTGGTTCCTTCTGCCCTCCCTACCTCTCTCCACTCCCCTTTTATGGGTCTCAGTTTTTTGGTGGAGGCTGAGCCCACCTGTGGCTCCCAGGGCAGGAAGGACTGGGTGGATCAGGCTCCTCTGCCTCAGCAGGGAAACCTGCTGCTGAGCATGGAGAGGGTTGCTCAGCAGAGAGGAGTGGGACATTTGCAGAGAAGTGGATCTCCCAAAGAAGGCTTTTAAATAGTTCTCTATGATCTCCTCTCCCGTGTGGGATTGGATAATCAGGTGAGACATGGGGGAGGGGTGGTGTCATATAAAAATGCCTACCTAAGCCGTGTGCTGTTTCCCAATTTATTGTGTGACTAGCTCCCTAGGGACCAGGATGGCCAGACAAGGGCAAGATAACTTAGGTTTAGTTAGTTGGGGTTAGTTTTCTCAAAACTCTTGTCATGCATGGATGGCTAAATCCTGAACCCAGGCTTCAGTGACTTTTACCTTGGGATGAGAGGACCAAATTATTGTGTTTGTTGGTGACTTCACAGCTCCTAATAAAACATAGTCATCTGGATTCGTTGTAAGGAAGGCCAGCATTGATATGGATGTGTAACTAGCCTAGACTCCCACACACTTGAACCACAGTGGGGCCTTCAGGATACTTGGGGTAAAACAAAAACCGGAATCAAACACAGTTCATGGGGTTTTAAACCTCCATGGAAAGAAGTCTGCCAATGGGAAGAATGAAAAAAATGGTTTGATCCTCCTCAATACGTATAGAGGTGAGAGGACGGAGGAGGACATTGTTCATAGAGGTTATACTGGTTGCAAAAATAGGAGGGTGTGCTTCTTGGGTATCAGGACTGTCAGAATGATTTGAGGTAGTATCTTCTGGAGGGTGAACTGGGAGCACTGGTAATTTTAGAGCCACACTGACTAGCAGTAACAAACACTAGGTCTCCTTCAGGCATTTTAAAAGAGTACTGAGCTCCTACAAGGTGTCAGACACCAGGTGTCTAGATGCTGACACATCAGTAATAAACATGTGCATGTGCAATTCTTTTTCAGTTCATTGAATACTCAAGGAGGAAGTCAGGGTGGAGTCTTTAACACCTATAATTTATTAAGAGAGAGAGCAGTGTTCAGATTCGGAATCATCAACAAATAGCCCCCCTACCTAGTTGGAATTTAATAACCATATGTTGTTTTGAGGTACTTATTTGTGGTTTCTCTTATTAATTTATTTAACAATAGTTATTGAGGGCCAGGTGAGTCTTGGGTGATGGAGAATACTATATTGGATAAGCTGACAGGAGTTCCTGTTCTCATGGAGTATGCATTCTAAGGGAGAGTGAAACAGGCAATATTTCAGGTGCTAAGCATTATAAAATAAAACAAAGCAGGGTGAGGGGAGTGAGGAGGAGATTTTTTGCTCTTTCACAAATTTACAAGTGGTAGACTTGTTTTCCATTGACACAAATGATATGACACTTCTTATCAAAGTAAGAAAGTTAAACCTGATTTCATTTAAAGAAAGTGATACATAAATAATTGTTCAGCAAGATGGTAGGCAAATAACTGACATGTGGCAAGCATTGCTTTAAGGCAATTGTTCCCTGCCTTGGCTACACATTAGAACACCTGGGTCAGGCCAAACTCCAGACCAATTGCATCAGAAGAATTAGCCAAGAAATCCTCAACCCCTCGCCTCACAGGGGGTTTATTTTCTGGAGAAATTGAACCAGAGAGGGTCCAGATTCAGGTATCAGGCAGGGCAGAAGATGGAGCTGAGGACCCAGAGAGCTGTGGGGTTGGGTGACATCTGTGCACTAAGTGGTGGGACACCCCAACCCTAGTACCTTTCACCTCTCCTGTTCCCAGGAGGGTAGTCTGGCTTCTTTTCCCTAAAAGGAGACTAGAAGATTCTTCCCTGGAGAAACTGAATAGGCTCAAAAAGGTTGAGTTGAAAATAATGATGTTTTGGGGTACCCAGTGACAAAGTAGGCTTTCCACCCAATAATAAGTAGTAAAATATAAGCATTGGTACACCCTTCCCTGCCCAAGAACACAGAGCTTCTAATTAGCTATAGGATGGAGGTCTAAATCTATGCGCACTAAGCTAATTGGGGTTTTTTTTTTTTTGTTTTTTGTTTTTTTTTTTGAGACGGAGTCTCGCTCTGTCGCCCAGGCTGGAGCGCAGTGGCGCGATCTCGGCTCACTGCAAGCTCCGCCTCCCGGGTTCCCGCCATTCTCCTGCCTCAGCCTCCCGAGTAGCTGGGACTACAGGCGCCCACAACCGCGCCCGGCTAATTTTTTGTATTTTTAGTAGAGACGAGGTTTCACCGTGGTCTCGATCTCCTGACCTTGTGATCCGCCCGCCTCGGCCTCCCAAAGTGCTGGGATTACAGGCGTGAGCCACCGCGCCCGGCGCTAATTGGGTTTTTTAAAGTTGGTTACGGAGGTGAAATTGGAAGGATGGTCCATGCTTAGAGTGTGGGCACTGACCAATCCCATCCTGAGTGAAGTAGGTTACACAGAGGTGCCAGCCGGCTGGAGGTGCCTCTCCACTGGCCCACCACTGGTGTGTGCTTGTTAAGAAGAGTCATTGACCATGCTTACAATGAGCCTGGCTGGATTCTCACATCTTTATGAATTATTTTGTTCAATCTTCACAATACCTCCATGAAGGAGAGGCTATTATTTTCTCATTTACAGGTGAGGAAACAAGGGCACAGACGGGTGAAGGAACTTGCCCCAGTTCATGAAGCTAGTAAGTGGCTGAGCTGGGATGTGAATCAGGCAGTCCAACTCTGCAGTCCCTGCATCAACCATGAAAGCATGCTGCCTTTAGTTGAGTACACATCTTAAGGGGGTGAAAAAATCTTGAGAGACATGTCCCCTGTTTCTTGCAGGCTACAATTGGTTTAAGGAACAGGTGTCCCTGTCTCCCTAACCAGGTGCTTAAAGGCTTCCTTGACCTGACCCAGCTCACGTTTCAAGTGTCCTCTTCTGCTACACCTGTGTTGTCACTGTTCCAGGCTGGAGTGGATTGCCCTCAGTTTCCAGAAGACATTCATGCTTTGTGTTTCCACGTGCTTTTTCCTTGGCTTGGGATCTCCTTCTACTGTACTTTTTAATTTATCATAATCCTTTCTTTTTTCTCCCCCCCTTTTTTTTTTGGTCATGATTCAACTCAAGCTAGCTCCTTCATGGTCACATCTCTCAGATCAAATATATATATGTGTGTGTGTGTGTGTGTGTGTGTGTGTGTGTGTGTGTGTGTATATATATATAGAGAGAGAGAGAGAGAGAGAGAGAGAGAGTCTTGCTCTGTTGTCCAGGCTGGAGTGCAGTGATGTGATCACTGAAACCTCTACCTCCCAGGTTCAAGTGATTCTCCTGCCTCAGCCTCCTGAGTAGCTGGGATTACAGATGCCTGCCACCACACCTGTCTAATTTTTCTGTATTTTTAGCAGAGATGGGTTTTCGTGATATTGGCCAAGCTGGTCTCGAACTCCTGTCCTCAAGAGATCCACCTGTCTTGGCCTCCCAAAGTGTTGGGTTTACAGGCGTGAGCCACTGTGCCCAGCTCAGGTAAAAATGAACAGGACCCCTTTTATGAACCCATGAGATTTGTCTGGTACTCTGTGGAGCACTTCTGCTGTTATTGTCTGTCAAGCCCACATCTTCTTTTCTTCTCTAACAGCAGCCTGGTTTTCCCCATGGTGAGCCATCTCTGGTAAGGGTTGAGCTGCCTTTTGTTTGTTTGTTTGTTTTGTTTTGTTTTGTTTGTTTGTTTTTTTGTTGAGACAGAGTTCCGCTCCATTACCCAGGCTGGAGTGCAGTGGCATGATCTTGGCTCACTGCAACCTCTGCCTCCCGGGTTCAAGCAATTCTCCTGTCTCAGCCTCCCAAGTAGTGGGGATTACAGGCATGCACCACCAAATTCAGCTAATTTTTGTATTTTTAATAGAGATGGGATTTCACCATGTTGGCCATACTGGTCTCAAACTCCTGACTTCAGGTGATCCACCTGCCTTGGCCTCCCAAAGTGCTGGGATTACAGGCATGAGCCACCATGCCCAGCTGGGTTGAGCTGCTTTTACAGGATCCCAGGCCCATCCTGTCAGGGCATACTTTTTTTCTGACTATAGAAATTGGCTTGGGAATAAACCTATGACCCAAACCAAGCCAATTGTACCTCAAATCTCAGCTCTTTGACTGTAACTGTTGGGAAAGAGGCATCGTCTGCTGGGCTTGCCAACCTGATAGAAACTAAGCCTTGAACTGCTGGGGGAAGCTTTTGCTGCCTTATGGGAGCACAGCCCTATCAAAAGTTAAAGTCAGTGAAAACAGAACAGAGCCAAAAATTGGAGAGACGAAGAAATCATGGCCTCATTTAAGCTGCTGGGTCCAGCCTTGCTTTCCGGAATCTCTGTCTGTGTTTCTCTGTTACTTGAACCACATGTGCTCTTGAGTCAGCGTGAGTTGCAGTTCATCCTATGCAAGTGCAAGAATCCTGATGCACACACGGCCCGTGTGCCTTGGATTAGGATGATTCGTGGTTCTGAGTTCTAGGGGGAAAGGATACACATGTGATTCTCTGTGCAGCACAGGGCATAGAGTAGATATCTTGTCATACATGCGGACTTATTGGGCAACTCACACTCACTGCTGTTGGGTGTGTTTGAGGCTCCCATGGTGTTCCTAGGGGGCTTGGAGAGCGTTCTCTGGTTTGCTGATCCTGTTCTCTACTTCCTTCTCTAGAAATCAAACTTTCCCTAGTTGCCGACGGCAAAACCAACTTGCTGTGGGAAAGCACCTTTTTACTTGTTCAGTCTGGAACCACTGCTCCTCTGTTCCCTTTTCTTTAGAAACTCCACCTTGGCAATGAGAAGGGTGTGTTCTCTCGAAGTTTCTCTCAGGGCATTTGAGATCATTGGTAGACAATCTCTATGTTTTGTTTAAATTTAGCAGGAAACCCAAAGATTGTGAGAGGATGGGATTTGGAGGGAGCCACTTCCTAATCAGGAAAGGAGAAGTCTTAACATAAAGGACTGAAGTTCGGAACCTCAGGACTGTCTGTAGACAAGGACAGTCCACAGCAATGTTGTAAAGTAAGTTAAGTGTCTTTGGAGCCCAGTCAGTTCCCAAGGCAGTGGCCCATCTTTTCCCTCCTGAAGTTCCTCTCCAGGTGGTTTCTTGCCCATCAAGCCTCTGAGGTCAGTTGGCCCCCTACTCCTGTCCAGCTGGCTCTCCCACACCCTTTACCTTAGATGGCTGAAAATTACATTCCTCATTCTCCGTTCAATTTGCCCATCTCCTGAGTCCCCAGTGTCTTAGTGGTAACATTACTATTGGTTACCCAGCTAGAACAGATGGGCATTTCAGAAGTAAGGGTCAGATAATGTCACACCCCTGTAGCCCACACTGTTGAATCAAGTCCTCCCATTTGAAGCACTCTTTACCCCTACTTCACCCCCCTCCCCAAGCCTCAGCTCCCATCAGTTAGGCCTTGGGCCTCTGCACGTCCTGGGCTCCAGCCCTGGGCTCTTCATACATTGGGAAAATAATACTTAAGGACAATATTCTCAATCCCCTGTGATCAGTCCCAAACTGTCTTCTAGTCTATTTTGAGGACAGCAAGACTGATGCCCAGCTGGTATTTCCATTATGGCCATATAGGGTATGAAAATGTTGATGCATTACTGTCATGACTGGTCAGTGGGTAAATAGCTGCTTCCTGGTTCCTTGCTACACCTTACCTGCCTCCTGCCAAGGCTGGGTTCATTCTGATTGGTTGGTGATCTTGCCTTACCAGATATGAAATATTTTGAATATCACTCCTGGCCTCGGCCTCCCAAATTGCTGTACAAAATAGTTGTAATTCTATGTTGTACATTTATATTTTATTATCTTTTTAAACTTTTTTTTTTTTTAATATAGAGATGAGGTCTCGCTATGTTGCTCAGGCTGGTCTAAAACTCCTAGGTTCAAGCAATCCTCTTGCCTTGCCTTCCCAAAGTGCTGAGATTACAGGTGTGAGCCACCATGCCCAGTCCATTAGACATCTAGGCATTTAAATGGACTGAGTTAAATCATTTGCTGCAAGGCCGGGCATGGTGGCTCACGCCTGTAATCCCAGAACTTTGGAAGGCTGAGGTGGGAGGATCACCTGAGGTCAGGAGTTCAAGACCAGCTTGGCCAACATGGCGAAACCCTGTCTGTACTTAAAAATACCAAAATTAGCCAGGCGTGGCGGTGCGTGCCTGTGGTCCCAGCTACTCGGTACTTCGGGAGGCTGAGCCAGGAGAATCACTTGAACCGGGGAGGTGGAGTTTGCAGTAAGCTGAGATTGAGCCACTGCACGTCAGCCTAGGTGACAGACAGACTCCACCTCAAAAAAAAAAAAAAAAAAAAAAAACATTTGGTGCAAATATATAGTTTTTGAGTGTCTGCTATGTGTAAGCCTTCTAGGGTCTACTTGCTGGACCTAACGAAATGCAGGAGAGAGCTATGCATCCCCACAGGGATGTACTGTATCCCACATGGATGCACTATACCCCACAAAAGCCCAGATGCTTGCATGCCCCTAGTCTCTCATTTCCTGTGGCTCAGAGAAACAGGAACAGAGAAGACAAAATGTGAATACCATGATGGAGAGGCCACTGGACAGATTTCTCGGAGTCTGGTGGATGACTGGAGGCTACAGGAGCTGGCCAGCTGCGTGGCAGAGTCTGCCAGGTGACATCGCAGGGAAGAGGCTGTGCAATTTGGGAAGAGCCTCCTAACATCCATGGAATTTGGGAACAAAAATCTCAGGTTTCTGACCATGGATAATATCTTTGCAGTGAAGGCTCTCTCCTGCCCCCAATTTTTTATTTTCCTTAAAATGCACATGTTATCCTTAGATGATTCCTACGCCACTGACTCAGTTTGGAATGGCATAAAATAAAGCTAGTAGATGGAAAGAATTTTTAAAAAGCCAAAGGGAAAAAAATGCTGATGTGCTCAGTTTTTCTCCTTGTTATTAACCCTTTGAGAGCTGGTTTGTTCCTCTGCGGGACCCCAGGCCCCACCTCAGTGGCCCTTAGAGTGCCAGCTCTCCTCATTGAATGCACACCCAAGTAAATCTACACAGCGTAAAGGTTCTTACTCTAGGGGTTAGCAGGCTTTGGCTTTTAACTTGCCTTACTACTGGGATGATGAAATTGGCCTTTCCTCTGCTCTTGCTGTGAACATGCATCTGTGTCATTCATTTCAACATACAGGGTGGTAGAAGCAAATAGCACTCTTCTTGTTTCTGAACTGCATCTGGGGGTGGGGAGTGGGTGGCAGTGGGCAGTGGGGAGATTGGCTGGAACCGAAGCTGGGCACATAAAGACTGTCTCTGTTTTTAAGACATGTACAGCCTGTTAGTCAAGCAGGACCAGAGTTTCCAGCAACTCTTTCTCTTCCTCTGCACACTGACTCTCCCCAGTGGGGGGCCCCCCTGTGTCCACTCTCAAGGGCTTGCATTGCAAACTAATTCCAGACTAGTGTTCAAATGGTTAAGGGACCAGCATTGGGGGGTGCTGGCATTCTAAAAGTTCATTTACCAGTATCCAAGGGTCGAAAGAGATGTTGGAGATTATCTAAACCAGGAGTCAGCAAATTGGGCCAAATCCAGCTTGATACCCATTTGGGGGAAATACAGTTTTAGTAGAATACAGTGTCCACTTATGTATTGTCTAGGGCTGCTTTTGCGGTATGCAAAGCTGAAAATAGTTATTATTTTCTCCTTTTCAGACAAAGTTTGTCAACACCTCATCCATTCTAACCCTATTTACCTCCCCATACAAGTGATTGTTCAATTATGGAACACCTGTGATAGCTCATTTCCTAACACTCACCAGCTCTTTAATTCTAGAAGATTCCTTCTCATGTTAAGCTGTATTTGCTTCCTTCTTTTTCCCTGCTACTGTATTGGAATGCTAGAGTCAGATAATCCCAAAGAGCTTGCTCTTTCTCTCTCTCTTTCTCTCTCTCTCTCTCTCTCTCTGTCTCTCCCCTTGAGATGGGGTGTCACTCTGTTACCCAGGCTGGAGTACAGTGATGTGATCATGGCTCACTGCAGCCTGGACCTCCTCCTAACTCAAGTCATCTTCCTACCTCAGCCTCCCGAGTAGCTGGGACATAAACTCGTGCCACCGTGTCTGGCTAATTTTTTTTTTTTTTTTTTTTGTAGAGATAGGGTTTTACCTCTTGCCCAGGATGGTCTCAGACTCCTGGACTCAAGCGATCTGCCTGCCTTGGCTTCCCAAAACACTGGGATTACAGGCATGAGCCACCGTACCTGGCCCAAAGATTAATTATTTCATTTTCTTCTCACCAGTGATCTCTTCCACCAATCTGTGAAGATGTTTGTAATTCCACCATTAGATCATTGGCAAGAAGGAAATGAAATAAATACCTTTCAGACAACCTGACATAGGTAGTTGCCTCTTTTCTTCACACTTCAAGGTTTACCCTTATGCTGAAAATTTGGAGATTTGGCTTTGTTCTAAGCAGAGCGAAATCGACCTTTGAAAGTGGGGTTAACCACACACCAGCATTCTCTTTTTAGCCCTTTGAAAGTGGTCAGCTCATAACATTATCATGATTCACACATACACAGAGCATGGATTTCATATCTTTCTCCAAGAAAAGGAAAAACACTAAAATAGAAATAATTATGCAGGGAAGAAAACAGTCTGAGATTTTGTAATTTCAGGGTTTCAGTTAGGTACTATTCCATTTACTAGTTCTATGTGACAAATCACACCAAAACTTAGCAGCTTAAAATAACCATTTAATTTTGGCCAGGCCCGGTGGCTCATGCCTGTAATTTCAGCAGTTGGGGAGGCCAAGGCAGGAGGATTGCTTGAACCCAGGAGATTGGGATCAGCCTGGGCAACATAGTGAGACCTCATCTTTACAAAAACAAAAACAAAGTAAGCCAGATGTGATGGTGTGCACCTGTAGTCCGAGCTACACAACAGGCTGAGCTGCAGGGATCACTTGAGCCTGGATGTCCAGGCTGCAGTGAGCTGTAAATGAGCCACTACACTCCAGCCTGGGTGAGAGAGTGAAACCCTGCATCAGAAAACAAAACGAACAAACGTTTAATTTTGCTTACAATTTAGTGGATGAGGAACTTGGGAAGGGCTCAGCTGGGCCATTCTGATTCAAGGCTCCTCATGTGGACAGTCAGATGTCAGCTGGTCTCGACCTGTAAGGTGGTGCACTCTGATGGCTGGCAGCAGATGCTTTTTGTCAGCTGGGTGCTCCACTGTGATGTTGGCTGGAGGGCCTACACATGGCCTCTCCAGCATGGCAGCTTCAGTGTCATCGGACTACTGACATGGCAACTCAGGGCTCCAAGTGTGCGTGGTCTGGAGCATGGCAGGCACATTCCTGATTGGTTGAAGCAGCCACTAGACCATTCAGATGCAAGGGGAAGGGGGCTAGAATTCTACCTTTCAATGTTAGGAATGGCAAAGTCACACTGGAGAAGAGCAGGTGGGATGGGAGATATTGTTGTGACCATCTTTGGAAAATGGGGTTTATCACAGGTACTGTCCTGAAATTGTATTTTCTATTTCTTCAGGAACCATGACACACCCAAAATATGACCCAACTGAGGGGAGCTATAAAATAAGTTTTCTCCACTTTCTATTCATTAATCCTTCTCTTCTCAATTGCTTCCCACCCTCCATCCATAACAATGGAACAAATGAACTATCCTCAGGCTGGATTGCCTATAGTATTAGTTCTGGACATCAATGGCAGTGTCATCCAGTCACACTCTACCTTGATACTAAATTTATGACTTTGCACAATCATTTTGTCTATTGCAAGTTGCTCAGCAGTTTTGTTTTCCTGATGTTTACGTCAGGATTGGTGGACAATAGAGGGTAACTGATCATTTTCTGGAAGGGGTTTTGGAAAATTTCCAGAAGGGTGAGAGGACCCATTCCCCACCTGCCCCAAGAAGGCCACCTGACTCTGGTACTCTACATAGCATATCTTATGCAGTCTTGCCCCTGAAACACTGCAAGGCACACATCTGCCCTTCTTCTCTCTCTCCCTTTTCCTTATACCTCACAACTATCCTACTGGTTCTTAGAATTTTTGAATAGTAGTTTTGGGGGAAAAATTTTTATGCAAAATATATAAACACATGCATCACTTTTAATTATTTCCTGTTCCAGCAATTCTAGTGTTTGCCAAGTTATTTAGGAGAAGCAGGTAAGAACCTGTGGGGGAAAAGTGGATTAATTCCTGACAAGTATTTTATTCCTCATTTGTGTATGACTGTCTTAGTCTGTTTTCTGCTGCTAAGCAGAATACCACAGACTGGGTAGTTTATAAAGAAAAGATATTTAGTTGTCTCATGATTCTTGAGGCTGGCTGGGAAGTCCAAGGGCGTGACACTTAGCCATTTGGTGAGAGCCTTCTTGTTGCATCTTCCCATGGAGGAAATTGGAAAGTTATGTAAGTACTCAAGACAGAGAAAGAGAGGACCAAACTTATCCTTTTTGTCAGGAGCCCATTTCCATGATACCTAACCCACTCCTGAGATAAAGACACTAATCCATTCATGACAACAGACCCTCACTCATGACCTAATCCCCTCCCAAGGGCCCTATCTCTTAATACCATCACAAAGACAATTAAATTCCAACATGAGTTTTGAAGCAAACATTCAAGCCATGGCAATAACTAAGCTGTTTTGTAACTTGATATAATTCAGGTCTGTATAAAAATTAAAGGGAGAGGGTCCCTGCAAAAAATAAACTTTGCATCTTTTTTTTTTTAGACAGGGTCTCACTTTATCATCCAGGCTAAAGGGCAGTGGCACAATCACGGCTCACTGCAGCCTTGACCTCCTGGGCTCAAGTGATTCTCCCACTTCAGCCCCCTGAGTAGCTGGGACGACAAATATGTGCCACCACGCCTGGTTAATTTTTTATTTGAAGACATGGCGTCTCATTATGTTGTCCAGGCTGGTCTTGAACTCCTGGGCTCAAGAGATCCTCCCTCTTTGGCCTCCCAAAATGCTGGGATTACAGGCATGAACCACTGTGCCTGGCAGTTTGCAATATTTTATGAAGGCATTACGCAGATGTGTGTGTGCATATGTGTGTGTGTGTGTGTGTGTGTATGTACACCCATTCTATGAAATCACATGACTTAGGAATAATTTCAATCCCCTCATTGTTGGGAACTCACTATGTATTATATTTATGCTTGCTATGTTACCAGCTAGTCCACCTCTACTTGTTTTTCACCCAACAGCACATCTTCCCTTAAAGTCATGTACTAGTACTTGCCAGTGTTCAAACAATCTAGGCAGCAGGTAGAAGATATAGTTTGGGAGTTTGTAATGCCCAATATCTAATTTTTCCATCCTAGAATTGAAGAGCCATTTTCTTATGCTATAAATGCACACAAACTTTATTTGCAAGAAAATCACTGCAGGTGTTTGTTCAATCACAGCTTCCTGAGCCCCATGTCTGAAGATTCTAATTTAGTAGTCTGAGGTGTGTCCAAGGGATCATTTACCATAAATGATTCTGCTGATCCAAGCTCTCCCAACCTACTGACGCACTGACTGTTATGTACTCCTTCTCCCCTTATCCCAAGCTTCTATTTTCTGCTAGGTTATGCCCTAGTTGTATTAAACCATCAGAGAATGAGAGAGAGAGAGAGAGAGAGAGAGAGAGACCAAGATCTGAGGGGCAAAGACATAAACATTCTTCTCTATGGCCTTCATTTAGTTGAGCATAAACCTGATTTCTTAGCCTGAAGGGCATCTGGCCAGGGGTGGAATTGGACCAAAATAAGCAGTTTATCAATGATATGGTTTGGATATTTGTCTTGTTGAAATGTAATCCCCAGTGTTGGTTGGCGCTAGAGCCTGGTGGGAGGTATTGGATCATGGGGGCAGAGCCTTCGTAAATGGCTTAGCATCATCCTCTCAGTGACGGGTGGGTTCTCACTCTGAGTTTTTGTGAGATCTGGTTGTTTAAGAGTGTGTGGCACCTCCCCACGCTTGCCTCCTCTCTCACCATGTTCATGTTGTCTCCCCATCACCCTCTACCATGATTGGAAGCTCCCTGAGGCTCTCGCCAGAAGCAGATGCTGGCACTATGCCTCCTGTATAGCTGAAAGAACCATGAGCCAATTAAACCTCTTCTCTTTATAAATTATCCAGCCTCAGATATTTCTTTATAGCAATACAAGAACAACCTAATACATCAAATGAGCCTTTCTCTTCATTCTCCCTCCAGTCTCTTGCTGAGCAGGCTTTGAGGTATCTGTGAAATGACCTGGCAGTGAAAACAGCCATTTCAGGGGCATATCCAAAAGGTGAGAGGAGGTAGAGCTGTCTTTCCCGAAGCTTGGGAGGTGAGCAGTTTTTTCTACTCTTCTGAATTCAAGGGGGAATCAGGGTCATCCTAACAAAAATCTCAGTGGTCTCCAGAGCCGTGCTATTCAGACTTCAATATGTCTATAAATCATCTGGATCTTGTTAAAACATGACTCAGCAGGTCTGGGGTGGGGCTGGAGAGTCTGATGTTCTCATAAGCCCCCAGGTGATTCCCATGCTTCTGTTCTTGGACCATACTTTGAAGCAGGAATAAATGCCAGAGTCTCATTAGAAGAAAGCACCATGTTCACTTCAGGAAGCTGTGTCACCAGTGGACTGTTTATGGGGTGGAGTGGGTAATTAAATAAGTCATGGAACTGAGGTTTCTTAAGAAATAAGGCAGGTGAGGGTTGTCAGAGGACCCAAGATAAGAACAGGCAAAGAAAGCAGGATGAAACAGAGGAAATAGTCTGGGATAGGAGAGGGCTAGCTTGTAAAGAGGGCTTTTTTACCAGCTCCATTTGAAGGGCTCATGATGGAATGCAGGCACCACTCTCCTGTGGACCCTTCTCCTAGGGGCGGAGATGAAAGATTTAGCAAATAAAATATAGAGTACCCAGAAATAATAATAACCATCATAAACTATTATGAACACCTCCACACACATGCACTGGAAAACCTACAAGAGATGGACAAATTCCTGGACACATACACCCTCTGAAACTGAACTAGGAAGAAATTGGTTCCCCAAACAGGCCAGTAACAAGCTCCAAAATTGAATCAGTAATAAATAGCCTACCAACCAAAAAAAAGCCCGGGACCAGATGGATTTACAACCAAATTCTACCAGATGTACAGAAAACAGCTGGAACTATTCCTACTGAAACTATTCCAAAACACTGAGGAGGAGGGACTCCTCCCCAACTCACTCTATGAGGCCTGCATCATCCTGATACCAAATCCTGGCAGAGACACAACAACAGCAAAAAATAAAACTTCAGGCCAGTATATTTGATGAACATTTATGCAAAAATCCTCAACAAAATACTTGCAAATTGAATTCAGCAGCACATAAAAAAGCTAATCCACCACAATCAAGGAGGCTTCATCCCTGAGATGCAAGGTTGGTTCAACATACACAAATCAATAAATGTGATGCATCACATAAACAGAAGTAAAGACAAAAACCATGATTATCTCAATAGATGCAGAAAAGGTTTTCAATAAAATTGAACACCTCTTTATATTAAAAACGCTCAATAAACTAAGTATTGAAGGGGCATACCTTAAAATAGTAAGAGCCATCTATGACAGCCATAGCCAACATCATATGAAATGGAGAAAAGCTGGAAACATTCTCCTTGAAAACTGGTACAAGACAAGGATGGCCTTTCTCACCACTCCTCTTCAATAAAGCTTTGGAAGACTTAGAGCAATCAGGCAAGAGAAAGAAATAAAGGGCATTCAAATAGAGAGTTCCCCTTCCTTATACCACATACAAAAATCAACTCAAGATGGATTAAAGACTTAAATGTAAAACTCAAAACTATAAAGTCAAACTATCTCTGTTTGCAGATGACATGATTCTACATCTAGAAAATGCCTTAAAAACTCCTGTAGCTGATAAACAACTTCAGCAAAGTTCAGGATAGAAAATCAGTGTACAAAAATTACTAACGTTCTTATAAAATAACAATAGCCAAGCCGAGAGTCAAATCAGGAAGGCAATCCCATTCACAATTTCCACAAAAAGAATAAAACACTTAGGAAACAGCTAACCAGGGGGGTGAAAGATCTCTACAATGAGAATTGCAAAACACTGCTGAAAGAAATCAGAGATGACACAAACAAATGGAAAAACATACATACCATGCTCATGGAATAGGAAGAATCAATATCATTAAAATGGCCATAATGCCCAAAGCAATGTATAGATTCAATGCTATTCCTATCAAACTACCAATGTCATTCTTTACAGAACTAGAAAAAACTATTTTAAAATTCATATGGAATCCAAAAAGAGCCTGAATACCTAAGGCAGTCTTAAGCAAAAGGAACAAAGCTGGAGGCATCACACTATCTGACTTCAAACTATACTACAGGGCTACAGTAACCAAAACAGCATGGTACTGGTACAAAAACAGACACATAGAACAGTGAAACAGAATAGAGAAACCAGAAACAAGGCCACACACCTATGACCATCTGATCTTTGACAAAGCTGAAAAAAAACAAGCAATGGGGAAAAGACTCCCTATTCAGTAAATGGTTCCAGAGTAACTGGCTAGCCATATGCAGAATATTGAAACCAGAACCCTTCCTTATACCATATACAAAAATCAACTCAAGATGGATTTAAATGTAAAATCCAAAACTATAAAAACCCTGGACGACAACCTAGGCAATACCATCCTGGACATAGGAACAGGCAAAGATTTCATGATGAAGATGCTCAAAGTAATCATTATAAAAGCAAAAATTGATGAATGGGACCTAATTAAACTTAAGAGATTCTGCACAGCAAAAGAAACTATCAACAGAGTAAACAGACAGCCTACAGAATGGGAGAAAATATTTGCAAACTATGCATTTAACAAAGGTCTAATATCCAGCATTTATGAGGAACTTAAATTTACAAGGGAAAAACAAACAACCCCATTAAAAAGTGGGCAAAAGACATAAACAGACACTTTTCAAAAAAAGACATACATGTAGCCAAAAAACATATGAAATTTTTTCATCACTGATCATTAGAGAAATGCAAATCAAAACCACAATGGAATACCATCTCACACCAGTCAGAATGGCTATCATAAAAATCTAAAAAAATAACAGATGCTGGTGAGGTTGTGGAGAAAAGGGAAGACTTACACACTGTTGGTGGCAGTGTAAATTAGTTCAACCACTGTGGAAAGCAGTATGGTGATTCCTCAAAGAACTGAAAGCAGAACTACCATTTGACCCAGCAACCCCATTATGGGGTATATACATAGAGGAATATAAATCATTCTACCATAAAGATGCATGCACATGAATATACACTGCAGTACTGTTCACAATAGCAAAGGCCTGGATTCAACCTAAATGCCCATCAATGACAGATTGAATAAAATGTGATACATATACACCATGGAATACTATGCAGCCATAAAAAAGAGACCATGGCTTTTTAATATTATTATTATACTTTATGTTCTAGGGTACATGTGCACAACGTGCAGGTTTGTTACATATGTATACATGTGCCATGTTGGTGTGCTGCACCCATTAACTCGTCATTTACATTAGGTATATCTCCTAATGCTATCCCTCCACCCTCCCCCCACCCCATGACAGGCCCCGGTGTGTGATGTTCCCCTTCCTGTGTCCAAGTGATCTCATTGTTCAATTCCCACCTATGAGTGAGAACATGTGGTGTTTGGTTTTCTGTTCTTGAGATAGTTTGCTGAGAATGATGGTTTCCAGCTTCATCTATGTCCCTACAAAGGACACGAACTCATCATTTTTTATGGCTGCATAGTATTCCATGATGTATATGTGCCACATTTTCTTTATCCAGTCTGTCATTGATGGACATTTGGGTTGGTTCCAAGTCTTTGCTATTGTGAATAGTGCCACAATAAACATACGTGTGCATGTGTCTTTATAGCAGCATGATTTATAATCTTTTGGGTATATACCCAGTAAAGGGATGGCTGGGTCAAAGGGTATTTCTAGTTCTAGATCCTTGAGGAATCACCACACTGTCTTCCACAATGGTTCAACCAGTTTACAATCCCACCAACAGTGTAAAAGTATTCCTATTTCTCCACATCCTCTCCAGCATCTGTTGTTTCCTGACTTTTTAATGAATGCCATTCTAACTGGTGTGAGATGGTATCTCATTGTGGTTTTGATTTGCATTTCTCTGATGGCTAGTGATGATGAGCATTTTTTCATGTGTCTGTTGGCTGCATAAATGTCTTCTTTTGAGAAGTGTCTGTTCATATCCTTTGCCCACTTTTTGATGGGGTTGTTTGTTTTTTTCTTGTAAATTTGTTTGAGTTCTTTGTAGGTTCTGGATATTAGCCCTTTGTCAGATGAGTAGATTGCAAAAATTTTCTCGCATTCTGTAGGTTGCCTGTTCACTCTGATGGTAGTTTCTTTTGCTGTGCAGAAGCTCTTCAGTTTAATTAGATCCCATTTGTCAATTTTGTCTTTTGTTGCCATTGCTTTTGTTGTTTTAGACATGAAGTCCTTGCCCATGCCTATGTCCTGAATGGTATTGCCTAGGTTTTCTTCTAAGGTTTTTTATGGTTTTAGGTCTAACATTTAAGTCTCTAATCCATCTTGAATTAATTTTTGTTTAAGGAGTAAGGAAGGGATCCAGTTTCAGCTTTCTACATATGGCTAGCCAGTTTTCCCAGCACCATTTATTAAATAGGGAATCCTTTCCCCATTTCTTGTTTTTGTCAGGTTTGTCAAAGATCAGATGCTTACAGATGTGTGGTATTATTTCTGAGGGCTCTGTTCTGTTCCATTGGAGACCATGGCTTTTGTGGGAACATGGATGTAGCTGGACGTCAGTATCCTTAGCAAACTAACACAGGAACAGAAAACCAAATACCACATGTTCTCATTTATATGTGGGAGCTAAATAATGAGAACTTACAGACATGAAGAAGGAAACAGCAGACACTGGGGCCTACTTGAAGGTGGAGGGTGGGAGGAGAAATAGGAGCAGAAAAAATAACTATTAGATACTAGGCTTAGTACCTGGGTGGTGAAAAAATCTGTACAACAAACCCCTGTGACATGAGTTTACCTAGGTAACAAACCTGTACGTGTACCCTTGAACCTAAAATAAAAGTTTAAAAAAGAGTGCCCAGTTAAATTTGAGTCTCAGATAAACAATGAATACTTTTTTAGTATAGGTATGCCCCCAAATAGTGCATGGGACATACTTACAGGAAACAATTTCTATTTGTTTATTAGGGGAAATTCAATTTTTTGTTTTTTTGGAGACCGAACCTCACTATGTCACCCAGGCTGAAACACAGTGGTACAGTCTGGGCTCATTGGAACCTCTGCCTCCCAAGTTCAAGTGTTTCTCCTACCTCAGCCTCCCAAATAGCTGGGATCACAGGCACCACCACAAACAACTAATATCTAATATCTAATTTTTTTGTATTTTTAGCAGAGATGGGGTTTTGCTATGCTGGCCAGGCTGGTCTCGAACTCCTGGCCTCAAGTGATCCCCTCACCTCAGCCTCCCAAAGTGCTGGGATTACAAGGCATGAGCCACCACGCCCAGCCTGAAATTCAAATTTATTACGTTGGTGCAAAAGTAATCGCTGTTTTTGCCATTAAATGTAATAGCAAAACATTCTGTATTTTTATTTGCTAAATCTGGCAACCCTTCCCTGACCCCATATTCTATTTCATCCTAATACTGAATTGAGTGCCCATTGCCTGTGCCCCCAGAGTAACATGTACATCCATCTCTTCTAGCACCATAGCACCATATTAAACAGAGTCACTGCTTCACTGTGCTCTTCCACTACCCCACAGACTTCTAATGATTGACAGTGTTTTGAAAGTTGATTCAGTATCATTAAAATATAATGGTGAAATGTATTTGACATTTGTAGTTGCACAGAATATGGCTGTGTTTGAGCATTGCTTTTATTTGCTTCAAAGAAGTTTTTTTTTTTTGGTCTTGGACTTCTTTGTTTAAGGTATAAAAATGGATGGGCTCTGAGTCACATTTATACTAAAGATGAATGTTATCGATCTGATATAGAAATGATATGCTTATTAGTGCTTTTGACAGCCTATTAGTTGTTGGTGTTAAAACAATCAGTAAGACTGGATAAATTTAAACATGACCATAGTACCAAACATAATATGAAAGAAAAAACACAAATTGCTTTTGCTTTTGTGATAAACTATCTTTTCAGAGGTTTCTCTGGGTTATCGTGTTGTACCCACCCAGGTTAGAGTCCAGAACTGAGAACAAGACTCTGTTGAAAGGTGCAGGCTGAGTCACTGGCATTCAAAGAGAAAACCTAGATATAGCTTTTCTAAACTTTTCCTCTCTCCCTCCCTCCCTCCCTCCCTCCCTCCCTCCCTCCCTCCCTCCCTCCCTCCCTCCCTTCCTTCCTTCCTTCCTTCCTTCCTTCCTTCCTTCCTTCCTTCCTTCCTTCCTTCCTTCCTTCCCTCCTTCCTTCCTTCCTTCCTTCCCTCCTTCCTTTCTCTCTCTCTCTCTCTCTCTCTCTCTTCCCACCTCTTTTTTTTTGTTTGTTTTTGAGACAGTGTCTCACTCTGTCGTCCAGGCTGAAGTGCAGTGACACGATCTCAGCTCACCACAACCTCCGCTCCCTGGGTTCAAGTGATTCTCCTGCCTCAGCCTCCCGAGTAGCTGGGACTACAGCTGCCACCACACCTGGCTAATTTTTGTATGCTTTGTAGAGATGGGGTTTCGCCATGTTGGCCAGGCTGGTCTCTAACTTACCCTGGCCTCAAGTGATCTGCCTGCCTCTGCCTCCCAAAGTGCTGGGATTACAGGCGTGAGCCACGACGCCCCGCCTCTTTTCTAACATTTTCTGCACATCGTTATACTCTGGTAAAGATGCTAACGAATACTCTGAATCCCATATCTCTCTTCAATGCAGCTAAACAATTCTTTAAATACAATATACGAAGAGCCCTGGGCTGGGCATCAGAGGAGATCGGACAGTGCCTTGGGATCTCAAGATGGTGACCACTCAGTTATTAGAGATTATCTTCGTACAAGACAGGCCCCAGGGGGTTCTTTTATTTCTCTAACTGCCCCCACACATCACACCTTTTATTAGCAGTTGGAGCTCAAAAGCTCACTCTGGATCTGTCCACTGCTCTCTTTCTTTCATGGTCTTTGCCTGCATGTCAACCGTGGTGGTCAATGATCTCCTCAGTTCCACTCCTGGCCCCTGTAGTCAGTTGAATAATGTCTCCAAAATTTATCAAGTCCTGTTCTCTGGAACCTGTAAATAAGGCTTTGTTTGAGAGAAAGGTCTTTGCAGATGTAATTAAGTATCTTGAGATGGGGAGATAATCCTGGATTATCAAGGTGGGCCCTAAATGCAATCACAAATGTCCTTAGTAGAGGGAAATAGGCCAGGTGCGATGGCTCACACCTGTAATCCCAACACTTTGGGAGGCCAAGATGAGAGAATTTCTTGAGGCCAGGAGCTCAAGACCAGCCTGGGCAATACAGTGAGACCCCATTTCTAAAAAAAAAAAAAAAAAAAAAAAAAATTAGCCAGGCATGATAGTGCATCCCTGTGGTCCCAGCTACTTGGGAGGCTGAGGTGGGAGGATTGCTTGAGCCCAGGAGTTCCAGGCTGCAGTGAGCTCTGATTGTGTCACTATACCCCAGCCTAGGCAACAGAGCAAGACCCTATCTCAAAAAAAAAGAGGAAAGTAGAGGGAACTTTGCCATACAGAGACCAGGAGAAGGCAATGTCACGACAGAGGCAGAGACTGGACTGGTGCAGCCACAAGGCAGGAATACTGACTGCCACAGGAAGCTGGAAGAGGCAAGGAACAAGTTCTCCCCTCTAGGCTTGGAGTGAGTGTGACCCAGCCAACAACGGGATTATGGCTCAGTGATACTGATTTTTTCCCCTGGCCTCCAGTATCATGAGAAAATAAATCCCTGTCATTTTAAGCCACCAAGTTTGTGATAATTTGTGACAGCAGCTAGCTCATCAATCCATTCTCCATGGAGAAGCCAGAGTGAACTTTTAAAGGTGAAAATCAGACCATGTCAGTTTCTTGCTTAAAACATATTCATGATTATCATTGCAATTAAAATAAACCCAAACACTCAGAGAGACACTTGTTGAACAGCTGGGAAATCTGACTATGGGCTGGACATTAGAGGGTGTTGTGGGAGTTATTGTCAATTTTCTCAGATGTGGTAATGCTATGGTGGTTTTGTAGGCGAAAGTCCCTATTCTCGGGAGTTGCATGCTGAAGTTCTTAAAGATGGTGTCCTGACGTCTGCAACTTACTTTCAAGCAGTTTATGAAGACAGTAGATGTTTATTGGAGTAACCTGGTTGAATGGTTCCAGCTCAGAGTCTGTCAGGCAGAGGCTGGCTGGGGTTGCAGTCATTGGAAGGCTTTTCTAAAGCTGGAAGACCACTTCCAAAGTGGCTCATTCTGTTGCTGAAGAGTTGCTGCTGGGAAGTTTGTTTCTCTCCACATGGGCCTCTCTATGGGGTAGTTGAGTGTACTCACAATGCGGCGCTGGCTTCCCCCAAAGCAAGTGCTGTGGTTCGAATATTTGTCCCCTCCAAAACTCAGGTTGAAACCTAACCCCAATGTGGCAGTATTGAAAACTGGGCCCTTTAAGAGACACTGGATTCATTAATCCTCGTTCATGGGTGAATGAATTACTGGGTTAATGGATTAAAAGGGGCTATCATGGGAATGGGACTGGTGGCTTTAGATGAAGAGGAAGAGACCGGAGGTGGACACTCAGCCTCTTTGCCATGTGATGCCCTGCAGCACCTTGGAACTCTGCAGAGAGTCCCCAGTGGCAAGACGGCCCTCACCAGCTGTGATCCCTTGACCTTGGTCTTCCCAGCTTCTAGAATTATAAGAAATAAATTTCATACATTTGTAAATTTTCTTTATAAATTACCCAGTTTCAGGTATTCTGTTAAAAGCAACAGAAAACAGACTAAGATAGCATGCAATCCCGAAGGCAAAGACGGAAGCTGCAGTCTTTATGGCTTTCCCCTGGAAATCATGCATCATCATTCCACTGTTCATGTAGCCAGCCCAAGTGAGTGTGGGAGGGGGCTACGCACAGGTGTGAACACAAGGAGGTTAGGATCACTGGGACCCATGTTGGACGCTGGCTATCATATTGGGAAAAAACAAAACCAAACGAATTCATAATCACACACTTTAATTTACAAAGTCCTACATGATCTGGCTCCTCTTCTATCTTTTCTTTTTTTTTTTTTTTTTTTTTTTTTTTTCCTTTTTTTTTTTGAGACGGAGTCTCACGCTGTTGCCCAGGCTGGAGTGCAGTGGCGCGATCTCGGCTCACTGCAAGCTCCGCCTCCCGGGTTCCCGCCATTCTCCTGCCTCAGCCTCCTGAGTAGCTGGGACTACAGGCGCCCGCCACCGCGCCCGGCTAATTTTTTGTATTTTTAGTAGAGACGGGGTTTCACTGTGGTCTCGATCTCCTGACCTTGTGATCCGCCCGCCTCGGCCTCCCAAAGTGCTGGGATTACAGGCTTGAGCCACCGCGCCCGGCCCCTCTTCTATCTTTTCAAATAATTTTTCTCCTTGTCCACTCTGTTGTAGCCACAACCGTCTTCTTTCAGTTCCTTGAGATTGCCAAGTATACTCAAGTCTCAAGAACCTACACCACCTGTTCCCTTCATCAGGTTTGCTCTTTCTCCTCCTCATTACATGGCTGAAGTCAGTCAAATCTTCCCTTAAATGTCACCTCCTCAGAGAGGTCCTCCTTCACCATTTGGTCTAAAGTAGTAACCTCATTCCTTGCTGTGACTCCACTTCTTTTAATTCTTTTTAAAGGAGCTCCTGCTATTTGATATATTTCATATATATATATACACACACACATACATAATTTTGAAATATTTTAAATTTCAATAGCTTTAGGGGTACAAGTGGCTTTTTGTTACACGGATGAAGAGTATAGCGGTGAAGTCTGGGATTTTAGTATATGGTCACCCAAATAGTGCACATTGTACCCAACAGGTAGGTTTCCTTCCTTCACTTCCCTCCCACCTCCCCACTTCGGAGTCTCCATTGTCCATTGACCACTCTGTATGCCTTTGTGTACCTATAGCTTAGCTCCTACTTGTAAGTGAGAACATGTGGTATTTGATTTCCCATACCTGAGTTACTTCACTTAGGAGAATGGCCTCCAGTTCCATCCAAGTTGCTGCAAAAGATATCGTTTCAGTCTTTCTTTATGGCTGAGTAGTATTCCATGGTGTGTGTGTGTGTATATATAATTATATATGTATATAATATATGTAAATATATATGCAAATATTTTTTTGCATATATATATGCAAAATTATATATGTATATATAATTATATATACACACATATATATCATGTGCATATATACTATATATACACACATATATCATGGTATATATCTCACACTTCAAGAAAATGATATGTATATATATTATACATATCTCACATTTTCTTTATGCACTTATCAGTTGATGGTGGATTGAGTCAACTTAGGTTGACTCCATATATTTGCAATTGTGAATTGTGCTGTGATAAATATATGTGTGCAGGTGTCTTTTTGATATAACGACTACTTTTCCTTTGGGTCGATACCCAGTAGTGTGATTGAAGGATTGAATGGTAGATCTACTTTTAGTTTGAGAAATCTCCATTCTATTTACCGTAAAGTTTGTACTGATTTACATTCCCACCTGCAATGTGTAAGTATTCCCTTTTTCTCACATCTGCACCAATGTCAATTGCTTTGGACTTTTTAATAACGGCCATTCTGGCTGGGGTAAATTGGTATCCCCTTTTGGTTTTAATTTGCATTTGCCTGATGATTAGTGATGTTGAGCATTTTTTCAGGTGTTTGTTGGCCATTTGTATATCTTCTTTTAAGAAATATCTGTTCATATAATTGCCCACTTTTTAATGGGATTATGTTTTTCTTGCTAATTTGAGTTTCTTGTAGATTCTGGACATTAATTCTTTGTTGGATGAATAGTTTGCAAATATTTTCTCCCATTCTGTAGGTTATCAATTTACTCTGTTAATTTTTTTCTGGTGTGCAGAAACTTTTTAGTTTAATTAGGTTCCATCTATTTATTTTTGTTTTTGTCATAAAGTCTTTGCCTAGGCCAATGTCCAGATGAGTTTTTCCTAGGTTTTCTTATAGAACTTTCCCCCAGTTTATGTTTTTGTTTGCTTTGTTGAAGATCAGTTGGTTCTAAGTATTTGGCTTCATTTTCAGGTTCTATAGTCTGTTCCACTGGTCTGTGTGTCTAATTTTATACCAGTGCCATGCTGTTTTGGTTACTATGGTCTTGTAGTATAATTTGGAGTTGGGTAATGTGATGCCTCCAGATTTGTTCTTTTTGTTTAGGATTGCTTTGGCTATTTGGGCTCTTTTTTGATTCCATATGAATTTTAGGATTGTTTTTTCTAATTCTGTGAAAAGTTATTTTGGTATTTTGGTAGGAATTGCATTGATTCTGTGGATTGCTTTGGGCAGTGCAGTTATTTTCATGATACTGATTCTTTCAATCCATAAACATGGGATGTATTTCCATATGTTTGTGCCATCTATGATTTCTTTCAGCAGTGTTTTGGAGTTCTCCTTGTAGGGATCTTCCTTCTCCTTGGTTAAGTATATTCCTAGGATTTTTTTTTTGTTTTTTGTTTTTTGTTGTTGTTGTTGTTTTTGTAGCTGTTGTAAAAGAGATTGAGTTCTTGATTTGATTCTCAGCTTGGACTTTGTTGGTGTCTAGAAGTGCTACTGATTTGTGTACATTAGTGTCATAATCTGAGACTTTACTGATTTTTTAAAAACCAAATCTAGGAGTCTTTTGAGGAATCTTTAGGGTTTTCTAGGTATAAGTCATATCATCAACAGGGACAGTTTGACTTCTTTTCCAATTTGGAGGCCTTTTATTTCTTTATCTTGCCTGATTGGTTTGGCTAGGACTGCCTAGGATTTCTTATATATTTGTTGGTTTGCTTGTTGTTTATCTTTCCCACATAGCATACACATTCTGCAAAAATGCTTCTGTATTGATTATCAGTGTATCTAAAACATCACCTAGAACAAATTGGCACTCAATGAATATTTATTGAATGACAATGAGGGAGAGAAATAGTATTCTAGCAGTAATTTTAAAGGGAGCTGTAGAAGCACAGAAGAGAGGACATTTTCTAGTCTCATCACTTTGATACGCTACAAGGTAATTGCTTCCTGGAGCTGTCATTATGGACTTAGATGGATGAACTGTGTTTAGGTGCTCTGTGACATGGTCTATGACAAAACAGTCTCCTGGCAGAGCCTAAAGACAACACAGGCTTCCTGCCAGCAACTGCCAGTTGCTAGTTGCCACCAGAATTCCTTTTTTATTTTTAATGTGGTTTAAAATCCACCTTGATTCTCCAGCTAAAAGGCACGGCAGCATCCCTCACTGTGTTTATGGCTCCCAGGCCCTCTCACACTGCCTTCTCCCACAGCTCAAAGACAGGTTGCAAATCACTGCCTCTCAGTAGTCAGGGAGGCAGATATTTCTTATAGTTTTCAGCCCACAAGTACACCTCCATCACAAGATGCCACCTAGGATCATCTGAGGTCAGGAGTTCGAGACCAGCCTGGCCAATACAGTGAAACCCTGTCTCTATTAAAAATACAAAAATTAGCCCGGCATGGTGGCAGACACCTATAATTCCAGCTACTCAGGAGGCTGAGGCAGGAGAATTGCTTGAACCCAGGAGGCGGAGGTTGCATTGAGCAGTGAGACTGTAGCACTGCACTCCAGCCTGGGTGACAAGAGTAAAACTCTTACCACCTAAACTCCTAAATTTTAGGGCACCTCTAGAACTTTTGGAGATAAAAGGACTTTGACAGCCTGCCTGTGGAACCACATCTCATCAGGATATCCCTGGGGTTTTTACTCTTGCCCTACTAGACAAAGAGATGTAGAAGCCTGACATCTTTGGCTAGGTCCTGCAGAGAGCTCTGAAAAGAAGAGACCCTTGCTGCTTATAATGGAATCTGCAGATGGGCAGCATTAGCATCATCTCAGAACTTATTAGAAGTGGAGACTCTCAGATCTCATGTATCAGCATCTGCATTTGAACTTAATCCCCAGACAATTCATATGAACATTAAAGTGTGAGAAACACTGGTGTGAAATATACCCTGGAGCTGTCTTCATCAATGGCAAGGGAGCTGAGATATTTATACTCCTGTATTTGCCAGTCACTAGTTAAGGCCTGCTCCCAGGGGGAGTGAATTCTTCCCAGGAACATTTGGGTTACCAAGTGTAGCAGGGAGGTGGATTCTGGCAGCCTGATGGTGGTCCTCCAACAAAGAGAAGCAGATGTTGAATTCTGGGAGGGAATGCACATGACTAGGAGAGATGGAAAGGGATCAGAAAAAGTGTAGGCAGAGCACACATCTACCAGTCACACTTTGAAAGTGAGCAGACTGGATCCAATTTGATCTCTCCTGATTTTATCCACTAGTGCCCACAGCAACCCACTCTGAGAGGAAGTGAAAACACTTGAAAGAAAGCATTCAACTAGCAGCCAGGCTGCCAGCCTTAAAATAAGTGTGACTAGGCTGGAGGAACATGATAAAGACAATCTTAGCAAAGCTAACTTCTTTTTCAAAAAAGTAAGTAGTCTGTTGTTAAACATTTTTGCAAAGTGGGTGATGTGTGAATGTTTATAGGTGCTTAATTGTATTTTGGAAAATGAGAAATGTAAGTTTTTGAAGGAGTAAACATACCTAGTTTTTCTTTCCCCTTATAAAAGTTTCCCAAAATTTTGTTTTTTGTGTGCTAAGTCCTTGAGGTTTTTTTTTTTTTTTTTTTTTGGTTGTTGTTGTTGTTTAACTTGTATTTTAGGTTCGAGGGTAAATGTGGAAGTTTGTTACGTAGGTAAACTCATGTCATGGGGGTTTGTTGTACAGATTATTTCACCACCCAGGTATTAAGCCCAGTACCCAGTAGTCATCTTTTCTGCTCCTCTCCCTCCTCCAACCCTCCACCCTCAAGTAGACCCCAGTGTCTGTTGTTTCCTTCTTTGTGTTCATAAGTTCTCATCATTTAGCTCTCACTTATAAGTGAGAACATGTGATATTTCATTCTCTGTTCCTGCGTTAGTTTACTAAGGATAATGGCCTCCAGCTCCATCTGCGTTCCTGCAAAAGCCATGATCTTGTTTTTTTTTTAATGGCTGCTAGTATTCCATGGTGTATATGTGCTACATTTTCTTTATCCAATTTGTCATTGATGGGTACTTAAGTTGATTCCATGCCTTTGCTATTGTGAATAGTGCTGCAATGAACATTTGCGTGCATTTGTCTTTAAAAATTTTTTTTTGTTTCAATAGTTTTGGGGGAACAAGTGATTTTTGGTTACATGGAAAAGTTCTTTGGTGGTAATTTCTGAGATTTTGGTGTACCTGACACCCAAGCAGTGTACACTGTGCCCAATGTGTAGTCTTTTATTCCTCACCTCCCTCCCACCCTTTCCCCTGAGACCCCAAAGTCTAATATATCGTTCTTATACCTTTGCATCCTCATAGTTTAGTTCCCACTTGATTTAAGTTGGTTCCATATTTTTGCAATTGCAAATTGCACTGCTATAAACATGTGTATGCAAATATCTTTGCATCTGACAAACAACTAGCATCCAGAATCTACAAGGAACTCAATCAAATCAGCAAGATAAAAACAAATAACCCATCAAAAAGTGGGCAAAGGACATGAATAGACAATTCTCAACAGAAGGTATACAAATGGCCAACACACATATGAAAAAATGCTCAATGTCACTATCAGAGAAATGCAAATTAAAACTACAGTGAGATACCACCTTACTCCTGCAAGAATGGCCATAATTAAAAAATCAAAAAATAATAGGTGCTGGCATGGATGTGATAAAAAGGGAACACTTTTACATTGCTGGTGGGAATGTAAACTAGTACAACCACAATGGAAACAGTATGGAGGTTCCTTGAAGAACTAAAAGTGGGACTACCATTTGATCTAGCAATTCCACCATGGAATATCTATCCAAAATTTTAAAAAATAAATTTTAGTGTATTTTTTTGTGGGAGGAGATGTATTAGAATAATCTGGTTCATTTTTTAAGAATCGAATTTGTTGAGGTAAAATTTACATATGGGAAAAAAAACTTTTTTTTTTTCCTTTTGCAACCTTTATTTTAGATCCGGGGGGTACGTGTGCAGGTTTGTTACCTGGGTATATTGCATGTTGCTGAGGTTCGGGTATGAATTATCCTGTCACCCAGGTACTCAGCATAATATCTAACAGTTTTTCAAAACTTGTCTCCTTTTCTCCCTCCCCCGTCTAGTAGTTCCCAGTGTCTATCGTTGCCATCTTTATGTCCACGAGTGACCGATGTTTTGCTCCCACTTACAAGTGAGAATGTGCAGTTATTTGGTTTTCTGTTCCTACGTTAATTCACTTAGGATAATGGCCTCCAGCTGTATTCATGTTGCTGCAGAGGACATGATTTCTTTTTTTATGGCTGTGTAGTATTCCATGGTGTATATGTGCCACATTTTCTTTATCCAGTACACTGTTGATGGGCACCTAGGTTGATTCCATTACTTTGCTATTGTGAATAGTGCTGCATGAATTGCAAGTGCATGTATCTTTTTGGTAGAATGATTTGTTTTCTTTTGGATACATACCCAGTAATGAGATTGCTTGGGTCAAATGGTAGTTCTATTTTTGGTTCTTTAGAAGTCTCCAAACTGCTTTCCACAGTGGCTGAACTAATTTACATTCCCTCCAACAATTTATAAGCATTCCCTTTTCTCTGCAGCCTCAACAATATCTGTTGTTTTTTGACTTTTTAATAATAGTTATTCTCACAGGTGTGAGATGGTAGTTCATTGTGGTTTCGACCTGCATTTCTCCAATGATTAGTGATGATCGGCGTTTTTCCATGTGTTTGTTGGCCACTTGTATGTCATTTTTTGAGAAGTGCCTGTTCGTGTCTTGTGCCCATTTTTAAATAGAATTATTTGTTTTTTGCTTGTTCAATGGTTTAAGTTCCTACAGACTTGGGATATTAGACTTTTGTTGGATGCATAGTTTGCAAATATTTTCTCCCAGTCTGTAGGTTGTCTGTTTACTCAGTTGACTATTTCTTTTGGTGTGCAGAAGCTTTTTAGTTTAACTAGATACCACTTGTCTTTTTTTTTTTTTTTTTTGCAATTGCTTTTGAGGACTTAGTCATAAATTCTTTCCTAAGGCCCATGTCCAGAATGGTGCTTCATAAGTATTCTTCAAAGATTCTTATGGTTTGAAGTCTTACATTTAAATCTTTAATCCATTTTGAGTTAGTTATTATAAATGGTGAAAGGTAGGGGTTCAACTTCATTCTTCTGCGTGTGGCTAGCCTGTATCCCACCACCATTTATTGAATAGGGACTTCTTTTCCTGTTGCTTATTTTTGTTGATTTTGTCAAAGATTAGATGGCTGTAGGTGTGTGGCTTTATTTCTGAGTTCTCTTTTCTGTTCCATTGGCCTCTATTTATTTTTGTCCCGGTACCATGTTGCTTTGGTTACTGTAGCCTTATAGTATAGTTTGAAGTAGATTAATGTGATGTCTCTGGCTTTGTACATTTTGCTTAGAATTGCTTTGGCAATTTTTTTGGTTCCATATGAATTTTAGAATAGTTTTTTCCAATTCTGTGAAAAATAACCTTGGTAGTTTGATAGGAATATCATTTAATCTATAAATTGCTTTGGGCAATAATAAAGCCATTTTAATGATACTGATTCTTGCAATCCATGAGCATGGAATATTTTCCATTTGTTTGTCTCATCTGTGATTTCTTTTAGCAGTGTTTTGTAGTTCTTCTTGTAAAGATCTTTCACTTCCTTGGTTAGATGTATTCCTAGGTATTCAATTTTTTTGTGTGGCTATTGTAATGGGATTGTTTTTTGTTTTTGTTTTTGTTTTTGTTTTTTTAGACAGTCTTACTCTGTCACCCAGACTGAAGTACAGTGGCATGGTCTCGGCTCATTGCAACCTCCCTCTAGGGTTCAAGCGATTCCCATGCCTTGGCCTCTTGAGTAGCTGGAGAAACAGGCACACACCAACCACACCAGCTAATTTTCTTATTTTTAGTAGAAACGGGGTTTCACCATGTTGGCCAGGCTTGTCTCAAACTCCTGACCTCAGGTGATCTGCCCTCCTTGGCCTCGCAAAGTGCTGGGATTACAGGCATGAGCCACTGTGCCCAGCCTGGATTGCATTCTTGATTTGGCTCTTAGCTCAAGCTAATAACGTTCAAACGTTATTGCTGTAAAGAAATGCTACTGATTTTTGTACATTGATTTTGTATCCTGAAACTTTACTGAAGTCATTTATCAGTTCCAGGAGCTTTTTTGGCAGATTCTTTAGGCTTTTCAACGAATAGAATCATATCATCTGCAAAGAAAGATAGTTTGAATTCTTCTTTTCATATTTGGATGCTTTTTATTTTTTTTTCACGACTGATTGCTCTGGCAAGGACTTTCAGTACTATGTTGAATAGGAGTGGTAAGAATCACCTTTTGAAGCACACAGTTCTCTGAAATTTGACAAACGTTTGCAGTTGTGTAACCACCACCGCAATGAAGATGTAGAACAATTTCCATCCAACCAAAAGAGTTCCCTTTTGCCCTTTTGTACTCAACTATTGCCATCACTACTAACATCTGGCAACCACTCATCTGAGTTCTGTCTAGAGTTTTGTTTTTCCAGAATGTCATGTAAATGAAATCATACACTTGATATTCTTTGTGTCTGGCTTCTTACAGTTGGTAATGCCTTCAAGATTTACCCACATTGCATGTGTTGGTGTGGATTACTATAGCATAACTGTTCCTTCTTACTACTGAGTAGTATTCCATTGTATGAATATATCAAATATTTGTTTATCCATTCATGGATTAATGGACATTTGGCTTATTTCTAGTTTTTGACTTTTAGTGAATAATGCTGCTGTAAACATTTGTGTACAGCTTTGTGTGTGGACATATATTTTCATTTCTCTTATGTCAATACCTAGGAGTGCAATGTCCGGGTCATCTGTGGTAAGTGTATGTTTAACTTTTTAAGAAGCTGTCAAACTGTTTTCCAAACTAGTTATGCCATATTACATTGCCAACAGAAGTCTATAAACATTCCAGTTGATTCACATTTTGGCTAACATTTGATATCGCCATTTTCCCTCACAGTTTTAAACATTCTAATAGGTGTGTAGTGAGTGATCTCTTATTGTAGTTTAATTTATATTTTCTTAATGATGTTGAGTGTTTTTTCATGTGCTGATAGCATTTTTTCTAAACTTTTTTTGGTAAAATGTTCAAATTTTCTATGCTTTTGAAAATAGATTGTTTTCTGATCATTGAGTTTTGAGAGTTTACTTATATTCTGGTTACCTTTCTTTGATCAGATCTATGATTTGAAAACATTTCCTTCCACTCTCTGGCTTATCTTTTCATTTTTCTTAACGTATTTCAAAGACCAGACAATTTAAAAGATCTGCTTTTTTTTTTTTTTTTTTTTAAAAAAGTAGATATAATTCACAGAACATAAAATTCTTCCTTTCAAAGTGTGCTATTTAATTGTTTTTATCTATACACAAAGCAATGCAATCACCATTATCTAATTCCAGAACACTTTCATCACTCCAGAAAGAAATGTCACACCGATGAGCAGTCACTGCCTACTCTCCCCTCTCCCTAGATCCTGGCAACCACTAATTTTCCTTCTGTTTCTATAGATTTGCCTGTTCTGGACATCTCGTGTAAATAAAATCATTTAATATGTGGCCTTTGTTTCCAGTTTCTGTTATAATGTGTTCAATGTTCATCCTATTGTAGCAGGTATCAGAACTTTATTCCTTTTTATAGCTCAGTAATACTCGATTGCTTGTTTATTCATTATTCAGTTGAACATTTAGATCATGGCTATTATAAATAATGCTGCTATGAACATTTGTGAACAAGTTTGTGTGTTTATTTGTTTTTGAGACCAAGTCTTGCTCTGTGGCCCAGGGTGGAATGCAGTGGTGTGATCTTGGCTCATGACAACCCCTGCCTCCTGGGTTCAAGTGATTCTCCTGCCTCAGCCTCCTGAATAGCCGGTATTACAGGCATGCGCCACCATGCCTGGCTAATTTTTGTATTTTTAGTAGAGATGGGATTTCACCATGTTGGCCAGGCTGGTCTCGAACTCCTGACCTCAAGTGATCTGTCCACCTCAGCCTCTCAAAGTGCTGGGATTCCAGGTGTGAGCCATGCGCCTGGCTTATGTGCAAGTTTTTGTGGCTATATGTTTTTACTTCTTTTGGCTGTATACCTTGGAATAGAGTTGCTGGGTTACATAGTAATTATTTGCTTAACTTTCTGAGGAACTTCCAGTACTATTTATTCTCTGTCTTTTTCATACTCCCTATCCTAGTGGATGTGAAGTGGTATCTCATTGTGGTTTTAATTTGCGTTTCCCTAGTGCTAGTGATTATGAACATCTTTTCATGTCTTCTTAGTCAAATGCATATGTATGTTTTCTTCAGAGAAATGTCTATTCAAATCCTCTGTCCTTTTACAAAGCTGGGTTCTTTATATTATGTTATATATTTTTTAAGAGATGAAGTCTTGCTGTATTGCCCAGGCTGGAGTGCAGTGGCACGATTATAGCTCAATGCAGCCTCAGACTCTTGGGTTTAAGTGAATCTTCTGCCTAAGCTTCCAGAGTAGCTGGGACTACAGGTGTGTGCCATCACGCCCAGTTCTTTTTGTTGTTAAGTTGTAAGAGTTCAAAGAGCTGAAGTTTTAAATTTTGAAAGAAAGTATACATTTTTTATTCTATGGTTTGAGCTTTTTGTTTGCTATATAAGTAACATTTGCCTAACCTAAGGTTGCAAAGATTTTTCTTTCTTTTTCTTTTTCTTTCTTTTCTTTTCTTTTTTTCTTTTTTTTTTTTGAGAGACAGAGTCTTCCTCTGTCACCTAGGCTGGAGAGCAGTGGCGCAATCTCAGCTCACTGCAACCTCTGCCTCCCAGGTTCAAGCCATTCTCCTGCCTCAGCTTCCCAAGTAGCTGGGACTACAGGTATGCACCACCACGCCCAGCTAATTTTGTATTTTTTAGTAGAGGTGGGTTTTCACTATATGTTGGCTAGGCTGGTCTCAAACTCCTGACCTCAGGTGATCTGCCTGCCTTGGCCTCCCAAAGTGCTGGGATTACAGTCATAAGCCACCATACCAGGCCTGTTTTCTTGTAGAAGTTGTTTAGTTGTTGGTTTTACATTTAGGTTGATGATCCATTTCAGTTGAATTTTGTATATGATTCAGGGTGCAGGTCAAGATTTATTCTTTTTTTAAAATCAATTTTTTATTTTTTATTTTTGTGGGTACATAGGTGTATATATTTATGGGGGACCTGACATTTTGATACAAGCTTTCAGTGTTAATAATCACATCATGGAAAATGGGATTATCCATCTCTTCAAGCATTTATTCTTTGTGCTACCAACAATCCAAGTACACTATTTTAGTTATTTTAAAATGTACCATTAAATTATTTTGATTATAGTCACCCTGTTGTGTTATCAAATATTAGGTATTATTCATGCTTTCTAACTATTTTTTTGGTGACCATTAACCATCTCCACTTCTCCACCACTCCTTACTCCCCTTCCCAGCCTCTGGTAATCCTCTTTCTACTGTCTTTTACCATGAGTTCAATTTTTTTGGATTTTTAGATCCTACAAATAAGTGAGAATATGTGACCTTTGTCTTTCCTTGCCTGGCTTATTTCACTTAACATAATGACCTGAAGTTCCATCCATGCTGTTGCAATTGACAGAATCTTATTCTTTTTTATGGCCAAGTAGTATTCTATTGTGCATAAGTACCACATTTTCTTTATCCATTCATCTGTTGATGGACACTTAGGTTGCTTCCAAATCTTGGCTATTGTGAACAGTGCTGCAACAAACATGGGAGTGCAGATACCTCTTCAATATACTGATTTCCTTTCTTTTGGGTATATACCCAGCAGTGGAATTGCTGGATCATATGGTAACTATATTTTTAGTTTTTTGAGGAACCTCCAAATTGTTCTTCTTAGTGGTTATACTAATTTATATTCCCACCAACAGTGTATGAGGGTTTCCTTTTCTCCATATCCTTTCCAGAATTTGTTATTGCCTGTCTTGGATATAAGCGTTTTTTTAAAAAAAGTTAATTTAATTTTAGGTTCTGGGATATGTGTGTGGAACGTGCAGGTTTGTTACATAGGTAAACAAACGTGTGCCATGGTGATTTGCTGCACCTGTCAACCCATCACTAGGTATTAAGCCCTGCATGCATTAGCTGTTAGTCCTGATGCTCTTCCTTCCTTCGGCCCCTTGACATGCCCCAGTGTGTGTTGTTCCCCTCCCTATGTCCATGTGTTCTTATTGTTCAATTCCCACTTATGAGTGAGAATATGTGGTGTTTTGTTTTCTGTTCCTGTCTTAGTATTCTGAGAATGATGGCTTCCAGCTTCATCCATATCCCTGCAAAGGACATAATCTCATTCCTTTTTATGGCTGCATAATCTTCCATGGTGTATATGTACCACATTTTCTTTATCTAGTCTATCATTGATGGGCATTTGGGTTGGTTCCAAGTCTTTGCTATTGTGAATAGTGCTGCAATAAACATATGTGTGCATGTATCTTTATAACAGAATGATTTATATTCCTTTTGGTACATACCCAGTAATGAGATTGCTGGATCAAATGGTATTTCTGGTTCTAGAACCTTGAGGAATCGCCACACTGTCTTCCACAGTGGTGAACTAATTTAAATTCTCACCAACAATAAAAACATTTCTATTTCTCCACAGTGTTGTCGGCATCTGTTGTTTCTTGACTTTTTAATAATCACCATTCTGACTGGTGTGAGATGGTATCTCATTGTAGTTTTTATTTGTATTACTCTAATGATCAGTGATGTCCAGCTTTTCCTCATGTTTGTTGGCCACATGAATGTTTTCTTTTGAGAAGTGTCTGTTCATGTCTTTTGCCCATTTTTTGATAGAGTTAGATTTTTTTTTCTTGTAAATTTAAGTTGTTTGTACATTCTGGATATTAGACCATTATCAGATGGGTAGATTGTAAAAATGTTCTCCCATTCTGTAGGTTGCCTGTTTGCTCTGATGATAGTTTCTTTTGCTGTGCAGAAGCTCTTTAGTTTAATTAGATCCCATTTGTCAATTTTAGCTTTTGTTGCAATTGCTTTTGGTGATTTCATCACAAAATCTTTGCCCATGCCTATTCACTGAGTAGTATTGCCTACATTTTTTTCCTTGGGTTTTTATGGTTTTGGGTTTTACATTTAAGTCTTGTGTGTTTGTTTGGTTGTTTTTTCATGCAATTAGTGTTAAGTTGTCATCTGTTTAAAATAATGGGTTATAAAATAGTATTTGCAAGCCTCATGGTAACCTTACATGAAAAAGTATACAAACAATGGATCCACAAAAAACAAAAAGCAAGAAACTAAATCACAGTACCAGAGAAAATCACCTTCACTAAAAAGAAGACAGGAAGGAAGGAAAGAATGAAAAGGAAACCACAAAACAATCAGAAAACAAATTACAAAATGACAGGAGTAAGCCCCTAGTTATCAATAATAAGATTGAATGTAAATGGACTAAACTCTCTAATCAAAAGACAAAGAGTGGGTGGATGGATTTAAAAAGAAAGACCCGTTGACCTGTTGCCTACAAGAAACACATTTCACCTATAAAGATACACACAGACTGAAAACAAAGGTATGTAAAAAGATATTCCATGCCAATGGAAACCAAAAGAGAGCAGGGGCAGCTATACTTATATCAGACAAAATAGATTTCAAGACAAAAACTGTAAGAAGAGACAAAAAATGGTCATTATGTAATGATAAAGGGGTCAATCTAGCTACAGGATATAACAATTGCAAATATATATGTATCCAACACTGAGGCACTCACACATATAAAGCATATATATTTATATATTGCTTTATATAAAGCAAATATGTGAACAGAGCTCTGTATACTCTCTTTAGCTCTATATGCTAAAGAGCTCTAGAGCTAAAGCATATAGAGCTAAAGAGAGAGAGACAGATCTTAATAAAATAATAGCTGGAGACTTCAACACCCCACTCTCAGCTTTGGACAGAACTTTCACACAGAAACTCAGTAAAAAACATTGGAAGTAATCTGCACTATAGACCAAATGGACCTAATAGATATTTACAGAACATTTTATCCAACAGCTGCAGAACACACATTCTTCTCTATAGTACATGGATCATTCTAAAGGATAGAACAGATGTTAGGGCACAAAACAAGTCTGGAAACATTCAAAAAATGGAAATAATATCAAGCATCTTATCTTGATAAAGAATTTCTCATAAAACGAGAAGTGAACAACAAGAGGAATTTTTTTTTTTTTTTTTTTTTTGAGATGGAGTCTTGCCCTGTCGCCCAGGCTGGAGTGCACTAGCACAATCTCAGCTCACTGCAAGCTCCGCCTCCTGGGTTCACACCATTCTCCTGCCTCAGCCTCCTGAGTAGCTGGGACTACAGGCACCCGCCACTACGCCTGGCTAATTTTTTGTATTTTTAGCAGAGACAGGGTTTCACTGCCTTAGCCAGGATGGTCTCAATCTCCTGACCTCATGATCCATCCCCCTCGGCCTCCCAAACTGCTGGGATTACAGGCGTGAGCCACCATGCCTGGCCAACAAGAGGAATTTTTGAAACTATACAAACACATGGAAATTAAGCAATATGTTCCTGAATGACCAGTGAGTCAATGAAGAAATTAAGAAGAAAATTGAAAAATTTTCTAAATGAAGGATAATGGCAACACAACATACCAAAACCTATGGGCTATAATGAAAGCAGTACTAAGAGGGAAATGTACAGCTATAAGTGCCTATGTGATAGTTAATATTGAGTGTCAACTTGATTGTATTGAAGGATGCAAAGTATTGTTCCTAGGTGTGTCTGTAAGGCTGTTGCCAAAGGAGTTTAATATTTGAGTCAGTGGACTGGGAGAGACAGACCCACTCTCAATCTGGGTGGTCACCGTGTAATCAGCTGCCAGAGTGGCTAGAATAAAGCAGTCAGAAGAGCATGGAAAGACTTGACTTGCTGAGTCTTCAAGCCTTCATCTTTCCCCCATGCTGGAAGCTTCCTGTCCTCAAACATCAGACTCCAAGTTCTTCAGCTTTTGGACTCTTGGACTAACATCAGTGGTTTGCCAGGGTCTCTCAGGCCTTTGGCCACAGACTGAAGGCTGAACTGTTGGCTTCCTTACTTTCGAGATTTGGGGACTTGGACTGGCTTCCCTGCTCCTCAGCTTGTAGATGGCCTATTGTGTGATCATGTGAGTCAATACTCCTTAATAAACCCACCTTCATGGGGAAAGAATTCCTTATTTAATAAATGGTGTTAGGGAAACTGGCTAGCCATATGCAGAATATGCAGCAAACTGAAACTGGACCTCTTCTTTACACCTCATCCAAAAATTAACTCAAGATGGATTAAAGACTTAAATGTAAGTCCTAAAACCATAAAAAACCCTAGAAGAAAACCTAAGCAATACCATTCAGGACATAGGCATGGGCAAAGACTACATGACTAAAACACCAAAAGCATTGGCAACAAAAGCCAAAGTTGACAAATGGGATCTAATTAAACTAAAGAGCTTCTGCACAGCAAAAGAAACTATCATTGGAGTGAACAGGCAACCTACGGAATGGGAGAAAATTTTTGCAATCTCTCCATCTGACAAAGGGCTGATATCCAGAATCTACAAGAATTTAAACAAATTTACAAGAAAAAACCAAACAGCCCCATCAAAAAGTGGGTGAAGGATATGAACAGACACGTCTCAAAAGAAGACATTTATGCAGCCAACAAACATAGGGAAAAAAGCTCCTCCATTCTAACTGGCATAAGATGGTATCACATTGTGGTTTTGATTTGCATTTCTCTAATGACCAGTGATGATGAGCTTTTTTTCATATCTCTGTTGGCTGCATAAATGTCTTCTTTTAAGAAGTGTCTGTTCATATCCTTTGCCCGCTTTTGATGGGGTTGTTTTTTTCTTGTAAATTTAAGTTCTTTGTGGATTCTGGATATTAGACCTTTGTCAGTTGGATATATTATAAAAATGTTCTCACATTCTGCAGGTTGCCTGTTCACTCTAATAATAGTTTCTTTTGCTGTGCAGAAGCTCTTTAGTTTAATTAGATCCCATTTGTCTATTTTGGCCTTTGTTGCCATTGCTTTTGCTGTTTTAGTCATGAAGTCCTTGCCCATGCCTATGTCCTGAATGGTATTGCCTAGGTTTTCCTCTAGGGTTTTTATGGTGTTAGGTCTTACATTTAAGTCCTTCTTCCATCTTGAGTCAATTTTTGTATAAGGTGTAAGGAAGGGATCCAGTTTCAGCTTTCTGCATAAGCCTAGCCAGTTTTCCCAGCACCATTTATTAAATAGGAATCCTTTCCCCATTTCTTGTTTTTGTCATGTTTGTCAAAGATCAGATGGTTGTAGATGTGTGATGTTATTTCTGAGGGCTCTGTTCTGTCCCATTGGTCTATATATCTTGCTTTGGTACCAGTACCATGCTGTTTTGGTTACTGTAGTTATAAACTATACTTGTAGTATAGTTTGAAGTTAGGTAACTTGATGCCTCCAGCTTTGTTCTGTTTGCTTAGGATTGTCTTGGCTATGCAGGCTCTTTTTTGGTTCCATATGAACTTTAAAGTAGTTTTTTCCAATTATTTGAAGAAAGTCAGTGATAGCTTGATGGGGATAGCATTGAATCTATAAATTACCTTGCTCAGTATGGCTGTTTTCACAATATTAATTCTTCCTATCCATGAGCATGGAATGTTCTTCCGTTTGTTTGTGTCTTCTTTTATATCGTTGAACAGTAGTTTGTAGTTCTCCTTGAAGAGGTCCTTCACATCCCTTGCAAGTTGGATTCCTAGGTATTTTATTCTCTTTGTAGTGATTGTGAACATGAGTTCACTCATGATTTGGCTCTCTGTTTGTCTATTATTGGTGTATAGGAATGCTTGTGATTTTTGTACATTGATTTTGTATCCTGAGACTTTGCTGAAGTTGCTTATCAGCTTAAGGAGATTTTGGACTGAGACGATGGGGTTTTCTACATATACAGTCATGTCATCTGCAAACAGGGACAATTTGACTTCCTCTTTTCCTAATTGAATACCCTTTATTTCTTTGTCTTGCCTGACTGCCCTAGCCAGAACTTCCAACTCTATGTTGAATAGGAGTGGTGAGAGAGGGCATCCTTGTCTTGTGCCAGTTTTCAAAAGGAGTGCTTCCAATGTTTGCCTATTCAGTATGATATTGGCTGTGGGTTTGTCATAAACAGCTCTTATTGTTTTAAGATATGTTCCATCAATACCTAGTTTATTGAGAGCTTTTAGCATGAAGGGCTGTTGAATTTTGTCAAAGACCTTTTCTGAATCTATTGAGATAATCCTATGGCTTTTGTCATTGGTTCTATTTATGTGATGGATTATATTTATTGATTTGCATATGTTGAACCAGACTTGCATCCCGGGGACGAAACCAACTTGATCATGGTGGATAAGCTTTTTGATGTGCTGCTGGATTCAGTTTGCCAGTATTTTATTGAGGATTTTTGCACTGATGTTCATCAGGGATATTGGCCTAAATTTCTCTTTTTTTGTTGTGTCTCTGACAGGCTTTGGCATCAGGATGATGCTGACCTCATAAAATGAGTTAGGGAGGATTCCCTATTTTTCTATTGATTGGAATAGTTTCAGAAGGAATGATACCACCTCTTCTTTGTACCTTTGGTAGAATTCGGCTGTGAATCCATCAGGTCCTGGATTTTTTTTGGTTTGTAGGCTATTAATTATTGCCTCAATTTCAATTAATTTCAATAATTAATTATTGCCTCAATTGTTATTGGTTTATTCAGAGATTCAACTTTTTCCTGGTTTAGTCTTGGGAGGGTGTATGTGTCCAGGAATTTATCCATTTCTTCTAGATTTTCTAGTTTATTTGCATAGAGGTGTTTATAGTATTCTCTGATGGTAGTTTGTATTTCTGTTGGATTGGTGGTGATATCCCCTTTATCATTTTTTATTGTGTCTATTTGATTCTTCTCTCTTTTCTTCTTTTTAGTATTACTAGCGGTCTATCAATTTTGTTGATCTTTTCAAAAAACCACCTCCTGGATTCACTGATGATGTTTTTAAGGGTTTTTTGTGTCTCTATCTCCTTCAGTTCTGCTCTGATCTTAGTTATTTCTTACTTCTGCTAGCTTTTGAATTTATTTGCTGTTGCTTCTCTAGTTCTTTTCATTGTGATGTTAGGGTGTTAATTTTAGATCTTTCCTGCTTTCTCTTGTGGGCATTTAGTGCTATAAATTTCCCTCTACACACCGCTTTAAGTCTGTCCCAGAGATTCTGGTACGTTGTGTCTTTGTTCTCATTGGTTTCAAAGAATATGTTTATTTCTACCTTCATTTCATTATTTACCCAGTAGTCATTCAGGAGCAGGTTATTCAGTTTCCATGTAATTGTGCAGTTTTGAGTGAGTTTCTTAATCCTGAGTTCTAATTTGATTGCACTGTGGTCTGAGAGACAGTTTGTTGTGATTTCTGTTCTTGTACATTTGCTGAGGAGTGTTTTACTTCCAATTATGTGGTCAATTTTAGAATAAGTGCGATGTGGTGCTGAGAAGAATGTATATTCTGTTGATTTGGGGTGTAGGGTTCTGTAGATGTGTATTAGGTCTGCTTGGTCCAGAGCTGAGTTCAGTTCTTGGATATCCTTGTTAACCTTCTGTCTTGTTGATCTATCTAATATTGACAGTGAGGTGTTAAATTCTCCCATTGATTGTGTGGGAGTCTAAGTCTCTTTGTAGGTCTCTAAGACTTGCTTTATGATTCTGGATGCTCCTATATTGGGTGCATATATATTTAGGATAGTGAGCTCTTCTTGTTGCATTGATCCCTTTACCATTATGTACTGGCCTTTTTTGTCTCTTTTGATCTTTGTTTGTTTAAAGTCTATTTTATCAGAGACTAGGATTGCAACCCCTGCTTTTTTTTGCTTTCCATTTGCTTGGTAGATCTTCCTCCATTCCTTTATTTTGAGCCTATGTGCATCTCTGTACGTGAGATGGGTCTCCTGAATACAGCATAATGATGGGTCTTGACTCTTTATCCAATTTGACAGTCTGTGTCTTTTAATTGGGATATTTAGCCCATTTATGTTTAAGGTTAATATTGTTATGTTTGAATTTGATCCTGTCATTATGATATTAGCTTGTTATTTTGCCTGTTAATCGATGCAGTTTCTTCATAGTGTTGATGGTCTTTACAATTTGGCATGTTTTTGCAGTGACTGGTACTGGTTGTTCCTTTCCATGTTTAGTGCTTCCTTCAGGAGCTCTCATAAGGTAGGCCTGCTGATGACAAAATCTCTCAGCATTTGCTTGTCTGTAAAAATTTTATTTCTCCGTCACTTATGAAGCTTATTTTGGCTGGATAGGAGATTCTGGGTTGAAAATTATTTTCTTTAAGAATGTTGAATATTGGCCCCCATTCTCTTCTGGCTTGTAGGATTTCTGCTGAGAGATTCGCTGTTAGTCTGATGGGCTTCCCTTTGTGGGTAACCCAACCTTTCTCTCTGGCTGCCCTTAACATTTTTTCCTTCATTTCAACCTTGGTGAATCTGACAATTATGTGTCTTGGGATTGCTCTTCTTGAGAAGTATCTTTGTGGTGTTCTCTGTATTTCCTGTATTTGAATGTTGGCCTGCCTTGCCAGGTTAGGGAAGTTCTCCTGGATAATATCCTGAAGTATGTTTTCTAACTTGGTTCCATTCTCACTGTCACTTTCTGGTACCCCAATCAAATATATATTTGGTCTTTTCACATAGCCCCATATTTCTTGGAGGATTTGTTCATTTCTTTTCACTCTTTTTTCTCTAATCTTTCTTCTCACTTTGTTTCATTAATTTTATGTTCAATCACTGATACCCTTTCTTCCACTTGATCAAATCGGGTATTGAAGCTTGTGCATGCGTCATGAAGTTCTTGTGCTGTGGTTTCAGCTGCATTAGGTCATTTAAGGTCTTCTCTACACTGTTTATTCTAGTTAGCCATTTGTCTAATCTTTTTTTCAATGTTTTTAACTTTTTTGCGATGGGTTAAAACATGCTCCTTTAGCTTGGAAAAGTTTGTTATTACTGACCTTCTGAAGCCTACTTCTGTGAACTTGTCAAACTCATTCTCCTTCCAGTTTTGTTCCCTTGCTGGCAAGGACCTGGGATCCTTTGGAGGAGAAGAGGTGCTCTGGTTTTTGGAAGTTTCAGCTTTTCTGCTCTGATTTCTTCCCATCTTTGTGGTTTTATCTACCTTTGGTCTTTGATGATGGTGACCCACAGACGGAGTGTTGGTGTGGATGTCCTTTTTGTTGGTGTTGGTGCTGTTCCTTTCTGTTTGTTAGTTTTCCTTCTAACAGTCAAGACCCTCAGCTTCAGGTCTGTTGGAGTTTGCTGAGGGTCCATTCCAGACCCTGTTTTCCTGGGTATCACCAGCAGAGGCTGAAGAACAGCAAATATTGCTGCCTGATCCTTCTTCTGGAAGCTTTGTCCCAGAGGGGCACCCACCTGTTCGTGGTGTCTGTTTGACCCTACTGTGAGGTGTCTTCCAGTCAGGCTACATGGGGTTCAGGGCCCCACTTGAGGAGGCAGTCTGTCTGTTTTCAGAGCTCGAACACTGTGCTGAGAGAACCACTGCTCTCTTCAGAGCTGTCAGACAGAGACGTTTCAGTCTGCAGAAGCTGTCTGCTGCCTTTTGTTCTGCTATGCTGCGCCCCCAGAGGTGGAATCTATAGAGGCAGTAGTCCTTGCTGAGCTGTGGTAGGCTCTGCCCAGTTCAAGATTCCCAGCCACTTTGTTTACACTGTGAGCTACTTAAGCCTCAGTAATGGCAGATGCCCCTCACCCTGTCAAGGTGCAGCATCACAGGTTGATCTCAGACTGCTGTGCTAGCAGTGAGCAAGGCTCTGTGGGCATGGGACCCACAGAGCCAGGCACAGGAGGGTATCTCCTGGTCTGCCAGTTGCTAAGACCATGGGAAAAGCACAGTATTTGGTCAAGAGTGTATGGTTTCTCCAGGTACAGTCTGTCATGGCTTCCCTTGGCTAGGAAAGGGAAATCCCCCAACCCCTTGCACTTCCTGGGTGAGGCAATGCCCCACCCTGCTTCAGCTCACTCTCTGTGGGCCGCACCCACTGTGCAACCAGTCCCAATGAGATGAACCAGGTACCTCAGTTGGAAATGCAGAAATCATTCGTCTTCTGCATCATTCTCGCTGGGAGCTGCAGACCAGAGCTATTCTATTCGGCTATCTTGGAAGCGAACTCCTACATATATTTTTAAAATATAACTTATTTGTGGCCGGGGATGGGTTGGTGGCTAACACCTGTAATCCCAACACTTTGGGAGGCCAAGGCAGGTGGATCTCAAGGTCAAGAGATTGAGACCATTGTGGCCAACATGGTGAAACCCCATCTCTACTAAAAATACAAAAATTAGCTGGGCATGGTGGTGCATACCTGTAGTCCCAGCTACTTGGGAGGCTGAGGCAGAAGAATCGCTTGAACCTGGGAGGCAGATGTTGCAATGAGCCAAGATTCAGCTCCTGCACTCCATCCTGGCAACAGAACAAGACTCCATCTCAAAAAAAAAAAAAAAAAAAAAAAAAAAAAAATATATATATATATATATATATATATAGCACTTATTTGCGTGTTTATAGGTATAGATCAATAAATACTTAAAATTTATAAGAACTTTTAAATATAAGAATTTTTTGTTACATATGTATTGAAATTGTTTTAAAGATTTTCCTTTTATGGGAAAAACACTATATTGAGATACATATTATATGTTTTATCTTAGAATCCAGTAGGTACTTCTGCAGTAATTTTCTAGTGACCTTTTAAAAAGAGATAAAAATGCACATCTGGAAAGAAACATATAGATGCTGTGATGGTTAATACTGAGTGTCAACTTGATTGGATTGAAGGATACTAAGTATTGATCCTGGGTGTGTCTGTGAGGGTGTTGCCAAAGGAGACTAACATTTGAGTCAGTGGGTTGGGGAAGGCAGATCCACCCTTAATCTGGTGGGCACAATCTAATCAGCTGCCAGGGAATATAAAGCAGGCAGAAAAACATGAAAAGGAGAGACTGGCCTAGGCTCCCAGCCTACATCTTTCTCCTGTGCTGGATGCCCCCTGCCCTTGAACATCAGACTCCAAGTTCTTCAGTTTTGGGACTCGGACTGGCTCTCCTGGCTCCTCAACTTGCAGACAGCCTACTGTGGAACCTTATGATCATGTAAGTTAATACTTAATAAATAAACTCCCGTATATATCCTATCAGTTCTTTCCCTCTACACAACCCTGACTAATACAGATTTTCATACCAGGAGTGGGGTCACGAACAGGAGAAGGCTCCGCAACAGGTCCAGGCTGCTGTGCAAGCTGCTCTGTCACTTAGGCCACATGACCCAGCAGATCCAGTGGTGCTTGAGGTGTAGTGGCAGACAGGGATGCTGTTTGGAGCCTTTGGCAGGCCCCCATAGGTGAATCACAGCAGAGGCGTCTAGGATTTTGGAGCAAGGTCCTGCCATCTTCTGCAGATAACTACTCTCCTTTTGAGAGACAGCTTTTGGCCTATTACTGGGCTTTAGGGGAAACTGAACGTTTGACTATGGATCATTAAGTAACCATGTGACCTGAACTGCCTGTCATGAACTGGGTGCTTTCTGACCCATCTAGCCATAAAGTGGGTCATGCACAGCAGCATTCCATCATCAAATGGAAGTGGTATATACGTGATTGGGCTCGAGCAAATCCTGAAGGCATAAGTAAGTCACATGAGGAAGTGGCTCAAATGTCCATGGTCTCCACTCCTGTCACCCTATCTTCTCTCCCCAGCCTGCACTGATGACCTCATGGGGAGTTTCCTATGATGGTCAGAGGAAGTGAAGACTAGGGCCTGGTTCACAGATGGCTCTGCACGATATGCAGGCGCCACCCGAAAGTGGACAGTTACAGCACTACAGCCCCTTTCTAGGAATCCCTGAAGGACAACGGTGAAGGGAAATCTTCCCAGTTGGCAGAACTTTGAGCAGTGCACCTGGTTGTGCACTTTGCATGGAAGGAGAAATGGCCAGATGTGCAATTATATACTGATTTGTGGGCTGTATTCAATGGTTTGACTGTGTGGTTAGGGACTTGGAAGAAGCATGATTAGAAAATTGGTGACAGAAATGTAGGGAATAGGTATGTGGATGGACCTCTTGGAGTGGTCAAAACTGTGAAGATAGCCCATGTGAGTGCTCTGTGATTGCTCACCAATAGTGACCTCAGCAGAGGAGGATTTTAATAATCAAGTGGATAGGATGACCGTTCTGTGGACACCACTCACCCCCTTTCCCCAGTTACCCCTGTCATCGCCCACTGGCCCAAGAACAAAGTGGCCATGGTGGCAGGTTACCCATGGGCTCAGTAACATGGACTTCCATTCACCAAGGCTGACCTGGCTACGGCCACTGCTGAGTGTCCAGTTTGCCAGCAGCAGAGGTGAACACTGAGCTCTTAATATGGCACCATTCCTCAGGGATATCAGCCAGCTACCTGGTGGCATGTTGATTATATTGGACCTCTTCCATCATGGAAAGGGTAGAGGTTTGTCCTCACTGGAATAGATACTTACTCTGGATATGGGTTTGCCTATCCCGCACACAGTGCTTCTGCCAAGACTACCATCCATGGACTCACGAATGCCTTGTCCACCGTCATGGTATTCCACACTGCATTGCCTCTGACCAAGGCACTCACTTTATGGCTAAAGAAGTGCAGCAGTGGGCTCATGCTCATGGAATTCACTTATCTTACAGTGTTCCCCATAATCCTGAAGCAGTTGGGTTGATAGAATGGTGGTATGGCCTTTTGAAGTCACAATTAAAATGTCCACTAGGTGACAATTCTTTGCAGGGCAGGGGCAAAGTTCTCCAGAAGGCCGTGTATGCTCTGAATCAGTGTTCGATATATGGTACTCTTTTTCCCATAGCCAAGATTCATGGGTCCAGGAATTAAGGGGTGGAAGTGGAAGTGGCACCACTCACCATCACCCATAGTGATCCACTAGCAAAATTTTTACTTCCTATTCTTGTGACATTACGTTCTGCTGGCCTAGAGGTCTTAGTTCCAGAGGGAGGAATGCTGCCAGCAGGAGACACAACAATGATTCCATTAAACTGGAAGTTAAGATGGCTACCTGGACACTTTGGGCTCCTCCTACCTTTAAGTCAACAGGCTAAGAAGGGAGCTACAGTGTTAGCTGGGGTGATTGACCTGGACTATCAAGATGAAATCAGTCTACTACTACACAACAGAAGTAAGGAAGAATATGCATGGAATACAGGAGATCCATTAGGGCATCTCTTAGTATTACCATGCTCTGTGATTAAGGTCAATAGGAAACTACAACAGCCCAATCCAGGAAGGACTACAATTGGCCAAAACCCCTCAGGAATGGAGGCTTGGGTCACTCCACCAGGAAAAAAAAACAACCTGCTGAAGTGCTTGCTGAAGGCAAAGGGAATACAGAATGGGTAGTAGAAGAAGGTAGTCTTCAATACTAGCTACAACCACATGACCAGTTGACGAAATGGGGACTGTAACTGTCATGAGTATTTCCTCCTTCTTTCCTTAAAAACATGTTTGTGCATGTATACACTTGTACTAAGAAAATATCTTTATTTTATTTCCTTTTTTATCATGTGACATAAGATTTATTGACTTCATATCAGCATTTGTGTATTGTTAACTTTGTGTAATAGTATTTGGGTTGGGGATTGTTGCATTTCTGGTACTACAAAGGATAGTTGTATTATGTTAGATGTAATTATGACCTGACCTTATTATTGTCATTATTTGAAGATTATGTATGATCTCAGGAGATGTGTGTGGGTTCAAGTGGACAAACGGTGGACTTGTGATGGTTAATACTGAGTGTCAACTTGATTGGATTGAAGGATACTAAGTATTGATCCTGGCTGTCTGTGAGGGTGTTGCCAAAAGAGATTAACATTTGAGTCAGTGGACTGGGGAAGGCAGATCCACCCTTAATCTGGTGGGCACAATCTAATCAGCTGCCAGTGAACATAAAGCAGGCAGAAAAACGTGAAAAGGAGAGACTGGCCTAGGCTCCCAGCCTACGTCTTTCTCCCATGCTGGATGCCTCCTGCCTTCGAACATTGGACTCCAGGTTCTTCAATTTTGGGACTCAGACTAGCTCTCCTTGTTCCTCAGCTTGCAGACAGCCTATTGTAGGACCGTGATCATGTAAGGTAATACTTAATAAACTCCCCTTTATATATACAAACATATATAAAAATATATGCATAAAGGAGAGTTATATATATATATGGGAGTTTTTTATATATGTAAAAAATATAAATATTTATAATATAAATATAAATAATATATATTTATATAATATAATAAAACATAATTTGTATACATTTTATAATAAAATAAATATATGATATAAATAAATATAAATTTATAGTATATATAAATATAATTATATCTAAACATATACATTATATATAAATATATAATATAAATAAATATACATGCATATATCCTATTAGTTCTGTCCCTCTAGAGAACGCTAATACAGACACCATTGAATATTGGTCCAACATATATTTGCTGTTAATTATATAGTCCCAATCTCAGCCAGTGCTGTTAGAATTGGAGGCTATTCCACTTGTAATTTTTATACCCTTTCCTCAGTTACACTTTCCTTCCAACTATAGAGACTAGGGCTGTGACATTTAAGTAAAAGGGGCTATTTTGAAAAAATATGGTGTTTAGCGATCTGGGGTAATGTCCGATTTTTTTAAAAAACCTTATTAAAAATGTTAAACAAATCAATGTTCCAATGTTAAAAAGAAAAGTTTAAAAATTTCCCCCACACTCCTACAATCCCAATCCAGGAATCAATTGATGTTAACACTTCAATATATAATTTATCTTCTCTTACGCTAGTCTCTCTCTGTGTGTGTGTGTGTGTGTAAAATGGGACCAGGGTTTTGTTGTTGTTGTTGCTGTTGTTGTTTTTTGTTTTTTATTTTTTTGAGACGGAGTCTCACTCTGTCGCCCAGGCTGGAGTGCAGTGGCGCGATCTTGGCTCACCGCAAGCTCCGCCTCCCGGGTTCAACAATTCTCCTGCCTCAGCCTCCCAAGTAGCTGGGACTACAGCGCCCCTCACCACGCCCGGCCAATTTTTTTGTATTTTTAGTAGAGACAGGGTTTCACTGTGTTAGCCAGGATGGTCTCGATCTCCTGACCTCGTGATCCACCTACCTCCGCCTCCCAAAGTGCTGGGATTACAGGTGTGAGCCACACCGCGCCTGGCTGGGGCCATGTGTTTTTATAACAATATCTACATGAGTCACTTAGGATGCATTCAGTTACAGGGAATAGAAAACTCAATTTAATTGGCTTCAACAAGCAAAGATATTGGTTCATATAGCTAGAATCTTCAAAAGTTAAGACAAGTTTTGGTGTTAGCTTAATTTGGCAGCTCAGAAATTTCTTTAAGGACTGAATTTCTTTTTATATATCTTTTCTGGGATATCTGCTTCATCCCAAAGCTGGTTCCTCAAGTGATGGGAACATGGCTACCAACAGCCTCCAGAAACACCTCTTCTAACCCGAGGAGTGAGTGTCTCCTCCCCAGCCACTGGGCAGAGTCCTAGGCTTCCCTCTGATTGGACCATGTTGATCATGTGCCTTTCCTGGGGCTGGGGACTGTCCTATGTTGATTGGCTTAGATCTGGCTTATGCGCTGGTTCCTGAAATAAACACTGTGTCAAGAGCAAGATATACTTGCAGTTTAATGTAGCCAAATCTGGACCTATGCTGGAGCTGAGGATGGAGCAGATACCAGCAAAACTGCCTGGATGTTCCCCAATGCTGTGGGGGTGGAACGATGCTGAGAAGCTCACCCTAATATCCAATTCACCATAGAAAAAAGACAGGATATACACCAAAGTGCCCACGGCAGTTATTTTCAAGTGGTGGTATTATGGGGAATTTTTATTTTCTTTTTTATGTTTATCTGTATTTTACATTTTTGACAACAAGCATATATTACTTGAATAACTTCAAAGATAAATGAAAGCTATACATATGAGGAAAAGCTGGTATATAACACCGGCAAGTAATTAGCAGCTTGAAGGATTTAAAGCAGACGTGTTGGCAAACAGGGAATATGACTTTTCAGAATGGTACCAACGGTGCCTTGCAGAAGCTTCCAACTGCCTTTCTCTTGCCTCTGTTATGCAGTTCGGTCATTTCTACAGACTTTATCTGAGATCTCTGAAGGCTAGTCTGGCTTAAAACTACCAGTTTCAGCGGCTTGCATTTTTCTCTTCTATTTGGGTGGGGAAGATTTTTCATTTTCTCTTAGAGACACTTTCCCTTGTGGGGCATGATAGTGTGTGCCTCTTTGCAGAGACCCCTGTATGCAGAAGTAGAGGCGCTGGCCTCAGGCTCCTCCACTGCCTCTTGGACAGAAGACGCTGAGCATTTTTTCAGGAAGTGGTCACCCCAGTGGTCCCCGGCTTTCTCAGACTTCCTGCAGCTCTCTACACGGTGAATCACACTGAGACACTGGCAGCAGGCACCACGGAAGGGACCCTCAAATCTGAAGGCTCAAGGTCCTGGGAAAAGACGAAGTGGAGCATGCCCCTTGTTTCCTACTATTAGAGGCTGAGTGTTGGAAGTTCTTCCTAGGATTCACAAAGAAACTCCTGCTCTTCTTCCACTTACTTTTTCCTGGAAAACACAACCTATTTCAGTGGCAGAAAAGATCTCCACTGTTAAAGTGAGGTAAGGATATCTCATGTCAGGGTAGGCATCTGCATTCTCACTTTGATTTCTGCTTGAAGCTGATTCTCAGCACTGCACTTTCAGAAATTTGATTTTATCTGGCCTATGCCCTTCTGGAGTTATTATATTGTGATGGTAAGCAATAAACTGGCATTTTAGTGTCATGATGAGAGCTATACTTACCGAAAGGATGGAAATGCTCTAGGTTGAGCCATCATGCTCTTTTTCTCTTTTCAGGAGGAAAACACAGTGTGGGGGAGGAAATGAGGCCAGAAGACGGACATTGGATGCTCTTAAGGAAGCATTTTGTTTCTCCTAGTTATGTCTCCACCCTACCAGAATGTAAATTTCACAAGAGTAAGGACCTTGACTCTCTCATTCAGTGTTGTATCCACAGCATCTAGAACAGGCAGAGATACTCAGTGCGTACGTAATGAATGAATGAATCCAGGCTGCCTAGCTGGATGGATGAATCCTTATTTTTCAAGAGTCAGTGTCCTCTGGGAAGTCTTCGCTAACCTTTTTTACGGAAATCAGATGCCCTTCTTTGAGTGTCTACAAGTGCTGGGATTCTGCAGCATTTTTTTCATTTAATTATAGGCATTTTGGCATTTTGCACAGAGCCTGGTCCATAGTAGATGCGTGTTAAATAAAATAATAATACTGTGGAAGCCTCATAAATGTCTCTCAGTGTGTGAAAATACTTTAAAGTAGATCAGGATCTTACATTAACCAGAGCTCCTTTGCTTCTTCAATGTTGATGAGGCATGAGCAAGTTCTTGCTCCTTGATTTTCACCGCTTTTAAGGGAAAAACCACCCTTCTATTTCCAGCTGTTATTACAATACCATCTATATTTGTTGAACCCACAACATGTGCTGAATGATTTTAGCGAATGACGTTTCTGGGATCAAATTGGTCGTCTCCTGTTGTTACATAAAGAGGCACTTTCATCTCGTCAGCAAACCGTCTGCAAGTCTTAGGGTAGAGCATCTTATTTCCAGAGGGACCTTCTTGAAACAGCACATTCCTCTGGGGTTATGTGGCTTCTTACAGCTTGGATCACACAAACGGAAGCACCCAATCTGGTCCCCACTCAGTTTTGGCCCCTCTCTTCTATTGTCTATGGTCCTCTGTCCACAGAACACACCGCCTGTGACAAGTGTGTGTGCCTGACCAGACCACACTTCCTTGGGGTCCAGGCGGGGATTTGCACGGCACCACTCTGAACACCCTGAAAGAGCAAATAGCTTCACGTGACCCACAGGCTTGGATCATCCAGAAATAATATTCAGTGCTTTAAGACCGGTGATCCAAAGATCAAGACATAGACCAAGTGGCAAACAGATTTAAGATGAGGGCAGCCTAAAGTCTGAAAACAAGCTAGATACTCCTGTTACATAAAATTGGCAATAACCAGAGAATGTTCATGTGGGCCTGATTCTTTGGCAGAGTTTGCCACAGCCAAGGATTTAATATTCTCTGTTAATTTATGTGGGCCTGAGCCCATGGATGTGGATGACTTAAGTGGCCAAGGAAGTGGCGAAAAAGAAAATAGGAACTTCATAGGTCTATCGGAAAAGTCTTTGAGTACTAAAGCAACTCTCACCAGACCAGAGTGACACAGTGTTGGATTTATTGAGTGCATATTATGAGCTCTAGGCATCCCAGTCATTGTTCCCTTATCTAAAGGCCACCCTCCTATCTCAGGGCGGGGAAGGTGCATCTTATACCCATGTTGTCACTTGGATCTGTCCAGCTGTGTTGTTCACTGAGAATCCCTGTAATGACTGGTTAATCGTGCTGTGATCGGGTCCTTCTTAACCTGCATCCTGATGGCTTTAAAACCCCAAATGACAAGTCACTGAGCCAAACCCCAAAGTTGGCTAGAATCTAAATTTAGTTAACTGTACCCTTCAAACACTTATGTTTCCTTAATTAGGTTCTTTGTTGGCTGATTCCCTTCTGCAGGCATCATTTATAAGTTTGCTTTTGTCAGATTTGCTGTCATTTCCTATCCCCAGTGCCAGCCTCTTTGCACAGTTGTGGGTTTCTGGAGAGCCTCTTTATGTGCTTCTGTCTTCCTCAAACAGCCTTTTTAACCTTGTGGTGCCCTTGCTTTTTCCAGGAGGCTTTTCTTGCTAGCCTGTGTCTATACTGACTAGGATTCATCCCAATATTCCTGCTCTGGCTTTTCATGCAAGAGAAAGAAGACTACTTTCCCCAAATCTTCTTGGTAAAAGGAGAAAGGAACTTGCTTTTGTAGTTTTCATACATTTCCTCCAATTCAAAAAAATAGGAAATTGATATGTTTTTGCCACCTCTCTCATAAGCCATACCAGTGTTCACTCCTGATCCATCCCCAAATCAATGTCATAAATTTTTTGAGGACAGAGGCCCTATCCCATTCATCTCAGCAGGTCCAGCGCTTAGTGTAGTGCCTGACACGTGGCAGTTGCAAAATACATGTTTATTGAGTGGGTGAATGGATGAATGAGTGAGTGAATGTATAAATGGAGAAATAGAGATGGGGCCATATTTTGAAAAATTGTAATTGATTATAAGTTATTTGCTCATTCAAAAGTGGTTTAATGATAATATAGCTGGGGTTTTCAAAGTTAGTAATTTTCTTTGTTACTAATACTTAGAATTTAAGTTCTTTTGAAAAATACAAAATATAGTTACAAATAATATTTTCAAAAATAGCCCTAATAACAGTAATATAATTTCTACTCGAGAATAAGTTTATTAAATAAAAAGAGAAATATAATGATCATTTTTAAAAAATCACAAGGACAAGTTCTGAATTAGGTATTTTCCCTCTATATATGATTCAAATTTGTATGCTGATTCTAAAATGCAAATATAAATGCTAATGAGAGTAACCAAGAACATTTATAACTTGGCTTAAGTGGACTTTGCCAAGGAAAAATGCAAGTCCATTCAAATAGTAATAGAATTCCTTGTGATAGGTCGGCTTATAACTCTGCCAAAAAAAACTTTGTAAATATATCAGCTTCCAATAAGTGAGGTAAATCAATTAAACGGCAATTAAGTAAAAGTTCAAGTTAATAATCAATTGTATGCTAAGTAAAAGTTCTCAGAGCAGGCAAAAGGTTAAGTTATTCCATGGATTTTCAGTTTCAGATATTTAAAATCATATAGCTTTCAGATTTGGGGAGGCAACTTGGCATGGTGTGAACAAACACAATATGCATTATGCAAAGACATCTAATAAAGATAGAAGTATTTAATGAAGCAATACATATTACAAGCAGATATCAAAATTGAGGGATTTCTTTTTCATCAGTGAAACAAATCACAGCATGTATAAAAGGTTAGTAAGAATAGCTATATTTAAATTGTGCTTTGATTTAGAGAAATAGAATTAAACCTAGAAGAAAGTTCACACTAGTTTCCAATGCTAAGTCAAAGAGAGAAAATGAAAGAGCTTTGTGGAATCTGCCAAGACTCTTTGCGGATTTCAACTTTGCCAAGATTGTTTTTTATGGCTAAGGAGAGGCGTGGCCTGATGAGACAGAAAGGGTGTGTCTTGTTGCATTAGGATGAGGCTGCTATCTCAACTATGCTATGAGGGAAAGCCGTTTGACTATGGAGGAGAGCCTACCAGCACAACACAAAACTCACCATCTTGGCTGCTCTGTGTTGTGTTACAAGCTCTAATAATCTAAAGGTCCTACATAGGCAAATTAACTTGTAACTGGCTTAATAATTGCAGTAAGGCAACATTAAAATAGCTTCAGCATATTTTAGAAGTAAATGTTACAAGATGAACTCAATAGAGACAAACCAATTGACCAAAGACAAAATCCTTTCAGATGTTGGGAAATATTACTGGCGATGAATCATATGCTCAGCAACATACGGCTTGCTCTTTGCTCTTTGTAGTTTATTGACATCAATTGACCTTTGACATCTGGAGAGACAAGGAGAAAAGGAGGAAGACCATATGTTTACTGTCTGCCAGGAAAGTGTCATAGGTTTTGGATTGTATAAACTCCATGACATCAGAGACTTGGTGTGCGTTGGTCAACCCCAGCACTTAAATTCACGCTGGGGACACATAGGTAGTTGGAATTCACCACTTGATTGAATAAATGTTCATCTGTTGAGCTTGCTACTTTTGTTTCTTGGTTAGTTCTGTGCCTGCAGAGAACTCCATCCAAGTAGAACTGACTGACTTGTACTTTAGCCAGTATATTATGATTTCTTATAAGTTCATTGTTTAAATTTCTATTAGAATTCATGAAATATGTTGTTACATATGACACCATTATAGTTCACATTGAACAATCTTTTTCTGAAATCTTGGAATGACCCCTCTGCCTTATTTCTCTTATGTCTGCCTCTCTCTCTCTCTATATATATATGTATATATACACACACACACTATATATATATATACTTTATATATATATATACACACTATATATATACTTTATATATATTTTGGGAGACAATTTAGTCTATATATAGAGAGAATATATCTATATATATACAGTTTATATGTAGTAAATGTTTGAGCATATATATTATATATAATAGCATATGTATACTACATATAGTAAATGCTTGATCACATATATTATAGGTATATATAAAGGATAGTAAAATATGTCATTAAATTGTATCCTCTTTGTTCATATGGGTGTCATTATTACTGTAATAAGTTGGAATCACACATACTCATCATTATCAAAATTGTAAAATGAGAAGAGCTTCTCCGCCATTATTAGAAGCTACTTCTTTCCAATACTCCTCTCTTGAATATTTATTTATATTCAAGGTTTGGGAATTTGTTTCACCCTGCCCTGTCCATGAGTGGTGTTCAGTAAAGATGCATGTGCATATTGTTTTTGAAAATATGTTTTTAAACATGAAGTACTTTAGAAAAGGACGATGTTCTATTAAAGCAAGGTAGTGAGTCTCTAGATTAACGAATCTTATGAGCTCTTAAAGAATATCTGTAGACCAAACTTTTGGTCAGAAAAAAAATGGGAAACAAAGCTGGAGAATTTGCTTTATATGAAAAGAGGCAGGTTAAGACTATAAAAGCCAACTGCCTGGGAAAAGACTCATTAGAAAAACATGCCATTCTCTGTCTTCAGAAGTCACAGGATATGCCGAAAGAGGCTTTGTGATTTCACCCAGTTCTCCGTGTCACACCTCTGAAGTGTCTCCAGAGGATTAACAATCACAGTGAATATTTAGTAAATGCTTGATCTTGATGTTGAGTTCCTGGTGCTCAGTAAACACTGGTTCCCTCCCTTCCTTCCTGCCTGCTTTGAGGAGGAGAACCCCAGAGCCTCATGGACTGAAGTGATGTTTAAAATACCAAATAAGTAAGTCTACAATTAGATCAGAGGAAAAGACGAGTTTGAAGAGAAGGGAGCATGTTTACTGTGGGCGAGGAGGAGGTCTGATCATTAGGGTAGATTGTAACAGCCATTTTGGAATGGCCTTTGGCCAGCAGCTGCTGAGCATTTGAACTCATTTCCGCAGTTCTTTCTCAGCTGATGTGTTCTTCCCATCAGTGGTGAGTCAGATTCTGGCCCCGACCTTAGTGGCAGACACTGGCCGACTGACCGTAAGCACCGCCCCTGCCCCAAAGGCCCTCCTCCCTCTCAGAGATCAGAGCTCTTTCCTCCTTCAGAAATTCCATAGGTAGGGCTGGGGAAGTCTAGCTGGACCCATGGGAAGCCATTCTCAACCTCCTGGCAAGATGATAGTAACTGGTAGATGCTTTTCCCTATATTAGTGTGCTCAGGCTACCATAACAAAATACAACAGATTGGATGGGCTAAACAACAGAAGTTTATTTTCTTACAGTTCTAGAGGCCAGAAGTCCAAGATCAAGGCTCTGGCAGGGTTAGTTTCCCCTGAGGCTCCTCTTCTTGGCTTGCAGACGGCTGTTCTCTTGCTCCCTCTCTGCATGGTGCTCTCTCTCAGTGTGTGCATTCCTGGTGTATTTCTCTGTCCTAATATCCTCTTGTTCTTCTTGTACAGACACAAGGACACCAGTCACATTGGATTAGGGCCACCCTAATAGCCTCATTTCATCTTAAAGGCCCTATCTCTAAATAGAGTCACGTTCTGAGGTACTAGAGGTTAGGACTTCCACATGTGAATTTTGGGAGACATAATTTAGTCTATAACAACCACTTAGTTGCTCAGTCTTTTTTCTGTGTTTAAAGGCTGCAATTCACATACACCAATATGACACTTGGAAAAAAGCTAAACAAACAACAATAGCAAAAGCAATGGTCTTAGAAATCAGAAAAACTGGGTTTGAGGTCAGGCTTCGCCATTAACCAATATCTCCCTTCACCTCCGTGTTCCTGGTCACCTCCTCTCATGAAGCAGGGATGAGACCACCACTCATTTTGCCAGCCTCTGCAGCCTGTTGGGAGAACCGAGTGAGAAGATATGTGGGGAACCCTTCACGGCTGTTCAATGTTGACCATTACTTATGTGGGGGCTCCTGGTTCAGTGGCTTAGAGATGGGCTCTGGAGTTGAACTGCCTGATCCAAATTCCAGAGTCACTGTCATGAGCTGGTTAACCTTGGCTAGGTGATTTCCTTCCTCGGTCCCTCAGTTTTCTTTTGTGAAAAATGGGAATGATAGCTCATATGGTTTGGCTGTGTCCCCACCCAAATCTCACCTTGAATTGTAATCATCTCCATCTGTCAAGGGTGGCCAAGTGTAGATAATTGAACCATGGGGGTGGTTCCCCCATACTGTTCTCATGGTAGTGAATAAGTCTCATGAGATCTGATGGTTTTATAATTGGGATTTCCCTGGCACAAGCTATCTTGCCTGCCACTATGTAAGACCTGCCTTTCTCCTCTTTTGCCTTCTGCCATGATTGTGAGGCCTCCCCAGCCATGTTGAACTGTGAGTCTGTTAAATCTCTTTTTCTTTATACATTACCCAGTCTTGCATATACCTTTATTAGCAATGTGAGAACTGACTAATACAGTAGCGCTGACTTTATAGGCTTGTTGTGCAGATTCAAGAAGTCAGCACTCACTAAAGCTGTGTCACAGGAAACGACCCAGCACGTATTTTCTATGATGATGTTTTGTATGGGTCATCAGCCTCTTGTGCTCCCTTCCAGTCTAGCTCCATCTCTCACATCCAGGGCCCCCTTGGTTTTCTTCTGAAGGGGGGTGTCTTTAGCAATGGTGGTGGCCTTATGATCCCTCAGAGATGAGAGAAGTGGGAAATTTTCCCAGCCTGGTGCCCCAGGGCCTGTGATGAGGCCAAGTGTATTAGTCCATTTTCATACTGCTGATCAAGACATACCTGAGACTGGGAAGAAAAAGAGGTTCAACATGGCTGGAGAGGCCTCACGATCATGGCAGAAGGCAAAAAGGAGCAAGTCACGTCTTGCATGGATGGCAGCAGGCAGACAGCTTGTGCAGAGAAACTCCCATTTTTAAAGCCATCAGATCTCATGAGGCTCATTCACTACCACGAGAATAGTGCAGGAAAAACCCACCTCCCATAATTCAGTCACCTCCCACCGGGTTCCTCCCATGACATGTGGGAGTTGTGGTAGTTACAATTCAAGATGAGATTTGTGTGGGGACACAGTCAAACTATATCATTCTGCCCCCTGACCCCTGCTAAATCTCACGTCCTCACATTTCAAAACCAATTATGCTTTTCCAACAGTCCCCAAATTCCTAACTCATTTCAGCATTAACTCAAAAGTCCACAGTCCAACATCTTATCTGAGACAAGGCAAGTCTCTTCTGCTTATGAGCCTGTAAAATCAAAAGGAAGTTACTTACTTCCTAGATACAATGGAGGTACAGCATTGGGTAAATACAGCTGTTTCAAATGGAAGAAATTGGCCAAAACAAAGGGACTACAATCCCTATTCAAGTCCAAAATCCAGCAAGACAATTAAAGCTCCAAAATGATCTCCTTTGACTCCACGTCTCACATCTGGGTCACACTGATGCAAGAGGTGGGTTTCCATGGTCTTGGGCAGCTCCGCCCCTGTGGCTCTGCAGGGTACATCCTCTCTCCTGGTTGCTTTCACAGGCTAGTGTTATCTGCCGCTTTTCCAGGCACACGATGCAAGCTATTGGTGGATCTACCAATCTGTGATCTGGAGGACGGTGGCCCTCTTCTCACAGCTCCATTAGGCAGTGCCCCAGCAGGGCTCCCCCACCCATATTTCCCTTTTGCACTGCCCTAGCAGAGGTTCTCCATGACACTAAGGTAGCAATTGCCCTCCATGGAAGGAAGCTGTCTCACTCTGCCCAAACTCCCTGACATGTCTCTGCTGCTGACCTGGAGGGGCATAGGACAGAGAGGAAGTCTCTTTCAGAGACGTCATGACAGTGGCTCTAGAATTTGGACTAGACAGTTCAGCTCCAGAGCCCACTCTCTAAGGCACCGGGCCAGGAGTCCCCACATAAGTGATGGTCAACATCCAGTGGCTATGAAGGGCTCCGCACACAGATTCATCAGCCTCCTGGAAAAATGACTCAAGGTGCACGTCCTGTTGCAGAGCCACCAGAGCCATCTTTTCATACTGATGCAGAAATAAAGACCAACCAGATGAGAACAAGCAAAGGCTATGTATTCAGAGCTTGCGTTTTGGCAGAGACTTAAAGGCAGGCAGAATAAAGAAGCTTCATAGTGGAAAAAAGGGAAGGCTTCAGGTGTGCCTTGATTGGAAGCTGTTAATGTGGGGAAGCTGTGGGCAGTTAAGTAGAAACAGGACATCCTATATGATTGGCTAGGGGAGCATAATTAGCTTTCTCTGGAGGGTCCTAAGTTGGAAGTTTGGATTTAGGAAAGCTGTCAGTTATTAATCAAGTCCTGGCCCTTGGGGGTGGATTACTACAGGGGCTATTACTTGCTTCCTGGATTGTCACTGGAGATAGCAGTCTGACTCCTACAAGTCTGACTTACATCAGGCTGGCTTCCTAGGTGGTTACTGGAGATAAGGGTTGGTTTCCTGGGCTGGGTGCTGCAGGTTGTGAGTCAAAGTTCTATTTTCATATGTGGTCTGGTCATATGTGTTTGTATATTCAGACTCTCTCAGAGGGTGACATGTTGCCCACAGGGCTCTTACAAGGAGACCTCGCAGGCCTCATTGTTCTTGTGTAAATCTGGGCCAGTCCTTAACACACATCTGCTTCCAACAGGACTTTTGCAGAGAACGGCAGTGGCTGCCTCTTATTTTGTCAGGGCACTTGTGGATATCACATAAGTTTTTGCTGAAGTCTCTTGGCTCCAGGGTCTTATTTCAAAGCTGAAACCAAAGTAACATTTTGGGCCAGAAGGAAGCAGGTGTTTCCCATTTTAGAATTTCAGAAGAAGAAGGCTCCAAGCATGTGGCTAAGTGGAGTAAACATGGATAGATGGGAGCTAATTATATAAGTTTGGTTGCCACAAGCGCTTAATCTATGCAAATATGCTTCTGAGAAGAAATGTTAATTTGGAGACTGGGAGAGTCTTTCTGCATGTATGATACTGAATAAATTACTAATCTTCCTGAGGTCGTATACATAAATTAAAGGCAATAAAACCTGACCTCAATGATTTTGCAGATAACCAACCCTCCTGGAGATACCACGTGTACAAAAAGTATTCTGAGCCACTTTCTATGGTAGTATGGTCTGCACTGTGCAAATTTCTCCTTTGCTGGGCTGCCTTCTCTGCAGCCAGAGCTCATATCAAATGCCACTATGCACAGGTGGGCATCTCATGCTGGCTCTTAATCCGTGGCATGTGCTGCTCCTAATTTTAATTGTTCAAGTCTCTTTACTGCCTACAACATGGATTGTAACCCTTGGAATAGTGTCAAGGTCCTCCAGATCTGGTCCTGGCCTTAGTCTGTCCCTAGCGCTCTAAACAAGTCCTTACTGTCACAAAACCCAGATATGTACTCATTGTCCCCTGAACATACCAAGTATGGTTTCACTTTGGCTCTCACGGTTTACCTTTGCCTGGAATCTGCACGGCTCCTTTCCTCTCCCCAACTCACCACTGACCCTGCTTTGCTCTGGGTTTTATCCACAAAAGGCCTGATTCAAGCCTCACCTCCTCCAGGATGTCTTCTCTGACTGTATCAGACCACGGTGATCTGATTCCTTTTATTTCTGAACTACTCTCCCATAGCACACCTGGCTTTCTTATTCTTTTGGTAAGTGGGTAAAACTATACATGATGTTTTGGTTATCTAACTATATCATATTCTGCATCTTCCACTGGACAATAAGCTTCTGTATGTCAGCAACTTTTTTTTTTTTTTCAGACAGGGTCTCACTCTGTTGCCCAGGCTGGGGTGCAGTGGCACAATCATGGCTCACTGCAGCCTCAACTTCCCTAGGCTCAGGTGATCCTCCTGCCTCCGCCTTCTCAGTAGCTGGGACTACAGGTGTGCACCACTATAGCTGGCGAATTTTTCTATTTTTTGTAGAGACAGTGTTTTGCAACGTTTCTCAGGCTGGTCTCAAACTCCTGGGCTCAAAGGATCTGCCTGCTTTGGCCTCCCAAAGTGCTGGGATTACAGGTGTAAGCCTCTGCACCCGGGCTCAGTGACTGTTTTACTGCCTTATAACCTCACTGCTTAGGATTATGCATTGTATGTTTCAGTGCTCAATAAAGGTTGGGGGAGTACAGTGATGAAACAATGTGTCATGTTGATTAATGTGTTAAGCATATTAGAAAACTACAGGAACTAGTCCCTGCTGGTCCCAACAATGAATAGTTCCCTGAAACCATTTTAGATCCAGAGGGAGGGGGTTTGGGGGCTTAGCTTTTATTATAGTTGCATCTGCAGTAATTCAAGGGGAAAAAAGAAAAACTTTAAAAATTTTATCGTAACAAACACATTGTAGCCACTGCATGCCCTGTGGAGGGTTTCAGGTCTTGGAACACAGCTAGGCAAAGCCCAACCCATGGCCCTCAGAGGGTTCTGACAAATGGAATGGAGCAGGTGTGGGGAGCGGGTGGCGAGCCCCCATGCAGGTGCAGGGAGTCTTTTTGAGCAGAAATGAAAAATCCAGCAGGGATGCGTCAGAAGATGACTAGGATTCTGGGCAGAATGGGGGTGAGGAGCAAGACCAAATAATGGCGACTGTCACCCATCAGCTGGGCCAACACTGGCAACAGTGAGCCCAGGATTGTGTTTTGTTAAGAGGCGCAAGCAGACAGGGAGACTGGCACTATTGTGGACTCTGCCGGCAGCCACCTCCCTGTGTCTGGGGGTTGGAGGCTGGGTTTCAGGTCTGGGGATGGGACATTGCACGACAAGGCAGGCTCTGTCCTAGAAAGCCAGGTCAGCAAGAAAAGGCTCAGGTGTGGAGAAATATCATGCGGGTGTTTTGAGGTTGGGGCAGGGGTGATCTTGTTCTCAGGGATAAAGTAAAAGCGCAGATGCTCTGGGCCCAAGTTCAGAGTTGGCTTTGAGGATGTGAATGAGGATGACTGTAGAAATAGAAAGGATGTGGAGCCCGGTGATGCTGCACAGCTCCAGGGACAACAGAAGCAAAGCAACTTCAATATCCAAAGTCACAGTCCTTGTTAGCAGCAGATCTAGGCTTCGAGCTGCAGTCATGTGATCCTTCTAGTCCTGGGGCAGAGCATTTGTTGTAGCTTACCAGGGTTTTCATACAGTCTTCATTAGGGCGCTATTTCTATGGTGGTGCCAAGACAGTTTCAGGGTGTGCTCTGAGAGTGAGCGATTAAGGAAAAAGGATTTAATGAGAGCAGATATGCATTTTCCTGCTTAATATTGAGAGGCTTTTGTGTTAGATCTTGATCAAAAAGTCTGACCTTGAAAGACGTCTGCAGTTCAAAGATGATGACTTTGATAATGACAATGACTATTACGATTTCAGTTCCTCTCTGAAGAGCTGGAGAGAAGAGAAAATAAATGCCTGGAGTTCAAAAACAAGACAATGGCACCAAAAATCCATCAAAAAAAGAAAGTTCTCCTCAAAAAGGGGATAACACAATACCCACGGGGGGAAATTATGCTTTCAGTGAGGGATTTCATAAAGAGTTATGACATTTCAGATTCTCGGGAAGTTAAAATAGTTGTATCTCCATTGTGATATGCCCTTTAGAAAATCAATATAATTTATTGTGCTTCTTCAGGGCCCACTTTTTATACTTTGAAGTCTACAGGACAGAGTGAAGGAATAGAAACCCATTTAAGATAGCTCACATAATAGAGGGGTATATTATATTTTCAGAGTCCAAGGACAGAAATTGCAGGGCATCTCAGTGGAACTGGAAATTCAGGAGCAAAGGTTGTTTTGTCTTCTTGCAAGGACCTTTGGGGACACTCAGGGGCCTTATAGTCTCACTTCTCTCTGCTTGTCTCCTACCTCCCTCTGTCTCTTTCTTCCGCTTACAACATGACTGGCAGGCTAATTACATGGCATTAGTCCGACTACATTCTTTGTGTACCTTGGGTTGGGTTTTTGAGAGACATACTCTGACTCAGTGCAGTCTAGTGAATGACTTGCTGTGAGTCAGATGCCAATCAATTTTGCTGGGGGAGAAGGTGATGCTGTAGTTAAGGAGGAAGGAGCAAGGCAGCAAAAGCTTACAGGGTACATCCCTTTGGATGGGGTATAGGTGGGGAAGGGGAGGCAACAGTCAACAGTCAGTATCTGCATTATAGACTATCATGGCAACAACAATGATGCTATAATTTGGGTGTTCCCCCAGGCCGCCTGCCACACAGTGGCATTGCTGTGCACACTTGAGAAGCCTTTATGAAGTTACCATGCACAGCTTATCATTTTGGTGGTCCTGTTCCCTCAGCAACCCCGAGATCCCAGTATCTTCCTAGATATGCAGTCTTCTAGCTTCTTGAGCACAAAAATGATATTCCTACAAATGGAGTCCAGTCGCCTGGTCAAATGACACTGGCCAAGGGAGAACTCAGAGAACGCATTTATTTGGCCTTGCATTTGACATTAGCTTCTTTGCAGTGGCTAAGGGTATAGGCGCTGGAGCTGTACCACCAAATCCAAATCCTGGCCCCACTATGCAATAACCATATGGCCTTGAGCAAGTGATTTAGCCTCTCTAAGTCTTCATTTCTCCACTTGTGAAAAGCGCATAATAAAACCACTCGGTGAGAAATAAAACACCCAGGTATGGTGAGAAATAATCTCTGAAAACAGTTTTTGATTCCTAGAAAGTACTCGGTAAATGTTACCCATGATTACTATCATTATTGCAAATCTCTCTTTCATGTCCTATGGACCTAAACGAATTGAAAGCTCTAAGTCAATGACTTCCCCACATTCCTCACAGCTCTTGACCTAACTCTCTCCCTGGACCTTTGCATGTACATAATGTTAACAAGGGCTTGGTGACTAATCAGTTGGTTTGATAATGTTGTGCTTTGTGCTTGGAATTGAAAAGGCTCTCACGATCAAAGATAGAAAAGGATGATAAGAGTAAAACCTTGACCTGAATTTGAGCAATTTGCTGAGTACAAAGAGTATATCTTTCAAACCTTTGTGTGTGTGTGGGTAATTTGTGTATATGTCCCTCTCCTGAAATATTAATCTAAAGAACACCCAGGATGTTTCTCCTCTTTCTTTGATCCCTATCAATACTATCAAAAATTGTCATCTTCTATACTGAAGAATGTTCAATCTGTTCCTTGAGACTGAACATAAGACCAGAGAGCTGGAAAACCCCACAAGAAGCTTTAACACAGATTCACTCTTTCTTGTTCTTTTCTCCTCCAGGAGCCAAGCTGTTCCCAAAGATCATGAACCTGTCTTCTGAGCACTGCAACATATCAGATTGGCTGAGGCTAGAAGCAACAGTGAAGGCCTCTGTCTATGTGGTCACCTTCTCCTTTGCCACAGTCATCACTGTCATCATTATGGCAATAGTGTCACAGAATTCAAAGCTGTGGGGAGAGGCCTGATACATCCTTCTTTGCCAGCATCTGCTGTGCATCTCTTCCTACTGTGGCCTGGGGATCATTTTCCAAGGAATGCGGGCACTCCTGGCCAACAGCCCCCTGCTGATATGCTGAGTGGTGTTTGGAGTCAAGCTGAGCGTTGGAGATGGGATTCTCTTCACGCTGGCCTTGATGGCTCTCAACACTTACGTGGCGATTTGCTGGCCACTGAGATATCTGTCCTTTGTAGATTCAGTTAAGTACAGGATTCTGGCTGGGACTTGGATGACCATTATACTCAAGAATGTTTGCTTGTTCGTCATAGAGGGCACTAAACCCACTGTGGTTGCAGTTTTAAAATCAGAACCCCTTTGCCCTGTGATCTTCAACGGCACTCCTGCCAGGGCCACTGGCATGGTTTTTATTTTCCTTCTTTTGTCTGTCATTCTTATAAGCTACTCTCTGATATACCACAAAGGGAAACGGGCTGGACATTTTAATAGGTCAAATATCAAAGCAAGGAAAACAGTCCTTATTCATTTAGTGCAGATAAGCTTACATATCATACCACCCCTGATATTCATAGGTTTGGGGAAGGTGTGTGGGGTATTTTTCTTTGCTTTGAATCTGGTGGTTTTTGGCGTTTTTGCATTTGCCCAGTGTTTTAACCCTCTGATCTATGGGCTCTGGAATAAAGAGCTGCAAAGCAGATTACACCACTGGATGTGTTTTCAGTTATGGTGCGGTCACACTGCGAACAGCAGAGGGCCAGTTTAGAAAAAAACTCAGCCATTTGAATCAATAACTTTAGTCCTAATGGTTTCATCAGCTAAGGCTGAGGTCCTGTCTTTCACTCAACCTAAAATTGGTGCCTTCATTTGATTTTGAAAGCAATATGAGTAAGTCAAAGTTATTTGTTTGGCTTACAAACTTGACTACTGTGTACACTGAATTGGCCTCAGTGAAATCCTTTTAATGTCTTTAACTTTAAACCTAGGCCAGTGTTTTTAGTAGTGTGCTCTACTGTGTTTGAGCAGTTAGGCAGATCTTGGGGATATACTTGTTTTTAGAAACTGAGAAATAGTCCATGGTTAATGCGAAGGGAAGAAGTTTGGCTGTTACCATTATGCTAATTAAGGGTAGATTCAGCTACAGATAATAAAAATACAGCAACAAAATAACAGTGGCTTCAAAAAGTTAGAGATATTTTTTTTTTCCTTTTTATTTAAGACAAGGTCTGGCTGTGTCACCTAGACCTGAGTGCAGTAGTGCAATCACAGCTTACTGCAACCTCGACCTCCTGACCTCAAGTGATCCTCCAGACTCAGCCCCCCAAGTAGCTGGGCTTACAGGCACATGCCACCACACCTGGTTAATTAAAACTAAATTTAATTTTTTGTAGGGTCAGGGTCTCACTGTTGCCCAGGCTGGCCTCAAACCCTTGGGCTAAAGTGATCTTCCCACCTCAGACTCCTAAAATGTTGGGATTACAGGTGCGAGTCACAGTGCCCAGCCATTTTTTTTTTCTTATGTGAAACAAACCTGGAGGTACATAATCCAGGCCTATGTGGCAGCTCCGCAATCAACAAGCTCATTCTCTTCTGTTGTGCCATGATTACTATGCCACCTCATGACTCAAGATGGCTGTTAGTGTGCCTATCATCACATCCACACTCCAATCAACAGAAAGCAGGAAGGAGGAAAGAAGGGTCTGCACCTTTCTTCTGTAGACAATTCCTAGAAGTTACACAAAATACTTACTTTTTCTTATATCAAACTGGTCAACATTTAGTCACATAGGTATGCCTAGTGATATGGTTTGGCTCTGTGTCCCCACCCAAATCTCATGTTGAATCGTAATTCCCAATGTTTGGGGAGGGACTTGGTGGGAGGTGATTGGATCATGGGGGTGGATTTCCGCCTCGCTGTTTTTGTGACAGTGAGTGACTTCTCATGAGATCTGGTTGTTTGAAGGCCTATGGCTCTTCCCCCTTCACACTTTCTCTCTCCTGCCACCGTGTAAAGAAGGTTCTTGCTTCCCCTTCACGCTTCCGCCATGATTGTAAGTTTCCTGAGGCTTCCCCAGCCATGCTGAATTGTGAGTCAATTAAACCTCTTTCCTTTACAAATTGCCCAGTCTCAGGCAGTTCTTTACAGCAGTGTGAGAATGGACTAATACAGAAAATTGGTGCCAAGAAAGTAGGGCATTGCTATAAAGATACTGGAAAATGTGGAAGCAACTTTATAATTGGGTAACAGGCAGAGATTGGAACAGTTTGGAGGGCTCAGAAGACAGGAAGATGAGGGAAGGTTTGGAACTTCCTAGAGACTTGTTGAATGGTTGTGACCAAAATGCTGATAGTGATATTGACAGTGAAGTCCAGGCTGAGTAGTCTCAGATGGAGATGAAGAACCCCCAGTAGGGAACTGGAGTAAAGGTCATTCTTGCTGTGCTTTAGCAGAGACTCTTAGCATTGTGCCCCTGCTCTAAAGATCTGTGGAACTTTTAACTTGAGAGAGATGATTTAGGGCATCTGGCGGAAGAAATTTCTAAGCAGCAAAGTGTTCAAGATGTGACTTGGTTATTTCTAAAAGTGTACCCTCGTATGTGAAGAAAGACATGGTCTGAAATTGGGACTAATATTTAAAAGGGAAGCAGAGCACAAAAGTTTGGAAAATTTGCAGCCCGACCATGTGGTAGAAAAAAACCTCTTTTTCTGTGGAGCAATTCAAGGCTGCAGAAATTTGCATAAGTAAAGAAGAGCCAAATATTAATAGCCAAGACAATGGGAAAAACGCCTCCAGGACATTTCTGAGACCTTTGTGGCAGTCCCTCCCATTGCAGCTCTGGAGGCCTACGAGGGAAAAATGGTTTTGTGGGCCAGGCTCAGGGCAATGCTGCTCTGTGCAGCCTCAGGACATGATGCCCTGTATCCCAGCTGCTTCAGCTCCAGCCATAGCTAAAGGGGGCCAAAGTACAGCTTGGGCCATGTCTTCAGAGGGTGCAATCCCCAGGTCTTAGTGGCTTCCACGTGGTGTTGGGCCTGCAGGTGTGCCAAAGTCAAGAGGTGAGGTTTGGGAACCTCCACCTAGATTTCAGATGATGTATGGATATTCCTGAATGTCCAGACTTAGGTCTGCTGCAGGGGCAAAGCCCTCACAGAGAACCTCTACTAGGGCAGTGCAGAGGGGAAATGTGTGGTTGGAACCCCCACACAGAGTCCCAGCACTGCCTAGTGGAGCTGTGAAAAGAGGGCCACCATCCTTCAGACCTCAGAATGGTAGACCCACCTACAGCTTGCACTGTGCACCTGGAAAAGCCACAGACACTCAATGCCAGCCTATGAAAACAGCCGAGGGGGCTGTGCCCTGCAGAGCCACAGGGCTAGAACTTCCTAAGACCTTGGGAGCCCACCCCTTGCATCATTGTGGCCTGGATGTGAGATATTAAGTTAAAGGAGCTTATTTTGGAACTTTAAGATTTAATGACTGCCCTGCTGGGTTTTGGACTTGCATGGGACCTGTAGCCCCTTTGTTTTGGCCAATTTCTCCCTTTTGGAATAGAAGCATTTACCCAATGCTGTACCCCCATTGTATCTTGGAAGTAACTAACTTGTTTTTTATTTTACAGGCTCATAGGTGGAAGGGGCTTGCCTTGTCTCAGATGAAACCTTGGACTTGGACTTTGAGTTAATGCTGGAATGAGTTAAGACTTTGCAGTACTATTAGGAAGGCATGATGGTGTTTTGAAATGTGAGGAGGACATGAGATTTGAGAGGAGCCAGGGGTAGAATGATATGATTTGGCTCTATGTCCTCACCCAAATCTCATATATTGCATTGCAGTCCCCAGTGTTGGGGGAAGAACCTAGTGGGAGGTGATTGGATCATTGAAGGCAGATTTCCTCCTTGCTGTTCTCATGATAGTGAGTGGATTCTCATGAGATCTAGTTGTTTCAAGGTGTGTGGCACTTCCCCCTTTGCTTTCTCTGTCTTCTGCCAGCATGTGAAGAAGGTGCTTGCTTCCCCTTTGGCCTTCCACCATGAGTGTAAGTTTCCTGAGGCTTCCCAGCCATGCTTCCTGTACAGCCTGGGGAACTGGGAGTCAATTAAACCTGTTTTCTTCATAAATTACTCAGTCTCAGGTAGTTCTTTATAGCAGTGTGAGAACAGACAATACATCTAGCTTACAGGGAGAACAGAAATAAATTTTAGCTGGTTAGCTGTGTCCTCAGCCAAAAATTGGGATTCTTAATACTAAGGAAGGAAGAATGGATATCAGGAGGCAAAATTGTTTCAAGGATCAGTTTGTTTTTAACCAAGTAAAGTATAAAGAAAGACAGTGCATGGGTTATGATCACCACAAACATATACTCTGCTTTTCAACATGATATACGAATACAGAATTAACTGTTCAGGATGCCAGAGAACTTTAGTTGTGTTATATTCACAGTTTTCAAAGAGAATGGTATCAACGAGAACACTGACCTGGTTTAAACATGGAAATCAACTAATAACTTTAAGCAAGTTTGAGGCAGCAGCATGAAATATATTCTTTCACAGAAGTAGATGTGTGGCATTTCTTTAGAGAAAACATCCATTTCTGGATCAGTCAGGATTCAGTTCTAGAAATAAGAATCATCACCCTAGGGTATTTTAAGCAGAAACGACCTAATACAGGAATCAGATGCTAACAAAGTCCCTGGAAGGCTGAAGGACTGAAATTGGGACCCCACTCCCCATGCCTGATTGATGTCAAGAGCAAACCACTGCAGCCAGCGTGATCTGGAGGTTAAGCAGCTGCTGCCACCACAGCTCCTGCTGCCCCTTGACACTCGTGCCTTTGTGACTTTGCTTGCCAGAAGAAATAGTTAGAGGGAGACGGCCTCCACCCCCTTCCATCTTCCAAATCTTAACATCATTGCTTCTAACTGGTAGAACCTAAGTGGCATCCAGAACTCTAAAAGTAAAGAAGTCTGGGAAATGTAGTTCTGAGTTTCATAGATTTGGCAGTGCTGGAAGTTACAACAAAAGGAGGGTAAAATGAAGATTGAATGAGCCAATCCATAGGATCTGCCATCACTGCATTTAATTTTACCTACAGGCAACAACAGCAGCAAAAACAACAGAGAGCATTTATTGAGCAACAACTGTGACCCTGACATGATGCAAGCTATTTTATATACAATATGTCAAATCCTCACAACAATTTAATATATAGGTATAATTATTTCTGATTTTAAAATGAGAAAAAGCTGAGGCTTACAATGGCCTTACATAAACCTAGGAGGTTGGGGCTTTCCTTTTAACATCTGTCTTATACACTACTTGGCCCAAGCTGATCATTTCCTCACTGTTGAGAGTTGGGCCAATTGCGTGGGAAATTCAGGCCTCAATTCTCCACTGTGTTTTGGGTGTGGACACCTGGATCATGGAAGAAAGCCTTTTTCACCCATTGTTTTGATTACATTATCCTGTCCTCAGGCCTTCCTTGTTTTCAGGCTCTAGTGGTTTCTACTACATTTTGATTTCAAGTTTTCTTGCTTCTCTCTAGGTATTCTAAGTCTTGCCTCTCTCCAACACCAATTCTGAGAAAACAAAGCATCACTTTTTCTTTTCCAGTGTTCAGGTATCTTTCCAGCGAAGGCATCAGGTCTTAGTACCTTTGTCCCCCAAGGGACCCAACACAGGGCCTGGTGGACTGCAGGCCCTCAGATTAAGAAATGGATTCATCAACCAATAAAACATAGCTTTCTACAAACCCCTTGCCCACAAAAGCCAAGCTCTCTCTTTATTTGTGTTAACATTTTTTTTTCTGAGTCTGCTTGCTAGGGAACTGTTGAAATATTAAGCCATCTAAGAGCAAAGGATATCTTTGTTCCCCAGAAAGTAAAAGAGAAAGTAGAAAAATTTACCAAGCTTAACTTATAAGTCCTAGATCTAATATAAGTCATTTAATTTATCCTTAAAACTTAAACTATTAAAACTCCATTTTCTGATCTAAAGGTGACTTCTGCTTGTAACATTAAGTGCTAAGTGGTAGTTTCATACTTTCAAATACAAATTATCATTTTTAAAATTTAAAAAATTTTGAATTGGGAATCTAAATGGTGTAAAATTCAAAGGGTTCAAAATGATACTTAGTAAAAACAAACTTTTCCTCCCCATTTTCCCAGGTCGCCCACTCTTCTCTAAGAGTCAACCAATATTAACAGATTTTTGGTGTTTTGCTTAAGAGATGATCTACAAAAGGCAAACTATTGAGGATTTATCATTTCTAAGACAATTTTGGCTTTGATATCGCAGATTTAGATTGGAAGGTTGTTTAAACTGGTATTTAGAATAATAATTTATGTCACAAATGAGAGTTAATGGTATCAGCAATAATTAATTTCATGATGTGACAATCCTTTTGCCCCTGGGAACCTTAAGCTTGGGCAAGATACAAAAGGGAAGGGAAGAGAGGAAGTGGTAGGTAGAGTTAGTTGCAATTGTTGAGAGTTCTTATAAAATGTTCTTTGCTCATATTGACATGGTGCAATGATAGTGAGTTTAAAGTCAGATAGTGTGGGAGGTTTGGGCAAATGTTCAGCGAAGATATAGCTTTCATAAAGTTCTAAGAATAAATTGCTTGAAGGATAAAATGTGAATTATCTCAAAATTTCCAAGTTCTTATGAATATTTTATTTACCATAACTACAACCACATTATTTCTGCATGAAACGATTTCTGGCTTCTATGTAGATATGCTATATAAACACATATTGACTAATTTGAGAATAAACTTGGGCAAAATCTTAAATGCAAGAATAGAAAAGTAGTTCATAATACTCATCATAAGAAAACGTTGAATGAATTCAGCCCATTGTTTAGAAGAAGTCAAGACTGTAACATCAGCCATGCTTAAGGATTTTAATATATATATTTTTTTCCTCTGAGGTCAAAGTCTGTTTCTGGAACTACCTGCCTGATGGCCATACAAAGACATACACATGCAGTGGAGAGAAAACTGCACATTGGTGGAGGTGGGAAGAGGATGCCAGAGTCTTCTTGTGAGCCAAGAGGACTTACAGGTAGGGTCTGGCTTTGGGTTGTTAGAAACGACCAGTCCAAAGGGCTTCATGCCAAAGGGGAGGGGCCTCAGCAGAAAGAGACTGGAGGTTACTATTGGCAGCAGAGGATGAAAATGGAGTGAGAAGCACCTGGCTAAAGACAAGGATTTCCCAAGAGTCCAGAGGGGATAACTTAGACTGAAGATCCCATAATGTGGTATAGAAAAGAAAGAATCACTACTGGGAATCTGTCCTACCCAGAAGATGCAAATATCATATTACATCTGCTTTTGTTAAGGATGGTCTTTCCTGCCCCTTTCATCTTCTTCCAAGCTCTGTTCCAACCCTGGAGGAGTCACAGGCAACCTGGGGGTGGGGGAAGCTGATAAGAAACCTTAATTCCACTGCAACTTTAATTCCTTCTTGTAATGCAGCACAACGCAGCCATATAACACAGCCATAAGCTTTGTGGGAGTGGGGGATGTTATTCTGCCTATTATGGTTACTAAAATGAGATTGTTCTTTGGAGCTGATAATGACCAAAGGACTTTTTATTATTTAGAATAACTAGGCAAAATGCAATTCAAAACCATAATGAATTATCTCCTCACATCCGTTATGACAACTACCATTAAAAAAACCCAGAAAATAACAAATGCTGCTGAGGATATGGAGAAATTGGAACACTTGTGCATTGTTGGTGCAGTTGTAAAATAGTGTGACCACTATAGAAAACAGTATGAGGGTTCCTCAAAAGGTCAAAAATAAAATTACCATATATCCAGCAATCCCACTTCTAGGTATATATCCAGAAAGAATTGAAAGCAGAGCTTGAAGAGATATTTGCATGTCCATACTCGTCGTAGCATCATTCATAATAGTCAAGAGGTGGAAGCAATCCAAATGCCCATCATGCCTCATGGATGAATGGATAAATGCAGTGAGATATATGTAATATATATATCCTATATAGACACCAAATTATGACATAATTTCCTTTTTAAGGTTAAACAGTGTTCCATTGTGTATGTATATGGTGTGTGTGTGTATATATATGCGCGTGTGTGTGTGTGTGTGTATATATATATATATATAAAATTTCCCAAAGGCTTGAAGAAAGGAATGAATTGGTAAATGTCTTGATCTTATTACATATTATAAGAGATATTATAAACAAATTATAAATTGTGTGTGTATATATATATATACACAATGAAATATTTATATATACACAATGGAATGTTGATATATATACACAATGGAATGTTGACATATATACACAATAGAATATTGATATATATCTTATATATGTAACATGTAATTGCTATATATCTTATATAATATATGTAATTGTATATAATATGTATATAATATGTGCAATCATATATAATATATATCAATATTATAATATAATATGTAATATTATAGTATGTAATAAGATATGTAATATTGTAGTATGTAATATCTATATACACACAATGGAATATTGTTTAACCTTAAAAAATCTGGAATATTGCTTAACCTTAAAAAGGAAGGAAATTAGGTCATAAGCTACAAGATGGATGAGCTTTGAGGACAACAATGCTAAGTGAAATAAGCCAGTCACTAAAAGACAAATACTATATGGTTCCATTTATCAGAGGTGTTTAAAATACTCAAATTCATAGAGATGGAACATAACATGGCAACTGCCAGGGGCTGAAGAGAGCGAGGAAAATGAATAGTTCTTTAATGGGCATAGAGCTTCAGTTCTCAAGATGGAAAAGTTGTGGAGATTTGTTTCATCGCCATGTAAACGCACTTAACACTACTGAGCTATACGCCTAAAAATGGTTACGATGGTACATTTTATGTTGTGTTTTTTTCCAGCCTTTTAAAAAAGTGATTAGACAAAACTATGGGATCTCATCTAAGATTTAATCCTAGGGAGGTAAAGGTTGGATTCGAAAATGGGGTTTGAATGGACCCCAGGAAAAAGAATCAAGCTGTTTCTTGCTTGCATTCTAGTATGTCTTGCTAATTCAGTGTAAAGGTTACAAACAAGACCACCATTCATCATTAAGAATCTCTTAATGGCTAATTTGAAAGGAAATTTTATTTCTAGTTGTAATATATAGGTATACATGTCACCTAAAGCTAAATATAGTATAGATACTATGTGTATATGCATATGTATGTGTATAGAGAAATTTATATTTCTCTCCACATGTACAATTATAGGACCATTCTGGGCCAATTGAATCTAGAATATTTCCATGAGTTAAGGTCAGATGAACCTTAGTTGTAATTATTATACTTACAGTTTATGTAGCACTAACAAGTTTTTAAAATTCAGAAACATCAGTCAATCATTTGCTTTGCTTTGGATATGAGGGCTTTTTCTGCCCATGTTCTCACTTTATCTCCATATCTACCACCATAGATAGATCTCCTAGTTAAAGGCAAATAACCACAACACAGGCAAAATTAAGAGAGCATGTGACTGAGAAACAGTGATATATTATTTCTGTGGATCCCCAGGTGCTCATTCTTTTTACATTTTAATGTAAAATGTAAAATTTGGATGTGTTTTTCAGCGAGATTAAAAAGTGCTGTCCAGCTTCTGTGCCATGGCCTGCACATCTATGACCTCAGACATTATTCCAGGGAGTATCTTAGGACAAGAGCAATCCCCTGAGGTTTCAGTCAACAGCCATTTCCAGACCATTAGAGGAAGGAATGTGAGTCCAGGTTTTTGTTTGAAAATTCCTCGTTGACGCCTTGTTGTAATAAGATCAAGACATTTACCAACAATTAGTCCTTTCTTTAAGCCAATGGGAAACTCGAACTTCCCCCATGTTTTTGAGATTAGGTGAAGCCACGTGTACTATTCATTGTTATTTCTGTGTAATAAATCACCCCCCCCAACCTAGAGGCCTATTATCTCACCGTTTCTGTGGATCGAGAATTCAGACAGGACACAGACATGTGGGAGGTGCCTCATCTGGAAGACTTGAAGGCTGAGAGGCTGGGATCACCTGGAGGCTTGATGGAGGCTGGAGGATCCACTCTGAAGGACCCAGTCACACAGCCAGTGAGTTGGTACTGGCCAACTAGTTCCTCTCCACACAGGCTTCTCTTCATATGGATCTCAAAGGGCTGCTCAAGTGTCCTTGTGACATGATGGCTGGCCTTCACCAGAATGCACCATCTGAAAGTGGGCCCATACCAGTTGAAGGGATCCTTTTTGCATTCGGCCTCTCGGGTCACATATTTCAATGTCTGCTGTAGTCCACTTATTCGTAGTGAGGCACTAGGTCTGGCCCACATGCAAGGGAAGGGGAATTAGTCTCTACATTTTGAAGGTGGGTAGATACATTTTTAAAGTACTGGTCCATGTGACTAGTTTTGCAAATAGAAAGTGACACCTGTCCCTTTTGAAGAAAAACCTCTAAGAGCTGGTGTGTGATTTTCCACGTTCTTGCCCCTGTCAATATTGAGGATGCACGTGTTCACATGCAGGACTAAAGCTGAGCTGTTACACGGGGTGGCTGCCCTAGAAAGTAGCCCTGACCCACCAGGGATCCTGTATGAGTGAAAAACAAACCTTTTATTAAAGCAACTGAGATTTTGGGGTAGTTACTGCAGCATAACCAACTCTATCCTGATGAATATTCTCCTGCAACCAAATGTGAGAAACAGCAGTCAGTGGCCCAAAGAGAATCCTGGAGACTAGAGTATATCTTTTTAAAAGATACATATGGCCAGGCGCGGTGGCTCATGCCTGTAATCCCAGTACTTTGGGAGGCCGAGGCGGGCGGATCACCTGAGGACAGGAGTTTGAGACTAGCCTGGCCAACATGGCGAAATCCCGTCTCTACTAAAAGTACAAAAATTAGATGGGCGTGGTGGCAGGTGCCTGTAATCCCAGCTACTCAGGAGGCTGAAGCGGGAGAACCACCTGAACCCGGGAGGCAGAGGTTGCAGTGAGCCAAGATCATGAGCCACTGCACTCCAGCCTGGGTGACAAGAATGAGACTCTGTCTCAAAAAAATAAATAAAATAAAAAAATAAAAGATACACTGCATTACCAATTCTCCCAGTGGCATACAGTCAAGGCTGGCAAACCATGGTCCACAGGTTAAATCCAGCCTCCCATTTGTTTTGTATAGCCTGTGAATAAGAATGGTTTTTACATTTTTAAATAGCTGAAAATAGCCAAAAGAAGAATAATAGTTCATGATGTGAAAATTATATAAAATTCCAATTTCTGTGTCCATAAAGATTGTTTTTGGAACACACCCATGCCCATTCATTTCAGTATTGTGTATGGCTGACTTTGCCTCACAGCAGTGGAGTTGAGTGACTGTCACAGACAGCACATGACCCGGCAAAGCCTGAATTATTTACTATCCATCCCTTTGCAGAAAAAGTTTGCCAACTCTTGACCCAAAGTCTGATAAAATATGAAATTTGATGACTTTGAATTGAAATGTGATTCAGAACAGTTGGACAAAACAAATTTAAGGAACACCCTAACCAACTCATTTTCTTTGCATCTCTATTTTAATGTGATCAAAGGTGATATAGGATGAAAATCTGTCTGAATAAGCTTCAATAAATGTACAGCGCAACCTCTAAGAAATAAAAAAGCATGGCGGCATAGTTTACTTTGCAACTTATTTTCCTGTCTTACACAGTCTATGGTGTCCTAGATGCAATGATATATGGTAGCGTAGAAGATAAAAAGTGAAAAAACAGTCCTCTGGAAAAGCCTTTGAAAGCTCATTGTGATTATCCACCTTTCTGAGTCAGTAGCTCTTTTTGTTTTGAAACAGAGTCTCACTCTGTTGCCCAGGCTGGAGGGCAGAGATAAGATCACAGCTCACTGTAACTTTGAAGTCCTGAGCTCAAGGGATCCTCCTGCTTCAGTTTTCAGATTAGCTGGGACTACAGTTGCATGTCACCATGCCCAGCTAAGATTTTCCTTTAGAGATGGGGTGGCGGGGAGAGGGAGCGGTCTCGCTATTTTGCCCAGGCTGATCTTGAACTCCTGACCTCAAGTGATCCTCCCGCCTTGGCTTCCCAAAGTGCTGGGATTACACGTGAGCCACCATGCCTGGCCAGTAGCTCTATGTTTCACTTATTCTACCCCCAGCAGTTGGCAGAATAAACGTGATGGACTGTGATTTTATGCACCTGGTCTGATAGCTATTTAGAGCATAAGCATCCTGAAGGCCTCAATCTAGGGTGGTCCTGGATTTTATTCAGCTGTTTAGAGTACCTGGATGGGGGCTGCGTGCCTGTAATCCCAGCATTTTGGGAGGCTGAGGCAGGCAGATCACTTGAGGTCAGGAGTTCGAGACCAGCCTGGCCAACATGGTGAAACCCCGTCTCTACTAAAAATACAAAAAGTAGCCAGGCATGGTGGCCGGCACCACACGGGAGGCGGAGGCAGGAGAATCGCTTGAACCTGGAAGGTGGAGGTTACGGTGAGCTGAAATGGCACCACTGCACTCCAGCCTGGGCAACAGAATGAGACTCCATCTGAAATAAATAAAATAAAATTAAAATTAAAAATAGAGAACCTGAACGGGATCCGCAGCAGCGCTGCCCCGCAGGTGCTTTTTCTACTCTTTCTGAGAAGCGCTCCTCTCCACCAAGAAGAGTGACTGTAGCCAAAAAAGGTCTGGGCTGAGCATGAATTTGTTTTCTGTGGTCCCTGCTGTCAGTACTTCCATGGATGATAGCCAGAGTGTCCTCGCTTTGGAGAATCCAACCACGGCTTTCCAGTAAAATAAACAGAAACAAATGCCCTGAGTCAAGATAGGCTGTGCTCTCCCTTTAAAAAAAATTCTCATTTACTTTGGCAATAAAATATTAATCGCAGATGAGAGAAAGAAAAGTAGGCAATTAATTCTAAATCGTTACACTGGGTTAAACTGGAGAAGAGCTCGTAATGATACACTGCTCCCTGGGAACTTCTCCTTTCAATGGGCCCTCCTCTACAGGACAATTGCGGGAAAAGCCTAGAAAACACATCTGTTACTCTGAAAAGTGGGAATAATAAGAATGATCAATTTAGGGGATCATGTGGGCCAGGTGGGACCAAATAGGGGGTTTTATTTTTAGTGGAAGTGGGGATCATCATGTAGTTTTTTAGAAGTCAGGTGTATTCAGGTATAATTGACACACAGTAAAATCCACTCTTTCTTTCCTTTTTTTTTTTTTTTTTTTGACAGGGTCTTGCTCTGTGGCCAGGCTGGAGGGCAGTGGCGCAATCTCGGCTCACTGCAAATTCCACTTTCTGGGTTCAAGCGATTCTCCTGCCTCAGCCTCCCAAGTAGCTAGGATTACAAGTGCACACCACCACGCCCAGCTAATTTTTGTATTTTTAGTAGAGATGGGGTTTCACCATGTTGGCCAGGATGGTCTCGATCTCCTGCCCTCGTGATCCGCCCGCCTTGGCCTCCCAAAGTGCTGGGATTACAGGCACGAGCCACCGCGCCTGGCCAATCCACTCTTTTAAAATGTAGATTTGTTTTGACAAATGTAAAACCACATGACACCAATATAGTCAAGACCCAGAGCAGTCCCATCACCCCAGAGGTTCCCTCAGGCCCTTTGGCAGTCACTCCCCTTTTGCCATGCCATCTCTGGCAACTACCAATCCATGTTTTGTCCCTGTAGTTTTGCCTCCTCTAGAATGTCATATAATTGACATCATATAATTGAAATTATATCATTACCGGCCTTTTGAGTCTGGCTTTTTTCAGTTAGCGTAATGCTCTTAGAATTCCTCCCTGTTGCCGCATGTATCAATAGCTTGTTATTCTTCATTCCTGAGTAATGTTCCATTATATGGATGTGCTACAATGTACTTACCAAGTTACTTGCTGATCTGATCGGCATGTGAGTTATTTCCAGTTTTTGGCCATTACAAATAAAGCTGCAATGATCATCCATGTATAGGTTTTCACATGGACCTGTGTTTTCATTTCAGTGCCTGGGAAGGGGTTGCTGGGCCAAATGATAAACATCAGTGTAATTCTGTAAGAAACTACCAAACTGTTTTCCAATGTGATTGTTCCATTTTGCATGCATGAGATTTCCAGTTCCTCTGCCTCCTTGTCTGCTCTTAGTATTGCCAGTCTTTCTAATTTTAGCCATGCTAACAGGTGTACAACAGTATCTCATCAGGGCTTTCATTTGCATTTCCCTGATGACTAGTGATGTTGAGCATCTTTTTATGTGTTTAATTCGCCATTTGTGTACCTTCTTTGATGAAGTACCTGTTCAAATCATCTTCCCTTCCCACTTAAAAAAAATTGAATGTTTTGTCTCTATTGAGTTCTAAGATTTCTTTTTCTCTCTCTCTCTTTTTTTTTTTTTTTTTGAGATGGAGTCTTGCTCTGTTGCCCAGGCTGGAGTGCAGTGGCTTGATCTCGGCTCACTGCAACCTCCGCCTCCTGGGTTCAAGTGATTCTGCTGCCTCAGCCTTCTGAGTAGCTGGGCTTACAGGTGCCTGCCACCATGTCTAGCTACTTTTTGTATTTTTAGTTGAGACAGGGTGTCACAATGTTAGCCAGACTGGTCTTGAACTTCTGACCTCAAGTGATCCACCGGCCTAGGCCTCCCAAAGTGCTGAGATTACAGGCATGAGTCACCGCACCTGGCTGAGGATTTCTTTATATATTCTGGATTCCAGTCCTTCATGAGATATGTGTTTTTAAATATTGTCCTCATCTTTGCTTGTTTCATTTTTAACTTTCTTGAAAGTATCTTCTAAAAATCAGAGGTTTTAATTTGATGTTCAGCTGCTTCTTTTTTTTTCCTCTTAAGGTTTATGTGTTTATGGTCTAGCTAAGAAATCTTTGCCTAACCCAGGGTCTCTATTATTTTTCTACTGCTGCTGTGAAAAACTACCACAACCTTACTGGCGTAAGACAACACAAATTTATGATCTTACAGTTTTGTAGGTCAGAATTCTGAGCTCCTTGGCTGGTTTCTGTGCTCTGGGTCTCACCAGGCCAAAGTCAAGGTGTTGGCTGTCTGGGCTGTTACCAAGAGGCTTGGGAAAAATCCACGAGTGTTCACTCAGGGTGTGGGCAGAACCCAGTTTCTTGAGGTTGTGGGGCTCAGCTGCCAGCTTCATTGCTGGGGTCAACTGGGGTCACCCTTGGCTCCACATGGCCTCTCTCTGATCCTTGCAAATGAGGCCCTCCCTCTGCTAGCTGGCAATCCTGACTCACAGAATCTTAAAGAACTTCTCATGGCTGGAATATCCCATTTTCCCTTCTGCTGCAGCTGGAGAAAGTTCTCTGCTATTAAAGGGTCATGTGATTAGATGGGGCTCACCTGGATAGCCCAGGATACCCTCCCTATTTTAAGGTCTGTATCTTTCATTGCATCTGCAAAGTCTCTTTTGCCAGGTAATATAACATGTTCATAGGTTCCAGGAACTAGGAGGTGGGCATTTTGGGGAGAGCATCCTGCCTACCACCTCCTCAAATATTTTCTCTCATGTTTCTTCTAAACGCTTTATAGTTTTACATTTAGGTCTATGATCCATTTTAAATTAATTTTTGTATATGGTATGAGATTCTTGGATTATGATTGAGATTCTTTCTTTCTCCTCTTTTTAATTTTTTTCACATTTGGATATCCAATTCAAGAAACATATGTTGCACAAGTTAGGTTTTCAATTTCTATCTTGATGAAGAATTTGTGATTTGTACAGCTTCAGAACCAACAGAACCATGGCTCATGTTTCATCAAGATCACAGCTGACTTCACGGACTGATTTCATGAACAGTCCCATCATGTTTTGACACTCACAGAAAATATTTGTCTCTGAGAATTTTTAGGAGTGGGAACGTATGCTTCCCTGTTCTCTGCCTCACCTCCTGCACATACCCAGCATTGCAGATGGCATGGAACCCCTGGTTCAGCAGGCTCCAGGTGCTCTGCAACACTGAAGGTTAAGGTAGAAGGACACAGTGAAAAGAAAGCCCTGGTCCCTGATCCTGTTTTGGGGGTTCTGGTAGGCAATTCCTTGGGAGCATTTAAAGGACAGCACATCAAGGAGGGACAAAACTCCTTGGCCAGCCAGGTAAAGGTCAGAATTTGAAGTCAAGAATGGAAGTAGCAGGCGAATTCTAGACTGATATAATTTAGGTGTAGGGGATTGGGATGGGCACAAACAGGATTGGGATCAGACTGGCAGACAGGGAAGGGCAAAGCTGAAAAGGTAGAACTGCAGACCGACCACGGCTTGTGCTGCTAGCTGTGCCCACACCCACACCCTGCAGAGAGGGCCTTGGTGACACAGGGCAGAGCCGTCCCCACCCCTGGAGAGCCAGACTGCCCCAAAAGTTTCCTCGGAGGAGGACAATGGGACAGGCCCAAGTGCCCCACAAAGCACTCAATCCCCAGGAGACTTGCTGGTTCTTGGCACCTGCAGATGAAACCCAAGGGGCCATCTCATGTCCCCAGCCCCTGTTGCTGCCCCCAGCTCTGACCCTGGCTTAGGGGCAGTTACCTGAGGCTGCTGTGCCTGCGGCTGCTGTGCCTGCAGATTTTGCAGAAAGAACAAGAGGCTTTAAACTCAGTAAACTTAGCCAGCGCAACACTCTTTCACTAAGGAAAGAGATAGTTAAGAATTCTAGACTCCCCAGCTTATCCATTGATCTGTGTCTGCTCTTTGATTCCAAAGACAGGACAGTGTATGAGCCAAGCCAGAAAATTTCACACTGGGGGCCCGGCGCGGTGGCTCAAGCCTGTAATCCCAGCACTTTGGGAGGCCGAGACGGGCGGATCACGAGGTCAGGAGATCGAGACCATCCTGGCTAATATGGTGAAACCCCGTCTCTACTAAAAATACAAAAAAAAAAAACTAGCCGGGCGAGGTGGTGCGCGCCTGTAGTCCCAGCTACTCGGGAGGCTGAGGCAGGAGAATGGCGTAAACCCGGGAGGCGGAGCTTGCAGTGAGCTGAGATCCGGCCACTGCACTCCAGCCTGGGCGACAAAGCGAGACTCCGTCTCAAAAAAAAAAAAAAAAAAAAAAAAAAATTCACACTGGGTCCTAGACTCTTAATGGATCCCTTCAGGCACCAATACCACTGAGCAAGACAAGAGGTGACAGGGCTTGGCCTCGATGTGGGCAAATTCCTATTAGAAGTGGCATGAGCTGTGTTCTGTCTGACTTCTACCTTTTTAGCTTTTTCTTTCCTGGACATTCTCAGAAATCCCATCCACAGGAGCTTCCCCCAGTCCCCGGCCATCGGCCTCCCTGCGCTGAGGCTGAAGTCACTGTTCTCTTTGGGATCACCCTGCCAACCTTATCTGGGGTCACTGATTCTGACTGGCATGACAGAAGCTGCCACGTGTGCTGTGGCACCTGAAGCCTCATGGGACCTCAGCTCTAGGAACTCCTGATGAGAAGGGTGGGGAGGGGGAAACCCAGGACACTGCATGTGAAGGGAAGGGTCCCTCCCTGATTCCGACCACAGCAGTGACTTAGCTTTACGGAGCGGCTACTGTGCACTAGGCATTTTGCCTATGTGGTTGGATCAAATGGCATTTTTTTTCCCCTTCTGAGAAATTAAAATGATTAATTTGGGCACTTCTACTATTTGTCTGTGAAAGAAAACTTTATTATATAATCTGATTTTGGAGGCAGGCGTTTCTTTAGCATAATAAAGCCCAAGCCAGACTTAGTGGTTGTCAAGAAATAGTGTTTGTTGAAATAGACCAGGTTAGATAGTTCAACAGAAGAAAGTCAAGTAGAAGGATGATGAATCTCTCGTGGGGATCAGGATGAGGTATTAGAAGGAAATGAATTTTTCAGGGTAACGTGGTTTTTTGTTTTTGTTTTTGTTTTTTTTGAGACAGGGTCTCTCTTTGCCACCCAGGCTGGAGTGCAGTGGGGTGATCTTGGTCAAATGTAGCCTTGACCTCCTGGGCTCAAACAATCCTCCTACCTCAGCCTCCTGAGTAGCTTGGACTACAGGCATGCGCCACCACACCCAGCAAATTTTTAAATTTTTTTGGAGTAGAGATGGAGGGGATCTCATTATTTTGCTCAGGCTGGTCTTGAACTCCTGGGCTCAAGCAATTCTCCCTCCTTGGCCTCCCAAAGTGCTGGGATTAGAGGTGTGAGCCACCACGCCTGGCTGGGTATATTTTGACTTTAGGTATTTTAGGACAGAAGTTGAAGCCTAGTGTTCACTCCAGCACCTCCTTCCTGAATCCTGAAAAGTCTGGATGGTAAAAACTTGGTCCTTCGAAAGCCCCCGCCCCCCACCCCATCTCCCCTCCTCACCTGGACCCTTGGCAGCCCCGCCCCCCCACCCCATCACCCCTCCTCACCTGGACCCTTGGCAGCCCCAGCCCCCCACCCCATCTCCCCTCCTCTTGGCAGTGGGGATCCTAGGGCTTCCTTCAGGAGGTCCTGTCTCAGGGTGTTCTCCAGCCTCTGGTTCTCAGCTCCAATCCCTGCTGTCTTCCCCACCTTCCCCATGAAGCCTGGAGTCAGGCATTTCTTCTCTGGGCCTGTCCGTGCTCCTCAATGCTTCCTTGAGAGAACCATGACCCCAGCTCCAGTGCAGGAGGGACTGTGGGCCTAGAGGGGCCACCGGCTAGGGGCTGAGAGGAGCTCCCGGAGCTGTGGTTCCCGAGACTGGTCTTCTCCTGTTCTGTTTTCCTGGATGTCATTTTCATGGCAGGAAACCTTTTTAGAAAGGGAGGGGGGCACATTTTTCTCAGGGACATTCACAGCAAGGCCTCATCCTGCCCCACGTCCCACAGCTGCAGGATAATCTGGCCTGGTCCTGTTCTGGACCTGCCTGATTCTCAAGGCACAGCAGCAGGGCAGGGCGGGCTCTGCACCCTGGTCAAGCTAGGGCAGATGCTTGCCTAGCCAGCACAAGGTCCCGCTTCCCAGGACAAAGACTCGCTCTGAGGCCGCACTTGAGTCAGGCTCCTCGAAGCTCTCTTTCAACCAGGCCTCAATCCTGGGCTTCTGTGCCTGTCCCCGTTGGGCCTGCATCAGCCAGTTTTAGCAAGTCCCTCCTAAGTCAGTGTGGCGAGAAGCCCCCACCCTTGGCATCTGACCACCCTGGCCTGCCTTCAGCAAGAATCCTAACCCTGTTTAACCAGAAGCCTCCCTTCCCCCGGCACTCTCTCTTAGTAATTTCCCCCATTCCCACCACCAATCTGCGCCATGGCTCTAAATCCCCACTCGTTCTGGTTGAATTCAGAACTGAGCCTGTTCCATATACACTAAGGCCTCTTTCCCCCTTTGCAATAGTTCCGGAATAAAATGTGCTTTTCCTACTTTACCTACTGTCAGGTCCTGGGTTTCTTTAACAGCAGGGCAACCTTCAGTCTGGGTCCGGGTCAGTGGCATAGAAGGGGAAGTGGCACAGTGTGTCCACAGAGGGCAGAGCCCAGTGACGGGAGCCCACAGCAGACACGCTCAGGTTGCATTTGGGAGGGCAGTGGCACTGATGAGAGGGGCATAGGCGAGGACACCACGGGGCAGGATGTAGAAGGGAGTCCTGGGGCAGAACCAGAGTGGGAGCCCAGCCTGTCAAACATCAAGACATGGCCTGGTGCATGGGGAGTGAGAGTCCAACTACCCAATGGGGACCAGGAGGTGAGATGCTGCTCGGAGAAGCTCCGGACCTGCAAGCCAGCCTGTTCAGACTGACTTGGAGCCTAGAGACATTCATTCATTCATTCATTCATTCATTCATTCATTCATTCTACAAATATGTATTAAGCGCCGATGAGTTTGATGGTAGGGATATACCAACAAACAAAAGAGATAAAAAAATTTTGTCCCCGTGGAGCTTACATGATAGTGACAAGAGACAGACACCAAACACAATAAACAAATCATGTTGTGTGTTAGAACATGATAAATGGGATAATTTGGGGGAAGAAAGGAGACACATGAGAAGGAGCAGGAGAGCCAGGTGTGGGAGGTTGCAGCATTAGGGGTGGTTGGAGCAGGTTCCCCCAGGGACATTTGAGCAAAAACATTAAAGATGTGAGGGTGAACTGTGGGCACTTCCAGGGGAAGGAAGCTCCAGACCCAGTGGATTGCTGGTGTAAAGGCCTTGAGGCAGCAGTGGCCTGGATTCCAGGGAGGCCAGTGGGTGCAGCAGACCTACGAGGGAGGTGAGAAGCCCCTCATACAGGCCTCAGGGGGCTCTCACCCTGAAGGCAGAGTAGGTAGGATTAGACTGGTCTTAACAGGCTGAGTCTGGCTGCCATATTGAGAATAGGCTTTAGGGGTAGGGGTCGGGGTTGTGATGTGTGTTGGGTCAGGTAGGAGCAGGCCGTGTACCACTGCCATTAAAGCATTTCAGCTGGGGACCTGTTAATATTCTTAACTGCTCCCCTGCATTTCACAGCTGTCTGTATCCAAATACAATGGGGGCACCTGGCAGCACACCTCAGGGTGACTTCATGTTCAAATATAATATCAACCCAATATCCAATAAAAAGCTTCAAAAATCATGCCAACATCTTAAGTCTCTCAAGGTGGTGCCAAAGCAGGAGCCAATCCATGAACTACTGAGAGAGGAGAAAGGAAGAAGCCAGTCAGGCAGGCAGTTAGGGTGGGCCCTCAGTTAAATTCTTCCAAACAAAAGAACAGCCTAAAAAATCAAGCAGCAGGCACTGATAAGGGAACTTGCATAGAGGGGCTTGCCTAAGACATGCCCATAGCCACATAGATAAGAAAAGCTACACAGGTGGCTCACCCAGACATGCCTGCAATGGAAAGTCCCGTTGAGAGGTGACAATGTGCTAGCACCCCTCACTCCCAACGCCTCCTCGGCCTCCGTGTCCACTCTGGCAGTGCTTGAGGAGCCCTTCAGCCTGCCACAGCACCGTGGGAGCCCCATTCTGGGCTGGCTGAGACCAGAGCCGCCTCCCTTTGCTTGCAGGGAGGTGTGGAGGGAGAGGCGCTGGCGGGAACTGGGGCTGCACGTGGCACTCGCGGGCCAGTGCCAGTTCCAGTGGGTGTGGGCTCGGCGGGCCCTGCACACGGAGCGGCCGGCCTGCGCCACCGACCGGCCCAGGGCAGTGAGGGGCTTAGCACCCCGGCCAGCAGCTGCGGAAGTTGCGCTGGGTCCCCCAGCAGTGCCGGCCCGCCAGCGCTGCATTCAAATTCTCACTGGGCCTTTGCCTCCCTGCGGGGCAGGGCTTGAGACCTGCAGCCTGCCATGTGCGAACTCCTCCCCTGCGGTGGGCTCCCACGCAGCCTGAGCCTCCCCAACAGGCGCCGTCCCCTGCTCCGTGGCGCCTGGTCCCATCAACAACCCAAGGGTTGAGGAGTGCAGGCCCGGCTCGGGACTGGCGGGCGGCTCCGGCCCGCAGCCCTGGTGCAGAATCCACTAGGTGAAGCCAGCTGGGCTCCTGAGCTGGATGGGGACTTGGAGAACTTTTATGTCTAGCTAAGGGATGATAAACGCACCAATCAGCACTCTGCATCTAGCTCAGGGTTTGTAAATACACCAATTAGTACTCTGTGTCTAGCTCAAGGTTTGTAAATACACCAATTGGTATTCTGTATCTAGCTAATCTAGTGGGGACTTGGAGAACTTTTCTGTCTAGCACTCTGTGTCTAGCTCAAAGGATTGTAAACACACCAATCAGCACTCTGTGTCTAGCTCAGGGTTTGCAAATACACCAATCAGTACTCTGTGTCTAGCTCAAGGTTTGTAAATACACCAATTGGTACTCTGTATTTAGCTAACCTAGTGGGGACTTGGAGAGCTTTTATGTCTAGCTAAAGGATTGTAAATGCACCAATCAGCACCCTGTCAAAATGGTCCAATCAGCTCTCTGTAAAGTGGACCAATCGCTCTCTGTAAAATGGACCAATCAGCAGGATGTGGGTGGGGCCAGATAAGGGAATAAAAGCAGGCTGCCCGAGCTAACCAGTGGCAACCTGCTTTGGTGGGTTTCGAAGCTGTGGAAGCTGTGTTGTTTTGCTGTTTGTAATAGGTCTTGTTGCTGCTTACCTTTTGGATCCATGCTTCCTTTATGAGCTATAACGGTCACTGCAAAGGGCTGCAGCTTCAGTCCTGAAGCCAACGAGACCACAAATCCACTGGGAATAATGAACAACTCCAGATCCGCTGCCTTTAAGAGCTGTAATATTCACCACGAAGGTCTGCAGCTTCACTCCTGACAGTGAAACCACGAACCTGCTAGAAGGAAGAGACTCCCGACACATCTGAACGTTTGAAGGAACAAACTCTGGACACACCATCTTTCAGAACTGTAACACTCACTGCGAGGGTCCGCAGCTTCGTTCTTGAAGTCAGTGAGACCAAGAACCCACCAATTCTGGACAGCCCGTCCCCTAACACATGCACAGTAAGGTGAACAAAGCAATACGGAGTCACTAAGCTAAGGGCCCACATGCACACTTGGAGGATGGGGTGGAGCTAACAGAGATTTGTATCTTATGCAAATGAGATTCCCAGCCCTCATCAGTTTCTTCTAAAAGCCTTTGCGTTCAACTGTAAAAATGGCAACCCGCTTCTGGGCCCCCTCTCCATGACAGAGGGCATTCCTCTTTTGCTTAGTAAACTTTTGCTCCAATCTCACCGTTTGTGTCCATGCTTCTTAATTCTATTGGTAATGAGACAAAAGAACTCCAGGTATTACGAGAGTGCTCGTTGTGGTGCATTAGTGAGACTGTAACGCTAAAACAGCACCGTGTGGGACACCTCCACTCATGACCTCTGAAGTTCTCATGACCAGGGTTCAATAATAATCTCTCTCCATCCACACACTTGCTCCCTGCATCCCCAAATCTCATCTGCCTAGCTGCTTTTTCATTTAGTTCCCTTCTGAATTTAGTTTTTTCTTCTGCAGGTGGCTTCACATTTTATTCTTATTACTGTTTCTGAAAGCTGTTAATAAATAAACATTTAAGCTACAAAACATTACAATTAAACAAACCAAGCAATCAACCAAATAATAAACCCCCGGCTGTCATCTTACAGGACAAGGGCAGCTCTTGTGATTAAGTTGCAGGCTCTACTGCTGCCCACACCACAGATACCTTAGTTAGATTTGCTCCTTTGTCAAACGTTTAAGTCAGATAAAGGACCAGTCATAGGGCAGTGGATCTCAAACCTAATTGTGGCAAAAAAAAAAAAAAAAAAAAAAAAATCACCTAGAAAAGTTGTTCACCTGGTTAAAAACACAAATTCCTAGGCCTGAATCCTAGAGATTCTCATCCAGGGTGAACATACCAGAATCTGCATTTTAGCAAGCTCCCTGTGATTCTGAAGCAGCGGGAAGTAGGCAACTTATTGGGAAGTGGTCAATGTCCAGATATCACAGAGGACCCCTCTCTAAGCATTCTTCATTGGTCCCACAGACCACTCCCCCCCGCCCCAGTAGGCTGGCTTCCTCATCCTGTCCTCATCCTCTAGCATCCGTGAGAGGAGGTCACCTGGGACATTCTTGCAAATGGGAGGATCTAGAATCCAGGTCTCTGCCAGCTGCCGGCCATCCCCAGGCGGGCCTCCTGCCAGACTCCAATCTATGAAATGAACAACTGGGAAGCCTTTTCCAGCCCACATTACTGAGTGCATCTCAGTTGTTTCATTATGTTAGCTGTGAGGTTTTGCACTTGTGACAAACGACAGAAGGGACCTTTTGTCACAGTAAGGAAATCCTCGCAAGCATGTGCCTAAACGTGACTTTCTGCTGCTTCATCTTTGCCAGTCTCATCTGGAGAGAACCTCGCGCATCTCTTGGTTGGTTTTCCTCCATCTGCATGAAACAGGAGCCACTGAAAGCATCTTCCTCCCCTTCAAAGCCTCCACTACTTGCTTCTCCTAGTTCCTTGTCCTTGCTGGAGCTTTAATACCTCAGTTCCTTTCCGTCTCTGAAGGGGCCCACAGTGCCCTCTGGTGGTTAAACAGCATGCCTCACTTTTTTTTTTTTTTTTTTTTGGTGGGGGAGGACAGAGTTCCCTGTCGCCCAGGCAGGAGTGCAGTGGTGTAATCTCGGCTCACTGCAACCTCTGCCCCCAAGGCTCAAGCGATTCTCTTGCCTCAGCCTCCCAAGTAGCTGGGATTACAGGCGTACGCCACCACACCAGGCTAATTTCTGTATTTTTAGTGGCGTTTCACCATCTTGGCCAGGCTGGTCTTGAACTCCTAGCCTCAAGTGATCCACCCGTCTCGGCCTCCCAAAGTGCTGAGATTGTAGGCGTGAGCCACCGTACCTGGCCTATGGTACACTTTTGTAGAAGTCCAGGGTGCCTGCTGCTCTCAGGGCTAGGTCCTGTGCCCATCCTGGGAGAATGGGAAAGCCTTTGCATGCATTCTGCTCTGCCTGACCCTCCAAAGGGCCAGAACCAGGCCTAGGGGGTCAAGGGTAAACTTCTTTGAGGAACTGGAAACTGAGATGATGTTGAGGTTAGGGATTGGCTGTGAATACAAACTGGTCACCGTCCAGATGTAGAAACATCAAAATCTGACCTGTGGGCTCTGTCTGGGAAAATTTAGGGCAAATTGGCACTTGTAGGTGCCAAGGATGCCAAGGAGTGGCTGGTTTACCCTGCCCTCCTCACTGTCCATTATTTGGACCAATTCTGCCTTCTTAGGAGGACATGACACTTCTTCCCCCAGGATCCCAGGATGCACTGAAGCCTCTCGTTTTTTCCTGCTGGTGAGTACTAACATATACCCATTAACTTGAATGCTAGTGAGCACTAACATACGCCCATTAACTTGAATGCTAGTGAGCACTAACATACGCCCATTAACTTGAATGCTAGTGAGCACTAACATACGCCCATTAACTTGAATGCTAGTGAGCACTAACATACGCCCATTAACTTGAATGCTCACCTTTCACTGGCCAAGACCAAACTTTGACAGGTACCCCCAGAGCACTTTCATAGGCCCATGAGTCAATTCTGAACCAAGTCATGGGGGCAGCTGAGCCAGCTCCCCTCAGTCCAGGCCTTGATAGCTGGGTGCAGTTGTGGCCCTGGGTCTGAATGCTGCAACCACAGTGCCTAAGGTCTGGGTTGTGGAAGCTGGAGAGCCACTGCTGGGCCCGAAGGCTGGAAACCTCGCTGTTGCCCTTGTAAGGACATTTCCGCTTTAGCCCCTAGGGCAGAGCATTTAGTGAGTCAAAACCTTAACTCCACATCCAACAGACTCTGTTTCAGAACAGTGCGTTAGATGCTTCAGTATCAGCTGACACCCTGGATGTGTAACCACCCCTTTCTGCTGATACTTGGGCCTTGTGTCCAGGTCTGGATGACTGTCCTCACCGTCGAATTCTTGCTCGAGGCCCCGGGCTGTCTTCTGGAAAGTGGCTCTCCTGGGTTCCTCAGGGTTCTACCCAACCTCTCTGTAAGTGATCAGATGCCAGTAGCTGCTAAAGGGGAAGAGTGTCCCCTCTGCCAGTGCACCTGAGCTCTGGTCTTGTCCAGTGGGGTGCCTGGTGCCAGGTTGCCTGGAGTCTTGTGCTGGGAGGGACTTCGCCAGGTGATCTTCCTTTTTCTAGATGGTTCTGGAGATTCACATGGCCCAGCTGAGACCAGAGGTGAAGTGACAAAGACAGTGTCTTCTTGGCACTGTCTTCATTATCTCACATGACACTTCAGAGGGGAACGACGGTTAAAATGAATACAGTCTGTGCATTTTTTTCTAAGTCACAATGACAGAAGAGATGGAATGACAAGAGAGTTGGGAATCCCGTAGCCCCCACTCCTAATTTCAAGAGGGGAGGAGTTCCACTGGAGCAGCTTTGGGAGGAAAGAGAAGCAGTCAGTGTCCTCAGGGCTCAGGGCAGGAAAGCAAAGAGTCCAAGGCACCTGCCAGGACTGACCCCGCCCACCGACTTCCATAACGACTTGTAGGATACGAGCTTGCTCTGAAGGCCTGGCTGTACCAGAGCTTGGAAAGCATCTGAGAAATGTACCCACTCCAGATGCTGATGCCAATGAAGTCTACCTCTCCTGAGGGAGGCTGCACTTCACCAGGAGACAAGGTCTCCCCAGTTTCTAAGAATGAATCTTCCAAGGTGGAATTTCTGCTACCAGCTGGAGGGGGGCAATGTATTTTTACATGTAATTCTTCCAGTCATTCCTGATAAAACTTTTTTGTTGTTCCATTTTTGCAGCCTTTTGGAGTCACGTAGAACCTCCCACATCATAACTTGAAGGTAGTCCTGAGCTGATGCGGGCTCCCTGGCCAGTGTGGGAGGAAAGGGTTCAGGAAGAGTGGAACCCAGCTGGATCAGATGGGAGAAATCGAAGCAGTGTTGTTCATCTGGGGTAATACCTGAGGTTTGTGACCTCATGCCAAGGAAATCAAGACCATGGACACATGGTGGAGTGAGATTAAGAGTGGAGGTTTAATAGGCAAAGGAAAGAGAAAAAAGAATAGCTCTTTCTCTTGCAGAGAAAGAGGAGTGCCCAAGTGGGTCTTCCAGCCCACGGCAAAATGCACCAGATTTTATAGACTGGCTTGAGGAGGCAGTATCTGATTTACATAGGGCCCACAGATTGGTTGGACCAGGTGTGACATTTACATAGCACACAAGGGAGGAAGTTGGCCACCCCACCCTAATCTTCTTCTTATGCAAATGGGTTTTCTACTTGGTCAGCACCATGTTGTCTGTTCCTTGCTATACACGTGGTTGGCAAGGAAAAGGGAAGATGGAGCCACGATATTGGACTCATCTAGCCCCCAGATAGCCCTTTCCCATTGGCACAGCTGCCGGCATTCACCCGTGCAAGCTTCCAGCTTGCTTATCTATGTCTGCAGCTCAATTTTACAGGCTGCTTTTCGTTAGAAAAGAAATGACTTGGGAGCTGCTTTTCATTAAAAGGAAAACCTTAGTGAGGACTTCCTTACCCTCACTATGTGCCTAAATAATTTCTTTTTAACTCCTATGTTATTATGGCCTGGGTGCAGGACTGGAATGGGTCCCTGGAGAGAGGCAATTGGCATTGTCTGTAGGGGCATCACTGATGGGTTCCTTAAGAGTTCTTAACATCTAAGGAGGTGCTGAAAGTGGATGAGGCCTGAGCAGTGGGAAATGACCAGGAGGGAGAGCCTGCACCTACAGCTCAGAGAGTCTGGGGAAAGGTGAGGACCAGCTGGGCTCAGCAGAATAACCCAAACCCTGTTCTCGCAGGCAGAAATCACTTGAAAACCAGGGGAGCCGTACGGCAACAAGCGGTAGCAAAGGAAGAGAGTGTTCCGGGGATAGGGGTCTTGGCTATCATGGCAACCAAACTGCTGGTGTTTGAAAATCTCAACTTGAAAGAAATAAGTGACTCTTTAGGCTACCCCCGACCCCCTGCCCAAGTTACAGAGTGACCCAGAGCCATGATTAGATGATAGACAGACAGACCTGGATCAGCTTACCAATGTCAGAATGGAAGACAGGGTTAAGTCATAAATGGATATAAGTTTTTTTTTTTACCCAGCAATCCTGCCTGCTGGTAAACTGATAGGGAGGGGAATCTTTTATCATAATGCATTGAGCTTATGCTGGGAAGGGGAACCTTTAGTGCACTTCTCAGAAGGATTTGGAAGTCTAAAGCCTATGCTGATAAAATCGTCTCTAGGACTCAGCATTCGCTCCAAAGTGGCACCAGGAGCGGTCATCTTTATGGCCATATTTGTTGTCTTTCCATACAATGAAGGGAATTCTACTTTATTATGTGCTTTTCTTGAGCCAGTGCTCAAACTGCCTCCACCCTTTCCTGGATCACAGGTGAGGTCAATTTCACAGCTCACATTATTGTGAAAACACTGGGAAACAGGAACAAAAGAAATCATAGATACATTTTTCATTCGTTAGTCTGTGACACTGGGTACCTAAATGGAAATTCCAACACACTCTTCTCCCAGTTCCTCACTGGGAGGCTGAAGGGGCCCCACTGAACAGGTTCTGCCTCTTTGTGGGGCAGGGCCTGCGTCTTTGATGGTCTTACTCCTCCATGGAGACTAAGAATGAAAAGTCAGAAACACAGATCAGGACAACTTAGTAAGTTGTAATGATTTTCTATTTTTGTCTTGAGAAAATAAAAATATTGTTAAGGAAAGTTTGTATCCTTTGAAGTTTTGTTAAAAAATAGCAATTAGCATTATTAACATGCTAAAAAATCAGGTTTAAAATACTATCAAATTGCAGTTGTATTAATATCAGTCTCATACTAATGGCCTAAGAGCAGGAGTTCTTCCTGAAACATTTAAAAAAAAATGATAAAGAGGGAGAACAGAGAGCAGATAGCCTGTGGATAATAGATGTTCTTGAAAGTGAGCCCAGGACAAATGGATCAGTAAGATTTAATGGGGCTGGAAAAGAACCAGGCGTGTATATTGAAAAGGCTCAGTGTGCCAGGCATGATGAATGAAAAGAATACTATATTTGAAACCTATCCTGGCAAAAATAACTAAATATAGAACTATTGGGATAACAGGGGAAATATCACTGGCTTCCACACACTGATGAAGAGGCAGAATTCTGGCTGGACTTAGATTTCAGAGTTGTAGACTAAAATCCCCAAAGACAGTGGAACAAAGTTTAAATCAATTTTGAAGGTGAGAAGTTGTGATGAGATATATATTATGTTATTAATTTATGAAAACAATAGAACACATTCTAAGATATGGTGAGTCAGAAAACATACCATCCATGTAATTCTTTTCAAATTACTTAAAGATATACTTCAGTTGACTGAAAGGTGGAGCAAAAAGGAAGTATGGAGAAGTCGTGACAAGAAAAGATCAGCAGGGAATCTTAAAATAGCGAAAACAGAAACACGTTAATATTGTTCTCATAAATACAGGTTATCATGTAACACACACTTAATTTTTGCTTTTGAATTACTTTATATGACATATGACAGGACAAATAATTTACATAATGTGAAACTAATAATGACATAATATCATTGAATAGAATAAACATAATTTATAGAGTAAAAGCAAAAAAATTAATACTAATGCATGTCTATGTTTCAAGAAAGTGAAAAGACAGGAATAAGGGAGCTGAGAGGTATCAAAGTGATAAACGCATTGCCTTAAGAATGTGGCACATTACAGATATTTTGACTTTGACATTAAAAAAGCAAGTCAAAATACATTGGGAAAACTTGTGGGTAAATATTGGAACTGAAAACCGTTATGATGCCTTCCAAAATAGAAGGCAGAAGCAAAAAAAAAAAAAAAAAAAAAAAGACAAAAATAATATTAAAACATTAAAAAGAGAAATATCAAATTATGATAGAAATAAGACCACCTATATTCCTTTTTTTATTATTATACTTCAAGTTCTAGGGTACATGTGCACAACATGCAGGTTTGTTACATATGTATACATGTGCCATGTTGGTGTGCTGCACCCATTAACTCGTCATTTACATTAGGTATATCTCCTAATGCTATCCCTCCCCGCTCCCCCCACCCCACAACAGGCCCCAGTGTGTGATGTTCCCCTTCCTGTGTCCAAGTGTTCTCATTGTTCAATTCCCACCTATGAGTGAGAACATGCGGTGTTTGATTTTCTTTTCTTGCGATAGTTTGCTGAGAATGATGGTTTCCAGCTGCATCCATGTCCCTACAAAGGACGTGGACTCATCATTTTTTATGGCTGCATAGTATTCCATGGTGTATACGTGCCACATTTTCTTAATTCAGTCTATCATTGATGGATATCTGCGTTGGTTCCAAGTCTTTGCTATTGTGAATAGTGCCACAATAAACATACATGTGCATGTGTCTTTATAGCAGTATGATTTATAATCCTTTGGGTATATCCCCAGTAGTGGGATGGCTGGGTCAAATGGTATTTCTAGTTCTAGATCCTTGAGAAATTGCCACACTGTCTTCCACAATGGTTGAACTAGTTTACAGTCCCACCAACAGTGTAAAAGTGTTCCTGTTTCTCCACATCCTCTCCAGCATCTGTTGTTTCCTGACTTTTTAATGATCGCCATTCTAACTGGTGTGAGATGGTATCTCATTGTGGTTTTGATTTGTATTTCTCTGATGGCCAGTGATGATGAGCATTTTTTCCTGTGTCTGTTGGCTGTATAAATGTCTTCTTTTGAGAAGTGTCTGTTCATATCCTTCGCCTACTTTTTGATGGGGTTGTTTTTTTCTTGTAAATTCGATTGAGTTCTTTGTAGGTTCTGGATATTAGCCCTTTGTCAGATGAGTAGATTGCAAAAATTTTCTCGCATTCTGTAGGTTGCCTGTTCACTCTGATGGTAGTTTCTTTTGCTGTGCAGAAGCTCTTTAGTTTAATTAGATCCCATTTGTCAATTTTGGCTTTTGTTGCCATTGCTTTTGTTGTTTTAGTCATGAAGTCCTTGCCCATGCCTATGTCCTGAATGGTATTGCCTAGATTTTCTTCTAGGATTTTTATGGTTTTAGGTCTAACATTTAAGTCTCTAATCCATCTTGAATTAATTTTTGTATAAGGTGTAAGAAAGAGATCCAGTTTCAGCTTTCTACATATGGCTAGCCAGTTTTCCCAGCACATTACAGATATTTTGACTTTGACGTTAAAAAAGTAAGTAGAAATGCATTGGGAAAACTTATGGGTAAATATGGGAACTAAAAACCGTTATGATGCCTTCCAAAATAGAAGGCGGAAGCAAAAAAAAAAAAAAAAG